>NC_143252.1:125708766-128215433 GCF_984573655.1 Nuphar pumila
GGGAAAGGCAAAAAAAGAATAAGGAGGAGGAGAGGGAACGACAATTGAAGAAGAAGGAGGAGGAAGAAAAAAAAATGCAACTGATGAAGCAAAAATATTTTAAAAAGCAAAGGCGAATAAGGCAAATAAAGAAAGAGGCGAAGGAGGAGAGGGAAAGGCAAAAAAAGAATAAGGAGGAGAGAGAAAGACAAATGAAGGAGAAGGAGGAGGAGGAAAAGAAGAAAAAACAAATGATGAAGATGGAAGAGGAAAGGGAAAGGAAGAAGCATCGGGATGGGGAAGAAAAGAAAAGGCAAAGGAAAGAGAAGGAGTATAAGGAAGAGAAGAAAATAAAAAGGAAGGAGGAGGACGAGGAAGATAAGGAAAGAGAAAGGAAGGAGCATGAGGAGGAAGAGAAGGAAAGGGAAAAGAAAAAGCAGAAGGAAAGAGAAAGGAAAGAAGAAATTTAAAAGCAAAGGAGGGAGGCGATGGAGCGAACGGCTGAAGAAGTAGAAAAGCAGTGGGAGGTGGCAGAGCAACAATAAAGGCAGAGGAAGGAGGGAGGGGATAAAGAAGAGAAAATTATGACAAAGGTATATAAATTGATCTTGTCTGTCATGATTTACTGTGATAGCGATTACTATGTATAGCGATTACTGTGAATGATTTACTGTGATAGGTATTATTATGTATAGCGATTACGGAGATAGCGATTACTGTGATATCGATTACTATGTATAGTGATTACTGTGTTAGCAATTACTGTGATAGTATGTGTGCAACAATTATTATTTATAGTGATTACTGTCTACAGCGATGTGTAGAAGTACAAATGGGTCTAATTTACAATTGATACGAATAATATGTTATTTTGTATTACAGGGAGGTCAGAAGAGAAGTAGAGCACCAGGTGAAAAGCTTGGAGGGCGGTGTCTGTGGCATGTAGTTCTATCGTGGTATGGACAACTGAGTGAATATTAGAAGGATCGATTACGAAATATGCACTTCGACGACCTTCTGGACCAACATTATTTGAAACGTGCTGGAACACCATGACTCACCTGGTAAATAAGTGGAATCATCGGACGAATACATTCCAGTTTTATTCTTTTGAGATCACCATGACTCTAGAAGATGTGAAGCAGATTACTGGCCTTAAGTGTCATGGCAATGCAGTCCTATTACGGAATTCAAACTATAACGCAAGGAAAAAGTGCATGGCCCTTCTAGGAATGTCGATGGATGACTAGAGTCAATGTATTTCTGGTGGAAGCAATTTCACATTAATGAAAGTTTATTATTTTCGTAATAAATGGGAATGTCGGTCTGCTACATGTGCATCAGAAAGAGCTGACCAAGAGTTGCGCGGCTTCCTTCTTTATTTTTTTGGTCTTACTTTATTTTCTGATTGTTCTGTTTCAAGAATAAGTTACTTGTGACTGCAGTTCCTGAAAGACTTAGATGAAGACGACAACTATGCATGGGGTGTTGCTATGCTCGCACACTTGTACAGTCAACTTTACTGTGCGAGTAAGGTTACAAAAACCGTCGGGGGGGGTTTGGCCATTTGTTCAGGTATTTGTTTATTACATATTTAGTACTTGTAGACTAAGCTCGTTGAAGGTTGTAGTCTTACTAATATATTATTTTTGTAGGCCTAGGTGTGGGAACATATTGTCACGTCGCATCCTCAGTGTGGCCCTGCGATTTATGGTTTTCCAAAGATCGGTCGGTGGGCTAGAATAAATGTCAAGGAGGATAATGCTAAGTTCATTTTAGATGGTCTGCAACTAAATGAGGTAAATGGTTTAAAATCATTTACAATGGGTTCAATATTTATCATTCAATAGTATAAATCGTTGAAATGTTTAGCATTCTTAAGTAATCATCGTTGCAGGAATCTGTCTTCGTTAGTACAGATCGTTATTGTTTTAACATTTATCTTTTAGTATTGTAAATCATAGTAATCATTTGCATTCTTAGTAACAGTCATTGTAATATATTTAGCACTCGTTATTATAAATAATTTTAATATTTAGCATTCACTAGCATGAATAATTGTCTATACCTAAACCATAATCTCAAATGTACAGGTTGTGTGGAGACCGTATGAAGATGGAGAGGACGAGGATCAAAAGCTTGTTGCTGAAGGTGCGAGATTGTCTAACCGCGATATTTGGCTGTTTAGAAATTATGAAGCCAAGTTGCAGCATGGTAGTCGAGTTCTCCTACAATCTGGCTTGGGACAGTCTATCCCAAAGAAGACTGTGGAAGTCAGAAGAAAGATGAATAGTGGTGGGGCCAGGAACTTGAATTGGTACAAATGTTACAGGGAACAATTAGATAGCTGGAACAAAGGAGGTGTTTGTGCCATAATGTATGATTATAAAGAACGACAGTATGATCCAAACTATTTCCAAAAATATTGGGAACCCATTCGTCAAAATCTAGATATTGAGAATATTGGGAATCCATGCCTCCCTCCTATCTCTCATCATATCGCATCTCAGCATAGAAAACACGTCCATTGTATCCCTCCGATTACAACAACGATTACCTCAGTAATAGTACACGATGAGGAGCAGACACAGCTCACAAAAAAGAATATAGTCTCTTGTACAAGGTTTGAGATGTTAGAGAGGGAGAATAAGGACTTACAAAAGGAGGTGAGCAATTTGGGGAGATAAATGTGGTCACTGGTAGAGATGATGATCAGTGTTTATAATAAGTTTGAGGGAACCAAGAGCCACCGATGATAGATAGTCCACCAAGAAAAAGAAAGAGATGATGTGTATGTCATAGTCCATATGAGTCGTCAAGTGCCACTGAATAAACGATAGCGATTCTTTTTATCTAGATAATTATTTGTTATAATTTTATGATTCTTTGTTGTAATTCTATAATTATTTTTTGTAATATGACAATCTTTAATTGTTTTTTTTTAATAATTGTAACACACAAGTGCTACTGAACAGATCGTTGTAATGTTTGTCTTTTATAAATGAAAGTGATCACATTTATTTTTTATAAGAGATCATGGTTGACTTGCAATAAGTTGTATATAAGAGATCGCGATTTATTTTTTTATAGAAGGTGTTTATCATGATCTATAAAGCCATCCCACCTAAACCCATCAAATAATCGAGCCAAATCTGTTTGAATATCCTATTGTGATTTTTCTTCATGAGCTTTGTCCTAGGAAATAATGTGTTCCATCACGATTTACACAATGACATTCGAAAATGGCGGACAAGAAATAATAAACAAATCGACACGATATTTAAACTTAGTAAAGAACAAATCAAGTTAACTTGACCGATACAGACGTCATTGTGTATATCGCTCTGAGACAATATCATGTATAATGATTCAGATACAATACATGTAGAACGATTTGTCTTATCGTGAATTGCACAATGACTGATACAAATCGAAAAGTATAAAGAAAAAAATGTTGAAGGTTATAGTCTTACTAATATATTTGTGTTGTAGACCTGAGTGTGGGAGCATATTGTGGTGTTACGGCCTTAGTGTTGCCCTGCGATTTGTGGTTTTCCTAAAGATTGACTGGTGGTCTAGAATTAATGTAAAGCAAGATAATGCTAAGATCATCTTAGACAGTCTACAATTAAATGAGGTAAATGGTTTAGAATCGTTTCAGCATTTATCATTCAGTAGTATAAATCGTTGAAATGTTTAACATTCTTAAGTAATCATCGTTGCAGGATTTTGTCTTCGTTAGTAGAAATCGTGATCTCTTTAGCATTTATCTTTCAGTACTGTAAATTATTGTAATCGTTTTCATTCTTAAGTAATGATCATTGCAGGATTTTGTATTCCTTAGTACAAATCGTTATCGCTTACGCATGTAACTTTCAGTACTGTAAATCATAGTAATCATTTGACTTCTTAAGTAATGATTTTTGCAGAATTTTGTATTCCTTAGTACATATCGTTATGGCTTTAGCATTCAACTTTTCAGTGTTGTAAATCGTTGTAATCGTTTGCATTCATAAGTAATGATCATTGTAGGAATTTGTATTCATTAGTATAAATCGTTATCACTTTAGCATTTAACTTTCATTAGTGTACATCATTGTAATTGTTAACATTCTTAGTAACAGTCGTAAGATAATTAGCACTCGTTATTATAAATAATTTTAATGATACATTACAACCACATTCATTTACACGAGTATTTAGTTACAATACATTATGACCAATGGTTTGACTTAGATATAATACATGACCATCATCAGCATCAAAGAAAACAGACATCATCATCAACAACATCAACCCACGTCCAAATAGTGATGTGCTTCAAAACAGACATCATCAACATCAGCACTTTCAGTTTACTCGGTGGCCTTCGGTAGTCACTGAGAACGATTAAAGGCAAATTTGTCTATCAATGGAGGTCCTTATCTGTTTGCAAGTTTTTTGTCATGATGTATATTAGAAGAAGATAAAGTTATAGATCCCAAAAGGCAGAGAAGATGCAACCCGCACGACTAGCACATTTGTCATAAAGTATATCGAAGATTAGGCAGATATTTTTCCAACTGAAAAGTATGGTTTGCGAACGATTGAAAGTCCGGTAGTAGGAATAGATCAAATAGATTGTCATCAGCACGCACCTATCTATCATGCAGAATATTTGTGCTTGCTTTGATATGACGACAAAGATTTAGGATGATTATGGTCGTTATATTCTGCATAAGCTTTGATAAACTTCATGACAAATACGCCATAGTAGTATGTGCCATGAATATATCGATGTATCTATAGAAGATAACCACAATAATCATCATCAAAGATTATACAGATCTTTCTACACGGCATGAAACAACTACGGTATCAACACCAAACATCATCCATGAAGCAAAGGTAAAAGGAACATAGAAGAACAAAGAAGAAAGAAAAATACAAGGAAGAAGAAGGAAAATAAGAAGAAGAAGACGAAAGTGTAAGAGAAAAAAGAAGAAGAAGAAGTTGCTCTCCAACAGAAAAGAAAGCGGAAGACAGGTTAAATAGATTAGGGTTTTAAACTTAGACAATGGGTGGGGTCTGGTCACTCTCCCACCTAAAAACCCATCACACAAATCGAGACGTTGTTCAGACTACAAATCTAGGTAATTTAATAAATACAAAACTGGGTAACTTAATAAATACAAATCAACTTACAACCACAATACTTTAAGTTTCATAATTTAACAATATTTGTCCTATTGTGATTTGTTGTTACGAGCTTTGTCAATGTGAACGATATGTCCTATCATGATTTACAGAATGACTGATTCATAAATTGCAGAAAAGAAAACAATAAAAAAATCGACATGATGTTTAGACTGATACGTCATATCGCGTTGACTAGTTTTGTAAAAGTCATATGAAATAATGTTTTTTCATTTAATTAATGCGCAATGTAATTAATTTATGCACGTTTTTTTAAAACGGGCGGTAGGTAAAATGACATTTCCTTTATATATAAATGACATATCGCACAAGTTCAGGAAGGTGTCGCTTCGCTTTGCTACGTGATTAAAGAACAGACGAACCAGTGATTCCTTTAGAACGACGTGTTCGTGAAATGAATATATAACCTGCTTCATCGCAAAGGGGGTATCCATATAGAGGAAGGAGATGATGACAGCTACACGGCCAACGATATCAACGAAGAAGATGATGACAACTAGATGACCAACAATGGCGACGAAGGAGACGACCACAGCTATACGACTAGCGATGGTGATTCAAGCATATATTTTCTAAACCTCGTGACTAATTTTTGCAACATTTGCCTCTTTTATGGCATATATTTGATTTGTGTTGTGTACTGTAGAAAGCAATGAAAGCAATTTCAATGTCGTTTACTGAATATTCTGCTCATGTCAGTGGAACATCCACAAAAAAAGGTGGAAAAAATAATGCAAAGATCTTCAACAAAACATCAATCGGATACAAGATGAATTTATAGAAGGGAACACTATCAGTAATTTTATACGTATGAAACCACTATCAGATATATATTTACGTATGTCATGGGTACGCATGTTAACAAGTTCATATTTGTTGCAAACAGACTATATCCGATTTCGTCATGTATATTACAAGCAACGTAACAAGCAATACTAGATGCATCGTCACCCCTTATTTTATGGTACATCAGTACTCTTATTTATTTATTTTCTTTTATGATTTACTCTTGTTGCTTCGTATTTTAATCTTTCTATTATCACTCTTTCATTTAACAGACTTACGTTCGCTGAAAGTCATACACCATTGGATTTCAAGATGCACTACCATGTTGGGGTAACGATGATCACTACAGAGACTTTTGGTCAAGTGAAAAAGTAAGTGAACAAACCTCTTGTCCAAGGTTTAGGCCTAACATTTCTAACATGATTTGTCTATCGATTTCTAATATATTGTATCGATTTGCAGATATTGATTTCTACACTCTGGCAAACTGTTGAGCATTGAGTCTTATACGTGATGGATTTACGGGAAAAATAACTATGGTGCTACAACTCATTGGACTTTCACACTGGTGTACAACGTGACGTTATGCATTTGGTAAGTTTCTATCTATAAGTGTATCGTATCTTTTACGGTGGCTCAAATTTTACTATATTATGCATTAACCATAAAAGGGATTCCTAAAAGACGTTTTGGGTGTCAAAATTGGCGAGTGGAGCTTGCTCTGTGCAGACCATGCTCCTTTACAAAGTAATGGCATCGATTATGGTGTATTTATAATAAAGTATATTAAAGCAATATACAATGGATGAGAACCTGATTTCGATGATGTACGCTCTTTATTATCCTCTGTTATTGGGGACTCAATTTATATATTGGTGTCACATTATATTTTTGTTGTAGGATGATATACGAGGATTTCACACCAAACTATGCGGTGAACAAAGGCTTGTAATGTTCGCCCTTCGTAAATGAAAATCCAATAAGCAATTAGAGATGTGTACTATTCAAAAATCATTGTGATGCTCACCCTACGTGAATGAAAATCGCAAAAGGGATTAAAGATGTATGCGGTGTACAAAGGCTTGTAATGTTCATCATTCGTAAATGAAAATCCTATAAGTGATTAGAGATGTGTACTATTTAAAAATCATTGTAACACTCACCCTCCGTAAATGAAAATCGCAAAAGGGATTAGCGATGTATGCGATGAACAAAGGCTTGTAATGTTCACCCTTCATAAAAGAAAATCTAATAAGCGATTAAAGATGTGTATTGTTCAGAACTCATTGTGATGCTTACCCTACGTGAATGAAAATCACAAAAGGGATTAGCGATGTATGCGATGTACAAAGGCTTGTAATGTTCGCCCTTCGTAAATCAAAATCCTATAAGTGATTAGAGATGTGTACTATTTAAAAATCATTGTAATGCTCACCCTTCGTAAATGAAAATCACAAAAGGGATTAGCAATATAAGCGGTGAACAAAGGCATGTAATGTTCGCCCTTCGTAAATGAAAATCCAATAAGCGATTAGAGATGTGTACTTTTCATAAATCATTGTGATGCTCACCCTACGTGAATGAAAATCACGAAAAGGATTAGCGATGTATGTGATATACAAAGGCTTGTAATGTTCGCCATTCGTAAATGAAAATCCTATAAGCGATTAGAGATGTGTACTGTTTAGAAATCGTTGTGATCCTGACCCTACGTGAATGAAAATCGCAAAAGGGATTAGCGATGTATGCGGTGTACAAAGGCTTGTAATGTTCGCCCTTCGTAAATGAAAATCATATAAGCGATTAGATATGTGAACTGTTCAGAAATCATTGTAACGCTCACCCTCCGTAAATGAAAATTGCTAAAGGGATTAGCGATGTATGCGGTGAACAAAGGCTTGTAATGTTCGCCCTTCGTAAATGAAAATCCAATAAGGGATTAGAGATGTGTATTGTTCAAAAATCGTTGTAACGCTCACCCTCCTTAAATAAAAATCGCAAAAGAGATTAACGATGTATGTGGTGAACAAAAGCTTGTAATGTTCGCCCTTCATAAATGAAAATCAAATAAGAGATTAGAGATGTGTACTGTTCAAAAATCATTGTAACGCTCACCCTTTGTAAAATCCATGATATTTTTGAGATAATATAATATGATGTGGTTCAGTGAATGAATTTTTTTTTATGATTTCGAGAACTTTTCATAATTATATCTACATGGATAAACGAGGTCTGAAATCGGGTAAGTGAGATGAACACAACAATCGAAGGTGATCCGTGACGAATTAACTTTTGAGAATTCTAAAATTCATAATATGTATATTTAGTTTATCCCTGATTTTGGGACCACAATGAAGAAAAAACCTTGTTATTTTATGTGAATTACTGAAAACATGTATCGATAGAACGTGAGTCATAACGAGAGCAAATTTCGCAAGAGATGAAATTTTCTTGAGATATGCTTCAAAAAATCTAATTATACTTTAGAATTTAAGAATGAAAATATGTGATGATATTTTATTTTATTTAAAAATTAATAAAGAATTTTATATATATATATATATATTTTAATGGTTTTTGTTTTTAAGCTAGGTTTGACTAAAGGGCGACCCAAGCCCATGGACGACCCTATAGTGAGACGGTTGTGGCCATGAGGACTAGCTGGTCAAGGGGTTGACCAGTCTAGGTAGTGGCATGGAGGTAAAACTCCAACTTCTTTTTGAATGTCGGCCATGGGTTGGCCAAGTGGGCGGCAGCCCAAGGCATTTTTGTAAAGCTTCAAGTGAAGCTTAAATGGCGTGTTTTCACTAGCCATAATAGACGGCAGCCTTGGGGCTCCCCATGTAATAATTTCACAATTTTAAGGGCAAATTGCTAGCCTCTTGAATGGCATTTTTGAAAACTCTTTAAGGAATTTTGAAAAGAAGAACGTGTATGGTGGAGTGAGCGGCTATGGGGGGCATGAATCACCTCAAGCCACTCATCGTAAGAAGATTTAATTCCAAGCCTTGGTTTATTAAGCAATAGAGTATAAAAATTTTAATGAAAGGAGAGAGAGAATACTCTTGGAGTTGCCGAGTTTGGAGCATCTCTCTCTCTCTCTCTCTCTCTCTCTCTCTCTCTCTCTCTCTCTCTCTCTCTCTCTCTCTCTCTAGCCGTGTGGTGTGGGTCAGCCACCACTTGCATGAAGCCCTTGCAACCGAGCCTCACCTTCAACCGAATCAAGGTGAAGCTTCAACACCCTACTTTCGTTTTCTCTTGAAAGATCGGTACATAGTGTGATCATGAAACCGTGAAGCCTTTTTGCATCCGTGTATGCATGGTTTCTCAATGGATTTAGTAGTACATTCATTTTATTTCTTTGTATTCAACATTTCCTCTATTTTCAATCCATGAGAAGGAAGAGGATGCACCAAACAAACAGATGGTCATTTTTGCCCATTGCTTCTCGTTTTGCTTATTAATCTCAGATTATCATTTTTTTTTCATTCCATTTTGTTCTGCTTGTGGTTCAAAAATCTTTTTCTTGCTCTTCGTTTGCACTCAGTTTATGCACTTGTATTTCTTGAAAATTGTTAGATTTTGCATAGCTTCACATTTCGTTATAGTGTGCCCTTGTGCTTGCATGAAATCGTCCAAATCCCCCTCTCTTTTTCTGGTTTTTCCTTTCTTCTTCTTCCTTCAGTTTTTTTTTTTTTGATTGTTGTTGCAGGGTTTGGTTGGACTATCCCCTGCTGGGACAGACCCAACTAGGTGCACCTTGGTTCGAGCAGGGCTCGGCCAGGTGCACCCAGCCCCTGGGTCTTCCCTCTTATTGCGCGGCAGGCCACCGGGTACCGGAGGCACCCGGGTAGTCTAGTCGGCCTGGGAGCCTGGACCGGGCCCCCATCCTTTGACGAAGTCTGGTCTGAGCCCATGGGCCTAGACCAGTGAGTTGGTTAGACTAAACGGTCTGGTTCAGAGGACCAGACCCGCGGCCCAACCCTTCTCGTTTTGACCTTGGCGCCATAGTGGCCACCGGGTGCTAGTTGCACCCGGGTAGCCCCGACTCTGGGCTACTAAACCTTGACCTGTGTGTCTGGTCTAAACCGTGGGTTCAGACCAGAACTTTTTCAGACCTAAAGGTTTGGTCCAGAGGAACAGACTAGTGGCCTCTTTTCTTTTCTTTTCTTTTCTTTTCTTTTTTTTCGGCAGTTATGCCTTGGCGCCTTGTTAGCCGTCGGGTGCTAGTTGCACCCGGGTAGCCTGCGAGCCTGGGCTCTTTGCTTCGGGCCTGCTGCTACATGGCAGCCCCGGCCTGAACCCCTGGGTTCAGACCAGAGGAGGTCCTAGACTACGGTCTGGTCCAGAAGACCAAACCCACTTTTTCCCTGTGGTTCAGACCAGAGGAGGTCCTAGACTACGGTCTGGTCCAGAAGACCAAACCCACTTTTGCCCTTGTATGGGTGCGAGCTTGGGTGCCGGGTGCTAATACACCCGGGTGAGCTAACTGGGCTTGATGGGCTTTAGTGCAGACTGCACATCAAGTGTAGTGCCTAGACTGAACCCTTAGGTTCAGTCCAGTGCCTCTTGTGACCCCTCGGGTCGGGTCTTGTTTTGGTTGGAACACCCGGACTGCACCAGTTCGGGAAGTTCCAATCTGCCCACTCTTGCAGCACCACCCCCTTGGTGGGATCTAAGCAAGAGTGAGCTAGCAGAGTCTGATCCCATCTAGACCAACTAGGTTGAACTCTTGTTGCTCGCTATATAAGCATAGCTATCCCCTCGTTGCTGCAATCTCGTAGAGCAATCCATTAACAATATATATATATATATATATATATGGTGATAAAAAAAAGAATGTGAGTCAAACCGCGAACATATAGAAGTTGGAATATGTGGGTCTGCCATCCAACAGACCCAATTAGACACTTGGCACACTTTGTGCCTTGACAAATATATGCCCCGTGGCCCTACGGGTCCCATCTAGTGTTTGGACGCATCAGTACTTCATACCCCATTTTTTACAGTCGGATAGTCGAAGGAGTGTTGAATTCAGAATTAAACCCAGTGTTTCTCTCCGTTGTATCGTCTTGGCAGCATTAATATGAGTTGTCGGGTGAGCTTTACGCTGCCCACACATACATAAAGATTTTCTCTGTCTTAAGCTTCTGATAGTTATTTCTAAAAATATTGTATTAGCATCTTTGGGTTCCGCAAGTGCGGGAACGAACCGTGGTAATGCTAATGTAATTCCCATAAGTATGATAATATCTTAGTTTCAATCTTGACTCGTAAGTAGGTCAAATCATGAGTTTCCCGTGGAAATGTTTTCCGTCTCATTCGTATTAGGGTGGGATATTCGGTGAGCAGTATGCAGCCTATTGATAAATTCTCCATTGTACTTATGTTATATTTGCTTTGTGGATCCCGCAAGTGCGGCTATGCACCATGGATATGATAATGTAATTCCCATATGAATGAGAATATTCTAGATTTCAACCTTAACACGTGAGTGTGTCGAGAATCATAGAATTGGTCCTACTAAGTGGAAATTGTCAAGGTATGACACTTAGAAATTCTGAGCTTGGAGATTTGTAATTTGGTTTGCGATATTTGTTATAACTTGATGTTCACATATTCCTGATATTGTTTTGCCATTAGAGTTGCTTATTTCTTCGGAATGCGAACTGGTACACTCACTCGCACATTGTCACTTGCTGGAATAATTATGCATATGTAGCTTGCCTCTGTTTTATTACTTGTGTGAATGACTTGAGGAAGTGTGACTTTAGTCTCGCACCTGCACGTAGCACAGCTTAACACTAGTACTGCTTAGTACGTACCATGAGAGGTACACCTTGGTCTCGTGCTTGAGTCATTGATGAGTGCATAAAGTGCACATTATACATGTGATATAAAGAATGATGTAGACTTAAACACCATTGGGTATGAGCAATACACTGTTGTAGTTTTTAGACTCAGTTGGAGTCTTCGGGCGATGGCCCCTTGTTTGTGAGTGAGCTCATGTATGTCTATACCCTAGATATGAAAATAATAAAATGGTGCTATGATTGCTTTTATAGACGATGTGCTCTTTGTTGTCCGTGTGAGGCTGAGCGCGTGAATGGGCAGGCTAAGTCCTCGTTTACGTACCCCGCGGAGACCACAAGACATAAACACCTCGAAAGGAGGTATGACTTGGTAAATGAGCCTAAGAAAGATAAGTCTGTCGCACCCCATTCACAAAATGATTCACCTTAGAGAGGGTAGATGATACAACCCTGAGTGACTAGTCGTTACTACGACACGTGTTTTGACATAAGCTGTAGCATCCTTTGACCTTCAGTCACTCAGAGTTAGGGGGTCGAGGTGATCTTTTAAGATACCTCACTACTGCAGTTGTATGGATTGCAATCATTACCTATGTGAGGGTTTTTCTCAGCTGCGTGTTGCTCGCATGAGGTTTACTCAGTCTGTAGCATCCCTGATTACCACATTAAAATTTGAATAACAGATGTCGGGTGCATGGCTCACAGGATGTGAGGTTCCTTCACGTACCCAAAAGAGTAATCAGAAGAACTTAAATACTAATCAATCACAACTAACGTACCGTAGTGGTTCCTTACTTGCTACTTCATTTATTGCGCTTGTTTTGTTCTACTTACTCTTCTTAGCTACTTGTAGTTGCTTAGTTACCTGTTTTATTGTTGCCACATGTTGTACTTATACTTCTATTGTTACGTAGACTCGTAGCACGTACACTTACCTGACACTTGCACATATACATGTTGCCACATGTTCCATGCTATATACATGATTTTCCTTTGAGAAATGGATATATAATGTTGTTGATTCTTCACCACCTCGCAAGAGTGTTGACCCCGTTTCATGGGGATGCAAGTGATAAATAGGTACAGTGGCGATGCGACAACACACGGTAAAGGCTTGGGGACCCACACTTAGTTGCAGATCCCGACTCCTGTTGGTTTAGGGTTTTGAGGGGATGTTTTTCTTATTTTTGAGAGACTGTGAGGATTGATGTACTTTTGTCTCATTTTGTATTTAAAGACTTTGGGTTGTACATTTTGGACTTGATGGATATGTATCACTTACCTGTGGCCCACTGAGACTTGCGGCCTTTTTTCCCTTGTTTACCCCTCTCTTTAGATGATTTTCGTTGTTTGTCATAAAAATCATTTAAAAAAAAAACTCAAAAATCAAAGGATTTGATTTTTTTTCAAGGTCAAGGTTTGGGGCGCCACACCCTCCATCAATGAAAACCACAAAAGGGATTAGCGATGTATACGGTGAACAAAGGCTTGTAATGTTCGCCCTTCGTAAATGAAAATCCAATAAGCGATTAGAGATGTGTATTGTTCAGAAATCGTTGTGATGCTCACCCTACGTGAATGAAAATCGTAAAAGAGATTAGCGATGTATGCGGTGTACAAAGGCTTTAGTCTTTAGGGTTTAGGATTTCGGGTTTTGGGTTATGGGTTTAGGGTTTAGATAGTATGGATTTAGGGTTTAGGTAGTAGGGTTTAGGGTTTAGATAGTAGGGTTTAGGATTTATCTTTTTGGGTTTTGGGTTTAGGGTTTATATAGTATGAATTTAGGGTTTAGGTAGTAAACGATTAGGATAGTGCACTTGACAAAGGTGCAAGCACCTCAAGTCTACATGATAGTACACTCAACTCTGTTCCTGTAGAGAGAATGCAATTTAATAATGAGAAATTTGCATACTCATTTTACAATGATTATGCCTTAAAATTTGGATTCAGTGTTAGAAGGTATTCTTCGGCAAAAAATGCATAGGGTGTCGTGGTGAGAAAGGCGTATGTTTGTTTTGTTTGTTAATATCGATTTGTAAGCTATTATTCTAAATTTTTGTATCGATTTGTAATATATTTTGCCATATGTACATTAATTTGTAAAATTTTATGTGTTTTATAGAGTCGATTTGTAAGCTGTTATGCTGAATTCATGTATCGATTTGTAATATATTATGTGATATGTATATCGATTTGTAAGATATTATGTGTTTTTTAGTATCGATTTCATTCACAAAGACAAACAAAGATATATCGTTGTCGCGGTAGCTGCTTAAATCGATTTGTACTTTACTAAGTGTAAACATCATGTTGATTTGGGTACATATGGGTAAAACCCTGCAAAATATAAAACCTTAATATAAATATATATAAAACCCTATCCGACCCGACCCGTTGTCCAAGTGTAAAACCCTAGTCTATTTAACCTGTCTTCCTCTTCTCTGCGGCAGCGCAACTTCTTTTTATTCTTCTTTTTTTTCCTTCGCCTTTGTCTTCTTTTTCTCTTTTTTTGACATTTCCGTCAAATGCATATCTATCTTTTAGAGACTTTCATTTTTACAGAAGAAATCACCAAAACATTCATATCGTTCATCGTCAAGTTCATTTTCTACTCCAAAGCGATTCTAGGTGTAGCTGCAGATACATCCTCTCCAAGAAAATGAGCTCATTAGTAATCACAGTCCAATGTACTATTTTTCTCGGACTGAGGTTGATTCTTAGAGACTCTAGCATTGGTGCACTCTTGACAATATGCTTCACCAACTTTAGCTCAGGCATTGTCCCCTTGAAGGAGTCGATGAGCTACATCATAAATCGCTTTTAGGTATTTGTCTTCGATATACTTTATGACGAATACGTAAAAACGATTTATGATGTAGCTCATCAGCTCTTCAAGGGGACCGTGCCTGAGCTGAAGTTCGTGAAGCATATTCTCAAGGTGCACCATTGCTAGAGTCTCTATCAGTCTCAGTCCGAAGAAATTAGTGCAGAGGGCTATCATTACTAATGAGCTCATTTTCTTGGAGAGGATGTATCTGCAGTTGCACATAGAATCGCTTTGCAGCAGAAAATGAACTCGACGATGAACAATATGGATGTTTTGGTGATCTCTTCTGTAAGAATGAGAGTCTCTAAAAGATAGATATGCGTTAGACGGAAATGTCCTCTCATAAATAGCTTTCCACGTTTCTGCACCTCGATTGCATTAAAAGCACATCACTATTTTGGACGTGGGTTTCATACTGGTGATGATATATGTTTTATTTCTTTATGATGGTCATGTATTGTATCTTAGCCAAACCATTGGTCATGATGTATTGTAACTAAATTCTAATATTTTTTGTATATAAATGTGGTTGTAAATCATATGGATTTATAGTTATGAAGTTACAACGAGAACGATATGTCTTTGTGAACGAAATCGATTTGTATTTAAGAAGTTAACTCAATTTGTATTGTTGAAGTAAAACCCAAAATCCTTAAACCTAAACCCTAAACCCCAATCGTCCGTAAAAGCGATTAGAAAATATCGTTGACATAGACATAGCCCGTAAAAGCAAATTGCGATAGCACGTAGCCATTATACGTCATTGTGTAAGTCGTGATGGTACATGTCATTCACCTAAATAAAGCTCATTATCTAAAAGACAAACGTCATTGTGTAAATTGTGATGGTATAACGATTTACATAATAACGTCTATGTTGGTCACCTCTGGATAAAAATTGCACTGTGCATGAGTACAAATTATGGTAAAAGTGTACGGTCAATGTTTGTGCAAATCGTTTCATATATTTATCAATCATTATGTAAATCGCGATAGGAACATAGCTCGTAAAAGCAAATCAGTGACATTTTCACTGTACACAATGCTAAACGCTTGTTTGATTTTTATTTATAAATGCCTATCATTACAATGATTTGTTTAGTGGCATTTGTGTGCTACACTTATACATAAAACACTATTAACAAAAAAAATCATATCTCACAAATCGACACTATAAAACAATATAATCTTACAAATCGATATACGACAATTCAGCATAATATATTACAAATCAGTATACGACAATTCTGCATAATGTCTTACAAATCTATATACAGCAATTCAGCATAATGTATTACAAATCGATATTAACAACCAAAATAATATCTCATAAATCACACTAGAAAACACATAATATCTTATAAATCGATATATGACAATTCAACATAATATATTAGAGATCAATATTAACAAATAAAATAATATCTCACAAATCGACACTAGGAAACAATAATATCTTACAAATCGATATACGATAATTCAACATAATATATTACAAATCGATATTAACAACCAAAACAATATCTCAAAACACGTGTGCCATATTATATCAATTTTTAAGATGTGTTGATTTGAAAGATATTTGTATTATGATTTTGAAACGTGTGCCTATGGAATTTACATTGTTATGATTTGTGCTCTTGAGGTGGCGATTTGCGTATTCAAAACACATATGCCAGGTGCGTAATTTTGGTTTACAGTTGAGGTTTAGGGTTTTAGGGCTTAGGATTAGGGTTTGGGGTTTAGGGTTAGGGTTAGAGTTAGGGTTTAAGTTTATGGTTTAGGGATTAGAGTTTAGGGTTTAGGGTTTAGGTTAGGGTTTAGGGTTAAGGGGTTAAAGGGTTAAAGGGTTTCAGGTTTAGGTTTAGGGTTTAAGGATTAGGGTTTAGTAATATATTAAAGGTTTAGGGTTTAGCGTTAGGGTTTATTAAGATATTAAGGGTTTAGGGTTTAGCATTAGGGTTTAGTAAGATATTAGGGGTTTAGGGTTAGGGTTTAGAGTTTAGGGTTAGGGTTTAGGGTTTGGGATTTAGGTTTAGGGTTTAGGGTTTATGGGTTTAGGGTTTGGGATTTAGGTTTAGGGTTTATGGGTTTAGGGTTTGGGATTTAGGTTTAGGGTTTAGGGTTTATGGGTTTAGGGTTTAGGTTTAGGGTTTAGGGTTTAGGTTTAGGGTTTTAGGGTTTTATGTTGTAGGGTTTTATCTGCAACAAATGTGTCTAAAAAAGCCAGTGTGATATAGCTGTTACAGACAAAAAATAAAATATTGTGGCTTTTTTCCCTTGTCAGTTCAAGATTTTAAATCGATATCCTGTTCTCAACGGACAACACATAAATTTAACTGCATCATTATATGTTACAACAACCTCCCCAAGTATATATTATTACAAATTATCGCATTCGTTACACAATCACCATATTACAAGTCATCGCAATATTTGGCTTCATAAGTAAACATCGTTGTACGATTCAGCAAAATTAAGTACAAATCGAGGTAACTTCATAATTACACATCGCTACTGCAATAAACGTATAAATCATTGCGGTTTCAAACATACAAATCGTTGTACAAATCACACCCTTCATAAGTACATATCGTTGTAACATTTTGGCTTCATAGCTAAACATCGTAGTACGATCTAGCAAACTTAAGTACAAATTATGGTAACTTCATAAATCATAAATACACATGACTATTGCTTCAAACTTATAAATCATTGTTGCATCGAATGTACAAACCGTTGCTTCAAACGTACAATTTGTTGTATAAATTGAACCCTTCATAAGTATATATCGTTGTAAATCATAAATCGCGACTGCATTAAATGTATAAATTGTTGTTGCTTTAAATGTAGAAATAATTAATTATGAATCGTAAATCGCTATTGCTTCAAACGTATAAATCGTTGCTGCATAGAATAAATCGCTACTGCATAAAATGTATAAACCATTGTTAAATTCAAACTTACAAATCGTTGTAGAAATTTAGCCTTCATAAGTACATAGTGTTGTAATGTTTGGCCTTCATAAGAACAAATCATGCTAACTATTTTTTTATGCCCAAAAGGTGGATATGTACAAATCGATTTGTTTTAGTATGAAAATAGGTGTTATTTAGCATGAATAATACAACCAATTGTAAGATTTAACATTCAAATTTACAAAATGATTTATTTACATAAAACTCATTGAAGAACATAAGTTTTGCTAATCCGACAGTGGAGAAAAAACACCTAAAAGGTAGACGAGCTTTGTGTTTTAGGTTTTTGTGTTTTTGGTTTAGGTATTTGGGTTTAGTGTTTAGGGTGACGAGCTTTGTCTATGTGAACGATATATCCTATCATAATTTACAACTTTATGACGATTTAAGTTAGAGTTGCAAATCGATATCGCTGCAACAATTTGTCCTATCGTGATTTGCTTTGATGAGTTTTGTTTAAGTTAACAAATTTTCTATCATGATTTACACAATGACATATAAAAGACCAAAAAGAGGTTGAAAAAAAATCCACAAGAGATGTGCTGTCATGATTTGACTGGTATGTCCTATCGTGTTGATTAGTTTTATAAAAGGTAGATGAAATGACATTTTTTAATTTAATTAATGCGCAATGCAATTTATTTGCTCTTGGTTTCTACAAACTGACATTATTTTTTAAAAACTGGCAGTCTGTGAAACAACTTTCCTTTATATATGAATGACATGTTGCACAAGTTCTGGATGGTGTGGCTTCGCTTTGCTTCGTGAACAAGGAACCGACAAACAAACAGTTCCTTTATAAACGACGTGTTCGTGAATCGAACATATAACCAGCTTCATCGTAAATGGGGTATCGTTATCGATGAAGGAGATGAGGAAGGAGAAGACGATAGCTACACGACCAGAGATGGCGATTCAGACGTATATTGTCTAAACTTTGAGTCGATTTTCTTCAAAATGTATCTCTTTTATGGTGTTTATGTGATTTTTGTTGTGTACTGTATAACGGAAATTTAATATCGTTTCTTGAATATTATGTTAATGTCAGTGGAACATCCACAAAAGGCGGTGCTCGAAAACTCAGCGAAGATCTCCAAGATAACATCAAACGGATGCAAAACGAATATGCAGAAGGGAACACTATCAATAATTTTATACATATGAAACCACTATCAGTAATATATTTGCGTATGCCATGGTATGTATGTTAACAAGTTCATATTTGTTGCAACCAGACTATATTCGATTTAGTCAAGTATATTCAAAGCAACACAACAACCATTACTAGACGCATCGTCAACCCTTATTTCATGGAATATCGATTCTATTTTATGTTTATTTTATTTTTTTATTTACTCTTGTTGCTTCGTATTTTAACATTACTATTACCATTATTTTGTTCAACAGAATATTGTCCGTTGATTGCCATACTCCATAGGATTTCAAGATGGACTACCATATTGGGGTAACGATGATCATTGTGGAGACTTTTGGTCAAGTGAAAAGGTAAGTGAACAAACCTCTTGTGCAAGGTTTCGGCATAACAATCCTCACATGATTTGTCTTATCGATTTATAGATATTGATTCCAACACTTTGGCAAACTAAAGCGCATTGGGTCTTATACGTGATGTATTTAAAAGAAAAACAACTATGGTACTACAATTCATTGGAGTTACACAGTGGTGTACGTCGTGACGTTTTGCATTTCGTAAGTTTCCATTTATAAGGATATCGTATCCTATACGGAGGTCAAGAATTTACTTTCTTCTGTATGAACCAGAGGTGGGATTCATCAAAGATGTTTTGGGTGTCGACATTGACGAGTGGATCTTTCGCTCAGCAGGAGATGCTCATTTACAAAATAATGGTGTCGATTATGGCGTATTTATAATGAAGTATATTGAAGCAATATACAATGAACAAGAACCTGGTTTCGACGTTGTATGTTGTTTATTACCCTCTATTATTGGGGACTTAATGTATATATTGGTGTCATATTACATTTTTGTTGCAGGTTGATCTGCTTGGATTTCACACAAAACTATGCATAAAATTGATAGAATATCTAATTGCGAAAGAAAAAAAAACTCAATCGACAAGAGTACCTAGAAGGCAACAAACGACGTGACCCCCCCAGGAGTAATATGATGTACATCGACTTATAACAGATTTTATGTACTATACAACCGAATTTTGTATAAAAAAAATTGTAAGACTATATACAAATTATGTAAATATCTCTAGCTTGAAATAAATAAAATTTCAATTTCACTAAACACGACAAATAAGTTGGACTGTTATATAGTAAAAGCAAATTGTTGTTATGTTTGGTCTTTGTAATTGAAAATCATAAAAGCGATTAGCGTTGTATAAGGTAGAAACTTCTTTAATGTGACTTTCTATAAGTGTATAAATCTATTTTAATCAGTGTAGAACACAAATATCACTGAACAAATAGTTGTAATGATCGACCTTCATAAATTAAAATCGAACAAGCGTTTATATAAGGCTTAAACGATTTGCACAAACATTCATAAACGACAATTTGCACAAGCATTGACAATTTTCTTTAACATGACTTTCTATAAGTGTATAAATTTATTTTAATCAGTGTAACAAACAAATGTCACTGAACAAATAGTTGTAATGATCGGCCTTCGTAAATTAAAATCGAACAAGCGTTTATCTAAGGCTTAAACGATTTGCACAAACATTCATAAACGACGATCACGATTTGCACAAGCATTGACAGTTTTCTTTAACGTGACTTTCTATAAGTGTATAAATCTATTTTAATCAGTGTTGCACACAAATGTCACTAAACAAATAGTTGTAATGATTGACCTTCGTAAATCAAAACCGAACAATTGTTTATATAAGGCTTAAACGATTTGCATAAACATTCATAAACAACGATCACGAGTTGCACAAGCATTGATAGTGCAATTGTACCATGATTTCTACTCATACATAGAGCAATTTTTATCCAGTTGTGACCGACATAGATGTCATTGTGTAAATCGTTAAACCATTGTATTTTACACAATGAAGTTTGTCTTTAAGACAATGAGATTTTTCTAAGTGAACCATAAGTACCATCGTGATTTAAATAATGACGTATGAAGGCTACGTGCTATCGCGATTTACTTTTATGGGCAATGTCTTTGTCAAAAAAAAATTCTAATCGCTTTTACGGGCGATTGGGGTTGAGGGTTTAAGGATTTTGGGTTTTACTTTAATGATACAAAATGAGTTAAATTCTTAAATATAAATCGATGTCATTCACAAATACAAACAAAGACATATCGTTCTTGTCGTAACTTCATAACTACAAATCCACATGATTTAAATGATTTACAACCAAATTTATATTTAAAAAATATTAGTATTTAGTTACAATATCTATGAGATAACAATTCTGTTGAACGCATATCTATCTTTTAGAGACTCAAATTTTTACAGAAGAGATCACCAAAACATTTGTATCGTTCATCGTCACATCCTTCTATGTTGAGGATACATCCTCTGCAAGCAAACGAGCTCGTTAAAAATGGCAGCCCACTGCACTATTTTCCTCGAACTGAGGCCGATTCTTAGAGACTCCAACATTGGTGCGCTCTTGAAAATAAGCTTTAAAGGTCAGTAACCGAGGGGTTACATGATAGATTGCTCACCCTACGTATTTGTCATGAAGTATATCGAAGATTAGGCAAATATTTTTCTAACTGTGAAGTATGGTTTGCGAACAATGTAGGGTCTGACAGTAGAAATAGATCAAATAGATAGACATCTGTATCACCCCTTCTATCTATCAAGCACAGGTAAAAGGAACACAGAAGAACAAAGACAAAAAGAAAAATACAAGGAAGAAGAAGAAGGCAGAGGAGAAAGAAGATGAAGAAGAAGAAGTTGCGCTGCTGCAAAAAGAGGAAGAGTTGTTAAATAGATTAGGGTTTAAGACCTGGACAACGGGTCAGGTCGGCCCGGGTAGCGTTTTATATGTAGATCTATATTAGGGATTTACATTTTGCAGGGTTTTACGCACATGTACAGGCATCGACACGATGTGTTGTCTTGGTAACGTACAAATCCAATTAACAATTGCAAAACATTATGAGTAAATCGCTATATTACATATCGATGTCGTTCACATAGACAAACAAAGACATATCTATTTTTTTATATAATTAGACATCCCATTAATTACCTGCTGGTGATGATATATGTTTTATTGATGATGATGGTCATGTGTTTTATCTAAGCCAAACCATTACGGTCAGGTAAAAAATGCTAGGTTTTTTGGTAAATGATTATGGTTGTAAATGACATTTATTTGTAGTTTTAAAGTTATCGATTGTAAATGACATCAGTTGTAAACCATTCCCATTAATTACCCAGGTCTGGGAATTCGATTTGTATTTATGAAATTACCGCAACAATGATATGTCATTGTTAGTCTTTATGAACGAAATCAATTTGTATTTATAAAGTTACATCGATTTGTATCGTTGAATTATTCGCGATTTGTTCTTTACTAAGTCTGTATATCGCGTGGCTTTGTTTGTGAACGAATTATTCTTGGACAATACCGGATGTTATAGAGGCCCTCCCATACAATATGGACGATACAGTTCATATATAACGATTTGTATATGTGAAGGCTAGATGAGAAGATGATTTTCACTAATTGTATAAACACTGAGTTCACATATAATTCTTAATTTTCACGATTTTCACTAACTATGATTTATATATGTTAATGATACATATTACAAGGATTGATAGATGTTAAAGATACATTATTAAACAGAGTTCTATTTTTAATACAAGTGAAGGATACAATTCTATTTTTTGTGGCTCACGATTAATGAAAATGGCTTCATCAAAAAACTCTTTCTTAATAAGAACATCCAGTGTATAAGGATATTCACCTCATGTTCTGTTAAACTATTAACAAATCCGACATTGTGAAAATTGGGTCATGTAAAGAGGCATGACAACTAACTTTATGGTAAGCCTTAAACAGAATTCACATGTGATTCGTGTGTTCCATAGCTCACTTTCGAATTGATCTAAGTTTGCCATGAAACATAAGAATATAAGACACTACATTAAGTTTCACAAGAAATGCAAACATCCTCCCAACATTGATTACATACCAAAAGACTTGTAAAACTGAAGTCATCATTCCGAAAAAACTGGTCGGGAGGATTGAAGGTTACAATGTTGGAAATTACGTCCATAGAGTATTGTTGCATGTTGAAAATTACACAAGTTGGATATTGCTTCATGTAATGCAATTTATATGAGAAACAATATAATGTCTTACATATTTGTTCATGCGAAGGGTTTGGTTGCTTTTGCTTAGAGGTTGATTGTTTCTTAGACCTTTTCTTGTTAACCAATTCTAGTCCACCCTTTGTCCTCCGACAACTGCGATGAGAGGTAAGTTTTCTTTTGACACCCTTCGCTAGATGAATTTTTCTATCATAATCTACAACGTTCACTTCTGACTTGTTGAAGATGATGTTTACGCTTTGGTGCAACTTCTTAAGAGTGTCATGGGAAGCATGAGTTTTACTGTTGCTACTCGCTGCCATTTTCTTTGACTGGTCTTCATGAGCTACAACAGACTGATAGTAAATTAATTGCACATTTTAAAGTAACTCCCTTGACGCTTTTCTCATGCATACATAGGCTTCTTCACTTTTCGATGCCAAATCTGCAACATGCATAAATGACCTACACAGTTATTGGTAACAGGAGGATGTGTGGCACTCCCCATCAACACCAGATTGACTGACATTATCTGTATCTAATAGTTCAATCTTTGCTTGTCTCCTCCATCTTTGCATTAAATATGACTCAAGTATTTCTCGTATCTTCTCTTCATTAAGTGCTTTTAATGCATGATGACATAAAATACCTTTGAATTCATACTTTTTGCACATACATTCAACTATTTCGTTGTCAACATTGTACGTGACATGTGCTTCTTGCCCTCCCATACAATATGGTATTTGTGCATTATTCTCGTTTTTCACGCGTCCTTCTATGTCGCAATTCACGACCTGTATAACCTCATTCTTAATCCATTCAAATACAGTTAATGTATACAGATCTGCAAGTCGCATCAATATTTTCATGCCAAAAGTTACAAGGCGTGTATTAAAGCATTTCACATCTTGTTTAAGCTCATTCTGTCTAAGATCGTCTACAAATAATTCATATTGTTCCATGAAGTGGAACATTGTTAAACATGAATACAAGGTTTTCTTCAGTGTGACATGCATAGATTTCGCTCTTTGTGTACTTATCATACCTGCACAAAAGTATTGTCTTCCATATGTCAATGCCCACTTTTCTTTTTCTGCATATAAATTTTGTAACCACAAACATTCTTCAATGTCGTATATTTGAATCATTTCCTCCCAATCAGACATAAAGGTGATATCGTCTACGCTCTCAAGTATACACCTAAAATTTTTTTTGTCAAACACTGTCTTTTGATTAAATATGTGTCCTATGTTCTTTGTTGTATTTTGAAAGATATGCCACAAACATAGGCGATGATGTGCATCTGGCCACACGTGAGACACTGCAACCATAGTTGCGTGATCATCATCTGTAAGTACAACTGCAGGTTGCTTCCCATTCATTTCCTGTGTAAATACTCTAAACAACCACTCAAAGCTTTTTTTAGTCTGGTCGTACAAAAAAATGTTGCCTAATATACAACTTTGTGAGTGTTGGTTCACTCTGACAAACTGCGTAAATGGCCACTGTTCAGTATTAATCTTCACTGTCGTATAAAAAATAATCTCATCATTGAAGCATTCATAATCTACTATTGACTTTGAATATGCCCAAAATATATTCACAACATATTCATATTCATCCAGTTGCATTGCACTAAAGAAACCAGAGTCAATGCTTGGTTTCTTCTGTAAGTAATCAACCAAAGAACATATTTCTTTATTCTTCATGTTATCTATCATCTTCCTTCTCAAGTGGTTTCTTAGATCCATATGTGTGAATGACACATTCTCGCGACCACCATCTATGTGTGCAAATAAATTGTGTGTCTTTCTTGGTGCAATGCCAGCGCTATCAGCTATTTCAGCAATTGCAACATGCGCTTCAGTTACTTTATGATGTGACCTTAACATATGACTCATATGTGAAGCTGCTAATTCATGGTTATGATTATTTATTAAAGTACGAACTACATATTTCTTATTCGGAAGTCTTCTTAATACCATTCTCGCTGGACATCCATATTTTGATTCTGGCATGCTCTTTGTTGGATTTCCACTTGACTTCTTCCAACCTTCCTTAGAACATACATATGTCTTTCTCACCACGACACCCTTTGCATTTTTTGACCAAGAATACTTTCTAACACTGAAACCAAATTTTAAGGCATAATCATTGTAAATTTTGGAGAAGGCATACAATAGAGTACCTAGGGACGTTCTCTGGTGGACAATGACGAAGAAAGGTGTGTCTCTCAAGTACATTAGTATAATTAAGGATATGTACGAAGGAGTAGTAACCAATGTCCACACTTGTGGAGGGGTGACAACCAATTTTCCTATAACGGTTGGGTTACATCAAGGATATGCTTGAAGCCCTCTCCTATTTTCTATAGTGATGGATGAGCTTACGAGATCAATTTAAGAAAATGTGTCGTGGTGTATGTTGTTTGCTGATATTGTTTTGATTGATGAGTCTAGAGCTGGGGTTAATGCTAAGTTGGAATTATGGAGACAGACATTGGAAGCAAGAGGTTTTAAGTTGAGTAAGAGTAAGACAGAATACATGGAATGTCGGTTTAGTAAGCAACGAAGTAGTGATGGGAGTGTAGTGAAGCTTGGTGAGCAAGAAATACCGGTGGATGATTGTTTCAAATATTTGGGATCTATCATTCAAAAGTATGGAGAAATTGATGGAGATGTAAATCATAGGATAAATGTTGGGTGAATGAAATGGAAAAGTGCAACTGGAGTGTTGTGCGATCGTAGAATGCCATTGCGGTTGAAGGAAAAGTTTTATAGGATGACTATTAGGCCCGCTTTACTATATGGTACGGAATGTTGGGTTGCCAAGAGACATCATATTCAGAAAATGAGTGTAGCTGAGATGCGTATGCTGAGATGAATGTGTGGAAATACAATAAAAGATAAGATTCAGAACGAAGAGATACGTAAGAAAGTAGGCGTTGCACCCATTGAAAATAAGATGAGAGAGAATCATTTACGGTGGTTTGGACATATTCGACGAAGGCCTAATGATGCTCCAGTTAGAAGGATGGAGAAATGGGAAAATATATTAGTTAAAAGAGGTCGGGGTAGGCCTAGGAAGACATGGATGGAGGTGATAGGAAAGGATATGAATGCTTTGAACCTCACAGAGGACATGACATTGGATAGAAATGACTGGAGGAGAAAGATTCATGTGGAAGACACAGAATGATTTTCTTTTTGGGTTCATATCGCCGACCCCAATTGTTTTGGGATGAAGGCGTAGTTGTTGTTGTTGTTGTTGTGAATCATTTTAAATTTTATATGCAACATCCTCATTATTAATCTGCATTCCTTCTATGGGAACAAAGTTAGGTGTATTATCGTGTACATTCCCAGTGTCTGCACCTTTATCAAGTGTACTGTCACGATCGCCTACCTCATTATCGAATTGCATTTCTTCTGCTGGAACATTCAAGTCAAGAGTGAATCCAATGCCTGCACCCTTGTTATCATGTGCATCATTAGTGCACATGTTTACTTCTTCAGGTGCGTAATTAATACATATGTTCACTTTTCCATATCTTTCAAATGATTGAGATATATCATCTTCATTACAACCAAACGATAAACTCACCATTATTATAAGCAAGATATCAATTTGCGTTAGCAAGTGCCTACGTTTACTATGATTTATTCAAGATACATATAACAATGGATACCGATAAGATTAAACAAGTCGAAGAAATGATTGGATGAATCATAATATAAAAGCAACGACGATTTGTTATTTGCTTATACTATGCATCGAGTTGTTACTTACCATGCCAATAAAAGAAACGATTTGTCGTATATGTGTGGTGACGATAGTGATTTAATTATGTCTACGATGCAGTGAAGCGATTTTAATAGAAATCGCTAAATGAGCAACGATTTGATTACGAAAATCGACACTACAAGCGTGTAACAATGTATTTTTGCACGCACATGCTTTAAAAGTCGTTCTACAAATATCTTACAAATCGATACTAGAAAACACATAATATCTTACAAATCGATATACATATCGCATAATATATTACAAATCGATACGATAATTAAGCACAATAGCTTACAAATCGACACTGAAAAACACATAATATCATACAAATTGATATACATACCACAAAATATATTACAAATCGACACGTAAATTCAGCATAATAGATTACAAATCGATTTTAACAAACAAAACAATATCTCACAAATCGGTAGTATGTTACTACAATCGTGATTTGCGATACATTGCATATACTGAGTGAATGGAGTATACCGGATGGGGTAGAGGCCCTTCCTCGCATTTGTAAACAAACATTTTTGTCAACAGGTCTCAACGTTCTATAAATATTGTTAAGTTTTCAACCATCGAAAGGACAAGATTCACCTGCAATAACAAAACAATGCTTTAATGGCACTCACGACGACATACGTTATTCAACGATAGCATGATGACATGGAAATGTACTCACGACATCTTAATGTCACTTGTTGGAATGTTTGTGCGTCATTGCTTTCTTCCATAATGCCTAATGACAACAAAAAAGAAGAGAAGACTGTAAAAAGAGATGGCCAACAAATGCCCTATGATGCCCACCAATGATCAAACCGGTCGATCGCGAACCTGAGAATGTTTTGTAACACAAGACAGGAACGAGAAGGCGACAATGTGTTGTAACACAAGCTAAAAACCAAGGCAGGAACCTCGACTCGAGACAACGACAAAGACTGCTACTCCGGTGATAAAGTTTGCGTTGTCAAAGGGAGCTCCTGTTACAGCAGATGGTGTAAAAGTTTACTGCTTAGGACAAAAACGAAATGTTTAGACTTTGAAGAGTTAACATCATTCTCGATTTTCTGGATGGATGTCATTTTTATCCTTTTTTTGAATCATCATTTTCTTTTTTTTGAATAAAAGACATTTTTGTCATTTTTTTAAACAGTCGTTTCATGACGAGAATAGCAGAAAAATGTACTTATGTCTTTGCAACCGCATCGACCTCCGATGCTAAGTGATGCCGACACACACGAGAATACCAGCCTCATGTGCTTATATACGTGGCACTCATTGGGACTCCGGAACACGCACTCTGGCTAACGGCCGTCTTCGGGGGAGAACACACACCACCCTCCCACATCTTTTTCACCTGAGGTAGAATCAGGTGCGATCACATGGCACACTTTGAAGTGTGCCATGCACCTGATGCTTTGTGAGGCAGGCACACTCCAAATGTGCCATCTGATGGCACGATCCTGGCTAAAAAACCCTACCCTCGCACCGCCTCAACTCGGTCTCGATAATAATTTTCACCCAAACTTCTCAGGAGGTGCAGAAGAAAGAGGAACGGTGGTGGAGGGATCCTAAACCCTAGGAAGGAAGCAAAGGAGGAGTGGAAATTCTTTGAAGTGCAGGTCGAAGTAGTATAGGCGAGGGAAGGAAGGTAGTGGAAGGAGGGAGGGAGAAGAAGGATGGACGCGCTGCGGAAGCAACTGGACGTGCTGATGGGGGCCAATAGAAACGGCGACGTGACGGAGGTCAACCGCAAGTACTACGACCGCGACGTCTGCCGCCTCTTCCTGGTCGGCCTCTGCCCTCACGAGCTCTTCCAATTGACCGTATGCTCCTCTTTTCTTCTTCAAGTTTTTGGGGTTGAAATATTTGTTTGTTTTCTTTTTCGGTTTTCTGTTGATTTCCCGTTTTTGGTTGGACGGATCGTCGTTTTGGTTAGGTTTTTGTGATCGTTTTGGATGTATACTGATGATGTAGACGCATTTGAATCCCAAGCCCTAGGGTAATTAGAATTAACAAAGACAAAGCGCGATCTTGGTTAGTGTATACTGTTGAATTGGGTGGAAAATGGTAGTTTTGGCACAGACGAAGGTTGGGTACCTTATTTGGAGACCTAAATTCTGTCTGGGTTGGATTCTACCAATTCGATTGAGTGGTGTCAGGTTTTCTTGAATGTAGGGGCTAAGATCTCTCCGGGTTTGGATTGAAGTTGCAGGTAACAGAACCTTGGGAACCCTGTGTTTAAGGAAGAAGAACGTGCTGGACCAGTTGTATGGATCAGGAGATCCATGAATAGATGAGGTTATAAGGTTCCAAGGAAGAAGAAATGCAGGATCCACTTGTACGGGTCTGGAGATGGATGATTGAATGAAGTTATTGGGTTCAAGGAAGAAGAATGTGCAGAACCAGTTGTATGGATCTGAAGATTGTTGAATAGATGAGGTTATTGCTGCTACCTAATAGATTATGGAACTTATCTCTACAGGAGGCCTGACTAGGTTTTGCATTTGCGGTTGTTTTTGTAATGAAATATGCAGAAATACAAATTGAGGGCCTCTAAGGGCTTATAAGATCATAAACACAAAGTGTGCATGCACATATACAAGTCCAACTAAGGGACAATACAAGAGAGGCACTGGCACTACACAAGCACTAAGTGCATTTAAGATATCAAAGAACCAAAGAGAGGAACACAAAAATATAAAAAATATTCATCTTATTGAACATGAATGCTTAAGAGAAGCACTAAGAAATGAAAAAGGATAAAAGTTCCTATTTATACACATACAGGCGAGAGGGAGACCTCAATAGAGCTGTTTCTATTGACTAGTCAACTTTATGTTGTCTAGTAAAAAACCCAACAACTCTATTTGATGTTTGACCAAATAGTCTCTATAAAAACAGAAAAAGACAAACAAAGAATAAAGTAAAAGTACTAATGTGCCCGTAATGGGCACAACCTATTATAATGGCTGAAATAACCAAAATACCCCATAATTAGTATTTACCTATTACGTCATTATAAATAATATATATATATATATACATACATACATACATCTACAACTTAACACTCTTCCTCAAACTTACAATGTGATATATTAAAAGTTTGAAAATACAAAAAAAAAACAAAACAATGGGAAGGATCAAAGTCTTTAAATCTCTTCATTTGAAGTTTCCATATTTATGTTGCATTAGAGAATTTTGCAAATACAAGTCTCTGAATGTTTTCATTGGTGATCATCCCCAAACGCCTTCATCGTCTATCTTTATCTTCATGATATAATGCATCAAATATATTCATTTATCAATCCATCGCATCTTTAAGAACCTATAGAGAGAACAAAACAAAGATTCCATTTACACAAAAAAATATCCTAACCCAATAGTTATAAAATTTTAAAAACAATATATTTTTGAACAAGAGAAACATTAGATAATCATTAAGAAAGATAAGAGGAGCATACCTCAAGGATAAATTTTTACGAAATCAAACATAAACCCAAAATCAACATATTTTTTTTTCAAGAAAAACATAAATATTGATTATAAGCGCATTTGATCACTAAAAGGAATGATATTTGCAAATTTCAGCAATAGTTTCACCACCGTAAACAATCACCTCATTAGACCTATAAACCTAAAGAATCAAGTCTACCAGCTACTAGAACAAGAGCATAATCACAATGCCACTTGGGCTAAAAAAATACACAAAAAGTGTGAATAACCAACATCTTTTGTCTACGTAAAATGACATTTAAACAAGTGTATCAGCTACTAGAACAAGAGCATAATCACAATGCCACTAATGGGTGAATAACCAACATTTGTTTTCTACATAAAATAACTTTTAAACAAGTGTAGTAGCTACTAGAACCAGAGTATAATCACAATGCCACATATGGGCAAAACAAACACATAAAAAGTGTGAATAACCAATGGGTGCACATATGGGCAAAACAAACATATAAAAAATGTGAATAACCAATGGGTGCACATAACTCACCACATTTGAAAAACATATTTTTTCTATATACAATGACACTTAAATAAGAGGCATAATATGAGGAAATACAAGAGGTAAGAGTGCTTATAATGAAAACAAACAAATGCCATCAAGAAGAATAAGAATAACGATTTTAACAATCTTTCGAAACTCCATTGTTCAAAAAACATAACTACTATCACAGGAAAATCAAGATATCAAGCATCCAATACTGTAACAATGGCCACACAAACAACAACAACAACAACAACAACAACTACGCCTTCATCCCAAAACAATTGGGGTCAGCGATATGAACCAAAAAAGAAATTCATTTTGGGTCTTCCACATGAATCCTTTTCCTCCAATCATTTCTATCCAACGCCATGTCCTCGGTGAGGTTCAAAGCATTCATATCCTTTCCTATCATCTCCATCCAAGTCTTCCTAGGCCTACCCCGACCTCTTTTAACTAATATATTTTCCCATTTCTCCAACCTTCTAACTGGAGCATCATTAGGCCTTCGCCGAATATGTCCAAACCACCGTAAACGATTCTCTCGCATCTTATTTTCAATGGGTGCAACACCTACCTTCTTACGTATCTCTTCGTTCCGAATCTTATCTTTTATTGTATTTCCACACAAACAAATGAATGGTAAAACACACTCATATAAACCGAGGTCAATCACATGTCAATTAGATACATACCTATATTGACAAGATGACATGAGGTGCACACATAACTCACCCCAATGACTAACTCGGATTTTCAACAACAATGAGTTCAGAGGCCAATTAACCATCAATCGGACTCAAGGCAAATGACAACACGTTACTCATAACCCTTGAGAATATAAACTGATAAGATGACATGAGGTGCACACTGCACACATAACTCACCTCAATTGCTAACCCTGACTCCACAACATTGAGGTGCAGAAGAAACAAATAAGTGATACAATATACTCATAGAACCAGAGGTTAATCAACCGTCAGTTAAAACCAAATCATTTGACAATCAATACTGACAAGAAGACAAAAGTGCACACATAACTCATCTCAACAACTAACTCTAGTCCCACAACATATAAATGCATACAACTCACCTCGATAAGTCCAAACAAATAATAATGAATGTATTGAAAGAAGGGTGATAGACTTACAAAGCCAAATAATAAAATCCTTGAAAGACACATTCCAAGGAACAAGAACTGATATGACAAAAATTTTTAAGTTAAGGAAATCCTCAAGTAGTGCAATTATAGAGCCTTCAATCACGAACCAAAATGTCCACCAATATTAAGTGGATAAACAAAAAAAATGTTCTCTAACGAACACTCTCACACCCACAAAGGGCTACACAAGAAGTCTCACAATATAAAAAGATGTTATTTTATTGAATATCATAAGTATGCAATAGAAACATAACACGTAAAACTCATGTGAGGTATCATGATTCCAATAAGTTTTAGTAAAAACATGCAATCATACGACAAGATTACGAACACTCATGTCCATCAATAATGAACAATTACTAAAGTGAACTACAAGGGAAACACTTATAACACACACGAAGGGCAAACACAAAGAAGGTTCTCATAATTCTCAAATTAATATTTTATTACAACTAAATATGCAAAAAAGGATAATATCTAAATCTCATGCAAAACATGTAAGATAATGTTCATTAAAGAACCACGAGACTAAGAAAATAACACAATCACAAGTGCCACAAAAGGTCCAATAAGCGAAACACCCAATAAGGCAATAACACAACTATTTTTAATAATTTTAAAAAGGAACATATTTAAAAGACATTTATAAGAGTGAATGGTTTCTATAAGAAATCATGCTCAATACCTTATGCACGAATAAATAATCTCATTCATCATGTAAGACAATCACAAGTGCACAAAGATCATTATCAATATAAAAATTATTTATTCAAAATTCAAAAATAACAAGGTATCCATGATTACTAAGATCCTAACTGCATATAATTTTTAATACGTCATAATTTATTTTTGGTTTCACATAAAATTACATCAAGAGTAAAGAAAAAAAAATTCAAACACAAGTTAAGCAAAATCTCATAAGACCATACTTGTGAATGACACACAATACCATTTCAAATTATTTTAAAAAATTTGACAAATTTTCAAAAAGAAACAAAACAAAGTGTAATAATAAATACGAACATGATTTGACATTTATAACCATGAAGTGTTCAAATAAAACATCTAAATGCCAACAGTACATGCTCAAGAATACTAAATCATATATGTACATATTAAATAAAGTGAATTCGAAAAACCAAGATTCAAACTAGATCTCATAAAAGCATGCATATATATAATTTCACAAGATCAAACAAATATTAGAAAACTTATAAAACATTTAATCAAAATAAGTTCAATAATAATTAAAAAAAGCATTTAAAGATTTTAATGTTTAACAAAAATAACAAATCATTTGCAAAGATAAAAAAAATGAGTGCTTTCTCATGCATAATGCATGAGATAGATAACCCAAGTAACACTAAAAATATAAGATACATACCGGGTCAAGATTTTCCTTGAATCCAAGCCACACAATGATCACAAATCTTTTAGAAGGCCTCTATGGGCTTATAAGACCATAAACACAAAATGCACATGCACATACACAAGTCCAACTAAGGGACAATACAAGAGCACAAAAACATTACACAAGCACTAAGTGCATTCAAGACATCAAAGAACTAAAGAGAGAAACATAAAAATATAAAAAATATTTATCTTATTGAACATGAATGCTTAAGAGAAGCATTAAGAAATGAAAGGAGATAAAAGCCCCTATTTATACACGTACAAGAGAGAGGGAGACCTCAATAGAGCTGATGAACTGTTCCAACAGCTATAAATATAGTTGGACTGTTTCAACAATTCTATTGACTAGTCAACTCTATCTTGACTAGTAAAAAAAGCCCAACAACTCTATTTAGTATTTAACCAAATAGTCCCTATAAAAACAGAAAAGGACAAAAAAAGAATAAAGTAAAAGTAATAATGTACCCCTAATGGGCATAACCTATTATAAGGACTGAAATGACCAAAATACCCTTAATGGGTATTTACCTATTATATCATTATAAATAAAATATATACATATATATATATATATACAATATGAACCAAATATATATATGTACATGTACAACTTAACAGTTTGGTTCCCTCTTTCTCCATGTCATGGTGAATTGAGCACTTCCTGGGGCTTCAACATTAAATAATGTTTTTTGGAAATGAAAGGCAACTCATTGCATCCACAGAAAAGTCGAGGAAAGGCATCACATGTATTTGAGACCTAGTTTCTTTAAAAATTTGATGGCAAGGGATTCAGGATTGACATGATTTACAGGACATATCCTGAATTAATCATCGTCATATTCAACGAGTTGTACATGCTATACAATAAATAAGGATTAGATATTGAGAGGCTGTTTTTTGTAGATTATTTCAATGACACAATCTTATTTACTGGAGTTTAAAATCGTTAGAGATTGGATGTTGTGTTACGAAATAATTAAGTTCTTACCGTAGTCTTATATATGTAGTGTATGCATCAAACTGATTTTACTGTTTATGAAACAATAGGGTTTCTGCGTTTGTCTGTTATTCTTTTTTCCTTTTTCCCTCATAGGATCAATAGGTTACATAATTACCTTTTGTTTAACTAGTTAATATTAGGTATTTCTGTTCTTTAGGTTAACTTGTTAAATCTACCACTGCTAATGCCACAACTTTGACCGTTTAAATTTTTTAACATTCACTGGAGGCCTAATGAGGGCTACCGGAAGCACCTGTATAGGCTAGGAAGTGCGCTTCAGAAGTGAAAAACGCCGCACTTCCGAAACACTAGGGGAAGCACCCTTTTGAAATGGGAAGCGTGCTTCCCTTTTAAGAAGAAACACACTTCCCTTTTAAGAAGAAACATGATTCCCCTTCAATAGGAATCAAGCTTCCCCTAATTGGGAAGCTCGCTTCCTGTAATTGGGAATCTCGCTTCCCCTTCAATTAGCAATTTGGATCATTTTTTTTCTTGTAGGTTCTGTTATCTGGTTTTCTTTTTCAGTTTTCTATAGTTTGGGAATTTAATAAATAACTAAAAAAGTTTGTGGGCGATCTTTTTTATATGAAGTTATGAAGTTTTCTATATCCATTGTGCTCATTCTAAAGATTGAGGGAGCTAATAATTTGTCGGACAATGTTTAGTTATTTAATATAATATAATTGCTCACCATATAAACTAAATATAATGGCTGGGACGAAAGAATTAAGTGTGGGGTCCGCAATGGTTTATATATGGCAAGTTCCTCATTTTGTTTGGACTTTGGGTTATGTTGGTCAAAACTCAAAAGCTCATGTATGAAAAGGGAATATCAATAAATATCTTGAGGAACTTTTAGTCTTATTTATGTGATTTTTCGCTTTCCTTTCGATTCTTCGTTTCTCCTTCGAATTCTTGTTCGCTTCCTAGGTCGCTTCTGGTTCTCTTCTCTTCTCGCTTCCGAGATGATTCCTGGTTCACTTCTAAGTTGTCCTGCGCTTCCCGCTTCCTAAAAAGCTTCTCGAATCGCTTCTCGCTTCCGCTTCTCGAATCGCTTCTCGCTCCCGCTTTCCCGACTGGCAACTCTAGGCCTAATAAACAAGGTTGAGCCTTTTGTCATGGAAAGTCATCTCATTATTGGTAACCCATAAATTCATGGATTAATGGAATGGGATGATGCAAGAACAATTAGATGAAGGGAAAACTATAAGAGATTATGTCTTCCATTAGTTTCTGTTGATTTCTTGGTTAAATATGTATGTATGGTTGTACGCATTGATGACACACATGCCACATTATTTTGCTTGTTATATTTACAATATTTTTAATTCTATTTTTATATCAGTTTTCTTTTTGTGTTATTTGAAAATATATTTTTTTATGGTTACAAATGTCGGTCTCATCTATATCTCGGCAAGGCAAATCTCGTGATAATATAGGTTTGCTTGGTAAATCTTGGGAAAAGCTGCAACATTAAAAAATGTCGAAAAAAAATAGCAGAAATAAGGAAGACAATAATATGTTTAGTTCATAAGATACACATGTGATAAGCCACCGGATTGGTTACCCTATGCGGGTGATTTTTTGTAATTCTTTTCATTCTTTAATATAAATTCGGGGTAACCCCCCAGTGTTCTTTAAAAAAAAAAGACAAGATAAACATGTACAAAGTATAATAGAAGAAATATATCAAAAACATAAGACAAAGAAGAAAAAACAAATTTAAGCTATGGAAAAGAAATAAAAAAAGTAAAAGTAACTGAAAAATATTGTGATATTTTCATGATATTGCTATTAGAATTATTTTGAAAATATTACCTTTTAAATTGTTTTCCCAAAAAAGAGTTATAAAGCTTACGTTTTAAAATTATCTGCTAAGTGTAATTTTTTTTATTGTGCTTGTCTTCTTGTTTATCTCTTGGCTAGTTTTCACACTATTTCGTCTTCTGTTTTCTCTCTCTCTTTTTTTTTTTTTTAACTCAACATATTTCATTTCCTTTTAGGCTTTGTCTAGCTGTCATAGTTGGAGTATGCGTTGAGTTAGGGGTGTCAACAGGCCCGAAGGTTCGATTAATACATGGACCCGAGTATAGTTTGTGAAATTTTATACTAGATTCGGACCTGACCCGAGTTTCGATTAATACCCACAAATTTCAATGTAAAAATGATAAAAAAATATGTTTTTACTGGGTTTGGTTCATGTAGTTCTTATCGGGTTCGAGTATTGTTTTTCTTATAGTGGACCCGATTAGACCCGTGTTCGGTCCCAATACCATACTCGAAAATTTGGTCCAACTCTAGTTATACCTGGGTCTGAACCAGAGTTACTGGAAGCGCCTAGGTAAAAGGGGAAGCGCGAAACGTCGCGCTTCCGAAGCATGAGGGGAAGCATCCCTCTTTTTTGGGAAGCGCGCTTCCCTTTTATGAGAAGCACGCTTCCCTATTTTTTTCATTTTTTCGCTTCCGGTTCGCTTCCTAGGTCGCTTCCGGTTCGCTTCCTAGGTCGCTTCCGAGACGATTCAGAATTTTCTTCTAAGTGGTCCCCCGCTTCCTAAATTTTTGAAAGTGCCTCGCTTCCCGCTCCCGCTTCCTCGACTGGTAACTCTGGTCTGAACCAGAGTTACCAGAAGCTTCTTAGATAGGTGGGTAGCCCACTTTGGAAGTGCGATATTCCTCTCTTCCGAAACTTGAAGAGAATCTTGATTCTCCCACGCTTCTCCTATGCTTTCTACATGCTTCATTTGTTCCTCTTATATGTTTTCTCATTCTACTTTTCATGTTTTTATGTAATGCCTCCCACACTTCACACTCACTTCCATGAGCTTTCTCTAAATTGGCAGTAATCTTTTTTAGATTTTGTTAAAAATTTAATTCTTACACTAAAAAATCATGAAATTTAAGAATTGTCACTTTTATTTTAGTTTTTATTTACATTTTTTTTTATTCCCATTCAATTCTTGTATTGTTTTTTATGTCTCGCTTCCCGCTTCTTGTACATTTTAAAATGCATCGCTTCTCGCTTCCACTTTTCGTATCGTTTCTTGCTTTTGCTTCCTAGTCTGACAACCTTTGTTCGAACCAAACCGACCCGTTGTGTGGTGTGTGTTTGGTCAAGCTCCTCTGGCGATGTTAGTCTAGAAAGAAGGCGTTCAGTTGACATTTGCTCATTTGTGTTGCATCAAAAAATGTTGTTGGCAAATATTCCCTTTAGGAGGTGATGTCTAAGAATTGGAGGCATTACACCTTTCGAACTCTCCAACTCACTCTAGTTGCTAGCCCCCACACAGAGCCAAGCTTGTTTCTTTCTTTTGCAACAAACTTTTAAGATATGGGATTACTTAGAACCACTGTCACCAATATCACCAATATTTTGAAAATATTGCGATAGTATCGACGATATCAAGTCAGCCAATATTATTGACACTATATTGCAATATTTTCAAAATATTGCGATATTATCTTGATAATATCACGATATTTTTGGGGAAAATTCATTTTTTTATATTTTAATCATACATTTTCAAAATTTGTGTTTCTTTTATATTTAAAAACATTTTAAAACTTTTTTTATATTTTTGCAAGGAAAAAATGCAAGTCTATTATTTTTTATCTTTATTATATATATATGTTCAATATTTTTAAGCTAACGAGAATTTCCCGAGAAAAAACAACTTTTGAAAATCTCTCTGAGAAAGTACCTTGAATGATATTGATGACTATGCTTAGAACATCATTATTATGATAACAACAGTAAGGTTTTTTTTTTCCAGAGAATTAAAAATAAGTGTGTTTTTGAAGGAAACTTCATTACCTTCTAAAAATAGAAAATGAACACATTTAAAAATTAGAAACTATATTCTTTTTGAGGAAGAGTTTTTCAAGGAGAATATTTTGATATTATTGCAATATTATGTTGATTATATGCTGTAGAGATACTTTCAGTGTATTTAAATATTTATTTTAATCTGTAAAATGCCTTTAATAATGTATTTTATTGAGAAAGTCATGACGTTTAGTGATTATGATGTGCATACGTACTATATGGTTCAACCCCTTGTCCTTTGTTTTATGTTACCTATTCGTCTGCATTATGGAAAAGGTCCCATGATATTGCAGGAGTGCATGTACGGTCCATTCTAGGGGATCAAAATGTATTTAACATATTTGTCACTATAGATTCTAGCAGGCACATTAATAACTGCCCTTTGTTGGATCTAATAGCTTTTATGATCTTTGAGCTGGAACCCCACTGCACTTCTCATGATGATAATTTTTGCACATTAATAACTGCCCTTTGTTGGATTTAATAGCGTTTATGATCTTTGAGCTGGAACTCCACTGAACCTCTCGTTATGGTAATTTTCTTTTGTATGCTTGTGATTTCAAGATACTTGTTGATCTTGGAGCTGGAAACCTCTCGTGATGGTAATTTTCTTTTGTGATGCTTGTGATTTCAAAATGCTTGTTCTGTCCTTTTGTTTCTTTAGCATCTTTCACCTTGTAAAATCTTTCTCACTCTGTAGTGTCTTGTGTAATATTTAATTGCTATTTTTTTTGCTGTGATTGTTATTTTTGCATTTGTGAAGTGTTAGATCCACCAGCTGTTCTTGTCATTTTGATAGTAAAGTGTTCTACTTCCATCCCTCGGTTGTTATTGTCATTTCTGACTTTGTGAAGTGTTTCATCCACCAGTAACATCTGTATTCTGTTACTTGGTTGCAGAAAATGGATTTAGGCCCTTGCCCCAAAGTGCACTCATTGCAGCTGAGAAAAGAGTATCCTTAATATTGTCTTTCTATAGGTTGTGTGTTTATGGTTTCTTACTGCATCAGAAGTTTTCTAGCTGGCTGTGCTTTTGTGCATGATTACTGTATATTGACAAATATTGTTGTTGAACATTGCTAAAGTCAGTTGATAATAAATTAGAAGTGAGCTCCTGTTTGCCTTTCAGATCCTTTCCCTTCCCCTCCTGTTTTTCTCTTGTTTGTGTCTCCTGGTCAACTGATTAGAATTTTTTTTCTTTGCTAGAATGACTCATAATTGCTTTTAAAGTAGAAAGAAAATCATCACGTATATAGGCTGACAATGTGGTGTATTTATTTCTATGGTACCGGAACACTCCATTTTGCTCTCCGTACCCGTGTCGACACGCCATTTTACCCTCCGTACATACAAGTTTGTATTCAATTTATAATTTATAATTATATTTTCAGTTTATAACTTTACATTTTCAGTATATAATATATATTTTAGATATGGCATATATATTTAGATTATATTCATTTTTTTTAATTTATTTTGTATTTATGTGATATTTAATATATATAGCTGTGTCCCTGTACCCACATTTTTTTGGAATTGCGGTGTCGTACCCTCCATACCCGCATCCATACCCAGGTGACAGATTTATTTGGATTGTGTTGTGTCTAGACTTGGTATTTTTTTGGTGTACTCGGTACAACTGGATTTGTTGACTGCTTTCCATAGTTATCATTTGTTAACATGTAGTATTCTTCCTTGTGGCTGTCCACCTTAGTTGCAAGTGAAACTGATTGAATCTTGCCTTTCCCGATAAATCCTGACCTGTTTTCAGCATGATTTATGTTACGTTTTTTGTTAGATATATCATTTGGGTGCTAATATGTTGTTGATTTGCCTTTTATTTTGCTGCCAAAAAAATATGATTCACCAAAGTTGACAACCATTGTTTTCTTTGTGCATTGGTTTAACTATAGGTAATTAGGTACGATTGGATTATAAACCACATGGACATGCTTGGAAATATTTATATTTTTGGACAAATATTACCTTTTATGGTTTCCGAACCTTAAAGTGAAAAATGTAAGTTACTACTCTCAGTCATGCAAAGCAACATTTGTAATCACTTCATTAGCATTATTTGCAAAATGCAGATGCCACCATAATGCTTTTCTGATTTGAAGTCATTATTGAAATAACACAATGATGTAGTGGGCGTCACATAACGTGTCAGCCACATCTTTAATTTTATTCTTTCCATTTTATGATGGTGCAAATTTTTTTTTGAAGGATATAATGGTGCACAAAGAATAATTGATGATGTGTTCTTGTCCTAAGGTTTTCCTTCTGTGATGTTGAATTTGTTGCATACCATTGCCATTGTCGGTGTAGTTTGCTTAGCAGTTAAAAACCTAAAGTTATAAAATATTATGTACAGTTATTGATAAGACTGTCACCATGCCATGTTTATTTAATGCACATGATGGTGCCCTTATCAGAATCTTTTTCCCTAATTACCCTTTCCAATGCAAAAAAAGAAAAAAAATCCTTCCAGTTATATAAATGTCCTTAAAATCGTTACACCATGAAATCCACTTCTTTTTTTCAGTTATGTTGTTTCTACTAGCTTTCACTCTAGATTGCATTGGAAGTTAGAACCATTGGTTAAAAGATGCTTCATCTGGACTCTTTCAAGCTGTATGCTCGTTTTCAACCAGAGTTTTGGTCAATTATGTATGATGCATTGCACTGCATACAGGGAGTAATATTCACTTCATTGGTTTTGCATATGAGACCATTTCAGGCTTTTGCAAGAAAAGAAAAATCCTTAACTCTCTTTCCAGGTACGAAGAGGCTAGGAAAAAGGGTATTCATAATTATGAAAGAGATCTAGAAGATGTCATTGAGAGGCTTATCATTGAGTGTGATAGAAAAATTTCGAGGGCACTTAAGCGTCTTGAGGATGATGATGCAAAGGCTGCAATAGCAATATCTGTGTCTGAGGTCACCCAGGTAAAGGCTAGTGTGCTTTTAGCATATGATTGATTGTTTCTTGCTGCTGAAAAACTAAACTTCCTCTCCAAAATTGTAGACACCTGAGCTGCTCGAGCTTTCAAAGCAAATTAAGGAAAAGCTGAAAGAGACTGATGCTTTTGGTAATTATTTACTTCATGAATATGATTATCTTTTACTTGTCTATGGTTTTGAGAAAAATGTTCTGGTGTTAGTGGCACTCAGAAGCTCTTTTTCTTATCCTTGCTTGGTTGAGCTGAAGATGGACTTCTGGGTTTTTTTTTCCTTATTTCTACAGCCAACTCAATCTGCATGCATGCATATATGCGTTTCTTTTTTAGTTTTCTGGTTTGTTTGGCTCACTTCGTTGGATGCTCTTATAAAAATATAACTGTAGTCACAGGTAGCCTCCACTGTTTTTGAAAATACAATATATACCTACAGATTACTGCTTGCTAGCTACAACACATGACATGGATGCATTAAGGGACAAAACATGAGCACACTTGGTACGGCACATAAGTTTTTGTAAAACTAGGACACAAAGATATGGCTGCACATTATATATAATTATTATATAAAATGTGTTTATGATTATGGTCATGCAAAATTATTAATTTCAGGCAATATAGCTTGAATATCCTCTTAAGAGAAAATTCTTGAACAACAATTCTAGCTCATTGTTATTAAAAACATTCTGCGTTGTATGTTAAAATGTAATGTAACCAATGACAAATTTTGGAAGGAAAAGTACACAAGTAAATACAAATAGACGATGAAACTAATAAAAAGAAATAGATAAGTTGGAGACAAGGTGTTGACCATGTCGGACACATGCTTGACTGTGTTTGCGTGAACGCGTTGTGTGTGTGTGTGTGTACTTATCTGAGGAATATCAATACAGTACAAACCTCAAACCCGTTTTGGTGTATTAGGTGCCTGTGTATCATACATACACCTTGATACTGGGCATATCTTATGATATGCAATTGGTGCAACATAAGTTGCACCAATTTTGATTTTTATTTTCTGAAGCATATAAGGCCCCTTAGAGCTGGTTCATACCATAGTCACTGATGTCACTGATATTTTGAAAATATTGCGATATTATTAGTATTTGAAGGTCAGCTGATATTTTCTTGAAAGATTTTCAAAATATCACCAGAATTGAAAATATCATGATATTTTCTTGAGATGTTCAAAAACTTCTTTATATGTTTAAGTATCTTTTTTTTGTTTTTTTTATATTTTAAAAACTTTTCTAATTGTTTCTCTATGTTTTTGCAAGAAAAATGCTATAAAACTTATTCTTTCTTCTCTTTTTTATTATTCATTATATATGTATTTAAAAAATTAAAAATTTCTGATATTTTACTGTTTTTTTTTGAGAAAAACAACTTTTTCAAAAAAAAACTCCCAAGAAAAACCTTGCTGAGAATGATACTGGTGGTGACTATGGTTCATACCCGACAAAGAAGAAGATGATGATGATTGACATCATCTACTTTGTTTTTATTTATATTTTAAAAACAATTGGTTATGTGGAACTTTAAATATTGAAAAATACTTTGTGATTTTGTTTTTGTTTGTGTAAACATGCACTATTATGAATCTTGTGACTTGCTAGCTTAATTTCATTGTTTTTTATGCAATGCTGTTTCATAATTTGCATTTTTACGATATGATACAACATGATGTGCATCATATTTTGGGCCTGGCTGGTAGGGGCATTGATACACTTTTTACAACCTTGTGTATCTATGCATCTGTGCAAGTATGCAGGTGTCTATGTATATATTGGCTCTGTTGATTGTAGATCTATTGATTTGATGGTTATGTTGATGTGTGTCAAATTTTTAGGTGCACAAGCTTCTTCAGAGAAGCTTGGTCTGTACCCAGTAAAGCTTTGTTTGGTGATGCAGTTATTCTTGTGCTCATTAAACTTGAAGCTGAAGTTCATAGATGGCTTTATGTACTCTTTGTTATTGAATCTGTGACTTCCATCGTCTGGCAAATATCGAAGGTTTTATGTGTTATTAGTATTGTAAACTTTTTGCTCTCCTTGTAGATCTGGAAGGGAAGTCTGACAGTAAGATTAGAGCTTTGGAAGTAGTGGAAGAGCTGAGATCCAAAAGAGCTGACAAACAGGTGCATATCTGCTGTTTTGTTATAATCTTGGACATTTAAATGGATCATGGGTGCATATTTTTAAATATGAAATTTGCTTTTTGGTACTGCAGGCCATGCTTCTATTGGATGCCTTTAATAAAGACAGAGCCTCCCTACCACAGCCTCTCGCAAATCCTCCAGCTCTGGCCCCCTTACCAGTAGCACCCCCAGATGCTCGCACTCAAGAAATGATAAATGAGAAACTGAAGAAAGCAGAGGATCTTGGTGAGTGCATGATACGTTGCATACTGAATACTCAATTTGGTTTTGGTGCTGGCAAAGGTGTTTAGGGTCAGTTTGGGCTTGGTAATGGCTGTCACGAAATAGCATGGATCCCGATACACTCCAAAATGAGCTGCAAGAGTTGAAACATAATGCATTTGGACAAGACCATAAGAACAAAGTGATGCGTTTTGAATGTGAATGAATATGTTCATTAATAAAGAACACTAATAAAATACAAAAAGAAATTACATAAAGTCCTCCGTACATAACTCTCAAAACACAAAAAATAGCTAACGCTACCCATCTCTTTCAATGTAAGAAGCACACATCCACACCCTTTTATAGAGAAAAGAACAGGAAGAAGTAGAGGAGGAGAGGAGCAATAACCAAAGGGAGGAACCTCTCAACGGCTAGAATTCTAGCCATTGGGACCAAGTCAATATATATTACAATATATATAAATAAATACATATATATATATATAATATAAATATATACATATAGTATGTATATATGTGAACATATACGTATATACTATACTATATACATAAATATGTATATGTACAAATAACAATATACATATATATACGTATGTATGCATGTGTGTGTATATATACAAAAAGGATACATTAATCTTAACACCCTCCCTGAAACTTACAGTGACTCACTGTAAGTTTGCAAATACAATAAAAAACCTAGGACATAAAACATTATTACATTCTTCCATAATACAAATTCTTGAAGGGGCTTCTAGATCTTCTTTGATATGCTCTTTAGGTCTCTAGAATCATCAACAACTCCAATACTTTGAGAACCTGTAAATAGAGCAAAATAGCAATCCAACTAGAAACAACTATACTTATACTTATATATATATATAAACTATTTGATAAGACACTTTAATATTTTTCAAAGCCAAGATCATTTAAAGTAAGAATTAATCTTGAAAAAATGATTAAATTTCAAATACGATAATTATTGAGAGTTTCTTTTCAATAGGTAATTTAAAAAAATCATAGTTCTAATTCATAATTGCATATTATCAAAAGAGAGATGCATGCATAAAATATCTCAAGGATAAGTTCATAAATCATTAATTACTTAAAACATTCAAGAAAACATGCATCTATCATGAAGAATTCATTAATGCATAAAGGATATAAGACATGGATTTTCAAACAATACCGTGAAGAAATAGCTCACAAATGAGCATAAATTACAAATCATTTTTACACGGCGGAAGATAAGGAATGATTTCAATCATTCAATAAAGCTTTAAAAAATGCACATAGTTCAATTACATTTTAGAAGCAATATTAAGTCACGTATCGACCAATTTTAAGGGATAAAAATGAAAATCTTTCAAGATCACATACTTAGGAAACCAACTAATGAAACCAACAATATCTCAAAGAAATGTCACAAAGGCTATTATGAGAATCAATACAATAGTAGCTATGTCACATGGGTGCGGGTGCGGGTGCGGGGATTCAGCACTTCCAAAAAACCCGGGTTCGGGGGTGCGGCAGGGGCAAAAATGTAAAAAAAAAATTTATATATATATATATATATATATAATTTTGAAGTTTTAACAATTTAACATTTAACAATAAACATTGTCATAAACTCATAATATGATTCATCATGCATGCAGTATATCAACCTAAATATCAAATTATCAATCAAATAAGTAAAGCCATTACATAAATCGACCTAAATATCAATCAAATAATTATTGCATAAAAGAACTAAATTACATACCAAAGTATATCCTGATGAAGTAATGGATGCTAATAATTTTCTTCTTCATCATCAAATGCATCATTAGAAGGAATACTGGGCTCAGCTAAATCCATGTTTGTTACATTGAATTCATGTTCTCCTTCGAAGTCACACTCTTCTGGGTTTACATCCCAAAATTTGGATGTTCCTTGTCTGCATTATACACCCAATTTGAAAATGATAAATACAATACAAGTATATTTAAATGAAAACTAAGAAATAATCAAATAACTAAGAGAGCAAATTAGTACCTGTATTCATCATTGCTTCGCGAAAGTAATCGAAGATTTGAATGAACATATACTAAATCCTCTGCACGCTTGCTGGTGAGTTTATTTCTCTTCATGTTGTGGATTTGAGAATATGTGCTCCAATGTCTTTCACAACAAGATGAACTAGCAGGCTGCGATAGCAATCTTAATGCAAGACGTTGCAAAAGAGGTGTTTCTGATCCAAATGTTGACCACCATGTGATAGAATCTATATTATCTTCTTCTCTCGCGAATAATGCCGGTGCATATAATCTCGAAGATGAAAATTTTCCAAACTCTTGTGTGACTTGATGTAGAAGATATGCTTCTGGAAAAAGTCTTGTCATACACATATTTCTATGTCTTGATAGTTCTGGGTCTAAATTTGGAGGGACACGACCAATACCACCAGCCCGCCACTTATTTGCATAATATTTTGGATTAAGAGAATGTGCCATGCAATGTAAAGGAGTGTTGCTTTTATCCCATCTTCTGACTAAAATTGAATGAATATGATTAAAAAAATCTGAATCATCCAATGCAGGATTTTTTTCTTCATGCATGAAAACTATAGCTTTTATTTTTTCAATCATATTATCCCACATTTCATAAACTCTGTGAAGCATGGGCTCATCCTTATCAACTTCTCTTAACATTTCCCAAATAGGTTGCGTAAATTGAATGAAGTATACCACTCTGTCCCAAAACTCATCATCAAGAATGCATTTCTTAATTTCTTGAGCCTTCATATCATCATCAACACGATAGAATGTCCAATTTTCATCAGTCACCATGTTAATCAAAGCATTCTTCACTCTTTTAATCCTCTTCATCATCACAATGATGGACGCAAAACGTGTTTCAGCGACCTTCAACAATTTCAAATCAGAATGCCTATTAAATATAGCATTAGCACGATGGTGGTTAACAACAAAATTCCTAATGCTTTTGACATTTCTTTCTAAATCTTCAATCCATGAACATAAAATATATGCTTGTGAATTTTCTTCTTCTTTGGGTTGCATATGCTCTTTAGGGCTAACTTTAAGCTGTGTGCTACACAGGGAGTCCAAAAAATATGAGGGTACTCACTCTCCAAACTCAACGCTGCACTTTTACAAACCGGAGCGTTGTCTGTAATGATTTGTACCACTTTCTGATCACCCACTTCTTTTATCACTTCTATAAACAATCCATTCAAATACTCTGCATTTTTATATTCCCAGATGCATCAACTGCTTTCAAGAATATTGGGCCACTAAGCGAACAAGCAATGGAATTGATTAATGGACGCCTTTGAATATCTGTCCATCCATCAGACACAATGGAAACTCCATTTTGCTCCCATGAATATTTTTTAATTTCTAGCAACCTCTCCACGTTTGCCCTCTCTTCTGCAAGAAGTGTGGTTCGTATTTTTTCTGAACTTGGAGGCACATAACCACTCAAATTACAATTTGCCAAGGATGTTACTAAATCCTTCCAATAAGGATTTCTAGCCGCATTAAATGGGAGTGAACCAGAATAAAAATACCTCCCAACTTTTCTATCCAATTCTTTTCTTCCATATGTATTGAATGCTGCTTGTATCGTTCCTCTACCTCCTAGATTGACTTTTATTTTTTTTTCAGCATCTTCTTGGTGGCTTGCAAATGGCACACTGAGTGCAGAAGAATCGACCATTGCCTTTCTCTTCTCATATTCTTCTTGTATTTTCTTGTATTGCCTTTGCATTGCCTCGTCAACTTTTCTGCAAGCTGAAATGCCATGTCCTGGTATCTTCAACAAATGAGCCTTCACTCTTGTGTAAGACCCAACAAAATCTTTTTCGCAGAGCTTGCATCAAAATCTTTTGTTTCCACCACCTCCTTCTCCAGTTTTTGCAAGTTTATCTACATGTATCCATAGTGACCCCACATCATCAATCCCACTGCAACTATCAGCAAAACTAGCAGCAAAACTCACATGTTGGGATGAGGATGACGCAAGTCCTTTCCCTTTATCCGTCATTTTTATCTTGAAAACACAAAAAAAATACATTACAATTTTCAAATCAATTCGAAAATACAGGGAGAAGGGGGGGCTCAGTCCGTCCCCTGCCAACCCAACAAGAGAGCGAGAGCGAGGGGGGCTCGGCCCCTCCCCTGTCGACCCAAAAAAACAAAACAGATGGGGGAGGGGCCCCCTGTCGACCCAAAGAAAAAAAAACAGATGGGGCTCGTCCCCTCCCCTGTCGACTCAAAAAAAAAAAAAACAGATGGGGGAGGGGCTCGGCCCCTCCCCTGTCGACCCAAATAAAAAAACAAACAGATGGGGGAGGGGCTCAGCCCCTCCCTTGTCGACCCAAAGAAAAAAACAGATGGGGGAGGGGCTCGGCCCCTCCTCTGTCGACCCAAAGAAAAAAACATATGGGGGAGGGGCTCGACCCTCCCCTGTCGACCCAAAAAAAAAAAAACAGATGGGGGAGGGGCTCGGCCCCTCCCCTGTCGACCCAAAGAAAAAAACATATGGGGGAGGGGCTCGGCCCCTCCCCTGTCGACCCAAAAAAAAAACAGATGGGGGAGGGGCTCGGCCCCTCCCCTGTCGACCCAAAGAAAAAAACATATGGGGAGGGGCTCGGCCCCTCCCCTGTCGACCCAAAAAAAAAACAGATGGCGGAGGGAATCGGCCCCTCCCCTGTCGACCCCCCCCCCCCCCCAAAAAAAAACAGATGGGGGAGGGGCTCGGCCCCTCCCCTGTCGACCCAAAGAAAAAAAAAGATGGGGGAGGGGCCGAGCCCCTCCCCTGTCGACCCAAAAAAGAAAAACATAAAAGGGAGGGGCTCGGCCCCTCCCCTGTCGACCCAATCGACCCAAAAAAAAGAGGTAGATGGGGGAGGGGCTCGGCCCCTCCTGTGCCGAAAAACGAGGGAGCAGGGGAGGCTCAGCCCCTCCCCTGCCGACCCAACAAGAGACCGAGAGAGGGGGGGGGGGTGCTCGGCCCCTCCCCAGCCGACCCAAGAAAGTGAGAGACATACCTGCGAGCCGAGAGGAGGAGTCTGGGAGGCGGAGCTGGGGGCGGCGACGCTGGGGCGGCGGAGCTGGGGGCGGCGATGGGAGAGCTCGAGCTCAGGGGGAGAGAGAGGAGAGATTAGGGCAATTTTTTTTTTTGCCCTAATCATCCTCCTTTTCATCGGGGAAAATTTTTTTTTTTGCCCAAAAATGTGGACAAAAATGACCCTGGGTGCGTTGACCGCACCCAGGGTCGTGTTGACCGCACCCGGTGCCGCATCCGCACGTGATCCCGCGTCGCGTCGCGTCGACGCGGGTGCGGCATCTGTTTTGCCGAGTCCCTGTGACATAGAATAGTAGTCACTTATGGACCAAGGGAATACCCACAAACAACTCATAAGGTAAAAAAAATATATTCTTCATTAACAAATGTTTAGAAAGCATTGCAAAACATGCAAGACAATCAATCACAGAACAAATCATGCATCTAAAGCATATATAATGCAAAAATGCATGAAAATATTTCAATAACCATTTCTGGTATAACAGCAAATGAGTTTAAAAAAAATTACGAAAATTTTTCGTGATATTTGCAAATCTTAACATTAGTTTGACCACCACATGCAATCACCTCACTAGTCTTCCAATATTTAAAAACCAAGTGTATCAACGATCATAACAAGAGCATAATCACGATGCCACTAATGGGCTCAAGACACACACAAATGTGTAAATAAAACATCTCTTGTCTACATATAATGACACTCAAAATAAGTATATCAGCGATTATATCAAGAGTATAACCAGAATGCCACTAATGGGTTCAAAACACACACGCAGGTGTGAATAAACATCTCTTGTCGATATATAATGACACTTAGATAAGAGACATAAAAATGAGAAGATACTTGAGGTAAGAAAGCTTGTAATGAAAACACACTAATGTCACTAATAAGAATATCAATTTTAATAATCCTTCAAAACACCATGGTTTCAAAAATAGGTAGGCATCATAGATAAACATAATTATAAACATTTATAATAATAACAGTAGCAAAAAACAAATGAGTTATACAATACACTCACTGATCTAGATATCAAACAACCGTCAGTCAGAGCCAAACCATAAGTTGACAATCTAAACTGACATAAAAAGAGGTGCACACAACTCACCCCAACAAATATCTTTGATTCAAGAATATCAAGGCCAAGAGAAATGATGTATCATATAAAATTTTGTGATTGACAAAATCAATGCCATAAGAAGACAATAAATACTCACAGAAATCAATTTCCAAATAGGTGAGTTTATATCAAATAACCGATTTGAAAAAACAAAGTTTCAAATCCAATCCAATAAAGGTAGATGATGTAATGAAAAGAGGCGGAAGCACCAATAGAGCAAAAAGTCACTCTTTAAGAGTGACTACTAGAGCCAAGAACACAAACACCAAATGTGCACACACAAAACTCTCAAATATAGAAAATGACTTAAAGTCATAAGTTGGATTTATTGAAGAAAGGAAGAGAAGGGTGTAAAAACCCATGCTTACAAGAGGGGAACACCTCCTCTATTTATAGAGGAGGAGGACACTAAGAAGGGACCACAAGGGGCCTCCCTTGTAGTCGTTGGGAGCCCCCAACGGTCAGAAATCTGACCGTTGGGGCCCCAACGACTACAAGAGTGGGGCCCCTTGTGGTTCAAACAAAAAACAAAAAAGAAAAAAGAAAAAGGGAAAAAGGAAAAAGAAAAAAGAAAAAGTAAAAAAATAAAAAGTACATTTTACAGTTTTATAAGAATACCCCTATCGGGTATTTCACTAAAAAGAATATGTATATATATACATATATGTATATATATATACTTATATATACTTATATATACTTATATATATATATATATATATATATATATATATATATATTTTAACACGCCCCCTCAGACTTTACGGGGAGAAGACTGAAAGTTTGCTAAGGAGGAACATAAATCGTGGAGTTGGGAGCGCTTTGGTGAAGAAGTCAGCTAGTTGATACTCTGAAGTAACATATGGTAATGAGATAGTCCCTCTGAGGTATTCGTCTTGAACATAATGGCAATCCATTTCGATATGCTTTGTCCGCTCATGAAAGGTGTGATTGCTGGCAATGTATATCGCACTTTTGTTATCACAGCAGAGCTTGGTAGGAGTGGAAATGAGGACGCCCATGTCAGCAATGAGACTTCTGAGCCATACGATTTCCATAGTTGTCATCGCCATAGCCCGATATTCAGCTTCAGTAGATGATAAGGAGACCTTCTGTTGCTTCTTGCATCTCCACGAGATGAGAGATTCACCTAGAAAAATACAAAGACCCGTAATTGAGATACGATCATTGGGATTTCCTCCCCAGTCAGCATCAGTAAAAACAATCAATTCAAGAGATGAGGAAGAGGATAAGAAGAGTCCCTTGGAGATGGTATTTTTGATATATCACACAATTCTCATTACGGCCGCCATATGAACGGTAGGTGCGTGCTTAAACTGGCTCGCTGCATGAACCGCATGAGCTATGTCAGGACGGGTGATGGATAGATAGGTGAGGGATCCAATTAATTGACGGTAGGGAGTTGGATCTTCAAGAAGAACACTATCTTCAAGTCTTAGTTTCGCATTGATAACTTCGGGAGTCTCAACTTTCTTTTCATCAGATATTCCTGATTTGGTACAAATTTCAGCAGCTAACTTCATTTGAGATAAGATGTATCCTCGTTCGGAATAAGCCACTTCAATTCCTAAAAAATATCTCAAATAACCAAGGTCAGACATATCAAAAGTATCTTTTAGCATAGACTTAACATCATTTACTCCATTTTTGTCATTCCCAGTGATGATCATATCATCAACATACAGCAGAAGCATAATAATGGAGTCACCTGCCCTTTTAACAAAAAGAGAAGTGTCAGTATAGCAAGAAGAAAAACCTAAATTGATTAATACATTACTAAACCTGTCATACCAAGCTTTAGGAGCTTGCTTAAGTCCATATAAAGCCTTTTTTAATTTTAAAATTTTTCCATTTAAATTCATACCTGGAGGTGGTTCCATATAAACTTTTTCATTTAAATTGCCATTCAAGAAGGCATTTTTAACATCAAGTTGAAAGATAGGCCATTTTTTAACAGAAGCTATAGCAATAAGGGCTCGAACACTAGTCATTCGAGCAACTGGGGCAAAAGTTTCATCATAGTCTACCCCATACTCTTGGGCATATCCTTTGGCTACCAACCTAGCCTTATATCTTTCTAATGAACCATCACTCTTAGTTTTTACTTTAAACACCCATCTACATCCAATGGGTTTCTTGCCATTGGGAGGATCAATGATTTCCCAAGTTTGCGCCCTTTTAAGGGCATTAAGTTCAAGTTCCATAGCTTCATTCCAATGAGCATATTGTTTAGCATCATTGTAATGAGATGGTTCGTGAAAGGAGTGAAGAGCAAGAAGACATGCTCGATAATTAGGAGAGAAAGAGTCATAAGAAACAAATCTATTTGGTATCTTGGGAATGCGATTTGATCTTCTTTGAGAGGTTTCTTCTATCGACTCACTTTGAGAAAATCTTTCAAGAGCACACAGAGGATTTCTTTCATTCCTTCTAGAGTAGACTTGTATTTGTCTAGAAGCATTTTCTTCTAAGTTTTGATCATTATTTGGATGTTCAACAAGATCTTCATTAAGAGATTCACTAGGATCAACATGATCATCTATGATGTTTTCTTGAGGTAACAAGTCAAATAAAAAGGAATAGTCAATATTTTCATTTGGTTGATGTGAAAAACCATTTTCTTCTTCGAGGAATGTGACATCTTTTGAGATATAAAGTTTATTCTTAAGAATGTCAAAACATCGATATCCTTTTTGTTTTTCTCCATATCCCAAGAAAATACATTCAATAGCCCTAGGAGAAAGTTTATCATTTTTGCGAGTTAAAACAAAGCATTTACATCAAAAAATTCTTAATCTTTTATAGTCGGGAGACATATTGTAAAGTTTTTCAAATGGAGAAAGATTTTTCAAAGAGGATGAAGGGATTCTATTGATGAGATATGTTGAGGTTAGAACCGCTTCGGCCCAAAAGGATTTTGGGATATTTTTTGAAATCAATAATGTTCTTGTAGTTTCTATTATGTGCCTATGCTTTCTTTCCGCAAGACCATTTTGTTGCGGAGTGTTGGGACAAGAACGTTGATGACAAATTCCATTTTCTTTTAAGTAACTTTGAAAATCATTAGACATATATTCACCTCCCGAATCGAACCTAAGAATAGATAGATTTCCCAAAAATTGATTTTTAACCATTGCATGAAATTCTTTAAAGAAGGAGAAGACTTCAGATTTGCGACTTAGGAAGTATATCCACGTAAATCTAGTGAAGTCATCAATAAAGACCACATAATACGAAAAACCTCCTTTAGACAAAATTGAGGAGGGTCCCCACACATCGGAATGAACAAGTTCAAATGGCCGAGTGGTAAAGTAACTCCTTTGAGGAAACAGAATAGCTTTAGATTTCCCAAAAATGCAATCTTTACAAGTCATGTGATTGTTTTTACAAGTATTGTTCAAAAAAGGGAAAAGAGACATTTTTACAAAATTTGGATGACCAAGTCTCTCATGCCAAATTCCAATACTTTTGTCTTTAACAAGATTGCAAGATGACTTAGATGGAAGCGTCAAAAAATCCATAAAATAGAGATCACCCCTTTTATGGCCTTGCCCAATCAGCTTCCCTGACTGGAGATCCTGCACGGTGCAATCTTTAGGTGAGAAAGAGACTTGACATCCATGGTCGGTGATTTGAGAAACGGAAAAGAGATTTAAAATAATTTTTGGGACGACTCTTACTCTAGGAACAAAAAAGTTTTGAGATTTTTTGAAGTCAAGTGTTCCAATACTTTCAATTTTCAATGACGTTCCATCGGCCGTTGAAACATAGGAGGACATGGGTTCGGAAAAAACATTTGAAAGAGAGGTTTTATGAGATGCCATATGAAAAGAAGCACCAGAGTCTAGTATCCACATACCTGGAGGTGATGAAGAGTAGGCGATGGCGGCTCCGGATGTTGAAGGAGAAGACTTGAGAAGGTGTTGGAGAACTTCGGAGATATGATTAAGAGTTTCTTTGATATCTCCTTCTTTGGTACTTTCTTCCTTCTTTGGAGAACTTTCTCCAACCGCGGCAACCTTTCCTTTAAGCTTTGGACAAACCGGTCTAATGTGCCCCGATTCATTACAATAGTGGCATATAATTCCCTTTCTAGGCCCATTACTATTTTTGTTAAAGTGGGGAGGTCTATATGCTTTAACATTCGATCCGGGCCTATTAACGGCCAAAACTTCATCACTCCTAATGCTCAAGCCAAGTCGAGTTTCTTCTTGACATATCTCGGCAAGGGCATCTTCAATAGGTAGGACTTTGCTTCTATGGAGAAGAGATGCCCTTACTTGTTCAAATTCCGGGCGAAGTCCATGAAGGAATTGAAAAAAGTGCTCCTTTTCAATTTGTTCCCTTCTTAGTTCAATATCTTGTGGAGCAACCCATTTGGGTTCAAGAAGGGCAAGCTCATCCCAAAGAGGGGTTAGAGAGCTAAAATAGTCCCGGACACTCATATCCATTTGTTTGGTGAAACGAATTTTTTCTTGACAAAAAAATTGCCGAGCAAGATCCTTTTGGGTATATATACCCTTAAGGAAAAACCAAGCCTCATTGGCCCTTCTAAATTTGGCAATATTGGCACAATTTTTAAGGTCTACATTGTTCATAAACCATGCCAAAATTTTGGCATGGTTACTTTCCCAATCCTCAATTTTGGATTGATGTTCATTAATGGCTTTTATGCGCTCATCGCCATCTAAAGCCTTTTCAACTTCATTTTCAATTTTGGTAAGAACAAGAGAGGGTTCAGGAGTGGTTCTCATAACAAAGCCCCAAAGTTTCTTACCTCTTAGATGATTTTCCATAGCGGAGGCCCACATGAGATAGTTGGACCCATTTAGCTTGAAAGAAAGCTCCACTTTAGAGTCACGTTCCATCGGCACCAAATATTCTTCCTTTCTTCAAAACTTTGAGAGACACACGTTCCAAGATGACAAAGGAAAAGCTCAATCACCAACCGAGCTCTGATACCATGTAATGAAAAGAGGCGGAAGCACCAACAGAGCAAAAAGTCACTCTTTAAGAGTGACTACTAGAGCCAAGAACACAAACACCAAATGTGCACACACAAAACTCTCAAATATAGAAAATGACTTAAAGTCATAAGTTGGATTTATTGAAGAAAGGAAGAGAAGGGTGTAAAAACCCATGCTTACAAGAGGGGAACACCTCCTCTATTTATAGAGGAGGAGGACACTAAGAAGGGACCACAAGGGGGCTCCCTTGTAGTCGTTGGGAGCCCCCAACGGTCAGAAATCTGACCGTTGGGGCCCCAACGACCAGAAATCTGACCGTTGGGGCCCCAACGTCTACAAGAGTGGGGCCCCTTGTGGTTCAAACAAAAAACAAAAAAGGAAAAAGAAAAAGGGAAAAAGGAAAAAGAAAAAAGAAAAAGTAAAAAAATAAAAAGTACATTTTGCAGTTTTACAAGAATACCCCTATCGGGTATTTCACTAAAAAGAATATGTATATATATACATATATGTATATATATACTTATATATATACGAATGTATATATATATATAAGTATATGTATATATATATATTTTAACAGATGAAACCCTTAGCATGAATATGGTGCAATTAGTGTTATAAAAAACGCGCCTTGAGCCGCAAAAGGCGCGGCCCTCTGTGCCTCTAGGCGCAAGCCTGAGGCGCAAAATTTTTTTTTGCAAGACTTCTGAGACATGATCAACAAGATTTTTGTAGGTTAATCTCATATATTTTCCAGTTGTTTCAGTTATGTAATCAATTTCTTTGTATATTACTATATTTTAACTTTTGTTGGTTAATCTCATATATTTTCCAGTTATGTAATCAGTTTTTAGTTACTTTTATATGTTAATATCATATTTTTTAGAATAATCTCATATATTTTAACTTTTGTAGGTTAATCTCATATATTTTTCATTTATTTCAGTTATGTAATCTGTTTCTTAGTATATTTTAACTTTTGTTGGTTAATCTCATATATTTTCCGGTTATGTAATCAGGTTTTTTAGTTACTTTTATATGTTAATCTCATATTTTTTAGAATAATCTCATATATTTTAACTTTTGTTGGCTAATCTCATATATTTTCCAGTTATGTAATCGGTTTCTTAGTATATTTTATCTTTTGTTGGTTAATCTCATATATTTTCCAGTTATGTAATCATTTTTAGTTACTTTTATATGTTAATCTCATATTTTTTAGAATAATCTCATATATTTTAACTTTTGTAGGTTAATCTCATATATTTTCCAGTTGTTTCAGTTATGTAAACAATTTCTTAGTATATTTTAACTTTTTTTGGTTAATCTCATATATTTTTCAGTTATATAATCAGTTTTTAGTTACCTTTATATGTTAATCTCATATTTTTAGTACTTATTTGAGATTTTCTATTTCTTTTGTATTTTTAGATTTAAAGTTTTCAAAAAAAATATTTGAGGCTTACGCTTTACGCCTCGCCTCGGTTTTTGGTGGAGCGCCTCGCTATGCCTTAACGCTTTTCACAACACTGGGTGCAATCATATGTACAACAATATATCAATTGATGCAATTATATGCAAGACATGATGTCTCATGACCATTTTTTACAAATTTGAATAAGCAATCAATCAACAAGGATTATGCCTAAATTAAGCAATCAATGTAGAGAAGATGAAATTTTTGGAGTACCTTTCATAAATCCACCGATCAAAGAACACATGTTCCAAAGCACAAAGATCCAATAAAAAAATAATAAAGAGACAAGAATAATAGTTTTAAGAAGCTAAATCTTAATCATAAGTCTACTATGAGACAAATGAAGGCACACATTTAGAGATTCATAAAGATCTCTAATCATGAACTCACATATGTCATGCAAGAAATTTCATCATAATGCAACAAGTATAAAATCTCTAAGAATCATGATATATAAAATATCAATGCATAAAAAAGAAACCACTAAGAGTTGCAAGAGGGCACAAGTACCAAATCAATAAATCACCAATGGGCAAAAAAAAACCCACATAAAGCCACTAAAGACTCAACGGCCAGAATTTTTCAAAAACAAGTTTTAACAATGCTCAAGAAGAATCCTAAACACAAGAATCCTCTAAGAGAAAGATACAATACATAATAGAGAAACACATTTAATATTATTAAAATATGCATTTGATTTCATGATGACAAGCCATGCTTATTTCAATAATAATCATAAAGACTACTTGAGGCATATACCAAGAATCCCTTAATTCAACTCAAGTCATTAATTTGGAAATAATCCTAAGTTATATAGAGCGATATCATTCAAACATACATGAAGTAACACATTCACTCATATAGGATTGATTCAAGTTATGCATAAGAAGAAACATATGATACGTGATATAAGTATTTACCTAGAGATGATCACAAAGTCCACTAAGGATACATGAAAACCACTAAGAGTATATACCAAAGAGGGCACAATAAATTAATAATTTATAATTAACAAGTATGCAATGAATCAAGAGCCTTTAATCAAGAACAAAAGTGTCCAGGAAAGATTTAAATGAACAAACATAAGTGTTGAGGAACACACCAACAAAGCCCACAAAAGGGCATACACAAGTAAGCTCAATTACAAAAATATCTTATTCATTCATCAAAGTGAAAGAACATAAAAAACATGCAATCATAGTTTTTAGAATCCCTAAGAAATCACATATTTACTTAGTACATATTTTTTAACATGCTTTGATAATTAAAAAAGGTACTAGTATACCCAAAATATACTTCAAATTAACATGCTCACACAAGAGCCAACAAAACAATAACATATTTAAAAAGAGATTTGAAAAGAAGCTTTAATTTCAATTAATTTGAAAAACACATCCAATTTTTCAACATAAAATACCAAAAACCAATTTTTGGAATTTTACCATAGACACTTCACCAAATAAGAAACACATACTGGAATGTGAGATCATGGAGTCCAAGCCATACATAAAATAAAAATGTTCTTTAGAAGAACAAACACGAACAAGATACCAAGACCAAGATTCTAAGCTCTGATACTATGTCACGAAATTGCATGGATCCCGATGCACTCCAAAATTAGCTCCAAGAGTTGAAACATAATGCATTTGGACAAGACCATAAGAACAAAGGTGAAGCATTTTGAATGTGAATGAATATCTGAAATTCCACTAGGGGGGGGGTGAATAGTGAAATATGATAATGATCGATAAAATAAAATAATTAAGCAATAAGGCACAACACATAAAACACAAAAGTTATACTGGTTCGGTCAATATCCAGACCTACATCCAGTCCCCAAGCAAACCACTTGAGATTCCACTATAACATCCGAGTTACCGGATAAATAGTACAACACCCTCTTCTCAAGAGGTCTTCTTCTCTCAACAGAGAAGGGGCATACCCTCTTCCCAAGAGGTCTTCTTCTTTAAACAAAGAAGGAATACAGTGAATAACAGAGTTACAATACTTCCTATAGAACCTTCAGAATGATATGAATGCACGAATGAAGGATTCTAAGAATGTTCTGTTTGTCACTCAGAGGATACTCTTTGTCAAAGAGCTGGACTTGACTTTTTCTCTTTTCTTCCTTTTTCTTTTTCTCTTTCTTTTTCAAGGCTCTCTTTTCAAATCACGAATAGAAATATTTCTCTTTGTAAGCTCACACGTCTATTTCATTCCCCTGTCTGAATAGTTTGTTTGTGTGTTTATATAGCTTATAAAAAGTAGTCGTTACATTTTGGAATTGTAACTTTTTGAAATGTGAAATGTTATGTCATTTCAAAAATATCTTTTAGAGAAGATCGAGAATGCCTTTTTCCATAAGAGTAAAATAGAGGGTACACTAGTCGTTGTATTGTTTTAGGTAATACATATTTTATGTAAAAAGTCTATTTCTTACAATAGTACATTGAACGTTGGGTTGTAGTTTTGTCTTTATTCTAATTAATGATTTGTGGTACATTAGTACTTCTTTGCTTTAAATGAGTGTAAGTACTATGAGTGTTTTGCGATATTTATTTGTACATAGTCATGTCAAGTGTTTTATTTATGTTGTGTTTTTCAAAGTCTCCAGAGAGAATAAGGACCAAAAGAAGGTCGACATTCTTTGAGAAGGATATTAACAAGGATTTGTTACAGAAGGCATTTAATGCTTTGTAGAGAGAATGATGACTTCAAGTAAGTCGACATTCTATGGTTATGAAAAAAGGTAACTAGAGTCCTTTTTTAAAACATATTTTATTTGTTTTTCTTATGTGTAGCCGTTTTATGTTTTTGTCTTCTTCTTGTATTAAGAAACATTTCATTAAAGAAGATAACTAAAGTCTTTTCAAAAACATATTTTATTTGTTTTTCTTATGTAGTCGATTTTATGTTTTTGTCTTCTTCTTATAAAAAATATTTCTTTAAAGAGGGAAACTAGAGTCTTTTCAAAAACATATTTTATTTGTTTTCTCCATGTAGTCGATGTTATGTTTTTGTCTTTTTCCTACATTCCTTTTTTCATGTTGTCTTGTATATAGTGTAAGGTACAATGACAAAATGTCTTTTTCATAAAAGATTGTAAGAAGGTACAATTATTATATGACAAAATATCTTTTTCATAAAAGGTTGTAAGAAGGTACACTTATTGGTTTTCAAAAAGGAGTTTTTTGAAACTATCGTATACTTTTATGATATAGTGTTTATGAATGAGTATGTAATATGCAATATGCAAGTTCCTGAAGGTTCTGTTACATATGACTCTAAAGAAGAAAAAAATCTTCATCTTGAGGTAGCCGATTTCTTCATTTGAACTTTAGGAAAGCATGGCCCATCAAGCTTTTTCTTCAACGAGTATGATTGCACCATAGTTGTACTTGAACAGGAAGTCTCCATCCTTATTGGGTGAGATATCTTTGCATCAAATACTCGTTAGATTTATGGCAAAACATATTCCATCATAATATAACATTATTTCAAGAGAACATATTATCATATCATATAAAATCAAATGAGACAGTGTATCATATTATGTGACATCAAAACCGAGTTTCTCAACATTCTCCCCATTTTTGATGATGACAAAATATGCTCCCCCTGTCAAAAAGACATTATGCATAGAAATAATAATATGATAAAAAAGTGAAATAATGTTTAAAGAGAGAATATTTCTCCAATAATGGAGTCAGGTTTTCTCCCCCTTTGTCATGGACAAAAAGGAGGGATCAGAGTAAAAAAAATATTACAGACCAAATATAAAAGTAATTTAAAAGTTATTACAGACCAAATATATAAAAAATGAGTCTATTTCGAAGGTGGAGAAGGTGAAGGTGGTCGGTTGGCGCGATTCCGCTTGCGAGTCTGCTGCAACAGGGCTTGATTACGAAGGATTCGATCCTGAGTTTGCTCGATATCCATCATAGCAGAAAAGTAATTGAAGGAGGACATTGGATCGGCTTCATCAGAGCCGGGCATGTGCAGGGACCTTAGATTGAAGGTGGTACCATCGAGGACGTGAGAGGGACGGAGGATGACTTCGTTGTGAAGTGGTACTTGGAAGTATTTGAGAATGGGAGTTATAAAACACCCAAAAAGAAGAGGCTCAAATTTCTGATAACGAATAAAGAGGTCGAAAATAATGGATGACCAATTTATCGGAAGAGAAGAAAGGATTGCGTAGATAAGAAGAGAGATTTTTCGAGGAACTAATCCCTGGCGGGGACGCTTGGGATAGATGTTGTGGAGAAGAATCTGGGCAAGTAGCTGAGCATGAGGTTGGAGATTCCTCATGTGCCACGGAAGTTGGTAGCAGTTGGTGCAGAGAAGAATTTTTCGAAGTACCGATCGGTCGATTGGTACTATGGTGTTAAGGTCGGTACCGGTGGAAGGTAGGTTTAGAATTCTTCCTAGGTCGGAAGCATCGAAAATCATCAGCTGTCCTCGGACTTTGCTGGTGATTGAGGTTTGTTCATGATCAGAAGAGAAGTTCATATAAAACAGTCGGACTAGTTCGGGATAATAGGCAGCTGGAGATGAAGATCCTATGAGAGGTTTGAGTTCAGGGAGATAGGTGTCTAAGTCGAAGAACATGAAGTCGTCAAAGTTGATCAATTTTCCTTCATGAATGGGGCGAGAGCAGAGTGAGTTGTAGTTGTGAAACAACTCAGGATACCTTAGATCGGCGGAGGTGATTACATTGGTAGAGGAGGAAGCCATTATCGAATGTCTTGAAAATAAAGCACTAGGAGAGAAAGGAGCTTGAACCGAGAGAAAGTTTGTAGAAGGATAGAAAAGTTCGAATGGAATGATAAGAGATGAACCAATTGATTAAATAGAAAGAAGAAAATAATTGTTGATATGAAATGAATGACATTGAAAGTGAGTAATTTTTAGATTTTAGTCAAATATGGAAATCCGTGAGTAGTAAGGTGAGCGACTTGTAAATGATAAATCAAATCAATGTTTTGAGGATAGTGTATTATATTAGATTGAGGAGGACATAGTATTGAAATATATAGATTTTACTATGGGTGAGTTTATCGACTAGTGAGAGAAACCATTAATAGAGTATGGGGTGTCATGTTGAATAAAAAAAATGATTGATTTTGAAAATAATGGCCTAATAAAACAAACAACTTTTTACTCTATGTGGAGGGATTTTAAATTCGTGAATGGAGAGTTAAAGACATAAAAAGATGATGTGGATATCTAGAGAGGAGAGAAAGATAATAAAGGACAATATTTACTTGATTTAGATATGACATAAAGTAGAGTTAGAATAAATAAAGGTTTGCTTGGAGACAAGACTTTAAAGGTTCTCGATTTAAGAGAGATATACAATAAGAAAGAGGCAAGGTCACGGATGGAAAGAAAGGTCATAGGGTGATCATGTGATGTGTACTTTGAAAGATATGACATTTTAAAGAAAAGAGTGCCTTAAAAAAATGTTTCATGATTAATGTGTTTTCATATTTGTAATTTTTATGAGTATACGTAGATATGAGAAGGACACATTTGGACTTTGACTAGTGGTAAAAGAGATGATGAGACAAAGAGGAGAAAGAGTCAAAAGTATATAAGAATTAATAAATGATAGATTAACAATAAGAATAGACATGGAGGAGTCGGATTCAAAAAAAATATATAATAAAAAATGTGTTCGAGAGATGAAATGAGGAGACAAGGAAATATTTATGAGTGAAGAGTAATAATTGTGAGTTGTCATAGAGAGAATGAGATGACATATATAGATTTTTGTGTAGGATAAAGAAGTAAAAAAAAAACATGATTGATGAAAGACATAATGTTATGATTGATATGAATTATTGTTTATATTATTAAAGAAGCTCGATTTGAGGAAGTTCATAGTTATTAGAGAATAATGTTAAGTTTTAAACAAGAATTGACAAGAATGGAGGCTTAATTTGTATATGAGAGAGATGATAATAGAGTGTACGTAATCTATGATATATCAAATGATATAGTAAAGGCAATTTACGTGAGAATATATCAACTAGATCTTAAAAAAAATAAAAGGACAAAAAAAAAAGTCAGTCGATTCTAAAAAGTAAAAGTTCTCATAAACTAAGTAGAGAGGTGAAACAATTTATCGTAAGACAAGTTATCATAAAGGACAAAAATAATAAAGGAGTTGAGTGATGTGAACATTGTTATGATAGCTTTAAATATAATTAGTTTTTATGGATATGAGAGAAAGGAGATAGGACAAGGAGTTATAATGGATGTGTACTTGAAAGATGACAAGTTGAAAGACATAAAAAATGTGTTTTATAAGAACACGTGAATATGAAAACTTAGTTTGACTAACTAAAAAAAATCGATAAGAAGGAAAGCAATTTAAAATAAGATTTAAACAAGACTTATAAGAAGTATTATAATAAGTGTGATTAATTTATAAGTCACTTAGTTTGCATATTCCTAGTTCTCTTCTAATTCGTGTGAAGTCTTCATGTTTTAATGGTTTAGTGAATATGTCTGCTAACTGTTGATTAGTGGGTATGAATTCTAGTTTAATTATGTTGTTTAAGATTTGTTTTTTTAAGAAGTGGTGTCTTATTTGAATGTGCTTAGTTCGTGAGTGTAAAATAGGATTCTTAGATAGGTTTATAGCACTCGTATTATCACAGAAAATAATTGTATTTTCAAAATTTAAACCAAAATCTTTTAAAGTTTGTTTCATCCAGATGACTTGAGTACAAGCTAGACTAGCAGCAATGTATTCGGCTTCAGTAGTTGATAATGATACACAGTTTTGTTTCTTACTGAACCATGATACTAGAGAGTGCCCTAGCATGTGACATGTTCCACTTGTGCTTTTTCTGTCAGATTTACTTCCAGCAAAGTCAGCATCGCTGTATGAGATTAGATCAAATGTAGAGGATTTTGAATAGAATAATCCAAAATCAACTGTGTCTTTTAAATATCTCATTATTCTTTTTACAGCTTTAAGATGTGATTCTTTTGGATTTGACTGAAATCTAGCACACAAGCAAACACTAAACATTATATCTGGACGGCTAGCAGTTAAATAAAGAAGTGATCCTATCATACCTCGGTATACCTTTGTATCAACAGACTTACCATCTTCATCTTTGTCCAACACAGTAGTAGTGCTCATAGGAGTAGATTTTGAAGCAGTTGAGTTCATGTTGAACCTCTTCAGAAGTTCACGAGCATACTTAGATTGGTTGATGAAAACTCCATCCTTGGTTTGCTTAATATGCAGTCCAAGAAAGTAGGTGAGTTCTCCCATCATACTCATTTCGAATTCCTTTTGCATGGACTTAGAAAAATCTTCACAGAGAGTGCTGTTAGAAGATCCAAAGATGATGTCGTCGACATAAATTTGAACAATTAGGGTATGATTATTCACTACTTTAACAAATAGTGTAGAATTTGCTTTGCCAACAGAAAAGCCAGTTTTTAATAAAAAGGTTTTAAGTCTTTCGTACCAAGCACGAGGTGCTTGTTTTAAACCATACAAAGCACATTTGAGTTTAAAAACATGATCTGGGTATTGTTCATTTTCAAATCCTGGAGGTTGTTTTACATAGACTTCTTCATTTATAAAACCATTTAAGAAAGCACTTTTAACATCCATTTGAAATAATTTGAAATCCATATAGCTTGCATATGCTAAGAGCATTCTAATAGATTCAAGTCTAGCAACAGGAGCAAATGTTTCATCAAAGTCAATACCTTCCTCCTGGTTGTATCCTTGAGCTACTAGTCTGTCCTTGTTTCTTATAACATTACCTGTTTCGTCTAGCTTGTTTCTGAAGATCCATCTTGTCCCAATGATTGGATGATCCTTGTTTCTTTGGAATTGATTCAGTTCTTCAGTCATGGCTAGCATCCAGAACTCATCAATGATGGCTTCATCAATCTTCTTTGGTTTAAGTTGAGAAATGAATGCCATGTTTGCAATCCGTTCTAGCTGAGCTCTAGTTTGAACCCCCTTTGTTAGTTCTCCCAAAATCTGCTTTTGAGGATGCTCTTTGATATCGACAAAGGTTCTTTGGTGATCATCTTCATTAGACTTAGCTGTGTTATCTAAAAATAAATCTGTACTTTCAACATCATCATCATTAGTTTGTATATGAACAGATTGATCAATAGATTCACAAAAACTAACATGCATAGATTCTTCAATAGTATTATGACTCTTATTGAAAACTCTGTATGCTTTACTATGACTTGAATATCCTAAGAATATGCCTTCAATAGATTTAGCATCAAACTTATCCAGGCTATCTTTTGTGTTTAGGATAAAGCATTTACATCCAAAGACTTTGAAATAGTCTATTCTTGGAGTTCTGTCATAGAATAGTTCATAGGGAGTTTTATTTAATAAGGGTCTAATGAGAACTCTATTTGTTATGTAGCATGCAGTATTAACAGCTTCTGCCCAAAAGGATTTTGCAAGATTATTGTGTTGGAGCATAGTCCTGGCAGATTCTTGAAGGGTTCTATTCTTTCTTTCTACTACACCATTTTGAGGTGCAACTCTAGGAAAGGCAAAGTTATGAGAAATACCATGCAAGTTACAAAATTTTTCAAAGAGTTCATTTTCAAATTCTCCTCCATGGTCACTACGGATTTTAACAATAGAACACGATTTTTCGTTTTGTAATTTTGTACATAAGATTTCAAACTGACAAAACGTGTCACTTTTGTTTTTCAAAAATATTACCCAAGTAAACCTTGAGTAATCATCTACAATGACAAAAGCATATTTATTATGATTAAGGCTAGCTACCCTAGAAGGACCAAAAAGGTCCAGATGGAGAAGCTCTAAAGGTCTTTTACTTGAAATGACATTTTTTGATTTGAAAGAAGATTTTGACAATTTTCCTAATTGACATGCATCACAAAAATAATCCTTTTTAAAGGATATGTTGGGTAACCCACGTACTAACTTATCTTTAGCTAGTTTAGAAATGTATTTAGAATTGACATGGCCCATTCTCATGTGCCATAGATGTTGAGTGTCATTATTAGCTATGAGGTAATGTTCTGTGATGTTTTCTAGGTACAGTTCATATATATTATTCTTTCTTATACCTTTTAAGATGATGTTTTCATTGGTGTCAGCTATGAGGCATGCATCATGATTAAAGCTAACATTATAACCTGTGTCACACATTTGACTGATACTTAGTAGGTTATGTTTTAAGCCTTTAACAAGGAGAACGTCTTTGATAAGAGGTTTGTCTATGTTACCAATATTTCCAATACCAATTATCAAACCTTTGTTGTTGTCTCCAAAGGTGACGGTTCCTCCTTCTTTATGATGAAGAACAGCAAAAAGGTCTGGATGTCCTGTCATGTGCTTTGAACATCCACTATCTAGTATCCATCTGTTCTTCTTCTTTGGAGCCTGCAAAACATTAAGTAAATCTCCTTTTTGGTACCCAATCAGGTCCTTTTTTGTTAGACTTTGGAACCCATATCCATTTGGATTTGGGTTTGTCTATCTCTTTAGAGGAGTTAAAAAGATTATCATTATAATACTCCTTATTTGGTTCAGATGAACTTTTCACAAACGTGGTCTTTTGATTTATACAAGAAGGTTTTTTGAAATGAGAATAGCCAATACCATTCTTGTAAAAGGAGACCTTCTGAGAGGATAAGAGTTTATCCAAGTTCTCTTTACCTTTAGTAAACTCGAAAACCGTTTTCATGAGGTTCTCAGTTTTACTTTTTAGCTCTGAAATTTCTAATTGTATATCTTTAGTTTTGGAGCTAGTAGAAGAAATTTCAGACATAAGCAAAAGATTTTTCTTTTTCAACTCAGAATTTTCACTGCTGATTTTTTCATTCTCTTGAGAAAGCTTTAAATTTTCAGATTTTAAAACTTTATTTTTGAAACTCAATTTTCTAGATTCTTCAAATAGTTCTTGAAAAACATCTAGAAGTTCTTCAAAGGAAAAATCAGAGATTTCACTTACCGAACATTCGTTTGCCATGAAGCACATATTTGCAGTTTCGGCTTCATCATCACTTGACTCTTCACTAGTGGATGGTTCTGAATCATCCCATTGAGCATGCAGAGCCTTTTTCTTGAAGAACCTCTTCTTTGGTTCCTCAGTTCTGGACTTTCTTTTGAGAAGGGGACAGTCACGTTTTAAGTGGCCTGGCTTATTACACTGAAAGCACATGGGATCTTCTTTAAGATCTTTTCTTTCCTTGTGCCTGTTTGGAAGTCGGTTCCTTCTCATGAAGCGCTGAAATTTTCTGGTAAGTAGCGCAATTTATGATTCTTTATGAGTCTTCATTCTCAGATAGGACTGGGAAAGCTAGAGTTTTCTTTACTGGTTGCTCTTCTTCCCTTCTTTCTTTCATGTGGACTTCATAGGCCATAAGATTGCCTATTAAGTCGTCCAATGTAAGTTTAGATAAATCTTGAGCTTCTTCAATAGCAATAGTCTTTTTCTCCCAATCAGTTGTGAGAGATCTTAAGATTTTCTTTACCTTTTCAGTCTGGGAATATGTTACACCCAGAGATTTCAGATCATTGGTGAATCTGGTAAACATCTCTGTGATGGGTTCATCTTTGTTCATTTTGAACAACTCATATTTTCTAACAAGAGATGATATTTTGGCTTCTTTTACTTTGTTGGTTCCTTCATGAATAACCTCCAAAGAATGCCAAATGTCATATGCAGATTCACATATAGATATTCTGTTGAATTTATTCTGATCAATGGCACAATATAAGGCATTCACAACCTTTGCATTTAGGTTTGCCATTTTCTTTTCTTCATCAGACCATAAGTTATAGTCTGCAGATGGAGATGTGTATGGATGCTCAACAATTTTCCATACAGCAAAGTCTATGGATTTGAGAAAGATAGCCATTCTGCACTTCCAATATCCATAGTTGGAGCCATTGAAGAAAGGAGGACGAGATGCGTGTTGACCTTCAATATCACGAGCATAAGAGGTAGATGCCATTTGTGCTGGAAGACTTGTTACGTCGAAACCAGCAAACCTGCTCTGATACCAAATGAAATTCCACTAGAGGGGGGGTGAATAGTGAAATATGATAATGATCGATAAAATAAAATAATTAAGCAATAAGGCACAACACATAAAACACAAAAGTTATACTGGTTCGGTCAATATCCAGACCTACATCCAGTCCCCAAGCAAACCACTTGAGATTCCACTATAACATCCGAGTTACCGGATAAATAGTACAACACCCTCTTCCCAAGAGGTCTTCTTCTCTCAACAGAGAAGGGGCATACCCTCTTCCCAAGAGGTCTTCTTCTTTAAACAAAGAAGGAATACAGTGAATAACAAAGTTACAATACTTCCTATAGAACCTTCAGAATGATATGAATGCACGAATGAAGGATTCTAAGAATGTTCTGTTTGTCACTCAGAGGATACTCTTTGTCAAAGAGCTGGACTTGACTTTTTCTCTTTTCTTCCTTTTTCTTTTTCTCTTTCTTTTTCAAGGCTCTCTTTTCAAATCACGAATAGAAATATTTCTCTTTGTAAGCTCACACGTCTATTTCATTCCCCTGTCTGAATAGTTTGTTTGTGTGTTTATATAGCTTATAAAAAGTAGTCGTTACATTTTGGAATTGTAACTTTTTGAAATGTGAAATGTTATGTCATTTCAAAAATATCTTTTAGAGAAGATCGAGAATGCCTTTTTCCATAAGAGTAAAATAGAGGGTACACTAGTCGTTGTATTGTTTTAGGTAATACATATTTTATGTAAAAAGTCTATTTCTTACAATAGTACATTGAACGTTGGGTTGTAGTTTTGTCTTTATTCTAATTAATGATTTGTGGTACATTAGTACTTCTTTGCTTTAAATGAGTGTAAGTACTATGAGTGTTTTGCGATATTTATTTGTACATAGTCATGTCAAGTGTTTTATTTATGTTGTGTTTTTCAAAGTCTCCAGAGAGAATAAGGACCAAAAGAAGGTCGACATTCTTTGAGAAGGATATTAACAAGGATTTGTTACAGAAGGCATTTAATGCTTTGTAGAGAGAATGATGACTTCAAGTAAGTCGACATTCTATGGTTATGAAAAAAGGTAACTAGAGTCCTTTTTTAAAACATATTTTATTTGTTTTTCTTATGTGTAGCCGTTTTATGTTTTTGTCTTCTTCTTGTATTAAGAAACATTTCATTAAAGAAGATAACTAAAGTCTTTTCAAAAACATATTTTATTTGTTTTTCTTATGTAGTCGATTTTATGTTTTTGTCTTCTTCTTATAAAAAATATTTCTTTAAAGAGGGAAACTAGAGTCTTTTCAAAAACATATTTTATTTGTTTTCTCCATGTAGTCGATGTTATGTTTTTGTCTTTTTCCTACATTCCTTTTTTCATGTTGTCTTGTATATAGTGTAAGGTACAATGACAAAATGTCTTTTTCATAAAAGGTTGTAAGAAGGTACAATTATTATATGACAAAATATCTTTTTCATAAAAGGTTGTAAGAAGGTACACTTATTGGTTTTCAAAAAGGAGTTTTTTGAAACTATCGTATACTTTTATGATATAGTGTTTATGAATGAGTATGTAATATGCAATATGCAAGTTCCTGAAGGTTCTGTTACATATGACTCTAAAGAAGAAAAAAATCTTCATCTTGAGGTAGCCGATTTCTTCATTTGAACTTTAGGAAAGCATGGCCCATCAAGCTTTTTCTTCAACGAGTATGATTGCACCATAGTTGTACTTGAACAGGAAGTCTCCATCCTTATTGGGTGAGATATCTTTGCATCAAATACTCGTTAGATTTATGACAAAACATATTCAGTCATAATATAACATTATTTCAAGAGAACATATTATCATATCATATAAAATCAAATGAGACAGTGTATCATATTATGTGACATCAAAACCGAGTTTCTCAACAATATCTTCATTAATAAAGAACACTAATAAAATACAAAAAGCATTACATAAAGTCCTCACTACATAACTCTCAAAACACAAAATACGTAACACTACCCATCACTCTCTCAATGTACAAAGTACACACCCACACCCCTTTATAGAGAAAAGAAGAGGAAGAAGTAGAGGAGAGAGACCTCACAGATTGTGTTGCTTTTCTTTTCTGCTTGATTTTGTTCTTTTGTTTTCAAGAAAGCATTTTTTGTTAATAACATTTGCAGATGTGCTGGTTCTGTTTGTTGAGCTGCTAATATTTGTTGAATATTCCACCTGCATTTCCTTTTGTCAATATTCCTCCTATTTTTTCTCAAATATTGTGGAGCATTTATAGCTAGTGCTTACTGTCTATGTAGTGCATGGACAAAATATCGGTTTATAAAATCAGGAGAAGCTGGAAATATTGACCAAGAGGTGCAAATGTTGATTGCTGAATTAGTAGTAATGGAGTATCACAAAAAGAGGGCTCTAGGGTTTGAGTGCTAGTCTACTGTTCAATTCACTCGTCCAAAAAAGAAAAAAAGAATATGATGTGACAGTAAGATTTGATTTTGAAGGCATAAAAGGAAGCATAAGTTTTAAGCATTTATCTTACATAATAAGAAAACAAAGTGAATGAGCCAGAGGAGCTACATGTCATTAATTTGTAGTATTGTTAGTAAGTTTGCTTTGACTATGTTGATTTGCAGAATATTTAGTTAGACTTGTGTAATAAACAGTCCTTTCTTGTAGCCGCTTGCATGAAATGGTCCCTCTTTTATAGCTTGGCCTCTTATGGATGTACTGGTATCCTCACTTATGTGATTGTTTTTGATCCACCGTCTCACCTCTACTTGTAATACCCGACAATTTTTCAGAGATTTTTGTTTGAATATAAATATCTAAGGTAATGAATATTTTTGGCAACCTAGTTTATGTTTTTTGAATACACGGTTGTGACCACATCAAAATTCTGAAAAGAAAGCAACTGATTTCGTCGAAATCGGAGCTCGTAAGCTCACAAAACATGCATGACAACCTCAAGGCCAAAATCATAATTTTGAAGGTTAATTTTATGAGTTTTGAACACTTAGTTGCATTTGTATCAAAAATCCAAGAACGGTTTTGATTTCATCGAAATCGGAGTTAAAACTAGAGTTACCGGAAACACATAGGTAACTGGGGAAGCACGCTTCCCCGAAGCGCGAAACGTCGTGCTTCCGAAATGCGTTGGGAAGCATGCTTTTTTTTGGGAAGCATGTTTCTCCCTCGCTTCCCCCATTTTTTTCATTTTTTTTGTATTTTTATTTTTGTTTTTTTTTTCTCTTTTTTCGCTTCCCCCTCGCTTCCTAGGTCGCTTCCGAGACGCTTCCTGATTCGCTCCTAAATCGTCCTACGCTTCCCTCTTCCTAAAATTTTGAAAGTGCCCGCTTCTCACTTCCGCTTCCCGTATCGCTTCCTGCTCCCGCTTCCTCGACTGGCAACCATGGTTAAAACGCTTTTGGTATATGCTCGACAAGTTCCAAGGGTAAAATGGTCATTTTTGTAAGTATCGCAGGATATTTATGACCAGTAAGGTCATTTTCATCCATTCCCTAGTTGATTGAGACAATCAACCAGATTTTGTGAATTAAGGGGGGCATTAATGTACATATAATATATATCTACACTATCAATATATATATATATATAACTTAAGCTTAACTAGGCTTAGTTACACTAACTAAGTTCTCACTTAGTTAGTGTAGCTAAGTAGCTGATCAACCAGTTCTGTCAACTGAATTGGCTGGGCCAGCTGGACCTAGGGTTGGATCATCAAGATCCAACCCAAAGACCCATGGCCATGGGTCCCCCATTGTTTTGGCTCCCATGGTAATTGCTAAAATATACAAGTGTTGAACTTGTTCAACACTTATAAGGAAAGCCCAAAACGTGACCCTCTTGGTGTTGCCATTTGGCAACACCAAGGCTCACTTTTGTCCTATAAATAGGACCAGTTCCCCTCCTTTCAACCCACTTCACTCTCACGCTCTTCTCCCTACCTCGCTCCCTCTCCTCCACACCATCTTCTCCTTTTCTCTTACTGTTGTTGTGTGTGGCTGTGCCCCCAGCAACCACCACAATGCACCCATTCAGACCCACTAGCCCAGCCTAACTGAGCTAGCACTACACCTAACACCACACCTAACACCACCAATGGCCCAGATATGCCAGTTTGCCCCTGACTGCACCCCACACCTATTTCCCCCCACTAAGCTCGGCATCTCTGAACCCAGCTCAGTCCGGTACCCTCTCGACCTCTCAGTTCGCTCCAAACCTAGCTAGGTCTTGTCCTCGCCTGAGCCCAGTCCACGCTCCAGCCACTCACCTCACTGTTTTGAGCTCTCCCGGCCTGCATACCGAACTCACCTCCCTTGTATAGCCGCCTCCCCCCCCCCCCCCCCCACTTCGTGATTGACCTCCCCCCATTTTGGCGACTTGATTCGGTCGGATTGCGACCATCGCCACCTTGACTCGATTAATTTCGCCAACATGGTCTGCTTCACCTTCGCACATCAAAGATCATCTTGGAAGAAAATTTGCCCGAGATTTTTGGGAATTTTTTGTTTCCTATTGCTGCGCCCTATAAAGTAATCTCTATTCAAATGCGTGTGGATTTCGAATGTTTAAATATATTTTGGAAGCATGCATGTTCGCTTATATTACACATGATGTATTCGTGTTGTCTCATATATATATATATATACACATTGGATTTCGAACAAAGTAGTTTTGATATGTGTCATACTTCGAATAAAACAAATATATTTCAAATAAAATAATAAGTTTTTGTACGTATCCTACTTGAAATAAAATAATCATATTTTAAATAAAATAATCATATTTTAAATAAAATAATCATATTTTAAATAAATTAATAGTTTTTGTACAGACCATACTTTGAGGAAAATGATTATATCTCAAATGAAATAATAAAATAGTAGTTTTTGATACACATCATACTCTGAATAAAATATTATAAAGATGCATGCATATATTTTGAATAAAATAATAATTTTTGCTTATATTCTGCTTTGCGAAGATAAAATATTGAAACCATGTATAGAACAACGTGCATCTATGCTTAGCTCAAAAATAGAGCTTTGGGTTCAGAGCATGGTTGCCAATCGAGGAAGCGGGAGAGGGAAGCAATACGGCAAACAAGGCACTTTCAAAATTTTAGGAAGCGTGGGACGACTTAGGAGCGGATCAGGAAGCATCTCGGAAGCGAACCGGAAGCGACCTAGGAAGCGAGGGGGAAAGCGAAAAAGAGAAAAAAAAAAAACAAAAATAAAAAAACAAAAAACAAAAAATAGAGGAAGCGAAGGGGAAGCGCACTTCCCATAAATGAGAAGCGCGGTTCCCATAAATGGGAAGCGCGGTTCCCATAAATGGGAAACACGCTTCCCATAAAAGGGTAGTGCGCTTCCCCAAAAAAAAGCGCGCTTCCCAACGCGTTTCAGAAGCGCAACGTTTCGCGCTTTCGAAACGTGCTTCGGGGAAGCGTGCTTTCCCCGTTACCTAGGCATTTCCGGTAACTCTGGTTCAGAGAACCCTACTGACAATAGAATATTCCGCTCAAGTAAAAAAAAGAAAAAGAACAAGGTCCTAGAAACCTTTCCAGTACACTGTAGTGTGTAAGGCATACTTTCGTTCTGGGAATGACTCGTGTACTAGCTTGAAATAAATTAACTGCCAAAGTACGAAACAAAACACTATCTGATAAACAAAACATGCCTACACAAAGCTTAAGATATCGATCTGCCACATTGGCAAAATGCTCGTATATTCAGAGCAAGTACCAATTGGGTTGGGTACACATACAAGACTCTAATTATCACCTGGAAAACATGTACTTGGATTACTGAACCCCTATTCTGGCCTACACAGTATAAGGTACTTAAAATAATTCCTGTAATAAAGAGAAACCTTTTGACCCATTATATTCTGATATCTACCTTGAATAAGGTAGATGGTACAACCTCGAGTGATTCTGTTCTGATTTTTGGGAGCGAGGCGTCCAGGGGCCTCCACTCACTCGTAGGCCTACGGAGGTTGGGGCTACCAACGTGTCCTACGTAATAGATCCCAACTACTGCAGTAGTCCAGGATGCATCCTACTTTCTGTTTTGCCTTAGCGGTGATTTTCCCGATCATGGACCGTCCGTTTTGGGTCCGCTACAGTCAGGTACTCGGGATTAAAACATCTGAGAATAATACACCCCCAGAATGCCTCGACTGTCTGCGATGGTCTTTCCCCATGTATCAGGGTGGATGGTTAATTATCGAAACGAAGACCCTTTTTTAATCACAGTTTAAAATGAAAATATGCCCTAATTATGCAAACAGTTCTGTTATCTATTATGTCTTTTCAGTAAAAATACTTTATTTGAATTGACTGAATATGTTTAATATTCTGAAATACCGGAATTGGTATAGACCTACCTGTCAGAAGTCTGACCCTTTAATGAGTTTTTGTTCAGGTACAAGTCAATGAATGCAGCGGGGCATAAGCATCATCGAGGAACTAGTACTCTTCGAAAGATCCCGAGACCAGCTTGGGACTTTTGTTCATAATATTTTGTATTCTCAAGTTTTGAACAATTTGTACATTTTGTCAAAAAATGATGTAAATAATATTTTGGTTTTCACTCTGATAATAGCTTTGTCTTATTTCACCCCTATGTCTCGCTGGTCAGAGTCATAGTCACTGATATTTTGAAAATGTTGTAATATTATCAACATTTTCAGCTAGGCCGATAATATTGGCAAAGTATCATGATATTTTCAAAATATCACTATTATCATAAGATATTTGTAATATTTAAAAAATATTATTTTTATATATTATTTTAAGTTCAGTTTTTCTATTTTTTTTGTATTTTAAAAACTTTAAAAACTTGTTTCTCTATATATTTTGCTAGAAAAATAATAACCTATTATTTTTCTTATTATTTGTATTTTCTTCAATTTCTAAAGCTTTCAAGATTTTCTCGAGAAAAATCACTTTTTGAAAATATCTCTGAAAAAACCCTCACCGCAAAATTACCTTGAACGATATAGGTGTCTATGGTCAGAGTTGGTAGCTATAATGGCCATAGAGTTGAACAGTAGTAGACTAGGGTAATCCATTTTGTCTTTTTCCTAACGTTGTTGTACTATTGAAATGCGTGGTTGCTTGGACCTATCTTGGCCTTGTAGAAGTTTGGGTTCTTTGTCTTTCAGTTTTTCTTCCCTATGAGATGTTTGATTTCTTATATGTAGTCTTTGTGTAAAAGACCTTTCTGGGATTAATATTTGACTACAGAATGTCAAATAACTACAGTTTGGGTTGGTGGAAAGACTTAAATTTGAAAGTCTCTATTTGGTTGATCAACCGTCTAGATGGGAAATCACTAGTATTAAGGATAGCTGTCTAATAATGGTGGATTTGCCTTGATAATAACCACTCTTTGGGAGTTGTTTGGTGTGCAGTATTAAGGTGACATTATTTTAGTACTGCAAGTTTGGTAATCAAGTGGACCCTACTATCAAGGTTGTAAGTATCGTATCGTTACCCGTATCGGTCGGGCCCAAAATAAGACAGTATCATAAAGATCATAATTTTTTAAAAAATTCCAAAAAAATCATGAAAATCAGAAAAAAACTAGCAAAATCATAAACATGAAACAATGATGAGTTACACAAAATACAGCCATAAATCACATATTAATCATTTATGTCTCTATGAGCTGCATAAGACATCATTAAACATCAACTATCTCACAAGAACAATGCAAAATATTAAATATCTTGCAATTAAGAACATGCCATAAGACTCATATTTTCATATTATATAAACAAAAATATTATGGCAATAGTTGCACTCGATTTTCAAATGGCTTTCACTCATTACTTGAGTGCCCATTGTCACGCTAGATCACCCGATGTGATCTTTGTTGAAGAAATGTGAACATGATTTCTACCTTGATATAAATCTCTAATTTTCTTGAACCCAACTTCGCGATAAGTTGGCCAGGGGTTGTAGGGGGCAACAACCCCCGAGGTAGAATTTTTTTGGAGGGTAGCTTCATAATTTTATCCATAATAAAGATTTTTTACTTTAACCCACTTTCTTGAGTGAAAAAATGGTGGAAATGCACTTTTACTTTAGCAAACAACAAAATCTCTCTCCCTTGTGCACAAATCGAGCCTCACATCACTCTCACGAGTCCTAGGGTACGTGGATACCTCTCTAATGACTTCTACACAAATGAGAGAGTCGACCCTCAAGATGTCTTTAAAACTCAAAACTGAAAAATTATGATTCGACCATTTTTTAAGTGCGCCGACTCCTTATCATATGATACACCTGTATCATATGATACAATATGGACATGTATCGTACTATGCATATCATATCGATATTCCTCATAGTAATACTACGTATCGTACGATACGTACAACATTGCCTATTATCAATGGCGATCTTGAAGTAATCTTTTTCCATGCTTTCTTTGGATAAGATCGATCCCTTCTTTGGTTATCTTTTTAAAGGTGCAACAAGTATTTTTATGGGTTCTTAAAATGCCCATATAATCATGCATTATACTCGAAAATGAATAATGATGGTGATATCTTGATAGCATGCCTCTATGTTGATGACTTGATATTTACCGGTAGTGATCTCACCATGATAGATGTATCTAAAAGGTTCATGACTAATGAGTTTGAAATGATGGATGTTGGGCTCATAAACTATTGGCTTAGCATTAAAGTGAAGCAACTTGATGATGAATTTTTTTATCTCGAAGTAGATGTGCCTAAAAAATTCTCAAAAATGTTCAAAAGGAGAATTGCAAATTGGTTTGCACACTAGTTGAGTGTAAGATGAGTAATAAATATGATGATTCTCATATTAATCGTACTTACTTCAAAAGCATAGTAGGAAGCTTGCGTTATCTCACTTGCACAAGGCTGGATATTTTGTATGGCGTTGGCTTGATAAATAGATCTACGGATAACCCAAATCAAACTCATTTGAAGGCTGCTAAAAGAAATTTTCAATACTTGAAGGGAATACTTGATTATGGATTGTTTTATTCATCATCCAATGAATTTAAACTCATTGGATTTGTCATAGTGATTAGGTGGCAGATATATGGCAGAGAGAGAGACCAGTTTGTTCCATTTTCCTTGGGGCGAGCTGACGATCACTTTGGTAGATGTCCGCCATATTTGGGCCTTATGGAATCAGAGGCCGTGGTACCTTTGGAGGAGGATCGGGCGAAGATTTTCGAGCAGTTGTTTGCCCGTCCACCTCCAGGCGAGAAGGTGGAGATGAGTTGGCTGCGTCAGCATTATGCAGCCTCCACGGACAAGGACAAGATGCCACAAGACCGAGATTAGAGGCGTTGTGCCTTCCTGCTTGTTTAGATTTTTTGTTTTTCAACTATACATTGATTTCATAAAAAATGTGGGAAATCTATCAAAACTTATCTTCAATTCTGATAATTTATTGTAGCTTGTAAGTTCTTACAGACACTATAAAGCGGTATCTTGGGGTGACTTAAATGGTCTATGGACACAGGTGTAATAGTTCTAAGGATGTCAACGGGTCCGATGTAACCTGATATTTGGCCCGAATCCATTTAGTCTGATTCGGTAGCCAAATCCGGATCTGATTAAAAATCAGATTCGGATTCAGTATTAATTTTTCATTGAAATCCGAATCCAAATCTGATTAAAACCTGAATCCGACTAAGATCCAAGTCTGAGTGTAAATATCAGGTTTTGGACTAGTGGGATCCAGATTCAGTTCTATCTTTTTCCATCTGACTCCGAATTGGAATCCTATTAGGTCAGATCCGATTAAGTCAGATTCAGTAATGCGTAGATCTGACCTGAATCCAACCCGTTGACATACCTAAATAGTTCCCACTAGTATTGATGACCAACCATGAATCTCAGTATTTTGAGATGCATTCGGTTGTTTGTTTGTATCTTTATTTTGTCTGTTTTTTTCTTCTAGTGCTTTACTTGAGGTGATGGCTTTGTTGGCCCTGGCATGTAACATTGCAAATATCCTTCTTTTCTAATATTATTGGTTAACTTTTTTATCACAATATCTTTTGTGACAGTAGTGTTGTTTCTTGATTGTTTGAAATACATGCATTTCCTCTCTTACATATCTAATTTCTTCTTTTGCATATTTGCAATTTATTACTTTGAACTATTAGGTCAGTTTTTAAAAATAGTTTTGTCTGCTGCTGCTACTGTTACAACACAGCTGCTATTTATTGTTGTAACTATTGGATAAACTGGATACTTTGGGGTCCTTAATCTTTTCTTTGAGTGTGGACCATTTGCAATAAGTTATTGCATTTAAGAATCTGTATAATCCATCATTCATTTTTTTTTTGCATTTGCTTTCAATTTTACAAAGAATATTTTTGTAGTCGGTGTATAATGAGTTCTCTATCTTGTTGACATGATTGCTGGATTTATAATGAGGTCTTGTTTATACAGGTGAGCAGGGAATGGTAGATGAAGCACAGAAAGCATTGGAAGAGGCCGAGGCTCTGAAGAAGGTTTCTTGCAACTTCTAGTTGTCTCTGGCTTACCATATCATTTTTAATCTGCTGCTCTCATTGGTTGTTTTCCACCATAAGATTGCCTCTGTTGTGTTGGGAATTTATGCAAATGAAATATGATATCCCAAAGCCAAGTGTCTATTGCTGTGTCTTCATTTAATTTTAAGGAAATGTTAAAAAACACACCTAAAATTTTGGTGATGATAAAAAACACATCTAAGTTCTGGATATTGCCAAAAAACATGTATCATGTTATTATTACAATATTATCATGATATTTTCATGATTTTTTAAAAACTTTCTTATTTTTTATATATTTTAAGCCTGTTTTTTTTAAAATTTTATGAAGTTTTCTACTTGCTTCATGTTTTAGCAAGAAAATTAAGACAAAACCTTTATTTGTATGCCTTTTATTGTTCTTTACATATAATTTTAATTTAAAAAAATTCCGAGATTTTCTTGAGAAAAATCAGTTTTTGAGATAAACTCCAAGAAATAACCCAAGTTGAGGTAACAGGTTAAAGTTGCTGATTTACCATCAAAACATTTTTTGTTTTGTTTTGTTTTTGTTTTTCTCTTTGTTAGGGTTTCCCATGTTCATTCTTTCCCAACTGCCATTGTTTCCCACTTACCCAATCTCGATTATATAAGTCCTTCAGCAGGTCCTCCAGTTCTGTACCATCATACATATTGATATAGGTGATATACAAAGTGAAAAGATAGGTGCCTTGTTCAATATTATTGAGAAGTTAGGCACTTTTTGAAATAACTTTTGGAGGATGAATTGGTAATTTCAGTACACATTTAACAGCAACAGGAAGAAACTTTGGGACCTTTTAATTAGGAGAATTTGCGTATAGGTGCCTAACTTATGGCAAAATTGACTTTAATCACCTATTTTGTAAAACTTTTCGTATGAGCAGCTGCCTTTTCAAGAAATTGCTCATATAACTGCCTGATGCTACTTCTCCTATCACTTCACTTTGTTGACTCTGTAAAATGATACTGTATCCATTTCTTTTCTTTAAATGACTGAATGTTACTTTTTGTAGCTGTCATGCAGTTAAGGTCAAATAAGTAACTTTAGCAAGACTTTGATTCTTTAAAATGACACTTTAACCATTTCTTTTCCTTAAATGACTGAGTGTCACTTTGTGTAGTTATCACACAGTTAAGGCCAAATAAGTAATTTTAGCAAGAAAAGTGACATAGGCTCATTTGAGCAATTTGTTGAAAACACAGGCGCCTGTGTGAAGTTTCAATAAGTATGCAATTAAACGTAATTTTTTCATAAGTTAGCTACCCATATGTAAAATTACCTCTTAATTAACCATCCAAAACTTAAGGTTTGCCGGTTTTTCTGCAACAATACCCAAAGCTTAAATGTGCTTTTGATTATTGTCAACCTTTAGGTGCATTTTTTAAAAATTTGCTTTATTTTGTTTTTTTAGGATGTAATGTCAGCTTTATCTATAGTTGGCAATGGCATGCTTTGTCTTGGCTTCATTAACCCAGAATATCAATTTCTCTGACATGTTTCTACCACCTCTCCAGTTTTCTGGATTATATTCTCCCTAAAAAGTTGGAGAAGCTCTCCCTCTCTCTCTCACAGACACACACATGCACACACACAAAAACACATTTTCCATTTATTTGTGTGTGGACTTGGGTCTTCAGGCTTGAAAACAGGAGTTGTTTAGTAATTTTGGCTCACAATCTGCTTTTAGGACAGTTATTCAAAACAATGTTAAGCATTCGTTGTCTTGAAGTTGTAGCCACTTTAAACAATACCTTGTTTTCTTTTCTGATTTATGCAATTTAGCTATTTCACTATTCTGGCATGTTTGGGATCTAATTCCTCATTCTTTGCCAGCATCTGAGTTTTGACTGACAAGCTGACCTGACACATAAGCACGTTATATCCAAATCTGACCATCCAGAATCTAGTCCATCCCATCACTATGAACATGTTTTATGTCAAAATCCAATTATCCAGAATATAGTCCATCCCAGCATTAAGATAGAATAACGTCTAAGAAATGGATGGAAACGGTCAAGTATTTCATGCTTCAGCGACACAAAAAAATGTATGTGCTTGCATGCATGATTTCATATGCCTAACTTGGAAGACAGGCTGAATAAACTGATAGGTTATGTTTCTAAATTATGTATTTCTGATTGATTGATTATGTGTTCATGCATGTGTTCTTATTGTTAGTCTGTAAATATATGTGCATGTTATTTTACTGTTGTGTTCTAAGAGTATTTCTTTTCCCCTTCTCTTCTTTCCCTCCTCAGTTGGGTTCAAGGCAGGAGCCAGCACTTGACACATCAAACACAAAGTACACTGCTGCTGATGTCCGCATTGTAAGCACTCCATCCCTTCCCCCTTTCAGATAATATCTTGCTTCAATGTGTTCATGTACTTTGAGGTGTTGCTGATGGTTGGAGATCAAAAGGGGGCAAAGTGATCAAGTAACATGAACTCATATTTGTTTTTGAGAGTTTATTTTGTTTTTTGCCTTCCTGATGCTTTTCTTGTTTGATTGATTATATCCCTCTGTGTGTTGTAAGGGGTTCAGTTTTCAACAGTCTTTAAGTTTCAACATAATTGCAAAATTTAAAACTGGAAATAGTGTCATGCTATCTTAGTTTGGGGGCTTAGTTTCTAAATCCGCTTGTGACCTCCATGGGCTTGCTTATAAAAATTTCTAGTGTAATTAAGAACCCAGAGCAGGCAACTTTCTAGCTTTCTGAACCTGAAGTTCTCTATTTGAAGGGAGTCATGAGTTTATCCTGTAGTGTCTTTGATGACTCCTGTATAGCTGTCTAAATTTCCAAGCTGGCTGCAGGTTTAATTCTTTAATTGAACTTGAGGCAGTGTTACTGTGAACTGAGATAGTCAAAGTGTGATCTCCCTTTCAAGTGGTTAGTTATTCGGATTTCTGTGATCCCTCCATATATTTTCTGGTTGTGCATGTTCACAACCAATATAGCTCTATTAACGTGGATTGCTTTCTTGTGGCTATTGGTATAAACTTATTTTGTTTTCGTGAAAGTGGTGGATTGAGGGATGGTATTTATGCTGATTCAAAATGAAAGTGTAGCATCTGTTGTTGTGTGTGTGTGCTTGTGTGCACATGCAAGCCCTTTTTATTTTCTTTCATTTTATTCCGTGTAAACTATGATCTTTGTAGCATCTGTCGTTGTGTGTGTGTGTGTGCACATGCATGTGCTGGAATTACTATCAAAATGGGAATGTGTGCATTGTTTATAAGTAACACAACTAATCAAATTATCTGCCATGGCCCATTAGGGTTATTTAGTCTATTAATACACTGAAGAAATGGAGCGGAAATATTTTCTTCCCCAAACTTGTATAGTCCATTGTGATTGCGGTAAAATTGGCAAAATTTGGGTGACTCATATGTCTTGGGATGGCCCTTGCTGACAAAACTGTGCTTTTTATGCTTTGGAATTGTGGTGGTTGTGATGCAAGTTCCTTTTTCTTGCTTACTATTGCTCTCTATGTTTTAAAGGTGAGGATTATACAAATTCATAAGCCTTGACACATTAAAAGGGAGACCTAAGATAATTCACAATAATATAATATATGAAATAGAATTCAATGTGAAGAAAATTTGCCCATCTTTTTTTCTAGCATGCTTGAGTTTGGTGTGAATTTCATACTGTGTGCTGCAAATGTTAAATATGCAATCGAGTATTGCTGTTAGTTTATTTGAAGTATTGTCCATAGCTTGAGCAGAACTAATGCTTTAAGAGTCCTGATATCCTTGTTTCTTATGATGACAGTAAAAGTTGAATGTGATTTAGAGGATCTTATGAACCAAAGCACTTGTTTGGTTCTTTGGCTCTTGGATTAGATGTTTACTTTCACATTTTGATATGGTTCCTTTTCTTTCCACATCTCGTTGGATTAGTGCCTGACATGCTTCAACCAATACATGTCGTATGGTGTATAGTGTTTAGTAATTGCTTCACATTATACCTTTTTGGTTGAAAGATCATTGTGGTTTGTAGCAGGGTAACAGAATCTGTTGGAAGTTCCAGCAAAATACAAACTAGTTTGTGTGAGCTGGATGGGTTGTTAGCAACCCAGTTTACTCCTGAAGTTAGTATATTACTATATTTGTGTATGTAAGTGCGTGTGAATGCATCTGTGTGAAAAACTAAAGCTACCCTAGTCTAGTGGGATCATGTGGCAGTGGCACCTAGGACTAAGTGAACAATGTCTCATAGCCATAGAAGCTCTTCTGGTCTAGGGAGAAGAATCGTGGGATTTGTTGGACATGCCAGTGAATCACAAGCAGTTGTGCTTGAACAGCATGGGTCTTTAGGCACCCGCTGCTTCACTGAAATAAACCTGCGAATGTTTTATTTAAATGGTCAATTTATTTCATACATATATATGAAACTACCTTAGCATACAGGGATTACCAGCGGCATGGTAATCCATGTCACATGGAACTGTTATTCTGATGACTTTGGTGGGGAGTGCATATGGTACAAGCGAAGATAGTGAATGCAGGAGGGAGTTGTACTCTGAACTTTTCAATGACGTGTGTATATGAGGCTTATTTTAGGACCCTTGGCTACTTTAATACTCTTGAGGAAGTAATCTTGACGTGGACTTTAAAGGCAGAGAACTATGACATGGAGTGTGATCATGGTTGTGGTTGGGTACTTGAAATAGCCTGAACCAAGGCAACTAGACTAAGAAGCCTCAGCAGGAAAAAAATCAAGAAACAAGTAACTTAAAAATTTATAGGAAGTGCGAAATGAGGAATAAAAAATGAAGCAAAACGGGAATCGGAAAGAAAGCAATATGAGAATCAAATGGAAAGCAAAATGGGAATCAAATGGGAAGTGAATAAAAGCTAGAATAAAAATAACTATTCTTCAATATCATAATTTTTTAGTATATTAATTTTTCTGAGAATCTAAAAGTGATGGGTATCAGTTTAGTGAAAGCACATGAAAAGTGAGTTCGAAGCATATGGAAAAGCATGAAAAGAAGCACGAGTTGCTAAAAAATGGTATTATATTGTAACACATTGTAAAATTTGTAGATTTGCACAGAATAAAATTGAACAATCTAAAAAAATGGAAGTAATCACATGATAGAGATTGTAAATGAAGCTAAATAATGCAGTGAATATATGATACAGTAGTGTCAACAAGTACAATTTAAATAATTTAAACACAATAATAACATTCAAGCTGATTTGAAAGGTCATAGTTCATGATACTTAAAACACATTTAGTGATAAACAAAAGGCACAAATATTCCATTAACAATGAGGCCACTTTAATAATATATTATAAATTTCTAAGCTCTAACTTTAAAGTCTAAAACACCTTACAACTAGATTGCTTCTACAATTTTTTAGGTGTATCTTTGCATTTCATTTTTAGTTCTTTTTTTTTTTTGCTTTTTCATATGCTGTGGGATCTTCCGTGATTTCTGAAGTTGGTGGAGGGTTTACATTTGTTGGTGATAATGGCTCATCATCATCAAATATTTCATTTTCAGAATCCAGCATGACTTCTGATGGTGGTGGTCTTCTTTTAGAGTAGGGGTGGGCAACGGGTTGGGCAGCCCGATGGGCCAAGCTGATCCGGCTCGCCATGGGCTGGGTTTGGGCCATGATTTTAGGCCCGGGCCCGTTAGGTACCGGGCTGAAAACCGGCCTGTTATATACGTGGGTCGAGCTCGGGCCAGCCCGCTGGCTACCGGCCCGGCCCGATGGGCCTGAGTTATTTATTTTTTTTTTTAAAATTAACTATTACATAGTAACTTGGATAACTATTATTATTTACCTAATTAGTTGCATGTGATCTTGCTGTTTGTTAATTATTACTATTTTTTCTAATTAGTTGCACTAATTAGGAATTAGTTGCACTAATTAGGAATTAGTTGCACTAATTAGGAATTAGTTGCATGGGAACTTGTTATTCTCTCATTAACTCATAATTTCAGTCAAGCACTTATGGATTTTAGGATTGGGCTAGGCCGAGCCGGACCCGGCCCGCTTCACATTGGCTCGTTGGGCCAATGGGCCGAGCCATGGGCCGAGCCATGGGCTTCTCTTCAAACCCGAGCCTGTTAAGAACTGGGCCAAAACCTGGCCCGTTGACCGGGCTGGCCCGGTCCATTAGCGGGTTAGGCCGGCCCGATGCCCACCCCTATTTTAGAGGTCATTAGCCCCTTGCAAACTTGACAAAGTCACTATCAACGAATTCTCGAGTTCTCTCCTCTACTTTTGAAAGTTTTAGGGACTATATTCACCTATGTAACAGGGACTCAGCTAACATGGGCGCAGCAAGATGCGAGTCTCTCTGCATCTGGTGCGGTCAACATGAGTCCGAGTGTGGTCAAGCTCACCCAGACTCGTTTTCATCCAAAATGGACTCGGTCAACTATGGCCGAGTCCATTTTAGTCCACATTAAAATAAAAAACCCGTAAGAGGGGGGTTTAGGGCATGAACTTCCCCCCTTCTTCATTGCCCTCTCCTCTCGCAGCTGCCATTGCAAGCCACCACAATCCCTGATTCCTCCTTTGGTCTCTCTCTCTCTCTCTCTCTTTAAAAGAGATTTCATAACACCTGGCCTTTCAGGGCCAGGTATCAAAGTAGCCCAGGTCTGGATCCAGACCTGGGTCCGAGCTTGACCCAGATCTAAATCAGACCTGGGCCTGTTTCTAGTCAGGTCTGACACAGACCTGGGCCTATTCTACCCAGGTCTAATGCAGACCTGGGTCTGGTTTGACCATCCAGGTATGACAGTCCGAATCAGACCTGGCCTGGAGAACGAAGAACCAGATCTGATTCAGACCTGGGTCAATACTGACCGAAGTCTGAATCAGACCTGAGTCTGTTTTGACTTAGGTCTGAAGCAGACTTGAGCCTATTCGACCCAGGTTTGAAAGGTCTGATTCAGACCTGGGTCTGGTTTGACCAGCTAGGTCAGATTCAAACTTTGGTCAAAGCGGCTCAGGTCTGATTCAAATTAGACCTGGGATGTTTTGATCAAAATCTGAGTAAAACTTGGGTAAAACCAGACCCAGGTCTGAAACACACACACACACACACACACACACACACACACACATATATATACATACATACATACATGCACCTCACGCACCCATGTTTTTCGAAAGTGCCGTATCGCCGCACCCGCACCCGCACCTATGTGACATAGATATTCACTAGTATTACTCAGAGTTCTAACCAATAAACAAGGATTCCTTACCTCAAATTGTAGAATAATAAAGGAGAAGGATAGAGATGACTTCCTTGGTCGCAATTAGCTCAAATCACCATCTTTTCAATGTCGATTTAGGATTCTAAAGAGAATAGAAAGGAAGAACCCAAAAAAGAAAACACTTGAAACCCCAAGTCTAGGAGTGCACACGAGTCGGGCTCGAGCCGAGCTTAGGTTAAAAAAGCTCGGCTCGTACAAAAAATGTGTGTTTAAGCTCGGCTCAAGCTCCAGCCGAGCTTGGCTTGACTCGAGCCGCATGGACTTTTTTTGGAAAGGTTTTCAAACGGGTGTGTAAAGGATGGGGGTGAAACCACCTTTTGCCCTTTTTGAGAAACAAATATTATACAGATGCTAAAACTTGTCATTATACGATTGCATTAACCGAACATAATCGAGTTTCAAAGATTGATCAAGCTCGGCTCGTTTATGTTTAACGAGCCTGAGCTTTTGTTCGAGCTCGGCTTGTTTACTTACCCAGACAAGTCCGACCTGGGCTTAATCGATCCGAGTTCGAGCTAGGTCGTCTCATTGTGCACCCCTATCCAAGTCCAGTAAAACCCTAAAACACACACTTAGTTTGAGAAAAATGAATTGGGTGTGTTAATGTCCCCAAAACAACCCTAATAAACCAAAAAAAATGGCCAGATTTGATAAAATTTGAACAGGCCAGAACTCATGATTCTACCATAGTCAGGGTTGTACCCTAGACCTTATATTAGGGTGTGTCATATGACATGCACATGTATTCCGGTTATTATTATTTAACTGTCTTCTTTATTTGAGTTCATTTCAAATGCCAGCCTGAGATGTAAATGTCATGTTTATCCTTTTTTGATGAAATAATTAGTATAGTTCAACTTATGCTTTTTTATTAAAATAACGAGGGCATTTTAATCACTTTGTTTGACTAAACAAAGGCCAACTTGATGATTTAAAGACCAAGCGTGAATGATAAAAGCAGGCAGTTGAATGTAATTACCAGAAAGTTGCGCTTCTTTTTATAAATAGCTGATAAGTGAGGCTGCTTTTCTGTAAATTGCTCGAATAGTATCTGATTTCTTGTTTTGGTTGTGTGTGTCTCATACTTTCATCTGCAGTTGACCAAATTTAGTTTTGGTTTTGATGTGTAGACTGATCAGAAGCTACGTGTCTGTGACATATGTGGAGCATTCTTGAGTGTTTATGACAGGTGAAGCTCTGTTCTTGCCCTTTTATAAGCCATTCTTTTGTTTTGAAATTTTGAGGGCATCAGAAAAGAGTAGTCTTTGGATGCTTCAAGTGCTTCAGCTTTTGACCAGGCCATTATACCTCCTTGTTACCAGCAGGCTTTTGGGCCCAGTTTTACGGGGAAAACTTTTGCAGCTTCAGAATGTGCGTGTTTTCTGTTTTATGCTTGTAGATTATGATTATTGAAATTCTGGGGTCATGAACGCTACTACATGCATAAGAAGCTTTGTAAGAGTGAAAATTTATCGTTAACATATTTTCTTTGATTCTGTCTTGTTTTTAGTGATCGTCGTTTGGCTGATCATTTTGGGGGAAAGCTTCATCTTGGCTATATCCAAATTCGAGAGAAGTTGGCAGAACTTAAGGTAAGATGCACTGTGATATTCTATTTGTTGCTGCTTTCTTTACATTTTCTTCATTTATTGCATTGTTGTAAGGAATTGTAATTTCCTATTGCACATTAATCTATTTTTTCACGCTAAACTGGATAGGATTTTTAGATTTTTTTAGTCTGTAAAATTCTTTAAAGTTGTAGCTCTTGAATTTGATTTAGGTGTCAAAAATCAGTATAATGCCTTCCAAAAAACACAATTGGTGGAGATATCATGCACTTTTGTGTTATCATTATTTGCTAATTGAAATTGGATTACGGGCAGTTTATCTCTGTCTGTTTAAGGTCTTGGCAAGGAGGCCATTCTTGATTTATCCAAGCAAGAGTCGGTCTGTTCAAAAATCCATCGGTGTGAATTCCACCAATCTTTTGGTCTGTGATCTTCACTAGTCCGGGAGAAGTTGATGCATTTCATGGCTTGACATGGCTTATCATTTATGTTATTACTTCATGTCTCTAGTAGTGCTATTTTTATGCTTTGGATGGCTGAAACATGACTAATATCCTTGTGGTTTTTAGCTGATTCATTTAAAACCACAGTGGTTGTGGGTCATGGCCTTAAGTAGAGCACCTGGTAGCTATATTCAGAGTTTTCAGTATACTGGTTACAAAGGCTTCTGTGATGATTCTATATGTTGCTACTGAAGAGTTATTGCTTGGTGTTTGCATTGGGTCTTGATAGAGGATGACAGATGTGAATGATTGGCTAGCTCTTGATAAAGAAGTTGAGAACTGTAGGTACATTGCAATATTGGTTGCATGAGGTGGACTCTTGTTCTGTCATAGTTTCACTTTGCCAGGCGGTGCTTGTTTAGTCTAAATTGTGGTGTTATATTGCTTTTATCATATTTCTTTATGCTAACAGGCCTACTATGTTTGGGTGATATGCTTATATTGGCTTCTTTATGTGGGGTTTGGGTTGCTTGAACATGTTTGTTTTGTGTCATGGATGTAACTGGGCACAGTATAATTTGTCTACTTTTTGCAGGAAGAGAGAACAAAAGCTCGAAAGCTTGATCGAGCTGATGACGATAGAAGGTAAATAACAGCAACTATTCTTCCTTTAGCAGTTGCCAGTATGTGTTACAAACAGTTTCATTCTCCCAATTGTAATTATTAGGTCAAAGGATCGAAGTGGGGATCATGACAGAGCCACAAGCAAGGACCTTGATCGTGAGAGGGATGACCGGAGTGATAGTAGGGAAAGAAACAGGGATCATGATCGCAGAAGCAGAGATCGTGATCGACACTATGACTATGAGCACAGTTATGACAGGGACCGTGGAAGGGAGTCCGAGCACTCTCGCAGTTATGATTCTAGGAGTCGAAGAAGGTCACGTTCAAGGGAGTATTCCAGGGACTATGATCGTGACAGAAGTGATCGCCACAGGTAAGTGGGTAAAAGTTCATGCTTATATATATATATATATATATATATATATATATATAAAGAGAGAGAGAGAGAGAGAGAGAGAGAGAGAGAGAGAGAGAGAGAGAGAGAGAGAGAGAGAGAGAGAGAGAGAGCTACACTTGTAGCATCTATTAAATTCAATCTTACGGTCTGGATTTAATTTTGAAATTCAAATCCTCATAAATGATAACCCAAAAATGATGATTATGAACGAGTTGTCATGCGAGAGATAGCTGATAAATGAAATCTAATGAATGAACCCTCATTTAGGATGGTTTGCATTGAACCATTGGATTGAATCGAATCCAATGGTGCAGATAATGTCATAGTTGTTCCACCTGTAGTTATTCTTCATTCTTTTTGTATTTTAAAACCTGTTAAAACTTTTCTTTTTTTCATAAGAATAATACTATTAAAACCTATTATTTTCTTATATTTTATGTTTTTTATTTTTAATGCTGAATTTTCCCTTGATTTTACCAAGGAAACCAGTTCTTTTTTGAGCTTCCAACTTTTTCTTCCAAAAAAAAGGAAGACCACTTTTTTAAAATTTATTGAGAAAAACTTTCACCGAGATAGCTGAGGCTGATATGTGTGTGTGTGACACTACTATAATCAATTGGTCACTGTATTTTCATTTGAATGGGGAGGAACACGAAGGCCATCAACTTGATGGTCACGAGCTGCATGTTTCCCTGTTTACCTTTTATAAGCTTGTCTTGGGTCGCTTGTTGGCGGTCTGATTCTGTGAGATCTGAGGGTAATCTAACAATGTCAATGAGCATTCAATGCTGTGAACTGTTCTTATTTTGATGTCTCTGTCGGGGCTGGGCTTCTTTGCAAGCCACTATTTGGTCTCGAAATAGTGTGGGAACTTCAATATACTGCCCTCTATTTACACTAAAATTCTCTCTAAAAAAATGAATTATTTTACTTTCTCTTTCTCAAAAACTTCAGAATTCAATTCTGTCATGTTTGCTTGACACTAGATTAAGAAAAGGGTAAAAAGTTCTGTATATGGTCAATCTCCGTCCAGAGCTTAAAGAAAAGGTTAATCTAAGCAAAGGGAAAACAGTTCTTTGTATGGTCAGGTTCTGTCCAGAGCTTAAAGAAAAGGCTAAAAAGTTTGCCAGAAGCTCAAGCCCAGCCCATGGCTTTCCTGCATCATGCTTCATCAACAAATAAGTGCTTGAGCTTAGTCTGAACATTCCATTACTTTGATTGTTTTATTTTGCTGTTATCGATGTCTCATGTCTCTTTGTTCCCGTTGGGAATTCGGTTAGAGATGTGGATATCTCTCAAGTGAAATTCCTGAGTTTTTAGGGTCTTCAAGAGTGCACAGAGTACCTGAAAAGTCAATTTCTTTTTTAGCACAGTTTGTTTTATATTTTATCTTGGAGGTTTAGACTAATCTCTGTGCTTTTGATTGCAGGCGTCATGAACGGTACTAAGATTGCTTCATCAGTTGGGAGTTGTTTGTTTGAATGTGGGTACCCTCTTGGCAAGAATATCCTGATCTTGTTTCCATGGCTTCATTTTATAGCTGCTTTTGGAATATTGCTTTGTTAACTGTAGTTGTATCTTGGGCGTTTGAGTTGGCATATGTGACTTTTATCCCTCATTGAGCACAAATACTAAGCTAACCAAACATCTGACAGTTGCTATGTCAAACTGTCAGCTGCTACTCTTAAGCAGAATCTTGAAATTCTGGAAGCTTTTGCTGTATCCATTGTGGTAATTTTAAAATACGAAAGATAGTGAAAAAAGCAATCTATTGTCTCAACAATAAAAACTATGACAATTATGACATATTGAGTATATTCAATTTCATAACAAACGTGTTGCAGCTTGATTTTTTTTTAGAACTTTCCAGTTATCATTACTTTTGTGTATCTTAATTTGTTTATTCTTGCCAAGATTTCCTAAAAGAGAGATTTTGGAAGCCTCTTGCAAGGACTTGCATAATAAAACGACGTTGAGAACTTTTTTGTCACTATGGCTGTATCTTCAATTCATTTCTTGCTAGTAAGGAAATGTGTTCCTCCGAAGATGTTCACTAAATCACCAAAAATGGACACTCAAAAGAGTTCAACTTTCACCAAAATACCAAATGAACACACAAAGAACCACAAATGGGTTTACTCACAAACACTCATTAAAGGGGCAAGAACAAGGGATGAAATAATAAATTTATTGATCACAACTCATGAAAAAAGCATACAAATGAGAAGGGGATTCACCCCTATTTATATACAAAATAGAGTCTCCAAAAGAGACGTTGAGAGAGATCCCAACCGCTCCAAGGTACTCTCGAACGTCTCTTGACTTTAGTCTATATTGTTGACTTCTAACTAAAAGAAAAAGAAAAAAGTAAAACTAAAAACTAACCTAGTTAGATACTAACTTACTATTTACACACACACACACACACACACACACATATATATATATATATATATATATATATATACACTTTTAACACTCCCCTTGTCCAAGAGAAAGCGAAATCTAGGAGCAAAGAGATTTTTGGTGAAGTCTGCAAATTGATATTCTGAAGTAACATAGGAAAGATCTCTAGTGCCATGTAGGTATTCTTCTCATACATAGTGTCAGTCTATCTCAATGTATTTGGTTCGTTCGTGGAAGGTCCGGTTGCTGTCAATGTAGATGAAACTTTTATTGTCACAGCACAATCGTGATGCTCTTTTACTTTGAACTCACATGTCAGCTTGCAATCTCATTAGCCAGACCACCTCTATAGTGGTTGTAGCAATGACTCGATATTCTGCTTCAGTTGAAGACAAAACAACTTTCTGCTGCTTCTTACACCGCCATGAAATCAACGAGTCACCTAAAAACATACAAAACTAGTGGTTGAGTGTCGGTTGTTTGGATCACCCTCCTCATTCAACATTAGTATAAGCAATTAAATCTAAGGATGAAGCAGACAAAAAAAGTTCTCAAAAAATAGATATTTTGATATATCTAATAATACGTAACACTGCTCTCATATGGACAGTGGTGGGAGCATGCTGAAACTGGCTCGCTGTGTGAACTGCATGCGCAATATTAGGTCTCATATTGGATTTTCAAGTGGTTCCCAATCATCAATATTCATTTTGACATTGACAACTTTGGGAGTGTCTACCTTTCTTATTATTTGAGATACCAAACCTAACAACAATATCTAAAATAAATTTAGATTGAGTCATTAGATAACCTCTAGAAAAATAAGCAACTTTTATGCTAAGAAAATATTAAAAAAACCCTAAATCAGTCATTTCAAAATGTGTTTTGAGAAGTCTTTTAATGTGTTCAACTCCCTCTTTATCACTTCCTGTGATGATCATATTGTCCACGCAGAGGAAAAGGATAATAATACCCGCATCAAAAATCTTAACAAACAAAGTTGTGTCAGTTAGACAAGATTGAAATCCAACATCAAGCATAGCTTACTAAACCTGTTATACCAAGCCTTTGGTTCTTGCTTAAAGCCATACATGACCTTATCTAAACAAAAAGCCTTTCCTTTAGGAATAATTATACCACGTGGAGTTTCCATATAAGTTTTTTCAACTAAGTTTTCATTAAAAAATGCATTTCTAACATCAAGTTGATATATATGACATATCTTCAAAAAGGCAAGGGGGCTACTAAGGTCCTAACTGTGGTCATTATAGCAACTGGTGTGAAGGTTTCCTCATAATTTATTTCGTACTCTTGAGAATATTCTTTGGCAACTAATTTGACTTTGTACCTTTCAAGAGTTTCATCACTCTTGGTTTTAACCTTATATACCCTTCACCAACTTATAGGTTTCTTTCTTGTGAGAATATCTTGGACTGTCCAAGTATTTGCCTTTTCTAAGGCATATAATTCTACTTCCATGGCTTCTACCAGTTCAAGATTTTCCTTTGCTTCAGCATAGTTGAAGGGTTCTATATAGGAATGTATTAACACAATGTAGGCTTGATATTTAGGTGAAAAGAACTTATAAGACACAAATTTACTAAGGGTTTTGATACTCTATACAACCTTCTAATTTGTATTTCTATATGATTTTCATCATTGGTATATTTTTCAAGAGCACATGGATGTTCAAAATTACAATGCCTGGAATATTGGATACAACCTTGATCCTTATGAGATTCTGCTTCACTCATATCATGAGATTCTTCTTCACTAACCTCCTGAACTTCATTAGAGTCACAATCTTTGGAATTAGATCCAATAAAAAGGAATACTCAGTTATTTCCCTAGTTTTCTTAATTTCAAAAAACTTTCTTTCTCTAAAAAAGATACATTTCTTGAAACATATAGCTTTTTATTTTTAACGTCAAAACATCTATAACCTTTTTGATTATTTGCATACCCTAAGAAGACATAAGGAAGAACACCGAGAGAGTTTATCATTTTTATTGGTAAAAACAAAACATTTACACAAAAAAACTCTTAATGTAGAGTAATCTAGGACTTGTTTGAAAAGATTTTCAATAGGAGATACATTTTTCAGAGAAGAGAATGACATTCTGTTAATAAGATAAACCATAGTTAATGTGGCGTCTACCCAATTTTTTTTAGGTATTTGGTTTGTAATAAGAGTTTCTTTTTTGGTTCATATCGCTGACCCCAATTGTTTTGGGATGAAGGCGTAGTTGTTGTTGTTGTTGTATTTGGTTTGTAATAAACAAAGTTGTTATTTCTATAATATGCATATGCTTTTTTTAAGCTAAACCACTTAAATCTAGGTAGTCCTTAAATTCTTTTGATAAAAACTCTCCTCCTGAATCAATGCAAAAAGATGAAAATATCATTCTTGAATTGATTTTTGACTAAATTATGAAATATTTGAAAATATGAGAAAACTTCATACTTGTGTTTAAGGAAATAAATTCAAGTGTGTCTCATAAAATCATTTACAAAAATTATATAATACTCAAAATCACCCTTAGATATAATAGGTGTTAGCCCCAAACGTCCGAATGTATTAACTCAAGTGGTTGAGAAGAAACAAATGTTCTTTCTTGAAATGACAATCTCTTCATTTTGCCAAGAATACAATTTTCACATGTAAACTTTTCAAAATTACATTTTTTTTTTGGAAAAACTGAATCTTGGGTATGCTAGGGTGGCAAGTCTCTTATGTCATAAATCAAAATCTAATTTCTTAACATTGCAACAAAATGTATTCTTGGGTATTTATAACAAATCCATGTAGTACAAGCCTCTTTCTCTGACTGACGATCCTGCACTCGACAACCATGAGAGAAGGAAACATTACACTCATGGTCAGATAATTGAGAAACAAATGAAATGTTTAAATTTGATTTAGGAATATATCTAATTTTTGTAATAAAAAATCTTTTTACGTTTTGAGAAATGTTTTCAAAATTTTCTATTTCTTTTATCTCAAGAGATGTTCCATCAATAATAAACACATTTGATCCACTTGTTCTGGCATTCAGATAACATATCACCATTCAATATTATATGAAAAAAGGCACTTGAGTCAAGAAGCCAAAGATATTTATCTAGATAAGAGAAGCCAAAGGATAAGACCACGACTCTAGTTGATGAGAATGCTCTTTTGAGTAGAGGTTGAAGAGCCTCTACTAATTGTGTCAATGACATGTTTCCAATGGATGAATCTTGCGTGATTTTTATGTCATTTGACTCTTGTGGAGATCCAATAGAGACCACCTTCTTCTCATACGATTTCTTTAATTTAGGATAATATGTTTTACATATACCGGTTCACTACAATAGTAGCAAATAACCTTCTTTCTCTCATACTCATTGTTTTGCTTTTCATAATGTTAATCATTTGGCCTCACATAGTGTTGTGGTTTGTAGGAACGAACATAGTTTCTCCTCTGGATACGAATAGAATCGAGTGATCTAAAGACACCACCCTAAAACGACAATAAGGACTAGAAGGCTGCGATCATTCACTATTCTTTGAGTGTTGAAAGATGGTTTTACGCTCATTATTGTTAAGACTCTTTTAGTCCTGGTGAGCAACCTTAGAGATTCACTTTTTAAGTTTATTTTCTTCTATACTTAATTTTTCTATAGTGTCTTTTATTGAGGGAACTTTCCCTCGATGAAGAAGAGCGGATTTGATAGATTCAAAATTCGATCTCAAACCATTGATAAATTGGTAAAAACGCTCCGCATTTATTTGATTTTGATAGAGTTCTATGTCTTCGGGATAATGCCACTTTGGTTCAAGAAGAGCCAACACTTTCTATAGTTCGGACAATCCATTGTACTATTTTCTAATACTCTTATTTCCTTGAGTCATATTTCGTATCTTGTCTTGCAAGTTGCACACATGTGCAATATCTATAAGAGGATACATTCTCTTAAGATAATCCTATGCATTGTTTGTGTGTTCGAATTTAGCAAGACTAGAACACTTCTTAATGTTAACACTAGTAATTAGCCAAAGCATGATCTTGTCATGCCTCATTCTCCATTCCTTCAATTTCTTCTCATAAGTGTCCATTGCCTTGTTTTTCTCACCCTCCGTAAGAGACACCTCTTTTTCACCTTCTACTTTGGTAAGGATTAACTTGGGTTCCAAATCGGTCTCATCCACTAGTCCCCACAACCGTTTCTCCTATACAAGGTGCTTTATAATTGAAGCCCATGTTACATAGTTTGAATCATAGAACTTAACGGGTTTTATGGTGACATTTTCATTGTCATCCATTTTTACAAGGGCAAAAAACAAAGAAAAAAGAATAGAGAGGAGAGAAAAAAGAGAAAAAAGAACAAGAGCAAAGATTACAGTCACGATCACTCCACTACAAAGCAAACACCACCAATCAAGAGCACTTAAATAGTAAGAGAGCTTCAATACTTTTTAAATTTGAAGTGACAGACTTTTCCCAATGTACTGAAAACAATTTCACCACCAAAGTCCACAAAATACACAAGTGCACAAACAACAAGAGAAACACTTACAATGGGGTTCACACACAAAAAACCCTCAAAGGAGTATTCTCACAAATGGGTTTCAACACCTCCAAGCTTTGAGTGGCACACTTCCTGATGCACCAAAAAAATGCAGCTTGATCACCACACTCTGATACCATGTAAGGAAATGTCTTCTTCCGAAGATGTTCACTAAATCATAAAAAGTGGACACTCAAAAGAGTTCCACCAAAATACCAAATGAACACACAAAGAACCACAAACGGGTTCACTCACAAACACCCACTAAAGGGGCAAGAACAAGGGATAAAATAATAAATTTATTGATCATAACTCATGCAAGAAGCATACAAATGAAAAGGGGATTCACCCCTATTTATGTACAAAATGGAGTCTCCAAAAGAGACGTTGGGAGGGAGAGATCCCAACGGCTCCAAATAGAGCTGTTGGGTACTCTCCAACATCTCTTGACTTTAGTCAACATTTGTTGACTTCTTACTTAAAAGAAAAAGGAAAAAGTAAAACTAAAAAATAACCTAGTTACTATATATATATATACAAATACCTTGTATATATATTTACATTTTTAACAGCTTTTAGTGGCTTATATTTCTCTGTTAGGTGAAGTCTTTATCTTCAATAAAGAACTTGCTCTAGTGTAGTGATAAGCCAAGTCCATGAAATGCGTGGGAGTTGAGCACACAGTTATGTGTGCAATGTCACGGGTAATTTGCAACTTTTTGTCAATCTGACTTCATAATCAGGCAATCATTTTCCTTTTCTTAATGTTGAACGATGTATTCAGTTGGTTGATGAGTCTCAGTAAAATTGAAGTAATATAATGTTCAGCTAATATTGATATTTTCAATTTATAGTGTTTTAAAGAATTTCTGAAAAACAATAAAAGACTTTTAATGTATATCACCAAATTGAAAAAAGATAACCCTAGGACAGAAATTGCATAATTGTGATATCATTACAATATTTTCATGAAAATTGTATTTAGATTTTTTGTTTAAGAATTTAAAAATCATGAAGTTTTTATTTTAGAACTAATTGTTAGTAAGTCGTACCTGAGTAAAGCCCTTGCCGATGTTCATGAGACTGATACTAATGCCTATGGGTAAACCACACTAAAGTTGCAAGTTTTGTTTCTCAAGTTGTGGGCTTGGTGCTGGCTAAATTCTGTTTCTTTTTTATTTCAGTTACCAAGTTATATCTTGCCATGGATCTGTGAACTTTGAGGTTTTGATCCCAAGCTGAAGGAGCTGCTGTTTGTTATGGAAAGGTCTGGTTGTTACATTTTCCACTATCAACTCTAGCGTCCATCGTCAAAGATACAGGGAACTATGCAGCATACACTGTCCTGAACAACTTGTAAGGATAATTTTGCTCGCACTTTAAATACTCTTCCATACATGCACTTGTTTTCTTACTAGAAGATTAAGCAAGTTTGAACTCTAGCTGGTTATACTGTGAAAGTGGGATTACTTGACTTTGTAGAAGGCATTTTCCTTTGGGTTTATATGCAAATGGAGGACGCAGAGTTCCATGACTCATGTATGACTATCATCAATCTATTCTCATAATTAGAATTGGTTGATTAAAGAAAAAAATTTATTTGCCAGCTTCCGTCTCACATTCACACAAACAGGGCAAAAATGCATGCACATGCACACAGTTGGGAAAGTGGGGGAAATTGCTCGTCCGGGGTCAATTATCTTTGATTATGGTTCTCCATTGTCTTGTGATTCTTGTTCCTCTTGCTATTTTCTCTGTTGCCTTACAGAAGTGTTTTATCCTCTTTCCAGGATTAGATGTAGTTCCTGTTTAACTTTTGATATAGATACTGGACATGATGGTTTGGGCTTGGTTTGCTTTTATAAAGTTGTGGCTTTAGGTTCCAGAGTTGAGATGTTAGGTCTGAGCCTATTGGGTGGCCCGTCTGCGATGGTACATTGTAGTACAGATAATCACACTCAAAACACATTTCAGACAATTAGTTTGTATCATTCAATAGTAACTGAACCTGAGTCAGTCCGCTCAAATGTGCTGTATGGATCATATTTTTTAGTGTTGATTAAAAAAGAAAAACGCTTCCCGTGCATTTGCAACAAGCATGAAAGTGGATGGGCAGGCTAGCCTAGTCTGTTCAGTCCGCTCAAATGTGCTATTGGCATGACCAAATTTGACTAAAGGATTCAAATTCTTTTACGACTAAACTGGTTGGATCATGCTTAGTCGGTAATTTTACTCGAACCCATGCTGTGGACATCTTGAGCAAAAACACGAGTCAGAAAATTAAAAAGTGCAATATATAGAGATGGCAATTAACTGAACATATTTTGAACTCTATTATGGTCTTCATGTTTTCGTGAGTTGATCAAAATAAATTCAATAATTCTTGATGCTTGTGACATTGTTCATCCATCGCTATTGACCGAGGCTGACGAACCCAACAATAACCAAAGACACCAGTGTTGACAGGAGGGAGGGTTCATTAGATCCCAGGGAGCAGGGCTCAAACACTCAAATCGGCAGGAGCAGCAGGCCATTGATGGGGGTTTTCGAAGAATGGAGAAGCCGATCATCCAGGCTTCCACGGGGAAGAAGAATGCCACCCAACCTGGCAGCGATGGTTCTCTAGAGACAGATATCGACTCTGCAAGTGGAGGCCATGGATTGAGTACTCCCCATCCTTTCAGGGATATGCTGGTCCATGATCAGAGTGACTCAAACGGTGCAAGTGAAAGAAATTGGAGTCACTCAATGCCAGCAGTTCCCCCAGGATTTGAGTTTGCCTCTCCAGGCTATGACGGGCCTCAGCAGGGGGTTCTTCTAGATCCATCAGATCTAAGGGGACATAGAGGAGCCGACTCAGTAACAAGGACCAATCCTCTATAGCATACAAAGCTCCGCTCAAGATGCCTCTAACCTGGCTATGCCAGAAAGGGCTAAACGCTTCCGGCAAAGCAGGGCTTGGGAACTGCTCAGGCAGGCCAGCAGTGAGGGATCAGGCAAGAGGAAGGTGAGTGGCATGGAGGCCGACTCTGGAAGGCACCCCAATTAAGTTTGTGGTTTGGTTCCAATGAGATTTTTCAGTGGGAATGTTAGGGGGTTGGGCCGGGCATGGACCTGGAAGGAGGATGGGCGAGTCCTTCGCACCAACAGGCCTGAGGTGTCTTTTTTGTTAGAGACCAAAATTGCAGTAGAGCACATGCTGAAACTACTGCAGGAGCTAAATGAGATAAAGATGGTCAGCAATTTCGAGGCCTGTTTGAACATGCTTATTTGCATTTGCTTTCCCTCGAAGTCATGCTTGTAACAGACCACTCTCATCACAGTAATGGTAGAAAATAAGGAAGAGTTGGTGCTCGTCTCAGGAGTCTATGTTTATAACTCAGCCCAAGAGCGGTGACGCTTGTGGGAAATCGTGATACAACACCAGGTGGAAATCCCACTGCTAGTCCTCGATGACTGGAATGTCATGATGTCCATTGCCAAATGATGGTGATCAGACCACTCCCATTTAGGCATATAGAAGAATTCAATGCCATGATCCCGGAGGGAGCGGACTGTTGGAGGTCTTCGATCCAGCAGTGCAATACACCAACTATCAATCAAGACTGGGATTCAATGCAAGCAAGCTAGATAGAACCTTCAACTGCCATTGGCTTAACCAATTCCCAGCCACTACACTCTAGGTGATGCGACCCTACCGTAGGGCCCCTGTGGATTGGTCAGATCGATCATGTTATGTTCTTGGTGATTCGTCGAAAGCGTGACTTATGCAGTGACGCCGAGTGGAATGTGTAGGGGCAAAGGCACGGTGGCAAGAGGTTGCTGCCCCTTTGGATTAACCCTTGGGTGGTCTGATCCTCAGTGGAGAGGTCTCGTGCGTTGATGGTGGAGATTGGACCTCCGAAACACAAACAGGGGCTGCAGTGGCCAAGGGCCAGCTACAGGCATACTTGACACTCAAGGCGGAGATATGGTAGGCTTAAGGTAGCCTTGGGGATGTGCGCGACCCTTACAACATTCCTTAAAATGCCCAAAGAGGAGGGGGTTGCTACCAGAATTGAGAGAAAGAGAGCTCAGGTAGACGTGAGAGAGAAGAAAGAGATGGAAGAAGACGTTAGAGAGGGAGAAGAGAGAGATGATAGAATCTTTGGAGGGGGAGGAGAGAGAGGCATGAATTAGATAGAGAAGGAAAGAAGAGAGAGAAGGGAAGAAGGAAAGAGAAGGGGAATTGGAAACAGAGAGATAAGGAGAAAGGAAAAAAAAGGACAAGAGGAAGGAGACAAAGGAAAGAGGAGGCAAGAGAAAAAGGAAAGAAAGAAAGATGGAAAGGGAAAGAAAGAGGGAGGGGAGACGTCTAGAGGGAGAGAGAATGAGGAAAAAGAGAAGGAGATAGCTAAGTAACTAAAATAAACTTCAGTTCATTCATGCTTTGTTCGTTGGGCTCTCATTTGCTCATTAGATACAGAGACCCCTTATTTGGATCTGGGTCACCACACGTTGGGCCTCATATCCTACACCAATCAATCCAACCCAATAAAGCAAATGATAAAATAACTAAAATCAATTAGCTAAATGACTTAAAAGACCAAAAGTAAATGGCTCAAAGCCATGAGCATCCAAGGCCTAGCCGGGTGTGCATGGGTGCTACAAGCTCAGGACACATCACTAGGTGCTCACTAAAACCATCTTTGATAATAATTCCCTTATTGTTTCCATTTATCCAAAAAGACTAGTTAATACTTGGTTCAAGTTTTACTCCTTTTGATCATCAATGGAGGATTGTCCATCCTTCGTTCAAGAAGGATGGATCACAAAGGTCAGTGGTTGCCCCATGTTCAGGCTAGTTAGCAAATGGGAGGAAGCCAAGTGCATTCTCAAGCAGTTGTAGTGCACATCAATTGGGGACATCTCCAACAGATCATGACCCTCAAAGACGCCTTGTCTTCTCTACACCCACAGGTGGAAGAGGGGGGCTTCCATGCCATTGAGCAGGACATCAACATGCATCATGAGCATCAGACTCTACTCTAGATGGAGGAAAGTTTATGGAGACAAAAATCCTGGTGCCGATGGATTGCAGAGGGAGACCACAACACAGCGTATTTTCAAGCGCTAGTGAACCACAACATAATGAAGAAGCACATCGCCTGTTTGGTGAAGGATGGTAGTCTTGTGTTCAGATAAATATAATATTATGGTTTACATACCAAGGTATACTTAGACGCTTTCTTTGTATTTATTAGTCTTTCTATCCCTTTTTGTTTCTAAGTATACCTTTGGTATACCTATTAGGTATTTAGTATTTAGATTAATTATATAAAAAATGACCATATTGTACGACCAAAATGATGCATTTTCTAAAACGCCTCACAATTTACCAAATTCAACAAATGGACAATATCACATGTTCTCAATTTTTTCTTATTGCTTTTATCTTTCACAGGTGCGAATTTTCGATTTTCGCACGTCATGACACTAAAATAATTCACCTATAGAACTCCTCAACAAAATCACATATGAGGTTGCAAAATTTTAAACAATTTGCGAAACTCGTCATGAATTTTGCACAAGAACCTGTGAAAATCATAAAATTTGTGAAATTGTTGACGAGTATTGCATGAAGTACTGAATAAATTTGAAATATTTGCTAAAGTCAGATATTGCAAAATCTATTATTCTAATCGCACCTGTATTGCGAAATTACTTTTGCTTGCGAAATTCTATCTCATATAAATGATGCTTCGTTTCACATTCCTTTTTTTTATCCAGATGCCCTATTTTCGCTACACCTAGTGTTCTTGTAGTCCCCAATCATTTCGGCAATCTTTTGATGACAAAAAAACTTCAGGCTAATATTTCTATGAATATTTCGGCGAGGGGCGACGTGAAAATCCCTCATCGATTTGCATGTTAGTTTTCTCAAATTTTTTCGATTTTTTTTTTGTTTTCGTTTCGTATAAATGTGCACATAGTTATTTATTTTTTGCATGTTGCTTGTCAATATTCAATGGCTTTGTCAATATTTATCTTTGTTTGATTGAGGCTAGGGTTGACTGTGCACAAACATTGAATAGGGTGTGGGGTACTGTGATTTATTGTGTGTTAGTTTTTAGAGTTGTTAACTGAGTGATACATTGCATGATTAATGTAGACAATTATGGTGACTATTAAAATGATATTTGTAAATTATTGTAGCACTGAGCAACCCCTTTAGAGATCTATAATGGTCTCTAAAAACAACAACTATAAGAAATTTATAACATTAATGTCTCAAAAATTGGATATATAGAAGGTCTCAAAAAATCGGATATATAGAAGAGTTAATGGTCTTCTAGTATAAGTGCACTCTAAAATTAGATGGTAAATATATATGGATACATCTCTTGAACGACGATGATGTACAATCAATATTATATAGGAGCAACACTTACTTGGTTGTTGGTAAAGCTATAGGACATTGTCGGAAGTGATGTACAAGAATGAAATGATGAACATCTTATAGATAATGTGCATCTATCTCAACCACCAGCTATTAAGCTCACTCTTCTGGCAAACATCCCACCATTTCCAACAGTTAATGATGAGAGGATCACTGCAAACGATGTAGAACCACTTGGACAAACCAGTGTTGGTGATCTTTATTGCAGGATATTGTATGACACCCACCATTCCAATGTAGATGACAAATCTAGGTAAAGGTTGAAGCTCTTTCTAATTTATGCTTGAACTGGAGGTGTTATTTTTTTGGTTAATCTTAAAAGTTGAAATTATAGGAATGTTGTATTTTTTGAAGCAGAGAGAGTCATAGATACAATGAGTTTCAATTTACTTTATGCATCTGATCAATCATTTTATGCTAGCAGTGATGGTGAGAACAATGCATATTCATATGATATCAATGATTTTGAGTATACCATGTCGGTTGAATCGCACAAAAAAATGATAAGAGATGACTAAATTAGTGATGATTTGAAACAAGTACTGGTTGGTGAGAACGACACACTAATGACATTTAAGAAGTCAAACCCATGGTTCTCAATGCAGAGATTCTCATTCAATGAAGAGCAATTGAAAATAATTGATACAAAGGCTTCTCAGTTGTATGATGAGTTGCACAACAAAAAACTTAACGAATTCAAACAATTTTAATACCTATCAACATAATCAAATGATCGCAAAATTGCTTACGACAAAAGGTTTACTGATCTTGAGCAGTGCTGCGAGTTTTTAAGAGATCATGTAGTTAGGAGTAACCTTAAAACAAAATTTGTGAAGAGTTGTAGTAACATAGTCACTCTCATATGTGCGAGAAAGGACCCAAAAACTATGGTAGATTGCTAGAAGATCCACTTTACAAAGATGTGTAGAGTAATATTATTTAAAGTGAAGAGGCACCAAAATGAACATACATGTGGTGGATCAATAGGCAACCTTTTTGCAAGAAAAGTGCCTTCAAAGTGGATTTCACATGGTATTCATGGATGCTTGCACGATAATCTGAAGATGACTCTAAGAGAAATTATGAACGACCTCAGTCTCATGTAGGTATGGAGGTCTCTTATAAATAAGCATCGTGTAGATGTAAATTGACTAGGTTGATGCTATATAGTTCATTTGAAGTCCATCAGGATGCTTCCCACTTATTGTCATCATTCGATGATAGATAACCTTGGATCTGTAGCATTCATTAAGACTGATATAGGCAGTAGATTTATGTACATATTCTTATCATTTTGACCATGCATCGATGAGTTTGTCAAATGATGCCCTTCACTTTTTATGGTAGATGATACCTTCTTAAAAGAAAAATGCAAAGTATTTTGTTGTCTGCCCACACTATTGATGCTTCTAGTGATATGTTTCTTGTAGCATTTAGAGTGATGGATAAGGAGTCGAAGAAGTCATGTAAATGGTTTTTGAGGCATTTAAAAAACAAAACAAATATTCAACGGTAATTAAAAAAGTAGTGCGACCTAAAGTGATGAGACGAAGAACAAAATACAAGGAGGTGGTGCCATACAAGTGCACTGTATGTCACGAGCTTGGCCATAATAGGTGGATACACGATAAGAAAGTAATGTTTGAGTATTCGATGCATTTAAAAGTAGTCTATGACATGCTTCTTTGTAGTTTATATAATATTTTTTCAATATTGTTCTTATTTTGTTCAAGTATTCATTCAATTTAATGTTGTTTTGCAGGTTAGTTTGTGGCAATAAAGAGTCTAAGCCGGAGGATGCACTTGCGCTTGTGGATGAAAGTTGATGAAATGCGACTATTGCACTTGCAGTAATGAAAGTTAAAGTTTGATTTTTGTTTTTTGAGGATAATGAATTGTGTATATATAATAGGGAGTAAAGTTGTTTGATTCTTGTTTTTTGAGTAGAATGAATTAATTATATAAAAAGAGAATAAATTGTGTATGTAACAGGAAATGAAGTTGTTTGATCTTGTTTTTTGTTTGATATGTGTTGTTTGTGTGATAGGTGATTGATTTGTTTATTAGAATCAATTGTGTATAATGTGTATATAACAGGGAATAAACATGTCAATGTGACTAGTGATTTTCTCATCAAGAAGGAATTTTACAAGATAGATGCAAATTGCAGTTTATTTTTTTAAAATAAAAAAGGATTTTTGTAAGGTACATGCAAATTTTAGTTTTTTTTTTAATTAGAAAGGAATTTAGCTCTGGTATTGTGAATTTCTTAATCACATTGCACTGGTATTGTGAAATTCTTTTTTCTTGCGAAACCTCAAAATTCCTTTTGTAAGAGATTCATTGAAAAAATCGTTGGAGGGGGCCAAAATTCAAGATTTCCAAAAATAGGGCATCCAGATACCAAAAAGGGGCTGAGAAATGAAGCATGCACTTTAACAAAATAAAAGTCACTCATACATTGCATTCATTCCATTTTATACAAAATGAAGCCGCTCATATATTGCATTCATTCTATTCTTTCACAAAATGAAGATGCTCATACATTGCATTCATTTTATTCTTTCACAAGAATGTTTGGTTCTCACTATGTCTTTGATTGGGAGAAAACATAGTATCCACCCATACCATGTGATCGAACGCTGACTGTGAGATACGTTGACTTTGTGTTGATAGTGAGAAAATACATCTATCCAACTATCATAATTTGTTAGAGTGGGATGACCTGAAGAATGCTGCATATCCCACCTATACCACGTGATCCAACATTGATTACATATTTCATTTCCTATTTCACCCATAGCATAAGATGCCCTTACCAAAAGCACCATTGATCTTCTTAACGTCGATGATTTTCTATTGATCTTCTCGGCATCGGTGATTTTTCGCCGATCTAATCACCGTCGATGATTTTTCGCCAATGAAGTGCCATCAATCTTTTCATCGCCACTGCTTGGCCATGGAAAAAATAACTATGATTTCTCACTTGTTAGATGCCACAAAAAACCTAGTTTCTGTGAAACCTACCTTTGCTTTTATACTATTTATAGGGAATTTTGCAATACCAGTGCAATAATTGTTATAAATTTTGCAAGATACAAACTTCCACAACACTAGAAAGGATTTTTGCAACATGCATTATGAAACGCGTGATGAGTTTCGCAAATTGTTTAGAGTTTCACAAATTGTTTGAAATTTCACAAACTTTTTTGGAATTTTTGCAACCTCGGATGCGATTTTGTTGAGGAGTTCTGTCGGTGTATTATTTTAGTGTTATGACTTGCAAAAATAAAAAATTCGCACCTGTGAGGAGAAAAAATTGGGAACCTGTGATATTGTCCATTAAGTGAATTTGGTAAATTGTGAGGAATTTTAGGAAACATGTTATTTTGGCCGTACAATATGTTCATTTTTCGTTAAGTATATATAAATGTATACTTTTTGAAGTTAAAATAAATATTTTTAATTGATATTTATATATCTATTTTTTAGTCATTATTTAATGACTAATATTTTTGTAAATTTAATTTTTGGTTCTTTTCAACCACTTGCTCAATCATGAGCATTTTCGTATGCATGCATACTTTACATGACTTGGAGCACAATATCATCACATGACACACAACATATTTGTGAACTTATGACACCATATTGGTTATTTTAAACCACAAGCTCATTCATGGGCATCCGCATGTGTATGTATATTTTTTATGTCATATAGAACATTATAACATCATATATCATCATGATGCATATCATAATATCATGTTATACATTAATACATCATGCTTCACATTATAACATTATGACAAACATTTACAACTTAGCATTCAAAAGATTGTTTATAAGTATTAGCAAAATTACCTAGCCTTAGTAGGCCTACCATCAGTAGGTCATGGGTCCTGGTTCACCTATAGAACCCAAGCCATGTTCATCTGGTTCACTCTTGGAACCATGATATATATTCAAGCATCATTCCCCAATTCAAGATTGTTATCACAAAATTTCTCAGTAATTGGAAATCCTGCCATAAAATCATTCAGAGTGAATTTAGATCTAAAATTTGTACAATAGCTTCATATGTATGTTACATTCATACTAGCAAAAATTTAAAATTTAGACCTTAACTCATCACAAATTGCGAATTAAAAATTCTGTAAGCATGGACTATTTTTTATTCATAGAACCGTTTTGCTCAATTCAGTCTATCCAATGAAAAATCAATCATAAATCATACATAACAAATTAAATGCTGAGATATTTACAGTGGGTGGCTTGATATGACTAATTCAAGTCTCCAAAAATTCAAACTTAAATTCAAATCCAGTGGAGCAGTAAAAAATCATGTAATATCTACTATTTTTGTTAATTGACAGAACAAGTTTCAAAAAATCATAGTTTCTAGAGAAAATTCCCTGATTTTTCATTCTCAAACTATGAAAAATCAACCTCAAAGATTTTAATCATGTGTTCTTACACATCCAAACTATCATACATTAAGATCTTATCCATAGATCCTGAGTATTCTAAGAGATATAATTTTTACAAAGTTTTTTTGTCTTCACATGACCCCAATTATTTGGGATGAAGGCGTTATTGTTGTTGTTGTTTTCTGTCTTCACATGATAACTGTCAAAACATGATTTCTGTGTCGATTTACAGATGACATATCTCCCAAACCATGACTCATCTGAGCCTCAGATTTGGACTATGGTTGCTTCGATATGTATGAAACATTCCTATAATTTTATAGGATTTATGGATGCACAATTTGAGAGAACAACAATTATTTTTACAACTGGTCGGATCAAAATAAATAGAACATGCAATAAGAACTTTATACTTTTCATCAAAACATAAAGAAAACACATCTAATAGTTTTGATCCATCAAGAATACATCATATTCAGGTTTGCACACATTTAATCATGTTATAATCACATAAACACAATACATACTCATAAATCTACATCCGAAATCAAACACTATTCCATAGAGATTATGTTTTTCTCAAAAACAATTTTTAGAAAGAGAATTTTTGGATTATTAAAACCTTCATACCCAAAACTATATCAATGTCTAGGTGAATCTTGACTGATATGCATGTTGATATACATCTAGAGATTATCCCACATCATGCTCGTGTATCTAGCCTCATACGCACATGCAAGGTTACAATGTACCTACTTTGAATTCAAAAAATCTATCAAAAACTCTCCAGAAATGTATCTACCAACCAGATCCTTCTACGTAAGCACCACCAAGAAGCAACCACACTAGCTCTTTCTTTTCAGAGAGAGAGGGGCATGAGGGAGGAAGAAGGAAGATGGAGGGAGAGAGATAGAATTGGAAATTGAGAGAGAATAAGAAATTCTAGAGGGAGGGCGTGTAGGAGGAGAGAGGAAGCTCTTTTTTTTAAAGTCTTCTCGTGGGGTTTCCTAATCCCATAAGAAAACTCCACCGATTTCTATCTATTTTATTTTCCTTTAAATTTAAGGTTAACTTAAAAATCCTACCTTATTAGGATTCCTATACAATTATGAAATCTATTTGACCCCATAGCTAATTAGGTCTCTTAAGAAATATGAAAACTAATTAGCTAGTTTGACTTTAGATAATTAGATTTTTTTTTTTAGAAAATAGGTGGGAACATCCCACCCCCTTGGATAGGCTTGCCTAGATTGAGTTCACCCCATAATGGACTCTATGATCTAGGAGGGGCTGACCTAAGGGTTGTCCCACCCTATGGGTTGAGTTTCTAAATCTCAATTCAATTCCAAATTAAATTCAAGTGAAAATTCAAATCCAAATTAAAATTAAATTCCAAATTTGAAATTCAAATCAAATTGAGATTCAACTTAACTTGAGATTCAAACTAAAATTAAAATTAAAATTAAAATTAAAATTAAAATTAAAATTAAATTATAATTCAAACCAAATTTGAGACATAAATTTTATCTTTATTTATCAAATAATTATGAAAAAGTCTCAGACGTTACAATCACAAATCAAAAGAGGTGTGCATACCAGCTGCTTAATAGGGCCCAAAAGCTTAGTGTTCGACTTGTGTCTACTCCTATATTTTCCAACATGTGACCCACAAATGATAATGATGAAATATTTCACTATCCTACACTATATAAAAGCTTATTTGGAGGACTTTAATATTTGACCTTCCCAAGGACAGGTATATATCACAATGTAAATTTTGCTAGCCAGTTTATGCAAAGTTCAACAAACTTTCACTATCAAATGGTTAAAAGGATCCTTCCATATGTTCATGGGACAATTAAGTTTGGAACCAAACCTCTTGCTGAGTGTCCACTTGAATTCTATACCTTTTCTGATGCTAATTGAGAAAGGTGTGGAATTCTATATTTTAAAAGTTAACTATATATCTTGGAGTGCAAAAAAGCAATAATCAATGGCTTGGTCTAATTTAGAAGCTAAGTATAAAGCCATGGCATCATCTACAACTAAATTAATGTGGTTGTCTTGTCATCTTTGTGATCTTGATCTATATTTATCTTAGCCTTTAGTACTCTTTTATGGCAATATTTCAGCTCTGAATGTCACTATAAAACCGTTATTTCATTCCAAAACAAAGCATGTTGAAATAAATTACTATTTTGTTCCAAAAAAGTTGCTTTTGGAGCATTAATGATAAAATATGTTCCACTACAAGGATGAGGGTCAATTGTGATACCTATAATTTTTTGGTGATTATTTAAATAAATAAAGATGATTTTTATGTCTTATTTATGAATTTTTAAGTATTCAAATATGCATTGGGATTAAAATTGATTGTGTTTATCAATTCAACAATTAATCTCAAGCAAGTTTGAATTTTAACTAAAAGTTAAAATGAAATTTGAATTTAACTTAGGGTTAATTTCATGTAAATTAGAATTTAAATAGAATTTGAATTTGAATTTGAATTTGAATTTGAATTTAGATTTAGTAAGTGGAGTTGGATCCATATTGGGTTTGAAAATTTATGGGATTTGGATTTGGTATGAAATCCAAGGTTCAATTTGGTTCAAAAATCTAATTTAGAAATTTGAGATTTTAGTTAAATAAACAAAACATAATTAAATATTTAATGAAGTAAACCAAACCAAGAGGGTGGGACACCCCCTAGGTGGGCTCACACCCCTTGGCTGGATATTTCTTTTCAAAACTTTAATTCTTTGAAATTCCATAAGGAAAAAAAAAATAGAAAGAAAGAAAGCAAGAAAGTCAGAAGAAAAAGAGAGAAAAGGAGAAAGAGTAAAGAAAGGAAAAAAAAAGAAACAATATTTTGGAAAGGGGAATTTGGAAGAGGGTATTAGAAACTCAAAAAAGAGGAAACATGGGAGGGGAAGTCCCACCCTCTTGCCTCTGTAACACCCCAATTTTTAAGTCCTGAAAATCATGATTTTTTTTTAAAATACTTTAAAATACTTTTATAAAATTGCAGCAAAAAAATCAAATGTGATTAAAACTTGGAGCGTTACTTTTCATTTACATTTATAACCATACAAGCATTTAGATAAAAAATTAAACATTCATAAAATGAATTAAAGTCCATACATATCCAAAATTAATTACAAAAGTCCCTTTTATCAAATTAAATAATCAGAGTCCTTGAGGAAATAAAATTGCTCTCAATACAAAACATCAGAGGTTTAGGAAAGGTATGGCTCGGTCCTCGTCGCAACCTCCCACCATTTCACGTGGGCTCTCACTTCATGAAAAAAAACATTAAAACCATAGGGTCAGACAAAAATTGTCTTAGTAGGGTAGAGCTATACTAAACATGTAAATTAGAATACGTAAGCAGAAATTTCATCAATTTTTCATACATTTAACACAATTAAATACAGAAAAATCTAACATGCATTGCAAATACTTCAAGCATACAATTGCAAAATTTATCATTTATCAGTCAATCATCTAGACTTAGACAATTAAAAATGCATGAACAATTGATCAGGGCCGTGACACAAGTTGTATTTTCAAACAATGGTGGCTTTGGCCTGGTCAGACATGTTTCACCAGTACTGAGAGAGAGAGAGAGAGAGAGAGAGAGAGAGAGAGAGAGAGAGAGAGAGAGAGAGAGAGAGAGAGAGAGAGAGAGAGAGAGAGACTCCTAACACCACCATCTTGATGTATCAGACTTTCACTTTTGAGTTTCTTCTCCCTACACTGCAGTATATTACAAAGGGTTTCCTCTATCATCGTGGTTGAGGAGGAGCAACCTTTCGTGCCCAAAAACATATTTCCATAAAGTCATAAGTACCGCTTGCCCTCTCCTTGCAAGCCCTTGCTTTAGTGTTACATGTTTAGCTTCTTTAATTAAGTCATTTTACATGCAACACCATATGGAAATCCATAAAAAAGATTCGGCCACATCAGGGCCAATGAATGTACATTTTAAACATTTACATTTGATAACATGCTCATGCTTTATTCATTTCAAATATATGCATGTATGCATAAACAAAATGATGAGTTTCTTAAATATTGCATGCATCCATTCATTTACATCATTATCATTATCATCATTGCCATCATCGTCATCATAACAGACCTACAAAAAAATTATAACAGGTAATGTCCTCTTTATCATTGCAAATGAATTCGCAAAATGGACCTTACAGTCCCTTGGCCATGCATGCCAACTTAGGCATTCTTTTAACATTCAATTCATGCCCCATAGGCGGGCATACATTTCTCTGCAGAAAATTAACTTATGACAGTGCACATACAGGTTGACAACCATTTGTAATAGAACACATATCAATATATAATTTACGCAGGCATTTGGGGGCTGGTTCATAAACTGGTTCTAAACTTGCAAAAAACTTAACTCTGTCCAACTGTTACAGAGGTTACAACAAAATTTTCAGTTAGTGCTTAGGGTTGAATTTTTCACAGTTTGTAAGAAATTTGTCAGCTTTTCGATGCCATAAACCATTCATAAAAATTCATCTGTATGAGGGAGTTACGAACATTTTGGTGCAAACCTATATTTTTCTGTTCCGATTGTCATAGAACAACGACCAATTTATGAACAGAGCTTAAAATTTTATAATATAAGTGAAATTTTGCTATATTTCTAATGCAACAAACCGCTCATTAAAAATTCTTTGGATGAGGGAGATACATATTAACAGGTATATGTATTCGGGTGGAGCCAAAACAGGCAACCCAAATTTATACTTTTAATTTTTTTTCACTCTAATATATCTCAAAAATTCATAAAAATATATCAACATTAGTTCTAACTACTCTAACATGGACAACTCATGTTTTTGCGGCTTTTAGGTTGGAAAATAGACCCGTTTTCCTAAAGCCTATTTTTTCAAAAATAGACTTGGTAAAATTTTCCATTAAGCACGTAAAACACATAATTTTTGTATGAAATAAAATAAAAAAATTATGCAATAATTTTAAAGTATTCACATGCATATACACTACAATCTCTAACTAAAATTCGCATGAAAACAATTTGATATAACATGGTTTTTGCAAATATTATAGATTTTTTTTTGAGAAACCTGATAACATAAAACACATATTTTCTTATGAAAACAACCATGGAAATCATTCTAATTTTTATAGTGCATCTATATGAACATGATTTACTAATTATAACCAAATTTTTTAGAAAAACAATTGATTAACATATATATTTTAAAATTTTTATGGATTTTATTTCTGAGAAATCAGTTTTTAGAGAAATCAATTTTTAGAGGAGTTTTCTTTCAAAAACCCGTTTATACCTTGTATTTTGACAGCCCTAAGCCAAACCCACGTGTTGGAGGCATGGTTTAGGGTCTATTCTTATGAAAAATAAAAAAAATTGTGCCCTTGAATTTTGATTTACGTGTAGAGCATAGAACCCCTTACCTTTTTAGCGAAATCGGCTCCTACGCTTGCAAATCTGAATTCCACAAGTGAACCGGCCGTGCGCTTCATATGGTGGCCGCATCGAGACGATTTACTCGCTTCACCCACGTACGTAGATTCACCTCTTGATTGCACAAGAGGAAAACCACAAGCAAAGAAGAAGAAAATAGAAGAAGAAAGCAAGAGGGGGAGAGGAGAAGAAAGAAGAAGAGAAAGAGAAGAGAGAGAGAAAAGAACTAAAAGGAACAAACAAGGGGTCAATAGGGGGGGGGGTGAGCCCCTCCTTGACCCCTTTATAGATTTCATACTCTTTCCAAAATCTCTCATTTTCCAGCCCTTTCTTTCTCAAAACTCAAGTTTGGAAGTTCCTAAAATTTAATTCTCTTGTAATTTTCTTATTTTACTTAGCTACATTAATAATTCTTAGTAAACTACTTATTATATTTGTATAGCCTACATAATAATATATTGGTCTTACCTCATAGAGAGGTTCCAACAAGGCACATGAGGGCCCACAAACATGGGACGTCCCCTCTTGTGCTCCACCTTTATAACTTAGAAGTTTGGTTTAGTAGTGCCTTTGTTAATTTCTTTCCTAATTGGATACAAGATTACATTTAATTAGGGTCTAATTTTCTGCACCCTTAATACACCTACAGTAGGAGAAAAGCCTCTATTCGATATCACTTATATGAGGCTATACGATAGGTAAGTTTTCTTTTTTCTTATGAATTTTTCTCAATGTTGCTTTGTTTATTTGGTATTTTTATTCATCACACGTAACCATATCAAGATACGTACAACCCAACTCCCTTGACCTATGGACCACATTCAGACTATGGTAATTATAGAAAACATGTTCAAACAAAATTGCCAAGATGGCATTCTGTTAAGATTTGCATATAAATAATTAAACTTGAATGAAAGAACGAAAGACCTATATTTTGCATACAATAAGAAGGCTCCCTTTCATTCTTGGGCACCAATTAAACTGTGCACCTGTAAACACCCCAAATTTTCACCCTCATCCAGTACTTACATTTCATGTGTCATTACAGGTCATTGCATGCATCTAACATGTCATTTCATTGCATTGCATAGTATTGCATGTCATTGCATCTCATTATCGAGATCCAGAACTCCTGTTCTCAAAATATTTAATCCAAATTCGAGTTTTAAAACTTTTTTTTCAAAATCAATTTTAAAACCTGGGTTTTTAATCAACATTCTGTCATTTGCCAACCTCCAGGACCTTATATTTTGAAATGTTTTTCTCAGAAAATAACCTGGATTCGTTTTAAACTCAATTTCAATTCTCAGATGAGACTCATTCAGGTGGTGTCGCTTCCGGATTCCTTCATTTATCAAATTTGTCAAAAATTTTAGAGTCCTAGTTGGATCAGGACTCTGTATTTTCATCTGTTTTTATCATTTTAAAATATTTTCAAAACTCCATTTTGATTTTAAACCAGTTATGGTCATGTCCCTTGTTCATTTCCTCCATTTTGGCCAAAATCTTAGAGTCCTAGTTGGATTAGGACTCTTTTTTCAGAGTCCCAGTCGGATCAGAACTCTACTTTTTACTACCTTTTCTACCTGTTTTGGAAAAAAAACCTTTCAAAATCTTCTGTTTTGGCCAAAATCTCAGAGTCCTAGTTGGATTAGGACTCTGTTTCAAGAATCCCAGTCGGATTAGGACTCTTTTTCAGAGTTTCAGTCAGATTAGGACTCTATCTTTTGTCACTATTTTTACCTATTTTTAATCAAATCTTTCCAAATCTTTCAAAATGAGTCAAAAACTCAGAGTTTTAGTCAAAACAGGACTCTGTTCAGAGAGTCCTAGTTGGATCAGGACTCTGATCCTGATTTCAATTTTGAGAGAATCTTTCAAAAATCTTTCCATCTATCAAAACTGTTACACGTTTATCAAAGAATTTCAAAATTCTGAGGTTTTATCCCAAAGTCCTAATCAAATCAGGACTCTACCCCAGAGTCCTGATCGGATCAGGTCTCTATCTCAAGTTTGTTTTCTCACTCCATTTTTACTGATCTTCAAAATTTCTGTTTAAATTTCATCATTTGCTTATCAGAAAACCAAAAATCTTAGAGTTCTGATCGAATCAGGACTCTTTCTCAGAGTCCTAATCAGGTCAGGACTTTGGACCAAAACTTCAATTTTATCCTGTTTTTAACTGTTTTTCAAAATTCTCTCATTTGTTTTCTAAGAAAATCCAAAAATCTGAGAGTCCTAGTTTAATTAGAACTCTGTTCCCAGAGTCCCAGTTGAATCAAGACTCTGTTTTATTTCAATGTTTGTCATTATTTTCACTGTTTTTACAAGTTCTTTTATCTGTTTTTCAGAAAATACCAAAAAAATCTAGAGTTTTAATTTGATCAGGACTCTGTCCCAGAGTCCTAATCCAGTTAGGAGTCTACCCTAAAGTTTGCTTTTACTTCTATTTTCATTCATTTCCATTTGTTTTCGAAAATTAGGTCATTTTATAGAATCCCAGTTGATTTAGAACTATATTTCAGAGTTTTGGTTGAATTAGGACTCTAACCTACCATTTTTTTTTGATAAAATCTTTCAAAAACTTCTTCATTTTGCTTTTAAAATTCAAAATCTCAGAGTCCTAAAAATTCAGAACTCTAGCTCAGAGTTCTAGTTCGCTTAGAACTCTATTTTCAAAAATTTGAATTTCAACTGTTGATTTTAACCCTTTTTTAAAGTCATTTTTAGTATTTATTTCAAGTTTTTCAAAACTTCGATGTGAGGCCCCCTCAGTTGGCGCCATATCCAGAGGAGTTCTGACTCAGTCAAGACTCTGTACCATTTCAAACATTTCAATCTCAAAGTCTACTTTTGAATATCTTTTGAAAAACCTCTCATTTTCAAGTTTTAAAATCGTTTTTGAAAATTCAAGTGGAGCCCACTCGGGATGGCGCCACATTTGAAGAAGTCAAGGTTAGACTAGGGTTAGTCATTGTCCTAGTTAGGCTAGGGGTTTATAGGAGTCAAAAGCAATTTTGAAAATCCATTTTATTTAAGTTTTAAACCATTGGTTTTTAAAGGTTTTAAATTCAAGTTTTAAAAACCAAATGTGGGTCCATACTAGGTGGTGCCACATTTGGACTTTCTAGGGTTTAATTAGGTGTTAATTAGGGATTAATTAGAGTCCATTTAGGTTAGAATTTTTTAAAAAAATCGTCCTCCCCATGTGGTTTATCAAAATTAATTAAAAAAAGTCCAAAAAATCAAAACTCTTCCTAAACAAATCCAAAAAAAAAAATCTATAAATAGGGGACCTAAAGAGGGTCAAAAGGAGCGCTTTTCTCTCTCAAATTTTCATGGCTTCTCTCTCCTCTCTAGCACCTCCACCTTCCTCCATTGCAGCTGCAACCCCAAGGTGAGTTATTTAATATTATTTTATTATTTTTATTAGTTTTTTATGATTTTATATTAGATTTCACCATTGGTACCTCCTCTTTCATGGATTAAGCCATGGATTCAACCTCAAGAACCTCAAGTTCAATTCAAGAAGATGATCTAACCCTATTCCATGCTGTTTTTCATGATTCTGATCAATTAGAATCATTTATTGTATTATTTTTTATATTCTTAACCAAGAAAACATGAGATTTATCCAATTAAATGGATTAAATCTATGGTTTCAAGAGTAAAAGCAATTCCAGCCATGGATTACCTGTGTTTTATTTATTTATTTACTTATTCATGTTTATTACATGTATTTCAGCATAAAAATTAATTTTGTTTTACTGTTTAAGTATTTTTTTTATTGTTCTCATTGATTAAAGCATGTTTTATTGAGTTTTATTAAATTTCTGTGTTTTAAGTTTAGATCAATAAAGAGCATGTTAGTTCGTATTGAAATACTCACTGTAAATTTTTGATGTTTTTATATGTGATACAAGGATATGTCAGTGAACTACTGTAAAAAAATCAGGTGTTTTGGGATTCGGGAACCTTGTCAGAAAAATAAAAGATTAAACCATGATTTTAAATCGTTTAGAATCGTTGTTGAAATTCATAGGTAACTTGCAATTGTGTTATTTCTCTCATCTGATATTCGATTCGAGATCCGTAAAGTGCAATGGATTCATGTTGAAGTGAATTACTGTGAAATTTTGATAATTTTTAGCCTCTGTTGAGTATTTTGCCTCTGTCAGAGAATCAGATTTAAAATTTAAAACTCGTTAGGGTTTACCAAAACCCTAATCTGACTTGTGTTGATCATAGATCTCAGACCGTAGATCTGATTCATGATTTGTAAAAAAGGAGTTTATTTATTTTTATGTCTACTATTCACTTAAATTTTAAATTTTTTTGATTAAGTTTGTTATTTATTTCTGTATTTTCAACCAAAAGTACCTGTTTTAACCAATGTTAGATTCGTTATATTTTAGTTCAGACTGCCGAATAGGTTTCTCCCTAACCGGAGATGATGTTTCCGATCTGTAAAAAGGAAAATTTTTATTTTTTTGTCTTGTTTACCTCTCTAAAATTTCAGGAATTTTCATGGTGAATTGACCTCTGATTTGTGTCTAACTCTGAAACTGGTCTGTGACCAAGGGTAAAAATAGCTTATTTTAGAGTTTTAATGCAATTTTTGAGTTAAAATAATGTCAAAAATATATTTATATGATTCCAATCTGGTTTTAGGGTGATAATAAGTGCAGGTGTAGATTTTTATCAAATTTGAAATCCATTTGATGCTTGAATGGATCAAATTGCAAAACAGGGTATCTGAAAGATCCAGAAACAGTGCCAAAATTGTGATATTTGTGATATTTCTTGATTTTCGTGTATAAGCTCATAATTTTAGGGTTTGTTTATGTTTAGACTCATGTTAGGATGTTTCATGTTTTATTTTATGCTTATTTCAATCATAAATCCTAAGTTTTTACCAAAATCTATTTCAGAAAAGCCTGATTTCAAGGCCATAGTCTTGCTATCGGGGGCAATTTGGTCATTTGACCTCAATTTCGAAATTCTAAACCCTAATTTTCATATTTTTAATCATGTCATATCTTACTTAGTTCAATTTGTCATTATTTGCATTTCAAAAGTTAAATTTTATAAAATATCTTTCTGAAAACCCTAATTTTAAGGCCATAGTCTTGCTATCAGGGGTATTTTGGTCATTTTAACCCTAATTTCGAAATTTGAAACTTCATTTTCATATTTCTTTTATTTTATTTCATATTTTATTAAGTTTATATCAGGAAATTATGGAAAATGGCTTATGTCTAGCAAAATCCAGTAATTTCTAGATATTACTGGATAAATCTAGAAAAGCCAACATAATTTCACTAACCAGTTTTTCTAGTTTTGCAGGAACATTGAAGACTTTATTTTTCTTTATTTCCTGTATTTAAATTTGATTAGTGATGTAAATTGTAATTAATTTTGGAATAAGAATTTCAATTCCTGCATAGAATAGGATGCATTGCATATAGTTTTAAGCTTTGATATATAACTGCTATGTATGCCAATTCATGCATATTTTTACCAATTCACTATGGTCTACACGAATGGCACGTGCACTAGCTCTTATGGAGTTGACAAACTTGGTAGAATTTGTATTTATGGCCATAGTCAGAATACAAATGATACCCAGATTTGTAATCTTCGTATTAGCCACATTCAGCCTACACTCTTAGGCTAACTTCAAAATGCACTACATTTCTCAAAAATAAAAAAAATATTTTCTTAATTCCTCAAAATCAAGTCTTTCAAGTCCATATTCATTCAATTCATTCATTTGCAAGTTCAAATTCCAAATCAGAAAATCAATTTTCTCAAAATTTCTAAGTCTTATTCTAAAATCGATTTTCTAAAAAACATTGAGTTTTCAAAGGATATTTCAAGTATTTTTCAAAGTTCAAAATTCGATTTTCCAAGTTATAGCTTCAATTTCCAAGTTCTAATTCGAAGAAATCAAGTTTTTCCAAGTTATTTAAAATTCCTCAGAAATCGATTTTCATAAAACTTCTAGATTCTTCAGAAATCGATTTTCATTTTCATCAGAAATATTCTCTCACCATGGTTCACAATTTTCCAAGTGTTATCTTTTCCAAAAATTTCGAAGTATTTCAAATCTCAAAGCAAACATCATGTTTTCAAATCTGCATTTTCAGAAAATTCATAGCACATGCCTGATTCTTTGTGCATTTAGGAAATAGAACATGATTTAGACAAGTTGAATAAAGTTAAGCATACAATTGATCCTTGGTTTAATTACCCCTGGTAAAGGCGCCAGGAACGATTGAACCTCGTACCGACAGGCGAGTCCCATTCTTCGGAATTATCCCGTATTTTAAAACGAAGGCGAGTTATTTTCAAAATCTTTTTCAAAGGTCAGTTTGACTCGCAAAAGTAAAAATTTTGTGATGATAACAGCACCCCAAGGTCACGAAACAGGGAAGGCCTAAACTGTGGTCTATTGGCTTCTAGTCCATCATCTAAAGTGTTAGATATAGAGAAGCGTCCTCACTCTTTATCATAATCGTTGGATGTGATTTTGGTAGCTTTGGGCGTATCAATCGCAATCTCTCTGGAGTGAGCACCATATAACTTTGACCCCTTATTTTTCATGTGTGTGCCAAATCTCGAAAGTGCATTAGATATTATTTGCCTAGCTTCTCTTAAAACATTGCCGAGTTCACCAGCAAGCCCCTTATTTTCTAAAAAATGCATCTCGAAAATGATTTCTACTAGGGTCGACTGAGCCCATTGTCATTTTGAATATTTTTTTTTTGTAGATTAGATTTTAAACTCATGAACTAAATTCAATTTTTATATTACATACATATCGAATTATCATAAACTCATCTGAAATCCTATTCAACTTTATTTTGATGAAATTTATTAGTTATTTTATTAAATTCTATCTTTTTCATAAATTCGATTCTGAATGCAAATTGCACTAAAATCAACTCAAATCAACTTTAATTTTTCATAAGATATTTCTTATAATTTATCTTAGGCTAATTTATATTTTTACACTTATTTCTCATAAAATTCATCATTAATATTATTTTATTTATTAAAAATACCTTGAAGAATCATAGGTATTACCTCTATATTCTATTTAAAATTTTAAATTTAATTATAACAAAAATTTGAATTATTATATAATTCAAACTTGAATTAACATTTGATTATGTATTGATTTAGATTCGAATCAACTTAATTCTAATTATAATATTTGTGACATTTATTAAATCTGAATTCAAATTCAAATCCGATTGAAAATCAAAACCCTGATTCAGAATAAGTTCTCCACTGAAAATTTATTTTGAATTCTAATAAATGTTTGAATTATAAATTAATTCTCATCATAATCTCAATTAATATTTTAACCTTAATTCAATGTTATTTTTCATAAAATATCAAAAATTTATGGGTTTTACAACCTCACTTTCTCTCTTCTTGTTTTCAATCCCATCTCTCTCTTTTTATTTTATTCACCTCTCTCTCTCCTTAATTCCATATTCATATCTCTCTCTTCCCTTTATGTCTTTCTTCTCTTTTCCTTTTTCTTTGGTTGAGAGAAGCCATTAGAGTTGCAACTAAGGGTAGATATGTTATTTTTGAATTCGAAGATGGGAGAAGAAGGGTTTCGTCAGTTTGGAACTACTTACAAGGTAAGTGCATCAATCGTGTAGGCGTGGATTGATACATGATTGATTTTGAGATTTGAGCCAATATGGATCAGACCTTGGAACATCTTTAAAAAGAGGATTTTCACATTTGAAAAACTGTTTTTGGTGAATCCATGTCACCATGGGTTTTTTGAGAAAAACCGGTTTGCAAAACTAGATTTTTAAGTCTCTAGACAAAAAACGGTTTGGGGGAGGCTTAGGTTCTGTTTCTTTAAGTAGATCTTGATTAATTCCAGCATATTTAATGTTTGATTATTCGATTACATTGATGCAAGCATGACTTCTAAATTATGGAATTTATATATGACTAGATCTATGCTCAATCTTGTAAGACCACTTTGTAGAGGGAATTAGGCAAAATCATTTTGAGGTTTTATGTTTTATGATTGAATTTAATTTACATGAGCATGTTAATTAATTTGTTTCATGTTAATAATGATAATTAGTATGATAATAAATTAGTAAATTCATGATGTATTTGCTTTGATTGATTCCATGTGATTAATGTATAAGTGTATGCGTTTGTGTAAAAATATGAATGAAATATGGTTTAGGAATGATGGATTTTGTTATTTTAATATTGTATAGCATAACAAAACCTAAATAGTTGTTGTATGTGACTATAAATATGTTTAGAATATTTATATTTATGGTTGATCATGTTTTGAATTCATCCTTGATCTTGTTTAGTGGAGACACTATGAGTTTTTGAGATGACTGTTATGCTGTTCCCGTTTTTAACCAATCAGTTTTGAAAAAAAATCTGTATCTCCTAAGATATGAATACAACAAATTCAAATAAAAATACTAGGTTGTTCTAAACATTTGGGACTTGATTTTAAAATCTTGTTATGTCCAGTTTGAGTCAGTTGTGAGAGCGAAAAGTACATTTTAACATAACATAGTTTTTTTGTCCTATCTGCAAGACTGTTTTTGGTAGTTGTTTTAAAAAAAACTAGAACCCTATCCAAAACAACTCAAAATAATTTGAGAATTCTGTGAGAAAGCCAAGACATAGTAGAAGACTCTATAAAAAGGGTTTTGTCAAAAGACTTCATAGTAAATTCCAGAAAATTCCTCAAGTTGAAAACAACTTTTGCAGGTTACAAAATTTGTACCGTAATTTTTCTGGAGAGAGTCTGTTACAAAATTTTCATGGATTTATGGGGAACAACTTTAAGGCTGAAATTTTGGTAGTTTGTTCTTGACATGGTAGGGCAACTCCAATTCAATTTTGGAGGCCAAAACCGTTTTCTGTAATTTTTATTGATTTTTTCAATATCAGGTAAATAGGGATCTAAATTTCTCAAATAACATGCATTAATGCGTAATTATTTTTCTACATTGCTAAGCATGACGAGTGATGGTTAAGACATGATTTATGATATTTTATACATGTTAACTGAATGTTCTTTATGCTAAACCATGTATGTTAAGAAGTTATATAGCATATATGAGAATATGGATTATGCATCATGATGCATGATCTTAAGAAAGAATGGAATGCACATGTGATTTTGATAAATGAGCATAGTCATGAATGAAATTATGCATGCAGCATTTATGTAAGCATGTGAGTATGCAAATTGATGTATGCATGATGATAATGAATATATGTGGTATGATCATAAACATGGCTCATGAGTGAGCCTGGGTTCGATGGGACCCACGAGTGCTTGTTGAACACCAAGAAATAAAGACTTAGAAGGACATGTACATAATCACATAATTGTCTCAAGGAGATCGTGCTCACAATTACCCAGAAATGGGGTTTATACTGCGAGCATTTTGAATGGGTTAATAAATGACCTTGTGTTATGAAAGCATTCTCGATTGGAGTTTAAGCTAGAGAGCCTGTACGCCGTGAGCACTCAAAACTAAGATATGAGCTTAATGATAAATAATATCTAAAGTTCCATTCAAACCCAAGACCACCTTGGAGAGGTTGGTGGTATACTCGATCAGTCGATCGTTTGTTGCTTTGGAGAGCTAGGTATCTTCGTTGGTCTCCAGTCATCGATTGTAGGAGCTGAACTACTGTGTGGCCTAGGTAGTATGTTTTGAATATCTGCATAGTAGATATTGATTCTGTAACTGAGAGATTCTCTCGATCACAGACCATTCCAATTAGAAAATACATGAGAGTTGACAAATTCTTCTAATCAACGGGGCTAATGAATTACATGGCATAACATATACTCTATTGGATTGATTGAATCAGAGTTAGAAACTCTGAGTGTGTACCTTTTAAGGCAAGAAAAGAGAAACACAATATTAAGTACTAAATCATTGACATTACTATAGTTTGTGCAGAATTGTCTATTTGAATCAGTGTGTAGTTATGTTTTTGTAACCCTCTCAAAGTTTGAATCGGTTTCAAATCGACTATTTTGTTGTGATTGAAATTAGTTAAATTGAATTAAAAAAAAATCCTTCAAATTTTTTGATACAATTTTGGGGCGTTACAACTTTGGTATCAAAGCCTAGGAAAGAACTTGATGATTCTTGACATCTCTAGCTATCCAACATCACTGTAAGTATGTTTCAGCCTTGTAGTAGTAATTTCTGAATTATTTTGAGTAAGGGTTAAGAAAAACTTTGTGTATAATCGAGAACCTAAAAATATGACTATGGACATTTCATGATGGGTTTTGGTTAGACTCACCCTAGTTCCTTCTTGTTTTGTTTAGATGGCCTGGACAATGTAATGACATCATGAACACCTTGAACAACCTCATCGGGGTTGTGGGACAACAGGCTGAAGCCATGGGTCATGAGATCCAACCTACAACAGGTGGCTCAGGACAGACATGTCACTGAGAGTGGCGACACGTCTTATAAAAAGTTTATAGACATTGCCTAACCTACTTTCTCAGAAAAGACAGATCCCGAGGTGACCAAGAACTGGATTAGGGTGATCAAGCCGATCTTTAATGTTCTCGAGGTTCTGAAAGACCAAAAGGTTTTTTGGACATATCGGGTTACGGAGCATGTGAGAAAATAGTGGGAGACCACTCATACAATCCATTTTTAGGACAGACCAGTGACATGGGCGCAATTCTTAGAGGTGTTCAATATTGCATACTTTTCAAAGCACACGAGGGATAATAAGATGCAGGAGTTCCTTGACCTGAAGGAAACTAGTACTTTGGTAGAGTATATCATGAGGTTCCATAGTTTGAAGCAATTTTGTCTCAATTTGTACATGGAGGACCAAGATCGAGCTGTGAAGTCTGCTCATGGATTAAAGTCGGGCTTGAGAACTAAGGTCTATACACGTAGACTGAGATCACTAGACGAGGCCATTAGGGTGGCCACTCTCTTGGATAGCGATTGAGCAGAGGGACAAAAGTTCCAAGGAAAGTCGTCTGGGTAGTCCTCAGGTGGCCAGAAAAAATGATTCGATGGTAAGAGGTTTACACTATCCGCCAAGAAAAACAAGCAGCAACATCAGAATCAGGGAGCATTGTGCCCCAAGTGTCACTGTTTCCATCAAGGGAAACCATATTCTCTTGACATGGGTGCATGCCTTCAGTGCATACAGATGGACCACTTCGCTAGGGAGTGCCCCTAGAAGAAGCCCAATGGAGAGAATCAGACAGCAGGAGGTTAGCCTCAACAGTGGCAACAACAGCAACACCAACAATAGAGGCAAAAAAAGGTTACTGGTCGTGTCTATGCCACTACATCAACTGAGTTGGAGCAGGATGCAGTCGTCATTGAAGGTGTCATCCCTATCACCAGGTATAGTGCTAGAGTGTTGTTTGACACATGAGCAACATATTCTTTTGTTGCCACATGTTTTGCTTCTATATTAAATCTACCTTCTGTTACTTTAGGTTATACTTTAGAAATAGTTACACCTGCAAGCGATAGGACCATCGTTTGTAATTACTTGTTTGAAGTAGAGATATTAATTACGTGGCATAACCTATCTGCCAACCTGATCATTTTGGACATGATCGGTTATAATGTGATTTTGAGGATGGATTGGTTACACGCGCATTACGCTTGTATGAAGCATCGAGCGAGGCATATACATTTTGTTCATCCGGATCAACCCATCTTTAAATATGAAACGGGTAAACCGATAGAAAAGGTGAAGTTGCTTTTAGCAATAAAGGCTCAATGTCTAGTTGAATGTGGTTGTGAGACTTTCTTGGCTAGTGTTTCATTGGTCGAGCCCAAAATGACCCCGTTAGAGAATCTAGAGGTTGTGAAGGAGTTTGGAGATATTTTTCTTCAAGAGCTACTTTGATTACCCCTTTTGCGGGAAATGGACTTTGCTATAGAGTTGGTGCCTCGAACAAACCCAATCTCAAAAGTTTCATATAGGATGATGCCAACTGCGCTTGAGGAGTTCAAAAAGCAGTTACAGAAATTGACAGACAAAGGTTTCATTCGACCAACTGTGTCATCATGGGGAGCGCTGATGTTGCTTGTGAAAAAGAATTATGGTTGCATGCAGTTATGCATCAATTACAAGATGCTGTACCAAGTCACAATCAAGAACAAATACCCTTTGCCACAGATCGAGGATTTACTTGGTCAACTACTAAAGGCTAAGGTAAACACTGACTTATAATTTTAGGACTTGATCTTTCAAATTTATACCTTGAAGGAAAGGAATAATCACTAAGATAAATATTTTTAACATAAATTATTGGTTGTTCATAGGTGTTTTTCAAGATTGATTTGAGATCAGGCTATCACCAGCTTAGGATTAAGGATGAGGACATCCCTAAGACGATATTAAAGACCCGATACTGGCATTACGAGTTCGCAGTTACGCCCTTCGGACTCACAAATATCCCAGCAACATTCATAGATTTCATGAATAAGATATTCAAACTGTATTTGGACATGTTCATTATTGTTTTTATTGATGATATCCTGATCTATTCAGAGAGTGAGGAGGAGCATGAAGAGCACTTGAGGATCATTTTGGGAATCCTTAGAGAACATCAGTTATATGTGAAGCTCTCTAAGTGTGAGTTCTGGCTCAATCAAGTAATATTTTTGTGCCATGTCATTTCTAAGGATGGAGTTTCAGTGGATCCTTCTAAGCTTAGTATTTTTCCTATGAATCTTAGGATGAATTACTAATATTTTTTGGATACTAATAAATAGATTGTGGGTATTCTAATAGGTGGACGCAATTCTAAAGCTGGAATAACCCAAGAATATTGGTAACATTAGGAGTTTTCTCAGATTTGTAGGATATTACAAACATTTTATCTAGGATTTCTCACGGATCACCCTGTCGATGATGAAGCTTCTTCATAAGGGAGTGAAGTTCGTATGGGATGCCAAGTGCGAGGAGAGCTTTAAAACATTGAAAGAGAAGCTTACGACTACTCCAGTGTTTACCTTGCCGTCTAGACAAGGTGGTTTTGTTGTGTACACGGATGCCTTAGGTACTGGTTTGAGGTGTATTTTGATACAACACAAAAAAGTCATTGCTTATGCATCTCGTCAGCTGAAGGTTCGTGAGAGAAACTACCCTACTCATGACATAGAATTAGCGATAGTGGTCTTTGCCTTAAAGATATGGAGGCATTACCTGTATGATGAGCAATTTGAGGCTTATACAGACCATAAAAGCCTTAAGTACCTATTTGTACAGAAAGAGTTGAACATGAAGTAGAGAAGATGACTCGAATTCATAAAGGATTATGAGTTCGTGATCGCTTACTACCCAGGAAAGGCGAACGTCATAGCAGACACTCTTAGTCGCAAGGCAGGAGGAGTTTTGGCGAGCCTATAGAATTTGATAGAGGATCTCATCGAGTAGAGACCGTTTGGATCTAAAGATGGTAAAATTAGATTAGCCATTATGGCGGTGATGAGTGAGATCATGAAGCAGATTATAGAAAGCAGAAGGATGATCTCAAGTTCACTCAGATGGTAGTTGCATGTCAGAAGTACGAGTCAACATTACACCTGCAAAAAGATAAAAGTATCTGGTATGAGCAAAGTTTTTGGGTGCCTAGCAACCCTCAGATTAAGGAAGAGTTGCTTAGCGAAGCACATAGGAGCAAGTTTATCATCCACCTTGTTAGTACTAAAATGTTTAAAGACTTGTTGAGGAGTTACTGGTGGAGCAAATTGGAGCAAGATGCAGCAGATTATATCTTTACATGCTTAACTTGACAGAAAGTTAAGATAAAACATCAAAGTACTGGTGGGTTATTGCAGTAGATTGAGATTTCACAGTAAAAATTAGAAGAAATCATGATATATTTTGTAGTTGGCTTACCCAGGACTCGTAGAGGTAACAATGCCATTTGGGTGATTGTCGATAGACTCACTAAATTGGCACACTTTTTGCCAATCAAATTTACTCAATTGTTGGAAAGCCTAGCGAATTTGTACGTCAAGGAGATCGTGCGACTATATGGAATACCTCTATCGACCATCTCTGATCGAGATCCATGATTTACATCAAAGTTTTGGGGGCAATTATAGAAAGCTTTGGGAACTCAATTAAAGTTTAGTATGATCGTTCATCCTCAAACAGATGGTGAGTCTGAAAGGGAGATTCAGACTCTGGAAGATATGCTTAGAGCGTGTATCTTGCACTAGAAGAATGATTGGGACAAACATGTTGTGTTGGCAGAGTTTGCCTACAACAATAGTTACCATGCGAGTCTTGGCATGATACCTTATGAGGCCTTCTATGGACAATCATGCAGATCATCGGTCTATTAGGACGAGGTTAATGCACGAACTTTAGACACCCCAATGGTGATAGAGCACTATACTGAGCATATGGGCAAGATTCATTTCAAACTATTGGCAGTTGAGGGTATGCAGAAGAGCTATGCGGATCAATATCATCGAGAGATCATATTCAAGGTAGATGATTTTGTTTTTGTGCGAGTTTCTCCTATTAAGAGTGTGTTTATATTTGGCAAGAAAGAAAAACTCAGTCCCAAATACGTTGGATCGTTCAAGGTTCTAGAGAGGATAGGTGTAGCGGCTTATCTAGTAGAGTTACCACCTCAGTACGTAAAGATTCATGATGTGTTCCATATGTCAATGCTGAGAAAGTATATATCTGACCCGTCTCACGTGATCCAGTATAAGGATATTGAGGTATAGGAAGACTTGACCATGGAGGAACACCTAGTTGAGATCATGGATAGAAATGAATATATGTTGAGGACGAAGACCATTCCTCTAGTGAAAGTACCCATAAATTTTTTATGATTATTTAAATAAATAAAGATGATTTTTATGTCTTATTTATGGATTTTAAGGTATTCAAATATGCATTGGGATTAAAATTGATTGTGTTTATCAACTCAAAAATTAATCTCATGTGAGTTGAAATTTTAGCTAAAAGTTAAAATAAAATTCAAATTTAACTCAGGGTTAATTTCATGTAAATTAGAATTTGAATAGAATTAGAATTTAGATTTGGATTTAGTAAGTGGAGTTGGATCCATATTGGGTTTAAAAATTTATGGGATTTGGATTTGATATGAAATCCATGGTTCAAAAATCTAATTTGGAAATTTGAGATTTTAGCTAAATAGATCAAACTTAATTAAATACTTAATTAAGTAAACCAAATTACCAAGAGGGTGGGATGCCCCGTAGGTGGGCCCACACCCCCTTGGCTGGATATTTCATTTTAAAACTTTAATTCTTTGAAATTCCATAAAGAAAATAGAAAGAAGGAAAGCAAGGAAGTCAAAGAAGAAAAAGTGAAAAAGGAGAAAGAGGAAAGAAATGAAAAAATGAAACAATATTTTGGAATAGAGAATTTGAAAGAGGGTTTTTGAAAACTCAAGAAAGAGAAAATAAGAGGGGAGGGGGGGTCCCACCCTCTTGCTTCTCTTTTTTTTTTCTTATTTTCAGTTTTATCTCTCTTTTTATTTCATTCACCTTTCTCTTTCTTAATTCCATATTTATATCTCTTCCTTTTTTCCTCTTTCTGCTTTTTACCTTCTTCTTTGGTTGAGAGAAGTCATTAGAGTTGCAACCATGGTTAGAGGTGTTACTTTTGAATTTGAAGATAGCAGGCAGAGGGTTTTGCCAATTCGAAAATGCTTATGAGGTAGGTGTATCAATCACATAGACATGGGTTGATTCAAACACATGAGTTATGATATGATTGATTTTCAGATCTGAGCCAATATAGATCAGACCTTGGAACATTTTTAAAAAGATGATTTTCACTTTTGAAAAACTGTTTTTGGTGAATCCATGTCACCATAGGGTTTTTGAGAAAAAATGATTTGCAAAACTAGATTTTTAAGTCTCTAAACAAAAATCAGTTTGTGGAGGCTTAGGTTCTATTTCTTTTCGTAGATCTTGATTAATTCAAGCATATTTATTGTTTGATTATTTGATTAGAATGATGCAAGCACGAGTTCTGAATTCTAAAATTTATATATGCCTAGATCTATGTTCAATCTTATAAAACCATTTCGTAGAGGAAATTAGGCAAAATTGGTTTGGGATTTTATGTTTGAATTTAATTTATATGAGCATATTAGTTAATTTGTTTCATATTAATAATGATAATTAGTATGATAATGAATCTGTAGATCCACAATGTATTTGCTTTGACTGATTCCATGTGATTATGGATAAGTGTATGTTTTTATGTAAATACGTGAATGAAATATGGTTTAGGAATGATGAATGCTATTTTAATGTTGTATAGCATAACAAAGCCTAAATAGTTATTGTATTTGACTCTAAATATGTTTAGAACATCTGTATTTATGGTTGATCATGTTTTGATTCCATCCTTGATCTTGCTTAGTGGAGACACTATAAGTTTTTGAGATGACTGTTATGTTGTTCCCATTTTTTAACCCGACTAGTTTTAGAAACAAATCTGTATCTTCTAAGATATGAATAAAACAAATTCAAATAAAAATACTGGTATGTTCTATACATTTGGGGCTTGATTTTAGAATCTTGTTATGTCCAGTTTGAGTCAGTTGTGAGGGTGAAATGCTTGTTTTAACAAAGCACAATTTTTCTGTCTTGTCTGCAGGACTGTTTTGACTAGTTGTTTTAAAAAAACCTAAAACTCTATCTAAAATGACTCAAAATAAATTATAAAATTCGGTGTGAAAGCCAAGACATAGTAGAAGACTATGTAAAAAGAGTTTTGTCAAAAGATTTCACAGTAAATCTCAAGAAATTTCCTAAGTTGAAAAACATTTCTAGAGGTTACAAAATCTGTCATGTAATTTTTCTGGATAGAGTCTGTTACATAATTTCCATGGATTTATGAGAACGAGTTTGGGGCTGGAATTTTGGTATTTTGTTCATGACATGTTAGGGCAACTCCAGTTAAATTTTAGTGGCCAAAACTATTTTCTGTAATTTTTTTAAAATTAGGTAAACAGGGATCCAAAATTTTCAAATAACATGTGTTAATACCTAATTATTTTTCTACATTGCTAAGCATGATAAATGATGATTAAGACATGACTTGTGATATTTTATACATGTTAACTGAATGTTGTTCATATTAAATCATATATGTTAAGAAGTCATATGTCATATATGAGAATATGAATTATGTATCATGATGCATGATCTTAAGAAAGAATTGAATACACATGTGATTTTGATAAATGAGCAGAAAGAATTGAATACACGTGTGATTTTGATAAATGAGCATAGTCATGAATGTAATTATGCATGCAACCTTTCTGTAAGTATATGAACATGTATTGATGTATGTATGTGAACATGTATTGATGTATGCATGATAATAATGAATATATGTGTTATAAGCATAAACACGGTTTGTGAGTGATCCTAGGTTCAATGGGACCCACGAGTGCATGTTAAGCACCAATAAATGAAAAGACTTAGAGGGACATGCACATAATCACATAATTGCCTCAAGGATATCGTGCCCACAATTACCCAGAGATGGGGTTTGTACTGCGAGCAGTTTGAATGAGTTATGAAATGACCATGTGTTATGATAGTATCCCCGAGTGGAGCTTGAGCTAGGGAGCCTGTATGCCGAGAGCACTCGAAATTAAGATATGATCTTAATGATAAATAACAACTAAAGACTCATTCAAACCCAAGACCACCTTGGAGAGGGTGGTGGTACATTCGACCGGTCGACCGTTTGCTGTTTTTGAGAGTTAGGCGTCTTGGTTGATTCCCAGTTATCGATTGTAGGGGGGACGAACTATTATGTAGCTTAGGTGGTATGTCTTGAATCTATGGAGAGTATGATTCGATTATGTATGAATCACTAGGAGATTCTCTGAGTTACTGACCACTCTAGTGAGAAACTACATGGGAGTTGACAAATTCTTCTAATTAATTGGGCTAATAAATTACATGGCATAACAAACATTCCATTGGATTGGTTGAATCAAAGTTAAGAACTCTGTGTATGTACCCTTAAGGGCGAGAAAAGAGAAACAAAATATTAAGTATTGAATTACTGATATTACTAGTCTCTGCATGATTGTAGGGTTTATTATGAATTGTCTGTTTACTTATGAAATTATGTATTAGTAGGATAATTATCATGAATATTGGCTGTAAGTATGATTGGTTGTTAATATGTGAATTAAGCTTATATCGATATGCTGTGTTGCATATTTTAGTTGCTTGTTTGAAAATGTACTAATGCTTATCTCTTGTGTTCGAAATATATTTATGTTTGTGGATTAATGTCCCTTACTTTAACATTTTTTAGATAATACATGAGTTGGTGTGATGGTGGGTTGCTCGATGGGTTCAGACAGATCATCATCGTTCTCTTTTTTAAGGGATCGAACTTCATTTTGAATAATTTTATATTAAGTTAGATTTTTGTTGAGACATGTAAAGTTTGAATTTATTTGAGTACTGATTTGTATTAATTTCTTTAATTAAGTTCTTTAAACCTGTGGTATGTGTAGTTGTGTTATTGTAACACGCCCAAAAGTTTGAATCAGTTTCAAATCTACTATTCTTTAACTAAAATATCTCGTTATTATAAATCAATAAGAGGCAAAATTTGGCTCGGGTTTTACTTTATAACGGCGACAATCATTTTGTTGTTATAAAGTAACGTCAATGTTGTCATCTATCAATATCGGTTGTCATCTATCAATATCGGGCTATGGTTGTTATATAATTTTACTCTATAACTGTGAAAGTTGTGTCGGTTATAGAGCTACGTCTATGCCATCTCTCTATGTTTTCACGTATAAAAGGGTGGGAAAAAGGGAGGATTAAAAACATATTCGATTAGAGAACCAATTCTTTGATTCCCGCTACTCGATTTTCCCGCCTATTTCTTTCCTTTTTTTCGGGCGCAGATACGAATACCCGTTCGCTTCGAGGAGGAGGAGGCCTCTTGCGTTCTTTTTCCCAATTCTGAGCCTGAGGGATCGCTCAGGAGACCCTCGCCCATCCCACATGAGAGAGAGTTTTTGTTCTAGTGTTCTCTTGCTCGTTGCTTCCTTCTTCCCCCACTTTTCGAAACTCTGAGAGAGAGAGAGAGAGAGAGAGAGAGAGAGAGAGAGAGAGAGAGGTGTCGAATTCCTCCTCGATCTCTCTTTTCTTCGTCTCTTTGTACTTTTTCTTTGTTCTGTTGATTTCTCATGCTTCGTCTTTCGATGAAGATACGATTGCTATGAGATCGTCTTTGGTCGATTTCTTTTTTATTGGTTTCGCGTGAGAATCGGTGAATTTTACGACTGACATAAGAACCCTAGTTTTGGTTGTTTGGGGTTTGGATTCGACGTCGGTATCGCTTAGCTAAGGCTTTCTTCTTCGGCGGAATCCTTGCTTTTTGTGGGGTTTCGATCGCCTTCTGAACGTTGAAGGGCAATTTCTGAGGTGAGACTTTGATGGTCTGCATGGGATGCTGTGGCGCCGTGTCGAAAGGTTGTCTTGAATTCATCAGGGGATGAGTTTCGAATGGATTTCCAGAGCTGCGTTTTTTTCTTTGGTTTTTGGATTACTAGTGTCAAGGTTATGATTTTGATATAAAAATACGTAGTCCAATATTGGAGTGCAAAAGGATTTTGAGGGTGATTGGATGAGTTTCGGTTGGATATCTAGAACTCTTATTTTCTTGAATTTTTGGATTGTTGGTGTGAAAATCAGGTTTTGATGGAAAAATATAGTCGGATATTGGAGGAAGGAAGAAATTGAGGGTGCATGGGCTTATGTTTCTATTCTTCTTCTTCTAGGTTGGGTGTCTTTTCCTTCATAAAAATCGCGTTTCTGGGTGCATAAGATGGGAAATTTTAGGTGTGAGAATTATTTAGGGTTTTGATGTGAATTTTGGGTAAGGAACAAATTTAGGGAGTATGTTGTTTTTTCTTTTTCTCGTTAGATTTCGTCCATCGGGGGTTTCTTCTGAACCTGATTTTTAGTGTGATCGATTTTCTTTCACTTATTTTTTAATGAACATTATATATTTGAGATTTTTTTTGGCTTTCTTCGTACTTTTCTTTTTTCATTTCTGATGATCAGATGTTGATTGGGCTCTTCGGATGAAAAGGAAGTGTTTCTTTTTTCATTTCTGTATTAGAATATATTTGCTTTATTGAATTAGTATCAAATTTAGTTCTTTACGCGGTACTTCCTATCATGTATTTGATGTGACTGCATGTCGATCCAATAACTTGAACGGTAATTGGTTCTTGGTTCTATGTTGGTCATCATACAAAATTCTGCAAAGAAGAATTTTCCCTTTTTTGAGCGGTGGGAATGTTTATGTGCTTTTGCTTTCTGTTTCTGTAAGATGGTTGTTTCCCAAACAGTATTTTAGTTGTTATTTGGTTCTGCTGTTTAGTGTAATAATAATTGTAGAAGAGTTCCATTCTTGAGCCTCTGTTTGGGATTCTGCTTTAAAAGGTTTTGGCCTATTTGCAGGTAGTTAGATACTATTGGATGAGGTATTTATTAGAATGTGAAGTATGGATTGGATATGGATCCGATAAATGATCCATATCCAATCACGTGTTTTGTCTCATTTGTATTTTAATGTAACATGTGTTACTAATGAGGGGCATTTTTGTCCTTGTAAGGTTATTGTAACCCTATTAAGGGTAATGTAGCATTACTGCAGCTGCTAAGAGAGAAAAGAAGCAGCCGATTCCCAAATATCGAGAGTTCTTTCATGGTATCAGAGCAAGAAGGTTTTGCGTGTCACCTCTGCGTGTTTCCTTCTGAAAAAGGCTGCTCCAACACAGTCTCCTCTGCGTGAAGGTGATTTGTTGTTTCTTGCTGAAAAAGGCTGCTGAAAAGGCTGCCAAACCCCAGTCTTCTGCGTGTCTCCTCTGCGTGTTTTCTGCTGAAAAAGGCTGCCCAACCCCAGTCTCCTCTGCGTGAAGGTACTCCAGTCTCTGCGTGAAGGTGCCCAACCCCAGTATCCTTTGCGTGAATGCTCCAACTCTTCTGCGTGAATCTGCGTGAACAGCTAACCTTCTTTTCTGCTAAAAAAGCTGCCCAAACCCAGTTTGAAAAAGGCTGCTCAACCCCAGTCTTCTCTGCGTGAATGCTGCTCCAACTCTTCTGCGTGAATCTGCGTGAACAACAGACCTCTCTTTCTACTGTAAAAGTTGCCATTCATCCATTGCGTGAACAACAGATTCCCTACTTTCTTTTCTTTTCAGCGTGAAAGTTGGTATCCCTCTTTTCTGCACCTATTTCTTTCCCTTTTCTTTTCTGCACCTATCTCTTTTTTTCTATTATTTTGCAGGTCTGGTATTATCGTAAATCTGAAATAACTTCAGATTTATAATTGTGTCCCTTTCTCTGTCGCAAATCTGAAAGTTGCGACAGATATGAAATTATTATCGTGTCTCTCCTGGAATCCTCGCAGATCTGAAATCCTTTCAGATCTGCTATTCTGTCTTTGTCACAACCTTTAGTTATCTATCTGTCATTCGCAGATCTGGAAATATTTTCAGATCTACTATCAGTACCCATTGGTATTTGCACCCCTTTAGTCCTCAAATCTGTTTGACACACCTTCTTATTTTGGCTTTGTTTTAATTATTTGTCAGTCCTTATTTTCTGTCCCAGCCACCATTTTCTTTCCGTTGTCAAACAGTCTATCAATGGATCCTTCGGGTAATTCAGGTCTCTCTTCCAGTTTCCTGTGGCAGTTAGTTTCAAAAAAGTTAACTACCAACAACTATTTGACTTGGAAAAGGCAGATTGCCCCTTTTATTCGGAGTCAAGATCTTTCAGGCCACTTAGATGGATCGACTCCAATGCCTCCAGAATTTATCACCATCGAAGCCAAAGAGGATGGAGGATTGCCGAATACTATTCGCAACCCTGCATTTGTTACCTGGATGAAGCATGATCAGGCACTCGTCGCATACATCACTTCCACGATGTCACAAGAAGTCTTGATTTCCATTCCTGATGATTGCACATCTAAAGTTTCGTGGGGTGCTTTAGCTCAGACCTATTCTCAAATATCAGAGGCTAAAGTGTTGTTTCTTAAACGCGAATTTCAGATGTTAAGAAAGGGTGGAATGAGCATTGTTGAATTCTTAAATCAAGTCAAAAGCATCACAGATCAATTAGCCATGGTTGGATGTCCAGTCTCAGATAAAGAAAAGGTGCAACAAACACTGAATGCCTTGGGATCGGAATATCATGTTCTTGTTACATCCTTATTATGCTTGCCTACGTTGCTCTCTTTTGAGGAATTACGCGCCAAACTTTTTCAGTATGAGATGACACTGAAAAGCATGTCTGAAGCTTCAACAGGACAATCATCTACGCATGAGGTCCTTGCCACAGGGGTGATAGCTGATCGTGCACGAGGAGGACGTGGCAGAGGCAAGGGAAATCCAATCCAAGGTGGACGCGGGTTACTACCTACACCAACTTCCAATGTCAGTTTTTCAAAGAATGTTCCCACATGCTATCAGTGTAACAAGCGAGGTCATATCAAGGCCAACTGCTGGTTCAACCCATAAAATCGGAATAGAATGCAAAACAATAGAAATGTTGGTACAGGAACTACAGGTACATTTCGGGTCAGTGATGATGCTAAGGATCTTTTACTATCTGCTATGTCCAACTTGAATCTGAAACAGAATGATGATGGAATATGGTATGTTGACTCTGGAGCAGCAACCCATGTCACTGGCAATGCAGGTAAGTTCTCTACTTTGACTCCCTATTTTTGTAAATCTAATATTGTAACCGGAGATGGGACTCACCACCCTATTTCAAACATAGGCAATGTCCTCATTCCTTTGTATGAGTCATCTATCCCTTTATCTGATGTCGTCCATGCACCAAATATAAAGAAAAATATTGTATCTGTTTCTAAACTTGTTGATTCTACCAATTCTTCTGTGGAATTTACTCCAAATTCTGTCTTTGTCAAGGATCTTCAAATGAAGGAGATGTTCGCTAAAGGAGAGCAACGTGGAGACATGTATGTCTTTAATGAAGATCCAGCCTCCAGTGTTCTGAAGCCCAAGTCCGATCTCATTTCTAAAAGCGTCCTAAGTACATCCAAATGTAATAAGTCAGATCTCTGGCATTATCGTCTTGGTCATTGTAGTCAAGTCTTTATTGAAAAGTTAACGTCCAATGGTTTTCTTTCAGAGTCTGTTTCACCCTCATTGAAGGATAAAATGTGTCCCAGTTGTCAAGTCTGCAAAAGTCATGTACTCCCTTTTCATCAAATAAATAAAAGAGCTTCCATGCCTTTTGAGATAATATGTTCAGATGTTTGGGGCCCAACACCTAATCCCTCCTCTTCTGGGAGTAAATATTATGTATCTTTTATTGACAGTTTCTCTCATTTTACCTGGATATTCTTTATAAAACACAAATCAGAAGTTTTTTTCATTTTTCGTCATTTTCATGCCTATGTTAAAAATCAATTCGCTCAAAATATCCAAATTCTTCAATGTGATGGAGGTGGTGAGTATTCCTCCAAAGAATTTGTAGATTTTCTCCAAGATAATGGGATGCATCGTAGAGTTTCTTACCCGTACACTCCACAACAAAATGGAATTGCTGAACGTAAACACAGACATATTGTGGAAAGTGCAATGAGTATGATGCATGGGAGTAATTTACCCATTGCACTTTGGACTGAAGCTTTTCACACTGCCACTCATGTGATAAATCGTCTGCCTATGCTTATTCTTGAAAATCAATCTCCCTATTATGTTCTCTTTGGTGCACATCCCGATTATAATGACCTACGAGTTTTTAGATGCACATGTTATGTACATATTGACAAATCCATGAGGACTAAATTTCAGGACAAAGCCTCTATGTGCCAATTTGTAGGTTATGCAGATGAACATAAGGAGTACAGGTGTTATGATCCTGCCAATAAGAAGATTAGAATTTCCATAAATATTGTCTTTGATGAAAATAGTTTTCTGGGAAAAGAAGCAGACGTCAATCGTGAACATATTGGTGCAGTTGCTAATTGGTATGACCCATGGCTTAGTGCTGAACTTATTTCACATGCTGCTGGGCATACTATTTTGACTCCTGAAAACATACATGGTGAGACAGTTTCAGATGATACATCACAAGCAGAGTGTCTGAGATACAAAGGTAATGTGTATACCAGGAGATCTAGAGAGCAAACAAATGTACCTGCTGAAGAACACATTGCATTATCTAATAACAGAGAAGCACCAAGAAGATCAGGCAGGATAAGGCATCCTATTGAAAAGTGGGTCAGTTATGACAACTTTTCTATGGACTTTCAGATTTTTCTATCCCAGATTGAAAAACACGATGAACCTCTTGGTTTTCATCAAGCTATCCAATCCAACAAATGGATTGAAGCGATGAATGAGGAGATCGAGGCACTTCATGAGTGTCAAACATGGGAGATAGTTGGCTGCCCTCCAGATAAAAATGTTGTTGGTTCCAAATGGGTTTATAAAATTAAATATAAACCGGATGGTAGCATTGAACGGTACAAGGCGCGTCTTGTAGCCAAAGGTTTCACTCAAGAGTATGGTCAGGATTATGATGAGACATTCAGTCCAGTGGTAAAAATGGGAACTATTCGCATTATACTTGGCTTGGCGATTGAACATGGATGGATCCTTAGTCAGCTTGATGTTAAGAATGCATTCCTTCATGGGGACTTAAAGGAAGAGGTCTACATGGAGCAGCCTCAAGGTTATGCAGAGGGAGACCCAAAAGAATATGTATGCAAATTAACCAGAGTTTTGTATGGACTGAAGAGAGATTCTAGGTCATGGTTTGAAAGCTTTTCCTTAGAAATCCAGAAACATGGTTTCTTTCGTTCTCAACTTGATAATTCTCTGTTTATATATAGGGACAGTACCACTATGGTTTTCTTACTCATATATGTTGATGATATTATTATCAGTGGTAATGCTCCAGACCACATTCAGCGAATTAAAGTTTTGTTGAGTATGCGATTCAAAATGAAAGACCTTGGGGAGCTGAGATATTTTCTTGGTGAAGAGCTAAACAGACAAGATGAAAGAATGTCATTAACTCAACATAAATATACTCTTGATCTTCTGGCTAAAGCAGGAATGACATATTGTAAACCTCTATCCACACCCAGTGTTGTCAACCAAAGGCTCAGTATTTGTGATGGTGAGTTATATCCTGATGCAGTCAAGTATCGCAGTTTAGTGGGTATGCTACAATACCTTACCTTTACTAGACCAGACATTGTATATTCTATTAATCAAGTATCTCAATTTATGCATGAACCAAAGACTGGTCACATGGATGCTGTCAAACGCATCCTTCGCTATCTAAAAGGAACGATGGGTGATGAACTCACATATATTCAATCTTCATGGAAGACACCAAAACATGACATACTGGCCTATACAGATGCAGACTGGGCAGGGGATCCAGATGAGAGGAGGTCTGTTTCAGGATACTGTGTCTTCATTGGGAGAAATCTTGTCTCATGGAGTAGCAGAAAACAGAAGGCTGTGGCAAGGTCTAGCACAGAGGCAGAGCATAGATCTATGGCAGCTGCCACAGCAGAAGTGACTTGGATTAGGCATCTACTTACAGAAATGGGAGAGCATATCTCAAAATCAACACTTATGTGTGATAATAGAAGTGCTATACAAATTGCATTCAATCCTATTCATCACAGTCGGACTAAGCATATTGAGATTGATCAACACTTCATCAGACAAAAGATAGCCGACAAAGAGATTGAACCAGTTTATGTGCCTTCAGAAGGCCAAGTTGCCGATATATTTACAAAAGGTCTTACAAGTCACCGCTTCTGGTATCTGAAGAACAAGTTGCACATGGTTCAAGCCCATGCACAACTTGAGGGAGGGTATTAGAATGTGAAGTATGGATTGGATATGGATCCGATAAATGATCCATATCCAATCACGTGTTTTGTCTCATTTGTATTTTAATGTAACATGTGTTACTAATGAGGGGCATTTTTGTCCTTGTAAGGTTATTATAACCCTATTAAGGATAATGTAGCATTACTGCAGCTGCTAAGAGAGAAAAGAAGCAGCCGATTCCCAAATATCGAGAGTTCTTTCAGTATTAATAGGAGGACATGTCAATTTTAGAAGAGATGGCTTTCCAGTGCTATCTGTTCTAAGAATCGACCAGCCTTGGCGGAAACACGTGGTTTTCCTATGATCAGGGTAGATTGTTCTTTGATAAATAATCATGGGTTCAGTTTGTTGCGTTGCTGCGAGAGAAAACTGTACCTCATGGAGAAAATACTGGATCCTCTGTTCGTCATGCATATTCACATAGGAATGCCATATACTCACCCTCATGGAGCTTCAGCTGGGATAGCAGATCACACATGGAGAATAGTAAAACCACCTGTAGTTTTCTTTGTCATTACCTCTTATTTGTTAGAACATATGTTAAATATTCATGCTATTCATGCAAACCCCCTCAGTAGTCCAAGGAATTGTTTGTAATTGCCTAGGCAGTTGGTGCACACTTTGTTTTGGGTGAGCTAGATGAAGATGCATTATTCTTTTATCTTTGAGTCCTTATTTTATATGAAATGTCATATTTGTATTGTCACAATGTAGTGCTGTGTCATTGATTTACACAGTTAATACCTGAAATTTTTAAGTTTGCTCTGATGCTTGGTTATCATAATGCAACTGGAGAATGAACTTTTGGAATTGGAAGCTGCGGAGCAGCAGGATTTGCCCATTGTTATGGAATTACAAGCTGAAGTAGACGAACTAAGACATACTGTTCAAACCCTGAAAAAGGAACAGGCAGCACTTAAAGCTCATTGTCGGAATCTTAGGGATGTGAATGATGCTGAAATTAGACAGAAGGTTTTGTTGTTGTTTCTTTGTTCTTCTGGTGTATCAATAGTGATGTCAATCATCCAAATCTTCATCCTATGGAGTTATATGCTGAAATTAGACTAGGTTTTGTTCTTTTTTCTTTGCTATTCTGGTGTATCAATAGTCATGTCAATCATCAAAATCTTCATTCTATGGAGCTTTACATCTACAACTTTGCCCCTTGGAATCTTCCAGGTATCGGCCTTTATCCTATTTACAATTGCATGCCTCCTTGTTTTATTGCAATTCCATTTCATGATACAAAGATAAAGATGTTTTTTTGTGGCTTTCTGAATTTTGTTTTCAAAAGTTGTTGATTTGGTAAGTTTATGGTGCTTGTCCATTGGTGTTGGTCATAATCCTGCATCCGTTAATTGATATATTTTTACAATTGGTGCAGTAAAATCTTGTCTTCAGACCAGAAATCTCGATTGGTATTTTTATTGCCCTCGAGACAGGAAATACGCAAATGCGCCTAGAACAAACAGGACGACAACTGTTAATTTTTTGTTTTTTTGCAGGTTTATAGCCTATAACCGCGAGTCAGTTCTCCCCATTATAGCGGCAAGGTAGGAACCTCGCCATTATATCATATCTCGTCGTTAAAACAACCTCATTGTTATTATTTGACACACTGCTATTGGTGTTTCCAGTTTCGGTGAGACTCGTCATTGCTATTGGTTCACCTTTTAAAAGCGAGCTATAAATGTTGCTTTTATTATTCAACAAAGGTCATTTTTTTGGTGACTTGTCAGCAAGAATTCTTGCCGTTAAAGGCCTGGCAAAAAATAAGGCAATGGCGGCAAGATATATTGCCGCTATTGACCTTGCATTTTCATCATGTGATCAAGTTGTTGATATTCTTACAAAAGCCTTGCCTATAAGAGTTTGGAAAGACATGAACAAAACTTTGCCTTTGCGCTCCACCCACGTCTAGTTTGAGGGATAGATGAAGATTGGATGCAAGCATTCTAATCCAAACCCAATAAAAGATTTGAATTCATATGAGCCAAATGAAAATGGCACCTATCCAGATGGAAGGAAATGCTCTAAAGATAATGATCTTGCAATCCTCAACTATAACTACATTTACAGCTCTTAGGAGAGAGACTCCACATATTCTTACATATGACATTTGTTTGCAAAATTCGACGGAGATACATGATTCATGCTGTGGAATATTGAGTTCTAAAAAAATAACCATATGGTTTACTATAATATGGTTTTCAATTTCATCGGCAGGAACCTTAGGTTAACTGTCTGAGGATAGCCTTATGAGTCGTTTAACCTCGGTCGCCCATAAGATTTCCTGTTTCCTCTAGCAGCTTTTGCTAGTCTTTTTATTTTCTTCATATAAATTTTGATTAATTATGGGTGACGTATGTGCAACTTGTTTAAGCTATTTCAGATGATAAAGGTTATATGACAAGTAATTAGGTTACTGATGGTATGAAACTTATGAGTAGAAATCACTGTTTTCTTCCAAAATTTCTAGTTTTTTTGTAGATCAAATGGTACGAATGTGATCTACATGGTCTGTTTAGTAAAAAACTTGTTTTGAATCATGTGATTATGATAAGTAATTAGGTTTTCAAAGGAATCCAAAAATCAAGGGCTTATAATGTGCTAAGATTTTGTAACTCAAAAGATCACATTTTTACATCAGAAAAACATGACCCAATGCTTGATCTTTAGCAAACAAACCATGTTGTTTATGTGGTTAGATTGAATCAATACAACTTGCACCTATGATTTCTACCTCATTAGTTTTGTACCTTCATTAATAGTCAATATTAACCCAATTAGGGGGTCAATATTGGCTACTAACGAAGGTATGAAAGTAATGAGTAGAAATCACTTTTTTTTTCAAAACTTTTTGTTTTTTTTGTAGTTCAAATGTTACAAATGTGATCTACATGGTTTGTTTTTGGTTTTGGTTTTTTTAGTAAGAAACTTGTTTTGAATCATGGAATTATGACAAGTAATTAGGTTTTTAAAGGGATCCAAAAATCAAGGGCATACAATGTGCCAAATTTCACAACTCAAAAGATTACATAAAAAGGCATGACCCAATGCTTGATCGAAGCTATGTGGTTAGATTGAATCAATACAACTTTCACCTATGATTTCTAGCTCATTAATTGGTTCTGCACCTTTATTAGTAGCTAATATTAACCCATTGGGTAAATATTGGCTACTAATGAAGGTAAGGAAGAAATCACTTTTTTCTTCAATTTTTTTTTAAATTTTTTGTAAATCAAATGTTACAGATGTGATCTACATAGTTTGTTTTCGTAAAAAACTTGTTTTGAATCATATGATTATGATAAGTAATTAGGTTTTTAAAGGGATCCAAAAATCAAAGGCATACAATGTGCCAAAATTTCATAACTCAAAAGATCAAATTCTGACATCAGGAAAGCATGATCCAAGGCTTGATCTTTAGCAAGCAAACCATGTTGAATAATCTATATGGTTAGATTGAATCAATACAACTTACACCTATGATTTCTAGATCATTAGTTTCATACCTTCATTAGTGGCCAATATTAACTCAATTATTGGGTTATTGGCTACTAATGAAAGTACAAAACTAAAGAGTAGAAATCACTTTTTTTTTAGTTTTTGTAGATCTAATGTTAGGGATGTGATCTACATGGTTTGTTTTTTAGTAAAAAACTTGCTTTAAATCATGTGATTATGACAAGTAATTATGTTTTTAAAGGGATCCAAAAATCAATGGCCTACAATGTGCCAAATTTTCATAACCCAAAAGATCACATTTTTATATGAGAAAAGCATGATCCAAGGCTCGATCTTTAGCAAACAGACCATGTTGAACATATCTACGTGGTTAGATTCAGTTGATACAACTTACACCTATGATTTCTAGCTCATTAGTTTTGCACCTTTATTATTTGCCAATATTGACCCATATTTTATTATTATCTTTCATGGAAGTTACTTCTGGATGTCCTTTAAGATAACCATTTATGATATATGTATTTTTGATAGGTAAGCCAGGGATAGACCGACCATCAGTTTTACAATCATACCTCCCCACACAAGGTGACGTGCACTAACTGCTCCTACCAAGCAAGCGGAGCACCCCTTGGTTAGTATATCTTTTTTGCTCTATATAGGTTGTCGGCTTTCAGCTTTCATAGGTTAATTTTTCTGCATATTTTCTTGCATAATTCTAAGTGCACTACCCCATGCAGCTGCTAAATTCTTGCGTTGGTAGGGTGGTTTTCAAAATTCAAGAAACGGTGGGCTTTGTTTCTTTCTTTTTCCTTTTTTTTTTCCTGTAGGAATTTCTCTCTCTCTCTCTCTCTCTCACACACACACACACACGCACGCACGCACACACACACACACACACACACGAACTTCTGTTCGAAAGGGAATGTGATGGATTTGTTAGTGGTTTTTGCTTTCTTCAAAAATAAGTTCGCTTTTTCCCCTTCATTCATTTTTATATATCCTATTCTCCTTTGAGTTTTCCGAGAAGGGATTCTTTATTCGCTTCATCTACTTGTGAATCTGCCTTAGTGAAAAGCATGCTATCCAGTCCTATCCAATAAGAGAATAACCAAGTCCAACAAAATGACTCATCTTATTTGATACTTCTCAAAATTGATGAAGCATGCATAGTATTTAACACTTTTCATCTTTTCCGTGTCTTCTCCTTTCTGCCGTTTTGATCCTTCTCAAAATTGATGAAGCATGCTTTCTGCCTTTTATGGTTAGTGAGCTTTTACACCATTGTCCATAAGGGATATGAAACGAATGAGGATCGACACACAAACTTGTCCTTCTTACAAGGCAGGGTTTAAAATTGCTCAAAATCCTTTTCTGTTCTCTCTCTCTCAAAAAAAAAAAAAATTGCTCAAAATCCTTGGTTTCAAAGATAGAAATACAAAGGAGAACGGGTCCCATCATTTGACAAGATGGAATTTATTCTGCATTCAATCCTAACAGTCCAACCAATGGCTAGGATTAGTACACGGTTTCACCTAAATGTAGACCAATCTTAGCTGTCCACATGCATCAGTTGGACAATTAGGATCGCTATAGATTCTTTGACATCATATGTTAGGAGGGTAGGATCCTTTTTTAATGCAAACTGTTGGAGTCAACATCTCTCTCTCACTCTCTCCCTTAGCCTTCTTGCATAGGATCTAAAATGGCCCAAAACCTTTGGTTTCAAAAGTTGGAAAATGCACATATGGCACAAACCATTGGATTCAAGTAGGGCTGGCGACATCAGTCAGACATGAAAGAACCCATACCCGACCAGATAACTACGATTTTGAGTTCTCTCGTGGTGGCCTTTTACCCAATTGGATGTTTCTTTCATCTGATAGGGTACTCGATCTGACACTTTAACAGCAGAAGCCATCTCTGGACCGGGATCTGATCGGTTCTTAAAAGGAATACCGAAACCCGGTAAAATTTAATACGGGTTTTATATTTTTTGCCAAACCGGCTAATCCAAAACCGGGTTGGGTGGAGCATCCAAGCCAAACCCGATACATTGAAAGCCCTTCATTCAATATCGAGTTTTTCCTTTGGGATCTCTCTCTCTCCATCTTGGAGTTCATGAAGTTGGAAATTGGTCATGGTTCACGGGAAAGTGCCTATATGTTGTTTTTGTGCTAGGGTTGAGTCAAGCAAATTGGAAGTAATAGAGCCACACGCCAAGCTAGATCCTTAATTTCATGTGCTATTTGTCTTACTACCTAAGCATGCACGTGAATGGATGACATTGTCTATGCACTCTTGCAAGCAAAGCATTTCTCGATAATCCAACACTTGGGGCCTTGTGATGTCCTCTTCCAAACAAAAAAAGAGTAAACCCATATTATATATATAACAATGACTGAAGCACAAGTAGCTCTCTAAAGTAAAACAATAATGGGACTGATGGTGATAACTAACAAAAAAGAAAAAGAAAAAGACAGGCAAATGTGATGAAAGTGAACAAAATGATGAAGCAAGAGCTGAAATGGAATGCATCACCATCAGTTTCTCATGCACATCCTGACTTCCAAGATCACGGAAGTTAGTCCTAAAATGGCAAGGGTAACCCCAAGGCCTACATTCCATGAGAGTCCTGCATCTCCCAATGAGATCCCATAGAAGGTGTTTCCAATGCCAATCACAATTGCAAGCCTCCCAATCCAGTGGTGATACCAGTTCCAGTATTTCCTGACTTTTGAAGATTTATCTGGTCGAGCCAGTAGTGCACTCACCTACAAAATAACATATGAAAATTTAGAAATAATCCTAGCTTCATGACCAACTTTCAAAACAAGTAGCGATCTGCTCAAGTTGTTAAATAGAGGAGCCTTCTAACACTTAGAAAGTATGATTGAATATCTTCTTCCTTTTTTGTTTTCTTTTTTCAATAATGAGAAAACCTATTCAGGGTATCAGACTATTCCAATTTCCAGATGGTTTAGAAACCAAATGTACTGACCCACTGCTTGGGTAGTAAAACGCTAAGATGGCTCACTCATTACAATTTCTTTTTCAATGTTTTGACTCCGATCCAGTAAACGGGTGCCTTCAACTGGTGGGATCCATAAAAGCTTGGGTGTGGGTGACCCCTCCCAGGGTTTATCTTGCAGGGGGCATGCAGGCCCATTATAAATGACCTAATTCTCGGCAAGGGTTCTTGGTCATAAAAAAAAAGAAAAAGAAAAACATAGGTGTGCACATATGAACTTTATCGTGGGATGCCCGGAACAAAAAAAAAACAAAAACAATCACGTATTCTCATAACCGTGTGAGTAGGCCTGTTGTGGGAAATTAACAGCAAAGTCTGAAGTACAGGTTTAAGTGGTGTGATATGTATAATCATGCATACCTGCAGGCATGCCATAGCAAGCACTGTGAATCCAAGGGCTTTGTGTGCATCAACATCTTGACCGACCTGATCTTCAAGACTAATCCCGGTTACAACTCCGGCAATTGCAAGACTAAAACCGGTTATTTGGAGAGCAAGGTGGGTGTAGAACCAGACTGGGTCCCAGTTCTTGCAGTATCTTGCTGCTATGATCCCCAATGGCAAAATTATGCACCATGCAAGCAAATTGATTATTCCATGGCTTGTCTTCAGTGGTGAAGATGATCCACCTCCAGAACTTTGCCCTACAAAACCATAAACAATATTGCCAAGTTTAATGTTTAGGCAATTATTGGAAATAATTCATGCTAAGCTTAATCTAATGGTGCCAATGAGAGAGAGAGAGAGAGAGAGAGAGCCATAACATGCACTTAGGTTTGGAATTAATGGTATGACTTGGGGATATCTTAGTCTTGAGAAAATTTATGAGGTCATATTAATTTGGTCAACCCTGGACCAAGGAGTTGTTAGGCCAAAGGGGAAGGAATAAACCACTTGTTTTGCAACTGGCAATTTAATTATCCTTTAAGTAAAGCCAAAAGGACACATACTTTAGGGAGGGTGCACATGCATGTTGTTGGGCAACGCCTTTGTACTAGACCATATCCAATTGCGGTTCAAAGGTCATATAGGCTTTTGATTTAACGTGACCTGTATATGCAACCTGACCCAGTTCTTGGGCGTACAGTCTCAAATGTGTGCCAAAGTTGGCTCATGGGACCCCTTGTGTTGTAGCTAATTTCCCTTTGAGCCATGAAGAAACTCAAACTACAATTGGATCGGCCCAATCACCATTGGATGCAGATCAGGGTGGAGTCGGCTCGTTTATGCCGAGCCTGTATATGAGCCCTTTGTGTCCTCAGCAGCATGAACATCAACTATTTGGGTTTTGGTCTGATATTTGAATCCTTTGCAAAGCGATCCAAGTTGTAGCTCTAGATAGACAAAGATGGAAAAATAGGACTAAAAAAGCTGCAGATCCCATGTAGTTGGGATAAGGCTTGATGATGATGATCCCAATCCTTTGTTCAGTCAAATTTGACACAGTAAATCACAGCTTAAATTGGTAACAAGATCATGATATTAAGAGCTTTTTCCCTTCGACTTCAGATTTGATCAGATTAAATGATACTTGATTCCAAATCCAAATGGAATGCGACCTGTTTAGATCCCTACTTATAAACTTAGTTGACCAATATGCCGTCGCTTAGACGAACACGGATCCCATCATTTGAAATAGGATGGGTTCCAATATCATTCATTCAATCCTAGCCATTGCCATCCGCGATGGATGGCTACGATTGAATGTATGATGGAACCCATCCTATTTCAAATGACGGGATCCGTGCTCCGCTTAGACTCGCCCTTCATCAGTCCTAGCCTTTTGGTCCTTGCACGCATGAATTGATGAGGGTATGACAAAATGAAACCAACCTGTAGTGTAGTCAAGACTGGTGGAGGTGTCGGCTACGTGCTCTTGTAGAAGGCCATTGGATGATGGAATTGCATCGGGTGGGCCTACTGCGTATATGACTCCTGACACGGGCGTGTCCACCTTCAACTGGAACGCCAGATAGAGCCTAGATGACTTGGACACTATGGCTGTGTTGCCCAGGCTCAGGCTTCCTTGATCCGGTAGGACCGTGCCAGTGCTGTACCCGCTCAATAAGTACTGCTTGATCACTCCCCCGCCGCTTGCGGCCGGCCAACCGATGATCGCACTAGCTCCGACCATTCTGTGGTTCTTCGAGAACCCAATCCCGACCCACGAGTTCGAGTTTGGGGTTGATAGCACAAAGGTCCATAGGCCCGGTGTGGTGTTTTTGTACTGCAGAGACACAATTGAGTTAGATCTAAGCCAGTCAAGCCAAGAATAGCTGTCATGCAATGCAACATTAATATTGGATGGTGTTTGGAAGTAGGACTTGGAAATGGAATTCCAGTTCCCTTCTTTTCAAATGAGGGAAGTGCAAGGAATATCCGCTGGTTAGATGTATGGTATTCGAAAATCCGGATCTAGCCAGATTTTTTATGCCCAATCTGCTTACTAAGGTATCGAAACAAGCACCAAGGACAATGGTTGGAGTGGAGATGGATGGCTTACCCTGAGGATGAAGTTTTGACTGTCCCATGCAGAGATGCAACTGAGAGAGGTGATGTTGAAGGTGACCAATTCGGGGAGAGCCAGGTTGGAGCTGCAACTGTCTTGTGAGTGCACAGGGAGGATGGAAAAGATCAATGGCAGTAGGAAAAGAAGGTTGCCCATCTCTCCCTCTCTCTGAAATCAGAAATGCTACTAGTTTCCTCCCCTAAGTTAGGAAATTTAAGATCTCTCTCTCTCTCTCTCTCTCTCTCTCTCTCTCTCTCTCTCTCTCTCTCTTGAAAGGGGATGTTGGGGGAGGAGGGCAAGATATAGAGGGGTAAACGGCAATGAGTTTTGAGGAGAGGTAATGCTCCATGTGCCTTACTGCCTTATTTGCTTGCATTAGTTGGGGGGTGGTTGACTCCCCCCTCCTTATTTTTTTTTTAAGTATTTTTTGTATTCTTTTATTTTTAATCTGCTGCCTTGCTTTTCAACCTTCCACCGGATTCAACTTCTTTCTATGAAAAACCACCTTATCTTTATCTTAAATATTCCCTCCGACTAATCAGAAGCTTCTTTCCACAGAATGTTTTTCTGATCGTTGTGACTTTTGATCTCTCGTCTTCTCAAAATAAAGATAGGTTTGAACTTTGGGGTGTGAAATTTCAAAGAAAAAACAGAAGAAGCTAAACACGGTGACACATTTGGTCATTCATGATCAATTTTCTTGTTCTTATCTTTTTAATTGACCCACAGGCATGAGCCTACCACATTTTCGTTTTAACTGTATAAAAATGAGCAAAGTTTAGAAGGGAAGACAAAGCAGGCTCCGTTGCGGCATGTAGGGTCAAGAGGGTGTGGTTATCAATAAAATTTAAATTTAAAACACAAAACAGGTGGAGAAGACAGCCAATATATATGTATATATATACACTTAGCATGTGAGAGAGAAAGAGAGCACCAATAGCATATTGATTGAGGGACATAAGAATACAAGATAGGAAGAAGGCGATGGGAGATCTCTAGATACAAAAAGTAATTAGAAAGCATCAGAGAGACATTGGGACTACCAATGAACTTGATTATAATTGACTCACAAGTATTGAGAGAGAGAGAGAGAGAGTATTAAGAGAGACGTGATGACAAATGAGATGACGACAAGAGAGAAATTCTTTTTTTCCTCATTCATTTCAAGTAAGCGTGTTCCTTGTATATCTAATACAAAGCTAATCCGACTCCTATAAAAGGGGGAAAAGTTACAAAATAAGTTACAACAGTAAAAAGGAAGCCACTTTATTTGCAATAGTGATAAGGCTACCGGATAATTAGAGTTGCTGCAGCACAAATATAGCAACGGCCCACTTGGACGATAATTGGGATTGACTGTGAGGGCACAAATGTAGCAACTGCTCATTTGCACGATAACTATGACTCCGAGGGCACAAATGTAGTAACTATCTATTTGCATGATAATTGAGATAATGATAATCGTCCACGGTAAGTGAAATGAGTCCACAAAGATTAACATTCCCCCTCAAGTTGGCGCTTGAGGGTCAATCAAGCCCAACTTGCCAAGTAAATAGCGAAGTTGATCTCGGTCAAGTACCTTGGTGAAGATGTCACCACATTGATTTTTGCTGGGTATGAACTGAGTAGTACTGATGCGTTGCTGAAGTTTTTCTCTGATAAAATGATAATCGAGCTCGATGTGTTTGGTATAGGGGTGGCAATTTCTGACACGACCCGCCAACCCGCCTCTTAGCCGGGTTCGGGTTGGGCTTAAGCCAACCCGTTTAATAAACGGGTCGACCCGCGTAACCCGTTTATTAAACAGGTCGGGTTCGGTTGGGGGTATGCCAACCCGCCAACCCGGCTGACCCGTTTAATAAACGGGTTAGGCTGGTGGGTCAACCCGCCAACCCGACCCGCCAACCCGTCTGCCAACCCGCCAACCCGACCCGCCAACCCGTCTGCCAACCCGCCAACCCAACCCGTCAACCCGACCTGCCTACATGCCAACCCGATCCGTCAACCCGCCAACCCGACCTGCCAACCTGACCCGCGAACCTGAAAACCCGTTTACCCGACCCAACCCATTTATTAAATGGGTTGGCGGGTCGTGTCGGGTTACCCGTTTATTAAACGGGTCGGGTTCGTGTTTGACACAGCCGACCCGTTTAATAAACGGGTCGGGTTCGGGTTGAGGTATGCTGACACTCCAACCCGCCAACCCGACCCGATTGCCACCCCTAGTTTGGTACACTCATGAAAGACTGAATTTGCCACAATGTGTACATCAATTTGATTATCGCAATATAGAGTGCCAGGTGCATCAAGAGAAAAACCAAGATCACATAGTAAATATCTTAACCAAATGATTTCACTGGTGGCCATGACCATGGATCTGTATTCGGCTTCAACAGATGAACAAGACACAATGTTCTGTTTCTAGGTTTTCCAAGAGATAAGATTGTCTCCCAAGAAAGTGCAATATCCGGTGGTTGAACACCTTTAATAGGAAAACCGACCTAATCTGAATCTGTATAGTAGAAAAGGTGCATTGGGCTGTTAGAACGTAATATAATTTGTTTTTGGAGTTTCACTTCAAATATTTGAGTAGTTTCATGGTTGTATCCCAATGAGGTTGGCGAGGTTCTTGCAAAAATTGGCTAAGAATATGTGATGTCAGGTCGTGTAATAGTTAAATATATATATATATATATATATATATATATATATATATATATGAGCATTCCCACAAGCCGTTGGTATGGAGTTGGATCTTTAAGTGTTTCACCAGTACAAGCCAACTTTAAGTGTCGCTCCATCGGAATGTCACTGGGTTTAGATATTTTATTTGGTTCAAGAATATCCTGTGTCGGGAGTGAGCAACCTCAATGCCAAGGAAATATTTTAATTTTCCTAGGTCTTTAATGTGAAATTGCTCATGAAGTAGGGCCTTTACTTTGGATATGAGAAAATCATCATTCCCAGTAATGATGACATCATCTACATAGACAAGAACAAGCTTGAAACCCGCATGCTTGAGGGCTTGAGAGAACTTGGTGAACCATTGGCAAGATACATGTTTAAGTTCATAAAGAGACTTGTTGAGGCGACAAACCAGTTTCTCGCCCTTTGTGGTATAACCGGGTGGTAGCTTCATGTATATTTCTTTCTCCAGATCCCCATGTAAGAAGGCATTGTTGACATCTAATTGGTATAATGGCCAATTATAAATGACTGCGACTGATAATAAGTACCTCATTGTGACAAGTTTGGCAACTAGGACAAATGTATCATGGTAGTCCAGACCTTCTTGTTGTGTGTACCCCTTTGCCACCAAACGTGCCTTGTATCTTTCAATGGAGCCATAAGATATATATTTGATCTTGAAAACCCACTTATTTCCAATTGCCTTCTTTCTTGAGGGCAAGGTGGTAAGGGTCAAAGTATTGTTTTCTTTCAACACCTTGACCTCACACAATTGCTTATCTTTCATGGTAGTGTGGTAATCTGTTGGTTCATCATGAGAAGATATAGAAACCAAGAAAGCTACATGTTCTTTAGAAAATTGAGAAAAAGATAGGTAGTGTGAAAGTGAAAAAGAGGACTTCTTTACCTTAGAGTCAGATGTATATGCGTAAAGTACGATATGTGAACATTGGTAGTCATTTAGGTACACAGGTCTAGATTTGGTTCTGGTAGATCTCCTGCATCGATCTGGTGGGTCCATAGGAACTGGGAGGGGTGCAGTTTTAGGTAAATTTTCAAGGTGTGTAAGATTAATTGGATTGGACAAGATGGTTTTTGGGTCTTGGTATTGGTCATCTAAAATAGAAAGGGGTAAGAGATGATCACTAAGGGTTTTCTCAATATGTGAATGAAAAGAAAATACCTTCTCATGAAATATGACATCATGACTCACAAAGACTTCTTGTTTATCAAGATCGAAAACTTTGTATCACTTTTGTCCATGAGGATATCCAACAAAAATACACTTGCGCGTATGGGCATCAAATTTGTGTTTATAATTGATATTGTGTGCAAAACACAAACAACCAAAAACTTTTAAATGTTGATATTTTGGTTTAGATTTGTATAACATTTCATACAGAATTTTACAAAATTCTTTATCCAATCCTAAAGTGAGTAATCTATTTATTAAATAAGCTATCGTGAGTATACATTCATCCCAAAATTTGATAGGTAAATTTGCTTGAAATCTTAAGGCTCTTGCAACTTTTAGTAGGTGTCTATGTTTGCGCTCAACTACTCTATTTTGTTGAGGTGTGAAATACAAAAATGTTGTTGCAAAATGCCATTAGTGAAAGAAAAAAATTTGCATATCATGAGAAAAAAAACTCAAAACCATTATCTGACCTAATACATTTTACTTGTGAGTTAAACTGCACTTTAATCATATTGATGAAGGTCTAAAGTAATTCTTTAGTTTGAGATTTGAAACACAAAAAAAATAGCCAAGTGACACGAGAAAAGTTATCCACAATAGTGAGAAAAAAATGTGCACCAGTAATAGAAGGAATGAGATATCCTCCCCAAATATTAACATGAATTAAATAAAAAATATAAGAAGAACGTGAGTAACTATCAGAGAAAGGTAAACAAGTTTGTTTTGCTAACGGGCATATATTGCATTGGTAATTGTTAAAGGAAATCATCTCATTGTGTTGAGATAAATGCCTCTGACGCTAAGATGATGGATGTCCTAATCGCCAATGCCATAGGTCGAAGTATTCCATTTGGTCGGTGGAGGTTATAATAGTATGACCCGACTCCATCTCTAGGCAGTATAGTCCTATGCGCACTTTACCCATACCAATCATCCTCTTCGATCGATGGTCCTGGATTTCACAATGATTAAGAAAGAATTGAACCTCATAATTTAAAGATTCAATAAGTTTACTAACAAATATTAAATTGAATTTAAATGATGGTACGTAGAGAACATGATCTAATGCAATGTATGGAGAAATGATGGCCTTTTCAATATGAGTCACATAAGAAAGTGTACCATTTGAAAGTCTAATAGGTTGTGAACAATGGGATTGGACTAAAGAGTGTGTATTTAGTGAGCAACACATATGATAGCTAGCTCTAGAGTCAAGAATCCACACACTAGAAAGAGAATGAGTTAAGTTGGCAAAGTGATTACCTGGCATGTTCACCATTGGTTCTTTACCTTCTGATATAAGAGATAAGAATTTGTTGTATTGGTTCATGGTGAGTTGAGGGTCAAGGCCATTGGTTGAAAGTGATGGTTCAGATTAAACTTGTGTTGCAAAGGTTTGAGAGTGATGACTTTCCCTATTTGAGGTCCCAACACGTTGATTATTAAAGATGGTGGGTTTTGTTGAAAACCCATGAATATGATAACAATGATCCTTAGTGTGCCCAAACTTTCCACAATAATCATATTTCGGTCGTTCTCTTTGCCCTTTACCTTTGAAGCAAAGATTGTTTGGTGGGAATCAATTTTTCCACCTACCATGATCCACAGCAGCAACCACATTATTTTTTACTATTGGCATTATTCTAAGTTCTTTTTGTCTTTCTTCTTGCAAAGATAAATTGTTAGCTTTATTAACATTTGGCAATGGATCCATGATTAAAATTTGACTCCTTATAGGAGCATAAGATTTATTGAGACCCATTAAAAAATATATAAGTCTTTCTTGTTGAAGTAAATTCGAGAGAGATTTGGAAGCTTTGCAAACACATGTAGGGATAGCCAGTTTGTGTTGATAACTCGTGCCATAAAATTTTCATCTTTGTATAGTAATTAGATATAAATCATTTTTTTTTATGAAGGATCACAATGGAGTGACAGATTTGAAAAATTTGTGATCCATTGGTTTGATTTAAATGTTCATGAAGTTCTTTTCATACCTCAACTGTCGTTTCTCCATAAATCACACTCTTCATCAAATCCTTTGATAATGAATTCAATAACCATGAGAGAACCATGTTGTTGCATCTGGTCCATTAGGCAAATGTGGGTGAAGACATGACCGGTTTTACAATTGAGCCATCAATGAAGCTTATTTTATTTTTGGCTGACAGAGCTACGGTGATTGCTCGACTCCATGACGCATAGTTATCACCTGTGAGAGGCCTGGTGACCAATATTTGTCTCGGGTTATCCGAATGATGTAAAAAAAATGAATTATCATTTGACTCACCGATAATTGATTCTGGTTTATGCCTGCCAGATCCACTACTCTGAATTGATCGAGCACATTTATCCGCCATGATGGAAAGGTCACTTGAAAATGTTGTTATCTCATGGGCTTTGATACCATATTAAGAAAAACGTGATGACAAATGACACGATGACAAGAGAGAAATTCATTTTTCTTATTCATTTCAAGCAGGCGTGTTCCTTGTATATATATAATACAAAGCTAAACTGACTCCTATAAAAGGGGAAAAAAGTTACAAATAAGTTATAACAGTAAAAAGGATGCAACTGCAATAGTGATAAGGCCACCCGATAATTAGAGGATCATGCAAGTTGCTACAGCACAAACATAACAACTTGCATGATAACTGGGATTGATTGCTAGGGCACAAATATGGGATAATGATAACCGTCCACGATAAGTGAAATGAGTCCAGCAACGATTAATAGAGAGAGCAAGGTTGTTAAATGCGATGAGGCGAAGCGAGGCGTTGAGCCTGCGCTTCGCCTCTGAGGCGTACACCTCAGGTATTGAGGCGTACGCCTCTCACAACTGGAATGGAAGTGAAGCGGTGGGAGGGGAGGCAGTAAGAGAAGGACTACCCGCCCAGCTGGTACGGAAGCGAGGGATATGCCGGTCGTCCGGTGGTCGGAGAAGACTGAGCAGCAGCTGCAGCACAGCAACTCCGGTGGTCGGTGATCACAACTGGTCGGAGGTTGATGAGGGGCGCATCACAGCAACGCCTCAGTACCTTGAGCGTGCGCCTCGCCTCTGAGGCGTACGCCTCAGGTAATGAGGCGTACGCCTCTGAGAGAGAGAGAGAGAGAGAGAGTGTGTGTGTGTGAGAGAGAGAGAGAGAGAGAGAGGACATGATCATCTTGTTCTCAGTTCTCAAGAAATAACGTGTAGGAGTAATGACAAGTATCATCTGAGAAACTTGTTTGCCTGTGGGAATTGATAATCCCATGGACCATATGTTTTGGAATAGCATCCATAACTTCCTTTTTTAAGATACAATGATCCGAGTGGTTCATCTTGACATCCAACGGTACATACAAACAAACAACACTTCCACTGGTAGGACCTACCATGTTTTCTTTAAGTTTGTAGGCCACACGGTTATTATGCCCTGAAGTGAAGGGGTTGGAAATGGGACACGGTCTGCATATGACGTGAAGTGTGGGAAAAGCGAATCTGCATGTGCTAGGCACGCGCCTTTGACTAAATGACAGTCCTGCAGTCTGTACACGCTTCTTGTGCAGTGCAACATGACAAAAACATACCTTGCTGTGCGGTGGGCTGCCATCTCATTATATTATTAGCTACAGTCGTTTGTATACCGTAACAACAAAAACGGAAAAATCTTTATTTTTAATTTTTTTAACCATATAAATATGATTTATTCATAATTTCTTTAGTAAAAAACGCGTTTTGAATCATGTTTTTGCAGAATGTAGGCTGGTTAAGAACTTCAAAGATCAATGATCCACAATATACCAAAATCTAGTGATTGTAACTTGCTTGATTAATTTGGTGTTTACCTTTTTTGCTATTTTGATTAAAAAAAATTTCTTTTCTACAAAAAAAAAAAAGAAACATATTCTTACATCCAAAAAAGAGGATCCTTGACAAACAAATAATGCTGAAGATATATACAAAATTAGATTGAGTGGGTGGACCCAACTTGCACCCTTGATTTTCCAATTAGATAGGTTCCTTTCTTTACAATTTACATCCACTTTTTTTTATTCTCAAATCACTAATTCGACCATTGTTTAGCCAAACAAAATGAATAATAAAACGCTCTCTATAGTCATTTCTTTTAACACAAAAGAATACATTTTTATCAATAAAGAATAGAAAGGTGATTATATACATTGGGCAAGTATTCGAAGTCACCAGGGGTGTCAAGTGAAAAGAACAGGTGCGATGCTATTTGATTGCACAAAATTTGTGTATTAAGCACCTGATCACCCTCCATCTTGGGGACAGGCCTGTCAGTTGTGGGGCCCTTGGACCAGATTTTCGGGTATGATATAAGGTTCAAACCCAGGTCTAATCGGGTTCACTATAAGAAAAACTATACCCAAACACGATAAGAACTACATGAACCAAACCCGGTAAAATCATATTTGTTATCATTTTTACATTGAAAAATTGCAGGTCTTAATCGGAACTCGGGTCGGGTCTGGCTCTGGTATAAAATTTCACAAACTATACTCAGGTCCATGTATTAATAAGACCTTCGGGTCTGAACCCAGGTCTTAATCGGATCTTCTTATTTATCACCATATCCGAACCCTATATGGTTTGGTTCGGGTACATTAGAGGCACCCTGACGTAACACTGTGAGAGGCGCCTTGGATGTCGTTCATCTTAAAAATGAATGACACAGTTCAAAACAATGAATAAGCTCATTTAGTCATTCGTTTTAATCCATTCCAATGCCGTCCATCTGTAGCACAAGCTACATTGATAAAAAAAAAAAAAAGTGGGGCCCATCCAAGTGACTGGCATCTCATTCATACAGGTTTTGGATGCCGTTCATCTTCCAGAAGAGTTCTGATGGAATACCGTCCGAGCTCTGACCTCCAAGTGACTGGCAGCTAAATTGTTCCGCCTAACAACCAGCAGCGATGGCAAGTACAGACCTAAATTGACCAGATTCGGTTCACACACACACAAAATAATTAAATTCAATATAATTGGTGTAGAATCACCAATCTGGATTTGGATCTAGATTTGATTGCAAGCCTCTTTGTTGGATCTGCGGGTTCCGATAGCTACTGATCACCGCTAGTGATTCAACCTTTACACATAAACATGTCCAATTGGATTTGGATATTTTCAGACTCTGGATGCTTCTAGATATTTAGGTGATTAATTGGACTCTAAAATCTGCATTGGATTTAACATTTATCCAATCACATGGTAGTGGGCTATAAAGATTTATAACTCTAAGGGTGCGTTTGAATGCCTTGGATCACCAATGCTGGAGGTTAGATTTTCTAGCATCGAACCCACGCCAGATCTTCCAATCAAGGGAATGGGGGATTTGAGATACACGGTTTTTGGAACCTAGAATAATATTGGATTTTCCTTTTTTCGGATCCAAGATCTGATCAGGTGATAAAAAAAACACGTTAAACAAGGTTTGTCTTAGCTGGACGTTCAACCTAAACCCAGTTTATTGGCATATATAAATGGAACAGCAGGACAATTATTGGCCCCTCAAAGTGCAAGTTCCATTGTCTTCATGTCCATGTGGTAACCATGCATGTTGGACTTCCGGTTGCAAGACAGGCACATCCAGGTCTGATTAGTTTTCTGCCCTTATAATTAAAACCCTAAATTTGAATATGGTTTTAGTAAGTTGAAGCTTCTAAGAACTTGATAAACGATCCAGTTTAAAAATTATTACCGGGTCAAGTGTCTTGTCTAATCGGATAGAACAGAGCAGGGTGATTTACACCAAAACCTGACAATAAAGTATTGAGGTTGGTCAGAAAAACAGATTCAAATAAATGAACGATAGAAAAATACGAGAATTTCATTTTCGAAGTATAAAATTTCAGAGACCCAAGTTGCTGAGAGGGCTCTGCTCATCTGTGACATTTATTGCTTAAGTGAGATATAATATGATTTTTTTTTATAAATATTATGATGTATGTGTAATGTTTTGCTACGTCCTTTAAATGTTTGTTGTATTGTGATATTTATTTTATAATTTACATTTTTTTAAAATATATTACTTTTCTTATTTTAAAATTTTTAAAATTGTCTATATTTTCTGAACTTTAATGTAAAAAGTCCAAGAAAAATGAAAATTAGGGAGGTCTCACAGTAAATTCACAGCCAAGTAGTTGCCAGTTCAAACTTATTTCATATGCTTATCGCTGTGAATTACATTTATTAGGATCATAGTTTGGTATCTCCCCTCATAAAATAGTAATGTGGCAGTCAAATCATTGTGATACATATCTTATTATTTCATTTTGGAAAACACAAAATTTTTTATGAAACTGTTGCATCAAGACAATCCATTTGAATCCCACCATGCCAAATATTCACTTTTTCTTTTTCTTTTTTTTTGGGTTTCTCAGTAGTGCAAAACTCCATGGGAAGGGCACCCCTTCGAACTTTAGGGAGCCTCCGATTTAAGGTGCTCATATCGGGGATTCGGACTTGGAGCAGAGGAAGACCATATCCACAAGCCCAAGACCCCCCCCCCCCCCACACACACACACAAAAAAAAAAAAAAAAAAACCTTTTGAGGTCTGCCAAATAGTTGCTTGGAGTGTACAACAATTTCTTTCTCCTGAAGATTAGGATTAGCTTGGAAAACTGTACTATTCTAGAGCAAGTTGCATTTTTTCCAAGTTATCCTACTTTTTTAAATAAATGGATACCCAATATTTATAAAATATTTGCTTCCTCAGCCATTTGAATTCTTTGGCTTGAAGTCGTAGTCACAAGTGTCAGCTGTATTTTATAATATCACTATTTTATCACATTATGTTCACAAAATGATAAAACAATCTTGATAACATCATAATGGGATTTTTATGTTTTTTTATAGTTTTTTGAAATTTTAATCTTATATACAAGGATTACTTTCAAGATTTTTTGAAAAAACTTTTTTTAATAAATTTATCACAAGATTTTCCCTTGCCCAGAAGATCAATAAATTTATCACAAGATTAATAAATTTAATAATCTTATATGTGTGGGCCCCATTCTGCAAGTGAGATTTACAGCTCTCAAGTGAGATGTGTGGTGGGCATTGAATATATATAACCGAAGGTTCGTCATATGCAATATGATCTGATTTGGTAACCCAAGCTTACAAGTAACTGTCGCACATCGAATTCATTGAAATCAATTAAAGCGCAGTGGGTAAGATTTGGTTAATTCCAGAGCTAGCTTGACCCTTGTCTGCATCTAGGTTTGCGTTAACTAGGTGATCTGGGTCTAGCTGATTGTGACCTGGTTAGGTCCAGGATGACTTAGTCTCATTTAGGTTATCTTTTTTTTTTTTAAGTAAAAAGTCTCATCTAGGTCATCACTTTTCACAACCCTAAAAAAGGGAAAACCCCATATTTGCTTCTTCCGAGTCTTTAGATGATTGAGAGCTGTCTCAATTAAGACCAGGACCTTTGTCCATGATGATGATGATGATGATGGCATGTTTTAATTAGAAATATCCTTTACATAAGTCATTAATTAGGGAATCACCTTTCTCATTGGCAAAAGAAAGATTGGTTGTTTTGCTTTAGTCTCGGATAGCTACAAAAATGTGCACAGTGGGCTAGGAGACTTGGAATGGCTGAAAACTTAGGGCTGCTTGATGACTTATTTCCACCAAAAACGTGTTAGCTTGTAATTTGTAAATAACGTGATATTAACGTGGTATTTCCAACTGCACGTTAGAAATTATAACTCCTTATTACAGCATTTATCTCTTGCCAACAAGGGCTCCACTTGTTTGGTAGGAGCTGTCATTGCACGTCAGCATGTGTTGGGACTTTTGCAAGTTCAAATCCCAATGGCACGTTGTATAACTGGCGGGGTCGGACTAACCCCAGCTTGCCTATCTAAAAAAAATTCTCTTGGTTTTTAAAGCCGTGCACCATAAATATGCTTATAAATGTAGTCATCATCAAGCCTCATTGAGGCAAGATGAGGTCATCTTTAATCTCATTCAAAGACTACTAATAATGATATTGTGGGCTACTAATTAATGTCACCACTAGGGATGGCAGTCGACCGGGGGAAAGCGGGGCCCCGCCTCGCCCCGTTTGGACCGGGGATGAAGGGTATGAAACGGGGATGGAGGCGGGGACGAAGGTTAAAATCCATCCTCGTCCGGGGGTGGAGGCGGGGATGGACTGGCACGTTCCCCCGCCCCGCCCCGCCCTGACCCATCCCCGTCCCGGCCCCGCCCCATCCCCGGGGCGGGGCGGGGGTGGAGGACATGAAACGGGGATGAAGGCGGGGGTGGAGGATAAAATCCATCTCCGCCGCGGAGGCGGGGCGGGGGTGGAGGATAAAATTTTGAGGCGGGGTGGGGGTGGAAACCTTGTCCCCCACCGTTTCCACCCCCACCCCGCCCCGCCCCACTGCCATCCCTAGTCACCACCAGGCTTAGATAAAAGAAGAGGATTTGAGCCTACCGCAACTGCTTATGGAATAGGGTGGGCATCGGTCCGGCTTGGCTTGCTAATGGACCGACCCGTTGGAAAAACTCTAGCCCATGGCCAGCTCTGGTTAGGCCTGTGCAGGCTGGGTTGGGCCAAGCCGGGCCTATTATATAATATATAATATATAAAATATAATGTATATTATTCATATAATATATTATGTTATATGTAATATATACTATGTGAGAAATGAAAACATATCCACTAAAAAAATATGTCAAACCTACCCACCACACATTTCATTGGATTTTTGGTGTTTTTTTAAAATTTTGACGGTTCAGATGTGATCTATATGGTTGTTTTTATAGGAATCAATTCTTGGCGCATTTTATTGTGATGCATGGATAGGTTTTTATAAGTTTCAAAAATCAATGGCATACAATTTTCATAAATTTTGAGGCTCCATTTACCACGTTTTTATCCAAAATTCATGATCCAAGTGTCGATTCCTAAGTAAATCAATAACACACACACACATATATATATATATATATATATATATATATATATATATATATATATATATATATATATATATATATATATATATATAAGGTTAGAATTTTGAAAAAACATCAAAGTTTTTCCATCAAGTAGGTTTGGCATGTTTTTTAGTGGGTAGGTTTTTATTTTCATATATTGTGTTATATATAATGAGTTATATATATAATGTACATAATATATATACACGGGACGGGCTGGGCTGCCTGACCCAGCAATGGGCTGGAGTTGGGCCTATAAATTAGGTCCAATATCGGACCGAATTGGACCACGGGCTGAGCTGAAACATGGGCCGGCCGCTGTCGGCCCAGTTCGGTCCAAGCTTGGGCCTATCCCAAGCCCAGTCCCATTACTGGGCAGGGCTGGCCAGCTGGCTGCCCGATCCAATTCCCAACCCTATTAAAAAACCTTTGCCACATTTTATGAAAATGAGTCGCAATAGAAACAATGTTAAGTTGTTAAAAATATAATTAATCATGACATCGTACATAAAGATACTTGATAAACATTGCCTCAAATATCCTATTTATTTGCATGCAAGTCAAATGAAGAAAAGCAAAATCTCTGCGTTTTTTTTCTTCGTCGTGACGTTACGATGCTGTTATATTACTTGTTCACTGTATTTGATGATGATGGAATTTTTTGTAATTCAAGCTCTGGACAATGTCACTACTTCTTAATCGTGGATAATTACTTCTAACTATAATTTAATCAAATTAACTAAATGAATGAGGTCTGACTTTGTATTAGATGGTTGATTTGAGAAGCACCGGCGCAGAACAGAAGTCACGAATGAGCCTTGTAGGCATCACCTTCCCTAGAAACTGAAAGGGTAGGGAACTAAAATAATGAGTTGAAGTACTTGACTATAAAAGCAAAATTAAAAAACATAAATTAGGAAAAGTATTACAAAAATAAAATAAAATAACTGAAAGGGAGCAAAACTGTGGATGGAAAACTGGTTGGTTGTTTGTTGGCTTCACAAAAACCACTCCAATACACCACCGAGGTGGTATCCTATGTGGTAAGCAGGGTCCTGTGTCAAGCTGAAGGCCTAGGATCGAATCCTCTGACTGCCACATGGGGTGGCTGTGGTTCTGATAGGGGTCCCCTTAACCCCATCTTGCCTTTAAAAAAAATTATTCATGTCTTTTCTCTATACGAATGAGAGAGGTTTTTGAACCTGTGTGCTAACCACGCGCTGTTAGGTTTCTTTATGTTAGCCATTGAGTGCTCACCACTAGCTCCCTTTTTCTACGTAACTCTTATAATATAATGCTAACACGGGTATACTAAAAAATATTAAGATGTATGGTCGGCTTTTCTTTCACTAGCTAAAAGGTAACTTTCACCAAGTTATATTTTCTATATTACATATTACAGTAGGGTATCCCACAAAAGCTCTTGCACACATGCAATGGTTAGGTGGATCCATTGAAGCATTAAAGTTGAAGGACATCAACAGTTTGGCACATCCTTGTTGAATGATTGAAGTCAATAAAAAACTATTTAGAGAGCAAATAGAAGTACAAAGATTTTTTTCACCATGAAAACTGAAAAGGCCACGGTCAATAATGCATATCTCTAACATCAATATTTCATCGCATATTCATTTTAATTTATCAAGAAAATCTCAGGTTTTACATTCTACCCTCTTAAAAAAAAATTATCCTCAAAATTCGATATATAAAAGATTCAAAACAAATGAGGATATTTTTTCTCGCATACTAGCATCAAGCTCTCACGTACACTCTACAATGCCATGGTGCTACCATCGTACTTTTACTAGAAGAATAGTCTTTGTCCTCAATACCTGCTCCTTCTAGTCAAAGATCATTACAAGACTCTCTTCAATAGTCAAATCTTCTCTAATGCTCACATCTTCATATTGGATCATGTGTAACAGATCTAGAACATATTTTCTCAACATAGACACATGAAAAATATTATATATTTGCGAGTACTGAGGAGGTAAAGCTACACGATATGCTGCCTCACTTATTCGCTCTAAAGTCTCAAATGGTCCAACGCATTTAAGACTCAACTTCTTCTTTTTTTCAAACCGAAACACACTTTTGGTAGGAGACACCCTAACAAACACAAAATCTCTCATTGCAAATGTGAGTTCACTGTGCTTTCTATCTGCGTAACTCTTATGCCGGCTCTAAATCACAAGTAGTCTGTCATGAATTCTCTGAACCTACTCAGTGCAATGCTGCAAAATGATAGGTGACTCCACTACATGCTCACCAACCTCATCCCAGTAAACTGGGGATCAACAAGGTCTCCCATAAAAAGCCTCGTATAGAGCCATCCCAATGCTAGCATAATAACTATTATTATACATGAACTCAGCTAGCACTAAATGTGTGTCCCAATCGCCTTTTCAATCGAGAATACAAGCCCACAACATGTCTTCAAGGGTCTGAATCATGTGCTTTGACTGTCCGTCTGTCTAGGGATGGAAAGCTATACTGAACTTCAGCTTCGTACCCAAAGATGTTTGCAATTGTCTCCAAAAGTGAGAAGTGAAATGAGAGTTTTGGTCAGATATAATTGATAAGGGAATACCGTGCAAATGAACTATCTCCAGAATGTATAACTTGGCTAGACTGTCTAATGATTGGTTGATTCAGATTAGTAAGAAGTGTGCCAATTTGGTGAGTATGTCGACAATCATCCAATTTGCATCATGCTGGCGTCGAGTTCTGTGTAGACCTACAACGAAATCCATCATGATTTTCTTTTATTTCCACTACAGGATCTTCAATAACTGCATCATATTACCTGATCTTTGATGCTCAATCTTGACTTGCTGGCAACTCAAACATCTCAAGACAAATCTTGCAAAAAGAAACAATCATAGGGTTACAAATCCATAATATATACTATCATATTATTAGAAAACTATTTAAAATTACCTACCTCGCAATCTCCTGATTCATTCCATTTCACCAATACTTTTTTTGCATCCTTAAACATCTTAGTACTCTCTAGATGTATGGTGTACTTAGCTCTATGAGCCTCCTCTAGCAACTCTTTAATTTGGGATCACTGGGAACCCAAATACGCTCACCAATTCATATACTTCCATCTTATTTCTGCTTAAAGGATGAATGCTCCAACTGAGGAAGAGTTTGCAATCTCTCATACTGAGGATCTTCTTTCTGAGCTTCGATGATCCGAACAATAAAATAAAATTGGACGGTCAGACTGGACAACTGGATCACTCCTGCATTCGCTGCGAAGGGCTTCCAAGCCATAAAGTCTTTCAACAACTCCCATCCTGCTTAGAATAAACTGGTTGAAATGCCTTATGACTTCCTACTAAGGGGATCTGCCACCACATTAGTCTTCCATGGATTATAAGAGATATTGAAGTCATAGTCCTTGAATGAACTTCAACCATCTTTACTGCCTCATGTTGAGCTCCTTCTACGAGAACAAGTATTTCAGACTCATGATCTGAGAATTCTTCAAACTTCTCTCTATATAAATAGTGACACCATGTCTTCAGTGCGAAGACAACTGCTGCCAACTCTAAATCGTGAACAGGGTAATTTCTCTAGTGAATCTTAAGTTGACGAGACAAGTAAAGAATAACCTTCCCATGCTGCATACAAACACACCCTACACTACAAGAAACTTGTGGATTAGCGACAACCTAAATCCGCCGCTAATCCGTAGCTAAATTGTTTAGCGACGGATTAGCGATGGATAACTTTCATCGCGAATTTTTCGACGCTAAGTAGTGCCACAACTTATCCGCCGCTAATTCCGTCGCTAATTTGCGACGGATTAGCGACGGATATGATCCATCGCTAGTTCTTCGCTATTTTAAATTAGCGATGGATAATATCCGTCGCTAATCCGTCGTTAAATTTAAAAAAAAAATAAAAAAAAATTTGTTCGCTGCCGACGCGCTTTTCGGCAGGAAGCAAATTTTTTTGTACAGAACCGGCGTCGGGACGCTCTTCCGCAGCGAGCCAGTCACGACTGGAGACGGGATCCAGCGAGGGAGACGGGATCCGGCGAGGGAGACTGGATCCGGCGAGGGAGACGGGATCCGGCGAGGGAGACGGGATCCGGCGAGGGAGACGGGATCCGGCGAGGGTTGTAGTGGAGACGGAATCCGGCGAGGGAGAGGCGGAACATGCGGTGGAGACTGCCGAGGGGCACCGCCGGGAGGAGCACCGCCGGGAGGAGCGGTCAAGGCAGGCGGCGTAGCTAGGGTTCACGGGGGAGAACTTGCAAGAGGCGTCGGGCTGGATGAGGACGCGGAGGATGGAGGTGCCATTGGTGCCCGAGTAGTCTCCACCGAGAGGTGCCTGAGAATGGAGGTGCCGTCGGGCTGGACAACGAGACAGAGACAAAGGGATCGCTGCAGAGCGGCTGTAGAAGTTGTGCGTGGTGCGAGAGGTGCCGTCGGGCTGGACGATGAGACGGGGATGGAGGGATCGCTGCAGAGCGGCTGCAGAAGCTGCGCGTGGTGTGAGAGGTGCCTGAGAAGGTCAACCTCTGTGGTGTGAGAGGTTGTTGCGCATCGTCAGAGGAAGGTGGGGATGGTTTAAATCGAACGGGAGGAGGGAAAAACAGAGGGAAAAAATTTCGAACGGGGGGGGGGGGGGAGGGAAAATTTCGCGCCTCAGGCGAGACGGGTTCAAATCGAAAATTAGCGACGGAATTAGCGAGGGAATTTTTCCGTCGCTAATTAGGGACGGAAAAATTCCCTTGCTAATTCCGTCGCTAATTTTCATTTTTTTGTAGTGTTTTGGCGACAAAAAAATGTTGTCGCTAATTAGCGACAAATTTAGCGACGGATAAATTTCCGTCGTTAATTTTACAAAAATTTCAAATGTTAGCGACAAATAGTTTTCGCTCGCTGATCCGTCGCAACTTTGCGACGGAAAAAATCCGTCGTAAATTTTCGTCGCTAATTAGCATTTTTCTTGTAGTGTTAATCCAGTGCCTGAGGCATCGGTATTGTAATGCCCCCAAAATTTTGACCTTAATTATTATTCAAATATTAAAATTTTGAGACCAATTTTTTTTATAAGTATAAGTAAATCAGGTCTTATAATGAGGAAACAATTTTAAAAAATGGTTAAGTCTTTGGTTGGGGTTACACTAAAGATAACAATCAAATCAAAATATACATGATATATACATTTCAAATGACGTATAATATAAGACTGAAATATAAAGAGTTTTAATTTTATTTCAAATCAGAGTATAAAAATAATAGTTCAGTCTCTACATGATCAAGTACTTAAAATGAAAAGATCATGTCTACTAAGATCGCAAGGTAAGAGTGGACCCTTGCTCCTTTGCTCCAACTACTCATTATACTTTACCTGTCCCCCTAAAACGGGGTTAGACTCGCTAAAGTCTGGTAAAGCAATCCAAACTCAAACTTAAAGAAAACATATCAAATATTTAAAGGTAAAGATATGATATATTATTCATTAATGGTCAAGTGATAGACAAGGAAATAATGTCATATGAGTCATTCATTTCAAACATTCGAACATAAAGTATTTAAAAATATTTCATCACTTAATATTCTATTCAACCTTAACTCACGTAATAAAGCATAATCTATATGCATTCAAGTCGTACAAGTTATCACATAAATATATATACGCATCTAAGACATTCAGATCATTATATCATTTACATATGCATTCATAATTCTTATAAACAATAAGTCAAATCAAATTTGGCCATTTCAGCATGAAACACATGCACATACCTTCTAAATAATTTAGTTAGATATTCATGATACATAGGTGTAATATATTCACTCAGACAATTATAATACAATCATTTACAATAAAACTATATAGGGGTGATATATCATTCACCTAATAAGTCAAAACTAATCATTTATAGGCATGATGTGTTATTCACTTATACTCTAATATAAGAGTAACAATCATAACCTCGTATCAAGATCTAAAATCAATAATGATCTTATTCTCACATCTGATTTCAATATATAATCATGCTACAACAAAAAAACCAAATCTATAGATTCATAACTGGCTATCTTAATCAACTCAGAAGATCATCACAATTCATCATAATATTTTATTTAATCATATAAATATTCACAAGATCCACGCCGGATTTCTGGGTTTAGGAAATATACAACCTCACAAGGAGTTACCACCCTAGACGAATGGTCTGCCTAGTCTTGGACAATGCACTTTCGCATAGGAATATACTGTCTTCGCGGGCTACCCGCTCTTGGACAATGCACTTCCTCCCAGAGACTTACTGCTCTAGCTGAATTACCTGATCTAGTCATGCACACCCTCACAGAGAATCCTTTGGATATAATTCCTCAATGGGTATCATATCCAGTGAAAACTATTGTGATACATGCATCAATACAATTGACTACTCTCAGGGCCGATAGCCACCAACATGAGCACAAGCATATATACAATGAATATGCATCACATCATACATCACTTCATATGACACTTAAATTATAAAATTACATATTTAACCAATAAGGTTCCACGGACCATAGTTGACTATTGAACTTAAACATTTATCACATGCAATCATAATTTCAAATCATGTGTCATTTAAATCATATCATGAAAAATAATATTATCCTACGCATCATATCATTGTCATAAGGAACACTCCATTTCGTAAATTAAACTTTGAAGCATGCATAAACAAACATGAGTTCTATGCATGCATACATGAGCATACACATTTTATAATATGAAGCAACTAAACCTCAACATACGTAGCTCCTACGTAGTTCAAGTTATACACACAAGATTAAAGTCATATATATATTTTTCACCACATGAATCAATATATCACCTTAGATATAATTACATAAGAAAGGTAGGTCAAAATGTTATTGACCATCCCATCGTACATCATACACATATGTTTCTCAAGCAAACAAGACATACAAGTTCAAAACGATTTATAACATTTGCATGCATTCTTCCATACAGGAATAAATGAGTCCATCATATGATAAGACAATATATATAATATTCATAGTATGCATCAAACACGACTTACACATATCCATAGTAGTTATATGTGCACCATGTATCAAATTCATATAAACACACAAAGTAACATAGTATGCACAAACCAAAGTATAATGACATACATTACGTACATATTATACACTCATAAGTGCATGGGCATTCAAACTCATAGACAGGTATACCTGCAACAAACACACATTATATTTTGCTAACTACAATCATGACAAGCATGATCTTTGAACTACAATTACAAGACTCCTAGATATTCACAACTAAGTGAACTGTGTGCGCATGAAGGTGTTGCATACTATAAAATAAATTTATTGGGTGATGCATTTGCACCACATACTTACCATGGGCATTTACTTAATTTTCATTTAACATTGCATTGTGTTCAATGCCCATTGGGTTATAGTCATTTTAATAATTAACATAAGTATTACATTTTTGGTATATCCTGCACTCAAATCAGTTAAACATATAAGACAACTTATGCATACATAACAACCCTAGATATCTACAGCTAAGTACGATGTGCGCATAACTTATATTCGCAATTCATTTAAATACTTAGCGCAGCAACATCATGCTTACACAATTAGTGCCTAAAAATGCTCTCTACAAGTTCAGTTAAGGTGTCTTACTTTAATAATATTAAGAATAACAAATTGAAACCCAAAAGATCGAGTTGTTTCAAAATTTGCAAAGACCGCTCAAGCAACGATGTACCGAACACTTGGTGCATGATAAAAAATACCAAAATCTCTAAAAATATGAAATCCCAAAAAAATTAAAAAGATAGGGTGAACCACCAATAAATATTAATTGTTGAGCAGAGAATGTTGCAGACACCAACATCTCCATCTCACCAAATTTGGTTACAGTAAAACATAGATTAAATATTTTAAATAGTACTTTTAATTAAAATAACCAAAATGCCTTTTGGTTAAAAATTAAGATTTTTAACTTGCTAAATTCATCTAGTAAACTCTAAACATTCAATAATATCACACCAATATTTTACAAAACTCTTAAAAATATATTTTTGATCAGAAGTAATATAATTGATTGTTAAATATTTGAAATAGTTTTAAAAATACCAATTTTACCCTTGTTAGCCAGAAATGAGTAATTGAGCATTTAAACACCAACAAACGAGATTTAAACAATAGAAACACAATTTTAACTTGAAGATAAAGATCAATTATTTATTTATTAATAATATCCAAAATTTACAGGTTTTACAAGTATAAATCATAAAACCTTCACTGCCAGATGATTCTTCGGCTGCTCCCAATCTAGGACGGTGGTCACCTTTTAAATCATTTAAAACTTTTTAGCAAAAAATGAATTTATGAGTACGTTACATCGAAATAATAGTTAGAAAGACTCAGTTACCTTAGCAAGATCTACGATAACTCTATCCTTCGAGATTATAAGACCCAAGAACATAACTTTCTCAAGTCAAAACTTACACTTAGAGAACTTAGCATACAATTGGTGTTCCATGAGTGTACTGAGTACGACCCACAAGTGATCTTGATGTTGTTCCTTGCTCTCCAAATACACCAAAATATCGTTTGTTAAGACAATAACAAAAAAATCAAGGTAGGGACGAAACACTCAATTCATTAAGTCCATGAACATGATCAGAGCATTCGTAAGCTCAAATGACATCACCACAAACTCGTAGCGTCCATATCTCATCCGAAAGGTAGTCTTCTGGATTTCATTCTCCTTCACTTGTAGGTGATGGTAGCCATAACAGAGATCGATTTTTGAAAAGATCCTCGCTCTGCGCAACTAGTCAAACATGTCTTCGATTCTGGGCAATGTGTACTTATTCTTAATGGCTGCTTGGTTGAGCAAATTGTAGTTTATGTGCAACCTCATTGATCCATCTTTCTTCTTGACGAATAAGACTGGTGCTCCTCAAGGTGAATCACTTGCCATAACAAATCTGCGATCCACCAACTTCTACAATTGCTTCTTAAGTTCTTTGAGTTCTGTTGGTGCCATATGATAAGGTGCTTTGGATACTGGTACTGTCCCAGGCAATAAGTCGATACCGAATTCTACCTCTTTGACTGACAGAAGTCTCGGTAGGTCTTCCAGAAAAATGTTTGGAAACTCTCTGACTATGTCGACGTCCTCTATCTATGGAACTTTAAACTCTGCCCCAACCACACTAACCAAAAAGGAGGTGTGTCCCCTATCCAAACATCTCAGAGCCTTCACACCCGAGATGATACTGCTACACAAGGTAGGTCCGGATATCCTGAACACAACCTCCGGGACATCTGGTCTCGAAATCATGACCTTCCATTTTCGACACAGGATACTAGCATAATGCTTAAATAGTCAGTCCATACCCAATATAACATCATATTCTTTCATATTAAGTAAGACTAAGTTGGCAGGTAAAACCTGCCCCTGCAACTCTATACTAACATTCAAGATATAAGAAATACACAAGGAAGTACTTTCGAGTGGGGTATAAACATAAAGAGAAAAAATAAGTGGTTCCACAGGTAATCCCAACCGACTCATAGAATTTACTGAATAAAAGAATGAGTATAACCACTATACAAAAGAACTAAAGGGGCTAAAGTGTTTCCACGATGAGCCATCTACAATATATTAAATACGATTTAGCTACTGTGCAATTCAATAATCTCAAACATTATTTATTTTATATAATTCTCATAATATTCATAAATGCAAAAATTTCTTAATGCAACACATGGTTATTATTAAAACATACTTACAATAAGATGCCAGATTGCTGAAGGATTGTAAACTGGTGATTTTTTGATACCAAGGGCTTCTTGTTTCATTAAAATTTTAATACTTTTCAATTATTTGAATGACTATTTAATTGGATAATTGAGTTATTGGTTTAATTCTGAAATACAATTATTTTATGCTTAGTCAATTCCTATTCGGGGTATGTGATAGTAGCAATTCTTGTAATATAATGTGTCCGAGAGAGTTAACCAATAAACTAGTTTATGAAATTGATTTAAAAAAAATAATATTTTTCCATTGTGTTTACTCACATAAGAATGACTTAAGAGTTTTGTCATTCAGATGCTTTAGTTTTGAACTATGTCCTACAGAGTTATTAAACGCCAGTGCATGCGCAGGCTGACTCCCTAGAGCTTAATTCGATTAAGGTGATGCTAATGATGAAAAACTTGGTTTAATAATTTCTATTATGTAATGGTTCAATCAGATTCATTGATGATGGTTTTGTACTGGATTTGGTACTGGAGGCTAAGACACGCTCGCGCTTGCGCTCGATGAGACCCTTGGGCGTGTAGGGGTGTTTTATCTATAAAATTTTAGGATTAAATATAAATAGATTTCATTTATAAAATTTAGAATTTTTATGTATTTAAATTATTTATTTCAAATATTCCTTAAGAGGTTAATTCACATTTTTTCAGAAATAATTTATAAAAAATTGAAACTCAATAGGATCGATGAGACCCTTGGGCATGTAAGGGTATTTCTCATACTTAGAAAATTTTGTCTAAGTCCTACATACTCTATACTCAACGTAAATTATCATTATTTAGACTATTTAATTTATTTTCTAAAAATAATATTTTCTCATAAACAAACTTTGAAAGTGATCTCTATCAGGGTCGGCAGGACCCAATGTCATTTTGAGTGTTTTATTTTATTTTCGTAGATTAGATTTCAAACTCATGAAACTAAATTCAAATTTATTGAATTCATATTACATACATATTAAGTTATTCTAAATTTGTCTGAAATCATATTCAACTTTATTTTCGTAAAAAACACCAATTATTTTATTAAATTCTAATGTTTTTTATAAATTTGATTATGAATGCGAATTTCATAAAAATCAACTCGAATCAACTTTAAGTTTTCATATAATATTTTTAATAATTTCTCTTAGGCTAATTTATATTTTTATACTTCTTTCTCATAAAATTATTATTTATTTATTAAAAATACCCTAAAGAATCACATGTATTACTTCTGAACTAAATTTAAAATCTTATATTCAATTTCAACAAAAATATAATTGATTATATTTTTCAAACTTGAATTAACATTCTATTAAGTCTTAATTTAGATTTGAATCAAACTCAAATCTAATTATAATATTTAAGACATATTTATTAAATCCGTATTCAAATCCAAACCTGATTAAAAATCAAAACCCTGATTTAGAATAAATTCTCCATTAGAAATTTATTCCGATTCCTAATAAATGTTTGAATTATAAATTAATTCTCATCTTAATCTTAAATAATATTTTTAGCCTTAATTCAATATTATTTCTCATAAAATATCAAAAATTTGTGGGTTTTACGGGAGGCATGAGCCCTTCCTCTATTTTTATAGTGCTTAGGGGTTAGGTCAAGGGTTGGAGCTAATCTCAGCCCTTGATCTAATCTAAGTCTACTTACCTTTCTCCTACCTCCTATAGTTTTCCTTTCTCTTGTTTTATTTCTCTTCTCGTTTTTTTCTATCTAAGCTTTGTTTCACACACACACACACACACACACACATATATATATATATATATATATATATATATATATATATATATATTCTATAGTGTATAGGATATACTATGTTTAATTAAAATGTATGGGCTGGTTGACACCCCTATGGGGTCTCAACCTTTCCATATTCCACATTATCAAACTTTATATATATATATATATATATATTCCTTTCTTTCTTTCTTTCCTTTTCCCAATCTCTCTTTCTTCCCTCTTAATTTTTTTCCAACCTTCCCATCCTAGAAGATTCTATGATGGGACCCCCCCCTCTTGGGAGGCTTCCTACCCAATTAGGTAAGTTTTGACTATTGCTTTCACATTTTGATTTTTGGTAACTTTTAAAACCTTGTGAATTTAAAGTTTTAAATTTATTTTTACTTCTTAAAATTGACAAGGAGGTGCCACATAGGATGTGACGGCCCACCTATGGACTCATACTATTTTATTCAATTTAATTAAATTATATTTTTCATTATAATTAATTATTTTCTTAATTAATTAAAGTTAATATTTTGGATTTCAATTCTTTTAAATCTAGAATTTAAATTTAAATGCAACCTAAATTATTTTCAAATAAATGTGGGCTTCTCTAAACCAAAATTTGGCTAGCTTAATTATATATTTATCTAATCAAATTTCAATTTCTTAAAAATATATGTTTAAAAGAAATTTTCACTAGAGTCGATAGGACCCATTGGTGTTTGAGTGTATTTCCTATATATTTTTTCTAAGTCTTACATAATCTATTGTATATTACTTATTACATATTAGCAATATCAATTTATCTCATATAAAGGCATTTACGAAAATTTATGAAAATTTCTTGAATAATCATGGGCATTATAGGTTCCCTCCCTCGTCGATTGTCATATATGAGCACAAGAGTGCTTCATCTCCCGAAGTAGATCATGCTCTAAAGGGGTGAGATGAGATTCTCACCACATTGAGGCAGAACATTCTGAAGGCTCAACAAATGCGTGAAACAAATCTATAAAAAGGGTTGATCTGATCATATGTTTAAGTAGGAGAAAAAAGCCTAGAGGACAAAAGACACTATTAAGCAAAGACTACCACAAGCTCATGCCCAAGTACTACGGACCATACTAAGTTGAGAAATGGATAGAAAAACTTGTCTACCATTTGACACTCACTAAAGAGGTGAGCATTCAATGGCGAGCCTCCAACAGTTATGGAGGTAACCCATGATGAAGATAGTGTGGCCCAACCCACTGCCATCATAAAGACAAAGAGACTATAGAAGTACGATTTGATGTGAAAACATCTTGTCAAGTGGGACCATGCGAAATGGATTCAACCACTTGGGAATGAGAATTTGACTTGAAAAAGATGTTCCTAGATTTTGGACCTTAGGGCAAGGTGATTCAGAGCGTGGTGGACTTGTAATAGTCCTAGATCTACTGAACTCACCAGGATCCGAGCTCTAAGATTGAGACCCCAACTCAACAGGAAAAGATGGCTTCCCAGGTTAAGGTGAGGCCCAAGAGAGTGATGTGGCAATCTATGTATCCTTCTCACATGTGAAAAAGTCTATGGACATGTGTTCATACCATATGGAAGAAGAGTCTAGAACAAAGGAGAGACACCTAACGGGGCCCACATGGGGGGCGTCTAATAGGAGGTATAGGGTGGGACCTTCCACTTATTGCCTTACACCTCCACTTGTTGCTTTCAACCCAACCAAGTGTCACTCTACTCTCACCACTTGTCACCTACCCCACTTCACTTCTTCCCTATAAATACCCCACTAACACTCACTCTCATTCCATGTCTCTTTCTCTCTTCCCTAAGACTCCCTCTCATCTCTCTTGTGTAATGGTGAGGTGAAGGCTAACACCTTCACCACCTTCACTAGCCACCACTCACCGCCTTGCCACCCAAACCACCTTTATCTCCTCACTGTCGCCCCTACCAGCAGAACCACCACCCTTGCACTAGCATCCCGTCGGAGGTTGCCCAGCTCCACCTTGCTCAGTCGAGTGCCACACCCGACTGCTTAGTCAATGCCACCTTCCTCCTAGACTAACTGAGCAATGCTTGTCCTAGCCAACCAACACACCATCATCGCTGCTTGCTTCGCCAGCGTTTCAACCAGAGTTTCTTGGCCATCACCTCCACCTCGATCCGCAAACCCACTTATAAGTGAGAGACCGTGTGCACTTTCATATTTTTGTCATGAAACACAAGACACTTGTTGGGCCTCACCTACATTCAAACCAACAATAAGTGCAATCCATATCACACATCTCGAAAGAAAAAAATCCTTTGGTATTTTTAAGATTTTTCACATTTTGCTTTATGATTTTACAAGGTAGGGTCTTTCATCAAATTATGTAAGAATTATATAATATTAATATTTATATTTCTCATAAAAGATATGTAAAAGAATATAAAATAATATATATATATATATTGATGTGATTGCTTGATTAAAAATTTGAAATTTATGTATAGAGTTTGCAAGCATGTTTCAAAGTATAGAAAACTGTTAGAATATGCATGTTCTACTTATGAAATACAAATGCATATTTTAAAGTATGTACCTTGCTTAAATAAGTATGTTTCATGTATGAAATATGTATGTGTGATGTGAAAATATTTCATAAATATGCATGAACTGTAATTTCTTCAAGTATCAAATATGCATGTTTCAAACTTAATTCATATATGCATGAATTTTGAATATCCTGACATATGAATTATGCATGTTTCAAAATTGGAATGATGTTTATGTGAATGATAGATGTTATGAAACCTTATCAACGCATGCCTCGAACCTTATGAGGCTCAAATATATATTTGTGAAGCATATAAAATTTCAGGAATATGCAGTTGAAATATTTAGACTGTACAATTATGGTAATTACGAGACTTCAATTATGTGGAATGCAGTCACATGAATATTAAGTTCTTTGATATGCATCTGAGAAGTTTGGATTATCCCGACCACTGTATTCCCAGTTGGTTTTCAAATACAAAGTAATGACTTCTGAAAAACCTTGAATACTTGTGTTTTAATGCACAATGAATTATAATGATGCATGTGGCCATGTCATGATGCTTGTGATGTTACACGTATTCTATGTTTAAATTGTCATATGAAATGATACATGTATATATGTAATAAATGTCAAAGCTCATGGTAGAGCTGGAGTTCATGGAATCCTATTGACTATATGTGACTATATGATATACATGCATGAAATGTTTACGGCCCATGCTGGAAGCTATGGTTTAAGGATCCAGATTGATACCCTGAGGGGAATAATGTGCAAGCCATGCATTTGCTTTGTAATGAGCTAGGGAGTTTGTGAACCCCTATGAGTACAATTGATGCACATATTAAAAACATGCACACCTAATGAATAGAATAGTTCAAGGGACCAGAGCAAAAATATGGATTATTGAATATATTAAGCCTTTTAATGAAGTGACCTAATATCCCATGACATGGTTCATGCACTATCTTGAAGAGGGTAGGCAGTACAAGTATGGAGTGACAAATGATAGTTTCATCTATCTTCTAGATATTCATGGGATCAAGACATCCCAGTTGATGTCCAGTCACTCGAAGATTAGGAGGTTGGGGCTATCAATATGTCATAGGTGATAGTTTTCTCAACTACTGTAACTAGTTCAGGATACATCCAAATTCTTCTTTAGTGTCAAACAAGAGATATCTCTAGGCCACGGGCCACCCGTTTAGACTCCTGGGCGGTTAGACCTTTGGGCTATTTAAATTATAATAGCATACTAATCGCTCAAAGTAATCTATTCTATTATGATATTTATGCATCCTTGAGTACCCGAAAGAGCTTCTAGTTAAGAGAGACAAATACCTTTTTAATCACACAATCTTGTATTGAAAACATGCCCTGTTAATCTAACCATGTTTTTGAATAATGTTGCTTAGCATTTACGAGTTTCATGCAAGCTGTATGCAATATCATAATTGATATGATTGATAAGTGACAACATGTTGAATTGCTTTTGAATACAATGAACTTGTCATAACTATTTTCACAAGCTCTGCATAAACTATGAGTGAATCTATGACTTATGTGATAGCATGTTGTACTGCTTTCGAATATTTTTTGAACCAACCCATAACCGAAATCATCAAATCTGATTTCCTACGATATATATGACTCATAACAGATCTAACTAGAGTCCTAGTTCAATTTAAACTCTTGAATTTTACCTGAATTTAACTTGAATTTTGCTCAAATTTAAAAGTTAAAATAAATAAAATCCGCAAACGCAAACTATGTACATGCACGTGCACATGCGAATACCGCACTAGCAATTTACGTGTTAACATGGTTAACTACAAACATTTGCGCACTCTCAAGTGCATGCTTATAACTCAAACTACAAAATCAAAAGCATATCTATATGTATAAAACTTATTTTGAAATGAAGTTTCAAACATACATATCTGACCTTTGAAAACCCTTTTGAAACCTTGTTCAAAAACCACATTCAAAACTGGAATTTGGTTTCACATAGGCATTTCACCGAACACTTAACGTGCGACAAAATTCCCAAGACATAATCAAAATTTCAGAATTATGCAACATACTTAACAATGTTAATACGCTAAGCTAATCATGATGATAACAAAATCAATGCATTTAATATTTTATTTCATGCAAAACCATCAAATTAGGCATTTCTAAACCTAATTCGCTACATGTAACACTACACTATGATACATAAGCAATATGTCATTAAAACACACTAGATTAATACCAAACAATAAGAATATATATTCTACAAATTTAGTTTAGGAATCTTATATTTGCAAATTGACGAAAATAAGTAACAAAATAAAAAAATCAAAGTTCCTACGAAATTACAACGAATTTGCTGCGTAGGCAAAACATCAAATTCTTGGTGTGCGACATGCAACACCAAGAAAACCATAAGAACTGGGTCAGTTGGGCATCAACTCATAGTGGGAGAGTGCTCTAATGCTACACACATAACGATAAATTCATCAAAATATGTTTTTGCACGAGCGAGAAAAACACAACATAAATTGATAACGCGAATGTCGAATAAACCACAAAACACTATACTAAAAATCTGAAACAAGGTTGGTCAGTTATATTGAGAATCTCCATAGGTTTGCACATTGTCCAAAGCACATCCACAGTGTTTGCACAAAAATCAAGGCATCTAATTCAAAGGAAAATACCAAATTCTCTTAGAAACCCAATCTAGAACAAAAAAATTTAAAGGAAAAGGTGGCTAAACGAGACCCATGCTATCATGGCTGACAAGAGTATTGTCAGCAACATGATTCCCAATCTTGAGAATCGAGCATGCAAAATGAGGAAACCAAAATGAATGAAAATATGATAAGAAAAATAATAAAACAATGGAAACTCACTAGATAAAATGGATGTAAGGATCATGACATACCCCTGCACGTTACTGAATGTAGAACCACGTCCAACCTATTGACACACATCCCAAAATAGGGCAACAAAGAAGGAAAACCGAAGAGAACTCTAGTTAGGCCCATCGGCTAGGGCTAAAAATACTAAATCGACACGAATTTAGAAAAAGAAGAGGGTGGAGAGGTAGATTACATACCTCTAAACAAAATTGATCATGCATATATTTTGCATTTTAATCATACTATTTTATGCAAGATCCAGTGAAAAGTCGCATTAAAAACTCATTCTTATTAGTGTTTTTGAGAAACTATTTTAAATTCGAAAATAAAGGCAAAATCACACATTTCACGCTCTTCCCTGTGTTTTTCAGAGTTTTAGTTAGTTTAGAATTTTCTAATGTGTAGTCTAATAGATTAGGAGTGTATTGATTAGTTTTAATTTGTTTAGAATTGTATTTTTCTTGAAAACACATTTTTTAGAGGTACTATTTTAAAATTTTCAAAAATTAATTGGGCCTTTTAGAAAATATGTTTTCTAACCTAATTTTTAGTATAAATAGGATTGTTTCAGCCATATGGGATGTTTTTGCCTTCAGAGGAAATGCAAGCCACTGTCTCTCTCCCACTCTTCTCTTCTTCCCCAGTTTTACTCTTGGTTGATTCCTCCCTCGGTTCTTCCTTTTTCTCTTGTTTCGTCTTGCTTCTAATCTCTATTATCAGCGGATTCTCCTTGTCCCCATTGTCGGAGGTACATGCAGCTCAAGGTAAGACCACTTTCTTTTTATCAACCCCTCTGTCAGAAATGAATCAGAAGGTACGTTTATTCTCTCTCATTTGTTCGTAGTTTCATAGTTTTAGTTCTTGCATGTAGTTCATTATATCATTGCATATTCATTGCATATTGATTAGATTAGTTTTATTTCTATCATCTAAAAATATAAAAAAAAAATATAAAATAGTTTAGTTTAGTTGAGTTTCTTGATTTTTGCATAGAATAATAATATTTTATTCAAATTGATAGATTTAGTATAGAGTAGTTTTATGTTTTCATGAGTTTTAATTCAGTTATGTTAGATTTAGGTTAAATTAATTTAAAAATTGGTCTTAATATTCCATTTTTGCATAGTCTTAATTAATATAGGTTAGCTGATTAGGGTTTTATGGCTTTCGTTAATTCCTTATTATTTTTAGTAAGTTAGATCATATTATTGCCTGTTATTTTATATTAATAGGTTAGTTCTTTATTGAGTCAATCTCACTCTTGTTATTCTCAACATACTAGAATAGCTTGGTTAGTTTTCCTTATCGTTAAATAGCTATTTCATTAAATTAGATAATTGATAGAAAATAGTTTAGAATAATTGTTTATTTTTAATTCAGCCAAATAGGATATTTTAATTTTCTATTATTTAGCAGTGAGTTAATATTAATTTCTTTTCTAAAAATTTGATTTTATTAATTAGATTAGAAAATACTTGTTTTAGTGTAATTATCATTTTTAATTGAATGTTTTTTCTAGCTGAATTAGATAGTTAGTTGTTGATATTTTTAATTGGTTAATTTAATTCATGTTTTATTTCTATTTTTATGTCAATTAGATCAGGGTAATTTAGTTAGATTAATTGAAATTAGATTAATTTAATTAGATTACGTAGAATTAATTATCTAGCCGATTTTTCCACTTATCTCAATTATCGATTTTTTTAGAATAGGTAATATAAATCTTCGTTTAATTGCATTTAGCTGTAGATAAATTTCAGATTTGATTAGTTAATTTTGTAGCTTAGTATTAAATTAATTCATGGTATTCTATGGTTAGTTTTAGTTTTTCTTTTAATCTTGAAGATCATTTAGAGTAATTAAATAAGAGTAGTTGATTTTGACCTTTTATTTAGTTCATAGTTTCAATTCATTAACTAGATGAGATAACTTAGTTGTTCTTTATTAGTTAGATTTGGCTTTAAGTTGATCCATGCAAGTAGCTTTAGTTAGTTTTAAATTTAGTTTTGTAGTTAAATAGGTTTAGTTCATTGTTAAAAACATTAGCTCGTTCATTGTTTTTTTTATTCATTATTAATTAATAGTTAAGTAATTTCTTTACTTTCAGATTTATTTAGTTTAGATTTCCGCACAGCATATAGTTCATGTTAGTTTGGTTTAGTTTGTTATTAGTTTTTGGCTTTATGTTAATTTGTTATTAGTTTGTTACATAAATTATTTCTTGATTGTTAGTTAGTTAGTTTTGTTATTTTGTCATTTAGTGCTCTAGTTTATTGCGGGTTAGTTCATATTTGTTACATGTAGTTAGTTTGTTCTTAGTAGTTATATTCTTGTTTTTATGATTTTTTACTAAACTAATATTAGATTTTTGTTTATTTTGTGTGTTTTGTTCTTGTTTTGTGATTTCGTTTTGCAGGAAAGCGCCTGAACATGTGGTAGGCCCCTAAAAGTACCCCTAAAGAGTTCTTTGAGGTCCCCTAAAGGTCCTTTTGAGCCTTTTATGGAGTTCTCAAGAACAAAAAAGGCCAAGACATTTATCTTAGAATAAAGTATTAGTAGTCTTGAAGCAAGGGAAGCAACTAAAGGCATCAAAAGGGACTACAAGCTCAAGCATTGAAGACCCTTTTTCTTTTATTTTTAGCTTAGGATTTATTTTATTCTTTGGGTTTGTAATAAGACCACTTAATTATTTTTATTTGTTTAAGCCTTCCACAGAGGGTCACACTCTTAATTAATTAATTCTTTTATTTTTTAAAGCAATAAAGAGTAGCTTAGTTTCTGTGGATTATAAAGTGTTTCTCGCATTCCCTGAGATCAACCCAGACTCCACCACTCGTGTGAGTCAATTTTTAGTATTTGGTGTTTGGCTTTCACACAATTTTTATTGAAAATATTGTTTTAAAAATTTATTTCAAAAATTTACACAAAAAATCAACGAAATTAGGGTTGGATGGAGGCTCAATCTCACTGAGACAGGGTTCCCAAAATTGGATTTAGTGCAACAACAAAGAAAATTTTGGTAAAAACGACTAAGGTTTATCTCGAAAGAAAAAAGACAAAAACATGAAAGATGAGGGATATAATCAATTTACCTCTATGTTGCTGCCCTTGAATGGCACAAATCTCGAAGGGCACAACCCTAGGGTGCTCAACTTGGGTGAACAGGAGGAAGAAGGGAGTTTCTTCTCAAACTGGTGGTCACAACTCATTGTAACCGACGAAATCAAAGAGAGATTTCGACTGGGGAGAGAAATAAGTGGGGTGTCGACTCCACGCCATGTCCAATGGAAGGGAGAAGGATAAATTGGAGTGAGGAGAAGGTGATTCGATGGTGGTCCTCACAGAGATCCAGCAACAGGATGGTGGTCTCCAGCGAACCAACGGCTAGTGGCCGTGAGGCTTCTGGCATCACAAATGACTGATAAAAATTAGGTTGGGTTTGGGTGAGGCCGACCAATTCAGGTGGCCTTCTTCCGATGGTGCTCCTCCAACAAAAATTAGAAGAAGAATAAAATGGTGAAGAAGGAGAAAGGCATGAAGATGGGGGTTTGGGAGTGAGAAAGAAAGAGAAGAGAGGGGCGGCAACTGAGTGAGAAGAGAAAGAAGAGGGAAGTGAGAAAGAAAGAGAAGAGAAGAGAGGGGGGTCGGGTGCCCTAGTGGGCCTCGTCCGCTTATTCCCTCTCATGTGCGCATTGGTCCAAACTAGGTCTTATTTGGATATGGTTTGGATCCAAAATTTATTACCTCAAAAAAAATATATATAACTACTTTAATTATTTAAAAAAATACTGTTTATTATGACCACTTTCTAAAGTTTAACTTATGTTTAAATTTAGTTTTATCTTATAATCCAAAATCCATAAAATTTTAGGTGTGGATTGATCCATTTGGGTCTAAACCATTTGGACTTTGTGTCTATTCTAAAACCATTTGAATATATATATATTCAAAAATAAATTCTTGCCCCTTAACGCCAGGCAGCTATACTAATACCAAATGGTTTACAGTTTTGGTACTTTCAAAAATCATAATTTATTTGATTAAAATATTTCCCATAAATTATTTTATAACCAAAATACCAAAAAATTATTTTATGACTCACTAAAAAAAAGTATAATAATTTAAATATTTTAAATAATATTTTGTCTAAAATAATTTTAGAAATATCAATTTTACCCTTATTGGTCAGAAAAGAATAATTAAGCATGTAAAATATTCATAATCGACATTTAAAAAATAAAAACATATTTCTAACTCAAGAATAAAGCTAATCTCTTTATTTATTTATGATACCAAAAATTTACAGGTTTTACAGTTGGGCATTTCATTGAACTCTGGACAAGAGACATTTTTTAGCCCTTTTTACATAAAATCTTCACCCGGTTTTGGGAGTGCACAACACTCCACTTGATTTTCAAGGTTGTAAAACTTTAGAATCCATTCTGGTGTACTTGGCATGCCTTTCTTGCATATGCTATTAAATTCTGACTCAATCCCTACAACATTCGGTGGGGATTTGGAATTCACAAGCTTGCATTCAATAATGCCTAGCGCTATGTGCCTTTGTGTCATCTCAACAAACTCCTTGAATAGTTAGCGACACTTCCTTCTGTAATCAATGAATTCGAGGGAATTGATGTCCATGCTTGGAGGTCCAGTTTTGAGTATTTTGCGTTTTGCTCACAATGCATATCAAATTTAAGGTTGTGGCTCATGTAGTTGGCTAGAAAATTTAATTTTGAATCCAATGCAACAACCTAGCTGCAAAATTCTTCATGGATTGGCGGGAATCAGGATTATGTTGTGTTGGATTAGGTACTACACTACACTACACTACAGTGCCATGCAATAATGCCATAGGAGGGGCATTTTTTAAAACTCACCCATTTATAACATCATCTTTCCTCCCAACACTGCTCGCTCCCATCTTGTTTTCCCCTCCTTAAGAGGTGACTCCAATATATGGAGATGCTTGGGATTTGGTGAATCCCTCGTCACCGCTCCCAACTATGACTCCCAAACAAAACTTAAACTTGACATGTAAAGTTATGTCTAGGGATGTAAACCCTTTGCAAATTCAGGTTGGACGTAACCAACACCAAATCCTACTAATCAGATATTGGCTGGTTGAACTCGAATTTGGTTTGGGATGAGAAAAAAGTTAATATCAAATCTATAATAAAATACACGCAATCAAGTTCAGATATTTGTTGTACCCAAAACTGAATCCAAACCCAATTAGGCTTTGTTTGAAAACTGGTGTTGGAGGGATTTGCAAGGAGTTGGAAGAAATAAAAAAACTGAACTTCAAGGGAAATGGATTTTAAAGGAGTTGTAGATTTCCTCTATTGTTTGAAAGTATAAGTAACTCTTTGAAGGATTCAAGCTTTCAACTCCTCATAGTTTCTCACCATGTTTGGCTTTAGGTGAGTGTAGTTGTAAGTAGAGGTAAGCAATGAGTCGGGCAGTCCGGCTCAGCCTGTCATGGGCCAGGCTTAAGCCTATAAATTATGTCCAAGTTCAACCCAAATCGATCTAAAACAGACTTGGGTTATAGATCGTATATAAATATATAAATAAATATATATATATATATAGAGAGAGAGAGTAATCCGTTGCTTAGGCCCATTTTTCTTTAGGTCTCATTGGGTCCCCTAAAAAATCATAGTTTTAAGTATTTTTCTCACATCTAACAGAATCTACCTGTATACATGTTTTTTTGGTGATCCAAAATGGAAGGTACTAGTTTTTCCTGGCTCAAAAAAATATATTTGATTCTCACTAAATTAATCTTGCTAAACTTATATAACGGCTCAGATCTCATAAAACATCTAAAACCTATACGGCAGAATTAGAAATGGGGCTTAATATGTTCAGTTCTCATATATATATATATATATATAACTCTTTCAAGGATTCAAGCTTTCAACTCCTAATTCCTCTTGTAGGTGAGTGTAGTTGTAAGCAGAAGTGGGCAATGAGTCTAGCAGCCTATCATGGGCCGAGTTTAGGCCTATAAATTAGGTTCAAGTTCAATCCGAACCAAGCTGAAATGGATTGGGTTGCGGCCCGATTTGACCTATATATATAAATTATATAACATAATATATATATATATATATTATAATATAATAAGCTAGGGTTGACCAGATTAGGCCCACGAACATAAGAGGTGGGTTGTGGGCCGAGGTTGGCCCAACCCATCAATTTTCAGGCCAGGCTTTGACTGGGCTAGTTGGGTCAACGTTCTGGCCCGGTCGATTAGTGGGCCGAGTCGGCCTGTTGCTCACCTTTACTTGTTAGATTCTTAATTGCACCATTATTGCAGTTAATAATAGGGTAAAATAAGTGAATATAAGATTTATTGAGGCAAATCAAATAAAAAATTTGAACCATCAGAAATTTAAGAACCCTTGTGATTCAAAGAGTTGTAAATACTGCCTTGAAATAAATTTAATTTTTTTTTTGGTATTTGTTGTAGGCTGACTCCCAACCGATTTCCCTCCGCTTCCCTCTCCCAATCACACTCCAAATCCGTTTAGGCCCATCTCCAATTACTTCAGTTTTCTCAACCCAATTCGACCAATCGAATTCAGAATCGGGTTGGATATCGGATATGTCCGATCCGTTGACATCCCTACCGTGTTTTGCCTTTCAAGAAAGCGGCGCAGCGCCAGTGAGGCATACTGAGAAGACGCCCCAATCCATCGTGTTCCCAATTTACCACCATTCGGTTCATTCCCCGAACGCCTCCGGCTCCTTCTTCATTCGACACGCCTTTTGCAGAGAAGGAAAGCTAGGAGCAAATGGCGTCCCTTCCCCTCCTCAAACTCTCCCTCCTCTCCCCGCCACCCAAAACCCTGACAAAGCCCCAAATTTTCCTGCCCCAAACCCTCCCGAGGCTTCCCGCGGCCAGGGGCAAACCGGCCGTCGTCATGGCCTCCTACAGCCCGACTCCGGCGACGGACCGCCTGATAGCGGCGGGGGCCTACTTCTTGCCCCTCTTCAACGGCCTGCAGTACGGTCGTTTCGCCTTCGTCCAGTACCCGGTGCTGGAGCGCGCCTTCGAGCCCCTCTTCCCGATCGTCTCCGCCTACCGCTCAGTGCCACTCGCGAGCTTCGTCGCCTTCTTCGCCCTCTACCTCCTCGTCGTCCGCAACACCAAGTTCGGACGATTCGTCCGCTTCAACGCGATGCAGGCCGTCGTTCTCGACGTCCTCCTGGTGCTGCCGCTGCTGATCCAGCGCATCTTCGGACCCGGCGGCGGCGGCATCGGGTTTAGGGTTTTGGTTTTGGGGTACAATTGCATGTTCGCGAGCGTCGTCGGGTGCTTCCTGTACTGCCTGGCCTCCTGCGTCCTCGGCCGGACGCCCTATCTGCCCTTCGTCGCGGAGGCCGCCGACCGGCAGCTGTGAAATTGTTAAAGTTTTTTTACTTTAGGGTTTTGATGATCAGTTTTGGCTTGGTGTAGTGTGTTAAAGAAAATGATAAAATGGATGAAATTTCGGTTCTTCCTTTTTCATTGTTGTTCTTAATTTTGTTGCTTATCATCACGATGCTCTCATTCGGCACAACGGTTCTGGGATTTTGGAATGCTTTTTTTTTTCATATTTACATGGAGAAACCAATGTTGTCAGTATCGTTATCCGCCCTGAATCGTTTGGCCAGATTCAGCTGTATCGGCCGATACAGATACTCAAGTGAATCGTTCTGTATATCAAAAAAACAAAAAAAAAAACATTATGTATCAATCAGAATGGGACGTGTTAAAACTATTAAAAAAATATTAAAAAATTATTTTTTACATTTATTAAAAAATTAATTTTTACATTTATTAAAAAATAGCCGATTCAGGGATGATGGGTATCAATTTTCTGCCAATACTATACACTCACCGATACTGACAAAATAGGGAGAAACCGGCCTGAGTAACAGAGACCTAGTCGCCCTGGCTCTGCCTACTTACGATCACTGGTTTGTTATTATAAGTTTTTCTTTTTTTAAGTTGAAATAGAAAGTTTGCTAGAGGCTTACTTATGGATGATAAAATATTTTTAATATGAAGTTGAACTTTAGTGACGGATTCTTGTGTACAAAATATTGTGTCTTTTAAGCTATGGCAACGTATATCAGATGGTTCGTGAGCATTCTTTAAGCCAAAAGTTCAGAAGGAATCCGTTGGTAAAAACATATGTTTATCTATATTTTTATGTTATTTCTAACTCATAATTATCGATTATTACTCGGCTTTCTTTTATGCTTCTAGACGATAATCGGGTTTATCTCAATTGGGAGATGGGTTTGAAACCAATGAAGTAGGTTCAAACCATGTGGTCCAAGTAGTCTATTGATCTAGGTCTGGTTTGTGAAATTTTAAACCAGACATGGATTGGGCCCAACTTCTTATTAATATCCACAAATTTTCACTACAAACATTATGAAGAGTTGGTATTTTACCAGGTTGCTGAGCGCAACTACTACTAGCAAAAAGTATAAGGTTACCTTAGCTACTACTCATTACACCCTGTAATGCAAACACTGGTCTACATTGAGCATGCCTTTTTTTTTTAATGTTTTAATATGCCATGATATTGCTATGTTTTTATTGCCATTTTATTAGAATTTTAAAAAGTTTTAAAATGAATAATATATCTTGATTTACCTTAAATATAGTAAATTTTTATTTTTTTTCAATTTATCAGTGTGAGTTTCTGCTTTATCGCGGAGCTCAGTAAATGATCAGGTTCATCTATACCTCTTAGGTTTTAATCCAAATCCATATCCATTTTCCATAAGCTAGATCTTGGCCTGACCAATTTGCATCTTAACAAACCCCAAACTGTGATTGGTGGAGTATGGAACAGCCACCATCTACTCACATCCCAGGGTGTTAACGGGTCGGGTTTACCTGGACCCGAACCAAACCCTATAGGGTCAGGGTATGGTGATGAATAATAAGACCCGATTAAGACCCATGTCCGGATCTGAAGGTCTGATTAATACATGGACTTGGGTATAGTTTGTGAAATTTTATACCAGCCTGGACCTAACTTGAGTTCCGATTAAGACCCATAATTTTTTTAACGTAAAAATGATAAAAGAATATGGTTTTGGGTATGGTCTGGGTCTGGTCCATGTAGTTTTTATCGGGTCCGGGTATGATTTTTCTTACAGTAGATCCAATTAGACCTGGGTCTGGACCTGATACCACAACTAAAAACCGAGTCCAACTTTGGTACTACCAGGGTCTGAACCAAACCCGACCGGTTGACACCCCTACTTACATCACTCACCATACACCAGACCCACTAAGCGGGTAGAGAAGTAAATGGGTCGGAATCAGTTCAGATTGAGTCACGAAGGCATTATTGAACTTGATCTAATTGGAATTGGCCCATTTAAAATCTGATGAGAAAAGCCAAACCGAGTCAAATCCGATTAGCTTCAATAGCTAATTGGAGAGATATCAAACTATTCAAAATACCAGACAAAAATCTGAACCATTTACATCTTTGGGTGGCCCGAATTGAATTACCCGGTTGAGCTATGTTAGGATCTGACCTAGATTCAACCCACTCCCCCCGCATGAAAAGGAAAAAAATGAACTACAGCAGCTTTTAGCATCAATAAACTAGGGTTCCGAACACACTAATCCAGTCCCCAATTTCCTCTTTGGTGAACCTCATTCACCTGATTAGCATTGAGCCAGAGAAGAAACCTGCGTTCGACTTTGTCTTCAAACGACTGTCACTTGACAAACTCCTCAAGCAAGTCCCAACTCCATCCAATCCAGTTGGCTGCCATAACCGAGGTCTTCCTACTCAATGCATCTGCCACTATATTCGCTTTACCTATAAGTTGTGCATGGGGTAGTTCTTTTCGTGCACCTTCAACTGTCGAGAAGTATAAGCGATGACCTTCATATGTTGTAACAAGACATAGCCCAGGCCAGTTTTTGAGGCATCACTATACATCATGAACCCTCCTAACCCTGAATGTAAAGTCAAGACTCGAGCATAGGTTAACCTTTTATTTAGCTCTTAGAAGTTCTCCCCGCAATGAGGTGACCAAATAAACCTCACCCCTTTCTACAGTAGCTTCATCATCGGAGCAACTATCCGAGAGAAGTTCTGAATGAATCGATGATAATACCCTGCCAACTCCAAGAAGCTTCTTATCTCAGTAACTGTCTTCGGTTGCTCCCAAGACAACACTACCTCCACCTTATCTAAATCTACCTCAATACCCCTTTCTGATATAACATGTCTGAGGAACATCACCTTGCCGAGCCAAAACTCACACTTTGAGAACTTAGCATAAAGCTTATGTTCTCTGAGTGTCTGTAAAATGATCCTCAGATGCTCTTTGTGTTCCTCCACACTCTCTGAATATATTATGATGTTATCAATGAAAACAATGATAAACTGATTTAGCTACAACCGGAAGACTCGATTCATCAAGTCCATAAATGTTGCTGGAGCATTCATAAGTCCAAAAGACATTACTAAAAACTCATAATGCTCGTATCAAGTCCTGAAAGTTATCTTTGAGATGTCCTCTACCTTGATCCACAATTGATGATATCCCGAATGAAGATCAATCTTCGAGAACACCTTCGTCGTGCGCAACTAGTCAAACGGGTCGTCAATCTTAGGCAAAAGATACTTATTCTTCACAATGACCTCATTCAACATGAGGTAATAAATGTAGAGTCTCATAGATATGTCATTCTTCTTGACAAATAAGACTAGTGCACCTCAAGGTGACACACTCGGTTAGATAAAACCCTTATCAAAAAGTTCTTGTAGCTGCTTCTTCAACTCAACAAGCTTAATAGGTGCCATACAATATGATACTCGGGACATTGGTGTCGTATCAGACACTAGCTCAATCAAAAACTTAATCTCTCGGTGAGGTGGTAAACCTAATAATTAAGTCTCCTAGAAAGACATAAGGAAACTCATAGACTACATCCAATTGCTCCAAAGGTGTCTCTTGGCTATCCGTAGCAAACACACTGGCCAAGAACATCGCACAACTCTGCTTGTAGTACTTAGTAAATCTTTATCACAGACATAATCTTCACATCACCCACTAGTCTAGTTGCCTAAAATACTAATGTTGACAGATCAGGGCTCTCTAAGCAGACCTTCTTGCCTCAGCACTGAAGAGTCGCATTATGTCATGATAGTTAATCCATGCCCAGAATGTAAAACCTGTAAATTATAGATATTATTAATAAATAAATATTTCATCTTTATTTTTTAGTTAGAAATGTGTTTATATCATTTAAATCTTATTTATTAGTGTTTAAATGCTCAATTACTCATTTCTGGCTAATAAGGGTAAAATTGGTATTTTTAAAACTATTTCAGATATTTAGCAATCAATTATATTACTTCTGGTCAAAAACATGTTTTTAAGAGTTTTATAAAACATTTGTGTGATATCATTGAATTTTGGAATTTACTAGATGAATTTAGCAATTTCAAAATCTTAATTTTTAACCAAGGGGCATTTTGGTCATTTTAATTAAAAGTACTATTTAAAATATTTAATCTATTTTTTTAGTAACCAAATTTGGTGAGATGGAGATGATGGTGTATACAGTATTTTCTGCTCAGCAGTTAATATTTATTGGTGGTTCACCCTATCTTTTTGGATTTTTAGGGATTTCATATTTTTAGAGCTTTTGGCAATTTTGACCGTGCACCAAGTGTTCGGTGCATCGTTGCTTGAGCAAACTTTGTAAATTTTGAAACCCCTCGCTCTTTTGGGTTTTGATTTGTTGTTCTTCATATTATTAAAGTAAGTTTTCTTAACTGAACTTATAGAGAGAATGTTTAGGCACTAATTGCGTAAGCATGATGTTGTTGTACTAAATACTTCACTGAATTGTAAATACAAGTTTTACACACACACCACACATAGTTGTGGATATCTAGGAGTGCTATGGTTGCCTATATGTTTAACTGATTTGAGTGCAGGATATACTAAAAATGTGATACTTATGCTAATTATTAAAACAACTATAAGCCAATGTGCATTGAATGCAATGCAATGCAATACGAAATGCAAATCGGGTAAATGTCTGTGGTAAGTACGTGGTGCAAATGCATCACCTAATAAATTTATTTTTATTATATGCAATATTTTCATGCTCACATACACCACTTAGTTATGGATATCTAAGATTGTTGTGATTGTAGTTCGGAGATCATGCTGAGTATGATTTGAATGTATAGGAATAGAAGTGATTTTCTTGTCGTAGTTTAGAGATCATGCTCGTCATGATTTTAGATAGCAGAATATAAAGTGTGTTTGTTGCAGGTATATGTTTGAGCATGAATTTGTGTGAATGAATGTTGCATAAATTGATGTGTTTGATATAACCATATTGAATGCTAGTGTGAAATAATAATTATGAAATCATGCATAAAAACATGAGCGATAGAATTATATTCATGATAGGATTATGCAAATACCGTTATGCATGAACTGATACATCCCATGCTCTTATGAACGAACCATAATTTGTGTGAATGCTATTAATATATATATATATATATATATATATAGAGAGAGAGAGAGAGAGAGAGAGAGAGAATATTAAGTGATGAAATGCTTTATGATTGAATGCTTGAAATGAATGATTTATAGGATGTTGTTCTCTTGTCTATCACTTGACGATTGATGAATAATATATCATGTCTTTACTTTTAAATGCTTGATATATTTTCTTTAAGTTTGAGTTTGGGTTGCTTTACTAGACTTTAGTGAGTCTGGCCCTATTTTATGAGAGACAGGTAATGCAGATAAAGTATGATGAGTATTTGTAGCGAAGGACTGGTCGAGCTGCATCCTCGAGGGTTCACTCTTACCTTGCAATCTTTATAGATATAATCTTTTCATTTTAAGTACTTGATCATGTAGAGACTCAACTATTATTTTTATACTCTGATTTGAAATAGAATTAAAAATCTTCATATTTTAGTCTTATATTGTACATGGTTTGAAATGCATATATCCCACACATTTTGATATGATTGTTATCTTTAGTGTAACCCCACCCAAAGTTTTAACCATTTTTTAAAATCATTTTCACATTATAAGATTTGATTTACTTATAAAAAAGAATTGGTCTCAAAATTTCATTATTTGAACAATAATTAAGGTTAAAATTTTGGGGGCGTTACACAGAATGACATCGTAAAATGTCATATCGAGTATGATAAGGTCTGTGGATAACTTGTGTTCCTCTGTGACTACTCAAACTGTAGGGAGATACTTTACACATCGAGTGGACGCACCTATCTGAGACATAACATCTAGTGTATTCTCTAAGCTAGATGGTGCAATGTCAAGTAATACAACAAAAGAAGCAGATATAAAAGAATGAGTTGCCCTCAAATCATGCATGACACAAGCAAGATGGTCAGCAACTATGATAATACCTTCGATCAGGTCAGTCTGATCATTTTGCTCCATGGTCGTGCTAGTGTACACCCGCTCGTTTGTCTTTCTCTGCGCCAGCTGCTGTTGAGGTCTCTACTGCTGCTGGCTATCCTATGCTCCTGACTTGTTGAGGCACTATTGTGTGATATAATCGAGTTGCTTTCACTATTAGAAGAGCCCCTTGAAGAGAGGACAAGAACCAAAAGGATGATTCTTACTACATCTCTTGCATATCGGTTGTGTCTTCCTCTACTATTGACTCTGCTAAGGATGGTTCTGGTGGTTCCCATGTTGGGTTTTCTATTTCGTATTCTTTGCCCTCTGCGTCTTGCCACCACTAGATGGGTTCTTTTGAGCTCCACCATTGTCATTACCACCCTTCTTCGATTGCCCTCCCTTGAATCACTGTCACTCATCATTTAGGATGGAAGTTGATTTAATGGCATCGCTAAACGTTGTAGGACGACTAGTCATTACCCGAACATGTAGCCCATCCTTGACTCCTCTCACATACTTAACTACCCTCGCCTTATCGTCAGCAAACAAGGTGGAACAATATCTCTCCAGGCTCCTAAATTTGGTGGTGTAGTCCACCAAACTCATGTTCCCTTGTATCTGCTCGAGGAACTACTGTTGCATTCTTTCCCTGGTGAAGGAAGGGAAGTAGGTCTCCAAAAACTCCTCTTAAAAGATCTCCCAAGGAATGGTCTTCTCAGTGCCATACTTCACCCTCCGTATTATGTCCCATCATTTCTTAGCATCGCCCTTTAGTCGGTACCTGCCAAAATCAGTCACTCTATCCTCTCGTACAGGCAGAACATGAAAAGTGTGTTCGATCTCCTCAACCCAACTCTCAACAGCTTTAGGGTTGGTCTTTCTGAAGAAAGTTGGTGGATTCAACTTCAGAAACTTCTTGTAGGTCACTGCATTAATGTTTGCGATCACAACCGATGTAGGGTGTACACAAGTCATAGGTTGAAAAGTCTACGTCTGAATATGTATTGTCATAGTCTCAGCCAGACTATTGAGATCATTCGTTAGAAAATGTCTCTGCTCTTGCCAATTTGTAAGAGTACTAGCATGACCATGAGTATATATCTATAAAAAAAATTCAACAAAAAATTATCGGTAAATTTATACCCCTAGACTAACCCTAACCCCTTAGGATTGATCTCATTTAAACAATATAATCATATCAAGCATGCAATTTAAATCATCACACATTGGTTTAAATATAACTTTCCATACAGTTAGAAATGAGTTTTTTTATAATTTCAAGACAGTAAGGAAATAAAAATTCACAAGATACCCCTTATAAATGATGTAGAGACTGCTTCTAGAGTGCGAGTTTATGATCTTTGTGGTGGTTCTGACTAGCTCTGATACCAACTCTATAATGACCCCAAACTGACCCTCGAAAAATATAAATTTTTTATACAATTATAGAAAACCTCCCAAGGACCAAGGGCACATTACAGATTTAATATTCACAACCCATCAACCATTTCAGACATAGCATAAATTTAAACCATGAACTGAAATTTATTTATTTAATTAAATAATGTCAATAAGATTCCAAATAAATGTTCAAATCAAATCCCGTGTATGTCAGAACCCAGGCCACTAGACCATAAACCTTGAGTCCTCCATCTAGACAATCCCATCATCACGGAGCCTCATTACCTAAAAACTATTTTTAGAAAATGGGTAAAAATGAACTTCTCGTATGAGAACCTCTTAAAATCCAATAGTAAGAAATTTAGCATAGATCAAATCAAATGTAAGTTTAAGAGGAATCATAGGTAATATATCATGATAACAAACTTATCATCTAAGCAGTTCAAGCAAACACTCAACAATTTCATGCTAAATCAAACATTTAGGGATGCATAAAATCAATGCTAAACATTTAGGGATGTATGAATTAATACAACATGCATGAATAACTTTTTAAGTTAAATTATCAGAATTGCTTTTGCATGCATATCCCTATTTAATGCACACAAATTTAATTTTCATTTTTTTACAAACCCACGGATACTCAAAACGGGCAAGGTTTATGAGGTTCAAGGCAGTTCTCAATTGTAACTTAACACATAATTTTATTTTAATTATTGGGTTCTACACTATTCTCAGACCAATATCAGGAATCATCACCATCAATTAAAATATTAGGAATCATCACCTAATGTCGGGACATCAAAGAAATTATTATTCATTGACGCCACTTTCTTGGTATACCAATAACTATTGTTGAGTCAACAACAACACCCCTTGCAAAGTAACTGAAAGTTTCCTACAAACGTGGCTAAGAACATGAACCACACATCGGGTTCTTTGGAACAACAAATGCACACGGTGTTTAGTATCCTCACAGTCCCTCATGACCGTCATCCAAGGTTCTCACCCTTTTAGAGAGACATCAGGGAAGAAAATTATTACATTGTTTGGTCACATTTACCATCTTAATTAATTAAGAGTTATTTATACAAGAACAATTACATAAATCAACATGCAATAGCAAATTCGGGCATTTGCCCTATCAATTTAATAGTGTAATTAATTCAAAAACAATTTCAAACAAAATTAGTTTGCAATGCATTTACAGTTTACTATCTCATGAGCAACACATGCTTCTGGCCTTCAAAGGCCTATCAGTGGTTCACACATAACCACTACGTGAATTAAATAGCATTGCACATCTCACAATAACATCAAGCATCCATAGACGAGAACAATTTATTGTTCATAGTTTAGAACATGATATCAAAACATATACAAGGCCAGTGAGTGAATACAAACTTTATAAAGCACAATTAGATCAATCATGTTGGTCTAGAATCCAAACTTTTTGAGACCGACCAATTTCGGCACTCATTAGGTTCAGATTCGATAAAATATTCATGACCAACTAGATTTCTTGATTCTAAAAGAATTCAGATTTTAGATATAACATAAGTAAATTTCAGTTTTTTAAAAACCCATTTCAAACTCTGATTTCTAATTTATTTAACAAAACAATACTCATATTTAAGAAAGCAAACAAATCATCATATATGCAATGCCACGATTACTATAGTCATATTTCTAAAGGCATGACAGACAAAAATATTGAAAACAGATTTGCAACATAGTAATTCACTTAATTGAGTTTATGCATGCCTGGACTAAAATAGAAAGTAAAACAAAATATGCATAACAAAATCATTAGATAAAAAGAATTATACATCAAAAAGTTTTTTTTTCATGTATTATTTGCAACACTTTATATATATATAATTAAGGTTTGAATCATACTAAAGATGGCAGATTTCAGGAAAAAATAAATCTGAACAGGTCGACCTTTGCATCAACTTATTTCTTAGAGTAACACAAGCTCAACTTAATTTCTTGAACACATGATAGGCTGACAATGAAAAAGGTCCAAGACATGCGATAAGTCAAGGTACATAGTGTAATGACCCCAAACTGACTCTCAAAAAATACAGAATTTTTTGTTTTAAAACAATTATGAAAAAATCTCTGAAGGACTAGGGGCGCATTACTGATTAAATATTCACAACTCATCAACCATATCAGATACAGAGTAAATTTAAACCATGAACTGAACTTTATTTATTAAATCAAATATGTCAATAAAGTTCATAAATGCAAACATCCACTCTAGCCAATCCTGTGCACATCAGAACTCGGACCACCAAACCATAAACCTTGAGTCCTCCAGCCAGCCAGTCCCTCTCATTATGGGCCTTAGTGCCTCAAAAACATTTTTAGAAAACAGGTAAAAACCAAAGTTCTCCTACAAAATCCTCTAACTTTTCAACAGTAGGAAAAATAGCATAAGGTAAATCACACATAGACTTAAGTGGAATCATAAGTAACATAATATCATAACAACCTACCATCTAAGCAATTCAAGCAAGCATTCAACAATTTCATGCTAGATCAAACATTCAAGGATGCATAAAATTAATACTAAACATTTAAGGATGCATAAATAAATTCAACATTTATGAATAACTTTTTAAGCTAATTATCAGAATTACTTTTACATGCATGTTCCTATTTAAATGCACACAAATTTAATTTTTACTTTCTTATAAACCCGCGAATACTCAAAACGAATAGAGTTTATGAGGTTCAAGGCAGTTCTCAGTCATAGCTTAACACATAATTTGTATTTTAATTACTGGGTTTTATACTTGTTTCTTGACTGATATCAGGATTCATCACCATCTATCGAGACATTAAAAATCATCACCTAATGTCGGGACTTCAAGAAAATCATTATCCATTAAAAACAATACTCATAAGAAAATATTCATGGTTCATATCATGAGAATCCTTTCACTATATCCACATGTATTATGAAAACACATGTTTATATGGTTGAGGAGAGAAAGAATAAGAAAGAGAAGAGTTTGAATAAATATCAAAGTGCATAAAACATAAATCTACTTACCTTATCTTGTGGTTGCAAGTAGCTTAAACTACTTCACCTTTGGACCTTCAACTCACTAATGGCGTAGAGTAGAGTTCCTCAATGGCACCCTATACTACACTAAAGTGGAGAAGATGAGAAAAATACTAAAATCGTTAGAGAGGAAGAGAACAACAGAGAGATAAGAGTTGAAGAACTCTTGGATGCCTCTCCTTCTCAATTTAGGGTAGTATTTATAGGCAAGAGATAATGATTACAACAAAGATGCGTGACTTAGATTATTTAGAGGACTTAGAAGGTTGGGATTTGTCTAACCCAACTCCTAAAAAAAATTCTCATGTATTTTGTAGAGATTCTACTTGGAATTTAGTAGATCTCACTTAGATTGCAAATCCCAAGGTCATGATTAGCAAAGATTGCCCCCCGCCCCCTCCCCTTGTTTGTCCTCAAGTTTAGTTCTAATTCAACTATCTTAACTACCTAGTTACCTTTTTATCATATTTTATTATTTATTATTTTTATTATTTATTGATATTCCTTTTAGGAACCTCAATTTATGAAAATTCCATATTAGTTCCTATTCTTCTTGAAATTCTATATTAGTCTTTAATTTTCTTAAAATTCCATATTAGTCTTTATTTTTCTTGAAATTCCATATTAGTCTTTTTTTTTATTAAAATTCTATTTTAGTCCTTATTTTTTTCTTAAAATTCTATTTCACTACTTTTTCTTTTTTACTTTGGATCTTCTAGTTGGATCCGATCCAATTAGGTCCAAACTCTACATTCGTACCTTAATATATTTTTCCTTAATTAAAATCATAGCTTAAGGAATAATTCAAAAGTAATTAGCTACTCTAAGGTTAATTAGACATTGTTTCTAATCAATTAAGATTATTTAATAAATAATCATTGGTTTAATCTGTTTGGTCAATTAATACAAAAATTCTATATTCTAAAAATATAAACAACATTAATTGGCTAAGTTAAACATTAAATAAATATTTTCATAACTTTGATTTTCTACATTAAAATTTTTCTTCATTGTATTAAAATTTCATAAAATTTATGGGTCTTACAAATAGACTCCCATCACCAACCACAGGTAAAAAGTGTCCTCTTGAGGTGTTATTAAAGAATCCTTCTTATTACAAATTTCTAAAAAAAATAGATGTGGTTGTGATCCATGTCGATGCCTATATAAAATTCATAAATTGGATTTGAAGTCCACTAGTGTTCCTGGGATATAGTAATCGACATAAGGGATATTACCGCCTTGACCCGTAAACTAAGAAATTTTTTATTTCCTAGCATGTTGTGTTTGTTCAATCCTACTTCCCATGCAAACAACCCACACACTCAGGTAAACCTCCTAGCATTGTTGATCGCCTAATGTTTCCCATTTTTGTGACTGGACCAGTAAGCTTCCCTCCTAGTTCTAGTCTAACTGCTAACCAACCACTGGACTTACCTACCGATGAGATTCCCACAACTCTATTTGAACACTCCTCTCCTTCTATCGTGTTCCCTACAGGAGAGCCTAGTGGACCCAGTCTGCTGCACTTGTTCCCCTTATCCCTGTCGTACTCACCATATGATAACTTGCTTTCAGGATGACACATTAAAACCTAAATGCTTTCCTTCCACTAAGTACCCACTTCCATAGACCCTTCTGACCAAACTCTGCATTGATACTGAACCTACCACATTCTCAATTGCCAATAAAGATCCCAACTGGTGCAATGCCATGGCTGACGAATATGCTAGCATGCTCAAGAATAAAACATGGTCTCTTGTGCCTCCGCGCCTCCGCATTCTGCCCAAAATGTGATTGGTTGCAAATGGATTTATAAAGCAAAAAAGAAGGTTGATGGCTCTCTTAAACGCTACAAAGTGTGCTTAATTGCAAAGGATTTTCATCAATAAGAGGGCATTGACTACTTTAAAACATTCAGTCATATCGTCAAACCCACTACCATTTAGTTAGTCATGTCTCTTGCTATCAGTTTTGGGTGGGAAGTTCATACTATGTTTGTCACATGCTCAAGGCCTATATAGCTTTATAAACACTCCATGTGCCTTATTCCAACAACTTAGTTCTTGCCTTCTCTGTATGGGATTTCAAGGATCCAAGTCAGACTCCTCTCTATCTTTAATAATGGATCTCTTGTCATGTTTATACTCGTTTATGTTCATGATATCTTTGTTACCAAAATTTCATCCCAATGACTTCATTCCTTAATTGATTGCCTCAATAAAGCCTTTGCATTCTTTGCTTTAAAGGATTTAAGTTGCTTTCATTTCTTTTTAGTCATTAAGCCATTGTTTCACTCCATTAAGTTACTTCTTACTAAGAAGAAATATACCTTGGGCTTGCTATCTTATACAAATATGCTAGGCACCAAAGTGGTGTTGACTCCTCTAGCCATTAATTCATGGTTGTCTACACTTATGAGCTACACCTTTAAAGATCCTACTTTGTATTGTAGTGTTGTTGGTTCTCTTCAATACTTGACTCACTCATCCTGACTTGGCCTTTGTGGTAAATAAGATCTGTCAATTTATGCATTGTCTCACTTATGACCATTGGCTTGTTGTCGAGCAAATTCTATGGTATTTGAAAGATACCATTCATTATGGAGTTCTATTGGCTTCTTCTTCTCTTGTTCCTACAGTCTGCACTGATGTTGATTGGGCTGGGTGCCCTAATGATCACAAATCAATTGGCGCCTATACTATCTTCATTAGGTGCAATTTAATTTCTTGGATCTCTTAGAAGCAATCAGTTGTTGCTCAGTCTAGCATGGAAGCAAAATACTATGCTTTGGCCAACGTTGTTGTTGAAGTAACTTGGGTTGGCTATCTCATGTGTGAAATTGGTTTTTCATAACTGACACCTCCCACCATTTAGTGCAACATCAGTTCTACATATCTTTTAGTGAACCTAATTATGCACTTTTGCAGCAAACACCTATGATCACTTTTCCCTCTTTTCCTACTTTCTAAATTAGTATATAGGGTCAAAAAAGTCAAAAATTCTATTTTTTAATTATTTCTTTTTGGTAAGTCTTATATCTAGTTAGGATTTAGTTGGGGAGGGACTTCAGTCAGTGCAATTGACCACTTTCTTAGTGTAGTTTAATTGTCTGTTAGGACCCAGTTTTGACAGTTAGAGGGTGTATGGGTTAAATGGGATAGGTTTAGTTTTTGGATTGAAGCTGGACCCAAACCCAGGCCAAGCACTATAAATAAAGGCATAGGGTCCCCTTGTTTTGGTTTATGGCATTTTATGGAATGAAGTTATGAGTTGAGTTTCTTTCTATTCTCTTCTCTCCCTATGATATCCCCACCTCTTTGACATCCTCTCATTTTCTTTTCATTCTCCTAGGATCCATCCTAGCCAAGCCAGAGGACCTAGCCCAAGTTGGTCTAGGTTGCCCCACAACCAAATTCGTACCTGGTGCTTCCCTAACGCCACCTAGTCTTCAAAGGTCTCCATGGAGAGGATTCTCAGTCATGGTTATGTTGATCCCTCTCTTCCCCTTTACCCCCTGATTCACATGAAGACCAGTTATCCATAGGTTGGTTAGTCATCCCTTATGAAGAGCCCAAGCATTTCTAGTGCTTGACGAGTGCAACCCTATTTTTCTAGCGATCCAAACAATATTTCATTATTGCATATCAAGAACTAGCATTCCAGAATGTGGGAGAGCTCTCCCCAATCTGCTGCATACTTATAAATAGTCTTCAACCCCTGATCCCAGCCTTAGTTAAGCATTTACTTATTTTTCAAAACTGAAAGTCTGAAAATGCATCCAGTCGATAACCTGTCCTACCCGTTTAGACAGTTCTAACAATCCTGGATTGCCAACGGCCTCTCCAGCAATCCAAGCATTGTCCAAACCTTCCCTCACATCCTAGATAGTATCACCTAACCTCAGGAAGTTCTATTGAACCCCAATAACGACCCTTAGAGCCGATCTCCCAAAAAATAGCCTTACTGATTAGGAAACCCTATGCAGTTTTGACCATTCGACTTTACAAACCCTCTCTAAAGCCAACCCTAATACCCCAAACCTCTAGAACATGTACTAGATCTCTACACATGTTTCTAGGCAGCCTAAAAACACCTAGACTAGACCTTATCCATTTTGAATTGAAACTCATACCTGAGCTACTCATTGAGCCTAATCCACCCTTATTTGGCTAGTCGATTTGTCCTAAACCTATAAGTACTTCTTCTTCCATAACCCTAAGAATTCATCGGGCTCCTAACCACCGTATATACAAGGATGCATACCATAATTCCCATAACCCACATGCCCATGGATAGTCTAGCTGGTTCGATCTGCTCACATCCACGCTATCCGATTAAAGTCTATGTTAGTTGCAAATCTGGATCTACCCATTGGGCTCAATTCTGAATCTGACTTTGGTGCATCCAACACCAACTCAAATCCAAATTATAAAGAGTTTAATAAATTTGTATAAGAGTGAACGTTCCTCACCCATCAGAGCAAATGAAAGCAGAGCAAGATCAAGTGATTGCTTCTCAAAGATTGAATCCATGTGTATTCATTGGATCCATTGAGCTATATATTGTTAGTCCTGAATTTTAGCCAAGATTCAAAAATCTGGTTCTTCTAATTTGTGAGTAGGTAATCAATGATTTTTGGTATGTACTTAGCCTCACATGTTTCCTTGTCTTGGCAATTTTTTGGAATTTATTGAGTTCCCAATTGGAAGATAATTATTTTTTACCCAGACCCTGCTATTCCATTCTGTACCAAACAAAATTTGAGCCTACTTCTTTCATCCATGTGGAAAAATCCACATCTCATAAAATTTATGGAGTTTAGCCCTGAAATATGTATCATCCCTTCTTACACCCATCCACTACCTACTATTCAAATTTTAGAATTTTTGAACATATCTACTGAGAGATAAAAATTCTAGAACATACCTGTTTGATTGTCTTGTCCACACCCTAGCATGCATCTCACCCTGTAAAAAAGATCAAAGGCTAAAAAATCATTATTCCCAAGTCCTTGAGAGTCTAAACCAGAATTTTGGTCAGTTAACTTGATTTTTTGTGGTCCTTATGTTGAGATATAAATTGTTTTAATAAAACCTATTGATTCCAAAATCAAGTAAGCCTGAATCTGTTAGACCTGACAAGTTTCCATTTTTTACCTCCTAAACCCATGTAAACCTAGCACAATGTTTCAAAAGTTGTGTTCATAGACTCTCAGGGTTCCCCAAAATGTCACGATGGAGTTTAGGTGACATAGACCATGGTTTTCATTAAGTCGCAAGACCTGAATTAAGGACAAGTATGAATTTCATGACTTGTTCCAAACATTACATGAAAATATAGTTGCGGTCGTGAAATAAATGCATGATATGGGATTCAGTTCAAATGAAAGGATGAGATATGCACTGATAAAAATGGTCAAGAAGCTTAAATGCTATACAAAAGACTGTATTGCAAGCATAGTTGATCCAATGGAGGGAATACATGTGTGAAGCATAGATCAGTCTTTGAGAAACTTATTGTGTACACTCCATAATAAGGTGCCCAAGATGCACTTTGAATCCTTACTGTGTCTGGTTGAACAAAGAGAATTTGAATGGAGAAGGATGATGAATGAGTATTGATCATTTGTGGGTGATGTCTTGCTAACCAAATGATCGATACTCAGTCTGTGTGCAGCTCGTGTGCCTCCCGCGGTAGTGGCCTTTAGAGGCCCCAATCCTAGCACAACAGTTTTATGGAGTCGAATATTCTGCCACTAGATTTTTCACCAATGGTTATTCCTCCCCCAACGTCACTAACATTGATGTCCTAGCCATGCACCATGGGCCGAGAGCATGTCTAGTTAGGCTAGCAGCTCAACCAGCCCACAACACATGGTTGCAGTCATGATGACAACAACCAAGATTTCAGCAGCACTGCACCTGTGGACGATGCCCCCGTGCGCAGTAGGAAAACACCCTTGTGTGCAGCAATAGACTAGGGTTCCCTACTGATCATGACAAGCACACTATCGAGTGCACCTAACACTCAAACTGAGCCTTTTCTTGCTTGACCTGATCAGCCATCGGTCGTAGTTGATTACATGGTGAAAGTGGTTGAAGCTCGAGTCATTAGGGAACAATCAAAACTCACTCATGACAAGAGCTCACCCTATTAAAAAAATCAGGATATTGTCCTAGGGCCCACACTGGTTGGACTAACTGAACGTTGGGTCAGTGATATAAAGGATGCCCAAACTAGGTTTCCCATCTCTCAATTGTTATCTTTAATGACCAAATCTATGACTGCATAGAGGTCTATGTGGATGATATCTTGGCCAAATCTAAGACTATGAAAGATCACATAGAGTCACTAAGAAGAGTTTTTGAATGTTTTAAAAAATACAAGCTCATTATGAACCCCCAAAAGTGTGTTTTAGTTGTTGAGTTAGTGGTGTGAGTTTTATAAAAATGATTTTTAAAACAATATTTTTAATGAAAACAAGTATGAAAGCCAGACTCCAAATAATAAAAACTGGCTTGCACGAGTGGTGGAGTCTGAGTCGATCTCAGGAAACAAAAAATACTTTGTATTCAATCACACAATTTAACTACGCTTTATTGCCAAAAATGAAAAAAAAAAACAATTAATTGAGTAAAATAAGGAATAGAGTACAACCCGCTGCGGAGGACTTTAACAATAATTAACGACCTTATTACAAATCCAATTAAATGAATAAATAAAAGAAATAAAATTCTAATCTAAAAATAAAGAAAAAAGGTCTTTAGTGCTTGAGTCTTTTAGTCCCTTCTTGAATTGATCTGCTTCCCTCTTTGCCTTCCCTCTTTGTATATTTTTGTATGGTTTGATAAATCAGAGAGAGAGCTCTGCCCTAAGGGGCTTGAAGAGCCTTTTTGAGGGCCTGAAGGAATCTCAGAGGGCACGAAAAGGGCTCACCGCACGTCCAAACGCTTTCCTGCAAAAATCATAAAATAAAACACAGCAGGATGAAGCACAAATGACAAAACAAAACAAAACAAAACAAAACAAAAAAAAGCTAAACAGGAACTAAAGCACTAGACGATGAAATAGGAAAACTAACTAACAAACTAGTAACAATTGACGAAACTAACTATTTAAATCAATTAGGCAACTAATGAATTCAAATCAAAGAAGAATGAAACTGACTACCAACATGTGAAGACGTAAGATGACTAACTGAATTAACAATAAAACTATGAACTTAGGTTAATGAAAGTAAAACTAGAAGGCAAATAATTAATCTCTAGAAAAATGTGAATTTAGAATTAACGACACACTAACTAAACATACTATAAATTAAAGCAAGCTAAGTATACTAAATAAAAAATAATAATATGAATCTAAACCTAATTAATACTCTAATTCGTTAACTTGAAACAAATGTCTAGCTACTGGTATATGCATTCAGCCATGAATAATCAACTCATAAGGTACAATTATGAACTAACATTCCAATGGGATAATATGTTAATTGAATGGCAACTAGGAAAATAAAATGAAAGACATCAATTGAGAAACCGATTAGTAAACTGTTAATTAGCTAAAATTGACAAGAAAAAAATAATAAATCACATGTAACACCACTATTTCAAATTGCAGCACATGATAAACTACCTAAAACAAAAATACGTTAATTAAACTAATGCAACCATGAAATAAATACACAAAACAAACAAACAAAAGCAAATAACCACTAATGAAATCCAGACTAATGAAAGAACTAACTAAAATGCAACTATACACGGTAGAGCACACTTAATAAAATATTTTGCTGATGGATGCTTGTATAGTAACCCAAGTAAAGGAAAGATCGGCTATCAAAAGAGAGAGAAAAAAAACATTAATAAGAACTAGTAATTCACGCAAATAAAGAAAACAACTTTACCCTATTCTTAACACATCTAGCTAACTAACTCAACGTCAGCATATCATCTGCATCTAACTTACCAAATGTTAATCGACTAACTTGTGTAAAAACATTAACTAACCTATATGAAATCAATTGACTCATTAATATGAACTAACGTGTAAATTAAAACAACTAATACAATGCACAACTTATGAAATAAATGATGGCTTGGGCATCAAATAGCGTTAATCATGCTGAATAGCGTGTTTGGCACCGTTTGAAGTTTAGGTTACTAACAGAATTAAAAACGCAGCAAACAAAAGAAAATTTTTTAACGCAGACTATGCAGACCTATACCCGTATGAACCACTTACACCCAAATTTAAAATTGACGGACAAGAATAATCACGATTCAAATAAAAGAACATGGAAATAAACGTATTGAATTAAAAAGACACACAACTAGGTTAAAACTTAGCTAACTGAATCAACTCTAAAAAAAATGCTACTTCTAATCTACAAAAAATGCAAGGCAAACAAAAATCAAAGTGTGTCAAACAAAAAATATATATATATAACACGACTAGTGTGTTATATATATATATTTTCTTTTCACAATGGCTGAAAACAAATAATCTAATTAGATGCAATAACAACGAAGAATAAAAAAAAATATGCTTTATGCAATGCTCATGCAAAACGTAAAAAATATGCATGACATGGACCTAAAAATCTACGGAGATGGGGGAGAAAGAAACAAACCGTATTGTCCGTCTCCAATGGAGGGGTTGAGAAGAAGAGTGGTTTTTACCTTGTTGCACCCAAACAGACTTCAACTCTCTCTCCGACAGAGGGGATGTGAGGAACCGGCGGCAATGGGGTTTAGAAGACAGATTGAGAATTATAAGAATCAACAAAGAAAGAAGGTAGGCAATCGATCGATCGAAAAGGAGGGAGAAATGAAGAAGGAGAGGCAAAGAAGAGAGAGAGAAAGAGAGAAGCGGAGGCTGCTGGGCTGGAAAAACAACTTCTTTGCAGTAAAAATAACTATTTACAAGCTATTCTAGGTCAAAACATGAATTTTCAAAGAAGGTCCAAAATATTTTCATAATTTTCCAAGAGGGTCTTCCTCAAAAATGTGTTTTCTAAAAGGGGTTTTCCCTAAAACTAATTAAAAATAATTAATTAAGTCCTAATCTAACTAACTTATAATTAAAAACTCTAAAACTAATAAAAATACTGGAAAATGCAGGGCAAACTTTGAAATACATGATTTTTTGATAATTTCTATTTCAATGCAATTTCTCAAAACTAACAATAAAAATGGGTTTTTAATGCAATTTTCACTGAATCATGCATAAAATAAGATGAATAAAATGCAAAATATATGCATGATCAGTCAAGTAAGCTTCTTAGCTTCATTGTTAGCAAATGTGGCACCAAAATAGACACTGTTAAATCAAGGTCATCGTGAACATGCCTCCACCTACCAATATCAAGCAATTGAGGGTTCTAAAAAAAAAAATCAAGCTATTAGGATATTCATCACTAACCTAGCCTCTAGGCATAAACTCTTCAATAGGCTCTTGAGGAAGGGTGTTGAGTTTGTTTAGGATAATGAAGGTGAGAAGTCTTTAGGCAGACTCAAGCAGTACCTGTAATATTTAAAAATTTTAAGTGAAACATTATAAAAAATTTTAGGCATATTTTATGATTTTTGAACATGCGGTTGCATTCATATCAAAATTTTGAGAAGAACAGTCTTTATTTTATTAAAAATGAAGTTGAAATGAGTTTAAAATGTACCCAACAAGTTTCAAGGGAAAAATAGTTATTACGAAAAAGTTATGAGAACAATTATGGCCTGAGGGTCATAGTCGTCTAAACCTATGTTGACCGACTTAGGGACATACATGTTATTAACTTTTGAATTGATAACAATTGGTAAATTCTTATTTTGGTAGGATTTAATTGAAAATTCAAATAAACATAAAAAGCAAATTGGACTTAGTTACATTAACTAGATTGGGATCTAGTTAATAAAACTAGGGCCCTAACCAAACTAGCTCTGGTTTGGATCTGAATTGAATTACACAGGATCCAAACCAAATCCAAAAACTCATTTTCTTTAAATATTACACGTATTGCTTTGCTTACCTCCATTTGTTTTAATAAAGTTACCATTTGTCCTAATAAACCCGGCCATGTGTTAGTTCTCACTCCCCATTTGTCAACACCATTACTACGTGTAACACCCCACTATTCTTATAAATACCCCTTCCCACATGTGGTTTACCCAATTCTCTCTCTCTCTCTCTCTCTCTCTCTCTCTCTCTCTCTCTCTCTCTCTCTCTCTCTCTCTCTCTCGGTGAGGGTGTTTCCTCACTACTTGACCACCACCTTGTGCCATCATGCCCCTCCTTTTGACGCCACCACCAGCCCACCTCGCTGCCTTGTACCACCTGACCACTGAACTGTTCTTTGTGTCGTTGGTCTTGCCGCCATTGCCTCTCCACACAACCAACACTCATCACCACCTTACATCATGATTCACTTCACTTTCATAGAACTGCTTTGAGTTTTAAGGAAGGTCTTATTACACGAATTGCATAGAGCTATGTGACGTCTTATATATATATATTTGCACGTAACTCATACGTAGATCGTGCGAAAGTTATCTCGATTGGCAAGAACAAAAAATTTTGTACGTGATGGGTGTGTAGCTTACTGTGTTTCAGGGTTTTTGAGGTGGGAAACCCGACTTTGTTTTGATAGGAGTAGACTCCTGTAGTTAAGGAGTCGACCCCTTTTTTGTTGGTTCTCTCACAGGCAAAGTCAACCCTTGTGTTTGCCAGGGTCGACCCCCTCAGGAAGGAGTCAACTCCTGTATTTTGAATAGTCAACCCCTAGAGTGGGTGGGTCGACTTCTGCTTGGCTAGGGTCGAACCCTGCAGTGGAGAGTCGACTCTTGATGAGTGAGGGTTGACCCCTGCAGTGTTTGAGTTGACTCTCGAGTGGTCTGGGTTGACTCTAGTGTGTGTGAAGGGTCTTTCCTTGGAGTTTTGAGTTTGGGTTGATGTTGTTGAGCTTAAGATTTGATATATCCAACCCAACATGATGTGGTGTATTTGTGGGACCCAGTCTTGCTAGTATCGAGGAGGTTTTATGCCTAAGTTGACCCTTGAGATAGATGGGTCGACTTTTCTTTTGAGAAATGTGCAATTCAGTTGGGTTGGGAGTTGACCCCTGATATGAGAGGGTTGACTCCTCCTTGATTCAGATTGATGGTTCAATATTGAGGGTTGACACCTGTGTGAGGGTCAATTTCTCTTATTATAGTTGAGTGAATTTTACTTTGCCGGTCCTTGGGAATGTAGGGTCAATTCCTCTCTTATGTTTTTGTTTGTGGGTCAACTCTCGAGATGAGTAAGTCAATCTCTTTTATTGCAATATTAACTTTTGTGACCCTTGTTGCGGGTTTTTGGTGAATTGAGCTGGGTAAAGGCAGTTTAACATTTGATATGGGTATGATTAATTGTGATAAACCCATCTCTTACTGTATTTCCCAAAATACCTTATTGGTTCTCGTTCCAAGAACCATCGTACTGCTGGTGATACAAATTGTCACTTTTTATCACAACAAGCTCTGCCAATTGCATGTGTTTTCATCATCATGGTGCGAAACCCAGGACATACACACTAGTCTTTGCCACATTTGGATCATGGACAAACATGCTCTACATCGGCATTGTTGCACTAACCTCATGCATTTTGAGGTAAGAGAAATTTTACACTAACTCAGATATTTGTACAATTCTAATGCATGCATAGTTTTGATAAGCTTTTACGAGCTTCTATATGTGTTTACGAGCTTTTCGATAATACATGCATGAATTATGTATGTATAAATTGAATGCATAGAAAATACATATGCTCGAGATTTAAATGCTTCATATTAGGGAATGCACATGTTTTAAATCATAAGATATAACTAATTTGATAAATCGAATACACATGCTTTGAGGTTTAATTTACAAACGTATGGATTTTAAATAAAATACGGTATTACATGTGGCTATGTTATGATGTGCTTTTATATGACGTTGGAATACTACATGAGGTGAGATTATAAATGCATGCGATAAAGGTTTAGCTCAATGATAGAGTTATTGTGTCTTAGAACCCTATCGATATGCTAACATATGTTACATGTTGAATTGTCATATGATTGTAATCTATGATATGATGCATGCTGGATGTATACATGCTTGTACCCAAATTTGTGACTATTGACCTTGTTAGAGGTTAACTATGTTTATGCATATATGACAAAGCACTGAATTAAATAATTCGTTGAGAAATTGTTCTCAAGAGGACAATCTTTGTGAGGATGTACGAGTCCAAGACTAGGTAAATTCGGCTAGGACGATCCCTGTGAGTATGTACAAGTCCAAGCCCAGGTAGTCCCATGAGGACGATCTATGTGAGGGTGTACATGTCCAAGACCAGGTAATCTGAAAAAAAAAACTTGTTTTCAAGATACGATGAATCATTGAGGATAAACACTGAAAGTAAATTATGATATACTAGATTAAAGATGTATGTTTGTGATTATGCATGTTGTTATGATAAAATATTTAATATAATATACTGCATGTATCCTTGAGGTTTCATGTCCTTATCAACTATGGACCCTGAGATAAGATTATAATTGAACATGTTAAACATGTTAGTGAATGGCTCATCACGCCTACTTAGTTACTATGTAAATGAATGTATTATATTTTTTTGATTGAAAAATATCATGTATGTATATCGTGATTGATGTATATGGCAGATTATATTATCATTAATGTGTTGTATGTATTAGCTTTATGCACTCACTATGTGTTCTAGTGTAAACCTATTAGGCTTTTATAAGTTTGATCCTTTTTATGGGATTCCAGGCAATGTATAATTACAGAGTGGATGCAAGATGCCGAGGCAGCATTGAAAGCCAATTATTTTCCTTTTTAGAGCACTGAATTGTAGATACATGTTATTAAAAACGTTATCATTTATTGAGTTGTAGCATTTTGAATGCAAAAGGTTATCCACATTAAATTCATTATAATCGTTATTGTGTGAAATGTAACCCGCTTGATGTTTTTAAACAAAAGTTAAAAAGGTTTCTGCTAACGATTTTAATAAGAAAAAAAAACTTTTAGTTTTCACGTATTTTACGAGTTAACAATCTTGGGGTGTTACAATACCTCCTCAACTCACCCATATTGAAATCCTTGACAAAAAAGAAAGTCATTACTCTTATGTCTATCTGTCAATGATGTAGCTCTACAATATCTACTTGCCCGATATAAGGATGATGAAAAGATGTAATATGACATCCATTATATAAATAAGACTTTTGTAAACTATAGAAAAATATATAATATGTTGAAGAAAACATACTACCTCTTGTTTGGGCAATTCAGAATATACTGAATTTAGACCCCTCAAAAAATCATATTTTTATGTCAAAAGAATATGATCCAAATTCAGATTCAAGTTATTGTCTGATTTAGTCATACAGTTACCCAATCACCCACAACCTTTGGAGAGAGAGAGGCCTGTAAAACAAAAGAAAGTAAAGTCTGAAATCTACCTTTTCATCCTTAAAAAAAAAAAAACTATTTGTGAGGTATAGATGTCTGTTAAGTAGTTTCCATAGAAAGAGCTTAACTTATATGTAAATTCTAATCTACTTGTCTTAAATTCGTTTGCATTTTTTATTTTATAGGGTAATATTACTTCCTTTAAATGCTTGCAGTAAATAGCAAATATTTGGTTACAGTAGGTTGTACACCTATAGTTACAAGTGCATCTAAATTTATAAATATATTGTATTAAAATTCAAGGAAGTTTATCTTAGAAAGCATGAAGTTCCCAGAAACAGAATAACTTCGAGAAACCACCAATTTTTGAAGTTTGTGCACCTTTCTAGGATTCGTTTTAACCAGGGGTGAGAAATTGCCCCCATCTGATTCACCGGATTGCTTTGTATGATATATGTAAAACCACCGACGTGGTATCCATCGGGGTCCTGTGTCAACCTGAAGGCTTAGGATCGAATCCCTCCCACACATGGGGCGGTTGTTGTTCTGGTAGGGGTCCCCCTAACCCACCTTGCCTTTCAAAAAAAAATATATATGATATATGTAAAGGGCGTATCATTGGCAGTAGAAAATATAAGGACAATGAGTTTGGCCGTCATCAACAGTTCACGAATCAACCTAGCGCTCCGCCACTGCCTCCAGCATCCCTATTTATTGCCTCCACCAACCCCCGGACCCCTCTCATAGCCACCAGAGAGAGAGATGGCACCGATAGCAGTGGGCGACTCCCTTCCTGATGGCACCGTCTCCTACTTTGACGCCGAGGAGAAGCTGCAGCAGGCTACCGTTCATTCGTTGGCTGCTGGGAAGAAGATCATCCTCTTCGGCGTCCCTGGCGCCTTCACCCCCACCTGCAGGTCCGTCTGTCTATTCCCTCTGCACCTTATGATCTTTGCCTTTTCTTTCTCCATGAATCCCGCTTTTTAATCCTCTTTGATGCTTCCCTCCCGTCTTTCCCGTCTTGGAATTCTCTAACCCTGAGCAAACCCCTTCCTTACCCATCTACTCTTATTCCTCTAATCGTCGTCATTCTTTTTGTACGTGATGGGTCTAACGATCATCCCCAAGGAATGGGAAGAGGACATGGCTTATCGTGGTTCTCCAAGAAAGTGGGATCTTCTTTTGGTCCTTTAGTGGGTCTCTGCTTTCACTGGTTTCCTGGAAAAGCCGGAAAAATTTAATGGCATATCCGAACATATCGCAGTTTTTCCAGATAAATGGGTGCATCAAAACATGCGTATGTATTCTCCCGGGCATTCCCTGTATCCCCAACTGTGGGAAATTCGGATGCACCTATTTATCCAGAGAATGGGATAATCTGGGGGACGTGTTATCGAGATTAATGCAACATCGCAACTTATCCCGCTTTTTTGTGTATTGTATGTATCCAAAGGGCCTCTTTTGGGGAAGAAACGGTTTTGGGTTTTGGGTGTCGATTTGTCTGTAGGGTCACTGGAGTTTAGACGATGTTGTCCGGGAGGTCTGGGGTTCCAATCCCTCAATTTTTGCAGGAATGAAAATGGCTTGACTATGAAGAACTGTAGTTTAGCTTTTCAGGTGGGGCATAGTATCGTATACCTCTTGGTTTCTAAAGATTAGGCCTTATTCTTGTGGTATATGGTTTCCTTTTGTTCCTTCAAAAACTGTCGGCAGCCAGTGATTAGATTACTGTTTGCAGCTTGCAGCATGTCCCCAGCTTCATTGACCATGCTGAGGATTTGAAATCGAAGGGCATCGAAGAAATTTACCTCATCAGTGGTATGCAGTCAAGCTTCTCAGTTCTTCATTAATTTCTGTGTAAAACTTTGAATCAATTTCATGCTCCTCTGATACCTTTCGCTGGCATTTAAACCAGTCTTCTGCTTGCTTCTAGATTGTTAGGCTTATTTAATCTCTATGGACCAATTCATTTTCGTGTTTATCTTAACACACGCATTTGATGGTCACATCCATGGTAAGTTGGTAGTAACTACCAACACATTGCGTGAATGTGTTTGTGATTCATTATTTCGTTTGGCAAAAGATGCTGTAAGAATGCTGCATAAACCTCTGCTCTTTCTGCCAAACGGTGATCTGTATATTAACCAGCTGTTTTGGTTCGCATATTTCACTGGGCTACTCACATGACTTTGTCATTCATGGTTGGGTAATGGGTACTGCACATTCTGTTTGCCCAAGTGCTTTAATCTTTTCAGCACAATCAATTCTTCTAGGAAGAAAATGGGTCATTTTTCTAAAGAGATTTTATAATCTTTTCTCTCAAGTATCATCACTCTTACTGCATTAACAATTCGGCACCGTGATGGATGGCTGGTTGGCTAGTTCTTTTCTTTGGCCATTTCCCTCGTTTGTTAGATTCTGAAGGTTGCTAAAGCATCGCAGGTTCAGTTAAAGTTCAGCAAACTCCAGTGCGGTCATTTCAATTAAGAGTTGGCCTTTTGAATCATGAATAGTGGTTCAGATATTCTGGTTCAATTAAATATCTTTACATAACTGCTGAATATTATTTGGAGTTGTTGCCCCAAATTCTGAATGTAAGCTTCTACTGCAGTTAATGACCCATTTGTGATGAAGGCTTGGGCTCAGACGTACCCCCACAACAAGCATGTCAAATTTCTTGCTGATGGGTCTGCAGCTTATACCCATGCCCTTGGTCTTGAGCTTGATCTCTCTGAGAAAGGGCTTGGTGTCCGCTCCCGCAGGTTTGCACTCTTGATTGACAACCTGCAAGTGAAGCTTGCCAACATTGAAGAAGGTGGTGCCTTCACTGTCAGCAGTGCCGACGACATCCTCAAGGCTCTCTAGAGTGTTATCTATGCAGCGTTCTCCCTTGTTTTCTCTTAAACTGCATGCTGGTTCTCATTTTACCGTCTTTCTACTGCTTCCATATCCTTTTAGCTGAATAAGTCTTGTTGTATTGCTAGTGAACATTGGCTCTTGGAGCTATGATCCAACTCTTTGGTGATGCAGGACTAGGACTATGTTGAATCCAATTCTGCGTTTTATCATATAACATGTGTTGGTCGTTATGCTTGTTAATCTTAAACTTTAATTACAAAGTGAGAGACCTTAAAATAAAGTAGGCTTTTACGATTATTTCTTGAAGTTGCAGATGCAGCCACTTTTCTAGATGGGGGATAGTGCTTAGTGTTAGAGTCTCTGTATAAATGATGCAGGATGCTCAATATGTATAGCGTTTGTGAGCTTAGATTGAGATATCTGGGGATTCAAGCAATTGTGTTCAGACAGTTTCAGTATGGGCATGACACCATGCTCACACACACACATTATATATATATATATATATATATATATATATATATATATAGAGAGAGAGAGAGAGAGAGAGAGAGAGAGAGATGAACATATTAGGCCCCATTTCTCGTTCTGCCCTGTTCTGCCCCATAGGTTTTAAGTGTTTTATGTGTTTAGCATGCCCGATTTAGTGGGAATCGACTTTTGGATCATGTTTTTTCAATGAAAAAACGTTTTTATGAGCCAAAAAAATTGGTACCTTTTTAGCCATTGATTTTGGATCACCGGAAAAACCTCTATAGATGTCAGACAGATTTCAGCGATCCAAAAGCTGGTTCTCACTAAACAAAACATACATCACATCTACCGTGTTAGACTGGAAAAAATAATTGAAACTATGATTTTTGAAGGGGCCTAACAAGACCTAACAAAAAGGGGGCCTAAGGAACACATTTGTCCTATATATATATATATATATATATATATATATATATATATATATATATATATATATATATATATATATATATATATATATATATATATATATAAAACGGGAAGGGAAGGTCCAAAATTTACAACCAATGATAATCAATGGCATCCATTTTCTAATGATTGAGTTTTTCATGATCGGACTTTACATATTGGTTTTTTATCATTCATTTAGTGAGTGACATATTTTGGATTATGAATTTTTTGATGGTTAGATGCATTTTTTAAAATGCTAAAAGTCAACGGCCCACAATACCTTGTATTGTACATTGTTTTTTTGAAAGGCATGTTGGGGTTAGTCAGACTCCTACCAGATAACTCTTAAGCCCCATGTGGCAGAGGGATTTGAACCTGGCCTTCATCTTGGCACAGGACCCCTCTTACCACATATGATATCACCTTGGTGGTTGTATTGTACAATTTTAAATGCATTGTGAGCTGTTGATTTTTCATGTTTCAAAATATATGTTTATATGTCAAAAAGTCTGCGTAAAGCATATATTTCTTACTAAATAAATTATAAAGAGCAAATATGAAGTCCAATGAGATGCTCAAGCATTGAAGAGGTGCCGTCCGATTATCGTTGGTTGTAAATTTTGGACTTTCCTTTAGTTTGACACCCCCCTTCCATATATATATAATAACCTACCCAATAAGAAACATTTATCGGATTTTCAATGTTTTTTCGAAATTCTGACCTTCCATATGTGTTATGCATGATTGATTTACTAGAAATTGACACTTGGATCATGCATTTTAGATAAAAAAAATGGTACTTGGAGCCTTGAAAATTTATGAAATTGTAGGCTGTTGATTTATGAAACCTTATAAAAACATATCCATGCATCGGAATCAAATGTTCCAAGAACTGATTCTTGTAAAAACAAGCGCATAGATCACATCTGTAAGGGCAGGATTTTGAAAAAACACCGAAAATTTGATAAATGTTTCTTCTTGGGTAGGTTTGGTTGGGTTTTTATTGGGTAGGTTTTCATTACAGAGAGTAACATTGAATGTGCAGTTGAACACACCGCTGATCGCACACACGATCAGCTGTTCAATGTTGCTCTTCTCGCTTCTAGCTAATCAGGCTTTTGAAGTGGTTTTTCCTTGTTTTCCTTAAATCTGTCTGTACATGTTTACATAAGTCTTGGCTCATGTTCAGCTCATAAAGAGCTCATTCTAACTTGTAAAATAGGCTTGACAATATGAATAATAGGTACTTGACTCGGCTCATATAAGCTCGTTAGGTATTAAAAAACATATTTAGATATATTTTATATGTATTTTTTTTAATATTAATTGTTCAAGCTCTAAACCAATGTATTTTTTCTATAAACAAGCCAACTCAAACTTGACATGTTTAACTCGGGCTCATTATGAGCTCGAACTCGGCTTGGCTCACCACAAGAATAAGGCAACTTCAAGCTTGGCTTGTTCAGCTTGTTTACTAGCCCTAGTTCTGCATGTTTGATTTTATAAAAAATGATTCTTGAATTATTCAATTATGATACGCTGGTAGGTTTTTATAAGGTTTAAAAATTAAAAATTGATTGTCTAAGATTTTCATAAATATTCAAGGCTTAAAAATCATGTTTTTTATTGAAAAACCATGATCCAATCTTCGTTTCTTAGTAAATTGACCATAACAAGCACATCATTTGTAATATCAAATTTGAAGAAAACATGAAAAAACCTTTTAAAAATCCGTGAGAATAGATGGGTGAAATGTTGGACGTGCATTCATCGTGATCTGCAAAGGTTACTAATTGTCGTTTGTCCGATAACATTGGATGATTTGCTCATTCGTAGTTACATGTTTCTCTCTCTCTCTCTCTCTCTCTCTCTCTATATATATATATATATATATATATATATATATATATATATATATATATAGGAAAACCCGTGAGAATGGATGGGTGAAATGTCGGACGTGCATTCATCGTGATCCGCAACGGTCACTAATTGTCGCTTGAACGATAACATTGGACGATTTGCTCATCCATTACAGATTACTCTCTCTCTCTCTCTCTCTCTATATATATATATATATATATATATATATATATATATATAGAGAGAGAGAGAGAGAGAGAGAGAGAGAGAGATTTGGTACATTCACTTAAGAATTAAAAATGTAATGGTGGTGTAGGCAGCACAAGGAAAATGCTGAAGATATAGGTTGAATGCGGTGGGAAACAAGGAAGAAGGTATAGGGGGTTAGCTTGTGTCGAGATAGGAGAGGTTGTGATGCAGCGTGAGGACAAACCGAAACACTTCTTGATCGTGCAATATACAGAATACCACAACCACGTCGAGCCACACGCTGATGGCCGTTGATGTCGTGATAGACTTAGTGTTGCCCCGACTGCTATTTTGATGCTCCTGGCAATGCACGATCATGCAGTGCAAAATAACGCAGAACACGTGAAGCAAGAAAAGAAAGCTTGGAACAAAAGAAGTCGAGCCCAATGTGACAAGCACTCATAGGGGTCACATCACACCACACTTCATCGTGGTAATGCTCTCCCATGGAAAACCGAACTAGACAACACAGGGTGATAGGTACCTCGTTTCCTTTCTTGAACCATGCCATCTTATAAGGTTGAGATAGTTTTTCTGTTTTTAGGTTCAAGGTGGACACGACACTCTCGGACACCATATTCTCGCACGCTCCGATATCAATGATAACATCACATGCACGCCCCTTACAGTTGCACCGGGTTCTAAAAATATTATTTCGCAACCATTTTGTCGGGGCCGACTCTCGGGATGTGGTCAAAACATGATGGATGGTTAACAAATTTTTGATGTTGTCGTCGAACTCAACGACTTTCATCTCGTCATCTCCCTCAACAAGCGACTCACCCTCGCTCTCGCTATCGGACACTGACTCAATAATGCCCTCCGCCAAATGGGTGTTCTTACTCACGGTGGGACACTTGGACACAATATGACCTAGTTCTTGACACCTAAAACAACGAACGGTAGACTCACTGAGCTTAGCTTTGGATCTGGTGTGGTATGCAGGTTCGGACTGATCGGGTTTGCTAGGGTTGGACTTTGAGTCTTCTTTTCTAGGGGAGCTTGCTCCCCTGGTTGGGAAACTCAACTTAGGTTGACTGGACTGATCACTACGGGATGTCCTATATTCTTGCCTCCTTTTCAATTTTTCCTCCACATTCATGGCATAACTGTTTGCCTGATCTAATGATTCGACTGTGATACAACTGAAGTCATCAGAAATAGCAGGACGAAGACCAGAAATATACCTCGTGACCTGCCGACGGGCGGTCTCCTTGATCTGCACTCGCAGGGATAGGCGATGAAACTCAACAGTATACTTCGCTACAATACTGGTGCCTTGCCGCAAGGTAAGGTACTCCTTGTAGGCTCTCTCAGCGTGATCTGACGACACGAACTTAGACTGCATCAACCGCTGCATTTCCTCCCAAGTCTATACGCGCCCTAGTCTCTGTCGCTCCCTCGACCTCTGCAGCTCAACCCACCATGTCTGCGCTAGGCCTCTCAACCGAGTAGAGGCTAGGGAGACATGACGGTGCTTAGCAACATCGTGGTAGTCGAAGAAGAACTGGACGACATAAGACCAGTCGAAGAACTGCTTCGCATTGAATCGTCTTGCGAACTCTGGAAGCTCCAACTTCACCTCGTACGTGGAGGGGCGCTCTGGTACTCTCTGCTGACGAGCCTCCTCCATGCCTGCGGGGTACTCGTTCCAGAAGGCATCATCATCCATCACGACCTCATCTCCTTCACCACGATACTGCTCTTCTGATAATTGATGCTGACGAACTCCAACGACCTGTGGTCGGCGCTCTGGTTGCGTCGGTCCCTGCTGAAGCTGCATAGGAATTTGTCTCTGTCTGGCTCGCCCGTGAGTGAGAACCATCTGCGGTCAGCGTTGTGGCACCAGTATGACAGGTGGCCCTGCTATAAGTGGAAGGGTTAGTCGGGTCTCGGGCTCTAGGGGGTAGGAATAGGATAATACGGGTTTGGGTTGTGGGTCGGGCTAGGATAGTGGTGTTGGGTCGGGTATGGTATTGGGTTTTGGATCGGAGACGGGTTAATGGGTTGGTTCTGGTGCAAGTATGGGGTCTGGTTGGTATAATATTGGGATGATTCGCCGATTGAATATGGATCGGGTCTAGTCCTCAGCTACGCGCCAGACCCAAATTTGGATAGGTTGGATCGGGGAGCCTTTTTCAATATCAAACTTCGATGAAGGATTCATGTAAACTTTTTCATTGAGAAAAATATTTTCGACATCTAATTGGTAAATGAGTCATTTTTTGATGGAAACAACTATTAGGGTTCTAACACTAGTTATCCTCGCTATTGGTGCAAAGGTTTCTTCATAATCAATTATGTACTCTTGAGAATACTTTTTTACCAACTAACCTATCTTTATATATTTTTAGAGTTTCGTCACTTTTATTTTTGACCTTAAATACTCGTCTACATTCTACAAGTTTCTTTCTTAAAGGTAAGTTAAATACTTCCTAAGTGTTGGCCTTACGAAGGGCTTCTAATTTTATATTCATGCTTTCAATCCAATGATGTGACAACTCATTATAGGAATTGAATGTTATTAAACAAACTCTATAGTTTAGAGAAAAGGATTCATAGGACACAAAGCTATTTGGTGGAATAGATGTTCGGTTGGATCTCCAAGTGGTGACTCTTATATGGGTAGACCTTGTGAATACTTTTCAAAAACACATGGTTGGTCTCTTTTCTCACGTCCGGTATAGACTTATATATCATTAGAAGGATTCTCAATCAAATTATCATCACTATGAGGTGACTCTAAATTATCATTAACATCCTGATGTTCATCATTAACATCACTATCTAAAGAGTTATCATAAATAGAATTACCATTATGATTTATTTCACAATCATTCAGTCAGAGCCGTACCTGTGTTTTATGGGGCCTGAGGCGGAGGGGAAAAATGTGTCCCCTATTAATAGTAGGAGGGGGCAGCGCCTCCGAATTTTTTTTTAAAGAATCAAAATAACAATAAAATGTGCATTCACATTAAACAAATTTAATATTACAAATATTTATATTATATTAAATAAAAATAGGGGAGCTCGGGCCTTAAAAATGAGCCCCTATTTTTTTTTTGGGCCCAGGGGCCCTGAGGCCCAAGCCTCAGTGGCCTCTTTACAGGTCCGGCTCTGCATTCAGTTCACAAGAATCACGTTCTTCTTTTGACAAAAGATCAAACAAAAATGTATAGTCTACTTCCTCTTTGTTATTCTTTTTATCCAAACCATTCTCATTTTCAAGAGTAACATCCTTAGAGACATAGTTTTTAGGTTTTTAGAATCAAAACACTCGTAACCTTTTTTGTTTTCTCCATATCCAACAAAGACACATTCAATAGAGTTTGGTGACAACTTATCATTTTTACGAGAAAGATCAAAGCATTTGCAATAAAAAATCTGTAATCGCTTGAAATCTTGTGCCATGTTAAATAATTTTTTGAATGATGAAATATTTAGTAAAGATGACGAAGGCATTCTATTTATCAAATAAGTTAAAGTCAAAACGACTTTGGCCCAAAATTTTGTAGGAATATCATTAGAGATAAGTAGGGTTCAAGCGGTTTTTATGATATGTTATATTTTTTTTCTGCCAACCCATTATGTTGAGGGGTTCTGAGGCAAGATCTTTAATGACAAATTCTATTTTATTTTAAATAATTTTAAAAATATTTTGACATATATTCTCCATCCAAATCAGACTTAAGTATATAAATATTACTTTGAAATAGGACTTAAGTATACATGAGATATAGGGCCTAGAGGAGCTTCCAAAAAGTCATTGGGAGATTCCAACAGCTATAAAAAGACAAAAAATAAAATAAAAAAATAAAAAATTGAAAAAAGACAAATCTGTCCCTAGTAGACAGAACCTATTTTAAGTGTAAAAAGATCAAAATGCCCCTAATGGGCATTGCCTATTACCTCAATATATATATATATATATATATATATATATAATACATATTTTAATATTTACTTGATTGTGTACTTCCTGAAGTTAGGAAATCAGGCCTGTACTCACTTTGTTAACCATAAACCCTACCTAAACCTAGCCAATTGCTCTTAAATGTTGACAAGTGTTACCTCCACGTTACTTTGACACCTTCAAAATTCTAGAATTTTGAGACACCTGAATTGTGGGATATGATTTTTTAGGTGCAACCCATTTCTACTTTCCTGCATTTTTTCTAAACCTATACTAACCTAGACGTGTTTCCATTAAGAACCACTTAACCTGAATCAGATCTAACTATTTGAGCTCAAATTTTGACTGTGGCCTTTCAAGACACTATTCAAGACCAAATCAAGCCTTGGCCTAAACCTAACCTATATAGAACCCAATTGGCCTCTACAAGTTCCAGTGCAGCTAGTTGCAGAGAAATTGTTGTGTGAAGTGAGATTATTAGAAGATGGCAGCCATGAAGAATGATGAGATCAGGGAAAAATGAATATGGAGTTGATGTGTATTATTAGAAGATGGCAGCCTCAACTGAGGTGAATGCAATAATTGAGAAGATTCAACGATTCTATGTTGAGATCGAGAAGCGGCGAGCTAGAGAAACATACATGAAGGTCTAGAGAAACATACATGAAGGTTCTTGACAGCCCAAGTCATCTTAAGGAGACCTTAGAGAAAATACATTGGTCTCTATGTGGCATTTTAGATTTGGGATATGAAGAATTCATGTCCTTGCTCTATGAAGATAGACTTCACTTGAAGGACAAGAAAAGACTGATGAAAATGCAGCAGCAGAGTACACATTAATGCAAGCAGATCTTGCATCCTTGTTTGCACAGCCATGCAAGGAAATCGATCAGACCCTATTGAAGGTTGATCTTTGTTCATTCTTCCTTCTCATCAATGAGGGAAAGGATGAATTAGAAGATGAATCCAAAACAGGGTGTTGAGTGTTGATTCAGATGAAGTATACAGGGAAAATGGACTTGTAGAAGATAATAAAAAGAAGAATGAGCATAACGAAGAATTTGAAGAATATACAAAGGAACTTGTCATGCACTGCAACCATTTGGCTAGGGGCCAATCTGAATTGCACCATGTATAGTTTATCACTGCATAGTCAAATTCTGTAGCATCAAGTTGCAAGTGATGAGTTGCATAGAATTGCATAGGCACGGAAGCCCTACAGTAGCAGCAACCTTGACTAGTATAGAATGAATGAAACAGATTAAATGTTTGTATTTGATCCTAGAGGAACGCACGAGTGTGAGCACCACTTGTATGGTGCCACTGCAGGCAATGGGAAAATGCCCTGTTTTCATTTACTGTCCACACATACTAATTCCCTACGCGTCCTTCATAAAGATTTTCAAAATTCTATAATTTCCCACTCTCGTTTTCTGGAGATAGGCATCAATGAACCAAGTCAATTGATATCTTTGCTAAGAGGAAAATTGCAGTAGAGTTACATCAATGGCAATAGAGATATACATGTGTTGCTTAACTGTTGCAACCGACAATGACTTGCTGCTGATATCTTCCACCTTGCAAGCTCACATTCAGGACAACAAATGACAATAATGGATTTGTGGCGGTTCCAAACTATTGTAAGAATTTCTTGTTAATATATATATATATATATATATATATATATTACTCTTTCATTTTAGAATATATTTTAGGTTTTTGCTTAAGGGCATTTTGGTTAATTGACCTAAATAACCTTTGGGGCCTCCCAACGGCTAGATATTCTGGCCATTGGGAGCTCCCCAAGATTACTTTGGTCCCCTTTACTTCTTGGCTCTTGTATATATATGGGACTACTTGTCCTATTTCATATATGCATTTTACGTGCATTATTAATAAATCATTTACTTTTAATAGTTTGAGTGACTGACCCAAAGATATTACCTTTTAGGCGGAGTCCTCTATGAAAGGGCCTACAATAGTGAACTCCTTGCATGCTTGGATGAGGAGGAGATTCAAAAGGTTGAATTTCATGGTGGTCTCTGTGGAGGACACATTAGTCTTCAGATGATGGTCAAGAAAATCTTAAGGATAAGATACTATTAACCATGGACTACGATTGTTGCTCTCATGTGAAGAAGTGTAAGTAATTAATATTTTAATTCATATGGACTCTTAGATCCAAATGGGAGGGGGGGGGGGGGGAGGTCACATAGGACGTCCCTTATGAGGGTCCAATCCATGACCATTGGCTCCAATTAATGTTTAAAATTAGATCAAATCCAAAATAACACTTTAGATCCATATTGGATCCAAATATCGATTTTAGATCCAGAACTAAATTCTAAGATCTGAAACCACTCTAACTCGTTTAGACTTCATACTTTAGCTTTTTCAATTATTCTTGAAATATTCTTCATAACTTGAAACAAAAGTTTATAATTAATTGAAATCAATAATTCACAATTATAGTCATAGATGCATCAATAATTCATCATTTATTCATTTTATTATCATAGAAAAATCTTGGGTTTTACATCATCCACATAGATAGAACAAAGTCATGATTATAAATAAACAACGATGCATCTTCACGGGAGCCAACAAAACAAAGTTCTTGAAGAAAAATGCTTAAACGATGGAACCAGGCTCGCTGAGCTTGCTCGAGACCATAAAGAGCCTTGTGTAACTTGCATACATGATTTGGATAATGCGGATCTAAAAATCCTAGAGGTTGAACCGTATAGACATCCTCTGTCAGGCACCCATGGAGAAAAGCATTATAGACATCAAGTTGACGAATGTCCCAACCAAAGTGAACAACAATGGCAATGACCGTGTGGATGCTATTGAGCTTAACTACTGGGCTAAATGTCTCAAAATAATCAACCCCAGCTTTTTGCGTATATCTTTTGGCAACCAAGCAAGCTAAGCGAGCCTTGTACCTTTCAAGAGAGCCATCTACGCGGCGCTTGATTTTGAATATCCACTTGCACCCAACAACATTGTGACTAGGAGATGGAGGCTCTAGTGTCCATGTCCCATTTTTGTTATTAGAGCTTTAATTTTTTGGAGCATAACCTGATGCCAATGTGGGTCCTTGTGAGCTTGCAAAAAACAAGTGGGTTCACGATTACGATGAAGCTCAATAAGGAAAGTAGAATGTATGAGATACTTGGTAACACAAAAGGCGTTCAGTTTAAGGGAGCCGATTTGAGATCGAGTAGCCATGTGGTGAGTTTAAGGTGACGGAGGAATAGACACGGATTCTAGGGGATGAGACTCATAACTCATAGTAGGGGAACAAGTAGGGGCTGGCGGTATAGGAGAAGTGGGATGGGGAGACTCGGCTGGAGTAGGTGTGTCTACAAAGGCCTACATGGATCGGGTAGGGTGATTGGGAGAGGGTTGAGCAACCGAATGTTGGGGCATGCTAGGAAGAGAGAGAGTGGGAAGAAAGATAACCATAGGAATGCTTGGAGGCAAAGGCGACAAGTTAAGTGAGGAGGCTGGCATAAATGCTTCTTTAAACGGGAAGAATGATTCATCAACAGTCACATTTTTAGCAACCAAGGTCTTACCACTACGCTAGTCAAGACACACGTAACCTTTATGTTGGTTGCTATAGCCAAGAAAGACACACCGAGTACTACGAAAATCAAGTTTATGTTGGTTATAAGGGTGCAAGCATGAGTAACCGGCACACTCAAAAACTTTGAGAAATGTGTACTCTGGGGCACAATTAAAAAGTAAAAAATAACGTGATTTCATATTTATGACAGGCGAAGTAAGGCGATTTATCAAATATGCAGCTGAAATGAAGGCATAGTCCCAAAATTGTAGAGGAACTACGGATTGAGCAAGAAGGGTTAATCCAATTTCTACAATATGCCTATGTTTGCGTTTAGCTGACCCATTCTGCTCATGTGTGCGAGGACATGAAATACGATGGTCAATATCGCATGATCGTAAGTACACAAACATTGAATACCACCCCAGTCGCTTTGAAGTAACTTGATGGATCAACCAATGAGATTTTCAATAAGAGTTTTGAAGACTCAAGAAACATAAAGTACGTCAGATTTTTTTTATAATACAAATTCATGTAAATCTGGAATAAGTAACAACAAAGTGCACATAGTACCTAAAACCTCTAGAAGAAGTAATCGGGTCTGGTCCCCCACACATTCAAGAGGTCCAAACACTTTATAAGAAAAATAGTCAAATGGCAAAGTGTGACTTTTGACTTGTTGATACGCTTCACAAACACTACTTCTAGAACCATCACTAAAAGGAAGACCGCACTTCTTGACGAGATGAAGTACTACTCGCATGGCTGGATGATCTATGCTGGTGCATTCTCCAACATTCACCTCTTTATTGTCTAGATTCGACTGCAAACATTTGATTTTTATAAAGTCCATTGTTACTTGTTCCCTGAGCCACTAGCATTCTCGTCTTGCGATCCTTCATATACCAAAGATAAGGTTAAAATTCAAAGTAGACATCATTATCCTTGGAAAAATGGTGAATGGATAATCAACCCATTTACAAAGTGGAGTCATTTCTACACAAATATTCAGCCAGCAAGCTGGAAACCATCAATGAAAAGGCCATCATAAAAACCTATTTTGAAATTGCTGATAATAGCCACTGGAGACAGAACAAGACCACATATACTCAGGTGGCTAGCTTGAATGCATCGATGAAAAGCCCATTTTGAAGATGTTGAGAAGAGCCACTGGGAAGTTGAGTTTGGTTCTGCTGTAATAGAATTTAGTCACGTACTCTGTTAGGCTGACACAGATTACTGAAGCAATTACATCATTAACTACTAAACCACCAAAAGACAAAGAAATGGTCTGTGCAGCATAAAAGCCACCTAGCAATGAGATGCCACCAAAGAGTGCCCTGCGGGGACGGCTTCTGAAGTAGTTCCTAGAGAGCTCGGGGATAAAGCGGATGATATCAACCAACCGCAGACGACCCCCATTCTCTTGTACTGCTCTAACAATGAGTTTTGCTTTTGATCTTGGAGGAAAGCTCCTCCAGCCACCAAACTCGGACTTCTGTATATAGCAGCTAATTCTACAAAGGCCTTGGAGCAACAACATTGAAAATGTATAATGCCATTCCAAGGGTAAGAATAAGAATTGAAAGCAGGACGTCAATCGTCAATCAAGGGAAAAACATGGGTCACTCTTTATGGCTATATTTTCTTGAATGGTCATCACTGTGCTGAACCAAACAAATAAGAATAGATCATCATCACCTATTTAACTTTTTATTACATTACTACCTTAACTATATTACCGCTGATGTGTCTTCTGAAAGTCAAAGTAGGCATCCAGGAAAGGTTGAGATTCCTATAGCTGCAGACGTCATATAGATAAGGAATAAAGATGAGGAGGATAAAAACAATAACAATGCAAAAACAAAGTGTAGCCACGCGCTGTAGGAGGCAGCAATTAACTATATTAACTATATATATATAAAGAGAGAGAAGGTAATAGAAGCTAACCACCAGCTAACCAGGCTTTTTGGAAGGTTTTTTTCATGTTTTCCTTAAATCCAACCATAACCTTGCTTTTATAAGAATAACTCTTGCAGCATCCAATTTTGATATGCAGGTAGGTTTTGAAAAGGTTTAAAATTGTCAGTTTAATATTTTCATAAATATTTAAGGCATAAAAAATCATATTTTTTATCTAAAGAACATGATCCAACATGAAATTTAACAATAAATTGACCATGTCAAAAACATGAAAAAAAATCCTTCAAAAAACCTGGTTAGCTTGTGGTTAGCTAGAAAAGTGGCTAGCAGCTACCACCTTTCTCTCTCTATATATATAGAGAGAGAGTATATTGGGTCTCTGTTAAACCATATTAGTGTTAAATCCAAGCTAAAGCGCATTGACCATCCATCGTGCATGTTGATGGATGGTCAGCATGCAAAAAATGAAAAAATCACATTTTTAACCTTTATTGTAGCACTAAGAGTGCCAATAAAGGGACTGGGACCTTTACTGACGCTTTTAATTCTCTACTAAAAGCCGAGCACATTTCTGAAAAAAGTCTTTACCGTATTCAAAGCGCCAGTAAAGGTGCCAGACCCTTTACGAGTACATTTTTAGTGCACCAGTAAAGGTCTAAAACATGATTTTTGTGTTTTTTTGCAAGTGTGAGTGACAAGATAGGATGAGAAAACAATAAGAAGTCATTCATAGTGCCACCTTCAACATGATGAAATATGAAAGTGTGAGTGACAAGATACGATGCTCAGTTACTTATTATCCTTATAACTATAACTATACGATGTTTGTGTATTTTCACCAAACTTTAATTATCATTAGCGAACTAAGCGGGTTTATCATCTCCAACAAGGACTTCATGATGGTGTGGGTAAAAAGAGAAAACTACCCCTGAAGTAGATGTTTATGTTGATGTATATATGACTTTGAATTTATATAATTGCTTTTTCATACAAGGATAAGTTTATCATTTTACCCTTTCGCCGTGTAACTTTGACATTAATTTTATTTGATTTGGTTAATCTATAAAAAAATCCATAACAAATGTACTTCACACTCGTTTAGGGATAGTTTTATCTTCCAACCCCTCCACTTTGTAGTCGTGGTATTTATATCTTTTCGTGGACCTTTTTCTTATGTTACTTATCATAAAAGTACTTGTTGAAGTTGAAAGCCCTACTCAATTCGCACTACCAGATTAATGTATGTTCAAAACCCACATGAGTTATGTTCTTATAGTTTTGTAACACACAATTTCATATTTCGTCAACAGAACATCGTGTCTTTTCACACACAATTTAACATTCCGTCTTGTTGAAGTTTACATCATGAATACCCTATCATTATTTTCTGACATAAGGGTACGTTTGTTTTTCTTGTTGAAGAAGACATCATGAATACCCAATTGTTGAAGATCACATCAAAATTAAAGTATAGGAAACACCCACACGCGTTATAATTCATACTTTTGCACGATCTTGTTGAACACGACACAGTGTATGCATCAACATACATCTCTATTTCAGCGGTAGTTTTGTCTTCCAACCCCACCACTTTATAGTTGTGGTATTTATATCTTTTCGTAGATCCTTTTCTAATGCAACTTACTATGAAAGTACTTGTTGGAGTCTAAAGTCCCACTTAATTCTCACTAACAAATTAAAATATGCTCAAAACCCATATACAACAATGTTTTGTTCTCGGAATATGAAATTGTGTATGACAAGACAATGTTCTATTAGTTATAATCATTAAAACTCTAACAACAAAACACATGGGTTTTGAGCATATTTTAATTTGCTAATGCAAATTGGGTGAGATTTTTTACTCCAACAAGTACTTTTGTTATATGTTGCATGAGAAAAGAGTTTGCGAAAAGATACAAAAACCACGACTACAGAGTTTTGGGGTAGAAAGACAAAACTACCTGTGAAATAAATACGTATGTTGATGCATAGATTGTGTCATATTCAACAAGATGGTGTGAAAGTGTGAATAATAAGATAAGATGTTCAATAGCTAGTACTCTCATGATGGCTACAATAAGATCTTGTCCACATAACATAAGAAAAATATGAGAGCTATACGAAGGCAGGGTATACAGACAAACCTACCCTTACCTGAAAAAATAACAAGACATTTATAATGTTATCTTCAACAAGATGGAATATGAAACTGTGGGTGACAAGATACGATGTTCATTTAGTTATTGTCTTTAAAACTTTAACTATATAATATTTGTGGGTTTTCACTAAACTTTAATAATCATTAGCGAACCTAGCGGGTCTCTCATCTCCAACAAGGACTATACGAGGGTTGGGGTAAAAAGACAAAACTACCCTTGAATTTGATTTTTATGTTGATGTATACATGGTGTTGTAGTCAACAAGAACAAGTTTGAAAATATAGAAGACACAATATGATATTAACCATCAAGAAAATTGGTGGTGTAGAAAGACAAACCTACCGTTATGGTGGTGGTCTAAAAAGACAAACCTATCATTACATGAAAAAATAACAAGTCATTCATAATGCCATCTTCAACTATTACGACAATGAAGTTGTACATGATACTTCAAGTACAAGGTTTTGATAATGAACAAGTGAATCAACTGTATTTCAGCTAAGGCAATGACAAAAGATGACAAGAATTGAAGAATTCAATGAAGAATCTTTGAAGACTAGTGTGCAAATATAAAATTCATTAAATGTCTTAGAATCTTGTAAGAGCCTTACTTAAAGTGCATATTTGGATTGCATTTCACATAAAAAGTCTTTAGAAAAACTTTTCTAAAAGAACCCTTCATGAAAATTATTTTAAAAAACTTTTTACTTAATTTTTCATATTTATTAGTCGACCAACAGACTCACCAGTTGACCAACTTTTTCGCGCCAAATTTTTCTAAGCTAAAACGTTAACTTTCTGAATTAATGGACTAATCGACTCTTAGTCGATCGGACATAATGTCTATTTTCTAGAAAATTTAGCAGCAGTCGACTGAAGGTTTTATCAGTCGACCAGATAGAATGTTTGTTTTTAGAAAAAAATTTAACAACAGTCGACTGAAAGGTTTTATCGTATGATGTTATGAATAATATCCTAACCAATTAAAAGAGAAGCATCAGAATGCTATGATGAAGAAAATTTCAAATTTACCACGCAATATATGATGCATGTTATATATTTGATATATATTACACACACACATATATATATATATATAATATAAATATATATAATGTCATACAATCACAAGAACTATGATGCATGCATTGATAACTTAATATTTTTATGTGCAAACTATTCATAACACGATACATTCATTTGAAGCATGCTTTCATTATACAATTTCACATGAAAGTCATAATCAAATTAAAATTAACTATATGCAAGCATGAATACAATCACATCAAACATTGCAATATATTCAAATCATTTATATAAAAAAAAGTCAAACATGTACCTACAACAAACACACTCTAATATCCCGCTAACTACTATCATGCCTAGCATGAAATCTGTACTAAAAAAATAAGAACACTTCTATTTACATACATTAAAATCATGCTCAGTATGATCTCCAAACTCCATCAAAACAATCCTAGATATCAACAACTAAGTGAGTGTATGAACAGAAAAGTGTTGCATCCAAAAAATTAAATAACATTAGCAATAAGCATCGCGCAATTTGCTCAGCAACGTACTTGCAAAAAATATATATACAAAACAATACAGGGAGGAGATTCGACCCCTCTCTGGCAAAAAAAATTAACAGGGAGGGGGCTCGGCCCCTCCCTTGCAAAAAAAAAAGAGGGGGTCGAGCGGCCTCCTGTCGGCCACCCAAAACCCGAAAGAGAGAGGGGGGGAGAGAGACATGGCATGGGGCCACCGACCACCTGTCGGCCTCCTGGCAACGAAACAGAGAAAAGGGAGGGAACTGTTTCGGATTTTCGGGCCTCCGGCAACCCGAAACAAAGAGAGGGGAGGGCACGACAGGGGTCCGACAACCTGAAAGAGAGTGAGGGGGCGAGAGACACGGTAGGGGGCCACCGACCTCCTGCCGGCCTCTCGGCAACGAAATAAAGAGAGGGGAGGGCACGATAGGGGTTGCTGGCCCTCCAGCAACTCGAAACAGAGTGAGGGGGGCAAGAGACGCGGTAGGGGTCCACCGGCCTCTTGCCGGACCCCGACAACGAAACAAAGAGCATGGAGGGCACAACAGGAGTTGTCGGCCCTTCGGCAAGCCGAAAGAGAGTAAGGGGGGCGAGAGGCGCGGTAGGGGGCCACCAACCTCCCCGCAACGAAAAAGAGAGAGGGGGAGGGCACGACAGGGGTTGCCAACCCTCTGGCAACCCGAAAGAGAGTGAGGGGGCGAGAGACGCGGCAGGGGGCCACCAGCCTCGTGTCGGCCTCCCGGCAATGAAACAGAGAGAGAGGAGGGCACTGTTTTGAATAACCCACCCTCCGGCAAACCGAAACAGAGAGAGGGGAGGGAATGACAGGGGTTGCCGACCCTCCGACAACCCGAAAGAGAGTGAGGGGGCGAGAGACGCGGTAGGGGGCCACCGACCTCCCGACAACGAAACTGAGAGAGGGGAGGGCACTGTTTCGGGTTGCCGGCCTTCCGAAAACTCGAAAGAGAGTGAGAGGGGTGGGACCAAGAGGAAGGTGAAGAAGAGGGGTGCGGGGTCACCTCCGGTTGTCGGACGAGAGGACGACGACCGACGGGTGGGCGATGGGAGGATGCGGGGTGGCGGGTGGTCGATGGGAGGTCGTGGGGCGGCAGGCGGTCAACGAGAGGTCCTGGGGAGGCGGGCAACCGACGGTAGGTCGACGGGAGGGCGACCGATGAGAGCTCGATGGCCGACAGCAGAGAAAAGAAATGGAAAAGTGACTCGAATTAGGGATTTGTGGAAAATTTAGCGACGGATTAGCGATAGCAAAATGCATCGCCTATTCCGTCGCAACTGTGGGATGGAGTAGCGACAAAATTGGTACGTCTCTAATCCGTCGTTAGGTAGCGACGGATTAGCGTCAGACTAATTTTTGTCGCTAATTTCATAAATAATTTGAATGGTAGCGACAAATATTTTGCTCTCGCTAAGCCGTCGCTAATGGGCGACCGAAAAAATCTATCGCCAATATCCGTCGCTATTTGGAATTTTTCTTGTAGTGTTCAATTACTTATTATTCGTGTAACTTTAACCAAACAATGTTTGTGGGTTTTCACCAAATTTTAATTGTCATTAGCGAACTAAGCGGGTCTATCATCTCCAACAAGGACTTCACGATGGTGAGGGTAAAAAGACAAAACTACCACTCAAGTAGATATCTATTTCAATGTATATAAGGCATTGTGGTCAACAAAAACAAGTTTGAAAATATGGATGACACGATATGCTGTTAAGCAACACATACGTTGGTGATGAATATTGTTAGAGATTGCTTAGATTAAATGAGAGAAATTTGAAAAGTATACGATGACAGTGTAAAAAGGCAAACCTATCCTTGTATGACAAAACATTAGGAAAGACATTCATAATCCCATGTACAACAAGATGAATTGTGGAAGTGTCATTGACAAGGTATGATGTTCAGTTACATATAACTTAAAATCTAACAATATAATGCATGTGTGTATTCACCATACTTTAATTTTGATGCGATCGTTTACAATGAGTACTTTTATTGATGGCAAGTATGTGAAAATACATGCAAAAAGTGATAAATAACAAGTGTACACATCAGTGGGGTAAAAACACAAAAACACCCCCAAACTGAAAAAGGATGATGATGTTATGTGACACTATGTTCAACAAGATAAAGCGTGAAAGTGTGAATGATAGGAGATGATGTTCGAGAACACGTATTTTGGTGATGGCTCCTGTTGGTGATTGACTAGGTGAAATGAGAAAAATAAGGTGGCTACACGAAGGTGGGGTAGAAAGACAAACATACCTCTATGTGAGAAAACAATGATAGGGTATTGATGATGTCATCTTTAGCAAGACAGAAAGTAAAATTGTGTGTGACAAGACATGATGTTTTGTTGACTGAATGTGAAATTGTGCGTGACAAGGCATAATGTTCCGTTAGTTATAATTAAGGAAACTCTAACAACATAACTCACATGGGTATTCACCGTACTTTAATTTTGATGGGATCATTTTCAATACGTAGTTTTATTAATGTCTAATATGCTAAAAACATGCAAAAATTAATAAATATCAAGTTACACATCGAAGGGGTAAAAACACAAAACTATCCGGAAACTGAAAAGGAATGTTGGTTTACAGGACGCCATATTCAACAATAGAAATTGTAAAAGTGTGAATGATAGGAGATGATGTTTGAGAACATGTATTTTGCTGATGGTTGTGGTTGGCGATTGACCGAGCGAAATGAGAGAAATGAGGTGGCTACACGAAGGCGGGGTAGAAAGACTAACATAACCCTATGTGAGAAAACAATGATAGGGTATTCATGATGTGATCTTGAATCAGACAAAATTTGAAATTGTGTGTGACACGATATGATGTTCTGTTGACGGAATGTGAAATTGTGTGTGACAATACACAATGTTCTGTTAGTTATAAGTAATGAAACTCTAACAACATAACCCATGTGGGATTTGAGCACATTTAATTTGGTAATGCGAATTGAGTGTGACGTTCGACTCCAACAAGTACTTTTATTATAAGTTGCACGATAAATGGTTGTGTAAAAAGATATAAATAGCACGATTACATATTTTTAGGGTAGGAAGACAAAACTACCGGTGAAATAAATATGTATGTTGATGCATAGATGGTGTTGTGTTCAACAAGATGGTGTGAAACTATGAATCACAAGATAAGGTGTTCAACAACTAGTACTCTCCCGATGGCTACAATAACAACTTGTTTATATAAAAGAAGAAAAATTAGAGTTGCACGATGTTGGCGTAGAACGACAAACCTACCCTTACGTGAAAAAACCACAAGACATTCATAATGCCATCTTCAACAAGATGGAATATGAAACTGTGAGTGACAAGATGCGATGTTCATTTAATTATTGTCCTTAAAACTTTAACTATATAATGTTTGTGGGTTTTAACTAAGCTTTAATTATCATTAGTAAACTTAGCGGGTCTCTCATCTCCAACAAGAACTATACGATGGTCAGGGTAAAAAGACAAGACGATCCTTGAACATGATTTCTAAGTTGATGTATAAATGGTGTTGTGGTTAACAAAAACAAGTTTGAAAATGTGGATGACACAATATAATATTAAGCAACAAGAACATTGGTGGTGTAGAAAGATAATCCTACCCTTATGGTGGTGGTGTAAAAGACATACCTATCATTACTTAAAAAAATAACAAGTCATTCAGAGTGCCATCTTTAACCAGATGGAATATGAAAATGTGTGACAAGATACGATGTCCAATTACTTATTATCCTTGTAATTCTAACTAAATGATGTTTTTGGGTTTTCACCAAATTTGAATTATCATTAGCAAATTAAGCGGGTCTATCATCTCCAACAAAAACTTCACTAAAGTCAGTGTAAAAAGGCAAAACTACCCCTCACGTGGATATGTATTTTGATGTATACAAGGCATTTCAACCCACAAACATTATATAGTTAAAGCTTAGTTAAAACCCACAAACATTATATAGCTAAAATATTTTTTTATAGTTGCTCAATAGCAATTGGTCAGGACGGGTTAAGAGTTCAGTACTAGTGCGTATTCTTATCCGCATAAAATCGATATGCTGAAGGCTTGAATTGGCTATTTGTAATAAATATAAAAAGAATGCATAATTTTATTTTTTAATATTATTTTAATAGCTTTAACATGTGTCATTTCTGATTGCCACATAATATTTTTTAGTTCTTCTCGCCTGCGCCTCAGGTAAATGACCGCACAACCAAAGAATTGTACAATACGAAATGACATGAAAAAACTAAATTACTAATTCTGCAATAAAAAATTTGTGAGGCTGACTAATATTTTATGATCAAAACTCCATAAACTAAAATTGTCATATATGGTATTCTTTGCAATAAAAAAAACTCGCTTTTAATTTTTAAGTAAAAAAATTACCATTTTTTTCAAAAAATGTAAGGAAGAAAAGTTGATTTTTATCACGAGAAAGTGGCTGCCGATATTTACCCAAAAAAGCGTTTAGTCACTATGCTCAGCACCATTATTTTCTGTCCTGATCCAAATCTGATTGGATCCGTCCGAGACAGGCCTAAAAAAGGCTTTCTTCAACCCACATTAGTACCGATTTCATTCGATCCATACCCGCACCAGAGTTTACACCTAAAGCGTACTCGATACGCAATTACGGGTTTTCTTGATAATGACAAAATTATAAATTCCGCCCAATTAAAAGCCTTTATTAAGCAAGTACTCCCGCCAAGTGCCAACCGCCATCCGCAAGCCAGATTTAAAACTCGTTGCGTTACCTCTTGGCTCTTTCACTCTCTAATCCAAGAACAAGAACCAGAACCAGAACATCGACGTTTCTCGAAGCTCCCGCTGAGCGCATCGTCGTCCTCCCCCTTTCCCCTCGAGAACCAGAGACGATCTGAGATTCTTGGTCCATTCGAAGCCCTAATCTCGCCGTCTGCGTCCTTCGTCGTCTGCCGACTCTCGTCTCCGTTCCCGCGAGGCTTCTGCTTCCCTTCCGCTCCCCTCTCCACGCTCAGAGCTCGGCGATGATCGTCGAATCGAGGCGATTCGTCTCTAGATCTCCTTCGTTGTACGCGAATTCTAGGCTGCGGAGCTGCGTGGTGTGTTTCTTCTTGCGAAAGGAACCCGACCGGACGGCGGATTCCTGGGAATGTGCAGAGAGGGAGGTCGATCGCGTCCCGTTTGATCTCAACATCTTCTTCGTTCTCTCTGGGTTCGCCTTCTGAGCGTACACGAGCCCGCTTATGAGTTTAGCTGCGTTTGCCTGCCTTTTTATTTCGATTTTCATTTTTTCTTACTCCGGTTTTGGTTTTTGTGGATCTAGTGTGCGATGGTTTTGATCTCAGCGTGGTTTCTTGCTCGTTGAGGCAGGAGGACACGGGGACGCATGAGATTGGTGCCAAGTTGAGGTAGGAGAACGCGGGGACGCGTGAGATTGGTGCAGCGGAGTGCCAGACGGTGTATCTCTCCGAGTAAGACGGTTTGATCGTTTGTTATTTTCTTTTTTCCCGATCCATTTGTTTTTAGCATACGCACCCCCAAACGCCTTTCTTGATTGTAGTCGAATTCGTGTAGGAAATTCATGATCTATTGTTTCGATCTTCTTTTGGAATGATTTGTACTCAAGCGAGGTTGTTTCCATTGGTGAATTGTAGGGTTCTTTGTGTTTTAGATTTTGCATGTTCTCTTCAAAGAAGTTCTGGGTTAAGTGATGTATGTGTTGTCTGTGAAGTTGACACGCTTTTGTAAATTCATTTAGTTGTTAAGATAGTCTTGGATGCTTTCTTGTTTGTCGATTCTAACCCTTCAAAATATTTATCTGACCAGGCAGTTCCTTCGTGAGGTTTATGATGGGCAGCTATTTATCAATTTGAAGAAGGGTGTGGATTTGCCTGCCATGGATCCTTAGGTCGGTTCCTTTTCTCCTTTATCTTTATTGATTCATTTTGTTGAATCTGAGTTTGCTGCCTAATGGATTTGGAGAATGTAGACTGGTCTAAAACGTTTTCCATCTTTCTTTTATGTTGAAACTGATTTTGAGTTGACCAATATGATTGCGTTAGTAATTTGAGTGAATATTGGATGAGAAGTGTTAAAACTGTTGTGAAACCCGATGATCCTGACAAACTAGACAGTGGGCCCTTCTAGTTAACCTGGGTCAACATCTGCATTTTGATATCCCAAACAAATAGAATTATCTACCACAATGCACATTAACACCTACTCGGTCTTTGGACATAGAAAATCACTTTGGATGGAGTGATAGAAGATGAAAAGGAATCTTTGCCATCTAGGGTAACTTCAGTAAGGCACTCAGACACCTTTGCATGGTCATGAAGATGAGATGCTCGTTTCTTTTTATCATGGCCTCATGTGGAGTTTGTATATATATGTATATATGTGTATGTATGCATGTATGTATCCACGTATGTATGTATGTATGTGTCATTATCTTTATTATATTTTTTGTATTTTTGTCTGAATCCTTGTTTGGTGTGGTTAGCTAACCCTAGGCATTTTAGCCATGTGAGATTGAAATATGGGTTTGTAAATTCTGGTTCATCTCTTGATCATTAGAAAAGAATAAGCCATTAACACTGTTTGGGTGAGGCTTTTTGGTCACAGTCTTTTTGACCAATTTATATGGAAGTTCTGGGTGGCTCTGGGCTATATAATGTTTTTTCTCAAGAAAAAGCTATCATGTGAAAATAGTTTCTAACAAATGCATTTTTTACACTCACTGGCAGTTCCAGTAATGTTCCATTTTGAAAATAATGCCACTTACTGATACAAAATTTCCAGGAACAAGCGATCTTTATGCAGTCATACAATATGACAACTAGGCTGTGAAATGCATGCCGAAATGGCCGAAATGGTAGTAAGTTTCACACTATTCCTTATTAGCACCAGTTGGTATGTCAGTGAAACTCAAAATTAGTTTCCTTTTTGAATTAGAATTTACTGGGTTCTGCAGAATTGCTTATTCACATGCATGCTATTGGAATCTTTTGATTCAATCTATGTTTAACATGATTTTATTGGGTTGTTTATAGTTTACCCTTGCCTCTTAAACTTGATTTTCTTAAACAGGAAAGCTTATCAGGTTTTTTTCTGAAAATTTTGGTCATTGGAGATCAAATTCTCTACCTAGTGTTTAACACATCATTGTCTAACTTCATTTTATTACACTATTATGAGTGCCTTTATCAAATGTTCTATTTATCTATACTAAGAATGATATTTATTGGATTGAATGTGATATCATGGTCAGTAAAACTGCTATCAGCTGAAGGGTCGTTACCATTCTCATGGTATTATCTGTTATAATAGTGTCTGGTGCATGTCCATTTGGCAAGCCTGATTGAGAAAGCAAATCAAAGTGCCTTTTATCTGGTAGCTTTACGTGCAAGAGTGTGTAGCCTTAAGGCTTGATCGGTCTGAATTGGCTCTGTGCTTGACCTGCTCTAAACCAGGTTATACGTTATCATTTTGATTGCATGGTTAGTGGTTGCTGAGTTGGCTGATTATGTCTGAGATGCCAGTCATTATGTGCAGAGAATATTTTTCTGCCTGCTATGAGAATACACATGCTTGGGCATTTCCAAGAAACTGAAGTTGTATGAGCGTGTAAAATACGCAGCTCATGACAGTTAAGTTCACTTCTTTGTTAAAAAGAAGGTGCTTTTTCCTGATTTATATGTTGTGCATTTTATCAAGGATTGGTTGCTGCCAAAGTATCAAATTTCAAATATAATGAAAGTTGATCTTATGCACAGAGCAAAACATACATAACACCACATACCATGCACATACGCCCGCTACAACTCATGCTCCAGGGTCATGCAGGTCATCTTTAGTTGCCCTTGACTATCTGCACAGTACCCCAATTCCAATTCTAGTAAAGCATGTGCATGATGTAGGAAGTTTTTGTTAGTCAGAGGCAGGGATTTGTGTAGATTGGATATTTTCAAGCCCCATATGAGGACTACTTGGAGTAGAAGAATATTATGTAGTTGTTTTTAACGATAGGTATCTATTGATCAAATATTTTCTAGCCCGATATAAAGACAATTTGGAGTAGAAGAATATCATATCATTACAGTTAATGATTGTTATGGGTCGGAAGTGATGGAGGCAAGGCGGATGGTTAAACTGCAATTCTTAGTTTTCTAAAGAAGATTATTGGAAATGTTAGCAATACAATTTATTACACTGAATCTAAAAGGGCTGCAATTTGATTTTGACTGATGTTTAGTCATTGTTTAGTATTTCTAAGAATACTAATTGTGTTTTCTTTGCCCCTCATCCAACAAGTACTTTTATAAGTAGTACACCTATACAATTATGGGGTAAAAAAAGAAAACTAGCCATGAGAAACAAAACTATGTCGGTGTGTACACTGTGTTGTGTTCAATTAGAACATGCGCAAAGGTGTGAATGACACAATATGATGTTCAACAACAACTATGTTGGTGATAGCCATTTTTAAAGATTTATCGTACAAAATGAGAAAAATATCCCATGTGGGTATTAACCATACCTTAATTTTGATGCGATCATTTTCAACGAGTACTCTTATTGATGGCTAGTATGCGAAAAAACATGCGAAAAGTAATAAATAGCAAGTCTACACATCTATGTGGTAAAAACACAAAACTACCCCCGAACTGAAAAATGATGCTGATGTTTATTTGATGCTCAAGTAGTTATTGTCTTTAACACTTTATCTATATAATGTTTGTGGGTTTTCACTAAACTTTAATTATCATTAGCGAACTTAGCGGGTCTCTTGTACACAAGCACTATACGACAAAACTACTACTGAATTTGATTTATATGTTGATGTATACATGGTGTTGTGGTCAATAAGAACAAGTTTGAAATGTGGATGACATGATATAATGTTATGCTACAATTCCGTGGTTGATGGATATTGTTAGAGTTCGACATTATGAAATGAGAGAAATTAGAAAGCTACACGGCAGGGTAAGAAGACAAACCTATCCCGGTATGACAAGTACTTTTAACAAGGCAACAATTATTGGGTGACGCCATGTTCAACAAGATTAAGCGTAAAAGTGTGAATGATGAGAATTGATGTTTGAGAACAAATATTTTGCTGATGGCTGTTGTTCGTGATTGACTGCGCGAAACGAGAGAAATAAGGTATCTACATGAAGGCGGGGTAGTAAGACAAACGTAGCCCTGTGTCAGAAAACAATGATAGGGTATTCATGATGTCATCTTCAACAAGACAAAATGTGAAATTGTGTGACAAGACCATGGTTGCCAGTTGAGGAAGCGGGAGCGGGAAGCGAGGCACTTTCAAAATTTTAGGAAGCGGGGAAGCGTGGGACCACTTAGGACCGATTCGGAAAGCGTCTCGGAAGCGACCTAGGAAGCGTCTCGGAAGCGACCTAGGAAGCATCTCGGAAGCGACCTAGGAAGCGTCTCGGAAGCGACCTAGGAAGAGTCTCGGAAGCGAGGGGGAAGCAAAAAAAAATAAAAATAAAAAATACAAAAAAATTGAAAAAAAAATGGAGGAAGCGAGGGGAAGTGTGGGGGAAGCGTGATGGGAAGCATGCTTCCTATTAAAGGGAAGCGTGTCCCCCATTAAAGGGAAACACGTCCCCCATTAAAGGGAAGTGCGCTTCCCAAAAAAGGGGGACGCTTCCCCCCACGCTTCGGAAGCGCGACGTTTCGCGCTTCCGAAGCGCGCTTCGGGGAAGCGCGCTTCCCCTTTTAGCAGGCGCTTCCGGTAACCCTGGACAAGACACAATGTTCTGTTGACGGAATGTGAAATTGTGTATGACAAGACAATGTTTTGGTAGTTATAATCAATGAAACTCTAACAACATAATACGTGGGTTTTGAGGATATTTTAATTTGGTAATGCAAATTGAGTTTTGATTTTCGACTCCAACAAATACTTTTATTATAAGTTGCATGAGAAAAGGGTCTGCCAAAAGATATAAATACAATGACTACAAAGTTTTGGGGTAGGAAGACAAAACTACCCGTGAAATAAATATGTATTTTGATGCATAGATGCTGCCGGGTTCAAAAAGATGGTGTGGAAGTGTAAATCACAAGATAAGATGTTTAACAGCTAGTACTCTCGTGATAGCTACAATAACAACTTGTACGTATGAAATAAGAAAAATAGGATAGCTACACGATGGCTAGGTAGAAAGACAAACATACCCTTTCGTGAGAAAACAACAAGACATTCTTATTGCCATCTTCAACAAGATGAAATATGAAATTGAGTGATTAGCTACGATATTCATTTAGTTATTGTCCTGAAAACTTTAACTATATAATATTTGTAGATTTTCATTAAACTTTAATTATTATTAGCGAACCTAGTGGGTCTCTCGTCTCCAACAAGGACTATACGATGGTCGGGGTAAAAAGACAACACTACCCCTGAATTTGATTTCTATGTCGATGTATACATGGTGTTGTGGTCAACAAGAACATGTTTGAAAATGTGGATGACACAATATGATATTAACCAACAAGAACATTGGTGGTGTAGAAAGACAAACCTACCCTTATGGTCATGGTGTAAAAAGACTAACCCATCGTTACATGAAAAAATAACAAGTTCTTCTTAGTGCCGTCTTCAACGAGATCAAATATGAAAATATGTGGCAAGATACGATGTTCAATTACTTATTATCCTTGAAACTCCAACTAAACGATGTTTGTGGGTTTTCACCAAATTTTAATTATCATTAGAGAACTAAGCGGGTCTATTGTCTCCAACAAGGACTTCACGATAGTGAAGGTAAAAAGACAAAAGTACCCCTCAAGTAGATATCTATTTCGATGTATATAACGCATTATGATCAACAAGAACAAGTTTGAAAATGTGGATGACACGATGTGATGTTAAGCAAGGCGTATGTTGGTGATGAATATTGTTAGAGATTGTTTAGATGAAATGAGAGAATTTGAAAAAGCATACGGTGGCAGGGTAAAAAGACAAACCTATCCCTGTATGACATAACAATAAGAAAGTTATTCATAATTCCATGTACAACAAGATGAAATGTGGAAGTGTCATTGACCAGGTACGATGTTCAGTTACCAATAACTTGAAACTCTAACAATATAACACATGTGGGAATTCACCATACTTTAATTTTGTTGCGATCGTTTCTAACCAGTACTTTTGTTGATGGTTAGTTTGCGAAAAAATATGCGAAAAGTAATAAGTCTACATATCGGTGAGGTAAAAACCCAAAACCACCCTCGAACCTAAAAAGGATATTGATGTTTACATGACCCCATGTTCAACAATATAAAGCGTAAAAGTGTGAATGATAGGAGATGATGTTTGAGAACAAGTATTTTGGTGATTGCTGCTGTTGGTGATTGACCAGTTGTAATGAGAAAAATAAGGTGGCTACACGAAGACGGGGTAGAAAGACAAACATACCCCTATGTGAGAAAACAATTGTAGGGTATTCTTGATGTCATTTCAGCAAGGCGGAATGTGAAAGAGTGTGTGATAAGACACACTGTTATGTTGATTGAATGTGAAATTGTGTGACGAGACACAATGTTTTTTTAGTTATAATCAATGAAATGCTAACAAGATAACCCATGTGGGTATTCACCATACTTTAATTTTGATGCGATTGTTTCCAACGAGTACTTTTATTGATGTCTAGTATGTGAAAAACATGCAAAAAGTAATAGATGGCAAGTCCACACATCAGTGTGATTAAAATAGAAAACTAACCCAGAACAGAAAAATGATGCTGGTTTACATGACGCCATGTTCAACAAGGTAAAGCTTAAAAGTGTGAATGATAGAAGATGATATTCGAGAATAAGCATTTCGGTGATGGCTGCTGATGGTGATTGATCAGGCAGAATGAGAGAAATAAGGTGGCTACATGATGCCGGGGTAGAAAGACAAGCGTAACCCTTACATGAGAAAACAACAAGATATTCATAATGCCATCTTCAACAAGATGGATTATCAAACTGTGAGTGACAAGATACGATGTTCATTTAGGTATTGTCCTTGAAACTTTAACGATATAATGTTTGTAAGTTTTAACTAAACTTTAATTATCATTAGCGAACCTAGTTGATGTCTCGTCTTCGACAAGGACTATACGATGGTCTGGGTAAAAAGACAAAACTACCCCTGAATATGATTTCTATGACGATGTGTCAATGCTATTATGGTCAACAAGAACAAGTTTGAAAATGTTGATGACACAATATAATATTAACCAACAAGAACATTGGTCGTGTAGAAAGACAATCGTACCCTTATGGTGGTGGTGTAAAAGACAAACCTATCATCACTTGAAAAGATAACAAGTTATTCATAGTGCCATCTTCAACCAGATGAAATATGAAAATGTGTGACAAGATACGATGTTCAATTACTTATTATCCTTATAAATCTAACTAAACGATGTTTGTGGGTTTTCTCCAAATTTTAATTATCATTAGGGAACTAAGCGAGTCTATTGTCTCCAAAAAGGACTTCATAATAGTGAGGGTAAAAAGACAAAACTACCCCTCAAGTAGATATTTATTTTGATGTATACCAGGCATTGCAGTCAGCAAGATGTTTGAAAATGTGGATGACACGATATGATGTTAAGCAACACATACGTTGGTGATGAACATTGTTAGAGATTGACCAGATGAAATGAGAGAAATTGGAAAAGTACACGTTGGCAGGGTAAAAAGGCAAACCTCTCCATGTATGACAAAACAATAAGACATTAATAATCTCATGAACAACAAGATGAAAGGTGGAAGTGTCATTGACAAGGTACGACGTTCAGTTTCCTATAACTTGAAACTTTAACAATATAACGCATGTGGGTATTCACCATACTTTAATTTTGATGTGATCGTTTCCACGGAGTACTTTTATTGATGGTTAGTGTGCAAAAGTGATATATAGCAAGTGTACACACCGGTGGGGTAAAAACACAAAACTACACCCAAACTCAAAAAGGATGTTGATGTTTATATGACGCCATGTTTAACAAGATAAAGCGTAAAAGTGTGAATGATAGGAGATAATGTTCGAGAACAAGTATTTTCGTGATGACAAGAACAAGTTTGAAAATGTTGATGACACAATATAATATTAACCAACAAGAACATTGGTGGTATAGAAAGACAATCCTAACCTTATGGTGGTGGTGTAACATACAAACCTATCACCACTTGAAAAAATAACAAGTCATTCATAGTGCCATCTTTACCCAGATGGAATATGAAATTGTGTGATAAGATACGATGTTCAACTACTTATTATCCTTCTAACTCTAACTAAACCTTGTTTGTGGGTTTTTACCAAATTTTAATTATCATTAGCGAACTAAGCGGGTCTATCGTCTCCAACAAGGACTTCACAATAGTGAGGGTAAAAAGGACAAAACTACCCCTCAAGTAGATATCTATTTCGATGTATACAAGGCATTGTGGTCAATAAGAACAAGTTTTAAAATTTGGGTGACACGATATGATGTTAAGCAACATGTACGTTGGTGATGAATATTGTTATAAATTTATAAGATGAAATGAGAGAAATTGGAAAAGTACCTGGTGGTAGGGTAAAAAGACAAACCTATCCCTATATGACAAAACAATAAGAAAGACATTCATAATCCCATGTAAAGCAATATGAAATATAGAAGTGTCATTGACAAGGTATGATTACCTATTACTTGAAACTTTAGCAATATAACCCATGTGGGTATTCACTATACTTTAATTTTGATGCGATCATTTTTTATGAGTACTTTTATTGATGGCTAGTATGCAAAAAGTGATAAATAGCAAGTCTACTCACCGGTGGGGTAAAAACATAAAACTACCCCGAACTGAAAAAGGATGCTCATGTTTATATGGCGCCATGTTTAACAAGATAAAGCGTAAAAGTGTGAATGGTAGGAGATGATGTTCAAGAACACGTATTATGGTGATGGCTGTTGTTAGTGATTAATCGGGCGAAATGAGAGAAATAAGGTGGCTACATGAAGGCGAGGTTGAAAGACAAACCGACTCTTAGGTGAGAAAACAATGATAGGGTATTCATGATGTTATCTTTAACAAGACAAAATATTAAATTGTGTGTGACTAGACACGATGTTCTGTTAATGGAACATGAAATTGTGTGTAACAAGAAACAATGTTCTGTTTGTTATAATCAATGCAACTCTATCAAAATAACCCATATGGGTTTTGACCATACTTTAATCTGGTAGTGCGAATTGAGTTGGACTTTCGACTTCAACAAGTACTTTTGTAATACGTTTCAAGACAAAAGGGTCTGCAGAAAGATATAAATACCACGACTACAAAGTGGAGGGGTAGGAAGACAAAGCTACCCTTAAAATAGATATCTATGCTGATGTATACATGGTGTTGTATTCAACAATATCATATTGAAGTATGAATCACAAGGTATGATGTTCAACATTTAGTACTCTCGTGATGACTACAATAAGAGGATGACCATATAAAATAAGAAAAATAAAAGATCGACACGATGGCGGGGTATAAAGACAAACCTACCCTTACATGAGAAAACAACAATAATACTTTCATAATTCTATCTTAACATGATGAAATATGAAGTTGTGAGTGTCAAGATAGGATGTTCAATTAGTTATTATTGCCACACACATTAACTATATAATGTTTGTGGGTTTTCACAGAATTTTAATTATCGTTAGCGAACCTCTAGGGTCTCTCGTCTCCAACAAGGACTACACGATGGTCTGCGTAAAAAGACAAAACTACCCCAAAAGTAGATCTCTATTTTGACGTATACATGGTGTTGTGGTTAGTAAGAACCCGTTTGAAAATGTTGATGACACAATATAATGTTAAACAACAATTACGTGGTTGTTGGATATTGTTAGAGATTGACCCGATGAAATTAGAGAAATTGGAAAGCTACATGTTGGTTTGGTAAGAAGACAAACATATCCCGATGTGACAACACAATAACAAGGCAACATGTATTGTGTGTCATCATTTTCAACAAGATAAAGCGTAAAGGTGTGAGCGATAAGAGATGGTGTTCGAAAACAAGTATTATGGTGATGGCTGCTGTTAGTGATTGATCAGGCGAAACTAGAGAAATAAGGTGGATACTCGAAGGCGTGATAGAAAAACAAAGGTATCCATGTGTGAGAACACAATAATAGGGTATTCATGATGTCATCTTCAACAAGACAGAATGTGAAATTGTGTGACAAGACACGATATTCTGTTGACAAAATCTAAAAGTTTGTGACAAAACACAATGTTCTGTTAGTTTTAATTAATGAAACTCTAACAACATAAACGATGTGGGTTTTGAGCATACTTTAATTTGGTAATGCGAATTGAGTGTGACTTTTGACTCCAACAAGTACTCTTATAATAAGTTGCAAGCGAAAAGGGTCTGCGAAAAGATATAAATACCACGACTACAGAGTGGAGGTATAAGAAGATAAAACTTCCCCTGAAATAGATATGTCTGTTGATGCATAGATGTTTTCGTGTTCGGCAAGATCGTGTAGAAGTGTGAATCACAAGATAAGATGGTCAACGGCTAGTACTCTGGTCATGGCTACAATAAGAGCTTGGCCTTATGAAATAAAAAAAATAGGTGAGCTAAACGATGGCAGGGTAGAATGGCAAACCTATCCTTATGTGAGAAAACGACTAGACATTCATATTGCCATCTTCAAAAAGATGAAATATGAAACTGTGAGTGACTGACTAGGTAAATAAGAAAAATAAGTTGGCTACACCGAGGCAGGGTAGAAAGACAAACGTACCCCTGTGCGAGAAAACATTGATAAGGTATTCATGATGTCAATTTCACGAACACCGAAATTGTCGTCAACAAGAACAATTGTGAAAATGTTGATGACACAATATGATTTAAGCAACTAGACATCGACAAACCCAACCTTATGTTGGTAGTGTAAAAAGACGAATCTATCCTTATATAAGAAATCAACATAAATCCATTTATAATGCCATCTTCAACCAGGTGGAATATGAAAGTGTGAGTGACAAGATACAATGTTCAGTTACTTATGATCGTTGTAACTCTAACTATACGATGTTTGTGGGTTTTCACCAAACTTTAATTATCATTAGCGAACTAAGCAGGTCTATTGTCTCTAATAACAAGGACTTCACGATGGTGGGGGTAAAAAGCGAAAACTACCCTTGAAGTAGATATCTATGTCGAGGTATAAAAGGCATTGTGGTCAACAAGAACAAGTTTGAAAATGTAGATTGCACGATATGATGTTAACCAACACTTACGTTTGTGATGGATATTGTTAGAGATTAACCAAATGAATTGAGGGAAATTAGAAAGGTAAACGGTGGCAGGGTAAAAACACAAACCCATTCTTGTATGACAAAACAATAAGGCATTTATAATGCCATGTACCACAAGATGAAATATGGAAGTGTCATTGACAAGAAACCATGTTAAGTTATAACCTGAAAGTTTAACAATATAACGCGTGGGTATTCACCATACCTTAATTTTGATGCGATTGTTTCCAACGAGTACTCTTATTGATGACTAGTATGCAAAAAAACATGCAAAAAGTGATAAACAAGTCTATACACCAGTGGGGTAAAAATACAAAACTACCCCCGAACTGTAAAACGATGTTGATGTTTACATGATGCCATGTTCAACAAGATAAAGCATAAAAGTGTGAATGATAGGAGATGATGTCCGAGAACAAGTATTTTGTTGATGGTGGGTGTTAGTGATTGACCTAGCGAAATGAGAGAAATAAGGTGGCTACACTAATGCTTGGTAGAATGACAAACCTAACCTTATGTGAGAAAACAATGAAAGGGTATTCATGATATCAACTTCAACAAGACAGAATGTGAAATTGTCTGTTAAAAGACACGATGTTCTATTGACGGAATTTGAAATTGTGTATGACAAGACACAATGTTCTGTTAATTATAATCAGTGAAACTCAAATTACCTTCCGCATGTGGGTTTTTAACATACTTTAATTTGGTGGTGCCAATTTCGTGGGACTTTCGACTCGAACAAGTACTTTTATAATAAGTTGCATGAGAGAAGGGTTTGCAAAAATATATAAATACCATGAGTATAGAGTGGTGGGATTGGAAGACAAAACTCCCCTTGAAATTAGATATGTATGTTGCTATATTCATTGGAGTCGTGTTCAACATGATCATGTGGAAGTGTGAATCACATGGTATGATGTTCAACGACTAGTACTCTCGTGATAACTACAATAAGAGGTTGATCATATGAAATAAGAAAAATAGGAGAGCTACGCGATGGCGGGGTTAAATGACTAACCAATCATTATGTTTGAAAACAACACATTCATAATGCCATCTTTGAACCAACAAGATGAAATATGAAAGTGTGAGTGACAAGATACGATAAGTTATTTATTATCTTTTAAACTCTAACTATATAATATGTTTGGGGATTTTCACCAAGCTTTAATTTTCATTAATGAATTTAGTCTGTCTCTCATCTCCAACGAGCACTACATGATGGTAGGGGTAAAATGGTAAAACTACCCTTAGAAGAGATATCTATGTCGATATATGCATGTTGTTGTGGTCAACAAGAACAAGTGTGAAAATGTGGATGATACTATATATTGTTGAGCCAGAAGTACATTGGTTGTGGATTTTGTTAGAGATTAAATAACTGAAATGAGAGAAATGCGAGTGCTACACGACATCTGGGTAAAATGACAATCCTATCCCTGTATAAAAAAACAATAATGTGCATTAATAATGCAATTTACGATAAGATGAAATACAAATGTCTTTGATAACTATGTGACCATATAAAATAAGAAAAATAGGAAAACTATAGGGTGGTGGGGTAAAATGACAAACCTACCCTTACGTAAGAAAACAACAAGCTACTCATAATGCCATCTTCAACAATATGAAATATAAAAGTGTGAATGATAAGATATGATGTTAAGTTTCTTATTATACTTGAAACTCTATCTATATGATGTTTGTGAGTTTTCACATCATTAGCAAACTTAGCGGGTCTCTCGTGTCCAATAAAGACTACAAGATGTTAGGGTTTAAAAAACAAAATACCTTTGAAGTAGATATCTATGTCGATGTATACACGTTGTGGTCAACAAGAACAAGTGTGAGAATATTGATAACACAATATGATATGAAGCAACAAGAACATTGACAAACTACCCTGATGGTGGTGTTGTAAAAGACAAACCTATCCTTACATGAGAAAACAGGAAGCCATTCATATTGCCATCTTCAATCAGATGAAATATGAAAGTGTGAGTGCAAGATACGATGTTTAGTTACTTATTACTCTAACTATATAATGTTTGGGTGTTTTTACCGAACTTTAATTATTATTAGCGAACTAAGCAGGTCTATCTTCTCCATTAAGGACTTCACGATGGTGGGGTTTAAAAGAAAATACCACCCCTGAAGTAGATATCTATGTCGATGTATACAAGGTATTGTGGTCACCAAGAACAAGTTTGAAAATGTGTATAACACGACATGATGTTAAGCAAGACGTACGTTTGGTGATGGATATTGTTAGAGATTGACCGGATGAAATGAGAGAAATTGGAAAGGTACATGGTGGCAGGGTAAAAAGACAAACCTATCCTCGCATGACAAAACAATAAGAAAGGCATTCATAATGCCATTTATGACAAGATGAAATGTGGAAGTATCATTGACAAGGTACGATATTAAGTTACTTATAACTTGAAACTCTTACAATATAAAGTGGTGATGGCAGATGATGTTCGAGAACATGTATTTTGGTGATGGCTGTTGTTGGTGATTGATTCGGCGAAATGAGACAAATAGGGTGGCTACACGAAGTTGGGGCAAAAAGACAAACATGCCCTTATGTGAGAAAGCAATGATAGGCTATTCATGATATCATCTTCAGCAAGACACAATGTTCTGTTAGTTATAATAAATTAAACTTTAACAACACAACCCATGTGGGTATTCACCACACTTTAATTTTGATGTGATAGTTTCCAACCGGTACTTTTATTGATGGCTAGTATGCGAAAAATAATAAATAGCAAGTCTACACATCGGTGGGGTAGAAACACAATACTACCCCCGAACTGAAAAAGGATGTTGTTGTTTATTTGACGCCATATTCAACTAGATAAAACGCACAAGTGTGAATGGATTAGGAGATGATGTTTGATGGTTGTTGTTGTTGGTTGACCGGCCGAAAAGAGAGAAATAAGGTGGCTACAGTAAGGGGGAGTAGAAACACAAACATACCCCTTTGTGAGAAAACAATGATAGGGTGTTCATGATGTCATCTTCAACATGACGGAATATAAAATTGTGTGTGATAACTCAGGATGTTCTGATGACGGAATTTGAAAATGTGTATGACAAGGCACGATGTCCTGTTAGTTATAATCAATGAAACTCTAACAACATAACCCATGTGGGTTTTGAGTATTCTTTAATCTTGTAGTGCGAATTGAGTGCGGCTTTCGACTTTGAAAGTACTTTTATAATAAGTTGCACGAGAAAAGGGTCTGCGAAAAGATATAAATACCACGACTACATAGTGGAGGGGTGGGAAGACAAAACAACCCGTGAAATACATGTGTGTTGATGTATACTTGGTGTCGTATTGAACAAAATTGTGAGAAAGTGTGAATCACTCGATAGGATGTTCAATGATTATTTCTCTGGTCTTGTCTACAATAAGATCTTGACCATATGAAATAAAAAAAAATAAGAGAGCTACACGATGGCAGAGTAGAAAGACAAATTTACGACTATGTGAGAAAACAACAAGACATTCCTAATTCTAATCTTCAACAAGATGGAATATGAAACTCTGAGTGTCAAGATAGGATGTTCAATTAGCTATTGTCCTTAACACTTTAACTACATAATGTTTGTGGGTTTTCACCAAACTTTAATTATTATTAGTGAAACCTCGAGGGTCTCGTCTCAAACATGGACTAAACAATAGTTGGGGTAAAATGACAAAACTATCCCTGAAGTAGATTTCTATTTCGATGTATACGTATTGTTGTGGTCAATAAGAACAAGTTTGAGAATGTGGATGACACGATATAATGATAAGCAACAATTTTGTGGTTGATGGATATTGTTAGATATCGACCAGATGAAATGAGAGAAATTGAAAAGCTATACTATGGTAGGGTAAAAAGACAAACCTATCCCGGTATGACAAGACAATAACTAGTTAACAATTATTGGGTGACGCCATGTTCAACAAGATAAAGCGTAAAAGTGTAAATGATATGAGTGGATGTTCGAGAACAAGTATTTTGGTGATGGGTGTTGTTAGTGATTGACCAACCGAAACGAGAGAAACAAGGTATCTATCTGAAAGGCGGGGTAGAAAGACAACCGTAGCCCTGTGTTAGAAAACAATGGTAGGGCATTCATGATGTCATTTTCAAGAAGACGAAATGTGAAATTGTGTGTGATAAGACAATGTTTTGTTGACAGAATATGAAATTGTGTATGACACGACAGTGTTCTGATAGTTATAATCATTGAAACTTTAACAACAAAAAGTTTGAAAATGTCCATGACACGATATGTTGTTCAACAACACGTACGTTGGTGATGAATATTGGTAGAGATGAAATGAGAGAAATTAGAAAAGTACACGGTGGGAGGGTAAAAAGACAAATCGATCCCTCTATGACAAAACAATAAGAAGGGCATTCATAATCCCATGTACAACAAGATGAAATGTGAAAGTGTCATTGACAAGGTACGATGTTCAGTTACTATAACTTGAAACTCGAATAATATAATGCGTTTGGGTATTCTCCATACTTTAATTTTGTTGCGATCGTTTTCAACGAGTACTTTTATTTATGACTAATCTGCGAAAAAACATGCGAAAAGTAATAAATAACAAGCCTACGCATCGGTGGGGTAGAAACACAGAACCAGCCCCGAACTGAAAAAGGATGTTGATGTTTACATGATGCCATGTTCAACAATATAAGGCGTAAAATTGTGAATGATTGGTGATGATGTTCGTGAACAAGTATTTTGGTGATGTTGGTGATTGACCAGGTGAAATGAGAAAAATATGGTGGTTGCACGAAGGCGGGGTAGACAGACAAACGTACCCCTTTGTGAGAAAACAATGATAGGGTATTCATGATGTGATCTTGAAAAAAACGTAATGTGAAATTGTATATGACAAGATACGATGTTCTGTTGTCAAAATGTGAGATTGTGTGTGACAAGACACATTGTTCTGTTAGTTGTAATTAATGAAACTCTAACTACATAACACTTGTGGGTTTTGACCATATTTTAATTTGGTAATCCGAATTGAGTGGGACTTGAGACTCCAACAAGTACTTTTATTATAAGTTGCCTGAGAAAAGGGTCTGCGTAAAGATATAAATACCACGTATGCAGTGTTTTGGGGGTAGGAAGACAAAACTACCCGTGAAATAAATATTTGTTTTGATGCATAGATGGTGTCGTGTTGAACACAATGGTGTGGAAGTGTGAATGAAAAGATAAGATGTTCAACAATTAGTACTCTCGTGATGGCTAAAATAAGAGCTTGTCCATATGAAATAAGAAAAATAGGAGAGCAACACGATGACGGCGTAGAAAGACAAAGCTACCCTAACTTGAGAAAACAAGACATTCATAATGCCATGTTCAATAAGATGGAATATGAAACTCTGAGTGACAAGATATGATGTTCATTTAGTTATTGTCCTTAATTCTTTAACTATATAATGTTTGTGGGTTTTCACTAAACTTTAATTATCATTAGCGAACCTAGCGGGTCTCTCGTCTCCAACAAGGGCTATACGCTGGTCAGGGTAAAAAGATAAAACTACACCTGAATTTGATTTCTGTGTCGATGTATACACGGTGTTGTGATCAACAAGAACAAGTTTGAAAATGTGGATGACACAATATGATATTAACCAACAAGATCATTGGTGGTGTAGGAAGACAAACCTACCCTTATGGTGGTGGTGTAAAAAGACAAACCTATCGTTACATGAAAAAATAACGAGTCATTCGTAGTGCTCTACAACTAGATGGAATATGAAAATGTGTGACAAGATACGATGATCGATTACTTATTATCCTAGTGACTTTAACTAAACGATCTTTGTGGGTTTTCACCAAATTTTAATTATCATTAGCGAACTAGGTGTTTCTATCGTCTTCAACAAGAACTTCACGATAGTGAGTGTAAAAAGACCAATCTATCCCTCAAGTGGATATCTATTTCGAAGTATACAAGGCATTGTTGTCAACAAGAACAAGTTTGAAAATGTGGATTACACGATATGATGTTATGCAACACGTATGTTGGTGATGAATATTGTTAGAGATTGATCACATGAAATCAGAGAAATTGGAAAAGTACATGATGTAAGGGTAAAAAGACAAACCTATCTATGTATGACAAAACATTAAGGAAGGCATTCATAATCCCATGTACAACAAGATGAAATGTGGAACTGTCATTGACAAGGTATGATGTTCAGTTACCTATAATGCATGTGGGTATTCACGATACTTTAATTTTGATGCGATCATTTCCAACGAGTACTTTTATTGATGGCTAGTATGCAAAAAGTGATAAATAGCAAGTCTATAAACTGGTGGGGTAAAAATAGAATACACCCAAATTCAAAAACGATGTTGATGTTTATATGATGCCATGTTCAACAAGATAAAGCGTAAAAGTGTAAATGATTGGAGATCAAGTTCGAGAACAAGTAGTTTGGTGATGGCTGCTGTTAGCGACTGACCAGGTGAAATGAGAGAAATAAGGTGGCTACACGAATGCGGTGTAGAAAGACAAACATACCCTTATATGAGAAAACAATGATCGGGTATTGATGATATGATCTTCAACAAGACAAATTATGCAATTGTTATGTGAGTTATAATAAAAAAAAACTCTAACAACATAACCCATGTGGGTTTTGAACATACATTAATTTGGCAGTGCGAATTGAGTGAGACTTTCGACTACAACAAGTACTTTTATAATAAGTTTTATGAGTAAACGGTCCGCAGAAAGATATAAATACCATGACTATAAAGCGAAGGGGTAGGATGACAAAACTACCCTTGAAATAGATATATATGTTGATGTATACTTGGTGTCGTGTTCAACAAGATCATGTTAAAATATGAATCACAAGGTATGATTTGTGCATATGAAATAAGTAAAATAGGAGAGCAACACGATGGCGGGGTAGAAAGACGAACCTACCCTTACGTGAGAAAACAACAAGACATCCATAATACCTTCTTCAACAAGATGAAATTTGAAACTGTGTGACAAGATACGATGATCAATTACTTTTTATCCTAGTGACTTTAACTAAACGATATTTTTGGGTTTTCACCAAATTTTAATTATCATTAGCGAACTAGGCGTTTCTATCGTCTTCAACAAGGACTTCACGATAGTGAGTTTAAAAAGACAAAACTATCCCTCAAGTAGATATCTATTTCGATGTATACAAGGCATTGTTGTCAACAAGAACAAGTTTGAAAATGTGGATTACACGATATGATGTTATGCAACGCGTACGTTGGTGATGAATATTGTTAGAGATTGATCACATGAAATAAGAGAAATTGAAAAAGTACATGATGGCAGGGTAAAAAGACAAACCTATCCTTGTATGACAAAACATTAAGGTAGGCATTCATAATCTTATGTACAACAAGATGAAATTTGGAAGTGTCGTTGACAAGGTACGATGTTCAATTACCTATAACTTGAAACTTTAGCAATATAACGCATGTGGGTATTCACGATACTTTAATTTTGATGCTATGATTTCCAACGAGTACTTTTATTGATGGCTAGTATGCAAAAAGTGATAAATAGCAAGTCTACACACCGGTGGGGTAAAAATACAAAACTGCCTCGAGCTGAAAAATGATGCTCATGTTTATATGACGCCATGTTCAACAAGATAAAGCGTAAAAGTATGAATGGTAGGAGATGATGTTCAAGAAAAAGTATTATGGTGATGGCTGCTGTTAGTGATTAATTGGGCGAAATGAGAGAAATAAGGTGGCAACACGAATGCGATGTAGAAAGACAAACATACTCTTATATGAGAAAACAATGATAGTGTATTGATGATATCATGTTCAATAAGACAAAGTGTGAAATTGTGTGTGACAAGACACGATGTTCTATTGACGGAATATGAAATTGTATGTGACACGAAACAATGTTCTGTTAGTTATAATCAATGAAACTCTTACAACATAAACTATGTGGGTTTTGAACTTACTTTAATCTGGTAGTGTGAATTGAGTGAGACTTTTGACTACAACAAGTACTTTTATAATAAGTTTTATGAGTAAACGGTCCGTAGAAAGATATAAATACCATGACTATAAAGTGGAGGGGTAGGAAGACAAAACTACGCTTGAAATGGATATATATGTTGATGTATACATGGTGTCGTGTTCAACAAGATCATGTGAAAATCTAAATCACAAGGTATGATGTTTAACAACTAGTACTCTCATGAGGACTACAATAAGATGCTGGCCATATGAAATAAGAAAAATAAGAGATCTACACGATGGTGGGGTATAAAAACAAACCTACCCTTACATGAGAAAAGAACAAAAAAACATTCATAATTATATCTTCAAGAAGATGGAAAATAAAGATGTGAGTCTCAAGATAGGATGCTCAATTAGTTATTATCCTTAATGTTTGTGGGTTTTCACCAAACTTTAATTATCATTAGCGAACCTCCAGGGTCTCTCGTCTCTAATAAAGACTACATGATGGTTTGGGCAAAAAGACAAAACTACCCTAAAAGTAGATTTCTATTTTGATGTATACATGGTGTTGTGGTCAGTAAGAACCAGTTTGAAAATGTGGATGACACGATATAATGTTAAACAACAATTACGTGGTTGTTGGATATTGTTATAGATTGACCCGATGAAATTAGAGAAATTTGAAAGCTACATGTTAGCAGGGTAAGAAGACAAAGCTATCCTGGTATGACAACACAATAACAAGGCAACAATTTTTGGTTGACGTCATGTTCAACAAGATAAAGCGTAAAAGTGTGAATGATAGGATATGATGTTCAAAAACAAGTATTTTGGTGATGGCTGCTGTTAGTGATTAACCTGGCGAAGCGAGAGAAATAAGGTAGCTACATGAAGGTAGGCTAGAAAGACAAACGTACCCCTACATGGAAAAACAATAATAGGGCATTCATGATGTCATCTTCAACAAGACAGAATGTGAAATTGTGTGTGACAACTGACAAGACATGGTGTTCTATGGATGAAATCTGAAATTGTGTGACAAGACACAATGTTCTGTTAGTTATAATCAATGAAACTCTAACAACATAAACCATGTGGGTTTTGAGGATACATTAATTTGGTAATGTGAATTGTGTGTGACATTCGATTATTACAAGTACTTTTATAATAAGTTGCACAAGAAAAGGGTCTGCGAAAATATATAAATACCACGATTACAGAGTGGAGGTATAGGAAGACAAAACTGCCCCTGAAATAAATTTGTATGTTGATGCATACTTGGTGTCGTGTTCAACAAGATCGTGTGGAAGTGTGAATCACAAGATAAGATGTTCATTGGAAGTGTGTATCTCAAGAAAATATGTTCAACGGCTAGTACTCTGGTGATGGCTACAACAAGCGCTTGACCATATCAAATAAAAAAAGTAGGAGAGCTACTCAATGGCAGGGTAGAATAACAAACCTACCCTTATGTGAGAAAGCAATAAGACATTCATAATGCCATCTTCAACAGGATGAAATATGAAACTGTGAGTGACAATATTCAGTAAGAGAAATTGGAAACCTACATGATAGGGGATGATGTTCGAGAACAAATCTTTTGGTAATCGTTGTAGTTAGTGATTGACTAGGCGAAATAAGAGAAATAAGTTGGCTACACGAAGGCGGGATAGAAATACAAACGTACCCCTTTGTGAGAAAACTGTGATAGGGTATTTATGATGTCATCTTCACCACAACCAAAATTGTCGGCAACAAGAACAATTGTGAAAATGTTGATGACACAATATGATTTTAAGCAACAAGGCATTGACAAACCTAACCTTATGGTGGTAGTGTGATAAGACGAACCTATTCTTATATTAGAAATCAACATAAAGCTATTCATAGCGCCATCTTCAACCAGATGGAATATGAAAGTGTGAGTGACAAGATACGATGTTCAATTACTTATTGTCGTTCTAACTCTAACTATACGATGTTTGTGGGTTTTCACCAACATTAATTATCATTAGCGAACTAAGCAGGTCTATTGTCTTGAACAAGGACTTCACGATGGTGGGGGAAAAAACCGAAAATTTCCCTTGAAGTAGATATCTATGTCGGGGTGTACAAGGCGTTGTGGTCAACAAGAAAAAGTTTGAAAATATGGATGGCACGATATGATGTTGACCAACACATACGTTGGTGATGGATATTGTTAGAGTTTGACCAAATCAATTGAGCGAAATTAGAATGGTACATGGTGCCAGGATAAAAACACAAACCTGTCCCTGTTTGACAAGATACGATGTTCATTTAGTTATTGTCCTTAATTCTTTAACTATATAATGTTTGTGGGTTTTCACTAAACTTTAATTATCATTAGCGAACTAGGCGTTTCTATCGTCTCCAACAAGGACTTCACGATAGTGAGTGTAAAAAGACCAATCTATCCTTCAAGTACATGTTGGTGATGAATATTGTTAGAGCTTGATCACATGAAATCAGAGAAATTGGAAAAGTACATGATGGCAGGGTAAAAAGACAAACCTATCCGTGTTTGACAAAACATTAAGGAAGGCATTCATAATCCCATGTACAACAAGGTGAAATGTGGAAGTGTCATTGACAAGGTACGATGTTCAGTTACCTATAACTTGACACTTTAACAATATAATGCATGTGGGTATTCACGATACTTTAATTTTGATGCGATAATTTCCAACGAGTACTTTTATTGATGGCTAGTATGCAAAAAGTGATAAATAGCAAGTCTATAAACTCGTGGGGTAAAAATACAATACAGCCAAATTCAAAAAGGATGTTGATGTTTATATGATGCCATGTTCAACAAAATAAAGCATAAAAGTGTAAATGATTGGAGATGAAGTTCGAGAACAAGTATTTTGGTGATGGCTGCTGTTAGCGATTGACCAGGCGAAATGAGAGAAATAAGGTGGCTACACGAATGCGGTGTAGAAAGACAAATGTACCCTTATATGAGAAAACAATGATGGGGTATTGATGATATGATCCTCAACAAGACAAAATATGAAATTGTGTGCGACAAGACACGATGTTCTATTGACGAATGTGAAATTGTGTGACACAAAACAATGTTCTGTTAGTTATAATAAAAAAAAACTCTAACGACATAACCCATGTGCGTTTTGAACATACTTTAATCTTCTAGTGCGAATTGAGTGAGACTATCGACTACAACAAGCACTTTTATAATAAGTTTTATGAGTAGACGGTCCGCAGAAAGATATAAATACCACGACTATAAAGTGGAGGGGTCGGAAGACAAAACTACCCTTGAAATAAATATATATGTTGATGTATACATGGTGTCATGTTCAACAAGATCATGTGAAAATCTGAATCACAAGGTATGATGTTCAATAACTAGTACTCTCATGAGGACCACACTGAAATGATGACCATATGAAATAAGAGAAATAAGAGATCTACACGATGGTGGGGTATAAAAACAAACCTACCCTTACATGAGAAAACAACAATAAAACATTCATAGTTCTATCTTCAACAAGATAGAATATGAAGCTGTGACTCTCAAAATAGGATGTTCAATTAGTTGTTATCCTTAAAACATTAACTATATAATGTTTGTGGGTTTTCACCAAACTTTAATTATCATTTGCGAACCTCCAGGGTCTGTCGTCTGTAACAAAGACTACACGATTGTTTGGGAAAAAGACAAAACTACCCCAAAAGTAGATTTCTATTTTGACGTATACATGGTGTTGTGGTCAGTAAGAACCTGTTTGAAAATGTTGATGACACGATATAATGTTAAACAACAATTACGTGGTTGTTTGATATTGTTAGAGATTTACCCGATGAAATTAGAGAAATTGGACAACTACATGTTGGTTTGGTAAGAAGACAAACATATCCCGATATGACAACACAATAACAACGCAACATGTATTGCGTGTCATCATTTTCAACAAGATAAAGCGTAAAAGTGTGAATAATAAGAGATGGTGTTCGAAAACAAGTATTATGGTGATGGCTGCTGTTAGTGATTGATCAGGCGAAACGAGAGAAATAAGGTGGATACTCGAAGGCGTGATAGAAAAACAAAGGTATCCATGTGTGAGAAAACAATAATAGGGTATTCATGATGTCATTTTCAACAAGACGGAATGTGAAATTGTGTGACAAGGCACACTATTCTGTTGACAAAATCTGAAATTTTGTGACAAGATATAATGTTCTGTTAGTTTTAATCAATGAAGCTCTAACAACATAAACCATGTGGGTTTTGAGCATACTTTAATTTGGTAATGCGAATTGAGTGTTACTTTTTACTCCAACAAGTTCTCTTATAATAATTTGAAGAGAAAAGGGTCTGCGAAAAGATATAAATACCACGACTACAGAGTGGAGGTATAAGAAGATAAGACTACCCTTGGAATAGATATGTATGTTGATGCATACATGTTTTCGTGTTCAGCAAGATCGTGTAGAAGTGTAAATCACAAGATAAGATGTTCAATGACTGGTACTCTGGTCATGGCTACAATAAGAGCTTGGCCTTATGAAATAAAAAAAGGTGAGCTAAATGATGGCAGGGTTGAATGACAAACCTACCCTTATGTGAGAAAACGGCAAGACATTCATAATGCCGTGTTCAACAAGATGAAATATGAAACTTTGAGTGACAATGTTCAGTACGGGAAATCAGAAACCTACATGATAGGGGTTGATGTTCGAGAACAAATCTTTTGGTGATCGCTCTAGTTAGTGATTGACTAGGTGAAATAAGAAAAATATGTTGGCTACAGTGAGGCAGGATAGAAAGACAAACGTACCCCTGTGTGAGAAAACATTGATAAGGTATTCATGATGTCAATTTCACGTACACCGAAATTGTCGTCAACAAGCACAATTGTGAAAATGTTGATGACACAATATGATTTAAGCAACAAGACATCGACAAACCCAACCTTATGTTGGTAGTGTAAAAAGACGAATCTATCCTTATATGAGAAATCAACATAAATCCATTTATAATGCCATCTTCAACTAGCTGGAATATGAAAGTGTGAGTGACAAGATACGATGTTCAGTTACTTATTGTCGTTGTAACTCTAACTATACGATGTTTTTGGGTTTTCACCAAACTTTAATTATCATTAGCGAACTAAGCGGGTCTATTGTCTCCAACAAGGACTTCACGATGGTGGGGGTAAAAAATGAAAACTACCCTTGAAGTAGATATCTATGTCGAGGTATAAAAGGCATTGTGGTCAACAAGAACAAGTTTGAAAATGTAGATTGCACGATATGATGTTAACCAACACTTACGTTTGTGATGGATATTGTTAGAGATTAACCAAATGAATTGAAGGAAATTAGAAAGGTAAACGGTGGCAGGGTAAAAACATAAACCCATTCTTGTATGACAAAACAATAAAGCATTCATAATGCCATGTACCACAAGATGAAATATGAAAGTGTCATTGACAAGGTACCATGTTAAGTTATAACTTGAAACTTTAACAATATAATGCATGTGGGTATTCACCATACCTTAATTTTGATGCGATCGTTTACAGCGAGTACTCTTATTGATGATTAGTATGCGAAAAAACATACAAGAAGTGATAAACAACAAGTCTATACACCAGTGGGGTAAAAATACAAAACTACCCCCGAACTGTAAAACGATGCTGATGTTTACATGACGCCATGTTCAACAAGATAAAGCATAAACGTGTGAATGATAGGAGATGATGTCCGAGAACAAGTATTTTGTTGATGTTAGTGATTGACCGGGCGAAATGAGAGAAATACGGTGGCTACACTAATACTTGGTAGAAAGACAAACCTAACCTTATGTGAGAAAACAATGATAGGGTATTCATGGTATCATCTTCCACAAGACAAAATGTGAAATTGTCTATTAAAAGACATGATGTTCTATTGGCGGAATTTGAAATTGTGTATGAGAAGACACAATGTTCTATTAATTATAATATGTGAAACTCAAATTACCTAACGCATGTGGGTTTTTAACATACTTTAATTTGGTGGTGCCAATTGCGTGGGACTTTCGACTCGAACAAGTACTTTTATAATAAGTTGCATGAGAGAAGGGTTTGCAAAAAGATATAAATACCATGAGTACAGAGTGGTGGGATAAGAAGACAAAACTACCATTGAAATTAGATATGTATGTTGCTATATTCATTGGAGTCGTGTTCAACATGATCATGTCTAAGTGTGAATCACAAGGTATGATGTTGAATGACTAGTACTCTCGTGATAACTTCAGTAAGAGGTTGATCATATGAAATAAGAAAAATAGGAGAGCTACACGATGGCAAGGTAAATTGACTAACCGATCGTTCTGTTTGAAAAAACACTTTCATAATGCCATCTTTGAACCAACAAGATGAAATATGAAAGTGTGAGTGACAAGATACGATAAGTTATTTATTATCTTTTAAACTCTAACTATATAATATGTTTGTGGATTTTCACCAAGCTTTAATTTTCATTAACGAATTTAGTCTGTCTCTCATCTCTAACGAGCACTACATGATGGTAGGGGTAAAATGACAAAACTACCCCTGGAAGAGATATCTATGTCGATATATGCATGTTGTTGTGGTCAACAAGAACAAGTGTGAAAATGTTGATGATATTCTATATTGTGGAGCAAGAAGTACATTGTCTGTGGATTTTGTTAGAGATTAAATAAATGAAATGAGAGAAATGTGAGTGCTACATGACTTTTGAGTTAAATGACAATCCTATCCCTGTATGAAAAAAGAATAACGTGCATTAATAATGCAGTTTACGATAAGATGAAATGCAAATGTCTTTAATAATTATGTGACCCATGTGGGTTTTGAACATACTTTAATCTGTTAGTGCGAATTGAGTGAGACTTTCGACTACAACAAGTACTTTTATAATAACTTTTATGAGTAAACGGTCCGCAGAAAGATATAAATACCACGACTATAAAGTGGAGGGCTAGGAAGACAAAACTATCCTTGAAATAGATATATATGTTGATGTATACTTGGTGTCGTGTTCAACAAGGTCATGTGAAAATCTGAATCACAAGGTATGATGTTCAACAACTAGTAATCTCATGAGGACTACAATAAGATGATGACCATATGAAATAAGAAAAATAAGAGATCTACACGATGGTGGGGTATAAAAACAAACCTACCCTTACATGAGAAAACTACAAAAAAACATTCATAATTCTATCTTCAACAAGATGAAATATGAAGCTGTGACTCTCAAAATAGGATGTTCAATTAGTTATTATCCTTGAAACATTAACTATATAATATTTTTAGGTTTTCACCAAACTTTAATTATCATTAGCGAACCTCCTGGGTCTGTCGTCTCTAACAAGGACTACATGATGGTTTGGGCAAAAAGACAAAACTATCCCAAAAGTAGATTTCTATTTTGACGCATACATGGTGTTGTGGTCAGTAAGAACCAGTTTGAAAATGTGGATGACACGATATAATGTTAAACAACAATTACGTGGTTGTTGGATATTGTTATAGATTGAGCCAATGAAATTAGAGAAATTGGAAAGCTACATGTTAGTTGGGTAAGAAGACGAACCTATCCCGGTATGACAACGCAATAACAAGGCTACAAGTATTGGGTGACGTCATGTTCAACAAGATAAAGCGTAAAAGTGTGAATGATAGGAGATGATGTTCGAAAACAAGTATTTTGGTGATGGCTGCTGTTAGTGATTAACTTGGCGAAACGAGAGAAATAAGGTGGCTATAGGCTAGAAAGACAAAACAATAATAGTGTATTCATGGGGTCATCTTCAACAAGACGGAATGTGAAATTGTGTGTGACAAGACACAATGTTCTATGGATGAAATCTGAAATTGTGTGACAAGACACAATGTTCTGTTAGTTATAATCAGTGAAACTCAAACTACATAACACGTGGGCTATAAAGATACTTTATTTTGGTACTGCCAATTGTGTGGGACTTTGGACTCGAACAAGCACTTTTATAATAAGTTGCATGAGAGGAGGGTTTGCCGAAAGGTATAAATACCACGATTAGAGAGTGGTGGGATAGGAAGACAAAACTGCCCCTGAAATTATGTGTTACAAGACATGATGTTCTGTTGACGAAATATGAAATTGTGACAAGGCACAATGTTCTGTTAGTTATAATCAATGAAACTAACAATATAAACCATTGTGGGTTTTGAGCATATTTTAATCTGGTAATGCAAATTGAGTGTGACTTTCGACTCCAACAAGTACTTTTATAATAAGTTGCATGAGAAAAGGGTCTGCGAAAATGTATAAATACCACGACTACATGGTTGAGGTATAGGAAGACAAAACAACCCCAAAAATAAATATATATGTTGATGCATACATGGTGTCATGTTCAACAAGATCGTGTGGAAGTGTGAATCACAAGATACGTTGTTCAACGGCCATTACTTTGGTGATGGCTACAATAAGAGGTTGATCATATGAAATAAAAAAATAGGAAAGTTACACGATGGCGGGGTAGAAAGACAAACCTACCCTTATGTGATAAAACAACAAGCCATTCATAATGCCATCTTCAATAAGATTTTGACAAAACCTTACACAATATGAAATGCAAATGTCATTGACAATTATGTGACCATATAAAATAAGAAAAATAGGAGAGCTATACGATGGTGGTGTAAAATGACAAACCTACCCTTACGTAAGAAAACAACAAGCCACTCGTAATGTCATCTTCAACAATATGAAATATAAAAGTGTGAATGACAGGTTTTGAGGTCAAGTTACTTGTTATCCTTGAAACTCTATCTATATGTTGTTTGTGAGTTTTCACATCATTACCAAACTTAGTGGGTCTCTCGTCTCCAATAAAGTTTACAATACCACGACTACCGAGTTTTGGGGTAGGAAGACAAAACTACCCATGAAATAAATATGTATGTTGATGCATAGATGGTGTTGTGTTGAACAAGATGGTGTGGAAGTGCGAATCAGAAGATAAGATGTTCAATAGGTAGTACTCTCGTGATGGCTACAATAAAAATTTGTCCATATGAAATAAGTAAAATAGGAGAGCAACACGATGGCGAGGTAGAAAGACGAACCTACCCTTACGTGAGAAAACAACAAGACATCCATAATACCTTCTTCAACAAGATGAAATTTGAAACTGTGTGACAAGATACGATGATTAATTACTTTTTATCCTAGTGACTTTAACTAAACGATATTTTTGGGTTTTGACCAAATTTTAATTATCATTAGCGAACTAGGCGTTTCTATCGTCTTCAACAAGGACTTCACGATAGTGAGTTTAAAAAGACAAAACTATCCCTCAAGTAGATATCTATTTCGATGTATACAAGGCATTGTTGTCAACAAGAACAAGTTTGAAAATGTGGATTACACGATATGATGTTATGCAACGCGTACGTTGGTGATGAATATTGTTAGAGATTGATCACATGAAATAAGAGAAATTGAAAAAGTACATGATGGCAGGGTAAAAAGACAAACCTATCCTTGTATGACAAAACATTAAGGTAGGCATTCATAATCTTATGTACAACAAGATGAAATTTGGAAGTGTCGTTGACAAGGTACGATGTTCAATTACCTATAACTTGAAACTTTAGCAATATAACGCATGTGGGTATTCACGATACTTTAATTTTGATGCTATGATTTCCAACGAGTACTTTTATTGATGGCTAGTATGCAAAAAGTGATAAATAGCAAGTCTACACACCGGTGGGGTAAAAATACAAAACTGCCTCGAGCTGAAAAATGATGCTCATGTTTATATGACGCCATGTTCAACAAGATCAAGCGTAAAAGTATGAATGGTAGGAGATGATGTTCAAGAAAAAGTATTATGGTGATGGCTGCTGTTAGTGATTAATTGGGCGAAATGAGAGAAATAAGGTGGCAACACGAATGCGATGTAGAAAGACAAACATACTCTTATATGAGAAAACAATGATAGTGTATTGATGATATCATGTTCAATAAGACAAAGTGTGAAATTGTGTGTGACAAGACACGATGTTCTATTGACGGAATATGAAATTGTATGTGACACGAAACAATGTTCTGTTAGTTATAATCAATGAAACTCTTACAACATAAACTATGTGGGTTTTGAACTTACTTTAATCTGGTAGTGTGAATTGAGTGAGACTTTTGACTACAACAAGTACTTTTATAATAAGTTTTATGAGTAAACGGTCCGTAGAAAGATATAAATACCATGACTATAAAGTGGAGGGGTAGGAAGACAAAACTACGCTTGAAATGGATATATATGTTGATGTATACATGGTGTCGTGTTCAACAAGATCATGTGAAAATCTAAATCACAAGGTATGATGTTTAACAACTAGTACTCTCATGAGGACTACAATAAGATGCTGGCCATATGAAATAAGAAAAATAAGAGATCTACACGATGGTGGGGTATAAAAACAAACCTACCCTTACATGAGAAAAGAACAAAAAAACATTCATAATTATATCTTCAAGAAGATGGAAAATAAAGATGTGAGTCTCAAGATAGGATGCTCAATTAGTTATTATCCTTAATGTTTGTGGGTTTTCACCAAACTTTAATTATCATTAGCGAACCTCCAGGGTCTCTCGTCTCTAATAAAGACTACATGATGGTTTGGGCAAAAAGACAAAACTACCCTAAAAGTAGATTTCTATTTTGATGTATACATGGTGTTGTGGTCAGTAAGAACCAGTTTGAAAATGTGGATGACACGATATAATGTTAAACAACAATTACGTGGTTGTTGGATATTGTTATAGATTGACCCGATGAAATTAGAGAAATTTGAAAGCTACATGTTAGCAGGGTAAGAAGACAAAGCTATCCCGGTATGACAACACAATAACAAGGCAACAATTTTTGGTTGACGTCATGTTCAACAAGATAAAGCGTAAAAGTGTGAATGATAGGATATGATGTTCAAAAACAAGTATTTTGGTGATGGCTGCTGTTAGTGATTAACCGGGCGAAGCGAGAGAAATAAGGTAGCTACATGAAGGTAGGCTAGAAAGACAAACGTACCCCTACATGGAAAAACAATAATAGGGCATTCATGATGTCATCTTCAACAAGACAGAATGTGAAATTGTGTGTGACAACTGACAAGACATGGTGTTCTATGGATGAAATCTGAAATTGTGTAACAAGACACAATGTTGTGTTAGTTATAATCAATGAAACTCTAACAACATAAACCATGTGGGTTTTGAGGATACATTAATTTGGTAATGTGAATTGTGTGTGACATTCGATTCTTACAAGTACTTTTATAATAAGTTGCACAAGAAAAGGGTCTGCGAAAATATATAAATACCACGATTACAGAGTGGAGGTATAGGAAGACAAAACTACCCCTGAAATAAATTTGTATGTTGATGCATACTTGGTGTCGTGTTCAACAAGATCGTGTGGAAGTGTGAATCACAAGATAAGATGTTCATTGGAAGTGTGTATCTCAAGAAAATATGTTCAACGGCTAGTACTCTGGTGATGGCTACAACAAGAGCTTGACCATATCAAATAAAAAAAGTAGGAGAGCTACTCAATGGCAGGGTAGAATAACAAACCTACCCTTATGTGAGAAAGCAATAAGACATTCATAATGCCATCTTCAACAGGATGAAATATGAAACTGTGAGTGACAATATTCAGTAAGAGAAATTGGAAACCTACATGATAGGGGATGATGTTCGAGAACAAATCTTTTGGTAATCGTTGTAGTTAGTGATTGACTAGGCGAAATAAGAGAAATAAGTTGGCTACACGAAGGCGGGATAGAAATACAAACGTACCCCTTTGTGAGAAAACTGTGATAGGGTATTTATGATGTCATCTTCACCACAACCAAAATTGTCGGCAACAAGAACAATTGTGAAAATGTTGATGACACAATATGATTTTAAGCAACAAGGCTTTGACAAACCTAACCTTATGGTGGTAGTGTGATAAGACGAACCTATTCTTATATTAGAAATAACATAAAGCTATTCATAGCGCCAACTTCAACCAGATGGAATATGAAAGTGTGAGTGACAAGATACGATGTTCAATTACTTATTGTCGTTCTAACTCTAACTATACGATGTTTGTGGGTTTTCACCAACATTAATTATCATTAGCGAACTAAGCAGGTCTATTGTCTTGAACAAGGACTTCACGATGGTGGGGGAAAAAACCGAAAATTTCCCTTGAAGTAGATATCTATGTCGGGGTGTACAAGGCGTTGTGGTCAACAAGAAAAAGTTTTAAAATATGGATGGCACGATATGATGTTGACCAACACATACGTTGGTGATGGATATTGTTAGAGTTTGACCAAATCAATTGAGCGAAATTAGAATGGTACATGGTGCCAGGATAAAAACACAAACCTGTCCCTGTTTGACAAGATACGATGTTCATTTAGTTATTGTCCTTAATTCTTTAACTATATAATGTTTGTGGGTTTTCACTAAACTTTAATTATCATTAGCGAACTAGGCGTTTCTATCGTCTCCAACAAGGACTTCACGATAGTGAGTGTAAAAAGACCAATCTATCCTTCAAGTACATGTTGGTGATGAATATTGTTAGAGCTTGATCACATGAAATCAGAGAAATTGGAAAAGTACATGATGGCAGGGTAAAAAGACAAACCTATCCGTGTTTGACAAAACATTAAGGAAGGCATTCATAATCCCATGTACAACAAGGTGAAATGTGGAAGTGTCATTGACAAGGTACGATGTTCAGTTACCTATAACTTGACACTTTAACAATATAATGCATGTGGGTATTCACGATACTTTAATTTTGATGCGATCATTTCCAACGAGTACTTTTATTGATGCGTAGTATGCAAAAAGTGATAAATAGCAAGTCTATAAACTGGTGGGGTAAAAATACAATACACCCAAATTCAAAAAGGATGTTGATGTTTATATGATGCCATGTTCAACAAAATAAAGCATAAAAGTGTAAATGATTGGAGATGAAGTTCGAGAACAAGTATTTTGGTGATGGCTGCTGTTAGCGATTGACCAGGCGAAATGAGAGAAATAAGGTGGCTACACGAATGCGGTGTAGAAAGACAAATGTACCCTTATATGAGAAAACAATGATGGGGTATTGATGATATGATCCTCAACAAGACAAAATATGAAATTGTGTGCGACAAGACACGATGTTCTATTGACGAATGTGAAATTGTGTGACACAAAACAATGTTCTGTTAGTTATAATAAAAAAAAACTCTAACGACATAACCCATGTGCGTTTTGAACATACTTTAATCTCCTAGTGCGAATTGAGTGAGACTATCGACTACAACAAGCACTTTTATAATAAGTTTTATGAGTAGACGGTCCGCAGAAAGATATAAATACCACAACTATAAAGTGGAGGGGTCGGAAGACAAAACTACCCTTGAAATAGATATATATGTTGATGTATACATGGTGTCATGTTCAACAAGATCATGTGAAAATCTGAATCACAAGGTATGATGTTCAACAACTAGTACTCTCATGAGGACTACAATGAAATGATGACCATAAGAAATAAGAGATCTACACGATGGTGGGGTATAAAAACAAACCTACCCTTACATGAGAAAACAACAATAAAACATTCATAATTCTATCTTCAACAAGATAGAATATGAAGCTGTGACTCTCAAAATAGGATGTTCAATTAGTTGTTATCCTTAAAACATTAACTATATAATGTTTGTGGGTTTTCCCCAAACTTTAATTATCATTTGCGAACCTCCAGGGTCTGTCGTCTCTAACAAAGACTACACGATTGTTTGGGAAAAAGACAAAACTACCCCAAAAGTAGATTTCTATTTTGACGTATACATGGTGTTGTGGTCAGTAAGAACCTGTTTGAAAATGTTGATGACACGATATAATGTTAAACAACAATTACGTGGTTGTTTGATATTGTTAGAGATTGACCCGATGAAATTAGAGAAATTGGACAACTACATGTTGGTTTGGTAAGAAGACAAACATATCCCGATATGACAACACAATAACAACGCAACATGTATTGCGTGTCATCATTTTCAACAAGATAAAGCGTAAAAGTGTGAATAATAAGAGATGGTGTTCGAAAACAAGTATTATGGTGATGGCTGCTGTTAGTGATTGATCAGGCGAAACGAGAGAAATAAGGTGGATACTCGAAGGCGTGATAGAAAAACAAAGGTATTCATGTGTGAGAAAACAATAATAGGGTATTCATGATGTCATTTTCAACAAGACGGAATGTGAAATTGTGTGACAAGGCACGATATTCTGTTGACAAAATCTGAAATTTTGTGACAAGATATAATGTTCTGTTAGTTTTAATCAATGAAGCTCTAACAACATAAACCATGTGGGTTTTGAGCATACTTTAATTTTGTAATGCGAATTGAGTGTTACTTTTTACTCCAACAAGTTCTCTTATAATAATTTGAAGAGAAAAGGGTCTGCGAAAATATATAAATACCACGACTACAGAGTGGAGGTATAAGAAGATAAGACTACCCTTGGAATAGATATGTATGTTGATGCATACATGTTTTCGTGTTCAGCAAGATCGTGTAGAAGTGTGAATCACAAGATAAGATGTTTGGTACTCTGGTCCTGGCTACAATAAGAGCTTGGCCTTATGAAATAAAAAAAGGTGAGCTAAATGATGGCAGGGTTGAATGACAAACCTACCCTTATGTGAGAAAACGGCAAGACATTCATAATGCCGTGTTCAACAAGATGAAATATGAAACTTTGAGTGACAATGTTCAGTACGAGAAATCGGAAACCTACATGATAGGGGTTGATGTTCGAGAACAAATCTTTTGGTGATCGCTCTAGTTAGTGATTGACTAGGTGAAATAAGAAAAATATGTTGGCTACAGTGAGGCAGGATAGAAAGACAAACGTACCCCTGTGTGAGAAAACATTGATAAGGTATTCATGATGTCAATTTCACGTACACCGAAATTGTCATCAACAAGCACAATTGTGAAAATATTGATGACACAATATGATTTAAGCAACAAGACATCGACAAACCCAACCTTATGTTGGTAGTGTAAAAAGACGAATCTATCCTTATATGAGAAATCAACATAAATCCATTTATAATGCCATCTTCAACTAGCTGGAATATGAAAGTGTGAGTGACAAGATACGATGTTCAGTTACTTATTGTCGTTGTAACTCTAACTATACGATGTTTTTGGGTTTTCACCAAACTTTAATTATCATTAGCGAACTAAGCGGGTCTATTGTCTCCAACAAGGACTTCACGATGGTGGGGGTAAAAAATGAAAACTACCCTTGAAGTAGATATGTATGTCGAGGTATAAAAGGCATTGTGGTCAACAAGAACAAGTTTGAAAATGTAGATTGCACGATATGATGTTAACCAACACTTACGTTTGTGATGGATATTGTTAGAGATTAACCAAATGAATTGAAGGAAATTAGAAAGGTAAACGGTGGCAGGGTAAAAACATAAACCCATTCTTGTATGACAAAACAATAAAGCATTCATAATGCCATGTACCACAAGATGAAATATGAAAGTGTCATTGACAAGGTACCATGTTAAGTTATAACTTGAAACTTTAACAATATAATGCATGTGGGTATTCACCATACCTTAATTTTGATGCGATCGTTTACAGCGAGTACTCTTATTGATGATTAGTATGCGAAAAAACATACAAGAAGTGATAAACAACAAGTCTATACACCAGTGGGGTAAAAATACAAAACTACCCCCGAACTGTAAAACGATGCTGATGTTTACATGACGCCATGTTCAACAAGATAAAGCATAAACGTGTGAATGATAGGAGATGATGTCCGAGAACAAGTATTTTGTTGATGTTAGTGATTGACCGGGCGAAATGAGAGAAATAAGGTGGCTACACTAATACTTGGTAGAAAGACAAACCTAACCTTATGTGAGAAAACAATGATAGGGTATTCATGATATCATCTTCCACAAGACAAAATGTGAAATTGTCTATTAAAAGACATGATGTTCTATTGGCGGAATTTGAAATTGTGTATGAGAAGACACAATGTTCTATTAATTATAATATGTGAAACTCAAATTACCTAACGCATGTGGGTTTTTAACATACTTTAATTTGGTGGTGCCAATTGCGTGGGACTTTCGACTCGAACAAGTACTTTTATAATAAGTTGCATGAGAGAAGGGTTTGCAAAAAGATATAAATACCATGAGTACAGAGTGGTGGGATAAGAAGACAAAACTACCATTGGAATTAGATATGTATGTTGCTATATTCATTGGAGTCGTGTTCAACATGATCATGTCTAAGTGTGAATCACAAGGTATGATGTTGAATGACTAGTACTCTCGTGATAACTTCAGTAAGAGGTTGATCATATGAAATAAGAAAAATAGGAGAGCTACACGATGGCAAGGTAAATTGACTAACCGATCGTTCTGTTTGAAAAAACACTTTCATAATGCCATCTTTGAACCAACAAGATGAAATATGAAAGTGTGAGTGACAAGATACGATAAGTTATTTATTATCTTTTAAACTCTACCTATATAATATGTTTGTGGATTTTCACCAAGCTTTAATTTTCATTAACGAATTTAGTCTGTCTCTCATCTCTAACGAGCACTACATGATGGTAGGGGTAAAATGACAAAACTACCCCTGGAAGAGATATCTATGTCGATATATGCATGTTGTTGTGGTCAACAAGAACAAGTGTGAAAATGTGGATGATATTCTATATTGTTGAGCAAGAAGTATATTGTCTGTGGATTTTGTTAGAGATTAAATAAACGAAATGAGAGAAATGTGAGTGCTACATGACTTTCGAGTTAAATGACAATCCTATCCCTGTATGAAAAAAGAATAACGTGCATTAATAATGCAGTTTACGATAAGATGAAATGCAAATGTCTTTAATAATTATGTGACCCATGTGGGTTTTGAACATACTTTAATCTGTTAGTGCGAATTGAGTGAGACTTTCGACTACAACAAGTACTTTTATAATAACTTTTATGAGTAAACGGTCCGCAGAAAGATATAAATACCACGACTATAAAGTGGAGGGCTAGGAAGACAAAACTATCCTTGAAATAGATATATATATTGATGTATACTTGGTGTCGTGTTCAACAAGATCATGTGAAAATCTGAATCACAAGGTATGATGTTCAACAACTAGTAATCTCATGAGGACTACAATAAGATGATGACCATATGAAATAAGAAAAATAAGAGATCTACACGATGGTGGGGTATAAAAACAAACCTACCCTTACATGAGAAAACTACAAAAAAACATTCATAATTCTATCTTCAACAAGATGAAATATGAAGCTGTGACTCTCAAAATAGGATGTTCAATTAGTTATTATCCTTGAAACATTAACTATATAATATTTTTAGGTTTTCACCAAACTTTAATTATCATTAGCGAACCTCCTGGGTCTGTCGTCTCTAACAAGGACTACACGATGGTTTGGGCAAAAAGACAAAACTATCCCAAAAGTAGATTTCTATTTTGACGCATACATGGTGTTGTGGTCAGTAAGAACCAGTTTGAAAATGTGGATGACACGATATAATGTTAAACAACAATTACGTGGTTGTTGGATATTGTTATAGATTGACCCAATGAAATTAGAGAAATTGGAAAGCTACATGTTAGTTGGGTAAGAAGACGAACCTATCCCGGTATGACAACGCAATAACAAGGCTACAAGTATTGGGTGACGTCATGTTCAACAAGATAAAGCGTAAAAGTGTGAATGATAGGAGATGATGTTCGAAAACAAGTATTTTGGTGATGGCTGCTGTTAGTGATTAACTTGGCGAAACGAGAGAAATAAGGTGGCTATTGGCTAGAAAGACAAAACAATAATAGTGTATTCATGGGGTAATCTTCAACAAGACGGAATGTGAAATTGTGTGTGACAAGACACAATGTTCTATGGATGAAATCTGAAATTGTGTGACAAGACACAATGTTCTGTTAGTTATAATCAGTGAAACTCAAACTACATAACACGTGGGCTATAAAGATACTTTATTTTGGTACTGCCAATTGTGTGGGACTTTGGACTCGAACAAGTACTTTTATAATAAGTTGCATGAGAGGAGGGTTTGCCGAAAGGTATAAATACCACGATTAGAGAGTGGTGGGATAGGAAGACAAAACTGCCCCTGAAATTATGTGTTACAAGACATGATGTTCTGTTGACAAAATATGAAATTGTGACAAGGCACAATGTTCTGTTAGTTATAATCAATGAAACTAACAATATAAACCATTGTGGGTTTTGAGCATATTTTAATCTGGTAATGCAAATTGAGTGTGACTTTCGACTCCAACAAGTACTTTTATAATAAGTTGCATGAGAAAAGGGTCTGCGAAAATGTATAAATACCACGACTACATGGTTGAGGTATAGGAAGACAAAACAACCCCAAAAATAAATATATATGTTGATGCATACATGGTGTCATGTTCAACAAGATCGTGTGGAAGTGTGAATCACAAGATACGTTGTTCAACGGCCATTACTTTGGTGATGGCTACAATAAGAGGTTGATCATATGAAATAAAAAAATAGGAAAGTTACACGATGGCGGGGTAGAAAGACAAACCTACCCTTATGTGATAAAACAACAAGCCATTCATAATGCCATCTTCAATAAGATTTTGACAAAACCTTACACAATATGAAATGCAAATGTCATTGACAATTATGTGACCATATAAAATAAGAAAAATAGGAGAGCTATACGATGGTGGTGTAAAATGACAAACCTACCCTTACGTAAGAAAACAACAAGCCACTCGTAATGTCATCTTCAACAATATGAAATATAAAAGTGTGAATGACAGGTTTTGAGGTCAAGTTACTTGTTATCCTTGAAACTCTATCTATATGTTGTTTGTGAGTTTTCACATCATTACCAAACTTAGTGGGTCTCTCGTCTCCAATAAAGTTTACAATACCACGACTACCGAGTTTTGGGGTAGGAAGACAAAACTACCCATGAAATAAATATGTATGTTGATGCATAGATGGTGTTGTGTTGAACAAGATGGTGTGGAAGTGCGAATCAGAAGATAAGATGTTCAATAGGTAGTACTCTCGTGATGGCTACAATAAAAATTTGTCCATATGAAATAAGTAAAATAGGAGAGCAACACGATGGCGAGGTAGAAAGACGAACCTACCCTTACGTGAGAAAACAACAAGACATCCATAATACCTTCTTCAACAAGATGAAATTTGAAACTGTGTGACAAGATACGATGATCAATTACTTTTTATCCTAGTGACTTTAACTAAACGATATTTTTGGGTTTTCACCAAATTTTAATTATCATTAGCGAACTAGGCGTTTCTATCGTCTTCAACAAGGACTTCACGATAGTGAGTTTAAAAAGACAAAACTATCCCTCAAGTAGATATCTATTTCGATGTATACAAGGCATTGTTGTCAACAAGAACAAGTTTGAAAATGTGGATTACACGATATGATGTTATGCAACGCGTACGTTGGTGATGAATATTGTTAGAGATTGATCACATGAAATAAGAGAAATTGAAAAAGTATATGATGGCAGGGTAAAAAGACAAACCTATCCTTGTATGACAAAACATTAAGGTAGGCATTCATAATCTTATGTACAACAAGATGAAATTTGGAAGTGTCGTTGACAAGGTACGATGTTCAATTACCTATAACTTGAAACTTTAGCAATATAACGCATGTGGGTATTCACGATACTTTAATTTTGATGCTATGATTTCCAACGAGTACTTTTATTGATGGCTAGTATGCAAAAAGTGATAAATAGCAAGTCTACACACCGGTGGGGTAAAAATACAAAACTGCCTCGAGCTGAAAAATGATGCTCATGTTTATATGACGCCATGTTCAACAAGATAAAGCGTAAAAGTATGAATGGTAGGAGATGATGTTCAAGAAAAAGTATTATGGTGATGGCTGCTGTTAGTGATTAATTGGGCGAAATGAGAGAAATAAGGTGGCAACACGAATGCGATGTAGAAAGACAAACATACTCTTATATGAGAAAACAATGATAGTGTATTGATGATATCATGTTCAATAAGACAAAGTGTGAAATTGTGTGTGACAAGACACGATGTTCTATTGACGGAATATGAAATTGTATGTGACACGAAACAATGTTCTGTTAGTTATAATCAATGAAACTCTTACAACATAAACTATGTGGGTTTTGAACTTACTTTAATCTGGTAGTGTGAATTGAGTGAGACTTTTGACTACAACAAGTACTTTTATAATAAGTTTTATGAGTAAACGGTCCGTAGAAAGATATAAATACCATGACTATAAAGTGGAGGGGTAGGAAGACAAAACTACGCTTGAAATGGATATATATGTTGATGTATACATGGTGTCGTGTTCAACAAGATCATGTGAAAATCTAAATCACAAGGTATGATGTTTAACAACTAGTACTCTCATGAGGACTACAATAAGATGCTGGCCATATGAAATAAGAAAAATAAGAGATCTACACGATGGTGGGGTATAAAAACAAACCTACCCTTACATGAGAAAAGAACAAAAAAACTTTCATAACTCTATCTTCAAGAAGATGGAAAATGAAGATGTGAGTCTCAAGATAGGATGCTCAATTAGTTATTATCCTTAATGTTTGTGGGTTTTCACCAAACTTTAATTATCATTAGCGAACCTCCAGGGTCTCTCGTCTCTAATAAAGACTACATGATGGTTTGGGCAAAAAGACAAAACTACCCTAAAAGTAGATTTCTATTTTGATGTATACATGGTGTTGTGGTCAGTAAGAACCAGTTTGAAAATGTGGATGACACGATATAATGTTAAACAACAATTACGTGGTTGTTGGATATTGTTATAGATTGACCCAATGAAATTAGAGAAATTTGAAAGCTACATGTTAGCAGGGTAAGAAGACAAAGCTATCCCGGTATGACAACACAATAACAAGGCAACAATTTTTGGTTGACGTCATGTTCAACAAGATAAAGCGTAAAAGTGTGAATGATAGGATATGATGTTCAAAAACAAGTATTTTGGTGATGGCTGCTGTTAGTGATTAACGGGGCGAGGCGAGAGAAATAAGGTGGCTACATGAAGGTAGGCTAGAAAGACAAACGTACCCCTACATGGAAAAACAATAATAGGGCATTCATGATGTCATCTTCAACAAGACAGAATGTGAAATTGTGTGTGACAACTGACAAGACCTGGTGTTCTATGGATGAAATCTGAAATTGTGTGACAAGACACAATGTTCTGTTAGTTATAATCAATGAAACTCTAACAACATAAACCATGTGGGTTTTGAGGATACATTAATTTGGTAATGTGAATTGTGTGTGACATTCGATTCTTACAAGTACTTTTATAATAAGTTGCACAAGAAAAGGGTCTGCGAAAATATATAAATACCACGATTACAGAGTGGAGGTATAGGAAGACAAAACTACCCCTGAAATAAATTTGTATGTTGATGCATACTTGGTGTCGTGTTCAACAAGATCGTGTGGAAGTGTGAATCACAAGATAAGATGTTCATTGGAAGTGTGTATCTCAAGAAAATATGTTCAACGGCTAGTACTCTGGTGATGGCTACAACAAGAGCTTGACCATATCAAATAAAAAAAGTAGGAGAGCTACTCAATGGCTGGGTAGAATAACAAACCTACCCTTATGTGAGAAAGCAATAAGACATTCATAATGCCATCTTCAACAGGATGAAATATGAAACTGTGAGTGACAATATTCAGTAAGAGAAATTGGAAACCTACATGATAGGGGATGATGTTCGAGAACAAATCTTTTGGTAATCGTTGTAGTTGGTGATTGACTAGGCGAAATCAGAGAAATAAGTTGGCTACACGAAGGCGGGATAGAAATACAAACGTACCCCTTTGTGAGAAACCTGTGATAGGGTATTTATGATGTCATCTTCACCACAACCAAAATTGTCGGCAACAAGAACAATTGTGAAAATGTTGATGACACAATATGATTTTAAGCAACAAGGCATTGACAAACCTAACCTTATGGTGGTAGTGTGATAAGACGAACCTATTCTTATATTAGAAATCAACATAAAGCTATTCATAGCGCCATCTTCAACCAGATGGAATATGAAAGTGTGAGTGACAAGATACGATGTTCAATTACTTATTGTCGTTCTAACTCTAACTATACGATGTTTGTGGGTTTTCACCAACATTAATTATCATTAGCGAACTAAGCAGGTCTATTGTCTTGAACAAGGACTTCACGATGGTGGGGGAAAAAACCGAAAATTTCCCTTGAAGTAGATATCTATGTCGGGGTGTAAAGGCGTTGTGGTCAACAAGAAAAAGTTTGAAAATATGGATGGCACGATATGATGTTGACCAACACATACGTTGGTGATGGATATTGTTAGAGTTTGACCAAATCAATTGAGCGAAATTAGAATGGTACATGGTGCCAGGATAAAAACACAAACCTGTCCCTGTTTGACAAGATACGATGTTCATTTAGTTATTGTCCTTAATTCTTTAACTATATAATGTTTGTGGGTTTTCACTAAACTTTAATTATCATTAGCGAACTAGGCGTTTCTATCGTCTCCAACAAGGACTTCACGATAGTGAGTGTAAAAAGACCAATCTATCCTTCAAGTACATGTTGGTGATGAATATTGTTAGAGCTTGATCACATGAAATCAGAGAAATTGGAAAAGTACATGATGGCAGGGTAAAAAGACAAACCTATCCGTGTTTGACAAAACATTAAGGAAGGCATTCATAATCCCATGTACAACAAGGTGAAATGTGGAAGTGTCATTGACAAGGTACGATGTTCAGTTACCTATAACTTGACACTTTAACAATATAATGCATGTGGGTATTCACGATACTTTAATTTTGATGCGATAATTTCCAACGAGTACTTTTATTGATGGCTAGTATGCAAAAAGTGATAAATAGCAAGTCTATAAACTCGTGGGGTAAAAATACAATACAGCCAAATTCAAAAAGGATGTTGATGTTTATATGATGCCATGTTCAACAAAATAAAGCATAAAAGTGTAAATGATTGGAGATGAAGTTCGAGAACAAGTATTTTGGTGATGGCTGCTGTTAGCGATTGACCAGGCGAAATGAGAGAAATAAGGTGGCTACACGAATGCGGTGTAGAAAGACAAATGTACCCTTATATGAGAAAACAATGATGGGGTATTGATGATATGATCCTCAACAAGACAAAATATGAAATTGTGTGCGACAAGACACGATGTTCTATTGACGAATGTGAAATTGTGTGACACAAAACAATGTTCTGTTAGTTATAATAAAAAAAAACTCTAACGACATAACCCATGTGCGTTTTGAACATACTTTAATCTTCTAGTGCGAATTGAGTGAGACTATCGACTACAACAAGCACTTTTATAATAAGTTTTATGAGTAGACGGTCCGCAGAAAGATATAAATACCACGACTATAAAGTGGAGGGGTCGGAAGACAAAACTACCCTTGAAATAAATATATATGTTGATGTATACATGGTGTCATGTTCAACAAGATCATGTGAAAATCTGAATCACAAGGTATGATGTTCAACAACTAGTACTCTCATGAGGACTACAGTGAAATGATGACCATATGAAATAAGAGAAATAAGAGATCTACACGATGGTGGGGTATAAAAACAAACCTACCCTTACATGAGAAAACAACAATAAAACATTCATAATTCTATCTTCAACAAGATAGAATATGAAGCTGTGACTCTCAAAATAGGATGTTCAATTAGTTGTTATCCTTAAAACATTAACTATATAATGTTTGTGGGTTTTCCCCAAACTTTAATTATCATTTGCGAACCTCCAGGGTCTGTCGTCTCTAACAAAGACTACACGATTGTTTGGGAAAAAGACAAAACTACCCCAAAAGTAGATTTCTACTTTGACGTATACATGGTGTTGTGGTCAGTAAGAACCTGTTTGAAAATGTTGATGACACGATATAATGTTAAACAACAATTACGTGGTTGTTTGATATTGTTAGAGATTGACCCGATGAAATTAGAGAAATTGGACAACTACATGTTGGTTTGGTAAGAAGACAAACATATCCCGATATGACAACACAATAACAACGCAACATGTATTGCGTGTCATCATTTTCAACAAGATAAAGCGTAAAAGTGTGAATAATAAGAGATGGTGTTCGAAAACAAGTATTATGGTGATGGCTGCTGTTAGTGATTGATCAGGCGAAACGAGAGAAATAAGGTGGATACTCGAAGGCGTGATAGAAAAACAAAGGTATCCATGTGTGAGAAAACAATAATAGGGTATTCATGATGTCATTTTCAACAAGACGGAATGTGAAATTGTGTGACAAGGCACGCTATTCTGTTGACAAAATCTGAAATTTTGTGACAAGATATAATGTTCTGTTAGTTTTAATCAATGAAGCTCTAACAACATAAACCATGTGGGTTTTGAGCATACTTTAATTTGGTAATGCGAATTGAGTGTTACTTTTTACTCCAACAAGTTCTCTTATAATAATTTGAAGAGAAAAGGGTCTGCGAAAAGATATAAATACCACGACTACAGAGTGGAGGTATAAGAAGATAAGACTACCCTTGGAATAGATATGTATGTTGATGCATACATGTTTTCGTGTTCAGCAAGATCGTGTAGAAGTGTGAATCACAAGATAAGATGTTTGGTACTCTGGTCATGGCTACAATAAGAGCTTGGCCTTATGAAATAAAAAAAGGTGAGCTAAATGATGGCAGGGTTGAATGACAAACCTACCCTTATGTGAGAAAACGGCAAGACATTCATAATGCCGTGTTCAACAAGATGAAATATGAAACTTTGAGTGACAATGTTCAGTACGAGAAATCGGAAACCTACATGATAGGGGTTGATGTTCGAGAACAAATCTTTTGGTGATCGCTCTAGTTAGTGATTGACTAGGTGAAATAAGAAAAATATGTTGGCTACAATGAGGCAGGATAGAAAGACAAACGTACCCCTGTGTGAGAAAACATTGATAAGGTATTCATGATGTCAATTTCACGTACACCGAAATTGTCGTCAACAAGCACAATTGTGAAAATGTTGATGACACAATATGATTTAAGCAACAAGACATCGACAAACCCAACCTTATGTTGGTAGTGTAAAAAGACGAATCTATCCTTATATGAGAAATCAACATAAATCCATTTATAATGCCATCTTCAACTAGCTGGAATATGAAAGTGTGAGTGACAAGATACGATGTTCAGTTACTTATTGTCGTTGTAACTCTAACTATACGATGTTTTTGGGTTTTCACCAAACTTTAATTATCATTAGCGAACTAAGCGGGTCTATTGTCTCCAACAAGGACTTCACGATGGTGGGGGTAAAAAATGAAAACTACCCTTGAAGTAGATATCTATGTCGAGGTATAAAAGGCATTGTGGTCAACAAGAACAAGTTTGAAAATGTAGATTGCACGATATGATGTTAACCAACACTTACGTTTGTGATGGATATTGTTAGAGATTAACCAAATGAATTGAAGGAAATTAGAAAGGTAAACGGTGGCAGGGTAAAAACATAAACCCATTCTTGTATGACAAAACAATAAAGCATTCATAATGCCATGTACCACAAGATGAAATATGAAAGTGTCATTGACAAGGTACCATGTTAAGTTATAACTTGAAACTTTAACAATATAATGCATGTGGGTATTCACCATACCTTAATTTTGATGCGATCGTTTACAGCGAGTACTCTTATTGATGATTAGTATGCGAAAAAACATACAAGAAGTGATAAACAACAAGTCTATACACCAGTGGGGTAAAAATACAAAACTACCCCCGAACTGTAAAACGATGCTGATGTTTACATGACGCCATGTTCAACAAGATAAAGCATAAACGTGTGAATGATAGGAGATGATGTCCGAGAACAAGTATTTTGTTGATGTTAGTGATTGACCGGGCGAAATGAGAGAAATAAGGTGGCTACACTAATACTTGGTAGAAAGACAAACCTAACCTTATGTGAGAAAACAATGATAGGGTATTCATGATATCATCTTCCACAAGACAAAATGTGAAATTGTCTATTAAAAGACATGATGTTCTATTGGCGGAATTTGAAATTGTGTATGAGAAGACACAATGTTCTATTAATTATAATATGTGAAACTCAAATTACCTAACGCATGTGGGTTTTTAACATACTTTAATTTGGTGGTGCCAATTGCGTGGGACTTTCGACTCGAACAAGTACTTTTATAATAAGTTGCATGAGAGAAGGGTTTGCAAAAAGATATAAATACCATGAGTACAGAGTGGTGGGATAAGAAGACAAAACTACCATTGGAATTAGATATGTATGTTGCTATATTCATTGGAGTCGTGTTCAACATGATCATGTCTAAGTGTGAATCACAAGGTATGATGTTGAATGACTAGTACTCTCGTGATAACTTCAGTAAGAGGTTGATCATATGAAATAAGAAAAATAGGAGAGCTACACGATGGCAAGGTAAATTGACTAACCGATCGTTCTGTTTGAAAAAACACTTTCATAATGCCATCTTTGAACCAACAAGATGAAATATGAAAGTGTGAGTGACAAGATACGATAAGTTATTTATTATCTTTTAAACTCTACCTATATAATATGTTTGTGGATTTTCACCAAGCTTTAATTTTCATTAACGAATTTAGTCTGTCTCTCATCTCTAACGAGCACTACATGATGGTAGGGGTAAAATGACAAAACTACCCCTGGAAGAGATATCTATGTCGATATATGCATGTTGTTGTGGTCAACAAGAACAAGTGTGAAAATGTGGATGATATTCTATATTGTTGAGCAAGAAGTACATTGTCTGTGGATTTTGTTAGAGATTAAATAAATGAAATGAGAGAAATGTGAGTGCTACATGACTTTCGAGTTAAATGACAATCCTATCCCTGTATGAAAAAAGAATAACGTGCATTAATAATGCAGTTTACGATAAGATGAAATGCAAATGTCTTTAATAATTATGTGACCCATGTGGGTTTTGAACATACTTTAATCTGTTAGTGCGAATTGAGTGAGACTTTCGACTACAACAAGTACTTTTATAATAACTTTTATGAGTAAACGGTCCGCAGAAAGATATAAATACCACGACTATAAAGTGGAGGGCTAGGAAGACAAAACTATCCTTGAAATAGATATATATGTTGATGTATACTTGGTGTCGTGTTCAACAAGATCATGTGAAAATCTGAATCACAAGGTATGATGTTCAACAACTAGTAATCTCATGAGGACTACAATAAGATGATGACCATATGAAATAAGAAAAATAAGAGATCTACACGATGGTGGGGTATAAAAACAAACCTACCCTTACATGAGAAAACTACAAAAAAACATTCATAATTCTATCTTCAACAAGATGAAATATGAAGCTGTGACTCTCAAAATAGGATGTTCAATTAGTTATTATCCTTGAAACATTAACTATATAATATTTTTAGGTTTTCACCAAACTTTAATTATCATTAGCGAACCTCCTGGGTCTGTCGTCTCTAACAAGGACTACACGATGGTTTGGGCAAAAAGACAAAACTATCCCAAAAGTAGATTTCTATTTTGACGCATACATGGTGTTGTGGTCAGTAAGAACCAGTTTGAAAATGTGGATGACACGATATAATGTTAAACAACAATTACGTGGTTGTTGGATATTGTTATAGATTGACCCAATGAAATTAGAGAAATTGGAAAGCTACATGTTAGTTGGGTAAGAAGACGAACCTATCCCGGTATGACAACGCAATAACAAGGCTACAAGTATTGGGTGACGTCATGTTCAACAAGAAAAAGCGTAAAAGTGTGAATGATAGGAGATGATGTTCGAAAACAAGTATTTTGGTGATGGCTGCTGTTAGTGATTAACTTGGCGAAACGAGAGAAATAAGGTGGCTATAGGCTAGAAAGACAAAACAATAATAGTGTATTCATGGGGTCATCTTCAACAAGACGGAATGTGAAATTGTGTGTGACAAGACACGATGTTCTATGGATGAAATCTGAAATTGTGTGACAAGACACAATGTTCTGTTAGTTATAATCAGTGAAACTCAAACTACATAACACGTGGGCTATAAAGATACTTTATTTTGGTACTGCCAATTGTGTGGGACTTTGGACTCGAACAAGTACTTTTATAATAAGTTGCATGAGAGGAGGGTTTGCCGAAAGGTATAAATACCACGATTAGAGAGTGGTGGGATAGGAAGACAAAACTGCCCCTGAAATTATGTGTTACAAGACATGATGTTCTGTTGACGAAATATGAAATTGTGACAAGGCACAATGTTCTGTTAGTTATAATCAATGAAACTAACAATATAAACCATTGTGGGTTTTGAGCATATTTTAATCTGGTAATGCAAATTGAGTGTGACTTTCGACTCCAACAAGTACTTTTATAATAAGTTGCATGAGAAAAGGGTCTGCGAAAATGTATAAATACCACGACTACATGGTTGAGGTATAGGAAGACAAAACAACCCCAAAAATAAATATATATGTTGATGCATACATGGTGTCATGTTCAACAAGATCGTGTGGAAGTGTGAATCACAAGATACGTTGTTCAACGGCCATTACTTTGGTGATGGCTACAATAAGAGGTTGATCATATGAAATAAAAAAAAATAGGAAAGTTACACGATGGCGGGGTAGAAAGACAAACCTACCCTTATGTGATAAAACAACAAGCCATTCATAATGCCATATTCAATAAGATTTTGACAAAACCTTACACAATATGAAATGCAAATGTCATTGACAATTATGTGACCATATAAAATAAGAAAAATAGGAGAGCTATACGATGGTGGTGTAAAATGACAAACCTACCCTTACGTAAGAAAACAACAAGCCACTCGTAATGTCATCTTCAACAATATGAAATATAAAAGTGTGAATGACAGGTTTTGAGGTCAAGTTACTTGTTATCCTTGAAACTCTATCTATATGTTGTTTGTGATTTTTCACATCATTACCAAACTTAGTGGGTCTCTCGTCTCCAATAAAGTTTACAATACCACGACTACCGAGTTTTGGGGTAGGAAGACAAAACTACCCATGAAATAAATATGTATGTTGATGCATAGATGGTGTTGTGTTGAACAAGATGGTGTGGAAGTGCGAATCAGAAGATAAGATGTTCAATAGGTAGTACTCTCGTGATGGCTACAATAAAAATTTGTCCATATGAAATAAGTAAAATAGGAGAGCAACACGATGGCGAGGTAGAAAGACGAACCTACCCTTACGTGAGAAAACAACAAGACATCCATAATACCTTCTTCAACAAGATGAAATTTGAAACTGTGTGACAAGATACGATGATCAATTACTTTTTATCCTAGTGACTTTAACTAAACGATATTTTTGGGTTTTCACCAAATTTTAATTATCATTAGCGAACTAGGCGTTTCTATCGTCTTCAACAAGGACTTCACGATAGTGAGTTTAAAAAGACAAAACTATCCCTCAAGTAGATATCTATTTCGATGTATACAAGGCATTGTTGTCAACAAGAACAAGTTTGAAAATGTGGATTACACGATATGATGTTATGCAACGCGTACGTTGGTGATGAATATTGTTAGAGATTGATCACATGAAATAAGAGAAATTGAAAAAGTATATGATGGCAGGGTAAAAAGACAAACCTATCCTTGTATGACAAAACATTAAGGTAGGCATTCATAATCTTATGTACAACAAGATGAAATTTGGAAGTGTCGTTGACAAGGTACGATGTTCAATTACCTATAACTTGAAACTTTAGCAATATAACGCATGTGGGTATTCACGATACTTTAATTTTGATGCTATGATTTCCAACGAGTACTTTTATTGATGGCTAGTATGCAAAAAGTGATAAATAGCAAGTCTACACACCGGTGGGGTAAAAATACAAAACTGCCTCGAGCTGAAAAATGATGCTCATGTTTATATGACGCCATGTTCAACAAGATAAAGCGTAAAAGTATGAATGGTAGGAGATGATGTTCAAGAAAAAGTATTATGGTGATGGCTGCTGTTAGTGATTAATTGGGCGAAATGAGAGAAATAAGGTGGCAACACGAATGCGATGTAGAAAGACAAACATACTCTTATCTGAGAAAACAATGATAGTGTATTGATGATATCATGTTCAATAAGACAAAGTGTGAAATTGTGTGTGACAAGACACGATGTTCTATTGACGGAATATGAAATTGTATTTGACACGAAACAATGTTCTGTTAGTTATAATCAATGAAACTCTTACAACATAAACTATGTGGGTTTTGAACTTACTTTAATCTGGTAGTGTGAATTGAGTGAGACTTTTGACTACAACAAGTACTTTTATAATAAGTTTTATGAGTAAACGGTCCGTAGAAAGATATAAATACCATGACTATAAAGTGGAGGGGTAGGAAGACAAAACTACGCTTGAAATGGATATATATGTTGATGTATACATGGTGTCGTGTTCAACAAGATCATGTGAAAATCTAAATCACAAGGTATGATGTTTAACAACTAGTACTCTCATGAGGACTACAATAAGATGCTGGCCATATGAAATAAGAAAAATAAGAGATCTACACGATGGTGGGGTATAAAAACAAACCTACCCTTACATGAGAAAAGAACAAAAAAACTTTCATAACTCTATCTTCAAGAAGATGGAAAATGAAGATGTGAGTCTCAAGATAGGATGCTCAATTAGTTATTATCCTTAATGTTTGTGGGTTTTCACCAAACTTTAATTATCATTAGCGAACCTCCAGGGTCTCTCGTCTCTAATAAAGACTACATGATGGTTTGGGCAAAAAGACAAAACTACCCTAAAAGTAGATTTCTATTTTGATGTATACATGGTGTTGTGGTCAGTAAGAACCAGTTTGAAAATGTGGATGACACGATATAATGTTAAACAACAATTACGTGGTTGTTGGATATTGTTATAGATTGACCCGATGAAATTAGAGAAATTTGAAAGCTACATGTTAGCAGGGTAAGAAGACAAAGCTATCCCGGTATGACAACACAATAACAAGGCAACAATTTTTGGTTGACGTCATGTTCAACAAGATAAAGCGTAAAAGTGTGAATGATAGGATATGATGTTCAAAAACAAGTATTTTGGTGATGGCTGCTGTTAGTGATTAACCGGGCGAAGCGAGAGAAATAAGGTAGCTACATGAAGGTAGGCTAGAAAGACAAACGTACCCCTACATGGAAAAACAATAATAGGGCATTCATGATGTCATCTTCAACAAGACAGAATGTGAAATTGTGTGTGACAACTGACAAGACATGGTGTTCTATGGATGAAATCTGAAATTGTGTGACAAGACACAATGTTCTGTTAGTTATAATCAATGAAACTCTAACAACATAAACCATGTGGGTTTTGAGGATACATTAATTTGGTAATGTGAATTGTGTGTGACATTCGATTCTTACAAGTACTTTTATAATAAGTTGCACATGAAAAGGGTCTGCGAAAATATATAAATACCACGATTACAGAGTGGAGGTATAGGAAGACAAAACTACCCCTGAAATAAATTTGTATGTTGATGCATACTTGGTGTCGTGTTCAACAAGATCGTGTGGAAGTGTGAATCACAAGATAAGATGTTCATTGGAAGTGTGTATCTCAAGAAAATATGTTCAACGGCTAGTACTCTGGTGATGGCTACAACAAGAGCTTGACCATATCAAATAAAAAAAGTAGGAGAGCTACTCAATGGCAGGGTAGAATAACAAACCTACCCTTATGTGAGAAAGCAATAAGACATTCATAATGCCATCTTCAACAGGATGAAATATGAAACTGTGAGTGACAATATTCAGTAAGAGAAATTGGAAACCTACATGATAGGGGATGATGTTCGAGAACAAATCTTTTGGTAATCGTTGTAGTTAGTGATTGACTAGGCGAAATAAGAGAAATAAGTTGGCTACACGAAGGCGGGATAGAAATACAAACGTACCCCTTTGTGAGAAAACTGTGATAGGGTATTTATGATGTCATCTTCACCACAACCAAAATTGTCGGCAACAAGAACAATTGTGAAAATGTTGATGACACAATATGATTTTAAGCAACAAGGCATTGACAAACCTAACCTTATGGTGGTAGTGTGATAAGACGAACCTATTCTTATATTAGAAATCAACATAAAGCTATTCATAGCGCCATCTTCAACCAGATGGAATATGAAAGTGTGAGTGACAAGATACGATGTTCAATTACTTATTGTCGTTCTAACTCTAACTATACGATGTTTGTGGGTTTTCACCAACATTAATTATCATTAGCGAACTAAGCAGGTCTATTGTCTTGAACAAGGACTTCACGATGGTGGGGGAAAAAACCGAAAATTTCCCTTGAAGTAGATATCTATGTCGGGGTGTACAAGGCGTTGTGGTCAACAAGAAAAAGTTTGAAAATATGGATGGCACGATATGATGTTGACCAACACATACGTTGGTGATGGATATTGTTAGAGTTTGACCAAATCAATTGAGCGAAATTAGAATGGTACATGGTGCCAGGATAAAAACACAAACCTGTCCCTGTTTGACAAGATACGATGTTCATTTAGTTATTGTCCTTAATTCTTTAACTATATAATGTTTGTGGGTTTTCACTAAACTTTAATTATCATTAGCGAACTAGGCGTTTCTATCGTCTCCAACAAGGACTTCACGATAGTGAGTGTAAAAAGACCAATCTATCCTTCAAGTACATGTTGGTGATGAATATTGTTAGAGCTTGATCACATGAAATCAGAGAAATTGGAAAAGTACATGATGGCAGGGTAAAAAGACAAACCTATCCGTGTTTGACAAAACATTAAGGAAGGCATTCATAATCCCATGTACAACAAGGTGAAATGTGGAAGTGTCATTGACAAGGTACGATGTTCAGTTACCTATAACTTGACACTTTAACAATATAATGCATGTGGGTATTCACGATACTTTAATTTTGATGCGATCATTTCCAACGAGTACTTTTATTGATGGCTAGTATGCAAAAAGTGATAAATAGCAAGTCTATAAACTGGTGGGGTAAAAATACAATACACCCAAATTCAAAAAGGATGTTGATGTTTATATGATGCCATGTTCAACAAAATAAAGCATAAAAGTGTAAATGATTGGAGATGAAGTTCGAGAACAAGTATTTTGGTGATGGCTGCTGTTAGCGATTGACCAGGCGAAATGAGAGAAATAAGGTGGCTACACGAATGCGGTGTAGAAAGACAAATGTACCCTTATATGAGAAAACAATGATGGGGTATTGATGATATGATCCTCAACAAGACAAAATATGAAATTGTGTGCGACAAGACACGATGTTCTATTGACGAATGTGAAATTGTGTGACACAAAACAATGTTCTGTTAGTTATAATAAAAAAAAACTCTAACGACATAACCCATGTGCGTTTTGAACATACTTTAATCTCCTAGTGCGAATTGAGTGAGACTATCGACTACAACAAGCACTTTTATAATAAGTTTTATGAGTAGACGGTCCGCAGAAAGATATAAATACCACGACTATAAAGTGGAGGGGTCGGAAGACAAAACTACCCTTGAAATAGATATATATGTTGATGTATACATGGTGTCATGTTCAACAAGATCATGTGAAAATCTGAATCACAAGGTATGATGTTCAACAACTAGTACTCTCATGAGGACTACAATGAAATGATGACCATATGAAATAAGAGAAATAAGAGATCTACACGATGGTGGGGTATAAAAACAAACCTACCCTTACATGAGAAAACAACAATAAAACATTCATAATTCTATCTTCAACAAGATAGAATATGAAGCTGTGACTCTCAAAATAGGATGTTCAATTAGTTGTTATCCTTAAAACATTAACTATATAATGTTTGTGGGTTTTCACCAAACTTTAATTATCATTTGCGAACCTCCAGGGTCTGTCGTCTCTAACAAAGACTACACGATTGTTTGGGAAAAAGACAAAACTACCCCAAAAGCAGATTTCTATTTTGACGTATACATGGTGTTGTGGTCAGTAAGAACCTGTTTGAAAATGTTGATGACACGATATAATGTTAAACAACAATTACGTGGTTGTTTGATATTGTTAGAGATTGACCCGATGAAATTAGAGAAATTGGACAACTACATGTTGGTTTGGTAAGAAGACAAACATATCCCGATATGACAACACAATAACAACGCAACATGTATTGCGTGTCATCATTTTCAACAAGATAAAGCGTAAAAGTGTGAATAATAAGAGATGGTGTTCGAAAACAAGTATTATGGTGATGGCTGCTGTTAGTGATTGATCAGGCGAAACGAGAGAAATAAGGTGGATACTCGAAGGCGTGATAGAAAAACAAAGGTATCCATGTGTGAGAAAACAATAATAGGGTATTCATGATGTCATTTTCAACAAGACGGAATGTGAAATTGTGTGACAAGGCACGCTATTCTGTTGACAAAATCTGAAATTTTGTGACAAGATATAATGTTCTGTTAGTTTTAATCAATGAAGCTCTAACAACATAAACCATGTGGGTTTTGAGCATACTTTAATTTGGTAATGCGAATTGAGTGTGACTTTTTACTCCAACAAGTTCTCTTATAATAATTTGAAGAGAAAAGGGTCTGCGAAAAGATATAAATACCACGACTACAGAGTGGAGGTATAAGAAGATAAGACTACCCTTGGAATAGATATGTATGTTGATGCATACATGTTTTCGTGTTCAGCAAGATCGTGTAGAAGTGTGAATCACAAGATAAGATGTTCAATGACTGGTACTCTGGTCATGGCTACAATAAGAGCTTGGCCTTATGAAATAAAAAAAGGTGAGCTAAATGATGGCAGGGTTGAATGACAAACCTACCCTTATGTGAGAAAACGGCAAGACATTCATAATGCTGTCTTCAACAAGATGAAATATGAAACTTTGAGTGACAATGTTCAGTACGAGAAATCGGAAACCTACATGATAGGGGTTGATGTTCGAGAACAAATCTTTTGGTGATCGCTCTAGTTAGTGATTGACTAGGTGAAATAAGAAAAATATGTTGGCTACAGTGAGGCAGGATAGAAAGACAAACGTACCCCTGTGTGAGAAAACATTGATAAGGTATTCATGATGTCAATTTCACGTACACCGAAATTGTCGTCAACAAGCACAATTGTGAAAATGTTGATGACACAATATGATTTAAGCAACAAGACATCGACAAACCCAACCTTATGTTGGTAGTGTAAAAAGACGAATCTATCCTTATATGAGAAATCAACATAAATCCATTTATAATGCCATCTTCAACTAGCTGGAATATGAAAGTGTGAGTGACAAGATACGATGTTCAGTTACTTATTATCGTTGTAACTCTAACTATACGATGTTTTTGGGTTTTCACCAAACTTTAATTATCATTAGCGAACTAAGCGGGTCTATTGTCTCCAACAAGGACTTCACGATGGTGGGGGTAAAAAATGAAAACTACCCTTGAAGTATATATCTATGTCGAGGTATAAAAGGCATTGTGGTCAACAAGAACAAGTTTGAAAATGTAGATTGCACGATATGATGTTAACCAACACTTACGTTTGTGATGGATATTGTTAGAGATTAACCAAATGAATTGAAGGAAATTAGAAAGGTAAACGGTGGCAGGGTAAAAACATAAACCCATTCTTGTATGACAAAACAATAAAGCATTCATAATGCCATGTACCACAAGATGAAATATGAAAGTGTCATTGACAAGGTACCATGTTAAGTTATAACTTGAAACTTTAACAGTATAATGCATGTGGGTATTCACCATACCTTAATTTTGATGCGATCGTTTACAGCGAGTACTCTTATTGATGATTAGTATGCGAAAAAACATACAAGAAGTGATAAACAACAAGTCTATACACCAGTGGGGTAAAAATACAAAACTACCCCCGAACTGTAAAACGATGCTGATGTTTACATGACGCCATGTTCAACAAGATAAAGCATAAACGTGTGAATGATAGGAGATGATGTCCGAGAACAAGTATTTTGTTGATGTTAGTGATTGACCGGGCGAAATGAGAGAAATAAGGTGGCTACACTAATACTTGGTAGAAAGACAAACCTAACCTTATGTGAGAAAACAATGATAGGGTATTCATGATATCATCTTCCACAAGACAAAATGTGAAATTGTCTATTAAAAGACATGATGTTCTATTGGCGGAATTTGAAATTGTGTATGAGAAGACACAATGTTCTATTAATTATAATATGTGAAACTCAAATTACCTAACGCATGTGGGTTTTTAACATACTTTAATTTGGTGGTGCCAATTGCGTGGGACTTTCGACTCGAACAAGTACTTTTATAATAAGTTGCATGAGAGAAGGGTTTGCAAAAAGATATAAATACCATGAGTACAGAGTGGTGGGATAAGAAGACAAAACTACCATTGGAATTAGATATGTATGTTGCTATATTCATTGGAGTCGTGTTCAACATGATCATGTCTAAGTGTGAATCACAAGGTATGATGTTGAATGACTAGTACTCTCGTGATAACTTCAGTAAGAGGTTGATCATATGAAATAAGAAAAATAGGAGAGCTACACGATGGCAAGGTAAATTGACTAACCGATCGTTCTGTTTGAAAAAACACTTTCATAATGCCATCTTTGAACCAACAAGATGAAATATGAAAGTGTGAGTGACAAGATACGATAAGTTATTTATTATCTTTTAAACTCTACCTATATAATATGTTTGTGGATTTTCACCAAGCTTTAATTTTCATTAACGAATTTAGTCTGTCTCTCATCTCTAACGAGCACTACATGATGGTAGGGGTAAAATGACAAAACTACCCCTGGAAGAGATATCTATGTCGATATATGCATGTTGTTGTGGTCAACAAGAACAAGTGTGAAAATGTGGATGATATTCTATATTGTTGAGCAAGAAGTACATTGTCTGTGGATTTTGTTAGAGATTAAATAAATGAAATGAGAGAAATGTGAGTGCTACATGACTTTCGAGTTAAATGACAATCCTATCCCTGTATGAAAAAAGAATAACGTGCATTAATAATGCAGTTTACGATAAGATGAAATGCAAATGTCTTTAATAATTATGTGACCCATGTGGGTTTTGAACATACTTTAATCTGTTAGTGCGAATTGAGTGAGACTTTCGACTACAACAAGTACTTTTATAATAACTTTTATGAGTAAACGGTCCGCAGAAAGATATAAATACCACGACTATAAAGTGGAGGGCTAGGAAGACAAAACTATCCTTGAAATAGATATATATGTTGATGTATACTTGGTGTCGTGTTCAACAAGATCATGTGAAAATCTGAATCACAAGGTATGATGTTCAACAACTAGTAATCTCATGAGGACTACAATAAGATGATGACCATATGAAATAAGAAAAATAAGAGATCTACAAGATGGTGGGGTATAAAAACAAACCTACCCTTACATGAGAAAACTACAAAAAAACATTCATAATTCTATCTTCAACAAGATGAAATATGAAGCTGTGACTCTCAAAATAGGATGTTCAATTAGTTATTATCCTTGAAACATTAACTATATAATATTTTTAGGTTTTCACCAAACTTTAATTATCATTAGCGAACCTCCTGGGTCTGTCGTCTCTAACAAGGACTACACGATGGTTTGGGCAAAAAGACAAAACTATCCCAAAAGTAGGTTTCTATTTTGACGCATACATGGTGTTGTGGTCAGTAAGAACCAGTTTGAAAATGTGGATGACACGATATAATGTTAAACAACAATTACGTGGTTGTTGGATATTGTTATAGATTGACCCAATGAAATTAGAGAAATTGGAAAGCTACATGTTAGTTGGGTAAGAAGACGAACCTATCCCGGTATGACAACGCAATAACAAGGCTACAAGTATTGGGTGACGTCATGTTCAACAAGATAAAGCGTAAAAGTGTGAATGATAGGAGATGATGTTCGAAAACAAGTATTTTGGTGATGGCTGCTGTTAGTGATTAACTTGGCGAAACGAGAGAAATAAGGTGGCTATAGGCTAGAAAGACAAAACAATAATAGTGTATTCATGGGGTCATCTTCAACAAGACGAAATGTGAAATTGTGTGTGACAAGACACAATGTTCTATGGATGAAATCTGAAATTGTGTGACAAGACACAATGTTCTGTTAGTTATAATCAGTGAAACTCAAACTACATAACACGTGGGCTATAAAGATACTTTATTTTGGTACTGCCAATTGTGTGGGACTTTGGACTCGAACAAGTACTTTTATAATAAGTTGCATGAGAGGAGGGTTTGCCGAAAGGTATAAATACCACGATTAGAGAGTGGTGGGATAGGAAGACAAAACTGCCCCTGAAATTATGTGTTACAAGACATGATGTTCTGTTGACGAAATATGAAATTGTGACAAGGCACAATGTTCTGTTAGTTATAATCAATGAAACTAACAATATAAACCATTGTGGGTTTTGAGCATATTTTAATCTGGTAATGCAAATTGAGTGTGACTTTCGACTCCAACAAGTACTTTTATAATAAGTTGCATGAGAAAAGGGTCTGCGAAAATGTATAAATACCACGACTACATGGTTGAGGTATAGGAAGACAAAACAACCCCAAAAATAAATATATATGTTGATGCATACATGGTGTCATGTTCAACAAGATCGTGTGGAAGTGTGAATCACAAGATACGTTGTTCAACGGCCATTACTTTGGTGATGGCTACAATAAGAGGTTGATCATATGAAATAAAAAAAAATAGGAAAGTTACACGATGGCGGGGTAGAAAGACAAACCTACCCTTATGTGATAAAACAACAAGCCATTCATAATGCCATCTTCAATAAGATTTTGACAAAACCTTACACAATATGAAATGCAAATGTCATTGACAATTATGTGACCATATAAAATAAGAAAAATAGGAGAGCTATACGATGGTGGTGTAAAATGACAAACCTACCCTTACGTAAGAAAACAACAAGCCACTCGTAATGTCATCTTCAACAATATGAAATATAAAAGTGTGAATGACAGGTTTTGAGGTCAAGTTACTTGTTATCCTTGAAACTCTATCTATATGTTGTTTGTGAGTTTTCACATCATTACCAAACTTAGTGGGTCTCTCGTCTCCAATAAAGTTTACAATACCACGACTACCGAGTTTTGGGGTAGGAAGACAAAACTACCCATGAAATAAATATGTATGTTGATGCATAGATGGTGTTGTGTTGAACAAGATGGTGTGGAAGTGCGAATCAGAAGATAAGATGTTCAATAGGTAGTACTCTCGTGATGGCTACAATAAAAATTTGTCCATATGAAATAAGTAAAATAGGAGAGCAACACGATGGCGAGGTAGAAAGACGAACCTACCCTTACGTGAGAAAACAACAAGACATCCATAATACCTTCTTCAACAAGATGAAATTTGAAACTGTGTGACAAGATACGATGATCAATTACTTTTTATCCTAGTGACTTTAACTAAACGATATTTTTGGGTTTTCACCAAATTTTAATTATCATTAGCGAACTAGGCGTTTCTATCGTCTTCAACAAGGACTTCACGATAGTGAGTTTAAAAAGACAAAACTATCCCTCAAGTAGATATCTATTTCGATGTATACAAGGCATTGTTGTCAACAAGAACAAGTTTGAAAATGTGGATTACACGATATGATGTTATGCAACGCGTACGTTGGTGATGAATATTGTTAGAGATTGATCACATGAAATAAGAGAAATTGAAAAAGTACATGATGGCAGGGTAAAAAGACAAACCTATCCTTGTATGACAAAACATTAAGGTAGGCATTCATAATCTTATGTACAACAAGATGAAATTTGGAAGTGTCGTTGACAAGGTACGATGTTCAATTACCTATAACTTGAAACTTTAGCAATATAACGCATGTGGGTATTCACGATACTTTAATTTTGATGCTATGATTTTCAACGAGTACTTTTATTGATGGCTAGTATGCAAAAAGTGATAAATAGCAAGTCTACACACCGGTGGGGTAAAAATACAAAACTGCCTCGAGCTGAAAAATGATGCTCATGTTTATATGACGCCATGTTCAACAAGATAAAGCGTAAAAGTATGAATGGTAGGAGATGATGTTCAAGAAAAAGTATTATGGTGATGGCTGCTGTTAGTGATTAATTGGGCGAAATGAGAGAAATAAGGTGGCAACACGAATGCGATGTAGAAAGACAAACATACTCTTATCTGAGAAAACAATGATAGTGTATTGATGATATCATGTTCAATAAGACAAAGTGTGAAATTGTGTGTGACAAGACACAATGTTCTATTGACGGAATATGAAATTGTATGTGACACGAAACAATGTTCTGTTAGTTATAATCAATGAAACTCTTACAACATAAACTATGTGGGTTTTGAACTTACTTTAATCTGGTAGTGTGAATTGAGTGAGACTTTTGACTACAACAAGTACTTTTATAATAAGTTTTATGAGTAAACGGTCCGTAGAAAGATATAAATACCATGACTATAAAGTGGAGGGGTAGGAAGACAAAACTACGCTTGAAATGGATATATATGTTGATGTATACATGGTGTCGTGTTCAACAAGATCATGTGAAAATCTAAATCACAAGGTATGATGTTTAACAACTAGTACTCTCATGAGGACTACAATAAGATGCTGGCCATATGAAATAAGAAAAATAAGAGATCTACACGATGGTGGGGTATAAAAACAAACCTACCCTTACATGAGAAAAGAACAAAAAAACATTCATAATTCTATCTTCAAGAAGATGGAAAATGAAGATGTGAGTCTCAAGATAGGATGCTCAATTAGTTATTATCCTTAATGTTTGTGGGTTTTCACCAAAATTTAATTATCATTAGCGAACCTCCAGGGTCTCTCGTCTCTAATAAAGACTACATGATGGTTTGGGCAAAAAGACAAAACTACCCTAAAAGTAGATTTCTATTTTGATGTATACATGGTGTTGTGGTCAGTAAGAACCAGTTTGAAAATGTGGATGACACGATATAATGTTAAACAACAATTACGTGGTTGTTGGATATTGTTATAGATTGACCCGATGAAATTAGAGAAATTTGAAAGCTACATGTTAGCAGGGTAAGAAGACAAAGCTATCCCGGTATGACAACACAATAACAAGGCAACAAGTATTGGTTGACGTCATGTTCAACAAGATAAAGCGTAAAAGTGTGAATGATAGGATATGATGTTCAAAAACAAGTATTTTGGTGATGGCTGCTGTTAGTGATTAACCGGGCGAAGCGAGAGAAATAAGGTAGCTACATGAAGGTAGGCTAGAAAGACAAACGTACCCCTACATGGAAAAACAATAATAGGGCATTCATGATGTCATCTTCAACAAGACAGAATGTGAAATTGTGTGTGACAACTGACAAGACATGGTGTTCTATGGATGAAATCTGAAATCGTGTGACAAGACACAATGTTCTGTTAGTTATAATCAATGAAACTCTAACAACATAAACCATGTGGGTTTTGAGGATACATTAATTTGGTAATGTGAATTGTGTGTGACATTCGATTCTTACAAGTACTTTTATAATAAGTTGCACAAGAAAAGGGTCTGCGAAAATATATAAATACCACGATTACAGAGTGGAGGTATAGGAAAACAAAACTACCCCTGAAATAAATTTGTATGTTGATGCATGCTTGGTGTCGTGTTCAACAAGATCGTGTGGAAGTGTGAATCACAAGATAAGATGTTCATTGGAAGTGACATCTCAAGAAAATATGTTCAACGGCTAGTACTCTGGTGATGGCTACAACAAGAGCTTGACCATATCAAATAAAAAAAGTAGGAGAGCTACTCAATGGCAGGGTAGAATAACAAACCTACCCTTATGTGAGAAAGCAATAAGACATTCATAATGCCATCTTCAACAGGATGAAATATGAAACTGTGAGTGACAATATTCAGTAAGAGAAATTGGAAACCTACATGATAGGGGATGATGTTCGAGAACAAATCTTTTGGTAATCGTTGTAGTTAGTGATTGACTAGGCGAAATAAGAGAAATAAGTTGGCTACACGAAGGCGGGATAGAAATACAAACGTACCCCTTTGTGAGAAAACTGTGATAGGGTATTTATGATGTCATCTTCACCACAACCAAAATTGTCGGCAACAAGAACAATTGTGAAAATGTTGATGACACAATATGATTTTAAGCAACAAGGCTTTGACAAACCTAACCTTATGGTGGTAGTGTGATAAGACGAACCTATTCTTATATTAGAAATCAACATAAAGCTATTCATAGCGCCATCTTCAACCAGATGGAATATGAAAGTGTGAGTGACAAGATACGATGTTCAATTACTTATTGTCGTTCTAACTCTAACTATACGATGTTTGTGGGTTTTCACCAACATTAATTATCATTAGCGAACTAAGCAGGTCTATTGTCTTGAACAAGGACTTCACGATGGTGGGGAAAAAACCAAAAATTTCCCTTGAAGTAGATATCTATGTCGGGGTGTACAAGGCGTTGTGGTCAACAAGAAAAAGTTTGAAAATATGGATGGCACGATATGATGTTGACCAACACATACGTTGGTGATGGATATTGTTAGAGTTTGACCAAATCAATTGAGCGAAATTAGAATGGTACATGGTGCCAGGATAAAAACACAAACCTGTCCCTGTTTGACAAGATACGATGTTCATTTAGTTATTGTCCTTAATTCTTTAACTATATAATGTTTGTGGGTTTTCACTAAACTTTAATTATCATTAGCGAACTAGGCGTTTCTATCGTCTCCAACAAGGACTTCACGATAGTGAGTGTAAAAAGACCAATCTATCCTTCAAGTACATGTTGGTGATGAATATTGTTAGAGCTTGATCACATGAAATCAGAGAAATTGGAAAAGTACATGATGGCAGGGTAAAAAGACAAACCTATCCGTGTTTGACAAAACATTAAGGAAGGCATTCATAATCCCATGTACAACAAGGTGAAATGTGGAAGTGTCATTGACAAGGTACGATGTTCAGTTACCTATAACTTGACACTTTAACAATATAATGCATGTGGGTATTCACGATACTTTAATTTTGATGCGATCATTTCCAACGAGTACTTTTATTGATGGCTAGTATGCAAAAAGTGATAAATAGCAAGTCTATAAACTGGTGGGGTAAAAATACAATACACCCAAATTCAAAAAGGATGTTGATGTTTATATGATGCCATGTTCAACAAAATAAAGCATAAAAGTGTAAATGATTGGAGATGAAGTTCGAGAACAAGTATTTTGGTGATGGCTGCTGTTAGCGATTGACCAGGCGAAATGAGAGAAATAAGGTGGCTACACGAATGCGGTGTAGAAAGACAAATGTACCCTTATATGAGAAAACAATGATGGGGTATTGATGATATGATCCTCAACAAGACAAAATATGAAATTGTGTGCGACAAAACACGATGTTCTATTGACGAATGTGAAATTGTGTGACACAAAACAATGTTCTGTTAGTTATAATAAAAAAAACTCTAACGACATAACCCATGTGCGTTTTGAACATACTTTAATCTCCTAGTGCGAATTGAGTGAGACTATCGACTACAACAAGCACTTTTATAATAAGTTTTATGAGTAGACGGTCCGCAGAAAGATATAAATACCACGACTATAAAGTGGAGGGGTCGGAAGACAAAACTACCCTTGAAATAGATATATATGTTGATGTATACATGGTGTCATGTTCAACAAGATCATGTGAAAATCTGAATCACAAGGTATGATGTTCAACAACTAGTACTCTCATGAGGACTACAATGAAATGATGACCATATGAAATAAGAGAAATAAGAGATCTACACGATGGTGGGGTATAAAAACAAACCTACCCTTACATGAGAAAACAACAATAAAACATTCATAATTCTATCTTCAACAAGATAGAATATGAAGGTGTGACTCTCAAAATAGGATGTTCAATTAGTTGTTATCCTTAAAACATTAACTATATAATGTTTGTGGGTTTTCACCAAACTTTAATTATCATTTGCGAACCTCCAGGGTCTGTCGTCTCTAACAAAGACTACACGATTGTTTGGGAAAAAGACAAAACTACCCCAAAAGTAGATTTCTATTTTGACGTATACATGGTGTTGTGGTCAGTAAGAACCTGTTTGAAAATGTTGATGACACGATATAATGTTAAACAACAATTACGTGGTTGTTTGATATTGTTAGAGATTGACCCGATGAAATTAGAGAAATTGGACAACTACATGTTGGTTTGGTAAGAAGACAAACATATCCCGATATGACAACACAATAACAACGCAACATGTATTGCGTGTCATCATTTTCAACAAGATAAAGCGTAAAAGTGTGAATAATAAGAGATGGTGTTCGAAAACAAGTATTATGGTGATGGCTGCTGTTAGTGATTGATCAGGCGAAACGAGAGAAATAAGGTGGATACTCGAAGGCGGGATAGAAAAACAAAGGTATCCATGTGTGAGAAAACAATAATAGGGTATTCATGATGTCATTTTCAACAAGACGGAATGTGAAATTGTGTGGCAAGGCACGATATTCTGTTGACAAAATCTGAAATTTTGTGACAAGATATAATGTTCTGTTAGTTTTAATCAATGAAGCTCTAACAACATAAACCATGTGGGTTTTGAGCATACTTTAATTTGGTAATGCGAATTGAGTGTGACTTTTTACTCCAACAAGTTCTCTTATAATAATTTGAAGAGAAAAGGGTCTGCGAAAAGATATAAATACCACGACTACAGAGTGGAGGTATAAGAAGATAAGACTACCCTTGGAATAGATATGTATGTTGATGCATACATGTTTTCGTGTTCAGCAAGATCGTGTAGAAGTGTGAATCACAAGATAAGATGTTCAATGACTGGTACTCTGGTCATGGCTACAATAAGAGCTTGGCCTTATGAAATAAAAAAAGGTGAGCTAAATGATGGCAGGGTTGAATGACAAACCTACCCTTATGTGAGAAAACGGCAAGACATTCATAATGCCGTCTTCAACAAGATGAAATATGAAACTTTGAGTGACAATGTTCAGTACGAGAAATCGGAAACCTACATGATAGGGGTTGATGTTCGAGAACAAATCTTTTGGTGATCGCTCTAGTTAGTGATTGACTAGGTGAAATAAGAAAAATATGTTGGCTACAGTGAGGCAGGATAGAAAGACAAACGTACCCCTGTGTGAGAAAACATTGATAAGGTATTCATGATGTCAATTTCACGTACACCGAAATTGTCGTCAACAAGCACAATTGTGAAAATGTTGATGACACAATATGATTTAAGCAACAAGACATCGACAAACCCAACCTTATGTTGGTAGTGTAAAAAGATGAATCTATCCTTATATGAGAAATCAACATAAATCCATTTATAATGCCATCTTCAACTAGCTGGAATATGAAAGTGTGAGTGACAAGATACGATGTTCAGTTACTTATTATCGTTGTAACTCTAACTATACGATGTTTTTGGGTTTTCACCAAACTTTAATTATCATTAGCGAACTAAGCGGGTCTATTGTCTCCAACAAGGACTTCACGATGGTGGGGGTAAAAAATGAAAACTACCCTTGAAGTAGATATCTATGTCGAGGTATAAAAGGCATTGTGGTCAGCAAGAACAAGTTTGAAAATGTAGATTGCACGATATGATGTTAACCAACACTTACGTTTGTGATGGATATTGTTAGAGATTAACCAAATGAATTGAAGGAAATTAGAAAGGTAAACGGTGGCAGGGTAAAAACATAAACCCATTCTTGTATGACAAAACAATAAAGCATTCATAATGCCATGTACCACAAGATGAAATATGAAAGTGTCATTGACAAGGTACCATGTTAAGTTATAACTTGAAACTTTAACAATATAATGCATGTGGGTATTCACCATACCTTAATTTTGATGCGATCGTTTACAGCGAGTACTCTTATTGATGATTAGTATGCGAAAAAACATACAAGAAGTGATAAACAACAAGTCTATTCACCAGTGGGGTAAAAATACAAAACTACCCCCGAACTGTAAAACGATGCTGATGTTTACATGACGCCATGTTCAACAAGATAAAGCATAAACGTGTGAATGATAGGAGATGATGTCCGAGAACAAGTATTTTGTTGATGTTAGTGATTGACCGGGCGAAATGAGAGAAATAAGGTGGCTACACTAATACTTGGTAGAAAGACAAACTTAACCTTATGTGAGAAAACAATGATAGGGTATTCATGATATCATCTTCCACAAGACAAAATGTGAAATTGTCTATTAAAAGACATGATGTTCTATTGGCGGAATTTGAAATTGTGTATGAGAAGACACAATGTTCTATTAATTATAATATGTGAAACTCAAATTACCTAACGCATGTGGGTTTTTAACATACTTTAATTTGGTGGTGCCAATTGCGTGGGACTTTCGACTCGAACAAGTACTTTTATAATAAATTGCCTGAGAGAAGGGTTTGCAAAAAGATATAAATACCATGAGTACAGAGTGGTGGTATAAGAAGACAAAACTACCATTGAAATTAGATATGTATGTTGCTATATTCATTGGAGTCGTGTTCAACATGATCATGTCTAAGTGTGAATCACAAGGTATGATGTTGAATGACTAGTACTCTCGTGATAACTTCAGTAAGAGGTTGATCATATGAAATAAGAAAAATAGGAGAGCTACACGATGGCAAGGTAAATTGACTAACCGATCGTTCTGTTTGAAAAAACACTTTCATAATGCCATCTTTGAACCAACAAGATGAAATATGAAAGTGTGAGTGACAAGATACGATAAGTTATTTATTATCTTTTAAACTCTAACTATATAATATGTTTGTGGATTTTCACCAAGCTTTAATTTTCATTAACGAATTTAGTCTGTCTCTCATCTCTAACGAGCACTACATGATGGTAGGGGTAAAATGACAAAACTACCCCTGGAAGAGATATCTATGTCGATATATGCATGTTGTTGTGGTCAACAAGAACAAGTGTGAAAATGTGGATGATATTCTATATTGTTGAGCAAGAAGTACATTGTCTGTGGATTTTGTTAGAGATTAAATAAATGAAATGAGAGAAATGTGAGTGCTACATGACTTTCGAGTTAAATGACAATCCTATCCCTGTATGAAAAAAGAATAACGTGCATTAATAATGCAGTTTACGATAAGATGAAATGCAAATGTCTTTAATAATTATGTGACCCATGTGGGTTTTGAACATACTTTAATCTGTTAGTGCGAATTGAGTGAGACTTTCGACTACAACAAGTACTTTTATAATAACTTTTATGAGTAAACGGTCCGCAGAAAGATATAAATACCACGACTATAAAGTGGAGGGCTAGGAAGACAAAACTATCCTTGAAATAGATATATATGTTGATGTATACTTGGTGTCGTGTTCAACAAGATCATGTGAAAATCTGAATCACAAGGTATGATGTTCAACAACTAGTAATCTCATGAGGACTACAATAAGATGATGACCATATGAAATAAGAAAAATAAGAGATCTACACGATGGTGGGGTATAAAAACAAACCTACCCTTACATGAGAAAACTACAAAAAAACATTCATAATTCTATCTTCAACAAGATGAAATATGAAGCTGTGACTCTCAAAATAGGATGTTCAATTAGTTATTATCCTTGAAACATTAACTATATAATATTTTTAGGTTTTCACCAAACTTTAATTATCATTAGCGAACCTCCTGGGTCTGTCGTCTCTAACAAGGACTACACGATGGTTTGGGCAAAAAGACAAAACTATCCCAAAAGTAGGTTTCTATTTTGACGCATACATGGTGTTGTGGTCAGTAAGAACCAGTTTGAAAATGTGGATGACACGATATAATGTTAAACAACAATTACGTGGTTGTTGGATATTGTTATAGATTGACCCAATGAAATTAGAGAAATTGGAAAGCTACATGTTAGTTGGGTAAGAAGACGAACCTATCCCGGTATGACAACGCAATAACAAGGCTACAAGTATTGGGTGACGTCATGTTCAACAAGATAAAGCGTAAAAGTGTGAATGATAGGAGATGATGTTCGAAAACAAGTATTTTGGTGATGGCTGCTGTTAGTGATTAACTTGGCGAAACGAGAGAAATAAGGTGGCTATAGGCTAGAAAGACAAAACAATAATAGTGTATTCATGGGGTCTTCTTCAACAAGACGGAATGTGAAATTGTGTGTGACAAGACACAATGTTCTATGGATGAAATCTGAAATTGTGTGACAAGACACAATGTTCTGTTAGTTATAATCAGTGAAACTCAAACTACATAACACGTGGGCTATAAAGATACTTTATTTTGGTACTGCCAATTGTGTGGGACTTTGGACTCGAACAAGTACTTTTATAATAAGTTGCATGAGAGGAGGGTTTGCCGAAAGGTATAAATACCACGATTAGAGAGTGGTGGGATAGGAAGACAAAACTGCCCCTGAAATTATGTGTTACAAGACATGATGTTCTGTTGACGAAATATGAAATTGTGACAAGGCACAATGTTCTGTTAGTTATAATCAATGAAACTAACAATATAAACCATTGTGGGTTTTGAGCATATTTTAATCTGGTAATGCAAATTGAGTGTGACTTTCGACTCCAACAAGTACTTTTATAATAAGTTGCATGAGAAAAGGGTCTGCGAAAATGTATAAATACCACGACTACATGGTTGAGGTATAGGAAGACAAAACAACCCCAAAAATAAATATATATGTTGATGCATACATGGTGTCATGTTCAACAAGATCGTGTGGAAGTGTGAATCACAAGATACGTTGTTCAACGGCCATTACTTTGGTGATGGCTACAATAAGAGGTTGATCATATGAAATAAAAAAAAATAGGAAAGTTACACGATGGCGGGGTAGAAAGACAAACCTACCCTTATGTGATAAAACAACAAGCCATTCATAATGCCATCTTCAATAAGATTTTGACAAAACCTTACACAATATGAAATGCAAATGTCATTGACAATTATGTGACCATATAAAATAAGAAAAATAGGAGAGCTATACGATGGTGGTGTAAAATGACAAACCTACCCTTACGTAAGAAAACAACAAGCCACTCGTAATGTCATCTTCAACAATATGAAATATAAAAGTGTGAATGACAGGTTTTGAGGTCAAGTTACTTGTTATCCTTGAAACTCTATCTATATGTTGTTTGTGAGTTTTCACATCATTACCAAACTTAGTGGGTCTCTCGTCTCCAATAAAGTTTACAATACCACGACTACCGAGTTTTGGGGTAGGAAGACAAAACTACCCATGAAATAAATATGTATGTTGATGCATAGATGGTGTTGTGTTGAACAAGATGGTGTGGAAGTGCGAATCAGAAGATAAGATGTTCAATAGGTAGTACTCTCGTGATGGCTACAATAAAAATTTGTCCATATGAAATAAGTAAAATAGGAGAGCAACACGATGGCGAGGTAGAAAGACGAACCTACCCTTACGTGAGAAAACAACAAGACATCCATAATACCTTCTTCAACAAGATGAAATTTGAAACTGTGTGACAAGATACGATGATCAATTACTTTTTATCCTAGTGACTTTAACTAAACGATATTTTTGGGTTTTCACCAAATTTTAATTATCATTAGCGAACTAGGCGTTTCTATCGTCTTCAACAAGGACTTCACGATAGTGAGTTTAAAAAGACAAAACTATCCCTCAAGTAGATATCTATTTCGATGTATACAAGGCATTGTTGTCAACAAGAACAAGTTTGAAAATGTGGATTACACGATATGATGTTATGCAACGCGTACGTTGGTGATGAATATTGTTAGAGATTGATCACATGAAATAAGAAAAATTGAAAAAGTACATGATGGCAGGGTAAAAAGACAAACCTATCCTTGTATGACAAAACATTAAGGTAGGCATTCATAATCTTATGTACAACAAGATGAAATTTGGAAGTGTCGTTGACAAGGTACGATGTTCAATTACCTATAACTTGAAACTTTAGCAATATAACGCATGTGGGTATTCACGATACTTTAATTTTGATGCTATGATTTTCAACGAGTACTTTTATTGATGGCTAGTATGCAAAAAGTGATAAATAGCAAGTCTACACACCGGTGGGGTAAAAATACAAAACTGCCTCGAGCTGAAAAATGATGCTCATGTTTATATGACGCCATGTTCAACAAGATAAAGCGTAAAAGTATGAATGGTAGGAGATGATGTTCAAGAAAAAGTATTATGGTGATGGCTGCTGTTAGTGATTAATTGGGCGAAATGAGAGAAATAAGGTGGCAACACGAATGCGATGTAGAAAGACAAACATACTCTTATCTGAGAAAACAATGATAGTGTATTGATGATATCATGTTCAATAAGACAAAGTGTGAAATTGTGTGTGACAAGACACGATGTTCTATTGACGGAATATGAAATTGTATGTGACACGAAACAATGTTCTGTTAGTTATAATCAATGAAACTCTTACAACATAAACTATGTGGGTTTTGAACTTACTTTAATCTGGTAGTGTGAATTGAGTGAGACTTTTGACTACAACAAGTACTTTTATAATAAGTTTTATGAGTAAACGGTCCGTAGAAAGATATAAATACCATGACTATAAAGTGGAGGGGTAGGAAGACAAAACTACGCTTGAAATGGATATATATGTTGATGTATACATGGTGTCGTGTTCAACAAGATCATGTGAAAATCTAAATCACAAGGTATGATGTTTAACAACTAGTACTCTCATGAGGACTACAATAAGATGCTGGCCATATGAAATAAGAAAAATAAGAGATCTACACGATGGTGGGGTATAAAAACAAACCTACCCTTACATGAGAAAAGAACAAAAAAACATTCATAATTCTATCTTCAAGAAGATGGAAAATGAAGATGTGAGTCTCAAGATAGGATGCTCAATTAGTTATTATCCTTAATGTTTGTGGGTTTTCACCAAACTTTAATTATCATTAGCGAACCTCCAGGGTCTCTCGTCTCTAATGAAGACTACATGATGGTTTGGGCAAAAAGACAAAACTACCCTAAAAGTAGATTTCTATTTTGATGTATACATGGTGTTGTGGTCAGTAAGAACCAGTTTGAAAATGTGGATGACACGATATAATGTTAAACAACAATTACGTGGTTGTTGGATATTGTTATAGATTGACCCGATGAAATTAGAGAAATTTGAAACCTACATGTTAGCAGGGTAAGAAGACAAAGCTATCCCGGTATGACAACACAATAACAAGGCAACAAGTATTGGTTGACGTCATGTTCAACAAGATAAAGCGTAAAAGTGTGAATGATAGGATATGATGTTCAAAAACAAGTATTTTGGTGATGGCTGCTGTTAGTGATTAACCGGGCGAAGCGAGAGAAATAAGGTAGCTACATGAAGGTAGGCTAGAAAGACAAACGTACCCCTACATGGAAAAACAATAATAGGGCATTCATGATGTCATCTTCAACAAGACAGAATGTGAAATTGTGTGTGACAACTGACAAGACATGGTGTTCTATGGATGAAATCTGAAATTGTGTGACAAGACACAATGTTCTGTTAGTTATAATCAATGAAACTCTAACAACATAAACCATGTGGGTTTTGAGGATACATTAATTTGGTAATGTGAATTGTGTGTGACATTCGATTCTTACAAGTACTTTTATAATAAGTTGCACAAGAAAAGGGTCTGCGAAAATATATAAATACCACGATTACAGAGTGGAGGTATAGGAAGACAAAACTACCCCTGAAATAAATTTGTATGTTGATGCATGCTTGGTGTCGTGTTCAACAAGATCGTGTGGAAGTGTGAATCACAAGATAAGATGTTCATTGGAAGTGACATCTCAAGAAAATATGTTCAACGGCTAGTACTCTGGTGATGGCTACAACAAGAGCTTGACCATATCAAATAAAAAAAGTAGGAGAGCTACTCAATGGCAGGGTAGAATAACAAACCTACCCTTATGTGAGAAAGCAATAAGACATTCATAATGCCATCTTCAACAGGATGAAATATGAAACTGTGAGTGACAATATTCAGTAAGAGAAATTGGAAACCTACATGATAGGGGATGATGTTCGAGAACAAATCTTTTGGTAATCGTTGTAGTTGGTGATTGACTAGGCGAAATCAGAGAAATAAGTTGGCTACACGAAGGCGGGATAGAAATACAAACGTACCCCTTTGTGAGAAAACTGTGATAGGGTATTTATGATGTCATCTTCACCACAACCAAAATTGTCGGCAACAAGAACAATTGTGAAAATGTTGATGACACAATATGATTTTAAGCAACAAGGCATTGACAAACCTAACCTTATGGTGGTAGTGTGATAAGACGAACCTATTCTTATATTAGAAATCAACATAAAGCTATTCATAGCGCCATCTTCAACCAGATGGAATATGAAAGTGTGAGTGACAAGATACGATGTGCAATTACTTATTGTCGTTCTAACTCTAACTATACGATGTTTGTGGGTTTTCACCAACATTAATTATCATTAGCGAACTAAGCAGGTCTATTGTCTTGAACAAGGACTTCACGATGGTGGGGGAAAAAACCGAAAATTTCCCTTGAAGTAGATATCTATGTCGGGGTGTACAAGGCGTTGTGGTCAACAAGAAAAAGTTTTAAAATATGGATGGCACGATATGATGTTGACCAACACATACGTTGGTGATGGATATTGTTAGAGTTTGACCAAATCAATTGAGCGAAATTAGAATGGTACATGGTGCCAGGATAAAAACACAAACCTGTCCCTGTTTGACAAGATACGATGTTCATTTAGTTATTGTCCTTAATTCTTTAACTATATAATGTTTGTGGGTTTTCACTAAACTTTAATTATCATTAGCGAACTAGGCGTTTCTATCGTCTCCAACAAGGACTTCACGATAGTGAGTGTAAAAAGACCAATCTATCCTTCAAGTACATGTTGGTGATGAATATTGTTAGAGCTTGATCACATGAAATCAGAGAAATTGGAAAAGTACATGATGGCAGGGTAAAAAGACAAACCTATCCGTGTTTGACAAAACATTAAGGAAGGCATTCATAATCCCATGTACAACAAGGTGAAATGTGGAAGTGTCATTGACAAGGTACGATGTTCAGTTACCTATAACTTGACACTTTAACAATATAATGCATGTGGGTATTCACGATACTTTAATTTTGATGCGATCATTTCCAACGAGTACTTTTATTGATGGCTAGTATGCAAAAAGTGATAAATAGCAAGTCTATAAACTGGTGGGGTAAAAATACAATACACCCAAATTCAAAAAGGATGTTGATGTTTATATGATGCCATGTTCAACAAAATAAAGCATAAAAGTGTAAATGATTGGAGATGAAGTTCGAGAACAAGTATTTTGGTGATGGCTGCTGTTAGCGATTGACCAGGCGAAATGAGAGAAATAAGGTGGCTACACGAATGCGGTGTAGAAAGACAAATGTACCCTTATATGAGAAAACAATGATGGGGTATTGATGATATGATCCTCAACAAGACAAAATATGAAATTGTGTGCGACAAAACACGATGTTCTATTGACGAATGTGAAATTGTGTGACACAAAACAATGTTCTGTTAGTTATAATAAAAAAAACTCTAACGACATAACCCATGTGCGTTTTGAACATACTTTAATCTCCTAGTGCGAATTGAGTGAGACTATCGACTACAACAAGCACTTTTATAATAAGTTTTATGAGTAGACGGTCCGCAGAAAGATATAAATACCACGACTATAAAGTGGAGGGGTCGGAAGACAAAACTACCCTTGAAATAGATATATATGTTGATGTATACATGGTGTCATGTTCAACAAGATCATGTGAAAATCTGAATCACAAGGTATGATGTTCAACAACTAGTACTCTCATGAGGACTACAATGAAATGATGACCATATGAAATAAGAGAAATAAGAGATCTACACGATGGTGGGGTATAAAAACAAACCTACCCTTACATGAGAAAACAACAATAAAACATTCATAATTCTATCTTCAACAAGATAGAATATGAAGGTGTGACTCTCAAAATAGGATGTTCAATTAGTTGTTATCCTTAAAACATTAACTATATAATGTTTGTGGGTTTTCACCAAACTTTAATTATCATTTGCGAACCTCCAGGGTCTGTCGTCTCTAACAAAGACTACACGATTGTTTGGGAAAAAGACAAAACTACCCCAAAAGTAGATTTCTATTTTGACGTATACATGGTGTTGTGGTCAGTAAGAACCTGTTTGAAAATGTTGATGACACGATATAATGTTAAACAACAATTACGTGGTTGTTTGATATTGTTAGAGATTGACCCGATGAAATTAGAGAAATTGGACAACTACATGTTGGTTTGGTAAGAAGACAAACATATCCCGATATGACAACACAATAACAACGCAACATGTATTGCGTGTCATCATTTTCAACAAGATAAAGCGTAAAAGTGTGAATAATAAGAGATGGTGTTCGAAAACAAGTATTATGGTGATGGCTGCTGTTAGTGATTGATCAGGCGAAACGAGAGAAATAAGGTGGATACTCGAAGGCGGGATAGAAAAACAAAGGTATCCATGTGTGAGAAAACAATAATAGGGTATTCATGATGTCATTTTCAACAAGACGGAATGTGAAATTGTGTGGCAAGGCACGATATTCTGTTGACAAAATCTGAAATTTTGTGACAAGATATAATGTTCTGTTAGTTTTAATCAATGAAGCTCTAACAACATAAACCATGTGGGTTTTGAGCATACTTTAATTTGGTAATGCGAATTGAGTGTGACTTTTTACTCCAACAAGTTCTCTTATAATAATTTGAAGAGAAAAGGGTCTGCGAAAAGATATAAATACCACGACTACAGAGTGGAGGTATAAGAAGATAAGACTACCCTTGGAATAGATATGTATGTTGATGCATACATGTTTTCGTGTTCAGCAAGATCGTGTAGAAGTGTGAATCACAAGATAAGATGTTCAATGACTGGTACTCTGGTCATGGCTACAATAAGAGCTTGGCCTTATGAAATAAAAAAAGGTGAGCTAAATGATGGCAGGGTTGAATGACAAACCTACCCTTATGTGAGAAAACGGCAAGACATTCATAATGCCGTCTTCAACAAGATGAAATATGAAACTTTGAGTGACAATGTTCAGTACGAGAAATCGGAAACCTACATGATAGGGGTTGATGTTCGAGAACAAATCTTTTGGTGATCGCTCTAGTTAGTGATTGACTAGGTGAAATAAGAAAAATATGTTGGCTACAGTGAGGCAGGATAGAAAGACAAACGTACCCCTGTGTGAGAAAACATTGATAAGGTATTCATGATGTCAATTTCACGTACACCGAAATTGTCGTCAACAAGCACAATTGTGAAAATGTTGATGACACAATATGATTTAAGCAACAAGACATCGACAAACCCAACCTTATGTTGGTAGTGTAAAAAGATGAATCTATCCTTATATGAGAAATCAACATAAATCCATTTATAATGCCATCTTCAACTAGCTGGAATATGAAAGTGTGAGTGACAAGATACGATGTTCAGTTACTTATTATCGTTGTAACTCTAACTATACGATGTTTTTGGGTTTTCACCAAACTTTAATTATCATTAGCGAACTAAGCGGGTCTATTGTCTCCAACAAGGACTTCACGATGGTGGGGGTAAAAAATGAAAACTACCCTTGAAGTAGATATCTATGTCGAGGTATAAAAGGCATTGTGGTCAGCAAGAACAAGTTTGAAAATGTAGATTGCACGATATGATGTTAACCAACACTTACGTTTGTGATGGATATTGTTAGAGATTAACCAAATGAATTGAAGGAAATTAGAAAGGTAAACGGTGGCAGGGTAAAAACATAAACCCATTCTTGTATGACAAAACAATAAAGCATTCATAATGCCATGTACCACAAGATGAAATATGAAAGTGTCATTGACAAGGTACCATGTTAAGTTATAACTTGAAACTTTAACAATATAATGCATGTGGGTATTCACCATACCTTAATTTTGATGCGATCGTTTACAGCGAGTACTCTTATTGATGATTAGTATGCGAAAAAACATACAAGAAGTGATAAACAACAAGTCTATTCACCAGTGGGGTAAAAATACAAAACTACCCCCGAACTGTAAAACGATGCTGATGTTTACATGACGCCATGTTCAACAAGATAAAGCATAAACGTGTGAATGATAGGAGATGATGTCCGAGAACAAGTATTTTGTTGATGTTAGTGATTGACCGGGCGAAATGAGAGAAATAAGGTGGCTACACTAATACTTGGTAGAAAGACAAACTTAACCTTATGTGAGAAAACAATGATAGGGTATTCATGATATCATCTTCCACAAGACAAAATGTGAAATTGTCTATTAAAAGACATGATGTTCTATTGGCGGAATTTGAAATTGTGTATGAGAAGACACAATGTTCTATTAATTATAATATGTGAAACTCAAATTACCTAACGCATGTGGGTTTTTAACATACTTTAATTTGGTGGTGCCAATTGCGTGGGACTTTCGACTCGAACAAGTACTTTTATAATAAATTGCCTGAGAGAAGGGTTTGCAAAAAGATATAAATACCATGAGTACAGAGTGGTGGTATAAGAAGACAAAACTACCATTGAAATTAGATATGTATGTTGCTATATTCATTGGAGTCGTGTTCAACATGATCATGTCTAAGTGTGAATCACAAGGTATGATGTTGAATGACTAGTACTCTCGTGATAACTTCAGTAAGAGGTTGATCATATGAAATAAGAAAAATAGGAGAGCTACACGATGGCAAGGTAAATTGACTAACCGATCGTTCTGTTTGAAAAAACACTTTCATAATGCCATCTTTGAACCAACAAGATGAAATATGAAAGTGTGAGTGACAAGATACGATAAGTTATTTATTATCTTTTAAACTCTAACTATATAATATGTTTGTGGATTTTCACCAAGCTTTAATTTTCATTAACGAATTTAGTCTGTCTCTCATCTCTAACGAGCACTACATGATGGTAGGGGTAAAATGACAAAACTACCCCTGGAAGAGATATCTATGTCGATATATGCATGTTGTTGTGGTCAACAAGAACAAGTGTGAAAATGTGGATGATATTCTATATTGTTGAGCAAGAAGTACATTGTCTGTGGATTTTGTTAGAGATTAAATAAATGAAATGAGAGAAATGTGAGTGCTACATGACTTTCGAGTTAAATGACAATCCTATCCCTGTATGAAAAAAGAATAACGTGCATTAATAATGCAGTTTACGATAAGATGAAATGCAAATGTCTTTAATAATTATGTGACCCATGTGGGTTTTGAACATACTTTAATCTGTTAGTGCGAATTGAGTGAGACTTTCGACTACAACAAGTACTTTTATAATAACTTTTATGAGTAAACGGTCCGCAGAAAGATATAAATACCACGACTATAAAGTGGAGGGCTAGGAAGACAAAACTATCCTTGAAATAGATATATATGTTGATGTATACTTGGTGTCGTGTTCAACAAGATCATGTGAAAATCTGAATCACAAGGTATGATGTTCAACAACTAGTAATCTCATGAGGACTACAATAAGATGATGACCATATGAAATAAGAAAAATAAGAGATCTACAAGATGGTGGGGTATAAAAACAAACCTACCCTTACATGAGAAAACTACAAAAAAACATTCATAATTCTATCTTCAACAAGATGAAATATGAAGCTGTGACTCTCAAAATAGGATGTTCAATTAGTTATTATCCTTGAAACATTAACTATATAATATTTTTAGGTTTTCACCAAACTTTAATTATCATTAGCGAACCTCCTGGGTCTGTCGTCTCTAACAAGGACTACACGATGGTTTGGGCAAAAAGACAAAACTATCCCAAAAGTAGGTTTCTATTTTGACGCATACATGGTGTTGTGGTCAGTAAGAACCAGTTTGAAAATGTGGATGACACGATATAATGTTAAACAACAATTACGTGGTTGTTGGATATTGTTATAGATTGACCCAATGAAATTAGAGAAATTGGAAAGCTACATGTTAGTTGGGTAAGAAGACGAACCTATCCCGGTATGACAACGCAATAACAAGGCTACAAGTATTGGGTGACGTCATGTTCAACAAGATAAAGCGTAAAAGTGTGAATGATAGGAGATGATGTTCGAAAACAAGTATTTTGGTGATGGCTGCTGTTAGTGATTAACTTGGCGAAACGAGAGAAATAAGGTGGCTATAGGCTAGAAAGACAAAACAATAATAGTGTATTCATGGGGTCATCTTCAACAAGACGAAATGTGAAATTGTGTGTGACAAGACACAATGTTCTATGGATGAAATCTGAAATTGTGTGACAAGACACAATGTTCTGTTAGTTATAATCAGTGAAACTCAAACTACATAACACGTGGGCTATAAAGATACTTTATTTTGGTACTGCCAATTGTGTGGGACTTTGGACTCGAACAAGTACTTTTATAATAAGTTGCATGAGAGGAGGGTTTGCCGAAAGGTATAAATACCACGATTAGAGAGTGGTGGGATAGGAAGACAAAACTGCCCCTGAAATTATGTGTTACAAGACATGATGTTCTGTTGACGAAATATGAAATTGTGACAAGGCACAATGTTCTGTTAGTTATAATCAATGAAACTAACAATATAAACCATTGTGGGTTTTGAGCATATTTTAATCTGGTAATGCAAATTGAGTGTGACTTTCGACTCCAACAAGTACTTTTATAATAAGTTGCATGAGAAAAGGGTCTGCGAAAATGTATAAATACCACGACTACATGGTTGAGGTATAGGAAGACAAAACAACCCCAAAAATAAATATATATGTTGATGCATACATGGTGTCATGTTCAACAAGATCGTGTGGAAGTGTGAATCACAAGATACGTTGTTCAACGGCCATTACTTTGGTGATGGCTACAATAAGAGGTTGATCATATGAAATAAAAAAAAATAGGAAAGTTACACGATGGCGGGGTAGAAAGACAAACCTACCCTTATGTGATAAAACAACAAGCCATTCATAATGCCATCTTCAATAAGATTTTGACAAAACCTTACACAATATGAAATGCAAATGTCATTGACAATTATGTGACCATATAAAATAAGAAAAATAGGAGAGCTATACGATGGTGGTGTAAAATGACAAACCTACCCTTACGTAAGAAAACAACAAGCCACTCGTAATGTCATCTTCAACAATATGAAATATAAAAGTGTGAATGACAGGTTTTGAGGTCAAGTTACTTGTTATCCTTGAAACTCTATCTATATGTTGTTTGTGAGTTTTCACATCATTACCAAACTTAGTGGGTCTCTCGTCTCCAATAAAGTTTACAATACCACGACTACCGAGTTTTGGGGTAGGAAGACAAAACTACCCATGAAATAAATATGTATGTTGATGCATAGATGGTGTTGTGTTGAACAAGATGGTGTGGAAGTGCGAATCAGAAGATAAGATGTTCAATAGGTAGTACTCTCGTGATGGCTACAATAAAAATTTGTCCATATGAAATAAGTAAAATAGGAGAGCAACACGATGGCGAGGTAGAAAGACGAACCTACCCTTACGTGAGAAAACAACAAGACATCCATAATACCTTCTTCAACAAGATGAAATTTGAAACTGTGTGACAAGATACGATGATCAATTACTTTTTATCCTAGTGACTTTAACTAAACGATATTTTTGGGTTTTCACCAAATTTTAATTATCATTAGCGAACTAGGCGTTTCTATCGTCTTCAACAAGGACTTCACGATAGTGAGTTTAAAAAGACAAAACTATCCCTCAAGTAGATATCTATTTCGATGTATACAAGGCATTGTTGTCAACAAGAACAAGTTTGAAAATGTGGATTACACGATATGATGTTATGCAACGCGTACGTTGGTGATGAATATTGTTAGAGATTGATCACATGAAATAAGAAAAATTGAAAAAGTACATGATGGCAGGGTAAAAAGACAAACCTATCCTTGTATGACAAAACATTAAGGTAGGCATTCATAATCTTATGTACAACAAGATGAAATTTGGAAGTGTCGTTGACAAGGTACGATGTTCAATTACCTATAACTTGAAACTTTAGCAATATAACGCATGTGGGTATTCACGATACTTTAATTTTGATGCTATGATTTTCAACGAGTACTTTTATTGATGGCTAGTATGCAAAAAGTGATAAATAGCAAGTCTACACACCGGTGGGGTAAAAATACAAAACTGCCTCGAGCTGAAAAATGATGCTCATGTTTATATGACGCCATGTTCAACAAGATAAAGCGTAAAAGTATGAATGGTAGGAGATGATGTTCAAGAAAAAGTATTATGGTGATGGCTGCTGTTAGTGATTAATTGGGCGAAATGAGAGAAATAAGGTGGCAACACGAATGCGATGTAGAAAGACAAACATACTCTTATCTGAGAAAACAATGATAGTGTATTGATGATATCATGTTCAATAAGACAAAGTGTGAAATTGTGTGTGACAAGACACGATGTTCTATTGACGGAATATGAAATTGTATGTGACACGAAACAATGTTCTGTTAGTTATAATCAATGAAACTCTTACAACATAAACTATGTGGGTTTTGAACTTACTTTAATCTGGTAGTGTGAATTGAGTGAGACTTTTGACTACAACAAGTACTTTTATAATAAGTTTTATGAGTAAACGGTCCGTAGAAAGATATAAATACCATGACTATAAAGTGGAGGGGTAGGAAGACAAAACTACGCTTGAAATGGATATATATGTTGATGTATACATGGTGTCGTGTTCAACAAGATCATGTGAAAATCTAAATCACAAGGTATGATGTTTAACAACTAGTACTCTCATGAGGACTACAATAAGATGCTGGCCATATGAAATAAGAAAAATAAGAGATCTACACGATGGTGGGGTATAAAAACAAACCTACCCTTACATGAGAAAAGAACAAAAAAACATTCATAATTCTATCTTCAAGAAGATGGAAAATGAAGATGTGAGTCTCAAGATAGGATGCTCAATTAGTTATTATCCTTAATGTTTGTGGGTTTTCACCAAACTTTAATTATCATTAGCGAACCTCCAGGGTCTCTCGTCTCTAATGAAGACTACATGATGGTTTGGGCAAAAAGACAAAACTACCCTAAAAGTAGATTTCTATTTTGATGTATACATGGTGTTGTGGTCAGTAAGAACCAGTTTGAAAATGTGGATGACACGATATAATGTTAAACAACAATTACGTGGTTGTTGGATATTGTTATAGATTGACCCGATGAAATTAGAGAAATTTGAAACCTACATGTTAGCAGGGTAAGAAGACAAAGCTATCCCGGTATGACAACACAATAACAAGGCAACAAGTATTGGTTGACGTCATGTTCAACAAGATAAAGCGTAAAAGTGTGAATGATAGGATATGATGTTCAAAAACAAGTATTTTGGTGATGGCTGCTGTTAGTGATTAACCGGGCGAAGCGAGAGAAATAAGGTAGCTACATGAAGGTAGGCTAGAAAGACAAACGTACCCCTACATGGAAAAACAATAATAGGGCATTCATGATGTCATCTTCAACAAGACAGAATGTGAAATTGTGTGTGACAACTGACAAGACATGGTGTTCTATGGATGAAATCTGAAATTGTGTGACAAGACACAATGTTCTGTTAGTTATAATCAATGAAACTCTAACAACATAAACCATGTGGGTTTTGAGGATACATTAATTTGGTAATGTGAATTGTGTGTGACATTCGATTCTTACAAGTACTTTTATAATAAGTTGCACAAGAAAAGGGTCTGCGAAAATATATAAATACCACGATTACAGAGTGGAGGTATAGGAAGACAAAACTACCCCTGAAATAAATTTGTATGTTGATGCATGCTTGGTGTCGTGTTCAACAAGATCGTGTGGAAGTGTGAATCACAAGATAAGATGTTCATTGGAAGTGACATCTCAAGAAAATATGTTCAACGGCTAGTACTCTGGTGATGGCTACAACAAGAGCTTGACCATATCAAATAAAAAAAGTAGGAGAGCTACTCAATGGCAGGGTAGAATAACAAACCTACCCTTATGTGAGAAAGCAATAAGACATTCATAATGCCATCTTCAACAGGATGAAATATGAAACTGTGAGTGACAATATTCAGTAAGAGAAATTGGAAACCTACATGATAGGGGATGATGTTCGAGAACAAATCTTTTGGTAATCGTTGTAGTTAGTGATTGACTAGGCGAAATAAGAGAAATAAGTTGGCTACACGAAGGCGGGATAGAAATACAAACGTACCCCTTTGTGAGAAAACTGTGATAGGGTATTTATGATGTCATCTTCACCACAACCAAAATTGTCGGCAACAAGAACAATTGTGAAAATGTTGATGACACAATATGATTTTAAGCAACAAGGCATTGACAAACCTAACCTTATGGTGGTAGTGTGATAAGACGAACCTATTCTTATATTAGAAATCAACATAAAGCTATTCATAGCGCCATCTTCAACCAGATGGAATATGAAAGTGTGAGTGACAAGATACGATGTTCAATTACTTATTGTCGTTCTAACTCTAACTATACGATGTTTGTGGGTTTTCACCAACATTAATTATCATTAGCGAACTAAGCAGGTCTATTGTCTTGAACAAGGACTTCACGATGGTGGGGGAAAAAACCGAAAATTTCCCTTGAAGTAGATATCTATGTCGGGGTGTACAAGGCGTTGTGGTCAACAAGAAAAAGTTTGAAAATATGGATGGCACGATATGATGTTGACCAACACATACGTTGGTGATGGATATTGTTAGAGTTTGACCAAATCAATTGAGCGAAATTAGAATGGTACATGGTGCCAGGATAAAAACACAAACCTGTCCCTGTTTGACAAGATACGATGTTCATTTAGTTATTGTCCTTAATTCTTTAACTATATAATGTTTGTGGGTTTTCACTAAACTTTAATTATCATTAGCGAACTAGGCGTTTCTATCGTCTCCAACAAGGACTTCACGATAGTGAGTGTAAAAAGACCAATCTATCCTTCAAGTACATGTTGGTGATGAATATTGTTAGAGCTTGATCACATGAAATCAGAGAAATTGGAAAAGTACATGATGGCAGGGTAAAAAGACAAACCTATCCGTGTTTGACAAAACATTAAGGAAGGCATTCATAATCCCATGTACAACAAGGTGAAATGTGGAAGTGTCATTGACAAGGTACGATGTTCAGTTACCTATAACTTGACACTTTAACAATATAATGCATGTGGGTATTCACGATACTTTAATTTTGATGCGATCATTTCCAACGAGTACTTTTATTGATGGCTAGTATGCAAAAAGTGATAAATAGCAAGTCTATAAACTGGTGGGGTAAAAATACAATACACCCAAATTCAAAAAGGATGTTGATGTTTATATGATGCCATGTTCAACAAAATAAAGCATAAAAGTGTAAATGATTGGAGATGAAGTTCGAGAACAAGTATTTTGGTGATGGCTGCTGTTAGCGATTGACCAGGCGAAATGAGAGAAATAAGGTGGCTACACGAATGCGGTGTAGAAAGACAAATGTACCCTTATATGAGAAAACAATGATGGGGTATTGATGATATGATCCTCAACAAGACAAAATATGAAATTGTGTGCGACAAGACACGATGTTCTATTGACGAATGTGAAATTGTGTGACACAAAACAATGTTCTGTTAGTTATAATAAAAAAAACTCTAACGACATAACCCATGTGCGTTTTGAACATACTTTAATCTCCTAGTGCGAATTGAGTGAGACTATCGACTACAACAAGCACTTTTATAATAAGTTTTATGAGTAGACGGTCCGCAGAAAGATATAAATACCACGACTATAAAGTGGAGGGGTCGGAAGACAAAACTACCCTTGAAATAGATATATATGTTGATGTATACATGGTGTCATGTTCAACAAGATCATGTGAAAATCTGAATCACAAGGTATGATGTTCAACAACTAGTACTCTCATGAGGACTACAATGAAATGATGACCATATGAAATAAGAGAAATAAGAGATCTACACGATGGTGGGGTATAAAAACAAACCTACCCTTACATGAGAAAACAACAATAAAACATTCATAATTCTATCTTCAACAAGATAGAATATGAAGGTGTGACTCTCAAAATAGGATGTTCAATTAGTTGTTATCCTTAAAACATTAACTATATAATGTTTGTGGGTTTTCACCAAACTTTAATTATCATTTGCGAACCTCCAGGGTCTGTCGTCTCTAACAAAGACTACACGATTGTTTGGGAAAAAGACAAAACTACCCCAAAAGTAGATTTCTATTTTGACGTATACATGGTGTTGTGGTCAGTAAGAACCTGTTTGAAAATGTTGATGACACGATATAATGTTAAACAACAATTACGTGGTTGTTTGATATTGTTAGAGATTGACCCGATGAAATTAGAGAAATTGGACAACTACATGTTGGTTTGGTAAGAAGACAAACATATCCCGATATGACAACACAATAACAACGCAACATGTATTGCGTGTCATCATTTTCAACAAGATAAAGCGTAAAAGTGTGAATAATAAGAGATGGTGTTCGAAAACAAGTATTATGGTGATGGCTGCTGTTAGTGATTGATCAGGCGAAACGAGAGAAATAAGGTGGATACTCGAAGGCGGGATAGAAAAACAAAGGTATCCATGTGTGAGAAAACAATAATAGGGTATTCATGATGTCATTTTCAACAAGACGGAATGTGAAATTGTGTGACAAGGCACTATATTCTGTTGACAAAATCTGAAATTTTGTGACAAGATATAATGTTTTGTTAGTTTTAATCAATGAAGCTCTAACAACATAAACCATGTGGGTTTTGAGCATACTTTAATTTGGTAATGCGAATTGAGTGTGACTTTTTACTCCAACAAGTTCTCTTATAATAATTTGAAGAGAAAAGGGTCTGCGCAAAGATATAAATACCACGACTACAGAGTGGAGGTATAAGAAGATAAGACTACCCTTGGAATAAATATGTATGTTGATGCATACATGTTTTCGTGTTCAGCAAGATCGTGTAGAAGTGTGAATCACAAGATAAGATGTTCAATGACTGGTACTCTGGTCATGGCTACAATAAGAGCTTGGCCTTATGAAATAAAAAAAGGTGAGCTAAATGATGGCAGGGTTGAATGACAAACCTACCCTTATGTGAGAAAACGGCAAGACATTCATAATGCCGTCTTCAACAAGATGAAATATGAAACTTTGAGTGACAATGTTCAGTACGAGAAATCGGAAACCTACATGATAGGGGTTGATGTTCGAGAACAAATCTTTTGGTGATTGACTAGGTGAAATAAGAAAAATATGTTGGCTACAGTGAGGCAGGATAGAAAGACAAACGTACCCCTGTGTGAGAAAACATTGATAAGGTATTTGATTGTGGTACACTCTTACCTTGCAATCTTGGTAGATATAATATTTTCATTTTAAGTACTTGATCATGTAGAGACTGAACTATTATTTTTATACTCTGATTTGAAATAGAATTAAAAATCTTCATATTTTAGTCTTATATTGTACATGGTTTGAAATGCGTATATCCCATACATTTTGATTTGATTCTTATCTTTAGTGTAACCCCACCCAAAGTTTTAACCATTTTTTAAAATCATTTTCACATTATAAGATCTGATTTACTTATAAAAAAGAATTGGTCTCAAAATTTCACTATTTGAACAATAATTAAGGTTAAAATTTTGAGGGCGTTACACAGAATGACATCGTAAAATGTCATATCGAGTATGATACGGTCTGTGGATAACTTGTGTCCCTCTGTGACTACTCAAACTGTAGGGAGATACTTTACACATCGAGTGGACGCACCCATCTGAGACATAACATCTAGTGTATTCTCTAAGCTAGATGGTGCAATGTCAAGTAATACAACAAAAGAAGCAGATATAAAAGAATGAGTTGCCCTCAAATCATGCATGACACAAGCAAGATGGTCAACAACTATGATAATACCTTCGATTAGGTCAGTCTAATCATTTTGCTCCATGGTCGTGCTAGTGTACACCCGCTCGTTTGTCTTTCTCTGCGCCAGCTGCTGTTGAGGTCTCTACTGCTGCTGGCTATCCTATGCTCCTGACTTGTTGTGGCACTATTGTGTGATATAATTGAGTTGCTTGCACTATTAGAAGAGCCCCTTGAAGAGAGGACAAGAACCAAAAGGATGATTCTTACTACATCTCTTGCATATCGGTTGTGTCTTCCCCTACTATTGTCTCTGCTAAGGACGGTTCTGGTGGTTCCCATGTTGGGTTTTCTATTTCGTATTCTTTGCCCTCTGTGTCTTTCCACCACTAGGTGGGTTCTTTTGAGCTCCACCATTGTCATTACCACCCTTCTTCGACTGCCCTCCCTTGAATCACCGTCACTCATCATTCATGATGGAAGTTGATTCAATGGCATCGCTAAACGTTGTAGGACGCCTAGTCATTACCCGAACATGTAGCCCATCCTTGACTCCTCTCACATACTTAACTACCCTCGCCTTATCGTCAGCAAACAAGGTGGGACAATATCTCTCCAGGCTCCTAAATTTGGTGGTGTAGTCCACCAAACTCATGTTCCCTTGTGTCTGCTCGAGGAACTATTGTTGCATTCTTTCCCTGGTGAAGGAAGGGAAGTAGGTCTCCAAAAACTCCTCTTAAAAGATCTCCCAAGGAATGATCTCCTCAGTGCCATACTTCACCCTCCGTATTATGTCCCATCATTTCTTAGCATCGCCCTTTAGTCGGTACGTGACAAAATCAGTCACTCTATCCTCTGGTATAGGCAGAACATGAAAAGTGTGTTCGATCTCCTCAACCCAACTCTCAACAACTTCAGGGTTGGTCTTTCTGAAGAAAATTGGTGGATCCAACTTCAGAAACTTCTTGTAGGTCACTGCATCAATGTTCTCGATCACAACCGATGTAGGGTGTACACAAGTCATAGGTTGAAAAGTCTACGTCTGAATATGTATTGTCATAGTCTCAGCCAGACTATTGAGAGCATTCGTTAGAAAATGTCTCTGCTCTTGCCAATTTGTAAGAGTACTAGCATGACCATGAGTATACATCTATAAAAAAAAATCAACAAAAAATTATCGGTAAATTTATACCCCTAGACCAACCCTAACCCCTTAGGATTGATCTCATTTAAACAATATAATCATATCAAGCATGCAATTTAAATCATCACACATTGGTTTAAACATAACTTTCCATACAGTTAGAAATGAGTTTTTTTATAATTTCAAGACAGTAAGGAAATAAAAATTCACAAGATACCCCTTATAAATGATGTAGAGACTGCTTCTAGAGTGCGAGTTTATGATCTTTGTGGTGGTTCTGACTAGCTCTGATACCAACTCTATAATGACCCCAAACTGACCCTCGAAAAATATAAATTTTTTATACAATTATAGAAAACCTCCCAAGGACCAAGGGCACATTACAGATTTAATATTCACAACCCATCAACCATTTCAGACATAGCATAAATTTAAACCATGAACTGAAATTTATTTATTTAATTAAATAATGTCAATAAGATTCCAAATAAATGTTCAAATCAAATCCCGTGTACGTCAGAACCCAGGCCACTAGACCATAAACCTTGAGTCCTCCATCTAGACAGTCCCATCATCACGGAGCCTCATTACCTAAAAAATATTTTTAGAAAATGGGTAAGAATGAACTTCTTGTATGAGAACCTCTTAAAATCCAATAGTAAAGAATTTAGCATAGATCAAATCAAATGTAAGTTTAAGAGGAATCATAGGTAATATATCATGATAACAAACTTATCATCTAAGCAGTTCAAGCAAACGCTCAACAATTTCATGCTAAATCAAACATTTAGGGATGCATAAAATCAATGCTAAACATTTAGAGATGTATGAATTAATGCAACATGCATGAATTACTTTTTAAGTTAAATTATCAGAATTGCTTTTGCATGCATATCCCTATTTAATGCACACAAATTTAATTTTCATTTTTTTATAAACCTACGGATACTCAAAATGGGCAAGGTTTCTGAGGTTCAAGGCAGTTCTCAACCGTAACTTAACACATAATTTTATTTTAATTATTGGGTTCTACACTATTCTCGGACCAATATCAGGAATCATCACTATCAATTAAAATATTAAGAATCATCACCTAATGTCGAAACATCAAAAACATTATTATCCATTGATGCCACTTTCTTGGTATACCAATAACTATTATTGAGTCAACAACAGCACCCCTTGCAAAGTAACTGAAAGTTTCCTACAACCGTGGCTAAGAACATGAACCACACATCGGGTTCTTGGGAACAACAAATGCACACGGTGTTTAGTATCCTCACAGTCCCTCATGACCGCCATCCAAGGTTCTCACCCTTTTAGAGAGACATCAGGGAAGAAAATTATTATATTGTTTGGTCACATTTACCATCTTAATTAATTAAGAGTTATTTATACAAAAACACTTACAGAAATCAACATGCAATAGCAAATTCGGGTCTTTGCCCTATCAATTTAATAGTGTAATTAATTCAAAAACAATTTCAAACAAAATTAGTTTGCAATGCATTTACAGTTTACTATCTCATGAGCAACACATGCTTCTGGCCTTCAAAGGCCTATCAGTGGTTCACACATAACCACTACGTGAATTAAATAGCATTGCACATCTCACAATAACATCAAGCATCCATAGACGAGAACAATTTATTGTTCATAGTTTAGAACATGATATCAAAAAAATATACAAGGCCAGTGAGTGAATACAAACTTTATAAAGCACAATTAGATCAATCATGTTGGTCTCGAATCCAAACTTTTTGAGACCGACCAATTTCGGCACTCATTAGGTTCAGATTCAATAAAATATTCATGACCAACCAGATTTCTTGATTCTAAAAGAATTCAGATTTTAGATATAACATAAGTAAATTTCAGTTATTTAAAAACCCATTTCAAACTCTGATTTCTAATTTATTTAACAAAACAATACTCATATTTAAGAAAGCAAACAAATCATCATATATGCAATGCCAAGATTACTATAGTCATATTTCTAAAGGCATGACAGACAAAAATATTGAAAACAGATTTGCAACATAGTAATTCACTTAATTGAGTTTATGCATGCCTGGACTAAAATAGAAAGTAAAACAAAATATGCATAACAAAATCATTAGATAAAAAGAATTATACATCAAAAAGTTTTTTTTCATGTATTATCTGCAATACTTTATATATATATATATATATAATTAAGGTTTGAATCATACTAAAGATGGCAGATTTCAGGAAAAAATAAATCTGAACAGGTCGACCTTTGCATCAACTTATTTCTTAGAGTAACACAAGCTCAACTTAATTTCTTGAACACGTGATAGGCTGACAATGAAAAAGGTCCAAGACATGCGATAAATCAAGGTACATAGTGTAATGACCCCAAACTGACTCTCAAAAAATGCAGAATTTTTTGTTTTAAAACAATTATGAAAAAATCTCTGAAGGACTAGGGGCGCATTACTGATTAAATATTCACAACTCATCAACCATATCAGATACAGAGTAAATTTAAACCATGAACTGAACTTTATTTATTAAATCAAATATGTCAATAAAGTTCATAAATTCAAACATCCACTCTAGCCAATCCTATGCACATCAGAACCCGGACCACCAAACCATAAACCTTGAGTCCTCTAGCCAGCCAGTCCCTCTCATTATGGGCCTTAGTGCCTAAAAAACATTTTTAGAAAACAGGTAAAAACCAAAGTTCTCCTACAAAATCCTCTAACTTTTCAACAGTAGGAAAAATAGCATAAGGTAAATCACACATAGACTTAAGTGGAATCATAAGTAACATAATATCATAACAACCTACCATCTAAGCAATTCAAGCAAGCATTCAACAATTTCATGCTAGATCAAACATTCAAGGATGCATAAAATTAATACTAAACATTTAAGGATGCATGAGTAAATTCAACATTTATGAATAACTTTTTAAGCTAATTATCAGAATTACTTTTACATGTATGTTCCTATTTAAATGCACACAAATTTAATTTTTACTTTCTTATAAACCCGCGAATACTCAAAACGAATAGAGTTTATGAGGTTCAAGGCAGTTCTCAGTCATAGCTTAACACATAATTTGTATTTTAATTACTGAGTTTTATACTTGTTTCCTTACTGATATCAGGATTCATCACCATCTATCGAGACATTAAAAATCGTCACCTAATGTCGAGACATCAAGAAAATCATTATCCATTAAAAACAATACTCATAAGAAAATATTCATGGTTCATATTATGAGAATCCTTTCACTATATCCACATGTATTATGAAAACACATGTTTATATGGTTGAGGAGAGAAAGAATAAGAGAGAGAAGAGTTTGAATAAATATCAAAGTGCATAAAACATAAATCTACTTACCTTATCTTGTGGTTGCAAGTAGCTTAAACTACTTCACCTTTGGACCTTCAACTCACTAATGGTGTAGAGTAGAGTTCCTCAATGACACCCTATACTACACTAAAGTGGAGAAGATGAGAAAAATACTAAAATCGTTAGAGAGGAAGAGAACAACAGAGAGATAAGAGTTGAAGAACTCTTGGATGCCTCTCCTTCTCAATTTAGGGTAGTATTTATAGGCAAGAGATAATGATTACAACAAAGATGTGTGGCTTAGATTATTTGGAGGACTTGGAAGGTTGGGATTTGTCTAACCCAACTCCCAAAAAAAATTTCTCATGTATTTTGTAGAGATTATACTTGGAATTTAGTAGATCTCACTTAGATTGCAAATCCCAAGGTCATGATTAGCAAAAATTGCCCCCCGCCCCCTCCCCTTGTTTGTCCTCAAGTTTAGTTCTAATTCAACTATCTTAACTACCTAGTTACCTTTTTATCATATTTTATTATTTATTATTTTTATTATTTATTGATATTCCTTTTAGGAACCTCAATTTATGAAAATTCCATATTAGTTCCTATTCTTCTTGAAATTCTATATTAGTCTTTAATTTTCTTAAAATTCCATATTAGTCTTTATTTTTCTTGAAATTCCATATTAGTCTTTATTTTTATTAAAATTCTATTTTAGTCCTTATTTTTTTCTTAAAATTCTATTTCACTACTTTTTCTTTTTTACTTTGGATCTTCTAGTTGGATCCGATCCAATTAGGTCCGAACTCTACATTCGTACCTTAATATATTTTTCCTTAATTAAAATCATAGCTTAAGGAATAATTCAAAAGTAATTAGCTACTCTAAGGTTAATTAGACATTGTTTCTAATCAATTAAGATTATTTAATAAATAATCATTGGTTTAATCTGTTTGGTCAATTAATACAAAAATTATATATTCTAAAAATATAAACAACATTAATTGGCTAAGTTAAACATTAAATAAATATTTTCATAACTTTGATTTTCTACATTAAATTTTTTCTTCATTGTATTAAAATTTCATAAAATTTATGGGTCTTACAAATAGACTCCCATCACCAACCACAGGTAAAAAGTGTCCTCTTGAGGTGTTATTAAAGAATCCTTCTTATTACAAATTTCTAAAAAAAATGGATGTGGTTGTGATCCATGTCTATGCCTATATAAAATTCATAAATTGGATTTGAAGTCCACTACGTGTTCATGGGATATAGTAATCGACATAAGGGATATTACCGCCTTGACCCGTAAACTAAGAAATTTTTTATTTCCTAGCATGTTGTGTTTGTTCAATCCTACTTCTCATGCAAACAACCCACACACTCAGGTAAACCTCCTAGCATTGTTGATCGCCTAATGTTTCCCATTTTTGTGACTGGACCGGTAAGCTTCCCTCCTAGTTCTAGTCTAACTGCTAACCAACCACTGGACTTACCTACCGATGAGATTCCCACAACTCTATTTGAACCCTCCTCTCCTTCTATCGTGTTCCCTACAGGAGAGCCTAGTGGACCCAGTTTGCTGCACTTGTTCCCCTTATCCCTGTCGTACTCACCATATGATAACTTGCCTTCAGGATGACACATTAAAACCTAAATGCTTTCCTTCCACTAAGTACCCACTTCCATAGACCCTTCTGACCAAACTTTGCATTGATACTGAACCTACCACATTCTCAATTGCCAATAAAGATCCCAACTGGTGCAATGCCATGGCTGACGAATATGCTGGCATGCTCAAGAATAAAACATGGTCTCTTGTGCCTCCGCATTCTGCCCAAAATGTGATTGGTTGCAAATGGATTTATAAAGCAAAAAAGAAGGTTGATGGCTCTCTTAAACGCTACAAAGTGTGCTTAATTGCAAAGAATTTTCATCAATAAGAGGGCATTGACTACTTTAAAACATTTAGTCATATCGTCAAACCCACTACCATTTAGTTAGTCATGTCTCTTGCTATCAGTTTTGGGTGGGAAGTTCATCAACTTTATATTCATAATGTTTTCTTGAATGGGCCACTTGAAGAAAAAGTTATATGGATCAACCACCAGGCTTTCAAGATCCTCAGTGCTCTCACTATGTTTGTCGCATGCTCAAGGCCTATATAGCTTTATAAACACTCCATGTGCCTTATTCCAACAACTTAGTTCTTGCCTTCTCTGTATGGGATTTCAAGGATCCAAGTCAGACTCCTCTCTATCTTTAATAATGGCTCTCTTGTCATGTTTATACTTGTTTATGTTCATGATATCTTTGTTACCAAAATTTCATCCCAATGACTTCATTCCTTAATTGATTGCCTCAATAAAGCCTTTGCATTCTTTGCTTTAAAGGATTTAAGTTGCTTTCATTTCTTTTTAGGCATTAAACCATTGTTTCACTCCATTAAGTTACTTCTTACTCAGAAGAAATATACCTTGGACTTGCTATCTTATACAAATATGCTAGGCACCAAAGTGGTGTTGACTCCTCTAGCCATTAATTCATGGTTGTCAACACTTATGAGCTACACCTTTAAAGATCCTACTTTGTATTGTAGTGTTGTTGGTTCTCTTCAATACTTGACTCACTCATCCTGACTTGGCCTTTGTGGTAAATAAGATCTGCCAATTTATGCATCGTCTCACTTATGACCATTGGCTTGTTGTCGAGCAAATTCTATGGTATTTGAATGGTACCATTCATTATGGAGTTCTATTGGCTTCTTCTTCTCTTGTTCCTACAGTCTGCACTGATGTTGATTGGGCTGGGTGCCCTAATGATCACAAATCAATTGGCGCCTATACTATCTTCATTAGGTGCAATTTAGTTTCTTGGAGCTCTTAGAAGCAATCAGTTGTTGCTCAGTCTAGCATGGAAGCAAAATACTATGCTCTGACCAACGCTGTTGTTGAAGTAACTTGGTTGGCTATCTCATGTGTGAACTTGGTTTTTCACCACTGACACCTCCCACCATTTAGTGCAACATCAGTTCTACATATCTTTTAGTGAACCTAATTATGCACTTTTGCAGCAAACACCTCCGATCACTTTTCCCTCTTTTCCTACTTTCTAAATTAGTATCTAGGGTCAAAAAAGTCAAACATTCTATTTTTTAATTATTTCTTTTTGGTAAGTCTTATATCTAGTTAGGATTTAGTTGGGGAGGGACTTCAGTCAGTGCAATTGACCACTTTCTTAGTGTAGTTTAATTGTCTGTTAGGACCCAGTTTTGACAGTTAGAGGGTGTATGGGTTAAATGGGATAGGTTTAGTTTTTGGATTGAAGCTGGACCCAAACCCAGACCAAGCACTATAAATAAAGGCATAGGGTCCCCTTGTTTTGGTTTATGACATTTTATGGAATGAAGTTATGAGTTGAGTTTCTTTCTATTCTCTTCTCTTCCTATGATATCCCTACCTCTTTGACATCCTCTCATTTTCTTTTCATTCTCCTAGGATCCATCCTAGCCAAGCCAGAGGACCTAGCCCAAGTTGGTCTAGGTTGCCCCACAACCAAATTCGTACCTGGTGCTTCCCTAACGCCACCTAGTCTTCAAAGGTCTCCATAGAGAGGATTCTCAGCCATGGTTTTGTTGATCCCTCTCTTCCCCTTTACCCCCTGATTCACATGAAGATCAGTTATCCATAGGTTGGTTAGTCATCCCTTATGAAGAGCCCAAGCATTTCTAGTGCTTGACGAGTGCAACCCTATTTTTCTAGCGATCCAAACAATATTTCATTATTGCATATCAAGAACTAGCATTCCAGAATGTGGGAGAGCTCTCCCCAACCTGCTGCATACTTATAAATAGTCTTCAACCCCTGATCCTAGCCTTAGTTAAGCATTTACTTATTTTTCAAAACTGAAAGTCTGAAACTGCATCCAGTCGATAACCTGTCCTACCCGTTTAGACAGTTCTAACAATCCTGGATTGCCAACGGCCTCTCCAGCAATCCAAGCATTGTCCAAACCTTCCCTCACATCCTAGATAGTATCACCTAACCTCAGGAAGTTCTATTGAACCCCAATAACGACCCTTAGAGCAGATCTCCCAAAAAATAGCCTTACTGATTAGGAAACCCTATGCAGTTTTGACCATTCGACTTTACAAACCCTCTCTAAAGCCAACCCTAGTACCCCAGACCTCTAGAACATGTACTAGATCTCTACACATGTTTCTAGGCAGCCTAAAAACACCTAGACTAGACCTTATCCATTTTGAATTGAAACTCATACCTAAGCTACTCATTGAGCCTAATCCACCCTTATCTGGCTAGTCGATTTGTCCTAAACCTATAAGTACTTCTTCTTCCATAACCCTAAGAATTCATCGGGCTCCTAACCACCGTATATACAAGGATGCATACCATAATTCCCATAACCCACATGCCCATGGATAGTCTAGCCGGTTCGATCTGCTCACATCCACGCTATTTGATTAAAGTCTATGTTAGTTGCAAATCTGGATCTACCCATTGGGCCCAATTTTGAATCTGACTTTGGTGCATCCAACACCAACTCAAATCCAAATTATAAAGGGTTTAATAAATTTGTATAAGAGTGAACATTCCTCACCCATCAAAGCAAATGAGAGCAGAGCAAGATCAAGTGATTGCTTCTCAAAGATTGAATCCATGTGTATTCATTGGATCCATTGAGCTATATATTGTTAGTCCTGAATTTTAGCCAAGATTCAAAAATCTGGTTCTTCTAATTTGTGAGTAGGTAATCAATGATTTTTGGTATGTACTTAGCCTCACATGTTTCCTTGTCTTGGCAATTTTTTGGAATTTATTGAGTTCCCAATTGAAAGATAATTATTTTTTACCCAGACCCTGCTATCCCATTCTGTACCAAACAGAATTTGAGCCTACTTCTTTCATCCATGTGGACAAATCCACATCTCATAAAATTTATGGAGTTTAGCCCTGAAATATGTATCATCCCTTCTTACACCCATCCACTACCTACTATTCAAATTTTAGAATTTTTGAACATATCTACTGAGAGATAAAAATTCTAGAACATACTGTTTGATTGTCTTGTCCACACCCTAGCATGCACCTCACCCTGTAAAAAAGGTCAAAGGCTAAAAAATCATTACTCCCAAGTCCTTGAGAGTCTAAACCAGAATTTTGGTCAGTTAACTTGATTTTTTGTGGTCCTTATGTTGAGATATAAATTGTTTTAATAAAACCTATTGATTCCAAAATCAAGTAAGCCTAAATCTGTTAGACCTGACAAGTTTCCATTTTTTACCTCCTAAACCCATGTAAACCTAGCACAATGTTTCAAAAGTTGTGTTCATAGCCTCTCAGGGTACCCCAAAATGTCACGATGGAGTTTAGGTGACCTAGACCATGGTTTTCATTAAGTCGCAAGACCTGAATTAAGGACAAGTATGAATTTCATGACTTGTTCCAAACATTACATGAAAATATAGTTGCAATCGTGAAATAAATGCATGATATGGGATTCAGTTCAAATGAAAGGATGAGATATGCACTGATAAAAATGGTCAAGAAGCTTAAACACTATACAAAAGACTGTATTGCAAGCATAGTTGATCCAATGGAGGGAATACATGTGTGAAGCATAGATCAGTCTTTGAGAAACTTATTGTGTACACTCCATAATAAGGTGCCCAAGATGCACTTTGAATCCTTACTGTGTCTGTTTGAACAAAGAGAATTTGAATGGAGAAGGATGATGAATGAGTATTGATCATTTGTGGGTGATGTCTTGCTAACCAAATGATCGATACTCAGTCTGTGTGCAGCTCGTGTGCCTCCCGCGGTAGTGGCCTTTAGAGGCCCCAATCCTAGCACAACAGTTTTATGGAGTCGAATATCCTGCCACTAGATTTTTTACCGGTGGTTATTCCTCCCCCAACGTCACTAACACTGATGTCCTAGCCATGCACCATGGGCCGAGAGCATGTCTAGTTAGGCTAGCAGCTCAACCAGCCCACAACACATGGTTGCAGTCATGATGACAACAACCAAGATTTCAGCAGCACTGCACCTGTGGACGATGCCCCCGTGCGCAGTAGGGAAACACCCTTGTGTGCAGCAATAGACTAGGGTTCCCTACCAATCGTGATAAGCACACTATCGAGTGCACCTAACACTCGAACTGAGTCTTTTCTTGCTTGACCTGATCAGCCATCGGTCGTAGCTGATTACATGGTGAAAGTGGTTGAAGCTCGAGTCATTAGGGAACAATCAAAACTCACTCATGACAAGAGCTCACCCTATTAAAAAAATCAGGATACCGTCCTAGGGCCCACACTGGTTGGACTAACTGAATGTTGGGTCAGTGATATAAAGGATGCCCAAACTAGGTTTCCCATCTCTCAATTGTTATCTTTAATGACCAAATCTATGACTGCATAGAGGTCTATGTGGATGATATCTTGGCCAAATCTAAGACTATGAAAGATCACCTAGAGTCACTAAGAAGAGTTTTTGAATGTTTTAAAAAATACAAGCTCATTATGAACCCCCAAAAGTGTGTTTTAATTGTTGAGTTAGTGGTGTGAGTTTTATAAAAATGGTTTTTAAAACAATATTTTTAATGAAAACAAGTATGAAAGCCAGACTCCAAATAATAAAAACTGGCTTGCACGAGTGGTGGAGTCTGAGTCGATCTCAGGGAACAAAAAATACTTTGTATTCAATCACACAATTTAACTACGCTTTATTGCCAAAAAATGAAAAAAAAAATAATTAATTGAGTAAAATAAGGAATAGAGTACAACCCGCTGCGGAGGACTTTAACAATAATTAACGGCCTTATTACAAATCCAATTGAATGAATAAATAAAAGAAATAAAATCCTAATCTAAAAATAAAGAAAAAAGGTCTTTAGTGCTTGAGTCTTTTAGTCCCTGCTTGAATTGATCTGCTTCCCTCATTGCCTTCCCTCTTTGTATATTTTTGTATGGTTTGATAAATCAGAGAGAGAGAGCTCTCCCCTAAGGGGCTTGAAGAGCCTTTCTGAGGGTCTGAAGGGACCTCAGAGGGCACGAAAAGGGCTCACTGCACGTCCAAACGCTTTCTTGCAAAAATCATAAAATAAAACACAGCAGGATGAAGCACAAATGACAAAACAAAACAAAAAAAAGCTAAACAGGAACTAAAGCACTAGACGATGAAATAGGAAAACTAACTAACAAACTAGTAACAATTGACGAAACTAACTATTTAAATCAATTAGGCAACTAATGAATTCAAATCAAAGAAGGATGAAACTGACTACCAACATGTGAAGACGTAAGATGACTAACTGAATTAACAATAATACTATGAACTTAGGTTAATGAAAGTAAAACTAGAAGGCAAATAATTAATCTCTAGAAAAATGTGAATTTAGAATTAACGACACACTAACTAAACATACTATAAATTAAAGCAAGCTAAGTATACTAAATAAAAAATAATAATATGAATCTAAACCTAATTAATACTCTAATTCCTTAACTTGAAACAAACGTCTAGCTACTGGTATATGTGTTTAGCCATGAATAATCAACTCATAAGGTACAGTTATGAACTAACATTCTAATGGGATAATATGTTAATTGAATGGCAACTAGGAAAATAAAATGAAAGACATCAATTGAGAAACCGATTAGTAAATTGTTAATTAGCTAAAATTGACAAGAAAAAAATAATAAATCACATGTAACACCACTATTTCAAACTGCAACACATGATAAACTACCTAAAACAAAAATACGTTAATTAAACTAATGCAACCATGAAATAAATACACAAAACAAACAAACAAAAGCAAATAACCACTAATGAAATCTAGGCTAATGAAAGAACTAACTAAAAATGCAACTATACACGGTAGAGCACACTTAATAAAATATTTTGCTGATGGATGCTTGTATAGTAACCCAAGTAAAGGAAAGATCGGCTATCAAAAGAGAAAGAAAAAAAAAAACATCAATAAGAACTAGTAATTCACGCAGATAAAGAAAACAACTTTACCCTATTCTTAACACATCTAGCTAACTAACTCAACGTCAGCATATCATCTGCATCTAACTTACCAAATGTTAATCGACTAACTTGTGTAAAAACATTAACTAACCTATGTGAAATCAATTGACTCATTAATATGAACTAACGTGTAAATTAAAACAACTAATACAATGCACAACTTATGAAATAAATGATGGCTTGGGCATCAAATAGAGTTAATCATGCTGAATAGCATGTTTGGCACCGTTTGAAGTTTAGGTTACTAACAGAATTAAAAACGCAGCAAACAAAAGAAATTTTTTTAACGCAGACTATGCAGACCTATACCCGTATGAACCACTTACACCCAAATTTAAAATTGACGGACAAGAATAATCACGATTCAAATAAAAGAACATGGAAATAAACGTATTGAATTAAAAACACACACAACTAGGTTAAAACTTAGCTAACTGAATCAACTCTAAAAAAAATGCTACTTCTAATCTACAAAAAATGCAAGGCAAACAAAAATCAAAGTTATTTGTAACACGACTAGTGTGTTATATATATATTTTTTCTTTTCACAATGGCTGAAAACAAATAATCTAATTAAATGCAATAACAGCGAAGAATAAAAAAAAATATGCTTTATGCAATGCTCATGCAAAACGTAAAAAATATGCATGACATGAACCTAAAAATCTACGGAGATGGGGGAGAAAGAAACAAACTGTATTGTCCGTCTCCAATGGAGGGGTTGAGAAGAAGAGTGGTTTTTACCTTGTTGCACCCAAACAGACTTCAACTCTCTCTCCGACAGAGGGGATGTGAGGAACCGGCAACAATGGGGTTTAGAAGACAAATTGAGAATTATAAGAAGCAAGAAAGAAAGAAGGTAGGTAATCGATCGATCGAAAAGGAAGGAGAAATGAAGAAGGGGAGGCAAAGAAGAGAGAGAGAGAGAGAGAGAGAGAGAGAGAGAGAGAGAGAGAGAGAGAGGGGGGGGCGGAGGCTGCTGGGCTGGAAATACAACTTCTTTGCAGTAAAAATAACTATTTACAAGCTATTCTAGGTCAAAACATGAATTTTCAAAGAAGGTCCAAAATATTTTCATAATTTTCCAAGAGGGTCTTCCTCAAAAATGTGTTTTCTAAAAGGGGTTTTCCCTAAAACTAATTAAAAATAATTAATTAAGTCCTAATCTAACTAACTTATAATTAAAAACTCTAAAACTAATAAAAATACCGGAAAATGCAGGGCAAACTTTGAAATACATGATTTTTTGATAATTTCTATTTCAATGCAATTTCTCGAAACTAACGATAAAAATGGGTTTTTAATGCAATCTTCACAGAATCATGCATAAAATAAGATGAATAAAATGCAAAATATATGCATGATCAGTCAGGTAAGCTTCTTAGCTTCATTGTTAGCAAATGTGGCACCAAAATAGACATTGTTAAATCAAGGTCATCGTGAACATGCCTCCACCTACCAATATCAAGCAATTGAGGGTTCTAAAAAAAAAATTCAAGCTATTAGGATATTCATCACTAACCTAGCCTCTAGGCATAAACTCTTCAATAGGCTCTTGAGGAAGGGTGTTGAGTTTGTTTAGGATAATGAATGTGAGAAGTCTTTAGGCAGACTCAAGCAATACCTGTAATATTTGAAAATTTTAAGTGAAACATTATAAAAAATTTTAGGCATATTTTATGATTTTTGAACATGCGGTTGCATTCATATCGAAATTTTGAGAAGAAGAATCTTTATTTTATTAAAAATGAAGTTGAAATGAGTTTGAAATGTACCCAACAAGTTTTAAGGAAAAAATAGTTATTACGAAAAAGTTATGAGAACAATTATGGCCTGAGGGTCATAGTTGTCTAAACCTGTGTTGACCGACTCAGGGACATACATGTTATTAACTTTTGAATTGATAACAATTGGTAAATTCTTATTTTGGTAGGATTTAATTGAAAATTCAAATAAACATAAAAGGCAAATTGGACTTAGTTACATTGACTAGATTGGGATCTAGTTAATAAAACTAGGGCCCTAACCAAACTAGCTCTGGTTTGGATCTGAATTGAATTACACAGGATCCAAACCAAATCCAAAAACTCATTTTCTTTAAATATTACACGTATTGCTTTGCTTACCTCCATTTGTTTTAATAAAGTTACCATTTGTCCTAATAAACCCGGCCATGTGTTATTTCTCACTCCCCATTTGTCAACACCATTACTACGTGTAACACCCCACTATTCTTATAAATACCCCTTCCCACATGTGGTTTACCCAATTCTCTCTCTCTCTCTCTCTCTCTCTCTCTCGGTGAGGGTGTTTCCTCACTACTTGACCACCACCTTGTGCCATCATGCCCCTCCTTTTGACACCGCCACCAGCCCACCTCGCTGCCTTGTACCACCTGACCACTGAACTATTCTTTGTGTCGTTGGTCTTGCCGCCATTGCCTCTCCACACAACCAACACTAATCACCACCTTACATCATGATTCACTTCACTTTCATAGAACTACTTTGAGTTTTAAGGAAGGTCATATTACGCGAATTTCATAGAGCTATGTGACGTTATATATATATATATATATATATATATATATATATATATATATATATATATATATATATATATATATATATATATATATATATATATATATTTGCACGTAACACATACGTAGATCATGCGAAAGTTATCTCGATTGGCAAGAACAAGAAATTTTGTACGTGATGGGTGTGTAGCTTACTGTGTTTCAGGGTTTTTGAGGTGGGAAACTCAACTTTGTTTTGATAGGAGTAGACTCCTGTAGTTCAGGAGTCGACCCCTTTTTGTTGGTTCTCTCACAGGCAAAGTCAACTCTTGTGTTTGCCAGGGTCGACCCCCTGCAGGAAGGAGTCAACCCTTGTATTTTGAATAGTCAACCCCTAGAGTGGGTAGGTCGACTCCTGCTTGGCTAGGGTCAAACCCTGCAGTGGAGAGTCGACTCTTGATGAGTGAGGGTTGACCCCTGCAGTGTTTGAGTTGACTCTCGAGTGGTATGGGTTGACTCTAGTGTGTGTGAAGGGTCTTTCCTTGGAGTTTTGAGTTTGGGTTGATGTTGTTGAGCTTGAGATCTGATATATGCAACCCAACATGATGTGGTGTGTTTGTGGGACCTAGTCTTGCTAGTATCGAGGAGGTTTTATGCCTAAGTTGACCCTTGAGATAGATGGGTCGACTTTTCTTTTGAGAAATGTGCAATTCAGTTGGGTTGGGAGTTGACTCCTGATATGAGAAGGTTGACTCCTCATTGATTCAGATTGATGGTTTAATATTGAGGGTTGACATCTGTGTGTGAGGGTCAATTCCTCCTATTATAGTTGAGTGATTTTTACTTTGCCGATCCTTGGGAATGTAGGGTCAATTCCTCCCTTATGTTTTTGTTTGTGGATCAACTCTCGAGATGAGTAAGTCAATCTCTTTTATTGCAATATTAACTTTTGTGACCCTTGTTGCGGGTTTTTGGTGAATTGAGTCGGGTAAAGGCAGTTTAACATTTGATATGGGTATGATTAATTGTGATAAACCCATCTCTTACTGTATTTCCCAAAATACCTTATTGGTTCTCATTCCAAGAACCATCGTACTGCCAGTGATACAAATTGTCACTTTTTATCACAACAAACTCTGCCTATTGCATGTGTTTTCATCATCATGGTGCGAAACCCAGGACATACACACTAGTCTTTGCCACATTTGAATCATGGACAAACATGCTCTACATCAGCATTGTTGCACTAACCTCATGCATTTTGAGGTAAGAGAAATTTTACACTAACTCAGGTATTTGTGCAATTCTAATGCATGCATAGTTTTGATAAGCTTTTACGAGCTTCTATATGTGTTTACGAGCTTTTCGATAATACATGCATGAATTATGTATGTATAAATTGAATGCATAGAAAATACATATGCTCGAGATTTAGATGCTTCATATTAGGGAATGCACATGTTTTAAATCATAAGATATAACTAATTTGATAAATCGAATACACATGCTTTGAGGTTTAATTTACAAACGTATGGATTTTAAATAAAATACGATATTACATGTGGCTATGTTATGATGTGCTTTTATATGACGTTGGAATACTACATGAGGTGAGATTATAAATGCATGCGATAAAGGTTTAGCTCAATGATAGAGTTATTGTGTCTTAGAACTCTGTTGATATGCTAACATATGTTACATGTTGAATTGTCATATGATTGTAATTTATGATATGATGCATGCTGGATGTATACATTCTTGTGCCAAAATTTGTGACTATTGACCTTGTTAGAGGTTAACTATGTTTATGCATATATGACAAAGCACTGAATTAAATAATTCGTTGAGAAATTGTTCTCAAGAGGACAATCTTTGTGAGGATGTACGAGTCCAAGACTAGGTAAATTCGGCTAGGACGATCCCTGTGAGTATGTACAAGTCCAAGCCCAGGTAGTCCCATGAGGACGATCTATGTGAGGGTGTACATGTCCAAGACCAGGTAATCTATAAAAAAAAAAACTTGTTTTCAAGATACGATGAATTATTGAGGATAAACAATGAAAGTAAATTATGATATACTAGATTAAAGATGTATGTTTGCGATTATGCATGTTGTTATGATAGAATGTTTAATATAATATACTGCATGTATCCTTGAGGTTTCATGTCCTTATCAACTATGGACCCTGAGATAAGATTATAATTAAACATGTTAAACATGTTAGTGAATGGCTCATCACGCCTACTTAGTTACTATGTAAATGAATGTATTATATTTTTTTGATTGAAATATATCATGTATGTATATCGCGATTGATGTATATGGCAGATTATATTATCATTAATGTGTTGTATGTATTAGCTTTATGCACTCACTACGTGTTCTAGTGTAAACCTATTGGGCTTTTATAAGTCTGATCCTTTTTATGGGATTTCAGGCAATGTATAATTACATAGTGGATGCAAGATGCCGAGGCAGCATTGAAAGCCAATTATTTTCCTTTTTAGAGCACTGAATTGTAGATGCATGTTATTAAAAAAGTTATCATTTATTGAGTTGTAGCATTTTGAATGCAAAAGGTCATCCACATTAAATTCATTATAATCGTTATTGTGTGAAATGTAACCCGCTTGATGTTTTTAAACAAAAGTTAAAAAGGTTTCTGCTAACGATTTTAATAAGAAAAAAAAACTTTTAGTTTTCACGTATTTTACGAGTTAACAATCTTGGGGTGTTACAATACCTCCTCAACTCACCCATATTGAAATCCTTGACAAAAAAAGAAAGTCATTACTCTTATGTCTATCTGTCAATGATGTAGCTCTACAATATCTACTTGCCCGATATAAGAATGATGAAAAGATGTAATATGACATCCATTATATAAATAAGACCTTTGTGAACTATAGAAAAATATATATGTTGAAGAAAACATACTACCTCTTGTTTGGGCAATTCAGAATATACTGAATTTAGACCCCTCAAAAAATCATATTTTTATGTCAAAAGAATATGATCCAAATTCAGATTCAAGTTATTGTCTGATTTAGTCATACAGTTGCCCAATCACCCACATCCTTTGGAGAGAGAGAGGCCTGTAAAACAAAAGAAAGTAAAGTCTGAAATCTACCTTTTCATCCTTAAAAAAAAAAAAAAACTATTTGTGAGGTATAGATGTCTGTTAAGTAGTTTCCATAGAAAGAGCTTAACTTATATGTAAATTCTAATCTACTTGTCTTAAATTCGTTTGCATTTTTAATTTTATAGGGTAATATTACTTCCTTTAAATGCTTGCAGTAAATAGCAAATATTTGGTTACAGTAGGTTGTACACCTATAGTTACAAGTGCATCTAAATTTATAAATATATTGTATTAAAATTCAAGGAAGTTTATCTTAGAAAGCATGAAGTTCCCAGAAACAGAATAACTTCGAGAAACCACCAATTTTTGAAGTTTGTGCACCTTTCTAGGATTCGTATGATATATGTAAAACCACCGACGTGGTATCCATCGGGGTCCTGTGTCAACCTGAAGGCTTAGTGTGAGAAATCAGATGTGGGAGTCACCTTACTATCGTAGCAAGAGATAGAGAGAGAGGTAAGAGGGAAGAGAGAAAAAAAATGTTGGGCGGCAATGATATCTTCTCCCCTTTCCATTGATATTTATATGTTATATGAGTGGTACAATACAGTACAATAGTACAATACAGTACAATAGTACAATATAGTACAATACAGTACAGTAGTACAATACAGTACAGTATGCTGTACAAGTGGTACAATACAGTACAGAAATATATTCATTTACATATACATATTTAACAGCCTCCCTCAAGTTGAGGATGATCTTCAATCATGCTCAACTTGCCCTTAAGTAACCAAAATTGATGACTAACCAATCCTTTGGTGAAGATGTCTGCTACTTGGTTTTCTGATCTGACATACGAAGCCTCAATTTCTTCTGTTTCAATCTTTTGTCTAACAAAATGCTGATCAATCTCAATGTGCTTCGTGCGACAATGATGAATAGGGTTAAAAGAAATATTAATGGCACTTTGATTATCACGTAAAAGCAGAGAGGAAGAGATAGGTTCATTCAACTCTTGAAGAAGATGCCGTACCCAAGTGACATCAGTTGTCGCTGCTGCCATTGCCCTGTACTCTGCCTCAGTGCTGGATTTAGCAATGGCCTTTTGTTTGTTACTACTCCAAGTGACAATATTTGGGCCAATAAAAACACAATATCCTGAAACCGACCTACGCTCATCAGGGTCCCCACCCCAATCTGCATCACAATATGTAAGTAAACGGTGTCCTGTAGTGAAGCTTTCATCTTTGTGATAGAGCAATCCATCTCCAATAGTCCCTTTCAGATATCTGAGAATACGCTTAATACATTCCATATGACAATCAGTGGGAGCATGCATAAACTGAGATGCTTGATTTACAGCATAAGCAATGTCAGGTCTTGTAAATGTAAGATATTGCAACATACCAACAATGCGGCGATATAAAGTGGAATCATGATATAATTGGCCTTCTTTTGCACTAAACTTATGATTTAAGACAGATGGGGTGCTGAGAGGTTTACAATTAATCATACCAGTGGTGTGAAGAATGTCAAGAGTATACTTGTGTTGACTTAGAGTGAGTCGATCATCTTGTCTATCGACTTCAACTCCCAAGAAGTATCGCAATGGGCCTAAGTCCTTCATCTTGAATTTGGCCATGAGTAAAGACTTGACCAAGGCAATATGTGCATCATCACTCCCAGTGATAATGATGTCATCAACATATATAAGAACCCAAGTAGTAACATGATCATTCTTATACATAAATAAAGAATGATCAAGTATACTCTTAGAAAAGCCATGCTGCTGAATTTCCATGGAGAAACTCTCAAACCAAGACCGAGATGCCTGTTTTAAACCATAAAGAGACCTTCTCAATTTACAAACCCATGTAGCCGCATCATGTTCACTATATCCAGGAGGTTGCTCCATATACACCTCTTCCTTCAAGTCCCCATGTAGGAACGAATTCTTGACATCCAACTAGCTAAGAGACCAACCATGTTGAAGTGCCAAAGTGAGGATCACACGAATGGTGCCAATTTTGACAACAGGGCTAAAAGTTTCCTCATAATCTTGCCCATATTGTTGTGTGAATCCGCGTGCAACAAGGCGAGCTTTATATCTTTCAATGCTACCATCTGGTTTACGCTTGATCTTGTAAACCCATTTGGAACCAACAACATTTCTATCAACAGGTCGAGGAACAATATCCCATGTATGACATTCATGAAGTGCTGCCATTTCTTCGTTCATAGCTTCAATCCAAGCTCGAGAATGGGCTGCCTGATGGAAAGTAGACGGCTCTTTCTCTTTGGCCACATTGGTTAGAAACAACTGAAAGTCAAGAGAAAAATTGTTGTAACTAACCCAACGATGGATAGGATGCCTTTCACGTGTGGATCGTCGAAGAGGGGGAGCCTCGTGAGATGGAGTTGAAGGGGCTCCTCGACGGGCATAAACCAAACCTGAAAACCGTGAAGGTGCATCCTGGATGATGGAGTTGTCTGCTTCAAACTGAATTGGTTCATCAACAACAGGATCTCTGATAGAGTCATATAGCAAAGTATCACAAAGCCATGGATCATAAGTAGTTTGCTCATATACTTGAGAAGTATCACAAGTGCTGAAATGATCATCATCAAAAACAACATTTCTAGACACCTTAATCTTACCCAAAATAGGATCATAACATCTATATCCTTTATACCCATCGGCATATCCCAGAAATCTGCACTGAACTGCTCTGTCCTGAAACTTGTTACGTAAAGAATGATCCACATGGACATAACAAATGCATCCGAAAGCATGCAAATCATCATAAGAAGGGTGAGAACCGTGAAGCAAATAATAAGGAGACTGATCTCCTAATAATTCCATAGGCAACCTGTTAATGATATGCACTGCAGTGTGAAAGGCCTCAGTCCAAAGAGAGAAAGAAATATCAATATTGTGCATCATACTTAACGCGGTTTCAACAATATGCCGATGCTTACGTTCTGCTACTCCATTCTGTTGTGGAGTGTAAGGACAAGAGGAGTTACGTGTGATGCCATGGTCCTTTAAATATTCACTAAAATCATGAGATATGTATTCTCCACCACCATCACACTGGAAATAAGTGATATTTGAATTGAAAAGGTTCTGAACAAGAGCATGGAATTGTTTGAAAAGTTTGAACACTTCAGATTTAGATTTCATAAAGTAAATCCAAGTGTAACGAGTGAAAGAGTCAAGAAATAACACATAATAACGAGAGCCAGATAGAGATGAAACAGGAGCTGGGCCCCAAACATCAGAGTGAATAATTTCAAATGGCTTGGAAGCTCTTTTATTGATACTTTGAAAGGGAAGTACATGACTCTTGCAGACATTACAACTAGGACACTTATGATCTAATTTGACTTTGGAAATAAAACCCTGAGAAGACAATTTGTCAAGGAACCCTTGACTACAATGACCTAACCGACGATGCCAAGAAACTGGCTTATTACATTGCATAACAGAAGAAGACTGACTCAAATAAGCAGGAAAAGATGGAGACACGGTAGATGACGTCTTCAAAGTCCCGGGGGCTGCTTCGAAGACGTACATGTTTCCGCGTCGTTCACCCTTAGCGAGCATCTTCTTGGTTCGAAGGTCCTTAAGACAAACAGAAGACGGAGTAAATTCCATGGATGAATTTGTTTCATCAACCAATTTAGAAACAGATAAAATGTTTTTCTCAATGGCAGGAGTGAGTAAGACATTTTTCAATGGTAGTGTAGATTGTGACAAAGAGAGAGATGCATTTCCAGTATGAGAAATAGGGTGGTGGGAACCATCTCCCGTGACAATAGTGCCAGTGCCAATATAAGGAACCATGTTGGAAAGTTTACCTGCATCAGAAGTAACATGTGCGGCTGCTCCAGAATCAATATACCAAACTCCATCATCATTCTGACGCAAATTCATGTTGTTAAATGCAGTCATCAGAATTTGTTGCACATCATGTGGCAACCCTGCACTCTGTCCCTGATCAGTACCCTGATGTGCTCGAAAATTTCCCTGCGGCTGCCCCTGAAACTGTCTAACATTCATCTGTCCAGCTCTTGGTCCTGGCCTCCCTGCCTTGTTGCGATTCTGTGGGTTGTGCCAACAATCTGCTTTCACATGGCCACGCTTGTTGCAATGGAAGCAAGTAGGGACACGGGTACCTCTAGTGGCAGGTGGAGCAGTAGGAGTAGGAAGGAGTCCTCCACGGCCCATATGAGCAGCAGGTGGACGAAATGAGGTAGACCCAGATGTAAACATGACAGGATGAGGATCATCAATAAGATGATCTTGAGTCAAACTAACTTCATACTGTAGGAGTTTGGCCTGTAAATCCTCAAAGCATGGAAGTGTAGAGGCAACCTGTAATGCAGTGCAAAACATACGATATTGGGGCCCAAGGCTTCCCAATACCTGCTGAACAACATCTCTGTCAGAAACAGGATATCCAATAGCGGCCAACTGATCAATGATAATTTTGATATCCCCTAGAAATTCAGTAATGGTCTTAGTTCCCTTTCGCATAGATTGGAACTGCCATTTCAGTTGAAGTGCACGTGATTCAGAAACCTGTGAATAAGAGTGAGCAAGATGTCTCCATAGTTCTGCAGCAGTAAAATGGTCAGAGATAGTTTGTAATATACGATCAGATAACGTGGCAGTCAAATAGGCAACCACAGATTGGTCCTTCTGAAACCAAACATCATACGCAGGATTTGGAATAACAATGCAACTCACCTTCCCATCATTACCAGTTACCTCTTGCGTAATAGTCATAGGTGGGGCGGGTGATCCCCCATCCAGATGCCCGGAAAGACCATGACTTCGGATAAACGGCAGAATTTGGCGTTTTCAAAGTAAGTAGTTATCATGAGTTAATTTGTGAGAAACAAGTTGAGAAAGAAATCCGGGGCTGATTTTAGAATCCATAAGGAAGAAGATCAAAGATGAATCAAACAGCACGACAGAAATTCGTAGGTTGTACGGACAGAACCGTACGGACAGAAATTTTTGAGTTTTGGAAATCACGATTTTTTTAGTTAATCGTGCAGAATGTATGATTTATCAACTATATTGCAAGAAATAGATAAGAAATCACAAGAAGTTTGAGAAAAGAGGCACTTTTGAGAAATGAGGGTTCCCAAATTTGGGGAAAACAAAAATTAGGGTTGATAAAATTGGGGATAACAGAATATGTAAGAAGGAAAAGATGCACGATATGAGGAAATGAAGAAACGACGTCGAAATATAGAGATTCAACGGAGAAACAACAGAGAAAAGATGAAAAAAAAAACACTTTCCTTGAGAACGCCCAAAAACGCACGTCAAGGTCCTTAGGGGCCTTCCAGATGATCGTGATTACCACGCCCTTTGCTTTGATACCATGTGAGAAATCAGATGTGGGAGTCACCTTACTATCGTAGCAAGAGATAGAGAGAGAGGTAAGAGGGAAGAGAGAAAAAAAATGTTGGGCGGCAATGATATCTTCTCCCCTTTCCATTGATATTTATACGTTATACGAGTGGTACAATACAGTACAATAGTACAATACAGTATAGTAGTACAATACAGTACAGTATGCTGTACAAGTGGTACAATACAGTACAGAAATATATTCATTTACATATACATATTTAACAAGGATTGAATCCCTCCCACACATGGGGCGGTTGTTGTTCTGGTAGGGGTCCCCCTAACCCACCTTGCCTTTCAAAAAAAAAAATATGATATATGTAAAGGGCGTATCATTGGCAGTAGAAAATATAGGGACAATGAGTTTGGCCGTCATCAACAGTTCACGAATCAACCTAGCGCTCCGCCACTGTCTCCAGCATCCCTATTTATTGCCTCCACCAACCCCAGGACCCCTCTCATAGCCACCAGAGAGAGAGAGAGAGAGAGAGAGAGAGAGAGAGAGATGGCACCGATAGCAGTGGGCGACTCCCTTCCTGATGGCACCGTCTCCTACTTCGACGCCGAGGAGAAGCTGCAGCAGGCTACCGTTCATTCGTTGGCTGCTGGGAAGAAGATCATCCTCTTCGGCGTCCCTGGCGCCTTCACCCCCACCTGCAGGTCCGTCTGTCTATTCCCTCTGCACCTTATGATCTTTGCCTTTTCTTTCTCCATGAATCCCGCTTTTTAATCCTCTTTGATGCTTCCCTCCCGTCTTTCCCGTCTTGGAATTCTCTAACCCTGAGCAAACCCCTTCCTTACCCATCTACTCTTATTCCTCTAATCGTCGTCATTCTTTTTGTACGTGATGGGTCTAACGATCATCCCCAAGGAATGGGAAGAGGACATGGCTTATCGTGGTTCTCCAAGAAAGTGGGATCTTCTTTTGGTCCTTTAGTGGGTCTCTGCTTTCACTGGTTTCCTGGAAAAGCCGGAAAAATTTAATGGCATATCCGAACATATCGCAGTTTTTCCAGATAAATGGGTGCATCAAAACATGCGTATGTATTCTCCCGGGCATTCCCTGTATCCCCAACTGTGGGAAATTCGGATGCACCTATTTATCCAGAGAATGGGATAATCTGGGGGACGTGTTATCGAGATTAATGCAACATCGCAACTTATCCCGCTTTTTTGTGTATTGTATGTATCCAAAGGGCCTCTTTTGGGGAAGAAACGGTTTTGGGTTTTGGGTGTCGATTTGTCTGTAGGGTCACTGGAGTTTAGACGATGTTGTCCGGGAGGTCTGGGGTTCCAATCCCTCAATTTTTGCAGGAATGAAAATGGCTTGACTATGAAGAACTGTAGTTTAGCTTTTCAGGTGGGGCATAGTATCGTATACCTCTTGGTTTCTAAAGATTAGGCCTTATTCTTGTGGTATATGGTTTCCTTTTGTTCCTTCAAAAACTGTCGGCAGCCAGTGATTAGATTACTGTTTGCAGCTTGCAGCATGTCCCCAGCTTCATTGACCATGCTGAGGATTTGAAATCGAAGGGCATCGAAGAAATTTACCTCATCAGTGGTATGCAGTCAAGCTTCTCAGTTCTTCATTAATTTCTGTGTAAAACTTTGAATCAATTTCATGCTCCTCTGATACCTTTCGCTGGCATTTAAACCAGTCTTCTGCTTGCTTCTAGATTGTTAGGCTTATTTAATCTCTATGGACCAATTCATTTTCGTGTTTATCTTAACACACGCATTTGATGGTCACATCCATGGTAAGTTGGTAGTAACTACCAACACATTGCGTGAATGTGTTTGTGATTCATTATTTCGTTTGGCAAAAGATGCTGTAAGAATGCTGCATAAACCTCTGCTCTTTCTGCCAAACGGTGATCTGTATATTAACCAGCTGTTTTGGTTCGCATATTTCACTGGGCTACTCACATGACTTTGTCATTCATGGTTGGGTAATGGGTACTGCACATTCTGTTTGCCCAAGTGCTTTAATCTTTTCAGCACAATCAATTCTTCTAGGAAGAAAATGGGTCATTTTTCTAAAGAGATTTTATAATCTTTTCTCTCAAGTATCATCACTCTTACTGCATTAACAATTCGGCACCGTGATGGATGGCTGGTTGGCTAGTTCTTTTCTTTGGCCATTTCCCTCGTTTGTTAGATTCTGAAGGTTGCTAAAGCATCGCAGGCTCAGTTAAAGTTCAGCAAACTCCAGTGCGGTCATTTCAATTAAGAGTTGGCCTTTTGAATCATGAATAGTGGTTCAGATATTCTGGTTCAATTAAATATCTTTACATAACTGCTGAATATTATTTGGAGTTGTTGCCCCAAATTCTGAATGTAAGCTTCTACTGCAGTTAATGACCCATTTGTGATGAAGGCTTGGGCTCAGACGTACCCCCACAACAAGCATGTCAAATTTCTTGCTGATGGGTCTGCAGCTTATACCCATGCCCTTGGTCTTGAGCTTGATCTCTCTGAGAAAGGGCTTGGTGTCCGCTCCCGCAGGTTTGCACTCTTGATTGACAACCTGCAAGTGAAGCTTGCCAACATTGAAGAAGGTGGTGCCTTCACTGTCAGCAGTGCCGACGACATCCTCAAGGCTCTCTAGAGTGTTATCTATGCAGCGTTCTCCCTTGTTTTCTCTTAAACTGCATGCTGGTTCTCATTTTACTGTTATCTATGCAGCGTTCTCCCTTGTTTTCTACTGCATCCATATCCTTTTAGCTGAATAAGTCTTGTTGTTTTGCTAGTGAACATTGGCTCTTGGAGCTATGATCCAACTCTTTGGTGATGCAGGACTAGGACTATGTTGAATCCAATTCTGCGTTTTATCATATAACATGTGTTGGTCGTTATGCTTGTTAATCTTAAACTTTAATTACAAAGTGAGAGACCTTAACATAAAGTAGGCTTTTACGATTATTTCTTGAAGTTGCAGATGCAGCCACTTTTCTAGATGGGGGATAGTGCTTAGTGTTAGAGTCTCTGTATAAATGATGCAGGATGCTCAATATGTATAGCGTTTGTGAGCTTAGATTGAGATATCTGGGGATTCAAGCAATTGTGTTCGGACAGTTTCAGTATGGGCATGACACCATGCTCACACACACACATTATATATATATATATATATATATATATATATATATATATATATATATATATATATATATATATATATATAGAGAGAGAGAGAGAGAGAGAGAGAGAGAGAGAGAGAGAGAGAGAGATGAACATATTAGGCCCCATTTCTCGTTCTGCCCTGTTCTGCCCCATAGGTTTTAAGTGTTTTATGTGTTTAGCATGCCCGATTTAGTGGGAATCGACTTTTGGATCATGTTTTTTCAATGAAAAAACGTTTTTATGAGCCAAAAAAAATTGGTACCTTTTTAGCCATTGATTTTGGATCACCGGAAAAACCTCTATAGATGTCAGACAGATTTCAGCGATCCAAAAGCTGGTTCTCACTAAACAAAACATACATCACATCTACCGTGTTAGACAGGAAAAAATACTTGAAACTATGATTTTTGAAGGGGCCTAACAAGACCTAACAAAAAGGGGGCCTAAGGAACACATTTGTCCTATATATATATATATATATATATATATATATATATATATATATATATATATATATATATATATATATATATATATATATAAAACGGGAAGGGAAGGTCCAAAATTTACAACCAATGATAATCAATGGCATCCATTTTCTAATGATTGAGTTTTTCATGATCGGACTTTACATATTGGTTTTTTATCATTCATTTAGTGAGTGACATATTTTGGATTATGAATTTTTTGATGGTTAGATGCATTTTTTAAAATGCTAAAAGTCAACGGCCCACAATACCTTGTATTGTACATTGTTTTTTTGAAAGGCATGTTGGGGTTAGTCAGACTCCTACCAGATAACTCTTAAGCCCCATGTGGCAGAGGGATTTGAACCTGGCCTTCATCTTGGCACAGGACCCCTCTTACCACATATGATATCACCTTGGTGGTTGTATTGTACAATTTTAAATGCATTGTGAGCTGTTGATTTTTCATGTTTCAAAATATATGTTTATATGTCAAAAAGTCTGCGTAAAGCATATATTTCTTACTAAATAAATTATAAAGAGCAAATATGAAGTCCAATGAGATGCTCAAGCATTGAAGAGGTGCCGTCCGATTATCGTTGGTTGTAAATTTTGGACTTTCCTTTAGTTTGACACCCCCCTTCCATATATATATAATAACCTACCCAATAAGAAACATTTATCGGATTTTCAATGTTTTTTCGAAATTCTGACCTTCCATATGTGTTATGCATGATTGATTTACTAGAAATTGACACTTGGATCATGCATTTTAGATAAAAAAAATGGTACTTGGAGCCTTGAAAATTTATGAAATTGTAGGCCGTTGATTTATGAAACCTTATAAAAACATATCCATGCATCGGAATCAAATGTTCCAAGAACTGATTCCTGTAAAAACAAGCGCATAGATCACATCTGTAAGGGCAGGATTTTGAAAAAAACCGAAAATTTGATAAATGTTTCTTCTTGGGTAGGTTTGGTTGGGTTTTTATTGGGTAGGTTTTCATTACAGAGAGTAACATTGAATGTGCAGTTGAACACACCGCTGATCGCACACACGATCAGCTGTTCAATGTTGCTCTTCTCGCTTCTAGCTAATCAGGCTTTTGAAGTGGTTTTTCCTTGTTTTCCTTAAATCTGTCTGTACATGTTTACATAAGTCTTGGCTCATGTTCAGCTCATAAAGAGCTCATTCTAACTTGTAAAATAGGCTTGACAATATGAATAATAGGTACTTGACTCGGCTCATAAAAGCTCGTTAGGTATTAAAAAACATATTTAGATATATTTTATATGTATTTTTTTTAATATTAATTGTTCAAGCTCTAAACCAATGTATTTTTTCTATAAACAAGCCAACTCAAACTTGACATGTTTAACTCGGGCTCATTATGAGCTCGAACTCGGCTTGGCTCACCACAAGAATAAGGCAACTTCAAGCTTGGCTTGTTCAGCTTGTTTACTAGCCCTAGTTCTGCATGTTTGATTTTATAAAAAATGATTCTTGAATTATTCAATTATGATACGCTGGTAGGTTTTTATAAGGTTTAAAAATTAAAAATTGATTGTCTAAGATTTTCATAAATATTCAAGGCTTAAAAATCATGTTTTTTATTGAAAAACCATGATCCAATCTTCGTTTCTTAGTAAATTGACCATAACAAGCACATCATTTGTAATATCAAATTCGAAGAAAACATGAAAAAACCTTTTAAAAATCCGTGAGAATAGATGGGTGAAATGTTGGACGTGCATTCATCGCGATCTGCAAAGGTTACTAATTGTCGTTTGTCCGATAACATTGGATGATTTGCTCATTCGTAGTTACATGTTACTCTCTCTCTCTCTCTCGCTCTCTCTCTCTCTCGCTCTATATATATATATATATATATATATATATATATATATATATATATATATATAGGAAAACCCGTGAGAATGGATGGGTGAAATGTCGGGCGTGCATTCATCGTGATCCGCAACGGTCACTAATTGTCGCTTGTCCGATAACATTGGACGATTTGCTCATCCATTACAAAGTGCTCTCTCTCTCTCTCTCTCTCTCTCTCTCTCTCTCTATATATATATATATATATATATATATATATATATATATATATATATATATATATATATAGAGAGAGAGAGAGAGAGAGAGAGAGAGATTTGGTACATTCACTTAAGAATTAAAAATGTAATGGTGGTGTAGGCAGCACAAGGAAAATGCTGAAGATATAGGTTGAATGCGGTGGGAAACAAGGAAGAAGGTATAGGGGGTTAGCTTGTGTCGAGATAGGAGAGGTTGTGATGCAGCGTGAGGACAAACTGAAACACTTCTTGATCGTGCAATATACAGAATACCACGACCACGTCGAGCCACACGCTGATGGCCGTTGATGTCGTGATAGACTTGGTGTTGCCCCGACTGCTATTTTGATGCTCCTAGCAATGCACGGTCATGCAGTGCAAAATAACGCAGAACACGTGAAGCAAGAAAAGAAAGCTTGGAACAAAAGAAGTCGAACCCAATGTGACAAGCACTCATAGGGGTCACATCACACCACACTTCATCGTGGTAATGCTCTCCCATGGAAAACCGAACTAGACAGCACAGGGTGATAGGTACCTCGTTTCCTTTCTTGAACCATGCCATCTTATAAGGTTGAGATAGTTTTTCTGTTTTTAGGTTCAAGGTGGACACGACACTCTCGGACACCATATTCTCGCACGCCCCGATATCAATGATAACATCACACGCACGCCCCTTACAGTTGCACCGGGTTCTAAAAATATTATTTCGCAACCATTTTGTCGGGGCCGACTCTCGGGATGTGGTCAAAACATGATGGATGGTTAACAAATTTTTAATGTTGTCGTCGAACTCAACGACTTTTATCTCGTCATCTCCCTCAACAAGCGACTCACCCTCACTCTCACTATCGGACACTGACTCAAAAATGCCCTCCGCCAGATGGGTGTTCTTACTCACGGTGGGACACTTGGACACAATATGATCTAGTTCTTGACACCTAAAACAACGAACGATAGACTCACTGAGCTTAGCTTTGGATCTGGTATGGTATGCAGGTCCGGACTGATCAGGTTTGCTAGGGTTGGACTTTGAGTCTTCTTTCCCAGGGGAGCTTGCTCCCCTGGTTGGGAAACTCGACTTAGGTTGACTGGACTGATCACTACGGGATGTCCTATATTCTTGCCTCCTTTTCAATTTTTCCTCCACATTCATGGCATAACTGTTTGCCTGATCTAATGATTCGACTGTGATACAACTGAAGTCATCAAAAATAGCAGGACGAAGACCAGAAATATACCTCGTGACCTGCCGGCGGGCGGTCTCCTTGATCTGCACTCGCAGGGATAGGCGATGAAACTCAACAGTATACTTCGCTACAATACTGGTGCCTTGCCGCAAGGTAATGTACTCCTTGTAGGCTCTCTCAGCGTGATCTGACGACACAAACTTAGACTGCATCAACCGCTGCATTTCCTCCCAAGTCTATACGCGCCCTAGTCTCTGTCGCTCCCTCGACCTCTGCAGCTCAACCCACCATGTCTGCGCTAGGCCTCTCAACCGAGTAGAGGCTAGGGAGACATGACGGTGCTTAGCAACATCGTGGTAGTCGAAGAAGAACTGGACGACATAAGACCAGTCGAAGAACTGCTTCGCATTGAATCGTCTTGCGAACTCTGGAAGCTCCAGCTTCACCTCGTACGTGGAGGGGCGCTCTGGTACTCTCTGCTGACGAGCCTCCTCCATGCTTGTGGGGTACTCGTTCCAGAAGGCATCATCATCCATCACGACCTCATCTCCTTCACCACGATACTGCTCTTCTGATAATTGATGCTGACGAACTCCGACGACCTGTGGTCGGCGCTCTGGTTGCGTCGGTCCCTGCTGAAGCTGCATAGGAATCTGTCTCTGTCTGGCTCGCCCGTGAGTGAGAACCATCTGCGGTCGGCGTTGTGGCACCAATATGACAGGTGGCCCTGCTATAAGTGGAAGGGCTAGTCGGGTCTCGGGCTCTAGGGGGTAGGAATAGGATAATACGGGTTTGGGTTGTGGGTCGGGCTAGGATAGTGGTGTTGGGTCGGGTATGGTATTGGGTTTTGGATCGGAGACGGGTTAATGGGTTGGTTCTGGTGCAAGTATGGGGTCTGGTTGGTATAATATTGGGATGATTCGCCGATTGAATATGGATCGGGTCTAGTCCTCAGCTACGCGCCAGACCCAAATTTGGATAGGTTGGATCGGGGAGCCTTTTTCAATATCAAACTTCGATGAAGGATTCATGTAAACTTTTTCATTGAGAAAAATATTTTCGACATCTAATTGGTAAATGAGTCATTTTTGGATGGAAACAACTATTAGGGTTCTAACACTAGTTATCCTCGCTATTGGTGCAAAGGTTTCTTCATAATCAATTATGTACTCTTGAGAATACCCTTTTACCAACTAACCTATATTTATATATTTTTAGAGTTTCATCACTTTTATTTTTGACCTTAAATACTCGTCTACATTCTACAAGTTTCTTTCTTAAAGGTAAGTTAAATACTTCCTAAGTGTTGGCCTTACGAAGGGCTTCTAATTTTATATTCATGTTTCAATCCAATGATGTGACAACTCATTATAGGAATTGAATGTTATTAAAAAAACTCTATAGTTTAGAGAAAAGGATTCATAGGACACAAAGCTATTTGGTGGAATAGATGCTCGGTTGGATCTCCAAGTGGTGACTCTTATATGGGTAGACCTTGTGAATACTTTTCAAAAACACATGGTTGGTCTCTTTTCTCACGTCCGGTATAGACTTATATATCATTAGAAGGATTCTCAATCAAATTATCATCACTATGAGGTGACTCTAAATTATCATTAACATCCTGATGTTCATCATTAACATCACTATCTAAAGAGTTATCATAAATAGAATTACCATTATGATTTATTTCACAATCATTCAGTCAGAGCCGTACCTGTGTTTTATGGGGCCTGAGGCGGAGGGGAAAAATGGGCCCCCTATTAATAGTAGGAGGGGGCAGCGCCTCCGAATTTTTTTTTAAAGAATCAAAATAACAATAAAATGTGCATTCACATTAAACAAATATAATATTACAAATATTTATATTATATTAAATAAAAATAGGGGAGCTCGGGCCTTAAAAATGGGCCCCTAATTTTTTTTTTGGGCCCAGGGGCCCTGAGGCCCAAGCCTCAGTGGCCTCTTTACAGGTCCGGCTCTGCATTCAGTTCACAAGAATCACATTCTTCTTTTGACAAAAGATCAAACAAAAATGTATAGTCTACTTCCTCTTTGTTATTCTTTTTATCCAAACCATTCTCATTTTCAAGAGTAACATCCTTAGAGACATAGTTTTTAGGTTTTTAGAATCAAAACACTCGTAACCTTTTTTGTTTTCTCCATATCCAACAAAGACACATTCAATAGAGTTTGGTGACAACTTATCATTTTTACGAGAAAGATCAAAGCATTTGCAATAAAAAATCTGTAATCGCTTGAAATCTTGTGCCATGTTAAATAATTTTTTGAATGATGAAATATTTAGTAAAGATGATGAAGGCATTCTATTTATCAAATAAGTTAAAGTCAAAACGACTTTGGCCCAAAATTTTGTAGGAATATCATTAGAGATAAGTAGGGTTCAAGCGGTTTTTATGATATGTTATATTTTTTTTCTGCCAACCCATTATGTTGAGGGGTTCTGAGGCAAGATCTTTAATGACAAATTCTATTTTATTTTAAATAATTTTAAAAATATTTTGACATATATTCTCCATCCAAATCAGACTTAAGTATATAAATATTACTTTGAAATCAGACTTAAGTATACATGAGATATAGGGCCTAGAGGAGCTTCCAAAAAGTCATTGGGAGATTCCAACAGCTATAAAAAGTCATCATCTTATTGTAGTCCTCATGAGATTACTAGTTGTTGAACATCATACCTTGTGATTCAGATTTTCACATGACCTTGTTGAACACGACACCAAGTATACATCAACATATATATCTATTTCAAGGATAGTTTTGTCTTCCTAGCCCTCCACTTTATAGTCGTGGTATTTATATCTTTCTGCGGACCGTTTACTCATAAAAGTTATTATAAAAGTACTTGTTGTAGTCGAAAGTCTCACTCAATTCGCACTAACAGATTAAAGTATGTTCAAAACCCACATGGGTCACATAATTATTAAAGACATTTGCATTTCATCTTATCGTAAACTGCATTATTAATGCACGTTATTCTTTTTTCATACAGGGATAGGATTGTCATTTAACTCGAAAGTCATGTAGCACTCACATTTCTCTCATTTCATTTATTTAATCTCTAACAAAATCCACAGACAATGTACTTCTTGCTCAACAATATAGAATATCATCCACATTTTCACACTTGTTCTTGTTGACCACAACAACATGCATATATCGACATAGATATCTCTTCCAGGGGTAGTTTTGTCATTTTACCCCTACCATCATGTAGTGCTCGTTAGAGATGAGAGACAGACTAAATTCGTTAATGAAAATTAAAGCTTGGTGAAAATCCACAAACATATTATATAGTTAGAGTTTAAAAGATAATAAATAACTTATCGTATCTTGTCACTCACACTTTCATATTTCATCTTGTTGGTTCAAAGATGGCATTATGAAAGTGTTTTTTCAAACAGAACGATCGGTTAGTCAATTTACCTTGCCATCGTGTAGCTCTCCTATTTTTCTTATTTCATATGATCAACCTCTTACTGAAGTTATCACGAGAGTACTAGTCATTCAACATCATACCTTGTGATTCACACTTAGACATGATCATGTTGAACACGACTCCAATGAATATAGCAACATACATATCTAATTTCAATGGTAGTTTTGTCTTCTTATCCCACCACTCTGTACTCATGGTATTTATATCTTTTTGCAAACCCTTCTCTCATGCAACTTATTATAAAAGTACTTGTTCGAGTCGAAAGTCCCACGCAATTGGCACCACCAAATTAAAGTATGTTAAAAACCCACATGCGTTAGGTAATTTGAGTTTCACATATTATAATTAATAGAACATTGTGTCTTCTCATACACAATTTCAAATTCCGCCAATAGAACATCATGTCTTTTAATAGACAATTTCACATTTTGTCTTGTGGAAGATGATACCATGAATACCCTATCATTGTTTTCTCACATAAGGTTAGGTTTGTCTTTCTACCAAGTATTAGTGTAGCCACCTTATTTCTCTCATTTCGCCCGGTCAATCACTAACATCAACAAAATACTTGTTCTCGGACATCATCTCCTATCATTCACACGTTTATGCTTTATCTTGTTGAACATGGCGTCATGTAAACATCAGCATCGTTTTACAGTTCGGGGGTAGTTTTGTATTTTTACCCCACTGGTGTATAGACTTGTTGTTTATCACTTCTTGTATGTTTTTTCGCATACTAATCATCAATAAGAGTACTCGCTGTAAACGATCGCATCAAAATTAAGGTATGGTGAATACCCACATGCATTATATTGTTAAAGTTTCAAGTTATAACTTAACATGGTACCTTGTCAATGACACTTTCATATTTCATCTTGTGGTACATGGCATTATGAATGCTTTATTGTTTTGTCATACAAGAATGGGTTTATGTTTTTACCCTGCCACCGTTTACCTTTCTAATTTCCTTCGATTCATTTGGTTAATCTCTAACAATATCCATCACAAACGTAAGTGTTGGTTAACATCATATCGTGCAATCTACATTTTCAAACTTGTTCTTGTTGACCACAATGCCTTTTATACCTCGACATAGATATCTACTTCAAGGGTAGTTTTCATTTTTTACCCCCACCATCGTGAAGTCCTTGTTGGAGACAATAGACCCGCTTAGTTCGCTAATGATAATTAAAGTTTGGTGAAAACCCAAAAACATCGTATAGTTAGAGTTACAACGACAATAAGTAACTGAACATCGTATCTTGTCACTCACACTTTCATATTCCAGCTAGTTGAAGATGGCATTATAAATGGATTTATGTTGATTTCTCATATAAGGATAGATTAGTCTTTTTACACTACCAACATAAGGTTGGGTTTGTCGATGTCTTGTTGCTTAAATCATATTGTGTCATCAACATTTTCACAATTGTGCTTGTTGACGACAATTTCGGTGTACGTGAAATTGACATCATGAATACCTTATCAATGTTTTCTCACACAGGGGTACGTTTGTCTTTCTATCCTGCCTCACTGTAGCCAACATATTTTTCTTATTTCACCTAGTCAATCACTAACTAGAGCGATCACCAAAAGATTTGTTCTCGAACATCAACCCCTATCATGTAGGTTTCCGATTTCTCGTACTGAACATTGTCACTCAAAGTTTCATATTTCATCTTGTTGAACACGGCATTATGAATGTCTTGCCGTTTTCTCACATAAGGGTAGGTTAGTCATTCAACCCTACCATCATTTAGCTCACCTTTTTTTATTTCATAAGGCCAAGCTCTTATTGTAGCCATGACCAGAGTACCAGTCATTGAACATCTTATCTTGTGATTCACACTTCTACACGATCTTGCTGAACACGAAAACATGTATGCATCAACATACATATCTATTCCAAGGGTAGTCTTATCTTCTTATACCTCCACTCTGTAGTCGTGGTATTTATATCTTTTCGCAGACCCTTTTCTCTTCAAATTATTATAAGAGAACTTGTTGGAGTAAAAAGTAACACTCAATTCGCATTACCAAATTAAAGTATGCTCAAAACCCACATGGTTTATGTTGTTAGAGCTTCATTGATTAAAACTAACAGAACATTATATCTTGTCACAAAATTTCAGATTTTGTCAACAGAATAGTGTGCCTTGTCACACAATTTCACATTCCGTCTTGTTGAAAATGACATCATGAATACCCTATTATTGTTTTCTCACACATGGATACCTTTGTTTTTCTATCACGCCTTCGAGTATCCACCTTATTTCTCTCGTTTCGCCTGATCAATCACTAACAGCAGCCATCACCATAATACTTGTTTTCGAACACCATCTCTTATTATTCACACTTTTACGCTTTATCTTGTTGAAAATGATGACACGCAATACATGTTGCGTTGTTATTGTGTTGTCATATCGGGATATGTTTGTCTTCTTACCAAACCAACATGTAGTTGTCCAATTTCTCTAATTTCATCGGGTCAATCTCTAACAATATCAAACAACCACGTAATTGTTGTTTAACATTATATCGTGTCATCAACATTTTCAAACAGGTTCTTACTGACCACAACACCATGTATACGTCAAAATAGAAATCTACTTTTGGGGTAGTTTTGTCTTTTTCCCAAACAATCGTGTAGTCTTTGTTAGAGACGACAGACCCTGGAGGTTCGCAAATGATAATTAAAGTTTGGGGAAAACCCACAAACATTATATAGTTAATGTTTTAAGGATAACAACTAATTGAACATCCTATTTTGAGAGTCACAGCTTCATATTCTATCTTGTTGAAGATAGAATTATGAATGTTTTATTGTTGTTTTCTCATGTAAGGGTAGGTTTGTTTTTATACCCCACCATCGTGTAGATCTCTTATTTCTCTTATTTCATATGGTCATCATTTCATTGTAGTCCTCATGAGAGTACTAGTTGTTGAACATCATACCTTGTGATTCAGATTTTCACATGATCTTGTTGAACATGACACCATGTATACATCAACATATATATCTATTTCAAGGGTAGTTTTGTCTTCCGACCCCTCCACTTTATAGTCGTGGTATTTATATCTTTCTGCGGACCGTCTACTCATAAAACTTATTATAAAAGTGCTTGTTGTAGTCGATAGTCTCACTCAATTCGCACTAGGAGATTAAAGTATGTTCAAAACGCACATGGGTTATGTCGTTAGAGTTTTTTTTTATTATAACTAACAGAACATTGTTTTGTGTCACACAATTTCACATTCGTCAATAGAACATCGTGTCTTGTCGCACACAATTTCATATTTTGTCTTGTTGAGGATCATATCATCAATACCCCATCATTGTTTTCTCATATAAGGGTACATTTGTCTTTCTACACCGCATTCGTGTAGCCACCTTATTTCTCTCATTTCGCCTGGTCAATCGCTAACAGCAGCCATCACCAAAATACTTGTTCTCGAACTTCATCTCCAATCATTTACACTTTTATGCTTTATTTTGTTGAACATGGCATCATATAAACATCAACATCCTTTTTGAATTTGGGTGTATTGTATTTTTACCCCACCAGTTTATAGACTTGCTATTTATCACTTTTTGCATACTAGGCATCAATAAAAGTACTCGTTGGAAATGATCGCATCAAAATTAAAGTATCGTGAATACCCACATGCATTATATTGTTAAAGTGTCAAGTTATAGGTAACTGAACATCGTACCTTGTCAATGACACTTCCACATTTCACCTTGTTGTACATGGGATTATGAATGCCTTCCTTAATGTTTTGTCAAACACGGATAGGTTTGTCTTTTTACCCTGCCATCATGTACTTTTCCAATTTCTCTGATTTCATGTGATCAAGCTCTAACAATATTCATCACCAACATGTACTTGAAGGATAGATTGGTCTTTTTACACTCACTATCGTGAAGTCCTTGTTGGAGACTATAGAAACGCCTAGTTCGCTAATGATAATTAAAGTTTAGTGAAAACCCACAAACATTATATAGTTAAAGAATTAAGGACAATAACTAAATGAACATCGTATCTTGTCAAACAGGGACAGGTTTGTGTTTTTATCCTGGCACCATGTACCATTCTAATTTCGCTCAATTGATTTGGTCAAACTCTAACAATATCCATCACCAACGTATGTGTTGGTCAACATCATATCGTGCCATCCATATTTTAAAACTTTTTCTTGTTGACCACAACGCCTTGTACACCCCGACATAGATATCTACTTCAAGGGAAATTTTCGGTTTTTTCCCCCACCATCGTGAAGTCCTTGTTCAAGACAATAGACCTGCTTAGTTCGCTAATGATAATTAATGTTGGTGAAAACCCACAAACATCGTATAGTTAGAGTTAGAACGACAATAAGTAATTGAACATCGTATCTTGTCACTCACACTTTCATATTCCATCTGGTTGAAGATGGCGCTATGAATAGCTTTATGTTGATTTCTAATATAAGAATAGGTTCGTCTTATCACACTACCACCATAAGGTTAGGTTTGTCAAAGCCTTGTTGCTTAAAATCATATTGTGTCATCAACATTTTCACAATTGTTCTTGTTGCCGACAATTTTGGTTGTGGTGAAGATGACATCATAAATACCCTATCACAGTTTTCTCACAAAGGGGTACGTTTGTATTTCTATCCCGCCTTCGTGTAGCCAACTTATTTCTCTTATTTCGCCTAGTCAATCACTAACTACAACGATTACCAAAAGATTTGTTCTCGAACATCATCCCCTATCATGTAGGTTTCCAATTTCTCTTACTGAATATTGTCACTCACAGTTTCATATTTCATCCTGTTGAAGATGGCATTATGAATGTCTTATTGCTTTCTCACATAAGGGTAGGTTTGTTATTCTACCCTGCCATTGAGTAGCTCTCCTACTTTTTTTATTTGATATGGTCAAGCTCTTGTTGTAGCCATCACCAGAGTACTAGCCGTTGAACATATTTTCTTGAGATACACACTTCCAATGAACATCTTATCTTGTGATTCACACTTCCACACGATCTTGTTGAACACGACACCAAGTATGCATCAACATACAAATTTATTTCAGGGGTAGTTTTGTCTTCCTATACCTCCACTCTGTAATCGTGGTATTTATATATTTTCGCAGACCCTTTTCTTGTGCAACTTATTATAAAAGTACTTGTAAGAATCGAATGTCACACACAATTCACATTACCAAATTAATGTATCCTCAAAACCCACATGGTTTATGTTGTTAGAGTTTCATTGATTATAACTAACAGAACATTGTGTCTTGTCACACAATTTCAGATTTCATCCATAGAACACCATGTCTTGTCAGTTGTCACACACAATTTCACATTCTGTCTTGTTGAAGATGACATCATGAATGCCCTATTATTGTTTTTCCATGTAGGGGTACGTTTGTCTTTCTAGCCTACCTTCATGTAGCTACCTTATTTCTCTCGCTTCGCCCCGTTAATCACTAACAGCAGCCATCACCAAAATACTTGTTTTTGAACATCATATCCTATCATTCACACTTTTACGCTTTATCTTGTTGAACATGACGTCAACCAAAAATTGTTGCCTTGTTATTGTGTTGTCATACCGGGATAGCTTTGTCTTCTTACCCTGCTAACATGTAGCTTTCAAATTTCTCTAATTTCATCGGGTCAATCTATAACAATATCCAACAACCACGTAATTGTTGTTTAACATTATATCGTGTCATTCACATTTTCAAACTGGTTCTTACTGACCACAACACCATGTATACATCAAAATAGAAATCTACTTTTAGGGTAGTTTTGTCTTTTTGCCCAAACCATCATGTAGTCTTTATTAGAGACGAGAGACCCTGGAGGTTCGCTAATGATAATTAAAGTTTGGTGAAAACCCACAAACATTAAGGATAATAACTAATTGAGCATCCTATCTTGAGACTCACATCTTTATTTTCCATCTTCTTGAAGATATAATTATGAATGTTTTTTTGTTCTTTTCTCATGTAAGGGTAGGTTTGTTTTTATACCCCACCATCGTGTAGATCTCTTATTTTTCTTATTTCATATGGCCAGCATCTTATTGTAGTCCTCATGAGAGTACTAGTTGTTAAACATCATACCTTGTGATTTAGATTTTCACATGATCTTGTTGAACACGACACCATGTATACATCAACATATATATCCATTTCAAGCGTAGTTTTGTCTTCCTACCCCTCCACTTTATAGTCATGGTATTTATATCTTTCTACGGACCGTTTACTCATAAAACTTATTATAAAAGTACTTGTTGTAGTCAAAAGTCTCACTCAATTCACACTACCAGATTAAAGTAAGTTCAAAACCCACATAGTTTATGTTGTAAGAGTTTCATTGATTATAACTAACAGAACATTGTTTCGTGTCACATACAATTTCATATTCCGTCAATAGAACATCGTGTCTTGTCACACACAATTTCACACTTTGTCTTATTGAACATGATATCATCAATACACTATCATTGTTTTCTCATATAAGAGTATGTTTGTCTTTCTACATCGCATTCGTGTTGCCACCTTATTTCTCTCATTTCGCCCAATTAATCACTAACAGCAGCCATCACCATAATACTTTTTCTTGAACATCATCTCCTACCATTCATACTTTTACGCTTTATCTTGTTGAACATGGCGTCATATAAACATGAGCATCATTTTTCAGCTCGAGGCAGTTTTGTATTTTTACCCCACCGGTGTGTAGACTTGCTATTTATCACTTTTTGCATACTAGCCATCAATAAAAGTACTCGTTGGAAATCATAGCATCAAAATTAAAGTATCGTGAATACCCACATGCGTTATATTGCTAAAGTTTCAAGTTATAGGTAATTGAACATCGTACCTTGTCAACGACACTTCCAAATTTCATCTTGTTGTACATAAGATTATGAATGCCTACCTTAATGTTTTGTCATACAAGGATAGGTTTGTCTTTTTACCCTGCCATCATGTACTTTTTCAATTTCTCTTATTTCATGTGATCAATCTCTAACAATATTCATCACCAACGTACGCGTTGCATAACATCATATCGTGTAATCCACATTTTCAAACTTGTTCTTGTTGACAACAATGCCTTGTATACATCGAAATAGATATCTACTTGAGGGATAGTTTTGTCTTTTTAAACTCACTATCGTGAAGTCCTTGTTGAAGACGATAGAAACGCCTAGTTCGCTAATGATAATTAAAATTTGGTGAAAACCCAAAAATATCGTTTAGTTAAAGTCACTAGGATAAAAAGTAATTGATCATCGTATCTTGTCACACAGTTTCAAATTTCATCTTGTTGAAGAAGGTATTATGGATGTCTTGTTGTTTTCTCACGTAAGGGTAGGTTCGTCTTTCTACCTCGCCATCGTGTTGCTCTCCTATTTTACTTATTTCATATGGACAAATTTTTATTGTAGCCATCACGAGAGTACTACCTATTGAACATCTTATCTTCTGATTCGCACTTCCACACCATCTTGTTCAACACAACACCATCTATGCATCAACATACATATTTATTTCATGGGTAGTTTTGTCTTCCTACCCCAAAACTCGGTAGTCGTGGTATTGTAAACTTTATTGGAGACGAGAGACCCACTAAGTTTGGTAATGATGTGAAAACTCACAAACAACATATAGATAGAGTTTCAAGGATAACAAGTAACTTGACCTCAAAACCTGTCATTCACACTTTTATATTTCATATTGTTGAAGATGACATTACGAGTGGCTTGTTGTTTTCTTACGTAAGGGTAGGTTTGTCATTTTACACCACCATCGTATAGCTCTCCTATTTTTCTTATTTTATATGGTCACATAATTGTCAATGACATTTGCATTTCATATTGTGTAAGGTTTTGTCAAAATCTTATTGAAGATGGCATTATGAATGGCTTGTTGTTTTATCACATAAGGGTAGGTTTGTCTTTCTACCCCGCCATCGTGTAACTTTCCTATTTTTTTTTATTTCATATGATCAACCTCTTATTGTAGCCATCACCAAAGTAATGGCCGTTGAACAACGTATCTTGTGATTCACACTTCCACACGATCTTGTTGAACATGACACCATGTATGCATCAACATATATATTTATTTTTGGGGTTGTTTTGTCTTCCTATACCTCAACCATGTAGTCGTGGTATTTATACATTTTCGCAGACCCTTTTCTCATGCAACTTATTATAAAAGTACTTGTTGGAGTCGAAAGTCACACTCAATTTGCATTACCAGATTAAAATATGCTCAAAACCCACAATGGTTTATATTGTTAGTTTCATTGATTATAACTAACAAAACATTGTGCCTTGTCACAATTTCATATTTCGTCAACAGAACATCATGTCTTGTAACACATAATTTCAGGGGCAGTTTTGTCTTCCTATCCCACCACTCTCTAATCGTGGTATTTATACCTTTCGGCAAACCCTCCTCTCATGCAACTTATTATAAAAGTGCTTGTTCGAGTCCAAAGTCCCACACAATTGGCAGTACCAAAATAAGTATCTTTATAGCCCACGTGTTATGTAGTTTGAGTTTCACTGATTATAACTAACAGAACATTGTGTCTTGTCACACAATTTCAGATTTCATCCATAGAACATTGTGTCTTGTCACACACAATTTCACATTCCGTCTTGTTGAAGATGACCCCATGAATACACTATTATTGTTTTGTCTTTCTAGCCTATAGCCACCTTATTTCTCTCGTTTCGCCAAGTTAATCACTAACAGCAGCCATCACCAAAATACTTGTTTTCGAACATCATCTCCTATCATTCACACTTTTACGCTTTATCTTGTTGAACATGACGTCACCCAATACTTGTAGCCTTGTTATTGCGTTGTCATACCGGGATAGGTTCGTCTTCTTACCCAACTAACATGTAGCTTTCCAATTTCTCTAATTTCATTGGGTCAATCTATAACAATATCCAACAACCACGTAATTGTTGTTTAACATTATATCGTGTCATCCACATTTTCAAACTGGTTCTTACTGACCACAACACCATGTATGCGTCAAAATAGAAATCTACTTTTGGGATAGTTTTGTCTTTTTGCCCAAACCATCGTGTAGTCCTTGTTAGAGACGACAGACCCAGGAGGTTCGCTAATGATAATTAAAGTTTGGTGAAAACCTAAAAATATTATATAGTTAATGTTTCAAGGATAATAACTAATTGAACATCCTATTTTGAGAGTCACAGCTTCATATTTCATCTTGTTGAAGATAGAATTATGAATGTTTTTTTGTAGTTTTCTCATGTAAGGGTAGGTTTGTTTTTATACCCCACCATCGTGTAGATCTCTTATTTTTCTTATTTCATATGGTCATCATCTTATTGTAGTCCTCATGAGATTACTAGTTGTTGAACATCATACCTTGTGATTCAGATTTTCACATGATCTTGTTGAACACGACACCAAGTATACATCAACATATATATCTATTTCAAGGATAGTTTTGTCTTCCTAGCCCTCCACTTTATAGTCGTGGTATTTATATCTTTCTGCGGACCGTTTACTCATAAAAGTTATTATAAAAGTACTTGTTGTAGTCGAAAGTCTCACTCAATTCGCACTAACAGATTAAAGTATGTTCAAAACCCACATGGGTCACATAATTATTAAAGACATTTGCATTTCATCTTATCGTAAACTGCATTATTAATGCACGTTATTCTTTTTTCATACAGGGATAGGATTGTCATTTAACTCGAAAGTCATGTAGCACTCACATTTCTCTCATTTTATTTATTTAATCTCTAACAAAATCCACAGACAATGTACTTCTTGCTCAACAATATAGAATATCATCCACATTTTCACACTTGTTCTTGTTGACCACAACAACATGCATATATCGACATAGATATCTCTTCCAGGGGTAGTTTTGTCATTTTACCCCTACCATCATGTAGTGCTCGTTAGAGATGAGAGACAGACTAAATTCGTTAATGAAAATTAAAGCTTGGTGAAAATCCACAAACATATTATATAGTTAGAGTTTAAAAGATAATAAATAACTTATCGTATCTTGTCACTCACACTTTCATATTTCATCTTGTTGGTTCAAAGATGGCATTATGAAAGTGTTTTTTCAAACAGAACGATCGGTTAGTCAATTTACCTTGCCATCGTGTAGCTCTCCTATTTTTCTTATTTCATATGATCAACCTCTTACTGAAGTTATCACGAGAGTACTAGTCATTCAACATCATACCTTGTGATTCACACTTAGGCATGATCATGTTGAACACGACTCCAATGAATATAGCAACATACATATCTAATTTCAATGGTAGTTTTGTCTTCTTATCCCACCACTCTGTACTCATGGTATTTATATCTTTTTGCAAACCCTTCTCTCATGCAACTTATTATAAAAGTACTTGTTCGAGTCGAAAGTCCCACGCAATTGGCACCACCAAATTAAAGTATGTTAAAAACCCACATGCGTTAGGTAATTTGAGTTTCACATATTATAATTAATAGAACATTGTGTCTTCTCATACACAATTTCAAATTCCGCCAATAGAACATCATGTCTTTTAATAGACAATTTCACATTTTGTCTTGTGGAAGATGATACCATGAATACCCTATCATTGTTTTCTCACATAAGGTTAGGTTTGTCTTTCTACCAAGTATTAGTGTAGCCACCGTATTTCTCTTATTTCGCCCGGTCAATCACTAACATCAACAAAATACTTGTTCTCGGACATCATCTCCTATCATTCACACGTTTATGCTTTATCTTGTTGAACATGGCGTCATGTAAACATCAGCATCGTTTTACAGTTCGGGGGTAGTTTTGTATTTTTACCCCACTGGTGTATAGACTTGTTGTTTATCACTTCTTGTATGTTTTTTCGCATACTAATCATCAATAAGAGTACTCGTTGTAAACGATCGCATCAAAATTAAGGTATGGTGAATACCCACATGCATTATATTGTTAAAGTTTCAAGTTATAACTTAACATGGTACCTTGTCAATGACACTTTCATATTTCATCTTGTGGTACATGGCATTATGAATGCTTTATTGTTTTGTCATACAAGAATGGGTTTATGTTTTCACCCTGCCACCGTTTACCTTTCTAATTTCCTTCGATTCATTTGGTTAATCTCTAACAATATCCATCACAAACGTAAGTGTTGGTTAACATCATATCGTGCAATCTACATTTTCAAACTTGTTCTTGTTGACCACAATGCCTTTTATACCTCGACATAGATATCTACTTCAAGGGTAGTTTTCATTTTTTACCCCCACCATCGTGAAGTCCTTGTTGGAGACAATAGACCCGCTTAGTTCGCTAATGATAATTAAAGTTTGGTGAAAACCCAAAAACATCGTATAGTTAGAGTTACAACGACAATAAGTAACTGAACATCGTATCTTGTCACTCACACTTTCATATTCCAGCTAGTTGAAGATGGCATTATAAATGGATTTATGTTGATTTCTCATATAAGGATAGATTAGTCTTTTTACACTACCAACATAAGGTTGGGTTTGTCGATGTCTTGTTGCTTAAATCATATTGTGTCATCAACATTTTCACAATTGTGCTTGTTGACGACAATTTCGGTGTACGTGAAATTGACATCATGAATACCTTATCAATGTTTTCTCACACAGGGGTACGTTTGTCTTTCTATCCTGCCTCACTGTAGCCAACATATTTTTCTTATTTCACCTAGTCAATCACTAACTAGAGCGATCACCAAAAGATTTGTTCTCGAACATCAACCCCTATCATGTAGGTTTCCGATATCTCGTACTGAACATTGTCACTCAAAGTTTCATATTTCATCTTGTTGAACACGGCATTATGAATGTCTTGCCGTTTTCTCACATAAGGGTAGGTTTGTCATTCAACCCTACCATCATTTAGCTCACCTTTTTTTATTTCATAAGGCCAAGCTCTTATTGTAGCCATGACCAGAGTACCAGTCATTGAACATCTTATCTTGTGATTCACACTTCTACACAATCTTGCTGAACACGAAAACATGTATGCATCAACATACATATCTATTCCAAGGGTAGTCTTATCTTCTTATACCTCCACTCTGTAGTCGTGGTATTTATATCTTTTCGCAGACCCTTTTCTCTTCAAATTATTATAAGAGAACTTGTTGGAGTAAAAAGTAACACTCAATTCGCATTACCAAATTAAAGTATGCTCAAAACCCACATGGTTTATGTTGTTAGAGCTTCATTGATTAAAACTAACAGAACATTATATCTTGTCACAAAATTTCAGATTTTGTCAACAGAATATCGTGCCTTGTCACACAATTTCACATTCCGTCTTGTTGAAAATGACATCATGAATACCCTATTATTGTTTTCTCACACATGGATACCTTTGTTTTTCTATCACGCCTTCGAGTATCCACCTTATTTCTCTCGTTTCGCCTGATCAATCACTAACAGCAGCCATCACCATAATACTTGTTTTCGAACACCATCTCTTATTATTCACACTTTTACGCTTTATCTTGTTGAAAATGATGACACGCAATACATGTTGCGTTGTTATTGTGTTGTCATATCGGGATATGTTTGTCTTCTTACCAAACCAACATGTAGTTGTCCAATTTCTCTAATTTCATCGGGTCAATCTCTAACAATATCAAACAACCACGTAATTGTTGTTTAACATTATATCGTGTCATCAACATTTTCAAACAGGTTCTTACTGACCACAACACCATGTATACGTCAAAATAGAAATCTACTTTTGGGGTAGTTTTGTCTTTTTCCCAAAAAATCGTGTAGTCTTTGTTAGAGACGACAGACCCTGGAGGTTCGCAAATGATAATTAAAGTTTGGGGAAAACCCACAAACATTATATAGTTAATGTTTTAAGGATAACAACTAATTGAACATCCTATTTTGAGAGTCACAGCTTCATATTCTATCTTGTTGAAGATAGAATTATGAATGTTTTATTGTTGTTTTCTCATGTAAGGGTAGGTTTGTTTTTATACCCCACCATCGTGTAGATCTCTTATTTCTCTTATTTCATATGGTCATCATTTCATTGTAGTCCTCATGAGAGTACTAGTTGTTGAACATCATACCTTGTGATTCAGATTTTCACATGATCTTGTTGAACATGACACCATGTATACATCAACATATATATCTATTTCAAGGGTAGTTTTGTCTTCCGACCCCTCCACTTTATAGTCGTGGTATTTATATCTTTCTGCGGACCGTCTACTCATAAAACTTATTATAAAAGTGCTTGTTGTAGTCGATAGTCTCACTCAATTCGCACTAGGAGATTAAAGTATGTTCAAAACGCACATGGGTTATGTCGTTAGAGTTTTTTTTTATTATAACTAACAGAACATTGTTTTGTGTCACACAATTTCACATTCGTCAATAGAACATCGTGTCTTGTCGCACACAATTTCATATTTTGTCTTGTTGAGGATCATATCATCAATACCCCATCATTGTTTTCTCATATAAGGGTACATTTGTCTTTCTACACCGCATTCGTGTAGCCACCTTATTTCTCTCATTTCGCCTGGTCAATCGCTAACAGCAGCCATCACCAAAATACTTGTTCTCGAACTTCATCTCCAATCATTTACACTTTTATGCTTTATTTTGTTGAACATGGCATCATATAAACATCAACATCCTTTTTGAATTTGGGTGTATTGTATTTTTACCCCACCAGTTTATAGACTTGCTATTTATCACTTTTTGCATACTAGGCATCAATAAAAGTACTCGTTGGAAATGATCGCATCAAAATTAAAGTATCGTGAATACCCACATGCATTATATTGTTAAAGTGTCAAGTTATAGGTAACTGAACATCGTACCTTGTCAATGACACTTCCACATTTCACCTTGTTGTACATGGGATTATGAATGCCTTCCTTAATGTTTTGTCAAACACGGATAGGTTTGTCTTTTTACCCTGCCATCATGTACTTTTCCAATTTCTCTGATTTCATGTGATCAAGCTCTAACAATATTCATCACCAACATGTACTTGAAGGATAGATTGGTCTTTTTACACTCACTATCGTGAAGTCCTTGTTGGAGACTATAGAAACGCCTAGTTCGCTAATGATAATTAAAGTTTAGTGAAAACCCACAAACATTATATAGTTAAAGAATTAAGGACAATAACTAAATGAACATCGTATCTTGTCAAACAGGGACAGGTTTGTGTTTTTATCCTGGCACCATGTACCATTCTAATTTCGCTCAATTGATTTGGTCAAACTCTAACAATATCCATCACCAACGTATGTGTTGGTCAACATCATATCGTGCCATCCATATTTTAAAACTTTTTCTTGTTGACCACAACGCCTTGTACACCCCGACATAGATATCTACTTCAAGGGAAATTTTCGGTTTTTTCCCCCACCATCGTGAAGTCCTTGTTCAAGACAATAGACCTGCTTAGTTCGCTAATGATAATTAATGTTGGTGAAAACCCACAAACATCGTATAGTTAGAGTTAGAACGACAATAAGTAATTGAACATCGTATCTTGTCACTCACACTTTCATATTCCATCTGGTTGAAGATGGCGCTATGAATAGCTTTATGTTGATTTCTAATATAAGAATAGGTTCGTCTTATCACACTACCACCATAAGGTTAGGTTTGTCAAAGCCTTGTTGCTTAAAATCATATTGTGTCATCAACATTTTCACAATTGTTCTTGTTGCCGACAATTTTGGTTGTGGTGAAGATGACATCATAAATACCCTATCACAGTTTTCTCACAAAGGGGTACGTTTGTATTTCTATCCCGCCTTCGTGTAGCCAACTTATTTCTCTTATTTCGCCTAGTCAATCACTAACTACAACGATTACCAAAAGATTTGTTCTCGAACATCATCCCCTATCATGTAGGTTTCCAATTTCTCTTACTGAATATTGTCACTCACAGTTTCATATTTCATCCTGTTGAAGATGGCATTATGAATGTCTTATTGCTTTCTCACATAAGGGTAGGTTTGTTATTCTACCCTGCCATTGAGTAGCTCTCCTACTTTTTTTATTTGATATGGTCAAGCTCTTGTTGTAGCCATCACCAGAGTACTAGCCGTTGAACATATTTTCTTGAGATACACACTTCCAATGAACATCTTATCTTGTGATTCACACTTCCACACGATCTTGTTGAACACGACACCAAGTATGCATCAACATACAAATTTATTTCAGGGGTAGTTTTGTCTTCCTATACCTCCACTCTGTAATCGTGGTATTTATATATTTTCGCAGACCCTTTTCTTGTGCAACTTATTATAAAAGTACTTGTAAGAATCGAATGTCACACACAATTCACATTACCAAATTAATGTATCCTCAAAACCCACATGGTTTATGTTGTTAGAGTTTCATTGATTATAACTAACAGAACATTGTGTCTTGTCACACAATTTCAGATTTCATCCATAGAACACCATGTCTTGTCAGTTGTCACACACAATTTCACATTCTGTCTTGTTGAAGATGACATCATGAATGCCCTATTATTGTTTTTCCATGTAGGGGTACGTTTGTCTTTCTAGCCTACCTTCATGTAGCTACCTTATTTCTCTCGCTTCGCCCCGTTAATCACTAACAGCAGCCATCACCAAAATACTTGTTTTTGAACATCATATCCTATCATTCACACTTTTACGCTTTATCTTGTTGAACATGACGTCAACCAAAAATTGTTGCCTTGTTATTGTGTTGTCATACCGGGATAGCTTTGTCTTCTTACCCTGCTAACATGTAGCTTTCAAATTTCTCTAATTTCATCGGGTCAATCTATAACAATATCCAACAACCACGTAATTGTTGTTTAACATTATATCGTGTCATTCACATTTTCAAACTGGTTCTTACTGACCACAACACCATGTATACATCAAAATAGAAATCTACTTTTAGGGTAGTTTTGTCTTTTTGCCCAAACCATCATGTAGTCTTTATTAGAGACGAGAGACCCTGGAGGTTCGCTAATGATAATTAAAGTTTGGTGAAAACCCACAAACATTAAGGATAATAACTAATTGAGCATCCTATCTTGAGACTCACATCTTTATTTTCCATCTTCTTGAAGATATAATTATGAATGTTTTTTTGTTCTTTTCTCATGTAAGGGTAGGTTTGTTTTTATACCCCACCATCGTGTAGATCTCTTATTTTTCTTATTTCATATGGCCAGCATCTTATTGTAGTCCTCATGAGAGTACTAGTTGTTAAACATCATACCTTGTGATTTAGATTTTCACATGATCTTGTTGAACACGACACCATGTATACATCAACATATATATCCATTTCAAGCGTAGTTTTGTCTTCCTACCCCTCCACTTTATAGTCATGGTATTTATATCTTTCTACGGACCGTTTACTCATAAAACTTATTATAAAAGTACTTGTTGTAGTCAAAAGTCTCACTCAATTCACACTACCAGATTAAAGTAAGTTCAAAACCCACATAGTTTATGTTGTAAGAGTTTCATTGATTATAACTAACAGAACATTGTTTCGTGTCACATACAATTTCATATTCCGTCAATAGAACATCGTGTCTTGTCACACACAATTTCACACTTTGTCTTATTGAACATGATATCATCAATACACTATCATTGTTTTCTCATATAAGAGTATGTTTGTCTTTCTACATCGCATTCGTGTTGCCACCTTATTTCTCTCATTTCGCCCAATTAATCACTAACAGCAGCCATCACCATAATACTTTTTCTTGAACATCATCTCCTACCATTCATACTTTTACGCTTTATCTTGTTGAACATGGCGTCATATAAACATGAGCATCATTTTTCAGCTCGAGGCAGTTTTGTATTTTTACCCCACCGGTGTGTAGACTTGCTATTTATCACTTTTTGCATACTAGCCATCAATAAAAGTACTCGTTGGAAATCATAGCATCAAAATTAAAGTATCGTGAATACCCACATGCGTTATATTGCTAAAGTTTCAAGTTATAGGTAATTGAACATCGTACCTTGTCAACGACACTTCCAAATTTCATCTTGTTGTACATAAGATTATGAATGCCTACCTTAATGTTTTGTCATACAAGGATAGGTTTGTCTTTTTACCCTGCCATCATGTACTTTTTCAATTTCTCTTATTTCATGTGATCAATCTCTAACAATATTCATCACCAACGTACGCGTTGCATAACATCATATCGTGTAATCCACATTTTCAAACTTGTTCTTGTTGACAACAATGCCTTGTATACATCGAAATAGATATCTACTTGAGGGATAGTTTTGTCTTTTTAAACTCACTATCGTGAAGTCCTTGTTGAAGACGATAGAAACGCCTAGTTCGCTAATGATAATTAAAATTTGGTGAAAACCCAAAAATATCGTTTAGTTAAAGTCACTAGGATAAAAAGTAATTGATCATCGTATCTTGTCACACAGTTTCAAATTTCATCTTGTTGAAGAAGGTATTATGGATGTCTTGTTGTTTTCTCACGTAAGGGTAGGTTCGTCTTTCTACCTCGCCATCGTGTTGCTCTCCTATTTTACTTATTTCATATGGACAAATTTTTATTGTAGCCATCACGAGAGTACTACCTATTGAACATCTTATCTTCTGATTCGCACTTCCACACCATCTTGTTCAACACAACACCATCTATGCATCAACATACATATTTATTTCATGGGTAGTTTTGTCTTCCTACCCCAAAACTCGGTAGTCGTGGTATTGTAAACTTTATTGGAGACGAGAGACCCACTAAGTTTGGTAATGATGTGAAAACTCACAAACAACATATAGATAGAGTTTCAAGGATAACAAGTAACTTGACCTCAAAACCTGTCATTCACACTTTTATATTTCATATTGTTGAAGATGACATTACGAGTGGCTTGTTGTTTTCTTACGTAAGGGTAGGTTTGTCATTTTACACCACCATCGTATAGCTCTCCTATTTTTCTTATTTTATATGGTCACATAATTGTCAATGACATTTGCATTTCATATTGTGTAAGGTTTTGTCAAAATCTTATTGAAGATGGCATTATGAATGGCTTGTTGTTTTATCACATAAGGGTAGGTTTGTCTTTCTACCCCGCCATCGTGTAACTTTCCTATTTTTTTTTATTTCATATGATCAACCTCTTATTGTAGCCATCACCAAAGTAATGGCCGTTGAACAACGTATCTTGTGATTCACACTTCCACACGATCTTGTTGAACATGACACCATGTATGCATCAACATATATATTTATTTTTGGGGTTGTTTTGTCTTCCTATACCTCAACCATGTAGTCGTGGTATTTATACATTTTCGCAGACCCTTTTCTCATGCAACTTATTATAAAAGTACTTGTTGGAGTCGAAAGTCACACTCAATTTGCATTACCAGATTAAAATATGCTCAAAACCCACAATGGTTTATATTGTTAGTTTCATTGATTATAACTAACAGAACATTGTGCCTTGTCACAATTTCATATTTCGTCAACAGAACATCATGTCTTGTAACACATAATTTCAGGGGCAGTTTTGTCTTCCTATCCCACCACTCTCTAATCGTGGTATTTATACCTTTCGGCAAACCCTCCTCTCATGCAACTTATTATAAAAGTGCTTGTTCGAGTCCAAAGTCCCACACAATTGGCAGTACCAAAATAAAGTATCTTTATAGCCCACGTGTTATGTAGTTTGAGTTTCACTGATTATAACTAACAGAACATTGTGTCTTGTCACACAATTTCAGATTTCATCCATAGAACATTGTGTCTTGTCACACACAATTTCACATTCCGTCTTGTTGAAGATGACCCCATGAATACACTATTATTGTTTTGTCTTTCTAGCCTATAGCCACCTTATTTCTCTCGTTTCGCCAAGTTAATCACTAACAGCAGCCATCACCAAAATACTTGTTTTCGAACATCATCTCCTATCATTCACACTTTTACGCTTTATCTTGTTGAACATGACGTCACCCAATACTTGTAGCCTTGTTATTGCGTTGTCATACCGGGATAGGTTCGTCTTCTTACCCAACTAACATGTAGCTTTCCAATTTCTCTAATTTCATTGGGTCAATCTATAACAATATCCAACAACCACGTAATTGTTGTTTAACATTATATTGTGTCATCCACATTTTCAAACTGGTTCTTACTGACCACAACACCATGTATACGTCAAAATAGAAATCTACTTTTGGGATAGTTTTGTCTTTTTGCCCAAACCATCGTGTAGTCCTTGTTAGAGACGACAGACCCAGGAGGTTCGCTAATGATAATTAAAGTTTGGTGAAAACCTAAAAATATTATATAGTTAATGTTTCAAGGATAATAACTAATTGAACATCCTATTTTGAGAGTCACAGCTTCATATTTCATCTTGTTGAAGATAGAATTATGAATGTTTTTTTGTAGTTTTCTCATGTAAGGGTAGGTTTGTTTTTATACCCCACCATCGTGTAGATCTCTTATTTTTCTTATTTCATATGGTCATCATCTTATTGTAGTCCTCATGAGATTACTAGTTGTTGAACATCATACCTTGTGATTCAGATTTTCACATGACCTTGTTGAACACGACACCAAGTATACATCAACATATATATCTATTTCAAGGATAGTTTTGTCTTCCTAGCCCTCCACTTTATAGTCGTGGTATTTATATCTTTCTGCGGACCGTTTACTCATAAAAGTTATTATAAAAGTACTTGTTGTAGTCGAAAGTCTCACTCAATTCGCACTAACAGATTAAAGTATGTTCAAAACCCACATGGGTCACATAATTATTAAAGACATTTGCATTTCATCTTATCGTAAACTGCATTATTAATGCACGTTATTCTTTTTTCATACAGGGATAGGATTGTCATTTAACTCGAAAGTCATGTAGCACTCACATTTCTCTCATTTCATTTATTTAATCTCTAACAAAATCCACAGACAATGTACTTCTTGCTCAACAATATAGAATATCATCCACATTTTCACACTTGTTCTTGTTGACCACAACAACATGCATATATCGACATAGATATCTCTTCCAGGGGTAGTTTTGTCATTTTACCCCTACCATCATGTAGTGCTCGTTAGAGATGAGAGACAGACTAAATTCGTTAATGAAAATTAAAGCTTGGTGAAAATCCACAAACATATTATATAGTTAGAGTTTAAAAGATAATAAATAACTTATCGTATCTTGTCACTCACACTTTCATATTTCATCTTGTTGGTTCAAAGATGGCATTATGAAAGTGTTTTTTCAAACAGAACGATCGGTTAGTCAATTTACCTTGCCATCGTGTAGCTCTCCTATTTTTCTTATTTCATATGATCAACCTCTTACTGAAGTTATCACGAGAGTACTAGTCATTCAACATCATACCTTGTGATTCACACTTAGACATGATCATGTTGAACACGACTCCAATGAATATAGCAACATACATATCTAATTTCAATGGTAGTTTTGTCTTCTTATCCCACCACTCTGTACTCATGGTATTTATATCTTTTTGCAAACCCTTCTCTCATGCAACTTATTATAAAAGTACTTGTTCGAGTCGAAAGTCCCACGCAATTGGCACCACCAAATTAAAGTATGTTAAAAACCCACATGCGTTAGGTAATTTGAGTTTCACATATTATAATTAATAGAACATTGTGTCTTCTCATACACAATTTCAAATTCCGCCAATAGAACATCATGTCTTTTAATAGACAATTTCACATTTTGTCTTGTGGAAGATGATATCATGAATACCCTATCATTGTTTTCTCACATAAGGTTAGGTTTGTCTTTCTACCAAGTATTAGTGTAGCCACCTTATTTCTCTCATTTCGCCCGGTCAATCACTAACATCAACAAAATACTTGTTCTCGGACATCATCTCCTATCATTCACACGTTTATGCTTTATCTTGTTGAACATGGCGTCATGTAAACATCAGCATCGTTTTACAGTTCGGGGGTAGTTTTGTATTTTTACCCCACTGGTGTATAGACTTGTTGTTTATCACTTCTTGTATGTTTTTTCGCATACTAATCATCAATAAGAGTACTCGCTGTAAACGATCGCATCAAAATTAAGGTATGGTGAATACCCACATGCATTATATTGTTAAAGTTTCAAGTTATAACTTAACATGGTACCTTGTCAATGACACTTTCATATTTCATCTTGTGGTACATGGCATTATGAATGCTTTATTGTTTTGTCATACAAGAATGGGTTTATGTTTTTACGCTGCCACCGTTTACCTTTCTAATTTCCTTCAATTCATTTGGTTAATCTCTAACAATATCCATCACAAACGTAAGTGTTGGTTAACATCATATCGTGCAATCTACATTTTCAAACTTGTTCTTGTTGACCACAATGCCTTTTATACCTCGACATAGATATCTACTTCAAGGGTAGTTTTCATTTTTTACCCCCACCATCGTGAAGTCCTTGTTGGAGACAATAGACCCGCTTAGTTCGCTAATGATAATTAAAGTTTGGTGAAAACCCAAAAACATCGTATAGTTAGAGTTACAACGACAATAAGTAACTGAACATCGTATCTTGTCACTCACACTTTCATATTCCAACTAGTTGAAGATGGCATTATAAATGGATTTATGTTGATTTCTCATATAAGGATAGATTCGTCTTTTTACACTACCAACATAAGGTTGGGTTTGTCGATGTCTTATTGCTTAAATCATATTGTGTCATCAACATTTTCACAATTGTGCTTGTTGACGACAATTTCGGTGTACGTGAAATTGACATCATGAATACCTTATCAATGTTTTCTCACACAGGGGTACGTTTGTCTTTCTATCCTGCCTCACTGTAGCCAACATATTTTTCTTATTTCACCTAGTCAATCACTAACTAGAGCGATCACCAAAAGATTTGTTCTCGAACATCAACCCCTATCATGTAGGTTTCTGATTTCTCGTACTGAACATTGTCACTCAAAGTTTCATATTTCATCTTGTTGAACACGGCATTATGAATGTCTTGCCGTTTTCTCACATAAGGGTAGGTTTGTCATTCAACCCTGCCATCATTTAGCTCACCTTTTTTTATTTCATAAGGCCAAGCTCTTATTGTAGCCATGACCAGAGTACCAGTCATTGAACATCTTATCTTGTGATTTACACTTCTACACAATCTTGCTGAACACGAAAACATGTATGCATCAACATACATATCTATTCCAAGGGTAGTCTTATCTTCTTATACCTCCACTCTGTAGTCGTGGTATTTATATCTTTTCGCAGACCCTTTTCTCTTCAAATTATTATAAGAGAACTTGTTGGAGTAAAAAGTAACACTCAATTCGCATTACCAAATTAAAGTATGCTCAAAACCCACATGGTTTATGTTGTTAGAGCTTCATTGATTAAAACTAACAGAACATTATATCTTGTCACAAAATTTCAGATTTTGTCAACAGAATAGCGTGCCTTGTCACACAATTTCACATTCCGTCTTGTTGAAAATGACATCATGAATACCCTATTATTGTTTTCTCACACATGGATACCTTTGTTTTTCTATCACGCCTTCGAGTATCCACCTTATTTCTCTTGTTTCGCCTGATCAATCACTAACAGCAGCCATCACCATAATACTTGTTTTCGAACACCATCTCTTATTATTCACACTTTTACGCTTTATCTTGTTGAAAATGATGACACGCAATACATGTTGCGTTGTTATTGTGTTGTCATATCGGGATATGTTTGTCTTCTTACCAAACCAACATGTAGTTGTCCAATTTCTCTAATTTCATCGGGTCAATCTCTAACAATATCAAACAACCACGTAATTGTTGTTTAACATTATATCGTGTCATCAACATTTTCAAACAGGTTCTTACTGACCACAACACCATGTATACGTCAAAATAGAAATCTACTTTTGGGGTAGTTTTGTCTTTTTCCCAAACAATCGTGTAGTCTTTGTTACAGACGACAGACCCTGGAGGTTCGCAAATGATAATTAAAGTTTGGTGAAAACCCACAAACATTATATAGTTAATGTTTTAAGGATAACAACTAATTGAACATCCTATTTTGAGAGTCACAGCTTCATATTCTATCTTGTTGAAGATAGAACTATGAATGTTTTATTGTGGTTTTCTGATGTAAGGGTAGGTTTGTTTTTATACCCCACCATCGTGTAGATCTCTTATTTCTCTTATTTCATATGGTCATCATTTCATTGTGGTCCTCATGAGAGTACTAGTTATTGAACATCATACCTTGTGATTCAGATTTTCACATGATCTTGTTGAACATGACACCATGTATACATCAACATATACATCTATTTCAAGGGTAGTTTTGTCTTCCGACCCCTCCACTTTATAGTCGTGGTATTTATATCTTTCTGCGGACCGTTTACTCATAAAACTTATTATAAAAGTGCTTGTTGTAGTCGATTGTCTCACTCAATTCGCACTAGGAGATTAAAGTATGTTCAAAACGCACATGGGTTATGTCGTTAGAGTTTTTTTTTATTATAACTAACAGAACATTGTTTTGTGTCACACAATTTCACATTCGTCAATAGAACATCGTGTCTTGTCGCACACAATTTCATATTTTGTCTTGTTGAGGATCATATCATCAATACCCCATCATTGTTTTCTCATATAAGGGTACATTTGTCTTTCTACACCGCATTCGTGTAGCCACCTTATTTCTCTCATTTCGCCTGGTCAATCGCTAACAGCAACCATCACCAAAATACTTGTTCCCGAACTTCATCTCCAATCATTTACACTTTTATGCTTTATTTTGTTGAACATGGCATCATATAAACATCAACATCCTTTTTGAATTTGGGTGTATTGTATTTTTACCCCACCAATTTATAGACTTGCTATTTATCACTTTTTGCATACTAGCCATCAATAAAAGTACTCGTTGGAAATGATCGCATCAAAATTAAAGTATCGTGAATACCCACATGCATTATATTGTTAAAGTGTCAAGTTATAGGTAACTGAACATCGTACCTTGTCAATGACACTTCCACATTTCACCTTGTTGTACATGGGATTATGAATGCCTTCCTTAATGTTTTGTCAAACACGGATAGGTTTGTCTTTTTACCCTGCCATCATGTACTTTTCCAATTTCTCTGATTTCATGTGATCAAGCTCTAACAATATTCATTACCAACATGTACTTGAAGGATAGATTGGTCTTTTTACACTCACTATCGTGAAGTCCTTGTTGGAGACGATAGAAACGCCTAGTTCGCTAATGATAATTAAAGTTTAGTGAAAACCCACAAACATTATATAGTTAAAGAATTAAGGACAATAACTAAATGAACATCGTATCTTGTCAAACAGGGACAGGTTTGTGTTTTTATCCTGGCACCATGTACCATTCTAATTTCGCTCAATTGATTTGGTCAAACTCTAACAATATCCATCACCAACGTATGTGTTGGTCAACAGCATATCGTGCCATCCATATTTTCAAACTTTTTCTTGTTGACCACAACGCCTTGTACACCCCGACATAGATATCTACTTCAAGGGAAATTTTCGGTTTTTTCCCCCACCATCGTGAAGTCCTTGTTCAAGACAATAGACCTGCTTAGTTCGCTAATGATAATTAATGTTGGTGAAAACCCACAAACATCGTATAGTTAGAGTTAGAACGACAATAAGTAATTGAACATCGTATCTTGTCACTCACACTTTCATATTCCATCTGGTTGAAGATGGCGCTATGAATAGCTTTATGTTGATTTCTAATATAAGAATAGGTTCGTCTTATCACACTACCACCATAAGGTTAGGTTTGTCAATGCCTTGTTGCTTAAAATCATATTGTGTCATCAACATTTTCACAATTGTTCTTGTTGCCGACAATTTTGGTTGTGGTGAAGATGACATCATAAATACCCTATCACAGTTTTCTCACAAAGGGGTACGTTTGTATTTCTATCCCGCCTTCGTGTAGCCAACTTATTTCTCTTATTTCGCCTAGTCAATCACTAACTACAACGATTACCAAAAGATTTGTTCTCGAACATCATCCCCTATCATGTAGGTTTCCAATTTCTCTTACTGAATATTGTCACTCACAGTTTCATATTTCATCCTGTTGAAGATGGCATTATGAATGTCTTATTGCTTTCTCACATAAGGGTAGGTTTGTTATTCTACCCTGCCATTGAGTAGCTCTCCTACTTTTTTTATTTGATATGGTCAAGCGCTTGTTGTAGCCATCACCAGAGTACTAGCCGTTGAACATATTTTCTTGAGATACACACTTCCAATGAACATCTTATCTTGTGATTCACACTTCCACACGATCTTGTTGAACACGACACCAAGTATGCATCAACATACAAATTTATTTCAGGGGCAGTTTTGTCTTCCTATACCTCCACTCTGTAATCGTGGTATTTATATATTTTCGCAGACCCTTTTCTTGTGCAACTTATTATAAAAGTACTTGTAAGAATCGAATGTCACACACAATTCACATTACCAAATTAATGTATCCTCAAAACCCACATGGTTTATGTTGTTAGAGTTTCATTGATTATAACTAACAGAACATTGTGTCTTGTCACACAATTTCAGATTTCATCCATAGAACACCATGTCTTGTCAGTTGTCACACACAATTTCACATTCTGTCTTGTTGAAGATGACATCATGAATGCCCTATTATTGTTTTTCCATGTAGGGGTACGTTTGTCTTTCTAGCCTACCTTCATGTAGCTACCTTATTTCTCTCGCTTCGCCAGGTTAATCACTAACAGCAGCCATCACCAAAATACTTGTTTTTGAACATCATATCCTATCATTCACACTTTTACGCTTTATCTTGTTGAACATGACGTCAACCAAAAATTGTTGCCTTGTTATTGTGTTGTCATACCGGGATAGCTTTGTCTTCTTACCCTGCTAACATGTAGCTTTCAAATTTCTCTAATTTCATCGGGTCAATCTATAACAATATCCAACAACCACGTAATTGTTGTTGAACATTATATCGTGTCATCCACATTTTCAAACTTGTTCTTACTGACCACAACACCATGTATACATCAAAATAGAAATCTACTTTTAGGGTAGTTTTGTCTTTTTGCCCAAACCATCATGTAGTCTTTATTAGAGACGAGAGACCCTGGAGGTTCGCTAATGATAATTAAAGTTTGGTGAAAACCCACAAACATTAAGGATAATAACTAATTGAGCATCCTATCTTGAGACTCACATCTTTATTTTCCATCTTCTTGAAGATATAATTATGAATGTTTTTTTGTTCTTTTCTCATGTAAGGGTAGGTTTGTTTTTATACCCCACCATCGTGTAGATCTCTTATTTTTCTTATTTCATATGGCCAGCATCTTATTGTAGTCCTCATGAGAGTACTAGTTGTTAAACATCATACCTTGTGATTTAGATTTTCACATGATCTTGTTGAACACGACACCATGTATACATCAACATATATATCCATTTCAAGCGTAGTTTTGTCTTCCTACCCCTCCACTTTATAGTCATGGTATTTATATCTTTCTACAGACCGTTTACTCATAAAACTTATTATAAAAGTACTTGTTGTAGTCAAAAGTCTCACTCAATTCACACTACCAGATTAAAGTAAGTTCAAAACCCACATAGTTTATGTTGTAAGAGTTTCATTGATTATAACTAACAGAACATTGTTTCGTGTCACATACAATTTCATATTCCGTCAATAGAACATCGTGTCTTGTCACACACAATTTCACACTTTGTCTTATTGAACATGATATCATCAATACACTATCATTGTTTTCTCATATAAGAGTATGTTTGTCTTTCTACATCGCATTCGTGTTGCCACCTTATTTCTCTCATTTCGCCCAATTAATCACTAACAGCAGCCATCACCATAATACTTTTTCTTGAACATCATCTCCTACCATTCATACTTTTACGCTTTATCTTGTTGAACATGGCGTCATATAAACATGAGCATCATTTTTCAGCTCGAGGCAGTTTTGTATTTTTACCCCACCGGTGTGTAGACTTGCTATTTATCACTTTTTGCATACTAGCCATCAATAAAAGTACTCGTTGGAAATCATAGCATCAAAATTAAAGTATCGTGAATACCCACATGCGTTATATTGCTAAAGTTTCAAGTTATAGGTAATTGAACATCGTACCTTGTCAACGACACTTCCAAATTTCATCTTGTTGTACATAAGATTATGAATGCCTACCTTAATGTTTTGTCATACAAGGATAGGTTTGTCTTTTTACCCTGCCATCATGTACTTTTTCAATTTCTCTTATTTCATGTGATCAATCTCTAACAATATTCATCACCAACGTACGCGTTGCATAACATCATATCGTGTAATCCACATTTTCAAACTTGTTCTTGTTGACAACAATGCCTTGTATACATCGAAATAGATATCTACTTGAGGGATAGTTTTGTCTTTTTAAACTCACTATCGTGAAGTCCTTGTTGAAGACGATAGAAACGCCTAGTTCGCTAATGATAATTAAAATTTGGTGAAAACCCAAAAATATCGTTTAGTTAAAGTCACTAGGATAAAAAGTAATTGATCATCGTATCTTGTCACACAGTTTCAAATTTCATCTTGTTGAAGAAGGTATTATGGATGTCTTGTTGTTTTCTCACGTAAGGGTAGGTTCGTCTTTCTACCCCGCCATCGTGTTGCTCTCCTATTTTACTTATTTCATATGCACAAATCATACCTTGTGATTCAGATTTTAACATGATCTTGTTGAACACGACACCAAGTATACATCAACATATATATCTATTTCAAGGGTAGTTTTGTCATCCTACCCCTCCGCTTTATAGTCATGGTATTTATATCTTTCTGCGGACCGTTTACTCATAAAACTTATTATAAAAGTACTTGTTGTAGTCGAAAGTCTCACTCAATTCGCACTGCCAAATTAATGTATGTTCAAAACCCACATGGGTTATGTTGTTAGAGTTTTTTTTTATTATAACTCACATAACAATTGCATAATTTGTCTTGTTGAAGATCATATCATCAATACCCGATCATTGTTTTCTCATATAAGGGTATGTTTGTCTTTCTACACCGCATTCGTGTAGCCACCTTATTTCTCTCATTTCACCTGGTCAGTCGCTAACAGCAGCCATCACCAAACTACTTGTTCTCGAACTTGATCTCCAATCATTTAAACTTTTACGCTTTATCTTGTTGAACATGGCATCATATAAACATCAACATCGTTTTTGAATTTGGGTGTATTCTATTTTTACCCCACCAGTTTATAGACTTGCTATTTATCACTTTTTGCATACTAGCCATCAATAAAAGTACTCGTTGGAAATGATCGCATCAAAATTAAAGTATCATGAATACCCACATGCATTATAGGTAACTGAACATCATACCTTGTCAATGACAGTTCCACATTTCATCTTGTTGTACATGGGATTATGAATGCCTTCCTTAATGTTTTGTCATACATAGATAGGTTTGTCTTTTTACCCTTACATCATGTACTTTTCCAATTTCTCTGATTTCATGTGATCAATCTCTAACAATATTCATCACCAACATACGTGTTGCATAACATCATATCGTGTAATCCACATTTTCAAACTTGTTCTTGTTGACAACAATGCCTTGTATACTTCGAAATAGATATCCACTTGAGGGATAGATTGGTCTTTTTACACTCACTATCGTGAAGTTCTTGTTGAAGACGATAGAAACACCTAGTTCGCTAATGATAATTAAAATTTGGTGAAAACCCACAAAGATCGTTTAGTTAAAGTCACTAGGATAATAAGTAATCGATCATCGTATCTTGTCACACATTTTCATATTCCATCTAGTTGGAGAGCACTACGAATGACTCGTTATTTTTTCATGTAACGATAGGTTTGTCTTTTTACACCACCACCATAAGGGTAGGTTTGTCTTCCTACACCACCAATGATCTTGTTGGTTAATATCATATTGTGTCATCCACATTTTCAAACTTGTTCTTGTTGATCACAACACCGTGTATACATCGACACAGAAATCAAATTCAGGTGTAGTTTTATCTTTTTACCCTGACCAGCGTATAGCCCTTGTTGGAGACGAGAGACCCGCTAGGTTCGCTAATGATAATTAAAGTTTAGTGAAAACCCACAAACATTATATAGTTAAAGAATTAAGGACAATAACTAAATGAACATCATATCTTGTCACTCAGAGTTTCATATTCCATCTTATTGAACATGGCATTATGAATGTCTTGTTTTCTCAAGTTAGGGTAGCTTTGTCTTTCTACGCCGTCATCGTGTTGCTCTCCTATTTTTCTTATTTCATATGGACAAGCTCTTATTTTAGCCATCACGAGAGTACTAATTGTTGAACATCTTATCTTTTCATTCACACTTCCACACCATTGTGTTCAACACGACACCATCTATGCATCAAAACAAATATTTATTTCACGGGTAGTTTTGTCTTCCTACCCCCAAAACACTGCATACGTGGTATTTATATCTTTACGCAGACCCTTTTCTCAGGCAACTTATAATAAAAGTACTTGTTGGAGTCTCAAGTCCCACTCAATTCGGATTACCAAATTAAAATATGGTCAAAACCCACAAGTGTTATGTAGTTAGAGTTTCATTAATTACAACTAACAGAACAATGTGTCTTGTCACACACAATCTCACATTTTGACAACAGAACATCGTATCTTGTCATATACAATTTCACATTACGTTTTTTTCAAGATCACAGCATGAATACCCTATCATTGTTTTCTCACAAAGGGGTACGTTTGTCTGTCTACCCCGCCTTCGTGCAACCACCATATTTTTCTCATTTCACCTGGTCAATCACCAACATCACCAAAATACTTGTTCACGAACATCATCACCAATCATTCACAATTTTACGCCTTATATTGTTGAACATGGCATCATGTAAACATCAACATCCTTTTTCAGTTCGGGGTTGGTTCTGTGTTTCTACCCCACCGATACGTAGGCTTGTTATTTATTACTTTTCGCATGTTTTTTCGCAGATTAGTCATAAATAAAAGTACTCGTTGAAAACGATCGCAACAAAATTAAAGTACGGAGAATACCCAAACGCATTATATTATTCGAGTTTCAAGTTATAGTAACTGAACATCGTACCTTGTCAATGACACTTTCACATTTCATCTTGTTGTACATGGGATTATGAATGCCCTTCTTATTGTTTTGTCATAGAGGGATCGATTTGTCTTTTTACCCTCCCACCGTGTACTTTTCTAATTTCTCTCATTTCATCTCTACCAATATTCATCACCAACGTACGTGTTGTTGAACAACATATCGTGTCATGGACATTTTCAAACTTTTTGTTGTTAAAGTTTCAATGATTATAACTATCAGAACACTGTCGTGTCATACACAATTTCATATTCTGTCAACAAAACATTGTCTTATCACACACAATTTCACATTTCGTCTTCTTGAAAATGACATCATGAATGCCCTACCATTGTTTTCTAACACAGGGCTACGGTTGTCTTTCTACCCCGCCTTTCAGATAGATACCTTGTTTCTCTCGTTTCGGTTGGTCAATCACTAACAACACCCATCACCAAAATACTTGTTCTCGAACATCCACTCATATCATTTACACTTTTACGCTTTATCTTGTTGAACATGGCGTCACCCAATAATTGTTAACTAGTTATTGTCTTGTCATACCGGGATAGGTTTGTCTTCTTACCCTACCATAGTATAGCTTTTCAATTTCTCTCATTTCATCTGGTCGATATCTAACAATATCCATCAACCACAAAATTGTTGCTTATCATTATATCGTGTCATCCACATTCTCAAACTTGTTCTTATTGACCACAACAATACGTATACATCGAAATAGAAATCTACTTCAGGGATAGTTTTGTCATTTTACCCCAACTATTGTTTAGTCCATGTTTGAGACGAGACCCTCGAGGTTTCACTAATAATAATTAAAGTTTGGTGAAAACCCACAAACATTATGTAGTTAAAGTGTTAAGGACAATAGCTAATTGAACATCCTATCTTGACACTCAGAGTTTCATATTCCATCTTGTTGAAGATTAGAATTAGGAATGTCTTGTTGTTTTCTCACATAGTCGTAAATTTGTCTTTCTACTCTGCCATCGTGTAGCTCTCTTATTTTTTTTTATTTCATATGGTCAAGATCTTATTGTAGACAAGACCAGAGAAATAATCATTGAACATCCTATCGAGTGATTCACACTTTCTCACAATTTTGTTCAATACGACACCAAGTATACATCAACACACATGTATTTCACGGGTTATTTTGTCTTCCCACCCCTCCACTATGTAGTCGTGGTATTTATATCTTTTCGCAGACCCTTTTCTCGTGCAACTTATTATAAAAGTACTTTCAAAGTCGAAAGCCGCACTCAATTCGCACTACAAGATTAAAGAATACTCAAAACCCACATGGGTTATGTTGTTAGAGTTTCATTGATTATAACTAACAGGACATCGTGCCTTGTCATACACATTTTCAAATTCCGTCATCAGAACATCCTGAGTTATCACACACAATTTTATATTCCGTCATGTTGAAGATGACATCATGAACACCCTATCATTGTTTTCTCACAAAGGGGTATGTTTGTGTTTCTACTCCCCCTTACTGTAGCCACCTTATTTCTCTCTTTTCGGCCGGTCAACCAACAACAACAACCATCAAACATCATCTCCTAATCCATTCACACTTGTGTGTTTTATCTAGTTGAATATGGCGTCAAATAAACAACAACATCCTTTTTCAGTTCGGGGGTAGTATTGTGTTTCTACCCCACCGATGTGTAGACTTGCTATTTATTATTTTTCGCATACTAGCCATCAATAAAAGTACCGGTTGGAAACTATCACATCAAAATTAAAGTGTGGTGAATACCCACATGGGTTGTGTTGTTAAAGTTTAATTTATTATAACTAACAGAACATTGTGTCTTGCTGAAGATGATATCATGAATAGCCTATCATTGCTTTCTCACATAAGGGCATGTTTGTCTTTTTGCCCCAACTTCGTGTAGCCACCCTATTTGTCTCATTTCGCCGAATCAATCACCAACAACAGCCATCACCAAAATACATGTTCTCGAACATCATCTGCCATCACCACTTTATATTGTAAGAGTTTCAAGTTATAAGTAACTTAATATCGTACCTTGTCAATGATACTTCCACATTTCATCTTGTCATAAATGGCATTATGAATGCCTTTCTTATTGTTTTGTCATGCGAGGATAGGTTTGTCTTTTTACCCTGCCACCATGTACCTTTCCAATTTCTCTCATTTCATCCGGTCAATCTCTAACAATATCCATCACCAAACGTACGTCTTGCTTAACATCATGTCGTGTTATACACATTTTCAAACTTGTTCTTGGTGACCACAATACCTTGTATACATCGACATAGATATCTACTTCAGGGGTGGTATTTTCTTTTAAACCCCACCATCGTGAAGTCCTTAATGGAGAAGATAGACCTGCTTAGTTCGCTAATATTAATTAAAGTTCGGTAAAAACACCCAAACATTATATAGTTAGAGTAATAAGTAACTAAACATCGTATCTTGCACTCACACTTTCATATTTCATCTGATTGAAGATGGCAATATGAATGGCTTCCTGTTTTCTCATGTAAGGATAGGTTTGTCTTTTACAACACCACCATCAGGGTAGTTTGTCAATGTTCTTGTTGCTTCATATCATATTGTGTTATCAATATTCTCACACTTGTTCTTGTTGACCACAACGTGTATACATCGACATAGATATCTACTTCAAAGGTATTTTGTTTTTTAAACCCTAACATCTTGTAGTCTTTATTGGACACGAGAGACCCGCTAAGTTTGCTAATGATGTGAAAACTCACAAACATCATATAGATAGAGTTTCAAGTATAATAAGAAACTTAACATCATATCTTATCATTCACACTTTTATATTTCATATTGTTGAAGATGGCATTATGAGTAGCTTGTTGTTTTCTTACGTAAGGGTAGGTTTGTCATTTTACCCCACCACCCTATAGTTTTCCTATTTTTCTTATTTTATATGGTCACATAGTTATCAAAGACATTTGTATTTCATCTTATCGTAAATTGCATTATTAATGCACATTATTGTTTTTTTATACAGGGATAGGATTGTCATTTTACCCAGATGTCGTGTAGCACTCGCATTTCTCTCATTTCAGTTATTTAATCTCTAACAAAATCCACAACGCTCAACAATATATAGTATCATCCACATTTTCACACTTGTTCTTGTTGACCACAACAACATGCATATATCGACATAGATATCTCTTCTAAGGGTAGTTTTACCATTTTACCCCTACCATCATGTAGTGCTCGTTGGAGATGAGAGACAGACTAAATTCATTAATGAAAATTAAAGCTTGGTGAAAATCCCCAAACATATTATATAGTTAGAGTTTAAAAGATAATAAATAACTTATCGTATCTTGTCACTCACACTTTCATATTTCATCTTGTTGGTTCAAAGATGGCATTATGAATGTGTTGTTTTCAAACATAATGATTGGTTAGTCATTTAACCCCGCCATCGCGTAGCTCTCCTATTTTTCTTATTTCATATGATCAACCTCTTATTGTAGTTATCACGAGAGTACTAGTCGTTGAACATCATACCATGTGATTCACACTTCCACATGATCATGTTGAACACGACTCCAATGAATATAGCAACATACATATCTAATTTCAAGGGGAGTTTTGTCTTCCAATCCCACCACTCTATACTCATAGTATTTATATATTTCTGCAAACCCTTCTCTCATGCAACTTATTATAAAAGTACTTGTTCGAGTCGAAAGTCCCACGAAATTGGCACCACCAAATTAAAGTATGTTAAAAACCCACATGCGGAAGGTAATTTGAGTTTCACTGATTATAATTAACAGAACATTGTGTCTTGTCATACACAATTTCAAATTCCGTCAATAGAACATCGTGTCTTTTAACAGACAATTTCACATTCTGTCTTGTTGAAGTTGATATCATGAATACCCTTTCATTGTTTTCTCACATAAGGTTAGGTTTGTCATTCTACCAAGCATTAGTGTAGCCACCTTATTTCTCTCATTTCGCTAGGTCAATCACTAACACCCACCATCAACAAAATACTTGTTCTCGGACATCATCTCCTATCATTCACACTTTTATGCTTTATCTTGTTGAACATGGCATCATGTAAACATCAACATCGTTTTACAGTTCGGGGGTAGTTTTGTATTTTTACCCCACTGGTGTATAGACTTGTTTATCACTTTTTGCATGTTTTTTTGCATACTAGTCATCAATAAGAGTACTCGTTGGAAACAATCGCATCAAAATTAAGGTATGGTGAATACCCACGCGTTATATTGTTAAACTTTCAGGTTATAACTTAACATGGTTTCTTGTCAATGACACTTCCATATTTCATCTTGTGGTACATGGCATTATAAATGCCTTATTGTTTTGTCATACAAGAATGGGTTTGTGTTTTTACCCTGCCACCGTTTACCTTTCTAATTTCCCTTAATTCATTTGGTTAATCTCTAACAATATCCATCACAAACGTAAGTGTTGGTTAACATCATATCGTGCAATCTACATTTTCAAACTTGTTCTTGTTGACCACAATGCCTTTTATACCTCGACATAGATATCTACTTCAAGGGTAGTTTTCGCTTTTTACCCCCACCATCGTGAAGTCCTTGTTATTAGAGACAATAGACCTGCTTAGTTCGCTAATGATAATTAAAGTTTGGTGAAAACCCACAAACATCGTATAGTTAGAGTTACAACGATCATAAGTAACTGAACATTGTATCTTGTCACTCACACTTTCATATTCCACCTGGTTGAAGATGGCATTATAAATGGATTTATGTTGATTTCTTATATAAGGATAGATTCGTCTTTTTACACTACCAACATAAGGTTGGGTTTGTCGATGTCTAGTTGCTTAAATCATATTGTGTCATCAACATTTTCACAATTGTTCTTGTTGACGACAATTTCGGTGTTCGTGAAATTGACATCATGAATACCTTATCAATGTTTTCTCGCACAGGGGTACGTTTGTCTTTCTACCCTGCCTCGGTGTAGCCAACTTATTTTTCTTATTTCACCTAGTCAGTCACTCACAGTTTCATATTTCATCTTTTTGAAGATGGCAATATGAATGTCTAGTCGTTTTCTCACATAAGGATAGGTTTGCCATTCTACCCTGCCATCGTTTAGCTCACCTATTTTTTTTATTTCATAAGGCCAAGCTCTTATTGTAGCCATGACCAGAGTACTAGCCGTTGACCATCTTATCTTGTGATTCACACTTCTACACGATCTTGCCGAACACGAAAACATCTATGCATCAACAGACATATCTATTTCAGGGGAAGTTTTATCTTCTTATACCTCCACTCTGTAGTCGTGGTATTTATATCTTTTCGCAGACCCTTTTCGCTTGCAACTTATTATAAGAGTACTTGTTGGAGTCAAAAGTCACACTCAATTCGCATTACCAAATTAAAGTATGCTCAAAACCCACATCGTTTATGTTGTTAGAGTTTCATTAATTAAAACTAACAGAACATTGTGTTTTGTCACAAACTTTTAGATTTTGTCAACAGAATATCGTGTCTTGTCACACAATTTCACATTCTGTCTTGTTGAAGATGACATCATGAATACCCTATTATTGTGTTCTCACACATGGATACCTTTGTTTTTCTATCACGCCTTCGAGTATCCACCTTATTTCTCTCGTTTCGCCTGATCAATCACTAACAGCAGCCATCACCATAATACTTGTTTTCGAACACCATCTCTTATCGCTCACACCTTTACGCTTTATCTTGTTGAAAATGATGACACACAATACATGTTGCCTTGTTATTGTGTTGTCACATCGGGATATGTTTGTCTTCTTACCAAACCAACATGTAGCTTTCCAATTTCTCTAATTTCATCGGGTCAATCTCTAACAATATCCAACAACCACGTAATTGTTGTTTAACATTATATTGTGTCATCAACATTTTCAAACGGGTTCTTACTAACCACAACACCATGTATACGTCAAAATAGAGATCTACTTTTGGGGTAGTTTTGTCTTTTTACGCAGACCATCGTGTAGTCCTTGTTGGAGACGAGAGACCCTAGAGGTTCGCTAACGATAATTAAAATTCTGTGAAAACCCACAAACATTATATAGTTAATGTGTGTGGCAATAATAACTAATTGAACATCCTATCTTGACACTCACAACTTCATATTTCATCATGTTAAGATAGAATTATGAAAGTATTATTGTTGTTTTCTCATGTAAGGGTAGGTTTGTCTTTATACCCCGCCATCGTGTCGATCTTTTATTTTTCTTATTTTATATGGTCATCCTCTTATTGTAGTCATCACGAGAGTACTAAATGTTGAACATCATACCTTGTGATTCATACTTCAATATGATATTGTTGAATACAACACCATGTATACATCAGCATAGATATCTATTTTAAGGGTAGCTTTGTCTTCCTACCCCTCCACTTTGTAGTCGTGGTATTTATATCTTTCTGCATACCCTTTTGTCTTGAAACGTATTACAAAAGTACTTGTTGAAGTCGAAAGTCCAACTCAATTCGCACTACCAGATTAAAGTATGGTCAAAACCCATATGGGTTATTTTGATAGAGTTGCATTGATTATAACAAACAGAACATTGTTTCTTGTTACACACAATTTCATGTTCCATTAACAGAACATCGTGTCTAGTCACACACAATTTAATATTTTGTCTTGTTAAAGATAACATCATGAATACCCTATCATTGCTTTCTCACCTAAGAGTCGGTTTGTCTTTCAACCTCGCCTTCATGTAGCCACCTTATTTCTCTCATTTCGCCCGATTAATCACTAACAACAGCCATCACCATAATACGTGTTCTTGAACATCATCTCCTACCATTCACACTTTTACGCTTTATCTTGTTAAACATGGCGCCATATAAACATGAGCATCCTTTTTCAGTTCGGGGTAGTTTTATGTTTTTACCCCACCGGTGAGTAGACTTGCTATTTATCACTTTTTGCATACTAGCCATCAATAAAAGTACTCATAAAAAATGATCGCATCAAAATTAAAGTATAGTGAATACCCACATGGGTTATATTGCTAAAGTTTCAAGTAATAGGTAATCATACCTTGTCAATGACACTTCTATATTTCATATTGCTTTACATGGGATTATGAATGTCTTTCTTATTGTTTTGTCATATAGGGATAGGTTTGTCTTTTTACCCTACCACCAGGTACTTTTCCAATTTCTCTCATTTCATCTTATAAATTTATAACAATATTCATCACCAACGTACATGTTGCTTAACATCATATCGTGTCACCCAAATTTTAAAACTTGTTCTTATTGACCACAATGCCTTGTATACATCGAAATAGATATCTACTTGAGGGGTAGTTTTGTCCTTTTTACCCTCACTATTGTGAAGTCCTTGTTGGAGACGATAGACCCGCTTAGTTCGCTAATGATAATTAAAATTTGGTAAAAACCCACAAACAAGGTTTAGTTAGAGTTAGAAGGATAATAAGTAGTTGAACATCGTATCTTATCACACAATTTCATATTCCATCTGGGTAAAGATGGCACTATGAATGACTTGTTATTTTTTCAAGTAGTGATAGGTTTGTATGTTACACCACCACCATAAGGTTAGGATTGTCTTTCTATACCACCAATGTTCTTGTTGGTTAATATTATATTGTGTCATCAACATTTTCAAACTTGTTCTTGTCATCATGAAAATACTTGTTCTCGAACATTATCTCCTATCATTCACACTTTTACGCTTTATCTTGTTAAACATGGCGTCATATAAACATCAACATCCTTTTTGAGTTTGGGTGTAGTTTTGTGTTTTTACCCCACCGGTGTGTACACTTTCTATATATCACTTTTGCACACTAACCATCAATAAAAGTACTCCGTGGAAACGATCACATCAAAATTAAAGTATGGTGAATACCCACATGCGTTATATTGTTAAAGTTTCAAGTTATAGGAAACTGAACGTCGTACCTTGTCAATGACACTTCCACCTTTCATCTTGTTGTTCATGAGATTATTAATGTCTTATTGTTTTGTCATACATGGAGAGGTTTGCCTTTTTACCCTGCCAACGTGTACTTTTCCAATTTCTCTCATTTCATCTGGTCAATCTCTAACAATGTTCATCACCAACGTATGTGTTGCTTAACATCATATCGTGTCATCCACATTTTCAAACATCTTGCTGACTGCAATGCCTGGTATACATCAAAATAAATATCTACTTGAGGGGTAGTTTTGTCTTTTTACCCTCACTATTATGAAGTCCTTTTTGGAGACAATAGACTCGCTTAGTTCCCTAATGATAATTAAAATTTGGAGAAAACCCACAAACATCGTTTAGTTAGATTTATAAGGATAATAAGTAATTGAACATCGTATCTTGTCACACATTTTCATATTTCATCTGGTTGAAGATGGCACTATGAATAACTTGTTATTTTTTCAAGTGATGATAGGTTTGTCTTTTACACCACCACCATAAGGGTAGGATTGTCTTTCTACACGACCAATGTTCTTGTTGGTTAATATTATATTGTGTCATCAACATTTTCAAACTTGTTCTTGTTGACCATAATAGCATTGACACATCGTCATAGAAATCATATTCAGGGGTAGTTTTGTCTTTTTACCCAGACCATCGTATAGTCCTTGTCGAAGACGAGACATCAACTAGGTTCGCTAATGATAATTAAAGTTTAGTTAAAACTTACAAACATTATATCGTTAAAGTTTCAAGGACAATACCTAAATGAACATCGTATCTTGTCACTCACAGTTTGATAATCCATCTTGTTGAAGATGGCATTATGAATGTCTTGTTGTTTTCTCATGTAAGGGTTACGCTTGTCTTTCTACCCCGGCATCATGTAGCCACCTTATTTCTCTCATTCTGCCTGATCAATCACCATCAGCAGCCATCACCGAAATGCTTATTCTCGAATATCATCTTCTATCATTCACACTTTTAAGCTTTACCTTGTTGAACATGGCGTCATGTAAACCAGCATCATTTTTCTGTTCTGGGTTAGTTTTCTGTTTTAATCACACTGATGTGTGGACTTGCCATCTATTACTTTTTGCATGTTTTTCACATACTAGACATCAATAAAAGTACTCGTTGGAAACAATCGCATCAAAATTAAAGTATGGTGAATACCCACATGGGTTATCTTGTTAGCATTTCATTGATTATAACTAAAAAAACATTGTGTCTCGTCACACAATTTCACATTCAATCAACATAACAGTGTGTCTTATCACACACTCTTTCACATTCCGCCTTGCTGAAATGACATCAAGAATACCCTACAATTGTTTTCTCACATAGGGGTATGTTTGTCTTTCTACCCCGTCTTCGTGTAGCCACCTTATTTTTTTCATTACAACTGGTCAATCACCAACAGCAGCAATCACCAAAATACTTGTTCTCAAACATCATCTCCTATCATTCACACTTTTACGCTTTATATTGTTGAACATGGGGTCATGTAAACATCAATATCCTTTTTAGGTTCGAGGGTGGTTTTGGGTTTTTACCTCACCGATATGTAGACTTATTACTTTTCGCATATTTTTTCGCAAACTAACCATCAACAAAAGTACTGGTTAGAAACGATCGCAACAAAATTAAAGTATGGTGAATTCCCACATGTGTTATATTGTTAGAGTTTCAAGTTATTGGTAACTGAACATCGTACCTGGTCAATGACACTTCCACATTTCATCTTGTTGTACATGGAATTATGAATAACTTTCTTATTGTTATGTCATACAGGGATAGGTTTGTCTTTTTACCCTGCCACCGTATGCTTTTTCAAATTCTCTCATTTCATCTAAACAATCTCTAACAATATTCATCACCAACATACGTCTTGCTTAACATCACATCGTGTCATCCACATTTTCAAACTTGTTCTTGTTGATCATAATGCGTTATATACATCGAAATAGATATCTACTTGAGGGGTACTTTTGTCTTTTTACTTTCACTATCGTGAAGTCCTTGTTGGAGACAATAGACCCGCTTAGTTCTCTAATGATAATTAAAATTTGGTGAAAACCCACAAACATCGTTTAGTTGGAGTTTCAAGGATAATAAGTAATTGAACATCGTATCTTGCCACATATTTTCATATTTGATCTCGTTGAAGACGGCACTAAGAAGAACTTGTTATTTTTTCATGTAACGATGGGTTAGTCTTTTTACACGATGACCATAAGGGTAGGTTTGTCTTTCTACACCACCAATGTTCTTGTTGGTTAATATCATATTGTGTCATCCACATTTTCAAACATGTTCTTGTTGACCACAACACCATGTATACATCGACATAGAAATCAAATTCAGGGGTAGTGTTGTCTTTTTACCCCGACCATCGTATAGTCCTTGTTGGAGACGAGAGACCCACTAGGTTCGCTAATAATAATTAAAGTTTAATGAAAATCTACAAATATTATATAGTTAAAGTTTTTAGGACAATAACTAAATGAATATCGTAGCTAATCACTCAATTTCATATTTCATCTTGTTGAAGATGGCAATAAGAATGTCTTGTTGTTTTCTCACGAAAGGGTATGTTTGTCTTTCTACCTAGCCATCGTGTAGCTATCCTATTTTTCTTATTTCATACGTACAAGTTGTTATTGTAGCTATCACGAGAGTACTAGCTGTTAAACATCTTATCTTGTGATTTACACTTCCACACCATCTTTTTGAACCCGGCAGCATCTATGCATCAAAATACATATTTATTTCACGGGTAGTTTTGTCTTCCTACCCCAAAACTTTGTAGTCATTGTATTTATATCTTTTGGCAGACCCTTTTCTCATGCAACTTATAATAAAAGTATTTGTTGGAGTCGAAAATCAAAACTCAATTTGCATTACCAAATTAAAATATCCTCAAAACCCACGTATTATGTTGTTAGAGTTTCATTGATTATAACTACCAAAACATTGTCTTGTCATACACAATTTCACATTCCGTCAACAGAACATTGTGTCTTGTCCAGGGTTACCGGAAGCGCCTAGCTAAAAGGGGAAGTGCGCTTCCCCGAAGCGCGCTTCGGAAGCGCGAAACGTCGCGCTTCCGAAGCGTGGGGGGAAGCGTCCCCCTTTTTTGGGAAGCGCACTTCCCTTTAATGGGGGACGTGTTTCCCTTTAATGGGGGACACGCTTCCCTTTAATAGGAAGCACGCTTCCCATCACGCTTCCCCCACACTTCCCCTCGCTTCCTCCATTTTTTTTTTCAATTTTTTTGTATTTTTTATTTTTATTTTTTTTGCTTCCCCCTCGCTTCCGAGACTCTTCCTAGGTCGCTTCCGAGACGCTTCCTAGGTCGCTTCCGAGATGCTTCCTAGGTCGCTTCCGAGACGCTTCCTAGGTCGCTTCCGAGACGCTTTCCGAATCGGTCCTAAGTGGTCCCACGCTTCCCCGCTTCCTAAAATTTTGAAAGTGCCTCGCTTCCCGCTCCCGCTTCCTCAACTGGCAACCATGGTCTTGTCACACAATTTCACATTTTGTCTTGTTGAAGATGACATCATGAATACCCTATCATTGTTTTCTGACACAGGGCTACGTTTGTCTTACTACCCCGCCTTCATGTAGATACCTTATTTCTCTCGTTTCGCGCAGTCAATCACGAACAACAGCCATCAGCAAAATATTTGTTCTCAAACATCAATTCTCATCATTCACACTTTTACGCTTAATCTTGTTGAACATGGCGTCACCCAATAATTGTTGCCTTGTTAAAAGTACTTGTCATACCGGGATAGGTTTGTCTTCTTACCCTGCCGTGTAGCTTTCTAATTTCTCTCATTTCATAATGTCGAACTCTAACAATATCCATCAACCACGGAATTGTAGCATAACATTATATCATGTCATCCACATTTCAAACTTGTTCTTATTGACCACAACACCATGTATACATCAACATATAAATCAAATTCAGTAGTAGTTTTGTCGTATAGTGCTTGTGTACAAGAGACCCGCTAAGTTCGCTAATGATAATTAAAGTTTAGTGAAAACCCACAAACATTATATAGATAAAGTGTTAAAGACAATAACTACTTGAGCATCAAATAAACATCAGCATCATTTTTCAGTTCGGGGGTAGTTTTGTGTTTTTACCACATAGATGTGTAGACTTGCTATTTATTACTTTTCGCATGTTTTTTCGCATACTAGCCATCAATAAGAGTACTCGTTGAAAATGATCGCATCAAAATTAAGGTATGGTTAATACCCACATGGGATATTTTTCTCATTTTGTACGATAAATCTTTAAAAATGGCTATCACCAACATAGTTGTTGTTGAACATCATATTGTGTCATTCACACCTTTGCGCATGTTCTAATTGAACACAACACAGTGTACACACCGACATAGTTTTGTTTCTCATGGCTAGTTTTCTTTTTTTACCCCATAATTGTATAGGTGTACTACTTATAAAAGTACTTGTTGGATGAGGGGCAAAGAAAACACAATTAGTATTCTTAGAAATACTAAACAATGACTAAACATCAGTCAAAATCAAATTGCAGCCCTTTTAGATTCAGTGTAATAAATTGTATTGCTAACATTTCCAATAATCTTCTTTAGAAAACTAAGAATTGCAGTTTAACCATCCGCCTTGCCTCCATCACTTCCGACCCATAACAATCATTAACTGTAATGATATGATATTCTTCTACTCCAAATTGTCTTTATATCGGGCTAGAAAATATTTGATCAATAGATACCTATCGTTAAAAACAACTACATAATATTCTTCTACTCCAAGTAGTCCTCATATGGGGCTTGAAAATATCCAATCTACACAAATCCCTGCCTCTGACTAACAAAAACTTCCTACATCATGCACATGCTTTACTAGAATTGGAATTGGGGTACTGTGCAGATAGTCAAGGGCAACTAAAGATGACCTGCATGACCCTGGAGCATGAGTTGTAGCGGGCGTATGTGCATGGTATGTGGTGTTATGTATGTTTTGCTCTGTGCATAAGATCAACTTTCATTATATTTGAAATTTGATACTTTGGCAGCAACCAATCCTTGATAAAATGCACAACATATAAATCAGGAAAAAGCACCTTCTTTTTAACAAAGAAGTGAACTTAACTGTCATGAGCTGCGTATTTTACACGCTCATACAACTTCAGTTTCTTGGAAATGCCCAAGCATGTGTATTCTCATAGCAGGCAGAAAAATATTCTCTGCACATAATGACTGGCATCTCAGACATAATCAGCCAACTCAGCAACCACTAACCATGCAATCAAAATGATAACGTATAACCTGGTTTAGAGCAGGTCAAGCACAGAGCCAATTCAGACCGATCAAGCCTTAAGGCTACACACTCTTGCACGTAAAGCTACCAGATAAAAGGCACTTTGATTTGCTTTCTCAATCAGGCTTGCCAAATGGACATGCACCAGACACTATTATAACAGATAATACCATGAGAATGGTAACGACCCTTCAGCTGATAGCAGTTTTACTGACCATGATATCACATTCAATCCAATAAATATCATTCTTAGTATAGATAAATAGAACATTTGATAAAGGCACTCATAATAGTGTAATAAAATGAAGTTAGACAATGATGTGTTAAACACTAGGTAGAGAATTTGATCTCCAATGACCAAAATTTTCAGAAAAAAACCTGATAAGCTTTCCTGTTTAAGAAAATCAAGTTTAAGAGGCAAGGGTAAACTATAAACAACCCAATAAAATCATGTTAAACATAGATTGAATCAAAAGATTCCAATAGCATGCATGTGAATAAGCAATTCTGCAGAACCCAGTAAATTCTAATTCAAAAAGGAAACTAATTTTGAGTTTCACTGACATACCAACTGGTGCTAATAAGGAATAGTGTGAAACTTACTACCATTTCGGCATGCATTTCACAGCCTAGTTGTCATATTGTATGACTGCATAAAGATCGCTTGTTCCTGGAAATTTTGTATCAGTAAGTGGCATTATTTTCAAAATGGAACATTACTGGAACTGCCAGTGAGTGTAAAAAATGCATTTGTTAGAAACTATTTTCACATGATAGCTTTTTCTTGAGAAAAAACATTATATAGCCCAGAGCCACCCAGAACTTCCATATAAATTGGTCAAAAAGACTGTGACCAAAAAGCCTCACCCAAACAGTGTTAATGGCTTATTCTTTTCTAATGATCAAGAGATGAACCAGAATTTACAAACCCATATTTCAATCTCACATGGCTAAAATGCCTAGGGTTAGCTAACCACACCAAACAAGGATTCAGACAAAAATACAAAAAATATAATAAAGATAATGACACATACATACATACATACGTGGATACATACATGCATACATACACATATATACATATATATACAAACTCCACATGAGGCCATGATAAAAAGAAACGAGCATCTCATCTTCATGACCATGCAAAGGTGTCTGAGTGCCTTACTGAAGTTACCCTAGATGGCAAAGATTCCTTTTCATCTTCTATCACTCCATCCAAAGTGATTTTCTATGTCCAAAGACCGAGTAGGTGTTAATGTGCATTGTGGTAGATAATTCTATTTGTTTGGGATATCAAAATGCAGATGTTGACCCAGGTTAACTAGAAGGGCCCACTGTCTAGTTTGTCAGGATCATCGGGTTTCACAACAGTTTTAACACTTCTCATCCAATATTCACTCAAATTACTAACGCAATCATATTGGTCAACTCAAAATCAGTTTCAACATAAAAGAAAGATGGAAAACGTTTTAGACCAGTCTACATTCTCCAAATCCATTAGGCAGCAAACTCAGATTCAACAAAATGAATCAATAAAGATAAAGGAGAAAAGGAACCGACCTAAGGATCCATGGCAGGCAAATCCACACCCTTCTTCAAATTGATAAATAGCTGCCCATCATAAACCTCACGAAGGAACTGCCTGGTCAGATAAATATTTTGAAGGGTTAGAATCGACAAACAAGAAAGCATCCAAGACTATCTTAACAACTAAATGAATTTACAAAAGCGTGTCAACTTCACAGACAACACATACATCACTTAACCCAGAACTTCTTTGAAGAGAACATGCAAAATCTAAAACACAAAGAACCCTACAATTCACCAATGGAAACAACCTCGCTTGAGTACAAATCATTCCAAAAGAAGATCGAAACAATAGATCATGAATTTCCTACACGAATTCGACTACAATCAAGAAAGGCGTTTGGGGGTGCGTATGCTAAAAACAAATGGATCGGGAAAAAAGAAAATAACAAACGATCAAACCGTCTTACTCGGAGAGATACACCGTCTGGCACTCCGCTGCACCAATCTCACGCGTCCCCGCGTTCTCCTACCTCAACTTGGCACCAATCTCATGCGTCCCCGTGTCCTCCTGCCTCAACGAGCAAGAAACCACGCTGAGATCAAAACCATCGCACACTAGATCCACAAAAACCAAAACCGGAGTAAGAAAAAATGAAAATCGAAATAAAAAGGCAGGCAAACGCAGCTAAACTCATAAGCGGGCTCGTGTACGCTCAGAAGGCGAACCCAGAGAGAACGAAGAAGATGTTGAGATCAAACGGGACGCGATCGACCTCCCTCTCTGCACATTCCCAGGAATCCGCCGTCCGGTCGGGTTCCTTTCGCAAGAAGAAACACACCACGCAGCTCCGCAGCCTAGAATTCGCGTACAACGAAGGAGATCTAGAGACGAATCGCCTCGATTCGACGATCATCGCCGAGCTCTGAGCGTGGAGAGGGGAGCGGAAGGGAAGCAGAAGCCTCGCGGGAACGGAGACGAGAGTCGGCAGACGACGAAGGACGCAGACGGCGAGATTAGGGCTTCGAATGGACCAAGAATCTCAGATCGTCTCTGGTTCTCGAGGGGAAAGGGGGAGGACGACGATGCGCTCAGCGGGAGCTTCGAGAAACGTCGATGTTCTGGTTCTGGTTCTTGTTCTTGGATTAGAGAGTGAAAGAGCCAAGAGGTAACGCAACGAGTTTTAAATCTGGCTTGCGGATGGCGGTTGGCACTTGGCGGGAGTACTTGCTTAATAAAGGCTTTTAATTGGGCGGAATTTATAATTTTGTCATTATCAAGAAAACCCGTAATTGCGTATCGAGTACGCTTTAGGTGTAAACTCTGGTGCGGGTATGGATCGAATGAAATCGGTACTAATGTGGGTTGAAGAAAGCCTTTTTTAGGCCTGTCTCGGACGGATCCAATCAGATTTGGATCAGGACAGAAAATAATGGTGCTGAGCATAGTGACTAAACGCTTTTTTGGGTAAATATCGGCAGCCACTTTCTCGTGATAAAAATCAACTTTTCTTCCTTACATTTTTTGAAAAAAATGGTAATTTTTTTACTTAAAAATTAAAAGCGAGTTTTTTTTATTGCAAAGAATACCATATATGACAATTTTAGTTTATGGAGTTTTGATCATAAAATATTAGTCAGCCTCACAAATTTTTTATTGCAGAATTAGTAATTTAGTTTTTTCATGTCATTTCGTATTGTACAATTCTTTGGTTGTGCGGTCATTTACCTGAGGCGCAGGCGAGAAGAACTAAAAAATATTATGTGGCAATCAGAAATGACACATGTTAAAGCTATTAAAATAATATTAAAAAATAAAATTATGCATTCTTTTTATATTTATTACAAATAGCCAATTCAAGCCTTCAGCATATCGATTTTATGCGGATAAGAATACGCACTAGTACTGAACTCTTAACCCGTCCTGACCAATTGCTATTGAGCAACTATAAAAAAATATTTTAGCTATATAATGTTTGTGGGTTTTAACTAAGCTTTAACTATATAATGTTTGTGGGTTGAAATGCCTTGTATACATCAAAATACATATCCACGTGAGGGGTAGTTTTGCCTTTTTACACTGACTTTAGTGAAGTTTTTGTTGGAGATGATAGACCCGCTTAATTTGCTAATGATAATTCAAATTTGGTGAAAACCCAGAAACATCATTTAGTTAGAATTACAAGGATAATAAGTAATTGAACATCGTATCTTGTCACACATTTTCATATTCCATCTGGTTAAAGATGGCACTCTGAATGACTTGTTATTTTTTTAAGTAATGATAGGTATGTCTTTTACACCACCACCATAAGGGTAGGATTATCTTTCTACACCACCAATGTTCTTGTTGCTTAATATTATATTGTGTCATCCACATTTTCAAACTTGTTTTTGTTAACCACAACACCATTTATACATCAACTTAGAAATCATGTTCAAGGATCGTCTTGTCTTTTTACCCCGACCATCGTATAGTTCTTGTTGGAGATGAGAGACCCGCTAAGTTTACTAATGATAATTAAAGCTTAGTTAAAACCCACAAACATTATATAGTTAAAGTTTTAAGGACAATAATTAAATGAACATCGCATCTTGTCACTCACAGTTTCATATTCCATCTTGTTGAAGATGGCATTATGAATGTCTTGTGGTTTTTTCACGTAAGGGTAGGTTTGTCGTTCTACGCCAACATCGTGCAACTCTAATTTTTCTTCTTTTATATAAACAAGTTGTTATTGTAGCCATCGGGAGAGTACTAGTTGTTGAACACCTTATCTTGTGATTCATAGTTCCACACCATCTTGTTGAACACAACACCATCTATGCATCAACATACATATTTATTTCACCGGTAGTTTTGTCTTCCTACCCTAAAAATATGTAATCGTGCTATTTATATCTTTTTACACAACCATTTATCGTGCAACTTATAATAAAAGTACTTGTTGGAGTCGAACGTCACACTCAATTCGCATTACCAAATTAAATGTGCTCAAATCCCACATGGGTTATGTTGTTAGAGTTTCATTACTTATGACTAACAGAACATTGTGTATTGTCACACACAATTTCACATTCCGTCAACAGAACATCATATCGTGTCACACACAATTTCAAATTTTGTCTGATTCAAGATCACATCATGAATACCCTATCATTGTTTTCTCACATAGGGTTATGTTAGTCTTTCTACCCCGCCTTCGTGTAGCCACCTCATTTCTCTCATTTCGCTCGGTCAATCGCCAACCACAACCATCAGCAAAATACATGTTCTCAAACATCATCTCCTATCATTCACACTTTTACAATTTCTATTGTTGAATATGGCGTCCTGTAAACCAACATTCCTTTTCAGTTTCCGGATAGTTTTGTGTTTTTACCCCTTCGATGTGTAGACTTGATATTTATTAATTTTTGCATGTTTTTAGCATATTAGACATCAATAAAACTACGTATTGAAAATGATCCCATCAAAATTAAAGTACGGTGAATACCCACGTGAGTTATGTTGTTAGAGTTTCCTTAATTATAACTAACGGAACATTATGCCTTGTCACGCACAATTTCACATTCAGTCAACAAAACATCATGTCTTGTCACACACAATTTTACTTTCTGTCTTGCTAAAGATGACATCATCAATACCCTATCATTGTTTTCTCACATAGAGGTATGTTTGTCTTTCTACCCCACCTTCGTGTAGCCACCTTATTTTTCTCATTTCACCTAGTCAATCACCAACAGGAGCCATCACCAAAATACGTGTTCTCGAACATCATCTCCTATCATTCACACTTTCACGCTTTATCTTGTTGAACATAGTGTCACATAACATCATCATCCTTTTTCAGTTTGGGGGTGTTTTTGTGTTTTTACCCCACTGATGTGTACACTTGTTATTTATCACTTTTTGCATGTATTTTCACAAACTTGCCATCAATAAAAGTACTCATTGTAAACGATCGCATCAAACTTAAAGTATGGTGAATACACACATGCATTATATTGTTAGATTTTAAGTTATATGTAACTGAACATCATACCTTGTCAATGACACTTCCACAATTCATCTTATTGTACATGGGATTATGAATGTCTTTCCTAATGTTTTGTCATACAAGGATAGGTTTGCCTTTTTACACTGTCATCGTATACTTTTCCAATTTTTCTCATTTAATCTAAGCAATCTCTAACAATATTCATCACCAACGTATGTGTTGCTTAACAGCATATCGTGTCATCCATATTTTCAAACTTGTTTTTGTTGACCACAATGCCTTATATACATTGAAATAGATATCTACTTGAGTGGTAGTTTTGTCTTTTTACCCTCACCATCGTGAAGTCCTTGTTGGAGATGATAGACCCGCTTAGTTCGCTAATGACAATTAAAATTTGGTGAAAACCCACAAACATTGTTTGGTTAAAGTTACAAGAATAATAAGTAATTGAACACTACAAGAAAAACTCCAAATAACGACGGATATTGGCGATAGATTTTTTCGGTCGCCCATTAGCGACGGCTTAGCGAGAGCAAAATATTTGTCGCTACCATTCAAATTATTTATGAAATTAGCGACGAAAATTAGTCTGACGCTAATCTGTCGCTACCTAACGACGGATTAGAGACGTACCAATTTTGTCGCTACTCCGTCCCACAGTTGCGACGGAATAGGCGATGCATTTTGCTATCGCTAATCCGTCGCTAAATTTTCCATAAATCCCTAATTCGAGTCACTTTTCCATTTCTTTTCTCTGTTGTCGGCCATCGAGCTCTCATCGGTCGCCCTCCCGTCGACCTACCGTCGGTTGCCCGCCTCCCCACGACCTCTCGTTGACCGCCTGCCGCCCCACGACCTCCCATCGACCACCCGCCACCCCGCATCCTCCCATCGCCCACCCGTCGGTCGTCGTCCTCTCGTCCGACAACCGGAGGTGACCCCGCACCCCTCTTCTTCACCTTCCTCTTGGTCCCACCCCTCTCACTCTCTTTCGAGTTTTCGGAAGGCCGGCAACCTGAAACAGTGCCCTCCCCTCTCTCAGTTTTGTTGTCGGGAGGTCGGTGGCCCCCTACCGCGTCTCTCACCCCCTCACTCTCTTTCGGGTTGTCGGAGGGTCGGCAACCCCTGCCATTCCCTCCCCTCTCTCTGTTTCGATTTGCCGGAGGGTGGGTTATTCAAAAAGTGCCCTCCTCTCTCTCTGTTTCATTGCCGGGAGGCCGACACGTGGCTGGTGGCCCCCTGCCGCGTCTCTCGCCCCCTCACTCTCTTTCGGGTTGCCAGAGGGTTGGCAACCCCTGTCGTGCCCTCCCCCTCTCTCTTTTTCGTTGCGGGGAGGTTGGTGGCCCCCTACCGCGCCTCTCGCCCCCCTTACTCTCTTTCGGCTTGCCGGAGGGCCGACAACTCCTGTTGTGCCCTCCATGCTCTTTGTTTCGTTGTCGGGGTCCGGCAAGAGGCCGGTGGACCCCTACCGCGTCTCTTGCCCCCCTCACTCTGTTTCGAGTTGCTGGAGGGCCAGCAACCCCTATCGTGCCCTCCCCTCTCTTTATTTTGTTGCCGAGAGGCCGGCAATAGGTCGGTGGCCCCCTATCGTGTCTCTCGCCCCCTCACTCTCTTTCAGGTTGTCGGACCCCTGTCGTGCCCTCCCCTCTCTTTGTTTTGGGTTGTCGGAGGCCCGAAAATCCGAAATAGTTCCCTCCCTTTTCTCTGTTTCGTTGCCAGGAGGCCGGCAGGTGGTCGGTGCCCCCCTGCCATGTCTCTCTCCCCCTCTCTCTCTTTCGGGTTTTGGGTGGCCGACAGGAGGCCGCTCGACCCCCTCTTATTTTTTTGCAAGGGAGGGGCCGAGCCCCCTTCCTGTTAATTTTTTTTGCCAGAGAGGGGTCGAACCTCCTCCCTGTATTGTTTTGTATATATATTTTTTGCAAGTACGTTGCTGAGCAAATTGCGCGATGCTTATTGCTAATGTTATTTAATTTTTTGGATGCAACACTTTTCTGTTCATACACTCACTCAGTTGTTGATATCTAGGATTGTTTTGATGGAGTTTGGAGATCATACTGAGCATGATTTTAATGTATGTAAATAGAAGTGTTCTTATTTTTTTAGTACAGATTTCATGCTAGGCATGATAGTAGTTAGCGGGATATTAGAGTGTGATTGCTGCATGTACATGTTTGACTTTTTTTTATATAAATGATTTGAATATATTGCAATGTTTGATGTGATTGTATTCATGCTTGCATATAGTTACTTTTAATTTGATTATGACTTTCATGTGAAATTGTATAATGAAAGCATGCTTCAAATGAATGTATCGTGTTATGAATAGTTTGCACATGAAAATATTAAGTTATCAATGCATGCATCATAGTTCTTGTGATTGTATGACATTATATATATTTATATTATATATATATATGTGTGTGTAATATATATCAAATATATAACATGCATCATATATTGCGTGGTAAATTTGAAATTTTCTTCATCATAGCATTCTGATGCTTCTCTTTTAATTGGTTAGGATATTATTCATAACATCATACGATAAAACCTTTCAGTCGACTGTTGTTAAATTTTTTTCTAAAAACAAACATTCTATCTGGTCGACTGATAAAACCTTCAGTCGACTGCTGCTAAATTTTCTAGAAAATAGACATTATGTCCGATCGACTAAGAGTCGATTAGTCCATTAATTCAGAAAGTTAACGTTTTAGCTTAGAAAAATCTGGCGCGAAAAAGTTGGTCAACTGGTGAGTCTGTTGGTCGACTAATAAATATGAAAAATTAAGTAAAAAGTTTTTTAAAATAATTTTCATGAAGGGTTCTTTTAGAAAAGTTTTTCTAAAGACTTTTTATGTGAAATGCAATCCAAATATACACTCTAAGTAAGGCTCTTACAAGATTCTAAGACATTTAATGAATTTTATATTTGCACACTAGTCTTCAAAGATTCTTCATTGAATTCTTCAATTCTTGTCATCTTTCGTCATTGCCTTAGCTGAAATACAGTTGATTCACTTGTTCATTATCAAAACCTTGTACTTGAAGTATCATGTACAGCTTCATTGTCGTAATAGTTGAAGATGGCACTATGAATGACTTGTTATTTTTTCATGTAATGATAGGTTTGTCTTTTTAGACCACCACCATAACGGTAGGTTTGTCTTTCTACACCACCAATTTTCTTGATGGTTAATATCATATTGTGTCTTCTATATTTTCAAACTTGTTCTTGTTGACTACAACACCATGTATACATCAACATAAAAATCAAATTCAAGGGTAGTTTTGTCTTTTTACCCCAACCCTCGTATAGTCCTTGTTGGAGATGAGAGACCCGCTAGGTTCGCTAATGATTATTAAAGTTTAGTGAAAACCCACAAATATTATATAGTTAAAGTTTTAAAGACAATAACTAAATGAACATCGTATCTTGTCACCCACAGTTTCATATTCCATCTTGTTGAAGATAACATTATAAATGTCTTGTTATTTTTTCAGGTAAGGGTAGGTTTGTCTGTATACCCTGCCTTCGTATAGCTCTCATATTTTTCTTATGTTATGTGGACAAGATCTTATTGTAGCCATCATGAGAGTACTAGCTATTGAACATCTTATCTTATTATTCACACTTTCACACCATCTTGTTGAATATGACACAATCTATGCATCAACATACGTATTTATTTCACAGGTAGTTTTGTCTTTCTACCCCAAAACTCTGTAGTCGTGGTTTTTGTATCTTTTCGCAAACTCTTTTCTCATGCAACATATAACAAAAGTACTTGTTGGAGTAAAAAATCTCACCCAATTTGCATTAGCAAATTAAAATATGCTCAAAACCCATGTGTTTTGTTGTTAGAGTTTTAATGATTATAACTAATAGAACATTGTCTTGTCATACACAATTTCATATTCTGAGAACAAAACATTGTTGTATATGGGTTTTGAGCATATTTTAATTTGTTAGTGAGAATTAAGTGGGACTTTAGACTCCAACAAGTACTTTCATAGTAAGTTGCATTAGAAAAGGATCTACGAAAAGATATAAATACCACAACTATAAAGTGGTGGGGTTGGAAGACAAAACTACCGCTGAAATAGAGATGTATGTTGATGCATACACTGTGTCGTGTTCAACAAGATCGTGCAAAAGTATGAATTATAACGCGTGTGGGTGTTTCCTATACTTTAATTTTGATGTGATCTTCAACAATTGGGTATTCATGATGTCTTCTTCAACAAGAAAAACAAACGTACCCTTATGTCAGAAAATAATGATAGGGTATTCATGATGTAAACTTCAACAAGACGGAATGTTAAATTGTGTGTGAAAAGACACGATGTTCTGTTGACGAAATATGAAATTGTGTGTTACAAAACTATAAGAACATAACTCATGTGGGTTTTGAACATACATTAATCTGGTAGTGCGAATTGAGTAGGGCTTTCAACTTCAACAAGTACTTTTATGATAAGTAACATAAGAAAAAGGTCCACGGAAAGATATAAATACCACGACTACAAAGTGGAGGGGTTGGAAGATAAAACTATCCCTAAACGAGTGTGAAGTACATTTGTTATGGATTTTTTTATAGATTAACCAAATCAAATAAAATTAATGTCAAAGTTACACGGCGAAAGGGTAAAATGATAAACTTATCCTTGTATGAAAAAGCAATTATATAAATTCAAAGTCATATATACATCAACATAAACATCTACTTCAGGGGTAGTTTTCTCTTTTTACCCACACCATCATGAAGTCCTTGTTGGAGACGATAAACCCGCTTAGTTCGCTAATGATAATTAAAGTTTGGTGAAAATACACAAACATCGTATAGTTATAGTTATAAGGATAATAAGTAACTGAGCATCGTATCTTGTCACTCACACTTTCATATTTCATCATGTTGAAGGTGGCACTATGAATGACTTCTTATTGTTTTCTCATCCTATCTTGTCACTCACACTTGCAAAAAAACACAAAAATCATGTTTTAGACCTTTACTGGTGCACTAAAAATGTACTCGTAAAGGGTCTGGCACCTTTACTGGCGCTTTGAATACGGTAAAGACTTTTTTCATAAATGTGCTCGGCTTTTAGTAGAGAATTAAAAGCGTCAGTAAAAGTCCCAGTCCCTTTATTGGCACTGTTAGTGCTACAATAAAGGTTAAAAATGTGATTTTTTCATTTTTTGCATGCTGACCATCCATCAACATGCACGATGGATGGTCAATGCGCTTTAGCTTGGATTTAACACTAATATGGTTTAACAGAGACCCAATATACTCTCTCTATATATATATATAGAGAGAAAGGTGGTAGCTGCTAGCCACTTTTCTAGCTAACCACAAGCTAACCAGGTTTTTTGAAGGATTTTTTTCATGTTTTTGACATGGTCAATTTATTGTTAAATTTCATGTTGGATCATGTTCTTTAGATAAAAAATATGATTTTTTATGCCTTAAATATTTATGAAAATATTAAACTGACAATTTTAAACCTTTTCAAAACCTACCTGCATATCAAAATTGGATGCTGCAAGAGTTATTCTTATAAAAGCAAGTGTTATGGTTGGATTTAAGGAAAACATGAAAAAAACCTTCCAAAAAGCCTGGTTAGCTGGTGGTTAGCTTCTATTACCTTCTCTCTCTTTATATATATATATATATATATAGTTAATATAGTTAATTGCTGCCTCCTACAGCGCGTGGCTACACTTTGTTTCTGCATTGTTATTGTTTTTATCCTCCTCATCTTTATTCCTTATCTATATGACGTCTGCAGCTATAGGAATCTCAACCTTTCCTGGATGCCTAATTTGACTTTCAGAAGACACATCAGCGGTAATATAGTTAAGGTAGTAATGTAATAAAAAGTTAAATAGGTGATGATGATCTATTCTTATTTGTTTGGTTCAGCACAGTGATGACCATTCAAGAAAATATAGCCATAAATAGTGACCCATGTTTTTCCCTTGATTGACGATTGACGTCCTGCTTTCAATTCTTATTCTTACCCTTGGAATGGCATTATACATTTTCAATGTTGTTGCTCCAAGGCCTTTGTAGAATTAGCTGTTATATACAGAAGTCCGAGTTTGGTGGCTGGAGGAGCTTTCCTCCAAGATCAAAAGCAAAACTCATTGTTAGAGCAGTACAAGAGAATGGGGGTCGTCTGCGGTTGGTTGATATCATCCGCTTTATCCCCGAGCTCTCTAGGAACTACTTCAGAAGCCGTCCCCGCAGGGCACTCTTTGGTGGCATCTCATTGCTAGGTGGCTTTTATGCTGCACAGACCATTTCTTTGTCTTTTGGTGGTTTAGTAGTTAATGATGTAATTGCTTCAGTAATCTGTGTCAGCCTAACAGAGTACGTGACTAAATTCTATTACAGCAGAACCAAACTCAACTTCCCAGTGGCTCTTCTCAACATCTTCAAAATGGGCTTTTCATCGATGCATTCAAGCTAGCCAGCTGAGTATATGTGGTCTTGTTCTGTCTCCAGTGGCTATTATCAGCAATTTCAAAATAGGTTTTTATGATGGCCTTTTCATTGATGGTTTCCAGCTTGCTGGCTGAATATTTGTGTAGAAATGACTCCACTTTGTAAATGGGTTGATTATCCATTCACCATTTTTCCAAGGATAATGATGTCTACTTTGAATTTTAACCTTATCTTTGGTATATGAAGGATCGCAAGACGAGAATGCTAGTGGCTCAGGGAACAAGTAACAATGGACTTTATAAAAATCAAATGTTTGCAGTCGAATCTAGACAATAAAGAGGTGAATGTTGGAGAATGCACCAGCATAGATCATCCAGCCATGCGAGTAGTACTTCATCTCGTCAAGAAGTGCGGTCTTCCTTTTAGTGATGGTTCTAGAAGTAGTGTTTGTGAAGCGTATCAACAAGTCAAAAGTCACACTTTGCCATTTGACTATTTTTCTTATAAAGTGTTTGGACCTCTTGAATGTGTGGGGGACTAGACCCGATTACTTCTTCTAGAGGTTTTAGGTACTATGTGCACTTTGTTGTTACTTATTCCAGATTTACATGAATTTGTATTATAAAAAAAATCTGACGTACTTTATGTTTCTTGAGTCTTCAAAACTCTTATTATAAATCTCATTGGTTGATCCATCAAGTTACTTCAAAGCGACTGGGGTGGTATTCAATGTTTGTGTACTTACGATCATGCGATATTGACCATCGTATTTCATGTCCTCGCACACATGAGCAGAATGGGTCAGCTAAACGCAAACATAGGCATATTGTAGAAATTGGATTAACCCTTCTTGCTCAATCCGTAGTTCCTCTACAATTTTGGGACTATGCCTTCATTTCAGCTGCATATTTGATAAATCGCCTTACTTCGCCTGTCATAAATATGAAATCACGTTATTTTTTACTTTTTAATTGTGCCCCAGAGTACACATTTCTCAAAGTTTTTGAGTGTGCCGGTTACTCATGCTTGCACCCTTATAACCAACATAAACTTGATTTTCGTAGTACTCGGTGTGTCTTTCTTGGCTATAGCAACCAACATAAAGGTTACGTGTGTCTTGACTAGCGTAGTGGTAAGACCTTGGTTGCTAAAAATGTGACTGTTGATGAATCATTCTTCCCGTTTAAAGAAGCATTTATGCCAGCCTCCTCACTTAACTTGTCGCCTTTGCCTCCAAGCATTCCTATGGTTATCTTTCTTCCCACTCTCTCTCTTCCTAGCATGCCCCAACATTCGGTTGCTCAACCCTCTCCCAATCACCCTACCCGATCCATGTAGGCCTTTGTAGACACACTTACTCCAGCCGAGTCTCCCCATCCCACTTCTCCTATACCGCCAGCCCCTACTTGTTCCCCTACTATGAGTTATGAGTCTCATCCCCTAGAATCCGTGTCTATTCCTCCGTCACCTTAAACTCACCACATGGCTACTCGATCTCAAATCGGCTCCCTTAAACTGAACGCCTTTTGTGTTACCAAGTATCTCATACATTCTACTTTCCTTATTGAGCTTCATCGTAATCGTGAACCCACTTGTTTTTTGCAAGCTCACAAGGACCCACATTGGCATCAGGTTATGCTCCAAAAAATTAAAGCTCTAATAACAAAATTGGGACATGGACACTAGAGCCTCCATCTCCTAGTCACAATGTTGTTGGGTGCAAGTGGATATTCAAAATCAAGCGCCGCGTAGATGGCTCTCTTGAAAGGTACAAGGCTCGCTTAGCTTGCTTGGTTGCCAAAAGATATACGCAAAAAGCTGGGGTTGATTATTTTGAGACATTTAGCCCAGTAGTTAAGCTCAATAGCATCCACACGGTCATTGCCATTGTCGTTCACTTTGGTTGGGACATTCGTCAACTTGATGTCTATAATGCTTTTCTCCATGGGTGCCTGACAGAGGATGTCTATACGGTTCAACCTCTAGGATTTTTAGATCCGCATTATCCAAATCATGTATGCAAGTTACACAAGGCTCTTTATGGTCTCGAGCAAGCTCAGCGAGCCTGGTTCCATCGTTTAAGCATTTTTCTTTAAGAACTTTGTTTTGTTGGCTCCCGTGAAGATGCATCGTTGTTTATTTATAATCATGACTTTGTTCTATCTATGTGGATGATGTAAAACCCAAGATTTTTCTATGATAATAAAATGAATAAATGATGAATTATTGATGCATCTATGACTATAATTGTGAATTATTGATTTCAATTAATTATAAACTTTTGTTTCAAGTTATGAAGAATATTTCAAGAATAATTGAAAAAGCTAAAGTATGAAGTCTAAACGAGTTAGAGTGGTTTCAGATCTTAGAATTTAGTTCTGGATCTAAAATCGATATTTGGATCCAATATGGATCTAAAGTGTTATTTTGGATTTGATCTAATTTTAAACATTAATTGGAGCCAATGGTCATGGATTGGACCCTCATAAGGGACGTCCTATGTGACCTCCCCCCCCCTCCCATTTGGATCTAAGAGTCCATATGAATTAAAATATTAACTACTTACACTTCTTCACATGAGAGCAACAATCGTAGTCCATGGTTAATAGTATCTTATCCTTAAGATTTTCTTGACCATCATCTGAAGACTAATGTGTCCTCCACAGAGACCACCATGAAATTCAACCTTTTGAATCTCCTCCTCATCCAAGCATGCAAGGAGTTCACTATTGTAGGCCCTTTCATAGAGGACTCCGCCTAAAAGGTAATATCTTTGGGTCAGTCACTCAAACTATTAAAAGTAAATGATTTATTAATAATGCACGTAAAATGCATATATGAAATAGGACAAGTAGTCCCATATATATACAAGAGCCAAGAAGTAAAGGGGACCAAAGTAATCTTGGGGAGCTCCCAATGGCCAGAATATCTAGCCGTTGGGAGGCCCCAAAGGCTATTTAGGTCAATTAACCAAAATGCCCTTAAGCAAAAACCTAAAATATATTCTAAAATGAAAGAGTAATATATATATATATATATATATATATTAACAAGAAATTCTTACAATAGTTTGGAACCGCCACAAATCCATTATTGTCATTTGTTGTCCTGAATGTGAGCTTGCAAGGTGGAAGATATCAGCAGGAAGTCATTGTCGGTTGCAACAGTTAAGCAACACATGTATATCTCTATTGCCATTGATGTAACTCTACTGCAATTTTCCTCTTAGCAAAGATATCAATTGACTTGGTTCATTGATGCCTATCTCCAGAAAACGAGAGTGGGAAATTATAGAATTTTGAAAATCTTTATGAAGGACGCGTAGGGAATTAGTATGTGTGGACAGTAAATGAAAACAGGGCATTTTCCCATTGCCTGCAGTGGCACCATACAAGTGGTGCTCACACTCGTGCGTTCCTCTAGGATCAAATACAAACATTTAATCTGTTTCATTCATTCTATACTAGTCAAGGTTGCTGCTACTGTAGGGCTTCCATGCCTATGCAATTCTATGCAACTCATCACTTGCAACTTGATGCTACAGAATTTGACTATGCAGTGATAAACTATACATGGTGCAATTCAGATTGGCCCCTAGCCAAATGGTTGCAGTGCATGACAAGTTCCTTTGTATATTCTTCAAATTCTTCGTTATGCTCATTCTTCTTTTTATTATCTTCTACAAGTCCATTTTCCCTGTATACTTCATCTGAATCAACACTCAACACCCTGTTTTGGATTCATCTTCTAATTCATCCTTTCCCTCATTGATGAGAAGGAAGAATGGACAAAGATCAACCTTCAATAGGGTCTGATCGATTTCCTTGCATGGTTGTGCAAACAAGGATGCAAGATCTGCTTGCATTAATGTGTACTCTGCTGCTGCATTTTCATCAGTCTTTTCTTGTCCTTCAAGTGAAGTCTATCTTCATAGAGCAAGGACATGAATTCTTCATATCCCAATTCTAAAATGCCACATAGAGACCAATGTATTTTCTCTAAGGTCTCCTTAAGATGACTTGGGCTGTCAAGAACCTTCATGTATGTTTCTCTAGACCTTCATGTATGTTTCTCTAGCTCGCCGCTTCTCGATCTCAACATAGAATCGTTGAATCTTCTCAATTATTGCATTCACCCCAGTTGAGGCTGCCATCTTCTAATAATACACATCAACTCCATATTCATTAAATGAAAAATTTCCCTGATCTCATCATTCTTCTTGGCTGCCATCTTCTAATAATCTCACTTCACACAACAATTTCTCTGCAACTAGCTGCACTGGAACTTGTAGAGGCCAATTGGGTTCTATATAGGTTAGGTTTAGGCCAAGGCTTGATTTGGTCTTGAATAGTGTCTTGAAAGGCCACAGTCAAAATTTGAGCTCAAATAGTTAGATCTGATTCAGGTTAAGTGGTTCTCAATGGAAACAAGTCTAGGTTAGTACAGGTTTAGAAAAAATGCACGAAAGTAGAAATGGGTTGCACCTAAAAAATCATATCCCACAATTCAGGTGTCTCAAAATTCTAAAATTTTGAAGGTGTCAAAGTAACGTGGAGGTAACACTTGTCAACATTTAAGAGCAATTGGCTAGGTTTAGGTAGGGTTTATGGTTAACAAAGTGAGTACAGGTATGATTTCCCAACTTCAGGAAGTACACAATCAAGTAAATATTAAAATATGTATTATATATATATATATATTGAGGTAATATGCAATGACCATTAGGGGCATTTTGATCTTTTTACACTTATAATAGGTTCTGTCTACTAGGGACAGATTTGTCTTTTTTCAGTTTTTTATTTTTTTATTTTATTTTTTGTCTTTTTATAGCTGTTGGAATCTCCCAATGACTTTTTGGAAGCTCCTCTAGGCCCTATATCTCATGTATACTTAAGTCTGATTTCAAAGTAATATTTATATACTTAAGTCTGATTTGGATGGAGAATATATGTCAAAATATTTTTAAAATTATTTAAAATAAAATAGAATTTGTCATTAAAGATCTTGCCTCAGAACCCCTCAACATAATGGGTTGGCAGAAAAAAAATATAACATATCATAAAAACCGCTTGAACCCTACTTATCTCTAATGATATTCCTACAAAATTTTGGGCCAAAGTCGTTTTGACTTTAACTTATTTGATAAATAGAATGCCTTCATCATCTTTACTAAATATTTCATCATTCAAAAAATTATTTAACATGGCACAAGATTTCAAGCGATTACAGATTTTTTATTGCAAATGCTTTGATCTTTCTCGTAAAAATGATAAGTTGTCACCAAACTCTATTGAATGTGTCTTTGTTGGATATGGAGAAAACAAAAAAGGTTACGAGTGTTTTGATTCTAAAAACCTAAAAACTATGTCTCTAAGGATGTTACTCTTGAAAATGAGAATGGTTTGGATAAAAAGAATAACAAAGAGGAAGTAGACTATACATTTTTGTTTGATCTTTTGTCAAAAGAAGAATGTGATTCTTGTGAACTGAATGCAGAGCCGGACCTGTAAAGAGGCCACTGAGGCTTGGGCCTCAGGGCCCCTGGGCCCAAAAAAAAAATTAGGGGCCCATTTTTAAGGCCCGAGCTCCCCTATTTTTATTTAATATAATATAAATATTTGTAATATTATATTTGTTTAATGTGAATGCACATTTTATTGTTATTTTGATTCTTTAAAAAAAAATTCGGAGGCGCTGCCCCCTCCTACTATTAATAGGGGGCCCATTTTTCCCCTCCGCCTCAGGCCCCATAAAACACAGGTACGGCTCTGACTGAATGATTGTGAAATAAATCATAATGGTAATTCTATTTATGATAACTCTTTAGATAGTGATGTTAATGATGAACATCAGGATGTTAATGATAATTTAGAGTCACCTCATAGTGATGATAATTTGATTGAGAATCCTTCTAATGATATATAAGTCTATACCGGACGTGAGAAAAGAGACCAACCATGTGTTTTTGAAAAGTATTCACAAGGTCTACCCATATAAGAGTCACCACTTGGAGATCCAACCGAGCATCTATTCCACCAAATAGCTTTGTGTCCTATGAATCCTTTTCTCTAAACTATAGAGTTTTTTTAATAACATTCAATTCCTATAATGAGTTGTCACATCATTGGATTGAAACATGAATATAAAATTAGAAGCCCTTCGTAAGGCCAACACTTAGGAAGTATTTAACTTACCTTTAAGAAAGAAACTTGTAGAATGTAGACGAGTATTTAAGGTCAAAAATAAAAGTGATGAAACTCTAAAAATATATAAATATAGGTTAGTTGGTAAAAGGGTATTCTCAAGAGTACATAATTGATTATGAAGAAACCTTTGCACCAATAGCGAGGATAACTAGTGTTAGAACCCTAATAGTTGTTTCCATCCAAAAATGACTCATTTACCAATTAGATGTCGAAAATATTTTTCTCAATGAAAAAGTTTACATGAATCCTTCATCGAAGTTTGATATTGAAAAAGGCTCCCCGATCCAACCTATCCAAATTTGGGTCTGGCGCGTAGCTGAGGACTAGACCCGATCCATATTCAATCGGCGAATCATCCCAATATTATACCAACCAGACCCCATACTTGCACCAGAACCAACCCATTAACCCGTCTCCGATCCAAAACCCAATACCATACCCGACCCAACACCACTATCCTAGCCCGACCCACAACCCAAACCCGTATTATCCTATTCCTACCCCCTAGAGCCCGAGACCCGACTAGCCCTTCCACTTATAGCAGGGCCACCTGTCATATTGGTGCCACAACGCCGACCGCAGATGGTTCTCACTCACGGGCGAGCCAGACAGAGACAGATTCCTATGCAGCTTCAGCAGGGACCGACGCAACCAGAGCGCCGACCACAGGTCGTCGGAGTTCGTCAGCATCAATTATCAGAAGAGCAGTATCGTGGTGAAGGAGATGAGGTCGTGATGGATGATGATGCCTTCTGGAACGAGTACCCCACAAGCATGGAGGAGGCTCGTCAGCAGAGAGTACCAGAGCGCCCCTCCACGTACGAGGTGAAGCTGGAGCTTCCAGAGTTCGCAAGACGATTCAATGCGAAGCAGTTCTTCGACTGGTCTTATGTCGTCCAGTTCTTCTTCGACTACCACGATGTTGCTAAGCACCGTCATGTCTCCCTAGCCTCTACTCGGTTGAGAGGCCTAGCGCAGACATGGTGGGTTGAGCTGCAGAGGTCGAGGGAGCGACAGAGACTAGGGCGCGTATAGACTTGGGAGGAAATGCAGCGGTTGATGCAGTCTAAGTTTGTGTCGTCAGATCACGCTGAGAGAGCCTACAAGGAGTACATTACCTTGCGGCAAGGCACCAGTATTGTAGCGAAGTATACTGTTGAGTTTCATCGCCTATCCCTGCGAGTGCAGATCAAGGAGACCGCCCGCCGGCAGGTCACGAGGTATATTTCTGGTCTTCGTCCTGCTATTTTTGATGACTTCAGTTGTATCACAGTCGAATCATTAGATCAGGCAAACAGTTATGCCATGAATGTGGAGGAAAAATTGAAAAGGAGGCAAGAATATAGGACATCCCGTAGTGATCAGTCCAGTCAACCTAAGTCGAGTTTCCCAACCAGGGGAGCAAGCTCCCCTGGGAAAGAAGACTCAAAGTCCAACCCTAGCAAACCTGATCAGTCCGGACCTGCATACCATACCAGATCCAAAGCTAAGCTCAGTGAGTCTATCGTTCGTTGTTTTAGGTGTCAAGAACTAGATCATATTGTGTCCAAGTGTCCCACCGTGAGTAAGAACACCCATCTGGCGGAGGGCATTTTTGAGTCAGTGTCCGATAGTGAGAGTGAGGGTGAGTCGCTTGTTGAGGGAGATGACGAGATGAAAGTCGTTGAGTTCGACGACAACATTAAAAATTTGTTAACCATCCATCATGTTTTGACCACATCCCGAGAGTCGGCCCCGACAAAATGGTTGCGAAATAATATTTTTAGAACCCGGTGCAACTGTAAGGGGCGTGCGTGTGATGTTATCATTGATATCGGGGCGTGCGAGAATATGGTGTCCGAGAGTGTCGTGTCCACCTTGAACCTAAAAACAGAAAAACTATCTCAACCTTATAAGATGGCATGGTTCAAGAAAGGAAACGAGGTACCTATCACCCTGTGCTGTCTAGTTCGGTTTTCCATGGGAGAGCATTACCACGATGAAGTGTGGTGTGATGTGACCCCTATGAGTGCTTGTCACATTGGGTTCGACTTCTTTTGTTCCAAGCTTTCTTTTCTTGCTTCACGTGTTCTGCGTTATTTTGCACTGCATGACCGTGCATTGCTAGGAGCATCAAAATAGCAGTCGGGGCAACACCAAGTCTATCACGACATCAACGGCCATCAGCGTGTGGCTCGACGTGGTCGTGGTATTCTGTATATTGCACGATCAAGAAGTGTTTCAGTTTGTCCTCACGCTGCATCACAACCTCTCCTATCTCGACACAAGCTAACCCCCTATACCTTCTTCCTTGTTTCCCACCGCATTCAACCTATATCTTCAGCATTTTCCTTGTGCTGCCTACACCACCATTACATTTTTAATTCTTAAGTGAATGTACCAAATCTCTCTCTCTCTCTCTCTCTCTCTCTCTCTCTCTCTATATATATATATATATATATATATATATATATATATATATATATATATATATATATATATATATATATAGAGAGAGAGAGAGAGAGAGAGAGCACTTTGTAATGGATGAGCAAATCGTCCAATGTTATCGGACAAGCGACAATTAGTGACCGTTGCGGATCACGATGAATGCACGCCCGACATTTCACCCATCCATTCTCACGGGTTTTCCTATATATATATATATATATATATATATATATATATATATATATATATATATATATATATATATATATATATATATATATATATATATATATATATATATATATATATATATAGAGCGAGAGAGAGAGAGAGCGAGAGAGAGAGAGAGAGAGTAACATGTAACTACGAATGAGCAAATCATCCAATGTTATCGGACAAACGACAATTAGTAACCTTTGCAGATCGCGATGAATGCACGTCCAACATTTCACCCATCTATTCTCACGGATTTTTAAAAGGTTTTTTCATGTTTTCTTCAAATTTGATATTACAAATGATGTGCTTGTTATGGTCAATTTACTAAGAAACGAAGATTGGATCATGGTTTTTCAATAAAAAACATGATTTTTAAGCCTTGAATATTTATGAAAATCTTAGACAATCAATTTTTAATTTTTAAACCTTATAAAAACCTACCAGCGTATCATAATTGAATAATTCAAGAATCATTTTTTATAAAATCAAACATGCAGAACTAGGGCTAGTAAACAAGCTGAACAAGCCAAGCTTGAAGTTGCCTTATTCTTGTGGTGAGCCAAGCCGAGTTCGAGCTCATAATGAGCCCGAGTTAAACATGTCAAGTTTGAGTTGGCTTGTTTATAGAAAAAATACATTGGTTTAGAGCTTGAACAATTAATATTAAAAAAAATACATATAAAATATATCTAAATATGTTTTTTAATACCTAACGAGCTTTTATGAGCCGAGTCAAGTACCTATTATTCATATTGTCAAGCCTATTTTACAAGTTAGAATGAGCTCTTTATGAGCTGAACATGAGCCAAGACTTATGTAAACATGTACAGACAGATTTAAGGAAAACAAGGAAAAACCACTTCAAAAGCCTGATTAGCTAGAAGCGAGAAGAGCAACATTGAACAGCTGATCGTGTGTGCGATCAGCGGTGTGTTCAACTGCACATTCAATGTTACTCTCTGTAATGAAAACCTACCCAATAAAAACCCAACCAAACCTACCCAAGAAGAAACATTTATCAAATTTTCGGTTTTTTTCAAAATCCTGCCCTTACAGATGTGATCTATGCGCTTGTTTTTACAGGAATCAGTTCTTGGAACATTTGATTCCGATGCATGGATATGTTTTTATAAGGTTTCATAAATCAACGGCCTACAATTTCATAAATTTTCAAGGCTCCAAGTACCATTTTTTTTATCTAAAATGCATGATCCAAGTGTCAATTTCTAGTAAATCAATCATGCATAACACATATGGAAGGTCAGAATTTCGAAAAAACATTGAAAATCCGATAAATGTTTCTTATTGGGTAGGTTATTATATATATATGGAAGGGGGGTGTCAAACTAAAGGAAAGTCCAAAATTTACAACCAACGATAATCGGACGGCACCTCTTCAATGCTTGAGCATCTCATTGGACTTCATATTTGCTCTTTATAATTTATTTAGTAAGAAATATATGCTTTACGCAGACTTTTTGACATATAAACATATATTTTGAAACATGAAAAATCAACAGCTCACAATGCATTTAAAATTGTACAATACAACCACCAAGGTGATATCATATGTGGTAAGAGGGGTCCTGTGCCAAGATGAAGGCCAGGTTCAAATCCCTCTGCCACATGGGGCTTAAGAGTTATCTGGTAGGAGTCTGACTAACCCCAACATGCCTTTCAAAAAAACAATGTACAATACAAGGTACTGTGGGCCGTTGACTTTTAGCATTTTAAAAAATGCATCTAACCATCAAAAAATTCATAATCCAAAATATGTCACTCACTAAATGAATGATAAAAAACCAATATGTAAAGTCCGATCATGAAAAACTCAATCATTAGAAAATGGATGCCATTGATTATCATTGGTTGTAAATTTTGGACCTTCCCTTCCCGTTTTATATATATATATATATATATATATATATATATATATATATATATATATATATATATATATATATATATATATATATATATATATATAGGACAAATGTGTTCCTTAGGCCCCCTTTTTGTTAGGTCTTGTTAGGCCCCTTCAAAAATCATAGTTTCAAGTATTTTTTCCTGTCTAACACGGTAGATGTGATGTATGTTTTGTTTAGTGAGAACCAGCTTTTGGATCGCTGAAATCTGTCTGACATCTATAGAGGTTTTTCCGGTGATCCAAAATCAATGGCTAAAAAGGTACCAATTTTTTTTGGCTCATAAAAACGTTTTTTCATTGAAAAAACATGATCCAAAAGTCGATTCCCACTAAATCGGGCATGCTAAACACATAAAACACTTAAAACCTATGGGGCAGAACAGGGCAGAACGAGAAATGGGGCCTAATATGTTCATCTCTCTCTCTCTCTCTCTCTCTCTCTCTCTCTCTCTCTATATATATATATATATATATAATGTGTGTGTGTGAGCATGGTGTCATGCCCATACTGAAACTGTCCGAACACAATTGCTTGAATCCCCAGATATCTCAATCTAAGCTCACAAACGCTATACATATTGAGCATCCTGCATCATTTATACAGAGACTCTAACACTAAGCACTATCCCCCATCTAGAAAAGTGGCTGCATCTGCAACTTCAAGAAATAATCGTAAAAGCCTACTTTATGTTAAGGTCTCTCACTTTGTAATTAAAGTTTAAGATTAACAAGCATAACGACCAACACATGTTATATGATAAAACGCAGAATTGGATTCAACATAGTCCTAGTCCTGCATCACCAAAGAGTTGGATCATAGCTCCAAGAGCCAATGTTCACTAGCAAAACAACAAGACTTATTCAGCTAAAAGGATATGGATGCAGTAGAAAACAAGGGAGAACGCTGCATAGATAACAGTAAAATGAGAACCAGCATGCAGTTTAAGAGAAAACAAGGGAGAACGCTGCATAGATAACACTCTAGAGAGCCTTGAGGATGTCGTCGGCACTGCTGACAGTGAAGGCACCACCTTCTTCAATGTTGGCAAGCTTCACTTGCAGGTTGTCAATCAAGAGTGCAAACCTGCGGGAGCGGACACCAAGCCCTTTCTCAGAGAGATCAAGCTCAAGACCAAGGGCATGGGTATAAGCTGCAGACCCATCAGCAAGAAATTTGACATGCTTGTTGTGGGGGTACGTCTGAGCCCAAGCCTTCATCACAAATGGGTCATTAACTGCAGTAGAAGCTTACATTCAGAATTTGGGGCAACAACTCCAAATAATATTCAGCAGTTATGTAAAGATATTTAATTGAACCAGAATATCTGAACCACTATTCATGATTCAAAAGGCCAACTCTTAATTGAAATGACCGCACTGGAGTTTGCTGAACTTTAACTGAGCCTGCGATGCTTTAGCAACCTTCAGAATCTAACAAACGAGGGAAATGGCCAAAGAAAAGAACTAGCCAACCAGCCATCCATCACGGTGCCGAATTGTTAATGCAGTAAGAGTGATGATACTTGAGAGAAAAGATTATAAAATCTCTTTAGAAAAATGACCCATTTTCTTCCTAGAAGAATTGATTGTGCTGAAAAGATTAAAGCACTTGGGCAAACAGAATGTGCAGTACCCATTACCCAACCATGAATGACAAAGTCATGTGAGTAGCCCAGTGAAATATGCGAACCAAAACAGCTGGTTAATATACAGATCACCGTTTGGCAGAAAGAGCAGAGGTTTATGCAGCATTCTTACAGCATCTTTTGCCAAACGAAATAATGAATCACAAACACATTCACGCAATGTGTTGGTAGTTACTACCAACTTACCATGGATGTGACCATCAAATGCGTGTGTTAAGATAAACACGAAAATGAATTGGTCCATAGAGATTAAATAAGCCTAACAATCTAGAAGCAAGCAGAAGACTGGTTTAAATGCCAGCGAAAGGTATCAGAGGAGCATGAAATTGATTCAAAGTTTTACACAGAAATTAATGAAGAACTGAGAAGCTTGACTGCATACCACTGATGAGGTAAATTTCTTCGATGCCCTTCGATTTCAAATCCTCAGCATGGTCAATGAAGCTGGGGACATGCTGCAAGCTGCAAACAGTAATCTAATCACTGGCTGCCGACAGTTTTTGAAGGAACAAAAGGAAACCATATACCACAAGAATAAGGCCTAATCTTTAGAAACCAAGAGGTATACGATACTATGCCCCACCTGAAAAGCTAAACTACAGTTCTTCATAGTCAAGCCATTTTCATTCCTGCAAAAATTGAGGGATTGGAACCCCAGACCTCCCGGACAACATCGTCTAAACTCCAGTGACCCTACAGACAAATCGACACCCAAAACCCAAAACCGTTTCTTCCCCAAAAGAGGCCCTTTGGATACATACAATACACAAAAAAGTGGGATAAGTTGCGATGTTGCATTAATCTCGATAACACGTCCCCCAGATTATCCCATTCTCTGGATAAATAGGTGCATCCGAATTTCCCACAGTTGGGGATACAGGGAATGCCCGGGAGAATACATACGCATGTTTTGATGCACCCATTTATCTGGAAAAACTGCGATATGTTCGGATATGCCATTAAATTTTTCCGGCTATTCCAGGAAACCAGTGAAAGCAGAGACCCACTAAAGGACCAAAAGAAGATCCCACTTTCTTGGAGAACCACGATAAGCCATGTCCTCTTCCCATTCCTTGGGGATGATCGTTAGACCCATCACGTACAAAAAGAATGACGACGATTAGAGGAATAAGAGTAGATGGGTAAGGAAGGGGTTAGCTCAGGGTTAGAGAATTCCAAGACGGGAAAGACGGGAGGGAAGCATCAAAGAGGATTAAAAAGCGGGATTCATGGAGAAAGAAAAGGCAAAGATCATAAGGTGCAGAGGGAATAGACAGACGGACCTGCAGGTGGGGGTGAAGGCGCCAGGGACGCCGAAGAGGATGATCTTCTTCCCAGCAGCCAACGAATGAACGGTAGTCTGCTGCAGCTTCTCCTCGGCGTCGAAGTAGGAGACGGTGCCATCAGGAAGGGAGTCGCCCACTGCTATCGGTGCCATCTCTCTCTCTCTCTCTCTCTGGTGGCTATGAGAGGGGTCCTGGGGTTGGTGGAGGCAATAAATAGGGATGCTGGAGGCAGTGGCGGAGCGCTAGGTTGATTCGTGAACTGTTGATGACGGCCAAACTCATTGTCCCTATATTTTCTACTGCCAATGATACGCCCTTTACATATATCATATTTTTTTTTTTTGAAAGGCAAGGTGGGTTAGGGGGACCCCTACCAGAACAACAACCGCCCCATGTGTGGGAGGGATTCGATCCTAAGCCTTCAGGTTGACACAGGACCCCGATGGATACCACGTCGGTGGTTTTACATATATCATACAAAGCAATCCGGTGAATCAGATGGGGGCAATTTCTCACCCCTGGTTAAAACGAATCCTAGAAAGGTGCACAAACTTCAAAAATTGGTGGTTTCTCGAAGTTATTCTGTTTCTGGGAACTTCATGCTTTCTAAGATAAACTTCCTTGAATTTTAATACAATATATTTATAAATTTAGATGCACTTGTAACTATAGGTGTACAACCTACTGTAACCAAATATTTGCTATTTACTGCAAGCATTTAAAGGAAGTAATATTACCCTATAAAATTAAAAATGCAAACGAATTTAAGACAAGTAGATTAGAATTTACATATAAGTTAAGCTCTTTCTATGGAAACTACTTAACAGACATCTATACCTCACAAATAGTTTTTTTTTTTTTAAGGATGAAAAGGTAGATTTCAGACTTTACTTTCTTTTGTTTTACAGGCCTCTCTCTCTCCAAAGGATGTGGGTGATTGGGCAACTGTATGACTAAATCAGACAATAACTTGAATCTGAATTTGGATCATATTCTTTTGACATAAAAATATGATTTTTTGAGGGGTCTAAATTCAGTATATTCTGAATTGCCCAAACAAGAGGTAGTATGTTTTCTTCAACATATATATTTTTCTATAGTTCACAAAGGTCTTATTTATATAATGGATGTCATATTACATCTTTTCATCATTCTTATATCGGGCAAGTAGATATTGTAGAGCTACATCATTGACAGATAGACATAAGAGTAATGACTTTCTTTTTTTGTCAAGGATTTCAATATGGGTGAGTTGAGGAGGTATTGTAACACCCCAAGATTGTTAACTCGTAAAATACGTGAAAACTAAAAGTTTTTTTTTCTTATTAAAATCGTTAGCAGAAACCTTTTTAACTTTTGTTTAAAAACATCAAGCGGGTTACATTTCACACAATAACGATTATAATGAATTTAATGTGGATGACCTTTTGCATTCAAAATGCTATAACTCAATAAATGATAACTTTTTTAATAACATGCATCTACAATTCAGTGCTCTAAAAAGGAAAATAATTGGCTTTCAATGCTGCCTCGGCATCTTGCATCCACTATGTAATTATACATTGCCTGAAATCCCATAAAAAGGATCAGACTTATAAAAGCCCAATAGGTTTACACTAGAACACGTAGTGAGTGCATAAAGCTAATACATACAACACATTAATGATAATATAATCTGCCATATACATCAATCGCGATATACATACATGATATATTTCAATCAAAAAAATATAATACATTCATTTACATAGTAACTAAGTAGGCGTGATGAGCCATTCACTAACATGTTTAACATGTTTAATTATAATCTTATCTCAGGGTCCATAGTTGATAAGGACATGAAACCTCAAGGATACATGCAGTATATTATATTAAACATTCTATCATAACAACATGCATAATCGCAAACATACATCTTTAATCTAGTATATCATAATTTACTTTCAGTGTTTATCCTCAATAATTCATCGTATCTTGAAAACAAGTTTTTTTTTTATAGATTACCTGGTCTTGGACATGTACACCCTCACATAGATCGTCCTCATGGGACTACCTGGGCTTGGACTTGTACATACTCACAGGGATCGTCCTAGCCGAATTTACCTAGTCTTGGACTCGTACATCCTCACAAAGATTGTCCTCTTGAGAACAATTTCTCAACGAATTATTTAATTCAGTGCTTTGTCATATATGCATAAACATAGTTAACCTCTAACAAGGTCAATAGTCACAAATTTGGGCACAAGCATGTATACATCCAGCATGCATCATATCATAAATTACAATCATATGACAATTCAACATGTAACATATGTTAGCATATCGACAGAGTTCTAAGACACAATAACTCTATCATTGAGCTAAACCTTTATCGCATGCATTTATAATCTCACCTCATGTAGTATTCCAACGTCATATAAAAGCACATCATAACATAGCCACATGTAATATCGTATTTTATTTAAAATCCATACGTTTGTAAATTAAACCTCAAAGCATGTGTATTCGATTTATCAAATTAGTTATATCTTATGATTTAAAACATGTGCATTCCCTAATATGAAGCATCTAAATCTCGAGCATATGTATTTTCTATGCATTCAATTTATACATACATAATTCATGCATGTATTATCGAAAAGCTCGTAAACACATATAGAAGCTCGTAAAAGCTTATCAAAACTATGCATGCATTAGAATTGCACAAATACCTGAGTTAGTGTAAAATTTCTCTTACCTCAAAATGCATTAGGTTAGTGCAACAATGCTGATGTAGAGCATGTTTGTCCATGATTCAAATGTGGCAAAGACTAGTGTGTATGTCCTGGGTTTCGCACCATGATGATGAAAACACATGCAATAGGCAGAGCTTGTTGTGATAAAAAGTGACAATTTGTATCACTGGCAGTACGATGGTTCTTGGAATGAGAACCAATAAGGTATTTTGGGAAATACAGTAAGAGATGGGTTTATCACAATTAATCATACCCATATCAAATGTTAAACTGCCTTTACCCGACTCAATTCACCAAAAACCCGCAACAAGGGTCACAAAAGTTAATATTGCAATAAAAGAGATTGACTTACTCATCTCGAGAGTTGATCCACAAACAAAAACATAAGGGAGGAATTGACCCTACATTCCCAAGGATCGGCAAAGTAAAAATCACTCAACTATAATAGGAGGAATTGACCCTCACACACAGATGTCAACCCTCAATATTAAACCATCAATCTGAATCAAGGAGGAGTCAACCTTCTCATATCAGGGGTCAACTCCCAACACAACTGAATTGCACATTTCTCAAAAGAAAAGTCGACCCATCTATCTCAAGGGTCAACTTAGGCATAAAACCTCCTCGATACTAGCAAGACTGGGTCCCACAAACACACCACATCATGTTGGGTTGCATATATCAGATCTCAAGCTCAACAACATCAACCCAAACTCAAAACTCCAAGGAAAGACCCTTCACACACACTAGAGTCAACCCAGACCACTCGAGAGTCAACTCAAACACTGCAGGGGTCAACCCTCACTCATCAAGAGTCGACTCTCCACTGCAGGGTTTGACCCTAGCCAAGCAGGAGTCGACCTACCCACTCTAGGGGTTGACTATTCCAAATACAAGAGTTGACTCCTTCCTGCAGGGGGTCGACCCTGGCAAACACAAGAGTTGACTTTGCCTGTGAGAGAACCAACAAAAAGGGGTCGACTCCTGAACTACAGGAGTCTACTCCTATCAAAACAAAGTCGAGTTTCCCACCTCAAAAACCCTGAAACACAGTAAGCTACACACCCATCACGTACAAAATTTCTTGTTCTTGCCAATCGAGATAACTTTCGCATGATCTACGTATGTGTTACGTGCAAATATATATATATATAAGACGTCACATAGCTCTATGAAATTCGCGTAATATGACCTTCCTTAAAACTCAAAGTAGTTCTATGAAAGTGAAGTGAATCATGATGTAAGGTGGTGATGAGTGTTGGTTGTGTGGAGAGGCAATGGCGGCAAGACCAACGACACAAAGAATAGTTCAGTGGTCAGGTGGTACAAGGCAGCGAGGTGGGCTGGTGGTGGTGTCAAAAGGAGGGGCATGATGGCACAAGGTGGTGGTCAAGTAGTGAGGAAACACCCTCACCGAGAGAGAGAGAGAGAGAGAGAGAATTGGGTAAACCACATGTGGGAAGGGGTATTTATAAGAATAGTGGGGTGTTACACGTAGTAATGGTGTTGACAAATGGGGAGTGAGAAATAACACATGGCCGGGTTTATTAGGACAAATGGTAACTTTATTAAAACAAATGGAGGTAAGCAAAGCAATACGTGTAATATTTAAAGAAAATGAGTTTTTGGATTTGGTTTGGATCCTGTGTAATTCAATTCAGATCCAAACCAGAGCTAGTTTGGTTAGGGCCCTAGTTTTATTAACTAGATCCCAATCTAGTCAATGTAACTAAGTCCAATTTGCCTTTTATGTTTATTTGAATTTTCAATTAAATCCTACCAAAATAAGAATTTACCAATTGTTATCAATTCAAAAGTTAATAACATGTATGTCCCTGAGTCGGTCAACACAAGTTTAGACGACTATGACCCTCAGGCCATAATTGTTCTCATAACTTTTTCATAATAACTATTTTTTCCTTGAAACTTGTTGGGTACATTTCAAACTCATTTCAACTTCATTTTTAATAAAATAAAGATTCTTCTTCTCAAAATTTCGATATGAATGCAACCGCATGTTCAAAAATCATAAAATATGCCTAAATTTTTTTATAATGTTTCACTTAAAATTTTCAAATATTACAGGTATTGCTTGAGTCTGCCTAAAGACTTCTCACATTCATTATCCTAAACAAACTCAACACCCTTCCTCAAGAGCCCATTGAAGAGTTTATGCCTAGAGGCTAGGTTAGTGATGAATATCCTAATAGCTTGAATTTTTTTTTTAGAACCCTCAATTGCTTGATATTGGTAGGTGGAGGCATGTTCACGATGACCTTGATTTAACAATGTCTATTTTGGTGCCACATTTGCTAACAATGAAGCTAAGAAGCTTACCTGACTGAGCATGCATATATTTTGCATTTTATTCATCTTATTTTATGCATGATTCTGTGAAGATTGCATTAAAAACCCATTTTTATCGTTAGTTTCGAGAAATTGCATTGAAATAGAAATTATCAAAAAATCATGTATTTCAAAGTTTGCCCTGCATTTTCCGGTATTTTTATTAGTTTTAGAGTTTTTAATTATAAGTTAGTTAGATTAGGACTTAATTAATTATTTTTAATTAGTTTTAGGGAAAACCCCTTTTAGAAAACACATTTTTGAGGAAGACCCTCTTGGAAAATTATGAAAATATTTTGGACCTTCTTTGAAAATTCATGTTTTGACCTAGAATAGCTTGTAAATAGTTATTTTTACTGCAAAGAAGTTGTTTTTCCAGCCCAGCAGCCTCCGCCCCCCCCCTCTCTCTCTCTCTCTCTCTCTCTCTCTCTCTCTCTATTTTGCCTCCCCTTCTTCATTTCTCCTTCCTTTTCGATCGATCGATTACCTACCTTCTTTCTTTCTTGCTTCTTATAATTCTCAATTTGTCTTCTAAACCCCATTGTTGCCGGTTCCTCACATCCCCTCTGTCGGAGAGAGAGTTGAAGTCTGTTTGGGTGCAACAAGGTAAAAACCACTCTTCTTCTCAACCCCTCCATTGGAGACGGACAATACGGTTTGTTTCTTTCTCCCCCATCTCCGTAGATTTTTAGGTTCATGTCATGCATATTTTTTACGTTTTGCATGAGCATTGCATAAAGCATATTTTTTTTTATTCTTCGCTGTTATTGCATTTAATTAGATTATTTGTTTTCAGCCATTGTGAAAAGAAAAAATATATATATAACACACTAGTCGTGTTACAAATAACTTTGATTTTTGTTTGCCTTGCATTTTTTGTAGATTAGAAGTAGCATTTTTTTTAGAGTTGATTCAGTTAGCTAAGTTTTAACCTAGTTGTGTGTGTTTTTAATTCAATACGTTTATTTCCATGTTCTTTTATTTGAATCGTGATTATTCTTGTCCGTCAATTTTAAAATTGGGTGTAAGTGGTTCATATGGGTATAGGTCTGCATAGTCTGCGTTAAAAAAATTTCTTTTGTTTGCTGCGTTTTTAATTCTGTTAGTAACCTAAACTTCAAACGGTGCCAAACATGCTATTCAGCATGATTAACTCTATTTGATGCCCAAGCCATCATTTATTTCATAAGTTGTGCATTGTATTAGTTGTTTTAATTTACACGTTAGTTCATATTAATGAGTCAATTGATTTCACATAGGTTAGTTAATGTTTTTACACAAGTTAGTCGATTAACATTTGGTAAGTTAGATGCAGATGATATGCTGACGTTGAGTTAGTTAGCTAGATGTGTTAAGAATAGGGTAAAGCTGTTTTCTTTATCTGCGTGAATTACTAGTTCTTATTGATGTTTTTTTTTTCTTTCTCTTTTGATAGCCGATCTTTCCTTTACTTGGGTTACTATACAAGCATCCATCAGCAAAATATTTTATTAAGTGTGCTCTACCGTGTATAGTTGCATTTTTAGTTAGTTCTTTCATTAGCCTAGATTTCATTAGTGGTTATTTGCTTTTGTTTGTTTGTTTTGTGTATTTATTTCATGGTTGCATTAGTTTAATTAACGTATTTTTGTTTTAGGTAGTTTATCATGTGTTGCAGTTTGAAATAGTGGTGTTACATGTGATTTATTATTTTTTTCTTGTCAATTTTAGCTAATTAACAATTTACTAATCGGTTTCTCAATTGATGTCTTTCATTTTATTTTCCTAGTTGCCATTCAATTAACATATTATCCCATTAGAATGTTAGTTCATAACTGTACCTTATGAGTTGATTATTCATGGCTAAACACATATACCAGTAGCTAGACGTTTGTTTCAAGTTAAGGAATTAGAGTATTAATTAGGTTTAGATTCATATTATTATTTTTTATTTAGTATACTTAGCTTGCTTTAATTTATAGTATGTTTAGTTAGTGTGTCGTTAATTCTAAATTCACATTTTTCTAGAGATTAATTATTTGCCTTCTAGTTTTACTTTCATTAACCTAAGTTCATAGTATTATTGTTAATTCAGTTAGTCATCTTACGTCTTCACATGTTGGTAGTCAGTTTCATCCTTCTTTGATTTGAATTCATTAGTTGCCTAATTGATTTAAATAGTTAGTTTCGTCAATTGTTACTAGTTTGTTAGTTAGTTTTCCTATTTCATCGTCTAGTGCTTTAGTTCCTGTTTAGCTTTTTTTTGTTTTGTTTTGTCATTTGTGCTTCATCCTGCTGTGTTTTATTTTATGATTTTTGCAAGAAAGCGTTTGGACGTGCGGTGAGCCCTTTTCGTGCCCTCTGAGGTCCCTTCAGACCCTCAGAAAGGCTCTTCAAGCCCCTTAGGGCAGAGCTCTCTCTCTCTGATTTATCAAACCATACAAAAATATACAAAGAGGGAAGGCAATGAGGGAAGCAGATCAATTCAAGCAGGGACTAAAAGACTCAAGCACTAAAGACCTTTTTTCTTTATTTTTAGATTAGGATTTTATTTCTTTTATTTATTCATTCAATTGGATTTGTAATAAGGCCGTTAATTATTGTTAAAGTCCTCCGCAGCGGGTTGTACTCTATTCCTTATTTTACTCAATTAATTGTTTTTTTTTTTCATTTTTTGGCAATAAAGCGTAGTTAAATTGTGTGATTGAATACAAAGTATTTTTTGTTCCCTGAGATCGACTCAGACTCCACCACTCGTGCAAGCCAGTTTTTATTATTTGGAGTCTGGCTTTCATACTTGTTTTCATTAAAAATATTGTTTTAAAAACCATTTTTATAAAACTCACACCACTAACTCAACAATTAAAACACACTTTTGGGGGTTCATAATGAGCTTGTATTTTTTAAAACATTCAAAAACTCTTCTTAGTGACTCTAGGTGATCTTTCATAGTCTTAGATTTGGCCAAGATATCATCCACATAGACCTCTATGTGGTCATAGATTTGGTCATTAAAGATAACAATTGAGAGATGGGAAACCTAGTTTGGGCATCCTTTATATCAGTGACCCAACATTCAGTTAGTCCAACCAGTGTGGGCCCTAGGACGGTATCCTGATTTTTTTAATAGGGTGAGCTCTTGTCATGAGTGAGTTTTGATTGTTCCCTAATGACTCGAGCTTCAACCACTTTCACCATGTAATCAGCTACGACCGATGGCTGATCAGGTCAAGCAAGAAAAGACTCAGTTCGAGTGTTAGGTGCACTCGATAGTGTGCTTATCACGATTGGTAGGGAACCCTAGTCTATTGCTGCACACAAGGGTGTTTCCCTACTGCGCACGGGGGCATCGTCCACAGGTGCAGTGCTGCTGAAATCTTGGTTGTTGTCATCATGACTGCAACCATGTGTTGTGGGCTGGTTGAGCTGCTAGCCTAACTAGACATGCTCTCGGCCCATGGTGCATGGCTAGGACATCAGTGTTAGTGACGTTGGGGGAGGAATAACCACCGGTAAAAAATCTAGTGGCAGGATATTCGACTCCATAAAACTGTTGTGCTAGGATTGGGGCCTCTAAAGGCCACTACCGCGGGAGGCACACGAGCTGCACACAGACTGAGTATCGATCATTTGGTTAGCAAGACATCACCCACAAATGATCAATACTCATTCATCATCCTTCTCCATTCAAATTCTCTTTGTTCAAACAGACACAGTAAGGATTCAAAGTGCATCTTGGGCACCTTATTATGGAGTGTACACAATAAGTTTCTCAAAGACTGATCTATGCTTCACACATGTATTCCCTCCATTGGATCAACTATGCTTGCAATACAGTCTTTTGTATAGTGTTTAAGCTTCTTGACCATTTTTATCAGTGCATATCTCATCCTTTCATTTGAACTGAATCCCATATCATGCATTTATTTCACGATTGCAACTATATTTTCATGTAATGTTTGGAACAAGTCATGAAATTCATACTTGTCCTTAATTCAGGTCTTGCGACTTAATGAAAACCATGGTCTAGGTCACCTAAACTCCATCGTGACATTTTGGGGTACCCTGAGAGGCTATGAACACAACTTTTGAAACATTGTGCTAGGTTTACATGGGTTTAGGAGGTAAAAAATGGAAACTTGTCAGGTCTAACAGATTTAGGCTTACTTGATTTTGGAATCAATAGGTTTTATTAAAACAATTTATATCTCAACATAAGGACCACAAAAAATCAAGTTAACTGACCAAAATTCTGGTTTAGACTCTCAAGGACTTGGGAGTAATGATTTTTTAGCCTTTGACCTTTTTTACAGGGTGAGGTGCATGCTAGGGTGTGGACAAGACAATCAAACAGGTATGTTCTAGAATTTTTATCTCTCAGTAGATATGTTCAAAAATTCTAAAATTTGAATAGTAGGTAGTGGATGGGTGTAAGAAGGGATGATACATATTTCAGGGCTAAACTCCATAAATTTTATGAGATGTGGATTTGTCCACATGGATGAAAGAAGTAGGCTCAAATTCTGTTTGGTACAGAATGGGATAGCAGGGTCTGGGTAAAAAATAATTATCTTTCAATTGGGAACTCAATAAATTCCAAAAAATTGCCAAGACAAGGAAACATGTGAGGCTAAGTACATACCAAAAATCATTGATTACCTACTCACAAATTAGAAGAACCAGATTTTTGAATCTTGGCTAAAATTCAGGACTAACAATATATAGCTCAATGGATCCAATGAATACACATGGATTCAATCTTTGAGAAGCAATCACTTGATCTTGCTCTGCTCTCATTTGCTTTGATGGGTGAGGAATGTTCACTCTTATACAAATTTATTAAACCCTTTATAATTTGGATTTGAGTTGGTGTTGGATGCACCAAAGTCAGATTCAGAATTGGGCCCAATGGGTAGATCCAGATTTGCAACTAACATAGACTTTAATCAGATAGCGTGGATGTGAGCAGATCGAACCGGCTAGACTATCCATGGGCATGTGGGTTATGGGAATTATGGTATGCATCCTTGTATATACGGTGGTTAGGAGCCCGATGAATTCTTAGGGTTATGGAAGAAGAAGTACTTATAGGTTTAGGACAAATCGACTAGCCAGATAAGGGTGGATTAGGCTCAATGAGTAGCTTAGGTATGAGTTTCAATTCAAAATGGACAAGGTCTAGTCTAGGTGTTTTTAGGCTGCCTAGAAACATGTGTAGAGATCTAGTACATGTTCTAGAGGTCTGGGGTACTAGGGTTGGCTTTAGAGAGGGTTTGTAAAGTCGAATGGTCAAAACTGCATAGGGTTTCCTAATCAGTAAGGCTATTTTTTGGGAGATCGGCTCTAAGGGTCGTTATTGGGGTTCAATAGAACTTCCTGAGGTTAGGTGATACTATCTAGGATGTGAGGGAAGGTTTGGACAATGCTTGGATTGCTGGAGAGGCCGTTGGCAATCCAGGATTGTTAGAACTGTCTAAACGGGTAGGACAGGTTATCGACTGGATGCAGTTTCAGACTTTCAGTTTTGCAAAATAAGTAAATGCTTAACTAAGGCTAGGATCAGGGGTTGAAGACTATTTATAAGTATGCAGCAGGTTGGGGAGAGCTCTCCCACATTCTGGAATGCTAGTTCTTGATATGCAATAATGAAATATTGTTTGGATCGCTAGAAAAATAGGGTTGCACTCGTCAAGCACTAGAAATGCTTGGGCTCTTCATAAGGGATGACTAACCAACCTATGGATAACTGATCTTCATGTGAATCAGGGGGTAAAGGGGAAGAGAGGGATCAACAAAACCATGGCTGAGAATCCTCTCTATGGAGACCTTTGAAGACTAGGTGGCGTTAGGGAAGCACCAGGTACGAATTTGGTTGTGGGGCAACCTAGACCAACTTGGGCTAGGTCCTCTGGCTTGGCTAGGATGGATCCTAGGAGAATGAAAAGAAAATGAGAGGATGTCAAAGAGGTAGGGATATCATAGGAAGAGAAGAGAATAGAAAGAAACTCAACTCATAACTTCATTCCATAAAATGTCATAAACCAAAACAAGGGGACCCTATGCCTTTATTTATAGTGCTTGGTCTGGGTTTGGGTCCAGCTTCAATCCAAAAACTAAACCTATCCCATTTAACCCATACACCCTCTAACTGTCAAAACTGGGTCCTAACAGACAATTAAACTACACTAAGAAAGTGGTCAATTGCACTGACTGAAGTCCCTCCCCAACTAAATCCTAACTAGATATCAGACTTACCAAAAAGAAATAATTAAAAAATAGAATGTTTGACTTTTTTGACCCTAGATACTAATTTAGAAAGTAGGAAAAGAGGGAAAAGTGATCGGAGGTGTTTGCTGCAAAAGTGCATAATTAGGTTCACTAAAAGATATGTAGAACTGATGTTGCACTAAATGGTGGGAGGTGTCAGTGGTGAAAAACCAAGTTCACACATGAGATAGCCAACCAAGTTACTTCAACAACAGCGTTGGTCAGAGCATAGTATTTTGCTTCCATGCTAGACTGAGCAACAACTGATTGCTTCTAAGAGCTCCAAGAAACTAAATTGCACCTAATGAAGATAGTATAGGCGCCAATTGATTTGTGATCATTAGGGCACCCAGCCCAATCAACATCAGTGCAGACTGTAGGAACAAGAGAAGAAGAAGCCAATAGAACTCCATAATGAATGGTACCATTCAAATACCATAGAATTTGCTCGACAACAAGCCAATGGTCATAAGTGAGACGATGCATAAATTGGCAGATCTTATTTACCACAAAGGCCAAGTCAGGATGAGTGAGTCAAGTATTGAAGAGAACCAACAACACTACAATACAAAGTAGGATCTTTAAAGGTGTAGCTCATAAGTGTTGACAACCATGAATTAATGGCTAGAGGAGTCAACACCACTTTGGTGCCTAGCATATTTGTATAAGATAGCAAGTCCAAGGTATATTTCTTCTGAGTAAGAAGTAACTTAATGGAGTGAAACAATGGTTTAATGCCTAAAAAGAAATGAAAGCAACTTAAATCCTTTAAAGCAAAGAATGCAAAGGCTTTATTGAGGCAATCAATTAAGGAATGAAGTCATTGGGATGAAATTTTGGTAACAAAGATATCATGAACATAAACGAGTATAAACATGACAAGAGAGCCATTATTAAAGATAGAGAGGAGTCTGACTTGGATCCTTGAAATCCCATACAGAGAAGGCAAGAACTAAGTTGTTGGAATAAGGCACATGGAGTGTTTATAAAGCTATATAGGCCTTGAGCATGCGACAAACATAGTGAGAGCACTGAGGATCTTGAAAGCCTGGTGGTTGACCCATATAACTTTTTCTTCAAGTGGCCCATTCAAGAAAACATTATGAATATAAAGTTGATGAACTTCCCACCCAAAACTGATAGCAAGAGACATGACTAACTAAATGGTAGTGGGTTTGACGATATGACTGAATGTTTTAAAGTAGTCAATGCCCTCTTATTGATGAAAATTCTTTGCAATTAAGCACACGAAAATTCTCATACAAGAAGTTCATTCTTACCCATTTTCTAAAAATATTTTTTAGGTAATGAGGCTCCGTGATGATGGGACTGTCTAGATGGAGGACTCAAGGTTTATGGTCTAGTGGCCTGGGTTCTGACGTACACGGGATTTGATTTGAACATTTATTTGGAATCTTATTGACATTATTTAATTAAATAAATAAATTTCAGTTCATGGTTTAAATTTATGCTATGTCTGAAATGGTTGATGGGTTGTGAATATTAAATCTGTAATGTGCCCTTGATCTTTAGGAGGTTTTCTATAATTGTATAAAAAAATTTATATTTTTCGAGGGTCAGTTTGGGGTCATTATAGAGTTGGTATCAGAGCTAGTCAGAACCACCACAAAGATCATAAACTCGCACTCTAGAAGCAGTCTCTACATCATTTATAAGGGGTATCTTGTGAATTTTTATTTACTTACTGTCTTGAAATTATAAAAAATTTCATTTCTAACTGTATGGATAGTTATGTTTAAACCAATGTGTGATGATTTAAATTGCATGCTTGATATGATTATATTGTTTAAATGAGATCAATCCTAAGGGGTTAGGGTTGGTCTAGGGGTATAAATTTACCGATAATTGTTTGTTGATTTTTTTTTATAGATGTATACTCATGGTCATGCTAGTACTCTTACAAATTGGCAAGAGCAGAGACATTTTCTAACGAATGCTCTCAATAGTCTGGCTGAGACTATGACAATACATATTCAGACGTAGACTTTTCAACCTATGACTTGTGTACACCCTACATCGGTTGTGATCGCGAACATTGATGCAGTGACCTACAAGAAGTTTCTGAAGTTGGATCCACCAATTTTCTTCAGAAAGACCAACCCTGAAGTTGTTGAGAGTTGGGTTGAGGAGATCGAACACACTTTTCATGTTCTGCCTATACCAGAGGATAGAATGACTGATTTTGTCACGTACCGACTAAAGGGCGATGCTAAGAAATGATGGGACATAATACGGAGGGTGAAGTATGGCACTGAGGAGATCATTCCTTGGGAGATCTTTTAAGAGGAGTTTTTGGAGACCTACTTCCCTTCCTTCACCAGGGAAAGAATGCAACAATAGTTCCTCGAGCAGACACAAGGGAACATGAGTTTGGTGGACTACACCACCAAATTTAGGAGCCTGGAGAGATATTGTCCCACCTTGTTTGCTGACGATAAGGCGAGGGTAGTTAAGTATGTGAGAGGATTCAAGGATGGGCTACATGTTCGGGTAATGACTAGGCGTCCTACAACGTTTAGCGATGCCATTGAATCAACTTCCATCATGAATGATGAGTGACGGTGATTCAAGGGAGGGCAGTCGAAGAAGGGTGGTAATGACAATGGTGGAGCTCAAAAGAACCCACCTAGTGGTGGAAAGACACAGAGGGCAAAGAATACGAAATAGAAAACCCAACATGGGAACCACCAGAACCGTCCTTAGCAGAGACAATAGTAGGGGAAGACACAACCGATATGCAAGAGATGTAGTAAGAATCATCCTTTTGGTTCTTGTCCTCTCTTCAAGGGGCTCTTCTAATAGTGCAAGCAACTCAATTATATCACACAATAGTGCCTCAACAAGTCAGGAGCATAGGATAGCCAGCAGCAGTAGAGACCTCAACAGCAGCTGGCGCAGAGAAAGACAAACGAGCGGGTGTACACTAGCACGACCATGGAGCAAAATGATCAGACTGACCTAATCGAAGGTATTATCATAGTTGTTGACCATCTTGCTTGTGTCATGCATGATTTGAGGGCAACTCATTCTTTTATATCTGCTTCTTTCTACGGACCGTTTACTCATAAAACTTATTATAAAAGTACTTGTTGTAGTCAAAAGTCTCACTCAATTCACACTACCAGATTAAAGTAAGTTCAAAACCCACATAGTTTATGTTGTAAGAGTTTCATTGATTATAACTAACAGAACATTGTTTCGTGTCACATACAATTTCATATTCCGTCAATAGAACATCGTGTCTTGTCACACACAATTTCACACTTTGTCTTATTGAACATGATATCATCAATACACTATCATTGTTTTCTCAGATAAGAGTATGTTTGTCTTTCTACATCGCATTCGTGTTGCCACCTTATTTCTCTCATTTCGCCCAATTAATCACTAACAGCAGCCATCACCATAATACTTTTTCTTGAACATCATCTCCTACCATTCATACTTTTACGCTTTATCTTGTTGAACATGGCGTCATATAAACATGAGCATCATTTTTCAGCTCGAGGCAGTTTTGTATTTTTACCCCACCGGTGTGTAGACTTGCTATTTATCACTTTTTGCATACTAGCCATCAATAAAAGTACTCGTTGGAAATCATAGCATCAAAATTAAAGTATCGTGAATACCCACATGCGTTATATTGCTAAAGTTTCAAGTTATAGGTAATTGAACATCGTACCTTGTCAACGACACTTCCAAATTTCATCTTGTTGTACATAAGATTATGAATGCCTACCTTAATGTTTTGTCATACAAGGATAGGTTTGTCTTTTTACCCTGCCATCATGTACTTTTTCAATTTCTCTTATTTCATGTGATCAATCTCTAACAATATTCATCACCAACGTACGCGTTGCATAACATCATATCGTGTAATCCACATTTTCAAACTTGTTCTTGTTGACAACAATGCCTTGTATACATCGAAATAGATATCTACTTGAGGGATAGTTTTGTCTTTTTAAACTCACTATCGTGAAGTCCTTGTTGAAGACGATAGAAACGCCTAGTTCGCTAATGATAATTAAAATTTGGTGAAAACCCAAAAATATCGTTTAGTTAAAGTCACTAGGATAAAAAGTAATTGATCATCGTATCTTGTCACACAGTTTCAAATTTCATCTTGTTGAAGAAGGTATTATGGATGTCTTGTTGTTTTCTCACATAAGGGTAGGTTCCTCTTTCTACCCCGCCATCGTGTTGCTCTCCTATTTTACTTATTTCATATGGACAAATTTTTATTGTAGCCATCACGAGAGTACTACCTATTGAACATCTTATCTTCCGATTCGCACTTCCACACCATCTTGTTCAACACAACACCATCTATGCATCAACATACATATTTATTTCATGGGTAGTTTTGTCTTCCTACCCCAAAACTCGGTAGTCGTGGTATTGTAAACTTTATTGGAGACGAGAGACCCACTAAGTTTGGTAATGATGTGAAAACTCACAAACAACATATAGATAGAGTTTCAAGGCTAACAAGTAACTTGACCTCAAAACCTGTCATTCACACTTTTATATTTCATATTGTTGAAGATGACATTACGAGTGGCTTGTTGTTTTCTTACGTAAGGGTAGGTTTGTCATTTTACACCACCATCGTATAGCTCTCCTATTTTTCTTATTTTATATGGTCACATAATTGTCAATGACATTTGCATTTCATATTGTGTAAGGTTTTGTCAAAATCTTATTGAAGATGGCATTATGAATGGCTTGTTGTTTTATCACATAAGGGTAGGTTTGTCTTTCTACCCCGCCATCGTGTAACTTTCCTATTTTTTTTTATTTCATATGATCAACCTCTTATTGTAGCCATCACCAAAGTAATGGCCGTTGAACAACGTATCTTGTGATTCACACTTCCACACGATCTTGTTGAACATGACACCATGTATGCATCAACATATATATTTATTTTTGGGGTTGTTTTGTCTTCCTATACCTCAACCATGTAGTCGTGGTATTTATACATTTTCGCAGACCCTTTTCTCATGCAACTTATTATAAAAGTACTTGTTGGAGTCGAAAGTCACACTCAATTTGCATTACCAGATTAAAATATGCTCAAAACCCAGAATGGTTTATATTGTTAGTTTCATTGATTATAACTAACAGAACATTGTGCCTTGTCACAATTTCATATTTCGTCAACAGAACATCATGTCTTGTAACACATAATTTCAGGGGCAGTTTTGTCTTCCTATCCCACCACTCTCTAATCGTGGTATTTATACCTTTCCGCAAACCCTCCTCTCATGCAACTTATTATAAAAGTACTTGTTCGAGTCCAAAGTCCCACACAATTGGCAGTACCAAAATAAAGTATCTTTATAGCCCACGTGTTATGTAGTTTGAGTTTCACTGATTATAACTAACAGAACATTGTGTCTTGTCACACAATTTCAGATTTCATCCATAGAACATTGTGTCTTGTCACACACAATTTCACATTCCGTCTTGTTGAAGATGACCCCATGAATACACTATTATTGTTTTGTCTTTCTAGCCTATAGCCACCTTATTTCTCTCGTTTCGCCCAGTTAATCACTAACAGCAGCCATCACCAAAATACTTGTTTTCGAACATCATCTCCTATCATTCACACTTTTACGCTTTATCTTGTTGAACATGACGTCACCCAATACTTGTAGCCTTGTTATTGCGTTGTCATACCGGGATAGGTTCGTCTTCTTACCCAACTAACATGTAGCTTTCCAATTTCTCTAATTTCATTGGGTCAATATATAACAATATCCAACAACCACGTAATTGTTGTTTAACATTATATCGTGTCATCCACATTTTCAAACTGGTTCTTACTGACCACAACACCATGTATGCGTCAAAATAGAAATCTACTTTTGGGATAGTTTTGTCTTTTTGCCCAAACCATCGTGTAGTCCTTGTTAGAGACGACAGACCCAGGAGGTTCGCTAATGATAATTAAAGTTTAGTGAAAACCTAAAAATATTATATAGTTAATGTTTCAAGGATAATAACTAATTGAACATCCTATTTTGAGAGTCACAGCTTCATATTTCATCTTGTTGAAGATAAAATTATGAATGTTTTTTTGTAGTTTTCTCATGTAAGGGTAGGTTTGTTTTTATACCCCACCATCGTGTAGATCTCTTATTTTTCTTATTTCATATGGTCATCATCTTATTGTAATCCTCATGAGATTACCAGTTGTTGAACATCATACCTTGTGATTCAGATTTTCACATGATCTTGTTGAACACGACACCAAGTATACATCAACATATATATCTATTTCAAGGATAGTTTTGTCTTCCTAGCCCTCCACTTTATAGTCGTGGTATTTATATCTTTCTGCGGACCGTTTACTCATAAAAGTTATTATAAAAGTACTTGTTGTAGTCGAAAGTCTCACTCAATTCGCACTAACAGATTAAAGTATGTTCAAAACCCACATGGGTCACATAATTATTAAAGACATTTGCATTTCATCTTATCGTAAACTGCATTATTAATGCACGTTATTCTTTTTTCATACAGGGATAGGATTGTCATTTAACTCGAAAGTCATGTAGCACTCACATTTCTCTCATTTCATTTATTTAATCTCTAACAAAATCCACAGACAATGTACTTCTTGCTCAACAATATAGAATATCATCCACATTTTCACACTTGTTCTTGTTGACCACAACAACATGCATATATCGACATAGATATCTCTTCCAGGGGTAGTTTTGTCATTTTACCCCTACCATCATGTAGTGCTCGTTAGAGATGAGAGACAGACTAAATTCGTTAATGAAAATTAAAGCTTGGTGAAAATCCACAAACATATTATATAGTTAGAGTTTAAAAGATAATAAATAACTTATCGTATCTTGTCACTCACACTTTCATATTTCATCTTGTTGGTTCAAAGATGGCATTATGAAAGTGTTTTTTCAAACAGAACGATCGGTTAGTCAATTTACCTTGCCATCGTGTAGCTCTCCTATTTTTCTTATTTCATATGATCAACCTCTTACTGAAGTTATCACGAGAGTACTAGTCATTCAACATCATACCTTGTGATTCACACTTAGACATGATCATGTTGAACACGACTCCAATGAATATAGCAACATACATATCTAATTTCAATGGTAGTTTTGTCTTCTTATCCCACCACTCTGTACTCATGGTATTTATATCTTTTTGCAAACCCTTCTCTCATGCAACTTATTATAAAAGTACTTGTTCGAGTCGAAAGTCCCGCGCAATTGGCACCACCAAATTAAAGTATGTTAAAAACCCACATGCGTTAGGTAATTTGAGTTTCACATATTATAATTAATAGAACATTGTGTCTTCTCATACACAATTTCAAATTCCGCCAATAGAACATCATGTCTTTTAATAGACAATTTCACATTTTGTCTTGTGGAAGATGATATCATGAATACCCTATCATTGTTTTCTCACATAAGGTTAGGTTTGTCTTTCTACCAAGTATTAGTGTAGCCACCTGATTTCTCTTATTTCGCCCGGTCAATCACTAACATCAACAAAATACTTGTTCTCGGACATCATCTCCTATCATTCACACGTTTATGCTTTATCTTGTTGAACATGGCGTCATGTAAACATCAGCATCGTTTTACAGTTCGGGGGTAGTTTTGTATTTTTACCCCACTGGTGTATAGACTTGTTGTTTATCACTTCTTGTATGTTTTTTCGCATACTAATCATCAATAAGAGTACTCGCTGTAAACGATCGCATCAAAATTAAGGTATGGTGAATACCCACATGCATTATATTGTTAAAGTTTCAAGTTATAACTTAACATGGTACCTTGTCAATGACACTTTCATATTTCATCTTGTGGTACATGGCATTATGAATGCTTTATTGTTTTGTCATACAAGAATGAGTTTATGTTTTTACCCTGCCACCGTTTACCTTTCTAATTTCCCTCAATTCATTTGGTTAATCTCTAACAATATCCATCACAAACGTAAGTGTTGGTTAACATCATATCGTGCAATCTACATTTTCAAACTTGTTCTTGTTGACCACAATGCCTTTTATACCTCGACATAGATATCTACTTCAAGGGTAGTTTTCATTTTTTACCCCCACCATCGTGAAGTCCTTGTTGGAGACAATAGACCCGCTTAGTTCGCTAATGATAATTAAAGTTTGGTGAAAACCCAAAAACATCGTATAGTTAGAGTTACAACGATAATAAGTAACTGAACATCGTATCTTGTCACTCACACTTTCATATTCCAGCTAGTTGAAGATGGCATTATAAATGGATTTATGTTGATTTCTCATATAAGGATAGATTCGTCTTTTTACACTACCAACATAAGGTTGGGTTTGTCGATGTCTTGTTGCTTAAATCATATTGTGTCATCAACATTTTCACAATTGTGCTTGTTGACGACAATTTCGGTGTACGTGAAATTGACATCATGAATACCTTATCAATGTTTTCTCACACAGGGGTACGTTTGTCTTTCTATCCTGCCTCACTGTAGCCAACATATTTTTCTTATTTCACCTAGTCAATCACTAACTAGAGCGATCACCAAAAGATTTGTTCTCGAACATCAACCACTATCATGTAGGTTTCCGATTTCTCGTACTGAACATTGTCACTCAAAGTTTCATATTTCATCTTGTTGAAGACGGCATTATGAATGTCTTGCCGTTTTCTCACATAAGGGTAGGTTTGTCATTCAACCCTGCCATCATTTAGCTCACCTTTTTTTATTTCATAAGGCCAAGCTCTTATTGTAGCCATGACCAGAGTACCAGTCATTGAACATCTTATCTTGTGATTCACACTTCTACACGATCTTGCTGAACACGAAAACATGTATGCATCAACATACATATCTATTCCAAGGGTAGTCTTATCTTCTTATACCTCCACTCTGTAGTCGTGGTATTTATATCTTTTCGCAGACCCTTTTCTCTTCAAATTATTATAAGAGAACTTGTTGGAGTAAAAAGTAACACTCAATTCGCATTACCAAATTAAAGTATGCTCAAAACCCACATGGTTTATGTTGTTAGAGCTTCATTGATTAAAACTAACAGAACATTATATCTTGTCACAAAATTTCAGATTTTGTCAACAGAATATCGTGCCTTGTCACACAATTTCACATTCCGTCTTGTTGAAAATGACATCATGAATACCCTATTATTGTTTTCTCACACATGGATACCTTTGTTTTTCTATCACGCCTTCGAGTATCCACCTTATTTCTCTCGTTTCGCCTGATCAATCACTAACAGCAGCCATCACCATAATACTTGTTTTCGAACACCATCTCTTATTATTCACACTTTTACGCTTTATCTTGTTGAAAATGATGACACGCAATACATGTTGCGTTGTTATTGTGTTGTCATATCGGGATATGTTTGTCTTCTTACCAAACCAACATGTAGTTGTCCAATTTCTCTAATTTCATCGGGTCAATCTCTAACAATATCAAACAACCACGTAATTGTTGTTTAACATTATATCGTGTCATCAACATTTTCAAACAGGTTCTTACTGACCACAACACCATGTATACGTCAAAATAGAAATCTACTTTTGGGGTAGTTTTGTCTTTTTGCCCAAACCATCGTGTAGTCCTTGTTAGAGACGACAGACCCAGGAGGTTCGCTAATGATAATTAAAGTTTAGTGAAAACCTAAAAATATTATATAGTTAATGTTTCAAGGATAATAACTAATTGAACATCCTATTTTGAGAGTCACAGCTTCATATTTCATCTTGTTGAAGATAAAATTATGAATGTTTTTTTGTAGTTTTCTCATGTAAGGGTAGGTTTGTTTTTATACCCCACCATCGTGTAGATCTCTTATTTCTCTTATTTCATATGGTCATCATTTCATTGTAGTCCTCATGAGAGTACTAGTTGTTGAACATCATACCTTGTGATTCAGATTTTCACATGATCTTGTTGAACATGACACCATGTATACATCAACATATATATCTATTTCAAGGGTAGTTTTGTCTTCCGACCCCTCCACTTTATAGTCGTGGTATTTATATCTTTCTGCGGACCGTCTACTCATAAAACTTATTATAAAAGTGCTTGTTGTAGTCGATAGTCTCACTCAATTCGCACTAGGAGATTAAAGTATGTTCAAAACGCACATGGGTTATGTCGTTAGAGTTTTTTTTTATTATAACTAACAGAACATTGTTTTGTGTCACACAATTTCACATTCGTCAATAGAACATCGTGTCTTGTCGCACACAATTTCATATTTTGTCTTGTTGAGGATCATATCATCAATACCCCATCATTGTTTTCTCATATAAGGGTACATTTGTCTTTCTACACCTGCCATCATGTACTTTTCTAATTTCTCTGATTTCATGTGATCAAGCTCTAACAATATTCATCACCAACATGTACTTGAAGGATAGATTGGTCTTTTTACACTCACTATCGTGAAGTCCTTGTTGGAGACGATAGAAACGCCTAGTTCGCTAATGATAATTAAAGTTTAGTGAAAACCCACAAACATTATATAGTTAAAGAATTAAGGACAATAACTAAATGAACATCGTATCTTGTCAAACAGGGACAGGTTTGTGTTTTTATCCTGGCACCATGTACCATTCTAATTTCGCTCAATTGATTTGGTCAAACTCTAACAATATCCATCACCAACGTATGTGTTGGTCAACATCATATCGTGCCATCCATATTTTCAAACTTTTTCTTGTTGACCACAACGCCTTGTACACCCCGACATAGATATCTACTTCAAGGGAAATTTTCGGTTTTTTCCCCCACCATCGTGAAGTCCTTGTTCAAGACAATAGACCTGCTTAGTTCGCTAATGATAATTAATGTTGGTGAAAACCCAAAAACATCGTATAGTTAGAGTTAGAACGACAATAAGTAATTGAACATCGTATCTTGTCACTCACACTTTCATATTCCATCTGGTTGAAGATGGCGCTATGAATAGCTTTATGTTGATTTCTAATATAAGAATAGGTTCGTCTTATCACACTACCACCATAAGGTTAGGTTTGTCAATGAATTGTTGCTTAAAATCATATTGTGTCATCAACATTTTCACAATTGTTCTTGTTGCCGACAATTTTGGTTGTGGTGAAGATGACATCATAAATACCCTATCACAGTTTTCTCACAAAGGGGTACGTTTGTATTTCTATCCCGCCTTCGTATAGCCAACTTATTTCTCTTATTTCGCCTAGTCAATCACTAACTACAACGATTACCAAAAGATTTGTTCTCGAACATCATCCCCTATCATGTAGGTTTCCAATTTCTCTTACTGAATATTGTCACTCACAGTTTCATATTTCATCCTGTTGAAGATGGCAATATGAATGTCTTATTGCTTTCTCACATAAGGGTAGGTTTGTTATTCTACCCTGCCATTGAGTAGCTCTCCTACTTTTTTTATTTGATATGGTCAAGCTCTTGTTGTAGCCATCACCAGAGTACTAGCCGTTGAACATATTTTCTTGAGATACACACTTCCAATGAACATCTTATCTTGTGATTCACACTTCCACACGATCTTGTTGAACACGACACCAAGTATGCATCAACATACAAATTTATTTCAGGGGTAGTTTTGTCTTCCTATACCTCCACTCTGTAATCGTGGTATTTATATATTTTCGCAGACCCTTTTCTTGTGCAACTTATTATAAAAGTACTTGTAAGAATCGAATGTCACACACAATTCACATTACCAAATTAATGTATCCTCAAAACCCACATGGTTTATGTTGTTAGAGTTTCATTGATTATAACTAACAGAACATTGTGTCTTGTCACACAATTTCAGATTTCATCCATAGAACACCATGTCTTGTCAGTTGTCACACACAATTTCACATTCTGTCTTGTTGAAGATGACATCATGAATGCCCTATTATTGTTTTTCCATGTAGGGGTACGTTTGTCTTTCTAGCCTACCTTCATGTAGCTACCTTATTTCTCTCGCTTCGCCCCGTTAATCACTAACAGCAGCCATCACCAAAATACTTGTTTTTGAACATCATATCCTATCATTCACACTTTTACGCTTTATCTTGTTGAACATGACGTCAACCAATACTTGTTGCCTTGTTATTGTGTTGTCATACCGGGATAGCTTTGTCTTCCTACCCTGCTAACATGTAGCTTTCAAATTTCTCTAATTTCATCGGGTCAATCTATAACAATATCCAACAACCACGTAATTGTTGTTTAACATTATATCGTGTCATCCACATTTTCAAACTGGTTCTTACTGACCACAACACCATGTATACATCAAAATAGAAATCTACTTTTAGGGTAGTTTTGTCTTTTTGCCCAAACCATCATGTAGTCTTTATTAGAGACGAGAGACCCTGGAGGTTCGCTAATGATAATTAAAGTTTGGTGAAAACCCACAAACATTAAGGATAATAACTAATTGAGCATCCTATCTTGAGACTCACATCTTCATTTTCCATCTTCTTGAAGATAGATTTATGAATGTTTTTTTGTTCTTTTCTCATGTAAGGGTAGGTTTGTTTTTATACCCCACCATCGTGTAGATCTCTTATTTTTCTTATTTCATATGGCCAGCATCTTATTGTAGTCCTCATGAGTACTAGTTGTTAAACATCATACCTTGTGATTTAGATTTTCACATGATCTTGTTGAACACGACACCATGTATACATCAACATATAAATCCATTTCAAGCGTAGTTTTGTCTTCCTACCCCTCCACTTTATAGTCATGGTATTTATATCTTTCTACGGACCGTTTACTCATAAAACTTATTATAAAAGTACTTGTTGTAGTCAAAAGTCTCACTCAATTCACACTACCAGATTAAAGTAAGTTCAAAACCCACATAGTTTATGTTGTAAGAGTTTCATTGATTATAACTAACAGAACATTGTTTCGTGTCACATACAATTTCATATTCCGTCAATAGAACATCGTGTCTTGTCACACACAATTTCACACTTTGTCTTATTGAACATGATATCATCAATACACTATCATTGTTTTCTCAGATAAGAGTATGTTTGTCTTTCTACATCGCATTCGTGTTGCCACCTTATTTCTCTCATTTCGCCCAATTAATCACTAACAGCAGCCATCACCATAATACTTTTTCTTGAACATCATCTCCTACCATTCATACTTTTACGCTTTAGCTTGTTGAACATGGCGTCATATAAACATGAGCATCATTTTTCAGCTCGAGGCAGTTTTGTATTTTTACCCCACCGGTGTGTAGACTTGCTATTTATCACTTTTTGCATACTAGCCATCAATAAAAGTACTCGTTGGAAATCATAGCATCAAAATTAAAGTATCGTGAATACCCACATGCGTTATATTGCTAAAGTTTCAAGTTATAGGTAATTGAACATCTTACCTTGTCAACGACACTTCCAAATTTCATCTTGTTGTACATAAGATTATGAATGCCTACCTTAATGTTTTGTCATACAAGGATAGGTTTGTCTTTTTACCCTGCCATCATGTACTTTTTCAATTTCTCTTATTTCATGTGATCAATCTCTAACAATATTCATCACCAACGTACGCGTTGCATAACATCATATCGTGTAATCCACATTTTCAAACTTGTTCTTGTTGACAACAATGCCTTGTATACATCGAAATAGATATCTACTTGAGGGATAGTTTTGTCTTTTTAAACTCACTATCGTGAAGTCCTTGTTGAAGACAATAGAAACGCCTAGTTCGCTAATGATAATTAAAATTTGGTGAAAACCCAAAAATATCGTTTAGTTAAAGTCACTAGGATAAAAAGTAATTGATCATCGTATCTTGTCACACAGTTTCAAATTTCATCTTGTTGAAGAAGGTATTATGGATGTCTTGTTGTTTTCTCACGTAAGGGTAGGTTCGTCTTTCTACCCCGCCATCGTGTTGCTCTCCTATTTTACTTATTTCATATGGACAAATTTTTATTGTAGCCATCACGAGAGTACTACCTATTGAACATCTTATCTTCTGATTCGCACTTCCACACCATCTTGTTCAACACAACACCATCTATGCATCAACATACATATTTATTTCATGGGTAGTTTTGTCTTCCTACCCCAAAACTCGGTAGTCGTGGTATTGTAAACTTTATTGGAGACGAGAGACCCACTAAGTTTGGTAATGATGTGAAAACTCACAAACAACATATAGATAGAGTTTCAAGGATAACAAGTAACTTGACCTCAAAACCTGTCATTCACACTTTTATATTTCATATTGTTGAAGATGACATTACGAGTGGCTTGTTGTTTTCTTACGTAAGGGTATGTTTGTCTTGTTGAAGATCATATCATCAATACCCGATCATTGTTTTCTCATATAAGGGTATGTTTGTCTTTCTACACCGCATTCGTGTAGCCACCGTATTTCTCTCATTTCACCTGGTCAGTCGCTAACAGCAGCCATCACCAAAATACTTGTTCTCTAACTTGATCTCCAATCATTCACACTTTTACGCTTTATCTTGTTAAACATGGCATCATATAAACATCAACATCGTTTTTGAATTTGGGTGTATTCTATTTTTACCCCACCAGTTTATAGACTTGCTATTTATCACTTTTTGCATACTAGCTATCAATAAAAGTACTCGTTGGAAATGATCGCATCAAAATTAAAGTATCGTGAATACCCACATGCATTATAGGTAACTGAACATCATACCTTGTCAATGACAGTTCCACATTTCATCTTGTTGTACATGGGATTATGAATGCCTTCCTTAATGTTTTGTCATACATAGATAGGTTTGTCTTTTTACCCTTACATCATGTACTTTTCCAATTTCTCTGATTTCATGTGATCAATCTCTAACAATATTCATCACCAACATACGTGTTGCATAACATCATATCGTGTAATCCACATTTTCAAACTTGTTCTTGTTGACAACAATGCCTTGTATACTTCGAAATAGATATCCACTTGAGGGATAGATTGGTCTTTTTACACTCACTATCGTGAAGTTCTTGTTGAAGACGATAGAAACACCTAGTTCGCTAATGATAATTAAAATTTGGTGAAAACCCACAAAGATCGTTTAGTTAAAGTCACTAGGATAATAAGTAATCGATCATCGTATCTTGTCACACATTTTCATATTCCATCTAGTTGGAGAGCACTACGAATGACTCGTTATTTTTTCATGTAACGATAGGTTTGTCTTTTTACACCACCACCATAAGGGTAGGTTTGTCTTCCTACACCACCAATGATCTTGTTGGTTAATATCATATTGTGTCATCCACATTTTCAAACTTGTTCTTGTTGATCACAACACCGTGTATACATCGACACAGAAATCAAATTCAAGTGTAGTTTTAGCTTTTTACCCTGACCAGCGTATAGCCCTTGTTGGAGACGAGAGACCCGCTAGGTTCGCTAATGATAATTAAAGTTTAGTGAAAACCCACAAACATTATATAGTTAAAGAATTAAGGACAATAACTAAATGAACATCGTATCTTGTCACTCAGAGTTTCATATTCCATCTTATTGAACATGGCATTATGAATGTCTTGTTTTCTCAAGTTAGGGTAGCTTTGTCTTTCTACGCCGTCATCGTGTTGCTCTCCTATTTTTCTTATTTCATATGGACAAGCTCTTATTTTAGCCATCACGAGAGTACTAATTGTTGAACATCTTATCTTTTCATTCACACTTCCACACCATTGTGTTCAACACGACACCATCTATGCATCAAAACAAATATTTATTTCACGGGTAGTTTTGTCTTCCTACCCCCAAAACACTGCATATGTGGTATTTATATCTTTACGCAGACCCTTTTCTCAGGCAACTTATAATAAAAGTACTTGTTGGAGTCTCAAGTCCCACTCAATTCGGATTACCAAATTAAAATATGGTCAAAACCCACAAGTGTTATGTAGTTAGAGTTTCATTAATTACAACTAACAGAACAATGTGTCTTGTCACACACAATCTCACATTTTGACAACAGAACATCGTATCTTGTCATATACAATTTCACATTACGTTTTGTTCAAGATCACATCATGAATACCCTATCATTGTTTTCTCACAAAGGGGTACGTTTGTCTGTCTACCCCGCCTTCGTGCAACCACCATATTTTTCTCATTTCACCTGGTCAATCACCAACATCACCAAAATACTTGTTCACGAACATCATCACCAATCATTCACAATTTTACGCCTTATATTGTTGAACATGGCATCATGTAAACATCAACATCCTTTTTCAGTTCGGGGCTGGTTCTGTGTTTCTACCCCACCGATGCGTAGGCTTGTTATTTATTACTTTTCGCATGTTTTTTCGCAGATTAGTCATAAATAAAAGTACTCGTTGAAAACGATCGCAACAAAATTAAAGTATGGAGAATACCCAAACGCATTATATTATTCGAGTTTCAAGTTATAGTAACTGAACATCGTACCTTGTCAATGACACTTTCACATTTCATCTTGTTGTACATGGGATTATGAATGCCCTTCTTATTGTTTTGTCATAGAGGGATAGATTTGTCTTTTTACCCTCCCACCGTGTACTTTTCTAATTTCTCTCATTTCATCTCTACCAATATTCATCACCAACGTACGTGTTGCTGAACAACATATCGTGTCATGGACATTTTCAAACTTTTTGTTGTTAAAGTTTCAATGATTATAACTATCAGAACACTGTCGTGTCATACACAATTTCATATTCTGTCAACAAAACATTGTCTTATCACACACAATTTCACATTTCGTCTTCTTGAAAATGACATCATGAATGCCCTACCATTGTTTTCTAACACAGGGCTACGATTGTCTTTCTACCCCGCCTTTCAGATAGATACCTTGTTTCTCTCGTTTCGGCTGGTCAATCACTAACAACACCCATCACCAAAATACTTGTTCTCGAACATCCACTCATATCATTTACACGTTTACGCTTTATCTTGTTGAACATGGAGTCACCCAATAATTGTTAACTAGTTATTGTCTTGTCATACCGGGATAGGTTTGTCTTCTTACCCTACCATAGTATAGCTTTTCAATTTCTCTCATTTCATCTGGTCGATATCTAACAATATCCATCAACCACAAAATTGTTGCTTATCATTATTTCGTGTCATCCACATTCTCAAACTTGTTCTTATTGACCACAACAATACGTATACATCGAAATAGAAATCTACTTCAGGGGTAGTTTTGTCATTTTACCCCAACTATTGTTTAGTCCATGTTTGAGACGAGACCCTCGAGGTTTCACTAATAATAATTAAAGTTTGGTGAAAACCCACAAACATTATGTAGTTAAAGTGTTAAGGACAATATCTAATTGAACATCCTATCTTGACACTCAGAGTTTCATATTCCATCTTGTTGAAGATTAGAATTAGGAATGTCTTGTTGTTTTCTCACATAGTCGTAAATTTGTCTTTCTACTCTGCCATCGTGTAGCTCTCTTATTTTTTTTTATTTCATATGGTCAAGATCTTATTGTAGACAAGACCAGAGAAATAATCATTGAACATCCTATCGAGTGATTCACACTTTCTCACAATTTTGTTCAATACGACACCAAGTATACATCAACACACATGTATTTCACGGGTTGTTTTGTCTTCCCACCCCTCCACTATGTAGTCGTGGTATTTATATCTTTTCGCAGACCCTTTTCTCGTGCAACTTATTATAAAAGTACTTTCAAAGTCGAAAGCCGCACTCAATTCGCACTACAAGATTAAAGAATACTCAAAACCCACATGGGTTATGTTGTTAGAGTTTCATTGATTATAACTAACAGGACATCGTGCCTTGTCATACACATTTTCAAATTCCGTCATCAGAACATCCTGAGTTATCACACATAATTTTATATTCCGTCATGTTGAAGATGACATCATGAACACCCTATCATTGTTTTCTCACAAAGGGGTATGTTTGTGTTTCTACTCCCCCTTACTGTAGCCACCTTATTTCTCTCTTTTCGGCCGGTCAACCAACAACAACAACCATCAAACATCATCTCCTATCCATTCACACTTGTGCGTTTTATCTAGTTGAATATGGCGTCAAATAAACAACAACATCCTTTTTCAGTTCGGGGGTAGTATTGTGTTTCTACCCCACCGATGTGTAGACTTGCTATTTATTATTTTTCGCATACTAGCCATCAATAAAAGTACCGGTTGGAAACTATCACATCAAAATTAAAGTGTGGTGAATACCCACATGGGTTGTGTTGTTAAAGTTTAATTTATTATAACTAACAGAACATTGTGTCTTGCTGAAGATGATATCATGAATAGCCTATCATTGCTTTCTCACATAAGGGCATGTTTGTCTTTTTGCCCCAACTTCGTGTAGCCACCCTATTTGTCTCATTTCGCCGAATCAATCACCAACAACAGCCATCACCAAAATACATGTTCTCGAACATCATCTGCCATCACCACTTTATATTGTAAGAGTTTCAAGTTATAAGTAACTTAATATCGTACCTTGTCAATGATACTTCCACATTTCATCTTGTCATAAATGGCATTATGAATGCCTTTCTTATTGTTTTGTCATACGAGGATAGGTTTGTCTTTTTACCCTGCCACCATGTACCTTTCCAATTTCTCTCATTTCATCCGGTCAATCTCTAACAATATCCATCACCAAACGTACGTCTTGCTTAACATCATGTCGTGTTATACACATTTTCAAACTTGTTCTTGGTGACCACAATACCTTGTATACATCGACATAGATATCTACTTCAGGGGTGGTATTTTCTTTTAAACCCCACCATCGTGAAGTCCTTAATGGAGAAGATAGACCTGCTTAGTTCGCTAATAATAATTAAAGTTCGGTAAAAACACCCAAACATTATATAGTTAGAGTAATAAGTAACTAAACATCGTATCTTGCACTCACACTTTCATATTTCATCTGATTGAAGATGGCAATATGAATGGCTTCCTGTTTTCTCATGTAAGGATAGGTTTGTCTTTTACAACACCACCATCAGGGTAGTTTGTCAATGTTCTTGTTGCTTCATATCATATTGTGTTATCAATATTCTCACACTTGTTCTTGTTGACCACAACGTGTATACATCGACATAGATATCTACTTCAAAGGTATTTTGTTTTTTAAACCCTAACATCTTGTAGTCTTTATTGGACACGAGAGACCCGCTAAGTTTGCTAATGATGTGAAAACTCACAAACATCATATAGATAGAGTTTCAAGTATAATAAGAAACTTAACATCATATCTTATCATTCACACTTTTATATTTCATATTGTTGAAGATGGCATTATGAGTAGCTTGTTGTTTTCTTACGTAAGGGTAGGTTTGTCATTTTACCCCACCACCCTATAGTTTTCCTATTTTTCTTATTTTATATGGTCACATAGTTATCAAAGACATTTGTATTTCATCTTATCGTAAATTGCATTATTAATGCACATTATTGTTTTTTATACAGGGATAGGATTGTCATTTTACCCAGATGTCGTGTAGCACTCGCATTTCTCTCATTTCAGTTATTTAATCTCTAACAAAATCCACAACCAATGTACTTCTAGCTCAACAATATATAGTATCATCCACATTTTCACACTTGTTCTTGTTGACCACAACAACATGCATATATCGACATAGATATCTCTTCTAAGGGTAGTTTTACCATTTTACCCCTACCATCATGTAGTGCTCGTTGGAGATGAGAGACAGACTAAATTCATTAATGAAAATTAAAGCTTGGTGAAAATCCCCAAACATATTATATAGTTAGAGTTTAAAAGATAATAAATAACTTATCGTATCTTGTCACTCACACTTTCATATTTCATCTTGTTGGTTCAAAGATGGCATTATGAATGTGTTGTTTTCAAACATAATGATTGGTTAGTCATTTAACCCCGCCATCGCGTAGCTCTCCTATTTTTCTTATTTCATATGATCAACCTCTTATTGTAGTTATCACGAGAGTACTAGTCGTTGAACATCATACCATGTGATTCACACTTCCACATGATCATGTTGAACACGACTCCAATGAATATAGCAACATACATATCTAATTTCAAGGGGAGTTTTGTCTTCCAATCCCACCACTCTATACTCATGGTATTTATATATTTCTGCAAACCCTTCTCTCATGCAACTTATTATAAAAGTACTTGTTCGAGTCGAAAGTCCCACGAAATTGGCACCACCAAATTAAAGTATGTTAAAAACCCACATGCGTAAGGTAATTTGAGTTTCACTGATTATAATTAACAGAACATTGTGTCTTGTCATACACAATTTCAAATTCCGTCAATAGAACATCGTGTCTTTTAACAGACAATTTCACATTCTGTCTTGTTGAAGTTGATATCATGAATACCCTTTCATTGTTTTCTCACATAAGGTTAGGTTCGTCATTCTACCAAGCATTAGTGTAGCCACCTTATTTCTCTCATTTCGCTAGGTCAATCACTAACACCCACCATCAACAAAATACTTGTTCTCGGACATCATCTCCTATCATTCACACTTTTATGCTTTATCTTGTTGAACATGGCGTCATGTAAACATCAACATCGTTTTACAGTTCGGGGGTAGTTTTGTATTTTTCTACCACTGGTGTATAGACTTGTTTATCACTTTTTGCATGTTTTTTTGCATACTAGTCATCAATAAGAGTACTCGTTGGAAACAATCGCATCAAAATTAAGGTATGGTGAATACCCACGCGTTATATTGTTAAACTTTCAGGTTATAACTTAACATGGTTTCTTGTCAATGACACTTCCATATTTCATCTTGTGGTACATGGCATTATAAATGCCTTATTGTTTTGTCATACAAGAATGGGTTTGTGTTTTTACCCTGCCACCGTTTACCTTTCTAATTTCCCTCAATTCATTTGGTTAATCTCTAACAATATCCATCACAAACGTAAGTGTTGGTTAACATCATATCGTGCAATCTACATTTTCAAACTTGTTCTTGTTGACCACAATGCCTTTTATACCTCGACATAGATATCTACTTCAAGGGTAGTTTTCGCTTTTTACCCCCACCATCGTGAAGTCCTTGTTATTAGAGACAATAGACCTGCTTAGTTCGCTAATGATAATTAAAGTTTGGTGAAAACCCACAAACATCGTATAGTTAGAGTTACAACGATCATAAGTAACTGAACATTGTATCTTGTCACTCACACTTTCATATTCCACCTAGTTGAAGATGGCATTATAAATGGATTTATGTTGATTTCTTATATAAGGATAGATTCGTCTTTTTACACTACCAACATAAGGTTGGGTTTGTCGATGTCTAGTTGCTTAAATCATATTGTGTCATCAACATTTTCACAATTGTTCTTGTTGACGACAATTTCGGTGTTCGTGAAATTGACATCATGAATACCTTATCAATGTTTTCTCACACAGGGGTACGTTTGTCTTTCTACCCTGCCTCGGTGTAGCCAACTTATTTTTCTTATTTCACCTAGTCAGTCACTCACAGTTTCATATTTCATCTTTTTGAAGATGGCAATATGAATGTCTAGTCGTTTTCTCACATAAGGATAGGTTTGCCATTCTACCCTGCCATCGTTTAGCTCACCTATTTTTTTTTATTTCATAAGGCCAAGCTCTTATTGTAGCCATGACCAGAGTACTAGCCGTTGACCATCTTATCTTGTGATTCACACTTCTACACGATCTTGCCGAACACGAAAACATCTATGCATCAACAGACATATCTATTTCAGGGGAAGTTTTATCTTCTTATACCTCCACTCTGTAGTCGTGGTATTTATATCTTTTCGCAGACCCTTTTCGCTTGCAACTTATTATAAGAGTACTTGTTGGAGTCAAAAGTCACACTCAATTCGCATTACCAAATTAAAGTATGCTCAAAACCCACATCGTTTATGTTGTTAGAGTTTCATTAATTAAAACTAACAGAACATTGTGTTTTGTCACAAACTTTTAGATTTTGTCAACAGAATATCGTGTCTTGTCACACAATTTCACATTCTGTCTTGTTGAAGATGACATCATGAATACCCTATTATTGTGTTCTCACACATGGATACCTTTGTTTTTCTATCACGCCTTCGAGTATCCACCTTATTTCTCTCGTTTCGCCTGATCAATCACTAACAGCAGCCATCACCATAATACTTGTTTTCGAACACCATCTCTTATCGCTCACACCTTTACGCTTTATCTTGTTGAAAATGATGACACACAATACATGTTGCCTTGTTATTGTGTTGTCACATCGGGATATGTTTGTCTTCTTACCAAACCAACATGTAGCTTTCCAATTTCTCTAATTTCATCGGGTCAATCTCTAACAATATCCAACAACCACGTAATTGTTGTTTAACATTATATTGTGTCATCAACATTTTCAAACGGGTTCTTACTAACCACAACACCATGTATACGTCAAAATAGAGATCTACTTTTGGGGTAGTTTTGTCTTTTTACGCAAACCATCGTGTAGTCCTTGTTGGAGACGAGAGACCCTAGAGGTTCGCTAACGATAATTAAAATTCTGTGAAAACCCACAAACATTATATAGTTAATGTGTGTGGCAATAATAACTAATTGAACATCCTATCTTGACACTCACAACTTCATATTTCATCATGTTAAGATAGAATTATGAAAGTATTATTGTTGTTTTCTCATGTAAGGGTAGGTTTGTCTTTATACCCCGCCATCGTGTCGATCTTTTATTTTTCTTATTTTATATGGTCATCCTCTTATTGTAGTCATCACGAGAGTATTAAATGTTGAACATCATACCTTGTGATTCATACTTCAATATGATATTGTTGAATACAACACCATGTATACATCAGCATAGATATCTATTTTAAGGGTAGCTTTGTCTTCCTACCCCTCCACTTTGTAGTCGTGGTATTTATATCTTTCTGCAGACCCTTTTCTCATGAAACGTATTACAAAAGTACTTGTTGAAGTCGAAAGTCCAACTCAATTCGCACTACCAGATTAAAGTATGGTCAAAACCCATATGGGTTATTTTGATAGAGTTGCATTGATTATAACAAACAGAACATTGTTTCTTGTTACACACAATTTCATGTTCCATTAACAGAACATCGTGTCTAGTCACACACAATTTAATATTTTGTCTTGTTAAAGATAACATCATGAATACCCTATCATTGTTTTCTCACCTAAGAGTCGGTTTGTCTTTCAACCTCGCCTTCATGTAGCCACCTTATTTCTCTCATTTCGCCCGATTAATCACTAACAACAGCCATCACCATAATACGTGTTCTTGAACATCATCTCCTACCATTCACACTTTTACGCTTTATCTTGTTAAACATGGCGCCATATAAACATGAGCATCCTTTTTCAGTTCGGGGTAGTTTTATGTTTTTACCCCACCGGTGAGTAGACTTGCTATTTATCACTTTTTGCATACTAGCCATCAATAAAAGTACTCATAAAAAATGATCGCATCAAAATTAAAGTATAGTGAATACCCACATGGGTTATATTGCTAAAGTTTCAAGTAATAGGTAATCATACCTTGTCAATGACACTTCTATATTTCATATTGCTTTACATGGGATTATGAATGTCTTATTGTTTTGTCATATAGGGATAGGTTTGTCTTTTTACCCTACCACCAGGTACTTTTCCAATTTCTCTCATTTCATCTTATAAATTTATAACAATATTCATCACCAACGTACATGTTGCTTAACATCATATCGTGTCACCCAAATTTTAAAACTTGTTCTTATTGACCACAATGCCTTGTATACATCGAAATAGATATCTACTTGAGGGGTAGTTTTGTCCTTTTTACCCTCACTATTGTGAAGTCCTTGTTGGAGACGATAGACCCGCTTAGTTCGCTAATGATGATTAAAATTTGGTAAAAACCCACAAACAAGGTTTAGTTAGAGTTAGAAGGATAATAAGTAGTTGAACATCGTATCTTATCACACAATTTCATATTCCATCTGGGTAAAGATGGCACTATGAATGACTTGTTATTTTTTTCAAGTGGTGATAGGTTTGTATGTTACACCACCACCATAAGGTTAGGATTGTCTTTCTATACCACCAATGTTCTTGTTGGTTAATATTATATTGTGTCATCAACATTTTCAAACTTGTTCTTGTCATCACGAAAATACTTGTTCTCGAACATTATCTCCTATCATTCACACTTTTACGCTTTATCTTGTTAAACATGGCGTCATATAAACATCAACATCCTTTTTGAGTTTGGGTGTAGTTTTGTGTTTTTACCCCACCGGTGTGTACACTTGCTATATATCACTTTTGCACACTAACCATCAATAAAAGTACTCCGTGGAAACGATCACATCAAAATTAAAGTATGGTGAATACCCACATGCGTTATATTGTTAAAGTTTCAAGTTATAGGAAACTGAACGTCGTACCTTGTCAATGACACTTCCACCTTTCATCTTGTTGTTCATGAGATTATTAATGTCTTATTGTTTTGTCATACATGGAGAGGTTTGCCTTTTTACCCTGCCAACGTGTACTTTTCCAATTTCTCTCATTTCATCTGGTCAATCTCTAACAATGTTCATCACCAACGTATGTGTTGCTTAACATCATATCGTGTCATCCACATTTTCAAACATCTTGCTGACTGCAATGCCTGGTATACATCAAAATAAATATCTACTTGAGGGGTAGTTTTGTCTTTTTACCCTCACTATTATGAAGTCCTTTTTGGAGACAATAGACTCGCTTAGTTCCCTAATGATAATTAAAATTTGGAGAAAACCCACAAACATCGTTTAGTTAGATTTATAAGGATAATAAGTAATTGAACATCGTATCTTGTCACACATTTTCATATTTCATCTGGTTGAAGATGGCACTATGAATAACTTGTTATTTTTTCAAGTGATGATAGGTTTGTCTTTTACACCACCACCATAAGGGTAGGATTGTCTTTCTACACGACCAATGTTCTTGTTGGTTAATATTATATTGTGTCATCAACATTTTCAAACTTGTTCTTGTTGACCACAATAGCATTGACACATCGTCATATAAATCATATTCAGGGGTAGTTTTGTCTTTTTACCCAGACCATCGTATAGTCCTTGTCGAAGACGAGACATCAACTAGGTTCGCTAATGATAATTAAAGTTTAGTTAAAACTTACAAACATTATATCGTTAAAGTTTCAAGGACAATACCTAAATGAACATCGTATCTTGTCACTCACAGTTTGATAATCCATCTTGTTGAAGATGGCATTATGAATGTCTTGTTGTTTTCTCATGTAAGGGTTACGCTTGTCTTTCTACCCCGGCATCATGTAGCCACCTTATTTCTCTCATTCTGCCTGATCAATCACCATCAGCAGCCATCACCGAAATGCTTATTCTCGAATATCATCTTCTATCATTCACACTTTTAAGCTTTACCTTGTTGAACATGGCGTCATGTAAACCAGCATCATTTTTCTGTTCTGGGTTAGTTTTCTGTTTTAATCACACTGATGTGTGGACTTGCCATCTATTACTTTTTGCATGTTTTTCACATACTAGACATCAATAAAAGTACTCGTTGGAAACAATCGCATCAAAATTAAAGTATGGTGAATACCCACATGGGTTATCTTGTTAGCATTTCATTGATTATAACTAAAAAAACATTGTGTCTCGTCACACAATTTCACATTCAATCAACATAACAGTGTGTCTTATCACACACTCTTTCACATTCCGCCTTGCTGAAATGACATCAAGAATACCCTACAATTGTTTTCTCACATAGGGGTATGTTTGTCTTTCTACCCCGTCTTTGTGTAGCCACCTTATTTTTCTCATTACAACTGGTCAATCACCAACAGCAGCAATCACCAAAATACTTGTTCTCAAACATCATCTCCTATCATTCACACTTTTACGCTTTATATTGTTGAACATGGGGTCATGTAAACATCAATATCCTTTTTAGGTTCGAGGGTGGTTTTGGGTTTTTACCTCACCGATATGTAGACTTATTACTTTTCGCATATTTTTTCGCAAACTAACCATCAACAAAAGTACTGGTTAGAAACGATCGCAACAAAATTAAAGTATGGTGAATACCCACATGTGTTATATTGTTAGAGTTTCAAGTTATTGGTAACTGAACATCGTACCTGGTCAATGACACTTCCACATTTCATCTTGTTGTACATGGAATTATGAATAACTTTCTTATTGTTATGTCATACAGGGATAGGTTTGTCTTTTTACCCTGCCACCGTATGCTTTTTCAAATTCTCTCATTTCATCTAAACAATCTCTAACAATATTCATCACCAACATACGTCTTGCTTAACATCACATCGTGTCATCCACATTTTCAAACTTGTTCTTGTTGATCATAATGCGTTATATACATCGAAATAGATATCTACTTGAGGGGTACTTTTGTCTTTTTACCTTCACTATCGTGAAGTCCTTGTTGGAGACAATAGACCCGCTTAGTTCTCTAATGATAATTAAAATTTGGTGAAAACCCACAAACATCGTTTAGTTGGAGTTTCAAGGATAATAAGTAATTGAACATCGTATCTTGCCACATATTTTCATATTTGATCTCGTTGAAGACGGCACTAAGAAGAACTTGTTATTTTTTCATGCAACGATGGGTTAGTCTTTTTACACCATGACCATAAGGGTAGGTTTGTCTTTCTACACCACCAATGTTCTTGTTGGTTAATATCATATTGTGTCATCCACATTTTCAAACATGTTCTTGTTGACCACAACACCATGTATACATCGACATAGAAATCAAATTCAGGGGTAGTGTTGTCTTTTTACCCCGACCATCGTATAGTCCTTGTTGGAGACGAGAGACCCACTAGGTTCGCTAATAATAATTAAAGTTTAATGAAAATCTACAAATATTATATAGTTAAAGTTTTTAGGACAATAACTAAATGAATATCGTAGCTAATCACTCAATTTCATATTTCATCTTGTTGAAGATGGCAATAAGAATGTCTTGTTGTTTTCTCACGAAAGGGTATGTTTGTCTTTCTACCTAGCCATCGTGTAGCTATCCTATTTTTCTTATTTCATACGTACAAGTTGTTATTGTAGCTATCACGAGAGTACTAGCTGTTAAACATCTTATCTTGTGATTTACACTTCCACACCATCTTTTTGAACCCGGCACCATCTATGCATCAAAATACATATTTATTTCACGGGTAGTTTTGTCTTCCTACCCCAAAACTTTGTAGTCATTGTATTTATATCTTTTGGCAGACCCTTTTCTCATGCAACTTATAATAAAAGTATTTGTTGGAGTCGAAAATCAAAACTCAATTTGCATTACCAAATTAAAATATCCTCAAAACCCACGTATTATGTTGTTAGAGTTTCATTGATTATAACTACCAAAACATTGTCTTGTCATACACAATTTCACATTCCGTCAACAGAACATTGTGTCTTGTCCAGGGTTACCGGAAGCGCCTAGCTAAAAGGGGAAGCGCGCTTCGGAAAAGCGAAACGTCGCGCTTCCGAAGCGTGGGGGGAAGCGTCCCCCTTTTTTGGGAAGCGAAGTTCCCTTTAATGGGGGACGTGATTCCCTTTAATGGGGGACACGCTTCCCTTTAATAGGAAGCACGCTTCCCATCACGCTTCCCCCACGCTTCCCCTCGCTTCCTCCGTTTTTTTTTTCAATTTTTTTGTATTTTTTATTTATTTTTTTTTTTGCTTCCCCCTCGCTTCCGAGACTCTTCCTAGGTCGCTTCCGAGACGCTTCCTAGGTCGCTTCCGAGATGCTTCCAAGGTCGCTTCCGAGACGCTTCCTAGGTCGCTTCTGAGATTCTTCCCGAATCGGTCCTAAGTGGTCCCACGCTTCCCCGCTTCCTAAAATTTTGAAAGTGCCTCGCTTCCCGCTCCCGCTTCCTCAACTGACAACCATGGTCTTGTCACACAATTTCACATTTTGTCTTGTTGAAGATGACATCATGAATACCCTATCATTGTTTTCTGACACAGGGCTACGTTTGTCTTACTACCCCGCCTTCATGTAGATACCTTATTTCTCTCGTTTCGCGCAGTCAATCACGAACAACAGCCATCAGCAAAATATTTGTTCTCGAACATCAATTCTCATCATTCACACTTTTACGCTTAATCTTGTTGAACATGGCGTCACCCAATAATTGTTGCCTTGTTAAAAGTACTTGTCATACCGGGATAGGTTTGTCTTCTTACCCTGCCGTGTAGCTTTCTAATTTCTCTCATTTCATAATGTCGAACTCTAACAATATCCATCAACCACGGAATTGTAGCATAACATTATATCATGTCATCCACATTTCAAACTTGTTCTTATTGACCACAACACCATGTATACATCAACATATAAATCAAATTCAGTAGTAGTTTTGTCGTATAGTGCTTGTGTACAAGAGACCCGCTAAGTTCGCTAATGATAATTAAAGTTTAGTGAAAACCCACAAACATTATATAGATAAAGTGTTAAAGACAATAACTACTTGAGCATCAAATAAACATCAGCATCATTTTTCAGTTCGGGGGTAGTTTTGTGTTTTTACCACACAAATGTGTAGACTTGCTATTTATTACTTTTCGCATGTTTTTTCGCATACTAGCCATCAATAAGAGTACTCGTTGAAAATGATCGCATCAAAATTAAGGTATGGTTAATACCCACATGGGATATTTTTCTCATTTTGTACGATAAATCTTTAAAAATGGCTATCACCAACATAGTTGTTGTTGAACATCATATTGTGTCATTCACACCTTTGCGCATGTTCTAATTGAACACAACACAGTGTACACACCGACATAGTTTTGTTTCTCATGGCTAGTTTTCTTTTTTTACCCCATAATTGTATAGGTGTACTACTTATAAAAGTACTTGTTGGATGAGGGGCAAAGAAAACACAATTAGTATTCTTAGAAATACTAAACAATGACTAAACATCAGTCAAAATCAAATTGCAGCCCTTTTAGATTCAGTGTAATAAATTGTATTGCTAACATTTCCAATAATCTTCTTTAGAAAACTAAGAATTGCAGTTTAACCATCCGCCTTGCCTCCATCACTTCCGACCCATAACAATCATTAACTGTAATGATATGATATTCTTCTACTCCAAATTGTCTTTATATCGGGCTAGAAAATATTTGATCAATAGATACCTATCGTTAAAAACAACTACATAATATTCTTCTACTCCAAGTAGTCCTCATATGGGGCTTGAAAATATCCAATCTACACAAATCCCTGCCTCTGACTAACAAAAACTTCCTACATCATGCACATGCTTTACTAGAATTGGAATTGGGGTACTGTGCAGATAGTCAAGGGCAACTAAAGATGACCTGCATGACCCTGGAGCATGAGTTGTAGCGGGCGTATGTGCATGGTATGTGGTGTTATGTATGTTTTGCTCTGTGCATAAGATCAACTTTCATTATATTTGAAATTTGATACTTTGGCAGCAACCAATCCTTGATAAAATGCACAACATATAAATCAGGAAAAAGCACCTTCTTTTTAACAAAGAAGTGAACTTAACTGTCATGAGCTGCGTATTTTACACGCTCATACAACTTCAGTTTCTTGGAAATGCCCAAGCATGTGTATTCTCATAGCAGGCAGAAAAATATTCTCTGCACATAATGACTGGCATCTCAGACATAATCAGCCAACTCAGCAACCACTAACCATGCAATCAAAATGATAACGTATAACCTGGTTTAGAGCAGGTCAAGCACAGAGCCAATTCAGACCGATCAAGCCTTAAGGCTACACACTCTTGCACGTAAAGCTACCAGATAAAAGGCACTTTGATTTGCTTTCTCAATCAGGCTTGCCAAATGGACATGCACCAGACACTATTATAACAGATAATACCATGAGAATGGTAACGACCCTTCAGCTGATAGCAGTTTTACTGACCATGATATCACATTCAATCCAATAAATATCATTCTTAGTATAGATAAATAGAACATTTGATAAAGGCACTCATAATAGTGTAATAAAATGAAGTTAGACAATGATGTGTTAAACACTAGGTAGAGAATTTGATCTCCAATGACCAAAATTTTCAGAAAAAAACCTGATAAGCTTTCCTGTTTAAGAAAATCAAGTTTAAGAGGCAAGGGTAAACTATAAACAACCCAATAAAATCATGTTAAACATAGATTGAATCAAAAGATTCCAATAGCATGCATGTGAATAAGCAATTCTGCAGAACCCAGTAAATTCTAATTCAAAAAGGAAACTAATTTTGAGTTTCACTGACATACCAACTGGTGCTAATAAGGAATAGTGTGAAACTTACTACCATTTCGGCATGCATTTCACAGCCTAGTTGTCATATTGTATGACTGCATAAAGATCGCTTGTTCCTGGAAATTTTGTATCAGTAAGTGGCATTATTTTCAAAATGGAACATTACTGGAACTGCCAGTGAGTGTAAAAAATGCATTTGTTAGAAACTATTTTCACATGATAGCTTTTTCTTGAGAAAAAACATTATATAGCCCAGAGCCACCCAGAACTTCCATATAAATTGGTCAAAAAGACTGTGACCAAAAAGCCTCACCCAAACAGTGTTAATGGCTTATTCTTTTCTAATGATCAAGAGATGAACCAGAATTTACAAACCCATATTTCAATCTCACATGGCTAAAATGCCTAGGGTTAGCTAACCACACCAAACAAGGATTCAGACAAAAATACAAAAAATATAATAAAGATAATGACACATACATACATACATACGTGGATACATACATGCATACATACACATATATACATATATATACAAACTCCACATGAGGCCATGATAAAAAGAAACGAGCATCTCATCTTCATGACCATGCAAAGGTGTCTGAGTGCCTTACTGAAGTTACCCTAGATGGCAAAGATTCCTTTTCATCTTCTATCACTCCATCCAAAGTGATTTTCTATGTCCAAAGACCGAGTAGGTGTTAATGTGCATTGTGGTAGATAATTCTATTTGTTTGGGATATCAAAATGCAGATGTTGACCCAGGTTAACTAGAAGGGCCCACTGTCTAGTTTGTCAGGATCATCGGGTTTCACAACAGTTTTAACACTTCTCATCCAATATTCACTCAAATTACTAACGCAATCATATTGGTCAACTCAAAATCAGTTTCAACATAAAAGAAAGATGGAAAACGTTTTAGACCAGTCTACATTCTCCAAATCCATTAGGCAGCAAACTCAGATTCAACAAAATGAATCAATAAAGATAAAGGAGAAAAGGAACCGACCTAAGGATCCATGGCAGGCAAATCCACACCCTTCTTCAAATTGATAAATAGCTGCCCATCATAAACCTCACGAAGGAACTGCCTGGTCAGATAAATATTTTGAAGGGTTAGAATCGACAAACAAGAAAGCATCCAAGACTATCTTAACAACTAAATGAATTTACAAAAGCGTGTCAACTTCACAGACAACACATACATCACTTAACCCAGAACTTCTTTGAAGAGAACATGCAAAATCTAAAACACAAAGAACCCTACAATTCACCAATGGAAACAACCTCGCTTGAGTACAAATCATTCCAAAAGAAGATCGAAACAATAGATCATGAATTTCCTACACGAATTCGACTACAATCAAGAAAGGCGTTTGGGGGTGCGTATGCTAAAAACAAATGGATCGGGAAAAAAGAAAATAACAAACGATCAAACCGTCTTACTCGGAGAGATACACCGTCTGGCACTCCGCTGCACCAATCTCACGCGTCCCCGCGTTCTCCTACCTCAACTTGGCACCAATCTCATGCGTCCCCGTGTCCTCCTGCCTCAACGAGCAAGAAACCACGCTGAGATCAAAACCATCGCACACTAGATCCACAAAAACCAAAACCGGAGTAAGAAAAAATGAAAATCGAAATAAAAAGGCAGGCAAACGCAGCTAAACTCATAAGCGGGCTCGTGTACGCTCAGAAGGCGAACCCAGAGAGAGCGAAGAAGATGTTGAGATCAAACGGGACGCGATCGACCTCCCTCTCTGCACATTCCCAGGAATCCGCCGTCCGGTCGGGTTCCTTTCGCAAGAAGAAACACACCACGCAGCTCCGCAGCCTAGAATTCGCGTACAACGAAGGAGATCTAGAGACGAATCGCCTCGATTCGACGATCATCGCCGAGCTCTGAGCGTGGAGAGGGGAGCGGAAGGGAAGCAGAAGCCTCGCGGGAACGGAGACGAGAGTCGGCAGACGACGAAGGACGCAGACGGCGAGATTAGGGCTTCGAATGGACCAAGAATCTCAGATCGTCTCTGGTTCTCGAGGGGAAAGGGGGAGGACGACGATGCGCTCAGCGGGAGCTTCGAGAAACGTCGATGTTCTGGTTCTGGTTCTGGTTCTTGTTCTTGGATTAGAGAGTGAAAGAGCCAAGAGGTAACGCAACGAGTTTTAAATCTGGCTTGCGGATGGCGGTTGGCACTTGGCGGGAGTACTTGCTTAATAAAGGCTTTTAATTGGGCGGAATTTATAATTTTGTCATTATCAAGAAAACCCGTAATTGCGTATCGAGTACGCTTTAGGTGTAAACTCTGGTGCGGGTATGGATCGAATGAAATCGGTACTAATGTGGGTTGAAGAAAGCCTTTTTTAGGCCTGTCTCGGACGGATCCAATCAGATTTGGATCAGGACAGAAAATAATGGTGCTGAGCATAGTGACTAAACGCTTTTTTGGGTAAATATCGGCAGCCACTTTCTCGTGATAAAAATCAACTTTTCTTCCTTACATTTTTTGAAAAAAATGGTAATTTTTTTACTTAAAAATTAAAAGCGAGTTTTTTTTATTGCAAAGAATACCATATATGACAATTTTAGTTTATGGAGTTTTGATCATAAAATATTAGTCAGCCTCACAAATTTTTTATTGCAGAATTAGTAATTTAGTTTTTTCATGTCATTTCGTATTGTACAATTCTTTGGTTGTGCGGTCATTTACCTGAGGCGCAGGCGAGAAGAACTAAAAAATATTATGTGGCAATCAGAAATGACACATGTTAAAGCTATTAAAATAATATTAAAAAATAAAATTATGCATTCTTTTTATATTTATTACAAATAGCCAATTCAAGCCTTCAGCATATCGATTTTATGCGGATAAGAATACGCACTAGTACTGAACTCTTAACCCGTCCTGACCAATTGCTATTGAGCAACTATAAAAAAATATTTTAGCTATATAATGTTTGTGGGTTTTAACTAAGCTTTAACTATATAATGTTTGTGGGTTGAAATGCCTTGTATACATCAAAATACATATCCACGTGAGGGGTAGTTTTGCCTTTTTACACTGACTTTAGTGAAGTTTTTGTTGGAGATGATAGACCCGCTTAATTTGCTAATGATAATTCAAATTTGGTGAAAACCCAGAAACATCATTTAGTTAGAATTACAAGGATAATAAGTAATTGAACATCGTATCTTGTCACACATTTTCATATTCCATCTGGTTAAAGATGGCACTCTGAATGACTTGTTATTTTTTTAAGTAATGATAGGTATGTCTTTTACACCACCACCATAAGGGTAGGATTATCTTTCTACACCACCAATGTTCTTGTTGCTTAATATTATATTGTGTCATCCACATTTTCAAACTTGTTTTTGTTAACCACAACACCATTTATACATCAACTTAGAAATCATGTTCAAGGATCGTCTTGTCTTTTTACCCCGACCATCGTATAGTTCTTGTTGGAGATGAGAGACCCGCTAAGTTTACTAATGATAATTAAAGCTTAGTTAAAACCCACAAACATTATATAGTTAAAGTTTTAAGGACAATAATTAAATGAACATCGCATCTTGTCACTCACAGTTTCATATTCCATCTTGTTGAAGATGGCATTATGAATGTCTTGTGGTTTTTTCACGTAAGGGTAGGTTTGTCGTTCTACGCCAACATCGTGCAACTCTAATTTTTCTTCTTTTATATAAACAAGTTGTTATTGTAGCCATCGGGAGAGTACTAGTTGTTGAACATCTTATCTTGTGATTCATAGTTCCACACCATCTTGTTGAACACAACACCATCTATGCATCAACATACATATTTATTTCACCGGTAGTTTTGTCTTCCTACCCTAAAAATATGTAATCGTGCTATTTATATCTTTTTACACAACCATTTATCGTGCAACTTATAATAAAAGTACTTGTTGGAGTCGAACGTCACACTCAATTCGCATTACCAAATTAAATGTGCTCAAATCCCACATGGGTTATGTTGTTAGAGTTTCATTACTTATGACTAACAGAACATTGTGTATTGTCACACACAATTTCACATTCCGTCAACAGAACATCATATCGTGTCACACACAATTTCAAATTTTGTCTGATTCAAGATCACATCATGAATACCCTATCATTGTTTTCTCACATAGGGTTATGTTAGTCTTTCTACCCTGCCTTCGTGTAGCCACCTCATTTCTCTCATTTCGCTCGGTCAATCGCCAACCACAACCATCAGCAAAATACATGTTCTCAAACATCATCTCCTATCATTCACACTTTTACAATTTCTATTGTTGAATATGGCGTCCTGTAAACCAACATTCCTTTTCAGTTTCCGGATAGTTTTGTGTTTTTACCCCTTCGATGTGTAGACTTGATATTTATTAATTTTTGCATGTTTTTAGCATATTAGACATCAATAAAACTACGTATTGAAAATGATCCCATCAAAATTAAAGTACGGTGAATACCCACGTGAGTTATGTTGTTAGAGTTTCCTTAATTATAACTAACGGAACATTATGCCTTGTCACGCACAATTTCACATTCAGTCAACAAAACATCATGTCTTGTCACACACAATTTTACTTTCTGTCTTGCTAAAGATGACATCATCAATACCCTATCATTGTTTTCTCACATAGAGGTATGTTTGTCTTTCTACCCCACCTTCGTGTAGCCACCTTATTTTTCTCATTTCACCTAGTCAATCACCAACAGGAGCCATCACCAAAATACGTGTTCTCGAACATCATCTCCTATCATTCACACTTTCACGCTTTATCTTGTTGAACATAGTGTCACATAACATCATCATCCTTTTTCAGTTTGGGGGTGTTTTTGTGTTTTTACCCCACTGATGTGTACACTTGTTATTTATCACTTTTTGCATGTATTTTCACAAACTTGCCATCAATAAAAGTACTCATTGTAAACGATCGCATCAAACTTAAAGTATGGTGAATACACACATGCATTATATTGTTAGATTTTAAGTTATATGTAACTGAACATCATACCTTGTCAATGACACTTCCACAATTCATCTTATTGTACATGGGATTATGAATGTCTTTCCTAATGTTTTGTCATACAAGGATAGGTTTGCCTTTTTACACTGTCATCGTATACTTTTCCAATTTTTCTCATTTAATCTAAGCAATCTCTAACAATATTCATCACCAACGTATGTGTTGCTTAACAGCATATCGTGTCATCCATATTTTCAAACTTGTTTTTGTTGACCACAATGCCTTATATACATTGAAATAGATATCTACTTGAGTGGTAGTTTTGTCTTTTTACCCTCACCATCGTGAAGTCCTTGTTGGAGATGATAGACCCGCTTAGTTCGCTAATGACAATTAAAATTTGGTGAAAACCCACAAACATTGTTTGGTTAAAGTTACAAGAATAATAAGTAATTGAACACTACAAGAAAAACTCCAAATAGCGACGGATATTGGCGATAGATTTTTTCGGTCGCCCATTAGCGACGGCTTAGCGAGAGCAAAATATTTGTCGCTACCATTCAAATTATTTATGAAATTAGCGACGAAAATTAGTCTGACGCTAATCTGTCGCTACCTAACGACGGATTAGAGACGTACCAATTTTGTCGCTACTCCGTCCCACAGTTGCGACGGAATAGGCGATGCATTTTGCTATCGCTAATCCGTCGCTAAATTTTCCATAAATCCCTAATTCGAGTCACTTTTCCATTTCTTTTCTCTGTTGTCGGCCATCGAGCTCTCATCGGTCGCCCTCCCGTCGACCTACCGTCGGTTGCCCGCCTCCCCACGACCTCTCGTTGACCGCCTGCCGCCCCACGACCTCCCATCGACCACCCGCCACCCCGCATCCTCCCATCGCCCACCCGTCGGTCGTCGTCCTCTCGTCCGACAACCGGAGGTGACCCCGCACCCCTCTTCTTCACCTTCCTCTTGGTCCCACCCCTCTCACTCTCTTTCGAGTTTTCGGAAGGCCGGCAACCTGAAACAGTGCCCTCCCCTCTCTCAGTTTTGTTGTCGGGAGGTCGGTGGCCCCCTACCGCGTCTCTCACCCCCTCACTCTCTTTCGGGTTGTCGGAGGGTCGGCAACCCCTGCCATTCCCTCCCCTCTCTCTGTTTCGATTTGCCGGAGGGTGGGTTATTCAAAAAGTGCCCTCCTCTCTCTCTGTTTCATTGCCGGGAGGCCGACACGTGGCTGGTGGCCCCCTGCCGCGTCTCTCGCCCCCTCACTCTCTTTCGGGTTGCCAGAGGGTTGGCAACCCCTGTCGTGCCCTCCCCCTCTCTCTTTTTCGTTGCGGGGAGGTTGGTGGCCCCCTACCGCGCCTCTCGCCCCCCTTACTCTCTTTCGGCTTGCCGGAGGGCCGACAACTCCTGTTGTGCCCTCCATGCTCTTTGTTTCGTTGTCGGGGTCCGGCAAGAGGCCGGTGGACCCCTACCGCGTCTCTTGCCCCCCTCACTCTGTTTCGAGTTGCTGGAGGGCCAGCAACCCCTATCGTGCCCTCCCCTCTCTTTATTTTGTTGCCGAGAGGCCGGCAATAGGTCGGTGGCCCCCTATCGTGTCTCTCGCCCCCTCACTCTCTTTCAGGTTGTCGGACCCCTGTCGTGCCCTCCCCTCTCTTTGTTTTGGGTTGTCGGAGGCCCGAAAATCCGAAATAGTTCCCTCCCTTTTCTCTGTTTCGTTGCCAGGAGGCCGGCAGGTGGTCGGTGCCCCCCTGCCATGTCTCTCTCCCCCTCTCTCTCTTTCGGGTTTTGGGTGGCCGACAGGAGGCCGCTCGACCCCCTCTTATTTTTTTGCAAGGGAGGGGCCGAGCCCCCTTCCTGTTAATTTTTTTTGCCAGAGAGGGGTCGAACCTCCTCCCTGTATTGTTTTGTATATATATTTTTTGCAAGTACGTTGCTGAGCAAATTGCGCGATGCTTATTGCTAATGTTATTTAATTTTTTGGATGCAACACTTTTCTGTTCATACACTCACTCAGTTGTTGATATCTAGGATTGTTTTGATGGAGTTTGGAGATCATACTGAGCATGATTTTAATGTATGTAAATAGAAGTGTTCTTATTTTTTTAGTACAGATTTCATGCTAGGCATGATAGTAGTTAGCGGGATATTAGAGTGTGATTGCTGCATGTACATGTTTGACTTTTTTTTATATAAATGATTTGAATATATTGCAATGTTTGATGTGATTGTATTCATGCTTGCATATAGTTACTTTTAATTTGATTATGACTTTCATGTGAAATTGTATAATGAAAGCATGCTTCAAATGAATGTATCGTGTTATGAATAGTTTGCACATGAAAATATTAAGTTATCAATGCATGCATCATAGTTCTTGTGATTGTATGACATTATATATATTTATATTATATATATATATGTGTGTGTAATATATATCAAATATATAACATGCATCATATATTGCGTGGTAAATTTGAAATTTTCTTCATCATAGCATTCTGATGCTTCTCTTTTAATTGGTTAGGATATTATTCATAACATCATACGATAAAACCTTTCAGTCGACTGTTGTTAAATTTTTTTCTAAAAACAAACATTCTATCTGGTCGACTGATAAAACCTTCAGTCGACTGCTGCTAAATTTTCTAGAAAATAGACATTATGTCCGATCGACTAAGAGTCGATTAGTCCATTAATTCAGAAAGTTAACGTTTTAGCTTAGAAAAATCTGGCGCGAAAAAGTTGGTCAACTGGTGAGTCTGTTGGTCGACTAATAAATATGAAAAATTAAGTAAAAAGTTTTTTAAAATAATTTTCATGAAGGGTTCTTTTAGAAAAGTTTTTCTAAAGACTTTTTATGTGAAATGCAATCCAAATATACACTCTAAGTAAGGCTCTTACAAGATTCTAAGACATTTAATGAATTTTATATTTGCACACTAGTCTTCAAAGATTCTTCATTGAATTCTTCAATTCTTGTCATCTTTCGTCATTGCCTTAGCTGAAATACAGTTGATTCACTTGTTCATTATCAAAACCTTGTACTTGAAGTATCATGTACAGCTTCATTGTCGTAATAGTTGAAGATGGCACTATGAATGACTTGTTATTTTTTCATGTAATGATAGGTTTGTCTTTTTAGACCACCACCATAACGGTAGGTTTGTCTTTCTACACCACCAATTTTCTTGATGGTTAATATCATATTGTGTCTTCTATATTTTCAAACTTGTTCTTGTTGACTACAACACCATGTATACATCAACATAAAAATCAAATTCAAGGGTAGTTTTGTCTTTTTACCCCAACCCTCGTATAGTCCTTGTTGGAGATGAGAGACCCGCTAGGTTCGCTAATGATTATTAAAGTTTAGTGAAAACCCACAAATATTATATAGTTAAAGTTTTAAAGACAATAACTAAATGAACATCGTATCTTGTCACCCACAGTTTCATATTCCATCTTGTTGAAGATAACATTATAAATGTCTTGTTATTTTTTCAGGTAAGGGTAGGTTTGTCTGTATACCCTGCCTTCGTATAGCTCTCATATTTTTCTTATGTTATGTGGACAAGATCTTATTGTAGCCATCATGAGAGTACTAGCTATTGAACATCTTATCTTATTATTCACACTTTCACACCATCTTGTTGAATATGACACAATCTATGCATCAACATACGTATTTATTTCATAGGTAGTTTTGTCTTTCTACCCCAAAACTCTGTAGTCGTGGTTTTTGTATCTTTTCGCAAACTCTTTTCTCATGCAACATATAACAAAAGTACTTGTTGGAGTAAAAAATCTCACCCAATTTGCATTAGCAAATTAAAATATGCTCAAAACCCATGTGTTTTGTTGTTAGAGTTTTAATGATTATAACTAATAGAACATTGTCTTGTCATACACAATTTCATATTCTGAGAACAAAACATTGTTGTATATGGGTTTTGAGCATATTTTAATTTGTTAGTGAGAATTAAGTGGGACTTTAGACTCCAACAAGTACTTTCATAGTAAGTTGCATTAGAAAAGGATCTACGAAAAGATATAAATACCACAACTATAAAGTGGTGGGGTTGGAAGACAAAACTACCGCTGAAATAGAGATGTATGTTGATGCATACACTGCGTCGTGTTCAACAAGATCGTGCAAAAGTATGAATTATAACGCGTGTGGGTGTTTCCTATACTTTAATTTTGATGTGATCTTCAACAATTGGGTATTCATGATGTCTTCTTCAACAAGAAAAACAAACGTACCCTTATGTCAGAAAATAATGATAGGGTATTCATGATGTAAACTTCAACAAGACGGAATGTTAAATTGTGTGTGAAAAGACACGATGTTCTGTTGACGAAATATGAAATTGTGTGTTACAAAACTATAAGAACATAACTCATGTGGGTTTTGAACATACATTAATCTGGTAGTGCGAATTGAGTAGGGCTTTCAACTTCAACAAGTACTTTTATGATAAGTAACATAAGAAAAAGGTCCACGGAAAGATATAAATACCACGACTACAAAGTGGAGGGGTTGGAAGATAAAACTATCCCTAAACGAGTGTGAAGTACATTTGTTATGGATTTTTTTATAGATTAACCAAATCAAATAAAATTAATGTCAAAGTTATACGGCGAAAGGGTAAAATGATAAACTTATCCTTGTATGAAAAAGCAATTATATAAATTCAAAGTCATATATACATCAACATAAACATCTACTTCAGGGGTAGTTTTCTCTTTTTACCCACACCATCATGAAGTCCTTGTTGGAGACGATAAACCCGCTTAGTTCGCTAATGATAATTAAAGTTTGGTGAAAATACACAAACATCGTATAGTTATAGTTATAAGGATAATAAGTAACTGAGCATCGTATCTTGTCACTCACACTTTCATATTTCATCATGTTGAAGGTGGCACTATGAATGACTTCTTATTGTTTTCTCATCCTATCTTGTCACTCACACTTGCAAAAAAACACAAAAATCATGTTTTAGACCTTTACTGGTGCACTAAAAATGTACTCGTAAAGGGTCTGGCACCTTTACTGGCGCTTTGAATACGGTAAAGACTTTTTTCATAAATGTGCTCGGCTTTTAGTAGAGAATTAAAAGCGTCAGTAAAAGTCCCAGTCCCTTTATTGGCACTGTTAGTGCTACAATAAAGGTTAAAAATGTGATTTTTTCATTTTTTGCATGCTGACCATCCATCAACCTGCACGATGGATGGTCAATGCGCTTTAGCTTGGATTTAACACTAATATGGTTTAACAGAGACCCAATATACTCTCTCTATATATATATATAGAGAGAAAGGTGGTAGCTGCTAGCCACTTTTCTAGCTAACCACAAGCTAACCAGGTTTTTTGAAGGATTTTTTTCATGTTTTTGACATGGTCAATTTATTGTTAAATTTCATGTTGGATCATGTTCTTTAGATAAAAAATATGATTTTTTATGCCTTAAATATTTATGAAAATATTAAACTGACAATTTTAAACCTTTTCAAAACCTACCTGCATATCAAAATTGGATGCTGCAAGAGTTATTCTTATAAAAGCAAGTGTTATGGTTGGATTTAAGGAAAACATGAAAAAAACCTTCCAAAAAGCCTGGTTAGCTGGTGGTTAGCTTCTATTACCTTCTCTCTATTTATATATATATATATAGTTAATATAGTTAATTGCTGCCTCCTACAGCGCGTGGCTACACTTTGTTTCTGCATTGTTATTGTTTTTATCCTCCTCATCTTTATTCCTTATCTATATGACGTCTGCAGCTATAGGAATCTCAACCTTTCCTGGATGCCTACTTTGACTTTCAGAAGACACATCAGCGGTAATATAGTTAAGGTAGTAATGTAATAAAAAGTTAAATAGGTGATGATGATCTATTCTTATTTGTTTGGTTCAGCACAGTGATGACCATTCAAGAAAATATAGCCATAAAGAGTGACCCATGTTTTTCCCTTGATTGACGATTGACGTCCTGCTTTCAATTCTTATTCTTACCCTTGGAATGGCATTATACATTTTCAATGTTGTTGCTCCAAGGCCTTTGTAGAATTAGCTGCTATATACAGAAGTCCGAGTTTGGTGGCTGGAGGAGCTTTCCTCCAAGATCAAAAGCAAAACTCATTGTTAGAGCAGTACAAGAGAATGGGGGTCGTCTGCGGTTGGTTGATATCATCCGCTTTATCCCCGAGCTCTCTAGGAACTACTTCAGAAGCCGTCCCCGCAGGGCACTCTTTGGTGGCATCTCATTGCTAGGTGGCTTTTATGCTGCACAGACCATTTCTTTGTCTTTTGGTGGTTTAGTAGTTAATGATGTAATTGCTTCAGTAATCTGTGTCAGCCTAACAGAGTACGTGACTAAATTCTATTACAGCAGAACCAAACTCAACTTCCCAGTGGCTCTTCTCAACATCTTCAAAATGGGCTTTTCATCGATGCATTCAAGCTAGCCAGCTGAGTATATGTGGTCTTGTTCTGTCTCCAGTGGCTATTATCAGCAATTTCAAAATAGGTTTTTATGATGGCCTTTTCATTGATGGTTTCCAGCTTGCTGGCTGAATATTTGTGTAGAAATGACTCCACTTTGTAAATGGGTTGATTATCCATTCACCATTTTTCCAAGGATAATGATGTCTACTTTGAATTTTAACCTTATCTTTGGTATATGAAGGATCGCAAGACGAGAATGCTAGTGGCTCAGGGAACAAGTAACAATGGACTTTATAAAAATCAAATGTTTGCAGTCGAATCTAGACAATAAAGAGGTGAATGTTGGAGAATGCACCAGCATAGATCATCCAGCCATGCGAGTAGTACTTCATCTCGTCAAGAAGTGCGGTCTTCCTTTTAGTGATGGTTCTAGAAGTAGTGTTTGTGAAGCGTATCAACAAGTCAAAAGTCACACTTTGCCATTTGACTATTTTTCTTATAAAGTGTTTGGACCTCTTGAATGTGTGGGGGACCAGACCCGATTACTTCTTCTAGAGGTTTTAGGTACTATGTGCACTTTGTTGTTACTTATTCCAGATTTACATGAATTTGTATTATAAAAAAAATCTGACGTACTTTATGTTTCTTGAGTCTTCAAAACTCTTATTGAAAATCTCATTGGTTGATCCATCAAGTTACTTCAAAGCGACTGGGGTGGTATTCAATGTTTGTGTACTTACGATCATGCGATATTGACCATCGTATTTCATGTCCTCGCACACATGAGCAGAATGGGTCAGCTAAACGCAAACATAGGCATATTGTAGAAATTGGATTAACCCTTCTTGCTCAATCCGTAGTTTCTCTACAATTTTGGGACTATGCCTTCATTTCAGCTGCATATTTGATAAATCGCCTTACTTCGCCTGTCATAAATATGAAATCACATTATTTTTTACTTTTTAATTGTGCCCCAGAGTACACATTTCTCAAAGTTTTTGAGTGTGCCGGTTACTCATGCTTGCACCCTTATAACCAACATAAACTTGATTTTCGTAGTACTCGGTGTGTCTTTCTTGGCTATAGCAACCAACATAAAGGTTACGTGTGTCTTGACTAGCGTAGTGGTAAGACCTTGGTTGCTAAAAATGTGACTGTTGATGAATCATTCTTCCCGTTTAAAGAAGCATTTATGCCAGCCTCCTCACTTAACTTGTCGCCTTTGCCTCCAAGCATTCCTATGGTTATCTTTCTTCCCACTCTCTCTCTTCCTAGCATGCCCCAACATTCGGTTGCTCAACCCTCTCCCAATCACCCTACCCGATCCATGTAGGCCTTTGTAGACACACCTACTCCAGCCGAGTCTCCCCATCCCACTTCTCCTATACCGCCAGTCCCTACTTGTTCCCCTACTATGAGTTATGAGTCTCATCCCCTAGAATCCGTGTCTATTCCTCCGTCACCTTAAACTCACCACATGGCTACTCGATCTCAAATCGGCTCCCTTAAACTGAACGCCTTTTGTGTTACCAAGTATCTCATACATTCTACTTTCCTTATTGAGCTTCATCGTAATCGTGAACCCACTTGTTTTTTGCAAGCTCACAAGGACCCACATTGGCATCAGGTTATGCTCCAAAAAATTAAAGCTCTAATAACAAAATTGGGACATGGACACTAGAGCCTCCATCTCCTAGTCACAATGTTGTTGGGTGCAAGTGGATATTCAAAATCAAGCGCCGCGTAGATGGCTCTCTTGAAAGGTACAAGGCTCGCTTAGCTTGCTTGGTTGCCAAAAGATATACGCAAAAAGCTGGGGTTGATTATTTTGAGACATTTAGCCCAGTAGTTAAGCTCAATAGCATCCACACGGTCATTGCCATTGTCGTTCACTTTGGTTGGGACATTCGTCAACTTGATGTCTATAATGCTTTTCTCCATGGGTGCCTGACAGAGGATGTCTATACGGTTCAACCTCTAGGATTTTTAGATCCGCATTATCCAAATCATGTATGCAAGTTACACAAGGCTCTTTATGGTCTCGAGCAAGCTCAGCGAGCCTGGTTCCATCGTTTAAGCATTTTTCTTCAAGAACTTTGTTTTGTTGGCTCCCGTGAAGATGCATCGTTGTTTATTTATAATCATGACTTTGTTCTATCTATGTGGATGATGTAAAACCCAAGATTTTTCTATGATAATAAAATGAATAAATGATGAATTATTGATGCATCTATGACTATAATTGTGAATTATTGATTTCAATTAATTATAAACTTTTGTTTCAAGTTATGAAGAATATTTCAAGAATAATTGAAAAAGCTAAAGTATGAAGTCTAAACGAGTTAGAGTGGTTTCAGATCTTAGAATTTAGTTCTGGATCTAAAATCGATATTTGGATCCAATATGGATCTAAAGTGTTATTTTGGATTTGATCTAATTTTAAACATTAATTGGAGCCAATGGTCATGGATTGGACCCTCATAAGGGACGTCCTATGTGACCTCCCCCCCCCCTCCCATTTGGATCTAAGAGTCCATATGAATTAAAATATTAACTACTTACACTTCTTCACATGAGAGCAACAATCGTAGTCCATGGTTAATAGTATCTTATCCTTAAGATTTTCTTGACCATCATCTGAAGACTAATGTGTCCTCCACAGAGACCACCATGAAATTCAACCTTTTGAATCTCCTCCTCATCCAAGCATGCAAGGAGTTCACTATTGTAGGCCCTTTCATAGAGGACTCCGCCTAAAAGGTAATATCTTTGGGTCAGTCACTCAAACTATTAAAAGTAAATGATTTATTAATAATGCACGTAAAATGCATATATGAAATAGGACAAGTAGTCCCATATATATACAAGAGCCAAGAAGTAAAGGGGACCAAAGTAATCTTGGGGAGCTCCCAATGGCCAGAATATCTAGCCGTTGGGAGGCCCCAAAGGCTATTTAGGTCAATTAACCAAAATTCCCTTAAGCAAAAACCTAAAATATATTCTAAAATAAAAGAGTAATATATATATATATATATATTAACAAGAAATTCTTACAATAGTTTGGAACCGCCACAAATCCATTATTGTCATTTGTTGTCCTGAATGTGAGCTTGCAAGGTGGAAGATATCAGCAGGAAGTCATTGTCGGTTGCAACAGTTAAGCAACACATGTATATCTCTATTGCCATTGATGTAACTCTACTGCAATTTTCCTCTTAGCAAAGATATCAATTGACTTGGTTCATTGATGCCTATCTCCAGAAAACGAGAGTGGGAAATTATAGAATTTTGAAAATCTTTATGAAGGACGCGTAGGGAATTAGTATGTGTGGACAGTAAATGAAAACAGGGCATTTTCCCATTGCCTGCAGTGGCACCATACAAGTGGTGCTCACACTCGTGCGTTCCTCTAGGATCAAATACAAACATTTAATCTATTTCATTCATTCTATACTAGTCAAGGTTGCTGCTACTGTAGGGCTTCCATGCCTATGCAATTCTATGCAACTCATCACTTGCAACTTGATGCTACAGAATTTGACTATGCAGTGATAAACTATACATGGTGCAATTCAGATTGGCCCCTAGCCAAATGGTTGCAGTGCATGACAAGTTCCTTTGTATATTCTTCAAATTCTTCGTTATGCTCATTCTTCTTTTTATTATCTTCTACAAGTCCATTTTCCCTGTATACTTCATCTGAATCAACACTCAACACCCTGTTTTGGATTCATCTTCTAATTCATCCTTTCCCTCATTGATGAGAAGGAAGAATGGACAAAGATCAACCTTCAATAGGGTCTGATCGATTTCCTTGCATGGCTGTGCAAACAAGGATGCAAGATCTGCTTGCATTAATGTGTACTCTGCTGCTGCATTTTCATCAGTCTTTTCTTGTCCTTCAAGTGAAGTCTATCTTCATAGAGCAAGGACATGAATTCTTCATATCCCAATTCTAAAATGCCACATAGAGACCAATGTATTTTCTCTAAGGTCTCCTTAAGATGACTTGGGCTGTCAAGAACCTTCATGTATGTTTCTCTAGACCTTCATGTATGTTTCTCTAGCTCGCCGCTTCTCGATCTCAACATAGAATCGTTGAATCTTCTCAATTATTGCATTCACCCCAGTTGAGGCTGCCATCTTCTAATAATACACATCAACTCCATATTCATTAAATGAAAAATTTCCCTGATCTCATCATTCTTCATGGCTGCCATCTTCTAATAATCTCACTTCACACAACAATTTCTCTGCAACTAGCTGCACTGGAACTTGTAGAGGCCAATTGGGTTCTATATAGGTTATGTTTAGGCCAAGGCTTGATTTGGTCTTGAATAGTGTCTTGAAAGGCCACAGTCAAAATTTGAGCTCAAATAGTTAGATCTGATTCAGGTTAAGTGGTTCTCAATGGAAACAAGTCTAGGTTAGTACAGGTTTAGAAAAAATGCAGGAAAGTAGAAATGGGTTGCACCTAAAAAATCATATCCCACAATTCAGGTGTCTCAAAATTCTAGAATTTTGAAGGTGTCAAAGTAACGTGGAGGTAACACTTGTCAACATTTAAGAGCAATTGGCTAGGTTTAGGTAGGGTTTATGGTTAACAAAGTGAGTACAGGTATGATTTCCCAACTTCAGGAAGTACACAATCAAGTAAATATTAAAATATGTATTATATATATATATATTGAGGTAATATGCAATGACCATTAGGGGCATTTTGATCTTTTTACACTTATAATAGGTTCTGTCTACTAGGGACAGATTTGTCTTTTTTCAGTTTTTTATTTTTTTATTTTATTTTTTGTCTTTTTATAGCTGTTGGAATCTCCCAATGACTTTTTGGAAGCTCCTCTAGGCCCTATATCTCATGTATACTTAAGTCTGATTTCAAAGTAATATTTATATACTTAAGTCTGATTTGGATGGAGAATATATGTCAAAATATTTTTAAAATTATTTAAAATAAAATAGAATTTGTCATTAATGATCTTGCCTCAGAACCCCTCAACATAATGGGTTGGCAGAAAAAAAATATAACATATCATAAAAACCGCTTGAACCCTACTTATCTCTAATGATATTCCTACAAAATTTTGGGCCAAAGTCGTTTTGACTTTAACTTATTTGATAAATAGAATGCCTTCATCATCTTTACTAAATATTTCATCATTCAAAAAATTATTTAACATGGCACAAGATTTCAAGCGATTACAGATTTTTTATTGCAAATGCTTTGATCTTTCTCGTAAAAATGATAAGTTGTCACCAAACTCTATTGAATGTGTCTTTGTTGGATATGGAGAAAACAAAAAAGGTTACGAGTGTTTTGATTCTAAAAACCTAAAAACTATGTCTCTAAGGATGTTACTCTTGAAAATGAGAATGGTTTGGATAAAAAGAATAACAAAGAGGAAGTAGACTATACATTTTTGTTTGATCTTTTGTCAAAAGAAGAACGTGATTCTTGTGAACTGAATGCAGAGCCGGACCTGTAAAGTGGCCACTGAGGCTTGGGCCTCAGGGCCCCTAAGCCCAAAAAAAAAATTAGGGGCCCATTTTTAAGGCCCGAGCTCCCCTATTTTTATTTAATATAATATAAATATTTGTAATATTATATTTGTTTAATGTGAATGCACATTTTATTGTTATTTTGATTCTTTAAAAAAAATCGGAGGTGCTGCCCCCTCCTACTATTAATAGGGGGCCCATTTTTCCCCTCCGCCTCAGGCCCCATAAAACACAGGTACGGCTCTGACTGAATGATTGTGAAATAAATCATAATGGTAATTCTATTTATGATAACTCTTTAGATAGTGATGTTAATGATGAACATCAGGATGTTAATGATAATTTAGAGTCACCTCATAGTGATGATGATTTTATTGAGAATCCTTCTAATGATATATAAGTCTATACCGGACGTGAGAAAAGAGACCAACCATGTGTTTTTGAAAAGTATTCACAAGGTCTACCCATATAAGAGTCACCACTTGGAGATCCAACCGAGCATCTATTCCACCAAATAGCTTTGTGTCCTATGAATCCTTTTCTCTAAACTATAGAGTTTGTTTAATAACATTCAATTCCTATAATGAGTTGTCACATCATTGGATTGAAACATGAATATAAAATTAGAAGCCCTTCGTAAGGCCAACACTTAGGAAGTATTTAACTTACCTTTAAGAAAGAAACTTGTAGAATGTAGACGAGTATTTAAGGTCAAAAATAAAAGTGATGAAACTCTAAAAATATATAAATATAGGTTAGTTGGTAAAAGGGTATTCTCAAGAGTACATAATTGATTATGAAGAAACCTTTGCACCAATAGCGAGGATAACTAGTGTTAGAACCCTAATAGTTGTTTCCATCCAAAAATGACTCATTTACCAATTAGATGTCGAAAATATTTTTCTCAATGAAAAAGTTTACATGAATCCTTCATCGAAGTTTGATATTGAAAAAGGCTCCCCGATCCAACCTATCCAAATTTGGGTCTGGCGCGTAGCTGAGGACTAGACCCGATCCATATTCAATCGGCGAATCATCCCAATATTATACCAACCAGACCCCATACTTGCACCAGAACCAACCCATTAACCCGTCTCCGATCCAAAACCCAATACCATACCCGACCCAACACCACTATCCTAGCCCGACCCACAACCCAAACCCGTATTATCCTATTCCTACCCCCTAGAGCCCGAGACCCGACTAGCCCTTCCACTTATAGCAGGGCCACCTGTCATATTGGTGCCACAACGCCGACCGCAGATGGTTCTCACTCACGGGCGAGCCAGACAGAGACAGATTCCTATGCAACTTCAGTAGGGACCGACGCAACCAGAGCGCCGACCACAGGTCGTCGGAGTTCGTCAACTTCAATTATCAGAAGAGCAGTATCGTGGTGAAGGAGATGAGGTCGTGATGGATGATGATGCCTTCTGGAACGAGTACCCCACAAGCATGGAGGAGGCTCGTCAGCAGAGAGTACCAGAGCGCCCCTCCACGTACGAGGTGAAGCTGGAGCTTCCAGAGTTCGCAAGACGATTCAATGCGAAGCAGTTCTTCGACTGGTCTTATGTCATCCAGTTCTTCTTCGACTACCGCGATGTTGCTAAGCACCGTCATGTCTCCCTAGCCTCTACTCGGTTGAGAGGCCTAGCGCAGACATGGTGGGTTGAGCTGCAGAGGTCGAGGAAGCGACAGAGACTAGGGCGCGTATAGACTTGGGAGGAAATGCAGCGATTGATGCAGTCTAAGTTTGTGTCATCAGATCACGCTGAGAGAGCCTACAAGGAGTACCTTACCTTGCGGCAAGGCACCAGTATTGTAGCGAAGTATACTGTTGAGTTTCATCGCCTATCCCTGCGAGTGCAGATCAAGGAGACCACCCGCCGGCAGGTCACGAGGTATATTTCTGGTCTTCGTCCTGCTATTTTTGATGACTTCAGTTGTATCACAGTCGAATCATTAGATCAGACAAACAGTTATGCCATGAATGTGGAGGAAAAATTGAAAAGGAGGCAAGAATATAGGACATCCCGTAGTGATCAGTCCAGTCAACCTAAGTCGAGTTTCCCAACCAGGGGAGCAAGCTCCCCTGGGAAAGAAGACTCAAAGTCCAACCCTAGCAAACCCGATCAGTCCGGACCTGCATACCATACCAGATCCAAAGCTAAGCTCAGTGAGTCTATCGTTCGTTGTTTTAGGTGTCAAGAACTAGGTCATATTGTGTCCAAGTGTCCCACCGTGTGTAAGAACACCCATCTGGCGGAGGGAATTATTGAGTCAGTGTCCGATAGTGAGAGCGAGGGTGAGTCGCTTGTTGAGGGAGATGACGAGATGAAAGTCGTTGAGTTCGACGACAACATTAAAAATTTGTTAACCATCCATCATGTTTTGACCACATCCCGAGAGTCGGCCCCGACAAAATGGTTGCGAAATAATATTTTTAGAACCCGGTGCAACTGTAAGGGGCGTGCGTGTGATGTTATCATTGATATCGGGGCGTGCGAGAATATGGTGTCCGAGAGTGTCGTGTCCACCTTGAACCTAAAAACAGAAAAACTATCTCAACCTTATAAGATGACATGGTTCAAGAAAGGAAACAAGGTACCTATCACCCTGTGCTATCTAGTTCGGTTTTCCATGGGAGAGCATTACCACGATGAAGTGTGGTGTGATGTGACCCCTATGAGTGCTTGTCACATTGGGTTCGACTTCTTTTGTTCCAAGCTTTCTTTTCTTGCTTCACGTGTTCTGCGTTATTTTGCACTGCATGACCGTGCATTGCCAGGAGCATCAAAATAGCAGTCGGGGCAACACCAAGTCTATCACGACATCAACGGCCATCAGCGTGTGGCTCGACGTGGTCGTGGTATTCTGTATATTGCACGATCAAGAAGTGTTTCAGTTTGTCCTCACGCTGCATCACAACCTCTCCTATCTCGACACAAGCTAACCCCCTATACCTTCTTCCTTGTTTCCCACCGCATTCAACCTATATCTTCAGCATTTTCCTTGTGCTGCCTACACCACCATTACATTTTTAATTCTTAAGTGAATGTACCAAATCTCTCTCTCTCTCTCTCTCTCTCTCTCTATATATATATATATATATATATATATATATATATATAGAGAGAGAGAGAGAGAGAGAGAGAGAGTAATCTGTAATGGATGAGCAAATCGTCCAATGTTATCGTTCAAGCGACAATTAGTGACCGTTGCGGATCACGATGAATGCACGTCCTACATTTCACCCATCCATTCTCACGGGTTTTCCTATATATATATATATATATATATATATATATATATATATATATATATATATATATATATATATATATAGATAGATAGATAGAGAGAGAGAGAGAGAGAGAGAGAGAGAGAGAAACATGTAACTACGAATGAGCAAATCATCCAATGTTATCGGACAAACGACAATTAGTAACCTTTGCAGATCACGATGAATGCACGTCCAACATTTCACCCATCTATTCTCACGGATTTTTAAAAGGTTTTTTCATGTTTTCTTCAAATTTGATATTACAAATGATGTGCTTGTTATGGTCAATTTACTAAGAAACGAAGATTGGATCATGGTTTTTCAATAAAAAACATGATTTTTAAGCCTTGAATATTTATGAAAATCTTAGACAATCAATTTTTAATTTTTAAACCTTATAAAAACCTACCAGCGTATCATAATTGAATAATTCAAGAATCATTTTTTATAAAATCAAACATGCAGAACTAGGGCTAGTAAACAAGCTGAACAAGCCAAGCTTGAAGTTGCCTTATTCTTGTGGTGAGCCAAGCCGAGTTCGAGCTCATAATGAGCCCGAGTTAAACATGTCAAGTTTGAGTTGGCTTGTTTATAGAAAAAATACATTGGTTTAGAGCTTGAACAATTAATATTAAAAAAAATACATATAAAATATATCTAAATATGTTTTTTAATACCTAACGAGCTTATATGAGCCGAGTCAAGTACCTATTATTCATATTGTCAAGCCTATTTTACAAGTTAGAATGAGCTCTTTATGAGCTGAACATGAGCCAAGACTTATGTAAACATGTACAGACAGATTTAAGGAAAACAAGGAAAAACCACTTCAAAAGCCTGATTAGCTAGAAGCGAGAAGAGCAACATTGATGTGTGCGATCAGCGGTGTGTTCAACTGCACATTCAATGTTACTCTCTGTAATGAAAACCTATCCAATAAAAACCCAACCAAACCTACCCAAGAAGAAACATTTATCAAATTTTCGGTGTTTTTTCAAAATCCTGCCCTTACAGATGTGATCTATGCGCTTGTTTTTACAGGAATCAGTTCTTGGAACATTTGATTCCGATGCATGGATATGTTTTTATAAGGTTTCATAAATCAACGGCCTACAATTTCATAAATTTTCAAGGCTCCAAGTACCATTTTTTTTATCTAAAATGCATGATCCAAGTGTCAATTTCTAGTAAATCACTCATGCATAACACATATGGAAGGTCAGAATTTCGAAAAAACATTGAAAATCCGATAAATGTTTCTTATTGGGTAGGTTATTATATATATATATGGAAGGGGGGTGTCAAACTAAAGGAAAGTCCAAAATTTACAACCAACGATAATCGGACGGCACCTCTTCAATGCTTGAGCATCTCATTGGACTTCATATTTGCTCTTTATAATTTATTTAGTAAATATATGCTTTACGCAGACTTTTTGACATATAAACATATATTTTGAAACATGAAAAATCAACAGCTCACAATGCATTTAAAATTGTACAATACAACCACCAAGGTGATATCATATGTGGTAAGAGGGGTCCTGTGCCAAGATGAAGGCCAGGTTCAAATCCCTCTGCCACATGGGGCTTAAGAGTTATCTGGTAGGAGTCTGACTAACCCCAACATGCCTTTCAAAAAAACAATGTACAATACAAGGTATTGTGGGCCGTTGACTTTTAGCATTTTAAAAAATGCATCTAACCATCAAAAAATTCATAATCCAAAATATGTCACTCACTAAATGAATGATAAAAAACCAATATGTAAAGTCCGATCATGAAAAACTCAATCATTAGAAAATGGATGCCATTGATTATCATTGGTTGTAAATTTTGGACCTTCCCTTCCCGTTTTATATATATATATATATATATATATATATAGGACAAATGTGTTCCTTAGGCCCCCTTTTTGTTAGGTCTTGTTAGGCCCCTTCAAAAATCATAGTTTCAAGTATTTTTTCCTGTCTAACACGGTAGATGTGATGTATGTTTTGTTTAGTGAGAACCAGCTTTTGGATCGCTGAAATCTGTCTGACATCTATAGAGGTTTTTCCGGTGATCCAAAATCAATGGCTAAAAAGGTACCAATTTTTTTGGCTCATAAAAACGTTTTTTCATTGAAAAAACATGATCCAAAAGTCGATTCCCACTAAATCGGGCATGCTAAACACATAAAACACTTAAAACCTATGGGGCAGAACAGGGCAGAACGAGAAATGGGGCCTAATATGTTCATCTCTCTCTCTCTCTCTCTCTCTCTCTCTCTCTATATATATATATATATATATATATATATATATATATATATATATATATATATATATAATGTGTGTGTGTGAGCATGGTGTCATGCCCATACTGAAACTGTCCGAACACAATTGCTTGAATCCCCAGATATCTCAATCTAAGCTCACAAACGCTATACATATTGAGCATCCTGCATCATTTATACAGAGACTCTAACACTAAGCACTATCCCCCATCTAGAAAAGTGGCTGCATCTGCAACTTCAAGAAATAATCGTAAAAGCCTACTTTATTTTAAGGTCTCTCACTTTGTAATTAAAGTTTAAGATTAACAAGCATAACGACCAACACATGTTATATGATAAAACGCAGAATTGGATTCAACATAGTCCTAGTCCTGCATCACCAAAGAGTTGGATCATAGCTCCAAGAGCCAATGTTCACTAGCAAAACAAGAAGACTTATTCAGCTAAAAGGATATGGATGCAGTAGAAAACAAGGGAGAACGCTGCATAGATAACAGTAAAATGAGAACCAGCATGCAGTTTAAGAGAAAACAAGGGAGAACGCTGCATAGATAACACTCTAGAGAGCCTTGAGGATGTCGTCGGCACTGCTGACAGTGAAGGCACCACCTTCTTCAATGTTGGCAAGCTTCACTTGCAGGTTGTCAATCAAGAGTGCAAACCTGCGGGAGCGGACACCAAGCCCTTTCTCAGAGAGATCAAGCTCAAGACCAAGGGCATGGGTATAAGCTGCAGACCCATCAGCAAGAAATTTGACATGCTTGTTGTGGGGGTACGTCTGAGCCCAAGCCTTCATCACAAATGGGTCATTAACTGCAGTAGAAGCTTACATTCAGAATTTGGGGCAACAACTCCAAATAATATTCAGCAGTTATGTAAAGATATTTAATTGAACCAGAATATCTGAACCACTATTCATGATTCAAAAGGCCAACTCTTAATTGAAATGACCGCACTGGAGTTTGCTGAACTTTAACTGAGCCTGCGATGCTTTAGCAACCTTCAGAATCTAACAAACGAGGGAAATGGCCAAAGAAAAGAACTAGCCAACCAGCCATCCATCACGGTGCCGAATTGTTAATGCAGTAAGAGTGATGATACTTGAGAGAAAAGATTATAAAATCTCTTTAGAAAAATGACCCATTTTCTTCCTAGAAGAATTGATTGTGCTGAAAAGATTAAAGCACTTGGGCAAACAGAATGTGCAGTACCCATTACCCAACCATGAATGACAAAGTCATGTGAGTAGCCCAGTGAAATATGCGAACCAAAACAGCTGGTTAATATACAGATCACCGTTTGGCAGAAAGAGCAGAGGTTTATGCAGCATTCTTACAGCATCTTTTGCCAAACGAAATAATGAATCACAAACACATTCACGCAATGTGTTGGTAGTTACTACCAACTTACCATGGATGTGACCATCAAATGCGTGTGTTAAGATAAACACGAAAATGAATTGGTCCATAGAGATTAAATAAGCCTAACAATCTAGAAGCAAGCAGAAGACTGGTTTAAATGCCAGCGAAAGGTATCAGAGGAGCATGAAATTGATTCAAAGTTTTACACAGAAATTAATGAAGAACTGAGAAGCTTGACTGCATACCACTGATGAGGTAAATTTCTTCGATGCCCTTCGATTTCAAATCCTCAGCATGGTCAATGAAGCTGGGGACATGCTGCAAGCTGCAAACAGTAATCTAATCACTGGCTGCCGACAGTTTTTGAAGGAACAAAAGGAAACCATATACCACAAGAATAAGGCCTAATCTTTAGAAACCAAGAGGTATACGATACTATGCCCCACCTGAAAAGCTAAACTACAGTTCTTCATAGTCAAGCCATTTTCATTCCTGCAAAAATTGAGGGATTGGAACCCCAGACCTCCCGGACAACATCGTCTAAACTCCAGTGACCCTACAGACAAATCGACACCCAAAACCCAAAACCGTTTCTTCCCCAAAAGAGGCCCTTTGGATACATACAATACACAAAAAAGTGGGATAAGTTGCGATGTTGCATTAATCTCGATAACACGTCCCCCAGATTATCCCATTCTCTGGATAAATAGGTGCATCCGAATTTCCCACAGTTGGGGATACAGGGAATGCCCGGGAGAATACATACGCATGTTTTGATGCACCCATTTATCTGGAAAAACTGCGATATGTTCGGATATGCCATTAAATTTTTCCGGCTTTTCCAGGAAACCAGTGAAAGCAGAGACCCACTAAAGGACCAAAAGAAGATCCCACTTTCTTGGAGAACCACGATAAGCCATGTCCTCTTCCCATTCCTTGGGGATGATCGTTAGACCCATCACGTACAAAAAGAATGACGACGATTAGAGGAATAAGAGTAGATGGGTAAGGAAGGGGTTTGCTCAGGGTTAGAGAATTCCAAGACGGGAAAGACGGGAGGGAAGCATCAAAGAGGATTAAAAAGCGGGATTCATGGAGAAAGAAAAGGCAAAGATCATAAGGTGCAGAGGGAATAGACAGACGGACCTGCAGGTGGGGGTGAAGGCGCCAGGGACGCCGAAGAGGATGATCTTCTTCCCAGCAGCCAACGAATGAACGGTAGCCTGCTGCAGCTTCTCCTCGGCGTCGAAGTAGGAGACGGTGCCATCAGGAAGGGAGTCGCCCACTGCTATCGGTGCCATCTCTCTCTCTCTCTCTCTCTCTCTCTGGTGGCTATGAGAGGGGTCCTGGGGTTGGTGGAGGCAATAAATAGGGATGCTGGAGGCAGTGGCGGAGCGCTAGGTTGATTCGTGAACTGTTGATGACGGCCAAACTCATTGTCCCTATATTTTCTACTGCCAATGATACGCCCTTTACATATATCATATTTTTTTTTTTTGAAAGGCAAGGTGGGTTAGGGGGACCCCTACCAGAACAACAACCGCCCCATGTGTGGGAGGGATTCGATCCTAAGCCTTCAGGTTGACACAGGACCCCGATGGATACCACGTCGGTGGTTTTACATATATCATACAAAGCAATCCGGTGAATCAGATGGGGGCAATTTCTCACCCCTGGTTAAAACGAATCCTAGAAAGGTGCACAAACTTCAAAAATTGGTGGTTTCTCGAAGTTATTCTGTTTCTGGGAACTTCATGCTTTCTAAGATAAACTTCCTTGAATTTTAATACAATATATTTATAAATTTAGATGCACTTGTAACTATAGGTGTACAACCTACTGTAACCAAATATTTGCTATTTACTGCAAGCATTTAAAGGAAGTAATATTACCCTATAAAATTAAAAATGCAAACGAATTTAAGACAAGTAGATTAGAATTTACATATAAGTTAAGCTCTTTCTATGGAAACTACTTAACAGACATCTATACCTCACAAATAGTTTTTTTTTTTTAAGGATGAAAAGGTAGATTTCAGACTTTACTTTCTTTTGTTTTACAGGCCTCTCTCTCTCCAAAGGATGTGGGTGATTGGGCAACTGTATGACTAAATCAGACAATAACTTGAATCTGAATTTGGATCATATTCTTTTGACATAAAAATATGATTTTTTGAGGGGTCTAAATTCAGTATATTCTGAATTGCCCAAACAAGAGGTAGTATGTTTTCTTCAACATATATATTTTTCTATAGTTCACAAAGGTCTTATTTATATAATGGATGTCATATTACATCTTTTCATCATTCTTATATCGGGCAAGTAGATATTGTAGAGCTACATCATTGACAGATAGACATAAGAGTAATGACTTTCTTTTTTTGTCAAGGATTTCAATATGGGTGAGTTGAGGAGGTATTGTAACACCCCAAGATTGTTAACTCGTAAAATACGTGAAAACTAAAAGTTTTTTTTTCTTATTAAAATCGTTAGCAGAAACCTTTTTAACTTTTGTTTAAAAACATCAAGCGGGTTACATTTCACACAATAACGATTATAATGAATTTAATGTGGATGACCTTTTGCATTCAAAATGCTATAACTCAATAAATGATAACTTTTTTAATAACATGCATCTACAATTCAGTGCTCTAAAAAGGAAAATAATTGGCTTTCAATGCTGCCTCGGCATCTTGCATCCACTATGTAATTATACATTGCCTGAAATCCCATAAAAAGGATCAGACTTATAAAAGCCCAATAGGTTTACACTAGAACACGTAGTGAGTGCATAAAGCTAATACATACAACACATTAATGATAATATAATCTGCCATATACATCAATCGCGATATACATACATGATATATTTCAATCAAAAAAATATAATACATTCATTTACATAGTAACTAAGTAGGCGTGATGAGCCATTCACTAACATGTTTAACATGTTTAATTATAATCTTATCTCAGGGTCCATAGTTGATAAGGACATGAAACCTCAAGGATACATGCAGTATATTATATTAAACATTCTATCATAACAACATGCATAATCGCAAACATACATCTTTAATCTAGTATATCATAATTTACTTTCAGTGTTTATCCTCAATAATTCATCGTATCTTGAAAACAAGTTTTTTTTTTATAGATTACCTGGTCTTGGACATGTACACCCTCACATAGATCGTCCTCATGGGACTACCTGGGCTTGGACTTGTACATACTCACAGGGATCGTCCTAGCCGAATTTACCTAGTCTTGGACTCGTACATCCTCACAAAGATTGTCCTCTTGAGAACAATTTCTCAACGAATTATTTAATTCAGTGCTTTGTCATATATGCATAAACATAGTTAACCTCTAACAAGGTCAATAGTCACAAATTTGGGCACAAGCATGTATACATCCAGCATGCATCATATCATAAATTACAATCATATGACAATTCAACATGTAACATATGTTAGCATATCGACAGAGTTCTAAGACACAATAACTCTATCATTGAGCTAAACCTTTATCGCATGCATTTATAATCTCACCTCATGTAGTATTCCAATGTCATATAAAAGCACATCATAACATAGCCACATGTAATATCGTATTTTATTTAAAATCCATACGTTTGTAAATTAAACCTCAAAGCATGTGTATTCGATTTATCAAATTAGTTATATCTTATGATTTAAAACATGTGCATTCCCTAATATGAAGCATCTAAATCTCGAGCATATGTATTTTCTATGCATTCAATTTATACATACATAATTCATGCATGTATTATCGAAAAGCTCGTAAACACATATAGAAGCTCGTAAAAGCTTATCAAAACTATGCATGCATTAGAATTGCACAAATACCTGAGTTAGTGTAAAATTTCTCTTACCTCAAAATGCATTAGGTTAGTGCAACAATGCTGATGTAGAGCATGTTTGTCCATGATTCAAATGTGGCAAAGACTAGTGTGTATGTCCTGGGTTTCGCACCATGATGATGAAAACACATGCAATAGGCAGAGCTTGTTGTGATAAAAAGTGACAATTTGTATCACTGGCAGTACGATGGTTCTTGGAATGAGAACCAATAAGGTATTTTGGGAAATACAGTAAGAGATGGGTTTATCACAATTAATCATACCCATATCAAATGTTAAACTGCCTTTACCCGACTCAATTCACCAAAAACCCGCAACAAGGGTCACAAAAGTTAATATTGCAATAAAAGAGATTGACTTACTCATCTCGAGAGTTGACCCACAAACAAAAACATAAGGGAGGAATTGACCCTACATTCCCAAGGATCGGCAAAGTAAAAATCACTCAACTATAATAGGAGGAATTGACCCTCACACACAGATGTCAACCCTCAATATTAAACCATCAATCTGAATCAAGGAGGAGTCAACCTTCTCATATCAGGGGTCAACTCCCAACCCAACTGAATTGCACATTTCTCAAAAGAAAAGTCGACCCATCTATCTCAAGGGTCAACTTAGGCATAAAACCTCCTCGATACTAGCAAGACTGGGTCCCACAAACACACCACATCATGTTGGGTTGCATATATCAGATCTCAAGCTCAACAACATCAACCCAAACTCAAAACTCCAAGGAAAGACCCTTCACACACACTAGAGTCAACCCAGACCACTCGAGAGTCAACTCAAACACTGCAGGGGTCAACCCTCACTCATCAAGAGTCGACTCTCCACTGCAGGGTTTGACCCTAGCCAAGCAGGAGTCGACCTACCCACTCTAGGGGTTGACTATTCAAAATACAAGAGTTGACTCCTTCCTGCAGGGGGTCGACCCTGGCAAACACAAGAGTTGACTTTGCCTGTGAGAGAACCAACAAAAAGGGGTCGACTCCTGAACTACAGGAGTCTACTCCTATCAAAACAAAGTCGAGTTTCCCACCTCAAAAACCCTGAAACACAGTAAGCTACACACCCATCACGTACAAAATTTCTTGTTCTTGCCAATCGAGATAACTTTCGCATGATCTACGTATGTGTTACGTGCAAATATATATATATATATAAGACGTCACATAGCTCTATGAAATTCGCGTAATATGACCTTCCTTAAAACTCAAAGTAGTTCTATGAAAGTGAAGTGAATCATGATGTAAGGTGGTGATGAGTGTTGGTTGTGTGGAGAGGCAATGGCGGCAAGACCAACGACACAAAGAATAGTTCAGTGGTCAGGTGGTACAAGGCAGCGAGGTGGGCTGGTGGTGGTGTCAAAAGGAGGGGCATGATGGCACAAGGTGGTGGTCAAGTAGTGAGGAAACACCCTCACCGAGAGAGAGAGAGAGAGAGAGAATTGGGTAAACCACATGTGGGAAGGGGTATTTATAAGAATAGTGGGGTGTTACACGTAGTAATGGTGTTGACAAATGGGGAGTGAGAAATAACACATGGCCGGGTTTATTAGGACAAATGGTAACTTTATTAAAACAAATGGAGGTAAGCAAAGCAATACGTGTAATATTTAAAGAAAATGAGTTTTTGGATTTGGTTTGGATCCTGTGTAATTCAATTCAGATCCAAACCAGAGCTAGTTTGGTTAGGGCCCTAGTTTTATTAACTAGATCCCAATCTAGTCAATGTAACTAAGTCCAATTTGCCTTTTATGTTTATTTGAATTTTCAATTAAATCCTACCAAAATAAGAATTTACCAATTGTTATCAATTCAAAAGTTAATAACATGTATGTCCCTGAGTCGGTCAACACAGGTTTAGACGACTATGACCCTCAGGCCATAATTGTTCTCATAACTTTTTCGTAATAACTATTTTTTCCTTGAAACTTGTTGGGTACATTTCAAACTCATTTCAACTTCATTTTTAATAAAATAAAGATTCTTCTTCTCAAAATTTCGATATGAATGCAACCGCATGTTCAAAAATCATAAAATATGCCTAAAATTTTTTATAATGTTTCACTTAAAATTTTCAAATATTACAGGTATTGCTTGAGTCTGCCTAAAGACTTCTCACATTCATTATCCTAAACAAACTCAACACCCTTCCTCAAGAGCCCATTGAAGAGTTTATGCCTAGAGGCTAGGTTAGTGATGAATATCCTAATAGCTTGAATTTTTTTTTTAGAACCCTCAATTGCTTGATATTGGTAGGTGGAGGCATGTTCACGATGACCTTGATTTAACAATGTCTATTTTGGTGCCACATTTGCTAACAATGAAGCTAAGAAGCTTACTTGACTGATCATGCATATATTTTGCATTTTATTCATCTTATTTTATGCATGATTCTGTGAAGATTGCATTAAAAACCCATTTTTATCGTTAGTTTCGAGAAATTGCATTGAAATAGAAATTATCAAAAAATCATGTATTTCAAAGTTTGCCCTGCATTTTCCGGTATTTTTATTAGTTTTAGAGTTTTTAATTATAAGTTAGTTAGATTAGGACTTAATTAATTATTTTTAATTAGTTTTAGGGAAAACCCCTTTTAGAAAACACATTTTTGAGGAAGACCCTCTTGGAAAATTATGAAAATATTTTGGACCTTCTTTGAAAATTCATGTTTTGACCTAGAATAGCTTGTAAATAGTTATTTTTACTGCAAAGAAGTTGTATTTCCAGCCCAGCAGCCTCCGCCCCCCCGCCCCCCCTCTCTCTCTCTCTCTCTCTCTCTCTTCTTTGCCTCCCCTTCTTCATTTCTCCTTCCTTTTCGATCGATCGATTACCTACCTTCTTTCTTTCTTGCTTCTTATAATTCTCAATTTGTCTTCTAAACCCCATTGTTGCCGGTTCCTCACATCCCCTCTGTCGGAGAGAGAGTTGAAGTCTGTTTGGGTGCAACAAGGTAAAAACCACTCTTCTTCTCAACCCCTCCATTGGAGACGGACAATACGGTTTGTTTCTTTCTCCCCCATCTCCGTAGATTTTTAGGTTCATGTCATGCATATTTTTTACGTTTTGCATGAGCATTGCATAAAGCATATTTTTTTTTATTCTTCGCTGTTATTGCATTTAATTAGATTATTTGTTTTCAGCCATTGTGAAAAGAAAAAATATATATATAACACACTAGTCGTGTTACAAATAACTTTGATTTTTGTTTGCCTTGCATTTTTTGTAGATTAGAAGTAGCATTTTTTTTAGAGTTGATTCAGTTAGCTAAGTTTTAACCTAGTTGTGTGTGTTTTTAATTCAATACGTTTATTTCCATGTTCTTTTATTTGAATCGTGATTATTCTTGTCCGTCAATTTTAAAATTGGGTGTAAGTGGTTCATATGGGTATAGGTCTGCATAGTCTGCGTTAAAAAAATTTCTTTTGTTTGCTGCGTTTTTAATTCTGTTAGTAACCTAAACTTCAAACGGTGCCAAACATGCTATTCAGCATGATTAACTCTATTTGATGCCCAAGCCATCATTTATTTCATAAGTTGTGCATTGTATTAGTTGTTTTAATTTACACGTTAGTTCATATTAATGAGTCAATTGATTTCACATAGGTTAGTTAATGTTTTTACACAAGTTAGTCGATTAACATTTGGTAAGTTAGATGCAGATGATATGCTGACGTTGAGTTAGTTAGCTAGATGTGTTAAGAATAGGGTAAAGCTGTTTTCTTTATCTGCGTGAATTACTAGTTCTTATTGATGTTTTTTTTTTCTTTCTCTTTTGATAGCCGATCTTTCCTTTACTTGGGTTACTATACAAGCATCCATCAGCAAAATATTTTATTAAGTGTGCTCTACCGTGTATAGTTGCATTTTTAGTTAGTTCTTTCATTAGCCTAGATTTCATTAGTGGTTATTTGCTTTTGTTTGTTTGTTTTGTGTATTTATTTCATGGTTGCATTAGTTTAATTAACGTATTTTTGTTTTAGGTAGTTTATCATGTGTTGCAGTTTGAAATAGTGGTGTTACATGTGATTTATTATTTTTTTCTTGTCAATTTTAGCTAATTAACAATTTACTAATCGGTTTCTCAATTGATGTCTTTCATTTTATTTTCCTAGTTGCCATTCAATTAACATATTATCCCATTAGAATGTTAGTTCATAACTGTACCTTATGAGTTGATTATTCATGGCTAAACACATATACCAGTAGCTAGACGTTTGTTTCAAGTTAAGGAATTAGAGTATTAATTAGGTTTAGATTCATATTATTATTTTTTATTTAGTATACTTAGCTTGCTTTAATTTATAGTATGTTTAGTTAGTGTGTCGTTAATTCTAAATTCACATTTTTCTAGAGATTAATTATTTGCCTTCTAGTTTTACTTTCATTAACCTAAGTTCATAGTATTATTGTTAATTCAGTTAGTCATCTTACGTCTTCACATGTTGGTAGTCAGTTTCATCCTTCTTTGATTTGAATTCATTAGTTGCCTAATTGATTTAAATAGTTAGTTTCGTCAATTGTTACTAGTTTGTTAGTTAGTTTTCCTATTTCATCGTCTAGTGCTTTAGTTCCTGTTTAGCTTTTTTTTGTTTTGTTTTGTCATTTGTGCTTCATCCTGCTGTGTTTTATTTTATGATTTTTGCAAGAAAGCGTTTGGACGTGCGGTGAGCCCTTTTCGTGCCCTCTGAGGTCCCTTCAGACCCTCAGAAAGGCTCTTCAAGCCCCTTAGGGCAGAGCTCTCTCTCTCTGATTTATCAAACCATACAAAAATATACAAAGAGGGAAGGCAATGAGGGAAGCAGATCAATTCAAGCAGGGACTAAAAGACTCAAGCACTAAAGACCTTTTTTCTTTATTTTTAGATTAGGATTTTATTTCTTTTATTTATTCATTCAATTGGATTTGTAATAAGGCCGTTAATTATTGTTAAAGTCCTCCGCAGCGGGTTGTACTCTATTCCTTATTTTACTCAATTAATTGTTTTTTTTTTTCATTTTTTGGCAATAAAGCGTAGTTAAATTGTGTGATTGAATACAAAGTATTTTTTGTTCCCTGAGATCGACTCAGACTCCACCACTCGTGCAAGCCAGTTTTTATTATTTGGAGTCTGGCTTTCATACTTGTTTTCATTAAAAATATTGTTTTAAAAACCATTTTTATAAAACTCACACCACTAACTCAACAATTAAAACACACTTTTGGGGGTTCATAATGAGCTTGTATTTTTTAAAACATTCAAAAACTCTTCTTAGTGACTCTAGGTGATCTTTCATAGTCTTAGATTTGGCCAAGATATCATCCACATAGACCTCTATGTGGTCATAGATTTGGTCATTAAAGATAACAATTGAGAGATGGGAAACCTAGTTTGGGCATCCTTTATATCAGTGACCCAACATTCAGTTAGTCCAACCAGTGTGGGCCCTAGGACGGTATCCTGATTTTTTTAATAGGGTGAGCTCTTGTCATGAGTGAGTTTTGATTGTTCCCTAATGACTCGAGCTTCAACCACTTTCACCATGTAATCAGCTACGACCGATGGCTGATCAGGTCAAGCAAGAAAAGACTCAGTTCGAGTGTTAGGTGCACTCGATAGTGTGCTTATCACGATTGGTAGGGAACCCTAGTCTATTGCTGCACACAAGGGTGTTTCCCTACTGCGCACGGGGGCATCGTCCACAGGTGCAGTGCTGCTGAAATCTTGGTTGTTGTCATCATGACTGCAACCATGTGTTGTGGGCTGGTTGAGCTGCTAGCCTAACTAGACATGCTCTCGGCCCATGGTGCATGGCTAGGACATCAGTGTTAGTGACGTTGGGGGAGGAATAACCACCGGTAAAAAATCTAGTGGCAGGATATTCGACTCCATAAAACTGTTGTGCTAGGATTGGGGCCTCTAAAGGCCACTACCGCGGGAGGCACACGAGCTGCACACAGACTGAGTATCGATCATTTGGTTAGCAAGACATCACCCACAAATGATCAATACTCATTCATCATCCTTCTCCATTCAAATTCTCTTTGTTCAAACAGACACAGTAAGGATTCAAAGTGCATCTTGGGCACCTTATTATGGAGTGTACACAATAAGTTTCTCAAAGACTGATCTATGCTTCACACATGTATTCCCTCCATTGGATCAACTATGCTTGCAATACAGTCTTTTGTATAGTGTTTAAGCTTCTTGACCATTTTTATCAGTGCATATCTCATCCTTTCATTTGAACTGAATCCCATATCATGCATTTATTTCACGATTGCAACTATATTTTCATGTAATGTTTGGAACAAGTCATGAAATTCATACTTGTCCTTAATTCAGGTCTTGCGACTTAATGAAAACCATGGTCTAGGTCACCTAAACTCCATCGTGACATTTTGGGGTACCCTGAGAGGCTATGAACACAACTTTTGAAACATTGTGCTAGGTTTACATGGGTTTAGGAGGTAAAAAATGGAAACTTGTCAGGTCTAACAGATTTAGGCTTACTTGATTTTGGAATCAATAGGTTTTATTAAAACAATTTATATCTCAACATAAGGACCACAAAAAATCAAGTTAACTGACCAAAATTCTGGTTTAGACTCTCAAGGACTTGGGAGTAATGATTTTTTAGCCTTTGACCTTTTTTACAGGGTGAGGTGCATGCTAGGGTGTGGACAAGACAATCAAACAGGTATGTTCTAGAATTTTTATCTCTCAGTAGATATGTTCAAAAATTCTAAAATTTGAATAGTAGGTAGTGGATGGGTGTAAGAAGGGATGATACATATTTCAGGGCTAAACTCCATAAATTTTATGAGATGTGGATTTGTCCACATGGATGAAAGAAGTAGGCTCAAATTCTGTTTGGTACAGAATGGGATAGCAGGGTCTGGGTAAAAAATAATTATCTTTCAATTGGGAACTCAATAAATTCCAAAAAATTGCCAAGACAAGGAAACATGTGAGGCTAAGTACATACCAAAAATCATTGATTACCTACTCACAAATTAGAAGAACCAGATTTTTGAATCTTGGCTAAAATTCAGGACTAACAATATATAGCTCAATGGATCCAATGAATACACATGGATTCAATCTTTGAGAAGCAATCACTTGATCTTGCTCTGCTCTCATTTGCTTTGATGGGTGAGGAATGTTCACTCTTATACAAATTTATTAAACCCTTTATAATTTGGATTTGAGTTGGTGTTGGATGCACCAAAGTCAGATTCAGAATTGGGCCCAATGGGTAGATCCAGATTTGCAACTAACATAGACTTTAATCAGATAGCGTGGATGTGAGCAGATCGAACCGGCTAGACTATCCATGGGCATGTGGGTTATGGGAATTATGGTATGCATCCTTGTATATACGGTGGTTAGGAGCCCGATGAATTCTTAGGGTTATGGAAGAAGAAGTACTTATAGGTTTAGGACAAATCGACTAGCCAGATAAGGGTGGATTAGGCTCAATGAGTAGCTTAGGTATGAGTTTCAATTCAAAATGGATAAGGTCTAGTCTAGGTGTTTTTAGGCTGCCTAGAAACATGTGTAGAGATCTAGTACATGTTCTAGAGGTCTGGGGTACTAGGGTTGGCTTTAGAGAGGGTTTGTAAAGTCGAATGGTCAAAACTGCATAGGGTTTCCTAATCAGTAAGGCTATTTTTTGGGAGATCGGCTCTAAGGGTCGTTATTGGGGTTCAATAGAACTTCCTGAGGTTAGGTGATACTATCTAGGATGTGAGGGAAGGTTTGGACAATGCTTGGATTGCTGGAGAGGCCGTTGGCAATCCAGGATTGTTAGAACTGTCTAAACGGGTAGGACAGGTTATCGACTGGATGCAGTTTCAGACTTTCAGTTTTGAAAAATAAGTAAATGCTTAACTAAGGCTAGGATCAGGGGTTGAAGACTATTTATAAGTATGCAGCAGGTTGGGGAGAGCTCTCCCACATTCTGGAATGCTAGTTCTTGACATGCAATAATGAAATATTGTTTGGATCGCTAGAAAAATAGGGTTGCACTCGTCAAGCACTAGAAATGCTTGGGCTCTTCATAAGGGATGACTAACCAACCTATGGATAACTGATCTTCATGTGAATCAGGGGGTAAAGGGGAAGAGAGGGATCAACAAAACCATGGCTGAGAATCCTCTCTATGGAGACCTTTGAAGACTAGGTGGCGTTAGGGAAGCACCAGGTACGAATTTGGTTGTGGGGCAACCTAGACCAACTTGGGCTAGGTCCTCTGGCTTGGCTAGGATGGATCCTAGGAGAATGAAAAGAAAATGAGAGGATGTCAAAGAGGTAGGGATATCATAGGAAGAGAAGAGAATAGAAAGAAACTCAACTCATAACTTCATTCCATAAAATGTCATAAACCAAAACAAGGGGACCCTATGCCTTTATTTATAGTGCTTGGTCTGGGTTTGGGTCCAGCTTCAATCCAAAAACTAAACCTATCCCATTTAACCCATACACCCTCTAACTGTCAAAACTGGGTCCTAACAGACAATTAAACTACACTAAGAAAGTGGTCAATTGCACTGACTGAAGTCCCTCCCCAACTAAATCCTAACTAGATATCAGACTTACCAAAAAGAAATAATTAAAAAATAGAATGTTTGACTTTTTTGACCCTAGATACTAATTTAGAAAGTAGGAAAAGAGGGAAAAGTGATCGGAGGTGTTTGCTGCAAAAGTGCATAATTAGGTTCACTAAAAGATATGTAGAACTGATGTTGCACTAAATGGTGGGAGGTGTCAGTGGTGAAAAACCAAGTTCACACATGAGATAGCCAACCAAGTTACTTCAACAACAGCGTTGGTCAGAGCATAGTATTTTGCTTCCATGCTAGACTGAGCAACAACTGATTGCTTCTAAGAGCTCCAAGAAACTAAATTGCACCTAATGAAGATAGTATAGGCGCCAATTGATTTGTGATCATTAGGGCACCCAGCCCAATCAACATCAGTGCAGACTGTAGGAACAAGAGAAGAAGAAGCCAATAGAACTCCATAATGAATGGTACCATTCAAATACCATAGAATTTGCTCGACAACAAGCCAATGGTCATAAGTGAGACGATGCATAAATTGGCAGATCTTATTTACCACAAAGGCCAAGTCAGGATGAGTGAGTCAAGTATTGAAGAGAACCAACAACACTACAATACAAAGTAGGATCTTTAAAGGTGTAGCTCATAAGTGTTGACAACCATGAATTAATGGCTAGAGGAGTCAACACCACTTTGGTGCCTAGCATATTTGTATAAGATAGCAAGTCCAAGGTATATTTCTTCTGAGTAAGAAGTAACTTAATGGAGTGAAACAATGGTTTAATGCCTAAAAAGAAATGAAAGCAACTTAAATCCTTTAAAGCAAAGAATGCAAAGGCTTTATTGAGGCAATCAATTAAGGAATGAAGTCATTGGGATGAAATTTTGGTAACAAAGATATCATGAACATAAACGAGTATAAACATGACAAGAGAGCCATTATTAAAGATAGAGAGGAGTCTGACTTGGATCCTTGAAATCCCATACAGAGAAGGCAAGAACTAAGTTGTTGGAATAAGGCACATGGAGTGTTTATAAAGCTATATAGGCCTTGAGCATGCGACAAACATAGTGAGAGCACTGAGGATCTTGAAAGCCTGGTGGTTGACCCATATAACTTTTTCTTCAAGTGGCCCATTCAAGAAAACATTATGAATATAAAGTTGATGAACTTCCCACCCAAAACTGATAGCAAGAGACATGACTAACTAAATGGTAGTGGGTTTGACGATATGACTGAATGTTTTAAAGTAGTCAATGCCCTCTTATTGATGAAAATTCTTTGCAATTAAGCACACTTTGTAGCGTTTAAGAGAGCCATCAACCTTCTTTTTCGCTTTATAAATCCATTTGCAACCAATCACATTTTGGGCAGAATGCGGAGGCACAAGAGACCATGTTTTATTCTTGAGCATGCCAGCATATTCGTCAGCCATGGCATTGCACCAGTTGGGATCTTTATTGGCAATTGAGAATGTGGTAGGTTCAGTATCAATGCAAAGTTTGGTCAGAAGGGTCTATGGAAGTGGGTACTTAGTGGAAGGAAAGCATTTAGGTTTTAATGTGTCATCCTGAAGGCAAGTTATCATATGGTGAGTACGACAGGGATAAGGGGAACAAGTGCAGCAAACTGGGTCCACTAGGCTCTCCTGTAGGGAACACGATAGAAGGAGAGGAGGGTTCAAATAGAGTTGTGGGAATCTCATCGGTAGGTAAGTCCAGTGGTTGGTTAGCAGTTAGACTAGAACTAGGAGGGAAGCTTACCGGTCCAGTCACAAAAATGGGAAACATTAGGCGATCAACAATGCTAGGAGGTTTACCTGAGTGTGTGGGTTGTTTGCATGGGAAGTAGGATTGAACAAACACAACATGCTAGGAAATAAAAAATTTCTTAGTTTACGGGTCAAGGCGATAATATCCCTTATGTCGATTACTATATCCCATGAACACGTAGTGGACTTCAAATCCAATTTATGAATTTTATAAAGGCATAGACATGGATCACAACCACATCCATTTTTTTTAGAAATTTGTAATAAGAAGGATTCTTTAATAACACCTCAAGAGGACACTTTTTACCTGTGGTTGGTGATGGGAGTCTATTTGTAAGACCCATAAATTTTATGAAATTTTAATACAATGAAGAAAAAATTTAGTGTAGAAAATCAAAGTTATGAAAATATTTATTTAATGTTTAACTTAGCCAATTAATGTTGTTTATATTTTTAGAATATATAATTTTTGTATTAATTGACCAAACAGATTAAACCAATGATTATTTATTAAATAATCTTAATTGATTAGAAACAATGTCTAATTAACCTTAGAGTAGCTAATTACTTTTGAATTATTCCTTAAGCTATGATTTTAATTAAGGAAAAATATATTAAGGTACGAATGTAGAGTTCGGACCTAATTGGATCGGAGCCAACTAGAAGATTCAAAGTAAAAAAGAAAAAGTAGTGAAATAGAATTTTAAGAAAAAAATAAGGACTAAAATAGAATTTTAATAAAAATAAAGACTAATATGGAATTTCAAGAAAAATAAAGACTAATATGGAATTTTAAGAAAATTAAAGACTAATATAGAATTTCAAGAAGAATAGGAACTAATATGGAATTTTCATAAATTGAGGTTCCTAAAAGGAATATCAATAAATAATAAAAATAATAAATAATAAAATATGATAAAAAGGTAACTAGGTAGTTAAGATAGTTGAATTAGAACTAAACTTGAGGACAAACAAGGGGAGGGGGCGGGGGGCAATTTTTGCTAATCATGACCTTGGGATTTGCAATCTAAGTGAGATCTACTAAATTCCAAGTATAATCTCTACAAAATACATGAGAAATTTTTTTTGGGAGTTGGGTTAGACAAATCCCAACCTTCCAAGTCCTCCAAATAATCTAAGCCACACATCTTTGTTGTAATCATTATCTCTTGCCTATAAATACTACCCTAAATTGAGAAGGAGAGGCATCCAAGAGTTCTTCAACTCTTATCTCTCTGTTGTTCTCTTCCTCTCTAACGATTTTAGTATTTTTCTCATCTTCTCCACTTTAGTGTAGTATAGGGTGTCATTGAGGAACTCTACTCTACACCATTAGTGAGTTGAAGGTCCAAAGGTGAAGTAGTTTAAGCTACTTGCAACCACAAGATAAGGTAAGTAGATTTATGTTTTATGCACTTTGATATTTATTCAAACTCTTCTCTCTCTTATTCTTTCTCTCCTCAACCATATAAACATGTGTTTTCATAATACATGTGGATATAGTGAAAGGATTCTCATAATATGAACCATGAATATTTTCTTATGAGTATTGTTTTTAATGGATAATGATTTTCTTGATGTCTCGACATTAGGTGATGATTTTTAATGTCTCGATAGATGGTGATGAATCCTGATATCAGTAAGGAAACAAGTATAAAACCCAGTAATTAAAATACAAATTATGTGTTAAGCTATGACTGAGAACTGCCTTGAACCTCATAAACTCTATTCGTTTTGAGTATTCGCGGGTTTATAAGAAAGTAAAAATTAAATTTGTGTGCATTTAAATAGGAACATACATGTAAAAGTAATTCTGATAATTAGCTTAAAAAGTTATTCATAAATGTTGAATTTATTCATGCATCCTTAAATGTTTAGTATTAATTTTATGCATCCTTGAATGTTTGATCTAGCATGAAATTGTTGAATGCTTGCTTGAATTGCTTAGATGGTAGGTTGTTATGATATTATGTTACTTATGATTCCACTTAAGTCTATGTGTGATTTACCTTATGCTATTTTTCCTACTGTTGAAAAGTTAGAGGATTTTGTAGGAGAACTTTGGTTTTTACCTGTTTTCTAAAAATGTTTTTGAGGCACTAAGGCCCATAATGCGAGGAACTGGCTGGCTAGAGGACTCAAGGTTTATGGTTTGGTGGTCCGGGTTCTGATGTGCATAGGATTGGCTAGAGTGGATGTTTGAATTTATGAACTTTATTGACATATTTGATTTAATAAATAAAGTTCAGTTCATGGTTTAAATTTACTCTGTATCTGATATGGTTGATGAGTTGTGAATATTTAATCAGTAATGCGCCCCTAGTCCTTCAGAGATTTTTTTCATAATTGTTTTAAAACAAAAAATTCTGCATTTTTTGAGAGTCAGTTTGGGGTCATTACACTATGTACCTTGATTTATCGCATGCCTTGGACCTTTTTCATTGTCAGCCTATCACGTGTTCAAGAAATTAAGTTGAGCTTGTGTTACTCTAAGAAATAAGTTGATGCAAAGGTCGACATGTTCAGATTTATTTTTTTCCTGAAATCTGCCATCTTTAGTATGATTCAAACCTTAATTATATATATATATATAAAGTGTTGCAGATAATACATGAAAAAAAACTTTTTGATGTATAATTCTTTTTATCTAATGATTTTGTTATGCATATTTTGTTTTACTTTCTATTTTAGTCCAGGCATGCATAAACTCAATTAAGTGAATTACTATGTTGCAAATCTGTTTTCAATATTTTTGTCTGTCATGCCTTTAGAAATATGACTATAGTAATCTTGGCATTGCATATATGATGATTTGTTTGCTTTCTTAAATATGAGTATTGTTTTGTTAAATAAATTAGAAATCAGAGTTTGAAATGGGTTTTTAAATAACTGAAATTTACTTATGTTATATCTAAAATCTGAATTCTTTTAGAATCAAGAAATCTGGTTGGTCATGAATATTTTATTGAATCTGAACCTAATGAGTGCCGAAATTGGTCGGTCTCAAAAAGTTTGGATTCGAGACCAACATGATTGATCTAATTGTGCTTTATAAAGTTTGTATCCACTCACTGGCCTTGTATATTTTTTTGATATCATGTTCTAAACTATGAACAATAAATTGTTCTCGTCTATGGATGCTTGATGTTATTGTGAGATGTGCAATGCTATTTAATTCACGTAGTGGTTATGTGTGAACCACTGATAGGCCTTTGAAGGCCAGAAGCATGTGTTGCTCATGAGATAGTAAACTGTAAATGCATTGCAAACTAATTTTGTTTGAAATTGTTTTTGAATTAATTACACTATTAAATTGATAGGGCAAAGACCCGAATTTGCTATTGCATGTTGATTTATGTAATTGTTTTTGTATAAATAACTCTTAATTAATTAAGATGGTAAATGTGACCAAACAATATAATAATTTTCTTCCCTGATGTCTCTCTAAAAGGGTGAGAACCTTGGATGGCGGTCATGAGGGACTGTGAGGATACTAAACACCGTGTGCATTTGTTGTTCCCAAGAACCCGATGTGTGGTTCATGTTCTTAGCCACGGTTGTAGGAAACTTTCAGTTACTTTGCAAGGGGTGCTGTTGTTGACTCAACAATAGTTATTGGTATACCAAGAAAGTGGCATCAATGGATAATAATTTTTTTGATGTTTCGACATTAGGTGATGATTCTTAATATTTTAATTGATAGTGATGATTCCTGATATTGGTCCGAGAATAGTGTAGAACCCAATAATTAAAATAAAATTATGTGTTAAGTTACGGTTGAGAACTGCCTTGAACCTCAGAAACCTTGCCCATTTTGAGTATCCGTAGGTTTATAAAAAAATGAAAATTAAATTTGTGTGCATTAAATAGGGATATGCATGCAAAAGCAATTCTGATAATTTAACTTAAAAAGTAATTCATGCATGTTGCATTAATTCATACATCTCTAAATGTTTAGCATTGATTTTATGCATCCCTAAATGTTTGATTTAGCATGAAATTGTTGAGCGTTTGCTTGAACTGCTTAGATGATAAGTTTGTTATCATGATATATTACCTATGATTCCTCTTAAACTTACATTTGATTTGATCTATGCTAAATTCTTTACTATTGGATTTTAAGAGGTTCTCATACAAGAAGTTCATTCTTACCCATTTTCTAAAAATATTTTTTAGGTAATGAGGCTCCGTGATGATGGGACTGTCTAGATGGAGGACTCAAGGTTTATGGTCTAGTGGCCTGGGTTCTGACGTACACGGGATTTGATTTGAACATTTATTTGGAATCTTATTGACATTATTTAATTAAATAAATAAATTTCAGTTCATGGTTTAAATTTATGCTATGTCTGAAATGGTTGATGGGTTGTGAATATTAAATCTGTAATGTGCCCTTGATCTTTAGGAGGTTTTCTATAATTGTATAAAAAAATTTATATTTTTCGAGGGTCAGTTTGGGGTCATTATAGAGTTGGTATCAGAGCTAGTCAGAACCACCACAAAGATCATAAACTCGCACTCTAGAAGCAGTCTCTACATCATTTATAAGGGGTATCTTGTGAATTTTTATTTACTTACTATCTTGAAATTATAAAAAATTTCATTTCTAACTGTATGGATAGTTATGTTTAAACCAATGTGTGATGATTTAAATTGCATGCTTGATATGATTATATTGTTTAAATGAGATCAATCCTAAGGGGTTAGGGTTGGTCTAGGGGTATAAATTTACCGATAATTTTTTGTTGATTTTTTTTTATAGATGTGTACTCATGGTCATGCTAGTACTCTTACAAATTGGCAAGAGCAGAGACATTTTCTAACGAATGCTCTCAATAGTCTGGCTGAGACTATGACAATACATATTCAGACGTAGACTTTTCAACCTATGACTTGTGTACACCCTACATCGGTTGTGATCGCGAACATTGATGCAGTGACCTACAAGAAGTTTCTGAAGTTGGATCCACCAATTTTCTTCAGAAAGACCAACCCTGAAGTTGTTGAGAGTTGGGTTGAGGAGATCGAACACACTTTTCATGTTCTGCCTATACCAGAGGATAGAATGACTGATTTTGTCACGTACCGACTAAAGGGCGATGCTAAGAAATGATGGGACATAATACGGAGGGTGAAGTATGGCACTGAGGAGATCATTCCTTGGGAGATCTTTTAAGAGGAGTTTTTGGAGACCTACTTCCCTTCCTTCACCAGGGAAAGAATACAACAATAGTTCCTCGAGCAGACACAAGGGAACATGAGTTTGGTGGACTACACCACCAAATTTAGGAGCCTGGAGAGATATTGTCCCACCTTGTTTGCTGACGATAAGGCGAGGGTAGTTAAGTATGTGAGAGGAGTCAAGGATGGGCTACATGTTCGGGTAATGACTAGGCGTCCTACAACGTTTAGCGATGCCATTGAATCAACTTCCATCATGAATGATGAGTGACGGTGATTCAAGGGAGGGCAGTCGAAGAAGGGTGGTAATGACAATGGTGGAGCTCAAAAGAACCCACCTAGTGGTGGAAAGACACAGAGGGCAAAGAATACGAAATAGAAAACCCAACATGGGAACCACCAGAACCGTCCTTAGCAGAGACAATAGTAGGGGAAGACACAACCGATATGCAAGAGATGTAGTAAGAATCATCCTTTTGGTTCTTGTCCTCTCTTCAAGGGGCTCTTCTAATAGTGCAAGCAACTCAATTATATCACACAATAGTGCCTCAACAAGTCAGGAGCATAGGATAGCCAGCAGCAGTAGAGACCTCAACAGCAGCTGGCGCAGAGAAAGACAAACGAGCGGGTGTACACTAGCACGACCATGGAGCAAAATGATCAGACTGACCTAATCGAAGGTATTATCATAGTTGTTGACCATCTTGCTTGTGTCATGCATGATTTGAGGGCAACTCATTCTTTTATATCTGCTTCTTTTGTTGTATTACTTGACATTGCACCATCTAGCTTAGAGAATACACTAGATGTTATGTCTCAGATGGGTGCGTCCACTCGATGTGTAAAGTATCTCCCTACAGTTTGAGTAGTCACAGAGGGACACAAGTTATCCACAGACCGTATCATACTCGATATGACATTTTACGATGTCATTCTGTGTAACGCCCTCAAAATTTTAACCTTAATTATTGTTCAAATAGTGAAATTTTGAGACCAATTCTTTTTTATAAGTAAATCAGATCTTATAATGTGAAAATGATTTTAAAAAATGGTTAAAACTTTGGGTGGGGTTACACTAAAGATAAGAATCAAATCAAAATGTATGGGATATACGCATTTCAAACCATGTACAATATAAGACTAAAATATGAAGATTTTTAATTCTATTTCAAATCAGAGTATAAAAATAATAGTTCAGTCTCTACATGATCAAGTACTTAAAATGAAAATATTATGTCTACCAAGATTGCAAGGTAAGAGTGTACCACAATCAAATACCTTATCAATGTTTTCTCACACAGGGGTACGTTTGTCTTTCTATCCTGCCTCACTGTAGCCAACATATTTTTCTTATTTCACCTAGTCAATCACTAACTAGAGCGATCACCAAAAGATTTGTTCTCGAACATCAACCCCTATCATGTAGGTTTCCGATTTCTCGTACTGAACATTGTCACTCAAAGTTTCATATTTCATCTTGTTGAAGACGGCATTATGAATGTCTTGCCGTTTTCTCACATAAGGGTAGGTTTGTCATTCAACCCTGCCATCATTTAGCTCACCTTTTTTTATTTCATAAGGCCAAGCTCTTATTGTAGCCATGACCAGAGTACCAGTCATTGAACATCTTATCTTGTGATTCACACTTCTACACGATCTTGCTGAACACGAAAACATGTATGCATCAACATACATATCTATTCCAAGGGTAGTCTTATCTTCTTATACATCCACTCTGTAGTCGTGGTATTTATATCTTTTCGCAAACCCTTTTCTCTTCAAATTATTATAAGAGAACTTGTTGGAGTAAAAAGTCACACTCAATTCGCATTACCAAATTAAAGTATGCTCAAAACCCACATGGTTTATGTTGTTAGAGCTTCATTGATTAAAACTAACAGAACATTATATCTTGTCACAAAATTTCAGATTTTGTCAACAGAATATCGTGCCTTGTCACACAATTTCACATTCCGTCTTGTTGAAAATGACATCATGAATACCCTATTATTGTTTTCTCACACATGGATACCTTTGTTTTTCTATCACGCCTTCGAGTATCCACCTTATTTCTCTCGTTTCGCCTGATCAATCACTAACAGCAGCCATCACCATAATACTTGTTTTCGAACACCATCTCTTATTATTCACACTTTTACGCTTTATCTTGTTGAAAATGATGACACAGAATACATGTTGCGTTGTTATTGTGTTGTCATATCGGGATATGTTTGTCTTCTTACCAAACCAACATGTAGCTTTCCAATTTCTCTAATTTCATCGGGTCAATCTCTAACAATATCAAACAACCACGTAATTGTTGTTTAACATTATATCGTGTCATCAACATTTTGAAACAGGTTCTTACTAACCACAACACCATGTATACGTCAAAATAGAAATCTACTTTGGGGTAGTTTTGTCTTTTTCCCAAACAATCGTGTAGTCTTTGTTAGAGACGACAGACCCTGGAGGTTCGCAAATGATAATTAAAGTTTGGTGAAAACCCACAAACATTATATAGTTAATGTTTTAAGGATAACAACTAATTGAACATCCTATTTTGAGAGTCACAGCTTCATATTCTATCTTGTTGAAGATAGAATTATGAATGTTTTATTGTTGTTTTCTCATGTAAGGGTAGGTTTGTTTTTATACCCCACCATCGTGTAGATCTCTTATTTCTCTTATTTCATATGGTCATCATTTCATTGTAGTCCTCATGAGAGTACTAGTTGTTGAACATCATACCTTGTGATTCAGATTTTCACATGATCTTGTTGAACATGACACCATGTATACATCAACATATATATCTATTTCAAGGGTAGTTTTGTCTTCCGACCCCTCCACTTTATTGTCGTGGTATTTATATCTTTCTGCGGGCCGTCTACTCATAAAACTTATTATAAAAGTGCTTGTTGTAGTCGATAGTCTCACTCAATTCGCACTAGGAGATTAAAGTATGTTCAAAACGCACATGGGTTATGTCGTTAGAGTTTTTTTTTATTATAACTAACAGAACATTGTTTTGTGTCACACAATTTCACATTCGTCAATAGAACATCGTGTCTTGTCGCACACAATTTCATATTTTGTCTTGTTGAGGATCATATCATCAATACCCCATCATTGTTTTCTCATATAAGGGTACATTTGTCTTTCTACACCGCATTCGTGTAGCCACCTTATTTCTCTCATTTCGCCTGGTCAATCGCTAACAGCAGCCATCACCAAAATACTTGTTCTCGAACTTCATCTCCAATCATTTACACTTTTATGCTTTATTTTGTTGAACATGGCATCATATAAACATCAACATCCTTTTTGAATTTGGGTGTATTGTATTTTTACCCCACCAGTTTATAGACTTGCTATTTATCACTTTTTGCATACTAGCCATCAATAAAAGTACTCGTTGGAAATGATCGCATCAAAATTAAAGTATCGTGAATACCCACATGCATTATATTGTTAAAGTGTCAAGTTATAGGTAACTGAACATCGTACCTTGTCAATGACACTTCCACATTTCACCTTGTTGTACATGGGATTATGAATGCCTTCCTTAATGTTTTGTCAAACACGGATAGGTTTGTCTTTTTACCCTGCCATCATGTACTTTTCCAATTTCTCTGATTTCATGTGATCAAGCTCTAACAATATTCATCACCAACATGTACTTGAAGGATAGATTGGTCTTTTTACACTCACTATCGTGAAGTCCTTGTTGGAGACGATAGAAACGCCTAGTTCGCTAATGATAATTAAAGTTTAGTGAAAACCCACAAACATTATATAGTTAAAGAATTAAGGACAAAAACTAAATGAACATCGTATCTTGTCAAACAGGGACAGGTTTGTGTTTTTATCCTGGCACCATGTACCATTCTAATTTCGCTCAATTGATTTGGTCAAACTCTAACAATATCCATCACCAACGTATGTGTTGGTCAACATCATATCGTGCCATCCATATTTTCAAACTTTTTCTTGTTGACCACAACGCCTTGTACACCCCGACATAGATATCTACTTCAAGGGAAATTTTCGGTTTTTTCCCCCACCATCGTGAAGTCCTTGTTCAAGACAATAGACCTACTTAGTTTGCTAATGATAATTAATGTTGGTGAAAACCCACAAACATCGTATAGTTAGAGTTAGAACGACAATAAGTAATTGAACATCGTATCTTGTCACTCACACTTTCATATTCCATCTGGTTGAAGATGGCGCTATGAATAGCTTTATGTTGATTTCTAATATAAGAATAGGTTCGTCTTATCACACTACCACCATAAGGTTAGGTTTGTCAATGCCTTGTTGCTTAAAATCATATTGTGTCATCAACATTTTCACAATTGTTCTTGTTGCCGACAATTTTGGTTGTGGTGAAGATGACATCATAAATACCCTATCACAGTTTTCTCACAAAGGGGTACGTTTGTATTTCTATCCCGCCTTCGTGTAGCCAACTTATTTCTCTTATTTCGCCTAGTCAATCACTAACTACAACGATTACCAAAAGATTTGTTCTCGAACATCATCCCCTATCATGTAGGTTTCCAATTTCTCTTACTGAATATTGTCACTCACAGTTTCATATTTCATACTGTTGAAGATGGCATTATGAATGTCTTATTGCTTTCTCACATAAGGGTAGGTTTGTTATTCTACCCTGCCATTGAGTAGCTCTCCTACTTTTTTTATTTGATATGGTCAAGCTCTTGTTGTAGCCATCACCAGAGTACTAGCCGTTGAACATATTTTCTTGAGATACACACTTCCAATGAACATCTTATCTTGTGATTCACACTTCCACACGATCTTGTTGAACACGACACCAAGCATGCATCAACATACAAATTTATTTCAGGGGTAGTTTTGTCTTCCTATACCTCCACTCTGTAATCGTGGTATTTATATATTTTCGCAGACCCTTTTCTTATGCAACTTATTATAAAAGTACTTGTAAGAATCGAATGTCACACACAATTCACATTACCAAATTAATGTATCCTCAAAACCCACATGGTTTATGTTGTTAGAGTTTCATTGATTATAACTAACAGAACATTGTGTCTTGTCACACAATTTCAGATTTCATCCATAGAACACCATGTCTTGTCAGTTGTCACACACAATTTCACATTCTGTCTTGTTGAAGATGACATCATGAATGCCCTATTATTGTTTTTCCATGTAGGGGTACGTTTGTCTTTCTAGCCTACCTTCATGTAGCTACCTTATTTCTCTCGCTTCGCCCCGTTAATCACTAACAACAGCCATCACCAAAATACTTGTTTTTGAACATCATATCCTATCATTCACACTTTTACGCTTTATCTTGTTGAACATGACGTCAACCAATACTTGTTGCCTTGTTATTGTGTTGTCATACCGGGATAGCTTTGTCTTCTTACCCTGCTAACATGTAGCTTTCAAATTTCTCTAATTTCATCGGGCCAATCTATAACAATATCCAACAACCACGTAATTGTTGTTTAACATTATATCGTGTCATCCACATTTTCAAACTGATTCTTACTGACCACAACACCATGTATACATCAAAATAGAAATCTACTTTTAGGGTAGTTTTGTCTTTTTGCCCAAACCATCATGTAGTCTTTATTAGAGACGAGAGACCCTGGAGGTTCGCTAATGATAATTAAAGTTTGGTGAAAACCCACAAACATTAAGGATAATAACTAATTGAGCATCCTATCTTGAGACTCACATCTTCATTTTCCATCTTCTTGAAGATAGAATTATGAATGTTTTTTTGTTCTTTTATCATGTAAGGGTAGGTTTGTTTTTATACCCCACCATCGTGTAGATCTCTTATTTTTCTTATTTCATATGGCCAGCATCTTATTGTAGTCCTCATGAGTACTAGTTGTTAAACATCATACCTTGTGATTTAGATTTTCACATGATCTTGTTGAACACGACACCATGTATACATCAACATATAAATCCATTTCAAGCGTAGTTTTGTCTTCCTACCCCTCCACTTTATAGTCATGGTATTTATATCTTTCTACGGACCGTTTACTCATAAAACTTATTATAAAAGTACTTGTTGTAGTCAAAAGTCTCACTCAATTCACACTACCAGATTAAAGTAAGTTCAAAACCCACATAGTTTATGTTGTAAGAGTTTCATTGATTATAACTAACAGAACATTGTTTCGTGTCACATACAATTTCATATTCCGTCAATAGAACATCGTGTCTTGTCACACACAATTTCACACTTTGTCTTATTGAACATGATATCATCAATACACTATCATTGTTTTCTCAGATAAGAGTATGTTTGTCTTTCTACATCGCATTCGTGTTGCCACCTTATTTCTCTCATTTCGCCCAATTAATCACTAACAGCAGCCATCACCATAATACTTTTTCTTGAACATCATCTCCTACCATTCATACTTTTACGCTTTATCTTGTTGAACATGGCATCATATAAACATGAGCATCATTTTTTCAGCTCGAGGCAGTTTTGTATTTTTACCCCACCGGTGTGTAGACTTGCTATTTATCACTTTTTGCATACTAGCCATCAATAAAAGTACTCGTTGAAAATCATAGCATCAAAATTAAAGTATCGTGAATACCCACATGCGTTATATTGCTAAAGTTTCAAGTTATAGGTAATTGAACATCGTACCTTGTCAACGACACTTCCAAATTTCATCTTGTTGTACATAAGATTATGAATGCCTACCTTAATGTTTTGTCATACAAGGATAGGTTTGTCTTTTTACCCTGCCATCATGTACTTTTTCAATTTCTCTTATTTCATGTGATCAATCTCTAACAATATTCATCACCAACGTACGCGTTGCATAACATCATATCGTGTAATCCACATTTTCAAACTTGTTCTTGTTGACAACAATGCCTTGTATACATCGAAATAGATATCTACTTGAGGGATAGTTTTGTCTTTTTAAACTCACTATCGTGAAGTCCTTGTTGAAGACGATAGAAACGCCTAGTTCGCTAATGATAATTAAAATTTGGTGAAAACCCAAAAATATCGTTTAGTTAAAGTCACTAGGATAAAAAGTAATTGATCATCGTATCTTGTCACACAGTTTCAAATTTCATCTTGTTGAAGAAGGTATTATGGATGTCTTGTTGTTTTCTCACGTAAGGGTAGGTTCGTCTTTCTACCCCGCCATCGAGTTGCTCTCCTATTTTACTTATTTCATATGGACAAATTTTTATTGTAGCCATCACGAGAGTACTACCTATTGAACATCTTATCTTCTGATTCGCACTTCCACACCATCTTGTTCAACACAACACCATCTATGCATCAACATACATATTTATTTCATGGGTAGTTTTGTCTTCCTACCCCAAAACTCGGTAGTCGTGGTATTGTAAACTTTATTGGAGACGAGAGACCCACTAAGTTTGGTAATGATGTGAAAACTCACAAACAACATATAGATAGAGTTTCAAGGATAACAAGTAACTTGACCTCAAAACCTGTCATTCACACTTTTATATTTCATATTGTTGAAGATGACATTACGAGTGGCTTGTTGTTTTCTTACGTAAGGGTAGGTTTGTCATTTTACACCACCATCGTATAGCTCTCCTATTTTTCTTATTTTATATGGTCACATAATTGTCAATGACATTTGCATTTCATATTGTGTAAGGTTTTGTCAAAATCTTATTGAAGATGGCATTATGAATGGCTTGTTGTTTTATCACATAAGGGTAGGTTTGTCTTTCTACCCCGCCATCGTGTAACTTTCCTATTTTTTTTATTTCATATGATCAACCTCTTATTGTAGCCATCACCAAAGTAATGGTCGTTGAACAACGTATCTTGTGATTCACACTTCCACACGATCTTGTTGAACATGACACCATGTATGCATCAACATATATATTTATTTTTGGGGTTGTTTTGTCTTCCTATACCTCAACCATGTAGTCGTGGTATTTATACATTTTCGCAGACCCTTTTCTCATGCAACTTATTATAAAAGTACTTGTTGGAGTCGAAAGTCACACTCAATTTGCATTACCAGATTAAAATATGCTCAAAACCCAGAATGGTTTATATTGTTAGTTTCATTGATTATAACTAACAGAACATTGTGCCTTGTCACAATTTCATATTTCGTCAACAGAACATCATGTCTTGTAACACATAATTTCAGGGGCAGTTTTATCTTCCTATCCCACCACTCTCTAATCGTGGTATTTATACCTTTCGGCAAACCCTCCTCTCATGCAACTTATTATAAAACTACTTGTTCGAGTCCAAAGTCCCACACAATTGGCAGTACCAAAATAAAGTATCTTTATAGCCCACGTGTTATGTAGTTTGAGTTTCACTGATTATAACTAACAGAACATTGTGTCTTGTCACACAATTTCAGATTTCATCCATAGAACATCGTGTCTTGTCACACACAATTTCACATTCCGTCTTGTTGAAGATGACCCCATGAATACACTATTATTGTTTTGTCTTTCTAGCCTATAGCCACCTTATTTCTCTCGTTTCGCCCAGTTAATCACTAACAGCAGCCATCACCAAAATACTTGTTTTCGAGCATCATCTCCTATCATTCACACTTTTACGCTTTATCTTGTTGAACATGACATCACCCAATACTTGTAGCCTTGTTATTGCGTTGTCATACCGGGATAGGTTCGTCTTCTTACCCAACTAACATGTAGCTTTCCAATTTCTCTAATTTCATTGGGTCAATATATAACAATATCCAACAACCACGTAATTGTTGTTTAACATTATATCGTGTCATCCACATTTTCAAACTGGTTCTTACTGACCACAACACCATGTATGCGTCAAAATAGAAATCTACTTTTGGGATTGTTTTGTCTTTTTGACCAAACCATCGTGTAGTCCTTGTTAGAGACGACAGACCCAGGAGGTTCGCTAACGATAATTAAAGTTTGGTGAAAACCTAAAAATATTATATAGTTAATGTTTCAAGGATAATAACTAATTGAACATCCTATTTTGAGAGTCACAGCTTCATATTTCATCTTGTTGAAGATAGAATTATGAATGTTTTTTTGTAGTTTTCTAATGTAAGGGTAGGTTTGTTTTTATACCCCACCATCGTGTAGATCTCTTATTTTTCTTATTTCATATGGTCATCATCTTATTGTAGTCCTCAAGAGATTACTAGTTGTTGAACATCATACCTTGTGATTCAGATTTTCACATGATCTTGTTGAACACGACACCAAGTATACATCAACATATATATCTATTTCAAGGATAGTTTTGTCTTCCTAGCCCTCCACTTTATAGTCGTGGTATTTATATCTTTCTGCGGACCGTTTACTCATAAAACTTATTATAAAAGTACTTGTTGTAGTCGAAAGTCTCACTCAATTCGCACTAACAGATTAAAGTATGTTCAAAACCCACATGGGTTATGTTGTTAGAGTTTTTTTTTATTATAACTCACATAACAATTGCATAATTTGTCTTGTTGAAGATCATATCATCAATACCCGATCATTGTTTTCTCATATAAGGGTATGTTTGTCTTTCTACACCGCATTCGTGTAGCCACCTTATTTCTCTCATTTCACCTGGTCAGTCGCTAGCAGCAGCCATCACCAAAATACTTGTTCTCGAACTTGATCTCCAATCATTCACACTTTTACGCTTTATCTTGTTGAACATGGCATCATATAAACATCAACATCGTTTTTGAATTTGGGTGTATTCTATTTTTACCCCACCAGTTTATAGACTTGCTATTTATCACTTTTTGCATACTAGCCATCAATAAAAGTACTCGTTGGAAATGATCGCATCAAAATTAAAGTATCGTGAATACCCACATGCATTATAGGTAACTGAACATCATACCTTGTCAATGACAGTTCCACATTTCATCTTGTTGTACATGGGATTATGAATGCCTTCCTTAATGTTTTGTCATACATAGATAGGTTTGTCTTTTTACCCTTACATCATGTACTTTTCCAATTTCTCTGATTTCATGTGATCAATCTCTAACAATATTCATCACCAACATACGTGTTGCATAACATCATATCGTGTAATCCACATTTTCAAACTTGTTCTTGTTGACAACAATGCCTTGTATACTTCGAAATAGATATCCACTTGAGGGATAGATTGGTCTTTTTACACTCACTATCGTGAAGTTCTTGTTGAAGACGATAGAAACACCTAGTTCGCTAATGATAATTAAAATTTGGTGAAAACCCACAAAGATCGTTTAGTTAAAGTCACTAGGATAATAAGTAATCGATCATCGTATCTTGTCACACATTTTCATATTCCATCTAGTTGGAGAGCACTACGAATGACACGTTATTTTTTCATGTAACGATAGGTTTGTCTTTTTACACCACCACCATAAGGGTAGGTTTGTCTTCCTACACCACCAATGATCTTGTTGGTTAATATCATATTGTGTCATCCACATTTTCAAACTTGTTCTTGTTGATCACAACACCGTGTATACATCGACACAGAAATCAAATTCAGGTGTAGTTTTATCTTTTTACCCTGACCAGCGTATAGCCCTTGTTGGAGACGAGAGACCCGCTAGGTTCGCTAATGATAATTAAAGTTTAGTGAAAACCCACAAACATTATATAGTTAAAGAATTAAGGACAATAACTAAATGAACATCGTATCTTGTCACTCAGAGTTTCATATTCCATCTTATTGATAACACAATACATGTTCTCGAACATCATCTGCCATCACCACTTTATATTGTAAGAGTTTCAAGTTATAAGTAACTTAATATCGTACCTTGTCAATGATACTTCCACATTTCATCTTGTCATAAATGGCATTATGAATGCCTTTCTTATTGTTTTGTCATGCGAGGATAGGTTTGTCTTTTTACCCTGCCACCATGTACCTTTCCAATTTCTCTCATTTCATCCGGTCAATCTCTAACAATATCCATCACCAAACGTACGTCTTGCTTAACATCATGTCGTGTTATACACATTTTCAAACTTGTTCTTGGTGACCACAATACCTTGTATACATCGACATAGATATCTACTTCAGGGGTGGTATTTTCTTTTAAACCCCACCATCGTGAAGTCCTTAATGGAGAAGATAGACCTGCTTAGTTCGCTAATAATAATTAAAGTTCGGTAAAAACACCCAAACATTATATAGTTAGAGTAATAAGTAACTAAACATCGTATCTTGCACTCACACTTTCATATTTCATCTGATTGAAGATGGCAATATGAATGGCTTCCTGTTTTCTCATGTAAGGATAGGTTTGTCTTTTACAACACCACCATCAGGGTAGTTTGTCAATGTTCTTGTTGCTTCATATCATATTGTGTTATCAATATTCTCACACTTGTTCTTATTGACCACAACGTGTATACATCGACATAGATATCTACTTCAAAGGTATTTTGTTTTTTAAACCCTAACATCTTGTAGTCTTTATTGGACACGAGAGACCCGCTAAGTTTGCTAATGATGTGAAAACTCACAAACATCATATAGATAGAGTTTCAAGTATAATAAGAAACTTAACATCATATCTTATCATTCACACTTTTATATTTCATATTGTTGAAGATGGCATTATGAGTAGCTTGTTGTTTTCTTACGTAAGGGTAGGTTTGTCATTTTACCCCACCACCCTATAGTTTTCCTATTTTTCTTATTTTATATGGTCACATAGTTATCAAAGACATTTGTATTTCATCTTATCGTAAATTGCATTATTAATGCACATTATTGTTTTTTTATACAGGGATAGGATTGTCATTTTACCCAGATGTCGTGTAGCACTCGCATTTCTCTCATTTCAGTTATTTAATCTCTAACAAAATCCACAACGCTCAACAATATATAGTATCATCCACATTTTCACACTTGTTCTTGTTGACCACAACAACATGCATATATCGACATAGATATCTCTTCTAAGGGTAGTTTTACCATTTTACCCCTACCATCATGTAGTGCTCGTTGGAGATGAGAGACAGACTAAATTCATTAATGAAAATTAAAGCTTGGTGAAAATCCCCAAACATATTATATAGTTAGAGTTTAAAAGATAATAAATAACTTATCGTATCTTGTCACTCACACTTTCATATTTCATCTTGTTGGTTCAAAGATGGCATTATGAATGTGTTGTTTTCAAACATAATGATTGGTTAGTCATTTAACCCCGCCATCGCGTAGCTCTCCTATTTTTCTTATTTCATATGATCAACCTCTTATTGTAGTTATCACGAGAGTACTAGTCGTTGAACATCATACCATGTGATTCACACTTCCACATGATCATGTTGAACACGACTCCAATGAATATAGCAACATACATATCTAATTTCAAGGGGAGTTTTGTCTTCCAATCCCACCACTCTATACTCATGGTATTTATATATTTCTGCAAACCCTTCTCTCATGCAACTTATTATAAAAGTACTTGTTCGAGTCGAAAGTCCCACGAAATTGGCACCACCAAATTAAAGTATGTTAAAAACCCACATGCGTAAGGTAATTTGAGTTTCACTGATTATAATTAACAGAACATTGTGTCTTGTCATACACAATTTCAAATTCCGTCAATAGAACATCGTGTCTTTTAACAGACAATTTCACATTCTGTCTTGTTGAAGTTGATATCATGAATACCCTTTCATTGTTTTCTCACATAAGGTTAGGTTCGTCATTCTACCAAGCATTAGTGTAGCCACCTTATTTCTCTCATTTCGCTAGGTCAATCACTAACACCCACCATCAACAAAATACTTGTTCTCGGACATCATCTCCTATCATTCACACTTTTATGCTTTATCTTGTTGAACATGGCGTCATGTAAACATCAACATCGTTTTACAGTTCGGGGGTAGTTTTGTATTTTTACCCCACTAGTTTATAGACTTGTTTATCACTTTTTGCATGTTTTTTTGCATACTAGTCATCAATAAGAGTACTCGTTGGAAACAATCGCATCAAAATTAAGGTATGGTGAATACCCACGCGTTATATTGTTAAACTTTCAGGTTATAACTTAACATGGTTTCTTGTCAATGACACTTCCATATTTCATCTTGTGGTACATGGCATTATAAATGCCTTATTGTTTTGTCATACAAGAATGGGTTTGTGTTTTTACCCTGCCACCGTTTACCTTTCTAATTTCCCTCAATTCATTTGGTTAATCTCTAACAATATCCATCACAAACGTAAGTGTTGGTTAACATCATACCGTGCAATCTACATTTTCAAACTTGTTCTTGTTGACCACAATGCCTTTTATACCTCGACATAGATATCTACTTCAAGGGTAGTTTTCGCTTTTTACCCCCACCATCGTGAAGTCCTTGTTATTAGAGACAATAGACCTGCTTAGTTCGCTAATGATAATTAAAGTTTGGTGAAAACCCACAAACATCGTATAGTTAGAGTTACAACGATCATAAGTAACTGAACATTGTATCTTGTCACTCACACTTTCATATTCCACCTGGTTGAAGATGGCATTATAAATGGATTTATGTTGATTTCTTATATAAGGATAGATTCGTCTTTTTACACTACCAACATAAGGTTGGGTTTGTCGATGTCTAGTTGCTTAAATCATATTGTGTCATCAACATTTTCACAATTGTTCTTGTTGACGACAATTTCGGTGTTCGTGAAATTGACATCATGAATACCTTATCAATGTTTTCTCGCACAGGGGTACGTTTGTCTTTCTACCCTGCCTCGGTGTAGCCAACTTATTTTTCTTATTTCACCTAGTCAGTCACTCACAGTTTCATATTTCATCTTTTTGAAGATGGCAATATGAATGTCTAGTCGTTTTCTCACATAAGGATAGGTTTGCCATTCTACCCTGCCATCGTTTAGCTCACCTATTTTTTTTTATTTCATAAGGCCAAGCTCTTATTGTAGCCATGACCAGAGTACTAGCCGTTGACCATCTTATCTTGTGATTCACACTTCTACACGATCTTGCCGAACACGAAAACATCTATGCATCAACAGACATATCTATTTCAGGGGAAGTTTTATCTTCTTATACCTCCACTCTGTAGTCGTGGTATTTATATCTTTTCGCAGACCCTTTTCGCTTGCAACTTATTATAAGAGTACTTGTTGGAGTCAAAAGTCACACTCAATTCGCATTACCAAATTAAAGTATGCTCAAAACCCACATCGTTTATGTTGTTAGAGTTTCATTAATTAAAACTAACAGAACATTGTGTTTTGTCACAAACTTTTAGATTTTGTCAACAGAATATCGTGTCTTGTCACACAATTTCACATTCTGTCTTGTTGAAGATGACATCATGAATACCCTATTATTGTGTTCTCACACATGGATACCTTTGTTTTTCTATCACGCCTTCGAGTATCCACCTTATTTCTCTCGTTTCGCCTGATCAATCACTAACATCAGCCATCACCATAATACTTGTTTTCGAACACCATCTCTTATCGCTCACACCTTTACGCTTTATCTTGTTGAAAATGATGACACACAATACATGTTGCCTTGTTATTGTGTTGTCACATCGGGATATGTTTGTCTTCTTACCAAACCAACATGTAGCTTTCCAATTTCTCTAATTTCATCGGGTCAATCTCTAACAATATCCAACAACCACGTAATTGTTGTTTAACATTATATTGTGTCATCAACATTTTCAAACGGGTTCTTACTAACCACAACACCATCGGGACACGTGTTAGAGCCTAATTTGGGCCTCTAAGATCTTGGATCTACTTAGGGCTATGGTTTCTCTTTGTGTGTTGCTCCAAATCCAAAACTGTAAAAAGTGAAAGTTATGTCTGTGGTGTCCTCTGTTTGCATCTAAAAGCCTGTAATTTTTAGAACAGTGTTGACCCCTGCTTCGGATTTTTCTTGTCAGCTCCCTGTTTTGCTATATTTGTCTGTTCTGTTAGTTTAGGCAGGAATAGTTATATTTTGATCTGTGTTTCCGTTGATCAAATGCCGAAGTCATAAACATGAAAGTTGTTCATGTAGATGTCGTGCATAACTCTGATTAATTTCATAAATTTCCATGGCCGTTTTGTATTTCTTTAGCATTTTTCATCAGATTAGTGTGATTTTTACATCTGTCAGAACTAAATCTCTGTTATTGAACTCACCATGGCTCAAATCCCAAGGCTGTAAAAACCAAAAATGTTCCATTTCGGGTCTTTTAGCAGTCTGCAAAATATCAGAAGTTTCCATGGTGTAAATCTTGCATTATCATATTAGGCATTGCATTTGGTTCGGATCCATAGGCAAAATCCATCATTTTAGGACTTTCCTTGAATTTTAGCATTTAAATCATATCATTTCGTGATTTTTAGCATTCTAGGTTGTTTATCAGAGTGTTTAGATGCTTAATACCGAATTTGGTGCAATTTGGAATCCATTTGAGGTTCGGATCATCCATAATACCAAAACAGGGTCCCGCAGGACCCCGATCCAAGCGAAAAACAAGCGAAAATCGTTATTTTTGATAAATTGCGAAATACCAAATTCTGATTTTACAGTCCTAATGTGTTTAGCAGCATGTCATCATGTCTCTTACTACATTTTATCATCATTTGATTCAATTTGAATTTCAAAATCTCAATTTTATCAAAATTTCCTAAAAAAACCCAGATTTTAAAGATGTAACTTTAATTTTAGGGGTATTTTGGTCATTTTGACCCCAATTCCGAATTTCAAACTGTTTTCCACTGAATTCCCTGCATTTACACCCCATGTATACGTCAAAATAGAGATCTACTTTTGGGGTAGTTTTGTCTTTTTACACAGACCATTGTGTAGTCCTTGTTGGAGACGAGAGACCCTAGAGGTTCGCTAACGATAATTAAAATTCTGTGAAAACCCACAAACATTATATAGTTAATGTGTGTGGCAATAATAACTAATTGAACATCCTATCTTGACACTCACAACTTCATATTTCATCATGTTAAGATAGAATTATGAAAGTATTATTGTTGTTTTCTCATGTAAGGGTAGGTTTGTCTTTATACCCCGCCATCGTGTCGATCTTTTATTTTTCTTATTTTATATTGTCACCCTCTTATTGTAGTCATCACGAGAGTACTAAATGTTGAACATCATACCTTGTGATTCATACTTCAATATGATATTGTTGAATACAACACCATGTATACATCAGCATAGATATCTATTTTAAGGGTAGCTTTGTCTTCCTACCCCTCCACTTTGTAGTCGTGGTATTTATATCTTTTTGCAGACCCTTTTGTCTTGAAACGTATTACAAAAGTACTTGTTGAAGTCGAAAGTCCAACTCAATTCGCACTACCAGATTAAAGTATGGTCAAAACCCATATGGGTTATTTTGATAGAGTTGCATTGATTATAACAAACAGAACATTGTTTCTTGTTACACACAATTTCATGTTCCATTAACAGAACATCGTGTCTAGTCACACACAATTTAATATTTTGTCTTGTTAAAGATAACATCATGAATACCCTATCATTGTTTTCTCACCTAAGAGTCGGTTTGTCTTTCAACCTCGCCTTCATGTAGCCACCTTATTTCTCTCATTTCGCCCGAGTAATCACTAACAACAGCCATCACCATAATACGTGTTCTTGAACATCATCTCCTACCATTCACACTTTTACGCTTTATCTTGTTAAACATGGCGCCATATAAACATGAGCATCCTTTTTCAGTTCGGGGTAGTTTTATGTTTTTACCCCACCGGTGAGTAGACTTGCTATTTATCACTTTTTGCATACTAGCCATCAATAAAAGTACTCATAAAAAATGATCGCATCAAAATTAAAGTATAGTGAATACCCACATGGGTTATATTGCTAAAGTTTCAAGTAATAGGTAATCATACCTTGTCAATGACACTTCTATATTTCATATTGCTTTACATGGGATTATGAATGTCTTTCTTATTGTTTTGTCATATAGGGATAGGTTTGTCTTTTTACCCTACCACCAGGTACTTTTCCAATTTCTCTCATTTCATCTTATAAATTTATAACAATATTCATCACCAACGTACATGTTGCTTAACATCATATCGTGTCACCCAAATTTTAAAACTTGTTCTTATTGACCACAATGCCTTGTATACATCGAAATAGATATCTACTTGAGGGGTAGTTTTGTCCTTTTTACCCTCACTATTGTGAAGTCCTTGTTGGAGACGATAGACCCGCTTAGTTCGCTAATGATAATTAAAATTTGGTAAAAACCCACAAACAAGGTTTAGTTAGAGTTAGAAGGATAATAAGTAGTTGAACATCGTATCTTATCACACAATTTCATATTCCATCTGGGTAAAGATGGCACTATGAATGACTTGTTATTTTTTCAAGTGGTGATAGGTTTGTATGTTACACCACCACCATAAGGTTAGGATTGTCTTTCTATACCACCAATGTTCTTGTTGGTTAATATTATATTGTGTCATCAACATTTTCAAACTTGTTCTTGTCATCACAAAAATACTTGTTCTCGAACATTATCTCCTATCATTCACACTTTTACGCTTTATCTTGTTAAACACGGCGTCATATAAACATCAACATCCTTTTTGAGTTTGGGTGTAGTTTTGTGTTTTTACCCCACCGGTGTGTACACTTGCTATATATCACTTTTGCACACTAACCATCAATAAAAGTACTCCGTGGAAACGATCACATCAAAATTAAAGTATGGTGAATACCCACATGCGTTATATTGTTAAACTTTCAAGTTATAGGAAACTGAACGTCGTACCTTGTCAATGACACTTCCACCTTTCATCTTGTTGTTCATGAGATTATTAATGTCTTATTGTTTTGTCCTACATGGAGAGGTTTGCCTTTTTACCCTGCCAACGTGTACTTTTCCAATTTCTCTCATTTCATCTGGTCAATCTCTAACAATGTTCATCACCAACGTATGTGTTGCTTAACATCATATCGTGTCATCCACATTTTCAAACATCTTGCTGACTGCAATGCCTGGTATACATCAAAATAAATATCTACTTGAGGGGTAGTTTTGTCTTTTTACCCTCACTATTATGAAGTCCTTTTTGGAGACAATAGACTCGCTTAGTTCCCTAATGATAATTAAAATTTGGAGAAAACCCACAAACATCGTTTAGTTAGATTTATAAGGATAATAAGTAATTGAACATCGTATCTTGTCACACATTTTCATATTTCATCTGGTTGAAGATGGCACTATGAATAACTTGTTATTTTTTCAAGTGATGATAGGTTTGTCTTTTACACCACCACCATAAGGGTAGGATTGTCTTTCTACACGACCAATGTTCTTGTTGGTTAATATTATATTGTCATCAACATTTTCAAACTTGTTCTTGTTGACCACATTAGCATTGACACATCGTCATAGAAATCATATTCAGGGGTAGTTTTGTCTTTTTACCCAGACCATCGTATAGTCCTTGTCGAAGACGAGACATCAACTAGGTTCGCTAATGATAATTAAAGTTTAGTTAAAACTTACAAACATTATATCGTTAAAGTTTCAAGAACAATACCTAAATGAACATCGTATCTTGTCACTCACAGTTTGATAATCCATCTTGTTGAAGATGGCATTATGAATGTCTTGTTGTTTTCTCATGTAAGGGTTACGCTTGTCTTTCTACCCCGGCATCATGTAGCCACCTTATTTCTCTCATTCTGCCTGATCAATCACCATCAGCAGCCATCACCGAAATGCTTATTCTCGAATATCATCTTCTATCATTCACACTTTTAAGCTTTACCTTGTTGAACATGGCGTCATGTAAACCAGCATCATTTTTCTGTTCTGGGTTAGTTTTCTGTTTTAATCACACTGATGTGTGGACTTGCCATCTATTACTTTTTGCATGTTTTTCACATACTAGACATCAATAAAAGTACTCGTTGGAAACAATCGCATCAAAATTAAAGTATGGTGAATACCCACATGGGTTATCTTGTTAGCATTTCATTGATTATAACTAAAAAAACATTGTGTCTCGTCACACAATTTCACATTCAATCAACATAACAGTGTGTCTTATCACACACTCTTTCACATTCCGCCTTGCTGAAATGACATCAAGAATACCCTACAATTGTTTTCTCACATAGGGGTATGTTTGTCTTTCTACCCCGTCTTCGTGTAGCCACCTTATTTTTCTCATTACAACTGGTCAATCACCAACAGCAGCAATCACCAAAATACTTGTTCTCAAACATCATCTCCTATCATTCACACTTTTACGCTTTATATTGTTGAACATGGGGTCATGTAAACATCAATATCCTTTTTAGGTTCGAGGGTGGTTTTGGGTTTTTACCTCACCGATATGTAGACTTATTACTTTTCGCATATTTTTTCGCAAACTAACCATCAACAAAAGTACTGGTTAGAAACGATCGCAACAAAATTAAAGTATGGTGAATACCCACATGTGTTATATTGTTAGAGTTTCAAGTTATTGGTAACTGAACATCGTACCTGGTCAATGACACTTCCACATTTCATCTTGTTGTACATGGAATTATGAATAACTTTCTTATTGTTATGTCATACAGGGATAGGTTTGTCTTTTTACCCTGCCACCGTATGCTTTTTCAAATTCTCTCATTTCATCTAAACAATCTCTAACAATATTCATCACCAACATACGTCTTGCTTAACATCACATCGTGTCATCCACATTTTCAAACTTGTTCTTGTTGATCATAATGCGTTATATACATCGAAATAGATATCTACTTGAGGGGTACTTTTGTCTTTTTACCTTCACTATCGTGAAGTCCTTGTTGGAGACAATAGACCCGCTTAGTTCTCTAATGATAATTAAAATTTGGTGAAAACCCACAAACATCGTTTAGTTGGAGTTTCAAGGATAATAAGTAATTGAACATCGTATCTTGCCACATATTTTCATATTTGATCTCGTTGAAGACGGCACTAAGAAGAACTTGTTATTTTTTCATGTAACGATGGGTTAGTCTTTTTACACCATGACCATAAGGGTAGGTTTGTCTTTCTACACCACCAATGTTCTTGTTGGTTAATATCATATTGTGTCATCCACATTTTCAAACATGTTCTTGTTGACCACAACACCATGTATACATCGACATAGAAATCAAATTCAGGGGTAGTGTTGTCTTTTTACCCCGACCATCGTATAGTCCTTGTTGGAGACGAGAGACCCACTAGGTTCGCTAATAATAATTAAAGTTTAATGAAAATCTACAAATATTATATAGTTAAAGTTTTTAGGACAATAACTAAATGAATATCGTAGCTAATCACTCAATTTCATATTTCATCTTGTTAAAGATGGCAATAAGAATGTCTTGTTGTTTTCTCACGAAAGGGTATGTTTGTCTTTCTACCTAGCCATCGTGTAGCTATCCTATTTTTCTTATTTCATACGTACAAGTTGTTATTGTAGCTATCACGAGAGTACTAGCTGTTAAACATCTTATCTTGTGATTTACACTTCCACACCATCTTTTTGAACCCGGCACCATCTATGCATCAAAATACATATTTATTTCACGGGTAGTTTTGTCTTCCTACCCCAAAACTTTGTAGTCATTGTATTTATATTTTTTGGCAGACCCTTTTCTCATGCAACTTATAATAAAAGTATTTGTTGGAGTCGAAAATCAAAACTCAATTTGCATTACCAAATTAAAATATCCTCAAAACCCACGTATTATGTTGTTAGAGTTTCATTGATTATAACTACCAAAACATTGTCTTGTCATACACAATTTCACATTCCGTCAACAGAACATTGTGTCTTGTCCAGGGTTACCGAAAGCGCCTAGCTAAAAGGGGAAGCGCGCTTCCCCGAAGCGCGCTTCGGAAGCGCGAAACGTCGCGCTTCCGAAGCGTGGGGGGAAGCGTCCCCCTTTTTTGGGAAGCGCACTTCCCTTTAATGGGGGACGTGTTTCCCTTTAATGGGGGACGCGCTTCCCTTTAATGGGAAGCACGCTTCCCATCACGCTTCACCTCGCTTCCTCCGTTTTTTTTTTCAATTTTTTTTTATTTTTTATTTTTATTTTTTTTGCTTCCCCCTCGCTTCCGAGACTCTTCCTAGGTCGCTTCCGAGACGCTTCCTAGGTCGCTTCCGAGATGCTTCCTAGGTCGCTTCCGAGACGCTTCCTAGGTCGCTTCCGAGACGCTTCCCGAATCGGTCCTAAGTGGTCCCACGCTTCCCCGCTTCCTAAAATTTTGAAAGTGCCTCGCTTCCCGCTCCCGCTTCCTCAACTGGCAACCATGGTCTTGTCACACAATTTCACATTTTGTCTTGTTGAATATGACATCATGAATACCCTATCATTGTTTTCTGATACAGGGCTACGTTTGTCTTACTACCCCGCCTTCATGTGGATACCTTATTTCTCTCGTTTCGCGCAGTCAATCACGAACAACAGCCATCAGCAAAATATTTGTTCTCGAACATCAATTCTCATCATTCACACTTTTACGCTTAATCTTGTTGAACATGGCGTCACCCAATAATTGTTGCCTTGTTAAAAGTACTTGTCATACCGGGATAGGTTTGTCTTCTTACCCTGCCGTGTAGCTTTCTAATTTCTCTCATTTCATAATGTCGAACTCTAACAATATCCATCAACCACGGAATTGTAGCATAACATTATATCATGTCATCCACATTTCAAACTTGTTCTTATTGACCACAACACCATGTATACATCAACATATAAATCAAATTCAGTAGTAGTTTTGTCGTATAGTGCTTGTGTACAAGAGACCCGCTAAGTTCGCTAATGATAATTAAAGTTTAGTGAAAACCCACAAACATTATATAGATAAAGTGTTAAAGACAATAACTACTTGAGCATCAAATAAACATCAGCATCATTTTTTCAGTTCGGGGGTAGTTTTGTGTTTTTACCACACAGATGTGTAGACTTGCTATTTATTACTTTTCGCATGTTTTTTTGCATACTAGCCATCAATAAGAGTACTCGTTGAAAATGATCGCATCAAAATTAAGGTATGGTTAATACCCACATGGGATATTTTTCTCATTTTGTACGATAAATCTTTAAAAATGGCTATCACCAACATAGTTGTTGTTGAACATCATATTGTGTCATTCACACCTTTGCGCATGTTCTAATTGAACACAACACAGTGTACACACCGACATAGTTTTGTTTCTCATGGCTAGTTTTCTTTTTTTACCCCATAATTGTATAGGTGTACTACTTATAAAAGTACTTGTTGGATGAGGGGCAAAGAAAACACAATTAGTATTCTTAGAAATACTAAACAATGACTAAACATCAGTCAAAATCAAATTGCAGCCCTTTTAGATTCAGTGTAATAAATTGTATTGCTAACATTTCCAATAATCTTCTTTAGAAAACTAAGAATTGCAGTTTAACCATCCGCCTTGCCTCCATCACTTCCGACCCATAACAATCATTAACTGTAATGATATGATATTCTTCTACTCCAAATTGTCTTTATATCGGGCTAGAAAATATTTGATCAATAGATACCTATCGTTAAAAACAACTACATAATATTCTTCTACTCCAAGTAGTCCTCATATGGGGCTTGAAAATATTCAATCTACACAAATCCCTGCCTCTGACTAACAAAAACTTCCTACATCATGCACATGCTTTACTAGAATTGGAATTGGGGTACTGTGCAGATAGTCAAGGGCAACTAAAGATGACCTGCATGACCCTGGAGCATGAGTTGTAGCGGGCGTATGTGCATGGTATGTGGTGTTATGTATGTTTTGCTCTGTGCATAAGATCAACTTTCATTATATTTGAAATTTGATACTTTGGCAGCAACCAATCCTTGATAAAATGCACAACATATAAATCAGGAAAAAGCACCTTCTTTTTAACAAAGAAGTGAACTTAACTGTCATGAGCTGCGTATTTTACACGCTCATATAACTTCAGTTTCTTGGAAATGCCCAAGCATGTGTATTCTCATAGCAGGCAGAAAAATATTCTCTGCACATAATGACTGGCATCTCAGACATAATCAGCCAACTCAGCAACCACTAACCATGCAATCAAAATGATAACGTATAACCTGGTTTAGAGCAGGTCAAGCACAGAGCCAATTCAGACCGATCAAGCCTTAAGGCTACACACTCTTGCACGTAAAGCTACCAGATAAAAGGCACTTTGATTTGCTTTCTCAATCAGGCTTGCCAAATGGACATGCACCAGACACTATTATAACAGATAATACCATGAGAATGGTAACGACCCTTCAGCTGATAGCAGTTTTACTGACCATGATATCACATTCAATCCAATAAATATCATTCTTAGTATAGATAAATAGAACATTTGATAAAGGCACTCATAATAGTGTAATAAAATGAAGTTAGACAATGATGTGTTAAACACTAGGTAGAGAATTTGATCTCCAATGACCAAAATTTTCAGAAAAAAACCTGATAAGCTTTCCTGTTTAAGAAAATCAAGTTTAAGAGGCAAGGGTAAACTATAAACAACCCAATAAAATCATGTTAAACATAGATTGAATCAAAAGATTCCAATAGCATGCATGTGAATAAGCAATTCTGCAGAACCCAGTAAATTCTAATTCAAAAAGGAAACTAATTTTGAGTTTCACTGACATACCAACTGGTGCTAATAAGGAATAGTGTGAAACTTACTACCATTTCGGCATGCATTTCACAGCCTAGTTGTCATATTGTATGACTGCATAAAGATCGCTTGTTCCTGGAAATTTTGTATCAGTAAGTGGCATTATTTTCAAAATGGAACATTACTGGAACTGCCAGTGAGTGTAAAAAATGCATTTGTTAGAAACTATTTTCACATGATAGCTTTTTCTTGAGAAAAAACATTATATAGCCCAGAGCCACCCAGAACTTCCATATAAATTGGTCAAAAAGACTGTGACCAAAAAGCCTCACCCAAACAGTGTTAATGGCTTATTCTTTTCTAATGATCAAGAGATGAACCAGAATTTACAAACCCATATTTCAATCTCACATGGCTAAAATGCCTAGGGTTAGCTAACCACACCAAACAAGGATTCAGACAAAAATACAAAAAATATAATAAAGATAATGACACATACATACATACATACGTGGATACATACATGCATACATACACATATATACATATATATACAAACTCCACATGAGGCCATGATAAAAAGAAACGAGCATCTCATCTTCATGACCATGCAAAGGTGTCTGAGTGCCTTACTGAAGTTACCCTAGATGGCAAAGATTCCTTTTCATCTTCTATCACTCCATCCAAAGTGATTTTCTATGTCCAAAGACCGAGTAGGTGTTAATGTGCATTGTGGTAGATAATTCTATTTGTTTGGGATATCAAAATGCAGATGTTGACCCAGGTTAACTAGAAGGGCCCACTGTCTAGTTTGTCAGGATCATCGGGTTTCACAACAGTTTTAACACTTCTCATCCAATATTCACTCAAATTACTAACGCAATCATATTGGTCAACTCAAAATCAGTTTCAACATAAAAGAAAGATGGAAAACGTTTTAGACCAGTCTACATTCTCCAAATCCATTAGGCAGCAAACTCAGATTCAACAAAATGAATCAATAAAGATAAAGGAGAAAAGGAACCGACCTAAGGATCCATGGCAGGCAAATCCACACCCTTCTTCAAATTGATAAATAGCTGCCCATCATAAACCTCACGAAGGAACTGCCTGGTCAGATAAATATTTTGAAGGGTTAGAATCGACAAACAAGAAAGCATCCAAGACTATCTTAACAACTAAATGAATTTACAAAAGCGTGTCAACTTCACAGACAACACATACATCACTTAACCCAGAACTTCTTTGAAGAGAACATGCAAAATCTAAAACACAAAGAACCCTACAATTCACCAATGGAAACAACCTCGCTTGAGTACAAATCATTCCAAAAGAAGATCGAAACAATAGATCATGAATTTCCTACACGAATTCGACTACAATCAAGAAAGGCGTTTGGGGGTGCGTATGCTAAAAACAAATGGATCGGGAAAAAAGAAAATAACAAACGATCAAACCGTCTTACTCGGAGAGATACACCGTCTGGCACTCCGCTGCACCAATCTCACGCGTCCCCGCGTTCTCCTACCTCAACTTGGCACCAATCTCATGCGTCCCCGTGTCCTCCTGCCTCAACGAGCAAGAAACCACGCTGAGATCAAAACCATCGCACACTAGATCCACAAAAACCAAAACCGGAGTAAGAAAAAATGAAAATCGAAATAAAAAGGCAGGCAAACGCAGCTAAACTCATAAGCGGGCTCGTGTACGCTCAGAAGGCGAACCCAGAGAGAGCGAAGAAGATGTTGAGATCAAACGGGACGCGATCGACCTCCCTCTCTGCACATTCCCAGGAATCCGCCGTCCGGTCGGGTTCCTTTCGCAAGAAGAAACACACCACGCAGCTCCGCAGCCTAGAATTCGCGTACAACGAAGGAGATCTAGAGACGAATCGCCTCGATTCGACGATCATCGCCGAGCTCTGAGCGTGGAGAGGGGAGCGGAAGGGAAGCAGAAGCCTCGCGGGAACGGAGACGAGAGTCGGCAGACGACGAAGGACGCAGACGGCGAGATTAGGGCTTCGAATGGACCAAGAATCTCAGATCGTCTCTGGTTCTCGAGGGGAAAGGGGGAGGACGACGATGCGCTCAGCGGGAGCTTCGAGAAACGTCGATGTTCTGGTTCTGGTTCTGGTTCTTGTTCTTGGATTAGAGAGTGAAAGAGCCAAGAGGTAACGCAACGAGTTTTAAATCTGGCTTGCGGATGGCGGTTGGCACTTGGCGGGAGTACTTGCTTAATAAAGGCTTTTAATTGGGCGGAATTTATAATTTTGTCATTATCAAGAAAACCCGTAATTGCGTATCGAGTACGCTTTAGGTGTAAACTCTGGTGCGGGTATGGATCGAATGAAATCGGTACTAATGTGGGTTGAAGAAAGCCTTTTTTAGGCCTGTCTCGGACGGATCCAATCAGATTTGGATCAGGACAGAAAATAATGGTGCTGAGCATAGTGACTAAACGCTTTTTTGGGTAAATATCGGCAGCCACTTTCTCGTGATAAAAATCAACTTTTCTTCCTTACATTTTTTGAAAAAAATGGTAATTTTTTTACTTAAAAATTAAAAGCGAGTTTTTTTTATTGCAAAGAATACCATATATGACAATTTTAGTTTATGGAGTTTTGATCATAAAATATTAGTCAGCCTCACAAATTTTTTATTGCAGAATTAGTAATTTAGTTTTTTCATGTCATTTCGTATTGTACAATTCTTTGGTTGTGCGGTCATTTACCTGAGGCGCAGGCGAGAAGAACTAAAAAATATTATGTGGCAATCAGAAATGACACATGTTAAAGCTATTAAAATAATATTAAAAAATAAAATTATGCATTCTTTTTATATTTATTACAAATAGCCAATTCAAGCCTTCAGCATATCGATTTTATGCGGATAAGAATACGCACTAGTACTGAACTCTTAACCCGTCCTGACCAATTGCTATTGAGCAACTATAAAAAAATATTTTAGCTATATAATGTTTGTGGGTTTTAACTAAGCTTTAACTATATAATGTTTGTGGGTTGAAATGCCTTGTATACATCAAAATACATATCCACGTGAGGGGTAGTTTTGCCTTTTTACACTGACTTTAGTGAAGTTTTTGTTGGAGATGATAGACCCGCTTAATTTGCTAATGATAATTCAAATTTGGTGAAAACCCAGAAACATCATTTAGTTAGAATTACAAGGATAATAAGTAATTGGACATCGTATCTTGTCACACATTTTCATATTCCATCTGGTTAAAGATGGCACTCTGAATGACTTGTTATTTTTTTAAGTAATGATAGGTATGTCTTTTACACCACCACCATAAGGGTAGGATTATCTTTCTACACCACCAATGTTCTTGTTGCTTAATATTATATTGTGTCATCCACATTTTCAAACTTGTTTTTGTTAACCACAACACCATTTATCCATCAACTTAGAAATCATGTTCAAGGATCGTCTTGTCTTTTTACCCCGACCATCGTATAGTTCTTGTTGGAGATGAGAGACCCGCTAAGTTTACTAATGATAATTAAAGCTTAGTTAAAACCCACAAACATTATATAGTTAAAGTTTTAAGGACAATAATTAAATGAACATCGCATCTTGTCACTCACAGTTTCATATTCCATCTTGTTGAAGATGGCATTATGAATGTCTTGTGATTTTTTCACGTAAGGGTAGGTTTGTCGTTCTACGCCAACATCGTGCAACTCTAATTTTTCTTCTTTTATATAAACAAGTTGTTATTGTAGCCATCGGGAGAGTACTAGTTGTTGAACATCTTATCTTGTGATTCATAGTTCCACACCATCTTGTTGAACACAACACCATCTATGCATCAACATACATATTTATTTCACCGGTAGTTTTGTCTTCCTACCCTAAAAATATGTAATCGTGCTATTTATATCTTTTTACACAACCATTTATCGTGCAACTTATAATAAAAGTACTTGTTGGAGTCGAACGTCACACTCAATTCGCATTACCAAATTAAATGTGCTCAAATCCCACATGGGTTATGTTGTTAGAGTTTCATTACTTATGACTAACAGAACATTGTGTATTGTCACACACAATTTCACATTCCGTCAACAGAACATCATATCGTGTCACACACAATTTCAAATTTTGTCTGATTCAAGATCACATCATGAATACCCTATCATTGTTTTCTCACATAGGGTTATGTTAGTCTTTCTACCCCGCCTTCGTGTAGCCACCTCATTTCTCTCATTTCGCTCGGTCAATCGCCAACCACAACCATCAGCAAAATACATGTTCTCAAACATCATCTCCTATCATTCACACTTTTACAATTTCTATTGTTGAATATGGCGTCCTGTAAACCAACATTCCTTTTCAGTTTCTGGATAGTTTTGTGTTTTTACCCCTTCGATGTGTAGACTTGATATTTATTAATTTTTGCATGTTTTTAGCATATTAGACATCAATAAAACTACGTATTGAAAATGATCCCATCAAAATTAAAGTACGGTGAATACCCACGTGAGTTATGTTGTTAGAGTTTCCTTAATTATAACTAACGGAACATTATGCCTTGTCACGCACAATTTCACATTCAGTCAACAAAACATCATGTCTTGTCACACACAATTTTACTTTCTGTCTTGCTAAAGATGACATCATCAATACCCTATCATTGTTTTCTCACATAGAGGTATGTTTGTCTTTCTACCCCACCTTCGTGTAGCCACCTTATTTTTCTCATTTCACCTAGTCAATCACCAACAGGAGCCATCACCAAAATACGTGTTCTCGAACATCATCTCCTATCATTCACACTTTCACGCTTTATCTTGTTGAACATAGTGTCACATAACATCATCATCCTTTTTCAGTTTGGGGGTGTTTTTGTGTTTTTACCCCACTGATGTGTACACTTGTTATTTATCACTTTTTGCATGTATTTTCACAAACTTGCCATCAATAAAAGTACTCATTGTAAACGATCGCATCAAACTTAAAGTATGGTGAATACACACATGCATTATATTGTTAGATTTTAAGTTATATGTAACTGAACATCATACCTTGTCAATGACACTTCCACAATTCATCTTATTGTACATGGGATTATGAATGTCTTTCCTAATGTTTTGTCATACAAGGATAGGTTTGCCTTTTTACACTGTCATCGTATACTTTTCCAATTTTTCTCATTTAATCTAAGCAATCTCTAACAATATTCATCACCAACGTATGTGTTGCTTAACAGCATATCGTGTCATCCATATTTTCAAACTTGTTTTTGTTGACCACAATGCCTTATATACATTGAAATAGATATCTACTTGAGTGGTAGTTTTGTCTTTTTACCCTCACCATCGTGAAGTCCTTGTTGGAGATGATAGACCCGCTTAGTTCGCTAATGACAATTAAAATTTGGTGAAAACCCACAAACATTGTTTGGTTAAAGTTACAAGAATAATAAGTAATTGAACACTACAAGAAAAACTCCAAATAGCGACGGATATTGGCGATAGATTTTTTCGGTCGCCCATTAGCGACGGCTTAGCGAGAGCAAAATATTTGTCGCTACCATTCAAATTATTTATGAAATTAGCGACGAAAATTAGTCTGACGCTAATCCGTCGCTACCTAACGACGGATTAGAGACGTACCAATTTTGTCGCTACTCCGTCCCACAGTTGCGACAGAATAGGCGATGCATTTTGCTATCGCTAATCCGTCGCTAAATTTTCCACAAATCCCTAATTCGAGTCACTTTTCCATTTCTTTTCTCTGTTGTCGGCCATCGAGCTCTCATCGGTCGCCCTCCCGTCGACCTACCGTCGGTTGCCCGCCTCCCCACGACCTCTCGTTGACCGCCTGCCGCCCCACGACCTCCCATCGACCACCCGCCACCCCGCATCCTCCCATCGCCCACCCGTCGGTCGTCGTCCTCTCGTCCGACAACCGGAGGTGACCCCGCACCCCTCTTCTTCACCTTCCTCTTGGTCCCACCCCTCTCACTCTCTTTCGAGTTTCCGGAAGGCCGGCAACCCGAAACAGTGCCCTCCCCTCTCTCAGTTTCGTTGTCGGGAGGTCGGTGGCCCCCTACCGCGTCTCTCGCCCCCTCACTCTCTTTCGAGTTGTCGGAGGGTCGGCAACCCCTGCCATTCCCTCCCCTCTCTCTGTTTCGGTTTGCCGGAGGGTGGGTTATTCAAAACAGTGCCCTCCTCTCTCTCTGTTTCATTGTCGGAAGGCCGACACGAGGCTGGTGGCCCCCTGCCGCGTCTCTCGCCCCCTCACTCTCTTTCGGGTTGCCAGAGGGTTGGCAACCCCTGTCGTGCCCTCCCCCTCTCTCTTTTTCGTTGCGGGGAGGTTGGTGCCCCCCTATTACGCCTCTCGCCCCCCTTACTCTCTTTCGGCTTGCCGGAGGGCCGACAACTCCTGTTGTGCCCTCCATGCTCTTTGTTTCGTTGTCGGGGTCCGGCAAGAGGTCGGTGGACCCCTACCGCGTCTCTTGCCCCCCTCACTCTGTTTCGAGTTGCTGGAGGGCCAGCAACCCCTATCGTGCCCTCCCCTCTCTTTATTTCGTTGTCGAGAGGCCGGCAGGAGGTCGGTGGCCCCCTACCGTGTCTCTCGCCCCCTCACTCTCTTTCAGGTTGTCGGACCCCTGTCGTGCCCTCCCCTCTCTTTGTTTCGTGTTGTCGGAGGCCCGAAAATCCGAAACAGTTCCCTCCCTTTTCTCTGTTTCGTTGCCAGGTGGTCGGTGGCCCCCTGCCATGTCTCTCTCCCCCTCTCTCTCTTTCGGGTTTTGGGTGGCCGACAAGAGGCCGCTCGACCCCCTCTTTTTTTTTTTTGCAAGGGAGGGGCCGAGCCCCCTCCCTGTTAATTGTTTTTGCCAGAGAGGGGTCGAACCTCCTCCCTGTATTATTTTGTATATATATTTTTTGCAAGTACGTTGCTGAGCAAATTGCGCGATGCATATTGCTAATGTTATTTTATTTTTTCATGTAATGATAGGTTTGTCTTTTTAGACCACCACCATAACGGTAGGTTTGTCTTTCTACACCACCAATTTTCTTGATGGTTAATATCATATTGTGTCTTCTATATTTTCAAACTTGTTCTTGTTGACTACAACACCATGTATACATCAACATAAAAATCAAATTCAAGGGTAGTTTTGTCTTTTTACCCCAACCCTCGTATAGTCCTTGTTGGAGATGAGAGACCCGCTAGGTTCGCTAATGATTATTAAAGTTTAGTGAAAACCCACAAATATTATATAGTTAAAGTTTTAAAGACAATAACTAAATGAACATCGTATCTTGTCACCCACAGTTTCATATTCCATCTTGTTGAAGATAACATTATAAATGTCTTGTTATTTTTTCAGGTAAGGGTAGGTTTGTCTGTATACCCTGCCTTCGTATAGCTCTCCTATTTTTCTTATGTTATGTGGACAAGATCTTATTGTAGCCATCATGAGAGTACTAGCTATTGAACATCTTATCTTATTATTCACACTTTCACACCATCTTGTTGAATATGACACAATCTATGCATCAACATACGTATTTATTTCACAGGTAGTTTTGTCTTTCTACCCCAAAACTCTGTAGTCGTGGTTTTTGTATCTTTTCGCAAACTCTTTTCTCATGCAACATATAACAAAAGTACTTGTTGGAGTAAAAAATCTCACCCAATTTGCATTAGCAAATTAAAATATGCTCAAAACCCATGTGTTTTGTTGTTAGAGTTTTAATGATTATAACTAATAGAACATTGTCTTGTCATACACAATTTCATATTCCGAGAACAAAACATTGTTGTATATGGGTTTTGAGCATATTTTAATTTGTTAGTGAGAATTAAGTGGGACTTTAGACTCCAACAAGTACTTTCATAGTAAGTTGCATTAGAAAAGGATCTACGAAAAGATATAAATACCACAACTATAAAGTGGTGGGGTTGGAAGACAAAACTACCGCTGAAATAGAGATGTATGTTGATGCATACACTGTGTCGTGTTCAACAAGATCGTGCAAAAGTAAGAATTATAACGCGTGTGGGTGTTTCCTATACTTTAATTTCGATGTGATCTTCAACAATTGGGTATTCATGAGGTCTTCTTCAACAAGAAAAACAAACGTACCCTTATGTCAGAAAATAATGATAGGGTATTCATGATGTAAACTTCAACAAGACGGAATGTTAAATTGTGTGTGAAAAGACACGATGTTCTGTTGACGAAATATGAAATTGTGTGTTACAAGACATAATGTTCTGTCAATTATAATCAATGAAACTATAAGAACATAACTCATGTGGGTTTTGAACATACATTAATCTGGTAGTGCGAATTGAGTAGGGCTTTCAACTTCAACAAGTACTTTTATGATAAGTAACATAAGAAAAAGGTCCACGGAAAGATATAAATACCACGACTACAAAGTGGAGGGGTTGGAAGATAAAACTATCCCTAAACGAGTGTGAAGTACATTTGTTATGGATTTTTTTATAGATTAACCAAATCAAATAAAATTAATGTCAAAGTTACACGGCGAAAGGGTAAAATGATAAACTTATCCTTGTATGAAAAAGCAATTATATAAATTCAAAGTCATATATACATCAACATAAACATCTACTTCAGGGGTAGTTTTCTCTTTTTACCCACACCATCATGAAGTCCTTGTTGGAGACGATAAACCCGCTTAGTTCGCTAATGATAATTAAAGTTTGGTGAAAATACACAAACATCGTATAGTTATAGTTATAAGGATAATAAGTAACTGAGCATCGTATCTTGTCACTCACACTTTCATATTTCATCATGTTGAAGGTGGCACTATGAATGACTTCTTATTGTTTTCTCATCCTATCTTGTCACTCACACTTGCAAAAAAACACAAAAATCATGTTTTAGACCTTTACTGGTGCACTAAAAATGTACTCGTAAAGGGTCTGGCACCTTTACTGGCGCTTTGAATACGGTAAAGACTTTTTTCATAAATGTGCTCGGCTTTTAGTAGAGAATTAAAAGCGTCATTAAAGGTCCCAGTCCCTTTATTGGCACTCTTAGTGCTACAATAAAGGTTAAAAATGTGATTTTTTCATTTTTTGCATGCTGACCATCCATCAACATGCACGATGGATGGTCAATGCGCTTTAGCTTGGATTTAACACTAATATGGTTTAACAGAGACCCAATATACTCTCTCTATATATATATAGAGAGAGAAAGGTGGTAGCTGCTAGCCACTTTTCTAGCTAACCAGGTTTTTTGAAGGATTTTTTTCATGTTTTTGACATGGTCAATTTATTGTTAAATTTCATGTTGGATCATGTTCTTTAGATAAAAAATATGATTTTTTATGCCTTAAATATTTATGAAAATATTAAACTGACAATTTTAAACCTTTTCAAAACCTACCTGCATATCAAAATTGGATGCTGCAAGAGTTATTCTTATAAAAGCAAGTGTTATGGTTGGATTTAAGGAAAACATGAAAAAAACCTTCCAAAAAGCCTGGTTAGCTGGTGGTTAGCTTCTATTACCTTCTCTCTCTTTATATATATATATAGTTAATATAGTTAATTGCTGCCTCCTACAGCGCGTGGCTACACTTTGTTTCTGCATTGTTATTGTTTTTATCCTCCTCATCTTTATTCCTTATCTATATGACGTCTGCAGCTATAGGAATCTCTACCTTTCCTGGATGCCTACTTTGACTTTCAGAAGACACATCAGCGGTAATATAGTTAAGGTAGTAATGTAATAAAAAGTTAAATAGGTGATGATGATCTATTCTTATTTGTTTGGTTCAGCACAGTGATGACCATTCAAGAAAATATAGCCATAAAGAGTGACCCATGTTTTTCCCTTGATTGACGATTGACGTCCTGCTTTCAATTCTTATTCTTACCCTTGGAATGGCATTATACATTTTCAATGTTGTTGCTCCAAGGCCTTTGTAGAATTAGCTGCTATATACAGAAGTCCGAGTTTGGTGGCTGGAGGAGCTTTCCTCCAAGATCAAAAGCAAAACTCATTGTTAGAGCAGTACAAGAGAATGGGGGTCGTCTGCGGTTGGTTGATATCATCCGCTTTATCCCCGAGCTCTCTAGGAACTACTTCAGAAGCCGTCCCCGCAGGGCACTCTTTGGTGGCATCTCATTGCTAGGTGGCTTTTATGCTGCACAGACCATTTCTTTGTCTTTTGGTGGTTTAGTAGTTAATGATGTAATTGCTTCAGTAATCTGTGTCAGCCTAACAGAGTACGTGACTAAATTCTATTACAGCAGAACCAAACTCAACTTCCCAGTGGCTCTTCTCAACATCTTCAAAATGGGCTTTTCATCGATGCATTCAAGCTAGCCAGCTGAGTATATGTGGTCTTGTTCTGTCTCCAGTGGCTATTATCAGCAATTTCAAAATAGGTTTTTATGATGGCCTTTTCATTGATGGTTTCCAGCTTGCTGGCTGAATATTTGTGTAGAAATGACTCCACTTTGTAAATGGGTTGATTATCCATTCACCATTTTTCCAAGGATAATGATGTCTACTTTGAATTTTAACCTTATCTTTGGTATATGAAGGATCGCAAGACGAGAATGCTAGTGGCTCAGGGAACAAGTAACAATGGACTTTATAAAAATCAAATGTTTGCAGTCGAATCTAGACAATAAAGAGGTGAATGTTGGAGAATGCACCAGCATAGATCATCCAGCCATGCGAGTAGTACTTCATCTCGTCAAGAAGTGCGGTCTTCCTTTTAGTGATGGTTCTAGAAGTAGTGTTTGTGAAGCGTATCAACAAGTCAAAAGTCACACTTTGCCATTTGACTATTTTTCTTATAAAGTGTTTGGACCTCTTGAATGTGTGGGGGACCAGACCCGATTACTTCTTCTAGAGGTTTTAGGTACTATGTGCACTTTGTTGTTACTTATTCCAGATTTACATGAATTTGTATTATAAAAAAAATCTGACGTACTTTATGTTTCTTGAGTCTTCAAAACTCTTATTGAAAATCTCATTGGTTGATCCATCAAGTTACTTCAAAGCGACTGGGGTGGTATTCAATGTTTGTGTACTTACGATCATGCGATATTGACCATCGTATTTCATGTCCTCGCACACATGAGCAGAATGGGTCAGCTAAACGCAAACATAGGCATATTGTAGAAATTGGATTAACCCTTCTTGCTCAATCCGTAGTTCCTCTACAATTTTGGGACTATGCCTTCATTTCAGCTGCATATTTGATAAATCGCCTTACTTCGCCTGTCATAAATATGAAATCACGTTATTTTTTACTTTTTAATTGTGCCCCAGAGTACACATTTCTCAAAGTTTTTGAGTGTGCCGGTTACTCATGCTTGCACCCTTATAACCAACATAAACTTGATTTTCGTAGTACTCGGTGTGTCTTTCTTGGCTATAGCAACCAACATAAAGGTTACGTGTGTCTTGACTAGCGTAGTGGTAAGACCTTGGTTGCTAAAAATGTGACTGTTGATGAATCATTCTTCCCGTTTAAAGAAGCATTTATGCCAGCCTCCTCACTTAACTTGTCGCCTTTGCCTCCAAGCATTCCTATGGTTATCTTTCTTCCCACTCTCTCTCTTCCTAGCATGCCCCAACATTCGGTTGCTCAACCCTCTCCCAATCACCCTACCCGATCCATGTAGGCCTTTGTAGACACACCTACTCCAGCCGAGTCTCCCCATCCCACTTCTCCTATACCGCCAGCCCCTACTTGTTCCCCTACTATGAGTTATGAGTCTCATCCCCTAGAATCCGTGTCTATTCCTCCGTCACCTTAAACTCACCACATGGCTACTCGATCTCAAATCGGCTCCCTTAAACTGAACGCCTTTTGTGTTACCAAGTATCTCATACATTCTACTTTCCTTATTGAGCTTCATCGTAATCGTGAACCCACTTGTTTTTTGCAAGCTCACAAGGACCCACATTGGCATCAGGTTATGCTCCAAAAAATTAAAGCTCTAATAACAAAATTGGGACATGGACACTAGAGCCTCCATCTCCTAGTCACAATGTTGTTGGGTGCAAGTGGATATTCAAAATCAAGCGCCGCGTAGATGGCTCTCTTGAAAGGTACAAGGCTCGCTTAGCTTGCTTGGTTGCCAAAAGATATACGCAAAAAGCTGGGGTTGATTATTTTGAGACATTTAGCCCAGTAGTTAAGCTCAATAGCATCCACACGGTCATTGCCATTGTCGTTCACTTTGGTTGGGACATTCGTCAACTTGATGTCTATAATGCTTTTCTCCATGGGTGCCTGACAGAGGATGTCTATACGGTTCAACCTCTAGGATTTTTAGATCCGCATTATCCAAATCATGTATGCAAGTTACACAAGGCTCTTTATGGTCTCGAGCAAGCTCAGCGAGCCTGGTTCCATCGTTTAAGCATTTTTCTTTAAGAACTTTGTTTTGTTGGCTCCCATGAAGATGCATCGTTGTTTATTTATAATCATGACTTTGTTCTATCTATGTGGATGATGTAAAACCCAAGATTTTTCTATGATAATAAAATGAATAAATGATGAATTATTGATGCATCTATGACTATAATTGTGAATTATTGATTTCAATTAATTATAAACTTTTGTTTCAAGTTATGAAGAATATTTCAAGAATAATTGAAAAAGCTAAAGTATGAAGTCTAAACGAGTTAGAGTGGTTTCAGATCTTAGAATTTAGTTCTGGATCTAAAATCGATATTTGGATCCAATATGGATCTAAAGTGTTATTTTGGATTTGATCTAATTTTAAACATTAATTGGAGCCAATGGTCATGGATTGGACCCTCATAAGGGACGTCCTATGTGACCTCCCCCCCCCCCCCCCCCTCCCATTTGGATCTAAGAGTCCATATGAATTAAAATATTAACTACTTACACTTCTTCACATGAGAGCAACAATCGTAGTCCATGGTTAATAGTATCTTATCCTTAAGATTTTCTTGACCATCATCTGAAGACTAATGTGTCCTCCACAGAGACCACCATGAAATTCAACCTTTTGAATCTCCTCCTCATCCAAGCATGCAAGGAGTTCACTATTGTAGGCCCTTTCATAGAGGACTCCGCCTAAAAGGTAATATCTTTGGGTCAGTCACTCAAACTATTAAAAGTAAATGATTTATTAATAATGCACGTAAAATGCATATATGAAATAGGACAAGTAGTCCCATATATATACAAGAGCCAAGAAGTAAAGGGGACCAAAGTAATCTTGGGGAGCTCCCAATGGCCAGAATATCTAGCCGTTGGGAGGCCCCAAAGGCTATTTAGGTCAATTAACCAAAATGCCCTTAAGCAAAAACCTAAAATATATTCTAAAATGAAAGAGTAATATATATATATATATATATATATATATATATATATATATATATATATATATATTAACAAGAAATTCTTACAATAGTTTGGAACCGCCACAAATCCATTATTGTCATTTGTTGTCCTGAATGTGAGCTTGCAAGGTGGAAGATATCAGCAGGAAGTCATTGTCGGTTGCAACAGTTAAGCAACACATGTATATCTCTATTGCCATTGATGTAACTCTACTGCAATTTTCCTCTTAGCAAAGATATCAATTGACTTGGTTCATTGATGCCTATCTCCAGAAAACGAGAGTGGGAAATTATAGAATTTTGAAAATCTTTATGAAGGACGCGTAGGGAATTAGTATGTGTGGACAGTAAATGAAAACAGGGCATTTTCCCATTGCCTGCAGTGGCACCATACAAGTGGTGCTCACACTCGTGAGTTCCTCTAGGATCAAATACAAACATTTAATCTGTTTCATTCATTCTATACTAGTCAAGGTTGCTGCTACTGTAGGGCTTCCGTGCCTATGCAATTCTATGCAACTCATCACTTGCAACTTGATGCTACAGAATTTGACTATGCAGTGATAAACTATACATGGTGCAATTCAGATTGGCCCCTAGCCAAATGGTTGCAGTGCATGACAAGTTCCTTTGTATATTCTTCAAATTCTTCGTTATGTGGATTCTTCCTTTTATTATCTTCTACAAGTCCATTTTCCCTGTATACTTCATCTGAATCAACACTCAACACCCTGTTTTGGATTCATCTTCTAATTCATCCTTTCCCTCATTGATGAGAAGGAAGAATGGACAAAGATCAACCTTCAATAGGGTCTGATCGATTTCCTTGCATGGCTGTGCAAACAAGGATGCAAGATCTGCTTGCATTAATGTGTACTCTGCTGCTGCATTTTCATCAGTCTTTTCTTGTCCTTCAAGTGAAGTCTATCTTCATAGAGCAAGGACATGAATTCTTCATATCCCAATTCTAAAATGCCACATAGAGACCAATGTATTTTCGCTAAGGTCTCCTTAAGATGACTTGGGCTGTCAAGAACCTTCATGTATGTTTCTCTAGACCTTCATGTATGTTTCTCTAGCTCGCCGCTTCTCGATCTCAACATAGAATCATTGAATCTTCTCAATTATTGCATTCACCCCAGTTGAGGCTGCCATCTTCTAATAATCTCACTTCACACAACAATTTCTCTGCAACTAGCTGCACTGGAACTTGTAGAGGCCAATTGGGTTCTATATAGGTTAGGTTTAGGCCAAGGCTTGATTTGGTCTTGAATAGTGTCTTGAAAGGCCACAGTCAAAATTTGAGCTCAAATAGTTAGATCTGATTCAGGTTAAGTGGTTCTCAATGGAAACAAGTCTAGGTTAGTACAGGTTTAGAAAAAATGCAGGAAAGTAGAAATGGGCTGCACCTAAAAAATCATATCCCACAATTCAGGTGTCTCAAAATTCTAGAATTTTGAAGGTGTCAAAGTAACGTGGAGGTAACACTTGTCAACATTTAAGAGCAATTGGCTAGGTTTAGGTAGGGTTTATGGTTAACAAAGTGAGTACAGGTCTGATTTCCCAACTTCAGGAAGTACACAATCAAGTAAATATTAAAATATGTATTATATATATATATTGAGGTAATAGGCAATGACCATTAAGGGCATTTTGATCTTTTTACACTTATAATAGGTTCTGTCTACTAGGGACAGATTTGTCTTTTTTCAGTTTTTTATTTTTTTATTTTATTTTTTGTCTTTTTATAGCTGTTGGAATCTCCCAATGACTTTTTGGAAGCTCCTCTAGGCCCTATATCTCATGTATACTTAAGTCTGATTTCAAAGTAATATTTATATACTTAAGTCTGATTTGGATGGAGAATATATGTCAAAATATTTTTAAAATTATTTAAAATAAAATAGAATTTGTCATTAAAGATCTTGCCTCAGAACCCCTCAACATAATGGGTTGGCAGAAAAAAAATATAACATATCATAAAAACCGCTTGAACCCTACTTATCTCTAATGATATTCCTACAAAATTTTGGGCCAAAGTCGTTTTGACTTTAACTTATTTGATAAATAGAATGCCTTCATCATCTTTACTAAATATTTCATCATTCAAAAAATTATTTAACATGGCACAAGATTTCAAGCGATTACAGATTTTTTATTGCAAATGCTTTGATCTTTCTCGTAAAAATGATAAGTTGTCACCAAACTCTATTGAATGTGTCTTTGTTGGATATGGAGAAAACAAAAAAGGTTACGAGTGTTTTGATTCTAAAAACCTAAAAACTATGTCTCTAAGGATGTTACTCTTGAAAATGAGAATGGTTTGGATAAAAAGAATAACAAAGAGGAAGTAGACTATACATTTTTGTTTGATCTTTTGTCAAAAGAAGAACGTGATTCTTGTGAACTGAATGCAGAGCCGGACCTGTAAAGTGGCCACTGAGGCTTGGGCCTCAGGGCCCCTAAGCCCAAAAAAAAAATTAGGGGCCCATTTTTAAGGCCCGAGCTCCCCTATTTTTATTTAATATAATATAAATATTTGTAATATTATATTTGTTTAATGTGAATGCACATTTTATTGTTATTTTGATTCTTTAAAAAAAAATCGGAGGTGCTGCCCCCTCCTACTATTAATAGGGGGCCCATTTTTCCCCTCCGCCTCAGGCCCCATAAAACACAGGTACGGCTCTGACTGAATGATTGTGAAATAAATCATAATGGTAATTCTATTTATGATAACTCTTTAGATAGTGATGTTAATGATGAACATCAGGATGTTAATGATAATTTAGAGTCACCTCATAGTGATGATGATTTTATTGAGAATCCTTCTAATGATATATAAGTCTATACCGGACGTGAGAAAAGAGACCAACCATGTGTTTTTGAAAAGTATTCACAAGGTCTACCCATATAAGAGTCACCACTTGGAGATCCAACCGAGCATCTATTCCACCAAATAGCTTTGTGTCCTATGAATCCTTTTCTCTAAACTATAGAGTTTGTTTAATAACATTCAATTCCTATAATGAGTTGTCACATCATTGGATTGAAACATGAATATAAAATTAGAAGCCCTTCGTAAGGCCAACACTTAGGAAGTATTTAACTTACCTTTAAGAAAGAAACTTGTAGAATGTAGACGAGTATTTAAGGTCAAAAATAAAAGTGATGAAACTCTAAAAATATATAAATATAGGTTAGTTGGTAAAAGGGTATTCTCAAGAGTACATAATTGATTATGAAGAAACCTTTGCACCAATAGCGAGGATAACTAGTGTTAGAACCCTAATAGTTGTTTCCATCCAAAAATGACTCATTTACCAATTAGATGTCGAAAATATTTTTCTCAATGAAAAAGTTTACATGAATCCTTCATCGAAGTTTGATATTGAAAAAGGCTCCCCGATCCAACCTATCCAAATTTGGGTCTGGCGCGTAGCTGAGGACTAGACCCGATCCATATTCAATCGGCGAATCATCCCAATATTATACCAACCAGACCCCATACTTGCACCAGAACCAACCCATTAACCCGTCTCCGATCCAAAACCCAATACCATACCCGACCCAACACCACTATCCTAGCCCGACCCACAACCCAAACCCGTATTATCCTATTCCTACCCCCTAGAGCCCGAGACCCGACTAGCCCTTCCACTTATAGCAGGGCCACCTGTCATATTGGTGCCACAACGCCGACCGCAGATGGTTCTCACTCACAGGCGAGCCAGACAGAGACAGATTCCTATGCAACTTCAGTAGGGACCGACGCAACCAGAGCGCCGACCACAGGTCGTCGGAGTTCGTCAACTTCAATTATCAGAAGAGCAGTATCGTGGTGAAGGAGATGAGGTCGTGATGGATGATGATGCCTTCTGGAACGAGTACCCCACAAGCATGGAGGAGGCTCGTCAGCAGAGAGTACCAGAGCGCCCCTCCACGTACGAGGTGAAGCTGGAGCTTCCAGAGTTTGCAAGACGATTCAATGCGAAGCAGTTCTTCGACTGGTCTTATGTCATCCAGTTCTTCTTCGACTACCACGATGTTGCTAAGCACCGTCATGTCTCCCTAGCCTCTACTCGGTTGAGAGGCCTAGCGCAGACATGGTGGGTTGAGCTGCAGAGGTCGAGGAAGCGACAGAGACTAGGGCGCGTATAGACTTGGGAGGAAATGCAGCGATTGATGCAGTCTAAGTTTGTGTCATCAGATCACGCTGAGAGAGCCTACAAGGAGTACCTTACCTTGCGGCAAGGCACCAGTATTGTAGCGAAGTATACTGTTGAGTTTCATCGCCTATCCCTGCGAGTGCAGATCAAGGAGACCACCCGCCGGCAGGTCACGAGGTATATTTCTGGTCTTCGTCCTGCTATTTTTGATGACTTCAGTTGTATCACAGTCGAATCATTAGATCAGACAAACAGTTATGCCATGAATGTGGAGGAAAAATTGAAAAGGAGGCAAGAATATAGGACATCCCGTAGTGATCAGTCCAGTCAACCTAAGTCGAGTTTCCCAACCAGGGGAGCAAGCTCCCCTGGGAAAGAAGACTCAAAGTCCAACCCTAGCAAACCCGATCAGTCCGGACCTGCATACCATACCAGATCCAAAGCTAAGCTCAGTGAGTCTATCGTTCGTTGTTTTAGGTGTCAAGAACTAGGTCATATTGTGTCCAAGTGTCCCACCGTGTGTAAGAACACCCATCTGGCGGAGGGAATTATTGAGTCAGTGTCCGATAGTGAGAGCGAGGGTGAGTCGCTTGTTGAGGGAGATGACGAGATGAAAGTCGTTGAGTTCGACGACAACATTAAAAATTTGTTAACCATCCATCATGTTTTGACCACATCCCGAGAGTCGGCCCCGACAAAATGGTTGCGAAATAATATTTTTAGAACCCGGTGCAACTGTAAGGGGCGTGCGTGTGATGTTATCATTGATATCGGGGCGTGCGAGAATATGGTGTCCGAGAGTGTCGTGTCCACCTTGAACCTAAAAACAGAAAAACTATCTCAACCTTATAAGATGACATGGTTCAAGAAAGGAAACAAGGTACCTATCACCCTGTGCTATCTAGTTCGGTTTTCCATGGGAGAGCATTACCACGATGAAGTGTGGTGTGATGTGACCCCTATGAGTGCTTGTCACATTGGGTTCGACTTCTTTTGTTCCAAGCTTTCTTTTCTTGCTTCACGTGTTCTGCGTTATTTTGCACTGCATGACCGTGCATTGCCAGGAGCATCAAAATAGCAGTCGGGGCAACACCAAGTCTATCACGACATCAACGGCCATCAGCGTGTGGCTCGACGTGGTCGTGGTATTCTGTATATTGCACGATCAAGAAGTGTTTCAGTTTGTCCTCACGCTGCATCACAACCTCTCCTATCTCGACACAAGCTAACCCCCTATACCTTCTTCCTTGTTTCCCACCGCATTCAACCTATATCTTCAGCATTTTCCTTGTGCTGCCTACACCACCATTACATTTTTAATTCTTAAGTGAATGTACCAAATCTCTCTCTCTCTCTCTCTCTCTATATATATATATATATATATATATATATATATATAGAGAGAGAGAGAGAGAGAGTAATCTGTAATGGATGAGCAAATCGTCCAATGTTATCGTTCAAGCGACAATTAGTGACCGTTGCGGATCACGATGAATGCACGTCCGACATTTCACCCATCCATTCTCACAGGTTTTCCTATATATATATATATATATATATATATATATATATATATATATATATATATATAGAGAGAGAGAGAGAGAGAGAGAGAGAGAGAGAGAGAGAGAGAGAAACATGTAACTACGAATGAGCAAATCATCCAATGTTATCGGACAAACGACAATTAGTAACCTTTGCAGATCACGATGAATGCACGTCCAACATTTCACCCATCTATTCTCACGGATTTTTAAAAGGTTTTTTCATGTTTTCTTCAAATTTGATATTACAAATGATGTGCTTGTTATGGTCAATTTACTAAGAAACGAAGATTGGATCATGGTTTTTCAATAAAAAACATGATTTTTAAGCCTTGAATATTTATGAAAATCTTAGACAATCAATTTTTAATTTTTAAACCTTATAAAAACCTACCAGCGTATCATAATTGAATAATTCAAGAATCATTTTTTATAAAATCAAACATGCAGAACTAGGGCTAGTAAACAAGCTGAACAAGCCAAGCTTGAAGTTGCCTTATTCTTGTGGTGAGCCAAGCCGAGTTCGAGCTCATAATGAGCCCGAGTTAAACATGTCAAGTTTGAGTTGGCTTGTTTATAGAAAAAATACATTGGTTTAGAGCTTGAACAATTAATATTAAAAAAAATACATATAAAATATATCTAAATATGTTTTTTAATACCTAACGAGCTTATATGAGCCGAGTCAAGTACCTATTATTCATATTGTCAAGCCTATTTTACAAGTTAGACTGAGCTCTTTATGAGCTGAACATGAGCCAAGACTTATGTAAACATGTACAGACAGATTTAAGGAAAACAAGGGAAAACCACTTCAAAAGCCTGATTAGCTAGAAGCGAGAAGAGCAACATTGAACAGCTGATCGTGTGTGCGATCAGCGGTGTGTTCAACTGCACATTCAATGTTACTCTCTGTAATGAAAACCTACCCAATAAAAACCCAACCAAACCTACCCAAGAAGAAACATTTATCAAATTTTCGGTGTTTTTTCAAAATCCTGCCCTTACAGATGTGATCTATGCGCTTGTTTTTACAGGAATCAGTTCTTGGAACATTTGATTCCGATGCATGGATATGTTTTTATAAGGTTTCATAAATCAACGGCCTACAATTTCATAAATTTTCAAGGCTCCAAGTACCATTTTTTTTTATCTAAAATGCATGATCCAAGTGTCAATTTCTAGTAAATCAATCATGCATAACACATATGGAAGGTCAGAATTTCGAAAAAACATTGAAAATCCGATAAATGTTTCTTATTGGGTAGGTTATTATATATATATATGGAAGGGGGGTGTCAAACTAAAGGAAAGTCCAAAATTTACAACCAACGATAATCGGACGGCACCTCTTCAATGCTTGAGCATCTCATTGGACTTCATATTTGCTCTTTATAATTTATTTAGTAAGAAATATATGCTTTACGCAGACTTTTTGACATATAAACATATATTTTGAAACATGATAAATCAACAGCTCACAATGCATTTAAAATTGTACAATACAACCACCAAGGTGATATCATATGTGGTAAGAGGGGTCCTGTGCCAAGATGAAGGCCAGGTTCAAATCCCTCTGCCACATGGGGCTTAAGAGTTATCTGGTAGGAGTCTGACTAACCCCAACATGCCTTTCAAAAAAACAATGTACAATACAAGGTATTGTGGGCCGTTGACTTTTAGCATTTTAAAAAATGCATCTAACCATCAAAAAATTCATAATCCAAAATATGTCATAAAAAACCAATATGTAAAGTCCGATCATGAAAAACTCAATCATTAGAAAATGGATGCCATTGATTATCATTGGTTGTAAATTTTGGACCTTCCCCTTCCCGTTTTATATATATATATATATATATATATATATATAGGACAAATGTGTTCCTTAGGCCCCCTTTTTGTTAGGTCTTGTTAGGCCCCTTCAAAAATCGTAGTTTCAAGTATTTTTTCCTGTCTAACACGGTAGATGTGATGTATGTTTTGTTTAGTGAGAACCAGCTTTTGGATCGCTGAAATCTGTCTGACATCTATAGAGGTTTTTCCGGTGATCCAAAATCAATGGCTAAAAAGGTACCAATTTTTTTTGGCTCATAAAAACGTTTTTTCATTGAAAAAACATGATCCAAAAGTCGATTCCCACTAAATCGGGCATGCTAAACACATAAAACACTTAAAACCTATGGGGCAGAACAGGGCAGAACGAGAAATGGGGCCTAATATGTTCATCTCTCTCTCTCTCTCTCTCTCTCTCTATATATATATATATAATGTGTGTGTGTGAGCATGGTGTCATGCCCATACTGAAACTGTCCGAACACAATTGCTTGAATCCCCAGATATCTCAATCTAAGCTCACAAACGCTATACATATTGAGCATCCTGCATCATTTATACAGAGACTCTAACACTAAGCACTATCCCCCATCTAGAAAAGTGGCTGCATCTGCAACTTCAAGAAATAATCGTAAAAGCCTACTTTATTTTAAGGTCTCTCACTTTGTAATTAAAGTTTAAGATTAACAAGCATAACGACCAACACATGTTATATGATAAAACGCAGAATTGGATTCAACATAGTCCTAGTCCTGCATCACCAAAGAGTTGGATCATAGCTCCAAGAGCCAATGTTCACTAGCAAAACAACAAGACTTATTCAGCTAAAAGGATATGGATGCAGTAGAAAGACGGTAAAATGAGAACCAGCATGCAGTTTAAGAGAAAACAAGGGAGAACGCTGCATAGATAACACTCTAGAGAGCCTTGAGGATGTCGTCGGCACTGCTGACAGTGAAGGCACCACCTTCTTCAATGTTGGCAAGCTTCACTTGCAGGTTGTCAATCAAGAGTGCAAACCTGCGGGAGCGGACACCAAGCCCTTTCTCAGAGAGATCAAGCTCAAGACCAAGGGCATGGGTATAAGCTGCAGACCCATCAGCAAGAAATTTGACATGCTTGTTGTGGGGGTACGTCTGAGCCCAAGCCTTCATCACAAATGGGTCATTAACTGCAGTAGAAGCTTACATTCAGAATTTGGGGCAACAACTCCAAATAATATTCAGCAGTTATGTAAAGATATTTAATTGAACCAGAATATCTGAACCACTATTCATGATTCAAAAGGCCAACTCTTAATTGAAATGACCGCACTGGAGTTTGCTGAACTTTAACTGAGCCTGCGATGCTTTAGCAACCTTCAGAATCTAACAAACGAGGGAAATGGCCAAAGAAAAGAACTAGCCAACCAGCCATCCATCACGGTGCCGAATTGTTAATGCAGTAAGAGTGATGATACTTGAGAGAAAAGATTATAAAATCTCTTTAGAAAAATGACCCATTTTCTTCCTAGAAGAATTGATTGTGCTGAAAAGATTAAAGCACTTGGGCAAACAGAATGTGCAGTACCCATTACCCAACCATGAATGACAAAGTCATGTGAGTAGCCCAGTGAAATATGCGAACCAAAACAGCTGGTTAATATACAGATCACCGTTTGGCAGAAAGAGCAGAGGTTTATGCAGCATTCTTACAGCATCTTTTGCCAAACGAAATAATGAATCACAAACACATTCACGCAATGTGTTGGTAGTTACTACCAACTTACCATGGATGTGACCATCAAATGCGTGTGTTAAGATAAACACGAAAATGAATTGGTCCATAGAGATTAAATAAGCCTAACAATCTAGAAGCAAGCAGAAGACTGGTTTAAATGCCAGCGAAAGGTATCAGAGGAGCATGAAATTGATTCAAAGTTTTACACAGAAATTAATGAAGAACTGAGAAGCTTGACTGCATACCACTGATGAGGTAAATTTCTTCGATGCCCTTCGATTTCAAATCCTCAGCATGGTCAATGAAGCTGGGGACATGCTGCAAGCTGCAAACAGTAATCTAATCACTGGCTGCCGACAGTTTTTGAAGGAACAAAAGGAAACCATATACCACAAGAATAAGGCCTAATCTTTAGAAACCAAGAGGTATACGATACTATGCCCCACCTGAAAAGCTAAACTACAGTTCTTCATAGTCAAGCCATTTTCATTCCTGCAAAAATTGAGGGATTGGAACCCCAGACCTCCCGGACAACATCGTCTAAACTCCAGTGACCCTACAGACAAATCGACACCCAAAACCCAAAACCGTTTCTTCCCCAAAAGAGGCCCTTTGGATACATACAATACACAAAAAAGTGGGATAAGTTGCGATGTTGCATTAATCTCGATAACACGTCCCCCAGATTATCCCATTCTCTGGATAAATAGGTGCATCCGAATTTCCCACAGTTGGGGATACAGGGAATGCCCGGGAGAATACATACGCATGTTTTGATGCACCCATTTATCTGGAAAAACTGCGATATGTTCGGATATGCCATTAAATTTTTCCGGCTTTTCCAGGAAACCAGTGAAAGCAGAGACCCACTAAAGGACCAAAAGAAGATCCCACTTTCTTGGAGAACCACGATAAGCCATGTCCTCTTCCCATTCCTTGGGGATGATCGTTAGACCCATCACGTACAAAAAGAATGACGACGATTAGAGGAATAAGAGTAGATGGGTAAGGAAGGGGTTTGCTCAGGGTTAGAGAATTCCAAGACGGGAAAGACGGGAGGGAAGCATCAAAGAGGATTAAAAAGCGGGATTCATGGAGAAAGAAAAGGCAAAGATCATAAGGTGCAGAGGGAATAGACAGACGGACCTGCAGGTGGGGGTGAAGGCGCCAGGGACGCCGAAGAGGATGATCTTCTTCCCAGCAGCCAACGAATGAACGGTAGCCTGCTGCAGCTTCTCCTCGGCGTCGAAGTAGGAGACGGTGCCATCAGGAAGGGAGTCGCCCACTGCTATCGGTGCCATCTCTCTCTCTCTCTCTCTCTCTCTCTCTCTCTGGTGGCTATGAGAGGGGTCCTGGGGTTGGTGGAGGCAATAAATAGGGATGCTGGAGGCAGTGGCGGAGCGCTAGGTTGATTCGTGAACTGTTGATGACGGCCAAACTCATTGTCCCTATATTTTCTACTGCCAATGATACGCCCTTTACATATATCATATTTTTTTTTTTGAAAGGCAAGGTGGGTTAGGGGGACCCCTACCAGAACAACAACCGCCCCATGTGTGGGAGGGATTCGATCCTAAGCCTTCAGGTTGACACAGGACCCCGATGGATACCACGTCGGTGGTTTTACATATATCATACAAAGCAATCCGGTGAATCAGATGGGGGCAATTTCTCACCCCTGGTTAAAACGAATCCTAGAAAGGTGCACAAATTGTATTGTACTACTGTACTGTATTGTACTGTATTGTACTATTGTACTGTATTGTACCACTCGTATAACGTATAAATATCAATGGAAAGGGGAGAAGATATCATTGCCGCCCAACATTTTTTTTCTCTCTTCCCTCTTACCTCTCTCTCTATCTCTTGCTACGATAGTAAGGTGACTCCCACATCTGATTTCTCACATGGTATCAAAGCCAAGGGCGTGGTAATCACGATCATCTGGAAGGCCCCTAAGGACCTTGACGTGCGTTTTTGGGCGTTCTCAAGGAAAGTGTTTTTTTTTTTCATCTTTTCTCTGTTGTTTCTCCGTTGAATCTCTATATTTCGACGTCGTTTCTTCATTTCCTCATATCGTGCATCTTTTCCTTCTTACATATTCTGTTATCCCCAATTTTATCAACCCTAATTTTTGTTTTCCCCAAATTTGGGAACCCTCATTTCTCAAAAGTGCCTCTTTTCTCAAACTTCTTGTGATTTCTTATCTATTTCTTGCAATATAGTTGATAAATCATACATTCTGCACGATTAACTAAAAAAATCGTGATTTCCAAAACTCAAAAATTTCTGTCCATACGGTTCTGTCCGTACAACCTACGAATTTCTGTCGTGCTGTTTGATTCATCTTTGATCTTCTTCCTTATGGATTCTAAAATCAGCCCCGGATTTCTTTCTCAACTTGTTTCTCACAAATTAACTCATGATAACTACTTACTTTGGAAACGCCAAATTCTGCCGTTTATCCGAAGTCATGGTCTTTCCGGGCATCTGGATGGGGGATCACCCGCCCCACCTATGACTATTACGCAAGAGGTAACTGGTAATGATGGGAAGGTGAGTTGCATTGTTATTCCAAATCCTGCGTATGATGTTTGGTTTCAGAAGGACCAATCTGTGGTTGCCTATTTGACTGCCACGTTATCTGATCGTATATTACAAACTATCTCTGACCATTTTACTGCTGCAGAACTATGGAGACATCTTGCTCACTCTTATTCACAGGTTTCTGAATCACGTGCACTTCAACTGAAATGGCAGTTCCAATCTATGCGAAAGGGAACTAAGACCATTACTGAATTTCTAGGGGATATCAAAATTATCATTGATCAGTTGGCCGCTATTGGATATCCTGTTTCTGACAGAGATGTTGTTCAGCAGGTATTGGGAAGCCTTGGGCCCCAATATCGTATGTTTTGCACTGCATTACAGGTTGCCTCTACACTTCCATGCTTTGAGGATTTACAGGCCAAACTCCTACAGTATGAAGTTAGTTTGACTCAAGATCATCTTATTGATGATCCTCATCCTGTCATGTTTACATCTGGGTCTACCTCATTTCGTCCACCTGCTGCTCATATGGGCCGTGGAGGACTCCTTCCTACTCCTACTGCTCCACCTGCCACTAGAGGTACCCGTGTCCCTACTTGCTTCCATTGCAACAAGCGTGGCCATGTGAAAGCAGATTGTTGGCACAACCCACAGAATCGCAACAAGGCAGGGAGGCCAGGACCAAGAGCTGGACAGATGAATGTTAGACAGTTTCAGGGGCAGCCGCAGGGAAATTTTCGAGCACATCAGGGTACTGATCAGGGACAGAGTGCAGGGTTGCCACATGATGTGCAACAAATTCTGATGACTGCATTTAACAACATGAATTTGCGTCAGAATGATGATGGAGTTTGGTATATTGATTCTGGAGCAGCCGCACATGTTACTTCTGATGCAGGTAAACTTTCCAACATGGTTCCTTATATTGGCACTGGCACTATTGTCACGGGAGATGGTTCCCACCACCCTATTTCTCATACTGGAAATGCATCTCTCTCTTTGTCACAATCTACACTACCATTGAAAAATGTCTTACTCACTCCTGCCATTGAGAAAAACATTTTATATGTTTCTAAATTGGTTGATGAAACAAATTCATCCATGGAATTTACTCCGTCTTCTGTTTGTCTTAAGGACCTTCGAACCAAGAAGATGCTCGCTAAGGGTGAACGACGCGGAAACATGTACGTCTTCGAAGCAGCCCCCGGGACTTTGAAGACGTCATCTACCGTGTCTCCATCTTTTCCTGCTTATTTGAGTCAGTCTTCTTCTGTTATGCAATGTAATAAGCCAGTTTCTTGGCATCGTCGGTTAGGTCATTGTAGTCAAGGGTTCCTTGACAAATTGTCTTCTCAGGGTTTTATTTCCAAAGTCAAATTAGATCATAAGTGTCCTAGTTGTAATGTCTGCAAGAGTCATGTACTTCCCTTTCAAAGTATCAATAAAAGAGCTTCCAAGCCATTTGAAATTATTCACTCTGATGTTTGGGGCCCAGCTCCTGTTTCATCTCTATCTGGCTCTCGTTATTATGTGTTATTTCTTGACTCTTTCACTCGTTACACTTGGATTTACTTTATGAAATCTAAATCTGAAGTGTTCAAACTTTTCAAACAATTCCATGCTCTTGTTCAGAACCTTTTCAATTCAAATATCACTTATTTCCAGTGTGATGGTGGTGGAGAATACATATCTCATGATTTTAGTGAATATTTAAAGGACCATGGCATCACACGTAACTCCTCTTGTCCTTACACTCCACAACAGAATGGAGTAGCAGAACGTAAGCATCGGCATATTGTTGAAACCGCGTTAAGTATGATGCACAATATTGATATTTCTTTCTCTCTTTGGACTGAGGCCTTTCACACTGCAGTGCATATCATTAACAGGTTGCCTATGGAATTATTAGGAGATCAGTCTCCTTATTATTTGCTTCACGGTTCTCACCCTTCTTATGATGATTTGCATGCTTTCGGATGCATTTGTTATGTCCATGTGGATCATTCTTTACGTAACAAGTTTCAGGACAGAGCAGTTCAGTGCAGATTTCTGGGATATGCCGATGGGTATAAAGGATATAGATGTTATGATCCTATTTTGGGTAAGATTAAGGTGTCTAGAAATGTTGTTTTTGATGATGATCATTTCAGCACTTGTGATACTTCTCAGGTATATGAGCAAACTACTTATGATCCATGGCTTTGTGATACTTTGCTATATGACTCTATCAGAGATCCTGTTGTTGATGAACCAATTCAGTTTGAAGCAGACAACTCCATCATCCAGGATGCACCTTCACGGTTTTCAGGTTTGGTTTATGCCCGTCGAGGAGCCCCTTCAACTCCATCTCACGAGGCTCCCCCTCTTCGACGATCCACACGTGAAAGGCATCCTATCCATCGTTGGGTTAGTTACAACAATTTTTCTCTTGACTTTCAGTTGTTTCTAACCAATGTGGCCAAAGAGAAAGAGCCGTCTACTTTCCATCAGGCAGCCCATTCTCGAGCTTGGATTGAAGCTATGAACGAAGAAATGGCAGCACTTCATGAATGTCATACATGGGATATTGTTCCTCGACCTGTTGATAGAAATGTTGTTGGTTCCAAATGGGTTTACAAGATCAAGCGTAAACCAGATGGTAGCATTGAAAGATATAAAGCTCGCCTTGTTGCACGCGGATTCACACAACAATATGGGCAAGATTATGAGGAAACTTTTAGCCCTGTTGTCAAAATTGGCACCATTCGTGTGATCCTCACTTTGGCACTTCAACATGGTTGGTCTCTTAGCCAGTTGGATGTCAAGAATGCGTTCCTACATGGGGACTTGAAGGAAGAGGTGTATATGGAGCAACCTCCTGGATATAGTGAACATGATGCGGCTACATGGGTTTGTAAATTGAGAAGGTCTCTTTATGGTTTAAAACAGGCATCTCGGTCTTGGTTTGAGAGTTTCTCCATGGAAATTCAGCAGCATGGCTTTTCTAAGAGTATACTTGATCATTCTTTATTTATGTATAAGAATGATCATGTTACTAATTGGGTTCTTATATATGTTGATGACATCATTATCACTGGGAGTGATGATGCACATATTGCCTTGGTCAAGTCTTTACTCATGGCCAAATTCAAGATGAAGGACTTAGGCCCATTGCGATACTTCTTGGGAGTTGAAGTCGATAGACAAGATGATCGACTCACTCTAAGTCAACACAAGTATACTCTTGACATTCTTCACACCACTGGTATGATTAATTGTAAACCTCTCAGCACCCCATCTGTCTTAAATCATAAGTTTAGTGCAAAAGAAGGCCAATTATATCATGATTCCACTTTATATCGCCGCATTGTTGGTATGTTGCAATATCTTACATTTACAAGACCTGACATTGCTTATGCTATAAATCAAGCATCTCAGTTTATGCATGCTCCCACTGATTGTCATATGGAATGTATTAAGCGTATTCTCATATATCTGAAAGGGACTATTGGAGATGGATTGCTCTATCACAAAGATGAAAGCTTCACTACAGGACACCGTTTACTTACATATTGTGATGCAGATTGGGGTGGGGACCCTGATGAGCGTAGGTCGGTTTCAGGATATTGTGTTTTTATTGGCCCAAATATTGTCACTTGGAGTAGTAAGAAACAAAAGGCCATTGCTAAATCCAGCACTGAGGCAGAGTACAGGGCAATGGCAGCAGGGACAACTGATGTCACTTGGGTACGGCATCTTCTTCAAGAGTTGAATGAACCTATCTCTTCCTCTCTGCTTTTATGTGATAATCAAAGTGCCATTAATATTTCTTTAACCCTATTCATCATTGTCGCACGAAGCACATTGAGATTGATCAGCATTTTGTTAGACAAAAGATTGAAACAGAAGAAATTGAGGCTTCGTATGTCAGATCAGAAAACCAAGTAGCAGACATCTTCACCAAAGGATTGGTTAGTCATCAATTTTGGTTACTTAAGGGCAAGTTGAGCATGATTGAAGATCATCCTCAACTTGAGGGAGGCTGTTAAATATGTATATGTAAATGAATATATTTCTGTACTGTATTGTACCACTTGTACAGCATACTGTACTGTATTGTACTACTGTACTGTATTGTACTGTATTGTATAGCATACTGTACTGTATTGTACTATTGTACTGTATTGTACCACTCGTATAACATATAAATATCAATGGAAAGGGGAGAAGATATCATTGCCGCCTAACATTTTTTTTCTCTCTTCCCTCTTACCTCTCTCTCTATCTCTTGCTACGATAGTAAGGTGACTCCCACATCTGATTTCTCACACTAAGCCTTCAGGTTGACACAGGACCCCGATGGATACCACGTCGGTGGTTTTACATATATCATACGAATCCTAGAAAGGTGCACAAACTTCAAAAATTGGTGGTTTCTCGAAGTTATTCTGTTTCTGGGAACTTCATGCTTTCTAAGATAAACTTCCTTGAATTTTAATACAATATATTTATAAATTTAGATGCACTTGTAACTATAGGTGTACAACCTACTGTAACCAAATATTTGCTATTTACTGCAAGCATTTAAAGGAAGTAATATTACCCTATAAAATTAAAAATGCAAACGAATTTAAGACAAGTAGATTAGAATTTACATATAAGTTAAGCTCTTTCTATGGAAACTACTTAACAGACATCTATACCTCACAAATAGTTTTTTTTTTTTAAGGATGAAAAGGTAGATTTCAGACTTTACTTTCTTTTGTTTTACAGGCCTCTCTCTCTCCAAAGGATGTGGGTGATTGGGCAACTGTATGACTAAATCAGACAATAACTTGAATCTGAATTTGGATCATATTCTTTTGACATAAAAATATGATTTTTTGAGGGGTCTAAATTCAGTATATTCTGAATTGCCCAAACAAGAGGTAGTATGTTTTCTTCAACATATATATTTTTCTATAGTTCACAAAGGTCTTATTTATATAATGGATGTCATATTACATCTTTTCATCATTCTTATATCGGGCAAGTGGATATTGTAGAGCTACATCATTGACAGATAGACATAAGAGTAATGACTTTCTTTTTTTGTCAAGGATTTCAATATGGGTGAGTTGAGGAGGTATTGTAACACCCCAAGATTGTTAACTCGTAAAATACGTGAAAACTAAAAGTTTTTTTTTCTGATTAAAATAGTTAGCAGAAACCTTTTTAACTTTTGTTTAAAAACATCAAGCGGGTTACATTTCACACAATAACGATTATAATGAATTTAATGTGGATGACCTTTTGCATTCAAAATGCTACAACTCAATAAATGATAACTTTTTTAATAACATGCATCTACAATTCAGTGCTCTAAAAAGGAAAATAATTGGCTTTCAATGCTGCCTCGGCATCTTGCATCCACTATGTAATTATACATTGCCTGAAATCCCATAAAAAGGATCAGACTTATAAAAGCCCAATAGGTTTACACTAGAACACGTAGTGAGTGCATAAAGCTAATACATACAACACATTAATGATAATATAATCTGCCATATACATCAATCGCGATATACATACATGATATATTTCAATCAAAAAAATATAATACATTCATTTACATAGTAACTAAGTAGGCGTGATGAGCCATTCACTAACATGTTTAACATGTTTAATTATAATCTTATCTCAGGGTCCATAGTTGATAAGGACATGAAACCTCAAGGATACATGCAGTATATTATATTAAACATTCTATCATAACAACATGCATAATCGCAAACATACATCTTTAATCTAGTATATCATAATTTACTTTCAGTGTTTATCCTCAATAATTCATCGTATCTTGAAAACAAGTTTTTTTTTTTATAGATTACCTGGTCTTGGACATGTACACCCTCACATAGATCGTCCTCATGGGACTACCTGGGCTTGGACTTGTACATACTCACAGGGATCGTCCTAGCCGAATTTACCTAGTCTTGGACTCGTACATCCTCACAAAGATTGTCCTCTTGAGAACAATTTCTCAACGAATTATTTAATTCAGTGCTTTGTCATATATGCATAAACATAGTTAACCTCTAACAAGGTCAATAGTCACAAATTTGGGCACAAGAATGTATACATCCAGCATGCATCATATCATAAATTACAATCATATGACAATTCAACATGTAACATATGTTAGCATATCGACAGAGTTCTAAGACACAATAACTCTATCATTGAGCTAAACCTTTATCGCATGCATTTATAATCTCACCTCATGTAGTATTCCAACGTCATATAAAAGCACATCATAACATAGCCACATGTAATATCGTATTTTATTTAAAATCCATACGTTTGTAAATTAAACCTCAAAGCATGTGTATTCGATTTATCAAATTAGTTATATCTTATGATTTAAAACATGTGCATTCCCTAATATGAAGCATCTAAATCTCGAGCATATGTATTTTCTATGCATTCAATTTATACATACATAATTCATGCATGTATTATCGAAAAGCTCGTAAACACATATAGAAGCTCGTAAAAGCTTATCAAAACTATGCATGCATTAGAATTGCACAAATACCTGAGTTAGTGTAAAATTTCTCTTACCTCAAAATGCATGAGGTTAGTGCAACAATGCTGATGTAGAGCATGTTTGTCCATGATTCAAATGTGGCAAAGACTAGTGTGTATGTCCTGGGTTTCGCACCATGATGATGAAAACACATGCAATAGGCAGAGTTTGTTGTGATAAAAAGTGACAATTTGTATCACTGGCAGTACGATGGTTCTTGGAATGAGAACCAATAAGGTATTTTGGGAAATACAGTAAGAGATGGGTTTATCACAATTAATCATACCCATATCAAATGTTAAACTGCCTTTACCCGACTCAATTCACCAAAAACCCGCAACAAGGGTCACAAAAGTTAATATTGCAATAAAAGAGATTGACTTACTCATCTCGAGAGTTGATCCACAAACAAAAACATAAGGGAGGAATTGACCCTACATTCCCAAGGATCGGCAAAGTAAAAATCACTCAACTATAATAGGAGGAATTGACCCTCACACACAGATGTCAACCCTCAATATTAAACCATCAATCTGAATCAATGAGGAGTCAACCTTCTCATATCATGGGTCAACTCCCAACCCAACTGAATTGCACATTTCTCAAAAGAAAAGTCGACCCATCTATCTCAAGGGTCAACTTAGGCATAAAACCTCCTCGATACTAGCAAGACTGGGTCCCACAAACACACCACATCATGTTGTGTTGCATATATCAGATCTCAAGCTCAACAACATCAACCCAAACTCAAAACTCCAAGGAAAGACCCTTCACACACACTAGAGTCAACCCATACCACTCGAGAGTCAACTCAAACACTGCAGGGGTCAACCCTCACTCATCAAGAGTCGACTCTCCACTGCAGGGTTTGACCCTAGCCAAGCAGGAGTCGACCTACCCACTCTAGGGGTTGACTATTCAAAATACAAGGGTTGACTCCTTCCTGCAGGGGGTCGACCCTGGCAAACACAAGAGTTGACTTTGCCTGTGAGAGAACCAACAAAAAGGGGTCGACTCCTGAACTACAGGAGTCTACTCCTATCAAAACAAAGTCGAGTTTCCCACCTCAAAAACCCTGAAACACAGTAAGCTACACACCCATCACGTACAAAATTTCTTGTTCTTGCCAATCGAGATAACTTTCGCATGATCTACGTATGTGTTACGTGCAAATATATATATATATATATATATATATATATATATATATATATATATATATATATATATATATATATATATATATATATATATAAGACGTCACATAGCTCTATGAAATTCGCGTAATATGACCTTCCTTAAAACTCAAAGTAGTTCTATGAAAGTGAAGTGAATCATGATGTAAGGTGGTGATGAGTGTTGGTTGTGTGGAGAGGCAATGGCGGCAAGACCAACGACACAAAGAATAGTTCAGTGGTCAGGTGGTACAAGGCAGCGAGGTGGGCTGGTGGTGGTGTCAAAAGGAGGGGCATGATGGCACAAGGTGGTGGTCAAGTAGTGAGGAAACACCCTCACCGAGAGAGAGAGAGAGAGAGAGAGAGAGAGAGAGAGAGAGAGAGAGAGAATTGGGTAAACCACATGTGGGAAGGGGTATTTATAAGAATAGTGGGGTGTTACACGTAGTAATGGTGTTGACAAATGGGGAGTGAGAAATAACACATGGCCGGGTTTATTAGGACAAATGGTAACTTTATTAAAACAAATGGAGGTAAGCAAAGCAATACGTGTAATATTTAAAGAAAATGAGTTTTTGGATTTGGTTTGGATCCTGTGTAATTCAATTCAGATCCAAACCAGAGCTAGTTTGGTTAGGGCCCTAGTTTTATTAACTAGATCCCAATCTAGTCAATGTAACTAAGTCCAATTTGCCTTTTATGTTTATTTGAATTTTCAATTAAATCCTACCAAAATAAGAATTTACCAATTGTTATCAATTCAAAAGTTAATAACATGTATGTCCCTGAGTCGGTCAACACAGGTTTAGACGACTATGACCCTCAGGCCATAATTGTTCTCATAACTTTTTCGTAATAACTATTTTTTCCTTGAAACTTGTTGGGTACATTTCAAACTCATTTCAACTTCATTTTTAATAAAATAAAGATTCTTCTTCTCAAAATTTCGATATGAATGCAACCGCATGTTCAAAAATCATAAAATATGCCTAAAATTTTTTTATAATGTTTCACTTAAAATTTTCAAATATTACAGGTATTGCTTGAGTCTGCCTAAAGACTTCTCACATTCATTATCCTAAACAAACTCAACACCCTTCCTCAAGAGCCTATTGAAGAGTTTATGCCTAGAGGCTAGGTTAGTGATGAATATCCTAATAGCTTGAATTTTTTTTTAGAACCCTCAATTGCTTGATATTGGTAGGTGGAGGCATGTTCACGATGACCTTGATTTAACAATGTCTATTTTGGTGCCACATTTGCTAACAATGAAGCTAAGAAGCTTACCTGACTGATCATGCATATATTTTGCATTTTATTCATCTTATTTTATGCATGATTCTGTGAAGATTGCATTAAAAACCCATTTTTATCGTTAGTTTCGAGAAATTGCATTGAAATAGAAATTATCAAAAAATCATGTATTTCAAAGTTTGCCCTGCATTTTCCGGTATTTTTATTAGTTTTAGAGTTTTTAATTATAAGTTAGTTAGATTAGGACTTAATTAATTATTTTTAATTAGTTTTAGGGAAAACCCCTTTTAGAAAACACATTTTTGAGGAAGACCCTCTTGGAAAATTATGAAAATATTTTGGACCTTCTTTGAAAATTCATGTTTTGACCTAGAATAGCTTGTAAATAGTTATTTTTACTGCAAAGAAGTTGTATTTCCAGCCCAGCAGCCTCCCCCCCCCCTCTCTCTCGCTCTCTCTCTCTCTCTCTCTCTTCTTTGCCTCCCCTTCTTCATTTCTCCTTCCTTTTCGATCGATCGATTACCTACCTTCTTTCTTTCTTGCTTCTTATAATTCTCAATTTGTCTTCTAAACCCCATTGTTGCCGGTTCCTCACATCCCCTCTGTCGGAGAGAGAGTTGAAGTCTGTTTGGGTGCAACAAGGTAAAAACCACTCTTCTTCTCAACCCCTCCATTGGAGACGGACAATACGGTTTGTTTCTTTCTCCCCCATCTCCGTAGATTTTTAGGTTCATGTCATGCATATTTTTTACGTTTTGCATGAGCATTGCATAAAGCATATTTTTTTTTATTCTTCGCTGTTATTGCATTTAATTAGATTATTTGTTTTCAGCCATTGTGAAAAGAAAAAATATATATATAACACTAGTCGTGTTACAAATAACTTTGATTTTTGTTTGCCTTGCATTTTTTGTAGATTAGAAGTAGCATTTTTTTTAGAGTTGATTCAGTTAGCTAAGTTTTAACCTAGTTGTGTGTGTTTTTAATTCAATACGTTTATTTCCATGTTCTTTTATTTGAATCGTGATTATTCTTGTCCGTCAATTTTAAATTTGGGTGTAAGTGGTTCATACGGGTATAGGTCTGCATAGTCTGCGTTAAAAAAATTTCTTTTGTTTGCTGCGTTTTTAATTCTGTTAGTAACCTAAACTTCAAACGGTGCCAAACATGCTATTCAGCATGATTAACTCTATTTGATGCCCAAGCCATCATTTATTTCATAAGTTGTGCATTGTATTAGTTGTTTTAATTTACACGTTAGTTCATATTAATGAGTCAATTGATTTCACATAGGTTAGTTAATGTTTTTACACAAGTTAGTCGATTAACATTTGGTAAGTTAGATGCAGATGATATGCTGACGTTGAGTTAGTTAGCTAGATGTGTTAAGAATAGGGTAAAGCTGTTTTCTTTATCTGCGTGAATTACTAGTTCTTATTGATGTTTTTTTTTTCTTTCTCTTTTGATAGCCGATCTTTCCTTTACTTGGGTTACTATACAAGCATCCATCAGCAAAATATTTTATTAAGTGTGCTCTACCGTGTATAGTTGCATTTTTAGTTAGTTCTTTCATTAGCCTAGATTTCATTAGTGGTTATTTGCTTTTGTTTGTTTGTTTTGTGTATTTATTTCATGGTTGCATTAGTTTAATTAACGTATTTTTGTTTTAGGTAGTTTATCATGTGTTGCAGTTTGAAATAGTGGTGTTACATGTGATTTATTATTTTTTTCTTGTCAATTTTAGCTAATTAACAATTTACTAATCGGTTTCTCAATTGATGTCTTTCATTTTATTTTCCTAGTTGCCATTCAATTAACATATTATCCCATTAGAATGTTAGTTCATAACTGTACCTTATGAGTTGATTATTCATGGCTAAACACATATACCAGTAGCTAGACGTTTGTTTCAAGTTAAGGAATTAGAGTATTAATTAGGTTTAGATTCATATTATTATTTTTTATTTAGTATACTTAGCTTGCTTTAATTTATAGTATGTTTAGTTAGTGTGTCGTTAATTCTAAATTCACATTTTTCTAGAGATTAATTATTTGCCTTCTAGTTTTACTTTCATTAACCTAAGTGCATAGTATTATTGTTAATTCAGTTAGTCATCTTACGTCTTCACATGTTGGTAGTCAGTTTCATCCTTCTTTGATTTGAATTCATTAGTTGCCTAATTGATTTAAATAGTTAGTTTCGTCAATTGTTACTAGTTTGTTAGTTAGTTTTCCTATTTCATCGTCTAGTGCTTTAGTTCCTGTTTAGCTTTTTTTTGTTTTGTTTTGTCATTTGTGCTTCATCCTGCTGTGTTTTATTTTATGATTTTTGCAAGAAAGCGTTTGGACGTGCGGTGAGCCCTTTTCGTGCCCTCTGAGGTCCCTTCAAACCCTCAGAGAGGCTCTTCAAGCCCCTTAGGGCAGAGCTCTCTCTCTCTGATTTATCAAACCATACAAAAATATACAAAGAGGGAAGGCAATGAGGGAAGCAGATCAATTCAAGCAGGGACTAAAAGACTCAAGCACTAAAGACCTTTTTTCTTTATTTTTAGATTAGGATTTTATTTCTTTTATTTATTCATTCAATTGGATTTGTAATAAGGCCGTTAATTATTGTTAAAGTCCTCCGCAGCGGGTTGTACTCTATTCCTTATTTTACTCAATTAATTATTTTTTTTTTCATTTTTTGGCAATAAAGCGTAGTTAAATTGTGTGATTGAATACAAAGTATTTTTTGTTCCCTGAGATCGACTCAGACTCCACCACTCGTGCAAGCCAGTTTTTATTATTTGGAGTCTTGCTTTCATACTTGTTTTCATTAAAAATATTGTTTTAAAAACCATTTTTATAAAACTCACACCACTAACTCAACAATTAAAACACACTTTTGGGGGTTCATAATGAGCTTGTATTTTTTAAAACATTCAAAAACTCTTCTTAGTGACTCTAGGTGATCTTTCATAGTCTTAGATTTGGCCAAGATATCATCCACATAGACCTCTATGTGGTCATAGATTTGGTCATTAAAGATAACAATTGAGAGATGGGAAACCTAGTTTGGGCATCCTTTATATCAGTGACCCAACATTCAGTTAGTCCAACCAGTGTGGGCCCTAGGACGGTATCCTGATTTTTTTAATAGGGTGAGCTCTTGTCATGAGTGAGTTTTGATTGTTCCCTAATGACTCGAGCTTCAACCACTTTCACCATGTAATCAGCTACGACCGATGGCTGATCAGGTCAAGCAAGAAAAGACTCAGTTCGAGTGTTAGGTGCACTCGATAGTGTGCTTATCACGATTGGTAGGGAACCCTAGTCTATTGCTGCACACAAGGGTGTTTCCCTACTGCGCACGGGGGCATCGTCCACAGGTGCAGTGCTGCTGAAGTCTTGGTTGTTGTCATCATGACTGCAACCATGTGTTGTGGGCTGGTTGAGCTGCTAGCCTAACTAGACATGCTCTCGGCCCATGGTGCATGGCTAGGACATCAGTGTTAGTGACGTTGGGGGAGGAATAACCACCGGTAAAAAATCTAGTGGCAGGATATTCGACTCCATAAAACTGTTGTGCTAGGATTGGGGCCTCTAAAGGCCACTACCGCGGGAGGCACACGAGCTGCACACAGACTGAGTATCGATCATTTGGTTAGCAAGACATCACCCACAAATGATCAATACTCATTCATCATCCTTCTCCATTCAAATTCTCTTTGTTCAAACAGACACAGTAAGGATTCAAAGTGCATCTTGGGCACCTTATTATGGAGTGTACACAATAAGTTTCTCAAAGACTGATCTATGCTTCACACATGTATTCCCTCCATTGGATCAACTATGCTTGCAATACAGTCTTTTGTATAGTGTTTAAGCTTCTTGACCATTTTTATCAGTGCATATCTCATCCTTTCATTTGAACTGAATCCCATATCATGCATTTATTTCACGATTGCAACTATATTTTCATGTAATGTTTGGAACAAGTCATGAAATTCATACTTGTCCTTAATTCAGGTCTTGCGACTTAATGAAAACCATGGTCTAGGTCACCTAAACTCCATCGTGACATTTTGGGGTACCCTGAGAGGCTATGAACACAACTTTTGAAACATTGTGCTAGGTTTACATGGGTTTAGGAGGTAAAAAATGGAAACTTGTCAGGTCTAACAGATTTAGGCTTACTTGATTTTGGAATCAATAGGTTTTATTAAAACAATTTATATCTCAACATAAGGACCACAAAAAATCAAGTTAACTGACCAAAATTCTGGTTTAGACTCTCAAGGACTTGGGAGTAATGATTTTTTAGCCTTTGACCTTTTTTACAGGGTGAGGTGCATGCTAGGGTGTGGACAAGACAATCAAACAGGTATGTTCTAGAATTTTTATCTCTCAGTAGATATGTTCAAAAATTCTAAAATTTGAATAGTAGGTAGTGGATGGGTGTAAGAAGGGATGATACATATTTCAGGGCTAAACTCCATAAATTTTATGAGATGTGGATTTGTCCACATGGATGAAAGAAGTAGGCTCAAATTCTGTTTGGTACAGAATGGGATAGCAGGGTCTGGGTAAAAAATAATTATCTTTCAATTGGGAACTCAATAAATTCCAAAAAATTGCCAAGACAAGGAAACATGTGAGGCTAAGTACATACCAAAAATCATTGATTACCTACTCACAAATTAGAAGAACCAGATTTTTGAATCTTGGCTAAAATTCAGGACTAACAATATATAGCTCAATGGATCCAATGAATACACATGGATTCAATCTTTGAGAAGCAATCACTTGATCTTGCTCTGCTCTCATTTGCTTTGATGGGTGAGGAATGTTCACTCTTATACAAATTTATTAAACCCTTTATAATTTGGATTTGAGTTGGTGTTGGATGCACCAAAGTCAGATTCAGAATTGGGCCCAATGGGTAGATCCAGATTTGCAACTAACATAGACTTTAATCAGATAGCGTGGATGTGAGCAGATCGAACCGGCTAGACTATCCATGGGCATGTGGGTTATGGGAATTATGGTATGCATCCTTGTATATACGGTGGTTAGGAGCCCGATGAATTCTTAGGGTTATGGAAGAAGAAGTACTTATAGGTTTAGGACAAATCGACTAGCCAGATAAGGGTGGATTAGGCTCAATGAGTAGCTTAGGTATGAGTTTCAATTCAAAATGGATAAGGTCTAGTCTAGGTGTTTTTAGGCTGCCTAGAAACATGTGTAGAGATCTAGTACATGTTCTAGAGGTCTGGGGTACTAGGGTTGGCTTTAGAGAGGGTTTGTAAAGTCGAATGGTCAAAACTGCATAGGGTTTCCTAATCAGTAAGGCTATTTTTTGGGAGATCGGCTCTAAGGGTCGTTATTGGGGTTCAATAGAACTTCCTGAGGTTAGGTGATACTATCTAGGATGTGAGGGAAGGTTTGGACAATGCTTGGATTGCTGGAGAGGCCGTTGGCAATCCAGGATTGTTAGAACTGTCTAAACGGGTAGGACAGGTTATCGACTGGATGCAGTTTCGGACTTTCAGTTTTGAAAAATAAGTAAATGCTTAACTAAGGCTAGGATCAGGGGTTGAAGACTATTTATAAGTATGCAGCAGGTTGGGGAGAGCTCTCCCACATTCTGGAATGCTAGTTCTTGACATGCAATAATGAAATATTGTTTGGATCGCTAGAAAAATAGGGTTGCACTCGTCAAGCACTAGAAATGCTTGGGCTCTTCATAAGGGATGACTAACCAACCTATGGATAACTGATCTTCATGTGAATCAGGGGGTAAAGGGGAAGAGAGGGATCAACAAAACCATGGCTGAGAATCCTCTCTATGGAGACCTTTGAAGACTAGGTGGCGTTAGGGAAGCACCAGGTACGAATTTGGTTGTGGGGCAACCTAGACCAACTTGGGCTAGGTCCTCTGGCTTGGCTAGGATGGATCCTAGGAGAATGAAAAGAAAATGAGAGGATGTCAAAGAGGTAGGGATATCATAGGAAGAGAAGAGAATAGAAAGAAACTCAACTCATAACTTCATTCCATAAAATGTCATAAACCAAAACAAGGGGACCCTATGCCTTTATTTATAGTGCTTGGTCTGGGTTTGGGTCCAGCTTCAATCCAAAAACTAAACCTATCCCATTTAACCCATACACCCTCTAACTGTCAAAACTGGGTCCTAACAGACAATTAAACTACACTAAGAAAGTGGTCAATTGCACTGACTGAAGTCCCTCCCCAACTAAATCCTAACTAGATATAAGACTTACCAAAAAGAAATAATTAAAAAATAGAATGTTTGACTTTTTTGACCCTAGATACTAATTTAGAAAGTAGGAAAAGAGGGAAAAGTGATCGGAGGTGTTTGCTGCAAAAGTGCATAATTAGGTTCACTAAAAGATATGTAGAACTGATGTTGCACTAAATGGTGGGAGGTGTCAGTGGTGAAAAACCAAGTTCACACATGAGATAGCCAACCAAGTTACTTCAACAACAGCGTTGGTCAGAGCATAGTATTTTGCTTCCATGCTAGACTGAGCAACAACTGATTGCTTCTAAGAGCTCCAAGAAACTAAATTGCACCTAATGAAGATAGTATAGGCGCCAATTGATTTGTGATCATTAGGGCACCCAGCCCAATCAACATCAGTGCAGACTGTAGGAACAAGAGAAGAAGAAGCCAATAGAACTCCATAATGAATGGTACCATTCAAATACCATAGAATTTGCTCGACAACAAGCCAATGGTCATAAGTGAGACGATGCATAAATTGGCAGATCTTATTTACCACAAAGGCCAAGTCAGGATGAGTGAGTCAAGTATTGAAGAGAACCAACAACACTACAATACAAAGTAGGATCTTTAAAGGTGTAGCTCATAAGTGTTGACAACCATGAATTAATGGCTAGAGGAGTCAACACCACTTTGGTGCCTAGCATATTTGTATAAGATAGCAAGTCCAAGGTATATTTCTTCTGAGTAAGAAGTAACTTAATGGAGTGAAACAATGGTTTAATGCCTAAAAAGAAATGAAAGCAACTTAAATCCTTTAAAGCAAAGAATGCAAAGGCTTTATTGAGGCAATCAATTAAGGAATGAAGTCATTGGGATGAAATTTTGGTAACAAAGATATCATGAACATAAACGAGTATAAACATGACAAGAGAGCCATTATTAAAGATAGAGAGGAGTCTGACTTGGATCCTTGAAATCCCATACAGAGAAGGCAAGAACTAAGTTGTTGGAATAAGGCACATGGAGTGTTTATAAAGCTATATAGGCCTTGAGCATGCGACAAACATAGTGAGAGCACTGAGGATCTTGAAAGCCTGGTGGTTGACCCATATAACTTTTTCTTCAAGTGGCCCATTCAAGAAAACATTATGAATATAAAGTTGATGAACTTCCCACCCAAAACTGATAGCAAGAGACATGACTAACTAAATGGTAGTGGGTTTGACGATATGACTGAATGTTTTAAAGTAGTCAATGCCCTCTTATTGATGAAAATTCTTTGCAATTAAGCACACTTTGTAGCGTTTAAGAGAGCCATCAACCTTTTTTTTCGCTTTATAAATCCATTTGCAACCAATCACATTTTGGGCAGAATGCGGAGGCACAAGAGACCATGTTTTATTCTTGAGCATGCCAGCATATTCGTCAGCCATGGCATTGCACCAGTTGGGATCTTTATTGGCAATTGAGAATGTGGTAGGTTCAGTATCAATGCAAAGTTTGGTCAGAAGGGTCTATGGAAGTGGGTACTTAGTGGAAGGAAAGCATTTAGGTTTTAATGTGTCATCCTGAAGGCAAGTTATCATATGGTGAGTACGACAGGGATAAGGGGAACAAGTGCAGCAAACTGGGTCCACTAGGCTCTCCTGTAGGGAACACGATAGAAGGAGAGGAGGGTTCAAATAGAGTTGTGGGAATCTCATCGGTAGGTAAGTCCAGTGGTTGGTTAGCAGTTAGACTAGAACTAGGAGGGAAGCTTACCGGTCCAGTCACAAAAATGGGAAACATTAGGCGATCAACAATGCTAGGAGGTTTACCTGAGTGTGTGGGTTGTTTGCATGGGAAGTAGGATTGAACAAACACAACATGCTAGGAAATAAAAAATTTCTTAGTTTACGGGTCAAGGCGGTAATATCCCTTATGTCGATTACTATATCCCATGAACACGTAGTGGACTTCAAATCCAATTTATGAATTTTATAAAGGCATAGACATGGATCACAACCACATCCATTTTTTTTAGAAATTTGTAATAAGAAGGATTCTTTAATAACACCTCAAGAGGACACTTTTTACCTGTGGTTGGTGATGGGAGTCTATTTGTAAGACCCATAAATTTTATGAAATTTTAATACAATGAAGAAAAAATTTAATGTAGAATATCAAAGTTATGAAAATATTTATTTAATGTTTAACTTAGCCAATTAATGTTGTTTATATTTTTAGAATATATAATTTTTGTATTAATTGACCAAACAGATTAAACCAATGATTATTTATTAAATAATCTTAATTGATTAGAAACAATGTCTAATTAACCTTAGAGTAGCTAATTACTTTTGAATTATTCCTTAAGCTATGATTTTAATTAAGGAAAAATATATTAAGGTACGAATGTAGAGTTCGGACCTAATTGGATCGGATCCAACTAGAAGATCCAAAGTAAAAAAGAAAAAGTAGTGAAATAGAATTTTAAGAAAAAAACAAGGACTAAAATAGAATTTTAATAAAAATAAAGACTAATATGGAATTTCAAGAAAAATAAAGACTAATATGGAATTTTAAGAAAATTAAAGACTAATATAGAATTTCAAGAAGAATAGGAACTAATATGGAATTTTCATAAATTGAGGTTCCTAAAAGGAATATCAATAAATAATAAAAATAATAAATAATAAAATATGATAAAAAGGTAACTAGGTAGTTAAGATAGTTGAATTAGAACTAAACTTGAGGACAAACAAGGGGAGGGGGCGGGGGGCAATTTTTGCTAATCATGACCTTGGGATTTGCAATCTAAGTGAGATCTACTAAATTCCAAGTATAATCTCTACAAAATACATGAGAAATTTTTTTTGGGAGTTGGGTTAGACAAATCCCAACCTTCCAAGTCCTCCAAATAATCTAAGCCACACATCTTTGTTGTAATCATTATCTCTTGCCTATAAATACTACCCTAAATTGAGAAGGAGAGGCATCCAAGAGTTCTTCAACTCTTATCTCTCTGTTGTTCTCTTCCTCTCTAACGATTTTAGTATTTTTCTCATCTTCTCCACTTTAGTGTAGTATAGGGTGTCATTGAGGAACTCTACTCTACACCATTAGTGAGTTGAAGGTCCAAAGGTAAAGTAGTTTAAGCTACTTGTAACCACAAGATAAGGTAAGTAGATTTATGTTTTATGCACTTTGATATTTATTCAAACTCTTCTCTCTCTTATTCTTTCTCTCCTCAACCATATAAACATGTGTTTTCATAATACATGTGGATATAGTGAAAGGATTCTCATAATATGAACCATGAATATTTTCTTATGAGTATTGTTTTTAATGGATAATGATTTTCTTGATGTCTCGACATTAGGTGATGATTTTTAATGTCTCGATAGATGGTGATGAATCCTGATATCAGTAAGGAAACAAGTATAAAACCCAGTAATTAAAATACAAATTATGTGTTAAGCTATGACTGAGAACTGCCTTGAACCTCATAAACTCTATTCGTTTTGAGTATTCGCGGGTTTATAAGAAAGTAAAAATTAAATTTGTGTGCATTTAAATAGGAACATACATGTAAAAGTAATTCTGATAATTAGCTTAAAAAGTTATTCATAAATGTTGAATTTACTCATGCATCCTTAAATGTTTAGTATTAATTTTATGCATCCTTGAATGTTTGATCTAGCATGAAATTGTTGAATGCTTGCTTGAATTGCTTAGATGGTAGGTTGTTATGATATTATGTTACTTATGATTCCACTTAAGTCTATGTGTGATTTACCTTATGCTATTTTTCCTACTGTTGAAAAGTTAGAGGATTTTGTAGGAGAACTTTGGTTTTTACCTGTTTTCTAAAAATGTTTTTTAGGCACTAAGGCCCATAATGAGAGGGACTGGCTGGCTAGAGGACTCAAGGTTTATGGTTTGGTGGTCCGGGTTCTGATGTGCATAGGATTGGCTAGAGTGGATGTTTGAATTTATGAACTTTATTGACATATTTGATTTAATAAATAAAGTTCAGTTCATGGTTTAAATTTACTCTGTATCTGATATGGTTGATGAGTTGTGAATATTTAATCAGTAATGCGCCCCTAGTCCTTCAGAGATTTTTTCATAATTGTTTTAAAACAAAAAATTCTGCATTTTTTGAGAGTCAGTTTGGGGTCATTACACTATGTACCTTGATTTATCGCATGTCTTGGACCTTTTTCATTGTCAGCCTATCACGTGTTCAAGAAATTAAGTTGAGCTTGTGTTACTCTAAGAAATAAGTTGATGCAAAGGTCGACCTGTTCAGATTTATTTTTTCCTGAAATCTGCCATCTTTAGTATGATTCAAACCTTAATTATATATATATATATATATTTATATATATATATATAAAGTGTTGCAGATAATACATGAAAAAAAACTTTTTGATGTATAATTCTTTTTATCTAATGATTTTGTTATGCATATTTTGTTTTACTTTCTATTTTAGTCCAGGCATGCATAAACTCAATTAAGTGAATTACTATGTTGCAAATCTGTTTTCAATATTTTTGTCTGTCATGCCTTTAGAAATATGACTATAGTAATCTTGGCATTGCATATATGATGATTTGTTTGCTTTCTTAAATATGAGTATTGTTTTGTTAAATAAATTAGAAATCAGAGTTTGAAATGGGTTTTTAAATAACTGAAATTTACTTATGTTATATCTAAAATCTGAATTCTTTTAGAATCAAGAAATCTGGTTGGTCATGAATATTTTATTGAATCTGAACCTAATGAGTGCCGAAATTGGTCGGTCTCAAAAAGTTTGGATTCGAGACCAACATGATTGATCTAATTGTGCTTTATAAAGTTTGTATTCACTCACTGGCCTTGTATATTTTTTTGATATCATGTTCTAAACTATGAACAATAAATTGTTCTCGTCTATGGATGCTTGATGTTATTGTGAGATGTGCAATGCTATTTAATTCACGTAGTGGTTATGTGTGAACCACTGATAGGCCTTTGAAGGCCAGAAGCATGTGTTGCTCATGAGATAGTAAACTGTAAATGCATTGCAAACTAATTTTGTTTGAAATTGTTTTTGAATTAATTACACTATTAAATTGATAGGGCAAAGAGCCGAATTTGCTATTGCATGTTGATTTATGTAATTGTTTTTTTATAAATAACTCTTAATTAATTAAGATGGTAAATGTGACCAAACAATATAATAATTTTCTTCCCTGATGTCTCTCTAAAAGGGTGAGAACCTTGGATGGCGGTCATGAGGGACTGTGAGGATACTAAACACCGTGTGCATTTGTTGTTCCCAAGAACCCGATGTGTGGTTCATGTTCTTAGCCACGGTTGTAGGAAACTTTCAGTTACTTTGCAAGGGGTGCTGTTGTTGACTCAACAATAGTTATTGGTATACCAAGAAAGTGGCATCAATGGATAATAATTTTTTTGATGTTTCGACATTAGGTGATGATTCTTAATATTTTAATTGATAGTGATGATTCCTCATATTGGTCCGAGAATAGTGTAGAACCCAATAATTAAAATAAAATTATGTGTTAAGTTACGGTTGAGAACTGCCTTGAACCTCAGAAACCTTGCCCATTTTGAGTATCCGTAGGTTTATAAAAAAATGAAAATTAAATTTGTGTGCATTAAATAGGGATATGCATGCAAAAGCAATTCTGATAATTTAACTTAAAAAGTAATTCATGCATGTTGCATTAATTCATACATCTCTAAATGTTTAGCATTGATTTTATGCATCCCTAAATGTTTGATTTAGCATGAAATTGTTGAGCGTTTGCTTGAACTGCTTAGATGATAAGTTTGTTATCATGATATATTACCTATGATTCCTCTTAAACTTACATTTGATTTGATCTATGCTAAATTCTTTACTATTGGATTTTAAGAGGTTCTCATACAAGAAGTTCATTCTTACCCATTTTCTAAAAATATTTTTTAGGTAATGAGGCTTCGTGATGATGGGACTGTCTAGATGGAGGACTCAAGGTTTATGGTCTAGTGGCCTGGGTTCTGACGTACACGGGATTTGATTTGAACATTTATTTGGAATCTTATTGACATTATTTAATTAAATAAATAAATTTCAGTTCATGGTTTAAATTTATGCTATGTCTGAAATGGTTGATGGGTTGTGAATATTAAATCTGTAATGTGCCCTTGATCTTTAGGAGGTTTTCTATAATTGTATAAAAAAATTTATATTTTTCGAGGGTCAGTTTGGGGTCATTATAGAGTTGGTATCAGAGCTAGTCAGAACCACCACAAAGATCATAAACTCGCACTCTAGAAGCAGTCTCTACATCATTTATAAGGGGTATCTTGTGAATTTTTATTTCCTTACTGTCTTGAAATTATAAAAAATTTCATTTCTAACTGTATGGATAGTTATGTTTAAACCAATGTGTGATGATTTAAATTGCATGCTTGATATGATTATATTGTTTAAATGAGATCAATCCTAAGGGGTTAGGGTTGGTCTAGGGGAATAAATTTACCGATAATTTTTTGTTGATTTTTTTTTATAGATGTATACTCATGGTCATGCTAGTACTCTTACAAATTGGCAAGAGCAGAGACATTTTCTAACGAATGCTCTCAATAGTCTGGCTGAGACTATGACAATACATATTCAGACGTAGACTTTTCAACCTATGACTTGTGTACACCCTACATCAGTTGTGATCGAGAACATTGATGCAGTGACCTACAAGAAGTTTCTGAAGTTGGATCCACCAATTTTCTTCAGAAAGACCAACCCTGAAGTTGTTGAGAGTTGGGTTGAGGAGATCGAACACACTTTTCATGTTCTGCCTATACCAGAGGATAGAGTGACTGATTTTGTCACGTACCGACTAAAGGGCGATGCTAAGAAATGAGGAGATCATTCCTTGGGAGATCTTTTAAGAGGAGTTTTTGGAGACCTACTTCCCTTCCTTCACCAGGGAAAGAATGCAACAATAGTTCCTCGAGCAGACACAAGGGAACATGAGTTTGGTGGACTACACCACCAAATTTAGGAGCCTGGAGAGATATTGTCCCACCTTGTTTGCTGACGATAAGGCGAGGGTAGTTAAGTATGTGAGAGGAGTCAAGGATGGGCTACATGTTCGGGTAATGACTAGGCGTCCTACAACGTTTAGCGATGCCATTGAATCAACTTCCATCATGAATGATGAGTGACGGTGATTCAAGGGAGGGCAGTCAAAGAAGGGTGGTAATGACAATGGTGGAGCTCAAAAGAACCCACCTAGTGGTGGAAAGACACAGAGGGCAAAGAATACGAAATAGAAAACCCAACATGGGAACCACCAGAACCGTCCTTAGCAGAGACAATAGTAGGGGAAGACACAACCGATATGCAAGAGATGTAGTAAGAATCATCCTTTTGGTTCTTGTCCTCTCTTCAAGGGGCTCTTCTAATAGTGCAAGCAACTCAATTATATCACACAATAGTGCCACAACAAGTCAGGAGCATAGGATAGCCAGCAGCAGTAGAGACCTCAACAGCAGCTGGCGCAGAGAAAGACAAACGAGCGGGTGTACACTAGCACGACCATGGAGCAAAATGATTAGACTGACCTAATCGAAGGTATTATCATAGTTGTTGACCATCTTGCTTGTGTCATGCATGATTTGAGGGCAACTCATTCTTTTATATCTGCTTCTTTTGTTGTATTACTTGACATTGCACCATCTAGCTTAGAGAATACACTAGATGTTATGTCTCAGATGGGTGCGTCCACTCGATGTGTAAAGTATCTCCCTACAGTTTGAGTAGTCACAGAGGGACACAAGTTATCCACAGACCGTATCATACTCGATATGACATTTTACGATGTCATTCTGTGTAACGCCCTCAAAATTTTAACCTTAATTATTGTTCAAATAGTGAAATTTTGAGACCAATTCTTTTTTATAAGTAAATCAGATCTTATAATGTGAAAATGATTTTAAAAAATGGTAAAAACTTTAGGTGGGGTTACACCAAAGATAAGAATCAAATCAAAATGTATGGGATATACGCATTTCAAACCATGTACAATATAAGACTAAAATATGAAGATTTTTAATTCTATTTCAAATCAGAGTATAAAAATAATAGTTCAGTCTCTACATGATCAAGTACTTAAAATGAAAATATTATATCTACCAAGATTGCAAGGTAAGAGTGTACCACAATCAAATACCTTATCAATGTTTTCTCACACAGGAGTACGTTTGTCTTTCTATCCTGCCTCACTGTAGCCAACATATTTTTCTTATTTCACCTAGTCAATCACTAACTAGAGCGATCACCAAAAGATTTGTTCTCGAACATCAACCCCTATCATGTAGGTTTCCGATTTCTCGTATTGAACATTGTCACTCAAAGTTTCATATTTCATCTTGTTGAAGACGGCATTATGAATGTCTTGCCGTTTTCTCACATAAGGGTAGGTTTGTCATTCAACCCTGCCATCATTTAGCTCACCTTTTTTTATTTCATAAGGCCAAGCTCTTATTGTAGCCATGACCAGAGTACCAGTCATTGAACATCTTATCTTGTGATTCACACTTCTACACGATCTTGCTGAACACGAAAACATGTATGCATCAACATACATATCTATTCCAAGGGTAGTCTTATCTTCTTATACCTCCACTCTGTAGTCGTGGTATTTATATCTTTGCGCAAACCCTTTTCTCTTCAAATTATTATAAAAGAACTTGTTGGAGTAAAAAGTCACACTCAATTCGCATTACCAAATTAAAGTATGCTCAAAACCCACATGGTTTATGTTGTTAGAGCTTCATTGATTAAAACTAACAGAACATTATATCTTGTCACAAAATTTCAGATTTTGTCAACAGAATATAGTGCCTTGTCACACAATTTCACATTCCGTCTTGTTGAAAATGACATCATGAGTACCCTATTATTGTTTTCTCACACATGGATACCTTTGTTTTTCTATCCCGCCTTCGAGTATCCACCTTATTTCTCTCGTTTCGCCTGATCAATCACTAACAGCAGCCATCACCATAATACTTGTTTTCGAACACCATCTCTTATTATTCACACTTTTACGCTTTATCTTGTTGAAAATGATGACACGCAATACATGTTGCGTTGTTATTGTGTTGTCATATCGGGATATGTTTGTCTTCTTACCAAACCAACATGTAGTTGTCCAATTTCTCTAATTTCATCGGGTCAATCTCTAACAATATCAAACAACCACGTAATTGTTGTTTAACATTATATCGTGTCATCAACATTTTCAAACAGGTTCTTACTGACCACAACACCATGTATACGTCAAAATAGAAATCTACTTTGGGGTAGTTTTGTCTTTTTCCCAAACAATCGTGTAGTCTTTGTTAGAGACAACAGACCCTGGAGGTTCGCAAATGATAATTAAAGTTTGGTGAAAACCCACAAACATTATATAGTTAATGTTTTAAGGATAACAACTAATTGAACATCCTATTTTGAGAGTCACAGCTTCATATTCTATCTTGTTGAAGATAGAATTATGAATGTTTTATTGTTGTTTTCTCATGTAAGGGTAGGTTTGTTTTTATACCCCACCATCGTGTAGATCTCTTATTTCTCTTATTTCATATGGTCATCATTTCATTGTAGTCCTCATGAGAGTACTAGTTGTTGAACATCATACCTTGTGATTCAGATTTTCACATGATCTTGTTGAACATGACACCATGTATACATCAACATATATATCTATTTCAAGGGTAGTTTTGTCTTCCGACCCCTCCACTTTATAGTCGTGGTATTTATATCTTTCTGCGGACCGTCTACTCATAAAACTTATTATAAAAGTGCTTGTTGTAGTCGATAGTCTCACTCAATTCGCACTAGGAGATTAAAGTATGTTCAAAACGCACATGGGTTATGTCGTTAGAGTTTTTTTTTATTATAACTAACAGAACATTGTTTTGTGTCACACAATTTCACATTCGTCAATAGAACATCGTGTCTTGTCGCACACAATTTCATATTTTGTCTTGTTGAGGATCATATCATCAATACCCCATCATTGTTTTCTCATATAAGGGTACATTTGTCTTTCTACACCGCATTCGTGTAGCCACCTTATTTCTCTCATTTCGCCTGGTCAATCGCTAACAGCAGCCATCACCAAAATACTTGTTCTCGAACTTCATCTCCAATAATTTACACTTTTATGCTTTATTTTGTTGAACATGGCATCATATAAACATCAACATCCTTTTTGAATTTGGGTGTATTGTATTTTTACCCCACCAGTTTATAGACTTGCTATTTATCACTTTTTGCATACTAGGCATCAATAAAAGTACTCGTTGGAAATGATCGCATCAAAATTAAAGTATCGTGAATACCCACATGCATTATATTGTTAAAGTGTCAAGTTATAGGTAACTGAACATCGTACCTTGTCAATGACACTTCCACATTTCACCTTGTTGTACATGGGATTATGAATGCCTTCCTTAATGTTTTGTCAAACACGGATAGGTTTGTCTTTTTACCCTGCCATCATGTACTTTTCTAATTTCTCTGATTTCATGTGATCAAGCTCTAACAATATTCATCACCAACATGTACTTGAAGGATAGATTGGTCTTTTTACACTCACTATCGTGAAGTCCTTGTTGGAGACGATAGAAACGCCTAGTTCGCTAATGATAATTAAAGTTTAGTGAAAACCCACAAACATTATATAGTTAAAGAATTAAGGACAATAACTAAATGAACATCGTATCTTGTCAAACAGGGACAGGTTTGTGTTTTTATCCTGGCACCATGTACCATTCTAATTTCGCTCAATTGATTTGGTCAAACTCTAACAATATCCATCACCAACGTATGTGTTGGTCAACATCATATCGTGCCATCCATATTTTCAAACTTTTTCTTGTTGACCACAACGCCTTGTACACCCCGACATAGATATCTACTTCAAGGGAAATTTTCGGTTTTTTCCCCCACCATCGTGAAGTCCTTGTTCAAGACAATAGACCTGCTTAGTTCGCTAATGATAATTAATGTTGGTGAAAACCCACAAACATCGTATAGTTAGAGTTAGAACGACAATAAGTAATTGAACATCGTATCTTGTCACTCACACTTTCATATTCCATCTGGTTGAAGATGGCGCTATGAATAGCTTTATGTTGATTTCTAATATAAGAATAGGTTCGTCTTATCACACTACCACCATAAGGTTAGGTTTGTCAATGCCTTGTTGCTTAAAATCATATTGTGTCATCAACATTTTCACAATTGTTCTTGTTGCCGACAATTTTGGTTGTGGTGAAGATGACATCATAAATACCCTATCACAGTTTTCTCACAAAGGGGTACGTTTGTATTTCTATCCCGCCTTCGTGTAGCCAACTTATTTCTCTTATTTCGCCTAGTCAATCACTAACTACAACGATTACCAAAAGATTTGTTCTCGAACATCATCCCCTATCATGTAGGTTTCCAATTTCTCTTACTGAATATTGTCACTCACAGTTTCATATTTCATCCTGTTGAAGATGGCATTATGAATGTCTTATTGCTTTCTCACATAAGGGTAGGTTTGTTATTCTACCCTGCCATTGAGTAGCTCTCCTACTTTTTTTATTTGATATGGTCAAGCTCTTGTTGTAGCTATCACCAGAGTACTAGCCGTTGAACATATTTTCTTGTGATACACACTTCCAATGAACATCTTATCTTGTGATTCACACTTCCACACGATCTTGTTGAACACGACACCAAGCATGCATCAACATACAAATTTATTTCAGGGGTAGTTTTGTCTTCCTATACCTCCACTCTGTAATCGTGGTATTTATATATTTTCGCAGACCCTTTTCTTGTGCAACTTATTATAAAAGTACTTGTAAGAATCGAATGTCACACACAATTCACATTACCAAATTAATGTATCCTCAAAACCCACATGGTTTATGTTGTTAGAGTTTCATTGATTATAACTAACAGAACATTGTGTCTTGTCACACAATTTCAGATTTCATCCATAGAACACCATGTCTTGTCAGTTGTCACACACAATTTCACATTCTGTCTTGTTGAAGATGACATCATGAATGCCCTATTATTGTTTTTCCATGTAGGGGTACGTTTGTCTTTCTAGCCTACCTTCATGTAGCTACCTTATTTCTCTCGCTTCGCCCCGTTAATCACTAACAGCAGCCATCACCAAAATACTTGTTTTTGAACATCATATCCTATCATTCACACTTTTACGCTTTATCTTGTTGAACATGACGTCAACCAATACTTGTTGCCTTGTTATTGTGTTGTCATACCGGGATAGCTTTGTCTTCTTACGCTGCTAACATGTAGCTTTCAAATTTCTCTAATTTCATCGGGTCAATCTATAACAATATCCAACAACCACGTAATTGTTGTTTAACATTATATCGTGTCATCCACATTTTCAAACTGGTTCTTACTGACCACAACACCATGTATACATCAAAATAGAAATCTACTTTTAGGGTAGTTTTGTCTTTTTGCCCAAACCATCATGTAGTCTTCATTAGAGACGAGAGACCCTGGAGGTTCGCTAATGATAATTAAAGTTTGGTGAAAACCCACAAACATTAAGGATAATAACTAATTGAGCATCCTATCTTGAGACTCACATCTTCATTTTCCATCTTCTTGAAGATAGATTTATGAATGTTTTTTTGTTCTTTTCTCATGTAAGGGTAGGTTTGTTTTTATACCCCACCATCGTGTAGATCTCTTATTTTTCTTATTTCATATGGCCAGCATCTTATTGTAGTCCTCATGAGTACTAGTTGTTAAACATCATACCTTGTGATTTAGATTTTCACATGATCTTGTTCAACACGACACCATGTATACATCAACATATAAATCCATTTCAAGCGTAGTTTTGTCTTCCTACCCCTCCACTTTATAGTCATGGTATTTATATCTTTCTACGGACCGTTTACTCATAAAACTTATTATAAAAGTACTTGTTGTAGTCAAAAGTCTCACTCAATTCACACTACCAGATTAAAGTAAGTTCAAAACCCACATAGTTTATGTTGTAAGAGTTTCATTGATTATAACTAACAGAACATTGTTTCGTGTCACATACAATTTCATATTCCGTCAATAGAACATCGTGTCTTGTCACACACAATTTCACACTTTGTCTTATTGAACATGATATCATCAATACACTATCATTGTTTTCTCAGATAAGAGTATGTTTGTCTTTCTACATCGCATTCGTGTTGCCACCTTATTTCTCTCATTTCGCCCAATTAATCACTAACAGCAGCCATCACCATAATACTTTTTCTTGAACATCATCTCCTACCATTCATACTTTTACGCTTTAGCTTGTTGAACATGGCGTCATATAAACATGAGCATCATTTTTCAGCTCGAGGCAGTTTTGTATTTTTACCCCACCGGTGTGTAGACTTGCTATTTATCACTTTTTGCATACTAGCCATCAATAAAAGTACTCGTTGGAAATCATAGCATCAAAATTAAAGTATCGTAAATACCCACATGCGTTATATTGCTAAAGTTTCAAGTTATAGGTAATTGAACATCGTACCTTGTCAACGACACTTCCAAATTTCATCTTGTTGTACATAAGATTATGAATGCCTACCTTAATGTTTTGTCATACAAGGATAGGTTTGTCTTTTTACCCTGCCATCATGTACTTTTTCAATTTCTCTTATTTCATGTGATCAATCTCTAACAATATTCATCACCAACGTACGCGTTGCATAACATCATATCGTGTAATCCACATTTTCAAACTTGTTCTTGTTGACAACAATGCCTTGTATACATCGAAATAGATATCTACTTGAGGGATAGTTTTGTCTTTTTAAACTCACTATCGTGAAGTCCTTGTTGAAGACGATAGAAACGCCTAGTTCGCTAATGATAATTAAAATTTGGTGAAAACCCAAAAATATCGTTTAGTTAAAGTCACTAGGATAAAAAGTAATTGATCATCGTATCTTGTCACACAGTTTCAAATTTCATCTTGTTGAAGAAGGTATTATGGATGTCTTGTTGTTTTCTCACGTAAGGGTAGGTTCGTCTTTCTACCCCGCCATCGTGTTGCTCTCCTATTTTACTTATTTCATATGGACAAATTTTTATTGTAGCCATCACGAGAGTACTACCTATTGAACATCTTATCTTCTGATTCGCACTTCCACACCATCTTGTTCAACACAACACCATCTATGCATCAACATACATATTTATTTCATGGGTAGTTTTGTCTTCCTACCCCAAAACTCGGTAGTCGTGGTATTGTAAACTTTATTGGAGACGAGAGACCCACTAAGTTTGGTAATGATGTGAAAACTCACAAACAACATATAGATAGAGTTTCAAGGATAACAAGTAACTTGACCTCAAAACCTGTCATTCACACTTTTATATTTCATATTATTGAAGATGACATTACGAGTGGCTTGTTGTTTTCTTACGTAAGGGTAGGTTTGGCATTTTACACCACCATCGTATAGCTCTCCTATTTTTCTTATTTTATATGGTCACATAATTGTCAATGACATTTGCATTTCATATTGTGTAAGGTTTTGTCAAAATCTTATTGAAGATGGCATTATGAATGGCTTGTTGTTTTATCACATAAGGGTAGGTTTGTCTTTCTACCCCGCCATCGTGTAACTTTCCTATTTTTTTTTATTTCATATGATCAACCTCTTATTGTAGCCATCACCAAAGTAATGGCCGTTGAACAACGTATCTTGTGATTCACACTTCCACACGATCTTGTTGAACATGACACCATGTATGCATCAACATATATATTTATTTTTGGGGTTGTTTTGTCTTCCTATACCTCAACCATGTAGTCGTGGTATTTATACATTTTCGCAGACCCTTTTCTCATGCAACTTATTATAAAAGTACTTGTTGGAGTCGAAAGTCACACTCAATTTGCATTACCAGATTAAAATATGCTCAAAACCCACAATGGTTTATATTGTTAGTTTCATTGATTATAACTAACAGAACATTGTGCCTTGTCACAATTTCATATTTCGTCAACAGAACATCATGTCTTGTAACACATAATTTCAGGGGCAGTTTTGTCTTCCTATCCCACCACTCTCTAATCGTGGTATTTATACCTTTCGGCAAACCCTCCTCTCATGCAACTTATTATAAAAGTACTTGTTCGAGTCCAAAGTCCCACACAATTGGCAGTACCAAAATAAAGTATCTTTATAGCCCACGTGTTATGTAGTTTGAGTTTCACTGATTATAACTAACAGAACATTGTGCCTTGTCACACAATTTCATATTTCATCCATAGAACATTGTGTCTTGTCACACACAATTTCACATTCCGTCTTGTTGAAGATGACCCCATGAATACACTATTATTGTTTTGTCTTTCTAGCCTATAGCCACCTTATTTCTCTCGTTTCGCCAAGTTAATCACTAACAGCAGCCATCACCAAAATACTTGTTTTCGAACATCATCTCCTATCATTCACACTTTTACGCTTTATCTTGTTGAACATGACGTCACCCAATACTTGTAGCCTTGTTATTGCGTTGTCATACCGGGATAGGTTCGTCTTCTTACCCAACTAACATGTAGCTTTCCAATTTCTCTAATTTCATTGGGTCAATCTATAACAATATCCAACAACCACGTAATTGTTGTTTAACATTATATCGTGTCATCCACATTTTCAAACTGGTTCTTACTGACCACAACACCATGTATGCGTCAAAATAGAAATCTACTTTTGGGATAGTTTTGTCTTTTTGCCCAAACCATCGTGTAGTCCTTGTTAGAGACGACAGACCCAGGAGGTTCGCTAATGATAATTAAAGTTTGGTGAAAACCTAAAAATATTATATAGTTAATGTTTCAAGGATAATAACTAATTGAACATCCTATTTTGAGAGTCACAGCTTCATATTTCATCTTGTTGAAGATAGAATTATGAATGTTTTTTTGTAGTTTTCTCATGTAAGGGTAGGTTTGTTTTTATACCCCACCATCGTGTAGATCTCTTATTTTTCTTATTTCATATGGTCATCATCTTATTGTAGTCCTCATGAGATTACTAGTTGTTGAACATCATACCTTGTGATTCAGATTTTCACATGATCTTGTTGAACACGACACCAAGTATACATCAACATATATATCTATTTCAAGGATAGTTTTGTCTTCCTAGCCCTCCACTTTATAGTCGTGGTATTTATATCTTTCTGCGGACCGTTTACTCATAAAAGTTATTATAAAAGTACTTGTTGTAGTCGAAAGTCTCACTCAATTCGCACTAACAGATTAAAGTATGTTCAAAACCCACATGGGTCACATAATTATTAAAGACATTTGCATTTCATCTTATCGTAAACTGCATTATTAATGCACGTTATTCTTTTTTCATACAGGGATAGGATTGTCATTTAACTCGAAAGGCATGTAGCACTCACATTTCTCTCATTTCATTTATTTAATCTCTAACAAAATCCACAGACAATGTACTTCTTGCTCAACAATATAGAATATCATCCACATTTTCACACTTGTTCTTGTTGACCACAACAACATGCATATATCGACATAGATATCTCTTCCAGGGGTAGTTTTGTCATTTTACCCCTACCATCATGTAGTGCTCGTTAGAGATGAGAGACAGACTAAATTCGTTAATGAAAATTAAAGCTTGGTGAAAATCCACAAACATATTATATAGTTAGAGTTTAAAAGATAATAAATAACTTATCGTATCTTGTCACTCACACTTTCATATTTCATCTTGTTGGTTCAAAGATGGCATTATGAAAGTGTTTTTTCAAACAGAACGATCGGTTAGTCAATTTACCTTGCCATCGTGTAGCTCTCCTATTTTTCTTATTTCATATGATCAACCTCTTACTGAAGTTATCACGAGAGTACTAGTCATTCAACATCATACCTTGTGATTCACACTTAGACATGATCATGTTGAACACGACTCCAATGAATATAGCAACATACATATCTAATTTCAATGGTAGTTTTGTCTTCTTATACCACCACTCTGTACTCATGGTATTTATATCTTTTTGCAAACCCTTCTCTCATGCAATTTATTATAAAAGTACTTGTTCGAGTCGAAAGTCCCACGCAATTGGCACCACCAAATTAAAGTATGTTAAAAACCCACATGCGTTAGGTAATTTGAGTTTCACATATTATAATTAATAGAACATTGTGTCTTCTCATACACAATTTCAAATTCCGCCAATAGAACATCATGTCTTTTAATAGACAATTTCACATTTTGTCTTGTGGAAGATGATATCATGAATACCCTATCATTGTTTTCTCACATAAGGTTAAGTTTGTCTTTCTACCAAGTATTAGTGTAGCCACCTTATTTCTCTCATTTCGCCCGGTCAATCACTAACATCAACAAAATACTTGTTCTCGGACATCATCTCCTATCATTCACACGTTTATGCTTTATCTTGTTGAACATGGCGTCATGTAAACATCAGCATCGTTTTACAGTTCGGGGGTAGTTTTGTATTTTTACCCCAGTGGTGTATAGACTTGTTGTTTATCACTTCTTGTATGTTTTTTCGCATACTAATCATCAATAAGAGTACTCGCTGTAAACGATCGCATCAAAATTAAGGTATGGTGAATACCCACATGCATTATATTGTTAAAGTTTCAAGTTATAACTTAACATGGTACCTTGTCAATGACACTTTCATATTTCATCTTGTGGTACATGGCATTATGAATGCTTTATTGTTTTGTCATACAAGAATGGGTTTATGTTTTTACCCTGCCACCGTTTACCTTTCTAATTTCCTTTAATTCATTTGGTTAATCTCTAACAATATCCATCACAAACGTAAGTGTTGGTTAACATCATATCGTGCAATCTACATTTTCAAACTTGTTCTTGCTGACCACAATGCCTTTTATACCTCGACATAGATATCTACTTCAAGGGTAGTTTTCATTTTTTACCCCCACCATCGTGAAGTCCTTGTTGGAGACAATAGACCCGCTTAGTTCGCTAATGATAATTAAAGTTTGGTGAAAACCCAAAAACATCGTATAGTTAGAGTTACAACGATAATAAGTAACTGAACATCGTATCTTGTCACTCACACTTTCATATTCCAGCTAGTTGAAGATGGCATTATAAATGGATTTATGTTGATTTCTCATATAAGGATAGATTCATCTTTTTACACTACCAACATAAGGTTGGGTTTGTCGATGTCTTGTTGCTTAAATCATATTGTGTCATCAACATTTTCACAATTGTGCTTGTTGACGACAATTTCGGTGTACGTGAAATTGACATCATGAATACCTTATCAATGTTTTCTCACACAGGGGTACGTTTGTCTTTCTATCCTGCCTCACTGTAGCCAACATATTTTTCTTATTTCACCTAGTCAATCACTAACTAGAGCGATCACCAAAAGATTTGTTCTCGAACATCAACCCCTATCATGTAGGTTTCCGATTTCTCGTACTGAACATTGTCACTCAAAGTTTCATATTTCATCTTGTTGAAGACGGCATTATGAATGTCTTGCCGTTTTCTCACATAAGGGTAGGTTTGTCATTCCACCCTGCCATCATTTAGCTCACCTTTTTTTATTTCATAAGGCCAAGCTCTTATTGTAGCCATGACCAGAGTACCAGTCATTGAACATCTTATCTTGTGATTCACACTTCTACACGATCTTGCTGAACACGAAAACATGTATGCATCAACATACATATCTATTCCAAGGGTAGTCTTATCTTCTTATACCTCCACTCTGTAGTCGTGGTATTTATATCTTTTCGCAGACCCTTTTCTCTTTAAATTATTATAAGAGAACTTGTTGGAGTAAAAAGTCACACTCAATTCGCATTACCAAATTAAAGTATGCTCAAAACCCACATGGTTTATGTTGTTAGAGCTTCATTGATTAAAACTAACAGAACATTATATCTTGTCACAAAATTTCAGATTTTGTCAACAGAATATCGTGCCTTGTCACACAATTTCACATTCCGTCTTGTTGAAAATGACATCATGAATACCCTATTATTGTTTTCTCACACATGGATACCTTTGTTTTTCTATCCCGCCTTCGAGTATCCACCTTATTTCTCTCGTTTCGCCTGATCAATCACTAACAGCAGCCATCACCATAATACTTGTTTTCGAACACCATCTCTTATTATTCACACTTTTACGCTTTATCTTGTTGAAAACGATGACACGCAATACATGTTGCGTTGTTATTGTGTTGTCATATCGGGATATGTTTGTCTTCTTACCAAACCAACATGCAGTTGTCCAATTTCTCTAATTTCATCGGGTCAATCTCTAACAATATCAAACAACCACGTAATTGTTGTTTAACATTATATCGTGTCATCAACATTTTCAAACAGGTTCTTACTGACCACAACACCATGTATACGTCAAAATAGAAATCTACTTTTGGGGTAGTTTTGTCTTTTTCCCAAACAATCGTGTAGTCTTTGTTAGAGACGACAGACCCTGGAGGTTCGCAAATGATAATTAAAGTTTGGTGAAAACCCACAAACATTATATAGTTAATGTTTTAAGGATAACAACTAATTGAACATCCTATTTTGAGAGTCACAGCTTCATATTCTATCTTGTTGAAGATAGAATTATGAATGTTTTATTGTTGTTTTCTCATGTAAGGGTAGGTTTGTTTTTATACCCCACCATCGTGTAGATCTCTTATTTCTCTTATTTCATATGGTCATCATTTCATTATAGTCCTCATGAGAGTACTAGTTGTTGAACATCATACCTTGTGATTCAGATTTTCACATGATCTTGTTGAACATGACACCATGTATACATCAACATATATATCTATTTCAAGGGTAGTTTTGTCTTCCGACCCCTCCACTTTATAGTCGTGGTATTTATATCTTTCTGCGGACCGTCTACTCATAAAACTTATTATAAAAGTGCTTGTTGTAGTCGATAGTCTCACTCAATTCGCACTAGGAGATTAAAGTATGTTCAAAACGCACATGGGTTATGTCGTTAGAGTTTTTTTTTATTATAACTAACAGAACATTGTTTTGTGTCACACAATTTCACATTCGTCAATAGAACATCGTGTTTTGTCGCACACAATTTCATATTTTGTCTTGTTGAGGATCATATCATCAATACCCCATCATTGTTTTCTCATATAAGGGTACATTTGTCTTTCTACACCGCATTCGTGTAGCCACCTTATTTCTCTCATTTCGCCTGGTCAATCGCTAACAGCAGCCATCACCAAAATACTTGTTCTCGAACTTCATCTCCAATCATTTACACTTTTATGCTTTATTTTGTTGAACATGGCATCATATAAACATCAACATCCTTTTTGAATTTGGGTGTATTGTATTTTTACCCCACCAGTTTATAGACTTGCTATTTATCACTTTTTGCATACTAGCCATCAATAAAAGTACTCGTTGGAAATGATCGCATCAAAATTAAAGTATCGTGAATACCCACATGCATTATATTGTTAAAGTGTCAAGTTATAGGTAACTGAACATCGTACCTTGTCAATGACACTTCCACATTTCACCTTGTTGTACATGGGATTATGAATGCCTTCCTTAATGTTTTGTCAAACACTGATAGGTTTGTCTTTTTACCCTGCCATCATGTACTTTTCTAATTTCTCTGATTTCATGTGATCAAGCTCTAACAATATTCATCACCAACATGTACTTGAAGGATAGATTGGTCTTTTTACACTCACTATCGTGAAGTCCTTGTTGGAGACGATAGAAACGCCTAGTTCGCTAATGATAATTAAAGTTTAGTGAAAACCCACAAACATTATATAGTTAAAGAATTAAGGACAATAACTAAATGAACATCGTATCTTGTCAAACAGGGACAGGTTTGTGTTTTTATCCTGGCACCATGTACCATTCTAATTTCGCTCAATTGATTTGGTCAAACTCTAACAATATCCATCACCAACGTATGTGTTGGTCAACATCATATCGTGCCATCCATATTTTCAAACTTTTTCTTGTTGACCACAACGCCTTGTACACCCCGACATAGATATCTACTTCAAGGGAAATTTTCGGTTTTTTCCCCCACCATCGTGAAGTCCTTGTTCAAGACAATAGACCTGCTTAGTTCGCTAATGATAATTAATGTTGGTGAAAACCCACAAACATCGTATAGTTAGAGTTAGAACGACAATAAGTAATTGAACATCGTATCTTGTCACTCACACTTTCATATTCCATCTGGTTGAAGATGGCGCTATGAATAGCTTTATGTTGATTTCTAATATAAGAATAGGTTCGTCTTATCACACTACCACCATAAGGTTAGGTTTGTCAATGCCTTGTTGCTTAAAATCATATTGTGTCATCAACATTTTCACAATTGTTCTTGTTGCCGACAATTTTGGTTGTGGTGAAGATGACATCATAAATACCCTATCACAGTTTTCTCACAAAGGGGTACGTTTGTATTTCTATCCCGCCTTCGTGTAGCCAACTTATTTCTCTTATTTCGCCTAGTCAATCACTAACTACAACGAATACCAAAAGATTTGTTCTCGAACATCATCCCCTATCATGTAGGTTTCCAATTTCTCTTACTGAATATTGTCACTCACAGTTTCATATTTCATCCTGTTGAAGATGGCATTATGAATGTCTTATTGCTTTCTCACATAAGGGTAGGTTTGTTATTCTACCCTGCCATTGAGTAGCTCTCCTACTTTTTTTATTTGATATCGTCAAGCTCTTGTTGTAGCCATCACCAGAGTACTAGCCGTTGAACATATTTTCTTGAGATACACACTTCCAATGAACATCTTATCTTGTGATTCACACTTCCACACGATCTTGTTGAACACGACACCAAGCATGCATCAACATACAAATTTATTTCAGGGGTAGTTTTGTCTTCCTATACCTCCACTCTGTAATCGTGGTATTTATATATTTTCGCAGACCCTTTTCTTGTGCAACTTATTATAAAAGTACTTGTAAGAATCGAATGTCACACACAATTCACATTACCAAATTAATGTATCCTCAAAACCCACATGGTTTATGTTGTTAGAGTTTCATTGATTATAACTAACAGAACATTGTGTCTTGTCACACAATTTCAGATTTCATCCATAGAACACCATGTCTTGTCAGTTGTCACACACAATTTCACATTCTGTCTTGTTGAAGATGACATCATGAATGCCCTATTATTGTTTTTCCATGTAGGGGTACGTTTGTCTTTCTAGCCTACCTTCATGTAGCTACCTTATTTCTCTCGCTTCGCCCCGTTAATCACTAACAGCAGCCATCACCAAAATACTTGTTTTTGAACATCATATCCTATCATTCACACTTTTACGCTTTATCTTGTTGAACATGACGTCAACCAATACTTGTTGCCTTGTTATTGTGTTGTCATACCGGGATAGCTTTGTCTTCTTACCCTGCTAACATGTAGCTTTCAAATTTCTCTAATTTCATCGGGTCAATCTATAACAATATCCAACAACCACGTAATTGTTGTTTAACATTATATCGTGTCATCCACATTTTCAAACTGGTTCTTACTGACCACAACACCATGTATACATCAAAATAGAAATCTACTTTTATGGTAGTTTTGTCTTTTTGCCCAAACCATCATGTAGTCTTCATTAGAGACGAGAGACCCTGGAGGTTCGCTAATGATAATTAAAGTTTGGTGAAAACCCACAAACATTAAGGATAATAACTAATTGAGCATCCTATCTTGAGACTCACATCTTCATTTTCCATCTTCTTGAAGATAGAATTATGAATGTTTTTTTGTTCTTTTCTCATGTAAGGGTAGGTTTGTTTTTATACCCCACCATCGTGTAGATCTCTTATTTTTCTTATTTCATATGGCCAGCATCTTATTGTAGTCCTCATGAGAGTACTAGTTGTTAAACATCATACCTTGTGATTTAGATTTTCACATGATCTTGTTGAACACGACACCATGTATACATCAACATATATATCCATTTCAAGCGTAGTTTTGTCTTCCTACCCCTCCACTTTATAGTCATGGTATTTATATCTTTCTACGGACCGTTTACTCATAAAACTTATTATAAAAGTACTTGTTGTAGTCAAAAGTCTCACTCAATTCACACTACCAGATTAAAGTAAGTTCAAAACCCACATAGTTTATGTTGTAATAGTTTCATTGATTATAACTAACAGAACATTGTTTCGTGTCACATACAATTTCATATTCCGTCAATAGAACATCGTGTCTTGTCACACACAATTTCACACTTTGTCTTATTGAACATGATATCATCAATACACTATCATTGTTTTCTCAGATAAGAGTATGTTTGTCTTTCTACATCGCATTCGTGTTGCCACCTTATTTCTCTCATTTCGCCCAATTAATCACTAACAGCAGCCATCACCATAATATTTTTTCTTGAACATCATCTCCTACCATTCATACTTTTACGCTTTATCTTGTTGAACATGGCGTCATATAAACATGAGCATCATTTTTCAGCTCGAGGCAGTGTTGTATTTTTACCCCACCGGTGTGTAGACTTGCTATTTATCACTTTTTGCATACTAGCCATCAATAAAAGTACTCGTTGAAAATCATAGCATCAAAATTAAAGTATCGTGAATACCCACATGCGTTATATTGCTAAAGTTTCAAGTTATAGGTAATTGAACATCGTACCTTGTCAACGACACTTCCAAATTTCATCTTGTTGTACATAAGATTATGAATGCCTACCTTAATGTTTTGTCATACAAGGATAGGTTTGTCTTTTTACCCTGCCATCATGTACTTTTTCAATTTCTCTTATTTCATGTGATCAATCTCTAACAATATTCATCACCAACGTACGCGTTGCATAACATCATATCGTGTAATCCACATTTTCAAACTTGTTGTTGTTGACAACAATGCCTTGTATACATCGAAATAGATATCTACTTGAGGGATAGTTTTGTCTTTTTAAACTCACTATCGTGAAGTCCTTATTGAAGACGATAGAAACGCCTAGTTCGCTAATGATAATTAAAATTTGGTGAAAACCCAAAAATATCGTTTAGTTAAAGTCACTAGGATAAAAAGTAATTGATCATCGTATCTTGTCACACAGTTTCAAATTTCATCTTGTTGAAGAAGGTATTATGGATGTCTTGTTGTTTTCTCACGTAAGGGTAGGTTCGTCTTTCTACCTCGCCATCGTGTTGCTCTCCTATTTTACTTATTTCATATGGATAAATTTTTATTGTAGCCATCACGAGAGTACTACCTATTGAACATCTTATCTTCTGATTCGCACTTCCACACCATCTTGTTCAACACAACACCATCTATGCATCAACATACATATTTATTTCATGGGTAGTTTTGTCTTCCTACCCCAAAACTCGGTAGTCGTGGTATTGTAAACTTTATTGGAGACGAGAGACCCACTAAGTTTGGTAATGATGTGAAAACTCACAAACAACATATAGATAGAGTTTCAAGGATAACAAGTAACTTGACCTCAAAACCTGTCATTCACACTTTTATATTTCATATTGTTGAAGATGACATTACGAGTGGCTTGTTGTTTTCTTACGTAAGGGTAGGTTTGTCATTTTACACCACCATCGTATAGCTCTCCTATTTTTCTTATTTTATATGGTCACATAATTGTCAATGACATTTGCATTTCATATTGTGTAAGGTTTTGTCAAAATCTTATTGAAGATGGCATTATGAATGGCTTGTTGTTTTATCACATAAGGGTAGGTTTGTCTTTCTACCCCGCCATCGTGTAACTTTCCTATTTTTTTTTATTTCATATGATCAACCTCTTATTGTAGCCATCACCAAAGTAATGGCCGTTGAACAACGTATCTTGTGATTCACACTTCCACACGATCTTGTTGAACATGACACCATGTATGCATCAACATATATATTTATTTTTGGGGTTGTTTTGTCTTCCTATACCTCAACCATGTAGTCGTGGTATTTATACATTTTCGCAGACCCTTTTCTCATGCAACTTATTATAAAAGTACTTGTTGGAGTCGGAAGTCACACTCAATTTGCATTACCAGATTAAAATATGCTCAAAACCCACAATGGTTTATATTGTTAGTTTCATTGATTATAACTAACAGAACATTGTGCCTTGTCACAATTTCATATTTCGTCAACAGAACATCATGTCTTGTAACACATAATTTCAGGGGCAGTTTTGTCTTCCTATCCCACCACTCTCTAATCGTGGTATTTATACCTTTCGGCAAACCCTCCTCTCATGCAACTTATTATAAAAGTACTTGTTCGAGTCCAAAGTCCCACACAATTGGCAGTACCAAAATAAAGTATCTTTATAGCCCACGTGTTATGTAGTTTGAGTTTCACTGATTATAACTAACAGAACATTGTGTCTTGTCACACAATTTCAGATTTCATCCATAGAACATTGTGTCTTGTCACACACAATTTCACATTCCGTCTTGTTGAAGATGACCCCATGAATACACTATTATTGTTTTGTCTTTCTAGCCTATAGCCACCTTATTTCTCTCGTTTCGCCAAGTTAATCACTAACAGCAGCCATCACCAAAATACTTGTTTTCGAACATCATCTCCTATCATTCACACTTTTACGCTTTATCTTGTTGAACATGACGTCACCCAATACTTGTAGCCTTGTTATTGCGTTGTCATACCGGGATAGGTTCGTCTTCTTACCCAACTAACATGTAGCTTTCCAATTTCTCTAATTTCATTGGGTCAATCTATAACAATATCCAACAACCACGTAATTGTTGTTTAACATTATATCGTGTCATCCACATTTTCAAACTGGTTCTTACTGACCACAACACCATGTATGCGTCAAAATAGAAATCTACTTTTGGGATAGTTTTGTCTTTTTGCCCAAACCATCGTGTAGTCCTTGTTAGAGACGACAGACCCAGGAGGTTCGCTAATGATAATTAAAGTTTGGTGAAAACCTAAAAATATTATATAGTTAATGTTTCAAGGATAATAACTAATTGAACATCCTATTTTGAGAGTCACAGCTTCATATTTCATCTTGTTGAAGATAGAATTATGAATGTTTTTTTGTAGTTTTCTCATGTAAGGGTAGGTTTGTTTTTATACCCCACCATCGTGTAGATCTCTTATTTTTCTTATTTCATATGGTCATCATCTTATTGTAGTCCTCATGAGATTACTAGTTGTTGAACATCATACCTTGTGATTCAGATTTTCACATGATCTTGTTGAACACGACACCAAGTATACATCAACATATATATCTATTTCAAGGATAGTTTTGTCTTCCTAGCCCTCCACTTTATAGTCGTGGTATTTATATCTTTCTGCGGACCGTTTACTCATAAAAGTTATTATAAAAGTACTTGTTGTAGTCGAAAGTCTCACTCAATTCGCACTAACAGATTAAAGTATGTTCAAAACCCACATGGGTCACATAATTATTAAAGACATTTGCATTTCATCTTATCGTAAACTGCATTATTAATGCACGTTATTCTTTTTTCATACAGGGATAGGATTGTCATTTAACTCGAAAGTCATGTAGCACTCACATTTCTCTCATTTCATTTATTTAATCTCTAACAAAATCCACAGACAATGTACTTCTTGCTCAACAATATAGAATATCATCCACATTTTCACACTTGTTCTTGTTGACCACAACAACATGCATATATCGACATAGATATCTCTTCCAGGGGTAGTTTTGTCATTTTACCCCTACCATCATGTAGTGCTCGTTAGAGATGAGAGACAGACTAAATTCGTTAATGAAAATTAAAGCTTGGTGAAAATCCACAAACATATTATATAGGTAGAGTTTAAAAGATAATAAATAACTTATCGTATCTTGTCACTCACACTTTCATATTTCATCTTGTTGGTTCAAAGATGGCATGATGAAAGTGTTTTTTCAAACAGAACGATCGGTTAGTCAATTTACCTTGCCATCGTGTAGCTCTCCTATTTTTCTTATTTCATATGATCAACCTCTTACTGAAGTTATCACGAGAGTACTAGTCATTCAACATCATACCTTGTGAATTACACTTAGACATGATCATGTTGAACACGACTCCAATGAATATAGCAACATACATATCTAATTCCAATGGTAGTTTTGTCTTCTTATCCCACCACTCTGTACTCATGGTATTTATATCTTTTTGCAAACCCTTCTCTCATGCAACTTATTATAAAAGTACTTGTTCGAGTCGAAAGTCCCACGCAATTGGCACCACCAAATTAAAGTATGTTAAAAACCCACATGCGTTAGGTAATTTGAGTTTCACATATTATAATTAATAGAACATTGTGTCTTCTCATACACAATTTCAAATTCCGCCAATAGAACATCATGTCTTTTAATAGACAATTTCACATTTTGTCTTGTGGAAGATGATATCATGAATACCCTATCATTGTTTTCTCACATAAGCTTAGGTTTGTCTTTCTACCAAGTATTAGTGTAGCCACCTTATTTCTCTCATTTCGCCCGGTCAATCACTAACATCAACAAAATACTTGTTCTCGGACATCATCTCCTATCATTCACACGTTTATGCTTTATCTTGTTGAACATGGCGTCATGTAAACATCAGCATCGTTTTACAGTTCGGGGGTAGTTTTGTATTTTTACCCCACTGGTGTATAGACTTGTTGTTTATCACTTCTTGTATGTTTTTTCGCATACTAATCATCAATAAGAGTACTCGCTGTAAACGATCGCATCAAAATTAAGGTATGGTGAATACCCACATGCATTATATTGTTAAAGTTTCAAGTTATAACTTAACATGGTACCTTGTCAATGACACTTTCATATTTCATCTTGTGGTACATGGCATTATGAATGCTTTATTGTTTTGTCATACAAGAATGGGTTTATGTTTTTACCCTGCCACCGTTTACCTTTCTAATTTCCTTCAATTCATTTGGTTAATCTCTAACAATATCCATCACAAACGTAAGTGTTGGTTAACATCATATCGTGCAATCTACATTTTCAAACTTGTTCTTGTTGACCACAATGCCTTTTATACCTCGACATAGATATCTACTTCAAGGGTAGTTTTCATTTTTTACCCCCACCATCGTGAAGTCCTTGTTGGAGACAATAGACCCGCTTAGTTCGCTAATGATAATTAAAGTTTGGTGAAAACCCAAAAACATCGTATAGTTAGAGTTACAACGATAAAAAGTAACTGAACATCGTATCTTGTCACTCACACTTTCATATTCCAGCTAGTTGAAGATGGCATTATAAATGGATTTATGTTGATTTCTCATATAAGGATAGATTCGTCTTTTTACACTACCAACATAAGGTTGGGTTTGTCGATGTCTTGTTGCTTAAATCATATTGTGTCATCAACATTTTCACAATTGTGCTTGTTGACGACAATTTCGGTGTACGTGAAATTGACATCATGAATACCTTATCAATGTTTTCTCACACAGGGGTACGTTTGTCTTTCTATCCTGCCTCACTGTAGCCAACATATTTTTCTTATTTCACCTAGTCAATCACTAACTAGAGCGATCACCAAAAGATTTGTTCTCGAACATCAACCCCTATCATGTAGGTTTTCGATTTCTCGTACTGAACATTGTCACTCAAAGTTTCATATTTCATCTTGTTGAAGACAGCATTATGAATGTCTTGCCGTTTTCTCACATAAGGGTAGGTTTGTCATTCAACCCTGCCATCATTTAGCTCACCTTTTTTTATTTCATAAGGCCAAGCTCTTATTGTAGCCATGACCAGAGTACTGGTCATTGAACATCTTATCTTGTGATTCACACTTCTACACGATCTTGCTGAACACGAAAACATGTATCCATCAACATACATATCTATTCCAAGGGTAGTCTTATCTTCTTATACCTCCACTCTGTAGTCGTGGTATTTATATCTTTGCGCAAACCCTTTTCTCTTCAAATTATTATAAGAGAACTTGTTGGAGTAAAAAGTCACACTCAATTCGCATTACCAAATTAAAGTATGCTCAAAACCCACATGGTTTATGTTGTTAGAGCTTCATTGATTAAAACTAACAGAACATTATATCTTGTCACAAAATTTCAGATTTTGTCAACAGAATATAGTGCCTTGTCACACAATTTCAAATTCCGTCTGGTTGAAAATGACATCATGAATACCCTATTATTGTTTTCTCACACATGGATACCTTTGTTTTTCTATCCCGCCTTCGAGTATCCACCTTATTTCTCTCGTTTTGCCTGATCAATCACTAACAGCAGCCATCACCATAATACTTGTTTTCGAACACCATCTCTTATTATTCACACTTTTACGCTTTATCTTGTTGAAAATGATGACACGCAATACATGTTGCGTTGTTATTGTGTTGTCATATCGGGATATGTTTGTCTTCTTACCAAACCAACATGTAGTTGTCCAATTTCTCTAATTTCATCGGGTCAATCTCTAACAATATCAAACAACCACGTAATTGTTGTTTAACATTATATCGTGTCATCAACATTTTCAAACAGGTTCTTACTGACCACAACACCATGTATACGTCAAAATAGAAATCTACTTTGGGGTAGTTTTGTCTTTTTCCCAAACAATCGTGTAGTCTTTTTTAGAGACAACAGACCCTGGAGGTTCGCAAATGATAATTAAAGTTTGGTGAAAACCCACAAACATTATATAGTTAATGTTTTGAGGATAACAACTAATTGAACATCCTATTTTGAGAGTCACAGCTTCATATTCTATCTTGTTGAAGATAGAATTATGAATGTTTTATTGTTGTTTTCTCATGTAAGGGTAGGTTTGTTTTTATACCCCACCATCGTGTAGATCTCTTATTTCTCTTATTTCATATGGTCATCATTTCATTGTAGTCCTCATGAGAGTACTAGTTGTTGAACATCATACCTTGTGATTCAGATTTTCACATGATCTTGTTGAACATGACACCATGTATACATCAACATATATATCTATTTCAAGGGTAGTTTTGTCTTCCGACCCCTCCACTTTATAGTCGTGGTATTTATATCTTTCTGCGGACCGTCTACTCATAAAACTTATTATAAAAGTGCTTGTTGTAGTCGATAGTCTCACTCAATTCGCACTAGGAGATTAAAGTATGTTCAAAACGCACATGGGTTATGTCGTTAGAGTTTTTTTTTATTATAACTAACAGAACATTGTTTTGTGTCACACAATTTCACATTCGTCAATAGAACATCGTGTCTTGTCGCACACAATTTCATATTTTGTCTTGTTGAGGATCATATCATCAATACCCCATCATTGTTTTCTCATATAAGGGTACATTTGTCTTTCTACACCGCATTCGTGTAGCCACCTTATTTCTCTCATTTCGCCTGGTCAATCGCTAACAGCAGCCATCACCAAAATACTTGTTCTCGAACTTCATCTCCAATCATTTACACTTTTATGCTTTATTTTGTTGAACATGGCATCATATAAACATCAACATCCTTTTTGAATTTGGGTGTATTGTATTTTTACCCCACCAGTTTATAGACTTGCTATTTATCACTTTTTGCATACTAGGCATCAATAAAAGTACTCGTTGGAAATGATCGCATCAAAATTAAAGTATCGTGAATACCCACATGCATTATATTGTTAAAGTGTCAAGTTATAGGTAACTGAACATCGTACCTTGTCAATGACACTTCTACATTTCACCTTGTTGTACATGGGATTATGAATGCCTTCCTTAATGTTTTGTCAAACACGGATAGGTTTGTCTTTTTACCCTGCCATCATGTACTTTTCCAATTTCTCTGATTTCATGTGATCAAGCTCTAACAATATTCATCACCAACATGTACTTGAAGGATAGATTGGTCTTTTTACACTCACTATCGTGAAGTCCTTGTTGGAGACGATAGAAACGCCTAGTTCGCTAATGATAATTAAAGTTTAGTGAAAACCCACAAACATTATATAGTTAAAGAATTAAGGACAATAACTAAATGAACATCGTATCTTGTCAAACAGGGACAGGTTTGTGTTTTTATCCTGGCACCATGTACCATTCTAATTTCGCTCAATTGATTTGGTCAAACTCTAACAATATCCATCACCAACGTATGTGTTGGTCAACATCATATCGTGCCATCCATATTTTCAAACTTTTTCTTGTTGACCACAACGCCTTGTACACCCCGACATAGATATCTACTTCAAGGGAAATTTTCGGTTTTTTCCCCCACCATCGTGAAGTCCTTGTTCAAGACAATAGACCTGCTTAGTTCGCTAATGATAATTAATGTTGGTGAAAACCCACAAACATCGTATAGTTAGAGTTAGAACGACAATAAGTAATTGAACATCGTATCTTGTCACTCACACTTTCATATTCCATCTGGTTGAAGATGGCGCTATGAATAGCTTTATGTTGATTTCTAATATAAGAATAGGTTCGTCTTATCACACTACCACCATAAGGTTAGGTTTGTCAATGCCTTGTTGCTTAAAATCATATTGTGTCATCAACATTTTCACAATTGTTCTTGTTGCCGACAATTTTGGTTGTGGTGAAGATGACATCATAAATACCCTATCACAGTTTTCTCACAAAGGGGTACGTTTGTATTTCTATCCCGCCTTCGTGTAGCCAACTTATTTCTCTTATTTCGCCTAGTCAATCACTAACTACAACGATTACCAAAAGATTTGTTCTCGAACATCATCCCCTATCATGTAGGTTTCCAATTTCTCTTACTGAATATTGTCACTCACAGTTTCATATTTCATCCTGTTGAAGATGGCATTATGAATGTCTTATTGCTTTCTCACATAAGGGTAGGTTTGTTATTCTACCCTGCCATTGAGTAGCTCTCCTACTTTTTTTATTTGATATCGTCAAGCTCTTGTTGTAGCCATCACCAGAGTACTAGCCGTTGAACATATTTTCTTGAGATACACACTTCCAATGAACACCTTATCTTGTGATTCACACTTCCACACGATCTTGTTGAACACGACACCAAGTATGCATCAACATACAAATTTATTTCAGGGGTAGTTTTGTCTTCCTATACCTCCACTCTGTAATCGTGGTATTTATATATTTTCGCAGACCCTTTTCTTGTGCAACTTATTATAAAAGTACTTGTAAGAATCGAATGTCACACACAATTCACATTACCAAATTAATGTATCCTCAAAACCCACATGGTTTATGTTGTTAGAGTTTCATTGATTATAACTAACAGAACATTGTGTCTTGTCACACAATTTCAGATTTCATCCATAGAACACCATGTCTTGTCAGTTGTCACACACAATTTCACATTCTGTCTTGTTGAAGATGACATCATGAATGCCCTATTATTGTTTTTCCATGTAGGGGTACGTTTGTCTTTCTAGCCTACCTTCATGTAGCTACCTTATTTCTCTCGCTTCGCCCCGTTAATCACTAACAGCAGCCATCACCAAAATACTTGTTTTTGAACATCATATCCTATCATTCACACTTTTACGCTTTATCTTGTTGAACATGACGTCAACCAATACTTGTTGCCTTGTTATTGTGTTGTCATACCGGGATAGCTTTGTCTTCTTACCCTGCTAACATGTAGCTTTCAAATTTCTCTAATTTCATCGGGTCAATCTATAACAATACCCAACAACCACGTAATTGTTGTTTAACATTATATCGTGTCATCCACAATTTCAAACTGGTTCTTACTGACCACAACACCATGTATACATCAAAATAGAAATCTACTTTTAGGGTAGTTTTGTCTTTTTGCCCAAACCATCATGTAGTCTTCATTAGAGACGAGAGACCCTGGAGGTTCGCTAATGATAATTAAAGTTTGGTGAAAACCCACAAACATTAAGGATAATAACTAATTGAGCATCCTATCTTGAGACTCACATCTTCATTTTCCATCTTCTTGAAGATAGATTTATGAATGTTTTTTTGTTCTTTTCTCATGTAAGGGTAGGTTTGTTTTTATACCCCACCATCGTGTAGATCTCTTATTTTTCTTATTTCATATGGCCAGCATCTTATTGTAGTCCTCATGAGAGTACTAGTTGTTAAACATCATACCTTGTGATTTAGATTTTCACATGATCTTGTTGAACACGACACCATGTATACATCAACATATATATCCATTTCAAGCGTAGTTTTGTCTTCCTACCCCTCCACTTTATAGTCATGGTATTTATATCTTTCTACGGACCGTTTACTCATAAAACTTATTATAAAAGTACTTGTTGTAGTCAAAAGTCTCACTCAATTCACACTACCAGATTAAAGTAAGTTCAAAACCCACAGTTTATGTTGTAAGAGTTTCATTGATTATAACTAACAGAACATTGTTTCGTGTCACATACAATTTCATATTCCGTCAATAGAACATCGTGTCTTGTCACACACAGTTTCACACTTTGTCTTATTGAACATGATATCATCAATACACTATCATTGTTTTCTCAGATAAGAGTATGTTTGTCTTTCTACATCGCATTCGTGTTGCCACCTTATTTCTCTCATTTCGCCCAATTAATCACTAACAGCAGCCATCACCATAATACTTTTTCTTGAACATCATCTCCTACCATTCATACTTTTACGCTTTATCTTGTTGAACATGGCGTCATATAAACATGAGCATCATTTTTCAGCTCGAGGCAGTTTTGTATTTTTACCCCACCGGTGTGTAGACTTGCTATTTATCACTTTTTGCATACTAGCCATCAATAAAAGTACTCGTTGGAAATCATAGCATCAAAATTAAAGTATCGTGAATACCCACATGCGTTATATTGCTAAAGTTTCAAGTTATAGGTAATTGAACATCGTACCTTGTCAACGACACTTCCAAATTTCATCTTGTTGTACATAAGATTATGAATGCCTACTTTAATGTTTTGTCATACAAGGATAGGTTTGTCTTTTTAACCTGCCATCATGTACTTTTTCAATTTCTCTTATTTCATGTGATCAATCTCTAACAATATTCATCACCAACGTACGCGTTGCATAACATCATATCGTGTAATCCACATTTTCAAACTTGTTCTTGTTGACAACAATGCCTTGTACACATCGAAATAGATATCTACTGAGGGATAGTTTTGTCTTTTTAAACTCACTATCGTGAAGTCCTTGTTGAAGACGATAGAAACGCCTAGTTCGCTAATGATAATTAAAATTTGGTGAAAACCCAAAAATATCGTTTAGTTAAAGTCACTAGGATAAAAAGTAATTGATCATCGTATCTTGTCACACAGTTTCAAATTTCATCTTGTTGAAGAAGGTATTATGGATGTCTTGTTGTTTTCTCACGTAAGGGTAGGTTCGTCTTTCTACCTCGCCATCGTGTTGCTCTCCTATTTTACTTATTTCATATGGACAAATTTTTATTGTAGCCATCACGAGAGTACTACCTATTGAACATCTTATCTTCTGATTCGCACTTCCACACCATCTTGTTCAACACAACACCATCTATGCATCAACATACATATTTATTTCATGGGTAGTTTTGTCTTCCTACCCCAAAACTCGGTAGTCGTGGTATTGTAAACTTTATTGGAGACGAGAGACCCACTAAGTTTGGTAATGATGTGAAAACTCACAAACAACATATAGATAGAGTTTCAAGGATAACAAGTAACTTGACCTCAAAACCTGTCATTCACACTTTTATATTTCATATTGTTGAAGATGACATTACGAGTGGCTTGTTTTCTTACGTAAGGGTAGGTTTGTCATTTTACACCAGCATCGTATAGCTCTCCTATTTTTCTTATTTTATATGGTCACATAATTGTCAATGACATTTGCATTTCATATTGTGTAAGGTTTTGTCAAAATCTTATTGAAGATGGCATTATGAATGGCTTGTTGTTTTATCACATAAGGGTAGGTTTGTCTTTCTACCCCGCCATCGTGTAACTTTCCTATTTTTTTTATTTCATATGATCAACCTCTTATTGTAGCCATCACCAAAGTAATGGCCGTTGAACAACGTATCTTGTGATTCACACTTCCACACGATCTTGTTGAACATGACACCATGTATGCATCAACATATATATTTATTTTTGGGGTTGTTTTGTCTTCCTATACCTCAACCATGTAGTCGTGGTATTTATACATTTTCGCAGACCCTTTTCTCATGCAACTTATTATAAAAGTACTTGTTGGAGTCGAAAGTCACACTCAATTTGCATTACCAGATTAAAATATGCTCAAAACCCACAATGGTTTATATTGTTAGTTTCATTGATTATAACTAACAGAACATTGTGCCTTGTCACAATTTCATATTTCGTCAACAGAACATCATGTCTTGTAACACATAATTTCAGGGGCAGTTTTGTCTTCCTATCCCACCACTCTCTAATCGTGGTATTTATACCTTTCGGCAAACCCTCCTCTCATGCAAATATTATAAAAGTACTTGTTCGAGTCCAAAGTCCCACACAATTGGCAGTACCAAAATAAAGTATCTTTATAGCCCACGTGTTATGTAGTTTGAGTTTCACTGATTATAACTAACAGAACATTGTGTCTTGTCACACAATTTCAGATTTCATCCATAGAACATTGTGTCTTGTCACACACAATTTCACATTCCGTCTTGTTGAAGATGACCCCATGAATACACTATTATTGTTTTGTCTTTCTAGCCTATAGACACCTTATTTCTCTCGTTTCGCCCAGTTAATCACTAACAGCAGCCATCACCAAAATACTTGTTTTCGAACATCATCTCCTATCATTCACACTTTTACGCTTTATCTTGTTGAACATGACGTCACCCAATACTTGTAGCCTTGTTATTGCGTTGTCATACCGGGATAGTTTCGTCTTCTTACCCAACTAACATGTAGCTTTCCAATTTCTCTAATTTCATTGGGTCAATCTATAACAATATCCAACAACCACGTAATTGTTGTTTAACATTATATCGTGTCATCCACATTTTCAAACTGGTTCTTACTGACCACAACACCATGTATGCGTCAAAATAGAAATCTACTTTTGGGATAGTTTTGTCTTTTTGCCCAAACCATCGTGTAGTCCTTGTTAGAGACGACAGACCCAGGAGGTTCGCTAATGATAATTAAAGTTTGGTGAAAACCTAAAAATATTATATAGTTAATGTTTCAAGGATAATAACTAATTGAACATCCTATTTTGAGAGTCACAGCTTCATATTTCATCTTGTTGAAGATAGAATTATGAATGTTTTTTTGTAGTTTTCTCATGTAAGGGTAGGTTTGCTTTTATACCCCACCATCGTGTAGATCTCTTATTTTTCTTATTTCATATGGTCATCATCTTATTGTAGTCCTCATGAGATTACTAGTTGTTGAACATCATACCTTGTGATTCAGATTTTCACATGATCTTGTTGAACACGACACCAAGTATACATCAACATATATATCTATTTCAAGGATAGTTTTGTCTTCCTAGCCCTCCACTTTATAGTCGTGGTATTTATATCTTTCTGCGGACCGTTTACTCATAAAACTTATTATAAAAGTACTTGTTGTAGTTGAAAGTCTCACTCAATTCGCACTGCCAAATTAATGTATGTTCAAAACCCACATGGGTTATGTTGTTAGAGATTTTTTTTATTATAACTCACATAACAATTGCATAATTTGTCTTGTTGAAGATCATATCATCAATACCCGATCATTGTTTTCTCATATAAGGGTATGTTTGTCTTTCTACACCGCATTCGTGTAGCCACCTTATTTCTCTCATTTCACCTGGTCAGTCGCTAACAGCAGCCATCACCAAAATACTTGTTCTCGAACTTGATCTCCAATCATTTACACTTTTAAGCTTTATCTTGTTGAACATGGCATCATATAAACATCAACATCGTTTTTGAATTTGGGTGTATTCTATTTTTACCCCACGAGTTTATAGACTTGCTATTTATCACTTTTTGCATACTAGCCATCAATAAAAGTACTCGTTGGAAATGATCGCATCAAAATTAAAGTATCGTGAATACCCACATGCATTATAGGTAACTGAACATCATACCTTGTCAATGACAGTTCCACATTTCATCTTGTTGTACATGGGATTATGAATGCCTTCCTTAATGTTTTGTCATACATAGATAGGTTTGTCTTTTTACCCTTACATCATGTACTTTTCCAATTTCTCTGATTTCATGTGATCAATCTCTAACAATATTCATCACCAACATACGTGTTGCATAACATCATATCGTGTAATCCACATTTTCAAACTTGTTCTTGTTGACAACAATGCCTTGTATACTTCGAAATAGATATCCACTTGAGGGATAGATTGGTCTTTTTACACTCACTATCGTGAAGTTCTTGTTGAAGACGATAGAAACACCTAGTTCGCTAATGATAATTAAAATTTGGTGAAAACCCACAAAGATCGTTTAGTTAAAGTCACTAGGATAATAAGTAATCGATCATCGTATCTTGTCACACATTTTCATATTCCATCTAGTTGGAGAGCACTACGAATGACTCGTTATTTTTTCATGTAACGATAGGTTTGTCTTTTTACACCACCACCATAAGGGTAGGTTTGTCTTCCTACACCACCAATGATCTTGTTGGTTAATATCATATTGTGTCATCCACATTTTCAAACTTGTTCTTGTTGATCACAACACCGTGTATACATCGACACAGAAATCAAATTCAGGTGTAGTTTTATCTTTTTACCCTGACCAGCGTATAGCCCTTGTTGGAGACGAGAGACCCGCTAGGTTCGCTAATGATAATTAAAGTTTAGTGAAAACCCACAAACATTATATAGTTAAAGAATTAAGGACAATAACTAAATGAACATCGTATCTTGTCACTCAGAGTTTCATATTCCATCTTATTGAACATGGCATTATGAATGTCTTGTTTTCTCAAGTTAGGGTAGCTTTGTCTTTCTACGTCGTCATCGTGTTGCTCTCCTATTTTTCTTATTTCATATGGACAAGCTCTTATTTTAGCCATCACGAGAGTACTAATTGTTGAACATCTTATCTTTTCATTCACACTTCTACACCATTGTGTTCAACACGACACCATCTATGCATCAAAACAAATATTTATTTCACGGGTAGTTTTGTCTTCCTACCCCCAAAACACTGCATACGTGGTATTTATATCTTTACGCAGACCCTTTTCTCAGGCAACTTATAATAAAAGTACTTGTTGGAGTCTCAAGTCCCACTCAATTCGGATTACCAAATTAAAATATGGTCAAAACCCACAAGTGTTATGTAGTTAGAGTTTCATTAATTACAACTAACAGAACAATGTGTCTTGTCACACACAATCTCACATTTTGACAACAGAACATCGTATCTTGTCATATACAATTTCACATTACGTTTTGTTCAAGATCACATCATGAATACCCTATCATTGTTTTCTCACAAAGGGGTACGTTTGTCTGTCTACCCCGCCTTCGTGCAACCACCATATTTTTCTCATTTCACCTGGTCAATCACCAACATCACCAAAATACTTGTTCACGAACATCATCACCAATCATTCACAATTTTACGCCTTATATTGTTGAACATGGCATCATGTAAACATCAACATCCTTTTTCAGTTCGGGGCTGGTTCTGTGTTTCTACCCCACCGATGCGTAGGCTTGTTATTTATTACTTTTTGCATGTTTTTTCGCATATTAGTCATAAATAAAAGTACTCGTTGAAAACGATCGCAACAAAATTAAAGTATGGAGAATACCCAAACGCATTATATTATTCGAGTTTCAAGTTATAGTAACTGAACATCGTACCTTGTCAATGACACTTTCACATTTCATCTTGTTGTACATGGGATTATGAATGCCCTTATTGTTTTGTCATAGAGGGATAGATTTGTCTTTTTACCCTCCCACCGTGTACTTTTCTAATTTCTCTCATTTCATCTCTACCAATATTCATCACCAACGTACGTGTTGCTGAACAACATATCGTGTCATGGACATTTTCAAACTTTTTGTTGTTAAAGTTTCAATGATTATAACTATCAGAACACTGTCGTGTCATACACAATTTCATATTCTGTCAACAAAACATTGTCTTATCACACACAATTTCACATTTCGTCTTCTTGAAAATGACATCATGAATGCCCTACCATTGTTTTCTAACACAGGGCTACGGTTGTCTTTCTACCCCGCCTTTCAGATAGATACCTTTTTTCTCTCGTTTCGGCTGGTCAATCACTAACAACACCCATCACCAAAATACTTGTTCTCGAACATCCACTCATATCATTTACTCTTTTACGCTTTATCTTGTTGAACATGGCGTCACCCAATAATTGTTAACTAGTTATTGTCTTGTCATACCGGGATAGGTTTGTCTTCTTACCCTACCATAGTATAGCTTTTCAATTTCTCTCATTTCATCTGGTCGATATCTAACAATATCCATCAACCACAAAATTGTTGCTTATCATTATTTCGTGTCATCCACATTCTCAAACTTGTTCTTATTGACCACAACAATACGTATACATCGAAATAGAAATCTACTTCAGGGGTAGTTTTGTCATTTTACCCCAACTATTGTTTAGTCCATGTTTGAGACGAGACCCTCGAGGTTTCACTAATAATAATTAAAGTTTGGTGAAAACCCACAAACATTATGTAGTTAAAGTGTTAAGGACAATATCTAATTGAACATCCTATCTTGACACTCAGAGTTTCATATTCCATCTTGTTGAAGATTAGAATTAGGAATGTCTTGTTGTTTTCTCACATAGTCGTAAATTTGTCTTTCTACTCTGCCATCGTGTAGCTCTCTTATTTTTTTTTATTTCATATGGTCAAGATCTTATTGTAGACAAGACCAGAGAAATAATCATTGAACATCCTATCGAGTGATTCACACTTTCTCACAATTTTGTTCAATACGACACCAAGTATACATCAACACACATGTATTTCACGGGTTGTTTTGTCTTCCCACCCCTCCACTATGTAGTCGTGGTATTTATATCTTTTCGCAGACCCTTTTCTCGTGCAACTTATTATAAAAGTACTTTCAAAGTCGAAAGCCGCACTCAATTCGCACTACAAGATTAAAGAATACTCAAAACCCACATGGGTTATGTTGTTAGAGTTTCATTGATTATAACTAACAGGACATCGTGCCTTGTCATACACATTTTCAAATTCCGTCATCAGAACATCCTGAGTTATCACACACAATTTTATATTCCGTCATGTTGAAGATGACATCATGAACACCCTATCATTGTTTTCTCACAAAGGGGTATGTTTGTGTTTCTACTCCCCCTTACTGTAGCCACCTTATTTCTCTCTTTTCGGCCGGTCAACCAACAACAACAACCATCAAACATCATCTCCTATCCATTCACACTTGTGCGTTTTATCTAGTTGAATATGGCGTCAAATAAACAACAACATCCTTTTTCAGTTCGGGGGTAGTATTGTGTTTCTACCCCACCGATGTGTAGACTTGCTATTTATTATTTTTCGCATACTAGCCATCAATAAAAGTACCGGTTGGAAACTATCACATCAAAATTAAAGTGTGGTGAATACCCACATGGGTTGTGTTGTTAAAGTTTAATTTATTATAACTAACAGAACATTGTGTCTTGCTGAAGATGATATAATGAATAGCCTATCATTGCTTTCTCACATAAGGGCATGTTTGTCTTTTTGCCCCAACTTCGTGTAGCCACCCTATTTGTCTCATTTCGCCGAATCAATCACCAACAACAGCCATCACCAAAATACATGTTCTCGAACATCATCTGCCATCACCACTTTATATTGTAAGAGTTTCAAGTTATAAGTAACTTAATATCGTACCTTGTCAATGATACTTCCACATTTCATCTTGTCATAAATGGCATTATGAATGCCTTTCTTATTGTTTTGTCATACGAGGATAGGTTTGTCTTTTTACCCTGCCACCATGTACCTTTCCAATTTCTCTCATTTCATCCGGTCAATCTCTAACAATATCCATCACCAAACGTACGTCTTGCTTAACATCATGTCGTGTTATACACATTTTCAAACTTGTTCTTGGTGACCACAATACCTTGTATACATCGACATAGATATCTACTTCAGGGGTGGTATTTTCTTTTAAACCCCACCATCGTGAAGTCCTTAATGGAGAAGATAGACCTGCTTAGTTCGCTAATAATAATTAAAGTTCGGTAAAAACACCCAAACATTATATAGTTAGAGTAATAAGTAACTAAACATCGTATCTTGCACTCACACTTTCATATTTCATCTGATTGAAGATGGCAATATGAATGGCTTCCTGTTTTCTCATGTAAGGATAGGTTTGTCTTTTAAACACCACCATCAGGGTAGTTTGTCAATGTTCTTGTTGCTTCATATCATATTGTGTTATCAATATTCTCACACTTGTTCTTGTTGACCACAACGTGTATACATCGACATAGATATCTACTTCAAAGGTATTTTGTTTTTTAAACCCTAACATCTTGTAGTCTTTATTGGACACGAGAGACCCGCTAAGTTTGCTAATGATGTGAAAACTCACAAACATCATATAGATAGAGTTTCAAGTATAATAAGAAACTTAACATCATATCTTATCATTCACACTTTTATATTTCATATTGTTGAAGATGGCATTATGAGTAGCTTGTTGTTTTCTAACGTAAGGGTAGGTTTGTCATTTTACCCCACCACCCTATAGTTTTCCTATTTTTCTTATTTTATATGGTCACATAGTTATCAAAGACATTTGTATTTCATCTTATCGTAAATTGCATTATTAATGCACATTATTGTTTTTTTATACAGGGATAGGATTGTCATTTTACCCAGATGTCGTGTAGCACTCGCATTTCTCTCATTTCAGTTATTTAATCTCTAACAAAATCCACAACCAATGTACTTCTGGCTCAACAATACATAGTATCATCCACATTTTCACACTTGTTCTTGTTGACCACAACAACATGCATATATCGACATAGATATCTCTTCTAAGGGTAGTTTTACCATTTTACCCCTACCATCATGTAGTGCTCGTTGGAGATGAGAGACAGACTAAATTCATTAATGAAAATTAAAGCTTGGTGAAAATCCCCAAACATATTATATAGTTAGAGTTTAAAAGATAATAAATAACTTATCGTATCTTGTCACTCACACTTTCATATTTCATCTTGTTGGTTCAAAGATGGCATTATGAATGTGTTGTTTTCAAACATAATGATTGGTTAGTCATTTAACCCCGCCATCGCGTAGCTCTCCTATTTTTCTTATTTCATATGATCAACCTCTTATTGTAGTTATCACGAGAGTACTAGTCGTTGAACATCATACCATGTGATTCACACTTCCACATGATCATGTTGAACACGACTCCAATGAATATAGCAACATACATATCTAATTTCAAGGGGAGTTTTGTCTTCCAATCCCACCACTCTATACTCATGGTATTTATATATTTCTGCAAACCCTTCTCTCATGCAACTTATTATAAAAGTACTTGTTCGAGTCGAAAGTCCCACGAAATTGGCACCACCAAATTAAAGTATGTTAAAAACCCACATGCGTAAGGTAATTTGAGTTTCACTGATTATAATTAACAGAACATTGTGTCTTGTCATACACAATTTCAAATTCCGTCAATAGAACATCGTGTCTTTTAACAGACAATTTCACATTCTGTCTTGTTGAAGTTGATATCATGAATACCCTTTCATTGTTTTCTCACATAAGGTTAGGTTCGTCATTCTACCAAGCATTAGTGTAGCCACCTTATTTCTCTCATTTCGCTAGGTCAATCACTAACACCCACCATCAACAAAGTACTTGTTCTCGGACATCATCTCCTATCATTCACACTTTTATGCTTTATCTTGTTGAACATGGCGTCATGTAAACATCAACATCGTTTTACAGTTCGGGGGTAGTTTTGTATTTTTAACCCACTGGTGTATAGACTTGTTTATCACTTTTTGCATGTTTTTTTGCATACTAGTCATCAATAAGAGTACTCGTTGGAAACAATCGCATCAAAATTAAGGTATGGTGAATACCCACGCGTTATATTGTTAAACTTTCAGGTTATAACTTAACATGGTTTCTTGTCAATGACACTTCCATATTTCATCTTGTGGTACATGGCATTATAAATGCCTTATTGTTTTGTCATACAAGAATGGGTTTGTGTTTTTACCCTGCCACCGTTTACCTTTCTAATTTCCCTCAATTCATTTGGTTAATCTCTAACAATATCCATCACAAACGTAAGTGTTGGTTAACATCATATCGTGCAATCTACATTTTCAAACTTGTTCTTGTTGACCACAATGCCTTTTATACCTCGACATAGATATCTACTTCAAGGGTAGTTTTCGCTTTTTACCCCCACCATCGTGAAGTCCTTGTTATTAGAGACAATAGACCTGCTTAGTTCGCTAATGATAATTAAAGTTTGGTGAAAACCCACAAACATCGTATAGTTAGAGTTACAACGATCATAAGTAACTGAACATTGTATCTTGTCACTCACACTTTCATATTCCACCTGGTTGAAGATGGCATTATAAATGGATTTATGTTGATTTCTTATATAAGGATAGATTCGTCTTTTTACACTACCAACATAAGGTTGGGTTTGTCGATGTCTAGTTGCTTAAATCATATTGTGTCATCAACATTTTCACAATTGTTCTTGTTGACGACAATTTCGGTGTTCGTGAAATTGACATCATGAATACCTTATCAATGTTTTCTCACACAGGGGTACGTTTGTCTTTCTACCCTGCCTCGGTGTAGCCAACTTATTTTTCTTATTTCACCTAGTCAGTCACTCACAGTTTCATATTTCATCTTTTTGAAGATGGCAATATGAATGTCTAGTCGTTTTCTCACATAAGGATAGGTTTGCCATTCTACCCTGCCATCGTTTAGCTCACCTATTTTTTTTTATTTCATAAGGCCAAGCTCTTATTGTAGCCATGACCAGAGTACTAGCCGTTGACCATCTTATCTTGTGATTCACACTTCTACACGATCTTGCCGAACACGAAAACATCTATGCATCAACAGACATATCTATTTCAGGGGAAGTTTTATCTTCTTATACCTCCACTCTGTAGTCGTGGTATTTATATCTTTTCGCAGACCCTTTTCGCTTGCAACTTATTATAAGAGTACTTGTTGGAGTCAAAAGTCACACTCAATTCGCATTACCAAATTAAAGTATGCTCAAAACCCACATCGTTTATGTTGTTAGAGTTTCATTAATTAAAACTAACAGAACATTGTGTTTTGTCACAAACTTTTAGATTTTGTCAACAGAATATCGTGTCTTGTCACACAATTTCACATTCTGTCTTGTTGAAGATGACATCATGAATACCCTATTATTGTGTTCTCACACATGGATACCTTTGTTTTTCTATCACGCCTTCGAGTATCCACCTTATTTCTCTCGTTTCGCCTGATCAATCACTAACAGCAGCCATCACCATAATACTTGTTTTCGAACACCATCTCTTATCGCTCACACTTTTACGCTTTATCTTGTTGAAAATGATGACACACAATACATGTTGCCTTGTTATTGTGTTGTCACATCGGGATATGTTTGTCTTCTTACCAAACCAACATGTAGCTTTCCAATTTCTCTAATTTCATCGGGTCAATCTCTAACAATATCCAACAACCACGTAATTGTTGTTTAACATTATATTGTGTCATCAACATTTTCAAACGGGTTCTTACTAACCACAACACCATGTATACGTCAAAATAGAGATCTACTTTTGGGGTAGTTTTGTCTTTTTACGCAGACCATTGTGTAGTCCTTGTTGGAGACGAGAGACCCTAGAGGTTCGCTAACGATAATTAAAATTCTGTGAAAACCCACAAACATTATATAGTTAATGTGTGTGGCAATAATAACTAATTGAACATCCTATCTTGACACTCACAACTTCATATTTCATCATGTTCAGATAGAATTATGAAAGTATTATTGTTGTTTTCTCATGTAAGGGTAGGTTTGTCTTTATACCCCGCCATCGTGTCGATCTTTTATTTTTCTTATTTTATATGGTCATCCTCTTATTGTAGTGATCACGAGAGTACTAAATGTTGAACATCATACCTTGTGATTCATACTTCAATATGATATTGTTGAATACAACACCATGTATACATCAGCATAGATATCTATTTTAAGGGTAGCTTTGTCTTCCTACCCCTCCACTTTGTAGTCGTGGTATTTATATCTTTCTGCAGACCCTTTTCTCTTGAAACGTATTACAAAAGTACTTGTTGAAGTCGAAAGTCCAACTCAATTCGCACTACCAGATTAAAGTATGGTCAAAACCCATATGGGTTATTTTGATAGAGTTGCATTGATTATAACAAACAGAACATTGTTTCTTGTTACACACAATTTCATGTTCCATTAACAGAACATCGTGTCTAGTCACACACAATTTAATATTTTGTCTTGTTAAAGATAACATCATGAATACCCTATCATTGTTTTCTCACCTAAGAGTCGGTTTGTCTTTCAACCTCGCCTTCATGTAGCCACCTTATTTCTCTCATTTCGCCCGATTAATCACTAACAACAGCCATCACCATAATACGTGTTCTTGAACATCATCTCCTACCATTCACACTTTTACGCTTTATCTTGTTAAACATGGCGCCATATAAACATGAGCATCCTTTTTCAGTTCGGGGTAGTTTTATGTTTTTACCCCACCGGTGAGTAGACTTGCTATTTATCACTTTTTGCATACTAGCCATCAATAAAAGTACTCATAAAAAATGATCGCATCAAAATTAAAGTACAGTGAATACCCACATGGGTTATATTGCTAAAGTTTCAAGTAATAGGTAATCATACCTTGTCAATGACACTTCTATATTTCATATTGCTTTACATGGGATTATGAATGTCTTTCTTATTGTTTTGTCATATAGGGATAGGTTTGTCTTTTTACCCTACCACCAGGTACTTTTCCAATTTCTCTCATTTCATGTTATAAATTTATAACAATATTCATCACCAACGTACATGTTGCTTAACATCATATCGTGTCACCCAAATTTTAAAACTTGTTCTTATTGACCACAATGCCTTGTATACATCGAAATAGATATCTACTTGAGGGGTAGTTTTGTCCTTTTTACCCTCACTATTGTGAAGTCCTTGTTGGAGACGATAGACCCGCTTAGTTCGCTAATGATAATTAAAATTTGGTAAAAACCCACAAACAAGGTTTAGTTAGAGTTAGAAGGATAATAAGTAGTTGAACATCGTATCTTATCACACAATTTCATATTCCATCTGGGTAAAGATGGCACTATGAATGACTTGTTATTTTTTCAAGTGGTGATAGGTTTGTATGTTACACCACCACCATAAGGTTAGGATTGTCTTTCTATACCACCAATGTTCTTGTTGGTTAATATTATATTGTGTCATCAACATTTTCAAACTTGTTCTTGTCATCACAAAAATACTTGTTCTCGAACATTATCTCCTATCATTCACACTTTTACGCTTTATCTTGTTAAACACGGCGTCATATAAACATCAACATCCTTTTTGAGTTTGGGTGTAGTTTTGTGTTTTTACCCCACCGGTGTGTACACTTGCTATATATCACTTTTGCACACTAACCATCAATAAAAGTACTCCGTGGAAACGATCACATCAAAATTAAAGTATGGTGAATACCCACATGCGTTATATTGTTAAAGTTTCAAGTTATAGGAAACTGAACGTCGTACCTTGTCAATGACACTTCCACCTTTCATCTTGTTGTTCATGAGATTATTAATGTCTTATTGTTTTGTCCTACATGGAGAGGTTTGCCTTTTTACCCTGCCAACGTGTACTTTTCCAATTTCTCTCATTTCATCTGGTCAATCTCTAACAATGTTCATCACCAACGTATGTGTTGCTTAACATCATATCGTGTCATCCACATTTTCAAACATCTTGCTGACTGCAATGCCTGGTATACATCAAAATAAATATCTACTTGAGGGGTAGTTTTGTCTTTTTACCCTCACTATTATGAAGTCCTTTTTGGAGACAATAGACTCGCTTAGTTCCCTAATGATAATTAAAATTTGGAGAAAACCCACAAACATCGTTTAGTTAGATTTATAAGGATAATAAGTAATTGAACATCGTATCTTGTCACACATTTTCATATTTCATCTGGTTGAAGATGGCACTATGAATAACTTGTTATTTTTTCAAGTGATGATAGGTTTGTCTTTTACACCACCACCATAAGGGTAGGATTGTCTTTCTACACGACCAATGTTCTTGTTGGTTAATATTATATTGTGTCATCAACATTTTCAAACTTGTTCTTGTTGACCACAATAGCATTGACACATCGTCATAGAAATCATATTCAGGGGTAGTTTTGTCTTTTTACCCAGACCATCGTATAGTCCTTGTCGAAGACGAGACATCAACTAGGTTCGCTAATGATAATTAAAGTTTAGTTAAAACTTACAAACATTATATCGTTAAAGTTTCAAGGACAATACCTAAATGAACATCGTATCTTGTCACTCACAGTTTGATAATCCATCTTGTTGAAGATGGCATTATGAATGTCTTGTTGTTTTCTCATGTAAGGGTTACTCTTGTCTTTCTACCCCGGCATCATGTAGCCACCTTATTTCTCTCATTCTGCCTGATCAATCACCATCAGCAGCCATCACCGAAATGCTTATTCTCGAATATCATCTTCTATCATTCACACTTTTAAGCTTTACCTTGTTGAACATGGCGTCATGTAAACCAGCATCATTTTTCTGTTCTGGGTTAGTTTTCTGTTTTAATCACACTGATGTGTGGACTTGCCATCTATTACTTTTTGCATGTTTTTCACATACTAGACATCAATAAAAGTACTCGTTGGAAACAATCGCATCAAAATTAAAGTATGGTGAATACCCACATGGGTTATCTTGTTAGCATTTCATTGATTATAACTAAAAAAACATTGTGTCTCGTCACACAATTTCACATTCAATCAACATAACAGTGTGTCTTATCACACACTCTTTCACATTCCGCCTTGCTGAAATGACATCAAGAATACCCTACAATTGTTTTCTCACATAGGGGTATGTTTGTCTTTCTACCCCGTCTTCGTGTAGCCACCTTATTTTTCTCATTACAACTGGTCAATCACCAACAGCAGCAATCACCAAAATACTTGTTCTCAAACATCATCTCCTATCATTCACACTTTTACGCTTTATATTGTTGAACATGGGGTCATGTAAACATCAATATCCTTTTTAGGTTCGAGGGTGGTTTTGGGTTTTTACCTCACCGATATGTAGACTTATTACTTTTCGCATATTTTTTCGCAAACTAACCATCAACAAAAGTACTGGTTAGAAACGATCGCAACAAAATTAAAGTATGGTGAATACCCACATGTGTTATATTGTTAGAGTTTCAAGTTATTGGTAACTGAACATCGTACCTGGTCAATGACACTTCCACATTTCATCTTGTTGTACATGGAATTATGAATAACTTTCTTATTGTTATGTCATACAGGGATAGGTTTGTCTTTTTACCCTGCCACCGTATGCTTTTTCAAATTCTCTCATTTCATCTAAACAATCTCTAACAATATTCATCACCAACATACGTCTTGCTTAACATCACATCGTGTCATCCACATTTTCAAACTTGTTCTTGTTGATCATAATGCGTTATATACATCGAAATAGATATCTACTTGAGGGGTACTTTTGTCTTTTTACCTTCACTATCGTGAAGTCCTTGTTGGAGACAATAGACCCGCTTAGTTCTCTAATGATAATTAAAATTTGGTGAAAACCCACAAACATCGTTTAGTTGGAGTTTCAAGGATAATAAGTAATTGAACATCGTATCTTGCCACATATTTTCATATTTGATCTCGTTGAAGACGGCACTAAGAAGAACTTGTTATTTTTTCATGTAACGATGGGTTAGTCTTTTTACACCATGACCATAAGGGTAGGTTTGTCTTTCTACACCACCAATGTTCTTGTTGGTTAATATCATATTGTGTCATCCACATTTTCAAACATGTTCTTGTTGACCACAACACCATGTATACATCGACATAGAAATCAAATTCAGGGGTAGTGTTGTCTTTTTACCCCGACCATCGTATAGTCCTTGTTGGAGACGAGAGACCCACTAGGTTCGCTAATAATAATTAAAGTTTAATGAAAATCTACAAATATTATATAGTTAAAGTTTTTAGGACAATAACTAAATGAATATCGTAGCTAATCACTCAATTTCATATTTCATCTTGTTGAAGATGGCAATAAGAATGTCTTGTTGTTTTCTCACGAAAGGGTATGTTTGTCTTTCTACCTAGCCATCGTGTAGCTATCCTATTTTTCTTATTTCATACGTACAAGTTGTTATTGTAGCTATCACGAGAGTACTAGCTGTTAAACATCTTATCTTGTGATTTACACTTCCACACCATCTTTTTGAACCCGGCCCCATCTATGCATCAAAATACATATTTATTTCACGGGTAGTTTTGTCTTCCTACCCCAAAACTTTGTAGTCATTGTATTTATATTTTTTGGCAGACCCTTTTCTCATGCAACTTATAATAAAAGTATTTGTTGGAGTCGAAAATCAAAACTCAATTTGCATTACCAAATTAAAATATCCTCAAAACCCACGTATTATGTTGTTAGAGTTTCATTGATTATAACTACCAAAACATTGTCTTGTCATACACAATTTCACATTCCGTCAACAGAACATTGTGTCTTGTCCAGGGTTACCGGAAGCGCCTAGCTAAAAGGGGAAGCGCGCTTCGGAAGCGCGAAACGTCGCGCTTCCGAAGCGTGGGGGGAAGCGTCCCCCTTTTTTGGGAAGCGCACTTCCCTTTAATGGGGGACGTGTTTCCCTTTAATGGGGGACACGCTTCCCTTTAATGGGAAGCACGCTTCCCATCACGCTTCCCCCTCGCTTCCCCCACGCTTCCCCTCGCTTCCTCCGTTTTTTTTTCAATTTTTTTGTATTTTTTATTTTTATTTTTTTTGCTTCCCCCTCGCTTCCGAGACTCTTCCTAGGTCGCTTCCGAGACGCTTCCTAGGTCGCTTCCGAGATGCTTCCTAGGTCGCTTCCGAGACGCTTCCTAGGTCGCTTCTGAGACGCTTCCCGAATCGATCCTAAGTGGTCCCACGCTTCCCCGCTTCCTAAAATTTTGAAAGTGCCTCGCTTCCCGCTCCCGCTTCTTCAACTGGCAACCATGGTCTTGTCACACAATTTCACATTTTGTCTTGTTGAAGATGACATCATGAATACCCTATCATTGTTTTCTGACACAGGGCTACGTTTGTCTTACTACCCCGCCTTCATGTAGATACCTTATTTCTCTCGTTTCGCGCAGTCAATCACGAACAACAGCCATCAGCAAAATATTTGTTCTCGAACATCAATTCTCATCATTCACACTTTTACGCTTAATCTTGTTGAACATGGCGTCACCCAATAATTGTTGCCTTGTTAAAAGTACTTGTCATACCGGGATAGGTTTGTCTTCTTACCCTGCCATGTAGCTTTCTAATTTCGCTCATTTCATAATGTCGAACTCTAACAATATCCATCAACCACGGAATTGTAGCATAACATTATATCATGTCATCCACATTTCAAACTTGTTCTTATTGACCACAACACCATGTATACATCAACATATAAATCAAATTCAGTAGTAGTTTTGTCGTATAGTGCTTGTGTACAAGAGACCCGCTAAGTTCGCTAATGATAATTAAAGTTTAGTGAAAACCCACAAACATTATATAGATAAAGTGTTAAAGACAATAACTACTTGAGCATCAAATAAACATCAGCATCATTTTTCAGTTCGGGGGTAGTTTTGTGTTTTTACCACACAGATGTGTAGACTTGCTATTTATTACTTTTCGCATACTAGCCATCAATAAGAGTACTCGTTGAAAATGATCGCATCAAAATTAAGGTATGGTTAATACCCACATGGGATATTTTTCTCATTTTGTACGATAAATCTTTAAAAATGGCTATCACCAACATAGTTGTTGTTGAACATCATATTGTGTCATTCACACCTTTGCGCATGTTCTAATTGAACACAACACAGTGTACACACCGACATAGTTTTGTTTCTCATGGCTAGTTTTCTTTTTTTACCCCATAATTGTATAGGTGTACTACTTATAAAAGTACTTGTTGGATGAGGGGCAAAGAAAACACAATTAGTATTCTTAGAAATACTAAACAATGACTAAACATCAGTCAAAATCAAATTGCAGCCCTTTTAGATTCAGTGTAATAAATTGTATTGCTAACATTTCCAATAATCTTCTTTAGAAAACTAAGAATTGCAGTTTAACCATCCGCCTTGCCTCCATCACTTCCGACCCATAACAATCATTAACTGTAATGATATGATATTCTTCTACTCCAAATTGTCTTTATATCGGGCTAGAAAATATTTGATCAATAGATACCTATCGTTAAAAACAACTACATAATATTCTTCTACTCCAAGTAGTCCTCATATGGGGCTTGAAAATATCCAATCTACACAAATCCCTGCCTCTGACTAACAAAAACTTCCTACATCATGCACATGCTTTACTAGAATTGGAATTGGGGTACTGTGCAGATAGTCAAGGGCAACTAAAGATGACCTGCATGACCCTGGAGCATGAGTTGTAGCGGGCGTATGTGCATGGTATGTGGTGTTATGTATGTTTTGCTCTGTGCATAAGATCAACTTTCATTATATTTGAAATTTGATACTTTGGCAGCAACCAATCCTTGATAAAATGCACAACATATAAATCAGGAAAAAGCACCTTCTTTTTAACAAAGAAGTGAACTTAACTGTCATGAGCTGCGTATTTTACACGCTCATACAACTTCAGTTTCTTGGAAATGCCCAAGCATGTGTATTCTCATAGCAGGGAGAAAAATATTCTCTGCACATAATGACTGGCATCTCAGACATAATCAGCCAACTCAGCAACCACTAACCATGCAATCAAAATGATAACGTATAACCTGGTTTAGAGCAGGTCAAGCACAGAGCCAATTCAGACTGATCAAGCCTTAAGGCTACACACTCTTGCACGTAAAGCTACCAGATAAAAGGCACTTTGATTTGCTTTCTCAATCAGGCTTGCCAAATGGACATGCACCAGACACTATTATAACAGATAATACCATGAGAATGGTAACGACCCTTCAGCTGATAGCAGTTTTACTGACCATGATATCACATTCAATCCAATAAATATCATTCTTAGTATAGATAAATAGAACATTTGATAAAGGCACTCATAATAGTGTAATAAAATGAAGTTAGACAATGATGTGTTAAACACTAGGTAGAGAATTTGATCTCCAATGACCAAAATTTTCAGAAAAAAACCTGATAAGCTTTCCTGTTTAAGAAAATCAAGTTTAAGAGGCAAGGGTAAACTATAAACAACCCAATAAAATCATGTTAAACATAGATTGAATCAAAAGATTCCAATAGCATGCATGTGAATAAGCAATTCTGCAGAACCCAGTAAATTCTAATTCAAAAAGGAAACTAATTTTGAGTTTCACTGACATACCAACTGGTGCTAATAAGGAATAGTGTGAAACTTACTACCATTTCGGCATGCATTTCACAGCCTAGTTGTCATATTGTATGACTGCATAAAGATCGCTTGTTCCTGGAAATTTTGTATCAGTAAGTGGCATTATTTTCAAAATGGAACATTACTGGAACTGCCAGTGAGTGTAAAAAATGCATTTGTTAGAAACTATTTTCACATGATAGCTTTTTCTTGAGAAAAAACATTATATAGCCCAGAGCCACCCAGAACTTCCATATAAATTGGTCAAAAAGACTGTGACCAAAAAGCCTCACCCAAACAGTGTTAATGGCTTATTCTTTTCTAATGATCAAGAGATGAACCAGAATTTACAAACCCATATTTCAATCTCACATGGCTAAAATGCCTAGGGTTAGCTAACCACACCAAACAAGGATTCAGACAAAAATACAAAAAATATAATAAAGATAATGACACATACATACATACATACGTGGATACATACATGCATACATACACATATATACATATATATACAAACTCCACATGAGGCCATGATAAAAAGAAACGAGCATCTCATCTTCATGACCATGCAAAGGTGTCTGAGTGCCTTACTGAAGTTACCCTAGATGGCAAAGATTCCTTTTCATGTTCTATCACTCCATCCAAAGTGATTTTCTATGTCCAAAGACCGAGTAGGTGTTAATGTGCATTGTGGTAGATAATTCTATTTGTTTGGGATATCAAAATGCAGATGTTGACCCAGGTTAACTAGAAGGGCCCACTGTCTAGTTTGTCAGGATCATCGGGTTTCACAACAGTTTTAACACTTCTCATCCAATATTCACTCAAATTACTAACGCAATCATATTGGTCAACTCAAAATCAGTTTCAACATAAAAGAAAGATGGAAAACGTTTTAGACCAGTCTACATTCTCCAAATCCATTAGGCAGCAAACTCAGATTCAACAAAATGAATCAATAAAGATAAAGGAGAAAAGGAACCGACCTAAGGATCCATGGCAGGCAAATCCACACCCTTCTTCAAATTGATAAATAGCTGCCCATCATAAACCTCACGAAGGAACTGCCTGGTCAGATAAATATTTTGAAGGGTTAGAATCGACAAACAAGAAAGCATCCAAGACTATCTTAACAACTAAATGAATTTACAAAAGCGTGTCAACTTCACAGACAACACATACATCACTTAACCCAGAACTTCTTTGAAGAGAACATGCAAAATCTAAAACACAAAGAACCCTACAATTCACCAATGGAAACAACCTCGCTTGAGTACAAATCATTCCAAAAGAAGATCGAAACAATAGATCATGAATTTCCTACACGAATTCGACTACAATCAAGAAAGGCGTTTGGGGGTGCGTATGCTAAAAACAAATGGATCGGGAAAAAAGAAAATAACAAACGATCAAACCGTCTTACTCGGAGAGATACACCGTCTGGCACTCCGCTGCACCAATCTCACGCGTCCCCGCGTTCTCCTACCTCAACTTGGCACCAATCTCATGCGTCCCCGTGTCCTCCTGCCTCAACGAGCAAGAAACCACGCTGAGATCAAAACCATCGCACACTAGATCCACAAAAACCAAAACCGGAGTAAGAAAAAATGAAAATCGAAATAAAAAGGCAGGCAAACGCAGCTAAACTCATAAGCGGGCTCGTGTACGCTCAGAAGGCGAACCCAGAGAGAACGAAGAAGATGTTGAGATCAAACGGGACGCGATCGACCTCCCTCTCTGCACATTCCCAGGAATCCGCCGTCCGGTCGGGTTCCTTTCGCAAGAAGAAACACACCACGCAGCTCCGCAGCCTAGAATTCGCGTACAACGAAGGAGATCTAGAGACGAATCGCCTCGATTCGACGATCATCGCCGAGCTCTGAGCGTGGAGAGGGGAGCGGAAGGGAAGCAGAAGCCTCGCGGGAACGGAGACGAGAGTCGGCAGACGACGAAGGACGCAGACGGCGAGATTAGGGCTTCGAATGGACCAAGAATCTCAGATCGTCTCTGGTTCTCGAGGGGAAAGGGGGAGGACGACGATGCGCTCAGCGGGAGCTTCGAGAAACGTCGATGTTCTGGTTCTGGTTCTGGTTCTTGTTCTTGGATTAGAGAGTGAAAGAGCCAAGAGGTAACGCAACGAGTTTTAAATCTGGCTTGCGGATGGCGGTTGGCACTTGGCGGGAGTACTTGCTTAATAAAGGCTTTTAATTGGGCGGAATTTATAATTTTGTCATTATCAAGAAAACCCGTAATTGCGTATCGAGTACGCTTTAGGTGTAAACTCTGGTGCGGGTATGGATCGAATGAAATCGGTACTAATGTGGGTTGAAGAAAGCCTTTTTTAGGCCTGTCTCGGACGGATCCAATCAGATTTGGATCAGGACAGAAAATAATGGTGCTGAGCATAGTGACTAAACGCTTTTTTGGGTAAATATCGGCAGCCACTTTCTCGTGATAAAAATCAACTTTTCTTCCTTACATTTTTTGAAAAAAATGGTAATTTTTTTACTTAAAAATTAAAAGCGAGTTTTTTTTATTGCAAAGAATACCATATATGACAATTTTAGTTTATGGAGTTTTGATCATAAAATATTAGTCAGCCTCACAAATTTTTTATTGCAGAATTAGTAATTTAGTTTTTTCATGTCATTTCGTATTGTACAATTCTTTGGTTGTGCGGTCATTTACCTGAGGCGCAGGCGAGAAGAACTAAAAAATATTATGTGGCAATCAGAAATGACACATGTTAAAGCTATTAAAATAATATTAAAAAATAAAATTATGCATTCTTTTTATATTTATTACAAATAGCCAATTCAAGCCTTCAGCATATCGATTTTATGCGGATAAGAATACGCACTAGTACTGAACTCTTAACCCGTCCTGACCAATTGCTATTGAGCAACTATAAAAAAATATTTTAGCTATATAATGTTTGCGGGTTTTAACTAAGCTTTAACTATATAATGTTTGTGGGTTGAAATGCCTTGTATACATCAAAATACATATCCACGTGAGGGGTAGTTTTGCCTTTTTACACCGACTTTAGTGAAGTTTTTGTTGGAGATGATAGACCCGCTTAATTTGCTAATGATAATTCAAATTTGGTGAAAACCCAGAAACATCATTTAGTTAGAATTACAAGGATAATAAGTAATTGGACATCGTATCTTGTCACACATTTTCATATTCCATCTGGTTAAAGATGGCACTCTGAATGACTTGTTATTTTTTTAAGTAATGATAGGTATGTCTTTTACACCACCACCATAAGGGTAGGATTATCTTTCTACACCACCAATGTTCTTGTTGCTTAATATTATATTGTGTCATCCACATTTTCAAACTTGTTTTTGTTAACCACAACACCATTTATCCATCAACTTAGAAATCATGTTCAAGGATCGTCTTGTCTTTTTACCCCGACCATCGTATAGTTCTTGTTGGAGATGAGAGACCCGCTAAGTTTACTAATGATAATTAAAGCTTAGTTAAAACCCACAAACATTATATAGTTAAAGTTTTAAGGACAATAATTAAATGAACATCGCATCTTGTCACTCACAGTTTCATATTCCATCTTGTTGAAGATGGCATTATGAATGTCTTGTGATTTTTTCACGTAAGGGTAGGTTTGTCGTTCTACGCCAACATCGTGCAACTCTAATTTTTCTTCTTTTATATAAACAAGTTGTTATTGTAGCCATCGGGAGAGTACTAGTTGTTGAACATCTTATCTTGTGATTCATAGTTCCACACCATCTTGTTGAACACAACACCATCTATGCATCAACATACATATTTATTTCACCGGTAGTTTTGTCTTCCTACCCTAAAAATATGTAATCGTGCTATTTATATCTTTTTACACAACCATTTATCGTGCAACTTATAATAAAAGTACTTGTTGGAGTCGAACGTCACACTCAATTCGCATTACCAAATTAAATGTGCTCAAATCCCACATGGGTTATGTTGTTAGAGTTTCATTACTTATGACTAACAGAACATTGTGTATTGTCACACACAATTTCACATTCCGTCAACAGAACATCATATCGTGTCACACACAATTTCAAATTTTGTCTGATTCAAGATCACATCATGAATACCCTATCATTGTTTTCTCACATAGGGTTATGTTAGTCTTTCTACCCCGCCTTCGTGTAGCCACCTCATTTCTCTCATTTCGCTCGGTCAATCGCCAACCACAACCATCAGCAAAATACATGTTCTCAAACATCATCTCCTATCATTCACACTTTTACAATTTCTATTGTTGAATATGGCGTCCTGTAAACCAACATTCCTTTTCAGTTTCTGGATAGTTTTGTGTTTTTACCCCTTCGATGTGTAGACTTGATATTTATTAATTTTTGCATGTTTTTAGCATATTAGACATCAATAAAACTACGTATTGAAAATGATCCCATCAAAATTAAAGTACGGTGAATACCCACGTGAGTTATGTTGTTAGAGTTTCCTTAATTATAACTAACGGAACATTATGCCTTGTCACGCACAATTTCACATTCAGTCAACAAAACATCATGTCTTGTCACACACAATTTTACTTTCTGTCTTGCTAAAGATGACATCATCAATACCCTATCATTGTTTTCTCACATAGAGGTATGTTTGTCTTTCTACCCCACCTTCGTGTAGCCACCTTATTTTTCTCATTTCACCTAGTCAATCACCAACAGGAGCCATCACCAAAATACGTGTTCTCGAACATCATCTCCTATCATTCACACTTTCACGCTTTATCTTGTTGAACATAGTGTCACATAACATCATCATCCTTTTTCAGTTTGGGGGTGTTTTTGTGTTTTTACCCCACTGATGTGTACACTTGTTATTTATCACTTTTTGCATGTATTTTCACAAACTTGCCATCAATAAAAGTACTCATTGTAAACGATCGCATCAAACTTAAAGTATGGTGAATACACACATGCATTATATTGTTAGATTTTAAGTTATATGTAACTGAACATCATACCTTGTCAATGACACTTCCACAATTCATCTTATTGTACATGGGATTATGAATGTCTTTCCTAATGTTTTGTCATACAAGGATAGGTTTGCCTTTTTACACTGTCATCGTATACTTTTCCAATTTTTCTCATTTAATCTAAGCAATCTCTAACAATATTCATCACCAACGTATGTGTTGCTTAACAGCATATCGTGTCATCCATATTTTCAAACTTGTTTTTGTTGACCACAATGCCTTATATACATTGAAATAGATATCTACTTGAGTGGTAGTTTTGTCTTTTTACCCTCACCATCGTGAAGTCCTTGTTGGAGATGATAGACCCGCTTAGTTCGCTAATGACAATTAAAATTTGGTGAAAACCCACAAACATTGTTTGGTTAAAGTTACAAGAATAATAAGTAATTGAACACTACAAGAAAAACTCCAAATAGCGACGGATATTGGCGATAGATTTTTTCGGTCGCCCATTAGCGACGGCTTAGCGAGAGCAAAATATTTGTCGCTACCATTCAAATTATTTATGAAATTAGCGACGAAAATTAGTCTGACGCTAATCCGTCGCTACCTAACGACGGATTAGAGACGTACCAATTTTGTCGCTACTCCGTCCCACAGTTGCGACAGAATAGGCGATGCATTTTGCTATCGCTAATCCGTCGCTAAATTTTCCACAAATCCCTAATTCGAGTCACTTTTCCATTTCTTTTCTCTGTTGTCGGCCATCGAGCTCTCATCGGTCGCCCTCCCGTCGACCTACCGTCGGTTGCCCGCCTCCCCACGACCTCTCGTTGACCGCCTGCCGCCCCACGACCTCCCATCGACCACCCGCCACCCCGCATCCTCCCATCGCCCACCCGTCGGTCGTCGTCCTCTCGTCCGACAACCGGAGGTGACCCCGCACCCCTCTTCTTCACCTTCCTCTTGGTCCCACCCCTCTCACTCTCTTTCGAGTTTCCGGAAGGCCGGCAACCCGAAACAGTGCCCTCCCCTCTCTCAGTTTCGTTGTCGGGAGGTCGGTGGCCCCCTACCGCGTCTCTCGCCCCCTCACTCTCTTTCGAGTTGTCGGAGGGTCGGCAACCCCTGCCATTCCCTCCCCTCTCTCTGTTTCGGTTTGCCGGAGGGTGGGTTATTCAAAACAGTGCCCTCCTCTCTCTCTGTTTCATTGTCGGAAGGCCGACACGAGGCTGGTGGCCCCCTGCCGCGTCTCTCGCCCCCTCACTCTCTTTCGGGTTGCCAGAGGGTTGGCAACCCCTGTCGTGCCCTCCCCCTCTCTCTTTTTCGTTGCGGGGAGGTTGGTGCCCCCCTACTGCGCCTCTCGCCCCCCTTACTCTCTTTCGGCTTGCCGGAGGGCCGACAACTCCTGTTGTGCCCTCCATGCTCTTTGTTTCGTTGTCGGGGTCCGGCAAGAGGTCGGTGGACCCCTACCGCGTCTCTTGCCCCCCTCACTCTGTTTCGAGTTGCTGGAGGGCCAGCAACCCCTATCGTGCCCTCCCCTCTCTTTATTTCGTTGCCGAGAGGCCGACAGGAGGTCGGTGGCCCCCTATCGTGTCTCTCGCCCCCTCACTCTCTTTCAGGTTGTCGGACCCCTGTCGTGCCCTCCCCTCTCTTTGTTTCGGGTTGCCTGAGGCCCGAAAATCCGAAACAGTTCCCTCCCATTTCTCTGTTTCGTTGCCAGGAGGTCGGCAGGTGGTCGGTGGCCCCCTGCCATGTCTCTCTCCCCCTCTCTCTCTTTCGGGTTTTGGGTGGCCGACAGGAGGCCGCTCGACTCCCTCTTTTTTTTTTTGCAAGGGAGGGGCCGAGCCCCCTCCCTGTTAATTGTTTTTGCCAGAGAGGGGTTGAACCTCCTCCCTGTATTATTTTGTATATATATTTTTTGCAAGTACGTTGCTGAGCAAATTAAGCGATGCATATTGCTAATGTTATTTTATTTTTTCATGTAATGATAGGTTTGTCTTTTTAGACCACCACCATAACGGTAGGTTTGTCTTTCTACACCACCAATTTTCTTGATGGTTAATATCATATTGTGTCTTCTATATTTTCAAACTTGTTCTTGTTGACTACAACACCATGTATACATCAACATAAAAATCAAATTCAAGGGTAGTTTTGTCTTTTTACCCCAACCCTCGTATAGTCCTTGTTGGAGATGAGAGACCCGCTAGGTTCGCTAATGATTATTAAAGTTTAGTGAAAACCCACAAATATTATATAGTTAAAGTTTTAAAGACAATAACTAAATGAACATCGTATCTTGTCACCCACAGTTTCATATTCCATCTTGTTGAAGATAACATTATAAATGTCTTGTTATTTTTTCAGGTAAGGGTAGGTTTGTCTGTATACCCTGCCTTCGTATAGCTCTCCTATTTTTCTTATGTTATGTGGACAAGATCTTATTGTAGCCATCATGAGAGTACTAGGTATTGAACATCTTATCTTATTATTCACACTTTCACACCATCTTGTTGAATATGACACAATCTATGCATCAACATACGTATTTATTTCACAGGTAGTTTTGTCTTTCTACCCCAAAACTCTGTAGTCGTGGTTTTTGTATCTTTTCGCAAACTCTTTTCTCATGCAACATATAACAAAAGTACTTGTTGGAGTAAAAAATCTCACCCAATTTGCATTAGCAAATTAAAATATGCTCAAAACCCATGTGTTTTGTTGTTAGAGTTTTAATGATTATAACTAATAGAACATTGTCTTGTCATACACAATTTCATATTCCGAGAACAAAACATTGTTGTATATGGGTTTTGAGCATATTTTAATTTGTTAGTGAGAATTAAGTGGGACTTTAGACTCCAACAAGTACTTTCATAGTAAGTTGCATTAGAAAAGGATCTACGAAAAGATATAAATACCACAACTATAAAGTGGTGGGGTTGGAAGACAAAACTACCGCTGAAATAGAGATGTATGTTGATGCATACACTGTGTCGTGTTCAACAAGATCGTGCAAAAGTATGAATTATAACGCGTGTGGGTGTTTCCTACTCTTTAATTTTGATGTGATCTTCAACAATTGGGTATTCATGATGTCTTCTTCAACAAGAAAAACAAACGTACCCTTATGTCAGAAAATAATGATAGGGTATTCATGATGTAAACTTCAACAAGACGGAATGTTAAATTGTGTGTGAAAAGACACGATGTTCTGTTGACGAAATATGAAATTGTGTGTTACAAAACTATAAGAACATAACTCATGTGGGTTTTGAACATACATTAATCTGGTAGTGCGAATTGAGTAGGGCTTTCAACTTCAACAAGTACTTTTATGATAAGTAACATAAGAAAAAGGTCCACGAAAAGATATAAATACCACGACTACAAAGTGGAGGGGTTGGAAGATAAAACTATCCCTAAACGAGTGTGAAGTACATTTGTTATGGATTTTTTTATAGATTAACCAAATCAAATAAAATTAATGTCAAAGTTACACGGCGAAAGGGTAAAATGATAAACTTATCCTTGTATGAAAAAGCAATTATATAAATTCAAAGTCATATATACATCAACATAAACATCTACTTCAGGGGTAGTTTTCTCTTTTTACCCACACCATCATGAAGTCCTTGTTGGAGACGATAAACCCGCTTAGTTCGCTAATGATAATTAAAGTTTGGTGAAAATACACAAACATCGTATAGTTATAGTTATAAGGATAATAAGTAACTGAGCATCGTATCTTGTCACTCACACTTTCATATTTCATCATGTTGAAGGTGGCACTTTGAATGACTTCTTATTGTTTTCTCATCCTATCTTGTCACTCACACTTGCAAAAAAACACAAAAATCATGTTTTTTTAGACCTTTACTGGTGCACTAAAAATGTACTCGTAAAGGGTCTGGCACCTTTACTGGCGCTTTGAATACGGTAAAGACTTTTTTCAGAAATGTGCTCGGCTTTTAGTAGAGAATTAAAAGCGTCAGTAAAGGTCCCAGTCCCTTTATTGGCACTCTTAGTGCTACAATAAAGGTTAAAAATGTGATTTTTTCATTTTTTGCATGCTGACCATCCATCAACATGCACGATGGATGGTCAATGCGCTTTAGCTTGGATTTAACACTAATATGGTTTAACAGAGACCCAATATACTCTCTCTCTATATATATAGAGAGAGAAAGGTGGTAGCTGCTAGCCACTTTTCTAGCTAACCAGGTTTTTTGAAGGATTTTTTTCATGTTTTTGACATGGTCAATTTATTGTTAAATTTCATGTTGGATCATGTTCTTTAGATAAAAAATATGATTTTTTATGCCTTAAATATTTATGAAAATATTAAACTGACAATTTTAAACCTTTTCAAAACCTACCTGCATATCAAAATTGGATGCTGCAAGAGTTATTCTTATAAAAGCAAGTGTTATGGTTGGATTTAAGGAAAACATGAAAAAAACCTTCCAAAAAGCCTGGTTAGCTGGTGGTTAGCTTCTATTACCTTCTCTCTCTTTATATATATATATAGTTAATATAGTTAATTGCTGCCTCCTACAGCGCGTGGCTACACTTTGTTTCTGCATTGTTATTGTTTTTATCCTCCTCATCTTTATTCCTTATCTATATGACGTCTGCAGCTATAGGAATCTCAACCTTTCCTGGATGCCTACTTTGACTTTCAGAAGACACATCAGCGGTAATATAGTTAAGGTAGTAATGTAATAAAAAGTTAAATAGGTGATGATGATCTATTCTTATTTGTTTGGTTCAGCACAGTGATGACCATTCAAGAAAATATAGCCATAAAGAGTGACCCATGTTTTTCCCTTGATTGACGATTGACGTCCTGCTTTCAATTCTTATTCTTACCCTTGGAATGGCATTATACATTTTCAATGTTGTTGCTCCAAGGCCTTTGTAGAATTAGCTGCTATATACAGAAGTCCGAGTTTGGTGGCTGGAGGAGCTTTCCTCCAAGATCAAAAGCAAAACTCATTGTTAGAGCAGTACAAGAGAATGGGGGTCGTCTGCGGTTGGTTGATATCATCCGCTTTATCCCCGAGCTCTCTAGGAACTACTTCAGAAGCCGTCCCCGCAGGGCACTCTTTGGTGGCATCTCATTGCTAGGTGGCTTTTATGCTGCACAGACCATTTCTTTGTCTTTTGGTGGTTTAGTAGTTAATGATGTAATTGCTTCAGTAATCTGTGTCAGCCTAACAGAGTACGTGACTAAATTCTATTACAGCAGAACCAAACTCAACTTCCCAGTGGCTCTTCTCAACATCTTCAAAATGGGCTTTTCATCGATGCATTCAAGCTAGCCAGCTGAGTATATGTGGTCTTGTTCTGTCTCCAGTGGCTATTATCAGCAATTTCAAAATAGGCTTTTATGATGGCCTTTTCATTGATGGTTTCCAGCTTGCTGGCTGAATATTTGTGTAGAAATGACTCCACTTTGTAAATGGGTTGATTATCCATTCACCATTTTTCCAAGGATAATGATGTCTACTTTGAATTTTAACCTTATCTTTGGTATATGAAGGATCGCAAGACGAGAATGCTAGTGGCTCAGGGAACAAGTAACAATGGACTTTATAAAAATCAAATGTTTGCAGTCGAATCTAGACAATAAAGAGGTGAATGTTGGAGAATGCACCAGCATAGATCATCCAGCCATGCGAGTAGTACTTCATCTCGTCAAGAAGTGCGGTCTTCCTTTTAGTGATGGTTCTAGAAGTAGTGTTTGTGAAGCGTATCAACAAGTCAAAAGTCACACTTTGCCATTTGACTATTTTTCTTATAAAGTGTTTGGACCTCTTGAATGTGTGGGGGACCAGACCCGATTACTTCTTCTAGAGGTTTTAGGTACTATGTGCACTTTGTTGTTACTTATTCCAGATTTACATGAATTTGTATTATAAAAAAAATCTGACGTACTTTATGTTTCTTGAGTCTTCAAAACTCTTATTGAAAATCTCATTGGTTGATCCATCAAGTTACTTCAAAGCGACTGGGGTGGTATTCAATGTTTGTGTACTTACGATCATGCGATATTGACCATTGTATTTCATGTCCTCGCACACATGAGCAGAATGGGTCAGCTAAACGCAAACATAGGCATATTGTAGAAATTGGATTAACCCTTCTTGCTCAATCCGTAGTTCCTCTACAATTTTGGGACTATGCCTTCATTTCAGCTGCATATTTGATAAATCGCCTTACTTCGCTTGTCATAAATATGAAATCACGTTATTTTTTACTTTTTAATTGTGCCCCAGAGTACACATTTCTCAAAGTCTTTGAGTGTGCCGGTTACTCATGCTTGCACCCTTATAACCAACATAAACTTGATTTTCGTAGTACTCGGTGTGTCTTTCTTGGCTATAGCAACCAACATAAAGGTTACGTGTGTCTTGACTAGCGTAGTGGTAAGACCTTGGTTGCTAAAAATGTGACTGTTGATGAATCATTCTTCCCGTTTAAAGAAGCATTTATGCCAGCCTCCTCACTTAACTTGTCGCCTTTGCCTCCAAGCATTCCTATGGTTATCTTTCTTCCCACTTTCTCTCTTCCTAGCATGCCCCAGCATTCGGTTGCTCAACCCTCTCCCAATCACCCTACCCGATCCATGTAGGCCTTTGTAGACACACCTACTCCAGCCGAGTCTCCCCATCCCACTTCTCCTATACCGCCAGCCCCTACTTGTTCCCCTACTATGAGTTATGAGTCTCATCCCCTAGAATCCGTGTCTATTCCTCCGTCACCTTAAACTCACCACATGGCTACTCGATCTCAAATCGGCTCCCTTAAACTGAACGCCTTTTGTGTTACCAAGTATCTCATACATTCTACTTTCCTTATTGAGCTTCATCGTAATCGTGAACCCACTTGTTTTTTGCAAGCTCACAAGGACCCACATTGGCATCAGGTTATGCTCCAAAAAATTAAAGCTCTAATAACAAAATTGGGACATGGACACAAGAGCCTTCATCTCCTAGTCACAATGTTGTTGGGTGCAAGTGGATATTCAAAATCAAGCGCCGCGTAGATGGCTCTCTTGAAAGGTACAAGGCTCGCTTAGCTTGCTTGGTTGCCAAAAGATATACGCAAAAAGCTGGGGTTGATTATTTTGAGACATTTAGCCCAGTAGTTAAGCTCAATAGCATCCACACGGTCATTGCCATTGTCGTTCACTTTGGTTGGGGCATTCGTCAACTTGATGTCTATAATGCTTTTCTCCATGGGTGCCTGACAGAGGATGTCTATACGGTTCAACCTCTAGGATTTTTAGATCCGCATTATCCAAATCATGTATGCAAGTTACACAAGGCTCTTTATGGTCTCGAGCAAGCTCAGCGAGCCTGGTTCCATCGTTTAAGCATTTTTCTTCAAGAACTTTGTTTTGTTGGCTCCCGTGAAGATGCATCGTTGTTTATTTATAATCATGACTTTGTTCTATCTATGTGGATGATGTAAAACCCAAGATTTTTCTATGATAATAAAATGAATAAATGATGAATTATTGATGCATCTATGACTATAATTGTGAATTATTGATTTCAATTAATTATAAACTTTTGTTTCAAGTTATGAAGAATATTTCAAGAATAATTGAAAAAGCTAAAGTATGAAGTCTAAACGAGTTTGAGTGGTTTCAGATCTTAGAATTTAGTTCTGGATCTAAAATCGATATTTGGATCCAATATGGATCTAAAGTGTTATTTTGGATTTGATCTAATTTTAAACATTAATTGGAGCCAATGGTCATGGATTGGACCCTCATAAGGGACGTCCTATGTGACCTCCCCCCCCCCCCCCCTCCCATTTGGATCTAAGAGTCCATATGAATTAAAATATTAACTACTTACACTTCTTCACATGAGAGCAACAATCGTAGTCCATGGTTAATAGTATCTTATCCTTAAGATTTTCTTGACCATCATCTGAAGACTAATGTGTCCTCCACAGAGACCACCATGAAATTCAACCTTTTGAATCTCCTCCTCATCCAAGCATGCAAGGAGTTCACTATTGTAGGCCCTTTCATAGAGGACTCCGCCTAAAAGGTAATATCTTTGGGTCAGTCACTCAAACTATTAAAAGTAAATGATTTATTAATAATGCACGTAAAATGCATATATGAAATAGGACAAGTAGTCCCATATATATACAAGAGCCAAGAAGTAAAGGGGACCAAAGTAATCTTGGGGAGCTCCCAATGGCCAGAATATCTAGCCGTTGGGAGGCCCCAAAGGCTATTTAGGTCAATTAACCAAAATGCCCTTAAGCAAAAACCTAAAATATATTCTAAAATGAAAGAGTAATATATATATATATATTAACAAGAAATTCTTACAATAGTTTGGAACCGCCACAAATCCATTATTGTCATTTGTTGTTCTGAATGTGAGCTTGCAAGGTGGAAGATATCAGCAGCAAGTCATTGTCGGTTGCAACAGTTAAGCAACACATGTATATCTCTATTGCCATTGATGTAACTCTACTGCAATTTTCCTCTTAGCAAAGATATCAATTGACTTGGTTCATTGATGCCTATCTCCAGAAAACGAGAGTGGGAAATTATAGAATTTTGAAAATCTTTATGAAGGACGCATAGGGAATTAGTATGTGTGGACAGTAAATGAAAACAGGGCATTTTCCCATTGCCTGCAGTGGCACCATACAAGTGGTGCTCACACTCGTGCGTTCCTCTAGGATCAAATACAAACATTTAATCTGTTTCATTCATTCTATACTAGTCAAGGTTGCTGCTACTGTAGGGCTTCCGTGCCTATGCAATTCTATGCAACTCATCACTTGCAACTTGATGCTACAGAATTTGACTATGCAGTGATAAACTATACATGGTGCAATTCAGATTGGCCCCTAGCCAAATGGTTGCAGTGCATGACAAGTTCATTTGTATATTCTTCAAATTCTTCGTTATGCTCATTCTTCGTTTTATTATCTTCTACAAGTCCATTTTCCCTGTATACTTCATCTGAATCAACACTCAACACCCTGTTTTGGATTCATCTTCTAATTCATCCTTTCCCTCATTGATGAGAAGGAAGAATGGACAAAGATCAACCTTCAATAGAGTCTGATCGATTTCCTTGCATGGCTGTGCAAACAAGGATGCAAGATCTGCTTGCATTAATGTGTACTCTGCTGCTGCATTTTCATCAGTCTTTTCTTGTCCTTCAAGTGAAGTCTATCTTCATAGAGCAAGGACATGAATTCTTCATATCCCAAATCTAAAATGCCACATAGAGACCAATGTATTTTCTCTAAGGTCTCCTTAAGATGACTTGGGCTGTCAAGAACCTTCATGTATGTTTCTCTAGACCTTCATGTATGTTTCTCTAGCTCGCCGCTTCTCGATCTCAACATAGAATCGTTGAATCTTCTCAATTATTGCATTCACCTCAGTTGAGGCTGCCATCTTCTAATAATACACATCAACTCCATATTCATTTTTCCCTGATCTCATCATTCTTCATGGCTGCCATCTTCTAATAATCTCACTTCACACAACAATTTCTCTGCAACTAGCTGCACTGGAACTTGTAGAGGCCAATTGGGTTCTATATAGGTTAGGTTTAGGCAAAGGCTTGATTTGGTCTTGAATAGTGTCTTGAAAGGCCACAGTCAAAATTTGAGCTCAAATAGTTAGATCTGATTCAGGTTAAGTGGTTCTTAATGGAAACACGTCTAGGTTAGTACAGGTTTAGAAAAAATGCAGGAAAGTAGAAATGGGTTGCACCTTAGGGGCATTTTGATCTTTTTACACTTAAAATAGGTTCTGTCTACTAGGGACAAATTTGTCTTTTTTCAGTTTTTTATTTTTTTATTTTATTTTTTGTCTTTTTATAGCTGTTGGAATCTCCCAATGACTTTTTGGAAGCTCCTCTAGGCCCTATATCTCATGTATACTTAAGTCTTATTTCAAAGTAATATTTATATACTTAAGTCTGATTTGGATGGAGAATATATGTCAAAATATTTTTAAAATTATTTAAAATAAAATAGAATTTGTCATTAAAGATCTTGCCTCAGAACCCCTCAACATAATGGGTTGGCAGAAAAAAAATATAACATATCATAAAAACCGCTTGAACCCTACTTATCTCTAATGATATTCCTACAAAATTTTGGGCCAAAGTCGTTTTGACTTTAACTTATTTGATAAATAGAATGCCTTCGTCATCTTTACTAAATATTTCATCATTCAAAAAATTATTTAACATGGCACAAGATTTCAAGTGATTACAGATTTTTTATTGCAAATGCTTTGATCTTTCTCGTAAAAATGATAAGTTGTCACCAAACTCTATTGAATGTGTCTTTGTTGGATATGGAGAAAACAAAAAAGGTTACGAGTGTTTTGATTTTAAAAACCTAAAAACTATGTCTCTAAGGATGTTACTCTTGAAAATGAGAATGGTTTGGATAAAAAGAATAACAAAGAGGAAGTAGACTATACATTTTTGTTTGATCTTTTGTCAAAAGAAGAACGTGATTCTTGTGAACTGAATGCAGAGCCGGACCTGTAAAGAGGCCACTGAGGCTTGGGCCTTAGGGCCCTTGGGCCTAAAAAAAAATTAGGGGCCCATTTTTAAGGCCCGAGCTCCCCTATTTTTATTTAATATAATATAAATATTTGTAATATTAAATTTGTTTAATGTGAATGCACATTTTATTGTTATTTTGATTCTTTAAAAAAAAATTCGGAGGCGCTGCCCCCTCCTACTATTAATACGGGACACATTTTTCCCCTCCGCCTGAGGCCCCATAAAACACAAGTACGGCTCTGACTGAATGATTGTGAAATAAATCATAATGGTAATTCTATTTATGATAACTCTTTAGATAGTGATGTTAATGATGAACATTAGGATGTTAATGATAATTTAGAGTCACCTCATAGTGATGATAATTTGATTGAGAATCCTTCTAATGATATACAAGTCTATATCGGACGTGAGAAAAGAGACCAACCATGTGTTTTTGAAAAGTATTCACAAGGTCTACCCATATAAGAGTCACCACTTGGAGATCCAACCGAACATCTATTCCACCAAATAGCTTTGTGTCCTATGAATCCTTTTCTCTAAACTATAGAGTTTATTTAATAACATTCAATTCCTATAATGAGTTGTCACATCATTGGATTGAAAGCATGAATATAAAATTAGAAGCCCTTCGTAAGGCCAACACTTAGGAAGTATTTAACTTACCTTTAAGAAAGAAACTTGTAGAATGTAGACGAGTATTTAAGGTCAAAAATAAAAGTGATGAAACTCTAAAAATATATAAAGATAGGTTAGTTGGTAAAAAAGTATTCTCAAGAGTACATAATTGATTATGAAGAAACCTTTGCACCAATAGCGAGGATAACTAGTGTTAGAACCCTAATAGTTGTTTCCATCAAAAAATGACTCATTTACCAATTAGATGTCGAAAATATTTTTCTCAATGAAAAAGTTTACATGAATCCTTCATCGAAGTTTGATATTGAAAAAGGCTCCCCGATCCAACCTATCCAAATTTGGGTCTGGCGCGTAGCTGAGGACTAGACCCGATCCATATTCAATTGGCGAATCATCCCAATATTATACCAACCAGACCCCATACTTGCACCAGAACCAACCCATTAACCCGTCTCCGATCCAAAACCCAATACCATACCCGACCCAACACCACTATCCTAGCCCGACCCACAACCCAAACCCGTATTATCCTATTCCTACCCCCTAGAGCCCGAGACCCGACTAGCCCTTCCACTTATAGCAGGGCCACCTGTCATACTGGTGCCACAACGCCGACCGCAGATGGTTCTCACTCACGGGCGAGCCAGACAGAGACAAATTCCTATGCAGCTTCAGCAGAGACCGACGCAACCAGAGCGCCGACCACAGGTCATCGGAGTTCGTCAGCATCAATTATCAGAGGAGCAGTATCGTGGTGAAGGAGATGAGGTCGTGATGGATGATGATGCCTTATGGAACGAGTACCCCGCAGGCATGGAGGAGGCTCGTCAGCAGAGAGTACCAGAGCGCCCCTCCACGTACGAGGTGAAGTTGGAGCTTCCAGAGTTCGCAAGACGATTCAATGCGAAGCAGTTCTTCGACTGGTCTTATGTCGTCCAGTTCTTCTTCGACTACCACGATGTTGCTAAGCACCGTCATGTCTCCCTAGCCTCTACTCGGTTGAGAGGCCTAGCGCAGACATGGTGGGTTGAGCTGCAGAGGTCGAGGGAGCGACAGAGACTAGGGCGCGTATAGACTTGGGAGGAAATGCAGCGGTTGATGCAGTCTAAGTTCGTGTCGTCAGATCACGCTGAGAGAGCCTACAAGGAGTACCTTACCTTGCGGCAAGGCACCAGTATTGTAGCGAAGTATACTGTTGAGTTTCATCGCCTATCCCTGCGAGTGCAGATCAAGGAGACCGCCCGCCGGCAGGTCACGAGGTATAGGTCTTTGTCCTGCTATTTCTGATGACTTCAGTTGTATCACAGTCGAATCATTAGATCAGGCAAACAGTTATGCCATGAATGTGGAGGAAAAATTGAAAAGGAGGCAAGAATATAGGACATCCCGTAGTGATCAATCCAGTCAACCTAAGTCGAGTTTCCCAACCAGGGGAGCAAGCTCCTCTGGGAAAGAAGACTCAAAGTCCAACCCTAGCAAACCCGATCAGTCCGAACCTGCATACCACACCAGATCCAAAGCTAAGCTCAGTGAGTCTACCGTTCGTTGTTTTAGGTGTCAAGAACTAGGTCATATTGTGTCCAAGTGTCCCACCGTGAGTAAGAACACCCATTTGGCGGAGGGCATTATTGAGTCAGTGTCCGATAGCGAGAGCGAGGGTGAGTCGCTTGTTGAGGGAGATGACGAGATGAAAGTCGTTGAGTTCGACGACAACATCAAAAATTTGTTAACCATCCATCATGTTTTGACCACATCCCGAGAGTCGGCCCCGACAAAATGGTTGCGAAATAATATTTTTAGAACCCGGTGCAACTGTAAGGGGCGTGCATGTGATGTTATCATTGATATCGGGGCGTGCGAGAATATGGTGTCCGAAAGTGTCGTGTCCACCTTGAACCTAAAAACAGAAAAACTATCCATATTTATTAGTCGACCAACAGACTCACCAGTTGACCAACTTTTTCGCGCCAAATTTTTCTAAGCTAAAACGTTAACTTTCTGAATTAATGGACTAATCTTCTCTTAGTCGATCGGACATAATGTCTATTTTCTAGAAAATTTAGCAGCAGTCGACTGAAGGTTTTATCAGTCGACTAGATAGAATGTTTGTTGTTAGAAAAAAATTTAACAGCAGTCGACTGAAAGGTTTTATCGTATGATGTTATGAATAATATCCTAACCAATTAAAAGAGAAGCATCAGAATGCTATGATGAAGAAAATTTCAAATTTACCACGCAATATATGATGCATGTTATATATTTGATATATATTACACACACACATATATATATATATATAATATAAATATATATAATGTCATACAATCACAAGAACTATGATGCATGCATTGATAATTTAATATTTTCATGTGCAAACTATTCATAACACGATACATTCATTTGAAGCATGCTTTTATTATACAATTTCACATGAAAGTCATAATCAAATTAAAAGTAACTATATGCAAGCATGAATACAATCACATCAAATATTGCAATATATTCAAATCATTTATATAAAAAAAAGTCAAACATGTACCTGCAGCAAACACACTCTAATATCCCGCTAACTACTATCATGCCTAGCATGAAATCTGTACTAAAAAAATAAGAACACTTCTATTTACATACATTAAAATCATGCTCAGTATGATCTCCAAACTCCATCAAAATAATCCTAGATATCAACAACTAAGTGAGTGTATGAACAGAAAAGTGTTGCATCCAAAAAATTAAATAACATTAGCAATAAGCATCGCGCAATTTGCTCAGCAACGTACTTGCAAAAAATATATATACAAAACAATACAGGGAGGAGGTTCGACCCCTCTCTGGCAAAAACAATTAACAGGGAGGGGGCTCGGCCCCTCCCTTGCAAAAAAAAAAAGAGGGGGTCGAGCGGCCTCCTGTCGGCCACCCAAAACCCGAAAGAGAGAGAGGGGGAGAGAGACATGGCAGGGGGCCACCGACCACCTGGCAACGAAACAGAGAAAAGGGAGGGAACTGTTTCGGATTTTCGGGCCTCCGACAACACGAAACAAAGAGAGGGGAGGGCACGACAGGGGTCCGACAACCTGAAAGAGAGTGAGGGGGCGAGAGACACGGTAGGGGGCCACCGACCTCCTGCCGGCCTCTCGACAACGAAATAAAGAGAGGGGAGGGCACGATAGGGGTTGCTGGCCCTCCAGCAACTCGAAACAGAGTGAGGGGGGCAAGAGACGCGGTAGGGGTCCACCGACCTCTTGCCGGACCCCGACAACGAAACAAAGAGCATGGAGGGCACAACAGGAGTTGTCGGCCCTCCGGCAAGCCGAAAGAGAGTAAGGGGGGCGAGAGGCGTAATAGGGGGGCACCAACCTCCCCGCAACGAAAAAGAGAGAGGGGGAGGGCACGACAGGGGTTGCCAACCCTCTGGCAACCCGAAAGAGAGTGAGGGGGCGAGAGACGCGGCAGGGGGCCACCGGCCTCGTGTCGGCCTTCCGACAATGAAACAGAGAGAGAGGAGGGCACTGTTTTGAATAACCCACCCTCCGGCAAACCGAAACAGAGAGAGGGGAGGGAATGGCAGGGGTTGCCGACCCTCCGACAACTCGAAAGAGAGTGAGGGGGCGAGAGACGCGGTAGGGGGCCACCGACCTCCCGACAACGAAACTGAGAGAGGGGAGGGCACTGTTTCGGGTTGCCGGCCTTCCGGAAACTCGAAAGAGAGTGAGAGGGGTGGGACCAAGAGGAAGGTGAAGAAGAGGGGTGCGGGGTCACCTCCGGTTGTCGGACGAGAGGACGACGACCGACGGGTGGGCGATGGGAGGATGCGGGGTGGCGGGTGGTCGATGGGAGGTCGTGGGGCGGCAGGCGGTCAACGAGAGGTCGTGGGGAGGCGGGCAACCGACGGTAGGTCGACGGGAGGGCGACCGATGAGAGCTCGATGGCCGACAACAGAGAAAAGAAATGGAAAAGTGACTCGAATTAGGGATTTGTGGAAAATTTAGCGACGGATTAGCGATAGCAAAATGCATCGCCTATTCTGTCGCAACTGTGGGACGGAGTAGCGACAAAATTGGTACGTCTCTAATCCGTCGTTAGGTAGCGACGGATTAGCGTCAGACTAATTTTCGTCGCTAATTTCATAAATAATTTGAATGGTAGCGACAAATATTTTGCTCTCGCTAAGCCGTCGCTAATGGGCGACCGAAAAAATCTATCGCCAATATCCGTCGCTATTTGGAGTTTTTCTTGTAGTGTTCAATTACTTATTATTCTTGTAACTTTAACCAAACAATGTTTGTGGGTTTTCACCAAATTTTAATTGTCATTAGCGAACTAAGCGGGTCTATCATCTCCAACAAGGACTTCACGATGGTGAGGGTAAAAAGACAAAACTACCACTCAAGTAGATATCTATTTCAATGTATATAAGGCATTGTGGTCAACAAAAACAAGTTTGAAAATATGGATGACACGATATGCTGTTAAGCAACACATACGTTGGTGATGAATATTGTTAGAGATTGCTTAGATTAAATGAGAAAAATTGGAAAAGTATACGATGACAGTGTAAAAAGGCAAACCTATCCTTGTATGACAAAACATTAGGAAAGACATTCATAATCCCATGTACAATAAGATGAATTGTGGAAGTGTCATTGACAAGGTATGATGTTCAGTTACATATAACTTAAAATCTAACAATATAATGCATGTGTGTATTCACCATACTTTAAGTTTGATGCGATCGTTTACAATGAGTACTTTTATTGATGGCAAGTTTGTGAAAATACATGCAAAAAGTGATAAATAACAAGTGTACACATCAGTGGGGTAAAAACACAAAAACACCCCCAAACTGAAAAAGGATGATGATGTTATGTGACACTATGTTCAACAAGATAAAGCGTGAAAGTGTGAATGATAGGAGATGATGTTCGAGAACACGTATTTTGGTGATGGCTCCTGTTGGTGATTGACTAGGTGAAATGAGAAAAATAAGGTGGCTACACGAAGGTGGGGTAGAAAGACAAACATACCTCTATGTGAGAAAACAATGATAGGGTATTGATGATGTCATCTTTAGCAAGACAGAAAGTAAAATTGTGTGTGACAAGACATGATGTTTTGTTGACTGAATGTGAAATTGTGCGTGACAAGGCATAATGTTCCGTTAGTTATAATTAAGGAAACTCTAACAACATAACTCACGTGGGTATTCACCGTACTTTAATTTTGATGGGATCATTTTCAATACGTAGTTTTATTGATGTCTAATATGCTAAAAACATGCAAAAATTAATAAATATCAAGTCTACACATCGAAGGGGTAAAAACACAAAACTATCCAGAAACTGAAAAGGAATGTTGGTTTACAGGACGCCATATTCAACAATAGAAATTGTAAAAGTGTGAATGATAGGAGATGATGTTTGAGAACATGTATTTTGCTGATGGTTGTGGTTGGCGATTGACCGAGCGAAATGAGAGAAATGAGGTGGCTACACGAAGGCGGGGTAGAAAGACTAACATAACCCTATGTGAGAAAACAATGATAGGGTATTCATGATGTGATCTTGAATCAGACAAAATTTGAAATTGTGTGTGACACGATATGATGTTCTGTTGACGGAATGTGAAATTGTGTGTGACAATACACAATGTTCTGTTAGTCATAAGTAATGAAACTCTAACAACATAACCCATGTGGGATTTGAGCACATTTAATTTGGTAATGCGAATTGAGTGTGACGTTCGACTCCAACAAGTACTTTTATTATAAGTTGCACGATAAATGGTTGTGTAAAAAGATATAAATAGCACGATTACATATTTTTAGGGTAGGAAGACAAAACTACCGGTGAAATAAATATGTATGTTGATGCATAGATGGTGTTGTGTTCAACAAGATGGTGTGGAACTATGAATCACAAGATAAGATGTTCAACAACTAGTACTCTCCCGATGGCTACAATAACAACTTGTTTATATAAAAGAAGAAAAATTAGAGTTGCACGATGTTGGCGTAGAACGACAAACCTACCCTTACGTGAAAAAATCACAAGACATTCATAATGCCATCTTCAACAAGATGGAATATGAAACTGTGAGTGACAAGATGCGATGTTCATTTAATTATTGTCCTTAAAACTTTAACTATATAATGTTTGTGGGTTTTAACTAAGCTTTAATTATCATTAGTAAACTTAGCGGGTCTCTCATCTCCAACAAGAACTATACGATGGTCGGGGTAAAAAGACAAGACGATCCTTGAACATGATTTCTAAGTTGATGGATAAATGGTGTTGTGGTTAACAAAAACAAGTTTGAAAATGTGGATGACACAATATAATATTAAGCAACAAGAACATTGGTGGTGTAGAAAGATAATCCTACCCTTATGGTGGTGGTGTAAAAGACATACCTATCATTACTTAAAAAAATAACAAGTCATTCAGAGTGCCATCTTTAACCAGATGGAATATGAAAATGTGTGACAAGATACGATGTCCAATTACTTATTATCCTTGTAATTCTAACTAAATGATGTTTCTGGGTTTTCACCAAATTTGAATTATCATTAGCAAATTAAGCGGGTCTATCATCTCCAACAAAAACTTCACTAAAGTCGGTGTAAAAAGGCAAAACTACCCCTCACGTGGATATGTATTTTGATGTATACAAGGCATTTCAACCCACAAACATTATATAGTTAAAGCTTAGTTAAAACCCGCAAACATTATATAGCTAAAATATTTTTTTATAGTTGCTCAATAGCAATTGGTCAGGACGGGTTAAGAGTTCAGTACTAGTGCGTATTCTTATCCGCATAAAATCGATATGCTGAAGGCTTGAATTGGCTATTTGTAATAAATATAAAAAGAATGCATAATTTTATTTTTTAATATTATTTTAATAGCTTTAACATGTGTCATTTCTGATTGCCACATAATATTTTTTAGTTCTTCTCGCCTGCGCCTCAGGTAAATGACCGCACAACCAAAGAATTGTACAATACGAAATGACATGAAAAAACTAAATTACTAATTCTGCAATAAAAAATTTGTGAGGCTGACTAATATTTTATGATCAAAACTCCATAAACTAAAATTGTCATATATGGTATTCTTTGCAATAAAAAAAACTCGCTTTTAATTTTTAAGTAAAAAAATTACCATTTTTTTCAAAAAATGTAAGGAAGAAAAGTTGATTTTTATCACGAGAAAGTGGCTGCCGATATTTACCCAAAAAAGCGTTTAGTCACTATGCTCAGCACCATTATTTTCTGTCCTGATCCAAATCTGATTGGATCCGTCCGAGACAGGCCTAAAAAAGGCTTTCTTCAACCCACATTAGTACCGATTTCATTCGATCCATACCCGCACCAGAGTTTACACCTAAAGCGTACTCGATACGCAATTACGGGTTTTCTTGATAATGACAAAATTATAAATTCCGCCCAATTAAAAGCCTTTATTAAGCAAGTACTCCCGCCAAGTGCCAACCGCCATCCGCAAGCCAGATTTAAAACTCGTTGCGTTACCTCTTGGCTCTTTCACTCTCTAATCCAAGAACAAGAACCAGAACCAGAACCAGAACATCGACGTTTCTCGAAGCTCCCGCTGAGCGCATCGTCGTCCTCCCCCTTTCCCCTCGAGAACCAGAGACGATCTGAGATTCTTGGTCCATTCGAAGCCCTAATCTCGCCGTCTGCGTCCTTCGTCGTCTGCCGACTCTCGTCTCCGTTCCCGCGAGGCTTCTGCTTCCCTTCCGCTCCCCTCTCCACGCTCAGAGCTCGGCGATGATCGTCGAATCGAGGCGATTCGTCTCTAGATCTCCTTCGTTGTACGCGAATTCTAGGCTGCGGAGCTGCGTGGTGTGTTTCTTCTTGCGAAAGGAACCCGACCGGACGGCGGATTCCTGGGAATGTGCAGAGAGGGAGGTCGATCGCGTCCCGTTTGATCTCAACATCTTCTTCGTTCTCTCTGGGTTCGCCTTCTGAGCGTACACGAGCCCGCTTATGAGTTTAGCTGCGTTTGCCTGCCTTTTTATTTCGATTTTCATTTTTTCTTACTCCGGTTTTGGTTTTTGTGGATCTAGTGTGCGATGGTTTTGATCTCAGCGTGGTTTCTTGCTCGTTGAGGCAGGAGGACACGGGGACGCATGAGATTGGTGCCAAGTTGAGGTAGGAGAACGCGGGGACGCGTGAGATTGGTGCAGCGGAGTGCCAGACGGTGTATCTCTCCGAGTAAGACGGTTTGATCGTTTGTTATTTTCTTTTTTCCCGATCCATTTGTTTTTAGCATACGCACCCCCAAACGCCTTTCTTGATTGTAGTCGAATTCGTGTAGGAAATTCATGATCTATTGTTTCGATCTTCTTTTGGAATGATTTGTACTCAAGCGAGGTTGTTTCCATTGGTGAATTGTAGGGTTCTTTGTGTTTTAGATTTTGCATGTTCTCTTCAAAGAAGTTCTGGGTTAAGTGATGTATGTGTTGTCTGTGAAGTTGACACGCTTTTGTAAATTCATTTAGTTGTTAAGATAGTCTTGGATGCTTTCTTGTTTGTCGATTCTAACCCTTCAAAATATTTATCTGACCAGGCAGTTCCTTCGTGAGGTTTATGATGGGCAGCTATTTATCAATTTGAAGAAGGGTGTGGATTTGCCTGCCATGGATCCTTAGGTCGGTTCCTTTTCTCCTTTATCTTTATTGATTCATTTTGTTGAATCTGAGTTTGCTGCCTAATGGATTTGGAGAATGTAGACTGGTCTAAAACGTTTTCCATCTTTCTTTTATGTTGAAACTGATTTTGAGTTGACCAATATGATTGCGTTAGTAATTTGAGTGAATATTGGATGAGAAGTGTTAAAACTGTTGTGAAACCCGATGATCCTGACAAACTAGACAGTGGGCCCTTCTAGTTAACCTGGGTCAACATCTGCATTTTGATATCCCAAACAAATAGAATTATCTACCACAATGCACATTAACACCTACTCGGTCTTTGGACATAGAAAATCACTTTGGATGGAGTGATAGAACATGAAAAGGAATCTTTGCCATCTAGGGTAACTTCAGTAAGGCACTCAGACACCTTTGCATGGTCATGAAGATGAGATGCTCGTTTCTTTTTATCATGGCCTCATGTGGAGTTTGTATATATATGTATATATGTGTATGTATGCATGTATGTATCCACGTATGTATGTATGTATGTGTCATTATCTTTATTATATTTTTTGTATTTTTGTCTGAATCCTTGTTTGGTGTGGTTAGCTAACCCTAGGCATTTTAGCCATGTGAGATTGAAATATGGGTTTGTAAATTCTGGTTCATCTCTTGATCATTAGAAAAGAATAAGCCATTAACACTGTTTGGGTGAGGCTTTTTGGTCACAGTCTTTTTGACCAATTTATATGGAAGTTCTGGGTGGCTCTGGGCTATATAATGTTTTTTCTCAAGAAAAAGCTATCATGTGAAAATAGTTTCTAACAAATGCATTTTTTACACTCACTGGCAGTTCCAGTAATGTTCCATTTTGAAAATAATGCCACTTACTGATACAAAATTTCCAGGAACAAGCGATCTTTATGCAGTCATACAATATGACAACTAGGCTGTGAAATGCATGCCGAAATGGTAGTAAGTTTCACACTATTCCTTATTAGCACCAGTTGGTATGTCAGTGAAACTCAAAATTAGTTTCCTTTTTGAATTAGAATTTACTGGGTTCTGCAGAATTGCTTATTCACATGCATGCTATTGGAATCTTTTGATTCAATCTATGTTTAACATGATTTTATTGGGTTGTTTATAGTTTACCCTTGCCTCTTAAACTTGATTTTCTTAAACAGGAAAGCTTATCAGGTTTTTTTCTGAAAATTTTGGTCATTGGAGATCAAATTCTCTACCTAGTGTTTAACACATCATTGTCTAACTTCATTTTATTACACTATTATGAGTGCCTTTATCAAATGTTCTATTTATCTATACTAAGAATGATATTTATTGGATTGAATGTGATATCATGGTCAGTAAAACTGCTATCAGCTGAAGGGTCGTTACCATTCTCATGGTATTATCTGTTATAATAGTGTCTGGTGCATGTCCATTTGGCAAGCCTGATTGAGAAAGCAAATCAAAGTGCCTTTTATCTGGTAGCTTTACGTGCAAGAGTGTGTAGCCTTAAGGCTTGATCAGTCTGAATTGGCTCTGTGCTTGACCTGCTCTAAACCAGGTTATACGTTATCATTTTGATTGCATGGTTAGTGGTTGCTGAGTTGGCTGATTATGTCTGAGATGCCAGTCATTATGTGCAGAGAATATTTTTCTCCCTGCTATGAGAATACACATGCTTGGGCATTTCCAAGAAACTGAAGTTGTATGAGCGTGTAAAATACGCAGCTCATGACAGTTAAGTTCACTTCTTTGTTAAAAAGAAGGTGCTTTTTCCTGATTTATATGTTGTGCATTTTATCAAGGATTGGTTGCTGCCAAAGTATCAAATTTCAAATATAATGAAAGTTGATCTTATGCACAGAGCAAAACATACATAACACCACATACCATGCACATACGCCCGCTACAACTCATGCTCCAGGGTCATGCAGGTCATCTTTAGTTGCCCTTGACTATCTGCACAGTACCCCAATTCCAATTCTAGTAAAGCATGTGCATGATGTAGGAAGTTTTTGTTAGTCAGAGGCAGGGATTTGTGTAGATTGGATATTTTCAAGCCCCATATGAGGACTACTTGGAGTAGAAGAATATTATGTAGTTGTTTTTAACGATAGGTATCTATTGATCAAATATTTTCTAGCCCGATATAAAGACAATTTGGAGTAGAAGAATATCATATCATTACAGTTAATGATTGTTATGGGTCGGAAGTGATGGAGGCAAGGCGGATGGTTAAACTGCAATTCTTAGTTTTCTAAAGAAGATTATTGGAAATGTTAGCAATACAATTTATTACACTGAATCTAAAAGGGCTGCAATTTGATTTTGACTGATGTTTAGTCATTGTTTAGTATTTCTAAGAATACTAATTGTGTTTTCTTTGCCCCTCATCCAACAAGTACTTTTATAAGTAGTACACCTATACAATTATGGGGTAAAAAAAGAAAACTAGCCATGAGAAACAAAACTATGTCGGTGTGTACACTGTGTTGTGTTCAATTAGAACATGCGCAAAGGTGTGAATGACACAATATGATGTTCAACAACAACTATGTTGGTGATAGCCATTTTTAAAGATTTATCGTACAAAATGAGAAAAATATCCCATGTGGGTATTAACCATACCTTAATTTTGATGCGATCATTTTCAACGAGTACTCTTATTGATGGCTAGTATGCGAAAAGTAATAAATAGCAAGTCTACACATCTGTGTGGTAAAAACACAAAACTACCCCCGAACTGAAAAATGATGCTGATGTTTATTTGATGCTCAAGTAGTTATTGTCTTTAACACTTTATCTATATAATGTTTGTGGGTTTTCACTAAACTTTAATTATCATTAGCGAACTTAGCGGGTCTCTTGTACACAAGCACTATACGACAAAACTACTACTGAATTTGATTTATATGTTGATGTATACATGGTGTTGTGGTCAATAAGAACAAGTTTGAAATGTGGATGACATGATATAATGTTATGCTACAATTCCGTGGTTGATGGATATTGTTAGAGTTCGACATTATGAAATGAGAGAAATTAGAAAGCTACACGGCAGGGTAAGAAGACAAACCTATCCCGGTATGACAAGTACTTTTAACAAGGCAACAATTATTGGGTGACGCCATGTTCAACAAGATTAAGCGTAAAAGTGTGAATGATGAGAATTGATGTTCGAGAACAAATATTTTGCTGATGGCTGTTGTTCGTGATTGACTGCGCGAAACGAGAGAAATAAGGTATCTACATGAAGGCGGGGTAGTAAGACAAACGTAGCCCTGTATCAGAAAACAATGATAGGGTATTCATGATGTCATCTTCAACAAGACAAAATGTGAAATTGTGTGACAAGACCATGGTTGCCAGTTGAGGAAGCGGGAGCGGGAAGCGAGGCACTTTCAAAATTTTAGGAAGCGGGGAAGCGTGGGACCACTTAGGACCGATTCGGGAAGCGTCTCAGAAGCGACCTAGGAAGCGTCTCGGAAGCGACCTAGGAAGCATCTCGGAAGCGACCTAGGAAGCGTCTCGGAAGCGACCTAGGAAGAGTCTCGGAAGCGAGGGGGAAGCAAAAAAAATAAAAATAAAAAATACAAAAAAGGAAGCGAGGGGAAGCGTGATGGGAAGCGTGCTTCCTATTAAAGGGAAGCGTGTCCCCCATTAAAGGGAATCACGTCCCCCATTAAAGGGAACTTCGCTTCCCAAAAAAGGGGGACGCTTCCCCCCACGCTTCGGAAGCGCGACGTTTCGCTTTTCCGAAGCGCGCTTCCCCTTTTAGCTAGGCGCTTCCGGTAACCCTGGACAAGACACAATGTTCTGTTGACGGAATGTGAAATTGTGTATGACAAGACAATGTTTTGGTAGTTATAATCAATGAAACTCTAACAACATAATACGTGGGTTTTGAGGATATTTTAATTTGGTAATGCAAATTGAGTTTTGATTTTCGACTCCAACAAATACTTTTATTATAAGTTGCATGAGAAAAGGGTCTGCCAAAAGATATAAATACAATGACTACAAAGTTTTGGGGTAGGAAGACAAAACTACCCGTGAAATAAATATGTATTTTGATGCATAGATGGTGCCGGGTTCAAAAAGATGGTGTGGAAGTGTAAATCACAAGATAAGATGTTTAACAGCTAGTACTCTCGTGATAGCTACAATAACAACTTGTACGTATGAAATAAGAAAAATAGGATAGCTACACGATGGCTAGGTAGAAAGACAAACATACCCTTTCGTGAGAAAACAACAAGACATTCTTATTGCCATCTTTAACAAGATGAAATATGAAATTGAGTGATTAGCTACGATATTCATTTAGTTATTGTCCTAAAAACTTTAACTATATAATATTTGTAGATTTTCATTAAACTTTAATTATTATTAGCGAACCTAGTGCGTCTCTCGTCTCCAACAAGGACTATACGATGGTCGGGGTAAAAAGACAACACTACCCCTGAATTTGATTTCTATGTCGATGTATACATGGTGTTGTGGTCAACAAGAACATGTTTGAAAATGTGGATGACACAATATGATATTAACCAACAAGACCATTGGTGGTGTAGAAAGACAAACCTACCCTTATGGTCATGGTGTAAAAAGACTAACCTATCGTTACATGAAAAAATAACAAGTTCTTCTTAGTGCCGTCTTCAACGAGATCAAATATGAAAATATGTGGCAAGATACGATGTTCAATTACTTATTATCCTTGAAACTCCAACTAAACGATGTTTGTGGGTTTTCACCAAATTTTAATTATCATTAGAGAACTAAGCGGGTCTATTGTCTCCAACAAGGACTTCACGATAGTGAAGGTAAAAAGACAAAAGTACCCCTCAAGTAGATATCTATTTCGATGTATATAACGCATTATGATCAACAAGAACAAGTTTGAAAATGTGGATGACACGATGTGATGTTAAGCAAGACGTATGTTGGTGATGAATATTGTTAGAGATTGTTTAGATGAAATGAGAGAATTTGAAAAAGCATACGGTGGCAGGGTAAAAAGACAAACCTATCCCTGTATGACATAACAATAAGAAAGTTATTCATAATTCCATGTACAACAAGATGAAATGTGGAAGTGTCATTGACCAGGTACGATGTTCAGTTACCAATAACTTGAAACTCTAACAATATAACACATGTGGGTATTCACCATAATTTAATTTTGTTGCGATCGTTTCTAACCAGTACTTTTGTTGATGGTTAGTTTGCGAAAAAATATGCGAAAAGTAATAAGTCTACATATCGGTGAGGTAAAAACCCAAAACCACCCTCGAACCTAAAAAGGATATTGATGTTTACATGACCCCATGTTCAACAATATAAAGCGTAAAAGTGTGAATGATAGGAGATGATGTTTGAGAACAAGTATTTTGGTGATTGTTGTTGTTGGTGATTGACCAATTGTAATGAGAAAAATAAGGTGGCTACACGAAGATGGGGTAGAAAGACAAACATACCCCTATGTGAGAAAACAATTGTAGGGTATTCTTGATGTCATTTCAGCAAGGCGGAATGTGAAAGAGTGTGTGATAAGACACACTGTTATGTTGATTGAATGTGAAATTGTGTGACGAGACACAATGTTTTTTTAGTTATAATCAATGAAATGCTAACAAGATAACCCATGTGGGTATTCACCATACTTTAATTTTGATGCGATTGTTTCCAACGAGTACTTTTATTGATGTCTAGTATGTGAAAAACATGCAAAAAGTAATAGATGGCAAGTCCACACATCAGTGTGATTAAAACAGAAAACTAACCCAGAACAGAAAAATGATGCTGGTTTACATGACGCCATGTTCAACAAGGTAAAGCTTAAAAGTGTGAATGATAGAAGATGATATTCGAGAATAAGCATTTCGGTGATGGCTGCTGATGGTGATTGATCAGGCAGAATGAGAGAAATAAGGTGGCTACATGATGCCGGGGTAGAAAGACAAGCGTAACCCTTACATGAGAAAACAACAAGACATTCATAATGCCATCTTCAACAAGATGGATTATCAAACTGTGAGTGACAAGATACGATGTTCATTTAGGTATTGTCCTTGAAACTTTAACGATATAATGTTTGTAAGTTTTAACTAAACTTTAATTATCATTAGCGAACCTAGTTGATGTCTCGTCTTCGACAAGGACTATACGATGGTCTGGGTAAAAAGACAAAACTACCCCTGAATATGATTTCTATGACGATGTGTCAATGCTATTGTGGTCAACAAGAACAAGTTTGAAAATGTTGATGACACAATATAATATTAACCAACAAGAACATTGGTCGTGTAGAAAGACAATCCTACCCTTATGGTGGTGGTGTAAAAGACAAACCTATCATCACTTGAAAAAATAACAAGTTATTCATAGTGCCATCTTCAACCAGATGAAATATGAAAATGTGTGACAAGATACGATGTTCAATTACTTATTATCCTTATAAATCTAACTAAACGATGTTTGTGGATTTTCTCCAAATTTTAATTATCATTAGGGAACTAAGCGAGTCTATTGTCTCCAAAAAGGACTTCATAATAGTGAGGGTAAAAAGACAAAACTACCCCTCAAGTAGATATTTATTTTGATGTATACCAAGCATTGCAGTCAGCAAGATGTTTGAAAATGTGGATGACACGATATGATGTTAAGCAACACATACGTTGGTGATGAACATTGTTAGAGATTGACCAGATGAAATGAGAGAAATTGGAAAAGTACACGTTGGCAGGGTAAAAAGGCAAACCTCTCCATGTACGACAAAACAATAAGACATTAATAATCTCATGAACAACAAGATGAAAGGTGGAAGTGTCATTGACAAGGTACGACGTTCAGTTTCCTATAACTTGAAACTTTAACAATATAACGCATGTGGGTATTCACCATACTTTAATTTTGATGTGATCGTTTCCACGGAGTACTTTTATTGATGGTTAGTGTGCAAAAGTGATATATAGCAAGTGTGGGGTAAAAACACAAAACTACACCCAAACTCAAAAAGGATGTTGATGTTTATATGACGCCATGTTTAACAAGATAAAGCGTAAAAGTGTGAATGATAGGAGATAATGTTCGAGAACAAGTATTTTCGTGATGACAAGAACAAGTTTGAAAATGTTGATGACACAATATAATATTAACCAACAAGAACATTGGTGGTATAGAAAGACAATCCTAACCTTATGGTGGTGGTGTAACATACAAACCTATCACCACTTGAAAAAATAACAAGTCATTCATAGTGCCATCTTTACCTAGATGGAATATGAAATTGTGTGATAAGATACGATGTTCAACTACTTATTATCCTTCTAACTCTAACTAAACCTTGTTTGTGGGTTTTTACCAAATTTTAATTATCATTAGCGAACTAAGCGGGTCTATCGTCTCCAACAAGGACTTCACAATAGTGAGGGTAAAAAGGACAAAACTACCCCTCAAGTAGATATCTATTTCGATGTATACAAGGCATTGTGGTCAATAAGAACAAGTTTTAAAATTTGGGTGACACGATATGATGTTAAGCAACATGTACGTTGGTGATGAATATTGTTATAAATTTATAAGATGAAATGAGAGAAATTGGAAAAGTACCTGGTGGTAGGGTAAAAAGACAAACCTATCCCTATATGACAAAACAATAAGAAAGACATTCATAATCCCATGTAAAGCAATATGAAATATAGAAGTGTCATTGACAAGGTATGATTACCTATTACTTGAAACTTTAGCAATATAACCCATGTGGGTATTCACTATACTTTAATTTTGATGCGATCATTTTTTATGAGTACTTTTATTGATGGCTAGTATGCAAAAAGTGATAAACAGCAAGTCTACTCACCGGTGGGGTAAAAACATAAAACTACCCCGAACTAAAAAAGGATGCTCATGTTTATATGGCGCCATGTTTAACAAGATAAAGCGTAAAAGTGTGAATGGTAGGAGATGATGTTCAAGAACACGTATTATGGTGATGGCTGTTGTTAGTGATTAATCGGGCGAAATGAGAGAAATAAGGTGGCTACATGAAGGCGAGGTTGAAAGACAAACCGACTCTTAGGTGAGAAAACAATGATAGGGTATTCATGATGTTATCTTTAACAAGACAAAATATTAAATTGTGTGTGACTAGACACGATGTTTTGTTAATGGAACATGAAATTGTGTGTAACAAGAAACAATGTTCTGTTTGTTATAATCAATGCAACTCTATCAAAATAACCCATATGGGTTTTGACCATACTTTAATCTGGTAGTGCGAATTGAGTTGGACTTTCGACTTCAACAAGTACTTTTGTAATACGTTTCATGAGAAAAGGGTCTGCAGAAAGATATAAATACCACGACTACAAAGTGGAGGGGTAGGAAGACAAAGCTACCCTTAAAATAGATATCTATGCTGATGTATACATGGTGTTGTATTCAACAATATCATATTGAAGTATGAATCACAAGGTATGATGTTCAACATTTAGTACTCTCGTAATGACTACAATAAGAGGATGACCATATAAAATAAGAAAAATAAAAGATCGACACGATGGCGGGGTATAAAGACAAACCTACCCTTACATGAGAAAACAACAATAATACTTTCATAATTCTATCTTAACATGATGAAATATGAAGTTGTGAGTGTCAAGATAGGATGTTCAATTAGTTATTATTGCCACACACATTAACTATATAATGTTTGTGGGTTTTCACAGAATTTTAATTATCGTTAGCGAACCTCTAGGGTCTCTCGTCTCCAACAAGGACTACACGATGATCTGCGTAAAAAGACAAAACTACCCCAAAAGTAGATCTCTATTTTGACGTATACATGGTGTTGTGGTTAGTAAGAACCCGTTTGAAAATGTTGATGACACAATATAATGTTAAACAACAATTACGTGGTTGTTGGATATTGTTAGAGATTGACCCGATGAAATTAGAGAAATTGGAAAGCTACATGTTGGTTTGGTAAGAAGACAAACATATCCCGATGTGACAACACAATAACAAGGCAACATGTATTGTGTGTCATCATTTTCAACAAGATAAAGCGTAAAGGTGTGAGCGATAAGAGATGGTGTTCGAAAACAAGTATTATGGTGATGGCTGCTGTTAGTGATTGATCAGGCGAAACGAGAGAAATAAGGTGGATACTCGAAGGCGTGATAGAAAAACAAAGGTATCCATGTGTGAGAACACAATAATAGGGTATTCATGATGTCATCTTCAACAAGACAGAATGTGAAATTGTGTGACAAGACACGATATTCTGTTGACAAAATCTAAAAGTTTGTGACAAAACACAATGTTCTGTTAGTTTTAATTAATGAAACTCTAACAACATAAACGATGTGGGTTTTGAGCATACTTTAATTTGGTAATGCGAATTGAGTGTGACTTTTGACTCCAACAAGTACTCTTATAATAAGTTGCAAGCGAAAAGGGTCTGCGAAAAGATATAAATACCACGACTACAGAGTGGAGGTATAAGAAGATAAAACTTCCCCTGAAATAGATATGTCTGTTGATGCATAGATGTTTTCGTGTTCGGCAAGATCGTGTAGAAGTGTGAATCACAAGATAAGATGGTCAACGGCTAGTACTCTGGTCATGGCTACAATAAGAGCTTGGCCTTATGAAATAAAAAAAATAGGTGAGCTAAACGATGGCAGGGTAGAATGGCAAACCTATCCTTATGTGAGTAAACGACTAGACATTCATATTGCCATCTTCAAAAAGATGAAATATGAAACTGTGAGTGACTGACTAGGTGAAATAAGAAAAATAAGTTGGCTACACCGAGGCAGGGTAGAAAGACAAACGTACCCCTGTGTGAGAAAACATTGATAAGGTATTCATGATGTCAATTTCACGAACACCGAAATTGTCGTCAACAAGAACAATTGTGAAAATGTTGATGACACAATATGATTTAAGCAACTAGACATCGACAAACCCAACCTTATGTTGGTAGTGTAAAAAGACGAATCTATCCTTTTATAAGAAATCAACATAAATCCATTTATAATGCCATCTTCAACCAGGTGGAATATGAAAGTGTGAGTGACAAGATACAATGTTCAGTTACTTATGATCGTTGTAACTCTAACTATACGATGTTTGTGGGTTTTCACCAAACTTTAATTATCATTAGCGAACTAAGCAGGTCTATTGTCTCTAATAACAAGGACTTCACGATGGTGGGGGTAAAAAGCGAAAACTACCCTTGAAGTAGATATCTATGTCGAGGTATAAAAGGCATTGTGGTCAACAAGAACAAGTTTGAAAATGTAGATTGCACGATATGATGTTAACCAACACTTACGTTTGTGATGGATATTGTTAGAGATTAACCAAATGAATTGAGGGAAATTAGAAAGGTAAACGGTGGCAGGGTAAAAACACAAACCCATTCTTGTATGACAAAACAATAAGGCATTTATAATGCCATGTACCACAAGATGAAATATGGAAGTGTCATTGACAAGAAACCATGTTAAGTTATAACCTGAAAGTTTAACAATATAACGCGTGGGTATTCACCATACCTTAATTTTGATGCGATTGTTTCCAACGAGTACTCTTATTGATGACTAGTATGCAAAAAAACATGCAAAAAGTGATAAACAAGTCTATAAACTAGTGGGGTAAAAATACAAAACTACCCCCGAACTGTAAAACGATGTTGATGTTTACATGACGCCATGTTCAACAAGATAAAGCATAAAAGTGTGAATGATAGGAGATGATGTCCGAGAACAAGTATTTTGTTGATGGTGGGTGTTAGTGATTGACCTAGCGAAATGAGAGAAATAAGGTGGCTACACTAATGCTTGGTAGAATGACGAACCTAACCTTATGTGAGAAAACAATGAAAGGGTATTCATGATATCAACTTCAACAAGACAGAATGTGAAATTGTCTGTTAAAAGACACGATGTTCTATTGACGGAATTTGAAATTGTGTATGACAAGACACAATGTTCTGTTAATTATAATCAGTGAAACTCAAATTACCTTCCGCATGTGGGTTTTTAACATACTTTAATTTGGTGGTGCCAATTTCGTGGGACTTTCGACTCGAACAAGTACTTTTATAATAAGTTGCATGAGAGAAGGGTTTGCAGAAATATATAAATACCATGAGTATAGAGTGGTGGGATTGGAAGACAAAACTCCCCTTGAAATTAGATATGTATGTTGCTATATTCATTGGAGTCGTGTTCAACATGATCATGTGGAAGTGTGAATCACATGGTATGATGTTCAACGACTAGTACTCTCGTGATAACTACAATAAGAGGTTGATCATATGAAATAAGAAAAATAGGAGAGCTACGCGATGGCGGGGTTAAATGACTAACCAATCATTATGTTTGAAAACAACACATTCATAATGCCATCTTTGAACCAACAAGATGAAATATGAAAGTGTGAGTGACAAGATACGATAAGTTATTTATTATCTTTTAAACTCTAACTATATAATATGTTTGGGGATTTTCACCAAGCTTTAATTTTCATTAATGAATTTAGTCTGTCTCTCATCTCCAACGAGCACTACATGATGGTAGGGGTAAAATGGTAAAACTACCCTTAGAAGAGATATCTATGTCGATATATGCATGTTGTTGTGGTCAACAAGAACAAGTGTGAAAATGTGGATGATACTATATATTGTTGAGCCAGAAGTACATTGGTTGTGGATTTTGTTAGAGATTAAATAACTGAAATGAGAGAAATGCGAGTGCTACACGACATCTGGGTAAAATGACAATCCTATCCCTGTATAAAAAAAACAATAATGTGCATTAATAATGCAATTTACGATAAGATGAAATACAAATGTCTTTGATAACTATGTGACCATATAAAATAAGAAAAATAGGAAAACTATAAGGTGGTGGGGTAAAATGACAAACCTACCCTTACGTAAGAAAACAACAAGCTACTCATAATGCCATCTTCAACAATATGAAATATAAAAGTGTGAATGATAAGATATGATGTTAAGTTTCTTATTATACTTGAAACTCTATCTATATGATGTTTGTGAGTTTTCACATCATTAGCAAACTTAGCGGGTCTCTCGTGTCCAATAAAGACTACAAGATGTTAGGGTTTAAAAAACAAAATACCTTTGAAGTAGATATCTATGTCGATGTATACACGTTGTGGTCAACAAGAACAAGTGTGAGAATATTGATAACACAATATGATATGAAGCAACAAGAACATTGACAAACTACCCTGATGGTGGTGTTGTAAAAGACAAACCTATCCTTACATGAGAAAACAGGAAGCCATTCATATTGCCATCTTCAATCAGATGAAATATGAAAGTGTGAGTGCAAGATACGATGTTTAGTTACTTATTACTCTAACTATATAATGTTTGGGTGTTTTTACCGAACTTTAATTATTATTAGCGAACTAAGCAGGTCTATCTTCTCCATTAAGGACTTCACGATGGTGGGGTTTAAAAGAAAATACCACCCCTGAAGTAGATATCTATGTCGATGTATACAAGGTATTGTGGTCACCAAGAACAAGTTTGAAAATGTGTATAACACGACATGATGTTAAGCAAGACGTACGTTTGGTGATGGATATTGTTAGAGATTGACCGGATGAAATGAGAGAAATTGGAAAGGTACATGGTGGCAGGGTAAAAAGACAAACCTATCCTCGTATGACAAAACAATAAGAAAGGCATTCATAATGCCATTTATGACAAGATGAAATGTGGAAGTATCATTGACAAGGTACGATATTAAGTTACTTATAACTTGAAACTCTTACAATATAAAGTGGTGATGGCAGATGATGTTCGAGAACATGTATTTTGGTGATGGCTGTTGTTGGTGATTGATTCGGCGAAATGAGACAAATAGGGTGGCTACACGAAGTTGGGGCAAAAAGACAAACATGCCCTTATGTGAGAAAGCAATGATAGGCTATTCATGATATCATCTTCAGCAAGACACAATGTTCTGTTAGTTATAATAAATTAAACTTTAACAACACAACCCATGTGGGTATTCACCACACTTTAATTTTGATGTGATAGTTTCCAACCGGTACTTTTATTGATGGCTAGTATGCGAAAAATAATAAATAGCAAGTCTACACATCGGTGGGGTAGAAACACAATACTACCCCCGAACTGAAAAAGGATGTTGTTGTTTATTTGACGCCATATTCAACTAGATAAAACGCACAAGTGTGAATGGATAGGAGATGATGTTTGATGTTTGTTGTTGTTGGTTGACCGGCCGAAAAGAGAGAAATAAGGTGGCTACAGTAAGGGGAGTAGAAACACAAACATACCCCTTTGTGAGAAAACAATGATAGGGTGTTCATGATGTCATCTTCAACATGACGGAATATAAAATTGTGTGTGATAACTCAGGATGTTCTGATGACGGAATTTGAAAATGTGTATGACAAGGCACGATGTCCTGTTAGTTATAATCAATGAAACTCTAACAACATAACCCATGTGGGTTTTGAGTATTCTTTAATCTTGTAGTGCGAATTGAGTGCGGCTTTCGACTTTGAAAGTACTTTTATAATAAGTTGCACGAGAAAAGGGTCTGCGAAAAGATATAAATACCACGACTACATAGTGGAGGGGTGGGAAGACAAAACAACCCGTGAAATACATGTGTGTTGATGTATACTTGGTGTCGTATTGAACAAAATTGTGAGAAAGTGTGAATCACTCGATAGGATGTTCAATGATTATTTCTCTGGTCTTGTCTACAATAAGATCTTGACCATATGAAATAAAAAAAATAAGAGAGCTACACGATGGCAGAGTAGAAAGACAAATTTACGACTATGTGAGAAAACAACAAGACATTCCTAATTCTAATCTTCAACAAGATGGAATATGAAACTCTGAGTGTCAAGATAGGATGTTCAATTAGATATTGTCCTTAACACTTTAACTACATAATGTTTGTGGGTTTTCACCAAACTTTAATTATTATTAGTGAAACCTCGAGGGTCTCGTCTCAAACATGGACTAAACAATAGTTGGGGTAAAATGACAAAACTACCTCTGAAGTAGATTTCTATTTCGATGTATACGTATTGTTGTGGTCAATAAGAACAAGTTTGAGAATGTGGATGACACGAAATAATGATAAGCAACAATTTTGTGGTTGATGGATATTGTTAGATATCGACCAGATGAAATGAGAGAAATTGAAAAGCTATACTATGGTAGGGTAAGAAGACAAACCTATCCCGGTATGACAAGACAATAACTAGTTAACAATTATTGGGTGACGCCATGTTCAACAAGATAAAGCGTAAAAGTGTAAATGATATGAGTGGATGTTCGAGAACAAGTATTTTGGTGATGGGTGTTGTTAGTGATTGACCAACCGAAACGAGAGAAACAAGGTATCTATCTGAAAGGCGGGGTAGAAAGACAACCGTAGCCCTGTGTTAGAAAACAATGGTAGGGCATTCATGATGTCATTTTCAAGAAGACGAAATGTGAAATTGTGTGTGATAAGACAATGTTTTGTTGACAGAATATGAAATTGTGTATGACACGACAGTGTTCTGATAGTGATAATCATTGAAACTTTAACAACAAAAAGTTTGAAAATGTCCATGACACGATATGTTGTTCACCAACACGTACGTTGGTGATGAATATTGGTAGAGATGAAATGAGAGAAATTAGAAAAGTACACGATGGGAGGGTAAAAAGACAAATCTATCCGTCTATGACAAAACAATAAGAAGGGCATTCATAATCCCATGTACAACAAGATGAAATGTGAAAGTGTCATTGACAAGGTACGATGTTCAGTTACTATAACTTGAAACTCGAATAATATAATGCGTTTGGGTATTCTCCATACTTTTATTTATGACTAATATGCGAAAAAACATGCGAAAAGTAATAAATAACAAGCCTACGCATCGGTGGGGTAGAAACACAGAACCAGCCCCGAACTGAAAAAGGATGTTGATGTTTACATGATGCCATGTTCAACAATATAAGGCGTAAAATTGTGAATGATTGGTGATGATGTTCGTGAACAAGTATTTTGGTGATGTTGGTGATTGACCAGGTGAAATGAGAAAAATATGGTGGTTGCACGAAGGCGGGGTAGACAAACAAACGTACCCCTTTGTGAGAAAACAATGATAGGGTATTCATGATGTGATCTTGAACAAAACGTAATGTGAAATTGTATATGACAAGATACGATGTTCTGTTGTCAAAATGTGAGATTGTGTGTGACAAGACACATTGTTCTGTTAGTTGTAATTAATGAAACTCTAACTACATAACACTTGTGGGTTTTGACCATATTTTAATTTGGTAATCCGAATTGAGTGGGACTTGAGACTCCAACAAGTACTTTTATTATAAGTTGCCTGAGAAAAGGGTCTGCGTAAAGATATAAATACCACATATGCAGTGTTTTGGGGGTAGGAAGACAAAACTACCCGTGAAATAAATATTTGTTTTGATGCATAGATGGTATCGTGTTGAACACAATGGTGTGGAAGTGTGAATGAAAAGATAAGATGTTCAACAATTAGTACTCTCGTGATGGCTAAAATAAGAGCTTGTCCATATGAAATAAGAAAAATAGGAGAGCAACACGATGACGGCGTAGAAAGACAAAGCTACCCTAACTTGAGAAAACAAGACATTCATAATGCCATGTTCAATAAGATGGAATATGAAACTCTGAGTGACAAGATACGATGTTCATTTAGTTATTGTCCTTAATTCTTTAACTATATAATGTTTGTGGGTTTTCACTAAACTTTAATTATCATTAGCGAACCTAGCGGGTCTCTCGTCTCCAACAAGGGCTATACGCTGGTCAGGGTAAAAAGCTAAAACTACACCTGAATTTGATTTCTGTGTCGATGTATACACGTTGTTGTGATCAACAAGAACAAGTTTGAAAATGTGGATGACACAATATGATATAAACCAACAAGATCATTGGTGGTGTAGGAAGACAAACCTACCCTTATGGTGGTGGTGTAAAAAGACAAACCTATCGTTACATGAAAAAATAACGAGTCATTCGTAGTGCTCTCCAACTAGATGGAATATGAAAATGTGTGACAAGATACGATGATCGATTACTTATTATCCTAGTGACTTTAACTAAACGATCTTTGTGGGTTTTCACCAAATTTTAATTATCATTAGCGAACTAGGTGTTTCTATCGTCTTCAACAAGAACTTCACGATAGTGAGTGTAAAAAGACCAATTTATCCCTCAAGTGGATATCTATTTCGAAGTATACAAGGCATTGTTGTCAACAAGAACAAGTTTGAAAATGTGGATTACACGATATGATGTTATGCAACACGTATGTTGGTGATGAATATTGTTAGAGATTGATCACATGAAATCAGAGAAATTGGAAAAGTACATGATGTAAGGGTAAAAAGACAAACCTATCTATGTATGACAAAACATTAAGGAAGGCATTCATAATCCCATGTACAACAAGATGAAATGTGGAACTGTCATTGACAAGGTATGATGTTCAGTTACCTATAATGCATGTGGGTATTCACGATACTTTAATTTGATGCGATCATTTCCAACAAGTACTTTTATTGATGGCTAGTATGCAAAAAGTGATAAATAGCAAGTCTATAAACTGGTGGGGTAAAAATAGAATACACCCAAATTCAAAAACGATGTTGATGTATATATGATGCCATGTTCAACAAGATAAAGCGTAAAAGTGTGAATGATTGGAGATCAAGTTCGAGAACAAGTATTTTGGTGATGGCTGCTGTTAGCGACTGACCAGGTGAAATGAGAGAAATAAGGTGGCTACACGAATGCGGTGTAGAAAGACAAACATACCCTTATATGAGAAAACAATGATCGGGTATTGATGATATGATCTTCAACAAGACAAATTATGCAATTGTTATGTGAGTTATAATAAAAAAAAAACTCTAACAACATAACCCATGTGGGTTTTGAACATACTTTAATCTGTTAGTGCGAATTGAGTGAGACTTTCGACTACAACAAGTACTTTTATAATAAGTTTTATGAGTAAACGGTCCGCAGAAAGATATAAATACCACGACTATAAAGTGGAGGGCTAGGAAGACAAAACTATCCTTGAAATAGATATATATGTTGATGTATACTTGGTGTCGTGTTCAACAAGATCATGTGAAAATCTGAATCACAAGGTATGATGTTCAACAACTAGTAATCTCATGAGGACTACAATAAGATGATGACCATATGAAATTAGAAAAATAAGAGATCTACACGATGGTGGGGTATAAAAACAAACCTACCCTTACATTAGAAAACTACAAAAAAACATTCATAATTCTATCTTCAACAAGATGAAATATGAAGCTGTGACTCTCAAAATAGGATGTTCAATTAGTTATTATCCTTGAAACATTAACTATATAATATTTTTAGGTTTTCACCAAACTTTAATTATCATTAGCGAACCTCCTGGGTCTGTCGTCTCTAACAAGGACTACACGATGGTTTGGGCAAAAAGACAAAACTATCCCAAAAGTAGATTTCTATTTTGACGCATACATGGTGTTGTGGTCAGTAAGAACCAGTTTGAAAATGTGGATGACACGATATAATGTTAAACAACAATTACGTGGTTGTTGGATATTGTTATAGATTGACCCAATGAAATTAGAGAAATTGGAAAGCTACATGTTAGTTGGGTAAGAAGACGAACCTATCCCGGTATGACAACGCAATAACAAGGCTACAAGTATTGGGTGACGTCATGTTTAACAAGATAAAGCGTAAAAGTGTGAATGATAGGAGATGATGTTCGAAAACAAGTATTTTGGTGATGGCTGCTGTTAGTGATTAACTGGGCGAAACGAGAGAAATAAGGTGGCTATAGGCTAGAAAGACAAAACAATAATAGTGTATTCATGGGGTCATCTTCAACAAGACGGAATGTGAAATTGTGTGTGACAAGACACGATGTTCTATGGATGAAATCTGAAATTGTGTGACAAGACACAATGTTCTGTTAGTTATAATCAGTGAAACTCAAACTACATAACACGTGGGCTATAAAGATACTTTATTTTGGTACTGCCAATTGTGTGGGACTTTGGACTCGAACAAGTACTTTTATAATAAGTTGCATGAGAGGAGGGTTTGCGGAAAGGTATAAATACCACGATTAGAGAGTGGTGGGATAGGAAGACAAAACTGCCCCTGAAATTATGTGTTACAAGACATGATGTTCTGTTGACGAAATATGAAATTGTGATAAGGCACAATGTTCTGTTAGTTATAATCAATGAAACTAACAATATAAACCATTCTGGGTTTTGAGCATATTTTAATCTGGTAATGCAAATTGAGTGTGACTTTCGATTCCAACAAGTACTTTTATAATAAGTTGCATGAGAAAAGGGTCTGCGAAAATGTATAAATACCACGACTACATGGTTGAGGTATAGGAAGACAAAACAACCCCAAAAATAAATATATATGTTGATGCATACATGGTGTCATGTTCAACAAGATCGTGTGGAAGTGTGAATCACAAGATACGTTGTTCAACGGCCATTACTTTGGTGATGGCTACAATAAGAGGTTGATCATATGAAATAAAAAAAATAGGAAAGTTACACGATGGCGGGGGAGAAAGACAAACCTACGCTTATGTGATAAAACAACAAGCCATTCATAATGCCATCTTCAATAAGATTTTGACACAACCTTACACAATATGAAATGCAAATGTCATTGACAATTATGTGACCATATAAAATAAGAAAAATAGGAGAGCTATACGATGGTGGTGTAAAATGACAAACCTACCCTTACGTAAGAAAACAACAAGCCACTCGTAATGTCATCTTCAACAATATGAAATATAAAAGTGTGAATGACAGGTTTTGAGGTCAAGTTACTTGTTATCCTTGAAACTCTATCTATATGTTGTTTGTGAGTTTTCACATCATTACCAAACTTAGTGGGTCTCTCGTCTCCAATAACGTTTACAATACCACGACTACCGAGTTTTGGGGTAGGAAGACAAAACTACCCATGAAATAAATATGTATGTTGATGCATAGATGGTGTTGTGTTGAACAAGATGGTGTGGAAGTGTGAATCAGAAGATAAGATGTTCAATAGGTAGTACTCTCGTGATGGCTACAATAAAAATTTGTCCATATGAAATAAGTAAAATAGGAGAGCAACACGATGGCGGGGTAGAAAGACGAACCTACCCTTACGTGAGAAAACAACAAGACATCCATAATACCTTCTTCAACAAGATGAAATTTGAAACTGTGTGACAAGATACGATGATCAATTACTTTTTATCCTAGTGACTTTAACTAAACAATATTTTTGGGTTTTCACCAAATTTTAATTATCATTAGCGAACTAGGCGTTTCTATCGTCTTCAACAAGGACTTCACGATAGTGAGTTTAAAAAGACAAAACTATCCCTCAAGTAGATATCTATTTCGATGTATACAAGGCATTGTTGTCAACAAGAACAAGTTTGAAAATGTGGATTACACGATATGATGTTATGCAACGCGTACGTTGGTGATGAATATTGTTAGAGATTGATCACATGAAATAAGAGAAATTGAAAAAGTACATGATGGCAGGGTAAAAAGACAAACCTATCCTTGTATGACAAAACATTAAGGTAGGCATTCATAATCTTATGTACAACAAGATGAAATTTGGAAGTGTCGTTGACAAGGTACGATGTTCAATTACCTATAACTTGAAACTTTAGCAATATAACGCATGTGGGTATTCACGATACTTTAATTTTGATGCTATGATTTCCAACGAGTACTTTTATTGATGGCTAGTATGCAAAAAGTGATAAATAGCAAGTCTACACACCGGTGGGGTAAAAATACAAAACTGCCTCGAGCTGAAAAATGATGCTCATGTTTATATGACGCCATGTTCAACAAGATAAAGCGTAAAAGTATGAATGGTAGGAGATGATGTTCAAGAAAAAGTATTATGGTGATGGCTGCTGTTAGTGATTAATTGGGCGAAATGAGAGAAATAAGGTGGCAACACGAATGCGATGTAGAAAGACAAACATACTCTTATCTGAGAAAACAATGATAGTGTATTGATGATATCATGTTCAATAAGACAAAGTGTGAAATTGTGTGTGACAAGACACGATGTTCTATTGACGGAATATGAAATTGTATGTGACACGAAACAATGTTCTGTTAGTTATAATCAATGAAACTATTACAACATAAACTATGTGGGTTTTGAACTTACTTTAATCTGGTAGTGTGAATTGAGTGAGACTTTTGACTACAACAAGTACTTTTATAATAAGTTTTATTAGTAAACGGTCCGTAGAAAGATATAAATACCATGACTATAAAGTGGAGGGGTAGGAAGACAAAACTACGCTTGAAATGGATTTATATGTTGATGTATACATGGTGTCGTGTTCAACAAGATCATGTGAAAATCTAAATCACAAGGTATGATGTTTAACAACTAGTACTCATGAGGACTACAATAAGATGCTGGCCATATGAAATAAGAAAAATAAGAGATCTACACGATGGTGGGGTATAAAAACAAACCTACCCTTACATGAGAAAAGAACAAAAAAACATTCATAATTCTATCTTAAAGAAGATGGAAAATGAAGATGTGAGTCTCAAGATAGGATGCTCAATTAGTTATTATCCTTAATGTTTGTGGGTTTTCACCAAACTTTAATTATCATTAGCGAACCTCCAGGGTCTCTCGTCTCTAATAAAGACTACATGATGGTTTGGGCAAAAAGACAAAACTACCCTAAAAGTAGATTTCTATTTTGATGTATACATGGTGTTGTGGTCAGTAAGAACCAGTTTGAAAATGTGGATGACACGATATAATGTTAAACAACAATTACGTGGTTGTTGGATATTGTTATAGATTGGCCCGATGAAATTAGAGAAATTTGAAAGCTACATGTTAGCAGGGTAAGAAGACAAAGCTATCCCGGTATGACAACACAATAACAAGGCAACAAGTATTGGTTGACGTCATGTTCAACAAGATAAAGCGTAAAAGTGTGAATGATAGGATATGATGTTCAAAAACAAGTATTTTGGTGATGGCTGCTGTTAGTGATTAACGGGGCGAAGCGAGAGAAATAAGGTAGCTACATGAAGGTAGGCTAGAAAGACAAACGTACCCCTACATGGAACAACAATAATAGGGCATTAATGATGTCATCTTCAACAAGACAGAATGTGAAATTGTGTGTGACAACTGACAAGACATGGTGTTCTATGGATGAAATCTGAAATTGTGTGACAAAACACAATGTTCTGTTAGTTATAATCAATGAAACTCTAACAACATAAACCATGTGGGTTTTGAGGATACATTAATTTGGTAATGTGAATTGTGTGTGACATTCGATTCTTACAAGTACTTTTATAATAAGTTGCACAAGAAAAGGGTCTGCGAAAATATATAAATACCACGATTACAAAGTGGAGGTATAGGAAGACAAAACTACCCCTGAAATAAATTTGTATGTTGATGCATACTTGGTGTCGTGTTCAACAAGATCGTGTGGAAGTGTGAATCACAAGATAAGATGTTCATTGGAAGTGTGTATCTCAAGAAAATATGTTCAACGGCTAGTACTCTGGTGATGGCTACAACAAGAGCTTGACCATATCAAATAAAAAAAGTAGGAGAGCTACTCAATGGCAGGGTAGAATAACAAACCTACCCTTATGTGAGAAAGCAATAAGACATTCATAATGCCATCTTCAACAAGATGAAATATGAAACTGTGAGTGACAATATTCAGTAAGAGAAATTGGAAACCTACATGATAGGGGATGATGTTCGAGAACAAATCTTTTGGTAATCGTTGTAGTTAGTGATTGACTAGGCGAAATAAGAGAAATAAGTTGGCTACACGAAGGCGGGATAGAAATACAAACGTACCCCTTTGTGAGAAAACTGTGATAGGGTATTTATGATGTCATCTTCACCACAACCAAAATTGTCGGCAACAAGAACAATTGTGAAAATGTTGATGACACAATATGATTTTAAGCAACAAGGCATTGACAAACCTAACCTTATGGTGGTAGTGTGATAAGACGAACCTATTCTTATATTAGAAATCAACATAAAGCTATTCATAGCGCCATCTTCAACCAGATGGAATATGAAAGTGTGAGTGACAAGATACGATGTTCAATTACTTATTGTCGTTCTAACTCTAACTATACGATGTTTGTGGGTTTTCACCAACATTAATTATCATTAGCAAACTAAGCAGGTCTATTGTCTTGAACAAGGACTTCACGATGGTGGGGGAAAAAACCGAAAATTTCCCTTGAAGTAGATATCTATGTCGGGGTGTACAAGGCGTTGTGGTCAACAAGAAAAAGTTTGAAAATATGGATGGGACGATATGATGTTGACCAACACATACGTTGGTGATGGATATTGTTAGAGTTTGACCAAATCAATTGAGCGAAATTAGAATGGTACATGGTGCCAGGATAAAAACACAAACCTGACCCTGTTTGACAAGATACGATGTTCATTTAGTTATTGTCCTTAATTCTTTAACTATATAATGTTTGTGGGTTTTCACTAAACTTTAATTATCATTAGCGAACTAGGCGTTTCTATCGTCTCCAACAAGGACTTCACGATAGTGAGTGTAAAAAGACCAATCTATCCTTCAAGTACATGTTGGTGATGAATATTGTTAGAGCTTGATCACATGAAATCAGAGAAATTGGAAAAGTACATGATGGCAGGGTAAAAAGACAAACCTATCCGTGTTTGACAAAACATTAAGGAAGGCATTCATAATCCCATGTACAACAAGGTGAAATGTGGAAGTGTCATTGACAAGGTACGATGTTCAGTTACCTATAACTTGACACTTTAACAATATAATGCATGTGGGTATTCACGATACTTTAATTTTGATGCGATCATTTCCAACGAGTACTTTTATTGATGGCTAGTATGCAAAAAGTGATAAATAGCAAGTCTATAAACTGGTGGGGTAAAAATACAATACACCCAAATTCAAAAAGGATGTTGATGTTTATATGATGCCATGTTCAACAAAATAAAGCATAAAAGTGTAAATGATTGGAGATGAAGTTCGAGAACAAGTATTTTGGTGATGGCTGCTGTTAGCGATTGACCAGGCGAAATGAGAGAAATAAGGTGGCTACACGAATGCGGTGTAGAAAGACAAATGTACCCTTATATGAGAAAACAATGATGGGGTATTGATGATATGATCCTCAACAAGACAAAATATGAAATTGTGTGCGACAAGACACGATGTTCTATTGACGAATGTGAAATTGTGTGACACAAAACAATGTTCTGTTAGTTATAATAAAAAAAACTCTAACGACATAACCCATGTGCGTTTTGAACATACTTTAATCTCCTAGTGCGAATTGAGTGAGACTATCGACTACAACAAGCACTTTTATAATAAGTTTTATGAGTAGACGGTCCGCAGAAAGATATAAATACCACGACTATAAAGTGGAGGGGTCGGAAGACAAAACTACCCTTGAAATAGATATATATGTTGATGTATACATGGTGTCATGTTCAACAAGATCATGTGAAAATCTGAATCACAAGGTATGATGTTCAACAACTAGTACTCTCATGAGGACTACAATGAAATGATGACCATATGAAATAAGAGAAATAAGAGATCTACACGATGGTGGGGTATAAAAACAAACCTACCCTTACATGAGAAAACAACAATAAAACATTCATAATTCTATCTTCAACAAGATAGAATATGAAGCTGTGACTCTCAAAATAGGATGTTCAATTAGTTGTTATCCTTAAAACATTAACTATATAATGTTTGTGGGTTTTCACCAAACTTTAATTATCATTTGCGAACCTCCAGGGTCTGTCGTCTCTAACAAAGACTACACGATTGTTTGGGAAAAAGACAAAACTACCCCAAAGTAGATTTCTATTTTGACGTATACATGGTGTTGTGGTCAGTAAGAACCTGTTTGAAAATGTTGATGACACGATATAATGTTAAACAACAATTACGTGGTTGTTTGATATTGTTAGAGATTGACCCGATGAAATTAGAGAAATTGGAAAGCTACATGTTGGTTTGGTAAGAAGACAAACATATCCCGATATGACAACACAATAACAACGCAACATGTATTCTGTGTCATCATTTTCAACAAGATAAAGCGTAAAAGTGTGAATAATAAGAGATGGTGTTCGAAAACAAGTATTATGGTGATGGCTGCTGTTAGTGATTGATCAGGCGAAACGAGAGAAATAAGGTGGATACTCGAAGGCGTGATAGAAAAACAAAGGTATCCATGTGTGAGAAAACAATAATAGGGTATTCATGATGTCATTTTCAACAAGACGGAATGTGAAATTGTGTGACAAGGCACGATATTCTGTTGACAAAATCTGAAATTTTGTGACGATATAATGTTCTGTTAGTTTTAATCAATGAAGCTCTAACAACATAAACCATGTGGGTTTTGAGCATACTTTAATTTGGTAATGCGAATTGAGTGTGACTTTTTACTCCAACAAGTTCTCTTATAATAATTTGAAGAGAAAAGGGTCTGCGAAAAGATATAAATACCACGACTACAGAGTGGAGGTATAAGAAGATAAGACTACCCTTGGAATAGATATGTATGTTGATGCATACATGTTTTCGTGTTCAGCAAGATCGTGTAGTAAGTGTGAATCACAAGATAAGATGTTCAATGACTGGTACTCTGGTCATGGCTACAATAAGAGCTTGGCCTTATGAAATAAAAAAAGGTGAGCTAAATGATGGCAGGGTTGAATGACAAACCTACCCTTATGTGAGAAAACGGCAAGACATTCATAATGCCGTCTTCAACAAGATGAAATATGAAACTTTGAGTGACAATGTTCAGTACGAGAAATCGGAAACCTACATGATAGGGGTTGATGTTCGAGAACAAATCTTTTGGTGATCGCTCTAGTTAGTGATTGACTAGGTGAAATAAGAAAAATATGTTGGCTACAGTGAGGCAGGATAGAAAGACAAACGTACCCCTGTGTGAGAAAACATTGATAAGGTATTTGATTGTGGTACACTCTTACCTTGCAATCTTGGTAGATATAATCTTTTCATTTTAAGTACTTGATCATGTAGAGACTGAACTATTATTTTTATACTCTGATTTGAAATAGAATTAAAAATCTTCATATTTTAGTCTTATATTGTATATGGTTTGAAATGCGTATATCCCATACATTTTGATTTGATTCTTATCTTTAGTGTAACCCCACCCAAAGTTTTAACCATTTTTTAAAATCATTTTCACATTATAAGATCTGATTTACATATAAAAAAGAATTGGTCTCAAAATTTCACTATTTGAACAATAATTAAGGTTAAAATTTTGAGGGCGTTACACAGAATGACATCGTAAAATGTCATATCGAGTATGATACGGTCTGTGGATAACTTGTGTCCCTCTGTGACTACTCAAACTGTAGGGAGATACTTTACACATCGAGTGGACGCACCCATCTGAGACATAACATCTAGTGTATTCTCTAAGCTAGATGGTGCAATGTCAAGTAATACAACAAAAGAAGCAGATATAAAAGAATGAGTTGCCCTCAAATCATGCATGACACAAGCAAGATGGTCAACAACTATGATAATACCTTCGATTAGGTCAGTCTGATCATTTTGCTCCATGGTCGTGCTAGTGTACACCCGCTCGTTTGTCTTTCTCTGCGCCAGCTGCTGTTGAGGTCTCTACTGCTGCTGGCTATCCTATGCTCCTGACTTGTTGAGGCACTATTGTGTGATATAATTGAGTTGCTTGCACTATTAGAAGAGCCCCTTGAAGAGAGGACAAGAACCAAAAGGATGATTCTTACTACATCTCTTGCATATCGGTTGTGTCTTCCCCTACTATTGTCTCTGCTAAGGACGGTTCTGGTGGTTCCCATGTTGGGTTTTCTATTTCGTATTCTTTGCCCTCTGTGTCTTTCCACCACTAGGTGGGTTCTTTTGAGCTCCACCATTGTCATTACCACCCTTCTTCGACTGCCCTCCCTTGAATCACCGTCACTCATCATTCATGATGGAAGTTGATTCAATGGCATCGCTAAACGTTGTAGGACGCCTAGTCATTACCCGAACATGTAACCCATCCTTGACTCCTCTCACATACTTAACTACCCTCGCCTTATCGTCAGCAAACAAGGTGGGACAATATCTCTCCAGGCTCCTAAATTTGGTGGTGTAGTCCACCAAACTCATGTTCCCTTGTGTCTGCTCGAGGAACTATTGTTGCATTCTTTCCCTGGTGAAGGAAGGGAAGTAGGTCTCCAAAAACTCCTCTTAAAAGATCTCCCAAGGAATGATCTCCTCAGTGCCATACTTCACCCTCCGTATTATGTCCCATCATTTCTTAGCATCGCCCTTTAGTCGGTACGTGACAAAATCAGTCACTCTATCCTCTGGTATAGGCAGAACATGAAAAGTGTGTTCGATCTCCTCAACCCAACTCTCAACAACTTCAGGGTTGGTCTTTCTGAAGAAAATTGGTGGATCCAACTTCAGAAACTTCTTGTAGGTCACTGCATCAATGTTCGCGATCACAACCGATGTAGGGTGTACACAAGTCATAGGTTGAAAAGTCTACGTCTGAATATGTATTGTCATAGTCTCAGCCAGACTATTGAGAGCATTCGTTAGAAAATGTCTCTGCTCTTGCCAATTTGTAAGAGTACTAGCATGACCATGAGTATACATCTATAAAAAAAATCAACAAAAAATTATCGGTAAATTTATACCCCTAGACCAACCCTAACCCCTTAGGATTGATCTCATTTAAACAATATAATCATATCAAGCATGCAATTTAAATCATCACACATTGGTTTAAACATAACTATCCATACAGTTAGAAATGAAATTTTTTATAATTTCAAGACAGTAAGTAAATAAAAATTCACAAGATACCCCTTATAAATGATGTAGAGACTGCTTCTAGAGTGCGAGTTTATGATCTTTGTGGTGGTTCTGACTAGCTCTGATACCAACTCTATAATGACCCCAAACTGACCCTCGAAAAATATAAATTTTTTTATACAATTATAGAAAACCTCCTAAAGATCAAGGGCACATTACAGATTTAATATTCACAACCCATCAACCATTTCAGACATAGCATAAATTTAAACCATGAACTGAAATTTATTTATTTAATTAAATAATGTCAATAAGATTCCAAATAAATGTTCAAATCAAATCCCGTGTACGTCAGAACCCAGGCCACTAGACCATAAACCTTGAGTCCTCCATCTAGACAGTCCTATCATCACGGAGCCTCATTACCTAAAAAATATTTTTAGAAAATGGGTAAGAATGAACTTCTTGTATGAGAACCTCTTAAAATCCAATAGTAAAGAATTTAGCATAGATCAAATCAAATGTAAGTTTAAGAGGAATCATAGGTAATATATCATGATAACAAACTTATCATCTAAGCAGTTCAAGCAAACGCTCAACAATTTCATGCTAAATCAAACATTTAGGGATGCATAAAATCAATGCTAAACATTTAGAGATGTATGAATTAATGCAACATGCATGAATTACTTTTTAAGTTAAATTATCAGAATTGCTTTTGCATGCATATCCCTATTTAATGCACACAAATTTAATTTTTATTTTTTTATAAACCTACGGATACTCAAAATGGGCAAGGTTTCTGAGGTTCAAGGCAGTTCTCAACCGTAACTTAACACATAATTTTATTTTAATTATTGGGTTCTACACTATTCTCGGACCAATATCAGGAATCATCACTATCAATTAAAATATTAAGAATCATCACCTAATGTCGAAACATCAAAAAAATTATTATCCATTGATGCCACTTTCTTGGTATACCAATAACTATTGTTGAGTCAACAACAGCACCCCTTGCAAAGTAACTGAAAGTTTCCTACAACCGTGGCTAAGAACATGAACCACACATCGGGTTCTTGGGAACAACAAATGCACACGGTGTTTAGTATCCTCACAGTCCCTCATGACCGCCATCCAAGGTTCTCACCCTTTTAGAGAGACATCAGGGAAGAAAATTATTATATTGTTTGGTCACATTTACCATCTTAATTAATTAAGAGTTATTTATACAAAAACAATTACATAAATCAACATGCAATAGCAAATTCGGGTCTTTGCCCTATCAATTTAATAGTGTAATTAATTCAAAAACAATTTCAAACAAAATTAGTTTGCAATGCATTTACAGTTTACTATCTCATGAGCAACACATGCTTCTGGCCTTCAAAGGCCTATCAGTGGTTCACACATAACCACTACGTGAATTAAATAGCATTGCACATCTCACAATAACATCAAGCATCCATAGACGAGAACAATTTATTGTTCATAGTTTAGAACATGATATCAAAAAAATATACAAGGCCAGTGAGTGGATACAAACTTTATAAAGCACAATTAGATCAATCATGTTGGTCTCGAATCCAAACTTTTTGAGACCGACCAATTTCGGCACTCATTAGGTTCAGATTCAATAAAATATTCATGACCAACCAGATTTCTTGATTCTAAAAGAATTCAGATTTTAGATATAACATAAGTAAATTTCAGTTATTTAAAAACCCATTTCAAACTCTGATTTCTAATTTATTTAACAAAACAATACTCATATTTAAGAAAGCAAACAAATCATCATATATGCAATGCCAAGATTACTATAGTCATATTTCTAAAGGCATGACAGACAAAAATATTGAAAACAGATTTGCAACATAGTAATTCACTTAATTGAGTTTATGCATGCCTGGACTAAAATAGAAAGTAAAACAAAATATGCATAACAAAATCATTAGATAAAAAGAATTATACATCAAAAAGTTTTTTTTCATGTATTATCTGCAACACTTTATATATATATATATAATTAAGGTTTGAATCATACTAAAGATGGCAGATTTCAGGAAAAAAATAAATCTGAACATGTCGACCTTTGCATCAACTTATTTCTTAGAGTAACACAAGCTCAACTTAATTTCTTGAACACGTGATAGGCTGACAATGAAAAAGGTCCAAGGCATGCGATAAATCAAGGTACATAGTGTAATGACCCCAAACTGACTCTCAAAAAATGCAGAATTTTTTGTTTTAAAACAATTATGAAAAAAATCTCTGAAGGACTAGGGGCGCATTACTGATTAAATATTCACAACTCATCAACCATATCAGATACAGAGTAAATTTAAACCATGAACTGAACTTTATTTATTAAATCAAATATGTCAATAAAGTTCATAAATTCAAACATCCACTCTAGCCAATCCTATGCACATCAGAACCCGGACCACCAAACCATAAACCTTGAGTCCTCTAGCCAGCCAGTTCCTCGCATTATGGGCCTTAGTGCCTCAAAAACATTTTTAGAAAACAGGTAAAAACCAAAGTTCTCCTACAAAATCCTCTAACTTTTCAACAGTAGGAAAAATAGCATAAGGTAAATCACACATAGACTTAAGTGGAATCATAAGTAACATAATATCATAACAACCTACCATCTAAGCAATTCAAGCAAGCATTCAACAATTTCATGCTAGATCAAACATTCAAGGATGCATAAAATTAATACTAAACATTTAAGGATGCATGAATAAATTCAACATTTATGAATAACTTTTTAAGCTAATTATCAGAATTACTTTTACATGTATGTTCCTATTTAAATGCACACAAATTTAATTTTTACTTTCTTATAAACCCGCGAATACTCAAAACGAATAGAGTTTATGAGGTTCAAGGCAGTTCTCAGTCATAGCTTAACACATAATTTGTATTTTAATTACTGGGTTTTATACTTGTTTCCTTACTGATATCAGGATTCATCACCATCTATCGAGACATTAAAAATCATCACCTAATGTCGAGACATCAAGAAAATCATTATCCATTAAAAACAATACTCATAAGAAAATATTCATGGTTCATATTATGAGAATCCTTTCACTATATCCACATGTATTATGAAAACACATGTTTATATGGTTGAGGAGAGAAAGAATAAGAGAGAGAAGAGTTTGAATAAATATCAAAGTGCATAAAACATAAATCTACTTACCTTATCTTGTGGTTGCAAGTAGCTTAAACTACTTCACCTTTGGACCTTCAACTCACTAATGGTGTAGAGTAGAGTTCCTCAATGACACCCTATACTACACTAAAGTGGAGAAGATGAGAAAAATACTAAAATCGTTAGAGAGGAAGAGAACAACAGAGAGATAAGAGTTGAAGAACTCTTGGATGCCTCTCCTTCTCAATTTAGGGTAGTATTTATAGGCAAGAGATAATGATTACAACAAAGATGTGTGGCTTAGATTATTTGGAGGACTTGGAAGGTTGGGATTTGTCTAACCCAACTCCCAAAAAAAATTTCTCATGTATTTTGTAGAGATTATACTTGGAATTTAGTAGATCTCACTTAGATTGCAAATCCCAAGGTCATGATTAGCAAAAATTGCCCCCCGCCCCCTCCCCTTGTTTGTCCTCAAGTTTAGTTCTAATTCAACTATCTTAACTACCTAGTTACCTTTTTATCATATTTTATTATTTATTATTTTTATTATTTATTGATATTCCTTTTAGGAACCTCAATTTATGAAAATTCCATATTAGTTCCTATTCTTCTTGAAATTCTATATTAGTCTTTAATTTTCTTAAAATTCCATATTAGTCTTTATTTTTCTTGAAATTCCATATTAGTCTTTATTTTTATTAAAATTCTATTTTAGTCCTTATTTTTTTCTTAAAATTCTATTTCACTACTTTTTCTTTTTTACTTTTAATCTTCTAGTTGGATCCGATCCAATTAGGTCCGAACTCTACATTCGTACCTTAATATATTTTTCCTTAATTAAAATCATAGCTTAAGGAATAATTCAAAAGTAATTAGCTACTCTAAGGTTAATTAGACATTGTTTCTAATCAATTAAGATTATTTAATAAATAATCATTGGTTTAATCTGTTTGGTCAATTAATACAAAAATTATATATTCTAAAAATATAAACAACATTAATTGGCTAAGTTAAACATTAAATAAATATTTTTATAACTTTGATTTTCTACATTAAATTTTTTCTTCATTGTATTAAAATTTCATAAAATTTATGGGTCTTACAAATAGACTCCCATCACCAACCACAGGTAAAAAGTGTCCTCTTGAGGTGTTATTAAAGAATCCTTCTTATTACAAATTTCTAAAAAAAATGGATGTGGTTGTGATCCATGTCTATGCCTTTATAAAATTCATAAATTGGATTTGAAGTCCACTACGTGTTCATGGGATATAGTAATCGACATGAGGGATATTACCGCCTTGACCCGTAAACTAAGAAATTTTTTATTTCCTAGCATGTTGTGTTTGTTCAATCCTACTTCCCATGCAAACAACCCACACACTCAGGTAAACCTCCTAGCATTGTTGATCGCCTAATGTTTCCCATTTTTGTGACTGGACCGGTAAGCTTCCCTCCTAGTTCTAGTCTAACTGCTAACCAACCACTGGACTTACCTACCGATGAGATTCCCACAACTCTATTTGAACCCTCCTCTCCTTCTATCGTGTTCCCTACAGGAGAGCCTAGTGGACCCAGTTTGCTGCACTTGTTCCCCTTATCCCTGTCGTACTCACCATATGATAACTTGCCTTCAGGATGACACATTAAAACCTAAATGCTTTCCTTCCACTAAGTACCCACTTCCATAGACCCTTCTGACCAAACTTTGCATTGATACTGAACCTACCACATTCTCAATTGCCAATAAAGATCCCAACTGGTGCAATGCCATGGCTGACGAATATGCTGGCATGCTCAAGAATAAAACATGGTCTCTTGTGCCTCCGCATTCTGCCCAAAATGTGATTGGTTGCAAATGGATTTATAAAGCGAAAAAGAAGGTTGATGGCTCTCTTAAACGCTACAAAGTGTGCTTAATTGCAAAGAATTTTCATCAATAAGAGGGCATTGACTACTTTAAAACATTCAGTCATATCGTCAAACCCACTACCATTTAGTTAGTCATGTCTCTTGCTATCAGTTTTGGGTGGGAAGTTCATCAACTTTATATTCATAATGTTTTCTTGAATGGGCCACTTGAAGAAAAAGTTATATGGGTCAACCACCAGGCTTTCAAGATCCTCAGTGCTCTCACTATGTTTGTCGCATGCTCAAGGCCTATATAGCTTTATAAACACTCCATGTGCCTTATTCCAACAACTTAGTTCTTGCCTTCTCTGTATGGGATTTCAAGGATCCAAGTCAGACTCCTCTCTATCTTTAATAATGGCTCTCTTGTCATGTTTATACTCGTTTATGTTCATGATATCTTTGTTACCAAAATTTCATCCCAATGACTTCATTCCTTAATTGATTGCCTCAATAAAGCCTTTGCATTCTTTGCTTTAAAGGATTTAAGTTGCTTTCATTTCTTTTTAGGCATTAAACCATTGTTTCACTCCATTAAGTTACTTCTTACTCAGAAGAAATATACCTTGGACTTGCTATCTTATACAAATATGCTAGGCACCAAAGTGGTGTTGACTCCTCTAGCCATTAATTCATGGTTGTCAACACTTATGAGCTACACCTTTAAAGATCCTACTTTGTATTGTAGTGTTGTTGGTTCTCTTCAATACTTGACTCACTCATCCTGACTTGGCCTTTGTGGTAAATAAGATCTGCCAATTTATGCATCGTCTCACTTATGACCATTGGCTTGTTGTCGAGCAAATTCTATGGTATTTGAATGGTACCATTCATTATGGAGTTCTATTGGCTTCTTCTTCTCTTGTTCCTACAGTCTGCACTGATGTTGATTGGGCTGGGTGCCCTAATGATCACAAATCAATTGGCGCCTATACTATCTTCATTAGGTGCAATTTAGTTTCTTGGAGCTCTTAGAAGCAATCAGTTGTTGCTCAGTCTAGCATGGAAGCAAAATACTATGCTCTGACCAACGCTGTTGTTGAAGTAACTTGGTTGGCTATCTCATGTGTGAACTTGGTTTTTCACCACTGACACCTCCCACCATTTAGTGCAACATCAGTTCTACATATCTTTTAGTGAACCTAATTATGCACTTTTGCAGCAAACACCTCCGATCACTTTTCCCTCTTTTCCTACTTTCTAAATTAGTATCTAGGGTCAAAAAAGTCAAACATTCTATTTTTTAATTATTTCTTTTTGGTAAGTCTGATATCTAGTTAGGATTTAGTTGGGGAGGGACTTCAGTCAGTGCAATTGACCACTTTCTTAGTGTAGTTTAATTGTCTGTTAGGACCCAGTTTTGACAGTTAGAGGGTGTATGGGTTAAATGGGATCCCAACTGGTGCAATGCCATGGCTGACGAATATGCTGGGCTGGAAAAAACAACTTCTTTGCAGTAAAAATAACTATTTACAAGCTATTCTAGGTCAAAACATGAATTTTTAAAGAAGGTCCAAAATATTTTCATAATTTTCCAAGAGGGTCTTCCTCAAAAATGTGTTTTCTAAAAGGGGTTTTCCCTAAAACTAATTAAAAATAATTAATTAAGTCCTAATCTAACTAACTTATAATTAAAAACTCTAAAACTAATAAAAATACCGGAAAATGCAGGGCAAACTTTGAAATACATGATTTTTTGATAATTTCTATTTCAATGCAATTTCTCGAAACTAACGATAAAAATGGGTTTTTAATGCAATCTTCACAGAATCATGCATAAAATAAGATGAATAAAATGCAAAATATATGCATGATCAGTCAGGTAAGCTTCTTAGCTTCATTGTTAGCAAATGTGGCACCAAAATAGACATTGTTAAATCAAGGTCATCGTGAACATGCCTCCACCTACCAATATCAAGCAATTGAGGGTTCTAAAAAAAAAATTCAAGCTATTAGGATATTCATCACTAACCTAGCCTCTAGGCATAAACTCTTCAATGGGCTCTTGAGGAAGGGTGTTGAGTTTGTTTAGGATAATGAATGTGAGAAGTCTTTAGGCAGACTCAAGCAATACCTGTAATATTTGAAAATTTTAAGTGAAACATTATAAAAAAATTTAGGCATATTTTATGATTTTTGAACATGCGGTTGCATTCATATCGAAATTTTGAGAAGAAGAATCTTTATTTTATTAAAAATGAAGTTGAAATGAGTTTGAAATGTACCCAACAAGTTTCAAGGAAAAAATAGTTATTACGAAAAAGTTATGAGAACAATTATGGCCTGAGGGTCATAGTCGTCTAAACCTGTGTTGACCGACTCAGGGACATACATGTTATTAACTTTTGAATTGATAACAATTGGTAAATTCTTATTTTGGTAGGATTTAATTGAAAATTCAAATAAACATAAAAGGCAAATTGGACTTAGTTACATTGACTAGATTGGGATCTAGTTAATAAAACTAGGGCCCTAACCAAACTAGCTCTGGTTTGGATCTGAATTGAATTACACAGGATCCAAACCAAATCCAAAAACTCATTTTCTTTAAATATTACACGTATTGCTTTGCTTACCTCCATTTGTTTTAATAAAGTTACCATTTGTCCTAATAAACCCGGCCATGTGTTATTTCTCACTCCCCATTTGTCAACACCATTACTACGTGTAACACCCCACTATTCTTATAAATACCCCTTCCCACATGTGGTTTACCCAATTCTCTCTCTCTCTCTCTCTCTCTCTCTCTCTCTCTCGGTGAGGGTGTTTCCTCACTACTTGACCACCACCTTGTGCCATCATGCCCCTCCTTTTGACACCACCACCAGCCCACCTCGCTGCCTTGTACCACCTGACCACTGAACTATTCTTTGTGTCGTTGGTCTTGCCGCCATTGCCTCTCCACACAACCAACACTCATCACCACCTTACATCATGATTCACTTCACTTTCATAGAACTACTTTGAGTTTTAAGGAAGGTCATATTACGCGAATTTCATAGAGCTATGGGACGTCTTATATATATATATATATATTTGCACGTAACACATACGTAGATCATGCGAAAGTTATCTCGATTGGCAAGAACAAGAAATTTTGTACGTGATGGGTGTGTAGCTTACTGTGTTTCAGGGTTTTTGAGGTCGGAAACTCGACTTTGTTTTGATAGGAGTAGACTCCTGTAGTTCAGGAGTCGACCCCTTTTTGTTGGTTCTCTCACAGGCAAAGTCAACTCTTGTGTTTGCCAGGGTCGACCCCCTGCAGGAAGGAGTCAACTCTTGTATTTTGAATAGTCAACCCCTAGAGTGGGTAGGTCGACTCCTGCTTGGCTAGGGTCAAACCCTGCAGTGGAGAGTCGACTCTTGATGAGTGAGGGTTGACCCCTGCAGTGTTTGAGTTGACTCTCGAGTGGTCTGGGTTGACTCTAGTGTGTGTGAAGGGTCTTTCCTTGGAGTTTTGAGTTTGGGTTGATGTTGTTGAGCTTGAGATCTGATATATGCAACCCAACATGATGTGGTGTGTTTGTGGGACCCAGTCTTGCTAGTATCGAGGAGGTTTTATGCCTAAGTTGACCCTTGAGATAGATGGGTCGACTTTTCTTTTGAGAAATGTGCAATTCAGTTGGGTTGGGAGTTGACCCCTGATATGAGAAGGTTGACTCCTCCTTGATTCAGATTGATGGTTTAATATTGAGGGTTGACATCTGTGTGTGAGGGTCAATTCCTCCTATTATAGTTGAGTGATTTTTACTTTGCCGATCCTTGGGAATGTAGGGTCAATTCCTCCCTTATGTTTTTGTTTGTGGATCAACTCTCGAGATGAGTAAGTCAATCTCTTTTATTGCAATATTAACTTTTGTGACCCTTGTTGCGGGTTTTTGGTGAATTGAGTCGGGTAAAGGCAGTTTAACATTTGATATGGGTATGATTAATTGTGATAAACCCATCTCTTACTGTATTTCCCAAAATACCTTATTGGTTCTCATTCCAAGAACCATCGTACTGCCAGTGATACAAATTGTCACTTTTTATCACAACAAGCTCTGCCTATTGCATGTGTTTTCATCATCATGGTGCGAAACCCAGGACATACACACTAGTCTTTGCCACATTTGAATCATGGACAAACATGCTCTACATCAGCATTGTTGCACTAACCTAATGCATTTTGAGGTAAGAGAAATTTTACACTAACTCAGGTATTTGTGCAATTCTAATGCATGCATAGTTTTGATAAGCTTTTACGAGCTTCTATATGTGTTTACGAGCTTTTCGATAATACATGCATGAATTATGTATGTATAAATTGAATGCATAGAAAATACATATGCTCGAGATTTAGATGCTTCATATTAGGGAATGCACATGTTTTAAATCATAAGATATAACTAATTTGATAAATCGAATACACATGCTTTGAGGTTTAATTTACAAACGTATGGATTTTAAATAAAATACGATATTACATGTGGCTATGTTATGATGTGCTTTTATATGACGTTGGAATACTACATGAGGTGAGATTATAAATGCATGCGATAAAGGTTTAGCTCAATGATAGAGTTATTGTGTCTTAGAACTCTGTCGATATGCTAACATATGTTACATGTTGAATTGTCATATGATTGTAATTTATGATATGATGCATGCTGGATGTATACATGCTTGTGCCCAAATTTGTGACTATTGACCTTGTTAGAGGTTAACTATGTTTATGCATATATGACAAAGCACTGAATTAAATAATTCGTTGAGAAATTGTTCTCAAGAGGACAATCTTTGTGAGGATGTACGAGTCCAAGACTAGGTAAATTCGGCTAGGACGATCCCTGTGAGTATGTACAAGTCCAAGCCCAGGTAGTCCCATGAGGACGATCTATGTGAGGGTGTACATGTCCAAGACCAGGTAATCTATAAAAAAAAACTTGTTTTCAAGATACGATGAATTATTGAGGATAAACACTGAAAGTAAATTATGATATACTAGATTAAAGATGTATGTTTGCGATTATGCATGTTGTTATGATAGAATGTTTAATATAATATACTGCATGTATCCTTGAGGTTTCATGTCCTTATCAACTATGGACCCTGAGATAAGATTATAATTAAACATGTTAAACATGTTAGTGAATGGCTCATCACGCCTACTTAGTTACTATGTAAATAAATGTATTATATTTTTTTGATTGAAATATATCATGTATGTATATCGCGATTGATGTATATGGCAGATTATATTATCATTAATGTGTTGTATGTATTAGCTTTATGCACTCACTACGTGTTCTAGTGTAAACCTATTGGGCTTTTATAAGTCTGATCCTTTTTATGGGATTTCAGGCAATGTATAATTACATAGTGGATGCAAGATGCCGAGGCAGCATTGAAAGCCAATTATTTTCCTTTTTAGAGCACTGAATTGTAGATGCATGTTATTAAAAAAGTTATCATTTATTGAGTTATAGCATTTTGAATGCAAAAGGTCATCCACATTAAATTCATTATAATCGTTATTGTGTGAAATGTAACCCGCTTGATGTTTTTAAACAAAAGTTAAAAAGGTTTCTGCTAACGATTTTAATAAGAAAAAAAAACTTTTAGTTTTCACGTATTTTACGAGTTAACAATCTTGGGGTGTTACAATACCTCCTCAACTCACCCATATTGAAATCCTTGACAAAAAAAGAAAGTCATTACTCTTATGTCTATCTGTCAATGATGTAGCTCTACAATATCTACTTGCCCGATATAAGAATGATGAAAAGATGTAATATGACATCCATTATATAAATAAGACCTTTGTGAACTATAGAAAAATATATATGTTGAAGAAAACATACTACCTCTTGTTTGGGCAATTCAGAATATACTGAATTTAGACCCCTCAAAAAATCATATTTTTATGTCAAAAGAATATGATCCAAATTCAGATTCAAGTTATTGTCTGATTTAGTCATACAGTTGCCCAATCACCCACATCCTTTGGAGAGAGAGAGGCCTGTAAAACAAAAGAAAGTAAAGTCTGAAATCTACCTTTTCATCCTTAAAAAAAAAAAAAACTATTTGTGAGGTATAGATGTCTGTTAAGTAGTTTCCATAGAAAGAGCTTAACTTATATGTAAATTCTAATCTACTTGTCTTAAATTCGTTTGCATTTTTAATTTTATAGGGTAATATTACTTCCTTTAAATGCTTGCAGTAAATAGCAAATATTTGGTTACAGTAGGTTGTACACCTATAGTTACAAGTGCATCTAAATTTATAAATATATTGTATTAAAATTCAAGGAAGTTTATCTTAGAAAGCATGAAGTTCCCAGAAACAGAATAACTTCGAGAAACCACCAATTTTTGAAGTTTGTGCACCTTTCTAGGATTCGTTTTAACCAGGGGTGAGAAATTGCCCCCATCTGATTCACCGGATTGCTTTGTATGATATATGTAAAACCACCGACGTGGTATCCATCGGGGTCCTGTGTCAACCTGAAGGCTTAGGATCGAATCCCTCCCACACATGGGGCGGTTGTTGTTCTGGTAGGGGTCTCCCTAACCCACCTTGCCTTTCAAAAAAAAAAAATATGATATATGTAAAGGGCGTATCATTGGCAGTAGAAAATATAGGGACAATGAGTTTGGCCGTCATCAACAGTTCACGAATCAACCTAGCGCTCCGCCACTGCCTCCAGCATCCCTATTTATTGCCTCCACCAACCCCAGGACCCCTCTCATAGCCACCAGAGAGAGAGAGAGAGAGAGAGAGAGAGAGAGAGATGGCACCGATAGCAGTGGGCGACTCCCTTCCTGATGTCACCGTCTCCTACTTCGACGCCGAGGAGAAGCTGCAGCAGGCTACCGTTCATTCGTTGGCTGCTGGGAAGAAGATCATCCTCTTCGGCGTCCCTGGCGCCTTCACCCCCACCTGCAGGTCCGTCTGTCTATTCCCTCTGCACCTTATGATCTTTGCCTTTTCTTTCTCCATGAATCCCGCTTTTTAATCCTCTTTGATGCTTCCCTCCCGTCTTTCCCGTCTTGGAATTCTCTAACCCTGAGCAAACCCCTTCCTTACCCATCTACTCTTATTCCTCTAATCGTCGTCATTCTTTTTGTACGTGATGGGTCTAACGATCATCCCCAAGGAATGGGAAGAGGACATGGCTTATCGTGGTTCTCCAAGAAAGTGGGATCTTCTTTTGGTCCTTTAGTGGGTCTCTGCTTTCACTGGTTTCCTGGAAAAGCCGGAAAAATTTAATGGCATATCCGAACATATCGCAGTTTTTCCAGATAAATGGGTGCATCAAAACATGCGTATGTATTCTCCCGGGCATTCCCTGTATCCCCAACTGTGGGAAATTCGGATGCACCTATTTATCCAGAGAATGGGATAATCTGGGGGACGTGTTATCGAGATTAATGCAACATCGCAACTTATCCCACTTTTTTGTGTATTGTATGTATCCAAAGGGCCTCTTTTGGGGAAGAAACGGTTTTGGGTTTTGGGTGTCGATTTGTCTGTAGGGTCACTGGAGTTTAGACGATGTTGTCCGGGAGGTCTGGGGTTCCAATCCCTCAATTTTTGCAGGAATGAAAATGGCTTGACTATGAAGAACTGTAGTTTAGCTTTTCAGGTGGGGCATAGTATCGTATACCTCTTGGTTTCTAAAGATTAGGCCTTATTCTTGTGGTATATGGTTTCCTTTTGTTCCTTCAAAAACTGTCGGCAGCCAGTGATTAGATTACTGTTTGCAGCTTGCAGCATGTCCCCAGCTTCATTGACCATGCTGAGGATTTGAAATCGAAGGGCATCGAAGAAATTTACCTCATCAGTGGTATGCAGTCAAGCTTCTCAGTTCTTCATTAATTTCTGTGTAAAACTTTGAATCAATTTCATGCTCCTCTGATACCTTTCGCTGGCATTTAAACCAGTCTTCTGCTTGCTTCTAGATTGTTAGGCTTATTTAATCTCTATGGACCAATTCATTTTCGTGTTTATCTTAACACACGCATTTGATGGTCACATCCATGGTAAGTTGGTAGTAACTACCAACACATTGCGTGAATGTGTTTGTGATTCATTATTTCGTTTGGCAAAAGATGCTGTAAGAATGCTGCATAAACCTCTGCTCTTTCTGCCAAACGGTGATCTGTATATTAACCAGCTGTTTTGGTTCGCATATTTCACTGGGCTACTCACATGACTTTGTCATTCATGGTTGGGTAATGGGTACTGCACATTCTGTTTGCCCAAGTGCTTTAATCTTTTCAGCACAATCAATTCTTCTAGGAAGAAAATGGGTCATTTTTCTAAAGAGATTTTATAATCTTTTCTCTCAAGTATCATCACTCTTACTGCATTAACAATTCGGCACCGTGATGGATGGCTGGTTGGCTAGTTCTTTTCTTTGGCCATTTCCCTCGTTTGTTAGATTCTGAAGGTTGCTAAAGCATCGCAGGCTCAGTTAAAGTTCAGCAAACTCCAGTGCGGTCATTTCAATTAAGAGTTGGCCTTTTGAATCATGAATAGTGGTTCAGATATTCTGGTTCAATTAAATATCTTTACATAACTGCTGAATATTATTTGGAGTTGTTGCCCCAAATTCTGAATGTAAGCTTTCTACTGCAGTTAATGACCCATTTGTGATGAAGGCTTGGGCTCAGACGTACCCCCACAACAAGCATGTCAAATTTCTTGCTGATGGGTCTGCAGCTTATACCCATGCCCTTGGTCTTGAGCTTGATCTCTCTGAGAAAGGGCTTGGTGTCCGCTCCCGCAGGTTTGCACTCTTGATTGACAACCTGCAAGTGAAGCTTGCCAACATTGAAGAAGGTGGTGCCTTCACTGTCAGCAGTGCCGACGACATCCTCAAGGCTCTCTAGAGTGTTATCTATGCAGCGTTCTCCCTTGTTTTCTCTTAAACTGCATGCTGGTTCTCATTTTACCGTCTTTCTACTGCATCCATATCCTTTTAGCTGAATAAGTCTTGTTGTTTTGCTAGTGAACATTGGCTCTTGGAGCTATGATCCAACTCTTTGGTGATGCAGGACTAGGACTATGTTGAATCCAATTCTGCGTTTTATCATATAACATGTGTTGGTCGTTATGCTTGTTAATCTTAAACTTTAATTACAAAGTGAGAGACCTTAAAATAAAGTAGGCTTTTACGATTATTTCTTGAAGTTGCAGATGCAGCCACTTTTCTAGATGGGGGATAGTGCTTAGTGTTAGAGTCTCTGTATAAATGATGCAGGATGCTCAATATGTATAGCGTTTGTGAGCTTAGATTGAGATATCTGGGGATTCAAGCAATTGTGTTCGGACGGTTTCAGTATGGGCATGACACCATGCTCACACACACACATTATATATATATATATATATATAGAGAGAGAGAGAGAGAGAGATGAACATATTAGGCCCCATTTCTCGTTCTGCCCTGTTCTGCCCCATAGGTTTTAAGTGTTTTATGTGTTTAGCATGCCCGATTTAGTGGGAATCGACTTTTGGATCATGTTTTTTCAATGAAAAAACGTTTTTATGAGCCAAAAAAAATTGGTACCTTTTTAGCCATTGATTTTGGATCACCGGAAAAACCTCTATAGATGTCAGACAGATTTCAGCGATCCAAAAGCTGGTTCTCACTAAACAAAACATACATCACATCTACCGTGTTAGACAGGAAAAAATACTTGAAACTATGATTTTTGAAGGGGCCTAACAAGACCTAACAAAAAGGGGGCCTAAGGAACACATTTGTCCTATATATATATATATATATATATATATATATATATATAAAACGGGAAGGGGAAGGTCCAAAATTTACAACCAATGATAATCAATGGCATCCATTTTCTAATGATTGAGTTTTTCATGATCGGACTTTACATATTGGTTTTTTATCATTCATTTAGTGAGTGACATATTTTGGATTATGAATTTTTTGATGGTTAGATGCATTTTTTAAAATGCTAAAAGTCAACGGCCCACAATACCTTGTATTGTACATTGTTTTTTTGAAAGGCATGTTGGGGTTAGTCAGACTCCTACCAGATAACTCTTAAGCCCCATGTGGCAGAGGGATTTGAACCTGGCCTTCATCTTGGCACAGGACCCCTCTTACCACATATGATATCACCTTGGTGGTTGTATTGTACAATTTTAAATGCATTGTGAGCTGTTGATTTATCATGTTTCAAAATATATGTTTATATGTCAAAAAGTCTGCGTAAAGCATATATTTCTTACTAAATAAATTATAAAGAGCAAATATGAAGTCCAATGAGATGCTCAAGCATTGAAGAGGTGCCGTCCGATTATCGTTGGTTGTAAATTTTGGACTTTCCTTTAGTTTGACACCCCCCTTCCATATATATATAATAACCTACCCAATAAGAAACATTTATCGGATTTTCAATGTTTTTTCGAAATTCTGACCTTCCATATGTGTTATGCATGATTGATTTACTAGAAATTGACACTTGGATCATGCATTTTAGATAAAAAAAATGGTACTTGGAGCCTTGAAAATTTATGAAATTGTAGGCCGTTGATTTATGAAACCTTATAAAAACATATCCATGCATCGGAATCAAATGTTCCAAGAACTGATTCCTGTAAAAACAAGCGCATAGATCACATCTGTAAGGGCAGGATTTTGAAAAAACACCGAAAATTTGATAAATGTTTCTTCTTGGGTAGGTTTGGTTGGGTTTTTATTGGGTAGGTTTTCATTACAGAGAGTAACATTGAATGTGCAGTTGAACACACCGCTGATCGCACACACGATCAGCTGTTCAATGTTGCTCTTCTCGCTTCTAGCTAATCAGGCTTTTGAAGTGGTTTTTCCTTGTTTTCCTTAAATCTGTCTGTACATGTTTACATAAGTCTTGGCTCATGTTCAGCTCATAAAGAGCTCAGTCTAACTTGTAAAATAGGCTTGACTCGGCTCATATAAGCTCGTTAGGTATTAAAAAACATATTTAGATATATTTTATATGTATTTTTTTTAATATTAATTGTTCAAGCTCTAAACCAATGTATTTTTTCTATAAACAAACCAACTCAAACTTGACATGTTTAACTCGGGCTCATTATGAGCTCGAACTCGGCTTGGCTCACCACAAGAATAAGGCAACTTCAAGCTTGGCTTGTTCAGCTTGTTTACTAGCCCTAGTTCTGCATGTTTGATTTTATAAAAAATGATTCTTGAATTATTCAATTATGATACGCTGGTAGGTTTTTATAAGGTTTAAAAATTAAAAATTGATTGTCTAAGATTTTCATAAATATTCAAGGCTTAAAAATCATGTTTTTTATTGAAAAACCATGATCCAATCTTCGTTTCTTAGTAAATTGACCATAACAAGCACATCATTTGTAATATCAAATTTGAAGAAAACATGAAAAAGCCTTTTAAAAATCCGTGAGAATAGATGGGTGAAATGTTGGACGTGCATTCATCGTGATCTGCAAAGGTTACTAATTGTCGTTTGTCCGATAACATTGGATGATTTGCTCATTCGTAGTTACATGTTACTCTCTCTCTCTCTCTCTCTCTCTCTCTCTCTATATATATATATATATATATATATATATATATATATATATATATATATAGGAAAACCCGTGAGAATGGATGGGTGAAATGTCGGGCGTGCATTCATCGTGATCCGCAACGGTCACTAATTGTCGCTTGTCCGATAACATTGGACGATTTGCTCATCCATTACAGAGTGCTCTCTCTCTCTCTCTCTCTCTATATATATATATATATATAGAGAGAGAGAGAGAGAGAGAGAGAGAGAGATTTGGTACATTCACTTAAGAATTAAAAATGTAATGGTGGTGTAGGCAGCACAAGGAAAATGCTGAAGATATAGGTTGAATGCGGTGGGAAACAAGGAAGAAGGTATAGGGGGTTAGCTTGTGTCGAGATAGGAGAGGTTGTGATGCAGCGTGAGGACAAACTGAAACACTTCTTGATCGTGCAATATACAGAATACCACGACCACGTCGAGCCACACGCTGATGGCCGTTGATGTCGTGATAGACTTGGTGTTGCCCCGACTGCTATTTTTATGCTCCTGGCAATGCACGGTCATGCAGTGCAAAATAACGCAGAACACGTGAAGCAAGAAAAGAAAGCTTGGAACAAAAGAAGTCGAACCCAATGTGACAAGCACTCATAGGGGTCACATCACACCACACTTCATCGTGGTAATGCTCTCCCATGGAAAACCGAACTAGACAGCACAGGGTGATAGGTACCTCGTTTCCTTTCTTGAACCATGCCATCTTATAAGGTTGAGATAGTTTTTCTGTTTTTAGGTTCAAGGTGGACACGACACTCTCGGACACCATATTCTCACACGCCCCGATATCAATGATAACATCACACGCACGCCCCTTACAGTTGCACCGGGTTCTAAAAATATTATTTCGCAACCATTTTGTCGGGGCCGACTCTCGGGATGTGGTCAAAACATGATGGATGGTTAACAAATTTTTAATGTTGTCGTCGAACTCAACGACTTTCATCTCGTCATCTCCCTCAACAAGCGACTCACCCTCCATCTCACTATCGGACACTGACTCAATAATGCCCTCCGCCAGATGGGTGTTCTTACTCACGGTGGGACACTTGGACACAATATGACCTAGTTCTTGACACCTAAAACAACGAACGATAGACTCACTGAGCTTAGCTTTGGATCTGGTATGGTATGCAAGTCCGGACTGATCAGGTTTGCTAGGGTTGGACTTTGAGTCTTCTTTCTCAGGGGAGCTTGCTCCCCTGGTTGGGAAACTCGACTTAGGTTGACTGGACTGATCACTACGGGATGTCCTATATTCTTGCCTCCTTTTCAATTTTTCCTCCACATTCATGGCATAACTGTTTGCCTGATCTAATGATTCGACTGTGATACAACTGAAGTCATCAAAAATAGCAGGACGAAGACCAGAAATATACCTCGTGACCTGCCGGCGGGCGGTCTCCTTGATCTGCACTCGCAGGGATAGGCGATGAAACTCAACAGTATACTTCGCTACAATACTGGTGCCTTGCCGCAAGGTAAGGTACTCCTTGTAGGCTCTCTCAGCGTGATCTGACGACACAAACTTAGACTGCATCAACCGCTGCATTTCCTCCCAAGTCTATACGCGCCCTAGTCTCTGTCGCTCCCTCGACCTCTGCAGCTCAACCCACCATGTCTACGCTAGGCCTCTCAACCGAGTAGAGGCTAGGGAGACATGACAGTACTTAGCAACATCGTGGTAGTCGAAGAAGAACTGGACGACATAAGACCAGTCGAAGAACTGCTTCGCATTGAATCGTCTTGCGAACTCTGGAAGCTCCAGCTTCACCTCGTACGTGGAGGGGCGCTCTGGTACTCTCTGCTGACGAGCCTCCTCCATGCTTGTGGGGTACTCGTTCCAGAAGGCATCATCATCCATCACGACCTCATCTCCTTCACCACGATACTGCTCTTCTGATAATTGATGCTGACGAACTCCGACGACCTGTGGTCGGCGCTCTGGTTGCGTCGGTCCCTGCTGAAGCTGCATAGGAATCTGTCTCTGTCTGGCTCGCCCGTGAGTGAGAACCATCTGCGGTCGGCGTTGTGGCACCAATATGACAGGTGGCCCTGCTATAAGTGGAAGGGCTAGTCGGGTCTCGGGCTCTAGGGGGTAGGAATAGGATAATACGGGTTTGGGTTGTGGGTCGGGCTAGGATAGTGGTGTTGGGTCGGGTATGGTATTGGGTTTTGGATCGGAGACGGGTTAATGGGTTGGTTCTGGTGCAAGTATGGGGTCTGGTTGGTATAATATTGGGATGATTCGCCGATTGAATATGGATCGGGTCTAGTCCTCAGCTACGCGCCAGACCCAAATTTGGATAGGTTGGATCGGGGAGCCTTTTTCAATATCAAACTTCGATGAAGGATTCATGTAAACTTTTTCATTGAGAAAAATATTTTCGACATCTAATTGGTAAATGAGTCATTTTTGGATGGAAACAACTATTAGGGTTCTAACACTAGTTATCCTCGCTATTGGTGCAAAGGTTTCTTCATAATCAATTATGTACTCTTGAGAATACCCTTTTACCAACTAACCTATATTTATATATTTTTAGAGTTTCATCACTTTTATTTTTGACCTTAAATACTCGTCTACATTCTACAAGTTTCTTTCTTAAAGGTAAGTTAAATACTTCCTAAGTGTTGGCCTTACGAAGGGCTTCTAATTTTATATTCATGTTTCAATCCAATGATGTGACAACTCATTATAGGAATTGAATGTTATTAAACAAACTCTATAGTTTAGAGAAAAGGATTCATAGGACACAAAGCTATTTGGTGGAATAGATGCTCGGTTGGATCTCCAAGTGGTGACTCTTATATGGGTAGACCTTGTGAATACTTTTCAAAAACACATGGTTGGTCTCTTTTCTCACGTCCGGTATAGACTTATATATCATTAGAAGGATTCTCAATCAAATTATCATCACTATGAGGTGACTCTAAATTATCATTAACATCCTGATGTTCATCATTAACATCACTATCTAAAGAGTTATCATAAATAGAATTACCATTATGATTTATTTCACAATCATTCAGTCAGAGCCGTACCTGTGTTTTATGGGGCCTGAGGCGGAGGGGAAAAATGGGCCCCCTATTAATAGTAGGAGGAGGCAGCACCTCCGAATTTTTTTTTAAAGAATCAAAATAACAATAAAATGTGCATTCACATTAAACAAATATAATATTACAAATATTTATATTATATTAAATAAAAATAGGGGAGCTCGGGCCTTAAAAATGGGCCCCTAATTTTTTTTTTGGGCCCAGGGGCCCTGAGGCCCAAGCCTCAGTGGCCACTTTACAGGTCCGGCTCTGCATTCAGTTCACAAGAATCACGTTCTTCTTTTGACAAAAGATCAAACAAAAATGTATAGTCTACTTCCTCTTTGTTATTCTTTTTATCCAAACCATTCTCATTTTCAAGAGTAACATCCTTAGAGACATAGTTTTTAGGTTTTTAGAATCAAAACACTCGTAACCTTTTTTGTTTTCTCCATATCCAACAAAGACACATTCAATAGAGTTTGGTGACAACTTATCATTTTTATGAGAAAGATCAAAGCATTTGCAATAAAAAATCTGTAATCGCTTGAAATCTTGTGCCATGTTAAATAATTTTTTGAATGATGAAATATTTAGTAAAGATGATGAAGGCATTCTATTTATCAAATAAGTTAAAGTCAAAACGACTTTGGCCCAAAATTTTGTAGGAATATCATTAGAGATAAGTAGGGTTCATGCGGTTTTTATGATATGTTATATTTTTTTTCTGCCAACCCATTATGTTGAGGGGTTCTGAGGCAAGATCTTTAATGACAAATTCTATTTTATTTTAAATAATTTTAAAAATATTTTGACATATATTCTCCATCCAAATCAGACTTAAGTATATAAATATTACTTTGAAATCAGACTTAAGTATACATGAGATATAGGGCCTAGAGGAGCTTCCAAAAAGTCATTGGGAGATTCCAACAGCTATAAAAAGACAAAAAATAAAATAAAAAAAATAAAAAACTGAAAAAAGACAAATCTGTCCCTAGTAGACAGAACCTATTATAAGTGTAAAAAGATCAAAATGCCCCTAATGGTCATTGCCTATTACCTCAATATATATATATATATATATAATACATATTTTAATATTTACTTGATTGTGTACTTCCTGAAGTTGGGAAATCAGACCTGTACTCACTTTGTTAACCATAAACCCTACCTAAACCTAGCCAATTGCTCTTAAATGTTGACAAGTGTTACCTCCACGTTACTTTGACACCTTCAAAATTCTAGAATTTTGAGACACCTGAATTGTGGCATATGATTTTTTAGGTGCAACCCATTTCTACTTTCCTGCATTTTTTCTAAACCTGTACTAACCTAGACTTGTTTCCATTGAGAACCACTTAACCTGAATCAGATCTAACTATTTGAGCTCAAATTTTGACTGTGGCCTTTCAAGACACTATTCAAGACCAAATCAAGCCTTGGCCTAAACCTAACCTATATAGAACCCAATTGGCCTCTACAAGTTCCAGTGCAGCTAGTTGCAGAGAAATTGTTGTGTGAAGTGAGATTATTAGAAGATGGCAGCCATGAAGAATGATGAGATCAGGGAAATTTTTCATTTAATGAATATGGAGTTGATGTGTATTATTAGAAGATGGCAGCCTCAACTGGGGTGAATGCAATAATTGAGAAGATTCAACGATTCTATGTTGAGATCGAGAAGCGGCGAGCTAGAGAAACATACATGAAGGTCTAGAGAAACATACATGAAGGTTCTTGACAGCCCAAGTCATCTTAAGGAGACCTTAGAGAAAATACATTGGTCTCTATGTGGCATTTTAGAATTGGGATGTGAAGAATTCGTGTCCTTGCTCTATGAAGATAGACTTCACTTGAAGGACAAGAAAAGACTGATGAAACTGCACCAGCAGAGTACACATTAATGCAAGCAGATCTTGCATCCTTGTTTGCACAGCCATGCAAGGAAATCGATCAGACCCTATTGAAGGTTGATCTTTGTCCATTCTTCCTTCTCATCAATGAGGGAAAGGATGAATTAGAAGATGAATCCAAAACAGGGTGTTGAGTGTTGACTCAGATGAAGTATACAGGAAAAATGGACTTGTAGAAGATAATAAAAGGAAGAATGAGCATAACGAAGAATTTGAAGAATATACAAAGGAACTTGTCATGCACTGCAACCATTTGGGTAGGGGCCAATCTGAATTGCACCATGTATAGTTTATCACTGCATAGTCAAATTCTGTAGCATCAAGTTGCAAGTGATGAGTTGCATAGAATTGCATAGGCACGGAAGCCCTACAGTAGCAGCAACCTTGACTAGTATAGAATGAATGAAACAGATTAAATGTTTGTATTTGATCCTAGAGGAACTCACGAGTGTGAGCACCACTTGTATGGTGTCACTGCAGGCAATGGGAAAATGCCCTGTTTTCATTTACTGTCCACACATACTAATTCCCTACGCGTCCTTCATAAAGATTTTCAAAATTCTATAATTTCCCACTTTCGTTTTCTGGAGATAGGCATCAATGAACCAAGTCAATTGATATCTTTGCTAAGAGGAAAATTGCAGTAGAGTTACATCAATGGCAATAGAGATATACATGTGTTGCTTAACTGTTGCAACCGACAATGACTTGCTGCTGATATCTTCCACCTTGCAAGCTCACATTCAGGACAACAAATGACAATAATGGATTTGTGGCGGTTCCAAACTATTGTAAGAATTTCTTGTTAATATATATATATATATATTACTCTTTCATTTTAGAATATATTTTAGGTTTTTGCTTAAGGGCATTTTGGTTAATTGACCTAAATAGCCTTTGGGGCCTCCCAACGGCTAGATATTCTGGCCATTGGGAGCTCCCCAAGATTACTTTGGTCCCCTTTACTTCTTGGCTCTTGTATATATATGGGACTACTTGTCCTATTTCATATATGCATTTTACGTGCATTATTAATAAATCATTTACTTTTAATAGTTTGAGTGACTGACCCAAAGATATTACCTTTTAGGCGGAGTCCTCTATGAAAGGGCCTACAATAGTGAACTCCTTGCATGCTTGGATGAGGAGGAGATTCAAAAGGTTGAATTTCATGGTGGTCTCTGTGGAGGACACATTAGTCTTCAGATGATGGTCAAGAAAATCTTAAGGATAAGATACTATTAACCATGGACTACGATTGTTGCTCTCATGTGAAGAAGTGTAAGTAGTTAATATTTTAATTCATATGGACTCTTAGATCCAAATGGGAGGGGGGGGGGGGGGGGAGGTCACATAGGACGTCCCTTATGAGGGTCCAATCCATGACCATTGGCTCCAATTAATGTTTAAAATTAGATCAAATCCAAAATAACACTTTAGATCCATATTGGATCCAAATATCGATTTTAGATCCAGAACTAAATTCTAAGATCTGAAACCACTCTAACTCGTTTAGACTTCATACTTTAGCTTTTTCAATTATTCTTGAAATATTCTTCATAACTTGAAACAAAAGTTTATAATTAATTGAAATCAATAATTCACAATTATAGTCATAGATGCATCAATAATTCATCATTTATTCATTTTATTATCATAGAAAAATCTTGGGTTTTACATCATCCACATAGATAGAACAAAGTCATGATTATAAATAAACAACGATGCATCTTCATGGGAGCCAACAAAACAAAGTTCTTAAAGAAAAATGCTTAAACGATGGAACCAGGCTCGCTGAGCTTGCTCGAGACCATAAAGAGCCTTGTGTAACTTGCATACATGATTTGGATAATGCGGATCTAAAAATCCTAGAGGTTGAACCGTATAGACATCCTCTGTCAGGCACCCATGGAGAAAAGCATTATAGACATCAAGTTGACGAATGTCCCAACCAAAGTGAACGACAATGGCAATGACCGTGTGGATGCTATTGAGCTTAACTACTGGGCTAAATGTCTCAAAATAATCAACCCCAGCTTTTTGCGTATATCTTTTGGCAACCAAGCAAGCTAAGCGAGCCTTGTACCTTTCAAGAGAGCCATCTACGCGGCGCTTGATTTTGAATATCCACTTGCACCCAACAACATTGTGACTAGGAGATGGAGGCTCTAGTGTCCATGTCCCAATTTTGTTATTAGAGCTTTAATTTTTTGGAGCATAACCTGATGCCAATGTGGGTCCTTGTGAGCTTGCAAAAAACAAGTGGGTTCACGATTACGATGAAGCTCAATAAGGAAAGTAGAATGTATGAGATACTTGGTAACACAAAAGGCGTTCAGTTTAAGGGAGCCGATTTGAGATCGAGTAGCCATGTGGTGAGTTTAAGGTGACGGAGGAATAGACACGGATTCTAGGGGATGAGACTCATAACTCATAGTAGGGGAACAAGTAGGGGCTGGCGGTATAGGAGAAGTGGGATGGGGAGACTCGGCTGGAGTAGGTGTGTCTACAAAGGCCTACATGGATCGGGTAGGGTGATTGGGAGAGGGTTGAGCAACCGAATGTTGGGGCATGCTAGGAAGAGAGAGAGTGGGAAGAAAGATAACCATAGGAATGCTTGGAGGCAAAGGCGACAAGTTAAGTGAGGAGGCTGGCATAAATGCTTCTTTAAACGGGAAGAATGATTCATCAACAGTCACATTTTTAGCAACCAAGGTCTTACCACTACGCTAGTCAAGACACACGTAACCTTTATGTTGGTTGCTATAGCCAAGAAAGACACACCGAGTACTACGAAAATCAAGTTTATGTTGGTTATAAGGGTGCAAGCATGAGTAACCGGCACACTCAAAAACTTTGAGAAATGTGTACTCTGGGGCACAATTAAAAAGTAAAAAATAACGTGATTTCATATTTATGACAGGCGAAGTAAGGCGATTTATCAAATATGCAGCTGAAATGAAGGCATAGTCCCAAAATTGTAGAGGAACTACGGATTGAGCAAGAAGGGTTAATCCAATTTCTACAATATGCCTATGTTTGCGTTTAGCTGACCCATTCTGCTCATGTGTGCGAGGACATGAAATACGATGGTCAATATCGCATGATCGTAAGTACACAAACATTGAATACCACCCCAGTCGCTTTGAAGTAACTTGATGGATCAACCAATGAGATTTTCAATAAGAGTTTTGAAGACTCAAGAAACATAAAGTACGTCAGATTTTTTTTATAATACAAATTCATGTAAATCTGGAATAAGTAACAACAAAGTGCACATAGTACCTAAAACCTCTAGAAGAAGTAATCGGGTCTGGTCCCCCACACATTCAAGAGGTCCAAACACTTTATAAGAAAAATAGTCAAATGGCAAAGTGTGACTTTTGACTTGTTGATACGCTTCACAAACACTACTTCTAGAACCATCACTAAAAGGAAGACCGCACTTCTTGACGAGATGAAGTACTACTCGCATGGCTGGATGATCTATGCTGGTGCATTCTCCAACATTCACCTCTTTATTGTCTAGATTCGACTGCAAACATTTGATTTTTATAAAGTCCATTGTTACTTGTTCCCTGAGCCACTAGCATTCTCGTCTTGCGATCCTTCATATACCAAAGATAAGGTTAAAATTCAAAGTAGACATCATTATCCTTGGAAAAATGGTGAATGGATAATCAACCCATTTACAAAGTGGAGTCATTTCTACACAAATATTCAGCCAGCAAGCTGGAAACCATCAATGAAAAGGCCATCATAAAAACCTATTTTGAAATTGCTGATAATAGCCACTGGAGACAGAACAAGACCACATATACTCAGCTGGCTAGCTTGAATGCATCGATGAAAAGCCCATTTTGAAGATGTTGAGAAGAGCCACTGGGAAGTTGAGTTTGGTTCTGCTGTAATAGAATTTAGTCACGTACTCTGTTAGGCTGACACAGATTACTGAAGCAATTACATCATTAACTACTAAACCACCAAAAGACAAAGAAATGGTCTGTGCAGCATAAAAGCCACCTAGCAATGAGATGCCACCAAAGAGTGCCCTGCGGGGACGGCTTCTGAAGTAGTTCCTAGAGAGCTCGGGGATAAAGCGGATGATATCAACCAACCGCAGACGACCCCCATTCTCTTGTACTGCTCTAACAATGAGTTTTGCTTTTGATCTTGGAGGAAAGCTCCTCCAGCCACCAAACTCGGACTTCTGTATATAGCAGCTAATTCTACAAAGGCCTTGGAGCAACAACATTGAAAATGTATAATGCCATTCCAAGGGTAAGAATAAGAATTGAAAGCAGGACGTCAATCGTCAATCAAGGGAAAAACATGGGTCACTCTTTATGGCTATATTTTCTTGAATGGTCATCACTGTGCTGAACCAAACAAATAAGAATAGATCATCATCACCTATTTAACTTTTTATTACATTACTACCTTAACTATATTACCGCTGATGTGTCTTCTGAAAGTCAAAGTAGGCATCCAGGAAAGGTTGAGATTCCTATAGCTGCAGACGTCATATAGATAAGGAATAAAGATGAGGAGGATAAAAACAATAACAATGCAGAAACAAAGTGTAGCCACGCGCTGTAGGAGGCAACAATTAACTATATTAACTATATATATATAAAGAGAGAGAAGGTAATAGAAGCTAACCACCAGCTAACCAGGCTTTTTGGAAGGTTTTTTTCATGTTTTCCTTAAATCCAACCATAACACTTGCTTTTATAAGAATAACTCTTGCAGCATCCAATTTTGATATGCAGGTAGGTTTTGAAAAGGTTTAAAATTGTCAGTTTAATATTTTCATAAATATTTAAGGCATAAAAAATCATATTTTTTATCTAAAGAACATGATCCAACATGAAATTTAACAATAAATTGACCATGTCAAAAACATGAAAAAAATCCTTCAAAAAACCTATAACCTGAAAGAGAGTGAGGGGGCGAGAGACACGATAGGGGGCCACCGACCTCCTGTCGGCCTCTCGGCAACGAAATAAAGAGAGGGGAGGGCACGATAGGGGTTGCTGGCCCTCCAGCAACTCGAAACAGAGTGAGGGGGGCAAGAGACGCGGTAGGGGTCCACCGACCTCTTGCCGGACCCCGACAACGAAACAAAGAGCATGGAGGGCACAACAGGAGTTGTCGGCCCTCCGGCAAGCCGAAAGAGAGTAAGGGGGGCGAGAGGCGCAGTAGGCGGCCACCAACCTCCCCGCAACGAAAAAGAGAGAGGGGGAGGGCACGACAGGGGTTGCCAACCCTCTGGCAACCCGAAAGAGAGTGAGGGGGCGAGAGACGCGGCAGGGGGCCACCAGCCTCGTGTCGGCCTCCCGACAATGAAACAGAGAGAGAGGAGGGCACTGTTTTGAATAACCCACCCTCCGGCAAACCGAAACAGAGATAGGGGAGGGAATGGCAGGGGTTGCCGACCCTCCGACAACTCGAAAGAGAGTGAGGGGGCGAGACACGCGGTAGGGGGCCACCGACCTCCCGACAACGAAACTGAGAGAGGGGAGGGCACTGTTTCGGGTTGCCGGCCTTCCGGAAACTCGAAAGAGAGTGAGAGGGGTGGGACCAAGAGGAAGGTGAAGAAGAGGGGTGCGGGGTCACCTCCGGTTGTCGGACGAGAGGACGACGACCGACGGGTGGGCGATGGGAGGATGCGGGGTGGCGGGTGGTCGATGGGAGGTCGTGGGGCGGCAGGCGGTCAACGAGAGGTCGTGGGGAGGCGGACAACCGACGGTAGGTCGACGGGAGGGCGACCGATGAGAGCTCGATGGCCGACAATAGAGAAAAGAAATGGAAAAGTGACTCGAATTAGGGATTTATGGAAAATTTAGCGACGGATTTGCGATAGCAAAATGCATCGCCTATTCCGTCGCAACTGTGGGACGGAGTAGCGACAAAATTGGTACGTCTCTAATCCGTCGTTAGGTAGCGACAGATTAGCGTCAGACTAATTTTCGTCGCTAATTTCATAAATAATTTGAATGGTAGCGACAAATATTTTGCTCTCGCTAAGCCGTCGCTAATGGGCGACCGAAAAAATCTATCGCCAATATCCGTCGCTATTTGGAGTTTTTCTTGTAGTGTTCAATTACTTATTATTCTTGTAACTTTAACCAAACAATGTTTGTGGGTTTTCACCAAATTTTAATTGTCATTAGCGAACTAAGCGGGTCTATCATCTCCAACAAGGACTTCACGATGGTGAGGGTAAAAAGACAAAACTACCACTCAAGTAGATATCTATTTCAATGTATATAAGGCATTGTGGTCAACAAAAACAAGTTTGAAAATATGGATGACACGATATGCTGTTAAGCAACACATACGTTGGTGATGAATATTGTTAGAGATTGCTTAGATTAAATGAGAGAAATTGGAAAAGTATACGATGACAGTGTAAAAAGGCAAACCTATCCTTGTATGACAAAACATTAGGAAAGACATTCATAATCCCATGTACAACAAGATGAATTGTGGAAGTGTCATTGACAAGGTATGATGTTCAGTTACATATAACTTAAAATCTAACAATATAATGCATGTGTGTATTCACCATACTTTAATTTTGATGCGATCGTTTACAATGAGTACTTTTATTGATGGCAAGTATGTGAAAATACATGCAAAAAGTGATAAATAACAAGTGTACACATCAGTGGGGTAAAAACACAAAAACACCCCCAAACTGAAAAAGGATGATGATGTTATGTGACACTATGTTCAACAAGATAAAGCGTGAAAGTGTGAATGATAGGAGATGATGTTCGAGAACACGTATTTTGGTGATGGCTCCTGTTGGTGATTGACTAGGTGAAATGAGAAAAATAAGGTGGCTACACGAAGGTGGGGTAGAAAGACAAACATACCTCTATGTGAGAAAACAATGATAGGGTATTGATGATGTCATCTTTAGCAAGGCAGAAAGTAAAATTGTGTGTGACAAGACATGATGTTTTGTTGACTGAATGTGAAATTGTGCGTGACAAGGCATAATGTTCCGTTAGTTATAATTATGGAAACTCTAACAACATAACTCACGTGGGTATTCACCGTACTTTAATTTTGATGGGATCATTTTCAATACATAGTTTTATTGATGTCTAATATGCTAAAAACATGCAAAAATTAATAAATATCAAGTCTACACATCGAAGGGGTAAAAACACAAAACTATCCGGAAACTGAAAAGGAATGTTGGTTTACAGGACGCCATATTCAACAATAGAAATTGTAAAAGTGTGAATGATAGGAGATGATGTTTGAGAACATGTATTTTGCTGATGGTTGTGGTTGGCGATTGACCGAGCGAAATGAGAGAAATGAGGTGGCTACACGAAGGCAGGGTAGAAAGACTAACATAACCCTATGTGAGAAAACAATGATAGGGTATTCATGATGTGATCTTGAATCAGACAAAATTTGAAATTGTGTGTGACACGATATGATGTTCTGTTGACGGAATGTGAAATTGTGTGTGACAATACACAATGTTCTGTTAGTCATAAGTAATGAAACTCTAACAACATAACCCATGTGAGATTTGAGCACATTTAATTTGGTAATGCGAATTGAGTGTGACGTTCGACTCCAACAAGTACTTTTATTATAAGTTGCACGATAAATGGTTGTGTAAAAAGATATAAATAGCACAATTACATATTTTTAGGGTAGGAAGACAAAACTACCGGTGAAATAAATATGTATGTTGATGCATAGATGGTGTTGTGTTCAACAAGATGGTGTGGAACTATGAATCACAAGATAAGATGTTCAACAACTAGTACTCTCCCGATGGCTACAATAACAACTTGTTTATATAAAAGAAGAAAAATTAGAGTTGCACGATGTTGGCGTAGAACGACAAACCTACCCTTACGTGAAAAAACCACAAGACATTCATAATGCCATCTTCAACAAGATGGAATATGAAACTGTGAGTGACAAGATGCGATGTTCATTTAATTATTGTCCTTAAAACTTTAACTATATAATGTTTGTGGGTTTTAACTAAGCTTTAATTATCATTAGTAAACTTAGCGGGTCTCTCATCTCCAACAAGAACTATACGATGGTCGGGGTAAAAAGACAAGACGATCCTTGAACATGATTTCTAAGTTGATGTATAAATGGTGTTGTGGTTAACAAAAACAAGTTTGAAAATGTGGATGACACAATATAATATTAAGCAACAAGAACATTGGTGGTGTAGAAAGATAATCCTACCCTTATGGTGGTGGTGTAAAAGACATACCTATCATTACTTAAAAAAATAACAAGTCATTCAGAGTGCCATCTTTAACCAGATGGAATATGAAAATGTGTGACAAGATACGATGTCCAATTACTTATTATCCTTGTAATTCTAACTAAATGATGTTTCTGGGTTTTCACCAAATTTGAATTATCATTAGCAAATTAAGCGGGTCTATCATCTCCAACAAAAACTTCACTAAAGTCAGTGTAAAAAGGCAAAACTACCCCTCACGTGGATATGTATTTTGATGTATACAAGGCATTTCAACCCACAAACATTATATAGTTAAAGCTTAGTTAAAACCCACAAACATTATATAGCTAAAATATTTTTTTATAGTTGCTCAATAGCAATTGGTCAGGACGGGTTAAGAGTTCAGTACTAGTGCGTATTCTTATCCGCATAAAATCGATATGCTGAAGGCTTGAATTGGCTATTTGTAATAAATATAAAAAGAATGCATAATTTTATTTTTTAATATTATTTTAATAGCTTTAACATGTGTCATTTCTGATTGCCACATAATATTTTTTAGTTCTTCTCGCCTGCGCCTCAGGTAAATGACCGCACAACCAAAGAATTGTACAATACGAAATGACATGAAAAAACTAAATTACTAATTCTGCAATAAAAAATTTGTGAGGCTGACTAATATTTTATGATCAAAACTCCATAAACTAAAATTGTCATATATGGTATTCTTTGCAATAAAAAAAACTCGCTTTTAATTTTTAAGTAAAAAAATTACCATTTTTTTCAAAAAATGTAAGGAAGAAAAGTTGATTTTTATCACGAGAAAGTGGCTGCCGATATTTACCCAAAAAAGCGTTTAGTCACTATGCTCAGCACCATTATTTTCTGTCCTGATCCAAATCTGATTGGATCCGTCCGAGACAGGCCTAAAAAAGGCTTTCTTCAACCCACATTAGTACCGATTTCATTCGATCCATACCCGCACCAGAGTTTACACCTAAAGCGTACTCGATACGCAATTACGGGTTTTCTTGATAATGACAAAATTATAAATTCCGCCCAATTAAAAGCCTTTATTAAGCAAGTACTCCCGCCAAGTGCCAACCGCCATCCGCAAGCCAGATTTAAAACTCGTTGCGTTACCTCTTGGCTCTTTCACTCTCTAATCCAAGAACAAGAACCAGAACCAGAACATCGACGTTTCTCGAAGCTCCCGCTGAGCGCATCGTCGTCCTCCCCCTTTCCCCTCGAGAACCAGAGACGATCTGAGATTCTTGGTCCATTCGAAGCCCTAATCTCGCCGTCTGCGTCCTTCGTCGTCTGCCGACTCTCGTCTCCGTTCCCGCGAGGCTTCTGCTTCCCTTCCGCTCCCCTCTCCACGCTCAGAGCTCGGCGATGATCGTCGAATCGAGGCGATTCGTCTCTAGATCTCCTTCGTTGTACGCGAATTCTAGGCTGCGGAGCTGCGTGGTGTGTTTCTTCTTGCGAAAGGAACCCGACCGGACGGCGGATTCCTGGGAATGTGCAGAGAGGGAGGTCGATCGCGTCCCGTTTGATCTCAACATCTTCTTCGTTCTCTCTGGGTTCGCCTTCTGAGCGTACACGAGCCCGCTTATGAGTTTAGCTGCGTTTGCCTGCCTTTTTATTTCGATTTTCATTTTTTCTTACTCCGGTTTTGGTTTTTGTGGATCTAGTGTGCGATGGTTTTGATCTCAGCGTGGTTTCTTGCTCGTTGAGGCAGGAGGACACGGGGACGCATGAGATTGGTGCCAAGTTGAGGTAGGAGAACGCGGGGACGCGTGAGATTGGTGCAGCGGAGTGCCAGACGGTGTATCTCTCCGAGTAAGACGGTTTGATCGTTTGTTATTTTCTTTTTTCCCGATCCATTTGTTTTTAGCATACGCACCCCCAAACGCCTTTCTTGATTGTAGTCGAATTCGTGTAGGAAATTCATGATCTATTGTTTCGATCTTCTTTTGGAATGATTTGTACTCAAGCGAGGTTGTTTCCATTGGTGAATTGTAGGGTTCTTTGTGTTTTAGATTTTGCATGTTCTCTTCAAAGAAGTTCTGGGTTAAGTGATGTATGTGTTGTCTGTGAAGTTGACACGCTTTTGTAAATTCATTTAGTTGTTAAGATAGTCTTGGATGCTTTCTTGTTTGTCGATTCTAACCCTTCAAAATATTTATCTGACCAGGCAGTTCCTTCGTGAGGTTTATGATGGGCAGCTATTTATCAATTTGAAGAAGGGTGTGGATTTGCCTGCCATGGATCCTTAGGTCGGTTCCTTTTCTCCTTTATCTTTATTGATTCATTTTGTTGAATCTGAGTTTGCTGCCTAATGGATTTGGAGAATGTAGACTGGTCTAAAACGTTTTCCATCTTTCTTTTATGTTGAAACTGATTTTGAGTTGACCAATATGATTGCGTTAGTAATTTGAGTGAATATTGGATGAGAAGTGTTAAAACTGTTGTGAAACCCGATGATCCTGACAAACTAGACAGTGGGCCCTTCTAGTTAACCTGGGTCAACATCTGCATTTTGATATCCCAAACAAATAGAATTATCTACCACAATGCACATTAACACCTACTCGGTCTTTGGACATAGAAAATCACTTTGGATGGAGTGATAGAAGATGAAAAGGAATCTTTGCCATCTAGGGTAACTTCAGTAAGGCACTCAGACACCTTTGCATGGTCATGAAGATGAGATGCTCGTTTCTTTTTATCATGGCCTCATGTGGAGTTTGTATATATATGTATATATGTGTATGTATGCATGTATGTATCCACGTATGTATGTATGTATGTGTCATTATCTTTATTATATTTTTTGTATTTTTGTCTGAATCCTTGTTTGGTGTGGTTAGCTAACCCTAGGCATTTTAGCCATGTGAGATTGAAATATGGGTTTGTAAATTCTGGTTCATCTCTTGATCATTAGAAAAGAATAAGCCATTAACACTGTTTGGGTGAGGCTTTTTGGTCACAGTCTTTTTGACCAATTTATATGGAAGTTCTGGGTGGCTCTGGGCTATATAATGTTTTTTCTCAAGAAAAAGCTATCATGTGAAAATAGTTTCTAACAAATGCATTTTTTACACTCACTGGCAGTTCCAGTAATGTTCCATTTTGAAAATAATGCCACTTACTGATACAAAATTTCCAGGAACAAGCGATCTTTATGCAGTCATACAATATGACAACTAGGCTGTGAAATGCATGCCGAAATGGCCGAAATGGTAGTAAGTTTCACACTATTCCTTATTAGCACCAGTTGGTATGTCAGTGAAACTCAAAATTAGTTTCCTTTTTGAATTAGAATTTACTGGGTTCTGCAGAATTGCTTATTCACATGCATGCTATTGGAATCTTTTGATTCAATCTATGTTTAACATGATTTTATTGGGTTGTTTATAGTTTACCCTTGCCTCTTAAACTTGATTTTCTTAAACAGGAAAGCTTATCAGGTTTTTTTCTGAAAATTTTGGTCATTGGAGATCAAATTCTCTACCTAGTGTTTAACACATCATTGTCTAACTTCATTTTATTACACTATTATGAGTGCCTTTATCAAATGTTCTATTTATCTATACTAAGAATGATATTTATTGGATTGAATGTGATATCATGGTCAGTAAAACTGCTATCAGCTGAAGGGTCGTTACCATTCTCATGGTATTATCTGTTATAATAGTGTCTGGTGCATGTCCATTTGGCAAGCCTGATTGAGAAAGCAAATCAAAGTGCCTTTTATCTGGTAGCTTTACGTGCAAGAGTGTGTAGCCTTAAGGCTTGATCGGTCTGAATTGGCTCTGTGCTTGACCTGCTCTAAACCAGGTTATACGTTATCATTTTGATTGCATGGTTAGTGGTTGCTGAGTTGGCTGATTATGTCTGAGATGCCAGTCATTATGTGCAGAGAATATTTTTCTGCCTGCTATGAGAATACACATGCTTGGGCATTTCCAAGAAACTGAAGTTGTATGAGCGTGTAAAATACGCAGCTCATGACAGTTAAGTTCACTTCTTTGTTAAAAAGAAGGTGCTTTTTCCTGATTTATATGTTGTGCATTTTATCAAGGATTGGTTGCTGCCAAAGTATCAAATTTCAAATATAATGAAAGTTGATCTTATGCACAGAGCAAAACATACATAACACCACATACCATGCACATACGCCCGCTACAACTCATGCTCCAGGGTCATGCAGGTCATCTTTAGTTGCCCTTGACTATCTGCACAGTACCCCAATTCCAATTCTAGTAAAGCATGTGCATGATGTAGGAAGTTTTTGTTAGTCAGAGGCAGGGATTTGTGTAGATTGGATATTTTCAAGCCCCATATGAGGACTACTTGGAGTAGAAGAATATTATGTAGTTGTTTTTAACGATAGGTATCTATTGATCAAATATTTTCTAGCCCGATATAAAGACAATTTGGAGTAGAAGAATATCATATCATTACAGTTAATGATTGTTATGGGTCGGAAGTGATGGAGGCAAGGCGGATGGTTAAACTGCAATTCTTAGTTTTCTAAAGAAGATTATTGGAAATGTTAGCAATACAATTTATTACACTGAATCTAAAAGGGCTGCAATTTGATTTTGACTGATGTTTAGTCATTGTTTAGTATTTCTAAGAATACTAATTGTGTTTTCTTTGCCCCTCATCCAACAAGTACTTTTATAAGTAGTACACCTATACAATTATGGGGTAAAAAAAGAAAACTAGCCATGAGAAACAAAACTATGTCGGTGTGTACACTGTGTTGTGTTCAATTAGAACATGCGCAAAGGTGTGAATGACACAATATGATGTTCAACAACAACTATGTTGGTGATAGCCATTTTTAAAGATTTATCGTACAAAATGAGAAAAATATCCCATGTGGGTATTAACCATACCTTAATTTTGATGCGATCATTTTCAACGAGTACTCTTATTGATGGCTAGTATGCGAAAAAACATGCGAAAAGTAATAAATAGCAAGTCTACACATCTGTGTGGTAAAAACACAAAACTACCCCCGAACTGAAAAATGATGCTGATGTTTATTTGATGCTCAAGTAGTTATTGTCTTTAACACTTTATCTATATAATGTTTGTGGGTTTTCACTAAACTTTAATTATCATTAGCGAACTTAGCGGGTCTCTTGTACACAAGCACTATACGACAAAACTACTACTGAATTTGATTTATATGTTGATGTATACATGGTGTTGTGGTCAATAAGAACAAGTTTGAAATGTGGATGACATGATATAATGTTATGCTACAATTCCGTGGTTGATGGATATTGTTAGAGTTCGACATTATGAAATGAGAGAAATTAGAAAGCTACACGGCAGGGTAAGAAGACAAACCTATCCCGGTATGACAAGTACTTTTAACAAGGCAACAATTATTGGGTGACGCCATGTTCAACAAGATTAAGCGTAAAAGTGTGAATGATGAGAATTGATGTTCGAGAACAAATATTTTGCTGATGGCTGTTGTTCGTGATTGACTGCGCGAAACGAGAGAAATAAGGTATCTACATGAAGGCGGGGTAGTAAGACAAACGTAGCCCTGTGTCAGAAAACAATGATAGGGTATTCATGATGTCATCTTCAACAAGACAAAATGTGAAATTGTGTGACAAGACCATGGTTGTCAGTTGAGGAAGCGGGAGCGGGAAGCGAGGCACTTTCAAAATTTTAGGAAGCGGGGAAGCGTGGGACCACTTAGGACCGATTCGGGAAGAATCTCAGAAGCGACCTAGGAAGCGTCTCGGAAGCGACCTTGGAAGCATCTCGGAAGCGACCTAGGAAGCGTCTCGGAAGCGACCTAGGAAGAGTCTCGGAAGCGAGGGGGAAGCAAAAAAATAAATAAATAAAAAATACAAAAAAATTGAAAAAAAAAACGGAGGAAGCGAGGGGAAGCGTGGGGGAAGCGTGATGGGAAGCGTGCTTCCTATTAAAGGGAAGCGTGTCCCCCATTAAAGGGAATCACGTCCCCCATTAAAGGGAACTTCGCTTCCCAAAAAAGGGGGACGCTTCCCCCCACGCTTCGGAAGCGCGACGTTTCGCGCTTCCGAAGCGCGCTTCCCCTTTTAGCTAGGCGCTTCCGGTAACCCTGGACAAGACACAATGTTCTGTTGACGGAATGTGAAATTGTGTATGACAAGACAATGTTTTGGTAGTTATAATCAATGAAACTCTAACAACATAATACGTGGGTTTTGAGGATATTTTAATTTGGTAATGCAAATTGAGTTTTGATTTTCGACTCCAACAAATACTTTTATTATAAGTTGCATGAGAAAAGGGTCTGCCAAAAGATATAAATACAATGACTACAAAGTTTTGGGGTAGGAAGACAAAACTACCCGTGAAATAAATATGTATTTTGATGCATAGATGGTGCCGGGTTCAAAAAGATGGTGTGGAAGTGTAAATCACAAGATAAGATGTTTAACAGCTAGTACTCTCGTGATAGCTACAATAACAACTTGTACGTATGAAATAAGAAAAATAGGATAGCTACACGATGGCTAGGTAGAAAGACAAACATACCCTTTCGTGAGAAAACAACAAGACATTCTTATTGCCATCTTCAACAAGATGAAATATGAAATTGAGTGATTAGCTACGATATTCATTTAGTTATTGTCCTAAAAACTTTAACTATATAATATTTGTAGATTTTCATTAAACTTTAATTATTATTAGCGAACCTAGTGGGTCTCTCGTCTCCAACAAGGACTATACGATGGTCGGGGTAAAAAGACAACACTACCCCTGAATTTGATTTCTATGTCGATGTATACATGGTGTTGTGGTCAACAAGAACATGTTTGAAAATGTGGATGACACAATATGATATTAACCAACAAGAACATTGGTGGTGTAGAAAGACAAACCTACCCTTATGGTCATGGTGTAAAAAGACTAACCCATCGTTACATGAAAAAATAACAAGTTCTTCTTAGTGCCGTCTTCAACGAGATCAAATATGAAAATATGTGGCAAGGTACGATGTTCAATTACTTATTATCCTTGAAACTCCAACTAAACGATGTTTGTGGGTTTTCACCAAATTTTAATTATCATTAGAGAACTAAGCGGGTCTATTGTCTCCAACAAGGACTTCACGATAGTGAAGGTAAAAAGACAAAAGTACCCCTCAAGTAGATATCTATTTCGATGTATATAACGCATTATGATCAACAAGAACAAGTTTGAAAATGTGGATGACACGATGTGATGTTAAGCAAGACGTATGTTGGTGATGAATATTGTTAGAGATTGTTTAGATGAAATGAGAGAATTTGAAAAAGCATACGGTGGCAGGGTAAAAAGACAAACCTATCCCTGTATGACATAACAATAAGAAAGTTATTCATAATTCCATGTACAACAAGATGAAATGTGGAAGTGTCATTGACCAGGTACGATGTTCAGTTACCAATAACTTGAAACTCTAACAATATAACACATGTGGGAATTCACCATACTTTAATTTTGTTGCGATCGTTTCTAACCAGTACTTTTGTTGATGGTTAGTTTGCGAAAAAATATGCGAAAAGTAATAAGTCTACATATCGGTGAGGTAAAAACCCAAAACCACCCTCGAACCTAAAAAGGATATTGATGTTTACATGACCCCATGTTCAACAATATAAAGCGTAAAAGTGTGAATGATAGGAGATGATGTTTGAGAACAAGTATTTTGGTGATTGCTGCTGTTGGTGATTGACCAGTTGTAATGAGAAAAATAAGGTGGCTACACGAAGACGGGGTAGAAAGACAAACATACCCCTATGTGAGAAAACAATTGTAGGGTATTCTTGATGTCATTTCAGCAAGGCGGAATGTGAAAGAGTGTGTGATAAGACACACTGTTATGTTGATTGAATGTGAAATTGTGTGACGAGACACAATGTTTTTTTAGTTATAATCAATGAAATGCTAACAAGATAACCCATGTGGGTATTCACCATACTTTAATTTTGATGCGATTGTTTCCAACGAGTACTTTTATTGATGTCTAGTATGTGAAAAACATGCAAAAAGTAATAGATGGCAAGTCCACACATCAGTGTGATTAAAACAGAAAACTAACCCAGAACAGAAAAATGATGCTGGTTTACATGACGCCATGTTCAACAAGGTAAAGCTTAAAAGTGTGAATGATAGAAGATGATATTCGAGAATAAGCATTTCGGTGATGGCTGCTGATGGTGATTGATCAGGCAGAATGAGAGAAATAAGGTGGCTACATGATGCCGGGGTAGAAAGACAAGCGTAACCCTTACATGAGAAAACAACAAGACATTCATAATGCCATCTTCAACAAGATGGATTATCAAACTGTGAGTGACAAGATACGATGTTCATTTAGGTATTGTCCTTGAAACTTTAACGATATAATGTTTGTAAGTTTTAACTAAACTTTAATTATCATTAGCGAACCTAGTTGATGTCTCGTCTTCGACAAGGACTATACGATGGTCTGGGTAAAAAGACAAAACTACCCCTGAATATGATTTCTGTGACGATGTGTCAATGCTATTATGGTCAACAAGAACAAGTTTGAAAATGTTGATGACACAATATAATATTAACCAACAAGAACATTGGTCGTGTGGAAAGACAATCCTACCCTTATGGTGGTGGTGTAAAAGACAAACCTATCATCACTTGAAAAAATAACAAGTTATTCATAGTGCCATCTTCAACCAGATGAAATATGAAAATGTGTGACAAGATACGATGTTCAATTACTTATTATCCTTATAAATCTAACTAAACGATGTTTGTGGGTTTTCTCCAAATTTTAATTATCATTAGGGAACTAAGCGAGTCTATTGTCTCCAAAAGGACTTCATAATAGTGAGGGTAAAAAGACAAAACTACCCCTCAAGTAGATATTTATTTTGATGTATACCAGGCATTGCAGTCAGCAAGATGTTTGAAAATGTGGATGACACGATATGATGTTAAGCAACACATACGTTGGTGATGAACATTGTTAGAGATTGACCAGATGAAATGAGAGAAATTGGAAAAGTACACGTTGGCAGGGTAAAAAGGCAAACCTCTCCATGTACGACAAAACAATAAGACATTAATAATCTCATGAACAACAAGATGAAAGGTGGAAGTGTCATTGACAAGGTACGACGTTCAGTTTCCTATAACTTGAAACTTTAACAATATAACGCATGTGGGTATTCACCATACTTTAATTTTGATGTGATCGTTTCCACGGAGTACTTTTATTGATGGTTAGTGTGCAAAAGTGATATATAGCAAGTGTACACACCGGTGGGGTAAAAACACAAAACTACACCCAAACTCAAAAAGGATGTTGATGTTTATATGACGCCATGTTTAACAAGATAAAGCGTAAAAGTGTGAATGATAGGAGATAATGTTCGAGAATAAGTATTTTCGTGATGACAAGAACAAGTTTGAAAATGTTGATGACACAATATAATATTAACCAACAAGAACATTGGTGGTATAGAAAGACAATCCTAACCTTATGGTGGTGGTGTAACATACAAACCTATCACCACTTGAAAAAATAACAAGTCATTCATAGTGCCATCTTTACCCAGATGGAATATGAAATTGTGTGATAAGATACGATGTTCAACTACTTATTATCCTTCTAACTCTAACTAAACCTTGTTTGTGGGTTTTTACCAAATTTTAATTATCATTAGCGAACTAAGCGGGTCTATCGTCTCCAACAAGGACTTCACAATAGTGAGGGTAAAAAGGACAAAACTACCCCTCAAGTAGATATCTATTTCGATGTATACAAGGCATTGTGGTCAATAAGAACAAGTTTTAAAATTTGGGTGACACGATATGATGTTAAGCAACATGTACGTTGGTGATGAATATTGTTATAAATTTATAAGATGAAATGAGAGAAATTGGAAAAGTACCTGGTGGTAGGGTAAAAAGACAAACCTATCCCTATATGACAAAACAATAAGAAAGACATTCATAATCCCATGTAAAGCAATATGAAATATAGAAGTGTCATTGACAAGGTATGATTACCTATTACTTGAAACTTTAGCAATATAACCCATGTGGGTATTCACTATACTTTAATTTTGATGCGATCATTTTTTATGAGTACTTTTATTGATGGCTAGTATGCAAAAAGTGATAAATAGCAAGTCTACTCACCGGTGGGGTAAAAACATAAAACTACCCCGAACTGAAAAAGGATGCTCATGTTTATATGGCGCCATGTTTAACAAGATAAAGCGTAAAAGTGTGAATGGTAGGAGATGATGTTCAAGAACACGTATTATGGTGATGGCTGTTGTTAGTGATTAATCGGGCGAAATGAGAGAAATAAGGTGGCTACATGAATGCGAGGTTGAAAGACAAACCGACTCTTAGGTGAGAAAACAATGATAGGGTATTCATGATGTTATCTTTAACAAGACAAAATATTAAATTGTGTGTGACTAGACACGATGTTCTGTTAATGGAACATGAAATTGTGTGTAACAAGAAACAATGTTCTGTTTGTTATAATCAATGCAACTCTATCAAAATAACCCATATGGGTTTTGACCATACTTTAATCTGGTAGTGCGAATTGAGTTGGACTTTCGACTTCAACAAGTACTTTTGTAATACGTTTCAAGACAAAAGGGTCTGCAGAAAGATATAAATACCACGACTACAAAGTGGAGGGGTAGGAAGACAAAGCTACCCTTAAAATAGATATCTATGCTGATGTATACATGGTGTTGTATTCAACAATATCATATTGAAGTATGAATCACAAGGTATGATGTTCAACATTTAGTACTCTCGTGATGACTACAATAAGAGGATGACCATATAAAATAAGAAAAATAAAAGATCGACACGATGGCGGGGTATAAAGACAAACCTACCCTTACATGAGAAAACAACAATAATACTTTCATAATTCTATCTTAACATGATGAAATATGAAGTTGTGAGTGTCAAGATAGGATGTTCAATTAGTTATTATTGCCACACACATTAACTATATAATGTTTGTGGGTTTTCACAGAATTTTAATTATCGTTAGCGAACCTCTAGGGTCTCTCGTCTCCAACAAGGACTACACGATGGTCTGCGTAAAAAGACAAAACTACCCCAAAAGTAGATCTCTATTTTGACGTATACATGGTGTTGTGGTTAGTAAGAACCCGTTTGAAAATGTTGATGACACAATATAATGTTAAACAACAATTACGTGATTGTTGGATATTGTTAGAGATTGACCCGATGAAATTAGAGAAATTGGAAAGCTACATGTTGGTTTGGTAAGAAGACAAACATATCCCGATGTGACAACACAATAACAAGGCAACATGTATTGTGTGTCATCATTTTCAACAAGATAAAGCGTAAAGGTGTGAGCGATAAGAGATGGTGTTCGAAAACAAGTATTATGGTGATGGCTGCTGTTAGTGATTGATCAGGCGAAACGAGAGAAATAAGGTGGATACTCGAAGGCGTGATAGAAAAACAAAGGTATCCATGTGTGAGAACACAATAATAGGGTATTCATGATGTCATCTTCAACAAGACAGAATGTGAAATTGTGTGACAAGACACGATATTCTGTTGACAAAATCTAAAAGTTTGTGACAAAACACAATGTTCTGTTAGTTTTAATTAATGAAACTCTAACAACATAAACGATGTGGGTTTTGAGCATACTTTAATTTGGTAATGCGAATTGAGTGTGACTTCTGACTCCAACAAGTACTCTTATAATAAGTTGCAAGCGAAAAGGGTCTGCGAAAAGATATAAATACCACGACTACAGAGTGGAGGTATAAGAAGATAAAACTTCCCCTGAAATAGATATGTCTGTTGATGCATAGATGTTTTCGTGTTCGGCAAGATCGTGTAGAAGTGTGAATCACAAGATAAGATGGTCAACGGCTAGTACTCTGGTCATGGCTACAATAAGAGCTTGGCCTTATGAAATAAAAAAAATAGGTGAGCTAAACGATGGCAGGGTAGAATGGCAAACCTATCCTTATGTGAGAAAACGACTAGACATTCATATTGCCATCTTCAAAAAGATGAAATATGAAACTGTGAGTGACTGACTAGGTGAAATAAGAAAAATAAGTTGGCTACACCGAGGCAGGGTAGAAAGACAAACGTACCCCTGTGCGAGAAAACATTGATAAGGTATTCATGATGTCAATTTCACGAACACCGAAATTGTCGTCAACAAGAACAATTGTGAAAATGTTGATGACACAATATGATTTAAGCAACTAGACATCGACAAACCCAACCTTATGTTGGTAGTGTAAAAAGACGAATCTATCCTTATATAAGAAATCAACATAAATCCATTTATAATGCCATCTTCAACCAGGTGGAATATGAAAGTGTGAGTGACAAGATACAATGTTCAGTTACTTATGATCGTTGTAACTCTAACTATACGATGTTTGTGGGTTTTCACCAAACTTTAGTTATCATTAGCGAACTAAGCAGGTCTATTGTCTCTAATAACAAGGACTTCACGATGGTGGGGGTAAAAAGCGAAAACTACCCTTGAAGTAGATATCTATGTCGAGGTATAAAAGGCATTGTGGTCAACAAGAACAAGTTTGAAAATGTAGATTGCACGATATGATGTTAACCAACACTTACGTTTGTGATGGATATTGTTAGAGATTAACCAAATAAATTGAGGGAAATTAGAAAGGTAAACGGTGGCAAGGTAAAAACACAAACCCATTCTTGTATGACAAAACAATAAGGCATTTATAATGCCATGTACCACAAGATGAAATATGGAAGTGTCATTGACAAGAAACCATGTTAAGTTATAACCTGAAAGTTTAACAATATAACGCGTGGGTATTCACCATACCTTAATTTTGATGCGATTGTTTCCAACGAGTACTCTTATTGATGACTAGTATGCAAAAAAACATGCAAAAAGTGATAAACAAGTCTATACACCAGTGGGGTAAAAATACAAAACTACCCCCGAACTGTAAAACGATGTTGATGTTTACATGATGCCATGTTCAACAAGATAAAGCATAAAAGTGTGAATGATAGGAGATGATGTCCGAGAACAAGTATTTTGTTGATGGTGGGTGTTAGTGATTGACCTAGCGAAATGAGAGAAATAAGGTGGCTACACTAATGCTTGGTAGAATGACAAACCTAACCTTATGTGAGAAAACAATGAAAGGGTATTCATGATATCAACTTCAACAAGACAGAATGTGAAATTGTCTGTTAAAAGACACGATGTTCTATTGACGAAATTTGAAATTGTGTATGACAAGACACAATGTTCTGTTAATTATAATCAGTGAAACTCAAATTACCTTCCGCATGTGGGTTTTTAACATACTTTAATTTGGTGGTGCCAATTTCGTGGGACTTTCGACTCGAACAAGTACTTTTATAATAAGTTGCATGAGAGAAGGGTTTGCAGAAATATATAAATACCATGAGTATAGAGTGGTGGGATTGGAAGACAAAACTCCCCTTGAAATTAGATATGTATGTTGCTATATTCATTGGAGTCGTGTTCAACATGATCATGTGGAAGTGTGAATCACATGGTATGATGTTCAACGACTAGTACTCTCGTGATAACTACAATAAGAGGTTGATCATATGAAATAAGAAAAATAGGAGAGCTACGCGATGGCGGGGTTAAATGACTAACCAATCATTATGTTTGAAAACAACACATTCATAATGCCATCTTTGAACCAACAAGATGAAATATGAAAGTGTGAGTGACAAGATACGATAAGTTATTTATTATCTTTTAAACTCTAACTATATAATATGTTTGGGGATTTTCACCAAGCTTTAATTTTCATTAATGAATTTAGTCTGTCTCTCATCTCCAACGAGCACTACATGATGGTAGGGGTAAAATGGTAAAACTACCCTTAGAAGAGATATCTATGTCGATATATGCATGTTGTTGTGGTCAACAAGAACAAGTGTGAAAATGTGGATGATACTATATATTGTTGAGCCAGAAGTACATTGGTTGTGGATTTTGTTAGAGATTAAATAACTGAAATGAGAGAAATGCGAGTGCTACACGACATCTGGGTAAAATGACAATCCTATCCCTGTATAAAAAAACAATAATGTGCATTAATAATGCAATTTACGATAAGATGAAATACAAATGTCTTTGATAACTATGTGACCATATAAAATAAGAAAAATAGGAAAACTATAGGGTGGTGGGGTAAAATGACAAACCTACCCTTACGTAAGAAAACAACAAGCTACTCATAATGCCATCTTCAACAATATGAAATATAAAAGTGTGAATGATAAGATATGATGTTAAGTTTCTTATTATACTTGAAACTCTATCTATATGATGTTTGTGAGTTTTCACATCATTAGCAAACTTAGCGGGTCTCTCGTGTCCAATAAAGACTACAAGATGTTAGGGTTTAAAAAACAAAATACCTTTGAAGTAGATATCTATGTCGATGTATACACGTTGTGGTCAACAAGAACAAGTGTGAGAATATTGATAACACAATATGATATGAAGCAACAAGAACATTGACAAACTACCCTGATGGTGGTGTTGTAAAAGACAAACCTATCCTTACATGAGAAAACAGGAAGCCATTCATATTGCCATCTTCAATCAGATGAAATATGAAAGTGTGAGTGCAAGATACGATGTTTAGTTACTTATTACTCTAACTATATAATGTTTGGGTGTTTTTACCGAACTTTAATTATTATTAGCGAACTAAGCAGGTCTATCTTCTCCATTAAGGACTTCACGATGGTGGGGTTTAAAAGAAAATACCACCCCTGAAGTAGATATCTATGTCGATGTATACAAGGTATTGTGGTCACCAAGAACAAGTTTGAAAATGTGTATAACACGACATGATGTTAAGCAAGACGTACGTTTGGTGATGGATATTGTTAGAGATTGACCGGATGAAATGAGAGAAATTGGAAAGGTACATGGTGGCAGGGTAAAAAGACAAACCTATCCTCGCATGACAAAACAATAAGAAAGGCATTCATAATGCCATTTATGACAAGATGAAATGTGGAAGTATCATTGACAAGGTACGATATTAAGTTACTTATAACTTGAAACTCTTACAATATAAAGTGGTGATGGCAGATGATGTTCGAGAACATGTATTTTGGTGATGGCTGTTGTTGGTGATTGATTCGGCGAAATGAGACAAATAGGGTGGCTACACGAAGTTGGGGCAAAAAGACAAACATGCCCTTATGTGAGAAAGCAATGATAGGCTATTCATGATATCATCTTCAGCAAGACACAATGTTCTGTTAGTTATAATAAATTAAACTTTAACAACACAACCCATGTGGGTATTCACCACACTTTAATTTTGATGTGATAGTTTCCAACCGGTACTTTTATTGATGGCTAGTATGCGAAAAATAATAAATAGCAAGTCTACACATCGGTGGGGTAGAAACACAATACTACCCCCGAACTGAAAAAGGATGTTGTTGTTTATTTGACGCCATATTCAACTAGATAAAACGCACAAGTGTGGATGGATAGGAGATGATGTTTGATGGTTGTTGTTGTTGGTTGACCGGCCGAAAAGAGAGAAATAAGGTGGCTACAGTAAGGGGGAGTAGAAACACAAACATACCCCTTTGTGAGAAAACAATGATAGGGTGTTCATGATGTCATCTTCAACATGACGGAATATAAAATTGTGTGTGATAACTCAGGATGTTCTGATGACGGAATTTGAAAATGTGTATGACAAGGCACGATGTCCTGTTAGTTATAATCAATGAAACTCTAACAACATAACCCATGTGGGTTTTGAGTATTCTTTAATCTTGTAGTGCGAATTGAGTGCGGCTTTCGACTTTGAAAGTACTTTTATAATAAGTTGCACGAGAAAAGGGTCTGCGAAAAGATATAAATACCACGACTACATAGTGGAGGGGTGGGAAGACAAAACAACCCGTGAAATACATGTGTGTTGATGTATACTTGGTGTCGTATTGAACAAAATTGTGAGAAAGTGTGAATCACTCGATAGGATGTTCAATGATTATTTCTCTGGTCTTGTCTACAATAAGATCTTGACCATATGAAATAAAAAAAATAAGAGAGCTACACGATGGCAGAGTAGAAAGACAAATTTACGACTATGTGAGAAAACAACAAGACATTCCTAATTCTAATCTTCAACAAGATGGAATATGAAACTCTGAGTGTCAAGATAGGATGTTCAATTAGCTATTGTCCTTAACACTTTAACTACATAATGTTTGTGGGTTTTCACCAAACTTTAATTATTATTAGTGAAACCTCGAGGGTCTCGTCTCAAACATGGACTAAACAATAGTTGGGGTAAAATGACAAAACTATCCCTGAAGTAGATTTCTATTTCGATGTATACGTATTGTTGTGGTCAATAAGAACAAGTTTGAGAATGTGGATGACACGATATAATGATAAGCAACAATTTTGTGGTTGATGGATATTGTTAGATATCGACCAGATGAAATGAGAGAAATTGAAAAGCTATACTATGGTAGGGTAAGAAGACAAACCTATCCCGGTATGACAAGACAATAACTAGTTAACAATTATTGGGTGACGCCATGTTCAACAAGATAAAGCGTAAAAGTGTAAATGATATGAGTGGATGTTCGAGAACAAGTATTTTGGTGATGGGTGTTGTTAGTGATTGACCAGTCGAAACGAGAGAAACAAGGTATCTATCTGAAAGGCGGGGTAGAAAGACAACCGTAGCCCTGTGTTAGAAAACAATGGTAGGGCATTCATGATGTCATTTTCAAGAAGACGAAATGTGAAATTGTGTGTGATAAGACAATGTTTTGTTGACAGAATATGAAATTGTGTATGACACGACAGTGTTCTGATAGTTATAATCATTGAAACTTTAACAACAAAAAGTTTGAAAATGTCCATGACACGATATGTTGTTCAGCAACACGTACGTTGGTGATGAATATTGGTAGAGATGAAATGAGAGAAATTAGAAAAGTACACGGTGGGAGGGTAAAAAGACAAATCGATCCCTCTATGACAAAACAATAAGAAGGGCATTCATAATCCCATGTACAACAAGATGAAATGTGAAAGTGTCATTGACAAGGTACGATGTTCAGTTACTATAACTTGAAACTCGAATAATATAATGCGTTTGGGTATTCTCCATACTTTAATTTTGTTGCGATCGTTTTCAACGAGTACTTTTATTTATGACTAATCTGCGAAAAAACATGCGAAAAGTAATAAATAACAAGCCTACGCATCGGTGGGGTAGAAACACAGAACCAGCCCCGAACTGAAAAAGGATGTTGATGTTTACATGATGCCATGTTCAACAATATAAGGCGTAAAATTGTGAATGATTGGTGATGATATTCGTGAACAAGTATTTTGGTGATGTTGGTGATTGACCAGGTGAAATGAGAAAAATATGGTGGTTGCACGAAGGCGGGGTAGACAGACAAACGTACCCCTTTGTGAGAAAACAATGATAGGGTATTCATGATGTGATCTTGAAAAAAACGTAATGTGAAATTGTATATGACAAGATACGATGTTCTGTTGTCAAAATGTGAGATTGTGTGTGACAAGACACATTGTTCTGTTAGTTGTAATTAATGAAACTCTAACTACATAACACTTTTGGGTTTTGACCATATTTTAATTTGGTAATCCGAATTGAGTGGGACTTGAGACTCCAACAAGTACTTTTATTATAAGTTGCCTGAGAAAAGGGTCTGCGTAAAGATATAAATACCACGTATGCAGTGTTTTGGGGGTAGGAAGACAAAACTACCCGTGAAATAAATATTTGTTTTGATGCATAGATGGTGTCGTGTTGAACACAATGGTGTGGAAGTGTGAATGAAAAGATAAGATGTTCAACAATTAGTACTCTCGTGATGGCTAAAATAAGAGCTTGTCCATATGAAATAAGAAAAATAGGAGAGCAACACGATGACGGCGTAGAAAGACAAAGCTACCCTAACTTGAGAAAACAAGACATTCATAATGCCATGTTCAATAAGATGGAATATGAAACTCTGAGTGACAAGATACGATGTTCATTTAGTTATTGTCCTTAATTCTTTAACTATATAATGTTTGTGGGTTTTCACTAAACTTTAATTATCATTAGCGAACCTAGCGGGTCTCTCGTCTCCAACAAGGGCTATACGCTGGTCAGGGTAAAAAGATAAAACTACACCTGAATTTGATTTCTGTGTCGATGTATACACGGTGTTGTGATCAACAAGAACAAGTTTGAAAATGTGGATGACACAATATGATATTAACCAACAAGATCATTGGTGGTGTAGGAAGACAAACCTACCCTTATGGTGGTGGTGTAAAAAGACAAACCTATCGTTACATGAAAAAATAACGAGTCATTCGTAGTGCTCTCCAACTAGATGGAATATGAAAATGTGTGACAAGATACGATGATCGATTACTTATTATCCTAGTGACTTTAACTAAACGATCTTTGTGGGTTTTCACCAAATTTTAATTATCATTAGCGAACTAGGTGTTTCTATCGTCTTCAACAAGAACTTCACGATAGTGAGTGTAAAAAGACCAATCTATCCCTCAAGTGGATATCTATTTCGAAGTATACAAGGCATTGTTGTCAACAAGAACAAGTTTGAAAATGTGGATTACACGATATGATGTTATGCAACACGTATGTTGGTGATGAATATTGTTAGAGATTGATCACATGAAATCAGAGAAATTGGAAAAGTACATGATGTAAGGGTAAAAAGACAAACCTATCTATGTATGACAAAACATTAAGGAAGGCATTCATAATCCCATGTACAACAAGATGAAATGTGGAACTGTCATTGACAAGGTATGATGTTCAGTTACCTATAATGCATGTGGGTATTCACGATACTTTAATTTTGATGCGATCATTTCCAACGAGTACTTTTATTGATGGCTAGTATGCAAAAAGTGATAAATAGCAAGTCTATAAACTGGTGGGGTAAAAATAGAATACACCCAAATTCAAAAACGATGTTGATGTTTATATGATGCCATGTTCAACAAGATAAAGCGTAAAAGTGTAAATGATTGGAGATCAAGTTCGAGAACAAGTAGTTTGGTGATGGCTGCTGTTAGCGACTGACCAGGTGAAATGAGAGAAATAAGGTGGCTACACGAATGCGGTGTAGAAAGACAAACATACCCTTATATGAGAAAACAATGATTGTGAGTTATAATAAAAAAAAACTCTAACAACATAACCCATGTGGGTTTTGAACATACATTAATTTGGCAGTGCGAATTGAGTGAGACTTTCGACTACAAAATGTACTTTTATAATAAGTTTTATGAGTAAACGGTCCGCAGAAAGATATAAATACCATGACTATAAAGCGGAGGGGTTGGATGACAAAACTACCCTTGAAATAGATATATATGTTGATGTATACTTGGTGTCGTGTTCAACAAGATCATGTTAAAATCTGAATCACAAGGTATGATTTGTGCATATGAAATAAGTAAAATAGGAGAGCAACACGATGGCGGGGTAGAAAGACGAACCTACCCTTACGTGAGAAAACAACAAGACATCCATAATACCTTCTTCAACAAGATGAAATTTGAAACTGTGTGACAAGATACGATGATCAATTACTTTTTATCCTAGTGACTTTAACTAAACGATATTTTTGGGTTTTCACCAAATTTTAATTATCATTAGCGAACTAGGCGTTTCTATCGTCTTCAACAAGGACTTCACGATAGTGAGTTTAAAAAGACAAAACTATCCCTCAAGTAGATATCTATTTCGATGTATACAAGGCATTGTTGTCAACAAGAACAAGTTTGAAAATGTGGATTACACGATATGATGTTATGCAACGCGTACGTTGGTGATGAATATTGTTAGAGATTGATCACATGAAATAAGAGAAATTGAAAAAGTACATGATGGCAGGGTAAAAAGACAAACCTATCCTTGTATGACAAAACATTAAGGTAGGCATTCATAATCTTATGTACAACAAGATGAAATTTGGAAGTGTCGTTGACAAGGTACGATGTTCAATTACCTATAACTTGAAACTTTAGCAATATAACGCATGTGGGTATTCGCGATACTTTAATTTTGATGCTATGATTTCCAACGAGTACTTTTATTGATGGCTAGTATGCAAAAAGTGATAAATAGCAAGTCTACACACCGGTGGGGTAAAAATACAAAACTGCCTCGAGCTGAAAAATGATGCTCATGTTTATATGACGCCATGTTCAACAAGATAAAGCGTAAAAGTATGAATGGTAGGAGATGATGTTCAAGAAAAAGTATTATGGTGATGGCTGCTGTTAGTGATTAATTGGGCGAAATGAGAGAAATAAGGTGGCAACACGAATGCGATGTAGAAAGACAAACATACTCTTATATGAGAAAACAATGATAGTGTATTGATGATATCATGTTCAATAAGACAAAGTGTGAAATTGTGTGTGACAAGACACGATGTTCTATTGACGGAATATGAAATTGTATGTGACACGAAACAATGTTCTGTTAGTTATAATCAATGAAACTCTTACAATATAAACTATGTGGGTTTTGAACTTACTTTAATCTGGTAGTGTGAATTGAGTGAGACTTTTGACTACAACAAGTACTTTTATAATAAGTTTTATGAGTAAACGGTCCGTAGAAAGATATAAATACCATGACTATAAAGTGGAGGGGTAGGAAGACAAAACTACGCTTGAAATGGATATATATGTTGATGTATACATGGTGTCGTGTTCAACAAGATCATGTGAAAATCTAAATCACAAGGTATGATGTTTAACAACTAGTACTCTCATGAGGACTACAATAAGATGCTGGCCATATGAAATAAGAAAAATAAGAGATCTACACGATGGTGGGGTATAAAAACAAACCTACCCTTACATGAGAAAAGAACAAAAAAACATTCATAATTATATCTTCAAGAAGATGGAAAATAAAGATGTGAGTCTCAAGATAGGATGCTCAATTAGTTATTATCCTTAATGTTTGTGGGTTTTCACCAAACTTTAATTATCATTAGCGAACCTCTAGGGTCTCTCGTCTCTAATAAAGACTACATGATGGTTTGGGCAAAAAGACAAAACTACCCTAAAAGCAGATTTCTATTTTGATGTATACATGGTGTTGTGGTCAGTAAGAACCAGTTTGAAAATGTGGATGACACGATATAATGTTAAACAACAATTACGTGGTTGTTGGATATTGTTATAGATTGACCCGATGAAATTAGAGAAATTTGAAAGCTACATGTTAGCAGGGTAAGAAGACAAAGCTATCCCGGTATGACAACACAATAACAAGGCAACAATTTTTGGTTGACGTCATGTTCAACAAGATAAAGCGTAAAAGTGTGAATGATAGGATATGATGTTCAAAAACAAGTATTTTGGTGATGGCTGTTGTTAGTGATTAACCGGGCGAAGCGAGAGAAATAAGGTAGCTACATGAAGGTAGGCTAGAAAGACAAACGTACCCCTACATGGAAAAACAATAATAGGGCATTCATGATGTCATCTTCAACAAGACAGAATGTGAAATTGTGTGTGACAACTGACAAGACATGGTGTTCTATGGATGAAATCTGAAATTGTGTGACAAGACACAATGTTCTGTTAGTTATAATCAATGAAACTCTAACAACATAAACCATGTGGGTTTTGAGGATACATTAATTTGGTAATGTGAATTGTGTGTGACATTCGATTCTTACAAGTACTTTTATAATAAGTTGCACAAGAAAAGGGTCTGCGAAAATATATAAATACCACGATTACAGAGTGGAGGTATAGGAAGACAAAACTACCCCTGAAATAAATTTGTATGTTGATGCATACTTGGTGTCGTGTTCAACAAGATCGTGTGGAAGTGTGAATCACAAGATAAGATGTTCATTGGAAGTGTGTATCTCAAGAAAATATGTTCAACGGCTAGTACTCTGGTGATGGCTACAACAAGAGCTTGACCATATCAAATAAAAAAAGTAGGAGAGCTACTCAATGGCAGGGTAGAATAACAAACCTACCCTTATGTGAGAAAGCAATAAGACATTCATAATGCCATCTTCAACAGGATGAAATATGAAACTGTGAGTGACAATATTCAGTAAGAGAAATTGGAAACCTACATGATAGGGGATGATGTTCGAGAACAAATCTTTTGGTAATCGTTGTAGTTGGTGATTGACTAGGTGAAATCAGAGAAATAAGTTGGCTACACGAAGGTGGGATAGAAATACAAACGTACCCCTTTGTGAGAAAACTGTGATAGGGTATTTATGATGTCATCTTCACCACAACCAAAATTGTCGGCAACAAGAACAATTGTGAAAATGTTGATGACACAATATGATTTTAAGCAACAAGGCATTGACAAACCTAACCTTATGGTGGTAGTGTGATAAGACAAACCTATTCTTATATTAGAAATCAACATAAAGCTATTCATAGCGCAATCTTCAACCAGATGGAATATGAAAGTGTGAGTGACAAGATACGATGTTCAATTACTTATTGTCGTTCTAACTCTAACTATACGATGTTTGTGGGTTTTCACCAACATTAATTATCATTAGCGAACTAAGCAGGTCTATTGTCTTGAACAAGGACTTCACGATGGTGGGGGAAAAAACCGAAAATTTCCCTTGAAGTAGATATCTATGTCGGGGTGTACAAGGCGTTGTGGTCAACAAGAAAAAGTTTTAAAATATGGATGGCACGATATGATGTTGACCAACACATACGTTGGTGATTGATATTGTTAGAGTTTGACCAAATCAATTGAGCGAAATTAGAATGGTACATGGTGCCAGGATAAAACACAAACCTGTCCCTGTTTGACAAGATACGATGTTCATTTAGTTATTGTCCTTAATTCTTTAACTATATAATGTTTGTGGGTTTTCACTAAACTTTAATTATCATTAGCGAACTAGGCGTTTCTATCGTCTCCAACATGGACTTCACGATAGTGAGTGTAAAAAGACCAATCTATCCTTCAAGTACATGTTGGTGATGAATATTGTTAGAGCTTGATCACATGAAATCAGAGAAATTGGAAAAGTACATGATGGCAGGGTAAAAAGACAAACCTATCCGTGTTTGACAAAACATTAAGGAAGGCATTCATAATCCCATGTATAACATGGTGAAATGTGGAAGTGTCATTGACAAGGTACGATGTTCAGTTACCTATAACTTGACACTTTAACAATATAATGCATGTGGGTATTCACGATACTTTAATTTTGATGCGATCATTTCCAACGAGTACTTTTATTGATGCCTAGTATGCAAAAAGTGATAAATAGCAAGTCTATAAACTGGTGGGGTAAAAATACAATACACCCAAATTCAAAAAGGATGTTGATGTTTATATGATGCCATGTTCAACAAAATAAAGCATAAAAGTGTAAATGATTGGAGATGAAGTTCGAGAACAAGTATTTTGGTGATGGCTGCTGTTAGCGATTGACCAGGCGAAATGAGAGAAATAAGGTGGCTACACGAATGCGGTGTAGAAAGACAAATGTACCCTTATATGAGAAAACAATGATGGGGTATTGATGATATGATCCTCAACAAGACAAAATATGAAATTGTGTGCGACAAGACACGATGTTCTATTGACGAATGTGAAATTGTGTGACACAAAACAATGTTCTGTTAGTTATAATAAAAAAAAACTCTAACGACATAACCCATGTGCGTTTTGAACATACTTTAATCTCCTAGTGCGAATTGAGTGAGACTATCGACTACAACAAGCACTTTTATAATAAGTTTTATGAGTAGACGGTCCGCAGAAAGATATAAATACCACGACTATAAAGTGGAGGGGTCGGAAGACAAAACTACCCTTGAAATAGATATATATGTTGATGTATACATGGTGTCATGTTCAACAAGATCATGTGAAAATCTGAATCACAAGGTATGATGTTCAACAACTAGTACTCTCATGAGGACTACAATGAAATGATGACCATATGAAATAAGAGAAATAAGAGATCTACACGATGGTGGGGTATAAAAACAAACCTACCCTTACATGAGAAAACAACAATAAAACATTCATAATTCTATCTTCAACAAGATAGAATATGAAGCTGTGACTCTCAAAATAGGATGTTCAATTAGTTGTTATCCTTAAAACATTAACTATATAATGTTTGTGGGTTTTCCCCAAACTTTAATTATCATTTGCGAACCTCCAGGGTCTGTCGTCTCTAACAAAGACTACACGATTGTTTGGGAAAAAGACAAAACTACCCCAAAAGTAGATTTCTATTTTGACGTATACATGGTGTTGTGGTCAGTAAGAACCTGTTTGAAAATGTTGATGACACGATATAATGTTAAACAACAATTACGTGGTTGTTTGATATTGTTAGAGATTGACCCGATGAAATTAGAGAAATTGGACAACTACATGTTGGTTTGGTAAGAAGACAAACATATCCCGATATGACAACACAATAACAACGCAACATGTATTGCGTGTCATCATTTTCAACAAGATAAAGCGTAAAAGTGTGAATAATAAGAGATGGTGTTCGAAAACAAGTATTATGGTGATGGCTGCTGTTAGTGATTGATCAGGCGAAACGAGAGAAATAAGGTGGATACTCGAAGGCGTGATAGAAAAACAAAGGTATCCATGTGTGAGAAAACAATAATAGGGTATTCATGATGTCATTTTCAACAAGACGGAATGTGAAATTGTGTGACAAGGCACGCTATTCTGTTGACAAAATCTGAAATTTTGTGACAAGATATAATGTTCTGTTAGTTTTAATCAATGAAGCTCTAACAACATAAACCATGTGGGTTTTGAGCATACTTTAATTTGGTAATGCGAATTGAGTGTTACTTTTTACTCCAACAAGTTCTCTTATAATAATTTGAAGAGAAAAGGGTCTGCGAAAAGATATAAATACCACGACTACAGAGTGGAGGTATAAGAAGATAAGACTACCCTTGGAATAGATATGTATGTTGATGCATACATGTTTTCGTGTTCAGCAAGATCGTGTAGAAGTGTGAATCACAAGATAAGATGTTCAATGACTGGTACTCTGGTCATGGCTACAATAAGAGCTTGGCCTTATGAAATAAAAAAAGGTGAGCTAAATGATGGCAGGGTGGAATGACAAACCTACCCTTATGTGAGAAAACGGCAAGACATTCATAATGCCGTGTTCAACAAGATGAAATATGAAACTTTGAGTGACAATGTTCAGTACGAGAAATCGGAAACCTACATGATAGGGGTTGATGTTCGAGAACAAATCTTTTGGTGATCGCTCTAGTTAGTGATTGACTAGGTGAAATAAGAAAAATATGTTGGCTACAGTGAGGCAGGATAGAAAGACAAACGTACCCCTGTGTGAGAAAACATTGATAAGGTATTCATGATGTCAATTTCACGTACACCGAAATTGTCGTCAACAAGCACAATTGTGAAAATGTTGATGACACAATATGATTTAAGCAACAAGACATCGACAAACCCAACCTTATGTTGGTAGTGTAAAAAGACGAATCTATCCTTATATGAGAAATCAACATAAATCCATTTATAATGCCATCTTCAACTAGCTGGAATATGAAAGTGTGAGTGACAAGATATGATGTTCAGTTACTTATTGTCGTTGTAACTCTAACTATACGATGTTTTTGGGTTTTCACCAAACTTTAATTATCATTAGCGAACTAAGCGGGTCTATTGTCTCCAACAAGGACTTCACGATGGTGGGGGTAAAAAATGAAAACTACCCTTGAAGTAGATATCTATGTCGAGGTATAAAAGGCATTGTGGTCAACAAGAACAAGTTTGAAAATGTAGATTGCACGATATGATGTTAACCAACACTTACGTTTGTGATGGATATTGTTAGAGATTAACCAAATGAATTGAAGGAAATTAGAAAGGTAAACGGTGGCAGGGTAAAAACATAAACCCATTCTTGTATGACAAAACAATAAAGCATTCATAATGCCATGTACCACAAGATGAAATATGAAAGTGTCATTGACAAGGTACCATGTTAAGTTATAACTTGAAACTTTAACAATATAATGCATGTGGGTATTCACCATACCTTAATTTTGATGCGATCGTTTACAGCGAGTACTCTTATTGATGATTAGTATGCGAAAAAACATACAAGAAGTGATAAACAACAAGTCTATACACCAGTGGGGTAAAAATACAAAACTACCCCCGAACTGTAAAACGATGCTGATGTTTACATGACGCCATGTTCAACAAGATAAAGCATAAACGTGTGAATGATAGGAGATGATGTCCGAGAACAAGTATTTTGTTGATGTTAGTGATTGACCGGGCGAAATGAGAGAAATAAGGTGGCTACACTAATACTTGGTAGAAAGACAAACCTAACCTTATGTGAGAAAACAATGATAGGGTATTCATGATATCATCTTCCACAAGACAAAATGTGAAATTGTCTATTAAAAGACATGATGTTCTATTGGCGGAATTTGAAATTGTGTATGAGAAGACACAATGTTCTATTAATTATAATATGTGAAACTCAAATTACCTAACGCATGTGGGTTTTTAACATACTTTAATTTGGTGGTGCCAATTGCGTGGGACTTTCGACTCGAACAAGTACTTTTATAATAAGTTGCATGAGAGAAGGGTTTGCAAAAAGATATAAATACCATGAGTACAGAGTGGTGGGATAAGAAGACAAAACTACCATTGAAATTAGATATGTATGTTGCTATATTCATTGGAGTCGTGTTCAACATGATCATGTCTAAGTGTGAATCACAAGGTATGATGTTGAATGACTAGTACTCTCGTGATAACTTCAGTAAGAGGTTGATCATATGAAATAAGAAAAATAGGAGAGCTACACGATGGCAAGGTAAATTGACTAACCGATCGTTCTGTTTGAAAAAACACTTTCATAATGCCATCTTTGAACCAACAAGATGAAATATGAAAGTGTGAGTGACAAGATACGATAAGTTATTTATTATCTTTTAAACTCTAACTATATAATATGTTTGTGGATTTTCACCAAGCTTTAATTTTCATTAACGAATTTAGTCTGTCTCTCATCTCTAACGAGCACTACATGATGGTAGGGGTAAAATGACAAAACTACCCCTGGAAGAGATATCTATGTCGATATATGCATGTTGTTGTGGTCAACAAGAACAAGTGTGAAAATGTGGATGATATTCTATATTGTTGAGCAAGAAGTACATTGTCTGTGGATTTTGTTAGAGATTAAATAAATGAAATGAAAGAAATGTGAGTGCTACATGACTTTTGAGTTAAATGACAATCCTATCCCTGTATGAAAAAAGAATAACGTGCATTAATAATGCAGTTTACGATAAGATGAAATGCAAATGTCTTTAATAATTATGTGACCCATGTGGGTTTTGAACATACTTTAATCTGTTAGTGCGAATTGAGTGAGACTTTCGACTACAACAAGTACTTTTATAATAACTTTTATGAGTAAACGGTCCGCAGAAAGATATAAATACCACGACTATAAAGTGGAGGGCTAGGAAGACAAAACTATCCTTGAAATAGATATATATGTTGATGTATACTTGGTGTCGTGTTCAACAAGATCATGTGAAAATCTGAATCACAAGGTATGATGTTCAACAACTAGTAATCTCATGAGGACTACAATAAGATGATGACCATATGAAATAAGAAAAATAAGAGATCTACACGATGGTGGGGTATAAAAACAAACCTACCCTTACATGAGAAAACTACAAAAAAACATTCATAATTCTATCTTCAACAAGATGAAATATGAAGCTGTGACTCTCAAAATAGGATGTTCAATTAGTTATTATCCTTGAAACATTAACTATATAATATTTTTAGGTTTTCACCAAACTTTAATTATCATTAGCGAACCTCCTGGGTCTGTCGTCTCTAACAAGGACTACACGATGGTTTGGGCAAAAAGACAAAACTATCCCAAAAGTAGATTTCTATTTTGACGCATACATGGTGTTGTGGTCAGTAAGAACCAGTTTGAAAATGTGGATGACACGATATAATGTTAAACAACAATTACGTGGTTGTTGGATATTGTTATAGATTGACCCAATGAAATTAGAGAAATTGGAAAGCTACATGTTAGTTGGGTAAGAAGACGAACCTATCCCGGTATGACAACGCAATAACAAGGCTACAAGTATTGGGTGACGTCATGTTCAACAAGATAAAGCGTAAAAGTGTGAATGATAGGAGATGATGTTCGAAAACAAGTATTTTGGTGATGGCTGCTGTTAGTGATTAACTTGGCGAAACGAGAGAAATAAGGTGGCTATAGGCTAGAAAGACAAAACAATAATAGTGTATTCATGGGGTCATCTTCAACAAGACGGAATGTGAAATTGTGTGTGACAAGACACAATGTTCTATGGATGAAATCTGAAATTGTGTGACAAGACACAATGTTCTGTTAGTTATAATCAGTGAAACTCAAACTACATAATGAAATGAAGTGCCGGATGAAGTCTCCAAGAGCAAAACAAGAGAGCACGCACATACACAAATAGCCACTAATGGGCAAAAGAATAACACAACCACTTAAAGTGGTAAGGCACCCAAAAGAAGAGGAAAAATATATATTCCACTCAAAAAGGCTTCAAAGAAGCATACCTTACAATGGGGAGAAACCCCTTTATTTATAGACAAAAGAGGAGGCCTTGGAAGGGCTCCTAGAGGGACGTTGGAGCCCTTCCAACGGTCATAAATATGACCGTTGGATGCTCCAACGTCCCCCTAGGTGGGGCCCATTCCAAGGAGAAAAAGGAAAAGAATAAAGAAAATAAAAAAGAAAGAAAAAAAGGAAATAAAAGAAAAGGAGAAAAAATACAATATGCGATAAGAAGTAAAAAGACTGTTTTACCCCTATATGGGTCTATTTACAAAAGATATAAATATATATATATTTATATATGTAGATAGACACATAGACATATATATAATTAATATATATATGTGTATGTGTCGAGATCTATATATATAAATATATATATGTACAAGATATTTTAACACCCCCCCTCAAACACACGGTGAGATCACCGAGAGTTTGCTAAGGAGAAAGAAGAAACGAGGCGATGGCAAAGCTTTGGTGAAGAAGTCCGCCAACTGGTACTCGGTTGGAACATAAGGCAATTGAATGGTGCCTCGTAGGAACTCATCACGAACATAATGGCAATCCATCTCAATGTGCTTTGTTCTTTCATGAAAGGTGTGATTGCTGGCAATGTAGATAGAGCTCTTGTTGTCGCAGCACAGCTTTGAGGGAGTTGAGAATGAAACTCCCATATCTTTAAGCAAACTTCTTAACCATACGATCTCCGTGGTGGTAGTGGCCATCGCACGATACTCTGCTTCAGTAGAAGAGAGTGAAACTTTCTGTTGCTTCTTACACCTCCAAGAGATAAGTGACTCTCCAAGAAACACACAATATCCTGTGGTAGAAATACGATCATCGGGGTTACCACCCCAATCAGAGTCAGTATAAGCAAGTAAAGTAAGAGGTGAAGAAGAGGGTAAGAATAATCCTTTTGTTATGGTGCCTTTCAGATATCTGATAATTCTCATGACAGCAGCCATGTGAATGGTGGAGGGAGCAGTCTGAAATTGACTTGCACTATGAACTGCATGAGAAATATCGGGCCTAGTGATGGATAAGTATGTGAGCGACCCAATCAATTGACGATAAGGTGTAGGATCAGCTAAAGGAGTGCCATCACTAGCTCTCATCTTGGCATTGATTATTTCTGGCGTCTCTACCTTCTTGTCATCAGTCAATCCAGATCTGTCAATAATGTCGGAGGCAAGCTTCATCTGAGAGAGGACATACCCTTTGGGAGAGTATGCAACTTCAATTCCTAAAAAATATCTTAGATAACCAAGATCAGACATATCAAAATTTTCTTTGAGAATATTCTTAATAAGGTTAATACCTTTCTTATCATTACCTGTGATAATCATGTCATCAACATATAATAACAGAATTGTAATGTGATCATTAGAATTTTTAACAAACAAAGCAGTATCAGTATAACATGAGGAGAAACCATTATCAAGAACTACTTTGCTAAAAAGATCATACCAAGCTTTAGGTGCTTGTTTAAGACCATAGAGAGCTTTATTTAACTTTAGAATATTTCCTTTACCAATTTCAAGACCTGGCGGAGGATCCATAAGCACTTCTTCATATAAATTTCCATTTAAAAAAGCGTTTTTAACGTCAAGTTGATATATAGGCCATTGTTTAATGGAGGCTAAGGCAATTAAAGTTCTCACACTAGTCATCCTAGCTACGGGAGCAAAGGTTTCCTCATAATCAATTTCATATTCTTGGGCATAGCCTTTTGCAACCAAACGAGCCTTGTATCTCTCAAGAGATCCATCACACTTGGTTTTAACTTTATATACCCATCTACACCCAATTGCCTTTTTTCCCGATGGTTGGGGAATAATACTCCAAGTTTGAGCTTTGTTAAGAGCCTCTAATTCAACTTTCATTGCTTCAATCCAATGTGGATGATCTTTAGCTTCTTTAAAGGAAGTAGGCTCATGATATGAATGAATTAACATGAGACAAGCCCTATAATTAGGTGAGAAAGATTCATAAGATACAAATTTTTGTGGAGGTCTACTATTACGAGAAGATCTCCTAGGTGCATTAATAGGTTCTTCTAATGAGAGATCTTGAGAATATCTTTCAAAAGCAGGTTGATGTTCAATTCCTGACCGCCGGGTATATACATTCATTTCATTAAGATTCTCAACTTGAGAATCATTACCATGCTGAAGTATATCATTATGATGGGAGATGCCATCACAAGTATTATCGCAAGTACTTGCATCTGGTGTTTCAATTCTAGGAGCAAGATCAAATAGGAAGGAATAGTCAAGGTTTTCTCTAGATGTGTGAACATCAAATCCATTTTGTTCTTCAAGAAAATTTACATTTCTTGATATATAGAGTTTATTATTTCGAGTGTCATAGCATCTATAACCTTTTTGATTTTCACCATATCCAATGAATGCACATTCAATAGCTTTAGGTGATAGTTTATCTTGTCCTTGAACAAGCACAAAACATTTACATCCAAATATCCTTAATCTATTAAAATCTGGAGTAATTTTGAATAATTTTTCAAAAGGTGATACATTTTTTAATGAAGCAGAGGGCATACGATTGATTAAATATGTTGCAGTAAGAAGAGCTTCGGCCCAAAAGTTTTTAGGAACATTTTTAGAAACAAGAAGTGTTCTTGTAGTTTCAATTAAATGTCTATGTTTTCTTTCCGCAAGACCATTTTGTTGTGGGGTTTTAGGACAAGATCGTTGATGTAAAGTTCCATTTGTTTTGAAATAATTTTGAAAGTCTTTAGACATGTATTCACCTCCAGAGTCGGATCTAAATATAGCTATATTGTTTTGAAATTGGTTTTGAATAAGAATATGAAATTCTTTAAAATTGTTAAAGACATCGGATTTATTTTTAATAATGTATACCCATGTATATCTAGTAAAGTCATCAACAAAACTAACATAGTAAGAGTAGCCTCCCTTGGACAGAACGGGTGCCGGTCCCCATACATCGGAATGCACAAGTTCAAAAGGTCTTTTTGACACAAAATTACTATGAGAATACGAAAGCGAATGAATTTTTCCAAGGATACAATCATTGCATGTAAATGTATTTGTATTACAAAATTTTTCCAAAAAAGGAAAGAGATACAATTTAGAAACACTAGGATGTCCAAGTCTTTTATGCCAAGTCTCAATATCTTTGGATTGAACATGATTACAAAATGATTTGGTTGGCAATGACAAAAAATCCATATAATAAAGATCCCCTCTTCTATGGCCTTGCCCAATCCGCTTCCCGGACCGGAGATCCTGCACATAGCAATGGGTAGGTGAAAAAGTGACATTACATTCAAAATCGGTAATTTGGGAAACGGAAAATAGATTTAAATTAAGTTTTGGAATAATTCGAATTTTGGGAACAAAAAATTCTTTGTTTTCATTATAAATTTTCTCAAGATTCCCAATGCCTTCAACATCCAAGGATGTTCCATCAGCAGTGGAGACAAAAGATTTAAATTTGTTGAGACTTGTTTCTGATAAGAGTGATGCATTCGGAGTCATATGAAAGGAGGCACCCGAATCAAGAATCCAAGAGGTCATACCTGGGAAGGAGGAAATAGCGGCGCCGGAAGTGGATGGTGTAGAAGAAAACTGAGAGGAGCTCATCTTCATGAATTGTTGAAGCGTTTCGGTAAGATGAGCAAGAGACTCTTTTATGTCACCATCTTTCTTTGAGTCTTCATTTGGAGGAACTTCACCAACGGAGGCCACTTTCTTTTTAAATCTTGGGCAATCCGGACGAATGTTGCCCGGTTCATTACAATTATGGCAAATGATTTTCCTTCCTCCACCACTATTATTTTTGAAGAAATGAGGAGGTTTGTATGGCCTTACATTGTTGCCGGGTCTAGATACTGCATGAACTTCATCAACATCTCGTTTTAATGCCAAACGAGTCTCTTCTTGACATAAGTCGGCCAAAATATCACTTAGAGGAGTAGAGGCCCTATGGAGAAGGGATCCTCTAAGTTGCTCAAATTCGGGGCGAAGCCCATGAATAAATTGGAAAAATCTTTCTTTTTCCATTTTCTCTTGCCTCATAGCAATAGCACTACCCTCCCATTGGGGTTCGAGAAGGACAAGTTCATCCCATAAAGAGGATAGGGCACTATAGTAGTCCCTAATACTCATATCACCTTGTTTAGTAGCTCTTACCTTTTCTTGTAGGAAGAAATGCCTAGCAAGGTCTCTTTGAGTGTACATGCCTTTCATAAAGAACCAAGCTTCATTAGCTTTCTTGAATTTGGCGAGATTTGCACAAATCTTTAATTCAACATTGTTCATGAACCATGCTAAGATTTTAGCATGCTCACTTTCCCAATCTTCTAATTTAGAAGAGTAATCAAGAATAGCCTTCTCTTTTTCCTCTTCGTTCAAAGCTTTTTCCTCATTACCTTCAAACTTAGTCAACTTCAATTGTGGTTCCGGAATGGTTCCACATACATAACCCCAAAGTTTTTTACCTTTGAGATTGTTTTCCATGGCGGCCGCCCACATGCGATAATTGGTCCCATCCAATTTGAACGAGAGGTCGATTTTTGCATCCTTGTTGGCCATTTGTAGAAGAGGAATATAAATGCACTAAAGAGAAGGATATTACTTGACAAAAGAAGATCCGATGAAGCTTTATCAACCAAGGCTTTGATACCATGAAATGAAGTGCCGGATGAAGTCTCCAAGAGCAAAACAAGAGAGCACGCACATACACAAATAGCCACTAATGGGCAAAAGAACAACACAACCACTTAAAGTGGTAAGGCACCCAAAAGAAGAGGAAAAATATATATTCCACTCAAAAAGGCTTCAAAGAAGCATACCTTACAATGGGGAGAAACCCCTTTATTTATAGACAAAAGAGGAGGCCTTGGAAGGGCTCCTAGAGGGACGTTGGAGCCCTTCCAACGGTCATAAATATGACCGTTGGATGCTCCAACGTCCCCCTAGGTGGGGCCCATTCCAAGGAGAAAAAGGAAAAGAATAAAGAAAATAAAAAAGAAAGAAAAAAAGGAAATAAAAGAAAAGGAGAAAAAATACAATATGCGATAAGAAGTAAAAAGACTGTTTTACCCCTATATGGGTCTATTTACAAAAGATATAAATATATATATATTTATATATGTAGATAGACACATAGACATATATATAATTAATATATATATGTGTATGTGTCGAGATCTATATATATAAATATATATATGTACAATATATTTTAACACATAACACGTGGGCTATAAAGATACTTTATTTTGGTACTGCCAATTGTGTGGGACTTTGGACTCGAACAAGTACTTTTATAATAAGTTGCATGAGAGGAGGGTTTGCCGAAAGGTATAAATACCACGATTAGAGAGTGGTGGGATAGGAAGACAAAACTGCCCCTGAAATTATGTGTTACAAGACATGATGTTCTGTTGACGAAATATGAAATTGTGACAAGGCACAATGTTCTGTTAGTTATAATCAATGAAACTAACAATATAAACCATTGTGGGTTTTGAGCATATTTTAATCTGGTAATGCAAATTGAGTGTGACTTTCGACTCCAACAAGTACTTTTATAATAAGTTGCATGAGAAAAGGGTCTGCGAAAATGTATAAATACCACGACTACATGGTTGAGGTATAGGAAGACAAAACAACCCCAAAAATAAATATATATGTTGATGCATACATGGTGTCATGTTCAACAAGATCGTGTGGAAGTGTGAATCACAAGATACGTTGTTCAACGGCCATTACTTTGGTGATGGCTACAATAAGAGGTTGATCATATGAAATAAAAAAAAATAGGAAAGTTACACGATGGCGGGGTAGAAAGACAAACCTACCCTTATGTGATAAAACAACAAGCCATTCATAATGCCATCTTCAATAAGATTTTGACAAAACCTTACACAATATGAAATGCAAATGTCATTGACAATTATGTGACCATATAAAATAAGAAAAATAGGAGAGCTATACGATGGTGGTGTAAAATGACAAACCTACCCTTACGTAAGAAAACAACAAGCCACTCGTAATGTCATCTTCAACAATATGAAATATAAAAGTGTGAATGACAGGTTTTGAGGTCAAGTTACTTGTTATCCTTGAAACTCTATCTATATGTTGTTTGTGAGTTTTCACATCATTACCAAACTTAGTGGGTCTCTCGTCTCCAATAAAGTTTACAATACCACGACTACCGAGTTTTGGGGTAGGAAGACAAAACTACCCATGAAATAAATATGTATGTTGATGCATAGATAGTGTTGTGTTGAACAAGATGGTGTGGAAGTGCGAATCAGAAGATAAGATGTTCAATAGGTAGTACTCTCGTGATGGCTACAATAAAAATTTGTCCATATGAAATAAGTAAAATAGGAGAGCAACACGATGGCGAGGTAGAAAGACGAACCTACCCTTACGTGAGAAAACAACAAGACATCCATAATACCTTCTTCAACAAGATGAAATTTGAAACTGTGTGACAAGATACGATGATCAATTACTTTTTATCCTAGTGACTTTAACTAAACGATATTTTTGGGTTTTCACCAAATTTTAATTATCATTAGCGAACTAGGCGTTTCTATCGTCTTCAACAAGGACTTCACGATAGTGAGTTTAAAAAGACAAAACTATCCCTCAAGTAGATATCTATTTCGATGTATACAAGGCATTGTTGTCAACAAGAACAAGTTTGAAAATGTGGATTACACGATATGATGTTATGCAACGCGTACGTTGGTGATGAATATTGTTAGAGATTGATCACATGAAATAAGAGAAATTGAAAAAGTACATGATGGCAGGGTAAAAAGACAAACCTATCCTTGTATGACAAAACATTAAGGTAGGCATTCATAATCTTATGTACAACAAGATGAAATTTGGAAGTGTCGTTGACAAGGTACGATGTTCAATTACCTATAACTTGAAACTTTAGCAATATAACGCATGTGGGTATTCGCGATACTTTAATTTTGATGCTATGATTTCCAACGAGTACTTTTATTGATGGCTAGTATGCAAAAAGTGATAAATAGCAAGTCTACACACCGGTGGGGTAAAAATACAAAACTGCCTCGAGCTGAAAAATGATGCTCATGTTTATATGACGCCATGTTCAACAAGATAAAGCGTAAAAGTATGAATGGTAGGAGATGATGTTCAAGAAAAAGTATTATGGTGATGGCTGCTGTTAGTGATTAATTGGGCGAAATGAGAGAAATAAGGTGGCAACACGAATGCGATGTAGAAAGACAAACATACTCTTATCTGAGAAAACAATGATAGTGTATTGATGATATCATGTTCAATAAGACAAAGTGTGAAATTGTGTGTGACAAGACACGATGTTCTATTGACGGAATATGAAATTGTATGTGACACGAAACAATGTTCTGTTAGTTATAATCAATGAAACTCTTACAACATAAACTATGTGGGTTTTGAACTTACTTTAATCTGGTAGTGTGAATTGAGTGAGACTTTTGACTACAACAAGTACTTTTATAATAAGTTTTATGAGTAAACGGTCCGTAGAAAGATATAAATACCATGACTATAAAGTGGAGGGGTAGGAAGACAAAACTACGCTTGAAATGGATATATATGTTGATGTATACATGGTGTCGTGTTCAACAAGATCATGTGAAAATCTAAATCACAAGGTATGATGTTTAACAACTAGTACTCTCATGAGGACTACAATAAGATGCTGGCCATATGAAATAAGAAAAATAAGAGATCTACACGATGGTGGGGTATAAAAACAAACCTACCCTTACATGAGAAAAGAAGAAAAAAACTTTCATAACTCTATCTTCAAGAAGATGGAAAATGAAGATGTGAGTCTCAAGATAGGATGCTCAATTAGTTATTATCCTTAATGTTTGTGGGTTTTCACCAAACTTTAATTATCATTAGCGAACCTCCAGGGTCTCTCGTCTCTAATAAAGACTACATGATGGTTTGGGCAAAAAGACAAAACTACCCTAAAAGTAGATTTCTATTTTGATGTATACATGGTGTTGTGGTCAGTAAGAACCAGTTTGAAAATGTGGATGACACGATATAATGTTAAACAACAATTACGTGGTTGTTGGATATTGTTATAGATTGACCCGATGAAATTAGAGAAATTTGAAAGCTACATGTTAGCAGGGTAAGAAGACAAAGCTATCCCGGTATGACAACACAATAACAAGGCAACAATTTTTGGTTGACGTCATGTTCAACAAGATAAAGCGTAAAAGTGTGAATGATAGGATATGATGTTCAAAAACAAGTATTTTGGTGATGGCTGCTGTTAGTGATTAACGGGGCGAAGCGAGAGAAATAAGGTAGCTACATGAAGGTAGGCTAGAAAGACAAACGTACCCCTACATGGAAAAACAATAATAGGGCATTCATGATGTCATCTTCAACAAGACAGAATGTGAAATTGTGTGTGACAACTGACAAGACATGGTGTTCTATGGATGAAATCTGAAATTGTGTGACAAGACACAATGTTCTGTTAGTTATAATCAATGAAACTCTAACAACATAAACCATGTGGGTTTTGAGGATACATTAATTTGGTAATGTGAATTGTGTGTGACATTCGATTCTTACAAGTACTTTTATAATAAGTTGCACAAGAAAAGGGTCTGCGAAAATATATAAATACCACGATTACAGAGTGGAGGTATAGGAAGACAAAACTACCCCTGAAATAAATTTGTATGTTGATGCATACTTGGTGTCGTGTTCAACAAGATCGTGTGGAAGTGTGAATCACAAGATAAGATGTTCATTGGAAGTGTGTATCTCAAGAAAATATGTTCAACGGCTAGTACTCTGGTGATGGCTACAACAAGAGCTTGACCATATCAAATAAAAAAAGTAGGAGAGCTACTCAATGGCAGGGTAGAATAACAAACCTACCCTTATGTGAGAAAGCAATAAGACATTCATAATGCCATCTTCAACAGGATGAAATATGAAACTGTGAGTGACAATATTCAGTAAGAGAAATTGGAAACCTACATGATAGGGGATGATGTTCGAGAACAAATCTTTTGGTAATCGTTGTAGTTGGTGATTGACTAGGCGAAATCAGAGAAATAAGTTGGCTACACGAAGGCGGGATAGAAATACAAACGTACCCCTTTGTGAGAAAACTGTGATAGGGTATTTATGATGTCATCTTCACCACAACCAAAATTGTCGGCAACAAGAACAATTGTGAAAATGTTGATGACACAATATGATTTTAAGCAACAAGGCATTGACAAACCTAACCTTATGGTGGTAGTGTGATAAGACAAACCTATTCTTATATTAGAAATCAACATAAAGCTATTCATAGCGCCATCTTCAACCAGATGGAATATGAAAGTGTGAGTGACAAGATACGATGTTCAATTACTTATTGTCGTTCTAACTCTAACTATACGATGTTTGTGGGTTTTCACCAACATTAATTATCATTAGCGAACTAAGCAGGTCTATTGTCTTGAACAAGGACTTCACGATGGTGGGGGAAAAAACCGAAAATTTCCCTTGAAGTAGATATCTATGTCGGGGTGTACAAGGCGTTGTAGTCAACAAGAAAAAGTTTGAAAATATGGATGGCACGATATGATGTTGACCAACACATACGTTGGTGATGGATATTGTTAGAGTTTGACCAAATCAATTGAGCGAAATTAGAATGGTACATGGTGCCAGGATAAAAACACAAACCTGTCCCTGTTTGACAAGATACGATGTTCATTTAGTTATTGTCCTTAATTCTTTAACTATATAATGTTTGTGGGTTTTCACTAAACTTTAATTATCATTAGCGAACTAGGCGTTTCTATCGTCTCCAACAAGGACTTCACGATAGTGAGTGTAAAAAGATCAATCTATCCTTCAAGTACATGTTGGTGATGAATATTGTTAGAGCTTGATCACATGAAATCAGAGAAATTGGAAAAGTACATGATGGCAGGGTTAAAAGACAAACCTATCCGTGTTTGACAAAACATTAAGGAAGGCATTCATAATCCCATGTACAACAAGGTGAAATGTGGAAGTGTCATTGACAAGGTACGATGTTCAGTTACCTATAACTTGACACTTTAACAATATAATGCATGTGGGTATTCACGATACTTTAATTTTGATGCGATCATTTCCAACGAGTACTTTTATTGATGGCTAGTATGCAAAAAGTGATAAATAGCAAGTCTATAAACTCGTGGGGTAAAAATACAATACACCCAAATTCAAAAAGGATGTTGATGTTTATATGATGCCATGTTCAACAAAATAAAGCATAAAAGTGTAAATGATTGGAGATGAAGTTCGAGAACAAGTATTTTGGTGATGGCTGCTGTTAGCGATTGACCAGGCGAAATGAGAGAAATAAGGTGGCTACACGAATGCGGTGTAGAAAGACAAATGTACCCTCATATGAGAAAACAATGATGGGGTATTGATGATATGATCCTCAACAAGACAAAATATGAAATTGTGTGCGACAAGACACGATATTCTATTGACGAATGTGAAATTGTGTGACACAAAACAATGTTCTGTTAGTTATAATAAAAAAAAACTCTAACGACATAACCCATGTGCGTTTTGAACATACTTTAATCTCCTAGTGCGAATTGAGTGAGACTATCGACTACAACAAGCACTTTTATAATAAGTTTTATGAGTAGACGGTCCACAGAAAGATATAAATACCACGACTATAAAGTGGAGGGGTCGGAAGACAAAACTACCCTTGAAATAAATATATATGTTGATGTATACATGGTGTCATGTTCAACAAGATCATGTGAAAATCTGAATCACAAGGTATGATGTTCAACAACTAGTACTCTCATGAGGACCACAATGAAATGATGACCATATTAAATAAGAGAAATAAGAGATCTACACGATGGTGGGGTATAAAAACAAACCTACCCTTACATGAGAAAACAACAATAAAACATTCATAGTTCTATCTTCAACAAGATAGAATATGAAGCTGTGACTCTCAAAATAGGATGTTCAATTAGTTGTTATCCTTAAAACATTAACTATATAATGTTTGTGGGTTTTCACCAAACTTTAATTATCATTTGCGAACCTCCAGGGTCTGTCGTCTGTAACAAAGACTACACGATTGTTTGTTAAAAAGACAAAACTACCCCAAAAGTAGATTTCTATTTTGACGTATACATGGTGTTGTGGTCAGTAAGAACCTGTTTGAAAATGTTGATGACACGATATAATGTTAAACAACAATTACGTGGTTGTTTGATATTGTTAGAGATTGACCCGATGAAATTAGAGAAATTGGACAACTACATGTTGGTTTGGTAAGAAGACAAACATATCCCGATATGACAACACAATAACAACGCAACATGTATTGCGTGTCATCATTTTCAACAAGATAAAGCGTAAAAGTGTGAATAATAAGAGATGGTGTTCGAAAACAAGTATTATGGTGATGGCTGCTGTTAGTGATTGATCAGGCGAAACGAGAGAAATAAGGTGGATACTCGAAGGCGTGATAGAAAAACAAAGGTATCCATGTGTGAGAAAACAATAATAGGGTATTCATGATGTCATTTTCAACAAGACGGAATGTGAAATTGTGTGACAAGGCACGCTATTCTGTTGACAAAATCTGAAATTTTGTGACAAGATATAATGTTCTGTTAGTTTTAATCAATGAAGCTCTAACAACATAAACCATGTGGGTTTTGAGCATACTTTAATTTGGTAATGCGAATTGAGTGTTACTTTTTACTCCAACAAGTTCTCTTATAATAATTTGAAGAGAAAAGGGTCTGCGAAAAGATATAAATACCACGACTACAGAGTGGAGGTATAAGAAGATAAGACTACCCTTGGAATAGATATGTATGTTGATGCATACATGTTTTCGTGTTCAGCAAGATCGTGTAGAAGTGTGAATCACAAGATAAGATGTTCAATGACTGGTACTTTGGTCATGGCTACAATAAGAGCTTGGCCTTATGAAATAAAAAAAGGTGAGCTAAATGATGGCAGGGTTGAATGACAAACCTACCCTTATGTGAGAAAACGGCAAGACATTCATAATGCCGTGTTCAACAAGATGAAATATGAAACTTTGAGTGACAATGTTCAGTACGAGAAATCGGAAACCTACATGATAGGGGTTGATGTTCGAGAACAAATCTTTTGGTGATCGCTCTAGTTAGTGATTGACTAGGTGAAATAAGAAAAATATGTTGGCTACAGTGAGGCAGGATAGAAAGACAAACGTACCCCTGTGTGAGAAAACATTGATAAGGTATTCATGATGTCAATTTCACGTACACCGAAATTGTCGTCAACAAGCACAATTGTGAAAATGTTGATGACACAATATGATTTAAGCAACAAGACATCGACAAACCCAACCTTATGTTGGTAGTGTAAAAAGATGAATCTATCCTTATATGAGAAATCAACATAAATCCATTTATAATGCCATCTTCAACTAGCTGGAATATGAAAGTGTGAGTGACAAGATACGATGTTCAGTTACTTATTATCGTTGTAACTCTAACTATACGATGTTTTTGGGTTTTCACCAAACTTTAATTATCATTAGCGAACTAAGCGGGTCTATTGTCTCCAACAAGGACTTCACGATGGTGGGGGTAAAAAATGAAAACTACCCTTGAAGTAGATATCTATGTCGAGGTATAAAAGGCATTGTGGTCAGCAAGAACAAGTTTGAAAATGTAGATTGCACGATATGATGTTAACCAACACTTACGTTTGTGATGGATATTGTTAGAGATTAACCAAATGAATCGAAGGAAATTAGAAAGGTAAACGGTGGCAGGGTAAAAACATAAACCCATTCTTGTATGACAAAACAATAAAGCATTCATAATGCCATGTACCACAAGATGAAATATGAAAGTGTCATTGACAAGGTACCATGTTAAGTTATAACTTGAAACTTTAACAATATAATGCATGTGGGTATTCACCATACCTTAATTTTGATGCGATCGTTTACAGCGAGTACTCTTATTGATGATTAGTATGCGAAAAAACATACAAGAAGTGATAAACAACAAGTCTATACACCAGTGGGGTAAAAATACAAAACTACCCCCGAACTGTAAAACGATGCTGATGTTTACATGACGCCATGTTCAACAAGATAAAGCATAAACGTGTGAATGATAGGAGATGATGTCCGAGAACAAGTATTTTGTTGATGTTAGTGATTGACCGGGCGAAATGAGAGAAATAAGGTGGCTACACTAATACTTGGTAGAAAGACAAACCTAACCTTATGTGAGAAAACAATGATAGGGTATTCATGATATCATCTTCCACAAGACAAAATGTGAAATTGTCTATTAAAAGACATGATGTTCTATTGGCGGAATTTGAAATTGTGTATGAGAAGACACAATGTTCTATTAATTATAATATGTGAAACTCAAATTACCTAACGCATGTGGGTTTTTAACATACTTTAATTTGGTGGTGCCAATTGCGTGGGACTTTCGACTCGAACAAGTACTTTTATAATAAGTTGCATGAGAGAAGGGTTTGCAAAAAGATATAAATACCATGAGTACAGAGTGGTGGGATAAGAAGACAAAACTACCATTGAAATTAGATATGTATGTTGCTATATTCATTGGAGTCGTGTTCAACATGATCATGTCTAAGTGTGAATCACAAGGTATGATGTTGAATGACTAGTACTCTCGTGATAACTTCAGTAAGAGGTTGATCATATGAAATAAGAAAAATAGGAGAGCTACACGATGGCAAGGTAAATTGACTAACCGATCGTTCTGTTTGAAAAAACACTTTCATAATGCCATCTTTGAACCAACAAGATGAAATATGAAAGTGTGAGTGACAAGATACGATAAGTTATTTATTATCTTTTAAACTCTAACTATATAATATGTTTGTGGATTTTCACCAAGCTTTAATTTTCATTAACGAATTTAGTCTGTCTCTCATCTCTAACGAGCACTACATGATGGTAGGGGTAAAATGACAAAACTACCCCTGGAAGAGATATCTATGTCGATATATGCATGTTGTTGTGGTCAACAAGAACAAGTGTGAAAATGTGGATGATATTCTATATTGTTGAGCAAGAAGTACATTGTCTGTGGATTTTGTTAGAGATTAAATAAATGAAATGAGAGAAATGTGAGTGCTACATGCCTTTCGAGTTAAATGACAATCCTATCCCTGTATGAAAAAAGAATAACGTGCATTAATAATGCAGTTTACGATAAGATGAAATGCAAATGTCTTTAATAATTATGTGACCCATGTGGGTTTTGAACATACTTTAATCTGTTAGTGCGAATTGAGTGAGACTTTCGACTACAACAAGTACTTTTATAATAACTTTTATGAGTAAACGGTCCGCAGAAAGATATAAATACCACGACTATAAAGTGGAGGGCTAGGAAGACAAAACTATCCTTGAAATAGATATATATGTTGATGTATACTTGGTGTCGTGTTCAACAAGATCATGTGAAAATCTGAATCACAAGGTATGATGTTCAACAACTAGTAATCTCATGAGGACTACAATAAGATGATGACCATATGAAATAAGAAAAATAAGAGATCTACACGATGGTGGGGTATAAAAACAAACCTACCCTTACATGAGAAAACTACAAAAAAACATTCATAATTCTATCTTCAACAAGATGAAATATGAAGCTGTGACTCTCAAAATAAGATGTTCAATTAGTTATTATCCTTGAAACATTAACTATATAATATTTTTAGGTTTTCACCAAACTTTAATTATCATTAGCGAACCTCCTGGGTCTGTCGTCTCTAACAAGGACTACACGATGGTTTGGGCAAAAAGACAAAACTATCCCAAAAGTAGATTTCTATTTTGACGCATACATGGTGTTGTGGTCAGTAAGAACCAGTTTGAAAATGTGGATGACACGATATAATGTTAAACAACAATTACGTGGTTGTTGGATATTGTTATAGATTGACCCAATGAAATTAGAGAAATTGGAAAGCTACATGTTAGTTGGGTAAGAAGACGAACCTATCCCGGTATGACAACGCAATAACAAGGCTACAAGTATTGGGTGACGTCATGTTCAACAAGATAAAGCGTAAAAGTGTGAATGATAGGAGATGATGTTCGAAAACAAGTATTTTGGTGATGGCTGCTGTTAGTGATTAACTTGGCGAAACGAGAGAAATAAGGTGGCTATAGGCTAGAAAGACAAAACAATAATAGTGTATTCATGGGGTCATCTTCAACAAGACGGAATGTGAAATTGTGTGTGACAAGACACAATGTTCTATGGATGAAATCTGAAATTGTGTGACAAGACACAATGTTCTGTTAGTTATAATCAGTGAAACTCAAACTACATAATGAAATGAAGTGCCGGATGAAGTCTCCAAGAGCAAAACAAGAGAGCACGCACATACACAAATAGCCACTAATGGGCAAAAGAACAACACAACCACTTAAAGTGGTAAGGCACCCAAAAGAAGAGGAAAAATATATATTCCACTCAAAAAGGCTTCAAAGAAGCATACCTTACAATGGGGAGAAACCCCTTTATTTATAGACAAAAGAGGAGGCCTTGGAAGGGCTCCTAGAGGGACGTTGGAGCCCTTCCAACGGTCATAAATATGACCGTTGGATGCTCCAACGTCCCCCTAGGTGGGGCCCATTCCAAGGAGAAAAAGGAAAAGAATAAAGAAAATAAAAAAGAAAGAAAAAAAGGAAATAAAAGAAAAGGAGAAAAAATACAATATGCGATAAGAAGTAAAAAGACTGTTTTACCCCTATATGGGTCTATTTACAAAAGATATAAATATATATATATTTATATATGTAGATAGACACATAGACATATATATAATTAATATATATATGTGTATGTGTCGAGATCTATATATATAAATATATATATGTACAAGATATTTTAACACATAACACGTGGGCTATAAAGATACTTTATTTTGGTACTGCCAATTGTGTGGGACTTTGGACTCGAACAAGTACTTTTATAATAAGTTGCATGAGAGGAGGGTTTGCCGAAAGGTATAAATACCACGATTAGAGAGTGGTGGGATAGGAAGACAAAACTGCCCCTGAAATTATGTGTTACAAGACATGATGTTCTGTTGACGAAATATGAAATTGTGACAAGGCACAATGTTCTGTTAGTTATAATCAATGAAACTAACAATATAAACCATTGTGGGTTTTGAGCATATTTTAATCTGGTAATGCAAATTGAGTGTGACTTTCGACTCCAACAAGTACTTTTATAATAAGTTGCATGAGAAAAGGGTCTGCGAAAATGTATAAATACCACGACTACATGGTTGAGGTATAGGAAGACAAAACAACCCCAAAAATAAATATATATGTTGATGCATACATGGTGTCATGTTCAACAAGATCGTGTGGAAGTGTGAATCACAAGATACGTTGTTCAACGGCCATTACTTTGGTGATGGCTACAATAAGAGGTTGATCATATGAAATAAAAAAAAATAGGAAAGTTACACGATGGCGGGGTAGAAAGACAAACCTACCCTTATGTGATAAAACAACAAGCCATTCATAATGCCATCTTCAATAAGATTTTGACAAAACCTTACACAATATGAAATGCAAATGTCATTGACAATTATGTGACCATATAAAATAAGAAAAATAGGAGAGCTATACGATGGTGGTGTAAAATGACAAACCTACCCTTACGTAAGAAAACAACAAGCCACTCGTAATGTCATCTTCAACAATATGAAATATAAAAGTGTGAATGACAGGTTTTGAGGTCAAGTTACTTGTTATCCTTGAAACTCTATCTATATGTTGTTTGTGAGTTTTCACATCATTACCAAACTTAGTGGGTCTCTCGTCTCCAATAAAGTTTACAATACCACGACTACCGAGTTTTGGGGTAGGAAGACAAAACTACCCATGAAATAAATATGTATGTTGATGCATAGATGGTGTTGTGTTGAACAAGATGGTGTGGAAGTGCGAATCAGAAGATAAGATGTTCAATAGGTAGTACTCTCGTGATGGCTACAATAAAAATTTGTCCATATGAAATAAGTAAAATAGGAGAGCAACACGATGGCGAGGTAGAAAGACGAACCTACCCTTACGTGAGAAAACAACAAGACATCCATAATACCTTCTTCAACAAGATGAAATTTGAAACTGTGTGACAAGATACGATGATCAATTACTTTTTATCCTAGTGACTTTAACTAAACGATATTTTTGGGTTTTCACCAAATTTTAATTATCATTAGCGAACTAGGCGTTTCTATCGTCTTCAACAAGGACTTCACGATAGTGAGTTTAAAAAGACAAAACTATCCCTCAAGTAGATATCTATTTCGATGTATACAAGGCATTGTTGTCAACAAGAACAAGTTTGAAAATGTGGATTACACGATATGATGTTATGCAACGCGTACGTTGGTGATGAATATTGTTAGAGATTGATCACATGAAATAAGAGAAATTGAAAAAGTACATGATGGCAGGGTAAAAAGACAAACCTATCCTTGTATGACAAAACATTAAGGTAGGCATTCATAATCTTATGTACAACAAGATGAAATTTGGAAGTGTCGTTGACAAGGTACGATGTTCAATTACCTATAACTTGAAACTTTAGCAATATAACGCATGTGGGTATTCACGATACTTTAATTTTGATGCTATGATTTCCAACGAGTACTTTTATTGATGGCTAGTATGCAAAAAGTGATAAATAGCAAGTCTACACACCGGTGGGGTAAAAATACAAAACTGCCTCGAGCTGAAAAATGATGCTCATGTTTATATGACGCCATGTTCAACAAGATAAAGCGTAAAAGTATGAATGGTAGGAGATGATGTTCAAGAAAAAGTATTATGGTGATGGCTGCTGTTAGTGATTAATTGGGCGAAATGAGAGAAATAAGGTGGCAACACGAATGCGATGTAGAAAGACAAACATACTCTTATCTGAGAAAACAATGATAGTGTATTGATGATATCATGTTCAATAAGACAAAGTGTGAAATTGTGTGTGACAAGACACGATGTTCTATTGACGGAATATGAAATTGTATGTGACACGAAACAATGTTCTGTTAGTTATAATCAATGAAACTCTTACAACATAAACTATGTGGGTTTTGAACTTACTTTAATCTGGTAGTGTGAATTGAGTGAGACTTTTGACTACAACAAGTACTTTTATAATAAGTTTTATGAGTAAACGGTCCGTAGAAAGAAGCAGATATAAAAGAATGAGTTGCCCTCAAATCATGCATGACACAAGCAAGATGGTCAACAACTATGATAATACCTTCGATTAGGTCAGTCTGATCATTTTGCTCCATGGTCGTGCTAGTGTAAACCCGCTCGTTTGTCTTTCTCTGCGCCAGCTGCTGTTGAGGTCTCTACTGCTGCTGGCTATCCTATGCTCCTGACTTGTTGAGGCACTATTGTGTGATATAATTGAGTTGCTTGCACTATTAGAAGAGCCCCTTGTAGAGAGGACAAGAACCAAAAGGATGATTCTTACTACATCTCTTGCATATCGGTTGTGTCTTCCCCTACTATTGTCTCTGCTAAGGACGGTTCTGGTGGTTCCCATGTTGGGTTTTCTATTTCGTATTATTTGCCCTCTGTGTCTTTCCACCACTAGGTGGGTTCTTTTGAGCTCCACCATTGTCATTACCACCCTTCTTCGACTGCCCTCCCTTGAATCACCGTCACTCATCATTCATGATGGAAGTTGATTCAATGGCATCGCTAAACGTTGTAGGACGCCTAGTCATTACCCGAACATGTAGCCCATCCTTGACTCCTCTCACATACTTAACTACCCTCGCCTTATCGTCAGCAAACAAGGTGGGACAATATCTCTCCAGGCTCCTAAATTTGGTGGTGTAGTCCACCAAACTCATGTTCCCTTGTGTCTGCTCGAGGAACTATTGTTGCATTCTTTCCCTGGTGAAGGAAGGGAAGTAGGTCTCCAAAAACTCCTCTTAAAAGATCTCCCAAGGAATGATCTCCTCAGTGCCATACTTCACCCTCCGTATTATGTCCCATCATTTCTTAGCATCGCCCTTTAGTCGGTACGTGACAAAATCAGTCACTCTATCCTCTGGTATAGGCAGAACATGAAAAGTGTGTTCGATCTCCTCAACCCAACTCTCAACAACTTCAGGGTTGGTCTTTCTGAAGAAAATATGTGGATCCAACTTCAGAAACTTCTTGTAGGTCACTGCATCAATGTTCGCGATCACAACCGATGTAGGGTGTACACAAGTCATAGGTTGAAAAGTCTACGTCTGAATATGTATTGTCATAGTCTCAGCCAGACTATTGAGAGCATTCGTTAGAAAATGTCTCTGCTCTTGCCAATTTGTAAGAGTACTAGCATGACCATGAGTATACATCTATAAAAAAAAATCAACAAAAAATTATCGGTAAATTTATACCCCTAGACCAACCCTAACCCCTTAGGATTGATCTCATTTAAACAATATAATCATATCAAGCATGCAATTTAAATCATCACACATTGGTTTAAACATAACTATCCATACAGTTAGAAATGAAATTTTTTATAATTTCAAGACAGTAAGTAAATAAAAATTCACAAGATACCCCTTATAAATGATGTAGAGACTGCTTCTAGAGTGCGAGTTTATGATCTTTGTGGTGGTTCTGACTAGCTCTGATACCAACTCTATAATGACCCCAAACTGACCCTCGAAAAATATAAATTTTTTTATACAATTATAGAAAACCTCCTAAAGATCAAGGGCACATTACAGATTTAATATTCACAACCCATCAACCATTTCAGACATAGCATAAATTTAAACCATGAACTGAAATTTATTTATTTAATTAAATAATGTCAATAAGATTCCAAATAAATGTTCAAATCAAATCCCGTGTACGTCAGAACCCAGGCCACTAGACCATAAACCTTGAGTCCTCCATCTAGACAGTCCCATCATCACGGAGCCTCATTACCTAAAAAATATTTTTAGAAAATGGGTAAGAATGAACTTCTTGTATGAGAACCTCTTAAAATCCAATAGTAAAGAATTTAGCATAGATCAAATCAAATGTAAGTTTAAGAGGAATCATAGGTAATATATCATGATAACAAACTTATCATCTAAGCAGTTCAAGCAAACGCTCAACAATTTCATGCTAAATCAAACATTTAGGGATGCATAAAATCAATGCTAAACATTTAGAGATGTATGAATTAATGCAACATGCATGAATTACTTTTTAAGTTAAATTATCAGAATTGCTTTTGCATGCATATCCCTATTTAATGCACACAAATTTAATTTTCATTTTTTTATAAACCTACGGATACTCAAAATGGGCAAGGTTTCTGAGGTTCAAGGCAGTTCTCAACCGTAACTTAACACATAATTTTATTTTAATTATTGGGTTCTACACTATTCTCGGACCAATATCAGGAATCATCACTATCAATTAAAATATTAAGAATCATCACCTAATGTCGAAACATCAAAAAAATTATTATCCATTGATGCCACTTTCTTGGTATACCAATAACTATTGTTGAGTCAACAACAGCACCCCTTGCAAAGTAACTGAAAGTTTCCTACAACCGTGGCTAAGAACATGAACCACACATCGGGTTCTTGGGAACAACAAATGCACACGGTGTTTAGTATCCTCACAGTCCCTCATGACCGCCATCCAAGGTTCTCACCCTTTTAGAGAGACATCAGGAAAGAAAATTATTATATTGTTTGGTCACATTTACCATCTTAATTAATTAAGAGTTATTTATACAAAAACAATTACATAAATCAACATGCAATAGCAAATTCGGGTCTTTGCCCTATCAATTTAATAGTGTAATTAATTCAAAAACAATTTCAAACAAAATTAGTTTGCAATGCATTTACAGTTTACTATCTCATGAGCAACACATGCTTCTGGCCTTCAAAGGCCTATCAGTGGTTCACACATAACCACTACGTGAATTAAATAGCATTGCACATCTCACAATAACATCAAGCATCCATAGACGAGAACAATTTATTGTTCATAGTTTAGAACATGATATCAAAAAAATATACAAGGCCAGTGAGTGAATACAAACTTTATAAAGCACAATTAGATCAATCATGTTGGTCTCGAATCCAAACTTTTTGAGACCGACCAATTTCGGCACTCATTAGGTTCAGATTCAATAAAATATTCATGACCAACCAGATTTCTTGATTCTAAAAGAATTCAGATTTTAGATATAACATAAGTAAGTTTCAGTTATTTAAAAACCCATTTCAAACTCTGATTTCTAATTTATTTAACAAAACAATACTCATATTTAAGAAAGCAAACAAATCATCATATATGCAATGCCAAGATTACTATAGTCATATTTCTAAAGGCATGACAGACAAAAATATTGAAAACAGATTTGCAACATAGTAATTCACTTAATTGAGTTTATGCATGCCTGGACTAAAATAGAAAGTAAAACAAAATATGCATAACAAAATCATTAGATAAAAAGAATTATACATCAAAAAGTTTTTTTTCATGTATTATCTGCAACACTTTATATATATATATAATTAAGGTTTGAATCATACTAAAGATGGCAGATTTCAGGAAAAAAATAAATCTGAACATGTCGACCTTTGCATCAACTTATTTCTTAGAGTAACACAAGCTCAACTTAATTTCTTGAACACGTGATAGGCTGACAATGAAAAAGGTCCAAGACATGCGATAAATCAAGGTACATAGTGTAATGACCCCAAACTGACTCTCAAAAAATGCAGAATTTTTTGTTTTAAAACAATTATGAAAAAAATCTCTGAAGGACTAGGGGCGCATTACTGATTAAATATTCACAACTCATCAACCATATCAGATACAGAGTAAATTTAAACCATGAACTGAACTTTATTTATTAAATCAAATATGTCAATAAAGTTCATAAATTCAAACATCCACTCTAGCCAATCCTATGCACATCAGAACCCAGACCACCAAAACATAAACCTTGAGTCCTCTAGCCAGCCAGTTCCTCGCATTATGGGCCTTAGTGCCTCAAAAACATTTTTAGAAAACAGGTAAAAACCAAAGTTCTCCTACAAAATCCTCTAACTTTTCAACAGTAGGAAAAATAGCATAAGGTAAATCACACATAGACTTAAGTGGAATCATAAGTAACATAATATCATAACAACCTACCATCTAAGCAATTCAAGCAAGCATTCAACAATTTCATGCTAGATCAAACATTCAAGGATGCATAAAATTAATACTAAACATTTAAGGATGCATGAATAAATTCAACATTTATGAATAACTTTTTAAGCTAATTATCAGAATTACTTTTACATGTATGTTCCTATTTAAATGCACACAAATTTAATTTTTACTTTCTTATAAACCCGCGAATACTCAAAACGAATAGAGTTTATGAGGTTCAAGGCAGTTCTCAGTCATAGCTTAACACATAATTTGTATTTTAATTACTGGGTTTTATACTTGTTTCCTTACTGATATCAGGATTCATCACCATCTATCGAGACATTAAAAATCATCACCTAATGTCGAGACATCAAGAAAATCATTATCCATTAAAAACAATACTCATAAAAAAATATTCATGGTTCATATTATGAGAATCCTTTCACTATATCCACATGTATTATGAAAACACATGTTTATATGGTTGAGGAGAGAAAGAATAAGAGAGAGAAGAGTTTGAATAAATATCAAAGTGCATAAAACATAAATCTACTTACCTTATCTTGTGGTTGCAAGTAGCTTAAACTACTTCACCTTTGGACCTTCAACTCACTAATGGTGTAGAGTAGAGTTCCTCAATGACACCCTATACTACACTAAAGTGGAGAAGATGAGAAAAATACTAAAATCGTTAGAGAGGAAGAGAACAACAGAGAGATAAGAGTTGAAAAACTCTTGGATGCCTCTCCTTCTCAATTTAGGGTAGTATTTATAGGCAAGAGATAATGATTACAACAAAGATGTGTGGCTTAGATTATTTGGAGGACTTGGAAGGTTGGGATTTGTCTAACCCAACTCCCAAAAAAAAATTCTCATGTATTTTGTAGAGATTATACTTGGAATTTAGTAGATCTCACTTAGATTGCAAATCCCAAGGTCATGATTAGCAAAAATTGCCCCCCGCCCCCTCCCCTTGTTTGTCCTCAAGTTTAGTTCTAATTCAACTATCTTAACTACCTAGTTACCTTTTTATCATATTTTATTATTTATTATTTTTATTATTTATTGATATTCCTTTTAGGAACCTCAATTTATGAAAATTCCATATTAGTTCCTATTCTTCTTGAAATTCTATATTAGTCTTTAATTTTCTTAAAATTCCATATTAGTCTTTATTTTTCTTGAAATTCCATATTAGTCTTTATTTTTATTAAAATTCTATTTTAGTCCTTATTTTTTTCTTAAAATTCTATTTCACTACTTTTTCTTTTTTACTTTGAATCTTCTAGTTGGATCTGATCCAATTAGGTCCGAACTCTACATTCGTACCTTAATATATTTTTCCTTAATTAAAATCATAGCTTAAGGAATAATTCAAAAGTAATTAGCTACTCTAAGGTTAATTAGACATTGTTTCTAATCAATTAAGATTATTTAATAAATAATCATTGGTTTAATCTGTTTGGTCAATTAATACAAAAATTATATATTCTAAAAATATAAACAACATTAATTGGCTAAGTTAAACATTAAATAAATATTTTCATAACTTTGATTTTCTACATTAAATTTTTTCTTCATTGTATTAAAATTTCATAAAATTTATGGGTCTTACAAATAGACTCCCATCACCAACCACAGGTAAAAAGTGTCCTCTTGAGGTGTTATTAAAGAATCCTTCTTATTACAAATTTCTAAAAAAAATGGATGTGGTTGTGATCCATGTCTATGCCTTTATAAAATTCATAAATTGGATTTGAAGTCCACTACGTGTTCATGGGATATAGTAATCGACATAAGGGATATTACCGCCTTGACCCGTAAACTAAGAATTTTTTTATTTCCTAGCATGTTGTGTTTGTTCAATCCTACTTCCCATGCAAACAACCCACACACTCAGGTAAACCTCCTAGCATTGTTGATCGCCTAATGTTTCCCATTTTTGTGACTGGACCGGTAAGCTTCCCTCCTAGTTCTAGTCTAACTGCTAACCAACCACTGGACTTACCTACCGATGAGATTCCCACAACTCTATTTGAACCCTCCTCTCCTTCTATCGTGTTCCCTACAGGAGAGCCTAGTGGACCCAGTTTGCTGCACTTGTTCCCCTTATCCCTGTCGTACTCACCATATGATAACTTGCCTTCAGGATGACACATTAAAACCTAAATGCTTTCCTTCCACTAAGTACCCACTTCCATAGACCCTTCTGACCAAACTTTGCATTGATACTGAACCTACCACATTCTCAATTGCCAATAAAGATCCCAACTGGTGCAATGCCATGGCTGACGAATATGCTGGCATGCTCAAGAATAAAACATGGTCTCTTGTGCCTCCGCATTCTGCCCAAAATGTGATTGGTTGCAAATGGATTTATAAAGCAAAAAAGAAGGTTGATGGCTCTCTTAAACGCTACAAAGTGTGCTTAATTGCAAAGAATTTTCATCAATAAGAGGGCATTGACTACTTTAAAACATTCAGTCATATCGTCAAACCCACTACCATTTAGTTAGTCATGTCTCTTGCTATCAGTTTTGGGTGGGAAGTTCATCAACTTTATATTCATAATGTTTTCTTGAATGGGCCACTTGAAGAAAAAGTTATATGGGTCAACCACCAGGCTTTCAAGATCCTCAGTGCTCTCACTATGTTTGTCGCATGCTCAAGGCCTATATAGCTTTATAAACACTCCATGTGCCTTATTCCAACAACTTAGTTCTTGCCTTCTCTGTATGGGATTTCAAGGATCCAAGTCAGACTCCTCTCTATCTTTAATAATGGCTCTCTTGTCATGTTTATACTCGTTTATGTTCATGATATCTTTGTTACCAAAATTTCATCCCAATGACTTCATTCCTTAATTGATTGCCTCAATAAAGCCTTTGCATTCTTTGCTTTAAAGGATTTAAGTTGCTTTCATTTCTTTTTAGGCATTAAACCATTGTTTCACTCCATTAAGTTACTTCTTACTCAGAAGAAATATACCTTGGACTTGCTATCTTATACAAATATGCTAGGCACCAAAGTGGTGTTGACTCCTCTAGCCATTAATTCATGGTTGTCAACACTTATGAGCTACACCTTTAAAGATCCTACTTTGTATTGTAGTGTTGTTGGTTCTCTTCAATACTTGACTCACTCATCCTGACTTGGCCTTTGTGGTAAATAAGATCTGCCAATTTATGCATCGTCTCACTTATGACCATTGGCTTGTTGTCGAGCAAATTCTATGGTATTTGAATGGTACCATTCATTATGGAGTTCTATTGGCTTCTTCTTCTCTTGTTCCTACAGTCTGCACTGATGTTGATTGGGCTGGGTGCCCTAATGATCACAAATCAATTGGCGCCTATACTATCTTCATTAGGTGCAATTTAGTTTCTTGGAGCTCTTAGAAGCAATCAGTTGTTGCTCAGTCTAGCATGGAAGCAAAATACTATGCTCTGACCAACGCTGTTGTTGAAGTAACTTGGTTGGCTATCTCATGTGTGAACTTGGTTTTTCACCACTGACACCTCCCACCATTTAGTGCAACATCAGTTCTACATATCTTTTAGTGAACCTAATTATGCACTTTTGCAGCAAACACCTCCGATCACTTTTCCCTCTTTTCCTACTTTCTAAATTAGTATCTAGGGTCAAAAAAGTCAAACATTCTATTTTTTAATTATTTCTTTTTGGTAAGTCTTATATCTAGTTAGGATTTAGTTGGGGAGGGACTTCAGTCAGTGCAATTGACCACTTTCTTAGTGTAGTTTAATTGTCTGTTAGGACCCAGTTTTGACAGTTAGAGGGTGTATGGGTTAAATGGGATAGGTTTAGTTTTTGGATTGAAGCTGGACCCAAATCCAGACCAAGCACTATAAATAAAGGCATAGGGTCCCCTTGTTTTGGTTTATGACATTTTATGGAATGAAGTTATGAGTTGAGTTTCTTTCTATTCTCTTCTCTTCCTATGATATCCCTACCTCTTTGACATCCTCTCATTTTCTTTTCATTCTCCTAGGATCCATCCTAGCCAAGCCAGAGGACCTAGCCCAAGTTGGTCTAGGTTGCCCCACAACCAAATTCGTACCTGGTGCTTCCCTAACGCCACCTAGTCTTCAAAGGTCTCCATAGAGAGGATTCTCAGCCATGGTTTTGTTGATCCCTCTCTTCCCCTTTACCCCCTGATTCACATGAAGATCAGTTATCCATAGGTTGGTTAGTCATCCCTTATGAAGAGCCCAAGCATTTCTAGTGCTTGACGAGTGCAACCCTATTTTTCTAGCGATCCAAACAATATTTCATTATTGCATATCAAGAACTAGCATTCCAGAATGTGGGAGAGCTCTCCCCAACCTGCTGCATACTTATAAATAGTCTTCAACCCCTGATCCTAGCCTTAGTTAAGCATTTACTTATTTTTCAAAACTGAAAGTCTGAAACTGCATCCAGTCGATAACCTGTCCTACCCGTTTAGACAGTTCTAACAATCCTGGATTGCCAACGGCCTCTCCAGCAATCCAAGCATTGTCCAAACCTTCCCTCACATCCTAGATAGTATCACCTAACCTCAGGAAGTTCTATTGAACCCCAATAACGACCCTTAGAGCCGATCTCCCAAAAAATAGCCTTACTGATTAGGAAACCCTATGCAGTTTTGACCATTCGACTTTACAAACCCTCTCTAAAGCCAACCCTAGTACCCCAGACCTCTAGAACATGTACTAGATCTCTACACATGTTTCTAGGCAGCCTAAAAACACCTAGACTAGACCTTATCCATTTTGAATTGAAACTCATACCTAAGCTACTCATTGAGCCTAATCCACCCTTATCTGGCTAGTCGATTTGTCCTAAACCTATAAGTACTTCTTCTTCCATAACCCTAAGAATTCATCGGGCTCCTAACCACCGTATATACCAGGATGCATACCATAATTCCCATAACCCACATGCCCATGGATAGTCTAGCCGGTTCGATCTGCTCACATCCACGCTATCTGATTAAAGTCTATGTTAGTTGCAAATCTGGATCTACCCATTGGGCCCAATTCTGAATCTGACTTTGGTGCATCCAACACCAACTCAAATCCAAATTATAAAGGGTTTAATAAATTTGTATAAGAGTGAACATTCCTCACCCATCAAAGCAAATGAGAGCAGAGCAAGATCAAGTGATTGCTTCTCAAAGATTGAATCCATGTGTATTCATTGGATCCATTGAGCTATATATTGTTAGTCCTGAATTTTAGCCAAGATTCAAAAATCTGGTTCTTCTAATTTGTGAGTAGGTAATCAATGATTTTTGGTATGTACTTAGCCTCACATGTTTCCTTGTCTTGGCAATTTTTTGGAATTTATTGAGTTCCCAATTGAAAGATAATTATTTTTTACCCAGACCCTGCTATCCCATTCTGTACCAAACAGAATTTGAGCCTACTTCTTTCATCCATGTGGACAAATCCACATCTCATAAAATTTATGGAGTTTAGCCCTGAAATATGTATCATCCCTTCTTACACCCATCCACTACCTACTATTCAAATTTTAGAATTTTTGAACATATCTACTGAGAGATAAAAATTCTAGAACATACCTGTTTGATTGTCTTGTCCACACCCTAGCATGCACCTCACCCTGTAAAAAAGGTCAAAGGCTAAAAAATCATTACTCCCAAGTCCTTGAGAGTCTAAACCAGAATTTTGGTCAGTTAACTTGATTTTTTGTGGTCCTTATGTTGAGATATAAATTGTTTTAATAAAACCTATTGATTCCAAAATCAAGTAAGCCTAAATCTGTTAGACCTGACAAGTTTCCATTTTTTACCTCCTAAACCCATGTAAACCTAGCACAATGTTTCAAAAGTTGTGTTCATAGCCTCTCAGGGTACCCCAAAATGTCACGATGGAGTTTAGGTGACCTAGACCATGGTTTTCATTAAGTCGCAAGACCTGAATTAAGGACAAGTATGAATTTCATGACTTGTTCCAAACATTACATGAAAATATAGTTGCAATCGTGAAATAAATGCATGATATGGGATTCAGTTCAAATGAAAGGATGAGATATGCACTGATAAAAATGGTCAAGAAGCTTAAACACTATACAAAAGACTGTATTGCAAGCATAGTTGATCCAATGGAGGGAATACATGTGTGAAGCATAGATCAGTCTTTGAGAAACTTATTGTGTACACTCCATAATAAGGTGCCCAAGATGCACTTTGAATCCTTACTGTGTCTGTTTGAACAAAGAGAATTTGAATGGAGAAGGATGATGAATGAGTATTGATCATTTGTGGGTGATGTCTTGCTAACCAAATGATCGATACTCAGTCTGTGTGCAGCTCGTGTGCCTCCCGCGGTAGTGGCCTTTAGAGGCCCCAATCCTAGCACAACAGTTTTATGGAGTCGAATATCCTGCCACTAGATTTTTTACTGGTGGTTATTCCTCCCCCAACGTCACTAACACTGATGTCCTAGCCATGCACCATGGGCCGAGAGCATGTCTAGTTAGGCTAGCAGCTCAACCAGCCCACAACACATGGTTGCAGTCATGATGACAACAACCAAGATTTCAGCAGCACTGCACCTGTGGACGATGCCCCCGTGCGCAGTAGGGAAACACCCTTGTGTGCAGCAATAGACTAGGGTTCCCTACCAATCGTGATAAGCACACTATCGAGTGCACCTAACACTCGAACTGAGTCTTTTCTTGCTTGACCTGATCAGCCATCGGTCGTAGCTGATTACATGGTGAAAGTGGTTGAAGCTCGAGTCATTAGGGAACAATCAAAACTCACTCATGACAAGAGCTCACCCTATTAAAAAAATCAGGATACCGTCCTAGGGCCCACACTGGTTGGACTAACTGAATGTTGGGTCACTGATATAAAGGATGCCCAAACTAGGTTTCCCATCTCTCAATTGTTATCTTTAATGACCAAATCTATGACCACATAGAGGTCTATGTGGATGATATCTTGGCCAAATCTAAGACTATGAAAGATCACCTAGAGTCACTAAGAAGAGTTTTTGAATGTTTTAAAAAATACAAGCTCATTATGAACCCCCAAAAGTGTGTTTTAATTGTTGAGTTAGTGGTGTGAGTTTTATAAAAATGGTTTTTAAAACAATATTTTTAATGAAAACAAGTATGAAAGCCAGACTCCAAATAATAAAAACTGGCTTGCACGAGTGGTGGAGTCTGAGTCGATCTCAGGGAACAAAAAATACTTTGTATTCAATCACACAATTTAACTACGCTTTATTGCCAAAAAATGAAAAAAAAAAACAATTAATTGAGTAAAATAAGGAATAGAGTACAACCCGCTGCGGAGGACTTTAACAATAATTAACGGCCTTATTACAAATCCAATTGAATGAATAAATAAAAGAAATAAAATCCTAATCTAAAAATAAAGAAAAAAGGTCTTTAGTGCTTGAGTCTTTTAGTCCCTGCTTGAATTGATCTGCTTCCCTCATTGCCTTCCCTCTTTGTATATTTTTGTATGGTTTGATAAATCAGAGAGAGAGAGCTCTGCCCTAAGGGGCTTGAAGAGCCTTTCTGAGGGTCTGAAGGGACCTCAGAGGGCACGAAAAGGGCTCACCGCACGTCCAAACGCTTTCTTGCAAAAATCATAAAATAAAACACAGCAGGATGAAGCACAAATGACAAAACAAAACAAAAAAAAGCTAAACAGGAACTAAAGCACTAGACGATGAAATAGGAAAACTAACTAACAAACTAGTAACAATTGACGAAACTAACTATTTAAATCAATTAGGCAACTAATGAATTCAAATCAAAGAAGGATGAAACTGACTACCAACATGTGAAGACGTAAGATGACTAACTGAATTAACAATAATACTATGAACTTAGGTTAATGAAAGTAAAACTAGAAGGCAAATAATTAATCTCTAGAAAAATGTGAATTTAGAATTAACGACACACTAACTAAACATACTATAAATTAAAGCAAGCTAAGTATACTAAATAAAAAATAATAATATGAATCTAAACCTAATTAATACTCTAATTCCTTAACTTGAAACAAACGTCTAGCTACTGGTATATGTGTTTAGCCATGAATAATCAACTCATAAGGTACAGTTATGAACTAACATTCTAATGGGATAATATGTTAATTGAATGGCAACTAGGAAAATAAAATGAAAGACATCAATTGAGAAACCGATTAGTAAATTGTTAATTAGCTAAAATTGACAAGAAAAAAATAATAAATCACATGTAACACCACTATTTCAAACTGCAACACATGATAAACTACCTAAAACAAAAATACGTTAATTAAACTAATGCAACCATGAAATAAATACACAAAACAAACAAACAAAAGCAAATAACCACTAATGAAATCTAGGCTAATGAAAGAACTAACTAAAAATGCAACTATACACGGTAGAGCACACTTAATAAAATATTTTGCTGATGGATGCTTGTATAGTAACCCAAGTAAAGGAAAGATCGGCTATCAAAAGAGAAAGAAAAAAAAAACATCAATAAGAACTAGTAATTCACGCAGATAAAGAAAACAGCTTTACCCTATTCTTAACACATCTAGCTAACTAACTCAACGTCAGCATATCATCTGCATCTAACTTACCAAATGTTAATCGACTAACTTGTGTAAAAACATTAACTAACCTATGTGAAATCAATTGACTCATTAATATGAACTAACGTGTAAATTAAAACAACTAATACAATGCACAACTTATGAAATAAATGATGGCTTGGGCATCAAATAGAGTTAATCATGCTGAATAGCATGTTTGGCACCGTTTGAAGTTTAGGTTACTAACAGAATTAAAAACGCAGCAAACAAAAGAAATTTTTTTAACGCAGACTATGCAGACCTATACCCATATGAACCACTTACACCCAATTTTAAAATTGACGGACAAGAATAATCACGATTCAAATAAAAGAACATGGAAATAAACGTATTGAATTAAAAACACACACAACTAGGTTAAAACTTAGCTAACTGAATCAACTCTAAAAAAAATGCTACTTCTAATCTACAAAAAATGCAAGGCAAACAAAAATCAAAGTTATTTGTAACACGACTAGTGTGTTATATATATATTTTTTCTTTTCACAATGGCTGAAAACAAATAATCTAATTAAATGCAATAACAGCGAAGAATAAAAAAAAATATGCTTTATGCAATGCTCATGCAAAACGTAAAAAATATGCATGACATGAACCTAAAAATCTACGGAGATGGGGGAGAAAGAAACAAACCGTATTGTCCGTCTCCAATGGAGGGGTTGAGAAGAGTGGTTTTTACCTTGTTGCACCCAAACAGACTTCAACTCTCTCTCCGACAGAGGGGATGTGAGGAACCGACAACAATGGGGTTTAGAAGACAAATTGAGAATTATAAGAAGCAAGAAAGAAAGAAGGTAGGTAATCGATCGAAAAGGAAGGAGAAATGAAGAAGGGGAGGCAAAGAAGAGAGAGAGAGAGAGAGAGAGAGAGAGAGAGAGAGGGGCGGAGGCTGCTGGGCTGGAAAAACAACTTCTTTGCAGTAAAAATAACTATTTACAAGCTATTCTAGGTCAAAACATGAATTTTCAAAGAAGGTCCAAAATATTTTCATAATTTTCCAAGAGGGTCTTCCTCAAAAATGTGTTTTCTAAAAGGGGTTTTCCCTAAAACTAATTAAAAATAATTAATTAAGTCCTAATCTAACTAACTTATAATTAAAAACTCTAAAACTAATAAAAATACCGGAAAATGCAGGGCAAACTTTGAAATACATGATTTTTTGATAATTTCTATTTCAATGCAATTTCTCGAAACTAACGATAAAAATGGGTTTTTAATGCAATCTTCACAGAATCATGCATAAAATAAGATGAATAAAATGCAAAATATATGCATGCTCAGTCAGGTAAGCTTCTTAGCTTCATTGTTAGCAAATGTGGCACCAAAATAGACATTGTTAAATCAAGGTCATCGTGAACATGCCTCCACCTACCAATATCAAGCAATTGAGGGTTCTAAAAAAAAAATTCAAGCTATTAGGATATTCATCACTAACCTAGCCTCTAGGCATAAACTCTTCAATGGGCTCTTGAGGAAGGGTGTTGAGTTTGTTTAGGATAATGAATGTGAGAAGTCTTTAGGCAGACTCAAGCAATACCTGTAATATTTGAAAATTTTAAGTGAAACATTATAAAAAAATTTAGGCATATTTTATGATTTTTGAACATGCGGTTGCATTCATATCGAAATTTTGAGAAGAAGAATCTTTATTTTATTAAAAATGAAGTTGAAATGAGTTTGAAATGTACCCAACAAGTTTCAAGGAAAAAATAGTTATTACGAAAAAGTTATGAGAACAATTATGGCCTGAGGGTCATAGTCGTCTAAACCTGTGTTGACCGACTCAGGGACATACATGTTATTAACTTTTGAATTGATAACAATTGGTAAATTCTTATTTTGGTAGGATTTAATTGAAAATTCAAATAAACATAAAAGGCAAATTGGACTTAGTTACATTGACTAGATTGGGATCTAGTTAATAAAACTAGGGCCCTAACCAAACTAGCTCTGGTTTGGATCTGAATTGAATTACACAGGATCCAAACCAAATCCAAAAACTCATTTTCTTTAAATATTACACGTATTGCTTTGCTTACCTCCATTTGTTTTAATAAAGTTACCATTTGTCCTAATAAACCCGGCCATGTGTTATTTCTCACTCCCCATTTGTCAACACCATTACTACGTGTAACACCCCACTATTCTTATAAATACCCCTTCCCACATGTGGTTTACCCAATTCTCTCTCTCTCTCTCTCGGTGAGGGTGTTTCCTCACTACTTGACCACCACCTTGTGCCATCATGCCCCTCCTTTTGACACCACCACCAGCCCACCTCGCTGCCTTGTACCACCTGACCACTGAACTATTCTTTGTGTCGTTGGTCTTGCCGCCATTGCCTCTCCACACAACCAACACTCATCACCACCTTACATCATGATTCACTTCACTTTCATAGAACTACTTTGAGTTTTAAGGAAGGTCATATTACGCGAATTTCATAGAGCTATGTGACGTCTTATATATATATATATTTGCACGTAACACATACGTAGATCATGCAAAAGTTATCTCGATTGGCAAGAACAAGAAATTTTGTACGTGATGGGTGTGTAGCTTACTGTGTTTCAGGGTTTTTGAGGTGGGAAACTCGACTTTGTTTTGATAGGAGTAGACTCCTGTAGTTCAGGAGTCGACCCCTTTTTGTTGGTTCTCTCAATGGCAAAGTCAACTCTTGTGTTTGCCAGGGTCGACCCCCTGCAGGAAGGAGTCAACTCTTGTATTTTGAATAGTCAACCCCTAGAGTGGGTAGGTCGACTCCTGCTTGGCTAGGGTCAAACCCTGCAGTGGAGAGTCGACTCTTGATGAGTGAGGGTTGACCCCTGCAGTGTTTGAGTTGACTCTCGAGTGGTCTGGGTTGACTCTAGTGTGTGTGAAGGGTCTTTCCTTGGAGTTTTGAGTTTGGGTTGATGTTGTTGAGCTTGAGATCTGATATATGCAACCCAACATGATGTGGTGTGTTTGTGGGACCCAGTCTTGCTAGTATCGAGGAGGTTTTATGCCTAAGTTGACCCTTGAGATAGATGGGTCGACTTTTCTTTTGAGAAATGTGCAATTCAGTTGGGTTGGGAGTTGACCCCTGATATGAGAAGGTTGACTCCTCCTTGATTCAGATTGATGGTTTAATATTGAGGGTTGACATATGTGTGTGAGGGTCAATTCCTCCTATTATAGTTGAGTGATTTTTACTTTGCCGATCCTTGGGAATGTAGGGTCAATTCCTCCCTTATGTTTTTGTTTGTGGATCAACTCTCGAGATGAGTAAGTCAATCTCTTTTATTGCAATATTAACTTTTGTGACCCTTGTTGCGGGTTTTTGGTGAATTGAGTCGGGTAAAGGCAGTTTAACATTTGATATGGGTATGATTAATTGTGATAAACCCATCTCTTACTGTATTTCCCAAAATACCTTATTGGTTCTCATTCCAAGAACCATCGTACTGCCAGTGATACAAATTGTCACTTTTTATCACAACAAGCTCTGCCTATTGCATGTGTTTTCATCATCATGGTGCGAAACCCAGGACATACACACTAGTCTTTGCCACATTTGAATCATGGACAAACATGCTCTACATCAGCATTGTTGCACTAACCTAATGCATTTTGAGGTAAGAGAAATTTTACACTAATTCAGGTATTTGTGCAATTCTAATGCATGCATAGTTTTGATAAGCTTTTACGAGCTTCTATATGTGTTTACGAGCTTTTCGATAATACATGCATGAATTATGTATGTATAAATTGAATGCATAGAAAATACATATGCTCGAGATTTAGATGCTTCATATTAGGGAATGCACATGTTTTAAATCATAAGATATAACTAATTTGATAAATCGAATACACATGCTTTGAGGTTTAATTTACAAACGTATGGATTTTAAATAAAATACGATATTACATGTGGCTATGTTATGATGTGCTTTTATATGACGTTGGAATACTACATGAGGTGAGATTATAAATGCATGCGATAAAGGTTTAGCTCAATGATAGAGTTATTGTGTCTTAGAACTCTATCGATATGCTAACATATGTTACATGTTGAATTGTCATATGATTGTAATTTATGATATGATGCATGCTGGATGTATACATGCTTGTGCCCAAATTTGTGACTATTGACCTTGTTAGAGGTTAACTATGTTTATGCATATATGACAAAGCACTGAATTAAATAATTCGTTGAGAAATTGTTCTCAAGAGGACAATCTTTGTGAGGATGTACGAGTCCAAGACTAGGTAAATTCGGCTAGGACGATCCCTGTGAGTATGTACAAGTCCAAGCCCAGGTAGTCCCATGAGGACGATCTATGTGAGGGTGTACATGTCCAAGACCAGGTAATCTATAAAAAAAAAACTTGTTTTCAAGATACGATGAATTATTGAGGATAAACACTGAAAGTAAATTATGATATACTAGATTAAAGATGTATGTTTGCGATTATGCATGTTGTTATGATAGAATGTTTAATATGATATACTGCATGTATCCTTGAGGTTTCATGTCCTTATCAACTATGGACCCTGAGATAAGATTATAATTAAACATGTTAAACATGTTAGTGAATGGCTCATCACGCCTACTTAGTTACTATGTAAATGAATGTATTATATTTTTTTGATTGAAATATATCATGTATGTATATCGCGATTGATGTATATGGCAGATTATATTATCATTAATGTGTTGTATGTATTAGCTTTATGCACTCACTACGTGTTCTAGTGTAAACCTATTGGGCTTTTATAAGTCTGATCCTTTTTATGGGATTTCAGGCAATGTATAATTACATAGTGGATGCAAGATGCCGAGGCAGCATTGAAAGCCAATTATTTTCCTTTTTAGAGCACTGAATTGTAGATGCATGTTATTAAAAAAGTTATCATTTATTGAGTTGTAGCATTTTGAATGCAAAAGGTCATCCACATTAAATTCATTATAATCGTTATTGTGTGAAATGTAACCCGCTTGATGTTTTTAAACAAAAGTTAAAAAGGTTTCTGCTAACGATTTTAATAAGAAAAAAAAACTTTTAGTTTTCACGTATTTTACGAGTTAACAATCTTGGGGTGTTACAATACCTCCTCAACTCACCCATATTGAAATCCTTGACAAAAAAAGAAAGTCATTACTCTTATGTCTATCTGTCAATGATGTAGCTCTACAATATCTACTTGCCCGATATAAGAATGATGAAAAGATGTAATATGACATCCATTATATAAATAAGACCTTTGTGAACTATAGAAAAATATATATGTTGAAGAAAACATACTACCTCTTGTTTGGGCAATTCAGAATATACTGAATTTAGACCCCTCAAAAAATCATATTTTTATGTCAAAAGAATATGATCCAAATTCAGATTCAAGTTATTGTCTGATTTAGTCATACAGTTGCCCAATCACCCACATCCTTTGGAGAGAGAGAGGCCTGTAAAACAAAAGAAAGTAAAGTCTGAAATCTACCTTTTCATCCTTAAAAAAAAAAAAACTATTTGTGAGGTATAGATGTCTGTTAAGTAGTTTCCATAGAAAGAGCTTAACTTTATATGTAAATTCTAATCTACTTGTCTTAAATTCGTTTGCATTTTTAATTTTATAGGGTAATATTACTTCCTTTAAATGCTTGCAGTAAATAGCAAATATTTGGTTACAGTAGGTTGTACACCTATAGTTACAAGTGCATCTAAATTTATAAATATATTGTATTAAAATTCAAGGAAGTTTATCTTAGAAAGCATGAAGTTCCCAGAAACAGAATAACTTCGAGAAACCACCAATTTTTGAAGTTTGTGCACCTTTCTAGGATTCGTTTTAACCAGGGGTGAGAAATTGCCCCCATCTGATTCACCGGATTGCTTTGTATGATATATGTAAAACCACCGACGTGGTATCCATCGGGGTCCTGTGTCAACCTGAAGGCTTAGGATCGAATCCCTCCCACACATGGGGCGGTTGTTGTTCTGGTAGGGGTCCCCCTAACCCACCTTGCCTTTCAAAAAAAAAAATATGATATATGTAAAGGGCGTATCATTGGCAGTAGAAAATATAGGGACAATGAGTTTGGCCGTCATCAACAGTTCACGAATCAACCTAGCGCTCCGCCACTGCCTCCAGCATCCCTATTTATTGCCTCCACCAACCCCAGGACCCCTCTCATAGCCACCAGAGAGAGAGAGAGAGAGAGAGAGATGGCACCGATAGCAGTGGGCGACTCCCTTCCTGATGGCACCGTCTCCTACTTCGACGCCGAGGAGAAGCTGCAGCAGGCTACCGTTCATTCGTTGGCTGCTGGGAAGAAGATCATCCTCTTCGGCGTCCCTGGCGCCTTCACCCCCACCTGCAGGTCCGTCTGTCTATTCCCTCTGCACCTTATGATCTTTGCCTTTTCTTTCTCCATGAATCCCACTTTTTAATCCTCTTTGATGCTTCCCTCCCGTCTTTCCCGTCTTGGAATTCTCTAACCCTGAGCAAACCCCTTCCTTACCCATCTACTCTTATTCCTCTAATCGTCGTCATTCTTTTTGTACGTGATGGGTCTAACGATCATCCCCAAGGAATGGGAAGAGGACATGGCTTATCGTGGTTCTCCAAGAAAGTGGGATCTTCTTTTGGTCCTTTAGTGGGTCTCTGCTTTCACTGGTTTCCTGGAAAAGCCGGAAAAATTTAATGGCATATCCGAACATATCGCAGTTTTTCCAGATAAATGGGTGCATCAAAACATGCGTATGTATTCTCCCGGGCATTCCCTGTATCCCCAACTGTGGGAAATTCGGATGCACCTATTTATCCAGAGAATGGGATAATCTGGGGGACGTGTTATCGAGATTAATGCAACATCGCAACTTATCCCACTTTTTTGTGTATTGTATGTATCCAAAGGGCCTCTTTTGGGGAAGAAACGGTTTTGGGTTTTGGGTGTCGATTTGTCTGTAGGGTCACTGGAGTTTAGACGATGTTGTCCGGGAGTTCTGGGGTTCCAATCCCTCAATTTTTGCAGGAATGAAAATGGCTTGACTATGAAGAACTGTAGTTTAGCTTTTCAGGTGGGGCATAGTATCGTATACCTCTTGGTTTCTAAAGATTAGGCCTTATTCTTGTGGTATATGGTTTCCTTTTGTTCCTTCAAAAACTGTCGGCAGCCAGTGATTAGATTACTGTTTGCAGCTTGCAGCATGTCCCCAGCTTCATTGACCATGCTGAGGATTTGAAATCGAAGGGCATCGAAGAAATTTACCTCATCAGTGGTATGCAGTCAAGCTTCTCAGTTCTTCATTAATTTCTGTGTAAAACTTTGAATCAATTTCATGCTCCTCTGATACCTTTCGCTGGCATTTAAACCAGTCTTCTGCTTGCTTCTAGATTGTTAGGCTTATTTAATCTCTATGGACCAATTCATTTTCGTGTTTATCTTAACACACGCATTTGATGGTCACATCCATGGTAAGTTGGTAGTAACTACCAACACATTGCGTGAATGTGTTTGTGATTCATTATTTCGTTTGGCAAAAGATGCTGTAAGAATGCTGCATAAACCTCTGCTCTTTCTGCCAAACGGTGATCTGTATATTAACCAGCTGTTTTGGTTCGCATATTTCACTGGGCTACTCACATGACTTTGTCATTCATGGTTGGGTAATGGGTACTGCACATTCTGTTTGCCCAAGTGCTTTAATCTTTTCAGCACAATCAATTCTTCTAGGAAGAAAATGGGTCATTTTTCTAAAGAGATTTTATAATCTTTTCTCTCAAGTATCATCACTCTTACTGCATTAACAATTCGGCACCGTGATGGATGGCTGGTTGGCTAGTTCTTTTCTTTGGCCATTTCCCTCGTTTGTTAGATTCTGAAGGTTGCTAAAGCATCGCAGGCTCAGTTAAAGTTCAGCAAACTCCAGTGCGGTCATTTCAATTAAGAGTTGGCCTTTTGAATCATGAATAGTGGTTCCGATATTCTGGTTCAATTAAATATCTTTACATAACTGCTGAATATTATTTGGAGTTGTTGCCCCAAATTCTGAATGTAAGCTTCTACTGCAGTTAATGACCCATTTGTGATGAAGGCTTGGGCTCAGACGTACCCCCACAACAAGCATGTCAAATTTCTTGCTGATGGGTCTGCAGCTTATACCCATGCCCTTGGTCTTGAGCTTGATCTCTCTGAGAAAGGGCTTGGTGTCCGCTCCCGCAGGTTTGCACTCTTGATTGACAACCTGCAAGTGAAGCTTGCCAACATTGAAGAAGGTGGTGCCTTCACTGTCAGCAGTGCCGACGACATCCTCAAGGCTCTCTAGAGTGTTATCTATGCAGCGTTCTCCCTTGTTTTCTCTTAAACTGCATGCTGGTTCTCATTTTACCGTCTTTCTACTGCATCCATATCCTTTTAGCTGAATAAGTCTTGTTGTTTTGCTAGTGAACATTGGCTCTTGGAGCTATGATCCAACTCTTTGGTGATGCAGGACTAGGACTATGTTGAATCCAATTCTGCGTTTTATCATATAACATGTGTTGGTCGTTATGCTTGTTAATCTTAAACTTTAATTACAAAGTGAGAGACCTTAAAATAAAGTAGGCTTTTACGATTATTTCTTGAAGTTGCAGATGCAGCCACTTTTCTAGATGGGGGATAGTGCTTAGTGTTAGAGTCTCTGTATAAATGATGCAGGATGCTCAATATGTATAGCGTTTGTGAGCTTAGATTGAGATATCTGGGGATTCAAGCAATTGTGTTCGGACAGTTTCAGTATGGGCATGACACCATGCTCACACACACACATTATATATATATATATATATATATATATATATATAGAGAGAGAGAGAGAGAGAGAGAGATGAACATATTAGGCCCCATTTCTCGTTCTGCCCTGTTCTGCCCCATAGGTTTTAAGTGTTTTATGTGTTTAGCATGCCCGATTTAGTGGGAATCGACTTTTGGATCATGTTTTTTCAATGAAAAAACGTTTTTATGAGCCAAAAAAAATTGGTACCTTTTTAGCCATTGATTTTGGATCACCGGAAAAACCTCTATAGATGTCAGACAGATTTCAGCGATCCAAAAGCTGGTTCTCACTAAACAAAACATACATCACATCTACCGTGTTAGACAGGAAAAAATACTTGAAACTATGATTTTTGAAGGGGCCTAACAAGACCTAACAAAAAGGGGGCCTAAGGAACACATTTGTCCTATATATATATATATATATATATATATATATATATATAAAACGGGAAGGGGAAGGTTCAAAATTTACAACCAATGATAATCAATGGCATCCATTTTCTAATGATTGAGTTTTTCATGATCGGACTTTACATATTGGTTTTTTATCATTCATTTAGTGAGTGACATATTTTGGATTATGAATTTTTTGATGGTTAGATGCATTTTTTAAAATGCTAAAAGTCAACGGCCCACAATACCTTGTATTGTACATTGTTTTTTTGAAAGGCATGTTGGGGTTAGTCAGACTCCTACCAGATAACTCTTAAGCCCCATGTGGCAGAGGGATTTGAACCTGGCCTTCATCTTGGCACAGGACCCCTCTTACCACATATGATATCACCTTGGTGGTTGTATTGTACAATTTTAAATGCATTGTGAGCTGTTGATTTTTCATGTTTCAAAATATATGTTTATATGTCAAAAAGTCTGCGTAAAGCATATATTTCTTACTAAATAAATTATAAAGAGCAAATATGAAGTCCAATGAGATGCTCAAGCATTGAAGAGGTGCCGTCCGATTATCGTTGGTTGTAAATTTTGGACTTTCCTTTAGTTTGACACCCCCCTTCCATATATATATAATAACCTACCCAATAAGAAACATTTATCGGATTTTCAATGTTTTTTCGAAATTCTGACCTTCCATATGTGTTATGCATGATTGATTTACTAGAAATTGACACTTGGATCATGCATTTTAGATAAAAAAAATGGTACTTGGAGCCTTGAAAATTTATGAAATTGTAGGCCGTTGATTTATGAAACCTTATAAAAACATATCCATGCATCGGAATCAAATGTTCCAAGAACTGATTCCTGTAAAAACAAGCGCATAGATCACATCTGTAAGGGCAGGATTTTGAAAAAACACCGAAAATTTGATAAATGTTTCTTCTTGGGTAGGTTTGGTTGGGTTTTTATTGGGTAGGTTTTCATTACAGAGAGTAACATTGAATGTGCAGTTGAACACACCGCTGATCGCACACACGATCAGCTGTTCAATGTTGCTCTTCTCGCTTCTAGCTAATCAGGCTTTTGAAGTGGTTTTTCCTTGTTTTCCTTAAATCTGTCTGTACATGTTTACATAAGTCTTGGCTCATGTTCAGCTCATAAAGAGCTCATTCTAACTTGTAAAATAGGCTTGACAATATGAATAATAGGTACTTGACTCGGCTCATATAAGCTCGTTAGGTATTAAAAAACATATTTAGATATATTTTATATGTATTTTTTTTAATATTAATTGTTCAAGCTCTAAACCAATGTATTTTTTCTATAAACAAGCCAACTCAAACTTGACATGTTTAACTCGGGCTCATTATGAGCTCGAACTCGGCTTGGCTCACCACAAGAATAAGGCAACTTCAAGCTTGGCTTGTTCAGCTTGTTTACTAGCCCTAGTTCTGCATGTTTGATTTTATAAAAAATGATTCTTGAATTATTCAATTATGATACGCTGGTAGGTTTTTATAAGGTTTAAAAATTAAAAATTGATTGTCTAAGATTTTCATAAATATTCAAGGCTTAAAAATCATGTTTTTTATTGAAAAAACATGATCCAATCTTCGTTTCTTAGTAAATTGACCATAACAAGCACATCATTTGTAATATCAAATTTGAAGAAAACATGAAAAAACCTTTTAAAAATCCGTGAGAATAGATGGGTGAAATGTTGGACGTGCATTCATCGCGATCTGCAAAGGTTACTAATTGTCGTTTGTCCGATAACATTGGATGATTTGCTCATTCGTAGTTACATGTTACTCTCTCTCTCTCTCTCTCTCTCTCTCTCTCTCTCTCTCTCTCGCTCTATATATATATATATATAGGAAAACCCGTGAGAATGGATGGGTGAAATGTCGGGCGTGCATTCATCGTGATCCGCAACGGTCACTAATTGTCGCTTGTCCGATAACATTGGACGATTTGCTCATCCATTACAGAGTGCTCTCTCTCTCTCTCTCTCTCTATATATATATATATATATATATATAGAGAGAGAGAGAGAGAGAGAGAGATTTGGTACATTCACTTAAGAATTAAAAATGTAATGGTGGTGTAGGCAGCACAAGGAAAATGCTGAAGATATAGGTTGAATGCGGTGGGAAACAAGGAAGAAGGTATAGGGGGTTAGCTTGTGTCGAGATAGGAGAGGTTGTGATGCAGCGTGAGGACAAACTGAAACACTTCTTGATCGTGCAATATACAGAATACCATGACCACGTCGAGCCACACGCTGATGGCCGTTGATGTCGTGATAGACTTGGTGTTGCCCCGACTGCTATTTTGATGCTCCTGGCAATGCACGGTCATGCAGTGCAAAATAACGCAGAACACGTGAAGCAAGAAAAGAAAGCTTGGAACAAAAGAAGTCGAACCCAATGTGACAAGCACTCATAGGGGTCACATCACACCACACTTCATCGTGATAATGCTCTCCCATGGAAAACCGAACTAGACAGCACAGGGTGATAGGTACCTCGTTTCCTTTCTTGAACCATGCCATCTTATAAGGTTGAGATAGTTTTTCTGTTTTTAGGTTCAAGGTGGACACGACACTCTCGGACACCATATTCTCGCACGCCCCGATATCAATGATAACATCACACGCACGCCCCTTACAGTTGCACCGGGTTCTAAAAATATTATTTCGCAACCATTTTGTCGGGGCCGACTCTCGGGATGTGGTCAAAACATGATGGATGGTTAACAAATTTTTAATGTTGTCGTCGAACTCAACGACTTTCATCTCGTCATCTCCCTCAACAAGCGACTCACCCTCGCTCTCACTATCGGACACTGACTCAATAATGCCCTCCGCCAGATGGGTGTTCTTACTCACGGTGGGACACTTGGACACAATATGACCTAGTTCTTGACACCTAAAACAACAAACGATAGACTCACTGAGCTTAGCTTTGGATCTGGTATGGTATGCAGGTCCGGACTGATCGGGTTTGCTAGGGTTGGACTTTGAGTCTTCTTTCCCAGGGGAGCTTGCTCCCCTTGTTGGGAAACTCGACTTAGGTTGACTGGACTGATCACTACGGGATGTCCTATATTCTTGCCTCCTTTTCAATTTTTCCTCCACATTCATGGCATAACTGTTTGCCTGATCTAATGATTCGACTGTGATACAACTGAAGTCATCAAAAATAGCAGGACAAAGACCAGAAATATACCTCGTGACCTGCCGGCGGGCGGTCTCCTTGATCTGCACTCGCACGGATAGGCGATGAAACTCAACAGTATACTTCGCTACAATACTGGTGCCTTGCCGCAAGGTAAGGTACTCCTTGTAGGCTCTCTCAGCGTGATCTGACGACACAAACTTAGACTGCATCAATCGCTGCATTTCCTCCCAAGTCTATACGCGCCCTAGTCTCTGTCGCTCCCTCGACCTCTGCAGCTCAACCCACCATGTCTGCGCTAGGCCTCTCAACCGAGTAGAGGCTAGGGAGACATGACGGTGCTTAGCAACATCGTGGTAGTCGAAGAAGAACTGGACGACATAAGACCAGTCGAAGAACTGCTTCGCATTGAATCGTCTTGCGAACTCTGGAAGCTCCAGCTTCACCTCGTACGTGGAGGGGCGCTCTGGTACTCTCTGCTGACGAGCCTCCTCCATGCTTGTGGGGTACTCGTTCCAGAAGGCATCATCATCCATCACGACCTCATCTCCTTCACCACGATACTGCTCTTCTGATAATTGATGCTGACGAACTCCGACGACCTGTGGTCGGCGCTCTGGTTGCGTCGGTCCCTACTGAAGCTGCATAGGAATCTGTCTCTGTCTGGCTCGCCCGTGAGTGAGAACCATCTGCGGTCGGCGTTGTGGCACCAATATGACAGGTGGCCCTGCTATAAGTGGAAGGGCTAGTCGGGTCTCGGGCTCTAGGGGGTAGGAATAGGATAATACGGGTTTGGGTTGTGGGTCGAGCTAGGATAGTGGTGTTGGGTCGGGTATGGTATTGGGTTTTGGATCGGAGATGGGTTAATGGGTTGGTTCTGGTGCAAGTATGGGGTCTGGTTGGTATAATATTGGGATGATTCGCCGATTGAATATGGATCGGGTCTAGTCCTCAGCTACGCGCCAGACCCAAATTTGGATAGGTTGGATCGGGGAGCCTTTTTCAATATCAAACTTCGATGAAGGATTCATGTAAACTTTTTCATTGAGAAAAATATTTTCGACATCTAATTGGTAAATGAGTCATTTTTGGATGGAAACAACTATTAGGGTTCTAACACTAGTTATCCTCGCTATTGGTGCAAAGGTTTCTTCATAATCAATTATGTACTCTTGAGAATACCCTTTTACCAACTAACCTATATTTGTATATTTTTAGAGTTTCATCACTTTTATTTTTGACCTTAAATACTCGTCTACATTCTACAAGTTTCTTTCTTAAAGGTAAGTTAAATACTTCCTAAGTGTTGGCCTTACGAAGGGCTTCTATATTTATATTCATGTTTCAATCCAATGATGTGACAACTCATTATAGGAATTGAATGTTATTAAACAAACTCTATAGTTTAGAGAAAAGGATTCATAGGACACAAAGCTATTTGGTGGAATAGATGCTCGGTTGGATCTCCAAGTGGTGACTCTTATATGGGTAGACCTTGTGAATACTTTTCAAAAACACATGGTTGGTCTCTTTTCTCACGTCCGGTATAGACTTATATATCATTAGAAGGATTCTCAATCAAATTATCATCACTATGAGGTGACTCTAAATTATCATTAACATCCTGATGTTCATCATTAACATCACTATCTAAAGAGTTATCATAAATAGAATTACCATTATGATTTATTTCACAATCATTCAGTCAGAGCCGTACCTGTGTTTTATGGGGCCTGAGGCGGAGGGAAAAAATGGGCCCCCTATTAATAGTAGGAGGGGGCAGCGCCTCCGAATTTTTTTTTAAAGAATCAAAATAACAATAAAATGTGCATTCACATTAAACAAATATAATATTACAAATATTTATATTATATTAAATAAAAATAGGGGAGCTCGGGCCTTAAAAATGGGCCCCTAATTTTTTTTTTGGGCCCAGGGGCCCTGAGGCCCAAGCCTCAGTGGCCTCTTTACAGGTCCGGCTCTGCATTCAGTTCACAAGAATCACGTTCTTCTTTTGACAAAAGATCAAACAAAAATGTATAGTCTACTTCCTCTTTGTTATTCTTTTTATCCAAACCATTCTCATTTTCAAGAGTAACATCCTTAGAGACATAGTTTTTAGGTTTTTAGAATGAAAACACTCGTAACCTTTTTTGTTTTCTCCATATCCAACAAAGACACATTCAATAGAGTTTGGTGACAACTTATCATTTTTACGAGAAAGATCAAAGCATTTGCAATAAAAAATCTGTAATCGCTTGAAATCTTGTGCCATGTTAAATAATTTTTTGAATGATGAAATATTTAGTAAAGATGATGAAGGCATTCTATTTATCAAATAAGTTAAAGTCAAAACGACTTTGGCCCAAAATTTTGTAGGAATATCATTAGAGATAAGTAGGGTTCAAGCGGTTTTTATGATATGTTATATTTTGTCTTCCAACCCCACCACTTTATAGTTGTGGTATTTATATCTTTTCGTAGATCCTTTTCTAATGCAACTTACTATGAAAGTACTTGTTGGAGTCTAAAGTCCCACTTAATTCTCACTAACAAATTAAAATATGCTCAAAACCCATATACAACAATGTTTTGTTCTCGGAATATGAAATTGTGTATGACAAGACAATGTTCTATTAGTTATAATCATTAAAACTCTAACAACAAAACACATGGGTTTTGAGCATATTTTAATTTGCTAATGCAAATTGGGTGAGATTTTTTACTCCAACAAGTACTTTTGTTATATGTTGCATGAGAAAAGAGTTTGCGAAAAGATACAAAAACCACGACTACAGAGTTTTGGGGTAGAAAGACAAAACTACCTATGAAATAAATACGTATGTTGATGCATAGATTGTGTCATATTCAACAAGATGGTGTGAAAGTGTGAATAATAAGATAAGATGTTCAATAGCTAGTACTCTCATGATGGCTACAATAAGATCTTGTCCACATAACATAAGAAAAATATGAGAGCTATACGAAGGCAGGGTATACAGACAAACCTACCCTTACCTGAAAAAATAACAAGACATTTATAATGTTATCTTCAACAAGATGGAATATGAAACTGTGGGTGACAAGATATGATGTTCATTTAGTTATTGTCTTTAAAACTTTAACTATATAATATTTGTGGGTTTTCACTAAACTTTAATAATCATTAGCGAACCTAGCGGGTCTCTCATCTCCAACAAGGACTATACGAGGGTTGGGGTAAAAAGACAAAACTACCCTTGAATTTGATTTTTATGTTGATGTATACATGGTGTTGTAGTCAACAAGAACAAGTTTGAAAATATAGAAGACACAATATGATATTAACCATCAAGAAAATTGGTGGTGTAGAAAGACAAACCTACCGTTATGGTGGTGGTCTAAAAAGACAAACCTATCATTACATGAAAAAATAACAAGTCATTCATAGTGCCATCTTCAACTATTACGACAATGAAGCTGTACATGATACTTCAAGTACAAGGTTTTGATAATGAACAAGTGAATCAACTGTATTTCAGCTAAGGCAATGACGAAAGATGACAAGAATTGAAGAATTCAATGAAGAATCTTTGAAGACTAGTGTGCAAATATAAAATTCATTAAATGTCTTAGAATCTTGTAAAAGCCTTACTTAGAGTGTATATTTGGATTGCATTTCACATAAAAAGTCTTTAGAAAAACTTTTCTAAAAGAACCCTTCATGAAAATTATTTTAAAAAACTTTTTACTTAATTTTTCATATTTATTAGTCCACCTTGCAAGCTCACATTCAGGACAACAAATGACAATAATGGATTTGTGGCGGTTCCAAACTATTGTAAGAATTTCTTGTTAATATATATATATATATATATATATATATATATATATATATTACTCTTTCATTTTAGAATATATTTTAGGTTTTTGCTTAAGGGCATTTTGGTTAATTGACCTAAATAGCCTTTGGGGCCTCCCAACGGCTAGATATTCTGGCCATTGGGAGCTCCCCAAGATTACTTTGGTCCCCTTTACTTCTTGGCTCTTGTATATATATGGGACTACTTGTCCTATTTCATATATGCATTTTACGTGCATTATTAATAAATCATTTACTTTTAATAGTTTGAGTGACTGACCCAAAGATATTACCTTTTAGGCGGAGTCCTCTATGAAAGGGCCTACAATAGTGAACTCCTTGCATGCTTGGATGAGGAGGAGATTCAAAAGGTTGAATTTCATGGTGGTCTCTGTGGAGGACACATTAGTCTTCAGATGATGGTCAAGAAAATCTTAAGGATAAGATACTATTAACCATGGACTACGATTGTTGCTCTCATGTGAAGAAGTGTAAGTAGTTAATATTTTAATTCATATGGACTCTTAGATCCAAATGGGAGGGGGGGGGGGAGGTCACATAGGACGTCCCTTATGAGGGTCCAATCCATGACCATTGGCTCCAATTAATGTTTAAAATTAGATCAAATCCAAAATAACACTTTAGATCCATATTGGATCCAAATATCGATTTTAGATCCAGAACTAAATTCTAAGATCTGAAACCACTCTAACTCGTTTAGACTTCATACTTTAGCTTTTTCAATTATTCTTGAAATATTCTTCATAACTTGAAACAAAAGTTTATAATTAATTGAAATCAATAATTCACAATTATAGTCATAGATGCATCAATAATTCATCATTTATTCATTTTATTATCATAGAAAAATCTTGGGTTTTACATCATCCACATAGATAGAACAAAGTCATGATTATAAATAAACAACGATGCATCTTCACGGGAGCCAACAAAACAAAGTTCTTGAAGAAAAATGCTTAAACGATGGAACCAGGCTCGCTGAGCTTGCTCGAGACCATAAAGAGCCTTGTGTAACTTGCATACATGATTTGGATAATGCGGATCTAAAAATCCTAGAGGTTGAACCGTATAGACATCCTCTGTCAGGCACCCATGGAGAAAAGCATTATAGACATCAAGTTGACGAATGTCCCAACCAAAGTGAACGACAATGGCAATGACCGTGTGGATGCTATTGAGCTTAACTACTGGGCTAAATGTCTCAAAATAATCAACCCCAGCTTTTTGCGTATATCTTTTGGCAACCAAGCAAGCTAAGCGAGCCTTGTACCTTTCAAGAGAGCCATCTACGCGGCGCTTGATTTTGAATATCCACTTGCACCCAACAACATTGTGACTAGGAGATGGAGGCTCTAGTGTCCATGTCCCATTTTTGTTATTAGAGCTTTAATTTTTTGGAGCATAACCTGATGCCAATGTGGGTCCTTGTGAGCTTGCAAAAAACAAGTGGGTTCACGATTACGATGAAGCTCAATAAGGAAAGTAGAATGTATGAGATACTTGGTAACACAAAAGGCGTTCAGTTTAAGGGAGCCGATTTGAGATCGAGTAGCCATGTGGTGAGTTTAAGGTGACGGAGGAATAGACACGGATTCTAGGGGATGAGACTCATAACTCATAGTAGGGGAACAAGTAGGGGCTGGCGGTATAGGAGAAGTGGGATGGGGAGACTCGGCTGGAGTAGGTGTGTCTACAAAGGCCTACATGGATCGGGTAGGGTGATTGGGAGAGGGTTGAGCAACCGAATGTTGGGGCATGCTAGGAAGAGAGAGAGTGGGAAGAAAGATAACCATAGGAATGCTTGGAGGCAAAGGCGACAAGTTAAGTGAGGAGGCTGGCATAAATGCTTCTTTAAACGGGAAGAATGATTCATCAACAGTCACATTTTTAGCAACCAAGGTCTTACCACTACGCTAGTCAAGACACACGTAACCTTTATGTTGGTCAAAAAGGAAACTAATTTTGAGTTTCACTGACATACCAACTGGTGCTAATAAGGAATAGTGTGAAACTTACTACCATTTCGGCCATTTCGGCATGCATTTCACAGCCTAGTTGTCATATTGTATGACTGCATAAAGATCGCTTGTTCCTGGAAATTTTGTATCAGTAAGTGGCATTATTTTCAAAATGGAACATTACTGGAACTGCCAGTGAGTGTAAAAAATGCATTTGTTAGAAACTATTTTCACATGATAGCTTTTTCTTGAGAAAAAACATTATATAGCCCAGAGCCACCCAGAACTTCCATATAAATTGGTCAAAAAGACTGTGACCAAAAAGCCTCACCCAAACAGTGTTAATGGCTTATTCTTTTCTAATGATCAAGAGATGAACCAGAATTTACAAACCCATATTTCAATCTCACATGGCTAAAATGCCTAGGGTTAGCTAACCACACCAAACAAGGATTCAGACAAAAATACAAAAAATATAATAAAGATAATGACACATACATACATACATACATACGTGGATACATACATGCATACATACACATATATACATATATATACAAACTCCACATGAGGCCATGATAAAAAGAAACGAGCATCTCATCTTCATGACCATGCAAAGGTGTCTGAGTGCCTTACTGAAGTTACCCTAGATGGCAAAGATTCCTTTTCATCTTCTATCACTCCATCCAAAGTGATTTTCTATGTCCAAAGACCGAGTAGGTGTTAATGTGCATTGTGGTAGATAATTCTATTTGTTTGGGATATCAAAATGCAGATGTTGACCCAGGTTAACTAGAAGGGCCCACTGTCTAGTTTGTCAGGATCATCGGGTTTCACAACAGTTTTAACACTTCTCATCCAATATTCACTCAAATTACTAACGCAATCATATTGGTCAACTCAAAATCAGTTTCAACATAAAAGAAAGATGGAAAACGTTTTAGACCAGTCTACATTCTCCAAATCCATTAGGCAGCAAACTCAGATTCAACAAAATGAATCAATAAAGATAAAGGAGAAAAGGAACCGACCTAAGGATCCATGGCAGGCAAATCCACACCCTTCTTCAAATTGATAAATAGCTGCCCATCATAAACCTCACGAAGGAACTGCCTGGTCAGATAAATATTTTGAAGGGTTAGAATCGACAAACAAGAAAGCATCCAAGACTATCTTAACAACTAAATGAATTTACAAAAGCGTGTCAACTTCACAGACAACACATACATCACTTAACCCAGAACTTCTTTGAAGAGAACATGCAAAATCTAAAACACAAAGAACCCTACAATTCACCAATGGAAACAACCTCGCTTGAGTACAAATCATTCCAAAAGAAGATCGAAACAATAGATCATGAATTTCCTACACGAATTCGACTACAATCAAGAAAGGCGTTTGGGGGTGCGTATGCTAAAAACAAATGGATCGGGAAAAAAGAAAATAACAAACGATCAAACCGTCTTACTCGGAGAGATACACCGTCTGGCACTCCGCTGCACCAATCTCACGCGTCCCCGCGTTCTCCTACCTCAACTTGGCACCAATCTCATGCGTCCCCGTGTCCTCCTGCCTCAACGAGCAAGAAACCACGCTGAGATCAAAACCATCGCACACTAGATCCACAAAAACCAAAACCGGAGTAAGAAAAAATGAAAATCGAAATAAAAAGGCAGGCAAACGCAGCTAAACTCATAAGCGGGCTCGTGTACGCTCAGAAGGCGAACCCAGAGAGAACGAAGAAGATGTTGAGATCAAACGGGACGCGATCGACCTCCCTCTCTGCACATTCCCAGGAATCCGCCGTCCGGTCGGGTTCCTTTCGCAAGAAGAAACACACCACGCAGCTCCGCAGCCTAGAATTCGCGTACAACGAAGGAGATCTAGAGACGAATCGCCTCGATTCGACGATCATCGCCGAGCTCTGAGCGTGGAGAGGGGAGCGGAAGGGAAGCAGAAGCCTCGCGGGAACGGAGACGAGAGTCGGCAGACGACGAAGGACGCAGACGGCGAGATTAGGGCTTCGAATGGACCAAGAATCTCAGATCGTCTCTGGTTCTCGAGGGGAAAGGGGGAGGACGACGATGCGCTCAGCGGGAGCTTCGAGAAACGTCGATGTTCTGGTTCTGGTTCTTGTTCTTGGATTAGAGAGTGAAAGAGCCAAGAGGTAACGCAACGAGTTTTAAATCTGGCTTGCGGATGGCGGTTGGCACTTGGCGGGAGTACTTGCTTAATAAAGGCTTTTAATTGGGCGGAATTTATAATTTTGTCATTATCAAGAAAACCCGTAATTGCGTATCGAGTACGCTTTAGGTGTAAACTCTGGTGCGGGTATGGATCGAATGAAATCGGTACTAATGTGGGTTGAAGAAAGCCTTTTTTAGGCCTGTCTCGGACGGATCCAATCAGATTTGGATCAGGACAGAAAATAATGGTGCTGAGCATAGTGACTAAACGCTTTTTTGGGTAAATATCGGCAGCCACTTTCTCGTGATAAAAATCAACTTTTCTTCCTTACATTTTTTGAAAAAAATGGTAATTTTTTTACTTAAAAATTAAAAGCGAGTTTTTTTTATTGCAAAGAATACCATATATGACAATTTTAGTTTATGGAGTTTTGATCATAAAATATTAGTCAGCCTCACAAATTTTTTATTGCAGAATTAGTAATTTAGTTTTTTCATGTCATTTCGTATTGTACAATTCTTTGGTTGTGCGGTCATTTACCTGAGGCGCAGGCGAGAAGAACTAAAAAATATTATGTGGCAATCAGAAATGACACATGTTAAAGCTATTAAAATAATATTAAAAAATAAAATTATGCATTCTTTTTATATTTATTACAAATAGCCAATTCAAGCCTTCAGCATATCGATTTTATGCGGATAAGAATACGCACTAGTACTGAACTCTTAACCCGTCCTGACCAATTGCTATTGAGCAACTATAAAAAAATATTTTAGCTATATAATGTTTGTGGGTTTTAACTAAGCTTTAACTATATAATGTTTGTGGGTTGAAATGCCTTGTATACATCAAAATACATATCCACGTGAGGGGTAGTTTTGCCTTTTTACACTGACTTTAGTGAAGTTTTTGTTGGAGATGATAGACCCGCTTAATTTGCTAATGATAATTCAAATTTGGTGAAAACCCAGAAACATCATTTAGTTAGAATTACAAGGATAATAAGTAATTGGACATCGTATCTTGTCACACATTTTCATATTCCATCTGGTTAAAGATGGCACTCTGAATGACTTGTTATTTTTTTAAGTAATGATAGGTATGTCTTTTACACCACCACCATAAGGGTAGGATTATCTTTCTACACCACCAATGTTCTTGTTGCTTAATATTATATTGTGTCATCCACATTTTCAAACTTGTTTTTGTTAACCACAACACCATTTATACATCAACTTAGAAATCATGTTCAAGGATCGTCTTGTCTTTTTACCCCGACCATCGTATAGTTCTTGTTGGAGATGAGAGACCCGCTAAGTTTACTAATGATAATTAAAGCTTAGTTAAAACCCACAAACATTATATAGTTAAAGTTTTAAGGACAATAATTAAATGAACATCGCATCTTGTCACTCACAGTTTCATATTCCATCTTGTTGAAGATGGCATTATGAATGTCTTGTGGTTTTTTCACGTAAGGGTAGGTTTGTCGTTCTACGCCAACATCGTGCAACTCTAATTTTTCTTCTTTTATATAAACAAGTTGTTATTGTAGCCATCGGGAGAGTACTAGTTGTTGAACATCTTATCTTGTGATTCATAGTTCCACACCATCTTGTTGAACACAACACCATCTATGCATCAACATACATATTTATTTCACCGGTAGTTTTGTCTTCCTACCCTAAAAATATGTAATCGTGCTATTTATATCTTTTTACACAACCATTTATCGTGCAACTTATAATAAAAGTACTTGTTGGAGTCGAACGTCACACTCAATTCGCATTACCAAATTAAATGTGCTCAAATCCCACATGGGTTATGTTGTTAGAGTTTCATTACTTATGACTAACAGAACATTGTGTATTGTCACACACAATTTCACATTCCGTCAACAGAACATCATATCGTGTCACACACAATTTCAAATTTTGTCTGATTCAAGATCACATCATGAATACCCTATCATTGTTTTCTCACATAGGGTTATGTTAGTCTTTCTACCCCGCCTTCGTGTAGCCACCTCATTTCTCTCATTTCGCTCGGTCAATCGCCAACCACAACCATCAGCAAAATACATGTTCTCAAACATCATCTCCTATCATTCACACTTTTACAATTTCTATTGTTGAATATGGCGTCCTGTAAACCAACATTCCTTTTCAGTTTCTGGATAGTTTTGTGTTTTTACCCCTTCGATGTGTAGACTTGATATTTATTAATTTTTGCATGTTTTTAGCATATTAGACATCAATAAAACTACGTATTGAAAATGATCCCATCAAAATTAAAGTACGGTGAATACCCACGTGAGTTATGTTGTTAGAGTTTCCTTAATTATAACTAACGGAACATTATGCCTTGTCACGCACAATTTCACATTCAGTCAACAAAACATCATGTCTTGTCACACACAATTTTACTTTCTGTCTTGCTAAAGATGACATCATCAATACCCTATCATTGTTTTCTCACATAGAGGTATGTTTGTCTTTCTACCCCACCTTCGTGTAGCCACCTTATTTTTCTCATTTCACCTAGTCAATCACCAACAGGAGCCATCACCAAAATACGTGTTCTCGAACATCATCTCCTATCATTCACACTTTCACGCTTTATCTTGTTGAACATAGTGTCACATAACATCATCATCCTTTTTCAGTTTGGGGGTGTTTTTGTGTTTTTACCCCACTGATGTGTACACTTGTTATTTATCACTTTTTGCATGTATTTTCACATACTTGCCATCAATAAAAGTACTCATTGTAAACGATCGCATCAAAATTAAAGTATGGTGAATACACACATGCATTATATTGTTAGATTTTAAGTTATATGTAACTGAACATCATACCTTGTCAATGACACTTCCACAATTCATCTTATTGTACATGGGATTATGAATGTCTTTCCTAATGTTTTGTCATACAAGAATAGGTTTGCCTTTTTACACTGTCATCGTATACTTTTCCAATTTTTCTCATTTAATCTAAGCAATCTCTAACAATATTCATCACCAACGTATGTGTTGCTTAACAGCATATCGTGTCATCCATATTTTCAAACTTGTTTTTGTTGACCACAATGCCTTATATACATTGAAATAGATATCTACTTGAGTGGTAGTTTTGTCTTTTTACCCTCACCATCGTGAAGTCCTTGTTGGAGATGATAGACCCGCTTAGTTCGCTAATGACAATTAAAATTTGGTGAAAACCCACAAACATTGTTTGGTTAAAGTTACAAGAATAATAAGTAATTGAACACTACAAGAAAAACTCCAAATAGCGACGGATATTGGCGATAGATTTTTTCGGTCGCCCATTAGCGACGGCTTAGCGAGAGCAAAATATTTGTCGCTACCATTCAAATTATTTATGAAATTAGCAACGAAAATTAGTCTGACGCTAATCTGTCGCTACCTAACGACGGATTAGAGACGTACCAATTTTGTCGCTACTCCATCCCACAGTTGCGACGGAATAGGCGATGCATTTTGCTATCGCTAATCCGTCGCTAAATTTTCCATAAATCCCTAATTCGAGTCACTTTTCCATTTCTTTTCTCTGTTGTCGGCCATCGAGCTCTCATCGGTCGCCCTCCCGTCGACCTACCGTCGGTTGCCCGCCTCCCCACGACCTCTCGTTGACCGCCTGCCGCCCCACGACCTCTCATCGACCACCCGCCACCCCGCATCCTCCCATCGCCCACCCGTCGGTCGTCGTCCTCTCGTCCGACAACCGGAGGTGACCCCGCACCCCTCTTCTTCACCTTCCTCTTGGTCCCACCCCTCTCACTCTCTTTTGAGTTTTCGGAAGGCCGGCAACCTGAAACAGTGCCCTCCCCTCTCTCAGTTTCGTTGTCGGGAGGTCGGTGGCCCCCTACCGCGTCTCTCGCCCCCTCACTCTCTTTCGGGATGTCGGAGGGTCGGCAACCCCTGCCATTCCCTCCCCTCTCTCTGTTTCGATTTGCCGGAGGGTGGGTTATTCAAAACAGTGCCCTCCTCTCTCTGTTTCATTGCCGGGAGGCCGACACGAGGCTGGTGGCCCCCTGCCGCGTCTCTCGCCCCCTCACTCTCTTTCGGGTTGCCAGAGGGTTGGCAACCCCTGTCGTGCCCTCCCCCTCTCTCTTTTTCGTTGCGAGGAGGTTGGTGGCCCCCTACCGCGCCTCTCACCCCCCTTACTCTCTTTCGGCTTGCCGGAGGGCCGACAACTCCTGTTGTGCCCTCCATGCTCTTTGTTTCGTTGTCGGGGTCCGGCAAGAGGCCGGTGGACCCCTACCGCGTCTCTTGCCCCCCTCACTCTGTTTCGAGTTGCTGGAGGGCCAGCAACCCCTATCGTGCCCTCCCCTCTCTTTATTTCGTTGCCGAGAGGCCGGTAGGAGGTCGGTGGCCCCCTACCGTGTCTCTCGCCCCCTCACTCTCTTTCAGGTTGTCGGACCCCTGTCGTGCCCTCCCCTCTCTTTGTTTCGGGTTGTCGGAGGCCCGAAAATCCGAAACAGTTCCCTCCCTTTTCTCTGTTTCGTTGCCAGGAGGCCGGCAGGTGGTCGGTGCCCCCCCTGCCATGTCTCTCTCCCCCTCTCTCTCTTTCGGGTTTTGGGTGGCCGACAGGAGGCCGCTCGACCCCCTCTTTTTTTTTTGCAAGGGAGGGGCCGAGCCCCCTCCCTGTTAATTTTTTTTGCCAGAGAGGGGTCGAACCTCCTCCCTGTATTGTTTTGTATATATATTTTTTGCAAGTACGTTGCTGAGCAAATTGCGCGATGCTTATTGCTAATGTTATTTAATTTTTTGGATGCAACACTTTTCTGTTCATACACTCACTTAGTTGTTGATATCTAGGATTGTTTTGATGGAGTTTGGAGATCATACTGAGCATGATTTTAATGTATGTAAATAGAAGTGTTCTTATTTTTTTAGTACAGATTTCATGCTAGGCATGATAGTAGTTAGCGGGATATTAGAGTGTGATTGCTGCAGGTACATGTTTGACTTTTTTTTATATAAATGATTTGAATATATTGCAATGTTTGATGTGATTGTATTCATGCTTGCATATAGTTACTTTTAATTTGATTATGACTTTCATGTGAAATTGTATAATGAAAGCATGCTTCAAATGAATGTATCGTGTTATGAATAGTTTGCACATGAAAATATTAAGTTATCAATGCATGCATCATAGTTCTTGTGATTGTATGACATTATATATATTTATATTATATATATATATGTGTGTGTAATATATATCAAATATATAACATGCATCATATATTGCGTGGTAAATTTGAAATTTTCTTCATCATAGCATTCTGATGCTTCTCTTTTAATTGGTTAGGATATTATTCATAACATCATACGATAAAACCTTTCAGTCGACTGTTGTTAAATTTTTTTCTAAAAACAAACATTCTATCTGGTCGACTGATAAAACCTTCAGTCGACTGCTGCTAAATTTTCTAGAAAATAGACATTATGTCCGATCGACTAAGAGTCGATTAGTCCATTAATTCAGAAAGTTAACGTTTTAGCTTAGAAAAATTTGGCGCGAAAAAGTTGGTCAACTGGTGAGTCTGTTGGTCGACTAATAAATATGAAAAATTAAGTAAAAAGTTTTTTAAAATAATTTTCATGAAGGGTTCTTTTAGAAAAGTTTTTCTAAAGACTTTTTATGTGAAATGCAATCCAAATATACACTCTAAGTAAGGCTCTTACAAGATTCTAAGACATTTAATGAATTTTATATTTGCACACTAGTCTTCAAAGATTCTTCATTGAATTCTTCAATTCTTGTCATCTTTCGTCATTGCCTTAGCTGAAATACAGTTGATTCACTTGTTCATTATCAAAACCTTGTACTTGAAGTATCATGTACAACTTCATTGTCGTAATAGTTGAAGATGGCACTATGAATGACTTGTTATTTTTTCATGTAATGATAGGTTTGTCTTTTTAGACCACCACCAAAATCTGACGTACTTTATGTTTCTTGAGTCTTCAAAACTCTTATTGAAAATCTCATTGGTTGATCCATCAAGTTACTTCAAAGCGACTGGGGTGGTATTCAATGTTTGTGTACTTACGATCATGACCATCGTATTTCATGTCCTCACACACATGAGCAGAATGGGTCAGCTAAACGCAAACATAGGCATATTGTAGAAATTGGATTAACCCTTCTTGCTCAATCCGTAGTTCCTCTACAATTTTGGGACTATGCCTTCATTTCAGCTGCATATTTGATAAATCGCCTTACTTCGCCTGTCATAAATATGAAATCACGTTATTTTTTACTTTTTAATTGTGCCCCAGAGTACACATTTCTCAAAGTTTTTGAGTGTGCCGGTTACTCATGCTTGCACCCTTATAACCAACATAAACTTGATTTTCGTAGTACTCGGTGTGTCTTTCTTGGCTATAGCAACCAACATAAAGGTTACGTGTGTCTTGACTAGCGTAGTGGTAAGACCTTGGTTGCTAAAAATGTGACTGTTGATGAATCATTCTTCCCGTTTAAAGAAGCATTTATGCCAGCCTCCTCACTTAACTTGTCGCCTTTGCCTCCAAGCATTCCTATGGTTATCTTTCTTCCCACTCTCTCTCTTCCTAGCATGCCCCAACATTCGGTTGCTCAACCCTCTCCCAATCACCCTACCCGATCCATGTAGGCCTTTGTAGACACACCTACTCCAGCCGAGTCTCCCCATCCCACTTCTCCTATACCGCCAGCCCCTACTTGTTCCCCTACTATGAGTTATGAGTCTCATCCCCTAGAATCCGTGTCTATTCCTCCGTCACCTTAAACTCACCACATGGCTACTCGATCTCAAATCGGCTCCCTTAAACTGAACGCCTTTTGTGTTACCAAGTATCTCATACATTCTACTTTCCTTATTGAGCTTCATCGTAATCGTGAACCCACTTGTTTTTTGCAAGCTCACAAGGACCCACATTGGCATCAGGTTATGCTCCAAAAAATTAAAGCTCTAATAACAAAAATGGGACATGGACACTAGAGCCTCCATCTCCTAGTCACAATGTTGTTGGGTGCAAGTGGATATTCAAAATCAAGCGCCGCGTAGATGGCTCTCTTGAAAGGTACAAGGCTCGCTTAGCTTGCTTGGTTGCCAAAAGATATACGCAAAAAGCTGGGGTTGATTATTTTGAGACATTTAGCCCAGTAGTTAAGCTCAATAGCATCCACACGGTCATTGCCATTGTCGTTCACTTTGGTTGGGACATTCGTCAACTTGATGTCTATAATGCTTTTCTCCATGGGTGCCTGACAGAGGATGTCTATACGGTTCAACCTCTAGGATTTTTAGATCCGCATTATCCAAATCATGTATGCAAGTTACACAAGGCTCTTTATGGTCTCGAGCAAGCTCAGCGAGCCTGGTTCCATCGTTTAAGCATTTTTCTTCAAGAACTTTGTTTTGTTGGCTCCCGTGAAGATGCATCGTTGTTTATTTATAATCATGACTTTGTTCTATCTATGTGGATGATGTAAAACCCAAGATTTTTCTATGATAATAAAATGAATAAATGATGAATTATTGATGCATCTATGACTATAATTGTGAATTATTGATTTCAATTAATTATAAACTTTTGTTTCAAGTTATGAAGAATATTTCAAGAATAATTGAAAAAGCTAAAGTATGAAGTCTAAACGAGTTAGAGTGGTTTCAGATCTTAGAATTTAGTTCTGGATCTAAAATCGATATTTGGATCCAATATGGATCTAAAGTGTTATTTTGGATTTGATCTAATTTTAAACATTAATTGGAGCCAATGGTCATGGATTGGACCCTCATAAGAGACGTCCTATGTGACCTCCCCCCCCCCCTCCCATTTGGATCTAAGAGTCCATATGAATTAAAATATTAACTACTTACACTTCTTCACATGAGAGCAACAATCGTAGTCCATGGTTAATAGTATCTTATCCTTAAGATTTTCTTGACCATCATCTGAAGACTAATGTGTCCACAGAGACCACCATGAAATTCAACCTTTTGAATCTCCTCCTCATCCAAGCATGCAAGGAGTTCACTATTGTAGGCCCTTTCATAGAGGACTCCGCCTAAAAGGTAATATCTTTGGGTCAGTCACTCAAACTATTAAAAGTAAATGATTTATTAATAATGCACGTAAAATGCATATATGAAATAGGACAAGTAGTCCCATATATATACAAGAGCCAAGAAGTAAAGGGGACCAAAGTAATCTTGGGGAGCTCCCAATGGCCAGAATATCTAGCCGTTGGGAGGCCCCAAAGGCTATTTAGGTCAATTAACCAAAATGCCCTTAAGCAAAAACCTAAAATATATTCTAAAATGAAAGAGTAATATATATATATATATATATATATTAACAAGAAATTCTTACAATAGTTTGGAACCGCCACAAATCCATTATTGTCATTTGTTGTCCTGAATGTGAGCTTGCAAGGTGGACTAATAAATATGAAAAATTAAGTAAAAAGTTTTTTAAAATAATTTTCATGAAGGGTTCTTTTAGAAAAGTTTTTGTAAAGACTTTTTATGTGAAATGCAATCCAAATATACACTCTAAGTAAGGCTCTTACAAGATTCTAAGACATTTAATGAATTTTATATTTGCACACTAGTCTTCAAAGATTCTTCATTGAATTCTTCAATTCTTGTCATCTTTCGTCATTGCCTTAGCTGAAATACAGTTGATTCACTTGTTCATTATCAAAACCTTGTACTTGAAGTATCATGTACAACTTCATTGTCGTAATAGTTGAAGATGGCACTATGAATGACTTGTTATTTTTTCATGTAATGATAGGTTTGTCTTTTTAGACCACCACCATAACGGTAGGTTTGTCTTTCTACACCACCAATTTTCTTGATGGTTAATATCATATTGTGTCTTCTATATTTTCAAACTTGTTCTTGTTGACTACAACACCATGTATACATCAACATAAAAATCAAATTCAAGGGTAGTTTTGTCTTTTTACCCCAACCCTCGTATAGTCCTTGTTGGAGATGAGAGACCCGCTAGGTTCGCTAATGATTATTAAAGTTTAGTGAAAACCCACAAATATTATATAGTTAAAGTTTTAAAGACAATAACTAAATGAACATCATATCTTGTCACCCACAGTTTCATATTCCATCTTGTTGAAGATAACATTATAAATGTCTTGTTATTTTTTCAGGTAAGGGTAGGTTTGTCTGTATACCCTGCCTTCGTATAGCTCTCATATTTTTCTTATGTTATGTGGACAAGATCTTATTGTAGCCATCATGAGAGTACTAGCTATTGAACATCTTATCTTATTATTCACACTTTCACACCATCTTGTTGAATATGACACAATCTATGCATCAACATACGTATTTATTTCATAGGTAGTTTTGTCTTTCTACCCCAAAACTCTGTAGTCGTGGTTTTTGTATCTTTTCGCAAACTCTTTTCTCATGCAACATATAACAAAAGTACTTGTTGGAGTAAAAAATCTCACCCAATTTGCATTAGCAAATTAAAATATGCTCAAAACCCATGTGTTTTGTTGTTAGAGTTTTAATGATTATAACTAATAGAACATTGTCTTGTCATACACAATTTCATATTCCGAGAACAAAACATTGTTGTATATGGGTTTTGAGCATATTTTAATTTGTTAGTGAGAATTAAGTGGGACTTTAGACTCCAACAAGTACTTTCATAGTAAGTTGCATTAGAAAAGGATCTACGAAAAGATATAAATACCACAACTATAAAGTGGTGGGGTTGGAAGACAAAACTACCGCTGAAATAGAGATGTATGTTGATGCATACACTGTGTCGTGTTCAACAAGATCGTGCAAAAGTATGAATTATAACGCGTGTGGGTGTTTCCTATACTTTAATTTTGATGTGATCTTCAACAATTGGGTATTCATGAGGTCTTCTTCAACAAGAAAAACAAACGTACCCTTATGTCAGAAAATAATGATAGGGTATTCATGATGTAAACTTCAACAAGACGAAATGTTAAATTGTGTGTGAAAAGACACGATGTTCTGTTGACGAAATATGAAATTGTGTGTTACAAGACATAATGTTCTGTCAATTATAATCAATGAAACTATAAGAACATAACTCATGTGGGTTTTGAACATACATTAATCTGGTAGTGCGAATTGAGTAGGGCTTTCAACTTCAACAAGTACTTTTATGATAAGTAACATAAGAAAAAGGTCCACGGAAAGATATAAATACCACGACTACATAGTGGAGGGGTTGGAAGATAAAACTATCCCTAAACGAGTGTGAAGTACATTTGTTATGGATTTTTTTTATAGATTAACCAAATCAAATAAAATTAATGTCAAAGTTACACGGCGAAAGGGTAAAATGATAAACTTATCCTTGTATGAAAAAGCAATTATATAAATTCAAAGTCATATATACATCAACATAAACATCTACTTCAGGGGTAGTTTTCTCTTTTTACCCACACCATCATGAAGTCCTTGTTGGAGACGATAAACCCGCTTAGTTCGCTAATGATAATTAAAGTTTGGTGAAAATACACAAACATCGTATAGTTATAGTTATAAGGATAATAAGTAACTGAGCATCGTATCTTGTCACTCACACTTTCATATTTCATCATGTTGAAGGTGGCACTATGAATGACTTCTTATTGTTTTCTCATCCTATCTTGTCACTCACACTTGCAAAAAAACACAAAAATCATGTTTTAGACCTTTACTGGTGCACTAAAAATGTACTCGTAAAGGGTCTGGCACCTTTACTGGCGCTTTGAATACGGTAAAGACTTTTTTCAGAAATGTGCTCGGCTTTTAGTAGAGAATTAAAAGCGTCAGTAAGGGTCCCAGTCCCTTTATTGGCACTCTTAGTGCTACAATAAAGGTTAAAAATGTGATTTTTTCATTTTTTGCATGCTGACCATCCATCAACATGCACGATGGATGGTCAATGCGCTTTAGCTTGGATTTAACACTAATATGGTTTAACAGAGACCCAATATACTCTCTCTCTATATATATATAGAGAGAAAGGTGGTAGCTGCTAGCCACTTTTCTAGCTAACCACAAGCTAACCAGGTTTTTTGAAGGATTTTTTTCATGTTTTTGACATGGTCAATTTATTGTTAAATTTCATGTTGGATCATGTTCTTTAGATAAAAAATATGATTTTTTATGCCTTAAATATTTATGAAAATATTAAACTGACAATTTTAAACCTTTTCAAAACCTACCTGCATATCAAAATTGGATGCTGCAAGAGTTATTCTTATAAAAGCAAGTGTTATGGTTGGATTTAAGGAAAACATGAAAAAAACCTTCCAAAAAGCCTGGTTAGCTGGTGGTTAGCTTCTATTACCTTCTCTCTCTTTATATATATATATATAGTTAATTGTTGCCTCCTACAGCGCGTGGCTACACTTTGTTTCTGCATTGTTATTGTTTTTATCCTCCTCATCTTTATTCCTTATCTATATGACGTCTGCAGCTATAGGAATCTCAACCTTTCCTGGATGCCTACTTTGACTTTCAGAAGACACATCAGCGGTAATATAGTTAAGGTAGTAATGTAATAAAAAGTTAAATAGGTGATGATGATCTATTCTTATTTGTTTGGTTCAGCACAGTGATGACCATTCAAGAAAATATAGCCATAAAGAGTGACCCATGTTTTTCCCTTGATTGACGATTGACGTCCTGCTTTCAATTCTTATTCTTACCCTTGGAATGGCATTATACATTTTCAATGTTGTTGCTCCAAGGCCTTTGTAGAATTAGCTGCTATATACAGAAGTCCGAGTTTGGTGGCTGGAGGAGCTTTCCTCCAAGATCAAAAGCAAAACTCATTGTTAGAGCAGTACAAGAGAATGGGGGTCGTCTGCGGTTGGTTGATATCATCCGCTTTATCCCCGAGCTCTCTAGGAACTACTTCAGAAGCCGTCCCCGCAGGGCACTCTTTGGTGGCATCTCATTGCTAGGTGGCTTTTATGCTGCACAGACCATTTCTTTGTCTTTTGGTGGTTTAGTAGTTAATGATGTAATTGCTTCAGTAATCTGTGTCAGCCTAACAGAGTACGTGACTAAATTCTATTACAGCAGAACCAAACTCAACTTCCCAGTGGCTCTTCTCAACATCTTCAAAATGGGCTTTTCATCGATGCATTCAAGCTAGCCAGCTGAGTATATGTGGTCTTGTTCTGTCTCCAGTGGCTATTATCAGCAATTTCAAAATAGGTTTTTATGATGGCCTTTTCATTGATGGTTTCCAGCTTGCTGGCTGAATATTTGTGTAGAAATGACTCCACTTTGTAAATGGGTTGATTATCCATTCACCATTTTTCCAAGGATAATGATGTCTACTTTGAATTTTAACCTTATCTTTGGTATATGAAGGATCGCAAGACGAGAATGCTAGTGGCTCAGGGAACAAGTAACAATGGACTTTATAAAAATCAAATGTTTGCAGTCGAATCTAGACAATAAAGAGGTGAATGTTGGAGAATGCACCAGCATAGATCATCCAGCCATGCGAGTAGTACTTCATCTCGTCAAGAAGTGCGGTCTTCCTTTTAGTGATGGTTCTAGAAGTAGTGTTTGTGAAGCGTATCAACAAGTCAAAAGTCACACTTTGCCATTTGACTATTTTTCTTATAAAGTGTTTGGACCTCTTGAATGTGTGGGGGACCAGACCCGATTACTTCTTCTAGAGGTTTTAGGTACTATGTGCACTTTGTTGTTACTTATTCCAGATTTACATGAATTTGTATTATAAAAAAAATCTGACGTACTTTATGTTTCTTGAGTCTTCAAAACTCTTATTGAAAATCTCATTGGTTGATCCATCAAGTTACTTCAAAGCGACTGGGGTGGTATTCAATGTTTGTGTACTTACGATCATGACCATCGTATTTCATGTCCTCACACACATGAGCAGAATGGGTCAGCTAAACGCAAACATAGGCATATTGTAGAAATTGGATTAACCCTTCTTGCTCAATCCGTAGTTCCTCTACAATTTTGGGACTATGCCTTCATTTCAGCTGCATATTTGATAAATCGCCTTACTTCGCCTGTCATAAATATGAAATCACGTTATTTTTTACTTTTTAATTGTGCCCCAGAGTACACATTTCTCAAAGTTTTTGAGTGTGCCGGTTACTCATGCTTGCACCCTTATAACCAACATAAACTTGATTTTCGTAGTACTCGGTGTGTCTTTCTTCTCTACCTAGTGTTTAACACATCATTGTCTAACTTCATTTTATTACACTATTATGAGTGCCTTTATCAAATGTTCTATTTATCTATACTAAGAATGATATTTATTGGATTGAATGTGATATCATGGTCAGCAAAACTGCTATCAGCTGAAGGGTCGTTACCATTCTCATGGTATTATCTGTTATAATAGTGTCTGGTGCATGTCCATTTGGCAAGCCTGATTGAGAAAGCAAATCAAAGTGCCTTTTATCTGGTAGCTTTACGTGCAAGAGTGTGTAGCCTTAAGGCTTGATCAGTCTGAATTGGCTCTGTGCTTGACCTGCTCTAAACCAGGTTATACGTTATCATTTTGATTGCATGGTTAGTGGTTGCTGAGTTGGCTGATTATGTCTGAGATGCCAGTCATTATGTGCAGAGAATATTTTTCTGCCTGCTATGAGAATACACATGCTTGGGCATTTCCAAGAAACTGAAGTTGTATGAGCGTGTAAAATACGCAGCTCATGACAGTTAAGTTCACTTCTTTGTTAAAAAGAAGGTGCTTTTTCCTGATTTATATGTTGTGCATTTTATCAAGGATTGGTTGCTGCCAAAGTATCAAATTTCAAATATAATGAAAGTTGATCTTATGCACAGAGCAAAACATACATAACACCACATACCATGCACATACGCCCGCTACAACTCATGCTCCAGGGTCATGCAGGTCATCTTTAGTTGCCCTTGACTATCTGCACAGTACCCCAATTCCAATTCTAGTAAAGCATGTGCATGATGTAGGAAGTTTTTGTTAGTCAGAGGCAGGGATTTGTGTAGATTGGATATTTTCAAGCCCCATATGAGGACTACTTGGAGTAGAAGAATATTATGTAGTTGTTTTTAACGATAGGTATCTATTGATCAAATATTTTCTAGCCCGATATAAAGACAATTTGGAGTAGAAGAATATCATATCATTACAGTTAATGATTGTTATGGGTCGGAAGTGATGGAGGCAAGGCGGATGGTTAAACTGCAATTCTTAGTTTTCTAAAGAAGATTATTGGAAATGTTAGCAATACAATTTATTACACTGAATCTAAAAGGGCTGCAATTTGATTTTGACTGATGTTTAGTCATTGTTTAGTATTTCTAAGAATACTAATTGTGTTTTCTTTGCCCCTCATCCAACAAGTACTTTTATAAGTAGTACACCTATACAATTATGGGGTAAAAAAAGAAAACTAGCCATGAGAAACAAAACTATGTCGGTGTGTACACTGTGTTGTGTTCAATTAGAACATGCGCAAAGGTGTGAATGACACAATATGATGTTCAACAACAACTATGTTGGTGATAGCCATTTTTAAAGATTTATCGTACAAAATGAGAAAAATATCCCATGTGGGTATTAACCATACCTTAATTTTGATGCGATCATTTTCAACGAGTACTCTTATTGATGGCTAGTATGCGAAAAAACATGCGAAAAGTAATAAATAGCAAGTCTACACATCTGTGTGGTAAAAACACAAAACTACCCCCGAACTGAAAAATGATGCTGATGTTTATTTGATGCTCAAGTAGTTATTGTCTTTAACACTTTATCTATATAATGTTTGTGGGTTTTCACTAAACTTTAATTATCATTAGCGAACTTAGCGGGTCTCTTGTACACAAGCACTATACGACAAAACTACTACTGAATTTGATTTATATGTTGATGTATACATGGTGTTGTGGTCAATAAGAACAAGTTTGAAATGTGGATGACATGATATAATGTTATGCTACAATTCCGTGGTTGATGGATATTGTTAGAGTTCGACATTATGAAATGAGAGAAATTAGAAAGCTACACGGCAGGGTAAGAAGACAAACCTATCCCGGTATGACAAGTACTTTTAACAAGGCAACAATTATTGGGTGACGCCATGTTCAACAAGATTAAGCGTAAAAGTGTGAATGATGAGAATTGATGTTCGAGAACAAATATTTTGCTGATGGCTGTTGTTCGTGATTGACTGCGCGAAACGAGAGAAATAAGGTATCTACATGAAGGCGGGGTAGTAAGACAAACGTAGCCCTGTGTCAGAAAACAATGATAGGGTATTCATGATGTCATCTTCAACAAGACAAAATGTGAAATTGTGTGACAAGACCATGGTTGTCAGTTGAGGAAGCGGGAGCGGGAAGCGAGGCACTTTCAAAATTTTAGGAAGCGGGGAAGCGTGGGACCACTTAGGACTGATTCGGGAAGCGTCTCAGAAGCGACCTAGGAAGCGTCTCGGAAGCGACCTAGGAAGCATCTCGGAAGCGACCTAGGAAGCGTCTCGGAAGCGACCTAGGAAGAGTCTCGGAAGCGAGGGGGAAGCAAAAAAAATAAAAATAAAAAATACAAAAAAATTGAAAAAAAAAACGGAGGAAGCGAGGGGAAGCGTGATGGGAAGTGTGCTTCCCATTAAAGGGAAGCGTGTCCCCCCATTAAAGGGAAACACGTCCCCCATTAAAGGGAAGTGCGCTTCCCAAAAAAGGGGGACGCTTCCCCCCACGCTTCGGAAGCGCGACGTTTCGCGCTTCCGAAGCGCGCTTCGGGGAAGCACGCTTCCCCTTTTAGCTAGGCGCTTCCGGTAACCCTGGACAAGACACAATGTTCTGTTGACGGAATGTGAAATTGTGTATGACAAGACAATGTTTTGGTAGTTATAATCAATGAAACTCTAACAACATAATACGTGGGTTTTGAGGATATTTTAATTTGGTAATGCAAATTGAGTTTTGATTTTCGACTCCATCAAATACTTTTATTATAAGTTGCATGAGAAAAGGGTCTGCCAAAAAATATAAATACAATGACTACAAAGTTTTGGGGTAGGAAGACAAAACTACCCGTGAAATAAATATGTATTTTGATGCATAGATGGTGCCGGGTTCAAAAAGATGGTGTGGAAGTGTAAATCACAAGATAAGATGTTTAACAGCTAGTACTCTCGTGATAGCTACAATAACAACTTGTACGTATGAAATAAGAAAAATAGGATAGCTACACGATGGCTAGGTAGAAAGACAAACATACCCATTCGTGAGAAAACAACAAGACATTCTTATTGCCATCTTCAACAAGATGAAATATGAAACCGAGTGGCTAGCTACGATGTTTATTTAATTATTGTCCTAAAAACTTTAACTATATAATATTTGTGGATTTTCACTAAACTATAATTATTATTAGTGAACCTAGTGGGTCTCTCGTCTCCAATAAGGAATATACGATTGTGGGGGTAAAAAGACAACACTACCTCTGAATTTGATTTCTATGTCGATGTATACATGATGTTGTGGTCAACAAGAACATGTTTGAAAATGTGGATGACACAATATGATATTAACCAACAAGAACATTGGTGGTGTAGAAAGACAAACCTACCCTTATGGTCGTGGTGTAAAAAGACTAACCCATCGTTACATGAAAAAATAACAAGTCCTTCTTAGTGCTGTCTTCAACAAGATGAAATATGAAAATGTGTTGCAAGATACGATGTTCAATTACTTATTATCCTTGTAACTCCAACTAAACGATGTTTGTGGGTTTTCACCAAATTTTAATTATCATTAGCGAACTAAGCGGGTCTATTGTCTCCAACAAGGACTTCACGATAGTGAAGGTAAAAAGACAAAAGTAACCCTCAAGTAGATATCTATTTCGATGTATATAACGCATTATGGTCAACAAGAACAAGTTTGAAAATGTGGATGACACGATGTGATGTTAAGCAAGACGTATGTTGGTGATGAATATTGTTAGAGATTGATTAGATGAAATGAGAGAATTTGAAAAAGCATACGGTGGCAGGGTAAAAAGACAAACCTATCCCTGTATGACATAACAATAAGAAAGTTATTCATAATTCCATGTACAACAAGATGAAATGTGGAAGTGTCATTAACCAGGTATGATGTTCAGTTACCAATAACTTGAAACTCTAACAATATAACACATGTGGGTATTCACCATACTTTAATTTTGTTGCGATCGTTTCTAACCAGTACTTTTGTTGATGGTTAGTTTGCGAAAAAATATGCGAAAAGTAATAAGTCTACATATCGGTGAGGTAAAAACCCAAAACCACCCTCGAACCTAAAAAGGATATTGATGTTTACATGACCCCATGTTCAACAATATAAAGCGTAAAAGTGTGAATGATAGGAGATGATGTTTGAGAACAAGTATTTTGGTGATTGCTGCTGTTGGTGATTGACCAGTTGTAATGAGAAAAATAAGGTGGCTACACGAAGACGGGGTAGAAAGACAAACATACCCCTATGTGAGAAAACAATTGTAGGGTATTCTTGATGTCATTTCAGCAAGGCGGAATGTGAAAGAGTGTGTGATAAGACACACTGTTATGTTGATTTAATGTGAAATTGTGTGACGAGACACAATGTTTTTTTAGTTATAATCAATGAAATGCTAACAAGATAACCCATGTGGGTATTCACCATACTTTAATTTTGATGCGATTGTTTCCAACGAGTACTTTTATTGATGTCTAGTATGTGAAAAACATGCAAAAAGTAATAGATGGCAAGTCCACACATCCGTGATTAAAACAGAAAACTAACCCAGAACAGAAAAATGATGCTGGTTTACATGACGCCATGTTCAACAAGGTAAAGCTTAAAAGTGTGAATGATAGAAGATGATATTCGAGAATAAGCATTTCGGTGATGGCTGCTGATGGTGATTGATCAGGCAGAATGAGAGAAATAAGGTGGCTACATGATGCCGGGGTAGAAAGACAAGCGTAACCCTTACATGAGAAAACAACAAGACATTCATAATGCCATCTTCAACAAGATGGATTATCAAACTGTGAGTGACAAGATACGATGTTCATTTAGGTATTGTCTTTGAAACTTTAACGATATAATGTTTGTAAGTTTTAACTAAACTTTAATTATCATTAGCGAACCTAGTTGATGTCTCGTCTTCGACAAGGACTATACGATGGTCTGGGTAAAAAGACAAAACTACCCCTGAATATGATTTCTATGACGATGTGTCAATGCTATTGTGGTCAACAAGAACAAGTTTGAAAATGTTGATGACACAATATAATATTAACCAACAAGAACATTGGTCGTGTAGAAAGACAATCCTACCCTTATGGTGGTGGTGTAAAAGACAAACCTATCATCACTTGAAAAAATAACAAGTTATTCATAGTGCCATCTTCAACCAGATGAAATATGAAAATATGTGACAAGATACGATGTTCAATTACTTATTATCCTTATAAATCTAACTAAACGATGTTTGTGGGTTTTCTCCAAATTTTAATTATCATTAGGGAACTAAGCGAGTCTATTGTCTCCAAAAAAGACTTCATAATAGTGAGGGTAAAAAGACAAAACTACCCCTCAAGTAGATATTTATTTTGATGTATACCAGGCATTGCAGTCAGCAAGATGTTTGAAAATGTGGATGACACGATATGATGTTAAGCAACACATACGTTGGTGATGAACATTGTTAGAGATTGACCAGATGAAATGAGAGAAATTGGAAAAGTACACGTTGGCAGGGTAAAAAGGCAAACCTCTCCATGTACGACAAAACAATAAGACATTAATAATCTCATGAACAACAAGATGAAAGGTGGAAGTGTCATTGACAAGGTACGATGTTCAGTTTCCTATAACTTGAAAATTTAACAATATAACGCATGTGGGTATTCACCATACTTTAATTTTGATGTGATCGTTTCCACGGAGTACTTTTATTGATGGTTAGTGTGCAAAAGTGATATATAGCAAGTGTACACACCGGTGGGGTAAAAACACAAAACTACACCCAAACTCAAAAAGGATGTTGATGTTTATATGACGCCATGTTTAACAAGATAAAGCGTAAAAGTGTGAATGATAGGAGATAATGTTCGAGAACAAGTATTTTCGTGATGACAAGAACAAGTTTGAAAATGTTGATGACACAATATAATATTAACCAACAAGAACATTGGTGGTATAGAAAGACAATCCTAACCTTATGGTGGTGGTGTAACATACAAACCTATCACCACTTGAAAAAATAACAAGTCATTCATAGTGCCATCTTTACCTAGATGGAATATGAAATTGTGTGATAAGATACGATGTTCAACTACTTATTATCCTTCTAACTCTAACTAAACCTTGTTTGTGGGTTTTTACCAAATTTTAATTATCATTAGCGAACTAAGCGGGTCTATCGTCTCCAACAAGGACTTCACAATAGTGAGGGTAAAAAGGACAAAACTACCCCTCAAGTAGATATCTATTTCGATGTATACAAGGCATTGTGGTCAATAAGAACAAGTTTTAAAATTTGGGTGACACGATATGATGTTAAGCAACATGTACGTTGGTGATGAATATTGTTATAAATTTATAAGATGAAATGAGAGAAATTGGAAAAGTACCTGGTGGTAGGGTAAAAAGACAAACCTATCCCTATATGACAAAACAATAAGAAAGACATTCATAATCCCATGTAAAGCAATATGAAATATAGAAGTGTCATTGACAAGGTATGATTACCTATTACTTGAAACTTTAGCAATATAACCCATGTGGGTATTCACTATACTTTAATTTTGATGCGATCATTTTTTATGAGTACTTTTATTGATGGCTAGTATGCAAAAAGTGATAAATAGCAAGTCTACTCACCGGTGGGGTAAAAACATAAAACTACCCCGAACTGAAAAAGGATGCTCATGTTTATATGGCGCCATGTTTAACAAGATAAAGCGTAAAAGTGTGAATGGTAGGAGATGATGTTCAAGAACACGTATTATGGTGATGGCTGTTGTTAGTGATTAATCGGGCGAAATGAGAGAAATAAGGTGGCTACATGAAGGCGAGGTTGAAAGACAAACCGACTCTTAGGTGAGAAAACAATGATAGGGTATTCATGATGTTATCTTTAACAAGACAAAATATTAAATTGTGTGTGACTAGACACGATGTTTTGTTAATGGAACATGAAATTGTGTGTAACAAGAAACAATGTTTTGTTTGTTATAATCAATGCAACTCTATCAAAATAACCCATATGGGTTTTTACCATACTTTAATCTGGTAGTGCGAATTGAGTTGGACTTTCGACTTCAACAAGTACTTTTGTAATACGTTTCATGAGAAAAGGGTCTGCAGAAAGATATAAATACCACGACTACACAGTGGAGGGGTAGGAAGACAAAGCTACCCTTAAAATAGATATCTATGCTGATGTATACATGGTGTTGTATTCAACAATATCATATTGAAGTATGAATCACAAGGTATGATGTTCAACATTTAGTACTCTCGTGATGACTACAATAAGAGGATGACCATATAAAATAAGAAAAATAAAAGATCGACACGATGGCGGGGTATAAAGACAAACCTACCCTTACAGGAGAAAACAACAATAATACTTTCATAATTCTATCTTAACATGATGAAATATGAAGTTGTGAGTGTCAAGATAGGATGTTCAATTAGTTATTATTGCCACACACATTAACTATATAATGTTTGTGGGTTTTCACAGAATTTTAATTATCGTTAGCGAACCTCTAGGGTCTCTCGTCTCCAACAAGGACTACACGATGGTCTGCGTAAAAAGACAAAACTACCCCAAAAGTAGATCTCTATTTTGACGTATACATGGTGTTGTGGTTAGTAAGAACCCGTTTGAAAATGTTGATGACACAATATAATGTTAAACAACAATTACGTGGTTGTTGGATATTGTTAGAGATTGACCCGATGAAATTAGAGAAATTGGAAAGCTACATGTTGGTTTGGTAAGAAGACAAACATATCCCGATGTGACAACACAATAACAAGGCAACATGTATTGTGTGTCATCATTTTCAACAAGATAAAACGTAAAGGTGTGAGCGATAAGAGATGGTGTTCGAAAACAAGTATTATGGTGATGGCTGCTGTTAGTGATTGATCAGGCGAAATGAGAGAAATAAGGTGGATACTCGAAGGCGTGATAGAAAAACAAAGGTATCCATGTGTGAGAACACAATAATAGGGTATTCATGATGTCATCTTCAACAAGACAGAATGTGAAATTGTGTGACAAGACACGATATTCTGTTGACAAAATCTAAAAGTTTGTGACAAAACACAATGTTCTGTTAGTTTTAATTAATGAAACTCTAACAACATAAACGATGTGGGTTTTGAGCATACTTTAATTTGGTAATGCGAATTGAGTGTGACTTTTGACTCCAACAAGTACTCTTATAATAAGTTGCAAGCGAAAAGGGTCTGCGAAAAGATATAAATACCAGGACTACAGAGTGGAGGTATAAGAAGATAAAACTTCCCCTGAAATAGATATGTCTGTTGATGCATAGATGTTTTCGTGTTCGGCAAGATCGTGTAGAAGTGTGAATCACAAGATAAGATGGTCAACGGCTAGTACTCTGGTCATGGCTACAATAAGAGCTTGGCCTTATGAAATAAAAAAAATAGGTGAGCTAAACGATGGCAGGGTAGAATGGCAAACCTATCCTTATGTGAGAAAACGACTAGACATTCATATTGCCATCTTCAAAAAGATGAAATATGAAACTGTGAGTGACTGACTAGGTGAAATAAGAAAAATAAGTTGGCTACACCGAGGCAGGGTAGAAAGACAAACGTACCCCTGTGCGAGAAAACATTGATAAGGTATTCATGATGTCAATTTCACGAACACCGAAATTGTCGTCAACAAGAACAATTGTGAAAATGTTGATGACACAATATGATTTAAGCAACTAGACATCGACAAACCCAACCTTATGTTGGTAGTGTAAAAAGACGAATCTATCCTTATATAAGAAATCAACATAAATCCATTTATAATGCCATCTTCAACCAGGTGGAATATGAAAGTGTGAGTGACAAGATACAATGTTCAGTTACTTATGATCGTTGTAACTCTAACTATACGATGTTTGTGGGTTTTCACCAAACTTTAATTATCATTAGCGAACTAAGCAGGTCTATTGTCTCTAATAACAAGGACTTCACGATGGTGGGGGTAAAAAGCGAAAACTACCCTTGAAGTAGATATCTATGTCGAGGTATAAAAGGCATTGTGGTCAACAAGAACAAGTTTGAAAATGTAGATTGCACGATATGATGTTAACCAACACTTACGTTTGTGATGGATATTGTTAGAGATTAACCAAATGAATTGAGGGAAATTAGAAAGGTAAACGGTGGCAGGGTAAAAACACAAACCCATTCTTGTATGACAAAACAATAAGGCATTTATAATGCCATGTACCACAAGATGAAATATGGAAGTGTCATTGACAAGAAACCATGTTAAGTTATAACCTGAAAGTTTAACAATATAACGCGTGGGTATTCACCATACCTTAATTTTGATGCGATTGTTTCCAACGAGTACTCTTATTGATGACTAGTATGCAAAAAAACATGCAAAAAGTGATAAACAAGTCTATACACCAGTGGGGTAAAAATACAAAACTACCCCCGAACTGTAAAACGATGTTGATGTTTACATGACGCCATGTTCAACAAGATAAAGCATAAAAGTGTGAATGATAGGAGATGATGTCCGAGAACAAGTATTTTGTTGATGGTGGGTGTTAGTGATTGACCTAGCGAAATGAGAGAAATAAGGTGGCTACACTAATGCTTGGTAGAATGACAAACCTAACCTTATGTGAGAAAACAATGAAAGGGTATTCATGATATCAACAAGACAGAATGTGAAATTGTCTGTTAAAAGACACGATGTTCTATTGACGGAATTTGAAATTGTGTATGACAAGACACAATGTTTTGTTAATTATAATCAGTGAAACTCAAATTACCTTATGCATGTGGGTTTTTAACATACTTTAATTTGGTGGTGCCAATTTCGTGGGACTTTCGACTCGAACAAGTACTTTTATAATAAGTTGCATGAGAGAAGGGTTTGCAGAAATATATAAATACCATGAGTATAGAGTGGTGGGATTGGAAGACAAAACTCCCCTTGAAATTAGATATGTATGTTGCTATATTCATTGGAGTCGTGTTCAACATGATCATGTGGAAGTGTGAATCACATGGTATGATGTTCAACGACTAGTACTCTCGTGATAACTACAATAAGAGGTTGATCATATGAAATAAGAAAAATAGGAGAGCTACGCGATGGCGGGGTTAAATGACTAACCAATCATTATGTTTGAAAACAACACATTCATAATGCCATCTTCGAACCAACAAGATGAAATATGAAAGTGTGAGTGACAAGATACGATAAGTTATTTATTATCTTTTAAACTCTAACTATATAATATGTTTGGGGATTTTCACCAAGCTTTAATTTTCATTAATGAATTTAGTCTGTCTCTCATCTCCAACGAGCACTACATGATGGTAGGGGTAAAATGGTAAAACTACCCTTAGAAGAGATATCTATGTCGATATATGCATGTTGTTGTGGTCAACAAGAACAAGTGTGAAAATGTGGATGATACTATATATTGTTGAGCCAGAAGTACATTGGTTGTGGATTTTGTTAGAGATTAAATAACTGAAATGAGAGAAATGCGAGTGCTACACAACATCTGGGTAAAATGACAATCCTATCCCTGTATAAAAAAACAATAATGTGCATTAATAATGCAATTTACGATAAGATGAAATACAAATGTCTTTGATAACTATGTGACCATATAAAATAAGAAAAATAGGAAAACTATAGGGTGGTGGGGTAAAATGACAAACCTACCCTTACGTAAGAAAACAACAAGCTACTCATAATGCCATCTTCAACAATATGAAATATAAAAGTGTGAATGATAAGATATGATGTTAAGTTTCTTATTATACTTGAAACTCTATCTATATGATGTTTGTGAGTTTTCACATCATTAGCAAACTTAGCGGGTCTCTCGTGTCCAATAAAGACTACAAGATGTTAGGGTTTAAAAAACAAAATACCTTTGAAGTAGATATCTATGTCGATGTATACACGTTGTGGTCAACAAGAACAAGTGTGAGAATATTGATAACACAATATGATATGAAGCAACAAGAACATTGACAAACTACCCTGATGGTGGTGTTGTAAAAGACAAACCTATCCTTACATGAGAAAACAGGAAGCCATTCATATTGCCATCTTCAATCAGATGAAATATGAAAGTGTGAGTGCAAGATATGATGTTTAGTTACTTATTACTCTAACTATATAATGTTTGGGTGTTTTTACCGAACTTTAATTATTATTAGCGAACTAAGCAGGTCTATCTTCTCCATTAAGGACTTCACGATGGTGGGGTTTAAAAGAAAATACCACCCTGAAGTAGATATCTATGTCGATGTATACAAGGTATTGTGGTCACCAAGAACAAGTTTGAAAATGTGTATAACACGACATGATGTTAAGCAAGACGTACGTTTGGTGATGGATATTGTTAGAGATTGACCGGATGAAATGAGAGAAATTGGAAAGGTACATGGTGGCAGGGTAAAAAGACAAACCTATCCTCGTATGACAAAACAATAAGAAAGGCATTCATAATGCCATTTATGACAAGATGAAATGTGGAAGTATCATTGACAAGGTACGATATTAAGTTACTTATAACTTGAAACTCTTACAATATAAAGTGGTGATGGCAGATGATGTTTGAGAACATGTATTTTGGTGATGGCTGTTGTTGGTGATTGATTCGGCGAAATGAGACAAATAGGGTGGCTACACGAAGTTGGGGCAAAAAGACAAACATGCCCTTATGTGAGAAAACAATGATAGGCTATTCATGATATCATCTTCAGCAAGACACAATGTTCTGTTAGTTATAATAAATTAAACTTTAACAACACAACCCATGTGGGTATTCACCACACTTTAATTTTGATGTGATAGTTTCCAACCGGTACTTTTATTGATGGCTAGTATGCGAAAAATAATAAATAGCAAGTCTACACATCGGTGGGGTAGAAACACAATACTACCCCCGAACTGAAAAAGGATGTTGTTGTTTATTTGACGCCATATTCAACTAGATAAAACGCACAAGTGTGAATGGATAGGAGATGATGTTTGATGGTTGTTGTTGTTGGTTGACCGGCCGAAAAGAGAGAAATAAGGTGGCTACAGTAAGGGGGAGTAGAAACACAAACATACCCCTTTGTGAGAAAACAATGATAGGGTGTTCATGATGTCATCTTCAACATGACGGAATATAAAATTGTGTGTGATAACTCAGGATGTTCTGATGACGGAATTTGAAAATGTGTATGACAAGGCACGATGTCCTGTTAGTTATAATCAATGAAACTCTAACAACATAACCCATGTGGGTTTTGAGTATTCTTTAATCTTGTAGTGCGAATTGAGTGCGGCTTTCGACTTTGAAAGTACTTTTATAATAAGTTGCACGAGAAAAGGGTCTGCGAAAAGATATAAATACCACGACTACATAGTGGAGGGGTGGGAAGACAAAACAACCCGTGAAATACATGTGTGTTGATGTATACTTGGTGTCGTATTGAACAAAATTGTGAGAAAGTGTGAATCACTCGATAGGATGTTCAATGATTATTTCTCTGGTCTTGTCTACAATAAGATCTTGACCATATGAAATAAAAAAAAATAAGAGAGCTACACGATGGCAGAGTAGAAAGACAAATTTACGACTATGTGAGAAAACAACAAGACATTCCTAATTCTAATCTTCAACAAGATGGAATATGAAACTCTGAGTGTCAAGATAGGATGTTCAATTAGCTATTGTCCTTAACACTTTAACTACATAATGTTTGTGGGTTTTCACCAAACTTTAATTATTATTAGTGAAACCTCGAGGGTCTCGTCTCAAACATGGACTAAACAATAGTTGGGGTAAAATGACAAAACTACCCCTGAAGTAGATTTCTATTTCGATGTATACGTATTGTTGTGGTCAATAAGAACAAGTTTGAGAATGTGGATGACACGATATAATGATAAGCAACAATTTTGTGGTTGATGGATATTGTTAGATATCGACCAGATGAAATGAGAGAAATTGAAAAGCTATACTATGGTAGGGTAAGAAGACAAACCTATCCCGGTATGACAAGACAATAACTAGTTAACAATTATTGGGTGACGCCATGTTCAACAAGATAAAGCGTAAAAGTGTAAATGATATGAGTGGATGTTCGAGAACAAGTATTTTGGTGATGGGTGTTGTTAGTGATTGACCAGCCGAAACGAGAGAAACAAGGTATCTATCTGAAAGGCGGGGTAGAAAGACAACCGTAGCCCTGTGTTAGAAAACAATGGTAGGGCATTCATGATGTCATTTTCAAGAAGACGAAATGTGAAATTGTGTGTGATAAGACAATGTTTTGTTGACAGAATATGAAATTGTGTATGACACGACAGTGTTCTGATAGTTATAATCATTGAAACTTTAACAACAAAAAGTTTGAAAATGTCCATGACACGATATGTTGTTCAGCAACACGTACGTTGGTGATGAATATTGGTAGAGATGAAATGAGAGAAATTAGAAAAGTACACGGTGGGAGGGTAAAAAGACAAATCTATCCCTCTATGACAAAACAATAAGAAGGGCATTCATAATCCCATGTACAACAAGATGAAATGTGAAAGTGTCATTGATAAGGTACGATGTTCAGTTACTATAACTTGAAACTCGAATAATATAATGCGTTTGGGTATTCTCCATACTTTAATTTTGTTGCGATCGTTTTCAACGAGTACTTTTATTTATGACTAATATGCGAAAAAACATGCGAAAAGTAATAAATAACAAGCCTACACATCGGTGGGGTAGAAACACAGAACCAGCCCCGAACTGAAAAAGGATGTTGATGTTTACATGATGCCATGTTCAACAATATAAGGCGTAAAATTGTGAATGATTGGTGATGATGTTCGTGAACAAGTATTTTGGTGATGTTGGTGATTGACCAGGTGAAATGAGAAAAATATGGCGGTTGCACGAAGGCGGGGTAGACAGACAAACGTACCCCTTTGTGAGAAAACAATGATAGGGTATTCATGATGTGATCTTGAAAAAAACGTAATGTGAAATTGTATATGACAAGATACGATGTTCTGTTGTCAAAATGTGAGATTGTGTGTGACAAGACACATTGTTCTGTTAGTTGTAATTAATGAAACTCTAACTACATAACACTTGTGGGTTTTGACCATATTTTAATTTGGTAATCCGAATTGAGTGGGACTTGAGACTCCAACAAGTACTTTTATTATAAGTTGCCTGAGAAAAGGGTCTGCGTAAAGATATAAATACCACGTATGCAGTGTTTTGGGGGTAGGAAGACAAAACTACTCGTGAAATAAATATTTGTTTTGATGCATAGATGGTGTCGTGTTGAACACAATGGTGTGGAAGTGTGAATGAAAAGATAAGATGTTCAACAATTAGTACTCTCGTGATGGCTAAAATAAGAGCTTGTCCATATGAAATAAGAAAAATAGGAGAGCAACACGATGACGGCGTAGAAAGACAAAGCTACCCTAACTTGAGAAAACAAGACATTCATAATGCCATGTTCAATAAGATGGAATATGAAACTCTGAGTGACAAGATACGATGTTCATTTAGTTATTGTCCTTAATTCTTTAACTATATAATGTTTGTGGGTTTTCACTAAACTTTAATTATCATTAGCGAACCTAGCGGGTCTCTCGTCTCCAACAAGGGCTATACGCTGGTCAGGGTAAAAAGATAAAACTACACCTGAATTTGATTTCTGTGTCGATGTATACACGGTGTTGTGATCAACAAGAACAAGTTTAAAAATGTGGATGACACAATATGATATTAACCAACAAGATCATTGGTGGTGTAGGAAGACAAACCTACCCTTATGGTGGTGGTGTAAAAAGACAAACCTATCGTTACATGAAAAAATAACGAGTCATTCGTAGTGCTCTCCAACTAGATGGAATATGAAAATGTGTGACAAGATACGATGATCGATTACTTATTATCCTAGTGACTTTAACTAAACGATCTTTGTGGGTTTTCACCAAATTTTAATTATCATTAGCGAACTAGGTGTTTCTATCGTCTTCAACAAGAACTTCACGATAGTGAGTGTAAAAAGACCAATCTATCCCTCAAGTGGATATCTATTTCGAAGTATACAAGGCATTGTTGTCAACAAGAACAAGTTTGAAAATGTGGATTACACGATATGATGTTATGCAATACGTATGTTGGTTGTTAGAGATTGATCACATGAAATCAGAGAAATTGGAAAAGTACATGATGTAAGGGTAAAAAGACAAACCTATCTATGTATGACAAAACATTAAGGAAGGCATTCATAATCCCATGTACAACAAGATGAAATGTGGAACTGTCATTGACAAGGTATGATGTTCAGTTACCTATAATGCATGTGGGTATTCACGATACTTTAATTTTGATGCGATCATTTCCAACGAGTACTTTTATTGATGGCTAGTATGCAAAAAGTGATAAATAGCAAGTTTATAAACTGGTGGGGTAAAAATAGAATACACCCAAATTCAAAAACGATGTTGATGTTTATATGATGCCATGTTCAACAAGATAAAGCGTAAAAGTGTAAATGATTGGAGATCAAGTTCGAGAACAAGTATTTTGGTGATGGCTGCTGTTAGCGACTGACCAGGTGAAATGAGAGAAATAAGGTGGCTACACGAATGCGGTGTAGAAAGACAAACATACCCTTATATGAGAAAACAATGATCGGGTATTGATGATATGATCTTCAACAAGACAAATTATGCAATTGTTATGTGAGTTATAATAAAAAAAAACTCTAACAACATAACCCATGTGGGTTTTGAACATACATTAATTTGGCAGTGCGAATTGAGTGAGACTTTCGACTACAACAAGTACTTTTATAATAAGTTTTATGAGTAAATGGTCCGCAGAAAGATATAAATACCATGACTATAAAGCGGAGGGGTAGGATGACAAAACTACCCTTGAAATAGATATATATGTTGATGTATACTTGGTGTCGTGTTCAACAAGATCATGTGAAAATCTGAATCATAAGGTATGATGTTCAACAACTAGTAATCTCATGAGGACTACAATAAGATGATGGCCATATGAAATAAGAAAAATAAGAGATCTACACGATGGTGGGGTATAAAAACAAACCTACCCTTACATGAGAAAACTACAAAAAAACATTCATAATTCTATCTTCAACAAGATGAAATATGAAGCTGTGACTCTCAAAATAGGATGTTCAATTAGTTATTATCCTTGAAACATTAACTATATAATATTTTTAGGTTTTCACCAAACTTTAATTATCATTAGCGAACCTCCTGGGTCTGTCGTCTCTAACAAGGACTACACGATAGTTTGGGCAAAAAGACAAAACTATCCCAAAAGTAGATTTCTATTTTGACGCATACATGGTGTTGTGGTCAGTAAGAACCAATTTGAAAATGTGGATGACACTATATAATGTTAAACAACAATTACGTGGTTGTTGGATATTGTTATAGATTGACCCAATGAAATTAGAGAAATTGGAAAGCTACATGTTAGTTGGGTAAGAAGACGAACCTATCCCGGTATGACAACGCAATAACAAGGCTACAAGTATTGGGTGACGTCATGTTCAACAAGATAAAGCGTAAAAGTGTGAATGATAGGAGATGATGTTCGAAAACAAGTATTTTGGTGATGGCTGCTGTTAGTGATTAACTGGGCGAAACGAGAGAAATAAGGTGGCTATAGGCTAGAAAGACAAAACAATAATAGTGTATTCATGGGGTCATCTTCAACAAGACGGAATGTGAAATTGTGTGTGACAAGACACGATGTTCTATGGATGAAATCTGAAATTGTGTGACAAGACACAATGTTCTGTTAGTTATAATCAGTGAAACTCAAACTACATAACACGTGGGCTATAAAGATACTTTATTTTGGTACTGCCAATTGTGTGGGACTTTGGACTCGAACAAGTACTTTTATAATAAGTTGCATGAGAGGAGGGTTTGCGGAAAGGTATAAATACCACGATTAGAGAGTGGTGGGATAGGAAGACAAAACTGCCCCTGAAATTATGTGTTACAAGACATGATGTTCTGTTGACGAAATATGAAATTGTGACAAGGCACAATATTCTGTTAGTTATAATCTATGAAACTAACAATATAAACCATTCTGGGTTTTGAGCATATTTTAATCTGGTAATGCAAATTGAGTGTGACTTTCGACTCCAACAAGTACTTTTATAATAAGTTGCATGAGAAAAGGGTCTGCGAAAATGTATAAATACCACGACTACATGGTTGAGGTATAGGAAGACAAAACAACCCCAAAAATAAATATATATGTTGATGCATACATGGTGTCATGTTCAATAAGATCGTGTGGAAGTGTGAATCACAAGATACGTTGTTCAACGGCCATTACTTTGGTGATGGCTACAATAAGAGGTTGATCATATGAAATAAAAAAATAGGAAAGTTACACGATGGCGGGGTAGAAAGACAAACCTACCCTTATGTGATAAAACAACAAGCCATTCATAATGCCATCTTCAATAAGATTTTGACAAAACCTTACACAATATGAAATGCAAATGTCATTGACAATTATGTGACCATATAAAATAAGAAAAATAGAAGAGCTATACGATGGTGGTGTAAAATGACAAACCTACCCTTACGTAAGAAAACAACAAGCCACTCGTAATGTCATCTTCAACAATATGAAATATAAAAGTGTGAATGACAGGTTTTGAGGTCAAGTTACTTGTTATCCTTGAAACTCTATATATATGATGTTTGTGAGTTTTCACATCATTACCAAACTTAGTGGGTCTCTCGTCTCCAATAAAGTTTACAATACCACGACTACCGAGTTTTGGGGTAGGAAGACAAAACTACCCATGAAATAAAAATGTATGTTGATGCATAGATGGTGTTGTGTTGAACAAGATGGTGTGGAAGTGTGAATCAGAAGATAAGATGTTCAATAGGTAGTACTCTCGTGATGGCTACAATAAAAATTTGTCTATATGAAATAAGTAAAATAGGAGAGCAACACGATGGCGGGGTAGAAAGACGAACCTACCCTTACATGAGAAAACAACAAGACATCCATAATACCTTCTTCAACAAGATGAAATTTGAAACTGTGTGACAAGATACGATGATCAATTACTTTTTATCCTAGTGACTTTAACTAAACGATATTTTTGGGTTTTCACCAAATTTTAATTATCATTAGCGAACTAGGCGTTTCTATCGTCTTCAACAAGGACTTCACGAGAGTGAGTTTAAAAAGACAAAACTATCCCTCAAGTAGATATCTATTTCGATGTATACAAGGCATTGTTGTCAACAAGAACAAGTTTGAAAATGTGGATTACACGATATGATGTTATGCAACGCGTACGTTGGTGATGAATATTGTTAGAGATTGATCACATGAAATAAGAGAAATTGAAAAAGTACATGATGGCAGGGTAAAAAGACAAACCTATCCTTGTATGACAAAACATTAAGGTAGGCATTCATAATCTTATGTACAACAAGATGAAATTTGGAAGTGTCGTTGACAAGGTACGATGTTCAATTACCTATAACTTGAAACTTTAGCAATATAACGCATGTGGTTGTTCACGATACTTTAATTTTGATGCTATGATTTCCAACGAGTACTTTTATTGATGGCTAGTATGCAAAAAGTGATAAATAGCAAGTCTACACACCGGTGGGGTAAAAATACAAAACTGCCTCGAGCTGAAAAATGATGCTCATGTTTATATGACGCCATGTTCAACAAGATAAAGCGTAAAAGTATGAATGGTAGGAGATGATGTTCAAGAAAAAGTATTATGGTGATGGCTGCTGTTAGTGATTAATTGGGCGAAATGAGAGAAATAAGGTGCCAACACGAATGCGATGTAGAAAGACAAACATACTCTTATCTTAGAAAACAATGATAGTGTATTGATGATATCATGTTCAATAAGACAAAGTGTGAAATTGTGTGTGACAAGACACGATGTTCTGTTGACGGAATATGAAATTGTATGTGACACAAAACAATGTTCTGTTAGTTATAATCAATGAAACTCTTACAACATAAACTATGTGGGTTTTGAACTTACTTTAATCTGGTAGTGTGAATTGAGTGAGACTTTTGACTACAACAAGTACTTTTATAATAAGTTTTATGAGTAAACGGTCCGTAGAAAGATATAAATACCATGACTATAAAGTGGAGGGGTAGGAAGACAAAACTACTCTTGAAATGGATATATATGTTGATGTATACATGGTGTCGTGTTCAACAAGATCATGTGAAAATCTAAATCACAAGGTATGATGTTTAACAACTAGTACTCTCATGAGGACTACAATAAGATGTTGGCCATATGAAATAAGAAAAATAAGAGATCTACACGATGGTGGGGTATAAAAACAAACCTACCCTTACATGAGAAAAGAACAAAAAAACATTCATAATTCTATCTTTAAGAAGATGGAAAATGAAGATGTGAGTCTCAAGATAGGATGCTCAATTAGTTATTATCCTTAATGTTTGTGGGTTTTCACCAAACTTTAATTATCAATAGCGAACCTCCAGGGTCTCTCGTCTCTAATAAAGACTACATGATGGTTTGGGCAAAAAGACAAAACTACCCTAAAAGTAGATTTCTATTTTGATGTATACATGGTGTTGTGGTCAGTAAGAACCAGTTTGAAAATGTGGATGACACGATATAATGTTTATAACAATTACGTGGTTGTTGGATATTGTTATAGATTGACCCGATGAAATTAGAGAAATTTGAAAGCTACATGTTAGCAGGGTAAGAAGACAAAGCTATCCCGGTATGACAACACAATAACAAGGCAACAAGTATTGGTTGACGTCATGTTCAACAAGATAAAGCGTAAAAGTATGAATGATAGGATATGATGTTCAAAAACAAGTATTTTGGTGATGGCAGCTGTTAGTGATTAACCGGGCGAAGCGAGAGAAATAAGGTAGCTACATAAAGGTAGGCTAGAAAGACAAACGTACCCCTACATGGAAAAACAATAATAGGGCATTCATGATGTCATCTTCAACAAGACAGAATGTGAAATTGTGTGTGACAACTGACAAGACATGGTGTTCTATGGATGAAATCTGAAATTGTGTGACAAGACACAATGTTCTGTTAGTTATAATCAATGAAACTCTAACAACATAAACCATGTGGGTTTTGAGGATACATTAATTTGGTAATGTTAATTGTGTGTGACATTCGATTCTTACAAGTACTTTTATAATAAGTTGCATAAGAAAAGGGTCTGCGAAAATATATAAATACCACGATTACAGAGTGGAGGTATAGGAAGACAAAACTACCCCTGAAATAAATTTGTATGTTGATGCATACTTGGTGTCGTGTTCAACAAGATCGTGTGGAAGTGTGAATCACAAGATAAGATGTTCATTGGAAGTGTGTATCTCAAGAAAATATGTTCAACGGCTAGTACTCTGGTGATGGCTACAACAAGAGCTTGACCATATCAAATAAAAAAAGTAGGAGAGCTACTCAATGGCAGGGTAGAATAACAAACCTACCCTTATGTGAGAAAGCAATAAGACATTCATAATGCCATCTTCAACAGGATGAAATATGAAACTGTGAGTGACAATATTCGGTAAGAGAAATTGGAAACCTACATGATAGGGGATGATGTTCGAGAACAAATCTTTTGGTAATCGTTGTAGTTAGTGATTGACTAGGCGAAATAAGAGAAATAAGTTGGCTACACGAAGGCAGGATAGAAATACAAACGTACCCCTTTGTGAGAAAACTGTGATAGGGTATTTATGATGTCATCTTCACCACAACCAAAATTGTCGGCAACAAGAACAATTGTGAAAATGTTGATGACACAATATGATTTTAAGCAACAAGGCATTGACAAACCTAACCTTATGGTGGTAGTGTGATAAGACGAACCTATTCTTATATTAGAAATCAACATAAAGCTATTCATAGTGCCATCTTCAACCAGATGGAATATGAAAGTGTGAGTGACAAGATACGATGTTCAATTACTTATTGTCGTTCTAACTTTAACTATACGATGTTTGTGGGTTTTCACCAACATTAATTATCATTAGCGAACTAAGCAGGTCTATTGTCTTGAACAAGGACTTCACGATGGTGGGGAAAAAAACCGAAAATTTCCCTTGAAGTAGATATCTATGTCGGGGTGTACAAGGCGTTGTGGTCAACAAGAAAAAGTTTGAAAATATGGATGGCACGATATGATGTTGACCAACACATACGTTGGTGATGGATATTGTTAGAGTTTGACCAAATCAATTGAGCGAAATTAGAATGGTACATGGTGCCAGGATAAAAACACAAACCTGTCCCTGTTTGACAAGATACGATGTTCATTTAGTTATTGTCCTTAATTCTTTAACTATATAATGTTTGTGGGTTTTAACTAAACTTTAATTATCATTAGCGAACTAGGCGTTTCTATCGTCTCCAACAAGGACTTCACGATAGTGAGTGTAAAAAGACCAATCTATCCTTCAAGTACATGTTGGTGATGAATATTGTTAGAGCTTGATCACATGAAATCAGAGAAATTGGAAAAGTACATGATGGCAGGGTAAAAAGACAAACCTATCCGTGTTTGACAAAACATTAAGGAAGGCATTCATAATCCCATGTACAACAAGGTGAAATGTGGAAGTGTCATTGACAAGGTACGATGTTCAGTTACCTATAACTTGACACTTTAACAATATAATGCATGTGGGTATTCACGATACTTTAATTTTGATGCGATCATTTCCAACGAGTACTTTTATTGATGGCTAGTATGCAAAAAGTGATAAATAGCAAGTCTATAAACTGGTGGGGTAAAAATACAATACACCCAAATTCAAAAAGGATGTTGATGTTTATATGATGCCATGTTCAACAAAATAAAACATAAAAGTGTAAATGATTGGAGATGAAGTTCGAGAACAAGTATTTTGGTGATGGCTGCTGTTAGCGATTGACCAGGCGAAATGAGAGAAATAAGGTGGCTACACGAATGCGGTGTAGAAAGACAAATGTACCCTTATATGAGAAAACAATGATGGGGTATTGATGATATGATCCTCAACAAGACAAAATATGAAATTGTGTGCGACAAGACACGATGTTCTATTGACGAATGTGAAATTGTGTGACACAAAACAATGTTCTGTTAGTTATAATAAAAAAAAACTCTAACGACATAACCCATGTGCGTTTTGAACATACTTTAATCTCCTAGTGCGAATTGAGTGAGACAATCGACTACAACAAGCACTTTTATAATAAGTTTTATGAGTAAACGGTCCGCAGAAAGATATAAATACCACGACTATAAAGTGGAGGGGTCGGAAGACAAAACTACCCTTGAAATAGATGTATATGTTGATGTATACATGGTGTCATGTTCAACAAGATCATGTGAAAATCTGAATCACAAGGTATGATGTTCAACAACTAGTACTCTCATGAGGACTACAATGAAATGATGACCATATGAAATAAGAGAAATAAGAGATCTACACGATGGTGGGGTATAAAAACAAACCTACCCTTACATGAGAAAACAACAATAAAACATTCATAGTTCTATCTTCAACAAGATAGAATATGAAGCTGTGACTCGAAGGCGTGATAGAAAAACAAAGGTATCCATGTGTGAGAAAACAATAATAGGGTATTCATGATGTCATTTTCAACAAGACGAAATGTGAAATTGTGTGACAAGGCACGATATTCTGTTGACAAAATCTGAAATTTTGTGACAAGATATAATGTTCTGTTAGTTTTAATCAATGAAGCTCTAACAACATAAACCATGTGGGTTTTGAGCATACTTTAATTTGGTAATGCGAATTGAGTGCGACTTTTTACTCCAACAAGTTCTCTTATAATAATTTGAAGAGAAAAGGGTCTGCGAAAAGATATAAATACCACGACTACAGAGTGGAGGTATAAGAAGATAAGACTACCCTTGGAATAGATATGTATGTTGATGCATACATGTTTTCGTGTTCAGCAAGATCGTGTAGAAGTGTGAATCACAAGATAAGATGTTCAATGACTGGTACTCTGGTCATGGCTACAATAAGAGCTTGGCCTTATGAAATAAAAAAAGGTGAGCTAAATGATGGCAGGGTTGAATGACAAACCTACCCTTATGTGAGAAAACGGCAAGACATTCATAATGCCGTCTTCAACAAGATGAAATATGAAACTTTGAGTGACAATGTTCAGTACGAGAAATCGGAAACCTACATGATTGTGGTTGATGTTCGAGAACAAATCTTTTGGTGATCGCTCTAGTTAGTGATTGACTAGGTGAAATAAGAAAAATATGTTGGCTACAGTGAGGCAGGATAGAAAGACAAACGTACCCCTGTGTGAGAAAACATTGATAAGGTATTCATGATGTCAATTTCACGTACACCGAAATTGTCGTCAACAAGCACAATTGTGAAAATGTTGATGACACAATATGATTTAAGCAACAAGACATCGACAAACCCAACCTTATGTTGGTAGTGTAAAAAGACGAATCTATCCTTATATGAGAAATCAACATAAATCCATTTATAATGCCATCTTCAACTAGCTGGAATATGAAAGTGTGAGTGACAAGATACGATGTTCAGTTACTTATTATCGTTGTAACTCTAACTATACGATGTTTTTGGGTTTTCACCAAACTTTAATTATCATTAGCGAACTAAGCGGGTCTATTGTCTCCAACAAGGACTTCACGATGGTGGGGGTAAAAAATGAAAACTACCCTTGAAGTAGATATCTATGTCGAGGTATAAAAGGCATTGTGGTCAACAAGAACAAGTTTGAAAGTGTAGATTGCACGATTCGATGTTAACCAACACTTACGTTTGTGATGGATATTGTTAGAGATTAACCAAATGAATTGAAGGAAATTAGAAAGGTAGACGGTGGCAGGGTAAAAACATAAACCCATTCTTGTATGACAAAACAATAAAGCATTCATAATGCCATGTACCACAAGATGAAATATGAAAGTGTCATTGACAAGGTACCATGTTAAGTTATAACTTGAAACTTTAACAATATAATGCATGTGGGTATTCACCATACCTTAATTTTGATACGATCGTTTACAGCGAGTACTCTTATTGATGATTAGTATGCGAAAAAACATACAAGAAGTGATAAACAACAAGTCTATACACCAGTGGGGTAAAAATACAAAACTACCCCCGAACTGTAAAACGATGTTGATGTTTACATGACGCCATGTTCAACAAGATAAAGCATAAACGTGTGAATGATAGGAGATGATGTCCGAGAACAAGTATTTTGTTGATGTTAGTGATTGACCGGGCGAAATGAGAGAAATAAGGTGGCTACACTAATACTTGGTAGAAAGACAAACCTAACCTTATGTGAGAAAACAATGATAGGGTATTCATGATATCATCTTCCACAAGACAAAATGTGAAATTGTCTATTAAAAGACATGATGTTCTATTGGCGGAATTTGAAATTGTGTATGAGCAGACACAATGTTCTATTAATTATAATATGTGAAACTCAAATTACCTAACGCATGTGGGTTTTTAAGATACTTTAATTTGGTGGTGCCAATTGCGTGGGACTTTCGACTCGAACAAGTACTTTTATAATAAGTTGCATGAGAGAATGGTTTGCAAAAAGATATAAATACCATGAGTACCGAGTGGTGGGATAAGAAGACAAAACTACCATTGAAATTAGATATGTATGTTGCTATATTCATTGGAGTCGTGTTCAACATGATCTTGTCTAAGTGTGAATCACAAGGTATGATGTTGAATGACTAGTACTCTCGTGATAACTTCAGTAAGAGGTTGATCATATGAAATAAGAAAAATAGGAGAGCTACACGATGGCAAGGTAAATTGACTAACCGATCGTTCTGTTTGAAAAAACACTTTCATAATGCCATCTTTGAACCAACAAGATGAAATATGAAAGTGTGAGTGACAAGATACGATAAGTTATTTATTATCTTTTAAACTCTAACTATATAATATGTTTGTGGATTTTCACCAAGCTTTAATTTTCATTAACGAATTTAGTCTGTCTCTCATCTCTAACGAGCACTACATGATGGTAGGGGTAAAATGACAAAACTACCCCTGGAAGAGATATCTATGTCGATATATGCATGTTGTTGTGATCAACAAGAACAAGTGTGAAAATGTGGATGATACTCTATATTGTTGAGCAAGAAGTACATTGTCTGTGGATTTTGTTAGAGATTAAATAAATGAAATGAGAAAAATGTGAGTGCTACATGACTTTCGAGTTAAATGACAATCCTATCCCTGTATGAAAAAAGAATAACGTGCATTAATAATGCAGTTTACGATAAGATGAAATGCAAATGTCTTTAATAATTATGTGACCCATGTGGGTTTTGAACATACTTTAATCTGTTAGTGCGAATTGAGTGAGACTTTCGACTACAACAAGTACTTTTATAATAACTTTTATGAGTAAACGGTCCGCAGAAAGATATAAATACCACGACTATAAAGTGGAGGGCTAGGAAGACAAAACTATCCTTGAAATTGATGTATATGTTGATGTATACATGGTGTCTTATTCAGCAAGATCTTGTGAAAATCTGAATCACAAGGTATGATGTTCAACAACTACTACTCTCATGAGGACTACAATAAAATGATGACCTTATGAAATAAGAGAAATAAGAGATCTACACGATGGTGGGGTATAAATACAAACCTACCCTTACATGAGAAAACAACAATAAAAGATTTATAATTCTATCTTCAACAAGATGGAATATGAAGATGTGACTATCAAAATAGGATGTTCAATTAGTTATTATCCTTAAAACATTAACTATATAATGTTTGTGGGTTTTCGCCAAACTTTAATTATCATTTGCGAACCTCCAGGGTCTGTCGTCTCTAATAAAGACTACACGATTGTTTGGGCAAAAAGACAATGCTACCCCGAAAGTAGATTTCTATTTTGACGTATACATGGTGTTGTGGTCTGTAAGAACCAGTTTGAAAATGTGGAAGACACGATGTAATGTTAAACAACAATTACGTGGTTGTTGGATATTGTTATAGATTGACCCGATGAAATTAGAGAAATTGGAAAGCAACATGTTAGCAGGGTATGAAGACAAACCTATCCCGGTATGACAACGTAATAACAAGGCTACAAGTATTGGGTGACGTCATGTTCAACAAGATAAAGCGTAAAAGTGTGAATGATAGGAGATGATGTTCGAAAACAAGTATTTTGGTGATGGCTGCTGTTAGTGATTAAGGAAAAACAAACGTACTTCTGTGTGAAAAAACAATAATAGTGTATCCATGGTGTCATCTTCAACAAGACGGAATGTGAAATTGTGTGTGACAAGACACAATGTTCTGTAGATGAAATCTGAAATTGTGTGACAAGACACAATGTTCTGTTAGTTATAATCAGTTAAACTCAAACTACATAACACATTTGGGTTTTTAAGATGCTTTAATTTGGTAGTGCCAATTGCGTGGGTCTTTGGACTCGAACAAGTACTTTTATAATAAGTTACATGAGAGAAGGGTTTACAGAAATGTATAAATACCACGATTACAGAGTGGTGGGATAGGAAGACAAAACTGCCTCTGAAATTGTGTGTTACAAGACACGATGTTCTGTTGACGAAATCTGAAATTGTGTGACAAGGCACAATGTTCTGTTAGTTATAATCAATGAAACTAACAATATAAACCATGTGGGTTTTGAGCATATTTTAACTCCAACAAGTACTTTAATAATAAGTTGCATGAGAATAGGTTCTGCGAAACAATATAAATACCACGACTACAGAGTTGTGGTCTAGGAAGACAAAACAACCCCAAAAATAAATATATATGTTGATCCTTACATGGTGTCGTGTTCAACAAGATCGTGTGGAAGTGTGAATCACAAGATACGATGTTCAACGACCATTACTCTGGTGATGGCTACAATAAGAGGTTGATCATATGAAATAAAAAAAATAGGAAAGTTATACGATGGCGGGGTGGAAAGACAAACCTACCCTTATGTGATAAAACAACAAGCCATTCATAATGCCATCTTCAATAAGATTTTGACCAACCCTTACACAATATGAAATGAAAATGTCATTGACAATTATGTGACCATATAAAATAAAAAAAATTGGAGAGCTATCTGGTGGTGATGTAAAATGACAAACCTACCCTTACGTAAGAAAACAACAAGCCACTCGTAATGTCTTCAACAATATGAAATATAAAAGTGTGAATGACAGGTTTTGATGTTAAGTTACTTGTTATCCTTGAAACTCTATCTATCTGATATTTGTGAGTTTTCACATCATTACCAAACTTAGTGGGTCTCTCGTCTCCAATAAAGTTTACAATACCACGACTACCGAGTTTTGGGGTAGGAAGACAAAACTACCCATGAAATAAATATGTATGTTGATGCACAGATGGTGTCATGTTCAACAAGATGGTGTGGAAGCGTGAATCAAAAGATAAGATGTTCGATAGGTAGTACTCTTGTGATGGCTGCAATAACAGTTTATCCATATGAAATAAGTATAATCGGAGAGCAACACGATGGCGGGGTAGAAAGACGAACCTACCCTTACATTTGAAAACAACAAGACATCCATAATACCTTCTTCAACTAGATGAAATTTGAAACTGTGAGTGGCAAGATACGATGTTCATTTAGTTTTTGTCCTTAAAACTTTAACTATATAATATTTATGGGTTTTCACTAAACTTTAATTATCTTTAGCGAACCTAGCAGGTATCTCGTCTCCAATACGGACTATACGATGGTTTGTGTAAAAAGACAAAACTACCCCTGAATTTGATTTATGTGTCGATATATATATGGTGTTGTGGTCAAGAACAAGTTTGAAAATGTGGATGACACAATATGATATTAACCAACAAGAACATTTGTGGTGTAGAAAGACAAACGTACCCTTATCGTGGTGGTGTAAAAAGATAAACCTATCATTACATGAAAAAACATCAAGTCATTCATAGTGCCATCTTCAACCAGATGGAATACGAAAATGTGTGACAAGATACGATGTTCAATTACTTATTATCCTTGTAACTCTAACTAAACGATGTTTGTGGGTTTTCACCAAATTTTAATTGTCATTAGGGAACTAGGCGGGTCTATCATCTCCAACAAGGACTTCATTATAGTGAGTGTAAAAAGACAAAACTTTTCCTCAAGTAGATATCTATTTCTATTTATACAAGGCATTGTTGTCAACGAGAACAAGCTTGAAAATATGGATTACACGATATGATGTTAAGCAACATGTACATTGGTGATGAATATTGTTAGAGATTCATCACTTGAAATCAGAGAAATTGAAAAAGTACATGATGGCAGGGTAAAAAGACAAACCTATCCTTGTATGACAAAACATTAAGGTAGGCATTCATAATCTCATGTACAACAAGATGAAATGTGGAAGTGTCACTGACAAGGTACGATGTTCAATTACCTATAACTTGAAACTTTAGCAATATAATGCATGTGGGTATTCACGATACTTTAATTTTGATGCTATCATTTCCAACGAGTACTTTTATTGATGGCTAGTATGCAAAAAGTGATAAATAACAAGTCTACATATCGATGGGGTAAAAATATAAAATTGCCCCGACCTGAAAAATGATGCTCATGTTTATATGACGCCATGTTCAACAAGATAAATCGTAAAAGTGTGAAAGGTAGGAGATGATGTTCAAGAACAAGTATTATGGTGATGGCTGCTGTTAGTGATTAATCGGGTGAAATGAGATAAATAAGGTGGCTACACCAATGCGATGTAGAAAGACAAACGTACTCTTATCTGAGAAAACAATGATCGGGTATTGATGATATCATCTTCAATAAGACAGTGTGAAATTGTGTGTGAAAAGAAACAATGTTCTGTTAGTTATAATCAATGAAACTCTTACAACATAAACTATATGGGTTTTAAACATACTTTAATCTTGGTAGTGCGAATTGAGTGAGACTTTTCGACTTCAACAAGTACTTTTATAATAAGTTTCATGAGTAAACGGTCTGCAGAAAGATATAAATACGACGGCTACGAAGTGGAGGGGTAGAAAAACAAAACTACCCTTGAAATAGATATATATGTTGATCTATACATGGTGTCGTGTTCAACAAGATCATGTGGAAATAGGAATCACAGGGTATGATGTTCAATAACTAGAACTCTCATGATGACTACAATAGGATGATGACCATATGAAATAAGAAAGGTAAAATATCTACACGATGGCGGGGTATAAAAACATACCTACCCTTACATGAGAAAAGAACAATAAAACATTCAGAATTCTATCTTCAACAAGATGGAATATGACGTTGTGAGTCTCAAGATTGGATGTTCAATTTGTTATTATCCTTAACACATTAACTATATAATGTTTTTGGGTTTTCACCAAACTTTAATTATCATTAGCGAACCTCCAGGGTCTCTCATCTCTAACAAGGACTACACGATAGTTTGGGCAAAAGGACAAAACAACCCCAAAAGTAGATTTCTATTTTGATTGTGGTCAGTAAGAACCATTTTGAATATGTGGATGACACGATATAATGTTAAACAACAATTATGTGGTTGTTGGATATTATTATAGATTGACCCGATGAAATTAGAGAAATTGGAAAGCTACATGTTAGTTGGGTAAGAAGGCAAACCTATCTCGGTGTGACAACACAATAACAAGGCAACAAGTATTGGGTGATGTCATGTTCAACAAGATAAAGCGTAAAAGTGTGAATGATAGGAGATGCTGTTTGAAAACAAGTATTTTGGTGATGGCTGCGGTTAATGATTAATCGGACGAAGCGAGAGAAATAAGGTAGGTACACGAAGGTAGGCTAGAAAGACAAACATACCCCTATGTGGGAAAACAACAATAGGGTTTTCATGATGTCATCTTCAACACGACAGAATGTGAAATTGTGTGTGACACAACACAATGTTTTATGGATGAAATATGAAATTGTGTGACAAGGCACAATGTTCTATTAGTTATAATCAATGAAACTCTAACAACATAAACCATGTGGGTTTTGAGCATACTTTAATTTGGTAATGCGAATTGTGTGTGACATTCGATTCTTACAAGTACTTTTATAATAAGTTGCATGAGAAAAGGGTTTGCGAAAATGTATAAATACCACGATTACAGTGTGGAGGTATAGGAAGACAAAACTACCCCTGAAATAAATTTGTATGTTGATGCATACTTGGTGTCGTGTTCAACAAGATCGTGTGGAAGTGTGAATCACAAGATAAGATGTTCATTGGAAGTGTGAATCTCAAGAAAATATGTTCAACGGCTAGTACTCTGGTGATGGCTACAACAAGAGCTTGACCATATGAAATAAAAAAAATAGGAGAGCTACACGATGGCAGGGTAGAATGACAAACCTACCCTTATGTGAGAAAACAACAAGACATTCATAATGCCATCTTCAACAGGATGAAATATGAAACTGTGAGTGACAATATTCAATAAGAGAAATTGGAAATCTACATGATAGGGGATGATGTTCGGGAACAAATCTTTTGGTGATCGCTGTAGTTAGTGATTGACCAGGCGAAATAAGAGAAATAAGTTGGCTACACGAAGGTGGGGTAGAAATACAAACGTACCCCTGTGTGAGAAAAGAGTGATAGGGTATTCATGATGTCATCTTCACCACGACCAAAATTGTCGGCAACAAGAACAATTGTGAAAATGTTGATGACACAATATGATTTTAAGCAACAAGACATTGACAAACCTAACCTTATGGTGGTAGTGTAAAAAGACGAACCTATCCTTATATGAGAAATCAACATAAAGCCATTCATAGTGCCATCTTCAACTAGATGGAATATGAAAGTGTGTGTGACAAGATACGATGTTCAATTACTTATTATCATTGTAACTCTAACTATACAATGTTTGTGGGTTTTCTCCAACTTTAATTATCATTAGCAAACTAAGCAGGTCTATTGTCTCCTACAAGGACTTCACGATAGTGAGGATAAAAAGCGAAAATTACCCTTGAAGTAGATATCTATGTCGAGGTATACAAGGCGTTGTGGTCAACACGAAAAAGTTTGAAAATATGGATGGCACGATATGATGTTGACCAACACGTACGTTGGTGATGGATATTGTTAGAGTTTGACCGAATCAATTGAGCGAAATTAGAATGGTACATGGTGCCAGGGTAAAAACACAAACCAATTCCTGTATGACAAAACAATAAGAAAGACATTCATAATGCCACGTGCGACTAGATGAAGTATGGTAGTGTCATTGACAAGGTACCATGTTAAGTTACTTATAACTTGAAACTTTAACAATATAACACATGTGGGTATTCATCGTATTTTAATTCTGATGCGATCGTTTCCAACGACTACTCTTATTGTTGACTAGCATGCGAAAAAACATGCAAAAAGTGATAAACAACAAGTCTATACACCAGTGGGGTAAAAATACAAAACTTCCCCCAAACGAAAAAACGATGTTGATGTTTACATGACGGCATATTCAACAATATAAAGTGTAAAAGTGTGAATTATAGGAGATGATGTTCGAGAACAAGTATTTTGTTGGTGGTTCGTGTTAGTGATTGACCGGTCGAAATGAGAGAAATAAAGTGGCTACACGAATGCGGGGTAGAAAGACAAACCTAAACCTACGTTAGAAAACAATGATACAGTATTCATGATATCATCTTCAACAAGACGGAATGTGAAATTGTGTGTTACATGACACGATGTTCTATTGACGGGATATGAAATTCTTTAGGTTTTCACCAACCTTTAATTTTCATTAGCGAATTTTGTCTGTCTCTCGTCTCCAACAAAGACTATATGATGGTAGGGGAAAAAAGACAAAACTACCCCTGAAAGAGATATCTATGTTGATGTATACATGTCTTGGTCAACAAGAACGAGTGTGAAAATGTGGATGATACCGTATACTGTTGAGCAAGAAGTACATTGGTTGTGGATTTTGTTAGAGATTAAACAAATGAAGTGAGAGAAATGGGAGAGCTACACGGTGGCACGGTAAAATGACAAACCTATCCCTGTATGAAAAAATAATAACGTGCTTTCATAATGCAGTTTACGACAAGATGAAATGCAAATGTCATTGACAATTATGTGACCATATAAAATAAGAAAAATAGGAGAGCTATACGGTAGTGGTGTAAAATGGCAAAGCTACACTTGCGTAAGAAAACAACAAGCCACTAGTCATGTCATCTTCAACAATACGAAATATAAAAGTGTGAATGACAAGTTTTGATGTCAAGTTACTTGTTATCCTTGAAACTCTATCTATACGATGTTTGTGAGTTTTCACATCGTTACCAAACCTAGTGGGTCTCTCGTCTCCAATAAAGTTTACAATACCCCAATTCCAATTCTAGTAAAGCATGTGCATGATGTAGGAAGTTTTTGTTTGTCAAAGGGAGAGATTTGTGTAGATTGGATATTTTCAAGTCCCATATAAGGACTACTTGGAGTAGAAGAATATTATGTAGTTGTTTTTAACTATAGGTATCTATTGATCAAATATTTTTTAGCCCGATATAAAGACAATTTGGGGTAGAAGAATATCATATCATTACGGTTAATGATTGTTATGGGTCAGAAGTGATGGAGGCAAGGCAGATGGTTAAACTGCAAATCTTAGTTTTCTAAAGATTATTGGAAATGTTAGCAATACACTTTATTACACTGAATCTAAAAGGGCTGCAATTTGATTTTGACTGATGTTTAGTCATTGTTTAGAATTTCTAAGAATACTAATTGTGTTTTCTTTGCCCCTGTTGTGTTCAATTAGAACATGCGCGAAAGTGTGAATGACACTATATGATGTTCAACAACAACTATGTTGGTGATAGCCATTTTTAAAGATTTATCGTACAAAATGAGAAAAATAACCCATGTGGGTATTAACCATACCTTAATTTTGATGCGATTGTTTTCAACGAGTACTTTTATTGATGGCTAGTATGCGAAAAAACATGAGAAAAGTAATAAATAGCAAGTCTACACATCGGTGGGGTAAACACAAAAAACTACCCCCTAACTGAAAAATGATGCTGATGTTTATTTGATGCTCAAGTAGTTATTGTCCTTAACACTTTATCTATATAATGTTTGTGGGTTTTCACTAAACTTTAATTATCATTAGCGAACTTAGCGGGTCTCTTGTCTCCAACAAGGACTATACGATGGTTGCAGTAAAAAGACAAAACTACTCCTGAATTTGATTTATATGTTGATGTATACACGGTGTTGTGGTCAATAAGAACAAGTTTGAAATGTGGATGACATGATATAATGTTATGCTACAATTCTGTGGTTGATGGATATTGTTAGAGATCGACGTGATGAAATGAGAGAAATTGGAAAGCTACACGTTGGCAGGGTAAGAAGACAAACCTATCCCGGTATGACAAGTACTTTTAACAAGGCAACAATTATTGGGTGACGCCATGTTCAACAAGATAAACCGTAAAAGTGTGAATGATGGGAATTGATGTTCGAGAACAAATATTTTGGTGGTGCCTGTTGTTCGTGATTGACTGGGCGAAACGAGAGAAATAAGGCATCTACATGAAGGCAGGGTAGTAAGACAATTGTAGCCTTGTGTCAGAAAACAATGATAGGGTATTCATGATGTCATCTTCAACAAGACAAAATGTGAAATTGTGTGACAGGACACAATGTTCTGTTGACGGAATGTGAAATTGTGTATGACAAGACAATGTTCTGGTAGTTATAATCAATGAAACTCTAACAACATAATGCATGGATTTTGAGGATATTTTAATTTGGTAATGCAAATTGAGTTGGGATTTTCGACTCCAAGAAGTACTTTTATTATAAGTTGCATGAGAAAAGGGTCTGCAAAAAAATATAAATACAATGACTACAGAGTTTTGGGGTAGGAAGACAACTACCCGTAAAATAAATATGTATTTTGATGCATAAATGGTGTCGTGTTCAACAAGATGGTGTGGAAGTGTAAATCACAAGATAAGTTGTTCAAGAGCTAGTACTCTCGTGATAGCTACAATAAGAGCTTGTACATATGAAATAAGAAAAATAAGATAGCTACACGATGGCTGGGTAGAAAGACAAACATACCCTTTCGTGAGAAAACAACAAGACATTCATAATGCCATCTTCAACAAGATGAAATATGAAACCGAGTGGCTAGCTACGATGTTTATTTAATTATTGTCCTAAAAACTTTAACTATATAATATTTGTGGATTTTCACTAAACTATAATTATTATTAGCGAACCTAGTGGGTCTCTCGTCTCCAATAAGGAATATACGATTGTGGGGGTAAAAAGACAACACTACCTCTGAATTTGATTTCTATGTCGATGTATACATGATGTTGTGGTCAACAAGAACATGTTTGAAAATGTGGACGACACAATATGATATTAACCAACAAGAACATTGGTGGTGTAGAAAGACAAACCTACCCTTATGGTCGTGGTGTAAAAAGACTAACCCATCGTTACATGAAAAAATAACAAGTCCTTCTTAGTGCTGTCTTCAACAAGATGAAATATGAAAATGTGTTGCAAGATACGATGTTCAATTACTTATTATCCTTGTAACTCCAACTAAACGATGTTTGTGGGTTTTCACCAAATTTTAATTATCATTAGCAAACTAAGCGGGTCTATTGTCTCCAACAAGGACTTCACGATAGTGAAGGTAAAAAGACAAAAGTAACCCTCAAGTAGATATCTATTTCGATGTATATAACGCATTGTGGTCAACAAGAACAAGTTTGAAAATGTGGATGACACGATGTGATGTTAAGCAAGACGTATGTTGGTGATGAATATTGTTAGAGATTGATTAGATGAAATGAGAGAATTTGAAAAAGCATACGGTGGCAGGGTAAAAAGACAAACCTATCCCTGTATGACATAACAATAAGAAAGTTATTCATAATTCCATGTACAACAAGATGAAATGTGGAAGTGTCATTAACCAGGTATGATGTTCAGTTACCAATAACTTGAAACTCTAACAATATAACACATGTGGGTATTCACCATACTTTAATTTTGTTGCGATCGTTTCTAACCAGTACTTTTGTTGATGGTTAGTTTGCGAAAAAATATGCGAAAAGTAATAAGTCTACATATCGGTGAGGTAAAAACCCAAAACCACCCTCGAACCTAAAAAGGATATTGATGTTTACATGACCCCATGTTCAACAATATAAAGCGTAAAAGTGTGAATGATAGGAGATGATGTTTGAGAACAAGTATTTTGGTGATTGCTGCTGTTGGTGATTGACCATTTGTAATGAGAAAAATAAGGTGGCTACACGAAGACGGGGTAGAAAGACAAACATACCCCTATGTGAGAAAACAATTGTAGGGTATTCTTGATGTCATTTCAGCAAGGCGGAATGTGAAAGAGTGTGTGATAAGACGCACTGTTATGTTGATTGAATGTGAAATTGTGTGACGAGACACAATGTTTTTTTAGTTATAATCAATGAAATGCTAACAAGATAACCCATGTGGGTATTCACCATACTTTAATTTTGATGCGATTGTTTCCAACGAGTACTTTTATTGATGTCTAGTATGTGAAAAACATGCAAAAAGTAATAGATGGCAAGTCCACACATCAGTGTGATTAAAACAGAAAACTAACCCAGAACAGAAAAATGATGTTGGTTTACATGACGCCATGTTCAACAAGGTAAAGCTTAAAAGTGTGAATGATAGAAGATGATATTCGAGAATAAGCATTTCGGTGATGGCTGCTGATGGTGATTGATCAGGCAGAATGAGAGAAATAAGGTGGCTACATGATGCCGGGGTAGAAAGACAAGCGTAACCCTTACATGAGAAAACAACAAGACATTCATAATGCCATCTTCAACAAGATGGATTATCAAACTGTGAGTGACAAGATACGATGTTCATTTAGGTATTGTCCTTGAAACTTTAACGATATAATGTTTGTAAGTTTTAACTAAACTTTAATTATCATTAGCGAACCTAGTTGATGTCTCGTCTTCGACAAGGACTATACGATGGTCTGGGTAAAAAGACAAAACTACCCCTGAATATGATTTCTATGACGATGTGTCAATGCTATTGTGGTCAACAAGAACAAGTTTGAAAATGTTGATGACACAATATAATATTAACCAACAAGAACATTGGTCGTGTAGAAAGACAATCCTACCCTTATGGTGGTGGTGTAAAAGACAAACCTATCATCACTTGAAAAAATAACAAGTTATTCATAGTGCCATCTTCAACCAGATGAAATATGAAAATGTGTGACAAGATACGATGTTCAATTACTTATTATCCTTATAAATCTAACTAAACGATGTTTGTGGGTTTTCTCCAAATTTTAATTATCATTAGGGAACTAAGCGAGTCTATTGTCTCCAAAAAGGACTTCATAATAGTGAGGGTAAAAAGACAAAACTACCCCTCAAGTAGATATTTATTTTGATGTATACCAGGCATTGCAGTCAGCAAGATGTTTGAAAATGTGGATGACACGATATGATGTTAAGCAACACATACGTTGGTGATGAACATTGTTAGAGATTGACCAGATGAAATGAGAGAAATTGGAAAAGTACACGTTGGCAGGGTAAAAAGGCAAACCTCTCCATGTACGACAAAACAATAAGACATTAATAATCTCATGAACAACAAGATGAAAGGTGGAAGTGTCATTGACAAGGTACGACGTTCAGTTTCCTATAACTTGAAACTTTAACAATATAACGCATGTGGGTATTCACCATACTTTAATTTTGATGTGATCGTTTCCACGGAGTACTTTTATTGATGGTTAGTGTGCAAAAGTGATATATAGCAAGTGTACACACCGGTGGGGTAAAAACACAAAACTACACCCAAACTCAAAAAGGATGTTGATGTTTATATGACGCCATGTTTAACAAGATAAAGCGTAAAAGTGTGAATGATAGGAGATAATGTTCGAGAACAAGTATTTTCGTGATGACAAGAACAAGTTTGAAAATGTTGATGACACAATATAATATTAACCAACAAGAACATTGGTGGTATAGAAAGACAATCATAACCTTATGGTGGTGGTGTAACATACAAACCTATCACCACTTGAAAAAATAACAAGTCATTCATAGTGCCATCTTTACCTAGATGGAATATGAAATTGTGTGATAAGATACGATGTTCAACTACTTATTATCCTTCTAACTCTAACTAAACCTTGTTTGTGGGTTTTTACCAAATTTTAATTATCATTAGCGAACTAAGCGGGTCTATCGTCTCCAACAAGGACTTCACAATAGTGAGGGTAAAAAGGACAAAACTACCCCTCAAGTAGATATCTATTTCGATGTATACAAGGCATTGTGGTCAATAAGAACAAGTTTTAAAATTTGGGTGACACGATATGATGTTAAGCAACATGTACGTTGGTGATGAATATTGTTATAAATTTATAAGATGAAATGAGAGAAATTGGAAAAGTACCTGGTGGTAGGGTAAAAAGACAAACCTATCCTGACAAAACAATAAGAAAGACATTCATAATCCCATGTAAAGCAATATGAAATATAGAAGTGTCATTGACAAGGTATGATTACCTATTACTTGAAACTTTAGCAATATAACCCATGTGGGTATTCACTATACTTTAATTTTGATGCGATCATTTTTTATGAGTACTTTTATTGATGGCTAGTATGCAAAAAGTGATAAATAGCAAGTCTACTCACCGGTGGGGTAAAAACATAAAACTACCCCAAACTGAAAAAGGATGCTCATGTTTATATGGCGCCATGTTTAACAAGATAAAGCGTAAAAGTGTGAATGGTAGGAGATGATGTTCAAGAACACGTATTATGGTGATGGCTGTTGTTAGTGATTAATCGGGCGAAATGAGAGAAATAAGGTGGCTACATGAAGGCGAGGTTGAAAGACAAACCGAATCTTAGGTGAGAAAACAATGATAGGGTATTCATGATGTTATCTTTAACAAGACAAAATATTAAATTGTGTGTGACTAGACACGATGTTTTGTTAATGGAACATGAAATTGTGTGTAACAAAAAACAATGTTCTGTTTGTTATAATCAATGCAACTCTATCAAAATAACCCATATGGGTTTTGACCATACTTTAATCTGGTAGTGCGAATTGAGTTGGACTTTCGACTTCAACAAGTACTTTTGTAATACGTTTCATGAGAAAAGGGTCTGCAGAAAGATATAAATACCACGACTACAAAGTGGAGGGGTAGGAAGACAAAGCTACCCTTAAAATAGATATCTATGCTGATGTATACATGGTGTTGTATTCAACAATATCATATTGAAGTATGAATCACAAGGTATGATGTTCAACATTTAGTACTCTCGTGATGACTACAATAAGAGGATGACCATATAAAATAAGAAAAATAAAAGATCGAGACGATGGCGGGGTATAAAGACAAACCTACCCTTACATGAGAAAACAACAATAATACTTTCATAATTCTATCTTAACATGATGAAATATGAAGTTGTGAGTGTCAAGATAGGATGTTCAATTAGTTATTATTGCCACACACATTAACTATATATTGTTTGTGGGTTTTCACAGAATTTTAATTATCGTTAGCGAACCTCTAGGCTCTCTCGTCTCCAACAAGGACTACACGATGGTCTGCGTAAAAAGACAAAACTACCCCAAAAGTAGATCTCTATTTTGACGTATACATGGTGTTGTGGTTAGTAAGAACCCGTTTGAAAATGTTGATGACACAATATAATGTTAAACAACAATTATGTGGTTGTTGGATATTGTTAGAGATTGACCCGCTGAAATTAGAGAAATTGGAAAGCTACATGTTGGTTTGGTAAGAAGACAAACATATCCCGATGTGACAACACAATAACAAGGCTACATGTATTGTGTGTCATCATTTTCAACAAGATAAAGCGTAAAAGTGTGAGCGATAAGAGATGGTGTTCGAAAACAAGTATTATGGTGATGGCTGCTGTTAGTGATTGATCAGGCGAAACGAGAGAAATAAGGTGGATACTCGAAGGCGTGATAGAAAAACAAAGGTATCCATGTGTGAGAACACAATAATAGGGTATTCATGATGTCATCTTCAACAAGACAGAATGTGAAATTGTGTGACAAGACACGATATTCTGTTGACAAAATCTAAAAGTTTGTGACAAAACACAATGTTTTGTTAGTTTTAATTAATGAAACTCTAACAACATAAACGATGTGGGTTTTGAGCATACTTTAATTTGGTAATGCGAATTGAGTGTGACTTTTGACTCCAACAAGTACTCTTATAATAAGTTGCAAGCGAAAAGGGTCTGCGAAAATATATAAATACCACGACTACAGAGTGGAGGTATAAGAAGATAAAACTTCCCCTGAAATAGATATGTCTGTTGATGCATAGATGTTTTCGTGTTCGGCAAGATCGTGTAGAAGTGTGAATCACAAGATAAGATGGTCAACGGCTAGTACTCTGGTCATGGCTACAATAAGAGCTTGGCCTTATGAAATAAAAAAAATAGGTGAGCTAAACGATGGCAGGGTAGAATGGCAAACCTATCCTTATGTGAGAAAACGACTAGACATTCATATTGCCATCTTCAAAAAGATGAAATATGAAACTGTGAGTGACTGACTAGGTGAAATAAGAAAAATAAGTTGGCTACACCGAGGCAGGGTAGAAAGACAAACGTACCCCTGTGTGAGAAAACATTGATAAGGTATTCATGATGTCAATTTCACGAACACCGAAATTGTCGTCAACAAGAACAATTGTGAAAATGTTGATGACACAATATGATTTAAGCAACTAGACATCGACAAACCCAACCTTATGTTGGTAGTGTAAAAAGACGAATCTATCCTTATATAAGAAATCAACATAAATCCATTTATAATGTCATCTTCAACCAGGTGGAATATGAAAGTGTGAGTGACAAGATACAATGTTCAGTTACTTATGATCGTTGTAACTCTAACTATACGATGTTTGTGGGTTTTCACCAAACTTTAATTATCATTAGCGAACTAAGCAGGTCTATTGTCTCTAATAACAAGGACTTCACGATGGTGGGGGTAAAAAGCGAAAACTACCCTTTAAGTAGATATCTATGTCGAGGTATAAAAGGCATTGTGGTCAACAAGAACAAGTTTGAAAATGTAGATTGCACGATATGATGTTAACCAACACTTACGTTTGTGATGGATATTGCTAGAGATTAACCAAATGAATTGAGGGAAATTAGAAAGGTAAACGGTGGCAGTGTAAAAACACAATCCCATTCTTGTATGACAAAACAATAAGGCATTCATAATGCCATGTACCACAAGATGAAATATGGAAGTGTCATTGACAAGAAACCATGTTAAGTTATAACCTGAAAGTTTAACAATATAACGCGTGGGTATTCACCATACCTTAATTTTGATGTGATTGTTTCCAACGAGTACTCTTATTGATGACTAGTATGCAAAAAAACATGCAAAAAGTGATAAACAAGTCTATACACCAGTGGGGTAAAAATACAAAACTACCCTCGAACTGTAAAACGATGTTGATGTTTACATGACGCCATGTTCAACAAAATAAAGCATAAAAGTGTGAATGATAGGAGATGATGTCCGAGAACAAGTATTTTGTTGATGGTGGGTGTTAGTGATTGACCTAGCGAAATGAGAGAAATAAGGTGGCTACACTAATGCTTGGTAGAATGACAAACCTAACCTTATGTGAGAAAACAATGAAAGGGTATTCATGATATCAACTTCAACAAGACAGAATGTGAAATTGTCTGTTAAAAGACACGATGTTCTATTGACGGAATTTGAAATTGTGTATGACAAGACACAATGTTCTGTTAATTATAATCAGTGAAACTCAAATTACCTTATGCATGTGGGTTTTTAACATACTTTAATTTGGTGGTGCCAATTTCGTGGGACTTTCGACTCGAACAAGTACTTTTATAATAAGTTGCATGAGAGAAGGGTTTGCAGAAATATATAAATACCATGAGTATAGAGTGGTGGGATTGGAAGACAAAACTCCCCTTGAAATTAGATATGTATGTTGCTATATTCATTGGAGTCGTGTTCAACATGATCATGTGGAAGTGTGAATCACATGGTATGATGTTCAACGACTAGTACTCTCGTGATAACTACAATAAGAGGTTGATCATATGAAATAAGAAAAATAGGAGAGCTACGCGATGGCGGGGTAAAATGACTAACCAATCATTATGTTTGAAAACAACACATTCATAATGCCATCTTTGAACCAACAAGATGAAATATGAAAGTGTGAGTGACAAGATACGATAAGTTATTTATTATCTTTTAAACTCTAACTATATAATATGTTTGGGGATTTTCACCAAGCTTTAATTTTCATTAATGAATTTAGTTTGTCTCTCATCTCCAACGAGCACTACATGATGGTAGGGGTAAAATGGTAAAACTACCCTTAGAAGAGATATCTATGTCGACATATGCATGTTGTTGTGGTCAACAAGAACAAGTGTGAAAATGTGGATGATACTATATATTGTTGAGCCAGAAGTACATTGGTTGTGGATTTTGTTAGAGATTAAATAACTGAAATGAGAGAAATGCGAGTGCTACACGACATCTGGGTAAAATGACAATCCTATCCCTGTATAAAAAAACAATAATGTGCATTAATAATGCAATTTACGATAAGATGAAATACAAATGTCTTTGATAACTATGTGACCATATAAAATAAGAAAAATAGGAAAACTATAGGGTGGTGGGGTAAAATGACAAACCTACCCTTACGTAAGAAAACAACAAGCTACTCATAATGCCATCTTCAACAATATGAAATATAAAAGTGTGAATGATAAGATATGATGTTAAGTTTCTTATTATACTTGAAACTCTATCTATATGATGTTTGTGAGTTTTCACATCATTAGCAAACTTAGCGGGTCTCTCGTGTCCAATAAAGACTACAAGATGTTAGGGGTAAAAAAACAAAATACCTTTGAAGTAGATATCTATGTCGATATATACACGTTGTTGTGGTCAACAAGAACAAGTGTGAGAATATTGATAACACAATATGATATGAAGCAACAAGAACATTGACAAACTACCCTGATGGTGGTGTTGTAAAAGACAAACCTATCCTTACATGAGAAAACAGGAAGCCATTCATATTGCCATCTTCAATCAGATGAAATATGAAAGTGTGAGTGCAAGATACGATGTTTAGTTACTTATTACTCTAACTATATAATGTTTGGGTGTTTTTACCGAACTTTAATTATTATTAGCGAACTAAGCAGGTCTATCTTCTCCATTAAGGACTTCACGATGGTGGGGTTTAAAAGAAAATACCACCCTGAAGTAGATATCTATGTCGATGTATACAAGGTATTGTGGTCACCAAGAACAAGTTTGAAAATGTGTATAACACGACATGATGTTAAGCAAGACGTACGTTTGGTGATGGATATTGTTAGAGATTGACCGGATGAAATGAGAGAAATTGGAAAGGTACATGGTGGCAGGGTAAAAAGACAAACCTATCCTCGTATGACAAAACAATAAGAAAGGCATTCATAATGCCATTTATGACAAGATGAAATGTGGAAGTATCATTGACAAGGTACGATATTAAGTTACTTATAACTTGAAACTCTTACAATATAAAGTGGTGATGGCAGATGATGTTCGAGAACATGTATTTTGGTGATGGCTGTTGTTGGTGATTGATTCGGCGAAATGAGACAAATAGGGTGGCTACACGAAGTTGGGGCAAAAAGACAAACATGCCCTTATGTGAGAAAGCAATGATAGGCTATTCATGATATCATCTTCAGCAAGACACAATGTTCTGTTAGTTATAATAAATTAAACTTTAACAACACAACCCATGTGGGTATTCACCACACTTTAATTTTGATGTGATAGTTTCCAACCGGTACTTTTATTGATGGCTAGTATGCGAAAAATAATAAATAGCAAGTCTACACATCGGTGGGGTAGAAACACAATACTACCCCCGAACTGAAAAAGGATGTTGTTGTTTATTTGACGCCATATTCAACTAGATAAAACGCACAAGTGTGAATGGATAGGAGATGATGTTTGATGGTTGTTGTTGTTGGTTGACCGGCCGAAAAGAGAGAAATAAGGTGGCTACAGTAAGGGGGAGTAGAAACACAAACATACCCCTTTGTGAGAAAACAATGATAGGGTGTTCATGATGTCATCTTCAACATGACGGAATATAAAATTGTGTGTGATAACTCAGGATGTTCTGATGACGGAATTTGAAAATGTGTATGACAAGGCACGATGTCCTGTTAGTTATAATCAATGAAACTCTAACAACATAACCCATGTGGGTTTTGAGTATTCTTTAATCTTGTAGTGCGAATTGAGTGCGGCTTTCGACTTTGAAAGTACTTTTATAATAAGTTGCACGAGAAAAGGGTCTGCGAAAAGATATAAATACCACGACTACATAGTGGAGGGGTGGGAAGACAAAACAACCCGTGAAATACATGTGTGTTGATGTATACTTGGTGTCGTATTGAACAAAATTGTGAGAAAGTGTGAATCACTCGATAGGATGTTCAATGATTATTTCTCTGGTCTTGTCTACAATAAGATCTTGACCATATGAAATAAAAAAAAAATAAGAGAGCTACACGATGGCAGAGTAGAAAGACAAATTTACGACTATGTGAGAAAACAACAAGACATTCCTAATTCTAATCTTCAACAAGATGGAATATGAAACTCTGAGTGTCAAGATAGGATGTTCAATTAGCTATTGTCCTTAACACTTTAACTACATAATGTTTGTGGGTTTTCACCAAACTTTAATTATTATTAGTGAAACCTCGAGGGTCTCGTCTCAAACATGGACTAAACAATAGTTGGGGTAAAATGACAAAACTACCCCTGAAGTAGATTTCTATTTCGATGTATACGTATTGTTGTGGTCAATAAGAACAAGTTTGAGAATGTGGATGACACGATATAATGATAAGCAACAATTTTGTGGTTGATGGATATTGTTAGATATCGACCAGATGAAATGAGAGAAATTGAAAAGCTATACTATGGTAGGGTAAGAAGACAAACCTATCCCGGTATGACAAGACAATAACTAGTTAACAATTATTGGGTGACGCCATGTTCAACAAGATAAAGCGTAAAAGTGTAAATGATATGAGTGGATGTTCGAGAACAAGTATTTTGGTGATGGGTGTTGTTAGTGATTGACCAGCCGAAATGAGAGAAACAAGGTATCTATCTGAAAGGCGGGGTAGAAAGACAACCGTAGCCCTGTGTTAGAAAACAATGGTAGGGCATTCATGATGTCATTTTCAAGAAGACGAAATGTGAAATTGTGTGTGATAAGACAATGTTTTGTTGACAGAATATGAAATTGTGTATGACACGACAGTGTTCTGATAGTTATAATCATTGAAACTTTAACAACAAAAAGTTTGAAAATGTCCATGACACGATATGTTGTTCAGCAACACGTACGTTGGTGATGAATATTGGTAGAGATGAAATGAGAGAAATTAGAAAAGTACACGGTGGGAGGGTAAAAAGACAAATCTATCCCTCTATGACAAAACAATAAGAAGGGCATTCATAATCCCATGTACAACAAGATGAAATGTGAAAGTGTCATTGACAAGGTACGATGTTCAGTTACTATAACTTGAAACTCGAATAATATAATGCGTTTGGGTATTCTCCATACTTTAATTTTGTTGCGATCGTTTTCAACGAGTACTTTTATTTATGACTAATATGCGAAAAAACATGCGAAAAGTAATAAATAACAAGCCTACGCATCGGTGGGGTAAAAACACAGAACCAGCCCCGAACTGAAAAAGGATGTTGATGTTTACATGATGCCATGTTCAACAATATAAGGCGTAAAATTGTGAATGATTGGTGATGATGTTCGTGAACAAGTATTTTGGTGATGTTGGTGATTGACCAGGTGAAATGAGAAAAATATGGTGGTTGCACGAAGGCGGGGTAGACAGACAAACGTACCCCTTTGTGAGAAAACAATGATAGGGTATTCATGATGTGATCTTGAAAAAAACGTAATGTGAAATTGTATATGACAAGATACGATGTTCTGTTGTCAAAATGTGAGATTGTGTGTGACAAGACACATTGTTCTGTTAGTTGTAATTAATGAAACTCTAACTACATAACACTTGTGGGTTTTGACCATATTTTAATTTGGTAATCCGAATTGAGTGGGACTTGAGACTCCAACAAGTACTTTTATTATAAGTTGCCTGAGAAAAGGGTCTGCGTAAAGATATAAATACCACGTATGCAGTGTTTTGGGGGTAGGAAGACAAAACTACCCGTGAAATAAATATTTGTTTTGATGCATAGATGGTGTCGTGTTGAACACAATGGTGTGAAAGTGTGAATGAAAAGATAAGATGTTCAACAATTAGTACTCTCGTGATGGCTAAAATAAGAGCTTGTCCATATGAAATAAGAAAAATAGGAGAGCAACACGATGACGGCGTAGAAAGACAAAGCTACCCTAACTTGAGAAAACAAGACATTCATAATGCCATGTTCAATAAGATGGAATATGAAACTCTGAGTGACAAGATACGATGTTCATTTAGTTATTGTCCTTAATTCTTTAACTATATAATGTTTGTGGGTTTTCACTAAACTTTAATTATCATTAGCGAACCTAGCGGGTCTCTCGTCTCCAACAAGGGCTATACGCTGGTCAGGGTAAAAAGATAAAACTACACCTGAATTTGATTTCTGTGTCGATGTATACACGGTGTTGTGATCAACAAGAACAAGTTTGAAAATGTGGATGACACAATATGATATTAACCAACAAGATCATTGGTGGTGTAGGAAGACAAACCTACCCTTATGGTGGTGGTGTAAAAAGACAAACCTATCGTTACATGAAAAAATAACGAGTCATTCGTAGTGCTCTCCAACTAGATGGAATATGAAAATGTGTGACAAGATACGATGATCGATTACTTATTATCCTAGTGACTTTAACTAAACGATCTTTGTGGGTTTTCACCAAATTTTAATTATCATTAGCGAACTAGGTGTTTCTATCGTCTTCAACAAGAACTTCACGATAGTGAGTGTAAAAAGACCAATCTATCCCTCAAGTGGATATCTATTTCGAAGTATACAAGGCATTGTTGTCAACAAGAACAAGTTTGAAAATGTGGATTACACGATATGATGTTATGCAACACGTATGTTGGTTGTTAGAGATTGATCACATGAAATCAGAGAAATTGGAAAAGTATATGATGTAAGGGTAAAAAGACAAACCTATCTATGTATGACAAAACATTAAGGAAGGCATTCATAATCCCATGTACAACAAGATGAAATGTGGAACTGTCATTGACAAGGTATGATGTTCAGTTACCTATAATGCATGTGGGTATTCACGATACTTTAATTTTGATGCGATCATTTCCAACGAGTACTTTTATTGATGGCTAGTATGCAAAAAGTGATAAATAGCAAGTCTATAAACTGGTGGGGTAAAAATAGAATACACCCAAATTCAAAAACGATGTTGATGTTTATATGATGCCATGTTCAACAAGATAAAGCGTAAAAGTGTAAATGATTGGAGATCAAGTTCGAGAACAAGTATTTTGGTGATGGCTGTTGTTAGCGACTGACCAGGTGAAATGAGAGAAATAAGGTGGCTACACGAATGCGGTGTAGAAAGACAAACATACCCTTATATGAGAAAACAATGATCGGGTATTGATGATATGATCTTCAACAAGACAAATTATGCAATTGTTATGTGAGTTATAATAAAAAAAAACTCTAACAACATAACCCATGTGGGTTTTGAACATACATTAATTTGGCAGTGCGAATTGAGTGAGACTTTCGACTACAACAAGTACTTTTATAATAAGTTTTATGAGTAAACGGTCCGCAGAAAGATATAAATACCATGACTATAAAGCGGAGGGGTAGGATGACAAAACTACCCTTGAAATAGATATATATGTTGATGTATACTTGGTGTCGTGTTCAACAAGATCATGTGAAAATCTGAATCACAAGGTATGATGTTCAACAACTAGTAATCTCATGAGGACTACAATAAGATGATGGCCATATGAAATAAGAAAAATATGAGATCTACACGATGGTGGGGTATAAAAACAAACCTACCCTTACATGAGAAAACTACAAAAAAACATTCATAATTCTATCTTCAACAAGATGAAATATGAAGCTGTGACTCTCAAAATAGGATGTTCAATTAGTTATTATCCTTGAAACATTAACTATATAATATTTTTAGGTTTTCACCAAACTTTAATTATCATTAGCGAACCTCCTGGGTCTGTCGTCTCTAACAAGGACTACACGATAGTTTGGGCAAAAAGACAAAACTATCCCAAAAGTAGATTTCTATTTTGACGCATACATGGTGTTGTGGTCAGTAAGAACCAATTTGAAAATGTGGATGACACTATATAATGTTAAACAACAATTACGTGGTTGTTGGATATTGTTATAGATTGACCCAATGAAATTAGAGAAATTGGAAAGCTACATGTTAGTTGGGTAAGAAGACGAACCTATCCCGGTATGACAACGCAATAACAAGGCTACAAGTATTGGGTGACGTCATGTTCAACAAGATAAAGCGTAAAAGTGTGAATGATAGGAGATGATGTTCGAAAACAAGTATTTTGGTGATGGCTGCTGTTAGTGATTAACTGGGCGAAACGAGAGAAATAAGGTGGCTATAGGCTAGAAAGACAAAACAATAATAGTGTATTCATGGGGTCATCTTCAACAAGAAGGAATGTGAAATTGTGTGTGACAAGACACGATGTTCTATGGATGAAATCTGAAATTGTGTGACAAGACACAATGTTCTGTTAGTTATAATCAGTGAAACTCAAACTACATAACACGTGGGCTATAAAGATACTTTATTTTGGTACTGCCAGTTGTGTGGGACTTTGGACTCGAACAAGTACTTTTATAATAAGTTGCATGAGAGGAGGGTTTGCCGAAAGGTATAAATACCACGATTAGAGAGTGGTGGGATAGGAAGACAAAACTGCCCCTGAAATTATGTGTTACAAGACATGATGTTCTGTTGACGAAATATGAAATTGTGACAAGGCACAATGTTCTGTTAGTTATAATCAATGAAACTAACAATATAAACCATTGTGGGTTTTGAGCATATTTTAATATGGTAATGCAAATTGAGTGTGACTTTCGACTCCAACAAGTACTTTTATAATAAGTTGCATGAGAAAAGGGTCTGCGAAAATGTATAAATACCACGACTACATGGTTGAGGTATAGGAAGACAAAACAACCCCAAAAATAAATATATATGTTGATGCATACATGGTGTCATGTTCAACAAGATCGTGTGGAAGTGTGAATCACAAGATACGTTGTTCAACGGCCATTACTTTGGTGATGGCTACAATAAGAGGTTGATCATATGAAATAAAAAAAAAATAGGAAAGTTACACGATGGCGGGGTAGAAAGACAAACCTACCCTTATGTGATAAAACAACAAGCCATTCATAATGCCATCTTCAATAAGATTTTGACAAAACCTTACACAATATGAAATGTAAATGTCATTGACAATTATGTGACCATATAAAATAAGAAAAATAGGAGAGCTATACGATGGTGGTGTAAAATGACAAACCTACCCTTACGTAAGAAAACAACAAGCCACTCGTAATGTCATCTTCAACAATATGAAATATAAAAGTGTGAATGACAGGTTTTGAGGTCAAGTTACTTGTTATCCTTGAAACTCTATCTATATGATGTTTGTGAGTTTTCACATCATTACCAAACTTAGTGGGTCTCTCGTCTCCAATAAAGTTTACAATACCACGACTACCGAGTTTTGGGGTAGGAAGACAAAACTACCCATGAAATAAATATGTATGTTGATGCATAGATGGTGTTGTTGTAACGACCCCAACTCCTACCTTTGAAAAATGCGGAATATTTATTTTTTATTTATTTTTTTTTTGAAAGAAGAGTCACGGAAAACTTCCCAGAGACCTGGGGTCCCTACAGTTCCAATTTCAGTTGGATAACCACACACCACAAAGCAACTTACATTTATCAATCATAACTAATCCACTGAATTCTTTTATTAATGAATCAATAAGAGTAATATGTTCCATGGCAAAAGTGAAATATCAAATTGCAGGAAAATCAGAAGAACTAAAAGAAAGTAACAGTAGAGCCGCTCTGTCCGTAAGTGAAGCCGTCTAAAACAAATGTGACCCTCGTATCCCTCAGAAGCGAGTCGACTTCACTGATCACCTGTGCCTGTGAAAAACCAATAAAATAAGAGGGTCAGAAATCCGAAGAATTCTGCGTACAGGTTTCCCTAATGAATCAAATAAGAAAAAGAGCATAAATAAGATCCATGTAATAATTTGAGGAATACGATTATAATCAATTACTAAGTCAATTAACCATTCATGCATAATTAAGCATTTAACAGGAGGGAATACGAAATATGTAACATTGATCACAACTTAGTCAATAAGGCAATTAAATGCAAAAGAGCTCAACATCATACAATAATCAACATAAACAACCAAGTGAACAGGTAAACATGCATGAACTAATGCATAGTAAGAATATGCATGATTTATGTGTAATGCATGAACCATTTATTATCTTTCATTTAAGTTTCCTCTTTCTATATGCATGTCCTATTAAATGCACACATCCTTAAGTTCCTCTTTTTAATTACAGTGGCCCGCGGATACACCAAACGGGTACAAACCCCGAGGTTAAGTAGGGTTCCCGGGGTAGCTTCACACACAATTTGTATTTTGTTACCGGGTTCCAAACTTAGCCCTCGACCGATATCAGGAAACAGCACTATCCATCGGAACCTTGGAAAGCAACATCCAAAGTCGGGGATATCAGGGAAAACAGCATCCACTGGCGCCACTTTCTTGGTATACCAAAACAAACTCACAGCTGTGACTAACACACCACTCCCGGGTAAAGTGGCGGACTCTCCCTAAAACCGTGGCCAGGAGAAGAACCTAAATATCAGGTTCAGGGGCAACAAAATGCACACGGAGTTTTTGTATCCTCACGGTTTCCCCTAAACTGCAATATCCAAGATTCCTACGCTAAAGCAGGGACATCAAGGAGAAAGTGAATTACACTGTTCTTTACTTTCTTTTATCTAGTTATTAATTCGTTTCTTTTACATTTGCAAATTTACATGCAAAATTAATAACATAAGCTTGCACATCAGCATGCTAAGCTTTTTCACGGGACCACAGCCCGTGATCACATAGAACAGTGTGGTAAAATCACCTTTGATTTGTTGCATTGCATCAAAATAACTAAAATAGAGAACAACTGGTTTTCGAGGCTCACCCAGCCTCTGATGATCCAGTTGACCATCAATGCATTCATAAGCAAAAATCATCAATCACATGCCTCCCTGCATGTTTTTCGATGCATATATATGATAAAATTTAAAAATATGCATGAAACAATAATATATTTATGCATGTGCATGAGTTCACTATTCATGTGCATGTACTTTTATGAAATCATTTCATATACATGCATTCATTTATGATTTATAAGCACATGTGGACATTCAAGCACTATTGTATATGTTACACTCACATCGATTTCATGTATGTATATGCACTTAAACAAATTTTTTGATAGCACCATACTTAGGCATGTCAGATCAAATCAAAGCACATGAACAATCTCAATCATAACATGTATTAAAATTACCATACATGCATATAACTAAATCTGGAAATTTTACTTGCAAATTTAAAGATCTAGCTCTAGAATCAAAATAACACTAAGTGTTAAAGTATACACGTAATATATATATATATATATATATATATATATATATATATATATATATATATATATATATTTCGTGTAACATTTTATTCATGCACCCAAACCAATTCCCTAATGACAGGTCATGCAAAGAATCTCAAATACCTGTAGAAGAGTTGGTGCTTGGCTGGTAGTGGATAATACCTATAAGTGAGGTTTTTCCTTTGTAAATATGATGTATGGGCCTAGCAAGTATTTGGTAAATATACATGAACACCTTTATATTTCTAGTAATATTTCCCTGAAATTTCCAGAAATAAATGAAGCACTGAAACTCTTCATGAGAACCACTTCAATCGAAGCATCATTAGGTATTTGGAAAGTTGAATGTGTCAGAGGCAGCTGCTGTTAGCCATTAGAGACAGACTTCAACAGTTTGTGAAAAGAAAATCTGTTAATAGGATAACAAACCCACGAAAAACAAAAATTTCCAAGACACTTCTTTTAAGGTCTTCCGGTCTAGTCTTACTAGAAGGGGTGTTACATGAGGTATCTGTTGTGCACCTCAAAGGGATAGTTAAATGGAGTTTCCATTGACTCATAAAGAAAAAATGCCAAAGTCTGCTTTGTTATCCAGTATTTAGTGAATATTACAGATCATGCTGCATCATCGTTTGTCTGGGAATATTACAGACTAATTTAATCATGCTGATATGTGGCCAGAAGGTGGCAAGCAACATGCACCAAAATAGACTGGTTATTGGGTTAATGCACATTATCTTCTTGAGTGTTGTCTCTTTTTTTTTTTCTTTGTTTCAATCCCAAATACATATTGGTGTCATGAAATTTTAGTTGCTATTTAACTGAGGTATATTTTCTCTGTACTGATCAAGGTATTTTGTGTACGATGGACTAAAGCACTCATGCATAGAGGACCAGCATTACTTATACTGAGTTAGTGACTTGGTTTGTTTGTTTCTTAAAAAGACAGGCCAGCAGAACATACATTTACCCCTCTTCTTCCCCTTGAATATATGCAAAAGCCAATGCCTGACATGGGTGCCACACGATCTTGCTAGGTCTGTGCACCCCCTTGCCATGCTGCCAAAGTATGGCAGTCAGTAGAGACTCACTCGGTTGGCTGCCAGCCATACCCATCACTCATATTTTAAAAGTTTCATTTTAACTTTGTTTTAAAAAAAAAATTTGTTTATTGAGAGTAAAGGTTGCTGCCCAATAGTCTGGCAGTAACCATAGCCCTAGGGCTCAGTCTGCCCCACGTTGGCCAAACTGTTGCCTAACCCATACCTGTTTTTCCTTTCTTTATGAATTAAAATCTCTAGTTTACTATACAAATACCTTCCACAAGCATGTTATTCCATAATAACTTCCAAGAAGATGAAAAAAAATACATGGATTTCATCCATGGATCTTAGAGTAAACATCTAGATTTACTCATCCCTATGCTTTTACACCAAAATACGTACATGGAAGTCGAACCCATGTTCGTTTTCCTTACTTAACCCACAGGAAAAACCCGTACCTTTACAATCCGATGTTTTGGGGGTTGCGGCTGACGTGAGGAGGCGAGCTATTCCACCAGCCTCAACTGCTCCGGTGTCGTGATGGTCGCACGCAAGGGAAGAGACAACAAAAGGGGCTGCCGTGGCCTGCGGTGGCTGCAGCCTTCCGGCGATCTTCCACCTCCCCAATGCTCGCCCACACGAGAGAGAGAGAGAGAGAGAGAGAGAGAGAGAGAGAGAGAGAGAGAGAGAGAGAGAGAGAGAGAGAGAGAGAGAGAGAGACGAGAGAAGAGGGTGAGACCCCCCTCTTCCACTTCCCATTTATCGCCGAACCCCCCCCCCCCCCCCCCTCTTTTCTTGCCGAGATGGGTGGGGGTTTCGGTTACGCCTGCGTAACCCCCCCCTCTTTCCCCTTTTCTGCTCTGCTACAACCCTATCGGGTTGCCCCTTTCTTTAAAAGGGTTACACAGGGGGTGCGGCTCGGGTCCGGACCCGAGGCCCGTAACCCGACCCCCAATCATATGGATCCATCAGTTGGATCCGAATGGATCCAACTGTGGATCCTCGGATAAATAAATAAAAAATTTAAATTTTATTTATATATTATATTATTAGTTTTATTATGAATATGGATATAAAGGCCATTTTATGGATTTTAGATCCATATGTTGGATCCATTTGGATCCAAACACGGATCCAACCTTAAATACTCGGTTTTTCTTTTCTTTTATACTATTAATTAATTATTTAACTATTATAAGTATAGTTTTAATACCCCATTGTGGGTTATTTACACGTTCTATTATGGATCCGGTAACGGATCCGAGGCCTAAATTTAGAAAAATACTCGTTGTTTTCAAATAAATTTAAATAAATAAATTACAAAATTTGAGGTTATTACAGTTGTGTTGAACAAGATGGTGTGGAAGTGTGAATCAGAAGATAAGATGTTCAATAGGTAGTACTCTCGTGATGGCTACAATAAAAATTTGTCCATATGAAATAAGTAAAATAGGAGAGCAACACGATGGCGGGGTAGAAAGACGAACCTACCCTTACGTGAGAAAACAACAAGACATCCATAATACCTTCTTCAACAAGATGAAATTTGAAACTGTGTGACAAGATACGATGATTAATTACTTTTTATCCTAGTGACTTTAACTAAACGATATTTTTGGGTTTTCACAAAATTTTAATTATCATTAGCGAACTAGGCGTTTCTATCGTCTTCAACAAGGACTTCACGATAGTGAGTTTAAAAAGACAAAACTATCCCTCAAGTAGATATCTATTTCGATGTATACAAGGCATTGTTGTCAACAAGAACAAGTTTGAAAATGTGGATTACACGATATGATGTTATGCAACGCGTACGTTGGTGATGAATATTGTTAGAGATTGATCACATGAAATAAGAGAAATTGAAAAAGTACATGATGGCAGGGTAAAAAGACAAACCTATCCTTGTATGACAAAACATTAAGGTAGGCATTCATAATCTTATGTACAACAAGATGAAATTTGGAAGTGTCGTTGACAAGGTACGATGTTCAATTACCTATAACTTGAAACTTTAGCAATATAACGCATGTGGGTATTCACGATACTTTAATTTTGATGCTATGATTTCCAACGAGTACTTTTATTGATGGCTAGTATGCAAAAAGTGATAAATAGCAAGTCTACACACCGGTGGGGTAAAAATACAAAACTGCCTCGACCTGAAAAATGATGCTCATGTTTATATGACGCCATGTTCAACAAGATAAAGCGTAAAAGTATGAATGGTAGGAGATGATGTTCAAGAAAAAGTATTATGGTGATGGCTGCTGTTAGTGATTAATTGGGCGAAATGAGAGAAATAAGGTGGCAACACGAATGCGATGTAGAAAGACAAACATACTCTTATATGAGAAAACAATGATAGTGTATTGATGATATCATGTTCAATAAGACAAAGTGTGAAATTGTGTGTGACAAGACACGATGTTCTATTGACGGAATATGAAATTGTATGTGACACGAAACAATGTTCTGTTAGTTATAATCAATGAAACTCTTACAACATAAACTATGTGGGTTTTGAACTTACTTTAATCTGGTAGTGTGAATTGAGTGAGACTTTTGACTACAACAAGTACTTTTATAATAAGTTTTATGAGTAAACGGTCCGTAGAAAGATATAAATACCATGACTATAAAGTGGAGGGGTAGGAAGACAAAACTACTCTTGAAATGGATATATATGTTGATGTATACATGGTGTTGTGTTCAACAAGATCATGTGAAAATCTAAATCACAAGGTATGATGTTTAACAACTAGTACTCTCATGAGGACTACAATAAGATGCTGGCCATATGAAATAAGAAAAATAAGAGATCTACACGATGGTGGGGTATAAAAATAAACCTACCCTTACATGAGAAAAGAACAAAAAAACATTCATAATTCTATCTTCAAGAAGATGGAAAATGAAGATGTGAGTCTCAAGATAGGATGTTCAATTAGTTATTATCCTTAATGTTTGTGGGTTTTCACCAAACTTTAATTATCATTAGCGTACCTTCAGGGTCTCTCGTCTCTAATAAAGACTACATGATGGTTTGGGCAAAAAGACAAAACTACCCTAAAAGTAGATTTCTATTTTGATGTATACATGGTGTTGTGGTCAGTAAGAACCAGTTTGAAAATGTGGATGACACGATATAATGTTAAACAACAATTACGTGGTTGTTGGATATTGTTATAGATTGACCCGATGAAATTAGAGAAATTTGAAAGCTACATGTTAGCAGGGTAAGAAGACAAAGCTATCCCGGTATGACAACACAATAACAAGGCAACAAGTATTGGTTGACGTCATGTTCAACAAGATAAAGCGTAAAAGTGTGAATGATAGGATATAATGTTCAAAAACAAGTATTTTGGTGATGGCTGCTGTTAGTGATTAACCGGGCGAAGCGAGAGAAATAAGGTAGCTACATGAAGGTAGGCTAGAAAGACAAACGTACCCCTACATGGAAAAACAATAATAGGGCATTCATGATGTCATCTTCAACAAGACAGAATGTGAAATTGTGTGTGACAACTGACAAGACATGGTGTTCTATGGATGAAATCTGAAATTGTGTGACAAGACACAATGTTCTGTTAGTTATAATCAATGAAACTCTAACAACATAAACCATGTGGGTTTTGAGGATACATTAATTTGGTAATGTGAATTGTGTGTGACATTCGATTCTTACAAGTACTTTTATAATAAGTTGCACAAGAAAAGGGTCTGCGAAAATATATAAATACCACGATTACAAAGTGGAGGTATAGGAAGACAAAACTACCCCTGAAATAAATTTGTATGTTGATGCATACTTGGTGTCGTGTTCAACAAGATCGTGTGGAAGTGTGAATCACAAGATAAGATGTTCATTGGAAGTGTGTATCTCAAGAAAATATGTTCAACGGCTAGTACTCTGGTGATGGCTACAACAAGAGCTTGACCATATCAAATAAAAAAAGTAGGAGAGCTACTCAATGGCAGGGTAGAATAACAAACCTACCCTTATGTGAGAAAGCAATAAGACATTCATAATGCCATCTTCAACAGGATGAAATATGAAACTGTGAGTGGCAATATTCAGTAAGAGAAATTGGAAACCTACATGATAGGGGATGATGTTCGAGAACAAATCTTTTGGTAATCATTGTAGTTAGTGATTGACTAGGCGAAATAAGAGAAATAAGTTGGCTACACGAAGGCGGGATAGAAATACAAACGTACCCCTTTGTGAGAAAACTGTGATAGGGTATTTATGATGTCATCTTCACCACAACCAAAATTGTCGGCAACAAGAACAATTGTGAAAATGTTGATGACACAATATGATTTTAAGCAACAAGGCATTGACAAACCTAACCTTATGGTGGTAGTGTGATAAGACGAACCTATTCTTATATTAGAAATCAACATAAAGCTATTCATAGTGCCATCTTCAACCAGATGGAATATGAAAGTGTGAGTGACAAGATACGATGTTCAATTACTTATTGTCGTTCTAACTCTAACTATACGATGTTTGTGGGTTTTCACCAACATTAATTATCATTAGCGAACTAAGCAGGTCTATTGTCTTGAACAAGGACTTCACGATGGTGGGGGAAAAAACCGAAAATTACCCTTGAAGTAGATATCTATGTCGGGGTGTACAAGGCGTTGTGGTCAACAAGAAAAAGTTTGAAAATATGGATGGCACGATATGATGTTGACCAACACATACGTTGGTGATGGATATTGTTAGAGTTTGACCAAATCAATTGAGCGAAATTAGAATGGTACATGGTGCCAGGATAAAAACACAAACCTGTCCCTGTTTGACAAAACAATAAGAAAGACATTTATAATGCCATGTACGATTAGATGAAATATGGAAGTGTCATTGACAAGGTATCATGTTAAGTTACTTATAGTTTGAAACTTTAACAGTATAACGCATGTGGGTATTCATTATACTTTAATTTTGATGCAATCATTTTCAACGAGTACTCTTATTGTTGACTAGCATCCAAAAAAACATGCAAAAAGTGATAAACAGCAAGTCTATACACCGGTGGGGTAAAAATACAAAACTTTCCCCAAACTGAAAAATGATACTGATGTTGACATGACGCCATGTTCAACAAGATAAAGCGTAAAAGTGTGAATGATAGGAGATGATGTTCAACACCAAGTATTTTGTTGATGGTTGGTGTTAGTGATTGACCGGGCCAAATAAGAGAAATAAAGTGATGTCTGGAATATGTAAAACATCATGCATCACAAAGTTGGATTTGCCATAATTAACAAAACTCCCAATATGATGAATATCCAAACATGTACCATTACCCGTGTGAACCGAATCACTACCTTGATAGTCTGACCGAATGGATAGGTTATTGAGATTGGTCGTAACATGTTGTGAAGCTCCAGAATCAGGGTACCATGTTCCATCATCAAAGATCTGAGATAGTATGATAAACTTTTGCTGTTGTGGGTTCCCTTTGAAATCGGTAACAGCGACATTGAAGGGCATTGTGGCCAACTTTACCACATGCTTGGCATGTCAAGGGAGAAGGTGGTGGCTGGTTATTTGACTGTTGCTGCTGATTTTTGTTTCAATTATTACAACCATTGTGACCTCCTTTGCAATCACGATACCGATTGTTATTGCCACTGTTTTGATTTCCACGGTTAAATTGATTCTTGTCTTTGTTATTTTGGCGATAGGTGACATTGACCATGAGAATGGATGTCGTGGGTTCACTTTGATCAGATTCAATAACTTGAGTCTCATGAATAAGTATTTAGACCATATTCATTTGCTGGCAATCCGGCAAGGATATACATAACAAGATCATCTTCAAAAACTGGATTCGATGCCATGGCCAGTTGGTAAGCTAAAGTTTTGACTTTATGAAAATACATCGATATTGAATCAGTTCCTTTCTTTATCGATTGAATTTGAAGCCTCAGTTGTTGAACTCAGGATCAAGAAAACGCTGAATACTTGCATGAGTTGTCCACAACTCTTGTGAAGATCCAATCCCAATAACTTGGCTGTGCACCATTTCAGATAGAGACGTCAAGGGGTTGGTCTTGACACACCCATTGGTGATATGCCGGATTTGGGAGCTGTTCATTTTCAGATTCGAATGAGATAAACTGAGGCGGGCAAGGTGTTGATCCATCGATAAACCCAAACAGATTCAAACTCTGTAGGAGTGGAGTAAGTTGAGACTTTCACACCAAATAATTGTCTGACGATAGTTTTGTTGAGAGAAAGTATTGAAGATTAGTGGGTGCTGGGATTTGGCTTCAGACCTGTGTTCAAGAGGTTGCTGCCCGTTGATCCTGATGAGGAGGATGAAGCTATCACCAAGTGATCGTGAGATATTTGTGCTTTAATACCATAAATGAGCAATACGAATGAGCAAAGAAATCTAAAAACTACACAGAATCACACTAGGTTTAACGTGGTTTGGGACGTCCATGATCTCTTCTCTCTTCCACAAGTTTCTTGAGAGAAAGGTTTGCTTTATATTGTTAAGTTGCATCATTTGAACTACTTTTCAATCTTATCTCCTTGGATTCAGAGGAGGTTGTCAAAGTTGTTAACATTGGATTCATAACAAAATCCGTTCCCTCTTGGGCTTTTGACGAATGAGGAAAGGTTGATTTGGAGAGGGATTCTCTCCATCTCAACTAGGCTCATGGTAGGACTTTTATCTTGAGGCTCGACTTTAGTGAGCTTTCCTTAATCATTTTGTACCTTCATTAATTGCAAATATTTACCCTATATATATTGAAATCGGATCAAGTTAATTTGTGATTCAAAAAATGAATGCATCTTGGATCCCATCTATTCTTTTGCATTTTTTAAATTTTCATGAGAAGAATCATGAATTAAAGGAAACAAATGAGAAATGTTGTGAACATATTGCAAGCTGACACAATCCAATCTGAATTAGGCCCAGACTGTGGGCTTTGTATTAGACTTGGACCCGGCCCAAATTGGGCTTAATCCCGACCCAGTTGGTCAACAGATCAGGCTTGACTATGCCCAGCCTGTCAATGGCCTGGTCGAGCCCATCCACTAAACGAGCTGCGAGCTGCACCAGCCTGGCCCACCCATTGTCCAGCCCTAGCACCAAGTAGGGGTTAACTGCTTGGACTGTGTTCAGGTTGTCCTCATATGGCAAGATAATGGCAGTTGTGAGTAGGATCTGAGTCGGAAAGATAGGCCACTATTTTAACATTCAAAAGATGCTATTTGACAAAAATGTCAAAAATGGATTGCATTCTGACGAAATTTGATATCATTCCAACTGGTATTTATTGATCTAAATCCTGACTAGAAATGTAGAATTTGATCCATATCCAAACTAGAAATGTAGAATTTGAACAATGTCACGAATCTTGGTATAGCGATTTTTCTCAGAGAGAAACTTCACGATAAATATATAAAATTTCTTGTTGATAAAAAAACATATGTTTAATTGCAAATTTTAAAAATATAAAAAAAATTATAAAGAACAAATACGTCATGAATATAAAAAATTAAAAAGTGTTGACAACAAGATGATATCATGATACCTAAAAATAACCATTGGATTAGCTCCGCTTGTCTGGTAGGAGCAGCTAATGCACGTCACCATGTATTGGGACGTTGCAGGTTCAATTCATTCAGGATGGGGCGTCACCTTTTGATTGCACATAATTACCTGCCCCAATTCTGACTCGGGTCTGGATCGGACTTCTGTGATCCAACCCACTGAGAGAGAGAGAGAGATCTAACAAGTGCGGGTCCACCTTCGCCAGCGGTGCCAGGCGGTCTTTGTTGACTTGCGCACAAGCTGAAGCAGCCACGTGCAACGAGCGCAAGGGACACGTGTCGCTGCAAGCTCTCCCTGAAGCACATCATTGACATCAACGGTGGGCCGCGTTCGTACGGGCGCCGCTGGGAAGGAGAATGCGTCAGCGCTAGCGTAAGTGAGAGATCCCCCCGCCGGATCGATCGGACGGCCGTCTCTCTTGCCCACGTGCATCCAACGGATGGGAACGAGCGTCGGCAGCCCCCTCTTTGCTTGGGTCAATGCCGGGAAGGTGTTGCGAAAGAGGATCTCTCCGTCTGCTTTCCAGGGCGACCCACCGTCGAACTTTCGCTTTTTACTATAATGCCCTTAGCACTTGCCAAAAATTACCTTTTTTTGTGAGTTATTATTTTCTTCTCATTTTTTTTTCAGAAAATAAAATGCCCAAATAGAAATTGGGTTCACTAGTATGAATAATTGATATGGGTCTGATCATTCTTGAATCATCCCGGTATCCGGTTTATTGAAGAGTGGTATGGTTCCAGATTTGAATCGAACTCCAATGTCATACTAGAGTCTTTGATCTATTTATGATCTGAGTCTCTATGGTACTAGAGCTGCTGAAATGGGAAGAATTACATTGATTTGCTTGCCAAAACTGGTAAAATGGGCTGGGTTAGGCATGATCCTGGCCACAATCTAACCACATTACCTGGATTTGACAAGACCAAATCATATTTGTTTCTGGAGTTGAATGTACTGCCTGGATCCGAAAATATGGATTGGATTTGGTTCAGAACCAGGTTGGAGCTTCAACTATTTGCATCCCCAGTATACAGGTCGATTGGCTCCAGGCGCATCAGGCCAACTTTTACAAAGCCGTTGGAGGCAGAAAGACACAAATGGTTAGATTGGGCCATTTACGTGTGAATGGATCCGGATCCTTTCAGCATTCAACAAACTAAGTATATGGGGATCACTGAAAATGATACTGCAATCATGATATATTCTTTTAAATCATAAGCCAATATATCTTTTCGCAATTTCTTTTGAACCCAAAAAATTATATGAAGGGCATTTTCGTCGTTCCACATGCATGGGGGGAGGGCCCTTTCCAACTTTAGTAGCTGCTAATTTTTGTCACTTTGCTATCAACAAATGAGGCGTTCAATATTTCAACACTCGTATCAACAAAGCCAGTCAATTCAAAACCACAGAGCTTCACACCATTCAAACCCCTAGAAAAACAAACACTTGGTGCACACGTAAACTAACCCATGCCTTGGTCAAGACCAGTAGAGAGACATCTAATCTCAAAAAATGACAAGTTTGACCTTTGACTTCCATGACTGACAAGTATACCCCTAGGTCCTCACATTCATAATCACTGACTCTGAGGCCTAATTTAAAGAGCATTAAGAAAAAGTTAAGCCCATCTATTGTCATTCTCAAGACCGGTTGAGAGGGGGCATTGACCAAGAAGTCAGGTTGCAGGTGGTATTGGTATTTTTACCTATAGCATGCATGTCTACGAAGCACCAACACTACCTACCTGCTCCACTTGTTCCTCTATATAAATGCAAGTGAAGTTCATTTGTGAAATATTGGCCATCTCATTCTCACTACACACTTGAGGTTTGGTAATATTCTTGTTCAAGCAAAGCCTCAACAATCTCCTAAACCCTACAAACCCTCAGTTTCAGTTTTATCCAGATTTTTGCAAATTTCCATCTATATGATGAGGTCTCAAAGTTTGTGTGCCATCTTGTTATTCATTTTGATGTGTGTCCTCATCTTCAGGCAAGGGGAGGCAACAAGGCCCATGGGGGAAGAGTTCTCAGGCAAGGACTACTTGGTGATGTACCCTTCAGCATATGAGAAGGCCAGGGCAGCTGTTATGACTTGGATGAGTCGTTTGGCAGCAGGGCCTAGCCCAAAAGGCCCTGGTCACTGAAGACCTTAATTTCAGAGGCAAATCATCATTTTGTCCCCCTTCTTTTTTCTTTTTTTTCATATTCAGTTGGTTGGTTATAGTTAGGTAGGTGCACACATATACAACAATATGTAATTATTCATATAGCATTCCTTCACACACTGTTTTTTTTTTTTCGTTTTTAAATCAAACTGATGGGATTTATAGTTATAGTGGGCACACAAGATATATACAATACAATGTAATTCCTTTCATCATTCATATAGCATATATATGCAAATTTCTTATTGGAATACATACTTTGACGTTCCTATATATCTTTCTCCCTTTGGAATTAAGAAGCCCGCAAATGATGAAATACAGGCAGAGTTGATTGTGTGCACGTATCTATTGTTAGAGAATAGATTGCATGGAGTTAAGAGTATCTTTTCGTCATTGATGTGGCATTTATTATTTACGTATAAGAGTTGGCAACTTGGCATCTTCATGTGCTTCAATCTCTACAAAGAAAAAGTGGATCATATTGAATACATGCATTTCTAAGTAGGGCAATCAATGGGTCGGGTTTGTAACTTCTACTTGATCCAACCCGAACCGGAATCTCTATAGGTATATATGAGCATGAAAAGTGTTGACCTGAACCCGACCCGAGCAATATGCTGGTCGGTTTTAGTTATGTTTTTTGCCGGATGCTTGATCCAACCTGTTTGTTGCCGGATACTTGATCCAACCCGAATCTGATCATTAATTAATTATATGGGTCGGTCCAGGCCAAACCTGTCCCGGCGCTAACCCGACGCATTGACAGCCCCACTTCTAAGCATGAGAGACATATTAGCATATTCAAGTAGACAAAAACGGATCTAGGTTCATTATCTAAAATACTTGAAAAAAGTCCTATAAAAAATTTAATATTGCTACATATAGACTGATGGGCGTGAAGACAACAGACATTTAATATGCTTATTATTCTAAGGATGTTAATGGATCAGGTTTGTATCGGGTATCCAACCTAAATACTAAGATAGAGAAAAATGCCAACACCAATATTATTGGGTCAAGCTGAAGCCAACCAGAGTGATATGATGAAAGTTGGGTTTGGGTTATGATTTTTGTTGGATATTCGACTCAATCCAACTTGATCCAAGTATTTTATATGTATTTTTGGTAAACACAAAATACTTGATCCAAGTATTGGGTCAAGAAAATGAGAGATGTGAGGCTGCAATTGTCAACTACATCCTTGTGAGGATGTAGGTAAAAATGACCTACATCTCTATTTCCATCTATAGGTTCTTTTGGCATAGTGTCTCAACACCATTCTCGTATCCCAAAACAGGGTTCCCAAACATCTGTGGAGGCAAGTGTTATTAATTAAATCCTCATTAAATTCCATCTCCCTTCTCATATGCGGCTCTAAAATCCATGGTGAGAAAGAGAGGGAAAAGGATGCCAAGTTCATCAATTTTCTATGAGAATTACATGAAACAAACAGGAACATAGGTTGCCAAGAAATTCCAAAAAGAACCCACATTTTTCTATCCTTTATTTACAAATTTCCACCTTTAGTATTTCGTAGAATGATCTCAAATGGTGAACAACCAATCGACCTGTTGTAAGGAAATCACCAAACAGCATGTTTTCAAACACATCATAATCATGGACTGAAGAACTGCCTTGACTAAAACCTAGGGGTTACCAAATATTAAAATAATATTCAAATGGGGTTTTAATTGAGCTTTGGGAGTAGGGATCATTGGGGGGATGCAACTTTCTAGATGGTCCACTTTGTCCAACTGCCTACCAAACATGCAGTGGCCACTTTTACAGTCCATACCAAACCATTCTAAGGTTTGATTTTCTAACTGAACCATGTTTGAACTTTGAAGTTGGACCATTAAACAATCTGTGATCTTTGATGATATTTTGAACACTAAATTGGGATGATCCTCTCTCTCTCTCTCTCTCTCTCTCTCTCTCTCTCTCTCTCTTCTCTCTCTCTCTCTCTCTCTCTCTCTCTCTCATGAGGACAAAAGCTATAACAAGCTTCGTTTACTAGCCAGAGGGAAATACTCCTGCCTGTCTACAAAGGTGGAATCATGCCTCCAATTATATCAATTAAGTTCAATAGACGATGTATATCATGAATCACAAATATCGATGCTATTTTAGGAGTATGACGATTTTTTTGCCATATTTTAAAAAGCCCTTGTATTCCTAAAATATTTATGATGATTTTCAGAGTACCACTATTTTAAAAATATTATGAATTTTTATTAGCAAGCTGGGGTTTAGTTGTGTTTTACGTTTTATTATACTTTATATATTTCTTTTTTCTTCAAATTAGTATGTCAATATTTTCCCGCAAAATAAAATTTCTAATTACAACAACAAAAGAGACCATTCGGGGCTTTTTTATGTGCCGCTAATGATCACTGCCAGTACTTTTTAAGAGTCGAATGAGTACCGAGCAAGTCTGTGTCGCTAGTAATTAGTGATGCTTAGAAAGTGCTGCAGAAAACTATGGCCTTTACTGGCGCTTCTCAAGCACCGAAAAGGCTTGCCGTGGTGAGACCCAATTGGAGTTTTGGCAGCACTTTTAAAGACACTAAAGGTTGTAACGTTCCAAAGAAATTTAATGGCACTTGACGCTAGGATGGACCAGGCCGTTGACCAGGCCAGCCCGGCCCATTTACTATCGGTCCAGGTTTTGGTCTGGTTCTTAATGGGCTCGGGTTAGAAGAGAGGCCCATTGGCCCAATGGGCCAATGTGAAGTGGGCCGGGTCCGGGTGGGCCCAAATAAGATAATTCCTACACAAAACAATCCTACCCAACTGTGTGTGCAATTGATATGATTTGGTAAAATTAATTAGGTAATTAAAAGTAATTAACAAGTTCTCATGTACCCAAGTTACTATGTGATTTCTAGTTTCCATAAAAAATAACTTTACTTTATTTTTTGTTTTTTTATATAACTCAGGCCCATCCGGCCGGGTTTCCGCCTGAGTTTGTTTTTTTCATTTTTTCTAGTTTCCAAAACTTGCTAGTTTGAATTTTTCATTTTAATTTTTAAGCTTTCCAAAACTTTCATTTTAATTTTTCATTTTTAATTTTTAAGAAAATTCATCAAATTCCAACTAAATGTCATAATAGGGGATCTGAAGTGGATCTTTGAGACAGATCTTGGCTTGGTGTCATAATGATGCCTTACAAAGTATCTGTAGTGGTTGTAAGCTGAAAGTTCTTTGTGAAATGGGTTTCACACGTTTCTTGTTTCTTCTATTTTTCATGTGTTTTGATGAATGCATAGCGGTTGTTGATGCAACAACATAATTTCAGGAATGTAGTGTGGGTGTCTTCAAAATGGTCAAAGAAGAAATTGAGTTTGCAAAAACTCAGGTAACATCTGCAAATTAATTATATATTTGTTGTATTTAAAGTAGTTTAGTAAATGATGTGGGAAAATCAATTGAATTCCTGGTTAGGTTGCATGAGAATTGAAGCTTATGCTACTCCTAATTGTTTTAGGAGAGTAAAAGCTAATGGCAATATATGTATTTTTCCCAAGCAGCTTTTGACATCTTGTTGGTAGCAAAAGTCGTTCATATTAGACTTTATCATTGTTTTTTTATTGGATATTGTTTTTAATGTACCTTATCTTTTTGGGGTTGTCTCTTCTATTGTATATCATAGAAACACCGAAACTGCAATGATGTGTATCTTTTCAAGTAGCCTTTGGCATCTCATTGCCAACATAAATTGTATATACCAAGGTTGTATGTATCATATTGTTACCTGTATCAGTCGGGCCCAAAGTAACATCGTATTACATCATAAATGTATTGTGAATTTTTAATAAAAAATTCAAAAAATTAAGAAAAAAAATAGCAAAATTTTTAAAAACCCATATCACATGAAACAATGATGAATTGCACAAAATACAACCATAAAATCACATATGAAGCATTTATGTCTCTATGAGCGACATAAGACATCATCAAACATCAACTAATATAGAATCATAGATAATATTGCATGCATATATTATAAGAATAATGCAAAATGTTAAATATACTGTAATTAAGAACATGCTACAAGAGTCATACTTGCATACTATATAAACAAAAATATTATGGCAATAGTTGTACTCGATTTTCAACCAATTTTTATTCATTACTTGAGTGTCCTATTGTCATACTAGATCATCTTATGTCTTCTTTGTTGGAGGATTGTGGAGCCTAATTTCTACCTTGGTATTAATATTTCACTATAAATTTTTGGTAAGTTGGAGGGCAAAACAATGTACTTGTCACTGCATTGTCAAGGCGTATCGCTCTTGTCAGTGATAGACCTGCAGTGATCTTTGGTACACATCCTCATCCTAGAGAGGATTCAAGCTCCTCTATAGTAGCTGTAAGCTAAAAGTTCATATATAGTTTCTTGATTCTTCTATTTCCTTTTCATGTGTGTGCAATATGTTCCCTGTTTCCTTTTCTATTTTGCCCTTGATCTTAATTGTTTTGTTGTTTGCATGATTTTACTTAATTTTTATGGATTCAAGCAACATCGGTACCAATCAATTAGATTTCAGTGATGGCTTTCCATTTGTTTTTGTCATCTTTGGTTATTCTTGTTGGATCGGATGTTATCCCTTTTCTTGTGTAAAGTTATGTATGAAGCAGGATAGTAGAGATTTTACTTAAATGTGTTTGTTGGATAGGATGTTATGCTTTTACTTAATTTTTTTTTTATCCCTTTGAAGCAGGATAGAAGCGATTTATGTATGAGTCGGTATATTCTTGTATAAGGTTCTTGCACTACATTTTCCACTCTAAATGTGTTTGTTACCCATATCAGATTCATTTCTTATTCTATGTAGGTGAAGTGCTTATTTTGTAGAATTGAGGGCATGGTTAAAATATGGACTTGTTGCTGCAATATAGAAATCTAAACCATACAGGTATGTGCAACATATAAGAGAAATAAAAATACGGAGGAAACCAAATGAGAAACTGAAATTCTGATATTAAACGAGGGAAGAAAACATGGTCCTATTTGCCTTCTGTCATGTTTAGAGGGTTAGATACAAACACTGGTGTTTGTATACAGTGCCTACATGTCAAAATTGTGTGTTTACAGTTAGAACTTAATAAGCTCATGAAGGTTTGAGGTCAAATAAAAGAGCAGCAAGGCACAACCTTCCCACGTCACACCAATCCAATCCATCATTCTTCACCTTCTGAGAAAATCCTCTTTTGAATTATGACCAAGATAAAGGCACCCTAGGTATGGCCTTGGAGTTTTACGTTATTTGCATGATGACCATAGCTAGGTATGGCAGGATGAGCCAACGCGACCAGGTCTTTGTGCCCGGTGTGGTTTCTTCGGGTTATAAATCGAAAAAAAAATAAGAAGGCATTACCTTTAGATAATTATCTTTAGATAATCTACCCCACATTTTTTAATGCTTCAAAGACAAGGAGAAGCTTAATGCACCCTATACTTGGGTTTCCAAATCCTAAATTCCCAACCGGAGATATGTGTATCCTAATCCTCATATTTGAAATCCAAGACTCAGATCTCAACATTCAAAACATACAGTACCAGTTCAAGCTCATAAAACAGTAGTTGTGAAACATCATCACATCCAACTATAGTGCAACCCAAGCATGGAGGAACTACTAACTATTATTGTTGCTCAACTTCTATACCTTCATGCAGTTGAACCTATATCAAGGTACAAATTTTCTCTCTTAATGAATCTATTTGGTAGTTGGATCTTGACAGTTTGATAGTTCTTCTCACAGGTAGAAGATGCCTTTTAACATTCTGTTCTATTAAATTTTGGCAATTCGTGCACATTGTAATATGTATCTCATAACAAATCTGGAACTTCCAAGGTTGAAAGACTGAGAAAGCATGAATATTGAAGCTTTTGTTAATTGTTCATTAGATGATACAGTGCTTTAGTGGTTAAATTAACTAATAATCTCAATAGAAGCTTAAAATTTTATGGTAAAAAGAAGAGGCCAATGAGATCAAAACTTCTTGTTCTTTCTAGGCTTTCCTTTGGTAATAGATGGCACGCTGAAGATCTCTATAGTATATTGATGTATTCTCCCCTAGCACCTCTTGTATTCTGAAGATTTCTATTGTGTAAAACATATAGTAAAGATTTTTAATTGCCTTTATTTTGATATCTGCTAAACTGCTATAAAGCTAGCTACAAATGTTGAGAGCATTACTTGAATGGAGGACCTAAGAATGTGCCTCAATTATGTAATCAGGGTATTGTCATGTATGTGAAGATTTCTATTGAACGCATAATTCAATAGCCCTCTTATTGTAATTAAATTGAGCCCAATAAGACTGTATGCTATCAGTCTGACTAACCACAAATATCTTAAATGGGGATTAGGTTGAATGGAGGGCCTTTAGCGAAAAGCCGTGCAAGGGATTTCAAACAATTCATTTTGCAATTGTTGGTTTCTCTTATTAATCCAATCCAAACCCATATGGTAAGCGGGGTCTTGTGACAAGCTGAAGGACCATGATCGAATCCTGCTGGCTATTGTTTTGATACGATCCGTCTAACCCCAGTTAAACTCTAAAAAAAGATATTTCAATTTTTCAGCCGTCTCTCCACCACAAGAAGGAAGCTACAGAAGGCCACCCACATCTCTGCGTAGAGAGAGAGAGAGAGATGGGCGGAGAAGAGGTGAGCAACAAGCAGGTAGTCCTCAGGCGGCATGTCACCGGCTTTCCAGAGGAGGAAGACATGGGCCTCACATGCACCACCATGAGGTTGAAGCTTCCGGAAGGTTCTAGAGACGTCCTGGTAAAGAACCTTTACCTGTCCTGCGACCCTTACATGCGTATACTCATGAGTGGAACAGAGATGCCTGGCTACTCCGCCCCTTACCCTATTGGCTCGGTATGTCCCACTTTCTCTTCTCCTCCGTTCAACTCCTGGTTTCCAACCCAAAAGGCTCCCCCCATTACATTTGCCGCTCTTTCTTGAGCGAGCGACACTGGTTTTCCATATTATATGAATGAATGTGCCTGCAACCATTTTATTTATGCTAGGCTAAATTTTGTTGACAAGATCATGTTAATAAGATTTTTCCACTTTTTTTTTTTTGTTCTTTGAGTGTTCTTCTGCTGAGCAAACTGGGGTTTGACAGATCCATCATTGCCTGACTGTTTGCATGCGCGAAAAAATAATCCCGTTAAGATGATGGTAGCTCATCTCTAACCTTTATAAATAGATATATAGAGTGATTGCCTCCTACGAATCAACACTCCTACCAACTGAAAATCGTGCGGCGCCGATTGGGCCCCAGCAAAAACCGTTTTTAGAGATGGTGGAGGTCAAGCAACTTTGTCTTTTGTGTTTTTTGGGCAATTTGATGCTCTATGTAGGTCTGTGCGAGTTGTTCGCACCAATTTGGGTTCACACGTACCACTTTTCCTAAACCATTCCAAACAGCTTCAAAGGGCAAAGTTTTGGGTGTTTGCTGAGCCTGCACTTACGGATTTTTTCTCTGTAGCTTACTTAGAAGAAAAACATTTATCAGATTTGGCAGTTTTCATGTTTAGATGTGTTTTTAAAGCGATAACAAATCAACAACTCATTTTTGCACCAAAACTCTTCAGATGCAATTGAAGGCAAAGAGGAAGATTTCACGGGACTCTACTTGGTAAACGGGTTGATTATTAGGGTCGTTCCGCCATTGTGGTAGGCCCTTGTAGAAATAAAAATCATCTTTTTTTTAATGGTTTGATTCAAAGCTTGGTTTTTAGTAAATATGCAATGATAAATATGTATATAGGTTTAGATTTAGCAAAATACATGTGCAACTGTGTTTTTCATAAGTGTTTAAGAAGTTTAGGACATAAAACTGATTAGTAGCTACTAAATTTCATACACACACTAACAATTCTACCTACAATTTAGTTGGAATTTCACAATCCAAGTTGTTTTGACTCAATCTAATCTCATAGATGTATTCAGCGCTGTAGATTCAGTGAGAATCAACTACTGGATCGTGCTTTTTCAATTGAAAAACATTTTTTTTTTGTGTCAAGAAAAATTGGTTTTTTTATAGCCATTGACTTTTGTATCACCAGAAAAAACTATATACAGGTCAGATTCTGGAGATTCGAAAGTCGATTCCCACTAAAAGCAAGATGTAGATCACACTGATAGGGTCAGTTCTGCAAAATAACCCCAAAAAAGGAAGTTTGCTAAGTCGTTTATACAAACAATTGTAGCAGTTAACCCTATATGGTTCCCTCTTCAGATTTGCAGAACAAATGGCTTGGAATAGGACGTTACTTCAGTATGCCCCTTGTCCCTCTAAAGAATGGGCTATTGTACCTCTTCTATTTGTTTATGTTCCAGTTATTAAAAAGTTCGGCGAGTCACACTTGCATCTAGAAGGAATCGATCTCTTCACCGCTGTCAATCGATTCTTGTTGAACCGGGCACCTTCGCAGGTTTAGCCTGCGCTTGACCCAGAGAAATGATTCGGAGAAGAGACTCCTTGGTAGTTGGCTACGGCATGTGGTTGCCGTAAAGAAAGTTGAAGAGTTGTGTCTCGAAACTCGCCACGTTGACAAACCAGTTCCTAAGTTTTTTGGCTGTCATGCCCATTTCAGCGGGCCTCTTTTTTTTTCAAGTCCAAAAGTTGGACATAAATGACCCTGGGTGCGTTGACCACACCCAGGGTCAGGTTGACTGCACCAGCTGCCGCACCCGCACGCACACCCACATTGCGTCGCGTCGACGCGGATGCGGCACCTGGTTGGCCGAATCCCTGTGACATAGCACATAACTATTGAGTATAAATCACCTTTTTTTCTTCATTTTTTTAGATTTTTTTTGCAGATCGAACCTTATGGATGTGATCTACAAGGTTTGTTTTTTAGAAATTGAGTTTTGAATCATGTGATTGTGACATGTAAGCAGATTTTTTAAGGACTTCAAAATCAACGGCCCACAATGCCCTAAAATTTTACAACTCAAAAAATCACATTTCTAGATTGAAGTATCACAGTCCAATGTTTGATACTTAGCAAATAAACCGTGCTGAACGCATCTATGTGGTCACATTGATCGATAAAGCTTCAATAGCACCAACTATTACAAATAGTAACACACACACACACACACACATACATATATATATAAGAGACAATGAGAGCGATCATCTTCTAACATGTTCCTTTGCCTGTTGTTAGGTCTTATGGGGCCATGGTGTGTTTAGAGTAGTGCACTCAGGAAACCCCGATTTCAAGGTAGGGGACTTGGTATGGGGAGTCACTGGATGGGAAGAATACAGCCTGATATCAAGGACTGATCATCTTATTAAAATCAAGGACACCAGTGCTCCACTGTCTCACTATACTGGCCTCCTAGGTATGATGAGTGTTTTTTCTTTGGTTTATTCTGCACATTTCTTGATAAAACCTAGAGTGGTTGGCATAGCCAACAGTTACTACTTTGGGATTTTATCAACTCAAGTGCTATGCAGCTTCTTTCAAGGAATTATTAGCATCCTTTTTCTTCCGAGTAATTAATTGTTTTGTAGTTGTTAGTGCTTTAATTGCAATGGATGTTTTATGGGGTTTAGCACATCACACACACCTGTAATTACGAGACCAATGCTGACTGTTAAACTGATATGGGGTTTGTAGGTATGGCTGGATTCACAGCTTACATTGGATTTCATGAGATCTGCTCCCCCAAGAAAGGAGAATCTGTATATGTATCAGCTGCAGCTGGGGCAGTTGGGCAGCTTGTTGGCCAGTTTGCCAAGTTGTTAGGTTGCTATGTCGTTGGGAGTGCAGGTAGCAAGGAAAAGGTATTCCATTTAATCTCATTTTGATATAATATGTTAATTTCACTTTACACCTCAAAGTGCTTGAGCATTCTACCTTTGCAATGCACTGAAATGTCAGGTTGACCTCTTGAAGAATAAGTTTGGCTTTGATGAGGCATTTAACTATAAAGAAGAACCTGACCTGAATGCTGCTTTGAAAAGGTGTGTGCATATTTATGTGTTTGAGACATAGGACTTTGGAAGCTGACAAGGTCGCTTGAAAGTAATGACGATCACATGCACTCACTCACACACGGATGCAGAGAGACACTTTTCTATAATTATGTCTTTATTTGCTTATCAATTGCAGGATTCAATGCTTAGTCCTCTTTTTCTGTTTTCTAGGATGAAGTTGGTATCCTTGAACGATAAATTTCTGAGTTGTTTGTGTTTGAGACATAGGACTTCCGAAGCTGACAAGGTCGCATGAAAGCAATGATGATCACATGCACACAAAACTCACACACACATGTAGAGAACTTTTCTGTAATTATGTCTTTATTCACTTATCAATTGTGGGATTCAATTGCACTTCTCTTGTACTTGTTGGTTGCTTAGTCTTCTTTTTCTGTTTTCTAGGATGAAATAGGTATCTTTGAACGTTAAATTCCTGAATTGTATGGTTGTTGTGTTCTGTCTTTAGTGTAAAAACTGATTAATTTGTATGCCTTCAGGTACTTCCCTGAAGGGATCGACATTTATTTTGAAAATGTGGGTGGGCCTATGCTGGATGCGGTACTGCTAAACATGAAACTCCATGGCCGAATCTCCGCATGTGGGATGATATCTCAGTACAATCTTGAGGAACCTCAAGGCATACGTAATCTGATGGTTGTTGTAACAAAGCGCATAAAGATTCAGGGTTTTATTCAGTCTGATTACTTGCACTTGTATCCTCGGTTCCTGGAGACGACCATTCGTTACATCAAAGAACAGAAGATAACATATGTTGAAGATGCGGTTGAAGGCTTGGAAAACGCCCCTGCTGCTCTAATTGGACTATTCAAAGGAAGAAATGTGGGCAAACAGCTAGTTGTCCTTTCTCACGACTGAATGTTTAGTCACAATCCCTGGGTGATCGTACCGCTTGAAAACTAGTATTTGATGTTTTGCAAGATGGGCATAGGAGTTAGTTATATCTAGTAGTAGATAAATAATGGCTGCCCTTGTGGTTGTTTAAATGGATACAGTACCTACTAGGATCATGAGTGAGGATGTTGAGCCTTCTTACTTCCGATCATCGTTGTTCTTTCATGAAGGGTTCATGTTTGTCAAAGACTTATCTATAATTCATGTTGGGCTTTTGTTTGCCTCGTATGCCTAATCTACATGTTGTCTTGCATCATCATCTTGCGTGCACATTCTTCCTTAAATTTTTTTTTGTCTATTTCTTTGTGTGTTCATGTCCCCTCAGGGTGCAAATATATTGGGGGGATGCAACTTTCTAGATGGTCCACTTTGTCCAACTGCCTACCAAACATGCAGTGGCCACTTTTACAGTCCATACCAAACCATTCTAAGGTTTGATTTTCTAACTGAACCATGTTTGAACTTTGAAGTTGGACCATTAAACAATCTGTGATCTTTGATGATATTTTGAACACTAAATTGGGATGATCCTCTCTCTCTCTCTCTCTCTCTCTCTCTCTCTTCTCTCTCTCTCTCTCTCTCTCTCTCTCTCTCTCTCTCTCTCTCTCTCTCATGAGGACAAAAGCTATAACAAGCTTCGTTTACTAGCCAGAGGGAAATACTCCTGCCTGTCTACAAAGGTGGAATCATGCCTCCAATTATATCAATTAAGTTCAATAGACGATGTATATCATGAATCACAAATATCGATGCTATTTTAGGAGTATGACGATTTTTTTGCCATATTTTAAAAAGCCCTTGTATTCCTAAAATATTTATGATGATTTTCAGAGTACCACTATTTTAAAAATATTATGAATTTTTATTAGCAAGCTGGGGTTTAGTTGTGTTTTACGTTTTATTATACTTTATATATTTCTTTTTTCTTCAAATTAGTATGTCAATATTTTCCCGCAAAATAAAATTTCTAATTACAACAACAAAAGAGACCATTCGGGGCTTTTTTATGTGCCGCTAATGATCACTGCCAGTACTTTTTAAGAGTCGAATGAGTACCGAGCAAGTCTGTGTCGCTAGTAATTAGTGATGCTTAGAAAGTGCTGCAGAAAACTATGGCCTTTACTGGCGCTTCTCAAGCACCGAAAAGGCTTGCCGTGGTGAGACCCAATTGGAGTTTTGGCAGCACTTTTAAAGACACTAAAGGTTGTAACGTTCCAAAGAAATTTAATGGCACTTGACGCTAGGATGGACCAGGCCGTTGACCAGGCCAGCCCGGCCCATTTACTATCGGTCCAGGTTTTGGTCTGGTTCTTAATGGGCTCGGGTTAGAAGAGAGGCCCATTGGCCCAATGGGCCAATGTGAAGTGGGCCGGGTCCGGGTGGGCCCAAATAAGATAATTCCTACACAAAACAATCCTACCCAACTGTGTGTGCAATTGATATGATTTGGTAAAATTAATTAGGTAATTAAAAGTAATTAACAAGTTCTCATGTACCCAAGTTACTATGTGATTTCTAGTTTCCATAAAAAATAACTTTACTTTATTTTTTGTTTTTTTATATAACTCAGGCCCATCCGGCCGGGTTTCCGCCTGAGTTTGTTTTTTTCATTTTTTCTAGTTTCCAAAACTTGCTAGTTTGAATTTTTCATTTTAATTTTTAAGCTTTCCACTTTCATTTGTCTTAATCTTTCAAGGGTAGCAAATTTTCTATGAACCATTCAACATTTGCGCTCAGTTTTATCTAAAGCGCAACTCAAAAGTTATGTCTGAGCAACCACCACCCAAACATTCGCTGGTTTGATTTTTTGTTTTTATCTATTCACTTTCATTTTAATCTTTGTAGGTTTGCAAATTTTCTATGTAACATACAACATTCGCGGTTTCATAGTGTTTTGCAGCGCGAGTTGTTTATCGTCCTCAACCCATAGTATGATTACCAGCATTCATTTTTCCTAAATTATACCATATTTCACACATTTTCTTCATGATTTTTTATTTAAACACAAACAACTTACAAAACATTTACAAACAGAAACAAACAAAGATGCCTACAATCCAAAAGCATTTACAAAAGGTTTCTTTTTCAAATAAGAGGGGCACTACAACAAATTATTAGATCAACATCAACATACATTTAGTGTCTGGCTCGTTGAAATTGTGGCTGGACAAGTATAGTGGCAGTCAGCATGTGGAAGCCGCAGCTGATTACATATTGCGACAAATAAAATTACTGCTGAATGTAGAATTCATTTAGCGCTGGACTTTTCTTTTTGGTGCTAATCCCCTTTTTTATCCTTTTTTTTTTCATTTTGCGCTTACCTTCTCTCTCTCTGTTCTTTCATCCCTACCTGTTGTATCATCTCTCTCTGCAATTCGATCCCTTGGTCATCCCTCTTTCTTCCTTTCATTTCTGGTCATCAGAAAGGACCGTTTGATAAGGGGACCCACATATTTTGGATCATTAGAAAAGGGGTTGCAGCTCAGATTGTCTCAGAGCCACCATTGTTGTCATTGGTGATCTCTCTCTCTCTCTCTCTCTCTCTCTCTCTCTCTCTCTCTACTGTACCAACAGAGAAGAAGAAACCCATCTCTTCTTTCCCTCTTAGGGTTCAGACTCAGGTCTTGGCTTGGTTAATTTTGCATGATAGGGTTCAGACTCACAGTTATTTAAAGAAGTTGAGCTTTCAGTTCCCAAGTTGGTGTGTGCTGTGTCAAGCTGCTGAAGAAACTACTTTTCATTTATTCTGGTTCTGCCCAATCTTCATGGCCCTATTTAATAGCACGTGGAGATCTCCGAACGTAATTGTTAAAGAGGAGTCTTTTGCGCTTGATCTGCTCCTAGGCCCTATTGAAATTAGACGTTGCAAGCGGTGGAGACTGATCTGGAAGACATGGTTGCTTACTACTTGGTGGTTTGTTTGGATGGCACGCAATGATGCTACTTTCCGTCAAATTCTGGTCATCCTTAACAATCTTGTCCATAAAATCTTGGTTGATGTATACGCGATTCTACGTATGCATCTTAGAGACCTCTCCTTCCGTCTGAACAACGTTCACTCATCGGTGGTTCCTTCTTTTCCAGAGGATCCTGGTTGAGCTTGGCTTTGTTGTTTGTTGCTAGCTGGTTGTAGTTTCTTTTTCTTTTCCTTTTGCTTTTGTTTTTCTATATTTTAGTTTTGTTTTCTATTTTGTTGGGTTCATGGGTTCAACATTTTGTTGATCTTCATGTGTGATAATGTTGATCCTCATTCGGCTCTCTCTCTCTCTACTGTACCAACAGAGAAGAAGAAACCCATCTCTTCTTTCCCTCTTACTGATTTCATTAATGACACCATAATAGAAAAATCCCTCACCTCCATGATTCATATTCATATGTAAGTTGGATTCAAGTATTTTATCCAAAGTAAGGATTCTTACATTATTATAAGAGAATCCAATGACTCATAGTAGTGGGCCAGGAATCATAGGACCCACTTAAGTAGTAGGTCGTGAGTTATGATCCATTTAGTTAGTGGTGGGTCCATAACTCATTGGATTCTCAACATGTTTGAGAATCCAAGAAAACTGATCAGGTTGGAACAAGCTACTCAGGAGAGGTTACTTATCCTAACTCTTGCTTGTGCAGGAAACATGGATATAAATCCATGAAATTGCCCCTGAAGCAGGCCAGTTAAATCCATTATTATTCTCTTCTCCTCTATCGACCTAATCCCTCACCCGCACTGCGCATTCCACCGGTCTCAAATTTCAACAGTGGTATCAGAGCTTCGATTTAAGGTGTGTGTAGATGCTCGTTGTTGATCGTCACTCAGAGTAACCGATCAGAGCAATCCTCTCAAGAAGGTGGAGTTGTTGGAGGCTGATGTTGCTGCTAACATCAAGGGCAGTAGAGAACTCCCTTCGTCATGTGGTCACCGATCTTCGACGATCCCTGTTGTCAACGACAAAGGAATCGAAAGAGAAACCCCCTCAGCATCATTGTCGACGTCAGGGGTGGAGGAGACCCTTACGACAGTGTTGTTGTCGCAGTGCCAAACAAAACTCATCGGTCATCGGCAGAGTCGCCAAAGCTCGACAAAAAAAGTCACAGGAAAGCCCCCTTTCGATTAGGGTGGTCGACGTTGCCGACCGGTCTTACATCTTGAACATATTTGGAGAAGGAGACCCCAAGTAAGGAGAGAAGATGAGTCGAGTTGCAGAGGATGAGAAGGAATAAGACGCCATGCTCTTCTCTTCCATTTCCTAAGGAGGAGGTGTTTAAGGAGTGAGAGAAAGTCTTGATTGGGATCTTGGAGGATTTCGGGGAAGCCGATCCATTTTTGTCATCGCCACTAGCATTCTCGTGGATTTTCATATGCTCAGGGGTCCTCATGAGCTTCGCCCTCCTTGACCTAGAAAACCTCGAGGGGGGGCTCCAGGCCGAGGATATCGTGGGGGACTCACTGCTCTGGTTGTTGCTCTGGGCCACCACCATGGGGCTCATCATCCAGTTGTTCTTCGCCCAGCTTGACACCGCCATCATGCGGCACCTAGTCAAGCTCTGTAGGGACAAATGCCCAGCGGCGGTGAGGGTCTCGTTGTAGCCCATGGCAGAGATCACGCTCATCAGAGTAAATATCCAGGAGGTCATCAGGAGCGCCATTGCCATCAAGATCCTCAACAATGGGTTCCTCCACCTCTGGGCTGGGGTGCTCATTACTGCCATTGATAGGTTTTGGTGTGCCCTCATTGAGGGCCACGATCGATCCACCTTGTCCACACCCTAAAGATGCAGCGATCGTGATAGGTTTTAGTATGCAAACTGCATCTTAATATATATGGATCTGAATTCAGTATGGTTTGAATTGATCAATTTTTTATGGATCAAGTTTTATTAGACTAGAATTCATTAGATCAGATGTTTTAGATCTAGTAAGGTGACATAAACCTTGGTTTGATCTGGTAAAATAATTTAGATTCAGTTGAACCTGTATAGATTTGGATAGATATAGTTGAATGACTTTAGATCCAGACAATGTTATTGGATCTTGTTGAACTTGAATAAAACTAAATATATCCAATTAATAAGTTTTGGATCCATAAAACATCATTGAATATACTTGAACTATTATTATACCTGAATGGGTTATTTTATGAGTGTTTTGAGGTTATTTGGATGTTGAGCAAATAACTCAACATGAATCAAGTATTGAGATCCAGTTTGAATTTGGTTTTGACTCAAAGTTGATAGTATGATATGAACTCAGTTATGGTTTGAAGCATGTATACTTTTGGATACTTCTTTAATTGGGTTCTCTTATTGAGCCGATCTAGTATTGGATTCAGATAGTATAATTTTTTGATATGGAATATGGATCTAGATTTGATTGAGGTTTTGTATTTGATGTAGATAGTAAAATTCTGAGATATGGGATATGGATCTAGATTTGATCTAGGTTTTGTATTGAATTCAGATACTATAATTCCTAAACATGAGATATGGTTCTAGATTTAATCCAGGTTTTGTGATGAATTCGAAAAAGTATAATTCCTGAATATGAGATATGAATTCAGATTTAATCCAAAATTTATATTGGATATGGATAGTATGAAGCCAGATATTGGATATAATAATAATATATTTTGTATGAGCCCCGGTTTGACCTAGATAGATCCAGATACGTATAATAATGGATGTGTGATGCTGATCTATTTGAATTTTTTTAAATATAGATTATGTTAGTCTTGATAGATAACATCTCAAGTCAAATTTTGATATGGACTCATATAAATCCAATAGATTTGGATCTAGATTTTTCTAGTGGATCTGGTAATGAATCTAAACTTATATGTTCACGAGCTTATGGTTTGATTAAAGCTTTGAAATTGGTTTATCATGTTTGGCATATGCAAATGGCAATGGGATAAATCTCATGAGATATTAATCTGCATATATATTGATCCAAAATTATTAGGTGATAATTAACTTGTTCAGAATTTAAGCATGTTGCATATGATAATGCACATGGATGGTAGGAATATGGACTATGGTGAAAGTTTAAAAAGTGAAAGTATTTTCTATGTTTGGCAAATCATATTTTTATCATGGATCTATGAGTTGATGAAAATTCATATTACTCTACTAGTGTGCATGTGAACATGATGATATCCTATGGTATGGTCATGTAAGAGCTATAAGAACCCTATAACTGACTAAAGTAAGACCCCAATATAATGTATTTATTTGAATATAGTATTTCACATTAAGGGTTATAATTTAAACTATGACATGATGAGAAACCTATATAGTTATGTGAAATTAGTGCATATAAGGACAATGTTATGACTAAACCCATACCATATGTGGAAAGTATCATGATTCATATGAAAAGCCATATGACTATGTGAGAAATAACCCATAGCATGTGTGAAAAATATTATACTTGAAAACAAAGGAAATTCACATGGTTATGTAGGAAATAACTCATAGCATGTATGAAAATCTCATACTTGAATATCAATGATGAAAATATCCACATAACTATGTAGGAAATAACCCATAATATGTGTGAAAACCTTGTACTTGAAATTGAATGATGAAAAAAATCACATGATTATGTAAGAAATAACCCACAACATATGAGAAAAATATCATTGATGAAACCCTTGGAATCATGCATGGTTTATTGGGTGAATGTTTTTATCATGAAGTGCTATATATGATACATGATTCACCAGTTATAATAGAATATGAGTGTTCACCCAATATGGCCAAGTGAAAGAAGTTGGATCTTGATAAAGATCCATGTGACCATTGGGTCTCACACATGGAACTCATAATTCATATGTAAGTTGGATTCAAGTATTTGATCCAAATTAAAGATCCAGGTATTGGATCCAGAATGTATTATTGGATTCTCATAAGTGAATCCAATGACTAAGAGTAGTGGGCCAGGAATCCTAGGACCCACTTATGTAGCAAGTCCTTGAGTTATGAGCCACAGAGTTAGTAGTGGGCCTATGAGTCGGTTAAATCCAATTTCATTCTCTTCTCTCGACGTGGTCCCTCACCCGCACTGCGCACTCCACTGGTCTCAAATTCCAACTAAATGTCATAATAGGGGATCTGAAGTGGATCTTTGAGACAGATCTTGGCTTGGTGTCATAATGATGCCTTACAAAGTATCTGTAGTGGTTGTAAGCTGAAAGTTCTTTGTGAAATGGGTTTCACACGTTTCTTGTTTCTTCTATTTTTCATGTGTTTTGATGAATGCATAGCGGTTGTTGATGCAACAACATAATTTCAGGAATGTAGTGTGGGTGTCTTCAAAATGGTCAAAGAAGAAATTGAGTTTGCAAAAACTCAGGTAACATCTGCAAATTAATTATATATTTATTGTATTTAAAGTAGTTTAGTAAATGATGTGGGAAAATCAATTGAATTCCTGGTTAGGTTGCATGAGAATTGAAGCTTATGCTACTCCTAATTGTTTTAGGAGAGTAAAAGCTAATGGCAATATATGTATTTTTCCCAAGCAGCTTTTGACATCTTGTTGGTAGCAAAAGTCGTTCATATTAGACTTTATCATTGTTTTTTTATTGGATATTGTTTTTAATGTACCTTATCTTTTTGGGGTTGTCTCTTCTATTGTATATCATAGAAACACCGAAACTGCAATGATGTGTATCTTTTCAAGTAGCCTTTGGCATCTCATTGCCAACATAAATTGTATATACCAAGGTTGTATGTATCATATTGTTACCTGTATCAGTCGGGCCCAAAGTAACATCGTATTACATCATAAATGTATTGTGAATTTTTAATAAAAAATTCAAAAAATTAAGAAAAAAAATAGCAAAATTTTTAAAAACCCATATCACATGAAACAATGATGAATTGCACAAAATACAACCATAAAATCACATATGAAGCATTTATGTCTCTATGAGCGACATAAGACATCATCAAACATCAACTAATATAGAATCATAGATAATATTGCATGCATATATTATAAGAATAATGCAAAATGTTAAATATACTGTAATTAAGAACATGCTACAAGAGTCATACTTGCATACTATATAAACAAAAATATTATGGCAATAGTTGTACTCGATTTTCAACCAATTTTTATTCATTACTTGAGTGTCCTATTGTCATACTAGATCATCTTATGTCTTCTTTGTTGGAGGATTGTGGAGCCTAATTTCTACCTTGGTATTAATATTTCACTATAAATTTTTGGTAAGTTGGAGGGCAAAACAATGTACTTGTCACTGCATTGTCAAGGCGTATCGCTCTTGTCAGTGATAGACCTGCAGTGATCTTTGGTACACATCCTCATCCTAGAGAGGATTCAAGCTCCTCTATAGTAGCTGTAAGCTAAAAGTTCATATATAGTTTCTTGATTCTTCTATTTCCTTTTCATGTGTGTGCAATATGTTCCCTGTTTCCTTTTCTATTTTGCCCTTGATCTTAATTGTTTTGTTGTTTGCATGATTTTACTTAATTTTTATGGATTCAAGCAACATCGGTACCAATCAATTAGATTTCAGTGATGGCTTTCCATTTGTTTTTGTCATCTTTGGTTATTCTTGTTGGATCGGATGTTATCCCTTTTCTTGTGTAAAGTTATGTATGAAGCAGGATAGTAGAGATTTTACTTAAATGTGTTTGTTGGATAGGATGTTATGCTTTTACTTAATTTTTTTTTTATCCCTTTGAAGCAGGATAGAAGCGATTTATGTATGAGTCGGTATATTCTTGTATAAGGTTCTTGCACTACATTTTCCACTCTAAATGTGTTTGTTACCCATATCAGATTCATTTCTTATTCTATGTAGGTGAAGTGCTTATTTTGTAGAATTGAGGGCATGGTTAAAATATGGACTTGTTGCTGCAATATAGAAATCTAAACCATACAGGTATGTGCAACATATAAGAGAAATAAAAATACGGAGGAAACCAAATGAGAAACTGAAATTCTGATATTAAACGAGGGAAGAAAACATGGTCCTATTTGCCTTCTGTCATGTTTAGAGGGTTAGATACAAACACTGGTGTTTGTATACAGTGCCTACATGTCAAAATTGTGTGTTTACAGTTAGAACTTAATAAGCTCATGAAGGTTTGAGGTCAAATAAAAGAGCAGCAAGGCACAACCTTCCCACGTCACACCAATCCAATCCATCATTCTTCACCTTCTGAGAAAATCCTCTTTTGAATTATGACCAAGATAAAGGCACCCTAGGTATGGCCTTGGAGTTTTACGTTATTTGCATGATGACCATAGCTAGGTATGGCAGGATGAGCCAACGCGACCAGGTCTTTGTGCCCGGTGTGGTTTCTTCGGGTTATAAATCGAAAAAAAAATAAGAAGGCATTACCTTTAGATAATTATCTTTAGATAATCTACCCCACATTTTTTAATGCTTCAAAGACAAGGAGAAGCTTAATGCACCCTATACTTGGGTTTCCAAATCCTAAATTCCCAACCGGAGATATGTGTATCCTAATCCTCATATTTGAAATCCAAGACTCAGATCTCAACATTCAAAACATACAGTACCAGTTCAAGCTCATAAAACAGTAGTTGTGAAACATCATCACATCCAACTATAGTGCAACCCAAGCATGGAGGAACTACTAACTATTATTGTTGCTCAACTTCTATACCTTCATGCAGTTGAACCTATATCAAGGTACAAATTTTCTCTCTTAATGAATCTATTTGGTAGTTGGATCTTGACAGTTTGATAGTTCTTCTCACAGGTAGAAGATGCCTTTTAACATTCTGTTCTATTAAATTTTGGCAATTCGTGCACATTGTAATATGTATCTCATAACAAATCTGGAACTTCCAAGGTTGAAAGACTGAGAAAGCATGAATATTGAAGCTTTTGTTAATTGTTCATTAGATGATACAGTGCTTTAGTGGTTAAATTAACTAATAATCTCAATAGAAGCTTAAAATTTTATGGTAAAAAGAAGAGGCCAATGAGATCAAAACTTCTTGTTCTTTCTAGGCTTTCCTTTGGTAATAGATGGCACGCTGAAGATCTCTATAGTATATTGATGTATTCTCCCCTAGCACCTCTTGTATTCTGAAGATTTCTATTGTGTAAAACATATAGTAAAGATTTTTAATTGCCTTTATTTTGATATCTGCTAAACTGCTATAAAGCTAGCTACAAATGTTGAGAGCATTACTTGAATGGAGGACCTAAGAATGTGCCTCAATTATGTAATCAGGGTATTGTCATGTATGTGAAGATTTCTATTGAACGCATAATTCAATAGCCCTCTTATTGTAATTAAATTGAGCCCAATAAGACTGTATGCTATCAGTCTGACTAACCACAAATATCTTAAATGGGGATTAGGTTGAATGGAGGGCCTTTAGCGAAAAGCCGTGCAAGGGATTTCAAACAATTCATTTTGCAATTGTTGGTTTCTCTTATTAATCCAATCCAAACCCATATGGTAAGCGGGGTCTTGTGACAAGCTGAAGGACCATGATCGAATCCTGCTGGCTATTGTTTTGATACGATCCGTCTAACCCCAGTTAAACTCTAAAAAAAGATATTTCAATTTTTCAGCCGTCTCTCCACCACAAGAAGGAAGCTACAGAAGGCCACCCACATCTCTGCGTAGAGAGAGAGAGAGAGAGATGGGCGGAGAAGAGGTGAGCAACAAGCAGGTAGTCCTCAGGCGGCATGTCACCGGCTTTCCAGAGGAGGAAGACATGGGCCTCACATGCACCACCATGAGGTTGAAGCTTCCGGAAGGTTCTAGAGACGTCCTGGTAAAGAACCTTTACCTGTCCTGCGACCCTTACATGCGTATACTCATGAGTGGAACAGAGATGCCTGGCTACTCCGCCCCTTACCCTATTGGCTCGGTATGTCCCACTTTCTCTTCTCCTCCGTTCAACTCCTGGTTTCCAACCCAAAAGGCTCCCCCCATTACATTTGCCGCTCTTTCTTGAGCGAGCGACACTGGTTTTCCATATTATATGAATGAATGTGCCTGCAACCATTTTATTTATGCTAGGCTAAATTTTGTTGACAAGATCATGTTAATAAGATTTTTCCACTTTTTTTTTTTTGTTCTTTGAGTGTTCTTCTGCTGAGCAAACTGGGGTTTGACAGATCCATCATTGCCTGACTGTTTGCATGCGCGAAAAAATAATCCCGTTAAGATGATGGTAGCTCATCTCTAACCTTTATAAATAGATATATAGAGTGATTGCCTCCTACGAATCAACACTCCTACCAACTGAAAATCGTGCGGCGCCGATTGGGCCCCAGCAAAAACCGTTTTTAGAGATGGTGGAGGTCAAGCAACTTTGTCTTTTGTGTTTTTTGGGCAATTTGATGCTCTATGTAGGTCTGTGCGAGTTGTTCGCACCAATTTGGGTTCACACGTACCACTTTTCCTAAACCATTCCAAACAGCTTCAAAGGGCAAAGTTTTGGGTGTTTGCTGAGCCTGCACTTACGGATTTTTTCTCTGTAGCTTACTTAGAAGAAAAACATTTATCAGATTTGGCAGTTTTCATGTTTAGATGTGTTTTTAAAGCGATAACAAATCAACAACTCATTTTTGCACCAAAACTCTTCAGATGCAATTGAAGGCAAAGAGGAAGATTTCACGGGACTCTACTTGGTAAACGGGTTGATTATTAGGGTCGTTCCGCCATTGTGGTAGGCCCTTGTAGAAATAAAAATCATCTTTTTTTTAATGGTTTGATTCAAAGCTTGGTTTTTAGTAAATATGCAATGATAAATATGTATATAGGTTTAGATTTAGCAAAATACATGTGCAACTGTGTTTTTCATAAGTGTTTAAGAAGTTTAGGACATAAAACTGATTAGTAGCTACTAAATTTCATACACACACTAACAATTCTACCTACAATTTAGTTGGAATTTCACAATCCAAGTTGTTTTGACTCAATCTAATCTCATAGATGTATTCAGCGCTGTAGATTCAGTGAGAATCAACTACTGGATCGTGCTTTTTCAATTGAAAAACATTTTTTTTTTGTGTCAAGAAAAATTGGTTTTTTTATAGCCATTGACTTTTGTATCACCAGAAAAAACTATATACAGGTCAGATTCTGGAGATTCGAAAGTCGATTCCCACTAAAAGCAAGATGTAGATCACACTGATAGGGTCAGTTCTGCAAAATAACCCCAAAAAAGGAAGTTTGCTAAGTCGTTTATACAAACAATTGTAGCAGTTAACCCTATATGGTTCCCTCTTCAGATTTGCAGAACAAATGGCTTGGAATAGGACGTTACTTCAGTATGCCCCTTGTCCCTCTAAAGAATGGGCTATTGTACCTCTTCTATTTGTTTATGTTCCAGTTATTAAAAAGTTCGGCGAGTCACACTTGCATCTAGAAGGAATCGATCTCTTCACCGCTGTCAATCGATTCTTGTTGAACCGGGCACCTTCGCAGGTTTAGCCTGCGCTTGACCCAGAGAAATGATTCGGAGAAGAGACTCCTTGGTAGTTGGCTACGGCATGTGGTTGCCGTAAAGAAAGTTGAAGAGTTGTGTCTCGAAACTCGCCACGTTGACAAACCAGTTCCTAAGTTTTTTGGCTGTCATGCCCATTTCAGCGGGCCTCTTTTTTTTTCAAGTCCAAAAGTTGGACATAAATGACCCTGGGTGCGTTGACCACACCCAGGGTCAGGTTGACTGCACCAGCTGCCGCACCCGCACGCACACCCACATTGCGTCGCGTCGACGCGGATGCGGCACCTGGTTGGCCGAATCCCTGTGACATAGCACATAACTATTGAGTATAAATCACCTTTTTTTCTTCATTTTTTTAGATTTTTTTTGCAGATCGAACCTTATGGATGTGATCTACAAGGTTTGTTTTTTAGAAATTGAGTTTTGAATCATGTGATTGTGACATGTAAGCAGATTTTTTAAGGACTTCAAAATCAACGGCCCACAATGCCCTAAAATTTTACAACTCAAAAAATCACATTTCTAGATTGAAATATCACAGTCCAATGTTTGATACTTAGCAAATAAACCGTGCTGAACGCATCTATGTGGTCACATTGATCGATAAAGCTTCAATAGCACCAACTATTACAAATAGTAACACACACACACACACACATACATATATATATAAGAGACAATGAGAGCGATCATCTTCTAACATGTTCCTTTGCCTGTTGTTAGGTCTTATGGGGCCATGGTGTGTTTAGAGTAGTGCACTCAGGAAACCCCGATTTCAAGGTAGGGGACTTGGTATGGGGAGTCACTGGATGGGAAGAATACAGCCTGATATCAAGGACTGATCATCTTATTAAAATCAAGGACACCAGTGCTCCACTGTCTCACTATACTGGCCTCCTAGGTATGATGAGTGTTTTTTCTTTGGTTTATTCTGCACATTTCTTGATAAAACCTAGAGTGGTTGGCATAGCCAACAGTTACTACTTTGGGATTTTATCAACTCAAGTGCTATGCAGCTTCTTTCAAGGAATTATTAGCATCCTTTTTCTTCCGAGTAATTAATTGTTTTGTAGTTGTTAGTGCTTTAATTGCAATGGATGTTTTATGGGGTTTAGCACATCACACACACCTGTAATTACGAGACCAATGCTGACTGTTAAACTGATATGGGGTTTGTAGGTATGGCTGGATTCACAGCTTACATTGGATTTCATGAGATCTGCTCCCCCAAGAAAGGAGAATCTGTATATGTATCAGCTGCAGCTGGGGCAGTTGGGCAGCTTGTTGGCCAGTTTGCCAAGTTGTTAGGTTGCTATGTCGTTGGGAGTGCAGGTAGCAAGGAAAAGGTATTCCATTTAATCTCATTTTGATATAATATGTTAATTTCACTTTACACCTCAAAGTGCTTGAGCATTCTACCTTTGCAATGCACTGAAATGTCAGGTTGACCTCTTGAAGAATAAGTTTGGCTTTGATGAGGCATTTAACTATAAAGAAGAACCTGACCTGAATGCTGCTTTGAAAAGGTGTGTGCATATTTATGTGTTTGAGACATAGGACTTTGGAAGCTGACAAGGTCGCTTGAAAGTAATGACGATCACATGCACTCACTCACACACGGATGCAGAGAGACACTTTTCTATAATTATGTCTTTATTTGCTTATCAATTGCAGGATTCAATGCTTAGTCCTCTTTTTCTGTTTTCTAGGATGAAGTTGGTATCCTTGAACGATAAATTTCTGAGTTGTTTGTGTTTGAGACATAGGACTTCCGAAGCTGACAAGGTCGCATGAAAGCAATGATGATCACATGCACACAAAACTCACACACACATGTAGAGAACTTTTCTGTAATTATGTCTTTATTCACTTATCAATTGTGGGATTCAATTGCACTTCTCTTGTACTTGTTGGTTGCTTAGTCTTCTTTTTCTGTTTTCTAGGATGAAATAGGTATCTTTGAACGTTAAATTCCTGAATTGTATGGTTGTTGTGTTCTGTCTTTAGTGTAAAAACTGATTAATTTGTATGCCTTCAGGTACTTCCCTGAAGGGATCGACATTTATTTTGAAAATGTGGGTGGGCCTATGCTGGATGCGGTACTGCTAAACATGAAACTCCATGGCCGAATCTCCGCATGTGGGATGATATCTCAGTACAATCTTGAGGAACCTCAAGGCATACGTAATCTGATGGTTGTTGTAACAAAGCGCATAAAGATTCAGGGTTTTATTCAGTCTGATTACTTGCACTTGTATCCTCGGTTCCTGGAGACGACCATTCGTTACATCAAAGAACAGAAGATAACATATGTTGAAGATGCGGTTGAAGGCTTGGAAAACGCCCCTGCTGCTCTAATTGGACTATTCAAAGGAAGAAATGTGGGCAAACAGCTAGTTGTCCTTTCTCACGACTGAATGTTTAGTCACAATCCCTGGGTGATCGTACCGCTTGAAAACTAGTATTTGATGTTTTGCAAGATGGGCATAGGAGTTAGTTATATCTAGTAGTAGATAAATAATGGCTGCCCTTGTGGCTGTTTAAATGGATACAGTACCTACTAGGATCATGAGTGAGGATGTTGAGCCTTCTTACTTCCGATCATCGTTGTTCTTTCATGAAGGGTTCATGTTTGTCAAAGACTTATCTATAATTCATGTTGGGCTTTTGTTTGCCTCGTATGCCTAATCTACATGTTGTCTTGCATCATCATCATGCGTGCACATTCTTCCTTAAATTTTTTTTTGTCTATTTCTTTGTGTGTTCATGTCCCCTCAGGGTGCAAATATATTGGGGGGATGCAACTTTCTAGATGGTCCACTTTGTCCAACTGCCTACCAAACATGCAGTGGCCACTTTTACAGTCCATACCAAACCATTCTAAGGTTTGATTTTCTAACTGAACCATGTTTGAACTTTGAAGTTGGACCATTAAACAATCTGTGATCTTTGATGATATTTTGAACACTAAATTGGGATGATCCTCTCTCTCTCTCTCTCTCTCTCTCTCTCTCTCTCTCTCTTCTCTCTCTCTCTCTCTCTCTCTCTCTCTCTCTCTCTCATGAGGACAAAAGCTATAACAAGCTTCGTTTACTAGCCAGAGGGAAATACTCCTGCCTGTCTACAAAGGTGGAATCATGCCTCCAATTATATCAATTAAGTTCAATAGACGATGTATATCATGAATCACAAATATCGATGCTATTTTAGGAGTATGACGATTTTTTTGCCATATTTTAAAAAGCCCTTGTATTCCTAAAATATTTATGATGATTTTCAGAGTACCACTATTTTAAAAATATTATGAATTTTTATTAGCAAGCTGGGGTTTAGTTGTGTTTTACGTTTTATTATACTTTATATATTTCTTTTTTCTTCAAATTAGTATGTCAATATTTTCCCGCAAAATAAAATTTCTAATTACAACAACAAAAGAGACCATTCGGGGCTTTTTTATGTGCCGCTAATGATCACTGCCAGTACTTTTTAAGAGTCGAATGAGTACCGAGCAAGTCTGTGTCGCTAGTAATTAGTGATGCTTAGAAAGTGCTGCAGAAAACTATGGCCTTTACTGGCGCTTCTCAAGCACCGAAAAGGCTTGCCGTGGTGAGACCCAATTGGAGTTTTGGCAGCACTTTTAAAGACACTAAAGGTTGTAACGTTCCAAAGAAATTTAATGGCACTTGACGCTAGGATGGACCAGGCCGTTGACCAGGCCAGCCCGGCCCATTTACTATCGGTCCAGGTTTTGGTCTGGTTCTTAATGGGCTCGGGTTAGAAGAGAGGCCCATTGGCCCAATGGGCCAATGTGAAGTGGGCCGGGGCCGGGTGGGCCCAAATAAGATAATTCCTACACAAAACAATCCTACCCAACTGTGTGTGCAATTGATATGATTTGGTAAAATTAATTAGGTAATTAAAAGTAATTAACAAGTTCTCATGTACCCAAGTTACTATGTGATTTCTAGTTTCCATAAAAAATAACTTTACTTTATTTTTTGTTTTTTTATATAACTCAGGCCCATCCGGCCGGGTTTCGGCCTGAGTTTGTTTTTTTCATTTTTTCTAGTTTCCAAAACTTGCTAGTTTGAATTTTTCATTTTAATTTTTAAGCTTTCCACTTTCATTTGTCTTAATCTTTCAAGGGTAGCAAATTTTCTATGAACCATTCAACATTTGCGCTCAGTTTTATCTAAAGCGCAACTCAAAAGTTATGTCTGAGCAACCACCACCCAAACATTCGCTGGTTTGATTTTTTGTTTTTATCTATTCACTTTCATTTTAATCTTTGTAGGTTTGCAAATTTTCTATGTAACATACAACATTCGCGGTTTCATAGTGTTTTGCAGCGCGAGTTGTTTATCGTCCTCAACCCATAGTATGATTACCAGCATTCATTTTTCCTAAATTATACCATATTTCACACATTTTCTTCATGATTTTTTATTTAAACACAAACAACTTACAAAACATTTACAAACAGAAACAAACAAAGATGCCTACAATCCAAAAGCATTTACAAAAGGTTTCTTTTTCAAATAAGAGGGGCACTACAACAAATTATTAGATCAACATCAACATACATTTAGTGTCTGGCTCGTTGAAATTGTGGCTGGACAAGTATAGTGGCAGTCAGCATGTGGAAGCCGCAGCTGATTACATATTGCGACAAATAAAATTACTGCTGAATGTAGAATTCATTTAGCGCTGGACTTTTCTTTTTGGTGCTAATCCCCTTTTTTATCCTTTTTTTTTTCATTTTGCGCTTACCTTCTCTCTCTCTGTTCTTTCATCCCTACCTGTTGTATCATCTCTCTCTGCAATTCGATCCCTTGGTCATCCCTCTTTCTTCCTTTCATTTCTGGTCATCAGAAAGGACCGTTTGATAAGGGGACCCACATATTTTGGATCATTAGAAAAGGGGTTGCAGCTCAGATTGTCTCAGAGCCACCATTGTTGTCATTGGTGATCTCTCTCTCTCTCTCTCTCTCTCTCTCTCTCTCTCTCTCTCTCTCTCTCTCTCTCTCTCTACTGTACCAACAGAGAAGAAGAAACCCATCTCTTCTTTCCCTCTTAGGGTTCAGACTCAGGTCTTGGCTTGGTTAATTTTGCATGATAGGGTTCAGACTCACAGTTATTTAAAGAAGTTGAGCTTTCAGTTCCCAAGTTGGTGTGTGCTGTGTCAAGCTGCTGAAGAAACTACTTTTCATTTATTCTGGTTCTGCCCAATCTTCATGGCCCTATTTAATAGCACGTGGAGATCTCCGAACGTAATTGTTAAAGAGGAGTCTTTTGCGCTTGATCTGCTCCTAGGCCCTATTGAAATTAGACGTTGCAAGCGGTGGAGACTGATCTGGAAGACATGGTTGCTTACTACTTGGTGGTTTGTTTGGATGGCACGCAATGATGCTACTTTCCGTCAAATTCTGGTCATCCTTAACAATCTTGTCCATAAAATCTTGGTTGATGTATACGCGATTCTACGTATGCATCTTAGAGACCTCTCCTTCCGTCTGAACAACGTTCACTCATCGGTGGTTCCTTCTTTTCCAGAGGATCCTGGTTGAGCTTGGCTTTGTTGTTTGTTGCTAGCTGGTTGTAGTTTCTTTTTCTTTTCCTTTTGCTTTTGTTTTTCTATATTTTAGTTTTGTTTTCTATTTTGTTGGGTTCATGGGTTCAACATTTTGTTGATCTTCATGTGTGATAATGTTGATCCTCATTCGGCTCTCTCTCTCTCTACTGTACCAACAGAGAAGAAGAAACCCATCTCTTCTTTCCCTCTTACTGATTTCATTAATGACACCATAATAGAAAAATCCCTCACCTCCATGATTCATATTCATATGTAAGTTGGATTCAAGTATTTTATCCAAAGTAAGGATTCTTACATTATTATAAGAGAATCCAATGACTCATAGTAGTGGGCCAGGAATCATAGGACCCACTTAAGTAGTAGGTCGTGAGTTATGATCCATTTAGTTAGTGGTGGGTCCATAACTCATTGGATTCTCAACATGTTTGAGAATCCAAGAAAACTGATCAGGTTGGAACAAGCTACTCAGGAGAGGTTACTTATCCTAACTCTTGCTTGTGCAGGAAACATGGATATAAATCCATGAAATTGCCCCTGAAGCAGGCCAGTTAAATCCATTATTATTCTCTTCTCCTCTATCGACCTAATCCCTCACCCGCACTGCGCATTCCACCGGTCTCAAATTTCAACAGTGGTATCAGAGCTTCGATTTAAGGTGTGTGTAGATGCTCGTTGTTGATCGTCACTCAGAGTAACCGATCAGAGCAATCCTCTCAAGAAGGTGGAGTTGTTGGAGGCTGATGTTGCTGCTAACATCAAGGGCAGTAGAGAACTCCCTTCGTCATGTGGTCACCGATCTTCGACGATCCCTGTTGTCAACGACAAAGGAATCGAAAGAGAAACCCCCTCAGCATCATTGTCGACGTCAGGGGTGGAGGAGACCCTTACGACAGTGTTGTTGTCGCAGTGCCAAACAAAACTCATCGGTCATCGGCAGAGTCGCCAAAGCTCGACAAAAAAAGTCACAGGAAAGCCCCCTTTCGATTAGGGTGGTCGACGTTGCCGACCGGTCTTACATCTTGAACATATTTGGAGAAGGAGACCCCAAGTAAGGAGAGAAGATGAGTCGAGTTGCAGAGGATGAGAAGGAATAAGACGCCATGCTCTTCTCTTCCATTTCCTAAGGAGGAGGTGTTTAAGGAGTGAGAGAAAGTCTTGATTGGGATCTTGGAGGATTTCGGGGAAGCCGATCCATTTTTGTCATCGCCACTAGCATTCTCGTGGATTTTCATATGCTCAGGGGTCCTCATGAGCTTCGCCCTCCTTGACCTAGAAAACCTCGAGGGGGGGCTCCAGGCCGAGGATATCGTGGGGGACTCACTGCTCTGGTTGTTGCTCTGGGCCACCACCATGGGGCTCATCATCCAGTTGTTCTTCGCCCAGCTTGACACCGCCATCATGCGGCACCTAGTCAAGCTCTATAGGGACAAATGCCCAGCGGCGGTGAGGGTCTCGTTGTAGCCCATGGCAGAGATCACGCTCATCAGAGTAAATATCCAGGAGGTCATCAGGAGCGCCATTGCCATCAAGATCCTCAACAATGGGTTCCTCCACCTCTGGGCTGGGGTGCTCATTACTGCCATTGATAGGTTTTGGTGTGCCCTCATTGAGGGCCACGATCGATCCACCTTGTCCACACCCTAAAGATGCAGCGATCGTGATAGGTTTTAGTATGCAAACTGCATCTTAATATATATGGATCTGAATTCAGTATGGTTTGAATTGATCAATTTTTTATGGATCAAGTTTTATTAGACTAGAATTCATTAGATCAGATGTTTTAGATCTAGTAAGGTGACATAAACCTTGGTTTGATCTGGTAAAATAATTTAGATTCAGTTGAACCTGTATAGATTTGGATAGATATAGTTGAATGACTTTAGATCCAGACAATGTTATTGGATCTTGTTGAACTTGAATAAAACTAAATATATCCAATTAATAAGTTTTGGATCCATAAAACATCATTGAATATACTTGAACTATTATTATACCTGAATGGGTTATTTTATGAGTGTTTTGAGGTTATTTGGATGTTGAGCAAATAACTCAACATGAATCAAGTATTGAGATCCAGTTTGAATTTGGTTTTGACTCAAAGTTGATAGTATGATATGAACTCAGTTATGGTTTGAAGCATGTATACTTTTGGATACTTCTTTAATTGGGTTCTCTTATTGAGCCGATCTAGTATTGGATTCAGATAGTATAATTTTTTGATATGGAATATGGATCTAGATTTGATTGAGGTTTTGTATTTGATGTAGATAGTAAAATTCTGAGATATGGGATATGGATCTAGATTTGATCTAGGTTTTGTATTGAATTCAGATACTATAATTCCTAAACATGAGATATGGTTCTAGATTTAATCCAGGTTTTGTGATGAATTCGAAAAAGTATAATTCCTGAATATGAGATATGAATTCAGATTTAATCCAAAATTTATATTGGATATGGATAGTATGAAGCCAGATATTGGATATAATAATAATATATTTTGTATGAGCCCCGGTTTGACCTAGATAGATCCAGATACGTATAATAATGGATGTGTGATGCGGATCTATTTGAATTTTTTTAAATATAGATTATGTTAGTCTTGATAGATAACATCTCAAGTCAAATTTTGATATGGACTCATATAAATCCAATAGATTTGGATCTAGATTTTTCTAGTGGATCTGGTAATGAATCTAAACTTATATGTTCACGAGCTTATGGTTTGATTAAAGCTTTGAAATTGGTTTATCATGTTTGGCATATGCAAATGGCAATGGGATAAATCTCATGAGATATTAATCTGCATATATATTGATCCAAAATTATTAGGTGATAATTAACTTGTTCAGAATTTAAGCATGTTGCATATGATAATGCACATGGATGGTAGGAATATGGACTATGGTGAAAGTTTAAAAAGTGAAAGTATTTTCTATGTTTGGCAAATCATATTTTTATCATGGATCTATGAGTTGATGAAAATTCATATTACTCTACTAGTGTGCATGTGAACATGATGATATCCTATGGTATGGTCATGGAAGAGCTATAAGAACCCTATAACTGACTAAAGTAAGACCCCAATATAATGTATTTATTTGAATATAGTATTTCACATTAAGGGTTATAATTTAAACTATGACATGATGAGAAACCTATATAGTTATGTGAAATTAGTGCATATAAGGACAATGTTATGACTAAACCCATACCATATGTGGAAAGTATCATGATTCATATGAAAAGCCATATGACTATGTGAGAAATAACCCATAGCATGTGTGAAAAATATTATACTTGAAAACAAAGGAAATTCACATGGTTATGTAGGAAATAACTCATAGCATGTATGAAAATCTCATACTTGAATATCAATGATGAAAATATCCACATAACTATGTAGGAAATAACCCATAATATGTGTGAAAACCTTGTACTTGAAATTGAATGATGAAAAAAATCACATGATTATGTAAGAAATAACCCACAACATATGAGAAAAATATCATTGATGAAACCCTTGGAATCATGCATGGTTTATTGGGTGAATGTTTTTATCATGAAGTGCTATATATGATACATGATTCACCAGTTATAATAGAATATGAGTGTTCACCCAATATGGCCAAGTGAAAGAAGTTGGATCTTGATAAAGATCCATGTGACCATTGGGTCTCACACATGGAACTCATAATTCATATGTAAGTTGGATTCAAGTATTTGATCCAAATTAAAGATCCAGGTATTGGATCCAGAATGTATTATTGGATTCTCATAAGTGAATCCAATGACTAAGAGTAGTGGGCCAGGAATCCTAGGACCCACTTATGTAGCAAGTCCTTGAGTTATGAGCCACAGAGTTAGTAGTGGGCCTATGAGTCGGTTAAATCCAATTTCATTCTCTTCTCTCGACGTGGTCCCTCACCCGCACTGCGCACTCCACTGGTCTCAAATTCCAACTAAATGTCATAATAGGGGATCTGAAGTGGATCTTTGAGACAGATCTTGGCTTGGTGTCATAATGATGCCTTACAAAGTATCTGTAGTGGTTGTAAGCTGAAAGTTCTTTGTGAAATGGGTTTCACACGTTTCTTGTTTCTTCTATTTTTCATGTGTTTTGATGAATGCATAGCGGTTGTTGATGCAACAACATAATTTCAGGAATGTAGTGTGGGTGTCTTCAAAATGGTCAAAGAAGAAATTGAGTTTGCAAAAACTCAGGTAACATCTGCAAATTAATTATATATTTATTGTATTTAAAGTAGTTTAGTAAATGATGTGGGAAAATCAATTGAATTCCTGGTTAGGTTGCATGAGAATTGAAGCTTATGCTACTCCTAATTGTTTTAGGAGAGTAAAAGCTAATGGCAATATATGTATTTTTCCCAAGCAGCTTTTGACATCTTGTTGGTAGCAAAAGTCGTTCATATTAGACTTTATCATTGTTTTTTTATTGGATATTGTTTTTAATGTACCTTATCTTTTTGGGGTTGTCTCTTCTATTGTATATCATAGAAACACCGAAACTGCAATGATGTGTATCTTTTCAAGTAGCCTTTGGCATCTCATTGCCAACATAAATTGTATATACCAAGGTTGTATGTATCATATTGTTACCTGTATCAGTCGGGCCCAAAGTAACATCGTATTACATCATAAATGTATTGTGAATTTTTAATAAAAAATTCAAAAAATTAAGAAAAAAAATAGCAAAATTTTTAAAAACCCATATCACATGAAACAATGATGAATTGCACAAAATACAACCATAAAATCACATATGAAGCATTTATGTCTCTATGAGCGACATAAGACATCATCAAACATCAACTAATATAGAATCATAGATAATATTGCATGCATATATTATAAGAATAATGCAAAATGTTAAATATACTGTAATTAAGAACATGCTACAAGAGTCATACTTGCATACTATATAAACAAAAATATTATGGCAATAGTTGTACTCGATTTTCAACCAATTTTTATTCATTACTTGAGTGTCCTATTGTCATACTAGATCATCTTATGTCTTCTTTGTTGGAGGATTGTGGAGCCTAATTTCTACCTTGGTATTAATATTTCACTATAAATTTTTGGTAAGTTGGAGGGCAAAACAATGTACTTGTCACTGCATTGTCAAGGCGTATCGCTCTTGTCAGTGATAGACCTGCAGTGATCTTTGGTACACATCCTCATCCTAGAGAGGATTCAAGCTCCTCTATAGTAGCTGTAAGCTAAAAGTTCATATATAGTTTCTTGATTCTTCTATTTCCTTTTCATGTGTGTGCAATATGTTCCCTGTTTCCTTTTCTATTTTGCCCTTGATCTTAATTGTTTTGTTGTTTGCATGATTTTACTTAATTTTTATGGATTCAAGCAACATCGGTACCAATCAATTAGATTTCAGTGATGGCTTTCCATTTGTTTTTGTCATCTTTGGTTATTCTTGTTGGATCGGATGTTATCCCTTTTCTTGTGTAAAGTTATGTATGAAGCAGGATAGTAGAGATTTTACTTAAATGTGTTTGTTGGATAGGATGTTATGCTTTTACTTAATTTTTTTTTTATCCCTTTGAAGCAGGATAGAAGCGATTTATGTATGAGTCGGTATATTCTTGTATAAGGTTCTTGCACTACATTTTCCACTCTAAATGTGTTTGTTACCCATATCAGATTCATTTCTTATTCTATGTAGGTGAAGTGCTTATTTTGTAGAATTGAGGGCATGGTTAAAATATGGACTTGTTGCTGCAATATAGAAATCTAAACCATACAGGTATGTGCAACATATAAGAGAAATAAAAATACGGAGGAAACCAAATGAGAAACTGAAATTCTGATATTAAACGAGGGAAGAAAACATGGTCCTATTTGCCTTCTGTCATGTTTAGAGGGTTAGATACAAACACTGGTGTTTGTATACAGTGCCTACATGTCAAAATTGTGTGTTTACAGTTAGAACTTAATAAGCTCATGAAGGTTTGAGGTCAAATAAAAGAGCAGCAAGGCACAACCTTCCCACGTCACACCAATCCAATCCATCATTCTTCACCTTCTGAGAAAATCCTCTTTTGAATTATGACCAAGATAAAGGCACCCTAGGTATGGCCTTGGAGTTTTACGTTATTTGCATGATGACCATAGCTAGGTATGGCAGGATGAGCCAACGCGACCAGGTCTTTGTGCCCGGTGTGGTTTCTTCGGGTTATAAATCGAAAAAAAAATAAGAAGGCATTACCTTTAGATAATTATCTTTAGATAATCTACCCCACATTTTTTAATGCTTCAAAGACAAGGAGAAGCTTAATGCACCCTATACTTGGGTTTCCAAATCCTAAATTCCCAACCGGAGATATGTGTATCCTAATCCTCATATTTGAAATCCAAGACTCAGATCTCAACATTCAAAACATACAGTACCAGTTCAAGCTCATAAAACAGTAGTTGTGAAACATCATCACATCCAACTATAGTGCAACCCAAGCATGGAGGAACTACTAACTATTATTGTTGCTCAACTTCTATACCTTCATGCAGTTGAACCTATATCAAGGTACAAATTTTCTCTCTTAATGAATCTATTTGGTAGTTGGATCTTGACAGTTTGATAGTTCTTCTCACAGGTAGAAGATGCCTTTTAACATTCTGTTCTATTAAATTTTGGCAATTCGTGCACATTGTAATATGTATCTCATAACAAATCTGGAACTTCCAAGGTTGAAAGACTGAGAAAGCATGAATATTGAAGCTTTTGTTAATTGTTCATTAGATGATACAGTGCTTTAGTGGTTAAATTAACTAATAATCTCAATAGAAGCTTAAAATTTTATGGTAAAAAGAAGAGGCCAATGAGATCAAAACTTCTTGTTCTTTCTAGGCTTTCCTTTGGTAATAGATGGCACGCTGAAGATCTCTATAGTATATTGATGTATTCTCCCCTAGCACCTCTTGTATTCTGAAGATTTCTATTGTGTAAAACATATAGTAAAGATTTTTAATTGCCTTTATTTTGATATCTGCTAAACTGCTATAAAGCTAGCTACAAATGTTGAGAGCATTACTTGAATGGAGGACCTAAGAATGTGCCTCAATTATGTAATCAGGGTATTGTCATGTATGTGAAGATTTCTATTGAACGCATAATTCAATAGCCCTCTTATTGTAATTAAATTGAGCCCAATAAGACTGTATGCTATCAGTCTGACTAACCACAAATATCTTAAATGGGGATTAGGTTGAATGGAGGGCCTTTAGCGAAAAGCCGTGCAAGGGATTTCAAACAATTCATTTTGCAATTGTTGGTTTCTCTTATTAATCCAATCCAAACCCATATGGTAAGCGGGGTCTTGTGACAAGCTGAAGGACCATGATCGAATCCTGCTGGCTATTGTTTTGATACGATCCGTCTAACCCCAGTTAAACTCTAAAAAAAGATATTTCAATTTTTCAGCCGTCTCTCCACCACAAGAAGGAAGCTACAGAAGGCCACCCACATCTCTGCGTAGAGAGAGAGAGAGAGATGGGCGGAGAAGAGGTGAGCAACAAGCAGGTAGTCCTCAGGCGGCATGTCACCGGCTTTCCAGAGGAGGAAGACATGGGCCTCACATGCACCACCATGAGGTTGAAGCTTCCGGAAGGTTCTAGAGACGTCCTGGTAAAGAACCTTTACCTGTCCTGCGACCCTTACATGCGTATACTCATGAGTGGAACAGAGATGCCTGGCTACTCCGCCCCTTACCCTATTGGCTCGGTATGTCCCACTTTCTCTTCTCCTCCGTTCAACTCCTGGTTTCCAACCCAAAAGGCTCCCCCCATTACATTTGCCGCTCTTTCTTGAGCGAGCGACACTGGTTTTCCATATTATATGAATGAATGTGCCTGCAACCATTTTATTTATGCTAGGCTAAATTTTGTTGACAAGATCATGTTAATAAGATTTTTCCACTTTTTTTTTTTTGTTCTTTGAGTGTTCTTCTGCTGAGCAAACTGGGGTTTGACAGATCCATCATTGCCTGACTGTTTGCATGCGCGAAAAAATAATCCCGTTAAGATGATGGTAGCTCATCTCTAACCTTTATAAATAGATATATAGAGTGATTGCCTCCTACGAATCAACACTCCTACCAACTGAAAATCGTGCGGCGCCGATTGGGCCCCAGCAAAAACCGTTTTTAGAGATGGTGGAGGTCAAGCAACTTTGTCTTTTGTGTTTTTTGGGCAATTTGATGCTCTATGTAGGTCTGTGCGAGTTGTTCGCACCAATTTGGGTTCACACGTACCACTTTTCCTAAACCATTCCAAACAGCTTCAAAGGGCAAAGTTTTGGGTGTTTGCTGAGCCTGCACTTACGGATTTTTTCTCTGTAGCTTACTTAGAAGAAAAACATTTATCAGATTTGGCAGTTTTCATGTTTAGATGTGTTTTTAAAGCGATAACAAATCAACAACTCATTTTTGCACCAAAACTCTTCAGATGCAATTGAAGGCAAAGAGGAAGATTTCACGGGACTCTACTTGGTAAACGGGTTGATTATTAGGGTCGTTCCGCCATTGTGGTAGGCCCTTGTAGAAATAAAAATCATCTTTTTTTTAATGGTTTGATTCAAAGCTTGGTTTTTAGTAAATATGCAATGATAAATATGTATATAGGTTTAGATTTAGCAAAATACATGTGCAACTGTGTTTTTCATAAGTGTTTAAGAAGTTTAGGACATAAAACTGATTAGTAGCTACTAAATTTCATACACACACTAACAATTCTACCTACAATTTAGTTGGAATTTCACAATCCAAGTTGTTTTGACTCAATCTAATCTCATAGATGTATTCAGCGCTGTAGATTCAGTGAGAATCAACTACTGGATCGTGCTTTTTCAATTGAAAAACATTTTTTTTTTGTGTCAAGAAAAATTGGTTTTTTTATAGCCATTGACTTTTGTATCACCAGAAAAAACTATATACAGGTCAGATTCTGGAGATTCGAAAGTCGATTCCCACTAAAAGCAAGATGTAGATCACACTGATAGGGTCAGTTCTGCAAAATAACCCCAAAAAAGGAAGTTTGCTAAGTCGTTTATACAAACAATTGTAGCAGTTAACCCTATATGGTTCCCTCTTCAGATTTGCAGAACAAATGGCTTGGAATAGGACGTTACTTCAGTATGCCCCTTGTCCCTCTAAAGAATGGGCTATTGTACCTCTTCTATTTGTTTATGTTCCAGTTATTAAAAAGTTCGGCGAGTCACACTTGCATCTAGAAGGAATCGATCTCTTCACCGCTGTCAATCGATTCTTGTTGAACCGGGCACCTTCGCAGGTTTAGCCTGCGCTTGACCCAGAGAAATGATTCGGAGAAGAGACTCCTTGGTAGTTGGCTACGGCATGTGGTTGCCGTAAAGAAAGTTGAAGAGTTGTGTCTCGAAACTCGCCACGTTGACAAACCAGTTCCTAAGTTTTTTGGCTGTCATGCCCATTTCAGCGGGCCTCTTTTTTTTTCAAGTCCAAAAGTTGGACATAAATGACCCTGGGTGCGTTGACCACACCCAGGGTCAGGTTGACTGCACCAGCTGCCGCACCCGCACGCACACCCACATTGCGTCGCGTCGACGCGGATGCGGCACCTGGTTGGCCGAATCCCTGTGACATAGCACATAACTATTGAGTATAAATCACCTTTTTTTCTTCATTTTTTTAGATTTTTTTTGCAGATCGAACCTTATGGATGTGATCTACAAGGTTTGTTTTTTAGAAATTGAGTTTTGAATCATGTGATTGTGACATGTAAGCAGATTTTTTAAGGACTTCAAAATCAACGGCCCACAATGCCCTAAAATTTTACAACTCAAAAAATCACATTTCTAGATTGAAATATCACAGTCCAATGTTTGATACTTAGCAAATAAACCGTGCTGAACGCATCTATGTGGTCACATTGATCGATAAAGCTTCAATAGCACCAACTATTACAAATAGTAACACACACACACACACACACATACATATATATATAAGAGACAATGAGAGCGATCATCTTCTAACATGTTCCTTTGCCTGTTGTTAGGTCTTATGGGGCCATGGTGTGTTTAGAGTAGTGCACTCAGGAAACCCCGATTTCAAGGTAGGGGACTTGGTATGGGGAGTCACTGGATGGGAAGAATACAGCCTGATATCAAGGACTGATCATCTTATTAAAATCAAGGACACCAGTGCTCCACTGTCTCACTATACTGGCCTCCTAGGTATGATGAGTGTTTTTTCTTTGGTTTATTCTGCACATTTCTTGATAAAACCTAGAGTGGTTGGCATAGCCAACAGTTACTACTTTGGGATTTTATCAACTCAAGTGCTATGCAGCTTCTTTCAAGGAATTATTAGCATCCTTTTTCTTCCGAGTAATTAATTGTTTTGTAGTTGTTAGTGCTTTAATTGCAATGGATGTTTTATGGGGTTTAGCACATCACACACACCTGTAATTACGAGACCAATGCTGACTGTTAAACTGATATGGGGTTTGTAGGTATGGCTGGATTCACAGCTTACATTGGATTTCATGAGATCTGCTCCCCCAAGAAAGGAGAATCTGTATATGTATCAGCTGCAGCTGGGGCAGTTGGGCAGCTTGTTGGCCAGTTTGCCAAGTTGTTAGGTTGCTATGTCGTTGGGAGTGCAGGTAGCAAGGAAAAGGTATTCCATTTAATCTCATTTTGATATAATATGTTAATTTCACTTTACACCTCAAAGTGCTTGAGCATTCTACCTTTGCAATGCACTGAAATGTCAGGTTGACCTCTTGAAGAATAAGTTTGGCTTTGATGAGGCATTTAACTATAAAGAAGAACCTGACCTGAATGCTGCTTTGAAAAGGTGTGTGCATATTTATGTGTTTGAGACATAGGACTTTGGAAGCTGACAAGGTCGCTTGAAAGTAATGACGATCACATGCACTCACTCACACACGGATGCAGAGAGACACTTTTCTATAATTATGTCTTTATTTGCTTATCAATTGCAGGATTCAATGCTTAGTCCTCTTTTTCTGTTTTCTAGGATGAAGTTGGTATCCTTGAACGATAAATTTCTGAGTTGTTTGTGTTTGAGACATAGGACTTCCGAAGCTGACAAGGTCGCATGAAAGCAATGATGATCACATGCACACAAAACTCACACACACATGTAGAGAACTTTTCTGTAATTATGTCTTTATTCACTTATCAATTGTGGGATTCAATTGCACTTCTCTTGTACTTGTTGGTTGCTTAGTCTTCTTTTTCTGTTTTCTAGGATGAAATAGGTATCTTTGAACGTTAAATTCCTGAATTGTATGGTTGTTGTGTTCTGTCTTTAGTGTAAAAACTGATTAATTTGTATGCCTTCAGGTACTTCCCTGAAGGGATCGACATTTATTTTGAAAATGTGGGTGGGCCTATGCTGGATGCGGTACTGCTAAACATGAAACTCCATGGCCGAATCTCCGCATGTGGGATGATATCTCAGTACAATCTTGAGGAACCTCAAGGCATACGTAATCTGATGGTTGTTGTAACAAAGCGCATAAAGATTCAGGGTTTTATTCAGTCTGATTACTTGCACTTGTATCCTCGGTTCCTGGAGACGACCATTCGTTACATCAAAGAACAGAAAATAACATATGTTGAAGATGCGGTTGAAGGCTTGGAAAACGCCCCTGCTGCTCTAATTGGACTATTCAAAGGAAGAAATGTGGGCAAACAGCTAGTTGTCCTTTCTCGCGACTGAATGTTTAGTCACAATCCCTGGGTGATCGTACCGCTTGAAAACTAGTATTTGATGTTTTGCAAGATGGGCATAGGAGTTGGTTATATCTAGTAGTAGATAAATAATGGCTGCCCTTGTGGCTGTTTAAATGGATACAGTACCTACTAGGATCATGAGTGAGGATGTTGAGCCTTCTTACTTCCGATCATCGTTGTTCTTTCATGAAGGGTTTATGTTTGTCAAAGACTTATCTATAATTCATGTTGGGCTTTTGTTTGCCTCGTATGCCTAATCTACATGTTGTCTTGCATCATCATCATGCGTGCACATTCTTCCTTAAATTTTTTTTGTCTATTTCTTTGTGTGTTCATGTCCCCTCAGGGTGCAAATTGATCATCTGGGCGCCATTGCTGTGTTTTTTCAGTGTATTTTATAGTCATTTTGGCTTCAACAACCATTGTGATGTTCCAAATTGTTTGTACCATTCTGCCATGACAATTGAGGAGGATCATCCAACTATTCATCATAAAGGTGGTGAGTCTATGGCAACGGATAGGCCTTGGTCCAAATCTGAACACCCAATTATATGAAATTATGAACTATACTTCAAAAAGCTGGTTACTGGCAGAGTAATTAAGTTTGAATTGCGAACCAGCCTAGGTCAATGATGAGTTTTGACCTGCTTAACTGATTCAGTCTAACTTCAAGTCCATGACCACAAATCTCTTTCTTGGGATAAATATGATTTCTTTTCTAAACCGCGAAAAATATCATAAACATTTATAGCTACAAACATAAGAAAATAATGGCAAAGCGTGTCAAAATATCAATTTTTGAGACGTTTTTAGCAAAATAGTTCCTTTTTTATTGGTGATTTGCGAAGACGGCCTTATCCCATTTTTGCAAAACAGTCCCCTGCCTTATCTGACGGTTAATGCAAAGTGGTCAAGCTAAAAGGGTGTTAAATTATCTCACGGTTAGTGGAAAGACCGAGGGTGTCAAGATTCGCAAAAACTGCTCAAGCAATGTTGCACCCAACACTTGGAGCGTGGTCAAAAATGTCAAAAGCTCTAAAAAATATGAAATTCTTAAAAATCCAAAAAGATATGGTGAACCACCGTTAAATATTAACTACTCAGTAAAAACTGTTGCATACACCAACATCTCCATCTCACCAAATTTGGTTACAACAAAACATAGATTAAATATTTTAAATAGTGCTTTTGATTAAAATGATCAAAATATTTTTTGGTTAAAAATTAAGATTTTTAACTTGTTAAATTAATTTGAGAAATCTAAATGAAAGAAATGATCCAGAAGTGACGCCACCTAGATAGGTTTCATCCAAGAATTGAGATCAGTTAAAATTTGAGTTTAAAACGAATCCAGATCGCTTTCTAAGAAAAATATTTTGAAATAAAGGAATATAAAGCCCTGGGGGTTGGACAAATGTCAATTTAAGACCCAGGTTTTTGAAATCGATTTTGAAATAAAGGTTTTAAAATCGAATCTGGATTTGAAATTTTAAGAAACCAGAGTGCTGGATCTCGAAAATGACATCCAATGACACGTAATGCAATGAAATGACATGAAATAACAAGAAATGGTATGAAATGATAGAAAATGATATGAAATTATTACAAAATGAAAACCCTGAGTGAGGGATTTGAAGTTCCGAACCCCTGGTAGAGACAAAGAATTGAACATTCTTTTTCGATAATGAAAATTGAGGATTGAACATCAGACTCGATATTTGATCCAATCCAAATATAAATTGAGTCTCGGATATAACTAAAATTTTTAGGAAGAGAACTAATCTGAGCCTTGATTAGTGGTTGTACCAGCTGGACGAATGATAAAATGAAGTTTCAGACAAGATGATCCGAGAAATGATTCTGCCCCTGCAGGGCATGGAGTGACACTGGAAATGAGGTTTTAACTGGTCTCGATTGGTTTAAACTGAATTCTAAGGTTTTTAAACTCAGAAGAACTAAAATAACACCGACTCAACTGAATTCCTAGACTAAATGATTGAGAAATAGCCCAATTCTCAGATAAATGACCACTAGAATGAAGTGGGTGATGAGACTGCATTATGTTTGAGCTGGAATGAAGGTCAGTAATACTGAGATGAACTAATTCTGGAGCTCAAACACTAGCTCAACTAATTGGATTTAGCTCAATTTTGGCTGAAATGAGCTAAAATGGGTTCCTAGACTGCGGGAAATGAAATTGAACTGGATCCAGGTCAATTGAACTTCTGGTGAGCTCAAGTTAGACTCAGGGGAATAAGGTCGACTGGAATTGACAAACTCAAGAACAATTGGCTAGGATTCGAGCTAGAAATGAGCTCATTTCTTATAAAATAGATCAATTTTAGCCGAAATGGTAAAAAATGGACATTGTTTGCTTATTGTGAGCTCAGGGGAGCTAGAAATGACTGACATTCTAACTATTCTGAACTCAAAAATGAGCTTGACTAGGTCTAACTGACATGGTGTCTAAGGTGACCTAAGGATAAAATGGTAATTTTACTAACAAAAATGGCGAAATGACACCTAAACTGAGACATACTTAGGGTTAGACTCCTACACTGACCTACAGGGGTTGGCATCTTCGAGAGAAGAGGTGTCTGAAAATGAACGAGGAAAATTTGGGGTGTTTACAGAGTCCAAGAATGAAAGCAATACATTGTGATTACAGAAGAACAAATGAAGATTTTTTGAAATTTCTCTCACTAAGATCTTCACTTATCTTTTGATGTAACTTCTTTTCTTAGCCAATGAATTCATCCTCCTGGTATAAATAAATATAGATATACTATGTCAGGTGATTGAGAGAGAGAGAGAGCAGTTACCATGGATGTAGGCACCTCCTTGGGTCGAACCACGTTAAAATGGGCCAAACCATGCTAAACCGGGTATTTCTGTTTAGTTTGCTCAAGTTTTTATCCATTATGTTTGAGACATAAGCATCATATTGCTCTAGCACGATTAGGACTTTGTCTTGGGGGTGGTTTCTTCGTGTCATAAATTTAAAAAAAAAAATACATAGTTCGCAAAGAGGAATTGGGTTTGGGTAGGGCCGAAACAGACCGTGTATGGGCTGAATCTTGGTTGGTGGGAATTTGAACTTTGGTGCAGTCAAATAGAATCTGGATGAGCTATAAATATGTAAGATTGAATCCTCATTATATATATATATATATATATATATATATATATATATATATTGACTACTAACGAAGGTAAGGAACTAATGAGTAGAAATCACTTTTTTCTTCAAAAATTTTCAAATTTTTTTGTATATCAAATGTTACCAATGGGAGCTCAGCTAGTGCAGGTCACCTTGTGTTGGGACGTTGCAAGTTCAAAACCCAATGGTATAGTTGTATAACTGGTAGGGGTTTTAAAAAAAATGTTATGGATGTGATCTACATGGTTTGTTTAGTAGTAAACTTGTTTTGAATCATGTGATTATAACAAATTATTAGGTTTTTAAAGGGGCTTGAAAATTAATGACCCACAATATGCCAAATTTTCATAACTCAAAATATCACATTTTTATATCAAAAAAGCATAATCCAAGTATTGATCCTTGACAAACAAAACATGCTTAGTGATAATGCATTCATGATTAATACACAAATCATGCATTTATGCATCTTTTATCAGTTTACATTTCATGCTTATGATGTTTCAGAAATAAAAGAGCTATGGTTTGAATCCTGCGCAATTTGGAGTTAAAATGAGGAATTTATGGCCATTTTATGGCATTAGAGTGGATTTCAAGGTGATTTGGATCTTGATTCAGTCCAAAACACATTAATTGAATCTTGAATCTAATGCAAATGTGATCAGCAAACACTTTTACCCAAATTCAATTCTTAAAATTCAAGAAACCCCTTTCTCAAATGGTGTCACCTTGTTTTTACAAATTTTATTTTAGCTAGGTCATGTTTTGGAATTTCAAAGAATATTTGAATTTAATTTATAAAATCTCTTAAGTATTTATAAATACTCCACATGGGGGATCATGAAAGAGGTCTTGAACCCCATTCATGTCAGCCCTTTCTTCTCTTTTTCCCCTCTTAATTCCTTTTATACTCTCTTTCTCTCTTTTTCAAATTTTGGAATTCCTTTTCTTCTCTTCTTCTTCTTCTTCTTCTCTTGCCATTTCTTCTCCAAGGATCCGCATGGAGATCCAATCTGGAGGTGTTCTGCATATTACAAGAAGGTGAAGACCATTCTCTTCTCAACTAAGGCGTCGAATCAACAATTCAGTAAATTCTTCTCTCTTCTTCTCTATTTCACGCATTTGCGTGTTCTTCTTTTCTCTTTTCTTTTTTTCATTTTGTTTTGATTGATTCAACTGCTGGAATTTTCTGTAAATTTTCTATTCTTGAATTAATTCTTCTTTCAATTTTAATTCCAAATCAAAATTAAAAAGAAGAAGATAGATCGGATTTTGGAATTGATGCAAATTCAATTACAATCGTCCGATCAATCTTCTCATTAGATCTAGATTTCAATTTCAATTCTAATTTCAGCATTGTTTTTATTTTCTTTTTCTTTTAGATCAGATCAAATCAATTGATCTGTATTTGATCTATTATTTTTTTAATTTTAGCAAAAACACAAAAAGAGAACAATTATCCATGCTTAATAGGTGTAAATCCAATTGTAGATGTGATCAATCCATTCCACAAATTGTTGATCTAATTTCTTTTGTTTAATTCTTGTTTCATTGTTTGAATTATGTAATTAGTTAGATTAGATTTTAAATTTCTTTCTTTGAATTTTAATTTATTCATTCTTTGATCCAATCAAATGAATCAAAGTGTGAAAATCGATAATATTAGAATTTTGTTTTGTTAATTTTCTGTATGAATTTGATTTTAGTACAGATTGAGTTTCTGGAATCCAAATTGAGTTTCGTAAATTGAATCAGATTCTTGAATGTATTTTGTTTTATTCTGAAAAATTTAAGCAAGGTATGATCCTTTTTCACAGACTGTCATGGAATTTTCCAGTGATCTATCAAGAAAACTTTGTTTCTGTTGTTCTATCTCGTTTTAGAATTTTGATGCATTTTGTTTTTATTTTATGTGAATCTTCTGAACTTCGAATTCGAATCTGTAAAGTGGATTGGACTTCTAAATAAATATAGTTTCAATCTGAATTTTTAATCCATTTCTAATTCATTTTGTTATGCTGACACATCCAGATACGAGAAGCTATCAGAAAATTTGACACTAGATTACTATTTTGAATAGTTGTTGATAACAGTAGCATAGCCAGAGTTTTGCACAAAATTTTTCAACTCCGCAAATTGGATATGGTTTGTGTATGTGTTAGAAAACTCTCTGCAAAATTTTAGCAACAACTGGATTTGATTCATACACTGTTTTGCTAAATTATAGAAACCTGTTTTGACAAAAAATTCTGTAATTGAATAGGACAAAATTATAATTTTGTGTGCTAATTCTTTAGTGTAGAATTTTGCATTTTCGTATTTTTTTTAGTGTTTTGCAGGTGGACGCCATTCACTGAGTGTAGTGTGCTGAATTAAAGAGCATTTGGATCTCTAGTGAAGGAGCAAAAGCGAAAGCTCCATTTTACATTTTCTTTTGTTTTTCAATTTCTAGTTAATTAGGACCTTTGTGGCCACATTCAAGTTTGTAATTAATTTTATTTCAGTTCATTTGGGTTGTAATAAGCTTTTAAACATTTACTTTATGAAATTTTAATTACTTTTAATCTTTCTTTTAAGGCAATAAAGAAATTGCATTGTTTGGAATACGAAGTTTATCAAAACTGTTCCCTGAGTTCGACCCGGTTCTCACACTAGTGAGAGTTGGTTTTTATAATTTGGTGGCTGACTTTCACAAATAATTTTCATCAAAATACATCTTCAAAATACATTTCATAAAGAGACCATCAAATTTTTGGTGCGGTTGCTGGGGAATGGCAATTGAAAAACAAGTATTCGCTTTATTGCATCTTGTTTGTTTACGTATTACTTAGGATTGTTAGTTTCCCTTTTTGAAATTTAATTAGGATTACTAGTTTGCATTTTTTGCACTTTTATTAGGATTGTTAGTTTGTTTTTATTAGGATTAAGTAAAACCACGTTGCTTGCTATCCATAGTGCTAGTTTACTTTTCTTTTCCAACCCACCTAGTAGGGTACCTCTCTCATATGTGATTGTTTATGATTGGTACCTTGCACATAGTTTAATTCTTGCAAAAATAATTACGTGAGTGCAAGTGTATGTTTGTTTGTGTTTAGTTATTTTTTGTTTTTCATTTCTGTAAAATGATTGCCTGGTTCGTGGTCTGGTTGGTTTGATCATGCTTGCACGTTAGAATTAGGTAGAAAATCACTTTAGGACGGTTGCCTACACCGGTCTTTGTTTAGGTGTATGCATAGGCAAAGGTCGAAATACCCCAAGCTTGTTTTGCCTATAGAGGACCTCGAGTCCCTAATTAGAAAAGCCCATTGATTTAGCCACATAGTCGAAGATCAACAACTTAACCGTGCCCTTAGGGAGCATTTCATTCCAAATGTTTACACCCTTGCTTCCTACATTGCGAGACCTGATGTGAGAGCAACACTTTTGAGATCAAGGCCAACATTATTCAAATGCTTCCATCTTTCTATGGCCTAAGTAATGAGGATCCTTATCGCCATATAGATGAATTTTCAGAAATTTGCTCAACGGTTAGAATTCATTACTTTGACAATGATGCCTTGATACTCACACTCATTCCTTTTTAACTAAAAGATAAAGTGAAACACTGGTTAAAAACTATAGATTCGATTCAAATTACAACATGAGAACAACTCCAAAAATAATTTCTAAAGAAATACTTTCCCATTGGTAAAACGAATTAGTATAGGAAATCAATCACGAGCTTCACACAATTAGAAAGAGAGAAGTTTCATTAAATATGGGATATACTCAAGGGCCTCTTGAGAAGATGCCCCCACCACCAAGTACTAAAATGACAATTAGTGCAATATTTTTATGATGGTCTTACTAAAAAAAAATATCAAATGGTGGATGTTGCTTGTGGGGGCATATTCATGCTAAAAAATAAAGATGAAGCATGGTCGCTATTTGAAGCATTAAGTAAAAATTCCATACACCATGTCTCGTCTTCAAGGTTTTATAGGACTACCTTAGATCCTAGCGGTCCTAAAAAGAAAGGAATTCTTGAAGTTGGGTCTAATCAAGAACTGTAGATTAAAGTGGATCAGTTGACTAAGAGAGTAGACCAACTGCTAGCCAACCCAACTTCAATGAATCAGGTGAGTAGAGTGTGCGAGCTATGTGCTAGCCCTACACACTATGTTTCTGATTGTTCTGCAACACCACTCTATCCTGAATTTGTTCAGGAACAGGTGACTGTTGCTCAAGGTTTCATTAGACCCACCCATGACCCTTATGCCCCTACCTATAACTCATGTTGGCAAAACCACCCTAACTTTTTGTGAAAGAATTCACAAGACCCACCGCATCTAACTTCCCACCCACAGGTCAGACTAGGTAACTTTCAGCAGAGTTACCAGCTCATATTTCAGCAGACTCCTCAGCTAAGCCTACCTTCTGCTCAAGAACCCACTACAAGCAAATCTTTTGAGGAGAAACTCCTCGAGGCTTTCTCTGATATTAAAGCCAACCTCAACTCTCACACACAATCAATAACCAAATTTAAAACTCGGATGTGACAATGGTTGACGCCTTGAGTAGGCATAGCAAGGGGAGTCTACCAAGTCAACTCATTGTCAATCCGAGGGGTAAGAAACCCATGCACCATGGCCTACACATGACATAGTCTCATCAAGAGCAAACCAATGTTGTTATGACCCTTCGGAGTGGCAAGGAATTTCACCCCATTCAGGAGAGGACTGAAGAAACCAAGGAAAAGAATAAAGATCAGTTGACTTCTCCTTCTAGGCTTAAGGAAAGTGGTCAGAGCCCACGACCTGAGCCTTCTTCTTCCTATATTCCTAAAGCTTCATTTCTTGAGGCTTTACAAAAACCTAGTATTTATACTAAGTAGGGTACCAGAATGCAAGAAATGCTTGAAATCTTCAAACATATTCATATAAACCTCCCCTTGCTTGATGACATCCAACAGGTGCCAGCATATGAAAAGTTTCTTAAAGAACTTTGCACACAGAAAAGAAAATCTAGATCTCTACCCAAGAAGATTTTCCTTACTGAACAAGTGAGTTCAGTGCTTCAGCACAAAGCACCACCTAAACTTAAAGATCCTGTGGCACCGATCATATCATGTGTTATTGGGAACAAGAACATCGAGTGTGTTTTGCTCGATCTCAAAGCTACTGTGAATATATTATCAAGTTTCCTTTATGACATCTTTGACATTGGAGATTTAAAACCCACCACGACCATCCTTCAGTTGGCCGATAGGTCCACCAAGCTTCCTTGAGGAATCTTAAAAGACATTTTAATCAAGGTCAAGGATTTTTATTTCCCCGTAGATTTTTTCATTTTAGATATGAAGGGCACCAACATCACTCAACAGACCCCTATCATTCTGGGCAGACCATTCTCAGCCACTGTCAATACTTGTATTAACTGTCGAACGGGGGACATGGATCTTTCCTTTGGTAATAAGAAATTGAGAATAAACATCTTTGACATTGTCATGGGAACCATAGAAAATAATGAATGCTTCTATGTTGAGCATTATGATCCACAATTGGCAAAGGGCATACTGAAATGCTCAATTTGTGGCTCTTCAGCACATCCACACACACTTCACAATGAATTACAATTAGGTGTGGATGCTAATAGTGTTCAAAGCAAGAAAAAGAGCTATCATAAGGTGAAAAAGGGTTAAGTAAGAGGCAATATAGTGGACAGGGCAAAAGATGAAACCATTTACCTTAGACCTTTTGATTGAGCATAACTTTGAGTCAATTGATCTCATGGACGATGAAGGATAACCAGATATCCATCTGGCTAATGACGTAAAACTTAAAGCGTGTTGGGAGGCAACCCATCTTAGTGTTGTAATTTTAGCAGTTTTTCTGCTTATTTGTTTTTTTCATTATTTTTTCTTGAGCATAAATGACAGATCATGCATACATGTCATAATGAGTTACAAGAATAGGACAGCCTGAAGCTTCACAACATGACACATCTTATTAAGGGAACTCCAATATTTATATTTAGTTGTATCTTTCCTTTGCTCATTGCCCTATGTTCTTTAAGTGCATTTATGCATCCATATAGTTTCATTCAAGCATGGGGGAGTGTTACAGAGGATAGTGACATTCAAGCATGGGGGAAGGTATGATATATCTAAAAATTTATGTTCATGTATATAATGTTTGAAAAACTCATAAAAATTGGGCATTTTTAAAGCAAAAATTTAACAATATATGATGATTTTTGCATATCTTTGACATTTTGAGATGAGTTTTAAGCCTCATGTAGAAATTTTTCCAAATCAATTTGGATGAAAATGTTACTTATGTGGTATTTAAAAAAAATATTTGTTTATAATTGTTAAAGTCTATTATGATTTACATAAATACAAATGCATTGAATTTTTTAAAAATAAGCAAATGTTAGCAAAGAAAAATAAAAGAAAAAGATCATACAAATAGTATTTTGACACTTCTAGCTGTAGCGCATTTAAAAGCAAGGTTCAGGCACAAGTTGAAGTGCTTGCACTCATGTGATTAAATTCCAAATCATTAGAACCAGACACGAGTTGAAGTGTTTGTACTCAAGCGAATAAAGCAGCTAGAAATATCAAAACTCTCTGTGTAATTATCACACGAGGCCTTTTGGATTCGAGTAAGTAAGCCTAAGGGGTGTTCTACACCTGGTGCCCTAAAGCCATCCGGTTTGGGAGCCATCGGCTCAAAGCTTGCTACAAGGATCCATTAGAAAGCCCAGTTAGTAGAGACATTGCTAAAAGCAGAGAAAAAAAACTATATGTAACTATAAAAATTTAAGATGTAGTGACCCGAGTGATTAAGTTTGAGGGACACTCTGTGTCTAGTGCCCTAAGGTTGTCTAGCCTAGGAGTCACTGGCCTAAAACTTGTTACATGACATAGTGCTCAATGAAAGAAAAAGAAAAATAAAAGAGCTTAAAGAAAAAAAAAACATTGCTTTGAAATTTTTTACAAAATATTGCAAAAGCATTTGTGTAAGGATAAATAAAGGATGACATGAGTAAACAAATTTTTTTCTAAAAATAAAACATACATAATTTAAAAGTCTAAAGAGATAGAAAGAAAATTTTCTATTGTGGAGGCATGGATGATTCAATAAATGAAAAATAATGTGAATATTTGAAATATATTTGTTAAAAATAGCTTTTACTTGCCTGATAATTTTGGAAATCGTAAAATTATGCCTGACAGAGATGTTTGTGGGTATCATCACTGGAAACCCTCATGAGACTTTACTTGTCCATTGGGATAACCTAGGGGTTTAAAGGGCTTGTTGCATATGCTAAATCCAACCATGATTTCTATGAAAGTGAGTTAGACATTGTATTTTAATTTTTCATTAATTAAAATAGAGCTTTCATTTCTTGTAGTCTGGGAGTAGTGTTTGCTCGAGGACTAACAAACAGTAAGCATAGGGGAATTTGATAATGCATTCATGATTAGTACACAACTCATGCATTTATGTGTTTTTTATTGGTTTACATTCCATGCTTATGATGTTTCGAGAATAAAAGAGCTATGGTTCGAATCCTACGCAATTTGGAGTTAAAACAAGAAATTTATGGTCATTTTATGGCATTAGAGCGGATTTCAAGGTGATTCAGATCTTGATCCAGTCCAAAACACATTGATTGGATCTTGGATCCAATGCAAATGTGATAATCAAACACTTTTACCCAAATCCAATTTTTAAAATTCATGAAACCCCTTTCTCGAATGGCGCCACCTTGTTTTTATAAATTTTATTTTAGCTAGGTCGTGTTTTGAAATTTCAAAGAATATTTAAACTTAATTTATAAAATCTCTTAAGTAGTTATAAATACTCCACGTGGGGGGGGGGGGCATGAAAGGGGTCTTGAACCCCATTCACATCAGCCCCTTCTCTTTTTTCCCTCTTAATTCCCTCCATGCTCTCTTTCTCTCTTTTTCAAATTTTAGAATTCCTTCTCTTCTCTTCTTCTTCTTCTTCTCTTGCAATTTCTTCTCTAAGGATCTGCATGAAGATCCAATCTGGAGGTGTGCTGCATATTACAAGAAGGTGAAGACCATTCTCTTCTCAACAAAGGTGCCAAATTGACAATTCGGTAAATTCTTCACTCTTCTTCGCTATTTCACGCATTTGCGTGTCCTTTTCTCTTTCCTTTTTTCATTTTGTTTTGTTTCGATTGATTCAATTGCTGAAATTTTCTGTAAATTTTTTGTTTTTGAATTAGTTCTTTTTTCAATTTCAAATTCAAATCAAAATTAAAAAGAATAAGATAGATTGGATTTCGGAATTGGCACAAATTCAATTCCAATCGTCCGATCAATCTTCTCATTAGATCTAGATTTCAATTTCAATTCAAATTTCAGTATTGTTTTCATTTTCATTTTCATTTTCATTTTCTTTTAGATCAGATTAGATCTGATCAAATCAATTGATTCGTATTTGATCTGATTTTTCTTTTCAATTTTAGCAAAAACACAAAAAGTGAATGATGATCCATGCTCAATTGGTGTAAATCCAATTATAGATGTGATCAATCCATTCCACAAATCATAGATCTAATTTTTGTAGTTTAATTCTTGTTTCATTGTTTGATTTCTATAATTAGTTAGATTAAATTTTAGATTTCTTTATTTAAATTTTGATTTATTTATTCTTTGATCCAATCAAATGAATCAAAGTGTGAAAATCGATAATTCTAAAATTCTGTTTTGTTGATTTTCTGTCTGAATTTGATTTTAGTATAGATTGAGTTTTTGGAATCCAAATTGAGTTCCGTTAATTGAATCAGATTTTTGAATGTGTTTAATTTTATTCTAAAAAATTTAAGCAAGATTTGATCCTTTTTCACGAACTGTTATAGAATTTTCCAGTGATCTGTCCAGAAAACTCAGTTTCAGTTGCTCTATCTCATTTTAGAATTTTGCTGCATTTTGTTTTTATGATATCTGAATCTTTTGAACTCTGAATTCAAATTTGTAAATTGGATTAGGTTTCTAGATGAGTCTAGTTTCAATATAAAAATTTTAATCCATTTTCAATTCGTTTTGCTATGCTGACACAACCAGATACGAGAAGCTGTCAAAAAAAGTGCTGATAACAGTAGCATAGCCGGAGTTTCACATAAAAAATTTCAACTCCGCAAATTGGATATGGTTCGTGTATGTGTTAGGAAGTTCTCTACAAAATTTCAACAAGAACTGAATCTGATTCATACACTGTTCTGCTAAATTATAGAAACCTATTTTGATAGGAAATTCTGTAATTGAATAGGACAAAATTATAATTTCGTATGCTAACTTTTTATTGTAGAATTTTGCATTTTTATAGTTTTTTTAGTGTTTTGTAGGTGGACACCATCCGTTGATTATAGTGTGCTAACTTGAAGAAGATTTGGATCTCTAGTGAAGGAGCAAAAGCAAAAGCCTCATTTTACATTTTCTTTTGTTTTTCAATTTCTAGTTAATCAGGGCCTTTGTAGCCACATTCAAGTTTGTAATTAATTTTATTTCAGCTCATTTAGGTTGTAATAAGCCTTTAAACATTTACTTTGTGAAATTTTAATTACTTTTAATATTTCTTTTAAGGCAATAAAGAAATTGCATTGTTTGAAATACGAAGTTTATCAAAACCATTCCTTGAGTTCAACATGGTTCTTATACTAGTGAGAGTTGGTTTTTATGATTTGGTGGTTGACTTTCATAACTAATTTTTATCAAAATACATTTTTAAAATGTATTTCATAAAGAGACCATCACTTAGATTGAGTCAATACAACTTGCACCTATGATTTATAGCTCATTAGTTCCTTACCTTCATTAGTAGCAAATATTTTCTCATATATGGCCATCTAATGTGGGTCGAATGCACCTAACACATCCACGTCTCTCTTTTTTTACTTTTTCGCGACCACCGTTAAGGCATTTTTTTAATGAAAAAAATGTTTTTCCACCGTTGATCTTGCAAACTGATTTTCATGTATTTTTTGTTCATTTTTCTTAAAGCTAAAAATATGGTTGTGATCCACATGCTTGATTTTACAAGGACAAACTCTTGAATCATTAGATTATGACTCATAAACAAGATATTTTAATGCTTTAAAATCATAGGCTCATAATCTTCATAATATTCAAGCATCCAAAAATCAGATTTTTTATTGAAAATTATACAATACAACAGACAATTCTTAGCAAATTCATTATGCCGAGCACATCTGCATGATAGGATTTGCAAAAAAATGTTGAAAATGCTCAGGTTACATGCTAGTTCTAATATTTTAGTGAGATTCTCTCTATATATATGTGTGTGTGTGCGCTGATACTGTATCCGGTAAAAAAAGATAAAAAACAAAGTTTTTGTATGTAAAATGTTCAGGTTAGATCAGAATCCAAATATAGCTCTGGTATCTGAATCTAGAAATGATCTAAATGTGAAAATCTGTATCTAATTTGAATACCATTTTGGATCCTACTTTTAATGATTTGTATCCAGATATAAAGTATTGGATTCGTGTATTTACAGTCGTTGATTTTTTAATCACCCAAAAATCCTGTACACACACCAGATTTTGGTGATTCAAAAGTTGATGTCCACTAAACAGACCATGTAATGTTAGATTCACTTAAAAAACCCAAACAAAAAGAAATTGTGCATTGAACTTATTGATATCGTATGCACATCCGTAGCAGACACGCACGCACACATATATGTATGTGTGCGTGTGTATAGGGATGGTAAACGAACTGAGCAGCTCGTGACTCAGCTTGGTTTTGCTTGTCACGAACTCGTTCAGATCGGTTCGTATAGTTGGCAAGCTGAGACAAGAGCAGCTTGTTTAGCTTAAACGAGTTGAGCCTGAACACGGTGTCCGGCTCGGCTCGGCTCAGCTAAACACAAACACAAGCCGACCCACGAGCTGAATCCTCTGGTAAATGAGCCCAGCTCGAACATGCTCTGTTGGGTTCGTAGTTTACCAGCCCAATGCATGTGTGTGTTCTTGTGCTGTTTTAAAATTTATGCATAGCAAGATTTTTATGAGAAAATGCATTTTTTAATTTGTCACCACATTTTCCTTTGTAAGTAAATTCTGATAATGACCAACTGAGGCTCCACTTGTCTGGCAGGAGCAGTTAGTGCAGGTCACCTTGTGTTGGGACTTTGCAAATTCAAACACCAAATGGTATGGTTGTATAACTGGTAGGGGTCCGCCTAACCCCAGCTTTCTCTGTCGAAAAAAAATCCGGATAATGAGGTTTGTAGCTATGATAAGAACCAAAAAGAGGTTGAGACCCAAGGGGTTTGGCGTAGTGGGATGGGGCCTAGACCGTTTGACGGAAAGTCTAAGTTCAAATCCTATAGGCATCATCCCCCGCATAAGCTGAAGCTTGACCACTCCCAAGGGTAAGCCCTCAGAGTTTTTACGCTGACATGGACAGAGACCGTAAGTATTGCAGGCTGAGCCAGCACGGCTAGGTCTATGCGCCTGAAGCGGTTTCTTCGAGTGAAAACCAAAAAAGAAAAGAAAAGAAAAGAAAAGGTCTCCAACTCCAAACTTAATTGCATGAATGCTCATTTTAATCAGTCCATTGGTTATTCAACCGGGACCTCATTTCCTTGGCAGATGCTCATAAATATTTTAACAAGGAAAATGCTTAAATAACTATCAGATTATGCCAGAAACACAAAAAAAAAAAGAAAAAAAGTTGACATCCTTTCTAGATGGCTTATCAAATTTCCTTTTTTATTTTTCTAGATGACACCTGCACAATGTTTTTTGACATAGCTGCAACAAAGTTGCTTGTTTGGCTTTTTAGCCATGATTGGAGATCAGCTCGTAACTGCTAATTACAATTATAACGAGAAAAATGGCTGCAAAATTGACATAGTTTTTCTTTCCAAAATCTTGTTCACCTTTTCTGTTTTGTTTCAAAGGTATGGTAGGTCAACCTATCAATACTAATGTGTGTCACAGTGATACGGGTACGACTCAACACAGGACTCGAGTTCAATTTCTTTTTGAAAAATTAGGACGCTAGGGCATGGAATTCTTGTAATCAATAAAAAAAATTATTTTTTCATATTTTAATAAATGAAAAACTTCTTACTATAATATTCAAAGTAACCGAAAAATATGAAAATATTATATTAATATCAAGATCCATACGCGTCAATATCCAAAATCAGTGTGTTCAGTCATGTCATCAAGAACACATGGCCCAAATGGCATATACCCCTTTGATACGGATACTAATAATAAGGACATTTTTGTCCAGTTCTGCATCGGGTAAAACCGATCCATTGATAGCTGCCCAATAGCAGCAACATAAGCATAATTAAGGCTGTCAAGGGGTAAGACCGGAGCCTTTGGTCTGCACCTAGGTCCGACCAGGCCTAGCTTAGGTCCTGGTTGGGGTTTGGATAGCAAGAGCATGTAGATTTTTGGATTAAACGAATCTTGAATCAGGTACGGTTTTTAAACTTTCATAGCAGATCGGGTTCCACATACCCATTAAAAGGCCTGGGAAGTGACAATTGAAATTTTTTTGCTTGCATTGAGAGAGAGAGAGAGAGAGAGAGAGAGAGAGAGAATGAAGGTGGCCCTGGTGCTGGTCCTCCTCCAGATTTCCTTTTCTTTCTGTATGATCCACGCAGAGGAACATGGAAAATTGAGCCCCAAAATCTGCGAGGAATTAGGGTTTACAGGCCTCGCCCTCTGTTCTGATTGCAATACCTTGGCCGAATACGTCAAAGACGATGGCAAGTTTCTTCTTCTCTTTGATCCCTTCCTTTTTGCTCGCTCTAATTCCTTATAAATTCTTTGTTGCTGGGTGAGATACTCTAGGGATTTCAATGGATTCTTAGAGAAATTCTATGATTTTTCTTCCTTCCTCTCCTTTCTTTCGATATTTTGATATGGTGATGGTGAAAGTTGGGGGTTTTTCCTGATTTTAGGTATTTTATCGTCTTTTGGTTGTAAAAGTTGCTAGATTTAGTTTTTCTTTTGTTGGTAGATTGATAATTTCTTCAGCGAGGTGGGAAGAGAATATATATATATATATATATATATATATATTAGTTTTTGTCTTGTCAGGGTGTCGCATTTAGTTACAGGAGGTTCTTGGTGGAGTGGGGTGTTGTGGACGGGGAAGGGAAATGGCAGAAATTCTCGAAATTTTAGAAATCAATGTAAATGGTTTCATTAGATTGCAATGGCACAATTTGAAGGAACTCTGATAGATTGTAGTTTTTAAGACACGCTGGTATAAGTTTTGGCGAATTGTTGCTCAACCATGTACTTGGTTTTATTTCGATTCACGTACATATGAGCTTCAAGGGATTTAGTTTGCGTATTTATGTATGTAGAGGCTTGTGCCGTTCTGGGGAATACCTCATTTGTTAGACTGATGATGTAATTGACACTTTCCTTTGTTTGTTTGTTTGTTTCAGCATTGGTATCTGAATGTAAGAAGTGTTGCACAGAGGATTCCGATGATTCAATGAGTAAGGTGTGATCCTTTGTGTATGAAATAACTGACGTTAATCATGTTATTTAGTTGCTCATGGTTTTCATTTTTCACTTGATTTATAGTTTCTGAATTTTGTGAGTTTTGAGCATGCTTTTAGTGCTTTGATGTTATTGTACTTGCTGGTAATATCCCTCTTTGCTTATTAATTGAAGTGGTACTGCGACACTTTTTCCTTCTAGTATTGGAATGACATATTTTCTATATTGTGCTTTCTTATGTGAAGCATGTTACTATCTCCAATCCATCCTTGTCCGATGTGGTATGGAGTGTTATGGACAGGTTAAAATGGTGTGAAAATGACAAAGTTTAGGGGTCTGAAGGTGATTGGAATATAAGCTTTGACCTGGTTCTCATTGCTGGGCATAAATCCAACCACAGTGGGTTGTTAATTGTGGTTTTTGTTGATGGTCAGAATGTTGTGGAGGGCATGAGAAGTGTCGTTGATTAGCATCAGAAGGGACTTCTCGTTGTTCATTGTTTTTGCCATTGATTTGAGTTACGAGGCTACTTATGAGGCCCACCAACTCCATAATTGCATCAAACAGTGGTGTTTATTTCCATCTGTGGATTTTCTTATGCTCACAACTTAATTACAGACCAGATACACTTATTTGAAGTGGGTGGATGTGGTCTTTTGGGGGATCTCAAAATCAGAAGATTTAACCACATGATGAGATCCTTGGGCATTTTTGTAATCTGTGTCAACTCTCCTCAAAAGATTCTTACTGATGGATTGTAGTTTAAGAACTGGCTTAAAGAACTTCAAGTATCTCTAAAAGCCTTGTGTTAAGTGGCAGATCTTAAGGGTATTGCTCCCTCTAGTAGCAGAATAATACGTTGTCTTTTTTTTTAAACCTTCATCTTTTTGAGGCAACGGAAAGTGCATTAGATTAGTGTTTCTTGATAATGAAGTTCTCTGCATGATCGTCAATTTACTGTATTTGATACTGAGGAAGGGGTGCCGAAGTTGTAGTTAATGGTTTTGAATTAGAATACTGTAGGATATCTGGATGTATGATGTCTATGATCTTTGAACCCAGCTCAAATTTTTGGGAAAAACATTCATCTGTGAACTTACAAAACCTACATTTGAAAACTAAACTGAAATGTTGATGAGGTAGTTAAATAATGATTTTTTTATAATACTGTGTATTATGATTTAAAATTGGTGACTACCTGCTAAAATATGTAAATATATACATATGTATGAATGTATGTATGCATATATATGGAGAGAGAGAGAGCTTGTATTTAGGTTTTTTTATATAATTTTTTTTTTATTTTTTACTTTTGGTTTTTGCTTTTTGTAATTTAGTCTGCCCGTTAGGGGCAGTTTGGTTATTAGGCCCAAACTAGCCGTTAGGAGCTCCTAACGGTTAGTAGAATTCTTCCCTTTTGTATATGTATGGGACTTATGTCCCTCTTGAGATAATGTGCTTTCTTAGTGCATTTTGATATTATTAAAGCTATATTTTTTATCTTGACTGTGTGCCTTGGTGCATTTGTATTGTTGCCCTTAGTGGCTTGTGGATTGCCCCTTAGTGGGTTTGTATTCTTTACTCTCTTGAGGTCTACATCATTACACTACCCCAATGAAATAAAATGTAGTAGCAAAAAGGTTTGTCATCTCAAAGAACCCTGAAGTAGGCTTGATAAATATGTTTTTGGCATTTCTTGTTCCAGCATGATATTTTGCAAATCATGCATGCTAGTTCCAACCAGAGGCCTGCCAATGTTCGGTCGTTGGTGGTTTTTTTTTTTCCCTTGGTCTAGCTAAATAATAATAATAATAATAATGATAATAATAATAATAGTAGTAGTAGTACTAATAATCTAAGTTATTGATGCATGCTTTCTTCTTGCTATGTGCACATGCGCAAGCACACACACTTGCAGTGGCCACAAATTTTAATCTGAGATTTGTGGAGGTACCTCTCGTTTATCACTCATACAAATATATTACCATCAGTTGTGGGTATTTTTTGTCTTCTTTCAAGCTGCTTTATCATAAACATTAAAAATCAGCACACCTTTTGTGGCAGAAATTTTCGAATTCAGATATCCCATTCTGCTGATGAAGCTGGAAAACATAAATTTGACATAGGGTTTCAATTGAGGCCTTTTTGTAGTTGGTGCCATGCGCACCCAGCCGTGGACAGGCAGACTTCTAGACTGGTCATGTTTGCTACTTCATTTACTGACCAATCTTCCAACCTTCAAAGGGAAAGAGTTCAAATTCATACTTGCATTTCTTGACGTACGTATATACAAGCATGGAAGCATGTTTTGGAAACTTCAAGTGAAAAGAAAATGTTTGAAGTCCATATGCTCCATTTAGATGATACTTATAATTGCATCTCAGTTTCATAATCTACTCCTCGAGAAAAGTCTGTCGTCACTTTAGATGTTTCAAAACTTGAATTTTTGGACAAGCATTTGAGTCAAAATGCAATGGTGGATTTACCTTGCTATGTATTATCTTGACTTGCTCAGAATTTCTGAACATGGTATTCTTATTATAAATGTTAATCTTGTTGTACCAACTGAAGTTGAATCTAACTCCCTTAATTTTATTTTCTGTTCAGGTTACATACTCTGGTGCGATATTAGAGGTGTGCATGAGGAAACTTGTGTTTTACCCTGAAATTGTTACATTCATTGAGGAAGACAAAGATCAGTTCCCTTTTGTGAAAGTTCAATATCCTTATGCTTCTCCTCCAAAACTCGTTATGCTTGATGAGGATGGTCAGCACAGGGAAACAATAAGGTTAGTTTAGTATCCAAGTAATGTCAATATTTAATGTACTTTCGTTAGATACATATGTATATATATACCTATGTCACATGGGTGCGGGTGTGGGTGCGGGGATGCGGCACTTCCAAAAAACCCGGGTGCGGGGGTGCGGCAAAAATAAATAAAAAAAAAAAAAAATATATATATATATATATATATATATATAATCCAAAAGTTGGACATAAATGACCCTGGGTGCGTTGACTGCACCCAGGGTCAGGTTGACCGCATCGGGTGCGGCACCTAGTTGGAGAATCCCTGTGACATATATTAAAAAAAAATTCTTGGCAATTTTTTTTTAAGTCCAAAAAATTGGACCAAAATGACCCTGGGTGCACTGACCGCACCCAGGGTCGGGTTGACCGCACCTGGTGCTGCACCCGCACTCACACCAGCACCCGCACCCGCGTCGCATCGCGTCGACGGGGGTGCGGCACCCTGCTAGCCGAATCCCTGTGACATAGATATATACTTATTTGTATGCATGGACATATAAGTATATGTATGTATATACATATGTATGTATAGATGTATACATATATGTGTATTTGTATGTATATGTGTATATGTAAAGTCTTTGTAATATATTATATAATATATGTAATGTATATTATATGATATATATTAAACCTTTTTGTAGTTTTTTATTTGTTTGAACCAAGGTTTTAAAACCCAGTGACTCGGGACTTGACTCGTTCTTTATTGACTGGTGACTCAGACTGGGTTTTGTTAACTTTTGATTTTAAAAGAAAAACAATATATAAATTGTCATTTAAACATATAAAGGTTTGTAGAATGACTTAATTACTAGTTTAATTGATTAATAAGTAAAATAACATCAAGTAAAACTATATCTAACTTATAATTACTCATCTAATAGCAAAAAATCGAACAACCAAGCAAAACAATAATTCAATATTTCAATAGAAACAAGCCCTAAAGTAAAGTTAAATTAAAAACTTACAAGAGTAAGAGTAAAAACTAAAGTAAAGATAACCATACTTGAGCAATCTGCAATGCATTTCAATAATCAACTTTTGCTTTTCAGTTTTCACTTCAATTTGTACTCGTATTGTATCATATGTAATCTGCAAATTTAATGAGTGACAATAATTCTAATTTTTTATGTATCAACTCTTAATATTATTGAAAATTTAGAAATCATTACATGATAAGCTAAAGATGTTGAGTAAAGTTGTAAACCATTCAACACAATCTAGTACAACTGTACAAGTAAGAAATATAAAGTATAAAGCATAAGACTCATGGCCATATAACACAATTACAAAGTTCATAAGTATAAAGTTAATAATCATAACACAATGACAAAGTCTATCACCAAATTGATACCCAAAAAATCAAATTTCAAACATTCACAATTCATCCACTTTTGCAAAATATGATGTCAAGAGTAAAATCTCAAATAGAGGCAAAGTGCTATTATTTGGAACTTCATTTGAATCAATTCTTGAGTTGAAAGTAAAAATTAATGGCTGAAGTGGAGTACTAATGGTTGCATTTTTCTTTGCATCTTCATCTTCAACTCCATCACCACCTTCATCATCAATAAGATTAACTTCTTCAATGTTGTTTCATTGATGGAGACCCTGCCTTCACTTAAACAAAAGCATCAAGATTATGCTTTTGGGCATCATTCATCAAGCCCAGAACTCGCCCGAGTCCGGCCGAGTCGCAGCCGAGTCTTCGAAAACCGAGTTTACCTTGCCGGGTTGACTCGCTGGAGGTCCGAGCCGAGCCGAGCCAGCCGAGTCACCGAGTTGACTCGGTGAGTTTTAAAACCTTGGTTTGAACTAGTTGTTGGCTACTAGCCGTTATGCATGCTTAACGGCTAGTCTAACAGTTAGTTTGACTCAGAGTTACCAGTCGAGGAAGCGGGAGCGGGAAGCGAGGCACTTTAAAAAATTTAGGAAGCGGGGAAGCGTGGGACCACTTGGAAGAAAATTCCGAACCGTCTCGAAAGCGACTTAGGAAGCGAACCGGAAGTGAGGGGGAAGCAAAAAAAAAAAGAAAGCGAGGGGGAAGCGAGGGGGAAGCGTGGGGGAAGCGTGGGAGAAGCGCGCTTCCCATAAAAGGGAAACACGCTTCCCAAAAAAGGGGGACACTGCCCCTCACACTTCGGAAGCGCGACGTTTCGCGCTTCCGGTAACTCTGGTTTGACTAGCTGTTGTGCATGTCCAACAACTAGTTTGACTTGTCCTTTGTCCTCTTCTTTATATATATATATATATATATATATATATATATAGGTTTCTTCCCATTGTAAAGTATGCTTTTCTTAAGCATTTTAAGGTGAATAAAATTTATATATATATTTATATTATGTGCTTTCCCATTAGTGGCTATTGCGAGTGTTTTTTGGACTCTTGTATTTGCCCTTAAGTGGCTTGTTTATTGCCCTTTAGTGGGTTAGTGCTTGTGCACATTGTTTTGTCTCTTGATTTCCCTTAGTGGCTGTGTTATTGTATTCTTCTTTGTTTCATTACATGGTATTAGAGTTATAGGCTTTTGCGATCCTATTGTATTTATTCGAGTGCTTGTGGTTGTAGTAAGAGGAGGAGATCTTCAAGTGTAGATAGGGCTTCCATCTCTAAATATGGCCAAAATGGAACCCGTGACGGTGATCTCATTCAAGCTTAATGACTCAAACTACCTTATATGGGCCACCACTATGGAGAATCATCTTAAAATGAAGAAACTTTGGGGGCATGTGAGTGGTACCACTAGAGAGGCACAACTCATATTCACAAAAAAAAGATGGTAATCAAATTAAAACACTTGATGGTGATGAACGAAAGGAAGCTCTTCAAGAATTTCAAATCAAGATGGAGGATTGGGAAGCCAAAAATGCCCAAATCTTGTCTTGGTTTTTAAATAGCATGAAACTTAAGATCGTTGTAATATAGTCAAATTCAAAAAGGCATGTGTTGCTTGGGTGTTTCCCAAAAGTATGTTTGTGCAAAAATATTTAGCACGACAATACTTCATCTAAGACAATGTTCGAACCACGAGATAAGGCGACAAGAGTGTTAGAGATTATGATGGGATCCTCTCTCCCCTATGGGATGACTTAGTTTTGCTCGAACCCAAGTAAAAAGCTTCGTCCATTAAAATGAGGCAAAGACAATTAGAGAAAGAGCCTCTATTCACCTTTCTTTTTTAACTAAGACCCGAATTTGAGCAAGTTTTGTCCCCTATATTACATAGGACCACCACTCCCGCTCTTGATGAAGCTCTAGCCGAGGTGTACCAAGCGGAAACTCAACTTGGCACGACCAAAGGAGGAGAGAAAGTTATTTCCATGTCGACACCCGACAACAATGTTAGAACATATAAACCTCCTCACTATGGAAGAAACAACAATGGTCGAGGGAGAAAAGTTATGTCACTTTTGCAATGAACCGGGGCATATAAAACTAGAATGCCCTAAGCTCAAGAAGAAGGTGGCTACAATTGAAGATCCATCCAAGAAGGGAGATGAGAGTCTGAGACAAACAAAAAAAGAGATCTTAAGGACATGTCCATTAACTAACTTGCAGAGGCTCTTCAGCAATTTCTTAAGTCATCTTCAATATTTACTTCTGATGCCGCGGTGTCCACATCTTCTCTCCTCAGTATGTGTTCTTAGATACTTGATTCTGGCGTTTTCTTTCAGATAACTCCTATTGAGTCTCTTCTATCCGAATGTACTAACATCTCTTATAACTCTTTTGTTTCAACCACGGATGTTACTACTTTAGAAATTAAAAGCATTGGTATTTTAAAAATGTTTCAAAAGAATTTCAAATTCTAAAAGTTAGAGTTGTACCTAAGCTTAATCTAAACTTGTTATTTGTTTTTCAGATTTCGATCTTGGGTATGAGGTCTCCTTCTCATCTAAAAATGTTTGGTGCAGGATCGCCAGTCAAGGAAGCTTATTGTGGAATGCTGTAGGAAGGGAGATATCTACTACATTAGTTTTTTTTCACATTCTCAAGGTGTCTTTTTATAATTTTGCAAAGAAAAAAATATTGATTTATGGCACAAAAGTTTAGGCCATCCGAATGTATCTAAATTGTCTCTTTTTTCCATTTTTGAATGATTCTTGTATTAAAAAAGAATTTGTTTGTAATTATTGTATACTTGAAAAAATAAAATCAATTCCTTTTAGTTATAGAACCAGTCTCCCAAAAACCTTTTGAATTAGTGCATTCGGATGTACGAGGACCCCGTGCCCGTTATATCGAAAGGAGACTTTTCTTATTTTGTTGTGTTTATTGATGACTATACTCGATATATTTGGATTTATTTTCTTAGGCTTAAATTTGAAGTGTCCTCTTGTTTAAAAGAATTCCGTAAGCTTGTCAAAAAACAATTTGAAACCAATATTATTATTTTTCAATTGGACTCGGGAGGAGAATATTTGTCCAATGACATAAAAAATTATTTGAAAGAAAATGGAATTACCCATCAAAGATCTTGTTAAAAAACTCCACAGTAAAATGGCTTGGCTAAAAGAAAACACTGACATATCATTGAAACCACAAACTTTGATAATTTTCAAAGGTGTTCCAAAGCGTTTTTGTTCTGAATAATGTAATTTTTATCTCATGCATAATATGCAAACATGCACGTGATCATGTTAGTGCAACAACAATGTAATTTCAAAATTCATGTAATAAAGTATGCAGAAATGTATTACAAGAATGCTAATGCATTCACAATGTCCAATAATGGACAAGCACAAAGGCACAAGAGAGAGATAAGAGAGAAGTCCACTATAGGACAATACAAAAAGCCTTTAAAAAGGCTACACATAAAAAAAAGTAAAGAACTTTATCGAAGAGGAGCTCACAAGCTTAAGAATACAAGAGGGAAGCCCCTATTTATACACAATGAAAAAAGGAGAAAAAGGGGAACCATTGGGGGCTTCCACATGGTGTCGTTGGGAGCCCCCAATAGTCATATTTATTATCGTTGGGGGTCCCAACGACTCTATGTGGGACCCCCAATGCATATAAAAAAATCATTTAAATAAAAAGAAAAGAAAAAAGTACAAAAGTAAAAATAAACTACCTATTAAAATAGTTGTTTCTAGAAACAACTATGTAAAATAATCAAAATTCCCCTATTGGGTATTGTGTTTATATATATATACACACACACACACACGTGTCAACCACCCTATCCTCCCTCTTCTTACATGTTTGTCGCCGGCAGACCGGACCTCGCTGGGAGGGAGGGTGCCAATCACCCTCCCCTCCACTCCCCCTTTTTTTCCTTCCTCAGCTCTGGCTCGCCAGGAGGGAGGGTGTCGAGCACCCTCCCCTCTTCTTTTCCTCCTTTTCGATTCCAGCAGCAGCCATAGGCTACTGCTGCTGCTATGGTAGGTACAACCGACAAAGGTCACTCCCCTGTCGCCCTTCTGTCAGCCCCCCCCTCCCCCTTGTTGAAGGAGCATGCAAGGCTCAATCCTGTCACAAGGTTGGGACCAGGTCAGGCTCGGCTTGACTACCGAGCCCACCCATCGTCCCATTGCCTTACCCGAGCTGTCTCAAGTCAGGCCATACCAAGCTAGCTTGATTCGGTCCCGCTCACTCGAGTTGAGTCTTACTCGGTTCCTCCAAGCCCAGCTCGATCCGGTCTGTTCGAATTGGGTTCAAGTTCGACCGCTGCGATGCAATCGTCGCCGCTTTCATCAAAATCTAAGAACTTAACACAATGTAATCAATTGCAGCATACCATTTCAGTATAATGGATGAAACACATTTATCGAGGCACGATCCCTTAAGAACCTACGCTCGGAATCGTCTGCGAGTCGGTAATGTGCACAGGCTCTTGCTTACGCAATATATTTAGCCGATGTACGGTTTCGTACATCGTGCATTGCTTACGCAATTTATTTAGCCCGATGTATGGTTTCGTACACCAGATATCGCTTACGCAATATATTTAGCTCGATGTGTGGTTTTGCACATCGGGCTTTGCCTTATGTCATTTACTTTGCCGTCACGCTGCAATGTGCACAGGCTTATGCCTTACTATATATGTATTCTATATACATATATATAACTTTATAAGGTATGCAGTTTCGTGTACTCCTACCTATTTTAGATTACGCGTGCATGTATTTAAAGATGCAGATTTGCGCATCCTCGCCAAGTCTATTTTTTGAAAGGATTTCACATGCAAGATTTGAAGCTCGTATTATTCGCTGGCTCGAAAAGTAAAACAAGTATTTGGCGTTTGCATTTTTGCAACTGAGTTTTTCCCTCAATCTTGCGTAACGGGAAGGCTTCTCTTTGGTATCTGAAATGACTCGGATATTCTCCTGTTTAAAGCATGAAACATTGAAATTTCTAAATAAATGTTGGGGTTTCTTTCTGAGAAACTGATATCTTTCTCATCGTAGTGGTATTATTAGACATGCACGGCATGTTAGTACTACGATGATTGGAATGGAGGTTTATAGTAACTTTGTAGCATGAATATGCACGATGATTAAAAGACAATCACATAAATGATGATTGCCTTCACAGGCAAGATGCTCGATTTGGTTTAAAAGACCAGAGCATGTAAAATGGGTCGTCAGTTAAAATATAACCTGACATACCCATTCGTCTCTTTGGTTCCGTCAAGAGAGAGGATGAGATGGTACAAAAATTTTGATGGACAAGTTGTTAACAACTACGCTCTTCGAGTAGTAATGACTCAGTGTCTCTAGTCATCAGAGTTAAGGGACTGGGCTACCAAAAATTATCCTAGGTGGTAGATCTCAATGACTTCTATAAAAGTTTGGATGCATTCTATTGAACAAGTGGCTTTTGGGGAATTCTTTCTCGGTCATTAGCCATCCCTTTAGGAGCGAACTCAGCTAGTTGTTCGGGGTATCAAAATACATATAATAACAAACCCTCAAGCAGTCTCAGTTGTTTCTACGTTCTTCCTGTGCGTAACCTCAGGATAGGTAATTATCGAAACAAGATTATCATGCTCATTTTACTTATTCGGAACTGCACAACACGAAAGGAACAACACATATGTTAGTCTTGTTCTGAATTTTGATATCTATGCACTTACCAGATTTTTATAAGTCTGACCCATTTTATGACAAGTTGGATACCAAAGAGTGCGAGAATGATATTTATAGGCTTGCAAAGATGAGAGATAGGAAATCGAGGGATCTGGGTATGGTTAGATGCATCAAAGATTAAACACAAAGGGTTTTAGTCAAAGATGAGGAGATTAAGGAGAGATGGAAAGATTATTTTGATAAGCTATTTAATGAAAGTCATGCTCAAGATCTTGGAGACTTCTCCATTCCTTTTCATGAGATGAATCGTGACTTCATGCGCAAGATTCAAAAGAAAGAAATTGCAGAGGCTTTGAAGAAAATGAAATCAAGAAGGGCAGTTGGCCCAGATGGTATACCTATCGAGGCTTGGAAATGCTTGGGAGAGAAAGGTTTAGAATGGTTGACAAATATTTTTAACAAGATTTGACGGATAAATGAGATGCCTAATGAGTGGAGGAAGAGTACTTTGGTGCCTCTATATAAGAATAAGGGTGATATACAAGATTGCATAAACTATCGTGGTATAAAACTCATGAGTCATACTATGAAACTTTGGGAGAGGGTGATTGAGTCTAGGTTGAGGAAGGTTGTCATGATATCGGAGAATCAATTTGGTTTTATGCCTGAAAGATCAACTATGGAAGCTATACATCTTCTTAGACAACTTATTGAGAGAAATAGAGAGATGTACAAAGATTTGCATATGGTTTTTATTGATTTGGAGAAGGCATACGATAGAGTACCTAGGGACGTTATCTGGTGGACAATGATGAAGGAAGGTGTTTCTCTCAAGTACATTAGTATAATTAAGGATATGTATGAAGGAGTAGTAACCAATGTCCGCACTTGTGGAGGGGTGACAACCAATTTTTCTATAACGGTTGGGTTACATCAAGGATCTGCTTTAAGCCCTTTCCTATTTGCTATAGTGATGGATGAGCTCATGAGATCGATTCAAGAAAATGTGTTGTGGTGTATGTTGTTTGTTGATGATATTGTTTTGATTGATGAGTCTAGAGCTGGGGTTAATGCTAAGTTAGAATTATGGAGACAGACATTGGAAGTGTAATGAAGTGCCCAATGAAAAGGGCAAAGTCTTCAAGCGAAAGCACGAAAGCACGCACATACACAAGAGGCCGCAAAGGGGAAAAAATAAACCACAAAAAGTGGTCAAGCACAAGAAGAGGTAAAAAATATTCTTCACTTCATAGAATGCTTCACAAGAAGCTTGGAAAATACATGGGGCTGTGCCCCTTATTTATACACAGCAAGGGACCCAAGGAGGGGCTCCCATAGAGTCGTTGGAGCCCCTCCAACGGTCATATTTATGACCGTTGGAGGGGTCCAACGACTCTATGTGGACCCCTCTCAAATGGTTAAAAAAGAAAAACTGAAAAAGCAAAAAAGGAAAAAGAATAAAGGACAAAGAAAGAAAAAAAAGCATATCAATGATATGCGTGTACAGGTGAAATGACAGAAATACCCCTATCAGGTTTTACAAAAATAAATATATATATATTTATATATATAGATAGACACATAGACATATATATATTATATATATTTATATGAGTCGTAATCTATATATATAGATATGTATATATAAAATATACATCATATTTTAACACCTCCCCTCAAACACATGGTGAGATCACCGAGAGTTTGCTAAGGAGGAAGTAAAAGCGAGGCGAGGGCAAGGCTTTGGTGAAGAAGTCCGCCAACTGATATTCGGTAGGAACATATGGGAGTTGAATGGTGCCGCGTAGGAACTCATCTCGAACATAATGACAGTCCATCTCAATATGCTTCGTTCGTTCATGAAAAGTGTGATTGCTAGCAATATAGATGGAGCTCTTGTTGTAGCTTTGAAGGAGTTGAGAAGGAGACACCCATATCTTTAAGTAAACTTCTTAACCATATAATCTCAGTTGTGGTAGTGGCCATCGCACGATATTCTGCTTCGGTAGACGAGAGAGAAACTTTACGCTGCTTCTTACACCTCCAGGAGATAAGTGACTCCCCAAGGAACACACAATAACCTGTGGTAGAAATACGATCATCGGGGTTACCCCCCAATCAGAGTCAGTATACGCAAGTAAAGTGAGAGGTGAAGAAGAGGAGAAGAATACTCCCTTAGTTATGGAATTTTTTAAGTATCTGATAATCCTCATTACAGCTGCCATGTGAGTAGTAGTAGGAGCAGTCTAAAATTGGCTTGAACTGCATGAGAAATGTCAGGCCTGGTGATAGATAAATATGTTAAGGATCCAATTAATTGACGATAAGGCGTGGGATCTGCTAAAGGAGTGCCATCATTGGCTCTCATCTTAGCATTGATCACTTCTGGAGTCTCCACCCTTTTGTCATCTGTCAACCCAAACTTAGCAATAATGTCAGAGGCAAGCTTCATTTGAGATAGGACATATCCCTTGGGAGAGTATGCAACTTCAATTCCTAAGAAATACCTTAGAAAACCCAGATCAGACATATCAAAATTTTTCTTAAGAATGTTTTTAATAAGATCAATACCTTTCTTATCATTACCTGTGATAATCATGTCATCAACATACAGTAACAAAATTGTTATATATTCATTAGAAGATTTAACAAACAAAGCAGTATCTGTGTAACATGAGGAAAAACCATTATCAAGAACTACTTTGCTAAAAAGATCATACCAAGCTTTTGGTGCTTGTTTTAAACCATAGAGTGTTTTGTTTAATTTTAGAATATTACCTTTCCCAATTTCAAGACCCGGCGGAAGGTCCATAAGAACTTCTTCACACAGAGTTTCATTTAAAAACGCATTTTTAACATCAAGTTGATGTATCGGGCGTTGTTTGATGGATGTTAAAGCAATTAGGGTTCGAACACTAGTCATCCTGGCTACAGGAGCAAAGGTTTCTTCATAATCAATCCCATATTCTTGGGCATAGCCTTTTGCAACCAAACGAGCTTTGTATCGTTCAAGAAAACCATCACATTTGGTTTTGACCTTATATACCCATCTACACCCAATTGCTTTTTTTCCTAAAGGTTGAGGAATAATGCTCCAGGTTTGGGCCTTGTTAAGAGCCTCTAACTCGATTTTCATAGCTTCAATCAAATGTGGGTAATCTTTAGCTTCCTTGAATGAGGTAGGCTCATAATACGAATGTATTAACATGAGACATGCCCTATAATTTGGCGAAAAAGATTCATAAGACACAAATTTTTGTGGTGGCCTACTAGTACGAGAAGATCTCCTAGGTGGATTGTTATCAATAGATTCTTCTAAAGAGAGGTCTTGAGAGTATTTGTCGATAGCAGGTTGATGTTCATTTCCGATCCGCCGGGTATATACATTTATATCATTTTGGGAAGTATTTTCATGTTGTGATATATTATAATGTAATATTCCATCACAACTAGTATCACAAGTAATTGCCTCAGGCGACTCAATCCTAGGAGCTAAGTCGAATAGAAAAGAATAATCGATGTCTTCTTTAGATGTGTGGATATCGAAACCATTTTGATCTTCAATAAAGTTTACATTTCTTGACACATATAATTTATTGTTTCGAATATCATAGCATCTATAGCCTTTTTTATTCTCACCATAGCCAATGAACACACATTCAATAGCTTTAGGTGACAACTTATCTTGTCCTAGATTAAGTACAAAACATTTGCATCCAAAGATTCTTAGTCTATTAAAATCAGGAGTAATTTTAAACAGTTTTTCAAATGGTGAAACATTTTTTAAAGAAGAAGAGGGCATACGATTCACAAGATATGTTGCGGTAAGAAGAGCTTCGGCCCAAAAGTTTTTAGGAATATTTTTAGACACAAGAAGAGTTCTTGTGGTTTCGATTAAATGTCTATGTTTCCTTTCCGCAAGACCATTTTGTTGCGGAGTTTTAGGACAAGATCGTTGGTGCAAAATTCCATTTGTTTTAAAATAATTTTGAAAATCTTTAGACATGTACTCTCCTCCTGAGTCGGACCTAAAAGTGGCTATATTGTGTTGGATTTGATTTTGAACAAGAGCGTGAAACTTTTTAAAATTAATGAAGACATCAGATGTATTCTTGATAATGTAAACCCATGTATATCTAGTAAAATCATCAATAAAAGAAACATAGTAAGAGAAGCCCCCCTTGGACATAACGGGTGCCGGCCCCCATACATCGGAATGCACAAGTTCAAAAGGCCTTTTTGACACAAAATTGCTATGAGAATATGGAAGAGAGTGAATTTTTCCAAGAATACAATCATTGCATGTAAATGTATTTGTATTACAAAATTTTTCCAAAAACGGAAAAAGGTACAACTTGGAAATACTAGGGTGTCCAAGTCTCTTATGCCAAGTCTCAATATCTTTGGATTGAACGTGATTACAAAATGATTTGGATGGCAAAGACAAAAAATCCATATAGTAAAGGTCCCCTCTTCTATGGCCTTGCCCAATCCGCTTCCCGGACAGGAGATCCTGCACATAGCAATGGGTTGGTGAAAACGAGACATTACATTCAAAATCGGTAATTTGAAAGACGGAAAAAAGATTTAGATTAAGTTTTGGAATAATTCGGATTTTGGGGAAAAAAAATTCTTTGTTTTGGTCATAAGTTTTCTCAAGGTTTCCAATACCTTCAACATTTAAAGATGTTCCATTGGCGGTGGATACATATGATTTAAATTTATTGAGACTTGGTTTTGATAAAAGTGATGCATTTGGAGTCATATGGAAAGAGACACCCGAGTCAAGAATCCAAGAGGTCATACTTGGAAAAGAGGAGATGGCGGCACCGGAAGTGGAAGGTGAGGAGGATGATGTAGAGGCGTTCATCTTTATAAATTGTTGAAGAGTTTCGGTTAGATGAGCGATGGACTCCTTTATGTCACCATCCTTCTTTGAATCTTCATTGATGATTGGTGGAGTTTCCCCCACGGAAGCCACCTTCTTCTTAAATCTAGGGCAATCGGGACAAATATGGCCCGGTTTATTACAATTATGACAAATAATTTTTCTTCCCCCACCACCATTATTCTTCCAAAAATGTGGTGGTTTATATTTTCTTACATTGTTGTCGGGTCTAGACACGACATGTACTTCATCAACATCTCTTTTCAAGGCCAAACGGGTTTCTTCTTGACATAAATCGGCCAAAATATCACTTAGAGGGGTAGAGGCCCTATGAAGTAGAGATCCTCTAAGTTGTTCAAATTCGGGACGAAGCCCATGAATAAATTGAAAGAACCTCTCTTTTTCCATTTGCTCTTGCCTCATAGCAATAGCACTTCCTTCCCATTGTGGTTCGAGAAGGACAAGTTCATCCCATAAAGAGGATAGGGCACTATAGTAGTCCCTAATGCTCATATCACCTTGCTTGGTAGCTCTTACCTTTTCTTGTAGAAAAAAATGCCTAGCAAGGTCTCTTTGGGTGTACATGCCTTTCATAAAAAACCATGCTTCATTAGCCTTTTTGAATTTTGCAAGGTTTGCACAAATCTTCAACTCGACATTATTCATGAACCATGCTAAGATTTTAGCATGTTCACTTTCCCAATCTTCCATTTTAGAAGAATAATCAAGAATAGCCTTTTCCTTTTCTTCTTCATTCAAAGCTTTTTCCTCATTTCCTTCAAATTTAGTTAACTTCAATTGTGGTTCCGAAATGGTTCCACATACGTAACCCCAAAGCTTTTTACCTTTGAGATTATTCTCCATAACGGCGGCCCACATGCGGTAATTGGTTCCATCCAATTTGAATGAGAGATCGATTTTTGCATCTTTGTTGGCCATTTAGAAAAGCAAATTAGTAAGACAAGAGAGAGGAGAGGTATTACTTGTCAAGGTAGAATCCGATGAAGCCTTCTTAACCAAGCTCTGATACCATGTAATGAAGTGCCCAATGAAAAGGGCAAAGTCTTCAAGCGAAAGCACGGAAGCACGCACATACACAAGAGGCCACAAAGGGGAAAAAATAAACCACAAAAAGTGGTCAAGCACAAGAAGAGGTAAAAAATATTCTTCACTTCATAGAATGCTTCACAAGAAGCTTGGAAAATACATGGGGCTGTGCCCCTTATTTATACACAGCAAGGGACCCAAGGAGGGGCTCCCATAGAGTCGTTGGAGCCCCTCCAACGGTCATATTTATGACCGTTGGAGGGGTCCAACGACTCTATGTGGATCCCTCTCAAATGATTAAAAAAGAAAAACTGAAAAAGCAAAAAAGGAAAAAGAAAGAAAAGAAAAAGCATATCAATGATATGCGTGTACAGGTGAAATGACAGAAATACCCCTATCGGGTTTTACAAAAATAAATATATATATATATATTTATATATATAGATAGACACATAGACATATATATATTATATATATGTATATGTGTCGTAATCTATATATATAGATATGTATATATAAAATATACATCATATTTTAACAGGAAGCAAGAGGTTTTAAGTTGAGTAAGACAGAATACATGGAATGTCGGTTTAGTAAGCAACGAAGTAGTGATGGGAATGTAGTGAAGCTTGGTGAACAAGAAATACAGGTGGATGATTGTTTCAAATATTTGGGATCTATCATTCAAAAGTATGGAGAAATTGATGGAGATGTAAATCATAGGATAAAGATTAGGTGGATGAAATGAAAAAGTGCAACTGGAGTGTTGTGCGATCGTAGAATGCCATTGCGGTTGAAGGGAAAGTTTTATAGGACGACTATTAGGCCCACTTTACTATATGGTACGGAATGTTGGGCTGCCAAGAGACATCATATTCAAAAAATGAGTGTAACTGAGATGCGTATGCTGAGATGGATGTGTGGAAATACAATAAAAGATAAGATTCGGAATGAGGAGATACGTAAGAAGGTAGGCGTTGCACCCATTGAAAATAAGATGAGAAAGAATCGTTTACAGTGGTTTGGACATATTCGGCGAAGGCCTAATGATGCTCCAGTTAGAAGGATGGAGAAATGGGAAAATATATTAGTTAAAAGAGGTCGGGGTAGGCCTAGGAAGACATGGATGGAGGTGATAGGAAAGGATATGAATGCTTTGAACCTCACCGAGGACATGGCATTTGATAGAAATGATTAGAGGAGAAGGATTCATGTGGAAGACCCAGAATGATTTTCTTTTTTGGTTCATATCGCCGACCCTAATTGTTTTGGGATGAAGGCGTAGTTGTTGTTGTTGTTGACCCATTTTATAGGGTACAAGTGATGATTATGTCGATACAGCGGGCGATGACGCGATATCGTTCTTGAGGACGTTTTGTAACTTTGTATAAGGGTTTCTTTTGAAATTTTTTTGTATAAACTTTAATTATCAATGATTTTGTTTTGAATCTATGTGGTTTTCAATGCTTATAGAGATACAAATCTATTGTGTAAAGGAAAGTTTGCTTGTAATCCGCCCAAGGTCTATTGACTTGTTATTTCAAACACCATTTTTCGCTGAACTGCCATTTTAAACTCTGAAAAACGATTGATTGCAAAACATTTAAATTTTTTCTAAAAGATTACTACTTCAGGATTTTGGGGCATTACACTGAGAATCATCTACATGAACATAGCAAACGCAGCCCCATACTTTCAAATCTTGGAAACAAGGATCTCGCTGAAAAAAACTGAGTATGGTGTCATGTTATTCAAACTTTTCATTGGCAACCTATTTATGATGTGGACAACTGTATGAAAAGCTTCGGTCTATAACCCCAAACAAGCATGGTTCGCGTGAATCATGGTTATAGCACTCTCAACTATATCTTGATGCTTCCTTTCATCTATATCATTCTATTCAGGTGTACGAGGGCATGATTTTTCTTGTATTATGCCATGACTTTGTAAATATTTTTTAAAGGCGTTGGAACTATATTTACCACCACCATCACTATGAAGACGGATGATATTTCGCTTAAACTGGTTTTTCACAAAGGCATGAAAACAACAAAACAAGTCAAACACTTTATATTTTTGTTTCATGAAAAAGATCCACGTATATTGACTATAATCATCTATTAATATCACATAATACTTAGTTGATTAATAAGAGGAAAAGGGAGTTGGACCCTAAACATCATAGTAAACAATTTCTAAAGGAAAAAAAGCCCGTTTATTGATAACTTGAAAAGGGTGTTGATGACTTTTACACACTTGACAACTACGACAAAGACTCTTTGTCACCAACTCTTTATTACAAAAAGAACCAAACACTAGACCAACACTAACTAAAGATTGCAAAAAAGGTTGCCCACAATGGGCGAGACAACAATGCCAATGATCAACCGATGGTGTCGAAGCTGACCGAGACTCAGAAAGGAGCAATGAAAACTTTCAGGCTTCTTTTATCACATATAGGTTCACGTCTCTTTCCCCTTCATCGTATGTTTCCTTCGAATCTAGTCTCTTCACATAAATCAAAGTAAAAATAATAGTGAGAAACTGACACAAGATTATGTTTGAGGCCCGAGACAAGAAATGTGTTAGATAGGATTAGAGGTTTTGGGGTACTAGAGAGAGGGGCTTTTCCTACGAGTGATGGGATGAATAGTTTCGTCACCTGTAATAATTTTACTATGTCCAGTTTATATCTTGGGTTTAGATATCTTACGCTCGTCACCTGGAACATGATTGTTGGCTCCTGAATCCAAGATCCATGCTTTATCCCGAGATCCTTTTTCTGTTTGGTCCACCTGTATTCCCTGAAATGCTATAGCTAAGGCTTCATGACTTTGTTGTTGTTCATTGCCTTGCTGAATTTGAGCATAATTAGTGTTATATTCGACCTTTTTCGTTCCAGCTACCACTCCATAACTAGGCAGATCCCAGCAGTCAGCTGCACTGTGCCCTCTTTTCTTGCATAGCTGACAAGACTCCCACGATTCTTATTTGAATCCTGCCAAAAATTTTGTTGTTGTTGCTGCGGTAAGGGAAGGAATCTTCTTCCCCCTTGTCCATAGTTCTTGCTACGTTCCCGTGATCTGAAATTATTTTGTTGCCATTGACCTCTATTCGGCCTCACATTAATATTGAAAACTTCATGTTTGTTGTGTTGATCACCACCTCCCTTTTTAACATGTGAAGCCTCATGTTGCAACAATATGGGTTGCAAATTCTCATAAGGAAGATGCTCCAGGCACTCCATAGATATGACAAGCATAGAATACTCTGGTCCAAGTCCAGCAAGTATTTGCTGCACCTTCTCCTTGTCGGAAACGGGCTGCCCAATCAAGGCCAACTCATCGCTAACAGTCTTCACCTTGTTCATGTATTCCATAATAGATGATGAATTCCACTTCAAATTAAGAAACTGAGATTTCAGTTGCATTGCTCTAGATTCATAAAACCTGAGAATGAACCTTACGAAGTTTATCTTAGAGTTCCTTTGCACTCGTCCCATCATCTATGCTGATAAGAACATCCTGTGAGAGAGTAGACAAGAGACATGCCACCAAAAAGGACGGGGAAACAGAGGGGTGGGTGTCGGGTGTAGCTGGCTCGGTCCCTCCACCCGGCCAACCCAGCGAGAGGGGGAGAGGCAGACGGGGGGTTTGCCTAACCCTGCCTGTCTTTCCAGAAAAAAGAGGCAGGCGCAAGAGGTGTTAGAAAGTATGCGAAAATGAATTACAAGAATGCATAATGCATTCATAAGGTCCAACATTGGACAAACACAACCCCATAATGGGGAATAACACAATGGTCCACTAAGGGACACCACAAGAAGCCTACGAAGAGACATAAGTTACATAAACTTTATTGAATGAGGGCCTAAAAGGCCTTACCTTACATGGCGGAATACCCTTCTATTTATACACAAAGGAGTGAGAGAAAGAGTGAGAAAGAGAGAACATTGGGAGGCCCAAAAGGGGACTCGTTGGGCCCCCAACGATCATATTTGCGACCGTTGGGGGTCCAACGACTCCTTTGGTTGGGACCCCCAATGCAATGCATTAAATGCATTTTACAATAAATGAAAAATAAAAAGGAAAAAGAAAATGTAAAATAAAATACATGTAAAAGATGTAAAAAAGACTAAAATGCCCCTAATGGGCAGAATTACAAAAATACTCTTTATCGGGTATGATGAGATAAATACATATATATGTATATATGATTACATATATTTTAACCCCCCCCTCAAACTTTGCGTGGGGATAACGAGAAGTTTGAAGATACAAAATGAGGGTTCCAGTCTTCAAAAAAATCTTCAATGAAAGTCACCAACATTATAGTACATGAATGAACTTTGCATCTGTCAGCCTTTAACTGTTTTTAATGATCATCCCCAAGCTCCTTTCACGATGTATCATAGATGCTTCATTCATCCCATCTTGAAGATCCTGTGGAACAAGCCAAAAGAACTCCAAGTAAAAAGTACCTTTGTATCTTAATCAAATAAGAGATATAAAAAATGCATAATAGACCATAACATTGATTAAGAAGGACAATGATTCAAAAGATAATTTATGCATTTTGATTGAGTATTTATGCAAAACACGGATTAACCTTAAACATTGATAAAACACACTAAGTTCTTGAAGAAAGATAAGTGCACAAAGGCCACACTAAGAGCATTTGACCAAAAATATCCCTAAGAACCATGTAAAAATGCCTTTAAATATGTGCACTTCAAGCACCAATCACCACAAAGGAATACGTGTGCAAAGACACACCAAGAACACTTGAATAAAAGTACCCAAAGGTACAAAGGGGACACCCACAAATGCAAAAGATTGAACTTCTTAGAATATGTGAGCACTAAGGCTCCCAAAATCATTCTTACAAACAGTTTTATCAATATTTGAAAGAAAGGAGTGTGTGCACGGAGAACACTCAGAAGTGCACAAAGACACAAAATATGAGATTTGTATTAAGATCAAGTAAAAAATTTCATGTATTAGAAATATATCTAAGAAGACAATGTTCACATAAGAACAAATTGCTCCAAAGGGAAGTGTACAAGATCATATGAAAGAAAACATGTTTAACACACATAAATCACCAATAGGGAGACTTTTTATCCACAAAAGATGAGTTAATGATTTCTCACATCTTAGAGAGAAGAAATTCTATGTCAAACAAATGCCATATGTGAACTTGCAAGGACATGATCTAAAAAAACATCCACTCAAGAGTCAAGATAATGAGTGTTATTTTAGTAGAGAACCTTACACATTTAGGAACATCTCACTCAAATGATTGCAATTACAAAAACTCATTTTGCATATCAAATACAAAGGTGGCCAAAACCATAAGCACTTAATATGTATATTAAATGCCAAACAATCAATTTGATTTTAAAATATGCATATTAATGATATGATTCACTTGTATCTTTAAAAAGAAAAATATGAATGAAATTTCACAAATTTCAACAATAGTTCATCCACTACAAGCAACTACCTCATTAATCCTCCAAAACCCATAAATCATGTGTATAAGCTAGATCAAGAACATAAATATAATGCCATTAAAGGCCAAAGACACACACAAATGTGTGTAAAAATACCTCTTGTGTACATGTAATAATACTTGAAATGAGTGTATCAACGACAAGAACAGGAGAATACATGCCAACATGGACCCAAAACATCTCTTGTCTACGTAAAAATACACTCAACATCAAGTATGTTCAGCTACTAGAACGAGAAAATCAAGCGCACTATGGGCTAAAATACAATACATCTCTTGTCTACATAAAATGACACTTGAAATGAGTGAAAGAAGCCAACCATGGACATACATCTCAGCGACTAGAACAAGGACACAAATGCCAACATGGACTAAAATCACACACCATGGTGTGAATCAACGTGCCTTGTCTACATATAATAACACTCAAGACAAGTGTGTTCAGCTACCAGACCAAGAGAACAAAGCCAACAAAGGGCTACCAACACACAAAAGTATAATAAAAATCTTGTCTACATATGATGACACTTAGATAAGAGTTATAAAAAGAGAAGACTTTTGAGGCAATAAGACTTGTAATGACAAACATTTAACAAATTATCAATTTCAATATATCTTAAAACACTTATGGTTTCAAACTTTAGACATCCATCACATGTATACATAATTAAGAGTATCAATGGCCAAAATAAACGAGTAACACAATCATAATTAGAGATCACATAACAAGTCATTTTAGAGTCAAACTACAAGTTGACAATCTAAAATGACATAACACGAGGTGCACATAATTCGCCTCAACAAACATCTCTAATATAACAATAATAAGGCCAAACAAATGATGCATTAAATAACATGTGATGGACAAATATAAATGCCATAAAAATGCAACAAACACTTAAGGGAATCATTTTCCAAATAGAAGTTTTTACAAAGAGGACCGATTAAAAATCGAATCAAAGGTCCAATATAATCAATCACAACAATATGCCTCATAACAACAATTTTGCATAAACACGAATTATGCTTAATCATGATCAATTATTTAATTTATACTAAAAAAGACTTATCATGAAACATCAAACAAATAATGCATATGAAATTTCTATATCATGTAAGAAGAGGAAGCTCATGAAAGCTCTCATAATACAACATGCTCAAAAAGAACACTTGTGCACAATACAAACTCGCAAATGTGAACCCAAAAGTCATAAGTTTCACTAACAGAGCTTGGGCTATAATCCCACAAGCTTTAACCATGATAGATATAAAGTACAATTATATGCACACCAAATGATAATAGATGCAATTTTTATGTAATATAAGATGTCGAATGACAATATAACAAATTTAGTTTAATATGGGCATTCTTTAATGGATGCGGTAAAATTTGGAAAAACTCATGCGGAAAAATTCACAAAAAGAACAAGTTTGTAAAACTTGCAATATTAGTAGAAAATCAAAAACTAAAGGACCAAGCTTGTAGAAAGAATTGGACTTCTACAATTAGACCTTCAAATGCCCACAACAAAACTTTCCAAAAGAATAATCCTTTTAAGATCGAAACTTTGAAGGATTTTCACAAGAACAAACACTCTTCTTACAAGAACTGTGAAAGTCTCACACATAGTATTCACCAATAAGAAGCACACAACACTAAAAAACGAGTATGTAAAGCAAAGAAGAAAAAACTTAACTCCAAATGGAAGAAAACCATACTTCAAGAGTTACTAGAGGTATTCATACATCACTACATGAGGAATCTTTAATTACAAAAAAATGCACTAAGACACATGATTTGAAATCATTTTTGAGATTCTTAAAAAATATCACTACATGAGAAATCTCTAATAAACATCACTACTCATAATATATGATAGCAAGTGTGTAAAAAAGAATGTGAATTATCACAAGCTTTTATATGTTAAAGAATTTCAATCTCAACTCAACTTTTCTTTAAAAAACTTCCCACACATATATAATTCATGCTTTTAAGCAAACATGCAAGAGATAACTTCAAAGTACCAGAGTTATTTGATAAAAATTTAAATTCAAGGAGTCAAAGATGTCCATCAATAAAAAGCTTTTAAATCATATGTAGGATTTGAAAAACAACAATAAGATCACAAAAACTCCTAATACCATACACACGAGTTCAAGATTGACATCAACTTATGCTTGAAAGATAAGCACGATTAATGACCCTATTAAAGGAAGTTTTAAGCAATGACAAACAAGTTCACCGATTTAACTAATTATCTTTTAAGAGATTTTCAAAAATGTGATATACACAAAAGCAAAGGCTCAATGAAGAACCGAATAACACAAGTACTAAAAAACAAAAAACAAAAAACACATACATATAGATTATTAAGGAAGTAGATATTTCTTTATAATGCATGATACTAAACGAAAAGGAATACATACCAAATAACTTTAAGAAAGAAAAGAGAGAGAACAAGAAAACTTCACCATTTTTCTTAATATTTCTTGAATAACACGTTTTCCGATGCACCAAAGAGCAACTCGGTCACAACCTTGCTCTGATACCATGTTAGAAAGTATGCAAAAATGAATTACAAGAATGCATAATGCATTCATAAGGTCCAACATTGGACAAACACAACCCCATAATGGGGAATAACACAATGGTCCACTAAGGGACACCACAAGAAGCCTACGAAGAGGCATAAGTTACATAAACTTTATTGAATGATGGCCTAAAAGGCCATACCTTACATGGGGGAATACCTTTCTATTTATACACAAAGGAGTGAGAGAAAGAGTGGGAAAAGAGAGAGAGAGAACATTGGGAGGCCCAAAAGGGGACTCGTTGGGCCCCCAACGGTCATATGTGACCGTTGGGGGTCCAACGACTCCTTTGGTTGGAACCCCCAATGCAATGCATTAAATGCATTTTACAATAAATGAAAAATAAAAAGGAAAAAGAAAATGTAAAATAAAATACATGTAAAAGATGTAAAAAAGACTAAAATGCCCTAATAGGCAGAATTACAAAAATACCCTTTATCGGGTATGATGAGATAAATACATATATATATATGTATATATATACATATATATGTATATATGATTACATATATTTTAACAGGAGGCGCCTGCCCTCCATTCGGTCAGAGGGGCATGAGGGAGAGGCATCTCCCTCTGGCTACCCCTTCTCGGAAAAAATGGCAGCAGCCAGAGGCCTCTTCTGGTTTCTCCAGAGAGGAGGAAGGAGAGGGTGCTCGACACCCTCTCTCCTGGCGAGCCAGAGCTACCGCCGCTGGTGGCTCTGGGCTGCTGGCAAGGGAAATACAACCAGGGGGTGTGTGGGGGTTGCGGCTTCTCCACCTGGTCGGCAGGGAAAGAAGGAGAAGAGAGGGTTCTCGACACCCTCCCTCCTAGCGAGCCAGAGCCACCACTGCTGGTGGCTTTGGTTTGCCGGCGAAAAAATAGGGAAGAGAATGGAGGTGGTGGCTCTGGTTTGCCGGCGAAAAAATAGGGAAGAGAATGGAGGGCGACACCCAAGTGGTGCCACCACCCCAGCGATGCAGCCGCCACCGAGAGAAGGAGGGAAAGGTCGGAGAGAGAGAGGCTCAGACGAGGTGTAGGGAGGGTCGGGGTGTGCTGGCGTGCGAGAGAGGGAGAGAGAGAGAGAGAGATGAAGGGTCGGGGTGTGCCTGTTAGAATGGCCCACTCGATCTTGCTGGAACGTGAGAATGAGGCGTGAGAGAGAGAGAGAGAGAGAGCTGCGGCAGCAAAAGGGGACTTCAATAATGAAGTCGTGCCCTACTTTATGTTTATATATACATATACAAAACAGTAACTGGGTTGGACCAAGTATTTGGATCCATACCCAGACATAAACTTACAAGTTACATTGGAGAACCCGACCCATACTGGAAAACCCGATCCAGTTTATGATACAGTCTTAATACCCTCCCTCAAGTTGTGCATGGTCCTGTACCATGGACAACTTGCCTTTGAGATACCAAAACCGCGCACTCGTAAGTCCTTTGGTAAGTAGATCAGCAACTTGATCTTCTGTTGGTACATAGACTGGAATAACTTCTTTGTCCTCTACCTTCTGTCGGACAAAGTGTTGATCGATCTCTATGTGTTTCATTCGACCATGATGGATAGGATTGAAAGCAATTTGAATGGCACTTTGATTATCGCAAAACAGATTCGCAACCTTCACTTTTTCTCCTATCTCTGTTAATAAATGTCTTAACCATGTAACTTCGGCAGTGGCAGAGGCCATGGATCGGTACTCAGCTTCTGTACTTGAACGCGCAACAGCACGTTGCTTCCGACTACTCCATGCTATTAAGTTTTCATCAACATACACACAATACCCAGAGACTGACTTTCTATCGTCTGGATCTCCTGCCCAATCTGCATCTGCATACACTTCTAGTGGTCTATGTTCTCCTTTTGCCTTTGATTGACGATAAACAAGCCCATCTCCAAGAGTACCCTTCAAGTACCGAAGAATTCTTTTAACTGCATTCATGTGTTCTGTACGTGGATCGTGCATGAACTGAGAGACTTGATTCACTGCATATACAATATCCGGCCTCGTAAAAGTAAGATATTGAAGCATCCCAACTAAGCGACGATAATATTTCGGGTCCTCATAGATCTCCCCATCTTGAGCACTGAGTTTATGGTTTAACACGCTAGGAGTATTCAATGGCTTGCAGTTCTTCATTCTTGACTTTTCCAGAAGATCCAGAGCGTACTTGTGTTGGGTCAACAAGAGGCTAGTATTTTGTCGATCCACTTCAACCCCCAAGAAATATCGTAGGACACCCAGGTCCTTCATCTTGAACTTCTGATTCAATAGGATCTTTGTAGCCTCTATATGCTTGCAAGAACTTCCTGTAATAATAATGTCATCTACATATATGAGAAGTAAGGTGTTGACCTGATGTTCTCGAAAAATGAACAATGAATGATCAAGTTGAGAACGGACAAATCCAAATCGCTGTACTTCAATGGAGAAACTGTCAAACCATGACCGAGATGCTTGTTTTAGTCCATAAATGGCTCGTCGCAATCTGCAAACATGTGTCTCAAGATTGTTTTCTGCATAACCAAGAGGCTGCTCCATGTAAACTTCCTCCTTCAGATCGCCATGTAAGAATGCATTTTTAACATCAAGTTGACTTAGAGACCATCCATGCTGAACCGCCAAGGATAACACAAGTCGAATGGTTCCCATTTTTACAACTGGACTAAAGGTCTCGTCATAGTCTTTTCCATATGCTTGTGTGAAGCCTTTAGCGACTAGTCTTGCCTTATATCTTTCAATGGATCCGTCAGGTTTGTACTTAATTTTATATACCCACTTAGACCCTACAACATTCTTATCCGGAGGCCTAGGAACTATTTCCCAGGTCCTGCATTCATGCAAGGCTCCCATTTCTTCATTCATAGCATCTGCCCATTTTGATGACAAGGAGGCTTGGGAGAAATCGATGGGTTCTTCTTGTTTTTCAACCTGTGCAACGAATAACTGCATTTCTGTGGAAAAATTCTCATAGCTTACCCATCTTTCAATAGGGTGTCTGATCCTTTCCGAACGTCTGACATGCTCAGTTATGTGGGGTGTGTCCCTTCTTCTGACATACACTGCCCCTTTGAATCTTCTGCCATCTGGACGAGCAATACCTGATGTCAAGGTTTCTTCTGCGATGGGAGGCACAGTAGATCCCTGAGCAACTGTCAACACGTTCCCACTAGGTTGTGCATTGGTTTCCATGGGCTCACACTCATCTATTACTGTGTGACATGGAGCAGAGTTATCCATTTCTAGCTGATCAAATAATTCATTCGCTAGCCACGGCTGATAGCTTTCTTCCTCCTTAGTAACCCTTGCTTCTTTGTTCGAGATCTGAACATTGTTCTCATCAAAGACAACGTTTCGTGAGATTTTAATGCGTCGAGTGTCTGGATCATAGCATCGATATCCTTTATACTCTTCAGCGTACCCAACAAACCTGCATCTACAAGCTTTATCCTGAAATTTATTACGTTGGGAACTGTCAATGTGAACATAGCATACACATCCAAACACTCGTAGTTGACTGTATTGAGGTTGGGTACCAAACAACACGAAATAAGGAGTCAAATTATTCAACATTTTCATCGGTAAACGATTTATTACATAAACCGCAGAGTGGAAAGCTTCTGTCCAAAGACTTAAAGGAATATGAGTGTCATGCAGCATACTTAGGGCACTTTCAACAATATGACGATGTTTTCTTTCCGCGACCCCATTTTGTTGTGGTGTGTGTGGGCAAGATATTCTACGCCTTATCCCGTTGTTTTGAAGAAATTCAGTAAATTCCTTTGATAGATACTCTCTCCCTCCGTCACACTGGAATTGTTGAATACTTGTCGAGAATTGATTGACAACAAGAGCATGAAATAAACGAAAGAATTTGAATACCTCAGACTTGTATTTCATAAAATAAATCCAAGTATATCTGGAAAAACTATCAATGAATGTGACATAGTAGCGACTACCAGACAAAGAGGGTTGTGGAGCAGGTCCCCAAACATCAGAATGAATAAGTTCAAAAGGAAAGGAAGCTCTTTCATTTATTGAATTGAAGGGAAGTACATGACTCTTACACTACTGACAACTAGAACAAAGAAAACCATCAACCTTATTATGCGGACTTGATCTTGAAATAAGTCCACTTGACACAAGTTTCTCAAGAGAAGAATTATTACAATGACCCAAACGACAATGCCAAATATTTGGCTTATTGTACGAAGACAAACTCAAACAATCCTTAGATGAATCTAATTTGAATGGTTGACCAATTGACGATTTCGATCCAGCTCTGCGAACAAGTGAAGAAGTCTCTTTGAGGATATACATATTTCCCTTTCGCTCTCCCTCAACGAGCGTCTTCTTCGTGAGTGGATCCTTGACACAGACAGAAGAAGGAGTAAATTCGACGCAAGAATGAATGTCATCAACCAATTTAGAAACAGAAATGATATTTTTGACAATATTAGGGGAATGAAAACATTGGACAATTTTAGGGAACCATCGGAAAGAGGAATATTCACATTTCCAGTGTAAGTTATTGGATGGAGAGCTCCATCTCCAGTTTTAATACTTGCATTTCCATGATAAGGGATAGGTTTCAAAATCTTACCAATATCACCTGTCACGTGGGCTGCAGCTCCAGAATCAATATACCAAGTTCCCCGATCACCCTGTTTGAAATTCAATCCTGACAAAGCTGATATTAAAAGACTCTTGACATTGTCTTCATCCCATTGAGTTCCTCCAGCTTTTCCCTTGCTTGACGATCCTGTGCCATTCATTTTCCCTTTGTTTTGTGGGTTGTGCCAACAATTTGCTTTGATATGTCCCTTTTTGTTGCACAACTAGCAAGTTGGAACATTTTTGAAATTGTGATTTCCCGAAAAACTACCTGACGGCATGCTAGGCGTGGGCAACAATCCACGCCCCCCTTGATTATTTCTTATCTGTCCATGTCCTCCTCGAAAGTGGCCACGTCCTCTTCCTGAATTTGTTCCTGTAAACAATACTTCTTGGCTTCTTGAATTGTTGCCTACATCTTCTCCTTTAATGGAAATTTCATATTGTAGTAATTTTGCCCGAAGATCCTCAAAGTTAGGAAGTGAAGGAAGACACAAGAGAGATGTTACCAACATATGATAATCTGATCCAAGCCCGTTTAGCGCTTGTTGAACTTTGTCCTTATCAGAAATCACACAGCCCACCATAGCCAATTGATCTGTGATGATCTTCACCTTGTTCATATACTCTGTAACAGTCATGCTTTCTTTCTTTAGGAGTTGAAACTCCCTCTTCAAGTGCATAATTCTTGCCTCTGAGATTTGAGAATAGGTCTTCGCAAGTTGTTCCCACAACTCCATTGCTGAGCACTCATCTGGAATACCTACAAGAACCTCTCGCGAAAGAGTAGAGGTAATGTAGGCTACAACAGCTTGATCTCGTTTTCTCCAAGTGGTGAATTCAAGATTTCGAATCAACTTTTTAGAAGTCTCTCCCTTATCGTCCACAATTTCCTGCACAATAAATTCTGATGGTGCAGAGATCGTTCCATCTAGGTGTCCATAGAGATCGAGGCTCTTAATGAAAGGCAGTATTTGCCTCTTCCAGGTTAAATAGTTATTGTTATTCAGTTTGTCTGAGATAAGTTGTCCTAGAAAACTAGATGGCAGGGTAACAGAATCCATGAAAACTGAACTATAAAGTTGCTGACTGCTGACAAACACTTAAGGAATGACTTTAGATCTGAAATAAATTCAGACCAGATTAAATCAAGAATAAAGAATAAATGAATAGGTATTTTAGACCTTGAAGGAATAACCAGAAATCAAGAATAAAGGAGTGAAATTGGATCGAGAAGAAATAAAAATCAGATTCGCTTCAGATCTGGAGTGAACTCAGATCTAACCGTGACAGATGAAGGAACAGCAGCAACTAAGAAAACAGATCTGATCTTTGGATTAGATCTGATCTTGATTTCAGACTGGAATGAAACAGATGCAACAATCAAAACACAATATATGAACCTAAACAGTTGATGGCTGTTTTCAACTTAATACCAAATCTGATATCAGAACCCACGTTTGGGCAGATTCGGATTTCAGATAGCCTTTGGGTTCGACAGTCTGATCCAAATCAGACGTGATAAACAAAAGGAAGAAAAGATAGATAAAAAAAGGACAGCAGTCACGCAGGGTCCAATCTATCGATAGATTGGAAGAAAACAAACAAAAAGAGGAACGACGACTAAACAGAAGGGAAAAGCTGGATGAAGGCAGAAAGAGGATGCAGACAGAAATAGAAAATAGAAAAGGAGGTAGATTGAAGAATCTGGAAGAAGAAACACCTGGGACGTTGATCTCGCTGGATAGCCCTAGACGGAACAGCACCTGCAGTGTCGATCTTGCTAGACACGCCCTTCGGAGTCGATTCACTGTGCAAAAGCCTGCTCGGATACCATGTTAGAATGGCCCACTCGATCTTGCTGGAACGTGAGAATGAGGCGTGAGAGAGAGAGAGAGAGAGAGAGCTGCGGCAGCAAAAGGGGACTTCAATAATGAAGTCGTGCCCTACTTTATGTTTATATATACATATACAAAACAGTAACTGGGTTGGACCAAGTATTTGGATCCATACCCAGACATAAACTTACAAGTTACATTGGAGAACCCGACCCATACTGGAAAACCCGATCCAGTTTATGATACAGTCTTAATAGTGCCGACGTGAAAGAGATATGGGAGAGAGAGACACGGGGTTGGGGAACTCTGGCGAGGAGAGATCCCGACGGGGGTTCGAAGTGAGAGAAAGTCGATGAGAGGGATGAGAGGCGGGAGGGTTCGGGTTTGGGGTCCGGGTTGCATTTAAAAAGAAATCCTCCCTCGTGGAGGGTTTAAATAGGCTAATCCGGGGGGGGGGAGGGGGGGCACCCGGATCCAAACACATTTTTTTTTACACTAGTCTTACAATTGGACTTGTAAGTGTTTTACACTTTGTTATTTATAATTTCGCTTACTTCATTACAACATATATATATATTAACAGATTTGGCTCAGCTTTAGAAACATTGGGACTTTTTTCAGGGAGGTCCTCCTCCTCTTGGACATGCAAGTCAATAAAAGACTAGGTAGGAGCATATGAAGTCTTTCTACTATAGGTTATCATTCTATTCTCCTTTTCACTTCAATGTTTACTAGGAATGACATCAAGAAAGAGAAGTTATGTTTGCTCTCGTCTAACTGTACTGGCTTATAATAGGGCATATGCTAAAAAAACGCAATGCATCTAGATATCCAAATTGTCTTGACAAGATGATCATGACAACATAACCTTTTTTGCCCTTCAAGGTATCCTATAAAGCAAAACTTTACTGCTCTAGGAGACAATCTATCTCTCTATTGAGAAAGTACCAAGACAAAACAGGTACTCCCAAATGCCCTCTATAATTCTTAGTTATGTTCCCTATCAAATAACTTCTTAAATATGGAAACATTGCCAAGAACACTTGAAGGCATCCAATTGATTACATATACTGCAACATGAGCAGCCTCAACCCAAAAATCTTTGGGCATACCAGTATTGAACAATACTAGCGGACAGGCACGTGCATCTGCATGTTTTATATATATATATATATATATATATATATATATATAAGAGAGAGAGAGAGAGTGGCTGGTAACTTCTAAATTATTGAAATAAGAACGAAAGTGTATGATTATCAATGTAAAATCTAGTTTTAAAAATATCATTAGAACCTCATCCACATGAAATTAGTAAATGTTGTAATGAGATTGTGATTTGGGTTGTCAGTGGATCGGGTTTGTGTCGGATAAATGATCTGACTAGAAACCAAATAGCTGGGTGTGGACATGAAAAGTTTGATCCCGTATATTTTTCTGGTTGATGCGAATCCATCCAGAGTAACATGTGGGTTGAATTTGGGATATAGTTTTTCCTGGATATCCAATCCGATGCGGCTGACCCAAATATTATATTTGTATTTTTAATGAAACTATACCTTGTCCTACAAGTTTTTGGGTTCAGATCCTTAAAGTGGGATCCAAATCTGTATTTGGATCCAATTTAGGTTTGCTATGTTGGATTATTTTTCAAATTCAAATATGGTTGACTCAAGTTTCAATTAAAAGAGTATGCTAGACCAGTCTCAAAGTTCCATAACAAATAAGACATATAACACATAAAAAGTTGGATACGTTAGATAGCAAGAGAGAGAGAGTCAGCTTAGGTGTATTGAGAGTTGTGGGTTAGCTAAGGATCATGCTCTCCCATTTGGATATAGCGAGGTTTATTGAGATTCAAGAATTAAGGCAATATTAGGGCACACACCGAGAGAAGAATAGGAGAGAAAGCAAATTAACTTCATTAGCACAACCAAAGAGAAGTTACAACAATATATTGGATGACCTCCCTATCTCACTAAAAGACAAAATCTATTGACCCTACAACTTATTACAGTAAAAGTACAAAAATACCCCTATAAATAATGATATATATATATATATATATATATATATATATATATATATATATATATATATATATATATATATATATATATATATATATATATATATATATATACAAGGAGGGGTAGAACAATAATAAAAGTAAAATACGTATTACTTCTCAACACCCCTCCTCAAACTCGAGATGATGTTAACGAAATCATTCCAATTTTTTAGAGAAATGTTTGAAAGTGACATGGTGGAAGACTTTTTGTCAACACATTGTTAACTCTAACCATTATGTGTAATTGGTCTCATCAAGCTTCACAGAGATAAAGCTGAGCGTGTTCCCCTTCATACCTTCAATAACCTACAACTACAATCCCAATATGCTGCACAAGACAACAGTAACAGAAAACCAAGGCCAAAAACAGTGTATATAACAGTAACTCAAAGAAAATATCCAAACTAATGTGCGGCCACTGGATTTCCAAAAGAAATGAACCAAAATTAGGTAGCCGATACCTAGTTTCAGAAGAAACTTGAACAAAACTCACCAAAACATGTGAGTATCTTATCCAAGAGCACAAATCCTATGCATCAATAGCAAAACCGAGGGATATCTCACGATATTGGGTATCCTGGTACCCAATTTGTAGCCAACCAAGTCATAATATGGGTTACGGCTTACTATAAACAACCCAAAACTTCTATAGAACTCACCAATAATCCAAGAGTTCACTACAAAACTGATCCTAACATGCTCTAGAGACAAAAATGACCTGAACAAAGGTGATTCAGCCCAACAAAAACTGAAAATCTGATCAAATTGGGAAATTTCTCCATAAAACACAGCAAATATGAGAAAATTTGCTGAAAATTCAGTATTCCACCAAATCGAAATAAGCTTGATTCGTAGAACTTCTAAAATCAATATCTAAACCTGTCAGACCACTCGTTCTCCCTCTTGCTGATTTCAGCAATGGCACAAATCACGATGCAGGAATCAATACCGATTCCCCCTTCAACATAGTTAGATGCCTCTTCTAAAAGACAATCTAGCTCTGATTCCACATGGAGGATGCATAGAAGAAGCAAGAAGGAAGAGAAGTAAATTAGAAACCTCATTATTTCTATTAGTGTGACAATGCAGTGCATATAAGGGCGGACCATTAGGTTAACAATTTTTATGACCGAAATACCCTGGGCATATAACAATTGACTTTTACACGTTTATTGGGTGAACAATTGCCAGACTGTTCCTACTACTCTAATGAATAACTAAATACACATCACAAATCCATTATGCATGCAACAATATATATGTGCATGACCTCATTAAAGCATTGAAGTAGAATTAGATATATGTTAACTTCCTAGGCCAACATTTTGAAGATATTTTTTGAAGTTCAAATGATATTGCTCTAAATTCATGTGACCACCAAGTTGAGTGAAGTGCTTGTGAACTTCCTAAGACATGCACTTTTGAAGACATTTTCGAAGTTCAAATGATCTTTTGAAACTACAACCATCTTCCTTCACTGTTTATTTCCAGTTTTAGCAGTAGTTAGTCATGCTAAGGCATGACGCAGTAATTGCTTCTGGTGAAGGTGCAAGAAGTGAAATCTTAAACTGAGGGCTGCGAGTGATGTTCAAGCTTTTCCTAGAAATATGTCATTAATTTTCTCAACTTGTAAATTAGCGTCAGTTTCATCTGCATATAACCCAAATTTTCTGAGGAAGGAATTGACTGATTGATTCTTTCTTGAAATGTCGGGTGATTCTTTGATATTCTTGTAATGCTGTGAACATTGATTTCTATCCTTCAGCAACAGAATTATTGTGATTCTTTTTTCAGAAACATTAACTGTCCCACCTGTTTTTGGATATTTTTGCAATATGAAGATCAAGGCAAAGTTCTACAGAATGATTCTTTGTTTCAATATTCAGTTTTCTCTTTCCTGTTCTCATTACTTTGTTGACAGTTTATCAGTTTTCTTTGAAAAAAGTTATAATGGTGTCACCTGTAGTATCCCATAGATGAAATGATACTAGGGCCTATTTATTGTTACTATACTGGTAGGTATCCACAGGCAAATGCTGGGACAGACCTTTTATTGCTTCGTGGTATCTCTGTGACTGAATTTGTAATGTCATTATTGCAGAATTGATAACTGGAAGCGTGAACACGTGCAGCAGTTTTTGAGAGAGAAGGTTAAGCCAATCACGGTAGCAAGTTAGAAGTGAGCCCCTAGTTTCTCAATTTTGTCTACTGTGTAACCCACTATATCGGCTAGCACAACATGGACTTGTAAAATTGGGAATTTGTGATTAAATTTGGGATTTTTTTGTGCCCCCCAGTACCTGTCACAATCGTGTTCAGTTGAACTATATAAATTTGTTCCTCGTGGAAGAAAGAAGATTTTGTGGTTAGAAAGATGTTGACGTTGTTAAGGAAGCTGGAACCTAATAACAGTGTAAGCATTGAAGTCTATTGTGGATCAGGCTAGGTCCGATGTTGTCAGAATAACCACTGTATTTAATGTGGCATGAATCTCTGTTATGACTGGCATATTGGGTGAAAAGATCAGGTGCAATATGATTGCACAAATATTTGTGCATTAAGCACCTGATCACCCTCCATCTTGGGGACAGGGCCTGTCAGGTGTGGGACCCAAGACCTGATGGAGGGTGAAGGGGTGCTTAATGCACAAATTTTTGTGCAATCATATTGCACCCTGTCCGGACTCGGCATATTGGTCCGGTCTAGTTCTTTTGCTCCTTGAGATGTTTAAGCGTGGTACAAATTTTCACTGCCTTCATTGTCATTGGACGGCAGCATCTCTGAGGAAACCTAAAGATGCTCCTTTCTTCAAGTTTCAGACATGATGTGTTAATTCCCACTCTTTCACAAGTTGATAGTCAAAGAAGTGAATTTTGGGTACGTTTGGATGTGGGGATGCGGGGGAAATGGAATCTTTGCAGCTGTTTTCAAATGTAGCAAAAATTTCTTACATTTGTTCTCTTGTTTTGTACTGGAATTTTTTTTCTGAGGTGAACTTTTTTCATCCTTATTTTCTCTCAGCTTAACCTCTCGGATTTTTCATATGAAAATTCTTCTTTACTTGTGTGTGTGTGTGTGTGTGTGTGTGAGAGAGAGAGAGAGAGAGAGAGAGAGAGAGAGAGAGAGAGAGAGAGAGAGAGAGAGGTTGTGTGTGGGGTCCCTTCTCAGACGTTTGTAAGGCAACCTGAGGTTATCCATGTAAACAAAATAGCCATATTGTACATATATCATGGAATTTTCAATCGGGTATGATGAGATAAATACATATATATGTATATATATACATATATATGTATATATGATTACATATATTTTAACCCCCCTCTCAAACTTTGCGTGGGGATAACGAGAAGTTTGAAGATACAAAATGAGGGTTCCAGTCTTCAAAAAAATCTTCAATGAAAGTCACCAACATTATAGTACATGAAAGAACTTTGCATCTGTCAGCCTTTAACTGTTTTTAATGATCATCCCCAAGCTCCTTTCACGATGTATCATAGATGCTTCATTCATCCCATCTTGAAGATCCTGTGGAACAAGCCAAAAGAACTCCAAGTAAAAAGTACCTTTGTATCTTAATCAAATAAGAGATATAAAAAGTGCATAATAGACCATAACATTGATTAAGAAGGACAATGATTCAAAAGATAATTTATGCATTTTGATTGAGTATTTATGCAAAACACGGATTAACCTTAAACATTGATAAAACACACTAAGTTCTTGAAGAAAGATAAGTGCACAAAGGCCACACTAAGAGCATTTGACCAAAAATATCCCTAAGAACCATGTAAAAATGCCTTTAAATATGTGCACTTCAAGCACCAATCACCACAAAGGAATACGTGTGCAAAGACACACCAAGAACACTTGAATAAAAGTACCCAAAGGTACAAAGGGGACACCCACAAATGCAAAAGATTGAACTTCTTAGAATATGTGAGCACTAAGGCTCCCAAAATCATTCTTACAAACAGTTTTATCAATATTTGAAAGAAAGGAGTGTGTGCACGGAGAACACTCAGAAGTGCACAAAGACACAAAATATGAGATTTGTATTAAGATCAAGTAAAAAATTTCATGTATTAGAAATATATCTAAGAAGACAATGTTCACATAAGAACAAATTGCTCCAAAGGGAAGTGTACAAGATCATATGAAAGAAAACATGTTTAACACACATAAATCACCAATAGGGAGACTTTTTATCCACAAAAGATGAGTTAATGATTTCTCACATCTTAGAGAGAAGAAATTCTATGTCAAACAAATGCCATATGTGAACTTGCAAGGACATGATCTAAAAAAACATCCACTCAAGAGTCAAGATAATGAGTGTTATTTTAGTAGAGAACCTTACACATTTAGGAACATCTCACTCAAATGATTGCAATTACAAAAACTCATTTTGCATATCAAATACAAAGGTGGCCAAAACCATAAGCACTTAATATGTATATTAAATGCCAAACAATCAATTTGATTTTAAAATATGCATATTAATGATATGATTCACTTGTATCTTTAAAAAGAAAAATATGAATGAAATTTCACAAATTTCAACAATAGTTCATCCACTACAAGCAACTACCTCATTAATCCTCCAAAACCCATAAATCATGTGTATAAGCTAGATCAAGAACATAAATATAATGCCATTAAAGGCCAAAGACACACACAAATGTGTGTAAAAATACCTCTTGTGTACATGTAATAATACTTGAAATGAGTGTATCAACGACAAGAACAGGAGAATACATGCCAACATGGACCCAAAACATCTCTTGTCTACGTAAAAATACACTCAACATCAAGTATGTTCAGCTACTAGAACGAGAAAATCAAGCGCACTATGGGCTAAAATACAATACATCTCTTGTCTACATAAAATGACACTTGAAATGAGTGAAAGAAGCCAACCATGGACATACATCTCAGCGACTAGAACAAGGACACAAATGCCAACATGGACTAAAATCACACACCATGGTGTGAATCAACGTGCCTTGTCTACATATAATAACACTCAAGACAAGTGTGTTCAGCTACCAGACCAAGAGAACAAAGCCAACAAAGGGCTACCAACACACAAAAGTATAATAAAAATCTTGTCTACATATGATGACACTTAGATAAGAGTTATAAAAAGAGAAGACTTTTGAGGCAATAAGACTTGTAATGACAAACATTTAACAAATTATCAATTTCAATATATCTTAAAACACTTATGGTTTCAAACTTTAGACATCCATCACATGTATACATAATTAAGAGTATCAATGGCCAAAATAAACGAGTAACACAATCATAATTAGAGATCACATAACAAGTCATTTTAGAGTCAAACTACAAGTTGACAATCTAAAATGACATAACACGAGGTGCACATAATTCGCCTCAACAAACATCTCTAATATAACAATAATAAGGCCAAACAAATGATGCATTAAATAACATGTGATGGACAAATATAAATGCCATAAAAATGCAACAAACACTTAAGGGAATCATTTTCCAAATAGAAGTTTTTACAAAGAGGACCGATTAAAAATCGAATCAAAGGTCCAATATAATCAATCACAACAATATGCCTCATAACAACAATTTTGCATAAACACGAATTATGCTTAATCATGATCAATTATTTAATTTATACTAAAAAAGACTTATCATGAAACATCAAACAAATAATGCATATGAAATTTCTATATCATGTAAGAAGAGGAAGCTCATGAAAGCTCTCATAATACAACATGCTCAAAAAGAACACTTGTGCACAATACAAACTCGCAAATGTGAACCCAAAAGTCATAAGTTTCACTAACAGAGCTTGGGCTATAATCCCACAAGCTTTAACCATGATAGATATAAAGTACAATTATATGCACACCAAATGATAATAGATGCAATTTTTATGTAATATAAGATGTCGAATGACAATATAACAAATTTAGTTTAATATGGGCATTCTTTAATGGATGCGGTAAAATTTGGAAAAACTCATGCGGAAAAATTCACAAAAAGAACAAGTTTGTAAAACTTGCAATATTAGTAGAAAATCAAAAACTAAAGGACCAAGCTTGTAGAAAGAATTGGACTTCTACAATTAGACCTTCAAATGCCCACAACAAAACTTTCCAAAAGAATAATCCTTTTAAGATCGAAACTTTGAAGGATTTTCACAAGAACAAACACTCTTCTTACAAGAACTGTGAAAGTCTCACACATAGTATTCACCAATAAGAAGCACACAACACTAAAAAACGAGTATGTAAAGCAAAGAAGAAAAAACTTAACTCCAAATGGAAGAAAACCATACTTCAAGAGTTACTAGAGGTATTCATACATCACTACATGAGGAATCTTTAATTACAAAAAAATGCACTAAGACACATGATTTGAAATCATTTTTGAGATTCTTAAAAAATATCACTACATGAGAAATCTCTAATAAACATCACTACTCATAATATATGATAGCAAGTGTGTAAAAAAGAATGTGAATTATCACAAGCTTTTATATGTTAAAGAATTTCAATCTCAACTCAACTTTTCTTTAAAAAACTTCCCACACATATATAATTCATGCTTTTAAGCAAACATGCAAGAGATAACTTCAAAGTACCAGAGTTATTTGATAAAAATTTAAATTCAAGGAGTCAAAGATGTCCATCAATAAAAAGCTTTTAAATCATATGTAGGATTTGAAAAACAACAATAAGATCACAAAAACTCCTAATACCATACACACGAGTTCAAGATTGACATCAACTTATGCTTGAAAGATAAGCACGATTAATGACCCTATTAAAGGAAGTTTTAAGCAATGACAAACAAGTTCACCGATTTAACTAATTATCTTTTAAGAGATTTTCAAAAATGTGATATACACAAAAGCAAAGGCTCAATGAAGAACCGAATAACACAAGTACTAAAAAACAAAAAACAAAAAACACATACATATAGATTATTAAGGAAGTAGATATTTCTTTATAATGCATGATACTAAACGAAAAGGAATACATACCAAATAACTTTAAGAAAGAAAAGAGAGAGAACAAGAAAACTTCACCATTTTTCTTAATATTTCTTGAATAACACGTTTTCCGATGCACCAAAGAGCAACTCGGTCACAACCTTGCTCTGATACCATGTTAGAAAGTATGCAAAAATGAATTACAAGAATGCATAATGCATTCATAAGGTCCAACATTGGACAAACACAACCCCATAATGGGGAATAACACAATGGTCCACTAAGGGACACCACAAGAAGCCTACGAAGAGGCATAAGTTACATAAACTTTATTGAATGATGGCCTAAAAGGCCATACCTTACATGGGGGAATACCTTTCTATTTATACACAAAGGAGTGAGAGAAAGAGTGGGAAAAGAGAGAGAGAGAACATTGGGAGGCCCAAAAGGGGACTCGTTGGGCCCCCAACGGTCATATGTGACCGTTGGGGGTCCAACGACTCCTTTGGTTGGAACCCCCAATGCAATGCATTAAATGCATTTTACAATAAATGAAAAATAAAAAGGAAAAAGAAAATGTAAAATAAAATACATGTAAAAGATGTAAAAAAGACTAAAATGCCCTAATAGGCAGAATTACAAAAATACCCTTTATCGGGTATGATGAGATAAATACATATATATATATGTATATATATACATATATATGTATATATGATTACATATATTTTAACAGGAGGCGCCTGCCCTCCATTCGGTCAGAGGGGCATGAGGGAGAGGCATCTCCCTCTGGCTACCCCTTCTCGGAAAAAATGGCAGCAGCCAGAGGCCTCTTCTGGTTTCTCCAGAGAGGAGGAAGGAGAGGGTGCTCGACACCCTCTCTCCTGGCGAGCCAGAGCTACCGCCGCTGGTGGCTCTGGGCTGCTGGCAAGGGAAATACAACCAGGGGGTGTGTGGGGGTTGCGGCTTCTCCACCTGGTCGGCAGGGAAAGAAGGAGAAGAGAGGGTTCTCGACACCCTCCCTCCTAGCGAGCCAGAGCCACCACTGCTGGTGGCTTTGGTTTGCCGGCGAAAAAATAGGGAAGAGAATGGAGGTGGTGGCTCTGGTTTGCCGGCGAAAAAATAGGGAAGAGAATGGAGGGCGACACCCAAGTGGTGCCACCACCCCAGCGATGCAGCCGCCACCGAGAGAAGGAGGGAAAGGTCGGAGAGAGAGAGGCTCAGACGAGGTGTAGGGAGGGTCGGGGTGTGCTGGCGTGCGAGAGAGGGAGAGAGAGAGAGAGAGATGAAGGGTCGGGGTGTGCCTGTTAGAATGGCCCACTCGATCTTGCTGGAACGTGAGAATGAGGCGTGAGAGAGAGAGAGAGAGAGAGCTGCGGCAGCAAAAGGGGACTTCAATAATGAAGTCGTGCCCTACTTTATGTTTATATATACATATACAAAACAGTAACTGGGTTGGACCAAGTATTTGGATCCATACCCAGACATAAACTTACAAGTTACATTGGAGAACCCGACCCATACTGGAAAACCCGATCCAGTTTATGATACAGTCTTAATACCCTCCCTCAAGTTGTGCATGGTCCTGTACCATGGACAACTTGCCTTTGAGATACCAAAACCGCGCACTCGTAAGTCCTTTGGTAAGTAGATCAGCAACTTGATCTTCTGTTGGTACATAGACTGGAATAACTTCTTTGTCCTCTACCTTCTGTCGGACAAAGTGTTGATCGATCTCTATGTGTTTCATTCGACCATGATGGATAGGATTGAAAGCAATTTGAATGGCACTTTGATTATCGCAAAACAGATTCGCAACCTTCACTTTTTCTCCTATCTCTGTTAATAAATGTCTTAACCATGTAACTTCGGCAGTGGCAGAGGCCATGGATCGGTACTCAGCTTCTGTACTTGAACGCGCAACAGCACGTTGCTTCCGACTACTCCATGCTATTAAGTTTTCATCAACATACACACAATACCCAGAGACTGACTTTCTATCGTCTGGATCTCCTGCCCAATCTGCATCTGCATACACTTCTAGTGGTCTATGTTCTCCTTTTGCCTTTGATTGACGATAAACAAGCCCATCTCCAAGAGTACCCTTCAAGTACCGAAGAATTCTTTTAACTGCATTCATGTGTTCTGTACGTGGATCGTGCATGAACTGAGAGACTTGATTCACTGCATATACAATATCCGGCCTCGTAAAAGTAAGATATTGAAGCATCCCAACTAAGCGACGATAATATTTCGGGTCCTCATAGATCTCCCCATCTTGAGCACTGAGTTTATGGTTTAACACGCTAGGAGTATTCAATGGCTTGCAGTTCTTCATTCTTGACTTTTCCAGAAGATCCAGAGCGTACTTGTGTTGGGTCAACAAGAGGCTAGTATTTTGTCGATCCACTTCAACCCCCAAGAAATATCGTAGGACACCCAGGTCCTTCATCTTGAACTTCTGATTCAATAGGATCTTTGTAGCCTCTATATGCTTGCAAGAACTTCCTGTAATAATAATGTCATCTACATATATGAGAAGTAAGGTGTTGACCTGATGTTCTCGAAAAATGAACAATGAATGATCAAGTTGAGAACGGACAAATCCAAATCGCTGTACTTCAATGGAGAAACTGTCAAACCATGACCGAGATGCTTGTTTTAGTCCATAAATGGCTCGTCGCAATCTGCAAACATGTGTCTCAAGATTGTTTTCTGCATAACCAAGAGGCTGCTCCATGTAAACTTCCTCCTTCAGATCGCCATGTAAGAATGCATTTTTAACATCAAGTTGACTTAGAGACCATCCATGCTGAACCGCCAAGGATAACACAAGTCGAATGGTTCCCATTTTTACAACTGGACTAAAGGTCTCGTCATAGTCTTTTCCATATGCTTGTGTGAAGCCTTTAGCGACTAGTCTTGCCTTATATCTTTCAATGGATCCGTCAGGTTTGTACTTAATTTTATATACCCACTTAGACCCTACAACATTCTTATCCGGAGGCCTAGGAACTATTTCCCAGGTCCTGCATTCATGCAAGGCTCCCATTTCTTCATTCATAGCATCTGCCCATTTTGATGACAAGGAGGCTTGGGAGAAATCGATGGGTTCTTCTTGTTTTTCAACCTGTGCAACGAATAACTGCATTTCTGTGGAAAAATTCTCATAGCTTACCCATCTTTCAATAGGGTGTCTGATCCTTTCCGAACGTCTGACATGCTCAGTTATGTGGGGTGTGTCCCTTCTTCTGACATACACTGCCCCTTTGAATCTTCTGCCATCTGGACGAGCAATACCTGATGTCAAGGTTTCTTCTGCGATGGGAGGCACAGTAGATCCCTGAGCAACTGTCAACACGTTCCCACTAGGTTGTGCATTGGTTTCCATGGGCTCACACTCATCTATTACTGTGTGACATGGAGCAGAGTTATCCATTTCTAGCTGATCAAATAATTCATTCGCTAGCCACGGCTGATAGCTTTCTTCCTCCTTAGTAACCCTTGCTTCTTTGTTCGAGATCTGAACATTGTTCTCATCAAAGACAACGTTTCGTGAGATTTTAATGCGTCGAGTGTCTGGATCATAGCATCGATATCCTTTATACTCTTCAGCGTACCCAACAAACCTGCATCTACAAGCTTTATCCTGAAATTTATTACGTTGGGAACTGTCAATGTGAACATAGCATACACATCCAAACACTCGTAGTTGACTGTATTGAGGTTGGGTACCAAACAACACGAAATAAGGAGTCAAATTATTCAACATTTTCATCGGTAAACGATTTATTACATAAACCGCAGAGTGGAAAGCTTCTGTCCAAAGACTTAAAGGAATATGAGTGTCATGCAGCATACTTAGGGCACTTTCAACAATATGACGATGTTTTCTTTCCGCGACCCCATTTTGTTGTGGTGTGTGTGGGCAAGATATTCTACGCCTTATCCCGTTGTTTTGAAGAAATTCAGTAAATTCCTTTGATAGATACTCTCTCCCTCCGTCACACTGGAATTGTTGAATACTTGTCGAGAATTGATTGACAACAAGAGCATGAAATAAACGAAAGAATTTGAATACCTCAGACTTGTATTTCATAAAATAAATCCAAGTATATCTGGAAAAACTATCAATGAATGTGACATAGTAGCGACTACCAGACAAAGAGGGTTGTGGAGCAGGTCCCCAAACATCAGAATGAATAAGTTCAAAAGGAAAGGAAGCTCTTTCATTTATTGAATTGAAGGGAAGTACATGACTCTTACACTACTGACAACTAGAACAAAGAAAACCATCAACCTTATTATGCGGACTTGATCTTGAAATAAGTCCACTTGACACAAGTTTCTCAAGAGAAGAATTATTACAATGACCCAAACGACAATGCCAAATATTTGGCTTATTGTACGAAGACAAACTCAAACAATCCTTAGATGAATCTAATTTGAATGGTTGACCAATTGACGATTTCGATCCAGCTCTGCGAACAAGTGAAGAAGTCTCTTTGAGGATATACATATTTCCCTTACGCTCTCCCTCAACGAGCGTCTTCTTCGTGAGTGGATCCTTGACACAGACAGAAGAAGGAGTAAATTCGACGCAAGAATGAATGTCATCAACCAATTTAGAAACAGAAATGATATTTTTGACAATATTAGGGGAATGAAAACATTGGACAATTTTAGGGAACCATCGGAAAGAGGAATATTCACATTTCCAGTGTAAGTTATTGGATGGAGAGCTCCATCTCCAGTTTTAATACTTGCATTTCCATGATAAGGGATAGGTTTCAAAATCTTACCAATATCACCTGTCACGTGGGCTGCAGCTCCAGAATCAATATACCAAGTTCCCTGATCACCCTGTTTGAAATTCAATCCTGACAAAGCTGATATTAAAAGACTCTTGACATTGTCTTCATCCCATTGAGTTCCTCCAGCTTTTCCCTTGCTTGACGATCCTGTGCCATTCATTTTCCCTTTGTTTTGCGGGTTGTGCCAACAATTTGCTTTGATATGTCCCTTTTTGTTGCACAAATAGCAAGTTGGAACATTTTTGAAATTGTGATTTCCCGAAAAACTACCTGACGGCATGCTAGGCGTGGGCAACAATCCACGCCCCCCTTGATTATTTCTTATCTGTCCATGTCCTCCTCGAAAGTGGCCACGTCCTCTTCCTGAATTTGTTCCTGTAAACAATACTTCTTGGCTTCTTGAATTGTTGCCTACATCTTCTCCTTTAATGGAAATTTCATATTGTAGTAATTTTGCCCGAAGATCCTCAAAGTTAGGAAGTGAAGGAAGACACAAGAGAGATGTTACCAACATATGATAATCTGATCCAAGCCCGTTTAGCGCTTGTTGAACTTTGTCCTTATCAGAAATCACACAGCCCACCATAGCCAATTGATCTGTGATGATCTTCACCTTGTTCATATACTCTGTAACAGTCATGCTTTCTTTCTTTAGGAGTTGAAACTCCCTCTTCAAGTGCATAATTCTTGCCTCTGAGATTTGAGAATAGGTCTTCGCAAGTTGTTCCCACAACTCCATTGCTGAGCACTCATCTGGAATACCTACAAGAACCTCTCGCGAAAGAGTAGAGGTAATGTAGGCTACAACAGCTTGATCTCGTTTTCTCCAAGTGGTGAATTCAAGATTTCGAATCAACTTGTTAGAAGTCTCTCCCTTATCGTCCACAATTTCCTGCACAATAAATTCTGATGGTGCAGAGATCGTTCCATCTAGGTGTCCATAGAGATCCAGGCTCTTAATGAAAGGCAGTATTTGCCTCTTCCAGGTTAAATAGTTATTGTTATTCAGTTTGTCTGAGATAAGTTGTCCTAGAAAACTAGATGGCAGGGTAACAGAATCCATGAAAACTGAACTATAAAGTTGCTGACTGCTGACAAACACTTAAGGAATGACTTTAGATCTGAAATAAATTCAGACCAGATTAAATCAAGAATAAAGAATAAATGAATAGGTATTTTAGACCTTGAAGGAATAACCAGAAATCAAGAATAAAGGAGTGAAATTGGATCGAGAAGAAATAAAAATCAGATTCGCTTCAGATCTGGAGTGAACTCAGATCTAACCATGACAGATGAAGGAACAACAGCAACTAAGAAAACAGATCTGATCTTTGGATTAGATCTGATCTTGATTTCAGACTGGAATGAAACAGATGCAACAATCAAAACACAATATATGAACCTAAACAGTTGATGGCTGTTTTCAACTTAATACCAAATCTGATATCAGAACCCACGTTTGGGCAGATTCGGATTTCAGATAGCCTTTGGGTTCGACAGTCTGATCCAAATCAGACGTGATAAACAAAAGGAAGAAAAGATAGATAAAAAAAGGACAGCAGTCACGCAGGGTCCAATCTATCGATAGATTGGAAGAAAACAAACAAAAAGAGGAACGACGACTAAACAGAAGGGAAAAGCTGGATGAAGGCAGAAAGAGGATGCAGACAGAAATAGAAAATAGAAAAGGAGGTAGATTGAAGAACCTGGAAGAAGAAACACCTGGGACGTTGATCTTGCTGGATAGCCCTAGACGGAACAGCACCTGCAGTGTCGATCTTGCTAGACACGCCCTTCGGAGTCGATTCACTGTGCAAAAGCCTGCTCGGATACCATGTTAGAATGGCCCACTCGATCTTGCTGGAACGTGAGAATGAGGCGTGAGAGAGAGAGAGAGAGAGAGCTGCAGCAGCAAAAGGGGACTTCAATAATGAAGTCGTGCCCTACTTTATGTTTATATATACATATACAAAACAGTAACTGGGTTGGACCAAGTATTTGGATCCATACCCAGACATAAACTTACAAGTTACATTGGAGAACCCGACCCATACTGGAAAACCCGATCTAGTTTATGATACAGTCTTAATAGTGCCGACGTGAAAGAGATATGGGAGAGAGAGACACGGGGTTGGGGAACTCTGGCGAGGAGAGATCCCGACGGGGGTTCGAAGTGAGAGAAAGTCGATGAGAGGGATGAGAGGCGGGAGGGTTCGGGTTTGGGGTCCGGGTTGCATTTAAAAAGAAATCCTCCCTCGTGGAGGGTTTAAATAGGCTAATCCGGGGGGGGGGAGGGGGGGCACCCGGATCCAAACACATTTTTTTTTACACTAGTCTTACAATTGGACTTGTAAGTGTTTTACACTTTGTTATTTATAATTTCGCTTACTTCATTACAACATATATATATATTAACAGATTTGGCTCAGCTTTAGAAACATTGGGACTTTTTTCAGGGAGGTCCTCCTCCTCTTGGACATGCAAGTCAATAAAAGACTAGGTAGGAGCATATGAAGTCTTTCTACTATAGGTTATCATTCTATTCTCCTTTTCACTTCAATGTTTACTAGGAATGACATCAAGAAAGAGAAGTTATGTTTGCTCTCGTCTAACTGTACTGGCTTATAATAGGGCATATGCTAAAAAAACGCAATGCATCTAGATATCCAAATTGTCTTGACAAGATGATCATGACAACATAACCTTTTTTGCCCTTCAAGGTATCCTATAAAGCAAAACTTTACTGCTCTAGGAGACAATCTATCTCTCTATTGAGAAAGTACCAAGACAAAACAGGTACTCCCAAATGCCCTCTATAATTCTTAGTTATGTTCCCTATCAAATAACTTCTTAAATATGGAAACATTGCCAAGAACACTTGAAGGCATCCAATTGATTACATATACTGCAACATGAGCAGCCTCAACCCAAAAATCTTTGGGCATACCAGTATTGAACAATACTAGCGGACAGGCACGTGCATCTGCATGTTTTATATATATATATATATATATATATATATATAAGAGAGAGAGAGAGAGTGGCTGGTAACTTCTAAATTATTGAAATAAGAACGAAAGTGTATGATTATCAATGTAAAATCTAGTTTTAAAAATATCATTAGAACCTCATCCACATGAAATTAGTAAATGTTGTAATGAGATTGTGATTTGGGTTGTCAGTGGATCGGGTTTGTGTCGGATAAATGATCTGACTAGAAACCAAATAGCTGGGTGTGGACATGAAAAGTTTGATCCCGTATATTTTTCTGGTTGATGCGAATCCATCCAGAGTAACATGTGGGTTGAATTTGGGATATAGTTTTTCCTGGATATCCAATCCGATGCGGCTGACCCAAATATTATATTTGTATTTTTAATGAAACTATACCTTGTCCTACAAGTTTTTGGGTTCAGATCCTTAAAGTGGGATCCAAATCTGTATTTGGATCCAATTTAGGTTTGCTATGTTGGATTATTTTTCAAATTCAAATATGGTTGACTCAAGTTTCAATTAAAAGAGTATGCTAGACCAGTCTCAAAGTTCCATAACAAATAAGACATATAACACATAAAAAGTTGGATACGTTAGATAGCAAGAGAGAGAGAGTCAGCTTAGGTGTATTGAGAGTTGTGGGTTAGCTAAGGATCATGCTCTCCCATTTGGATATAGCGAGGTTTATTGAGATTCAAGAATTAAGGCAATATTAGGGCACACACCGAGAGAAGAATAGGAGAGAAAGCAAATTAACTTCATTAGCACAACCAAAGAGAAGTTACAACAATATATTGGATGACCTCCCTATCTCACTAAAAGACAAAATCTATTGACCCTACAACTTATTACAGTAAAAGTACAAAAATACCCCTATAAATAATGATATATATATATATATATATACAAGGAGGGGTAGAACAATAATAAAAGTAAAATACGTATTACTTCTCAACACCCCTCCTCAAACTCGAGATGATGTTAACGAAATCATTCCAATTTTTTAGAGAAATGTTTGAAAGTGACATGGTGGAAGACTTTTTGTCAACACATTGTTAACTCTAACCATTATGTGTAATTGGTCTCATCAAGCTTCACAGAGATAAAGCTGAGCGTGTTCCCCTTCATACCTTCAATAACCTACAACTACAATCCCAATATGCTGCACAAGACAACAGTAACAGAAAACCAAGGCCAAAAACAGTGTATATAACAGTAACTCAAAGAAAATATCCAAACTAATGTGCGGCCACTGGATTTCCAAAAGAAATGAACCAAAACTAGGTAGCCGATACCTAGTTTCAGAAGAAACTTGAACAAAACTCACCAAAACATGTGAGTATCTTATCCAAGAGCACAAATCCTATGCATCAATAGCAAAACCGAGGGATATCTCACGATATTGGGTATCCTGGTACCCAATTTGTAGCCAACCAAGTCATAATATGGGTTACGGCTTACTATAAACAACCCAAAACTTCTATAGAACTCACCAATAATCCAAGAGTTCACTACAAAACTGATCCTAACATGCTCTAGAGACAAAAATGACCTGAACAAAGGTGATTCAGCCCAACAAAAACTGAAAATCTGATCAAATTGGGAAATTTCTCCATAAAACACAGCAAATATGAGAAAATTTGCTGAAAATTCAGTATTCCACCAAATCGAAATAAGCTTGATTCGTAGAACTTCTAAAATCAATATCTAAACCTGTCAGACCACTCGTTCTCCCTCTTGCTGATTTCAGCAATGGCACAAATCACGATGCAGGAATCAATACCGATTCCCCCTTCAACATAGTTAGATGCCTCTTCTAAAAGACAATCTAGCTCTGATTCCACATGGAGGATGCATAGAAGAAGCAAGAAGGAAGAGAAGTAAATTAGAAACCTCATTATTTCTATTAGTGTGACAATGCAGTGCATATAAGGGCGGACCATTAGGTTAACAATTTTTATGACCGAAATACCCTGGGCATATAACAATTGACTTTTACACGTTTATTGGGTGAACAATTGCCAGACTGTTCCTACTACTCTAATGAATAACTAAATACACATCACAAATCCATTATGCATGCAACAATATATATGTGCATGACCTCATTAAAGCATTGAAGTAGAATTAGATATATGTTAACTTCCTAGGCCAACATTTTGAAGATATTTTTTGAAGTTCAAATGATATTGCTCTAAATTCATGTGACCACCAAGTTGAGTGAAGTGCTTGTGAACTTCCTAAGACATGCACTTTTGAAGACATTTTCGAAGTTCAAATGATCTTTTGAAACTACAACCATCTTCCTTCACTGTTTATTTCCAGTTTTAGCAGTAGTTAGTCATGCTAAGGCATGACGCAGTAATTGCTTCTGGTGAAGGTGCAAGAAGTGAAATCTTAAACTGAGGGCTGCGAGTGATGTTCAAGCTTTTCCTAGAAATATGTCATTAATTTTCTCAACTTGTAAATTAGCGTCAGTTTCATCTGCATATAACCCAAATTTTCTGAGGAAGGAATTGACTGATTGATTCTTTCTTGAAATGTCGGGTGATTCTTTGATATTCTTGTAATGATGTGAACATTGATTTCTATCCTTCAGCAACAGAATTATTGTGATTCTTTTTTCAGAAACATTAACTGTCCCACCTGTTTTTGGATATTTTTGCAATATGAAGATCAAGGCAAAGTTCTACAGAATGATTCTTTGTTTCAATATTCAGTTTTCTCTTTCCTGTTCTCATTACTTTGTTGACAGTTTATCAGTTTTCTTTGAAAAAAGTTATAATGGTGTCACCTGTAGTATCCCATAGATGAAATGATACTAGGGCCTATTTATTGTTACTATACTGGTAGGTATCCACAGGCAAATGCTGGGACAGACCTTTTATTGCTTCGTGGTATCTCTGTGACTGAATTTGTAATGTCATTATTGCAGAATTGATAACTGGAAGCGTGAACACGTGCAGCAGTTTTTGAGAGAGAAGGTTAAGCCAATCACGGTAGCAAGTTAGAAGTGAGCCCCTAGTTTCTCAATTTTGTCTACTGTGTAACCCACTATATCGGCTAGCACAACATGGACTTGTAAAATTGGGAATTTGTGATTAAATTTGGGATTTTTTTGTGCCCCCCAGTACCTGTCACAATCGTGTTCAGTTGAACTATATAAATTTGTTCCTCGTGGAAGAAAGAAGATTTTGTGGTTAGAAAGATGTTGACGTTGTTAAGGAAGCTGGAACCTAATAACAGTGTAAGCATTGAAGTCTATTGTGGATCAGGCTAGGTCCGATGTTGTCAGAATAACCACTGTATTTAATGTGGCATGAATCTCTGTTATGACTGGCATATTGGGTGAAAAGATCAGGTGCAATATGATTGCACAAATATTTGTGCATTAAGCACCTGATCACCCTCCATCTTGGGGACAGGGCCTGTCAGGTGTGGGACCCAAGACCTGATGGAGGGTGAAGGGGTGCTTAATGCACAAATTTTTGTGCAATCATATTGCACCCTGTCCGGACTCGGCATATTGGTCCGGTCTAGTTCTTTTGCTCCTTGAGATGTTTAAGCGTGGTACAAATTTTCACTGCCTTCATTGTCATTGGACGGCAGCATCTCTGAGGAAACCTAAAGATGCTCCTTTCTTCAAGTTTCAGACATGATGTGTTAATTCCCACTCTTTCACAAGTTGATAGTCAAAGAAGTGAATTTTGGGTACGTTTGGATGTGGGGATGCGGGGGAAATGGAATCTTTGCAGCTGTTTTCAAATGTAGCAAAAATTTCTTACATTTGTTCTCTTGTTTTGTACTGGAATTTTTTTTCTGAGGTGAACTTTTTTCATCCTTATTTTCTCTCAGCTTAACCTCTCGGATTTTTCATATGAAAATTCTTCTTTACTTGTGTGTGTGTGTGTGTGTGTGAGAGAGAGAGAGAGAGAGAGAGAGAGAGGTTGTGTGTGGGGTCCCTTCTCAGACGTTTGTAAGGCAACCTGAGGTTATCCATGTAAACAAAATAGCCATATTGTACATATATCATGGAATTGTTTTGGTTGGATAACTGCCGGATTCACAACCATTCTGGTTAGGACAGTGGAATCGGTAAGCTCCTGTCAGGTCTCATTAGTCAATTGGTTAGCTGGGAAAGAGTTTTTCGAGCAGAATCTGATCTGATTAGGCTATTCTGCAATCTAAGCTCTGATTTGGAGGTGTGTCCTAGTCCAATCACACTCAATTGGATTCGGTTAAAACTTGATCCAAACCAAAAATATTGTGCGTTTGTGATTTGCTAATTTGCGCTATAGGTCCACAGATTGAGTGTTCCCTCATAATGTTCTCATATGATGAGATGAATAGTTAAACCTGTATTGACAAAGATCTCTAGGCACTCATGTTTGAGATGGTTTCTGGATTTTGTAAAGAGCCTAACTCCATAGCGAATGAAATCCATATTCTGTTTGTTATTGCTCTAATGTGGGTTAAGGTTGCAAACGGTTGGGATTTCCGATCAGAAAATACATTGGGGAGTTGGTTCAGTTTGTATTCGGGACAGCCAAAATTTGCAAAATCACTATCCCATATCCGAACCGTATGCAACTACTGACTAAAAATGGTGTTCAAGTTTTGCTAAACTGACTTATTGGTGGATTTGAAAGCCCACTTGACCCTATATTGAGAGGATCCTCAGGAATAATCCTCTTAATAATTAGCATTATGACCAGCTTAAAATGACAATTATTCAATTGTGAATTTCTTGTGACATTTTCAAAATTTTCGTTTTTTTTGTTTTTACTGGGAAAATCTTGGTGGAAATAAGTAATTTTAAAATTAAAAAGTACAAGAAAAAGAAGTAAAATGTCTAATATGTGAAAATAAAATAGAATTTCATGAGATTTTGCCAATAAAAGCATAAATATCATAATAAAATTGTGGTGTTAATTTAAACAATAGTATCAAAATATTCTTAAAGTACCACGATATATTCGAACAGTTAAAGTGGTGAGAGGTTATCAAGATTTTTTCTCGATATTTGTCACGACGGTGATCAACACAAGTAGAGTTTAGGCGTGTCCTTGTTTGGTGTTTGATACACTTTACGTGAACCATGTTCCATATCCAAATAGGCATAAGTTGGGCCTAGACCTGCAGCCAGCTTGTCAAATCCCGTCTGGCCTGTGTTTTGGTAGAATCAAGATTCCAACCCACACTAGAGTTGGATTTGGATCTTGATACAATTAAATTCAACCTAATTGGGTCTGGCCTTTTTTTTGTGAGAATAGGGTCCATCATTGTCTAATCAATTTAAATCTGATCCAGCACTATTGAGTCCAAATCAATTTCAGGAATCCTATTATAGAGATTTTCGTGGAAAGATAAATTCTTGCGACAAATTAGAAAATTGTTTTGCGAGAAAATTTTGAGTAAATCTTTGATAAATAGATGGTAAAAGAATAAGAAAATATATTAAAATGTAGATGAAAAAATAAAGTTTCTTAAAAAAAAAGTGATAGTGAAAACAAATATGGAAGAAAGACAATACTTCAAAAATATAGCAATTTTTGTCAACATTTTTGTTTGTTAAATATATTGCGATAAAATCACAATGTGTTCAAAATATCATTGATATTTTTAACTTTGGTCCAAATGCGAACTCCAAATTAGATAGAGAGGCCGACCTAAGATATCTACCTTGGATTAGTTACATCTGTTACTAGTGCCAGATCTACCTGGTATTTGGATATCTTGGGATCCTTCAAAACTTTATCCAACAGCCATTTATCAGTTGAGATCTAGGTAGGGGCCTATCTAGAGTAATAGGAAGCTTCTTAAATCCGAAAATATCACTTCCATAGTGTGAAACCCATATACTTCTTTCGAAAAATGACTGCATTGTATGACAAAAATGACACATTTTCCGAAATGCTTTACAATTTTTGAAATCTGTCATATGTCCAAATTCACAAATGTCCAACTTTTTGAGGACCATTTTACCCTTCACACAAGAAAACTTCTTGAAGTTCGTGTGATATATCGGTACACTTTTCGGGTATTGTGATCTCTCACTAAAAGATAGATTCACACATTTTTTTTTGTGTGTATTTCACAAAATCCGCATAACCAAATCTACAAACTTTCTGTAATTGAAACTTGTAGAAACTTCACAAATATTTCACTAATATAATGAAGTTTGTATAACCAAATATGTGAACTTCTTGTAACTAAAACCTGTCATAACTTTACAAATATTTCACTAAATTCACACATATAGTATAAAGTTCTTATAACCAAATCTGTAAACTTTTTGTAACTAAAATATGTTATAACTTTGCAAAGATTCTACTAAATTTGCATATATAGTGCAAAGTTTGCATAACCAAATTTGTGAACTTCCTAAACTAAAATATATTGAAACTTTGCAAATATTCTACTAAATTTGCATATATAGTACAAAACTCGCATAACCAAATATGCAAACTTCTTGTAACTAAAACCTATCATAACTTCACAAATATTCTACTAAATTTGCATATATATTATGAAGTTTGCATAACCAAATCTGTGAATTTTCTGTAACTGAAACTTGTTGTAACTTCACAAATATTTTACTAAATTCGCATATATAGTATGAAGTTCACATAGAACCATGTAGATCTCCTTTAATAACTGATCATCAAGGAGGTCCACAAATATGGAGAGATCTGCACAAATTTTTAGCGAGCAAATTTTCTTATATTTGCATACTTGCTGAATCATATAAAGTCATTTTTTTATTTTATTTTTTTTGTTCTTTGTTTCTGAAAAGAACCCTAACTTTTTTTCTTATAGAACCCTTAATATTTTTTCTCTCCCATTGCGGCGATTCTTGTAATTTTTTTTGTTGCATTCTAACAAGGTTGCAATATCATTCACATCGACTTTTGAGGTTAAATCAAAAGGTGAGTTTCATACAAACAATATATATGTATAGTTTATTTTATTTTGAACTTTTTCCTTTGTTTGTAGATATGAGCATTTAATGCCCCTATGTGTATTTATGCTTGTTTATTGCTTTAATTTTTTTTTGTATTTTATTAAATATTTATCATTGGATTTACTGTTTGGGGTTTACTATATTTAGGTTTTTTCATATATATATATATTTGTTTGTATTGCAAATGATTTATATTTTCTTGTCCTTTAGTTAATATTCAGTGTTTTGTATTGGTGTCATTGGGTTAGGTTTTATTGTGCACAAGCATTGAATAGGGATTAGGGGGTTATTGTAAGTAGTTTGTTTTCAGAGTGGTCGTAGATAGTTATGTTAATTAAGTGTATGAAGTATATATGGATAGCCTTTTCTCACATGATATTTTTATTAGATGAATGATATGTTGTGTGGTTGGTGTAGGCAGTTAATAATCGCCTCTAAAAGGTTAAAATAGACTATTGCAGTATTGATCACACTAATTGGAGTTCTATATTGGTTTCTAAAAATAATAACTTTAATGAATTTGTGGCTTTGATGTCTCATAGAACTGGTTATGCAGAAGAGTTATTTTGACTTTGATATAATTATTCTACAAACATACATATTCAACAAATATAGATAGATGTTTTGGACAATTATGATATAAAATCAATGTTATTTAGTAGTGACATTTACTTAGGTGCTTACAAAGTTGAACAAGAAACAATTGGTTACGAAGTTAAACAAGCAGTTGAAAGTGATGTATAAATGTAGTTAAAGAATGAAATAATGAGAATCTTACAAAGAATACACATTTACCTCAGGCATCATTTATCGAGCTCAATCCTTTGGCGAACATCCAACTATCTCAAACAATGAACAATATTGATGTTCCAAACATTGAGTTATGTCATGTGGAGGGCATGCAGTTTCTCAAACTGGTTGGAGATAAATTTTTGACATAAAGGTAATAAAAAACTTTCACAAACAATTAATTTTGTACATGATCAGAGGATCACTACAGATGTTGAACAACATGGGCAAACTAATGCCAATGATCTTAATTATAGTAATATGAATGACATCTTGCCTTCTAGGGCAGATGACAAAGCTAGGTACAAGTTATTGTACTTTATAATTTATGCTTAAGATATAGGTGTGATGATGGATGCTATATTTTCATAGTTAATCTTGAAAGTTAGAAATGCAAAAATATTGCATGCATGAAAGCAAAGAAAATGATAAATACAATGAATTTTGATTTAGTTTGTGCAACGAAACAATCAATTAGTGGTAGCAATGATGATGTAGATAATGGAAAATGAGATAATATCAATGATGATGACTATGTCATGTCTGCTGAGCCAAACTAAAAAATGATAGGAGAGGACCAAGACACAGATGATATTGGACAAATAATGGTGGTTGAAAACATTGCACAAATGACAATTGGGAAGTCGAACCTTTAATATGTTGTATAAGCTATATGAGCATTTGTTGGGTATTTATTTACAAACTCATACATAATAACCCGAAGATGACTCCAAGAGAAATAATTAATGACATCAATCACGGAAAAGGTGTGAAGGTTACTTACAAACAAGCATTGTGTGGACGAAAACGGACAAGGGAGGCACTATATGGTTCATTCAAAGAGTCTTTTAGGATGTTTTTTGCTATTTAGATCATTTGATGAAGGCTATATGGTATATTTAGACCGATCGAAAAGATCAATTTAAGTACTTATTCTTGTCTGTTCGTCCATGCATCAATGAGTTTTTGAAATAATGCCCTCAAGTTCTTATGGTAGACAGTACATTGCTAAAAAGAAGATACATGTGTATATTATTGTCGACTCATAGTATTGATTATTGCGGTGAGATATTTTTTAGCATTTACAGTTATGGATAAGGAGTCAAATGATTCATGGGCATAGTTTTTGAAGCATGTGAAGGAAAAGTTCACTATCTTCGACGAATATAAAGAGAGATTACCATTTACAGTTATCTCAAATAGACATGAAGGTTCAAAGTATGTTGTTGCAAAACCTATACATTTTGGATATTATTAATAAATAAATAATTTATTTTTATCTTTGAGTTAAAAATATGTTTCTATTGTTTAAATCTCATTTATTGGTGTTTAAATGCTTAATTATTCATTTCTAGCTAACAAGGGTAAAATTGAGATTTTTAAAACTATTTCAGATATTTAACAATCAATTATATTACTTTTGATCAAAAATATAATTTTTAAGAGTTTTGTAAAATATTGGTGTGATATCATTGAATTTTAAAATTTACTAGATGAATTTAGCAAGTTAAAAATCTTAATTTTTAACTAAGGGGCATTTTGGTTATTTTAATCAAAAGTACTATTTAAAATATTTAATTTATGTTTTGCAGTATTCAAATTTGGTGAAATTGAGATGTTGGTGTATGCAGTGTTTTCTACTAAGCATTTAATATTTATTGGTGGTTCACCCTATCTTTCTAGATTTTTGAAGATTTCATATTTTTAGAGCTTTTGGCATTTTCGATCATGTATCAAGTGTTTGGTGCATCATTGCTTGAGCGGACTTTGCGGATTTTGAAACCCCTCGATCTTTTGGGTTTTGATTTGTTGTTCCACACATTATTAAAGTAAGTTTTCTTAACTAAACTTGTAGTGAACATGTTTAGGCACTAATTGTGTAAGCATGATGTTGTTGTGCTAAATACTTTACTGAATTGTAAATACAAGTTATGCGCACACACCATACATAGTTGTGGATATCTAGGAGTGCTATGGTTGCCTATATGTTTAACTGATTTGAGTGCAGGATGTACTAAAAATATGATACTTACGCAAGTATCAAAATAGCTATAAGACAATGTATATTGAATGCAATGGAACGCGAAATACAAATTAGGTAAATTCTCGTGGTAAGTACGTGGTGCAAATGCATCACCCAATAAATTTATTTTTATTATATGCAACACTTTCTTGCTCACACACACCACTTAGTTGTGGATATCTAGGATTATTGTAATTATAATTTGGAGATCATGCTAAGTATGATTTAAATATATAAGAATAAAAGTATTTTTCTTGTCGTAGTTCAGAAATCATGCCCGTCATGATTTTAGATAGCGAGATATGGAGTGTGTTTGTTGTAGGTATATGTTTGAGCATGCATTTGTATGAATAAATGTTACATAAATTGATGTGTTTGACATGATGATATTGAATGCTAATGTGAAATAATAATTGTGTAATCATCCACGAAAGCATGAACGATAGAATCATGTTTATGATAAGATTATGCAAATACCATTATGCATGGACTGATACATCCCATGCTCTCATGAATGAATCATGATTTATGTGAATGCTATTAATATATATATATTATGTATAAGATACATTATACATGAAATGCTTGCTTTGCATATTGATTCATGTGGTGAAACAATGTATATATGAATTGAATCATGTGTGCATAACTCAAACTACATAGGAGTTACATATGTTTAGGTTTAGTTGCTTTGTATTATGAAATATGCATAAAGTGAATAGAGACTTGCATGTGAAGGCGGGAGATTGCAATGGGGATCGAGTCTATCTTTCCTATACCTCCAAAGATTTTGGACTCTGATTATTTATTAATTTTTATTTCAAGGGATAAATGTAATTAATTATGAACAATTATGGACTTTGATTTATTTTATGTGTGTTTGAATTTATTTATTTTATATTCCATAATTGTATAGTTATGAATGGTCACAAAAAGTAGCATGTCAAAATTTAAACTTGATGAGTTTTTTCATTGTATTTGTTAAAATATTTTTTAAAAAAAAATCTACAATTTTTCATGTTCTAAAAATTGGGGTGTTACAATGTAGGTGGGGTTCAGTCAGGGTTAGCCATAACCCGCGATGGGATGGTTTGGATCAAGTCTGATCCAAACCAGGTCTGTCAAGCCGATTCACCCATAACAGCGTGGATTCTTAAAAAAAAAATTGTTGTGCTGATTATAACATACATTGAAACAAAACTCGTGTGTCAAACTCCAGCCGACTGCAGTCAGCTGGGGGTAGACTCAAACCAATATATATATATATCACATGTCAAAGGCTTTAAGTTTATATATGTTAATGTGCAGATTTTTACATACCAAATGCTTAGGTTATACATGTTAATGTGCAGACTTTTACATGTTAATTTCTTAGGTTTATACATATTCAAAGTGCAAATTCCTACTTGTTAGATATTCAAATTTACATGTTTATGTGTATGTCCATATTTATATATGTTAAATGCTCATGTTTATGTCTAGAATTACATATGTTAAATGTTTATGTTTATGTCCAGAGTGACATGTACTAAGTATTTAGATTTATACATGTTGAATGTTTAGATCGATACATGTTTGATGTGTAGATTTATGTGTTTCTGTTATGCATGTCTTCATGTGACTGATGGGCATGTGTTTATGTGATTACTAAGCATGTGTTTATGGGATTGTTCAAGAGTCTTGAAATTTCTCTAAGATTTTATGCTTTAGTGTTGCAACAAAGCATTACATATGTGCAAAAAATAAAGTGAGGCTACAGATGGTCATTGGTTAGGGCGGGGATGGTTTTACCTAAGCCTCAGTTGATTCTCAATGAAGTCATAGTGATGTCTCGTGTGCAGGCAGCATGGGTCCAGGTTCGATAACTATGTGTTATTGCTGAGTTGCCTAATTTTGACAAAAGTAATGGTTGTATTCATGATCATGCAATTTAACACAATAATGGCATAAATGTGCCTATTATGAACACTTGAATTTTTTATTTGCTTATTATTGCATCATCAATAATCATAAGCATGTTTGAATGAAATGCATGAGACAAAATATGAAAACAAGATGTGCAAGCGTGTGTTCATATGCATATGAAATTGTTATATATGTATATTCTTATTATGTATAAATAAATGTGCATTTGTGAGCATGTTAAATGATTGCATAAGTTGCATGCTCATTATGGTTTTTGCATGCGATGCATGAGTTGTTGAAAGGTGTACCATTGTAGGCCATGTGGGCTGCAAGCAGGTGTTGCTGTAACGCCACAACTCATAACCATGGAAAAATGATTTTTTTTTACAATTGTGAAAACAAACCCAGAGACCCAGGGCCTTACAGTTATAACACATCCACAACCATAAGAGATCTTACACCATCGTTTTCTGAACCTTAATAACTTTATTCATCAATCAATAATGTTTAAGAATAATAAGTAAAGGAAAGATAAGTAAAACAAAATATAGAGTCACTCTATCCCAAAGTAGAATGCCAAGTAGTCCCATGGTCCTCGTAGCTCTCAGTAGCAACCCGTCTCATCACTGGGTATCAGAGGCTGTAAAAAACATAAAAAATACGGTGTTAGAATTATAGATCCTGCATACGAATTTCTCTAATGAAACAAATAAGTAAAAAGAATATAAATCATATTTATATAATATTTTAGAGGAAATACAACAACAACTACAGTAATCAAAAATCTTATTTATGCATTAGCGAATATGGATGATACATCAACATTATACCACAATTAAGAGAAGTAGGTAAATATGTATGAACTAATGCAAAACAGAAATATGCATGATATCAATACACATGCATGAGTAACTTATTATCTTTTATCAGAGTTTTTTTTGTATGTATGTCCCTATTAAATGCACATAATTTAGTTTCACTTTCATCAGAACTCGCAGATACTCAGAACAAACACAATAATTTTTGAGTTCAAGTTAGGTCCCCAGTTGTGGCTTAATACACAATTGTATTTTATTACTAAGTTCCATATTTGACCGTCGACCGATATCAGAAATCAACACCACCCATCAAAACATTAGAAATCAACATCTAATATCGGGATACCAGAAAAATCAACATCTACTGATGTCACTTTCTTGGTATACCAATAATAACAGTTGTGTCTACACACTACTCTCAGACAAAGTGGTAGAATCTTCCTAAAACCGTGGTTGTGAGGTGAACCACCTAGTTGGGTTCAAGAGCATAATTGCACATAGAGTTTTAGTATTCTCACGGTTCTCCAAAATCGAAGTTCAAGATTCCCACACTATGGAAGGAACATCCAAGAAAAAACATTAATTATATTGTTTTGTTCATTTCATCATTTTTATCAAGACAGGTTCTTTACACAATATTTGTTTTATAAATCAACATGCAAAATATAACACGGGACCTCAACATTACAATATTTAACAGTGTAATTTGTTTAGAAAAACAATAGATTTTTATAGATTTGCAATGCATTCAACACAAACTTAGAGCAACACCTGCTTGTGGCCCACATGGCCTACGGTGGTTCATATTAGACCACTGATGCATTTTATGCAAAAACCACAATGAGCATGCCACTTATGCAATCATTCAACATGTTCTCACATGCACATTCATACACACAAAATGAGAATGTACATGAATAACAATTTTCATATGCATATGAACACACCATGTTTTATCTTAAGCACACTATGCAAACATGCACGTGATCATGCTAGTGCAACTACAACATAGATTCAGGAGTGTGCTTGTTCACTACATGCATATGTATGTAGACAACATATAAAATATCATAATCATGTGCAACCAACATTTCCTTTTGCCATTTCAGCAAGCTTGGGGTGCAATGCTCACCCACCGAGTCCAAGCCATGTTGCCCGCACACGAGACAACATTGGTAGATACATGAGTACATTCCAATACTCATGCAAACATGCATAACAATTCATTATAAACATAAAAAAAATCTGAACATGTACAAACATACAAATGTAACATAACCACTTAACATATGTCATTCCGGACATCTAATATGCATAGCCATGTGCATTAAATTTGAACATTTATATAAACATGTAACTCATGACATGCATAGGAACATGTAGTTTTAATCATACATGTAAATCTGAACACTTATCCAAATATGAACATATATGTATATCTACACATAAATAAATCTACACATCAATTTCATGTAAACTTGCACATATATTATAGGCAATTATGAACATGCATGACATGTTCACTATATAGGGTCCTTTTTTTTTTTAGAACTTTTAAAGACTTATCCCAACCAACACATTTGGCTGGAGCTGTATGTTTCACAAAAATGCCTAGCCTACACAGTCGACTGGGGCTACATGTCTCACAAAAGTGCCCAGCCGACACAGTCAGCTGGGGCTTTAAATCTGCCCCTAAAATTTTTTTAAGCCTTTAAGAACTTGGCCCAGCCGACACAATCGGCTGGGGCTGTGTACTTCACAAGATTGCTCAGCTGACATAGTCGGTTGAGGCCTTAAATCCACTTAGTCGACACAGTTGGCTAGGACCTTTAACCAATTTTTAAAATTGTCCAGCCGAATCTGCAGATCGGCTGGACTCAATTAAACTCCCCACATACATCGTTATATATATATATATATATATATATATATATATATATATATATATATATATATATATATATATATAATGTTACGGCAAACCCGGTTTGGGTCAAACCTAGCCCAAACCATGGATGCAACTCACGTGAACTGAATCTTATATATGTATATATATATATATATAATTCTATACAGTCATCTCATATTCATAAAAACTAAGATGTTCTAATGTAGAATTATAGTATGATTTAAGCATACAAAAATTAGGGTGCATATAAAGAAAATCAAAGTTTTTTTTTTCAAATGTGGATCCCAACATGGCCTAAAAAAAACTAGAACTTTCTAATACATACAGTATGCTGACATTTTTGTATTCATAATCACTAAAAAATTCAGATTACTCAACATATACATTTATACCAACATAACCACATATATATTTTATTCAGTTGAACCATCACGTGAATCAATTCAACTGCACATATATAGAGATTTATACTTGGGTTCACATATTCATACTCATGAAATAAGTGAACCCTTGAATAAGTATAGATCTGTATATCCATTGCCATATTCCTACTCTTATGAATATACAGTTTCATTAACACATGCAAATTTGCATATAGATTTGCCTATTCATATAAATATGCAGATTCATGACACCCATGGATCTGCACATTTACATGCATAATCCTATACATACGAATAGGCTCATTTGAAAAATACATAAATAGCCATGAATAAATCAATTTTTTCATAACTCGTTCATGAAAAACCCAAAATCAATTTTTATAGGTTCCTTCAAAAACATCACCTAAACCCGATTTAGGTTCTTCTTCCCTATTCGACTCAAAAGAATGAATTTGTACCTTGTTTCAAAGTTTAAAAAGGATGGAGAAAGTGTCGAATGATCAAAGAAGAAGGTATATTCTTCTTCTTCTTCTCTTTTCCTTCTTCCTTTTCTCTCTCTTTTCCTCTTTTTTCTTTCTTTCTTTCTTTCCCTTTTTTTTTTGAGTTAATATAGGGGCTCTAGGGGGTGACCCCCCCCCCCCCCCTCCCCTCTTTTTTTACTCTTCTAAAGAGAGCTGGAGATAGGACTTCCCATACGGGAGTCCATCTCCAACAACTCTTTCCTAAATTCTTAAAATTCTTTCTTTGGCTTTTCCAATTTTTTACTTTTTCATATTTACTTACTTCTTCTATGTATTTTCTTTACTTTCTTTATCTCATGGTCATAATGGACTCTTCTAGAGACCCACCATTAGGTAACTTCTCAAATTCAAAATTAAATAATATTTAATATTAATTTAATTAATTATTAATAAATAAATATCTAAAAACTTTTAGAGTGTGCCTTATTCATCTGAGAGTCTTTTTAACTTTAAAATCCTTTAATTTAAACCTATATACTGAATTTAAAGTTGTATTTTCATTGGATTTGAATTTTGGATATAGATTCAGATTCAAGATCCAAATCCATATTCAGAATCCATTTGGATCCTAAGCTGGATTGGATCCTAATTAATATGGGTCTTAGACTAAGCCCAGATCCATATTAATTTGGATGATATGGATCATATCAGATCCAATCTAGACTCGGTCCCATCGAGAAAGGCCGTTTTTTAAAGAATGTGATTTTTGGGTCAACCGTAGCCCAAATTCGAAAAAATAAAATATTGTTGAACTCAGATTTTTTAGGTGCACCTAACAGTATATAATTTGAATTTTGCTGCTGAAATTCACCTAAATTTAACCTAAATTTTGCTTAATTTTAAAGGTTAAAAATAAAACTTTTTATCACCTTCTAATTGGCTCGTTTCAGTCTCGTCAGTGAGACTTGGGCCACACCCAGACTCAATTATCATATTCTAATATCAAGCATTTATTGAGTTTTCTTTAACACAACCAAATTTTCAGAATCTCTAATTTTACTATGTATGAAAATACACGATATTACAATTGCTCTAAGTTTTGTTGAAGGCATTGCAAAATTCATAAAATTTATTAGTTTTCTAAACTAATTACACTGTTGAATATTGTAATGAGCTGAGGTCCTGTGTTGTGTTTTGGATATTGATTTGTAAAACAAAAATTATGTAAAGAACCTGTCTTTTGATAAAAAGATAAAATGAACAAAATAATGTAATTAATGTTTCTTCTGAGATGTCCCTTCTACAGTGTGAGAATTTTGGATAGCAGTTTTCGGGAATCATGAGAATACTAAAACTCCATATGTGATTGTGTCCTTGAACCCGATATGGTGGTTCACCTTTCGGCTACGGTTTTAGAGAGTTTTCTTTACATTGCTTGAGGGTGGTGTATAGACACAACTGTTGTTTTGGTATACCAAGAAAGTGGCTTCAGTGAATGTTGATTTTCCTAGTGTCTTGATATTAAATGTTGATTTATAATATTCTAATGGATGGTGTTAATTCCTGATATCGGTTGAGGGCCAAGTGTAAAATTCAGTAATAAAATACAAATTATGTATTAAGCTACAATTGGTAACCTAACTTGAACTTCAGAAATTTATTGTTCCTCTTTGAGTATCCGCAAGTTTTAATGAAAAGTAGAACTAAAATTATGTGCATTTAATAGGAACATACATACAAAAGAAAACTTTGATAATGACTTAATAAGTTATTCATGCATATGCATTGATATCATGCATATTTACTGTTTACATTAGTTCATGCATCTTTACATGTTCTTTCACATATGGTATATTGTTGTTGCATGATAATTGTTCTCTAATATATGAATAATTATTTGAATTATAAAATTATTGTAGTTGTATTCCTCTAAAAATGTTACATAAATTTGATTTATGTTTTTCTTGTCTATTTGAATTATTAGAGAAATTCGTACACAAAATATATGATTCTGACCCCGTATTCTTTATATTTTCTTTCACAGCCTATAAAGCCCAGTGATGAGCCCGACTGTGATGGAGAACCTATGAGACTTGCATGACAACTTTGACATCATATTTTGGGACAGTGTGACTCCATTTTATTGACATTCATTTACTTATTGTTCTCAAACTTTAATTATTGATGATGAATATCATTATTTGGTTTAATTGATGGTTAATGTAAGATTCCTTGTGACTTTGGAATGTGTTATGTTTGTAAGACCCTAGATCTTTGGGTTTATTTTCGTAATTATTTAAAAAAAAAATACTTTTCAACAGGAATGAGTTAGGGTCGTTACACTTATGCAATTATATCTAATGTGATATATCGATTCATGTGGTGAAAAATGTATATATGACTTGAATCCTTCATGCATAATTCGAACTATGTAGGAGCTACGTATATTGAGGTTTCGTTGCTTCATATTATGAAATATGCATGTTCATGTATGCATGCATAGAACTCATATTTGTTTATGCATGTTTCAAGGTTAAATTTATAGAATACAATGTTCCTTTGAGATGATATGATGCGTAAGATAATATTTTTCTGTAAAACTTCATGTAAGCTTTTGTCCTAAAAGTTAGCGGGACCCAACCCACAATTTTTCATGTTTGTTGTGAATATGGACAAGTTTTTGCCATAACAACTTGCTTTGAGAGGACATTTTCTAGCTGTAATAGTTGCACCTCAGGAGGCAAGACTGTTGGATAATTTGGTGGTTGAAGAAACAAGTGAGGAAAAAAATCATTATTGAAGGTTGTGCAAGTGTTTAGGGATGGCAGTGGACTGGGGCGGGGACAAGGTCTCCACCCCCGCCCCGTTTCAAATTCCAAACCTTCATCCCCGCCTCCATCCCTGCACAGGGATGGATTTCAACCTCCATCACCGTTTCATGTCCTCCATCCCCGGTCCAAACGGGCAAGGTGGGGCCCTGTTTCCCCTTAGTCTATAGTCATCCCTTAAAGGATTGGGGACAGGGCGGGGCTAGGAGCGGATTGGGACGGAAACGGGGCGGGGAAAAGCTTAATATCCCCGTTTCATGCCCTTCATCCCCCGTCCAAACAGGGCAAGGCGAAGCCCCATTGTCCCCGGCAATCAACTACTACTCAATCCATGGGGGGCCCTATTGTTTGCATAATGAATGGTAGATTCGCATAATGAACGGTAGAAATAGATCGATGCCAAAACACAAATGAAAGTAATTTTTTCTAAATAATATAAGGGAAAACCCCTATCACCCACCACACATTGCGGCTGGCCTCTGATTTGGTAACACACCCTTGAGGTGCCCCCTGCTCACCAGGGAGTAATCCCAGCTTCGACCTTGTGGTAACGAACACCGCCCATGGGTTTCGAACTTATGCCATCCCGTCAACTTGGTTCCTTTCGCAAGTCACTCCTACTAGATGGGCGGAGAGCTCTTATGGACAATGAAATAGTCATTTAGCATATCATGTAACCCATAGTTATTGGAATTGAATTTTACTGTATGGGAAAGTTCGTTTTAGAAGCGGGAAACTCCTCACTTCCTTGAGACACAAAAGGGAAGCTTTGGGAGATATCTCTGAAACCCACCTTCCCCTCACTTGTTAATCATTTGTCCTTAACGTTCCTTTCTCATTTTTGTCACTCACCCCCACTCGCTTCCTCGTGTCACTTCCTGTGTTTTTCATATCAAAAACAAAAAGCAAAATTTCTTATGTAAAGTTTGCATGTTAATTGTATGGCACTTTGTACTTATTTTCGTATGTTTTCTTATTCGCTTATATGCTTCCACTTCATATTGCTTCTCGTACTTATTTCTTTTCATTTCTCATGTGTTCTCATAATTATTTTACAACTGCATTCCCACTTTCTTTTTAACGCAGGTCGCAACCATATATTGCTTCCTTGTAGCTATGGATTAACTGTAGGCATTGGGATGGCTTGTCCCATTTTTTGACCAGGTTGAGCCAACCTGTCGATAGAGCACAGTCACATTGGCTCATTCACATTAATTCCAGCTTAGGTCATTTAGGCTTGGGCCACACCAATGGGTCTTCTGAAAAGTGGCAGACCACCGCCAGCCCAGACCCACCGACCAAAGCTTTATTTTGACCAAGCCGAGGAAGGCTCGACGACCCAGATGCGGTCGGGCCTGGACTGATGTCCCCCCCCCCCCTCCTCTGTCCTGGTTTTAAACATTATTGGATGTTGTTTAACTTATACTAATGCCATAAAAACAGGGCCTTACCAAGCCTCTCCGGCTTGTCCCTCTTCTGACTAGGTCAATCCGACCTGTCAACAAATAGTGCTAAACAGACGGAATGGGCAACAAAAGGATTTGAAACTGGTGCTAAACAGCATAATTTGAAAATAGAAAATAACCTATTCAGATTTTCTATTTTTAACCTCAACACTTTATTACCTCAACATTACAATATTTAACAGTGTAATTTGTTTAGAAAAACAATAGATTTTTATAGATTTGCAATGCATTCAACACAAACTTAGAGCAACACCTGCTCGTGGCCCACATGGCCTACGGTGGTTCATATTAGACCACTGATGCATTTTATGCAAAAACCACAATGAGCATGCCACTTATGCAATCATTCAACATGTTCTCACATGCACATTCATACACACAAAATGAGAATGTACATGAATAACAATTTTCATATGCATATGAACAGACCATGTTTTATCTTAAGCACACTATGCAAACATGCACGTGATCATGCTAGTGCAACTACAACATAGATTCAGGAGTGTGCTTGTTCACTACATGCATATGTATGTAGACAACATATAAAATATCATAATCATGTGCAACCAACATTTCCTTTTGCCATTTCAGCAAGCTTGGGGTGCAATGCTCACCCACCGAGTCCAAGCCATGTTGCCCGCACACGAGACAGCATTGGTAGATACATGAGTACATTCCAATACTCATGCAAACATGCATAACAATTCATTATAAACATAAAAAAAATCTGAACATGTACAAACATACAAATGTAACATAACCACTTAACATATGTCATTCCGGACATCTAATATGCATAGCCATGTGCATTAAATTTGAACATTTATATAAACATGTAACTCATGACATGCATAGGAACATGTAGTTTTAATCATACATGTAAATCTGAACACTTATCCAAATATGAACATATATGTATATCTACACATATAAATAAATCTACACATCAATTTCATGTAAACTTGCACATATATTATAGGCAATTATGAACATGCATGACATGTTCACTATATAGGGTCCTTTTTTTTTTTAGAACTTTTAAAGACTTATCCCAACCAACACATTTGGCTGGAGCTGTATGTTTCACAAAAATGCCTAGCCTACACAGTCGACTGGGGCTACATGTCTCACAAAAGTGCCCAGCCGACACAGTCAGCTGGGGCTTTAAATCTGCCCCTAAATTTTTTTTAAGCCTTTAAGAACTTGGCCCAGCCGACACAATCGGCTGGGGCTGTGTACTTCACAAGATTGCTCAGCTGACATAGTCGGTTGAGGCCTTAAATCCACTTAGTCGACACAGTTGGCTAGGACCTTTAACCAATTTTTAAAATTGTCCAGCCGAATCTGCAGATCGGCTGGACTCAATTAAACTCCCCACATACATCGTTATATATATATATATATATATATATATATATATATATATATATATATATATATATATATATAATGTTACGGCAAACCCGGTTTGGGTCAAACCTAGCCCAAACCATGGCTGCAACTCACGTGAACTGAATCTTATATATGTATATATATATATATAATTCTATACAGTCATCTCATATTCATAAAAACTAAGATGTTCTAATGTAGAATTATAGTATGATTTAAGCATACAAAAATTAGGGTGCATATAAAGAAAATCAAAGTTTTTTTTTTCAAATGTGGATCCCAACATGGCCTAAAAAAAACTAGAACTTTCTAATACATACAGTATGCTGACATTTTTGTATTCATAATCACTAAAAAATTCAGATTACTCAACATATACATTTATACCAACATAACCACATATATATTTTATTCAGTTGAACCATCACGTGAATCAATTCAACTGCACATATATAGAGATTTATACTTGGGTTCACATATTCATACTCATGAAATAAGTGAACCCTTGAATAAGTATAGATCTGTATATCCATTGCCATATTCCTACTCTTATGAATATACAGTTTCATTAACACATGCAAATTTGCATATAGATTTGCCTATTCATATAAATATGCAGATTCATGACACCCATGGATCTGCACATTTACATGCATAATCCTATACATACGAATAGGCTCATTTGAAAAATACATAAATAGCCATGAATAAATCAATTTTTTCATAACTCGTTCATGAAAAACCCAAAATCAATTTTTATAGGTTCCTTCAAAAACATCACCTAAACCCGATTTAGGTTCTTCTTCCCTATTCGACTCAAAAGAATGAATTTGTACCTTGTTTCAAAGTTTAAAAAGGATGGAGAAAGTGTCGAATGATCAAAGAAGAAGGTATATTCTTCTTCTTCTTCTCTTTTCCTTCTTCCTTTTCTCTCTCTTTTCCTCTTTTTTCTTTCTTTCTTTCTTTCCCTTTTTTTTTTGAGTTAATATAGGGGCTCTAGGGGGTGACCCCCCCCCCCCCCCTCCCCTCTTTTTTTACTCTTCTAAAGAGAGCTGGAGATAGGACTTCCCATACGGGAGTCCATCTCCAACAACTCTTTCCTAAATTCTTAAAATTCTTTATTTGGCTTTTCCAATTTTTTACTTTTTCATATTTACTTACTTCTTCTATGTATTTTCTTTACTTTCTTTATCTCATGGTCATAATGGACTCTTCTAGAGACCCACCATTAGGTAACTTCTCAAATTCAAAATTAAATAATATTTAATATTAATTTAATTAATTATTAATAAATAAATATCTAAAAACTTTTAGAGTGTGCCTTATTCATCTGAGAGTCTTTTTAACTTTAAAATCCTTTAATTTAAACCTATATACTGAATTTAAAGTTGTATTTTCATTGGATTTGAATTTTGGATATAGATTCAGATTCAAGATCCAAATCCATATTCAGAATCCATTTGGATCCTAAGCTGGATTGGATCCTAATTAATATGGGTCTTAGACTAAGCCCAGATCCATATTAATTTGGATGATATGGATCATATCAGATCCAATCTAGACTCGGTCCCATCGAGAAAGGCCGTTTTTTAAAGAATGTGATTTTTGGGTCAACCGTAGCCCAAATTCGAAAAAATAAAATATTGTTGAACTCAGATTTTTTAGGTGCACCTAACAGTATATAATTTGAATTTTGCTGCTGAAATTCACCTAAATTTAACCTAAATTTTGCTTGATTTTAAAGGTTAAAAATAAAACTTTTTATCACCTTCTAATTGGCTCGTTTCAGTCTCGTCAGTGAGACTTGGGCCACACCCAGACTCAATTATCATATTCTAATATCAAGCATTTATTGAGTTTTCTTTAACACAACCAAATTTTCAGAATCTCTAATTTTACTATGTATGAAAATACACGATATTACAATTGCTCTAAGTTTTGTTGAAGGCATTGCAAAATTCATAAAATTTATTAGTTTTCTAAACTAATTACACTGTTGAATATTGTAATGAGCTGAGGTCCTGTGTTGTGTTTTGGATATTGATTTGTAAAACAAAAATTATGTAAAGAACCTGTCTTTTGATAAAAAGATAAAATGAACAAAATAATGTAATTAATGTTTCTTCTGAGATGTCCCTTCTACAGTGTGAGAATTTTGGATAGCAGTTTTCGGGAATCATGAGAATACTAAAACTCCATATGTGATTGTGTCCTTGAACCCGATATGGTGGTTCACCTTTCGGCTACGGTTTTAGAGAGTTTTCTTTACATTGCTTGAGGGTGGTGTATAGACACAACTGTTGTTTTGGTATACCAAGAAAGTGGCTTCAGTGAATGTTGATTTTCCTAGTGTCTTGATATTAAATGTTGATTTATAATATTCTAATGGATGGTGTTAATTCCTGATATCGGTTGAGGGCCAAGTGTAAAATTCAGTAATAAAATACAAATTATGTATTAAGCTACAATTGGTAACCTAACTTGAACTTCAGAAATTTATTGTTCCTCTTTGAGTATCCGCAAGTTTTAATGAAAAGTAGAACTAAAATTATGTGCATTTAATAGGAACATACATACAAAAGAAAACTTTGATAATGACTTAATAAGTTATTCATGCATATGCATTGATATCATGCATATTTACTGTTTACATTAGTTCATGCATCTTTACATGTTCTTTCACATATGGTATATTGTTGTTGCATGATAATTGTTCTCTAATACATGAATAATTATTTGAATTATAAAATTATTGTAGTTGTATTCCTCTAAAAATGTTACATAAATTTGATTTATGTTTTTCTTGTCTATTTGAATTATTAGAGAAATTCGTACACAAAATATATGATTCTGACCCCGTATTCTTTATATTTTCTTTCACAGCCTATAAAGCCCAGTGATGAGCCCGACTGTGATGGAGAACCTATGAGACTTGCATGACAACTTTGACATCATATTTTGGGACAGTGTGACTCCATTTTATTGACATTCATTTACTTATTGTTCTCAAACTTTAATTATTGATGATGAATATCATTATTTGGTTTAATTGATGGTTAATGTAAGATTCCTTGTGACTTTGGAATGTGTTATGTTTGTAAGACCCTAGATCTTTGGGTTTATTTTCGTAATTATTTAAAAAAAAAATACTTTTCAACAGGAATGAGTTAGGGTCGTTACACTTATGCAATTATATCTAATGTGATATATCGATTCATGTGGTGAAAAATGTATATATGACTTGAATCCTTCATGCATAATTCGAACTATGTAGGAGTTACGTATATTGAGGTTTCGTTGCTTCATATTATGAAATATGCATGTTCATGTATGCATGCATAGAACTCATATTTGTTTATGCATGTTTCAAGGTTAAATTTATAGAATACAATGTTCCTTTGAGATGATATGATGCGTAAGATAATATTTTTCTGTAAAACTTCATGTAAGCTTTTGTCCTAAAAGTTAGCGGGACCCAACCCACAATTTTTCATGTTTGTTGTGAATATGGACAAGTTTTTGCCATAACAACTTGCTTTGAGAGGACATTTTCTAGCTGTAATAGTTGCACCTCAGGAGGCAAGACTGTTGGATAATTTGGTGGTTGAAGAAACAAGTGAGGAAAAAAATCATTATTGAAGGTTGTGCAAGTGTTTAGGGATGGCAGTGGACTGGGGCGGGGACAAGGTCTCCACCCCCGCCCCGTTTCAAATTCCAAACCTTCATCCCCGCCTCCATCCCTGCACAGGGATGGATTTCAACCTCCATCACCGTTTCATGTCCTCCATCCCCGGTCCAAACGGGCAAGGTGGGGCCCTGTTTCCCCTTAGTCTATAGTCATCCCTTAAAGGATTGGGGACAGGGCGGGGCTAGGAGCGGATTGGGACGGAAACGGGGCGGGGAAAAGCTTAATATCCCCGTTTCATGCCCTTCATCCCCCGTCCAAACAGGGCAAGGCGAAGCCCCATTGTCCCCGGCAATCAACTACTACTCAATCCATGGGGGGCCCTATTGTTTGCATAATGAATGGTAGATTCGCATAATGAACGGTAGAAATAGATCGATGCCAAAACACAAATGAAAGTAATTTTTTCTAAATAATATAAGGGAAAACCCCTATCACCCACCACACATTGCGGCTGGCCTCTGATTTGGTAACACACCCTTGAGGTGCCCCCTGCTCACCAGGGAGTAATCCAAGCTTCGACCTTGTGGTAACGAACACCGCCCATGGGTTTCGAACTTATGCCATCCCGTCAACTTGGTTCCTTTCGCAAGTCACTCCTACTAGATGGGCGGAGAGCTCTTATGGACAATGAAATAGTCATTTAGCATATCATGTAACCCATAGTTATTGGAATTGAATTTTACTGTATGGGAAAGTTCGTTTTAGAAGCGGGAAACTCCTCACTTCCTTGAGACACAAAAGGGAAGCTTTGGGAGATATCTCTGAAACCCACCTTCCCCTCACTTGTTAATCATTTGTCCTTAACGTTCCTTTCTCATTTTTGTCACTCACCCCCACTCGCTTCCTCGTGTCACTTCCTGTGTTTTTCATATCAAAAACAAAAAGCAAAATTTCTTATGTAAAGTTTGCATGTTAATTGTATGGCACTTTGTACTTATTTTCGTATGTTTTCTTATTCGCTTATATGCTTCCACTTCATATTGCTTCTCGTACTTATTTCTTTTCATTTCTCATGTGTTCTCATAATTATTTTACAACTGCATTCCCACTTTCTTTTTAACGCAGGTCGCAACCATATATTGCTTCCTTGTAGCTATGGATTAACTGTAGGCATTGGGATGGCTTGTCCCATTTTTTGACCAGGTTGAGCCAACCTGTCGATAGAGCACAGTCACATTGGCACATTCACATTAATTCCAGCTTAGGTCATTTAGGCTTGGGCCACACCAATGGGTCTTCTGAAAAGTGGCAGACCACCGCCAGCCCAGACCCACCGACCAAAGCTTTATTTTGACCAAGCCGAGGAAGGCTCGACGACCCAGATGCGGTCGGGCCTGGACTGATGTCCCCCCCCCCCCCTCCTCTGTCCTGGTTTTAAACATTATTGGATGTTGTTTAACTTATACTAATGCCATAAAAACAGGGCCTTACCAAGCCTCTCCGGCTTGTCCCTCTTCTGACTAGGTCAATCCGACCTGTCAACAAATAGTGCTAAACAGACGGAATGGGCAACAAAAGGATTTGAAACTGGTGCTAAACAGCATAATTTGAAAATAGAAAATGGACTAGATCTCCACGCAAAGTATCAGTGGATGCATATGAATGCTGCTATATGGAATCCTGTCAAGCATTAGTTTCCACACAAAAACCAAAAGCCCCATGTTTAGTGCTATTCATCTTCATCATACATATTCATATGAATGCCCCCTGTTTTGGAAATATCAGAATTTTATCGCGATATTTTCAAAGGGTAATAATATAAAATACTGTAAGAAGCGCAACCTATTCTGAAAGTTGATAAAACAGATTATTTACTATTATTTATAATTTGATTAATATTCTTATTTTATATCATTTATGCTTTGATTTTGTTTTTTATTTTCATTTTATACATGCAGAATATCCAAGAATTTTCTAAGAAAAAACAGAATTTTCAAATGTTTCAAGATTTTCCCAATTTATGAGACTGGTATGAATCACTGGTCTGAGAGTGATATATATATATATATATATATATATATATATAGAGAGAGAGAGAGAGAGAGAGAGAGAGAGAGAGAGAGAGCACATACCAGATACGTCCACAATCAAAGCATCAATCATTCAAAGCCTCCTCTTAAGCAAACAGTTTTGAAATTGTCAACAGTTCCAAAAGTACTAAAAAATATTTACAGACACTCATTGCAATCATCCTCCTCAAATAATTTCAACAAACAACAATCAAAGCATCAATTATTCAAAGCCCCCTCTTAAGCAAACAGTTTTGAAATTGTCAACAGTTCCAAAAGTACTCAAAAATATTTACAGGCACTCATTGCAATCATCCTCCTCAAATAATTTCAACAAACAATGTAATAGACCATTACAAAATCCCTAACTTTACCTCCCCCCCTTCTCAAGCCAAGGCAGCAAAGCCTCCCCTTCTCATCATCTGCTTAAACTCCTTGTAATTCACCATCCCATCCCCATCTGCATCCACCTTCCTTATCATCCTCTTGCAATCCTCCATGGTCCTCCCTTGCTTCAACCCCAACGATGCCAGGACCGACCGCAACTCGTCGACCGTTATGAACCCGTCACCATTCTGATCGAAAACATTGAATGCCTCTCTCATGTCTTCCTCCTCGTCCTTCTCGTCCATGATCGTTTGGTACAGCACCCCGAATTCCTGGATATCCACACACCCGTCCCCATTAACATCAATCTTCTCAATCATCGCAACCAAATCTTTCTCGGGAATGAAGATCCCCAGATTCTCTAGGGAGTCACTAAGTTCCTGCTTTGTGATCCTCCCGTCGCCGTTCCGATCAAACATCTGGAACACCCGCCGAAGCTCGGCAGGGTCCATCTGTGCGGGGGTTTCCGACATGCGAGGCTCCGGGTTCCTGGAGGAAAAGAACCAGCAGAAGGAAAGCCAAGAGGAAAAACTCTTTAAACTGAAGCAGCGGAGAAGGGAATTAAGAAGGTGGCAAAGGAGGAAAACACCACGGGAGATGGTTAACATCTTGCACCAAATTTAGCAGTGGGAGTGCCTAAAACAAAGTTGGGCTCAATTTAGCAATGGTCAAATTTTGGCCCAAGGGAGAGGAAGAGGGGAACTCCCTAAAAGGCCTATAACCAAAGTTGGTATCAATTCAATGACCAAGTCGGAGAAGGTATGGGGGTGAGGATGGCCAAATTTGGAGGGTGGGGGTTGAGCCCTAAATATAGGGATAAAGACGCGTAGAAGTATGCCGTTGGAAACGGTCCGTGCTTCTCGGGTAGGGGTGGACAATTTAATTTAACCATTGGAATCTCTCTCTCTCTCTCTCTCTCTCTCTCTCTCTCTCTCTCTGCCGTCACGGGACCAACGGCTAGTTTTTTTATCCAATCCTGCCGGTACGTTCGGGGGGAGATGGATGGTCAGAAGGCAGACCTGTTTGTCTATGTGAAATTACTAGAGTGTCCCTGTGGGAATAAGGAAAGTGACCGTTGCAGTTGAGATTTAAATAACAAATGTGTATCCCTTTAGGGTTGATGTGGTTTTCCAACTTGTGGATTTTGAATTCTAGGGAGTTGATCATTTCCTTGATTGTCTTGGGCTATCTTTGGGGTGGTTCAAGTCACACGGTCACAAATCTCATTCTCAGGATTTTCTAGGAAAAGAGAAAATCTCGCAATGAATCAAGCTTTCTTTGAAAATATCAAGAAAATCTTGGAACATTTTAACTAAAAAGAGATAAGAAACAGAAACATGTGAAAATTTTAAAGCTACAAAGGTCACAAATAATATCACAATAAAATTGCAGTAACCACGTAATATAATTGAATTAGGCAAGATTTTGAAAACCCGCGTTAAAAATCGCACAAAAATATCACTAGATTTTCAAAATATGGGCAATACTTGTGACATCAGTTCAGAGAGCCTCGGCTCCTGATCTGATCCAGATCTAATTAAATGGGATCAGCTAATAAATGAGATTGATTCATATCATTCAAGGTGCATGAGTTGCTCGTGGATCATAACAATTCAAAGGCATAATCTAATGCTCAGATCCAAAGGCTTAATTGTCGTACATGTTCTGTTTGGCAGAGATGGATTTTGATCAAGAAGTTAGAACCAATTGGATCAAAATCTCCAATTGGATCATGGATCTTGAACCCGAATCCAGGCGGATGAGAGAGGAAGAAAACGGGAATCAGGGGTGGTACTGCTTAGTGATATATTGGGAACATCAATATCATTATTCATTTGTACGGAATAAATTGAAAGCTGTAACTAAGGGTAGACAATTAATTTGTTCCGCACAGTATGCACCGTCAAAGCTTTCGATCAACAACTTATCAGAAAACAACTAAAAGTTGTAATCAACACCAGAAACATTAGACCAGTAATGTATTCTATGATGCTGCACACTGTCACAGAACTAACTTAACTACCAAAAGCTCCAGCAATGATCTAGTGAACGTGTACCCTACCTATACCTACTCAGTTTATGCTATAAAGGTTTGCCTAACATGAACAAAGACCAAATTGCTCGTTTAATCACTGCAGTAGCATCGTACAGTTGGTTCTCGTCAATGACTTGGTATGCCAATTAGGGCGTTGATCTAAGCTAGGCTTTTGTTTGGTAACAGACATCAGTAGACTCTTCACCCAGGGTTTTCCTAGCTTCAGCAATGGTTCCTCCCCATTAGGGATGGCAGTGGACCGGGGGAAAGCGGGGCCCCGCCCCACCTCGCCCCGTTTGGACCGGGGATGAAGGGCATGAAACGGTGATGGAGGCAGGGATGAAGGTTAAAATCCATCCCCGTGTGGGGAATGGACTTACGCTTTCCCCCGCCCCGCTCCATCCCATCCCCAATCCTTCTAAGGGATGACAACAGACCTATGGGGAAATAGGGCTCCGCCCCGCCTCACCCCCCGTTTGGACCGGGGATGAAGGACATGAAACGGGGATGGAGGTGGGGGTGGAGGTTAAAATCCATCCCCGTGCGGGGATGGAGGTTCAGATTTTGAGACGGGGCGGGGGTGGAGACCTTGTCCCCCGCCCCGGTCCATTGCCATCCCTACTCGTCATTAAAAAAAAGTCTCTCTCACCCCATTTTCTAGTAGCACTTAGATGTAGAAATAGGTAAAAGCCCTAGGAAAATTAATCTCGAGCAGCAACTTTTGAAGAAACACATTTACGATATTCATTATCATTTAACTATTTATATAAATGTCGCGTTAATCCTAACAAGCTAGTTAGCATAATGTAATGCTTCAATAGCTATGGGCAGACACAGCAGCTGATCAAGCATATAGAAGCGCCAAATGGGGACTAGGGTTTAGTGGGGGATACAAGGAGCACTGAACTACCTACTGCTTATGTGGCACAACAAAATGCAGGTCCCACTCACAATGCTGTCATGTGATTGGGTTATGACACATAAGCTGGCAGTTAAACGATCCCGGGTCCCCAATTACTAGGTTTGCCTAGTGCATCTGCCCCCATGACAATTTCGCCTTAAAACCCAATGATAGTACAATGACCAATAATGTCAGCTGCATAGTTGAATTGAAATTGAGGAGAAGAAGCGTTGGTGGGAAACTAGTGTTGAAAAAGAGTAGCGGCAGAATGACTTGTTTATTAAGCATCCTAAAAGCAGTATAGGAAATATGCAGGAAGTGATCAAATAGAAGTGAAATTCAATAAGAAGTGACATGGAAACGAGCAGGAAACGATGTGGAAGCAACATGGAAGGGAATATTAATTTTGTTAATACATGTATATAATTAATTATAGTAATATAAAGTACCACCACGGGGTCACCCGCATGGCCGGTAGGGTTGTTGAGAGGATGCTGAGGTGAAGGCACCAAAACAAACCCTGCTGGCGCACGGGTGTCTGTAGCTTTCAGGCGTAAGCCACATAAGGTAGGGTGGCCGTGGGGCCCCACCGGAGGTTTTCTTGCTTTGAGAGTTCCTCATCATCAATAGATCTCTCTCTCTCTCTCTCTATATATATATATATAAAGTGGCAACCCTTAGGTGTGCAACTGCCATTCGGATGACGTTGAGCATCCATCGCACGGACCTTTACTGGCGCACTAAATTTTGCGCCAGTAAAGGTCCAGGTCCTAGACCTTTACTGGCACACACTTTTAGTGCACCAGTAAAAGTATTTTTACAGAATTTAATGCGAGCGTCCAACGCGCAGCTACACCACACTCTCTCTTTCTCTGAGAAAAATGGGTAGGTGCCTGCCACTTTTTGTGCCTACCAACCTTGGATAGGGGTTTTCAGGTTATTTTTCAAAAATCTGACCCTAGGGATGTGTTCTGCATGATCGATTTACTAGAAAAGCACACTTTCATCATGTTTTTCTTTTGAGAAAAATATTTGATTTTTTAAGCATTGAATATATTTTAAAATTAAAGACCGTTGATTTTTTAATCTTATAAAAACTTAACTTGGTGTTAGAATCTGACGATCCAAAAGTCGATTCCCACAAAATCAAGCATGTAGATCACATCTGTATGGTCAGATTTTAGAAAAAATAGAAGCAATCTTTCCAAAGCTCAGTAGGCACGAAAAACAGTTTGACACCTATCCCTTACTCTCTCTCTATATATATATAAAGTGAATGACAAAAATGATGACAAAGTAAATGGGTAGGAAAGGATGTGGAAGTAGGAAGCAACAAGAGGGAATATTAGTCTTTGTTATAGAAGCATAAGAATGATAATAATAGAAATTGAATGAAAAACGAGATGAAAGGAAGCATATTTAAGTCACTTGTGATATCTATGGCTCAATTAACCAAATTCAACTTGACCTTGCACCCTAAGCTGATCATAGCAAAGCAAAGTTCTAGCATTTACTCCGGCTTGCCACACTTAATACGAGGAGGGCTTCCACATGACTACACTTATGGGATCATTGCTCAAGAACAAAAACCTATTATCTTAAATGAACTAAAAGATCGTTAGACCAACGCAATTTCTTTTTTTTTTCTCGTTTGGATCAATTATATATATATATATATAAGGGAAGTTCACTATGAGGGAGGGTTTGCTTAATTAATTTTATGATCTTCTAAGCAATTCAGGGCCCACCGATTCAGCTGTATCAGCTCAAGTGAATCATTCTGCATTGGCAAAAAATAATAAAAATTTGTTACCTATCAATCATAACGTGACACATGTTAAAATTATTAAAATAATATAAAAAACTACTTTTTAATATTTTTCTATTTATTAAAAATAACGTATTCAGGGGTGAAGCGTACTGTCGATTGTCCGACGATACTGAGAACATTGGGTTGGACCTGCACCTGTGATGTCTGCACGAACAAGGAAAAGGCTATTCCTCTCAAGATATGATGCGGAAGCGTGCACTGAGCAGTCTCTGTCTCCCTTCCCCGCGACCATGATAAGGTGTGCAGGGGTTCAGGTGAGATTGGAAGATTGCTATTTATTAAAAAATATAAATAAAAAGTTGGTTGCGCGAGCAGGATAAATTCAAACATTTTGATACACATTGGATCGTAGTGTGACATTAACTAATTAGAAATTTAATACTTGGAAGAGCTCATAAAAAATAAATATCTTTTCAATGAAATAGGAATTCAAACGGGTTGGATATGGGCTGAACTATGTTGATCTGAATCCGAATCCAAATCCAAATTTTGAACACCAAAATCTGAATCTGAAATAGACTCACTGAAGTGGGTTTGAATTTGAATTAATTTTATTTGGTAATATTAGATATAGTAAAATTATGTTGAAATGTGTATTTTTTCTAAGTAAAATACAAACATATTGGATTGGATCAAAATACAGTTATATAACTGGGTCGGATTGGTGTTACTACCTGATTTTCAGAATACACTTCAGGATCTACACTTTAAATCTCAGACACTACCTTATACTCATTAGAGGCAGTTCTAACTTGTTTGTGGTCTATTATATTGATGTGGAAGCTTATGTGGCTAAATATAGTGTGAAAAAGTCAATGAACACGTGCCCATATCAGAAGAAATAAGAGTTTGACACATGCCCATATCATAACCAAGGAGAGTCACCCAGTAGAGACCACATGAGTGCATTTAATTGAAGGAACTGAGTGGGGCGTCCTCCCTTTCTAGATGTTTCTCAAGTTAATTAGTTAGAGTCTAATTAAGTTTTCTTAATTAATTAATTAAAACTTTTAATTGGAGTAAGAGTCATGACATAAGTAAGACTTTAGAATCCTCTCTCTAGTCTACTTCTTATTTCACAATAGGATTCTTTTATAACTTATGATTTAGTTTAATTTTATTAATGGGTTAAGACACTACCTCAAGCCTTCATGCTATATATAGTAAGTCTGAAAAAACCCCTTTTAATGGATTGAATAAGATTGAATTGATTTCCTAAACCTCTCTAACTCTCTAGATGTCTCTCTTCCCTTCTTCTCTCTCTTTCTCTCATGTTTCTCACTCTCTTCTCTGAGATCTACTTAAAGCCAGGCTTCCCAAGGTTGGTCCTTCATCTATTCCATTGGCTCAATCCCTTCTTGTACTTGCATCTTCGTTGTGGAGTAGTCTCTACCTTGAAAATCGATGTAGGAGCCTTGTCAGTCATGGTCTTGTTGATCAACCATTTTTGCGAACATGTCTCAGGTATTTACACTACTCCATGTACATCTATCATACCTTAAAACTAGACTCTAACATTTTCTAAAGCCACTTAAGCCGTCTAGACCAAGATTACATTCGTAAAAGTGGTGCAGTTCAGTTTTATGGGTTGTTTTGCTTTCTTTGGCCCTCTGCACCTTACCTGACCCTACCTGAACATGCATATCCCTTTTAGACCTTCTTAGGACTATCTCCTAACCTCTGGGATAGATCCTAGCCTTAGCCAAGATCTTACTTATCTTTAGGATAAAAAACCCAGAAACTGCACCTTACTGATTTTGCAGAATGTGTAGTTTTGCCCATTTAACCTCATCAGCCTCTCCAATGACCCAACCCGACCTCTCTAATCCCTAGCATTTATATTAGACCCCAACACACGAGCCTAGGTCTCTCTAAAAGTCCTAGAACAGGTCCTTTCATATATGGACAAAAATTCCTTCCTGATTCACGTATCGTGCCTAGTTTTGACCTACCTGATTTAGTCATTCAGACCTCATAGCTTCTTGTTCCTCCTAATATATCACCATTAAAGACCTCATACCCTCAACACACTATGTCAACAAGGGTATAATGCCCCATACATGTTAGCCATAGGTCCAAGGCCCAGGAACCGAAGCTATGATTTGCTCGCTTTTATTGGGCCTCAACTGCAATATCTATCTGTTGCCGACTTGAGACTCCCTACCAGTCCAAATTTTGAACCTTCTATATTGGAAGATCCGAAGGGTGTAACAAATTGGTATCACAATGAACAATATATCATGGGGGGATCTCAACCTCCCTTGTGATGATAAACTCGTAGATATTCACCGACATGCCGAAAATGCCCAAGGGATTGTCGAGCGAACCCATGCTGAGTTATTTTGGTGAAGGCAAGAAAATGCCAACAAAACCAGTTGCTTAGAGCATAATGAGAGGGTTATAGAATCCCTAGGAAATCGGTTGGACGCTCTCCACAAGCAAAGGCATGGCACCGACTGGGTGCTAACTTCAACAGTGGCTGAAGGAGACACCCGATCAAATTTATTCTTGGGGGGCCGCCACATGAGTTAACTTGATGCATGGGTAAGAAGACTCACATTAAAGTCTCTACTTTTGCTAGTGAAAACATGTGAGAGTGGATCCTTAAACGCAAGCACTTCTTTACCTTTTATAACATGCCATCAGAGGCACGTGTTGCTAAAACGCACACCCACTTTGAAGGTGATACCCTTCGATAGTATGAGTGGCATGACCTCATACATGGGAAGCCTACATGGGCTGATTTTGAGGATTGAATCACTGAGAGATTCAACATCTATGATAGTAGCCTTTGGAGGACCCAATCTCTACATGGAAGTTCTGTGAAGTTGAATACTTTGCTGCCAGATTTGCCACCAATGGTGATTTCTCCCCCAACAGGACTCATCGATGCCACAACTATAAAACCTATGGAAAAAAACACCTAACGTAGGGGGGGCGAGGGTTTTTAAAACCCTCTTCCTCCCCCACGCCGCTCTCCCCTTCCCCCCTCGACTAAAAAAGGAAACCCCTTTGGGGTTTCCCAAATCGCACCCCCCTGTTTAAAAAACACAAGAGGGAAGAAGGGGGAGCCCTCACCGTGCGACCTCTCATCTTCCCTCCCTGCGCTCTCCCCCTTCTCCTCTCCTCGTCTCTCACTCCTAGCATGCGACCAAACCCCAACGCCTCCTCCCTCTTGTGCTGATCAACGTCATCGCTACCAATGTTGGTGACCTTGAAGGTACGCCCTCCCTCTCTTTTCCTCTTCTTCTTCTTCGTCTTCCTCTTTTTTGGGCTGCCGGAGGGTCGGCAGGAGGCCGACGACCCCCTGTTGTGCCTTCCCCTTCTCCCCTCTCTCTCTGCATACACCGGGAGGCCGATAGGAGGATGACAACCCTCTGCCGCGTCTCCCTGCTCTCTTTGCATTCGACGGGAGGTCGATGGCCCCCCCGGCTGTGCTTTCCACCTCCCGCTCTCTTTGTGCCTACCAGAAGGTTGACAAGGGACCAATGGCCTTCTGTCACACCTTCCCCCTCTTCCTGGCCTTGCCAGAAGGTCGACAAGAGGCTGGCAGCCCCCTGCAGTCACCCCCCCCCCATCTCTTTTTCTTTGTGTTGTCGAAAGGCTGGCAGGAGGCCGCCGACCCCCTGCCATGCTCTTCCTCCCTCTATCTTCTTTGATTCCTCCTGTTCGGTAGGGGGATAGACCCCTGTCGATTGAGATTCTCATGCGACAGAGGGGTCTCGCCCTTGCCGCTCGAATTCGCTGCAGGCAGGGCAAGGCCCTGCCTCTGTCTGGCTGCCACCTGAGCCTTCCGGCAGGCAAGGCGAAGCCCTGCCTCCCTCTCTCTCGGTGCTCTCTCTATGCAGGGAAGGGACTGAGCCCCCTCTCTGCACCCTCTGTTGGTGGGGGAGAGCCTGAGCCCCCTCCCTCTTCCCCCTCTCTCTCGGTTACCTGTCGGAGGGCCGACAGGGGGTCGTCGCCCCCCTGCAGCACCCTCCCTCCCTCCCTCTAAGATTCTGGCAGGGGCTTGGCCTCTACCTTGTCTTTCTTCTGTTTGTCAGGCAGGGGCCAAGCCCCTGCCATGGTGTCCTATTGACAGGCAGAGCCAGGCCCCTGCCTGCGCTGGACCTTCGAAAGGCAGGGGTGCAGTCCCCTACCTCTGTCTTTTTTTTTTCAGAAAGCAGAGGTGCAGCCCCTGCCTCTGTTTGACCTATCGAGGGGAAGGGTTTCAACCCCATGTCACCTTCCTTTTTAGCTGGTGGGGCAGGACCGTTGCCCCCTCCCCTTTTGATGACTGTGGGTCGGCAGGGGCACGCTGCCCCTGCCCCTACTTCTGCTACCGACAGGACAACGAGCAGGGGTAGTGCCCCTGCTCTCTTTCCTTTTAGGTTACCATCAGAGTGGTAGGCAGGGGCTGCGTCCCTGCCCCTTCGCCATGTGAATAGGCATGCAGAGGTTGTACACCTGCCCCTTTTCGATCATTATTATGGCTATGACATTCTAAGTATTCTTACCTTATGCAGTTCATGCAATGGATCATGCTTGTGCCCCCGCGGCCCGAGGCCTACAACACCTACATGCATAGGCGCACACAACGACACAACCTCTCGAGGTAGGAGAAAGTCGCACGAGGACTTTGGATGAATTAAATAAAGATTTAAGAAATTGAGATAATGAAGATGATACTTATATGACTCATGATTTACTGTTCCTTGCTTGTCCTTATATCCCTGAAATTATATGCTTCCTGTAGCCGACATATTTTGCATGCTTATTTAGTTTTGTAGTTAGTTCCTATCGTTAATTTCCTTTACTTGCTTCTTGTTGTTGTCGTACTGCATATGCTTAGATTTGCTAGTATTAGTTCTAGCTTGGGTTCCATTTGTGTGTTTACTCAGAAGGAATTATTGAATCAATGGCGATCCCAAGACTTGTTTGAGATTTCTTGTTTCGCAGTGATTGAGCATGCCAAATTATATTACTGATTTTATGTCATATGAAACACTATGTGGGGTTATCTTTTGAGAAACCCATGACCTACTATCATAGCCGGACCCTTTAGACCGATACAGTATGTATACTACGATGGGTAGTATGAGAGGTCAATGAGCACCTCGAATTGTGCAATGAGCACTCTGTTGAAATAAATAAAAATAATGTTGTTCGCCTCCATAGACCAAATGCTCAAAGAGCTATGCATGTCAAGATTGAACCAAATGAATTGCAACATATTGAATGTTTCGCTTTCATCATAGTCATACTTTTATAAAGGTACGACCATACTTTTAGACAAGTACATCACACTGGTGTTACGATGATTGGATAGTGGGGTTGTGGCAACCTCAATGTGTGCAAATAATACAATATTGAGATCACATAAATAGTGATGATTCGCCTTCACAGGCAAGATGCTCAAGTTGGTTGAAAGACCAGAGCATGCAGAATGGGTCTTTAGTTAACTAACACCTAACATACTCATTCGAACTACTGACTCTCATCAAAAGAGAGGATGAGAAGGTATAAAAACTCCGATGGATAGGCCATTAATAGCAGTTACGGACAAAAGACTAAGCTTTCCCAGTCATCAGAGTTAGGAGAAATGAGTTACAAAAGATAGCTTTTAGGCACTTCTGCAGAAGTTGGATGCATCCATTGAAACAAGTGGTCTTTGGGGTATTCTCTCTCGATCACCGACCGTCCCCTTAGGAGCAGACTCAACTAGCTATTCGGTGTATTGAAAATACATGGCATAATAGACCCCCGAACTAGTCTCAGTTGTTTCTATGATTCGTGCTTTGTGTATACCCGCAAGGCCAGCTAATATCGAAACATAAATTAACCTATTCTCATTGCTAATTAAATTGTTCATGCCTATTGCGGTATTACGCTTGTTAGTTAAACTATTTATGTAGTTCTTTACTTATAATAATTAGCTATCTGTGCTAGTTAATTGTACATAATGTTGCTTACATCTTGTATTGACTCTTTTCTTCAGTTTATATGTTTTTTGCATATGTTGCTCAGATTTAATTTCTCGTAATTATAAATGCTACTATTGTCTTTAATGAAATAAATTGCTTATCTTATGAATATATTACTTTATTTATTCTACATTGTCTATTTATGCACCTACCAGTTTGTTATGAAACTGACTCATTTATTGGGCAGGTGGCAAATAGGACTTTACAAAAGGCCGATGATGCGATGCAACATGGCTCGAGATCACCCTCTTTCTGCTGGCGTCATGGCTATTCTTTGTGGATAAGGTTGGTTTGTAAGCTAACATGCTCAGAATTGTCAACTTGTTTTCCTTTTTAAAAATAAATTACTTTTGTTGACGTCTTTAAAATCAAACCCTAAAATTTGAAAGGTTTTCTCTAAATATTTTCAAAATTTACAAGTTAAAATTTTTAGGGCATTACAACAACAGTGCACCATGGACTAGGATCACGTCCAGCGACCAACCTGCATTAGATGACTGCAACCAAATTTTTTGTAGCACCATGCTTGCGGAGGAGGATGCCTCTATGCCCAGCAGAAAAGTACCTTTATATGCAGCAATGACCCAGAGCACCCAACCCACAAGGATTGATATGGTCTTGCGTGTGCAGGGCACTCAAATTGGGCTACCCTTGGCTCGGCTTGACCAATAGCCAAATGCAGCCTCATGCCCTCTCCTGTTATAACTTCTAAACTTAGTTATAGGGAATGTTTTCGCAGACACGCTAGGGCTACAAATTGAAGTGCGTGCAAGCACTCACATGCCTCCATCCGACATGATTTTGTTGCCTTGTTAATAAATGGCGTCCATTGAGGAGTTATAGACATATTTACCGTATATTTTTGCTTCTAAACTTGCATGAATAGGGGTGTTCCAATTGAGAGGCAATGGAGGCTCAAGATCTTGATGATGGACCTTCTATTTTTAGTCACTTGCTTCTTCCCTACACCAAGAGTATTTTTCTTCAAGTGTCATTGGGTCATCCTTTAAGTCCACTTCAAGGTCCTAAGATCTGGCATCTTCTAATTCGACTTCCATATCTTGAGGATTACAACCACAAAAAAGGTTTTGCGGGCTGAGCATATTATCTTCTAACATCCTTGGATAAACTTCTATAACATCTACAAGTTTGTTTTCATGTATCGAAAGCTTCTTCTTTTGGATATTGGTCCAAAATTGGATGATACCATTCTTCTTTCACAGTAGAGATGCTAGGTATATCTTTTTCTGAAATGATATTAGATAGATGGGTCATGGTTGTTGGCATCAAAGTAGAGGAATTTGAGGATTCTAAGAAGGGCATAAGCTGATAGTCAGCAGATTTAGTTGTGGCCAGACCGCCTTTCTTGGGAGGTAGTTTCTTGACATGGGCTATGCACTTCTTCAAATGCTCTAACAATATTAGTTTGCTGATGATCAGGAAAAGGATTTTGATATATTCCCATATCCACATTACCTGCTGATTTATCCTCTCCAGTGAGCTTGAGCTCCCCCTTATGAAGATAATATTGGATAATATGCCTCCAGACACTGCGTCATGACTTACCGTGAAACTTGTAGAACTTTGAGGGATTTTTTTTCTTGACTTGTAGAGGATTTTGTACGGCTAGAAGTTTAACCATGCTTGATTATAGAAGAAATTCTAACACTTCTGTCAAGGATTTGTGAAACTTGGTGAACTTACTTTATCGAGCCCAATTCAAATTGTACTTTCCCTACTTCTAAGTTTGTTGTGGCCTGCTTGTTGGTTTTTGGATCAAGTTTTGAGATGACCCATATTGGTTTTAATCCCATCCTGACCCTTTTGATCGTGCAGTATTGACCTCTTTTCAGCGCCGTGAGATTCGGCGGACAAGTGTCGATGCATACAAGGATTGTCATGTTAGACTGAATTGTACTTTCTTTTTTTATAAACCCTGAAATTTGATTTATAAAGTAAATAAAATCTTTTTATGATATTATAATTGTAATGGTTTGATTCTAACTTTCTGACGCACCTGATTTTGAAGATAGTTTCAAATTGGTTCAAAAAAGTCCACTATGTTTAAAAAAAAATCTCCTTAAGATGAGAAGGAGCGTTGCACCCTAAGTACTATGAGAAACAATTATCAGATCTTGAAAATCTTTAGTATAGCTTTCAATGGGTTGGTGAGGTCCAAAGTACAACAGACCTGACATTATGGGTCCACAACCTAATTGCTAGGGTTGTTAAGGGGTTGGTCAGGCCCAAACTTGACTTGATTAGGACTTGATAGCATCTGAACCTGGATTCGTGCGAGCTTTAGCAACAAACTTGGAGCATGTTTGAATGATCCCAGAGATTCATGGGCATACAGCTCAAGGCCGGATCTTGTTTGAATGGTGCACAATCCCAGAAATTTCAGAGCATTTCGTGAAACATGTCATTTTCTCCGTTAAATGGGTGGTGCACAATACTAAGCGGCTATCCACCTCCGGTCTATGAGCTCATTCATGGCAATCAAAATAACATTTCCATGAAACCTATATAAGAAATATATCATTGAACACAACATTTCTATAATAAATACCAGATGCCAAACTAAACAATTCTGCAATAATGGAATTCCTCTCCTAATGTCTGCTCATGGGCAGTTATGGGAAGGCATTATCAACCAGATGATTTTAAAGTTACGAAAACATGTGGAAGAGCCGGTTGCATAACCTAAGAAATAAATTATGGTACTTTAAAAGAGTAATGATATCAATTGTTTGAATGGGTGCAGAAGAAATGCAACCCAACTATGATGAGCCAGATCCAATACATGGTTTCCGCTAATACTCATCGAGATCACATTGGTAGAGGAAAACCAGAGCCGAAATAATTTAAAAGAAAAAGGAAAATCAAATGCCAAAATTTAGCTTATGTTTCGGCAAGAGAATCAGACATTTGCCTTAAGTTGTCTTGGAAGTCGGCTTATGTTTATCTGCCTCGGCAACTTTTTTCTTGTCTTTCCTCTCCCTCTTCTTCAATGCATCCATGTGGGCCTTGAGAACCGTGGAATAAGATGCCTGGAAACGTAGATGATCCTTGGCAGATAGCTGTGCAGAAAAATTTCGGTGTCAAATAACTTGGAAAGTCTTAACTCAAAATCACTATAAGATTGTTAACATATCAAAGCTGTTCATCAGCAATGACTCCATTAAAAATACACAACAGTGCATTTTTGTTCAACAGCTTAATCCTCTTGAACTACAGCCATTTCCTTTTTCCTGTAGCTGAGATAAAAATCAACACCAACTGTTCAAGAAGCTAGAGAAGTTGTTGGTGCACTAGTTTAATAGTGTCCACTAATCTAAGACAACTATAATACATTCACTGTACAAGCATTGCAAAGAGGAGGGACAGCATGATAGAAATACGTACTGCTTTCTTGGTGGCATAGCAACTTTTCATGAAATCCACGTAACACAACAAATAGCTGTTTCATGTGATGCAGATTAATTGAGATGGTTAGTCTACAGATGGATTGCTCTGCGCAAGCAAGCCATCACATCAGTCAATTACATAGATTTTTAACTATATATTCTGTTCTTAAGGCCATGGTGCAAGCAAGTTAATTACACAGATTTTTTTCTGTGGACACAACTTTAAGATGCACCAATGCATGTGGTTGTGTACAAATACACACCTAACACATGCACACACCTCAAATAAGGTAAAATCCATTTATTTCATTTTTTCTACACCTGACATACTGTTTTAGTTAAACAACAAATAATGTTATGCACAAGAAATAATTAATATGAACAAAATATTATTGTCATATGTTGCATAATTGCATTATGCAGATTTAGCTTGTAACTCAGCTGGCATTCCTTGTGTCACCCAACTCCAAAAGGGATCTGGTCAGTTAGTATTTCTTAGACATGGAGATGATGAAGACTTGGCCCAAAACTGAACCAGCGTTCCTTGTATCACTAATATAAAGGAATGTGGTTAATTAGTTACATGTTCCTGCCAGAGATGCAAATGTAATTCCTTTAAGGTTCTCCAATTTATCTTGTCCTTTTCATGTTCTCCATTATAAAATACCTTGCCATCTTCTAGGACAACTTGGCATTCCTCAAATCCGTTATGATAGACAGATATGCTATTCATGTCTCCCATTGAGGCAAGTGACATCCACGGAACTCATTTTGGAATGTGAGAAAATCCATTTAAATCATAAAAATCTGATGGTGCCATGGACAATGAGGCCACTTATGTAATATTGTCATCATGCATAGCTTTCCTGTCTTAGAATAGGTATGGATCCTTGGAAATGTTCTTTACGTATTTGGTGTCTTATGCAACTTCTGTTTGATGTGTACTTATTTTTAAAAGCACTATACTTGTTATATTCATAACTTAGTACTGATCCACACTAATGAACTAATTCTTCATCATAATTATACATGAACCAGAAGGCAACCAAAGCACACAAGATGGAAGACAACAGCTTCCTTTATCCCTCTCTTTACTTTCATATTCAATCCAGTTACAGTAGAATTTCCTTTGCATTAGAGCTATAACCAACTTACTGGTGCCATTGAACTTTTTAATATTTCATTATCTATTATTATCTACTATTATCACATGGACTCCCAGACACACACACATGAGAGATGGACAATTTTTTGAAACATAGGACACAGACAACTATCTACTTGATTGTCCTACATTATTAGACAATGAAATTATAGTACACTGGCTATGTAACTCTATCTAAAGAACAAACATTAAGAAACATGAAAGTCATGCCAATGATCATCAAATAACAATATCAAGACTCAAGTCATTTCAAAAAGTATAAATTAGCTCATGGCATGGTGTTGATCGTGTGTCATACATGCTTGCCCGTGACCATGAAATGAAATGTCAAGCCTTTCCCAGCAACCTTATCAGAGTATGCTGTATGAACAATTATAAATAAGGCTAACTGAGGTACCTTGCAACAGGTTGTGCAAATCCTCTCTGATTACGGAGAATTTAAATTTTCCATATTCCAGATACCATTACTGTCAGTCGGATGAAGATGATTTCCTGTTGAGTAGGCAACACCAGCTACTGGAGGAGTTGAACTCAAAGGGCGAACAGCTATCAGTTCATCATATTCAGCACGACTGAGGGTGATACTACTGTCACTTGCAGAGATATTACCCTGTACATGTGTTGCCTCGAGAGTAGTAACATTTGCTTTAGGAGCATAAGACTTTGATGAAGAAGAGGTTGGCCGACCATGCTTATCCCAGCAACGATCTTCTAAATGTCCAGATTTTCCACAGAATGTACATTGAAGTTTTCCTTTGCCTCCCATACCTCGTCCACGACCTCGTCCTCTGGTATTCTGAATATTTCCACGCCCAAAACCAGATGAGACAACAAGAGCAGATGACTGAGTCATAGGCTGAGATTGTGGAAGAGAGATCGCAAGTCTACTCAGACGATTGTATGCATCAGCAAGAGTAGGTACATCTGATCCAATCAACATTTGGACTTTTGCAACAGAAAATTCTGAAGAAAGACCTGTAAGAAACCGAGCAACCATAGTTTGTTCTTGATGATCCTTTTGTTTCGAGCAACAAAGAGGCCTGTGAGCATTGAGTCTTTCAAACGCAGCTTTGACAGAGGCATAGTACTGGGCCAAGGTTTGATCTCCCTGCTGCAAATTATATATCTCCTGTTCGACTTGCAGGATACGACTCACATTAGTCTCTTGTGAGTATGTATCTCGAAGATTATCCCATATCTGTTTGGCTGTACGATAATAAATTAAACCCTCTGCAATATGGGGTTCGACACTATTCATGATCCATGACATAACTATGTCATTATCTTCATCCCAAGTAACGTATTTTCCAATCTTTTTATTAGGTTCATCTTCCAACAAAATATGTTTTCTACGATGTCCAGATACCGACATCATAAAAGTTCTGGACCACCTGGCATAGTTAGTTTCATTCAACCTTACAGAGGAACCATACGAGAAGGGATTTGCAAAAGCCTTATATTCCCCAATATGTTCAATTTTGGAGTCACATTTCGAAGATTCACTCATACTGAATATGGAATCCGATTTCAACAAAAAAAAAATAGACTTACTCACGTGAACAGCGGGTGTTATAACCCCACGTCAGGCAAGTCCACGACTACACAAGTTGTCACACCAGAAATGAAGTCTTGACAGGTGACAAATGTTTCCACACAGCAGCAGTACTAATTAAAAAAAACTTTCCACAAGCCAATACTACGATATGGCCCAAACAATAGAATCACGCAACATATGTTTCCACACAACAGCAGTACTAATTAAAAAAAAACTTTTCACAAGCCAATACTACGACACAGCCTGCTGCTTAAAAAAAATTGCTATTAACATCTGTTTTCACAACACTCCTGCTACGGCTGAAAAAAAAATCACGACACAGACTGCTGCTCACGCCTGCTGCTTCCACGAACAGAAATTTCTATTAACATTTTGTTTTCACAGCACTCATGCTACGACTGAAGAGAAAAAAATCATGACACAGCAGGAATCACACCTGCTGATATTCATGTTCTGAAAATGAACAGCCAAATAAGATCCGAGAAGAACTCGGCACCCAGATTCACAACCAATGACAGCATGTTATCGCTGGAAGAAAAAAAAAATCACGACTCAGCAGGGAACTCGGCAACCACATTCACGACCCACGATAACAAGCGCACGCAAAAGCATAGAAATCACGACATCCAGAAACTTTCGGTTGGTTTTTTTTTCAGCAACAAACAAAAACTTTTCATATCCAGATCTTAATGACACACACTTATCGTGTCAAAGATCTGTCATCAGAGAAAAAAAAAAGGGCGACACACCTGTTTCCACCTCTTTCGGTTTTATTTGATTTTTTTTTCTGTGGTGTGTAGATCGATCATGCTCCCGAGATCTACAACTCTGATACCATGTTAACGACCTGGAAGCAAAAGCAGAAACCGAGGCAGAGAGAGAGAGAGAGAGAGAGAGAGACGGCTGTATGAAACAATATAACTCGTCACTTGGATTAGGACTAATCTCTATATTAAATAGAGATAGTCAAAAGAACGAAATTACACCTAGGTCCCTCATTAAAGATTAAAATTCAAATGACCTCTAGTTTAGAAAACTTTTAACAAAAAAACCTCTTAGTCTCAACAATAATGATGGTGGTAGCCTTGCTGATCCTTCTTTTTCGTAAAGGATTTTCTCTCTCCATAATAAATGATAATGATGGTGGTAGCCTTGCTGATCCTTCTTTTTCGTAAAGGATTTTCTCTCTCCATAATAAATGATAATGATGGTGGTAGCCTTGCCGACTATTAGTATTCACTGCTGACGAGATGGATGCGCTATCGTGCAGCTGTATATAAAATGAAATTTGAAAAAACCCGCGTCGGGGGAACCCCCGGACCCCCTTATATATATATATATATATATATTTATTTTATTTTTTATTTTTTATTTTTTTGCCCCTGCCGCACCCCCGCACCCGGGTTTTTCGGAAGTGCCGAATCCTCGCGCCCGCACCCATGTGACATAGTTGTGTATCTATGTTGCTTCTTGGGTTGCAGACCCAATCCCCGACCACAGTGGCTTAGGGGACTATAGCTTTGGCCATTAGCTTCGGTAGTGCATTACAATCTTCTAGGGAAAGGGATTTCTTGACGAAGGATCTCAAACTCTAGTGTCGGCTCTCAGTGTCCAACTTGGGGTAAAATGAACAAGTTAGTGGTTGAATGACCCCCCTTGAGTGGTCCGAGGTACTCATAGTTAGCCATAAGGTTGGTGCCCCTTGTGGTGAGTAATTGCAAGAGAAACTAAAGATGCGTGGATGCATTTCGGTTAAAACAACAAAAACTAAATGGAAGATCTAATAAAACACTCAAGCATAAGTTTAGTCATGTAATGGAGTGGTGTTGCCTTGAGGAGTGACCTGAAGGGTCGACTCCCTGTGTTGATGAGCTTTTCCAGAGTGGACCTACAGAGTCGATTCCTGAGTTAAGAGGGTCAACCCTTGCTATGTATGTTCGGATGTATTTGTTGGTGTGGGTTGACTCTAGGACTTGGCTAGCCATTTCTTCCTTGTAAGGCTTTTTCGAGTGTTGACTCGTGTTTTGGCCTTGTGTGTAAGTTTCATTGCTAGGGATCGAGTCGAGTTCTTGGGGACCATACTGAGACACAGTGTTATCAAAAATGCGCCTTGAGGCGCAAAAGGCATGCCTCGCCTTGAGGCGCGGCCCTGTGTGCCTCAAGGCGCAAGCCTGAGGTGCAAAAAAATTTTTTAATTTTGTAGGTTAATCTCATATATTTTCCAGTTATTTCAGTTATGTAATAAGTTTCTTAGTATATTACTATATTTTAACTTTTGTTGGTTAATCTCATATATTTTTCGGTTATTTCAGTCATGTAATTAGTTTCTTAATATATTTCAACTTTTGTTGGTTAATCTCATATATTTTTCAGTTATGTAATCAGTTTTTTAGTTACTTTTATATGTTAATCTCATATTTTTTAGAATAATCTTATATATTTTAACTTTTGTAGGTTAATCTCATATATTTTTCAGTTATGTAATCAGTTTCTTAGTATATTTTAACTTTTGTTGGTTAATCTCATATATTTTCCAGTTATGTAATCAGTTTTTAGTTACTTTTATATGTTAATCTCATATTTTTTAGAATAATCTCATATATTTTAACTTTTGTAGGTTAATCTCATATTTTCCAGTTATTTCAGTTATGTAATAAGTTTCTTAGTATATTTTAACTTTTTTTTGTTAATCTCATATATTTTCCAATTATATAATCAGTTTTTAGTTACTTTTATATGTTAATCTCATATTTTTTAGTACTTATTTGAGATTTTCTATTTCTTATTGGTTGTTATTTCATCAATAAAGCATTTGTTTATTTATTTGTATTTTTAGATATTTTTTTAGATTTTTTTTAAAGTTTTCAAAAAAAAAAAATTGAGGCTTACGCTTTACGCCTCGCCTCGGTTTTTGGTGGAGCGCCTCGCTATGCCTCAACGCTTTTCACAACACTGCTGAGACATGTTGTAGTCTCATTCCTTTAAATTTCATATTTTTCAGGAGATGACTAGGCGAAGCGGATCAGCAACGTGCACTGAGCTTGGCGGACTTTTGGATGGTGGACCTGGAGCTGCTTCGGGGTTTTTGTTGGGTGTTGTTGATACATGTATCTTTTGTAAAAAAATTTGGATATGATATCTACGTTTGACATTTTGTAAAATACACTGATATTGAAAATGAATGAATGAATGAAATTATGTTTTGGCAAATTTTCTAGCATGTTTTGATATGCCATGCTTTTATTATTTGATCTTAGATTTTTCTTGTCCCTAAATGTGTTTGTAACACTTCTGCTATGTTTTCGAAAGAAAGTAAAAGCATGGTTTATAAAAAAGAGAAGATATTAAAAAAAATGGGGACAAATTTTGGGTGTCGCTGTTTACACTCTTGCTCCCCTTTTTCTTCCTCTTTCTCCTCCCCTCCTTCTGCTTCTCTTGCTGCCTATGGGAAGACGAGAGAGAGAGAGAGGGAGACAGAGGGGGATGAGGAGAATCGAGAGAGGGAGGAAACAGAGGGGAATAAGAGAGAGGGAGACAGAGGGGAAGACGAGAGGGAGAGGGAGACAGAGAAGGGGAAGACGAGATGCGAGAGGGTTTGACCGATCTTAGAATATGTGAGAAATGAGTCATAAGAGGGGTATTTATCATTGGTGTATGTATCGTACAATACGATATGATACGTATCATTACTTCTGGGTTTTGTGATACAATACACACTCGTAGCGTGATACGAGTGTGTATCGTACCCATATCGGGTGTATCGCACAATACACTCCTGTATCGTGTTGTATCATATGATACAAGGTGTATCGTATGATACATCTTTGGCACACTTTAAAAATGCTGAAAGTTGTTTTTTTTATTTTGGGTTTTAAATACCTTTTGAGGGTCAACTTCTCCATTTGTCTAGAGGCCATTAGAAGTGCATTTCCACCATTTTTTCATTCAAATAAGTGGATTAAGGTAAAAAAAAGTGCATTTCCACGATTTTTCAAATCAGTATATGGGTTAAGATAAAAAATCTGTATTATGAGTAAAATTACAAAGCTACTCTCCAAAAAAAATCGCCTAGGGAGAAGTTAGATCTGCGAAAATTAAAGATTTATATCAAGGTAGAAATAAGGCTCCACACTCCTCCAAAACAGATGACATAAGATGATTCAGCATGGGAAGGGGACACTCAAGTAATGAGTGAAAACCGATTGAAAATTGAGTGCAACTATTGCCATAATATTTTTGTTTATGTAATATTAAAGCATGAGTTTTGTGGCATGTTCTTAATTGCAAGATATTTAATATTTTGCATTGTTCTTGTGAGATAATTGATGTTTGATAATGTCTTATGCAACTCATAGAGACATAAATGCTTCATATGTGATTTTATGGTTGTATTTTGTGCAATTCATCATTGTTTCATGTGATATGATTTTTTTAGAATTTTTGCTATTTTTTCTGATTTTTCTTGATTTTTTTTTATTTTTGAAAAAATTTTATTAAAATTTTACAATACATTTATGATACAATATAATACAATGTTACTTTGGGCCCGACCAATACGGGTAACGATATGATACTTACGACCTTAGTATTTATAGTGTTTTCCACCTAAAAGTCTCCTAGGTTTACACCAAACAACATGATTGGCATGTTAAAGTATATATTTTTTTTTATGTAATACGTGAAACCCATTATGGGTATTTTGGTTATTACATAATATGGAATTAGTGGTGTTCCTAGAGGAAACTTTAGGGTTTTCCTTTTTAATGAATTTTATTTTTTTCCTCAAGGGCATTATAGTTCTTATAATGCCCTTGGAATAGAGGTGTTGGAAGTGCTCCCAACAACTACATTTCTAGTTCTTGAGAAGTGCTCCCAACAACTATATTTCTAGTTGTTGGGAGCACTTCTCAATGGCTCTTCTTTGCTTTTTTTGTGTATAAATAGGGGGTGTAACCCCTCTAATATGTTAAGCTTGTTCACAAGTATTCTCTTAATAATATTCCTATATTTTTTATTTGTGTTTTAGCCCCTAAGTGACTTGTGTAGTTGTGCGCTAGTATTAAACCATAAGTGGTCTTCATTATGTATGTTCATGTGTTCTTGTATGCCCACAAGAGGCACTCACTTGTACTCTTTTGGTATTTTCATTACATGGTATCAGAGCATTGGTGCTCTTGGGTTGTATCTCATATATGAAGATCGTGAAGAGCGGTAAAGCTTTGGTTTGTTGGTTTGTTACCTCGGGAAGTGTGTCATCAAACTTCTTCAATAGATTTGTTGCCTTCCTCTACTCTTTCTTTTTTTGGTATAATGGCCAAAAAAGTAGTTACGGTTGTTTCCATCAAATTTGATGCGAAAAACTATAATATGTGGGCCACCACCATGAAAAAAAATTAGTTGGCAAAGACTTGTGAGACTATGTTGATGGCTCCATATCGAAACTTCAACCTATTCTCACAAAATCTATTTGTGGGAAAGATGGTGAAATCAAAGAAGAAACTTTTAAAGACAAAGAAAGAGAAAAAGTTCTCTTAGACTATAAAAAACTATTAAGGCATGAGATGTTGATGACATGATCATCACTGGAAATGATAAGAAGAGCATTGAACTTATTAAAAATATTCTCAAAAATAATTTTGATATATTTGACCTTGGGTTTCTAAGGTATTTTTTAGAGATTGAAGTTGCATATTTCCCTCGGAGGCATGTTCTATCTCAAGTGAAGCTTGCATCAGACATTATTGCTAGGTCTGGATTAATTGACGAAAAGAAAGTAGAGACACTCCCGAAGTAATCAATGCCAAGATGAGAGCCAATGATAAAACTCTTTTAGAAGATCCCACTCCTTATCGTCAGTTGATTGGATCACTAACATATTTGTCTATTACCAAGCCAGATATTACTCATATTGTTCACAGTGCAAGCCAATTTCAGACTGCTCTTACTTTTATTCACATGCCGACTATCATGAGAATTATCAGATATTTAAAAGAAACTATAACAAAAAGACTATTCTTATCATCTTCTTCATCTCTTAATTTAATTGCTTATACTGAATCTGACGGGGGGTAACCCCAATGATCGTATTTCTACAACAGGCTATTGTGTTTTTCTTGGAGAATCATAAATTTCTTAGATATGTAAGAAACAACAGAAGGTGTCCCTTTCTTCCACAGAAGCTGAGTACAGGGCGATGACCACCATTACCACTGAACTTATCTGGCTGAGAAGTTTGCTCAAAGATATAGGCGTCCTTTTCTCTACTCCTTCAAAGTTGTGCTGCGACAACAAGAGTGTTATTTCCATTGCTATCAACCACACCTTCCATGAACGGACAAAGCATACAAAGACAGATTGTTACTATGTTCGAGATGAATTCTTATGACTACTATTCAACTACCCTATGTTACTTCAGAGTATCAGCTAGTGGAGTTTTTCACCAAAGTATTGCCATTACCTCGCTTCTACTTTCTCCTCAGCAAACTCTCGATGATCTCACCGTGTGTTTGAGGGGGAGTGTTAAAATATATTGTTATTACATATATATATATATATATATATATTGTAATACCCACTAAGGGTAAAATAATCTTTTCACATGTATACACGCATATCCATTAGAGATATGCTTTCTTCCTTTTTTCTTTAGTTTTCATTTTCTTTTTTTCTTTTTTATTTCTTTTCATTATGAAAGGAGGGGTCCACCATAGAGTCGTTGGACCCCTCCAATGGTCATAAATATGACTGTTGGAGGGGCTCAAAAGACTCTATGAGTGCCCCTCCTTGGTTCCCTTTTGTGTATAAATAAGGGGCTTTGCCCCATGTATTCTTAAGCATGTTTAAGCTTTTCTCAATAAAGGTTCTCATATTTTTTTAGCACTCTTTCTCTCATTTTGTGTTTGTCAATTGCCACTTTGTGGCTTATTGTATTTTTGCCTATTAGTGGCCTATTGCTTGTATACTTGTGCATCTCTTAGTCACTTAGTGACATTATCTTTTCTCATTAGTGTTTCATTATAGTTGGGAGAGGCCCAACGGCTCTAAATAGAGTCGTTGGACCTTCCCAACGTCCCTTTGAGTTGACTAGTCAACCTTTGTTGACTAGTTTAATTTAAACTAAAAAGTAAAAAACTAACTACCCTAGTTACTAATCCTATATATATATATATATATATATATATATATATATATATATAAACGTTGTGTATATACATATACATTTTTAATACTCTCAACAGCTATATTTTTAGCTGTTAGGAGCACTTCCCAGTGACTCTTCTTTGCTTCCTTTTGTGTATAAATAGGGAGTGTAACCCTTCTTGTATGTTAAGCTTGTTAACAAGCATTCTCTTAATAATATTCTTATATTTTACTTGTGTTTTAGCCCCTAAGTGGCTTGTGTGATGCTCTTGCATTGACCCATAAGTAGTCTTGATTATGTATGCTCTTGTGTTCTTGTATGCCCATAAGAGGCACCCACTTGTACTCTTTCTGTATTTCCATTACATGGCGTAGAGCTAGGTCTGCGCCAATTATACTGACTAGTGCAGAGCTAGGTCTGTGCCAGTTATACTGACTGGAGCAGTCCTTCCCTCCCTAGATTGGTTATGGATTGGGTCTGTTTCTGATCCATGTCAAGACCCAAGAGGTCTACGCCAGTTAGATTGACTGGCACAGACCTAGGTCTATGCCAGTCAGTCTAATTGGCGTGGATCCTGTCGTTTCACTTCCCATTAGATTCTTGTTTCACTTGTTCTTCGAACCCTGTTTCACTTCTAAATAGATTCTCCATTTCTCACTTTTTACAAAATTTAAAATGTTCAGCTTCTCCTGCTTCCAAAGTCATTTCCCACTTCTGCTTCCCAATCTGGCAACCTTGGTATGTACCTCTATAAGGTTAGACAAATATCAGTCATCCATGGCAAATAATGCTACCCCAAGTGCATACCCAACAAAGTAGCACGTAACAAGTTGGATATCTAGTTCAGGTATGCCTATCATCAGGCAACATATGAGAATGAGTAAATGATAATTCTCTTCTTCAGTACCCTGACATAAAAGATTTTCTGAAAAAGCATTCAAGTTTACCACGAGGATTTTAAAACAAATTTTAATTCCTTTGCTGGTCAATCACTAAGTTACAAGATCTACCTTCTACATAGATATTTTACTTCACTAAATTGCAAACAAGATAAAGAAAGGATAAAAAGTTAGGCAATTAACAGTAGAAACTAGAAACAATTTTAATAACCTAAAGAAAAAAAACTGTAAAAGCATTTAGGCTGACCAAAACATACCACTGTAGAGATTGTCTTTTTACCATCAGTTGCCCGTACAAGGCATTTATATTCTGAAGCATCAATATCCAGCTTCCTCTTTGCCTTAAACCTTAGGCATGCTTTATAGCCACCATAATTTACAACAGGAAAACCCATATGCCAGCACAGAATCAAGACAAATTTTTAGATGAGGAATCTACAAAGATGCTGGAAAACATAGAATGAATCATAAAGAGAACAACAAAAGATCAAAATTAAAAAGCAAAATCACTTTGTGTTAAGTTCCCAGTTTTAATGTATTTACATATACCATGACAAAAAGCCCCAACAGATTAATGACATGAAAATGTAAAAAATAACATGCCTATATCATACAATGCAAATAAGCACTACCAAAATAAATCAATAAATAAATAATAGTTATTATTCTCTCAAAAATAAATAAATAAATAAATAAATAAATAAATATTAATGAAAAGGAGTTAAAATCAAAATTGTCAGACTAAGAAGTGGAAGCGAGACATTAAAATTTATAAGAGGCGAGAATTGAAGCATCAATTTGAAAGCGAAGCAGAAATAAAAAAGGAAGCAATATGAGAATTGAATATGAATCGAACAAGAAGCAAATAAAAACTAAAATAAAATTTGATTATTCTTATATTTCATGATTTTTCAATAAAAGAATTAATTATTATTTTTAAATGGGAAGTGAGTGGATGCGTGAGAGAAAGCACGTGGAAAACATGAAAAAAAAATGTGAGAAAAGCATATAGGAAGCATGGACAATGCCTGTGGGAAGCATAGAAGAACCATGGAGGAATCAAGATTCTCATGAAGTTTTGGAAGCAAGGAGTATCGTGCTTCCAAAGTGAGTTTGTGGGAAGCACGCTTCCCACCTACCTAAGAAGCTTCCGGTAACCCTGGTTAAAATAAATATTTCAATAGTAAGAATCTGGATACAACATGCAGAAAACCATGTATAACAGCCACGACCAAGAAAGCCCAAGTTTTCAAAATGAAATGAATTACGACTAGATTTCAATAAGTTGAAAAAAAAAATTAAAATCCAAAAGAGTAGAACGAAATCTAAAGGCCTTAATATCCTATTTGAGTACAGTTAGAATGCTGAAAGCCTCACCCTGAACTCAACTATCAAGCCAAAGAAAATAGACCACAAATTTTGCAGTAAAAAGGAAGGCATTAAAAGTTCCAGCATTGCAAAGTTCATGACCTATAACAGCACCTTGAAAACCCCAAAAGAATTCAAATAAAGTTTCAGTTTTGATGCCATTTTTGAAAAAATAGTTTTGATACAATTCTCTTTCAACATTCATTTATTTAAAATTTTGTATTCTAAAACAATGTCCAGTTTAAAAGTTAATTTTGATGATACATTTGCTTTCTGCAATTAATTCTATAGTATTTAATTAAAATCTATTAACCTCTACTCAAGGGATAACAATGCAGCAGTTGTAATATCATGTGTTTTTATACTTAGTTAAATTTAGAGATTTCTGAAATTTGGCTGTGTTGTAGAAATATAGGTAGAACCCTCGATATTAGGGTGTGATAATTGAGTCTAGACTGGGCTCAGGTCTCATTGACAAGACTTAAACGAGCCAACCGAAGTGTGATAAAAAATTTTATTTTCAACCTTTAAAATCAAACGAAATTCAAGTGAAATTCGAGTTTTAATGGAAAGTGAAATTAAAATTATGTGCATTTAATAAGGACATGCATATAAAAAGAAAACTCTAATAAAAGATAATAAGTTATTCATGCATGTGCATCGACATCATGCATATTCATGTTCATGAATCTTTATTTGTTCTCTTCATTGTGATATGTTGATGTTGTATGATGATCATTCTCTAATGCATGAATGGTTAATTGAATTATGAATTTGTTGTAGATGTATTCTTCTAAAATGTTGCATAAATTTTATTTATGTTCTTGCTTATTTGATTCATTAGAAAAATTTGTACGCAGGATATATGATTATGACATCGTATATTTTATGTTTTTACAACGTCTGAAGCCTAGTGATGAGACAAACTACTACAAAGAGCTACGAGGACTGAGTGACTATTCGTCGATTTACTTTGGGACAAAGTTGCTCTATATTTTGTTTTATTTGACATTCCTTTACTCATTATTCTCAATATTTATTTATTGATGAATAAAGTTATTTTTGTTTGGATAATGGTGGTGTAAGATCCCTTATGACATGGATTGTGGTTATGACTGTAAGGTCCCGGGTCTCTGGGTTTGTTTCCGCAATTGTTTAAAAAAAAATCACTTTTCAACGGGGATGAGTTGGTGTCGTTACAGCTTTGGTATCAAAGCACACCACAAAATCTTACACCTTAACCATTTTTGTGTACCAAAATTTTCTTTTGTTAGTTGAGCCCTATCGAAAATGTCAGAAAGTCACATCTCGTGCTCCAAAGCAGCCTTCATCACTGGTAAGGCTATTTGATATTTTTTATGAGAATGTTTGAATTTCTTATTATGGAATGTATGAATGGGTTAATTTAAATTTATTTTTTGTGTCAAATAGGAATTTTAATATGATTGTATTATTGTAATTGTAATGGGATGGGTAGGTAGTGTAATTTTGTTTTGAAATATATTTTCAAATTGATTTTTCAATAAAACATAAGTGTAAACCGTACACCAAATTTCAATAACTGGTTCACACACAAAATTAATGAAGTTCGGGTCGAATCCATAGGGAACGAAGTTAGGCTATGTATTCTACACAATTCACACTTTTTTATTGCCTTAAAATAAAAATGTGAAAAAGTAATCGAGCACCAAGCCTATTACAAGTGTCGAACATAAATTAAAAATTAATACAACCCGAATTAAAATTGGCCTAAGGCCCTACTTAACTAAATGAAATAAAAAATAAAAATAAAAGTAAATGAAATCAGCAACTTGAAGTCCTTAGCACGATGATACACACGAGGTTCCTGCTCTCACCTGCAAAACAATGCAAACACCAAAAGAAGCTTGCTTGCGCAAGATTTAGAGTAACCTAAATCTAAGCTATTAATGCAGACCTACGTGCAAGCTAAGACACTGTAAATATAAACCTAAACAACTCTAAAAACAGACCTAAATGCAACCTCAGATGGCAGGACACGACTATGCATACGGTTTAGACCACCGTGATGATTAAACCACATCACTGGCTAGACTCGGGTCTACCTGATTGGACTAAGTTTGCACACGAACCAAGTCTGGTTTTCTGATGAAAACCAGCGTATAGTCTATTGTAGCAGACATGTTCAGACCTCCAAAATGTTCCTGAGGTCCGCTTTGAACCGCTGCCCAAGTGAAAGGACGAATATGCCCTTCCCTGCGCTAGCCGATTGGATCGGGTTGACTAAACAACTATAAAAACCAAACCTAACCTATTTAAATAGTTAACCAACTCAGACCAATGTTAGGACAAACTCTAGACAATATAAAACTAACTTGACACAGAAAAAATGAAAGAAACTAACGAAAATGGACTTGGGTCAATCGACGCCCGAGCCCACACACAGAGACTAGTCGGTTTTGTGTTGTCCTGTGACTGACCCAGAAAAACCGGTCTGTTAAAATCTCCGCCATCGACTGCACCACTGCAAAATTTTAACTGTAAGTAAGTTCCTATGTTCGTCAGCGAACTACAGCCCCAAACTTGGCTCGATTTGACCAAAAAATAAGCATAAAATGACGTCAATAGTGCCAGTCGATCGGATTCCTGACAGGATCCGACTGATCGGTTTGTAACATCTAAAACTCGGTGCTCTGATATCAGAAAAAATTTCAAAAAAACAGGGTACGAAGTAGACACACAAAACTTCAATACAAAAGAAAAGAAATCAGAAAAACTCAAAAAAATGAAGAAAATATGGGCTGCACAAGATCGGCCTGACAAATCTTGACTGCGCCAGGTGTCAAGGATGCCCCTCGACTTCCAGATTTTATAAGTCAAAGATTTCGTGAATGAAATCACGCCAAAATTTAACACAGACCTATTGGATGTGTCTTCTGCAACATATCCAAAAATCAGGTCGATTGGAGATCGGTAACTGCTTGAACCTGGCCGTTTCTGACCGGATAGGCCTGTTGTAGATCCAGAAACCAGATTTCGTATTTGGGTGATTATGATCTGATCCAGAATGCGTTTCTCCTCAAAAAATCATTTTCATTTTCAAGGAATGTAACATTTCAAGAAACATACAAATTGTTTCTTTCAATGTCATAACACCTATATCCATTTTGGTTTTCGGCATAGCCTAAAAACACACAAGGAATTGCTTTAGGAGAGAGTTTATCATTCTTGTTGGTAAGAACAAAACACTTGCACCCGAAGACCCTCAACATTTTGTAATCAAGATACATTTTACAAATTTTTTCAATAGGGGAGACATTTTCAATATTTTTGGAAGGCATTCTATTTATCAAATAGACCGTCGTAAGGGCGGCTTTCGGCCCAAAAATCTTTTGGAACATTTCTAGATACTAAAAGTGTTCTAGTGGTCTCAATAATGTGTTTGTGCTTCCTTTCGGAAAGTCTATTTTGTTGAGAAGTGTATGGACATGATTTTTTATGAACAATCTCATTTAGGTCAAGATAATTTTCAAACTCTTTTGACATAAATTCTCCCCCGGAATCAGTTCTAAAGATTTGAATATTGGTTTTAAATTGATTCTTTATAATAACTATGAAATTTTTTAAAATAATCAAATACTTTTGATTTGTGTTTTAGAAATAATATCCAAGAGTGTCTACTATAATCGTCTACAAACACAACATAATAGGAAACACCTCCTTTGGACACAACCGGAGTCGGTCCTCGTACATCTGAATGCACTAATTCAAATAGATTCTTAGTTATAAGGTGTCTTGGTCCAAAAGGTAAAGACTTCATTTTGCCAAGAATGCAACCTTCACATACAAAATTTTTTTCTTTACAATTTGAAATAAATTGAAACAATTGTAATTTGGTCATACTAGGGTGTCCTAGTCTTTTGTGCCAAATTTCTATATCTTTCTTTTCCACAAAATTACAAAAAAGTTGTTTTGGTAATTCAAGATTGTCCATGACATAGAGATTTCCTCTTCTATGGCCTCGCCCAATCGGCTTCCTGAACTGGAGATCCTGTATTAGACAATCATTAGATGAAAAAACTATTTTGTAACCATAATCCGTAATTTGAGAAACCGATAAAAGATTTAAATTTAATTTTGGTACTACTCTAATGTTTGGTATGTGCTATAGTGATGGATGAGCTTACGAGATCAATTAAAGAAAATGTGTCATGGTGTATGTTGTTTGCTGATGATATTGTTTTGATTGATGAGTCTAGAGCTGGGGTTAATGCTAAGTTAAAATTATGGAGACAGACATTAGAAGCAAGAGGTTTTAAGTTGAGTAAGAGTAAGACAAAATATATGGAATGTCGGTTTAGTAAGCAACGAAGTAGTGATGGGAGTGTAGTGAAGCTTGGTGAGCAAGAAATATTGGTGGATGACTGTTTCAAATATTTGGGATCTATCATTCAAAAGTATGGGTGCAATCATACCAACACTAAAGCTTTGGATCCCATCAGAATTCTGAAGTTAAGCGTGCTTGGGCGAGAGTAGTACTGGGATGGGTGACCTCCTGAGAAGTCCTCGTGTTGCACTCTCTTTTTTAACTCCGCCTGTGTATAACTGTTTAGTTATACATTGCCGGTCCCAAGCCCGGATAAAGGAGGAGGGTTGCGGTAGGCCTGTGACAGCCAGCATAAAAACTTTGTCATACCCTATGAAAATGAACCAATATGAGAATTTCGTTGGGGCGTTCCCTAATGAGCGACGCGTTGTACTCTCTAGGCTCGGAGGCAGTGATAAATGGGCAAGGGTTGCTAGGTCGTCGCCCAGAAGCGACGCGTTACACCGGCGCCCGGGTGTGGTGTCAAATAGGCAAGGGTTCTCTCACTTTGTTGGACGGATGGGGGTAAAGAAGTTAGTCCAAGACCATAAAATTAGGTTAGCCACTTGGAACATAGGGTCTTTAACTGGTAAGTTGGTAGAGTTAGTAGATGTTATGTGTAGGACAAAGATTGATATTTTATGTCTTCAAGAGACCAAATGGGTAGGTGAGAAAGCAAAAGTGATAGAACCTTGGGGATATAAGATTTGGTATACAGAAATAAATAGGAATAGGAATGGAGTAGGGATTGTTATGAGTCGTCAGTTTATAGATAATGTAGTTGAGGTCCGTAGGAAGGGTGATAGAATTTTACTTATTAAATTAGTATTAGGTACGGATATTATTAATATTATTAGTGTTTATGCACCTCAAGTAGGTTTAGATGATTCCATTAAGCATCAATTTTGGGAAGATTTAGATGGAGTAGTACAAGGGATATCTTATGGAGAAAAGCTTTTCATCGGCGGTGACCTTAATGGACATGTAGGCATTAGTAGGGATGGATTTGAGAGTATCCAATGAGGCTATGGTATAGGAGAAAGAAATGAAAGTGGAGAAAGGATTTTAGATTTTTGTTTGTCCTATGATATGATCTTAGCAAACACTTAAGAGGGAGTCTCACCTAGTAACATTTAAAAGTGGGGTTAATACGAGTCAGATAGATTTTTTCCTACTTAGAAAGAGAGATAGGGGTTGTTGCATCAATTGTAAGGTTATACCGGGAGAAAGTGTAGCTACACAACATAGAGTTTTAATTTTAGATCTTAGAATTAGACAATGCCGCAAAAGGGATAGACATAGGATAGATCCTAGAATTAAGTGGTGGGCACTGAAAGGAGCTAAACAAGGAATGTTTGTAGAGCAGGTAGTTAAGGAAGCTGATTGGTGTCTCGAGGAGGATTCAGAATCAATGTGGAATAAGATAGCGGGTGGCATGAGAAAAGTGGCTAAGGAGGTATTGGGTGAGTCTAAAGGCGGTGCACCACTAGGTAAGGATACATCATGGTGGAACGAGGATGTCAAATTAGCTATTAAGGTTAAAAGAGAGTGTTATAGAAATCTAAGTAAGAGTCGTGATAATGAGAATTTGGAGAAGTATATGTTAGCAAAGAAGGAAGCTAAAAAAGTTGTTCGAAACACGAGGGCTAAGGTATCTAAGGAGGTTTATGACAAGTTGGATACCAAAGAAGGCAAGAAGGATATTTATAGGCTTGCAAAGATGAGAGATAGGAAATCGAAGGATTTGGGTATGGTTAGATGTATCAAAGATGAAACGCAAAGGGTTTTAGTCAAAGATGAGGAGATTAAGGAGAGATGGAAAGATTATTTTGATAAGCTATTTAATGATAGTCATGCTCAAGATCTTGGAGACTTCTCCATTCCTTTTCATGAGATAAATCGTGACTTCATGCGCAAGATTCAAAAGAAAGAAATTGCAGAGGCTTTGCAGAAAATGAAATCAAGAAGGGCAGTTGGCCCAGATGGTATACCTATCGAGGCTTGAAAATGCTTGGGAGAGAAAGGTTTAGAATGGTTGACAAATCTTTTTAACTTGATTTAGCGAACAAATAAGATGCCTAATGAGTGGAGGAAGAGTACTTTGGTGCCTTTATATAAGAATAAGGGTGATATACAAGATTGCACAAACTATCGTGGTATAAAACTCATGAGTCATACTATGAAACTTTGGGAGAGGGTGATTGAGTCTAGGTTGAGGAAGGTTGTCATGATATCGGAGAATCAATTTGGTTTTATGCCTGGAAGATCAACTATGGAAGCTATACATCTTCTTAGACAACTTATTGAGAGATATGGAGAGAGGAACAAAGATTTGCATATGGTTTTTATTGATTTGGAGAAGGCATACGATAGAATACCTAGGGATGTTCTCTGGTGGACAATGATGAAGAAAGGTGTTTCTCTCAAGTACATTAGTATAATTAAAGATATGTATGAAGGAGTAGTAACCAATGTCCGCACTTGTGGAGGAGTGACAACCAATTTTCCGATAACGGTTGGGTTACATCAAGGATCTGCTTTAAGCCCTTTCCTATTTGCGATAGTGATGGATGAGCTTACGAGATCAATTCAAGAAAATGTATCGTGGTGTATGTTGTTTGCTGATGATATTGTTTTGATTGATGAGTCTAGAGTTGGGGTTAATGCTAAGTTAGAATTATGGAGACAGACATTGGAAGCTAGAGGTTTTAAGTTGAGTAAGAGTAAGACTGAATATATGGAATGTCGGTTAAGTAAGCAACGAAGTAGTGATGGGAGTGTAGTGAAGCTTGGTGAGCAAGAAATACCGGTGAATGATTATTTCAAATATTTGGGATCCATCATTCAAAAGTATGGAGAAATTGATGGAGATGTAAATCATAGGATAAAGGTTGGGTGGATGAAATGGAAAAGTGCAACTGGAGTGTTGTGCGATCGTAGAATGCCATTGCGGTTGAAGGGAAAGTTCTATAGGACGACTATTAGACCCGCTTTACTATATGGTACGGAATGTTGGGCTGCCAAGAGACATCATATTCAAAAAATGAGTGTAACTGAGATGCGGATGCTTAGATGGATGTGTGGAAATACAATAAAAGATAAGATTCAGAACGAGGAGATACGTAAGAAGGTAGGTGTTGCACCCATTGAAAATAAGATGCGAGAGAATCGTTTACGGTGGTTTGGACATATTCGGCGAAGGCCTAATGATGCTCCAGTTAGAAGGTTGGAGAAATGGGAAAATATATTAGTTAAAAGAGGTCGGGGTAGGCCTAGGAAGACTTGGATGGAGATGATAGGAAAGGATATGAATGCTTCGAACCTCACCGAGGACATGGCATTGGATAGAAATGATTAGAGGAAAAGGATTCATGTGGAAGACCCAAAATGAATTTCTTTTTTGGTTCATATCGCTGACCCCAATTGTTTTGGGATGAAGGCGTAGTTGTTGTTGTTGTTGTTGTTGTATCATTCAAAAGTATGGAGAAATTGATGGAGATGTAAATCATAGGATAAAGGTTGGGTGGATGAAATAGAAAAGTACAACTGGAGTGTTGTGCGATCGTAGAATGCAATTGCGGTTGAAGGGAAAGTTTTATAGGACGACAATTAGGCCCGCTTTACTATATGGTACGGAATGTTGGCCTGCCAAGAGACATCATATTCAAAAAATGAGTGTAGCTGAGATGCGTATGCTTAGATGGATGTGTGGAAATACAATAAAAGATAAGATTCGAAACAAGGAGATACGCAAGAAGGTAGGCGTTGCATCCATTGAAAATAAGATGAGAGAGAATCGTTTACGGTGGTTTGGACATATTCCGCGAAGGCCTAATGATGCTCCAGTTAGAAGGATAGAGAAATGGGAAAATATATTAGTTAAAAGAGGTCGGGGTAGGCCTAAGAAGACTTGGATGGAGATGATAGGAAAAGATATGAATGCTTTGAACCTCACCGAGGACATGGCATTTGATAGAAATGATTGGAGGAGAAGGATTCATGTGGAAGACCCAGAATGATTTTATTTTTTGGTTCATATCGCCGACCCCAATTGTTTTGGGATGAAGGCGTAGGTGTTGTTGTTGTCTAATGTTTGGTATGTGAAAGATAGATGTTTTTTGATAAATACCAAAACTTTTAATTTTCAAAGATGTGCCATCGGCAGTTGAAACACAAGAATCATTTGGATTAAACTTGCATTCGGTCAATATAGACTCATTAGGGGTCATATGAAATGAAGCACCGAAGTCAAGGATCCAAGAGGTCTTACCATGGTTGTCACTTGTAGATATGGTCGCTCCCGAATAATAAGTAACTTGAGCTTTAAGCATAGGTTGTAGTGCCTCCATTAGTTGAGCTAAAGAGAGTGAACCGATGCATTTGGAGTCGTTCATTTCACTCCTTTCAACCGAAGCCACTCTTTTGTCTTCTTTATGATCCTCCTTCTTTCTTTTCGGACAAAAAGGTTTGATGTGTCCTGGTTCATAACAATAATAATAAATCATTTTTCCACCCTTTTTAAAATCCTCCTCTATGAAGAAGAGCAGATTTAGTTCCTTCAAATTCGGGCCTAAGCCCATTTATGAATTGATAGAAATGCTCTGCTTTGATTTGATTTTCGCGGAGTTCAACATCTTGTGGGCAATGCCACTTTGGTTCAAGAAGAGTCAATTCACCCCAAAGGAGAGAGAGAGAGCATTGTAGTATTATCTTATGCTCATCTCTTCTTGAGTCATGGTCCTTACTTTGTTTTGGACATTATATATATGTGTGATATCCTTAAGACTATACATGTCTTTAAGGTATTTTCATGCATCACTAGCGAAGTCAAACTTCGCCAAACTAGAACACTTGTGGATGTCCACACTATTGATGAGTCATCCAATAATTTTGGAATTACCCATCCTCTATTCCTTCCATCTTTTCTCATAGTCGGAAATGACTTTAGCTATTTCCTCTCCTTGAAGCGCAACTTCTTTTTCATTCTCGATTTTTGTAAAAATGAGTTTAGGCGCCTTTTCGGTGCCGTCAACCAATCCCCAAAGTCCCTTTTCCCATATTTTATGTTTTACTATGGATGCCCACATCACATAATTTGTGTCATTTAGGCGTATGGGAATGGGGACTATTAGCTCCCTCTCATTCTCCATTTACAACAAGTGGATAGAGAGAGAGAAAAGAAAGAAAGAGAGAATGAGGAAGAAAATACAAGATTTTTTTCCGAAGTGGTTCGCTTTCCGATGCAACAATTCATGATTTATTGTATTTTGCCAAGCTCACGATCCTCCTCTTGATATTGTCACGATCTTCTCTAAAAATGGCTTTTGGAACACCCAAGCTCTGATATCATGTAATAAAGTGGATCGAATCCGATGAATATGCAAGAACACACACCTCAATCAAGTGAAACACTTGATTGGATAATCACACCACCCACACAAGGGTCAAATGAGAAAGTATATTGCATAGAAAACTCTCTTGAAAAAGAGATAAAATAATACAAAGGCCATGAGGCCTATTTATAATACAAGAAGCTAAAGGGGGCAGCCAATATGGCTGTTGGGCTGCTCCTAACGGTCATATTTATGACTGTTGGGAGCAGCTCCAACAGCTATATTGGAGCTGGCCCAACAGTAAAAAACAAAAAATTATAAAAAAACAAAAAGTAAAAAGGTGAAAAAGGGTTGTCAGCCCCTAATGAGCTGTCAGCCCCTAATGAGCGGTCAGTCCCTAATGGGCTGACGCCTATTACAGTGAAAAGACTGAAATACCCTTGCTGGGTATTTCAGTTACAATACATGTATATATATTATATACTTTAACAGTGATGGATGATGTTTAAAATGCCACAATGCTTATATGCATGTATACATCTGAACATAAACCTAAACCTTAAGAACTATTAGAGCTTTATGGTATGCATGAAAAGCATCATGCATCTTCCATAATTCATTGCAGAAAACAAATCTAGAACAGCCTCATCATTTAAAGAGATTAAGGATTAATTGAAAAATACCTAAAATAACAGCAAGAGTTCATTCTTTATAAAAATCACACTAAGAGCATCATAAAGTTTGAATAGCTTAGAATGCCCCAAGCAGTTTTGATTGGCTTGCATGGGGCGCATCTGGTTGTGGGTATTGCAATATTGCCAATCTTCTATCACATTTATCGGTTTCTTTTTATAGCTCTCTGGAGTTCATCGTGTATTTATCTCTTCTCAAGGCAGGAAGAAAACAAACACATCAACAACGAGAAGAAAAAGCACGACTTGCTACACCAATTCCTCCACATTATAAGAATCTACAAGCAGAAACTAAAAATTCCGCAGGCAATCATGACTTGGAGGAGAAAAGAAAGAAAAAAATATGCAAAACGTCAAACAAAAGGCCTGTACCAACTGCTAGTTATCAAAGCTATAGGCAGAATCCAGGATCTGTGATTACCATAAGGGAGGAAATCATAGCCTCGGAAGTTCGGAACCCAAGTTCACAAAGAAGGAAAGACCATTAGCAAGATGAAAACCAGAATTCACTCATAAAAAGAAGCAAAAAGGAAAGGGAAAGGAGTCAATAGAATACCATAACAACAAAAACAAAATTTCATAAGAAAAAACAAAACCCAATTCCTTAATCTTATTATTGCCAATATAACTGTTAAAAACACCGAAATCCCATTGAATCGATCATCATAAAGCATACGATTCTATACATGTAATGCTAAAATATTGGTAAGAGAAAACCAAATTCACAAAACAAAATCAAACACCATAATCACAATGAGAGAGAGAGAGAGATTCATACATCGTTTCAGAGTAACCCACACGGAACCGTTGTCTCTATTACGGTCGTACATGCTGGTGAGCTCATTGAGGAAGGGGTCGGGCTGAAGGAGAACCTGAGATTCCGCAACAGAAGCATTGAGAAAAGGAAACCACCAACAAAAAGTTTGTCCATCGAGAAACAAAGAGGAAGTACACATCAGAAGAGAAAGAAGTAAATTCTGCTAAAAACGACATTGGGTGATCAAAAAGAGAACCATTCAAGCAGATTTCGTCCTCCCCAAGATGGAAAATTTCTTCATTTCTGTTCAAATCATAAACAAGGAAAAACCGATCAAAGAGGAGAAGGAAGTTGACGTTACCATGGCTACGAGTGCACGAGTTGAACAAGCACGAAGGAGATCGTCCGCAGATCTCTCTCTCTCTGTCTAAAACCCTTATTGTATTTGTATAGAATCACATTTTTACCCTTTTCTTAAAAAAACTGACATCTTACGTCATGCTTCGTCTTTTGTTAAGCAAATCAACAATGAGGGCATTTTAGCCGCGTTGTCTGGCCAAACAATGGCCTTTGTAATGGACTTTTAAGACCAAGCATGTCTTTGAAACATAAATTAAAAAAGTGGCCGGGTAAATGCAATAAATGAAAGTTGTATTGCTTTTTTGTAAATTATACTTCACGGGTTTCCTAACAATTGTGAAATTGTGACATCATGCTGTAAGTGTAACCAAGTGACTGTGCCACAGGGATTCAAACCCGTAACGTCCCAACACAACGTGTCCTGCCAAATAAGCAGAGTCCCATGACCAAGTGACTAACTACCGGCGTACTCTCTCTCTCATTCTTTTTTAAGACACATAAAGCTGGGGTTAGTCTGACCCTGTACAACTATATCATAGACGTCTCAACACAAGGTGGTGACATGCACTCACTGCTCCTGCCACACAAGAGGAGTCAACATTGGCCGAGTGACTAATTATTCACATTCTCGCTTCAAGATTTAAACCAAAAGTTTTATAAATAATTTTTTTGTTAACAAAGTCTCATTTACGATATTGTCTTAACTGAATCAAGCTCTAAAGAGTCAACGGGTATATAAGCACCATTATTTATTAGCTTTCTAAAATAACATTCAAGATAAGTCTATAACAACCCAAAATTGACCTTCAAAACATATAAATTTTTGTTTTTAAACAATTATAAAAAACCTCTCAATGACCAGGAACATATTATAGATTTAATATTCACAACACATCAACCATTTTAGATATAGAATAAATTTAAATCGTGAACTAAAATTAAATTAAATTGAATTAAATCATCCCAAGTAATAAATTAGCATTGCAAGATTTTCCGGTCAACATGAAACACACATCATTAATCAAAATTTTATGTTCTAACACAAACCACATATATAAGGATGCAAAGTTGTACAAAAGCAAACAATATATATATATATATGTTAGGTTGTGAATCTGCTCAAGAATGCAAACATCACACGCAGACAACATAAGGCACATAGCATAGCATAAATAACGTAATGCAGATAGTATAATGTAGACAGTATATACATCAGCACCGAAGTATATGTAAATAGCATATGCAAACAATATGTGCAAATAACACATGCATGGACAATATATGCATACGGCATATACAGATAGCATGTGTAAATAGCACATGCATGGGAAGGAGGTGTAAACAGCATATGACAACATATATACATATGTATTGTTGATATGAATATGTCCATAACGTAAACAACATATATATATATATATATATATATATATATATATATATATTTGTTGTTGTGAACTTGTTTATGATGCAGACAACATATATATGTTGTTGCGAACCTATCCAGAATATGAACAACACATATATGTATATATATACTGCTAGTTCAAAATATGGACTATACATATATATGTATATATATACTGTTGTGAATCTCAGCAAGAACGCAACCAACACATATGTGTATACTACATGTGTTGTAAATTTATTCAAGAACACATAAATACATAAAATATACATATAGGAATTTGCAGACATTCAATTATGCAAAAAATTAAATTTAAGCATCAAGAACGATAAAAATTTATATGATATGCATGCAAAAAATTTCAGACATGATTATGAATGCAGAAACTCTAATTTAAGCATCAAGAACGATCAAAATATTCATGGTATGCATGCATAAATTTTTAGACATGATTAGAGATGCATAAACTTAGATTTAAGCATCAAAAAAATAAAAAATACATAGTATATACATGCAGAAATTTGCATACATGTTCAGGGATGTAAAAAATAAATTTTAAGCATCAAAAACATAAAAAAAATATATAGTATATACATGCAGAAATTTATAGACATTCAGGGTTGCAAAAAATAAATTTTAAACATCAAGAACATAAAAAAAAGCATAGTATATACATGCATAAATTTTTAAATATGATCAACCCTTAAACCCATATAATTTAAGACATGCTAAACCCTCATTTTATCAGAAATTCATACCTTATTTTGCTAAAAAGGTAATATTCAAGGTAGAGAAGGTGACACCCTTGTCTCTCTCTTTCTCTCTTTCTTTTTCTCTCTTTTTCCTCTTTTTATCCCCCTCTCTCTCTACTTGACGGTTTTTAGAGAGAGAGACTTAGCCTCTCTCTTTATAGTGTGGAAGCCCTCTAGGGGGTGACACCCCTTTCTAAATGTGTTATTTGAGGTAGAGTTCTACTACCCTATCATAACTACTTATATATATACATATATTTTTCTTTTAAATTAAGTTTTAATTTTTTTTTGTTTTAAAAAGTTATGGATGGATTATGGGTCTGGGTTGAAACCATAACCCAAATCCAAATCCATTTGGATTTAAACCCATTCATGGGTCCAAATCCATATTGACGTCAACCTCTATATATATAGGTTGGTCAACTTTGATCCAATTCAAAACGACCCAAAATAGGGGCCGGTCTAATTTAAAAAATGCATTTTCTAGATCTAACTAGGGTCCTACTTCCATTTAAACTCTTGAATTTTGGCAGAAATATTTAACCTAAATTTTACTTGAATTTTGCTCAAATTTAAAAGTTAAAATGATTAAAATTTGCAGTTGTTACATTTCATATAGGGATCTCATCAATGGGCCCTGGATCATGTCTTGGCCCATATTGACGTCATCCCATATTTACCATTTTCAAAATTTTAACATGTTAAATAAAATTATTTAATTAAAATTTATATTTTCGAACTTGAAAATTTTGAGAAAATTTATGAGATATTACACCCCTATCCCCTTAAAAGAATTTCATTCATAAAATTATAATGCATCGAATAAGTGTGAGTAATGTTTATGCATATCGGTCTCAAGCTCTCAGGTGCACTCGTGTAGTCTGTGATGTTACCAACTCACTTTCATGAATGAAATCAGTCTACTCTGAAGTATCCTCTCCTCACAATCCACAATCTCCATCGGTCTCTCCTCAATCATCAAATCTGATTGTACTTTGATTGCCTCATACTGAACCTAAATACATCCTACTCGGTACGCTGATTCACCAACTTGCTCGAGGATTTTGAAAGGTCCAATGTACCGAGGACTAAGCTTCTCTATTTTTTTGAACCTAAATACATTCTTCATAGGCAATATCTGAATAAACACATGATTGTCCATCGCAAAGCTAAGCTCCCTATGCTCTTGATTGGCGTAACTCTTATGTCAGCTTTGTGCATCAACTAATCGTTGGTGAATCATCCACACCTAGTCTGAATAGTGCTGAATTGCCTCTAGAGACTTCATTGCTCTAACACCAACCTCATCCCAACACAACGGAAATTTGTATGGTCTACCATGTAGAGCTTCATATAGAGCCATACCAATATTGGCATGATAACTGTTGTTGTATGAAAAATCTGCAAGCTTCATATGCTTATCTCAATTGCCTGCCCAATCCAGCGTGTACACTCTTAATATGTCCTCAAGGGTTTTGACAGTACACTCTATATGTCCATCAGTCTGCGGATGAAAAGTTGTGCTAAACTTCAATTTAGTACCCAAGGCCTTTTGCAACTGGCATCAGAAATGAGATATAAAGTGATGATCTCAATCTGACATAATCGAAAATGGTACCCCATGGAGTCTAGCAATCTCGTCTATATACAAATCTATCAAGCTCTCTAAACTTTGACCCACCCTGATCGGCAAAAAATTGATGCTCTTCGTCAGTCGGTCTACTATCACCCAGATGGCATCATGCTGACGATGGGTCCTCAGTAAACCCACGATGAAGTCCATTGATATGTTGTTCCACTTTCACTTGGGGATGTCCAAAGGTTGTAGCAGTCCACCAAGCCTCTGGTGCTCGATCTTAACTTGTTGGCAAGTAAGACACAAACTCAGCAACATCCTATTTTATCCTATTCCACTAATATGTTCTCTGAAGATCCTTGAACATCTTGGTGCTACCAAGATGAACAGAATACTTCAACCTATGGGTCTCGCTCTTCAGTTCCTCCCAAAGAGCCTTTGGAACCCAGCATCTATCTTCGAACATAATAGTCCCATCCTCCTCACAATAAAACTGTGCATTCGGCTTCTAGGCACTCTCGCATAACTTCTTAAAGTCTAGATCAGCTGACTATAGCTCCTCAATGCAATCGATGATGTCAGGTCGCACCCTCATCCCTGCATAATGGATGTGTCTAGCTTCGTCTGCAAACGACTGTCACTTGACAAACTCCTCAAGTAAGTCTCAACTATGACCAATCAAGCTGGCCACCGAAACTGATGCCCTCCTATTCAGCGCATATGTTAATATATTCGCTTTACTTGGGTGGCAAGCAATGGTAAACTTATAGTCTTTGAGGAACTTCAACCACCTGCACTGCCTCAAGTTCAGATCCTTCTATGAGAAAATACACTTGAGACCCTTGTAGTTAGACAAAACCTCGAATCGCTCCCCATATAAATAGTAGCGCCAAATCTTCAATGCAAAGGCAATGGCTGCTAACTCTAAGTTGTGCATAGGGTAGTTTTTCTCATGCACCTTTAGCTACCAAGAAGCTTAAGTGATGACCTTCTTGTGTTGCATAAAGACATAACCCAGGTTGGTTCCTAAAGCATCACTATACACCACGAACCCTCATGACCCTGAAGGTAAAGTCAAAACTAGAGTTGAGGTCAACCTCTTCTTCAACTTCTGGATGCTCTTCTTGTAATGAGGTGACCAAATAAACTTCACCCATTTTCTGTAGTAGTTTCGTCATCGGGGCAAATATATGAGAGAAGTCTTGGATGAATCAACGATAATACTCTACCAACCCCAAGAAACTTCTGATCTCTGTAACTGTTTTCGGCTGCTCCCAAGACAACATTGCCTCCACCTTAGCTGGATCTACCTCAATATTATTTCCTGATGTGACGTGTCTGAGGAACATCACCCTGTCGAGCTAAAACTCATACTTAGAGAACTTAGCATAAAGCATATGTTCCCTGAGTGTCTGTAAGATGATCCTCAGATGCTCTCTGTGCTCCTCCACACTCTCTGAATATATTAGGATGTCATCAATGAACATAATGACAAACTGATCCAGTTACAACCGAAAGACTCGATTCATCAAGTCTATAAATGCTACTAGGGCATTCGTGAGTCCAAAAGACATCACTAAAAACTCATAATGCTCGTAGCTGAACCTGAATATTGACTTCAGGATGTCGTCTACCTTGATTCGTAACTGGTGATATCCCGAATTAAGATTAATCTTCAAGAATACCTTCGTCATGCACAACTGATCAAACAAGTTGTCGATACTGAGCAAAGGATATTTATTCTTCACAGAGACTTGATTTAGCATGCAGTAATCAATACAGTCTTATAGATCTATCATTCTTCTTGACAAATAATATTGGTGTATCCCAAGGTGACACACACGACCTGATAAAACCCTTGTCAAGAAGCTCTTATAGTTGCTTCTTCAACTCAACTAGATCAATAGGTGTCATACGATATGGTGCTTGAGATACCGGTGTTGTACCAAACACTAACTTAATAAAAAAACTCAACCTCTTGGTGAGGTGGTAAACTCGGTAAGTTCTTTGGAAAGACATCGAAAAACTCATAGACCACGTTCAACTGCTCCAAAGGTGTCTCTTGGCTATCCATAGCGAACACACTAGCTAAGAATACCACACAACTCTGCTTGCAGTACTTAGTGATCTTCATCGCGGACACAATCTTTACCTCACCCACCGACCTAGTCACCTAGAAAATCAAAGCCGTCAGATCGGGTCGCTCTAAGTAGACCGTATTACCCCAACACTGAAGAGTCATATTATGTCATGATAGCCAATCCATATCTAGAATGACATTGTAAAATATCATCTCGAGTATGACAAGATCAACGGACAACTCATATCCCTCAATAACTACTCGAACTGTAGGGAGATACTTCGCACAACAAGAAAATATACCCATAGGAGAAGTAACTTCTAATGCGGTCTCTAAACTAGGCGATGCAATGTCAAGTACCCTAACAAAAGAGGAAGATATAAAAGAGTGGGTTGCCGCCGAATTAAACATGACACAAGCAAGATGGTCAACCACAACGATAATACCTTTGATCAAGTCAGTCTGATCATTCTGCTTTGCGGCTGTGGCAGCACACACAAGTCTGTTTGTCTTCCTTTAAGCCTGTTGCTGCTGAGGTCAATTCTTGTGATGAAATGTGATAATATGCATATTTAAATGGATAATTATTTGAATCATTGTGTGATTTTATTGGAATATGATCATGTACATTGGTTTTGATTTACCTGAGATGGATGTTTACCTATATGAATATATGATAGTATGTCTCATATATATTGGTTTTGATTTATCTGTATTGGTAATTCATACCAGGCTTTCATTAGTCTGGCCTATTTTATGGGTTTTAGGTGAAGTATGATATGCAATTGTGGATCAGATGCAGAATGCTAGAGCGTCGTCAAGAGCCAATTTTTTTCTTTATCGGGGATAGTTTTGAAAAAACAATTATTGTTATCAAAATACTCTGATATGCATTTTAAATTATTGGGACTGAATTAAATCTAACGTTATTCACATTTTAATTCAGTTATGATGATTGAATGTATTGTAACTCACCCAAAATGTTTAACCCAAAAAAGGTCATTTCGTTGTTTTAAAAAGAAATAAATAAAACATAAAAAATATTCTCTAAAATTTTTGGGTTAAAATTTTGGGGTGTTACAAATTGATATCAGAGTGGGATGAAAACATTGGATCAAGACTCGTCCAATAGTCTGGCATCGCTCAGTGAGTAAGTTCTAATTGTTTATTTGATTTAATTATGGTGTTATTGTTTGATAAATTTTTTTTTTTGTAATTGTGAACCTAGAAAATGATCGTATGACATCACAGATCAGATAAGTAAAAATAGGTACCTTGTTATTTGTCGGTTAAACCCTTTTTATACTACAGTAATCATAATAACGCAGTAGAAGCATGATGATTTCTTTCTTTTTTTATAGTTCTCGGGTTTGATAATTTGATATTGAATTTCAATGACGAAATTCTTTTTGGGGAGAATAATGTAATACCCATAAATTTTTCTACAGTTATTAAGCAAATAAAAGATAAAAACAACATACCTAGAATTTTGTCGATAAATAACTCTAGTTAAATTTCAAGGAAAAAATTCTTTAAGGAGGGAAGAATGTAAAACCCATAATTTTTTTACATTTTTATGAGAAATAAAGACAAATTTAATGTTAAAATATTATTCAAACCTAAGATGAGAATTAATTGTAATCCAACTTTAATTTGGGTTCAGAATGAATCTCAAATTGGAAATTTATTTCGAATTAGGTTTTGATTTTTTGTTGGATTTAATCTGAATTTAAGTTAGACTTAATTGGAATTTAATTTGAGTTTTAATTTAGTTTGGATTTGAATTGAGGGTATATTTATAAAAATCGAATTTTTATATTTAATTTAAGTGAAATATAGGATCTTAATTAATGCTAAATTGAGATTTAATTTGTGTATTAAAAAGAGTCAAAATTTAATCAAGGGATGAAATCAGATTTAAATTTGAAGTTAAATTGGATTTTAAAATACATATAGAATTTAGTTTTAATTTAAATGCAATTTAATGTGAATTCAAATTTTTAATTTGGATTTGAATTTTAGTAATTGAGTATGGATATAGATGTGATGTGGGTTGCTTAACTTGAATTGGATCTCAATTGGATTCAAAATCCAAAATAGAAATCCATTTAGAATTTAAATAAAGAAATTTATATGGAGTAGAACTTAGGAATCAATTATAATTAATAAAAAGTAGGAGTCCAATATGGTGGGACATCCCCCTATGTGGGCCCATCCTAGGTGGCACCTCCTACATTGTAAAATTTTGAAAATTTTAAGAAAAACTTCTATTCAAACCCACAGTCAACAAAGTATATTAACTTTCCTAATTTAAAACTATGATAATTAATAATGGACTTAGTAGTAAGAGTGAGATCCTTTGTGAAATTAGAAAGAGGCTTCCCTAGGGTGGGACGTCCCAACCTAGTGGGCCTTCTTAAATGGGTGGAACCTCTACAAGAGGCAAGCCTATTACAAATAAAAATATACCAAAATAGTTTGATAAGGCCAAAAGCTAGAGTTTTCAAAATTTCCTATTATCACTAATAAGTTAAATAAATATAGGACTTTTGAAAAAATAAAAAAAAAAAAATCAAAAGGGAAAGTTTTGGGCTAGAAGTGGGTGAGAGAAAAGGTAATATTAGAGGCTTATTGGAAGTATGAAATCACAATGAATTTATAAAAAGAGGCTCACCCCCCCCCCCACCTTATTTTTTGCTCTCTTCCGCTCTCTCTCTCTCTAAATTCTCTCTCTTTCTCCCTTGATCTTCTCCCAATTTTGCTCCAGACTTCCTTCTCCCTTCTTCAAGGTGGTGACCTCCATTAAAGTGGAGGCGTAGCTATAAAGAAGAAGGGCTAGCCGAATGATCCAGCAGCACCGTGCGGATTGTGTACCTTACGACTTGGAGCTCGATTTTGTCTTAATAAGGTAGGCATTCTAAACTGATATGGGTGGATTGAAATTGGTATGCACGGGCATACTTTGAGTAAAACATGTTATTGAATTTGTATATCAGTCCTAACATCATTGAGACTGATATAGGTTTCATGCTAGCAAATACCAAAATCAGTTTTTGAGAAAAAACCTTGATTTCGGTATGAAAGCAAGGTTTTTTCCAAAAATTGGTTTGCAAATACTTAGTGGTCAAATCTGATTTAGTTCAGCCCATGAGGCAAACCACAATGGTCCCAAGAAAATTTGGTTCAAATAAAAAATAATAATAAAGAAAACATTTTTAGAAAAGACTCTAGATACAAGCATTTTTTAGAGTATGTTTGCGAACTTGCTTTGAGGGAAATTGTTTTGGAATGGTCCAGGTCAGTCCCTGACAGAGCAAGGACTGATCAGTTTAAAAAAATAACATATATATAATAATGTATATAAGTAGCTCCTAGGAATAATCAATTGCTAAAAAAAGTCAGCCTTTCTGATGTTTTTGCCTCAAAAGTTTGTCTCTATCTTTGTCTTTTAAAAAGAAGTATTTTTCTTTTAAAAAATATCAGTCGCCTTCCATGTGATTTCAAGCCACAAAACACTTGTTTCACCTTTGTTTGTCCTCGCTCAACAAAGACTTCCCGTTTATAATTATCAAGTTCAAGGTAAAGCCTTCATGTGAAATAAGGTACTAGATTAGTCTTTTGTCCAACCTCGTTTGGCAAGACCTCTCTACTTATATAGAAAAGCATCACAGAGAGACCCTCATGTTGAGCTACGTACACGCCTTTAGCTATCATCTTGCATTGTCAAGCCATCTATATCTTTATTTTTATAAAACTTTCTTTCAAAAATACTTTGCCAGATGAAATCTTTTGGTCTTTCTAAAACTGATGTGTTTACTTCTTCGTTATTGATCGAGCTTCACACACTTGACAATAAAGAGAGGTATATGTAGACACCTCATTTTTTTACCGAGACATTTCATATAAAAATAAGCCTATTTTTTGTCTTCAAAAGACTGTTTTATGACTCTATATCAAAAGAAGAATTAAAGAAGAATAATTAAGCTTTCTAACAAGCCAAAAACCAGGTCGATCTGACATTGGGATCAAAAGTTGTTGCTAAAATAGGTTGTCAAGTGCTAATAACATATAGTGTCGTCAATAATTTTCATGTTTGTTATCAATAGTTTGCCTATTTTTATGTTTGCCATGACGACTTTCCTGACGACACATGTGTTTGTTATCAAGAGTTAGCCAACCCATGAAGTGACGTCAGCTCTTGCTCCTAATGACACTTGGTGTTGGTTGTCAACACTATCTATTATTAATCGTTTGTCGATAACATTTTCTACCAATTTCAGAAAGCGCATTCTTTGGATAAACCACTCGAGATCTTATCCTACCGTCCTAAAATTGAGATTGAAATATTCCAAATCCCAATCCTCTTGACAAAATTCACCCCCCACATATAAGGTAGTATACCTCGGACAAATCACAACCCTCCATTAAAAAACTGACCAAATGTGTCTGGATTTGCCAAAAAAAAATATAAATAGGGGGTCACCCCCTATTCTAGTATATGGAGTTCAAGTCTTAGTTGCACGCTTACCCTGTCGAAATCCCTGCAGAACTGGACATACCCCACTTAGCCTAGCTTAAGACCCAAATCCCCTATCTCACCTTTTTCTCATAGCCTGTGCCTAGCCAAAGTGTTGCTCGTGTTCCATCGCGCTCGTTAATAACATAGAAACTGTTTCCTAAGCCAGATGTAAGATTTAATTTATTTTATTATTCATTTTGTTTATTTATTTTATGTTTATAAGTTTAGAACTCGCTAACCTTCACATATTGTGTTTTTTTTTTAGCCTTAGGTGACATCAAGCTCTCTTTTTTCTTTAAGATCCACATACGAGGTATGTGTACTCTCAATTTCAAGCCTCAAAAGTGAAGAATTCAAGCTTTGGCTTGGTTGATTCCTGCTCAAAAGAGGAGAAAAGGTGCACAACCTTGCGTAACAGACCTAACAAACTAAATTTTGGATCCGGCTTTCGGATCCTTTTCTAAAAAATTTCTTGTGAAAATCCTTCTTTTAGTTTTTTAAATTTTGGAGATCCACAGGTGACGGCTACCGTAGTGCAAGTTGAGGTCGTGGTTTACGCAAGAAGGCGTGACTTGGTTTTATCCTGGAAGCAAAGTTGCAGTCAACCCTATTGCACGAGGAATCGATCTTAGAAGAGTAATTGTTGCTTTAAAGATAACGCTTATATACGAGCCTCCATGCAATTTTTTTCTTTTTTCATTGAGTATATGTTTAAGCTATTTTTCCAACACATCTTTCATCAAGGATATGAATGCTTTGAACCTCACCAAGGACATGGCATTGGATAGAAGTGATTGAAGGAGAAGGATTCATGTGGAAGACCCATAATGATTTTCTTTTTTGGTTCATATTGCCGACCCCAATTATTTTGGGATGAAGGCGTAGTTGTTGTTGTTTTGTTTTGTTGTATCTTTCATCAAGGTTCAGCCAATCCGATTCAGCTTAAATGGCGTTGTTCATTGCCCGTTCATCTCTAACACAATGCTAATTAAGATGGCCCAAAAAATGGTGTAACTTGGGGATAATTTAGTTCATTAAAGTACGCCCCCCACCCACCCCACCCCATGGACTCTGTTGCAGGTGATCTTAAAGAATGAGATGGGCATGGTAGCACGTCTTTTTGGTGGGCCTACCAAGAATGTCCATCCTGAGATGAACAGTTCACTACGGTGCTTTGCTGCATAAAAAATGATCTCTAGTATTGGACTACATCTTGAATGCATTATGCTGTTTTTTTTTTCTTTAATATTGTGTTTCAGTTTTAAAAAAAGGTCTCCAACACACTTAGCTTCACCTCCACTATCAAATTAGAATTGCTAAAAGGTCTGAAGATTGACAATGCTGTTTTTTGAGCCACAGAAGAAGCCGCACAGGTGCTCGAGTGCGTAGATGCAGAGAATGCATTCATCATAATCGTGCAAGCCAAAATTCAATTTATCGTTGCCGGAGATTCATGAGGTTAATAGTAAATTATCGAGGTTCACATGGTGTGCTCTCACGACGTAACATCAAGCTTTCCATTGTCTGCTCTCAAAGCAAAACTGTATATACATATGCCCGAAATCATGACATCAAAAGACGGAAATCTGATTTGAACCAACGAACTTGCATACCGCAGATTGTAAGATTCGCACATCATTCATGCATGCTTGCGTGCATGCATAATTTTAGATTACAAAAATACACCATTCAGTGTGTATGCCAATGCCATTGTCTGCTATTTCTCTTTGTAATGAAACTGAAATAAGAAACGAGTTCATCCCAAATTCCTCCATCACATTTTATCAATTTTCCTGTCCAAATAAACTCCCTGGAATACAGCATATACATCTTCATGCATGAATACACTCTGCGTATATATGTATACTATAAATAAACTAAACCCCATTGTGAATAACAACCTACGTTGGTGATTTTAAGTACAAAAAGCACACCGGAAGCCGCCTCGCCTTGATTTCCAAAATCCAAAGTGTGGCAGCTAGAATCTTCAGCTTCGGTGCATATGATGGTGATGTACAGCAAACTCTGATCATCGGTCAAGAAGAAAGCTTGATCATGATGAGATTCCACTGTCATCATCACTGTCCGTCCACCGCCTCTGGAAGGCGGGCATTGTTGGTAGGAGGTTGGGGTTCATAGGAACTGGGAATTGGCGGCCTGCACTCATGACTGTAGTCCGTTGTTGCATCCTTCCAACCTCCTTGCATACGCGGTCAAGCACATCAAGGAAGTCACGCACTATGACAAAGATCCGGAAGGGGCGTGCCTCTTCGCGAGCTGCATTGCCGTGGAAGTATTCAGTGATCTCCTTGACAAGTGAGAGTGCCACACTTTCCTCAGCTCGGATCCTCAAGATCTCCTCCTCGGCCTTGCACTTGAACGAGGACATGGACGAAGCAAACTTTAAATTGGCCTCACCATCGCCAGAAAGGCGGAGGGCATCAGAGATCTTTTCAAGGCCAGAGGCGAGTTTGGAGACATAGGAGCCAAGGACATCAGAATCCATCGAAGCAGCCTTCTTCACATTGCTGAGTTCTCCAGAGAGAGCCGCAACCACGTGAAGGCCGAGCTTACGTGGGTCATCAACAGTGGCTAGGTCAGCAGTTGGAGCACGATGGTTGGCAAGGTGTGCCCCTTCGGACCGGATGATCTCTTGGACAACGAAGTGGAGGAGGGTGGTCTTGCCATCAGTGCCTTTAACATCGACAAGCTTCAAGAGGGTGTCCAGTTTGAAGGCATGTGCATCCCCCCGGTTGGTGCCCACATTCATTCGGTTGCCGGTCTTCAGTACAGCCTCAAGGAGCTTGAGGAAGAGGCGGCTGCTTCTCAGTTCCTCACAGGCTGCCTGAGATAGGAGAGAAGAGACTGAAGTTAGGACCCTAAATTTGACACCGCATGACTTTAAAGTTCTATCTTTTATTATTGGTTTGACACGAGAAAATATATAATTAACAGGAAAATTAGCAAAATTAAGAGCATCAGAGATCCAGGCCTCTGTGGCTGGCATCTGGGCCCCACCAAATGCCTCGCTGAGTTGCCTTAATTGTGCAGATTTAAACAGCATCTCAAAAGGTAGAATCAACCAAATCCCATCTCAGCAGCCAGCAAGGCATTGCCTGACTCAGGGTCACGGCTAAGTCCCAAGATAGGTGAACAATAAAGGAAGAAAATGAAAAAAGAGGCCGTTATTACCACTGCTAATACACCCTTTGATTTCTAAGGTCAATGCCAGCCGCTTTAAGGCTAAACTAGGTGGCAATATGTTGTCTCTATCAATGCCTGCCAGCATACTCTTGTGCATCACGTGAAATACCGCTACATGTCCAACAGATACAGTACCCACTAGGCTCTAACATGGTTGTATTCAAGGGGGTAAAGGGTAAAAGACAGAATGCTAGGAATTCACGAACCGGTCATGTCTCATGTGATACCAAAGCATTCGTTTGGAGTTTCTTAGAAATTCACCCAACTCAATTGAAGATTGTGGGAGCTGAAAAAAAAAGTCCAAATATGGTATATTGAGTTCAAATTTATGCTTAAACTTCTGGATTTTTCATTTTAAAAGTATTTTTCTACACTGCTCTTTGTAGATTGATCTTCCACATTGACTGTTTTCCGATGAAAAAAAAATCATTCACATTTGCCTGCCACAGAAAATTGTGGATTTCCACAGAAATGCACAGTGCTCGATCCGTTTCTGCAGGCCCCACAAACTCCCATTGAAACACGAGTCTCTCTTTCCTCGAGGAAAGAGCTCCACTTTTCAATGGGAGCCCCTTTTCAGCAGAAATGAAGTCCGACAGAGAGAGGGAGAGAGAGAGAGAGAGCCGGGGGGGGGTTGTTTCCATGGAGAGAGGCTCCACGCATTACGCTGCGCAGAGCCCCTTTCTTTGGCACACAAGCGTACCATGAAAGTGAGTGAGTTTCTCTAGACCATAAAGAAATCGCATGGAGAATGAAAATTTAAAATTGGAGTAGCTAAAGAGATTTAAACGGTGAGGATGCCAAGTAGAATAATATCTGGAAGAGTGGGCCTAAAAATTCTGATAAAAGTGAGAAGTAGCAGAACTGTTGGAATCTCATGGACCATTGTGGTTGGAGAATCAAGACCAGTAGAAGTAGAACTGTGCAGTAAGAAAAAAATGCATATACAGGTTTACTGGAAAAGGAGATGAAACAAAAAAAAAAGTATTAATGAATCAAGCAAAATGGATGTCACAAAAATCTACAAACAAAATCAAGATACAAGACCAACAGACCAACATGTTCCTTGGCTGCAACCTCGGAGTAACCTGCCAGTAGTAGAGATTTTAAGTAGCTATTTCCTATAGTTAGTCCACTTGGCTGATTAGGGGACCAGACAAACTAGAGATTTAATTCAAGCTACTTGGCAAACTGGATGACCAATTGCTATATCATGGTGTAACAAGGAGCATTTTAGATGTCCTTATCGAGCATAGCATGGAATGAAGTACAAAGATCCAGAAGACGTGTATTGCTGAGTCACTCCATTAACATCTAAAAGGTAATGTTGGTTATTTTTCGATATTAATCAGCACTCTAATCCAGTTTGCAGCAAACACAATTTTCATGAACAAATACTGATGCAGAAATCATCTCATTAATGAAAACACCAAACAATGGAACATTTTGGAATCACAATGTTAACGACCTAGATGCAACTGTATTAATCATGGTATCACCAAGATCAAAGCTTCAGGAGTTGAGATCTTGTGATTTTATTTTTCATCAAAATAAAACAAAAGGGTCTGCTGAACTCACAACTGTTCGTTTAGGGGTTTGTTTATACATTTTTTCAACTTTTTGTGCAATTGCCTTCTATTTGTCACTTGATAACATTAATGAAAGCTGTAGGAATCTGTGGGGCCTGAAACGAAGCCCAAGATTTGTAAGAATAGAGACCGAACATAGGACTTTATTTGGGTCTACGTTTTTTTGTTTTTGTTTCTTAATTTTCAAGTCAGGCACAACTAACAAGAGAAAAGTAGGGATTCATATTTCACTGTTTTTTATTGTATTATATATTTTCTGTTCTTAATTGTGCATTAAGTTTTCCTGGCGATCCAAACTGATAAGAGTAAGCACGAGGGCTCTGAAAAGTGATCGGTTAATGGTAGCATTAGACCATTAGGCAGCCATTTCTTGACACAATTTTCGCATATAAAATCTTATAAAAAAAGGAGAAAAAAAAGGGAACAGCAACCTCCCAAGTACCAAAGGCAATCAAAACTATACCTTTCATAAAGTAATCCTCCCCACCAAATATATCAGGTCTAGGCATTTTTATAATCATAAGTTATAACAGCATCTAGTTATTGGAAAATAAACCCCCTACCTGATTAACTAAATTGAGAGTCCTACATGATTTGCGTTTAATCAACTTTCTCAAATTTATATCAAGCATCTTTTTTTATATAAAATCACCTACTTATTCCCAATTTGTGTTTATCATGTATTGAGAAATCATGTGATTGAATCTTTAAGGGAAAAAGTGTCCAGAACTCTTATGCATACCTCAAGTGTTTTGAAAGATTTTCTGAGATATGCAAATTCTGATTCAAAGTTGGCAATGTACAGCATGGCATCCACTCGTTTGAAGGCAAAGGGTATGTCAAGCACAGCCTTGAGAAATCGCTCAGCTGGTCCTAGCTTGAAGCTGCCATCCTCAGTGTGCCCTTTCAGTTTCAGTTCTTCCTCTTTGGTTGGAGCCATTTTCAATAAAGTTTCAAGTAGTTCAGTCCCCAGTCCATCAGTGTTACCTATCACGCAAATCAACTTAGAGGTTAATTTAATAGCTTGATATGTGTAAAAATGCTAGGAAAACTAGTCACCTATACATATAGAATACTAGATTTATTGCACCGAGAACGTGTAAGAAATGCAGTGTCAACACGTTTATATTAACCCATCACAAGCTGTAATTTGGAGATGCTCATGCCCATGCATATGCACATAATGTAACTAGTTATACCAGCATACCAATTGAGATTTACTAGACGATCAGCGAACACAAGACTAATCAATGATAAGTGAACAGCACGTTTAGTGACTCCAATATTGATTTTTCCAATAGCTCAATTGTCTTCCAATGAGCATCTTTGATGACCACTTAAAGTATGCAAGCCCATGAAGAGAGTTGCATTTTATCCCCACCAGACCATGCCAAGGAGCCACATCCCTGAAGATATAGCATATATGCTTGACTGAAAATCTTGCTGAATCAGAAAAAAATAGATTGAGTGGACCCAAATTCAATCAGAAATAGAATCATTCTTCTAAAACTTTAGTGAGGTGGTCATGTAATTGCACCAAGAACTGGGCCTACCATCTTTGCACGGCACAAATTGAAAGATCGACATCAGAACAACATTGGACATGAGAAGTGCCCATTGGTATTAGTCACTAGAAACAGGTTGTCATATAACAATTTCCATCTCATGAATTCGGTATCTCTTTTTTCCTTTTTAAGAAACCTAAATGAAGACATGCACAATTTAAGTGACACCACCCTAATTTGGAACAAGGATCAGCTACTGTAAACTGGGGAATCCTCAGAAAAAGCCAGCCTTGAACCAAATAATCACAGCCATCCATGCACATCAGCATGATAGCATCTTTCAAACAAGTTGATTGAGGTCATGGAGTCTGCATATAGACTTCTTCCAAATAACAAACTTCATTAGCCCTACACCTGCTTCAAGGCCCCTACATATGTTATAGGTTAATTTACACTGTTAAGTAGCAAGTTCATGGGCATTAGTGCTGAGTCAGGCCCCAAGTTTTACAATATTTACTTCTGGCGCCAACATATTTTGACTGGTGTCAGCCAAATTTGGGAAATCATCATCAACCATTAAAAGAAAAAAATATGTGAAAAGAGGAATAACTGTGTTTGGAAAAATGCACCCACGCTCTCGTGAGATATGAGTTTGATTTTTATTAAGGAAAAAAGTTTAACGATAACTACATTGGTAACTTTTTATCATTTTAACCATATTTGGTTTTCATACAGGTGAAAGATAAGATAACACAAGTTCAGTTTACATACAAGTGAAAGATAAGACAACACAGGTTTGGCTAACCAATCTCAAGATTTTAGGAATTCATTTGGCTGCCAGCTACATATGTAAAGCGTGATCTTCTAAAGACAATCTTTGAGGAGTTTGGCTGCCAGCTACATATGTAAACGATATTTGAGGAGTTCGGCTGACAGCTACATATGTAAATGCGTGATCCTGCCGATTTCTGTGGAATGCTAACAGTCATCGTGATGCTCTGAGGGTAACTCCGTAGAGTTACCATTTATCTTAACATGCCCTTGCAAGGTCAACGGGGGCACGCACGTTGAGCTTGTCCCAAAAGTCTCAAAAATTGACGATAGATAACGGCTTGGTGAACCCATCAGCTAGTTGATCACCAGAGGAAATGAACTGAATTTGAGGATTGCCAGTGCGGACGTGGTCCCAAACAAAATGAAAATCGATTTCAATGTGTTTCATGTGAGCATAAAACACGAGATTGGCTGCTAAGAATAATGCCCCAATATTATCACACCATAAAACATGCAGGTTGTGTAGATGAACTCCAAGTTCCATAAATAAAGACTTTAACTACAGCAAGGCAGAAGCCACAGAGGCAAGAGACTTGTACTCAGTTTCGGTGCTAGACCGGGCAACAGTGCGTTGTTTACAGGAGGACCAAGAGATAACATTGTTGCCTAGAAAGACAACAAAATCCCCAGTGGATTTGCGATCATCGAGGCACTCGGCCCAATCTAAATCGAAGTATGCACTAAGTTCAAGAGAGGAAGATGGATGAAGAAGTAAACCATATTAATTGTATCCTTTAGGTAGTGAAGAATGCGCTTGACGGCAGTCCAATGAGCCTCACGTGGCTGATGAATGAACTGACAAACTTTGTTGACTGCGAACGCAATATCCAGGCGAGTGAGAGATAAATATTGCAGGCCTCCAACGATACTGCGACACAATGTTGCATCTGGAAAGATTGCAATGCCTGCTATGGCGAGCTTGAGAGATGCACTCATCAGAGTGGTCATAGGCTTGGTATCAACCATAGCAGCTTTCTTGAGAAGAGTGAGAATGTAAAGACATTGAGACAGATGCACTGTGTGGTTAAGATAGTTAACCTCGATGCCCAAAAAGTAACTTAAACGACCAAGGTCTTTGATAAAGAAGGTAGAGCCGAGATTGGAGACAATGCAAGTGATGACTTATGGAGAATTACTGTGATGATGAGATCATCTACATATACCAGTAAAAGGAGAAGCAGATGATGATCTTTATAAATGAAAAACGAGGCATCAGACTGGGATACGACAAAGCCATGAGAAAGTAAGTATGTGCTTAAGCGTTGGTACCATGCCTGTGGGGCTTGCTTGAGACCATACATAGCACGGTCGAGTCTGTAGACATGATTGAAAAACTTAACATAACCCAGGAGTCTGGCTCATGTACATATCTTCATCGAGATATCCATTAAGAAAAGCGTTGTTGAAGTCAAGCTGACGCATAACCCAGTTGGAGGAGACAACAAGTGAGAGAATAACCCGAATAGTAGTAGGCTTAATGACAGGACTAAAAGTCTCAAAGAAGTTGATGCCTTCTTCCTGATGAAACCCCTTGGCTACAAGATGAGCTTTATAGCGAGCAATGGTACCATCAGAGTGCCTTTTGATACGATAAACTCACTTGCAGCCAACAACATTAAAGTGGGATTGCAGGGGAACCAAGTGTCAGGTGCGGTTGCACATAAGAGCATCATATTCAGTAGTCATAGCCTTTTGCCATTGAAAAAGTTGAGACGCTTATGTGAAGGTGGAAGATTCGGGTTCGAGAAGGGAGGCATGAAGACCGATAAGTAGGAGATAGAGAAGCCATGAACGATTTGGGTTTTAAGGAGCCAGTCATGGGCTGTGTGACTATGGGATGAGAATGGTCAGAAAGACGATGAATACTTGGACTAGCTGGAGGAACATAAGGATCCGTTGGGGGAGTGGGATTAGGTGAGAGTGAATCAGGAGATACCGAGGGATCGGAGGGCGAAGTAGGAGATGAGTGATGATCAAGGGACGGTGAACTGAGCGGAGAAGGGGAATCAAGCCCAGTATTCACAACAAGTACAGGGGACGCAAAAGAGGGGTCAGGGCCAAACTCGGGTGACTGACCTACGGATGGTGAAGATAAGGAAGGAGACGGCATAGATGAGGAGAAGATGCTAGGTGCAACTGACAGAGAAATGCCCCACTGAGTTAAGCATGAAGGTGACAGGGGAGGCAAGGTCGATGTGTCTCGAGAACTGTAGAAAGAGGACTCGTCAAAATAGACATGTCGAAATATATAAGTGCGACCAATTAGAGGATAAAAACAAAGATAACCTTCATGACACGATGTATAACCAAGAAAGAGACACGGTACCGTTTTAGGCTAAAATTTGACCTGTTATAAGGTGTTAGTGAGGGATAACAAAGACAACCAAAGACTCACGTGAGTATAGTCGGGTTTGCGGTGGAAGAGAAGCTCATACGGTGTGCAGTGTCTTAGAACCATGGTTGCCAGTCGAGGATGCGATACGAGAAGCAGGAGCGGGAAGAGAGGCACTTTCAAAAATTTAAGAAGCGGAAAGCGTGGGACTACTTAGAAGCGAGTCACGAATCGTCTCAGAAGCGACCTAGAAAGCGAGGGGAAAGCGAAAAAAAAGAAATAAAAAATAAAAAATAAAATGGAAAAAAGAGAGAAGCATGGGGGAAGCGCATTTCCCATAAAAGGGAAACGCGCTTCCCATAAAAGGAAAACATGCTTCCCAAAAAAGGGGGATGCGCTTCCCAAAAAAGAGGGACGCTTCCCCCCATGCGTTTCGGAAGCGCAATGTTTCGCGCTTCTGAAGCGTGTATCAAGGAAGCACGCTTCCCCTACTATAGGGGCGCTTCCGGTAACTCTGCTTAGAACTAGAGTTGGCAGTCGGTTGATGATGTAGGTGGATGTTCAGAATGCATCAACCCAATAGGCAGAGGCTAAATTTGTTCCACTGAGCATGCTAAGACCGGTTTCAACAATGTGTCTGCTTACGTTCGACAAGTCCGTTTGTTCAAGCGTATGAGGGCACAAGAAACGATGAAATATACCATTATTTTGAAGATAGCTTTCGAACCAGAACTTGTAAATTCTCCACCAAAGCCAAATAGATTTTCAACAATGGACTTAAAGTTTTTAAATCAGTCAAACACTTGAGATTTATTTTTCATGAGAAATATCCAACAAAACCTTGAGTAATCATCAACCAATAGCAAATAGTATCTGAAACCTTCCTAAGAATCCACAAGCATAGGGCCCCAGGCATATGCATGCAAGAGTTCTAGAGTCTGTGAATTGTTGGATTGGGAGTGACCAAAAGGTTGTTTGTGAGCCTTTCCAATGAGGCAATCAACACAAGTTTTTATTTGTTTCTTCTTATCAAATGAAATAACATTGTTAGATTTAAGGAATGACACAATTGTCTTATTTGCATGTCCAAGTTGTCGATGCCATGTATCAAAGGATTCACATTGTCCCGCATATGCTGCCATCAGAATCACTGCTTGCCTTGATTGGATATAGACCCATACTGATTTTCGGTTTTCGAAGTCAAATCTTGCCTGTTTGACGATCCTTAACAATAAATTGAGAATGAGTGAATTAAAAAATACAATCATTATCCGTAGTAAATTGACCAACAGACAATAAGTTCTATGCGATGGCGGCAACATGGAGGACATTCTTTAAGGCAAATTAAGATCCTCTAGACGAAAGAACCATGTCTCCTGTATGAGAAATAGGGAGTCTTACTGTTTCCTATGACGATGGACTCACTCCCTTGATATGGGGATTTATTTGCAAAGTTTTGCTCATTCATCGTCAAATAATTAGTAGCACCTGTATCTGGGTACCAATAATCATACTCACTCTGTTGTATAGACATAGCCGAAAATGCTTTCAGAATGTCCCAACAATCTTTTGCAGTGAGACCGCGTTTGCTGCAATATTGACAGGTTACAGGTACTCGTTGATGTGAATTACCTTGATTGAAGTTGTTGTTCGAGGAAAAATTGCGCATGTGTCCCCTTCCTTGATTCCAGTGACCTCTGTAGGAACCATGTCCTCGACCTCTATCGTGAGTGGCCGAAAAGGCAGTTTGGGTTGATTCTTGAGATTCAAACAGTTTGGAGTGCAACAGAAGTACTCACTTTTTCTTGATTTATAAGTAGATCATACAGATCAACAAATTCACGAATGATAGCGCCAGTTGTAACAGATGTTAAAAAGCTTTCATACTCAATGGGCAGCCCATTAAGAGTTATATGAATGAGATTCGTGTCATCAACTGGATGCCGTGAGGCCGCCAACGAATGAGATAAGAATATGATTTTGTCAAGATATGCCAACATGTCCATTGATTCTTTCTTGATAAAAGTTAGCTCTTTCTTCAACATCATGATTCGCAATGATGACTGCGAACCATAGGCTTTCTCCAACGCTACTCAGGCATCATTGGCAGACTTAGATCTCATGATTTATCCAAGGACTACTTCAGAGATGGTAGCTTTGATCCAGCTCAGAGCCAGCTGGTCAGCTTTTCGCCAGGTGTGATACTCAAGATTGACTACCTGCCTTCCTTCCTTGTCGGTGACAAATTTGATGGGTTGAGAAGACTACCCATCGACAAAACCTAAGAGGTCTTGACTCACCACGATTGACTCCTACTACGAACGTCAGAGAAGATAGTTGTCTCAATTCAGTTTAATCGAGATTACACTTGCCACCGTGTTCCACGGAGTTGCTGATGCAGTGGGTGTCATTGAGATGAATGAGTTTGATGAACTGGACGCCATTGATTTGCTTGTTAGAGAAGGTAGCTCCGATACCATGAAAAGAGGAATAACTGTGTTTGGAAAAATGCACCCAACCTCACTTACATGAGATATGAGTTTGATTTTTATTAAGGAAAAAAGTTTAACAATAACTACATTCTTAACTTTTTATCATTTTAACCATATTTGGTTTAGATACAGGTGGAAGATAAGATAACAGGTTAGGTTTTCATTCAGGTGGAAGATAAGATAACACAGGTTTGGCTAACCAATCTCGAGATTTTAGGAATTCATTTGGCTGCTAGCTACATATGTAAATGTGTGATCCTGTCGATTTCTGTGGAACAGAAATCGGCAGATGCTAACAGTCATCGTGATCCTCTGAGGGTAACTCTGTGGAGTTACCATTTATCTTAACAATATGATCATCAGAAGGACGAAGTTAGAGACATGCAAGTAACTCTCTCACCTTCTATGAGCGCCTCGCAGACTTCCTCCTTTGTGACATTGAGGGCTCTCAAAAGGATGGCAATATTTTGGGACTTCTTTGGGTCGAGCACCCTGTTCTCCTGAACAGGTGAAGGAAGAACAGCCCGTCTGTTCGTCTCCTGTGGTGCAGCATTCGTGGAATTGCATACGAACAGAGTCTCGATCATTTCTTCATTCAATCTGCAAATGAAGGTAAAAATATAACCAAGAAAGGCCAAATTTCAAAATGAAAACAAAGCTAGTAAATGTGATATGGTCGTTAGCGAATATAACAAGCAACACAACGATATGTAATCTCTAAAAAAATCCGATATTTCCCTCCATAATCTACCAATCAATAGCACAAGAATCCAAGAAAAAGTTCACCTTCATAAAAGTTAAAGAATCCTTTCAAACGAAGAACTAAAAGTCTAAACAAAAATCATTCATTCGTAATATCACCCAACAAACAAAAAACGAAGGAAGAAAATAGAAAATTTTGATGTTACAGCTCATGTGCTTACTGGAACGAGCTAGATTTCAATTGGTCCCACACCATTGCTCGATCTGAGCTCGCCCTAACCTTGTCCCAGTGCAACGGCTTTAATTTAGGACGTGGGGTGTCCCCAGATTTTTCGGCCGAGGGCTCGCTGCTTTCCGGCGAACTGTCGGTTTTCACAGACTCCGAATTCTTTGGTGAAGGTATCAATGGTGGAGATCGGGCAATTGGCTGGCTTGGAGGTGGTGGAGGGATCTGGAATTGCCATAGACTCCCCCTTGGGGGTGGTGGTGGAGGAGGAGGAGGAGGCCGGCCGGAAAAGACGGGCTGTTTTAGAGGAGCCGGCTGCCCCGAGAACGACCGTCTTCCTGATAAAGCCGATTTTTCCGATAGCATCGATCCTTCGGAAGGAGAGGATGGCGGAGAGGGAAAAATTTGCTTCCGCTCGAACGGCATGGGCGATGATGGAAGCGATAACTGGAATCTGTCAGGGCTGGGGGCTTCAGAGATAGTGGACTCTGTCTCCGGCTCAGGTGAGGGGGCCTTTGAGGCTGCCGGAGACGTCGATTGGGAAGATGGGTAGGAAGGCGTTGTCAAGTTCGAGCCCCCAGTCTCACACCTTCCGGGCGAGTGCAAGGGGAAGACCCGCCGGGAGCCAGGTCCAGCGCCCGGGCTCCCCTGTTGGTTCTCGCCCGACGAGCCCCTTGGCGAGTAGAAGGACTCGTTGTCATCGTCGTCAGTTGTCTCCCTACCAGGCTCTGCCGGCCGGCGTTGGCGCGAGAGCGGCGGGAGCGGGTGGAGGTCGGGGCTCCGTTGGTGGAAGCTCGCCGGAGAACCCAATTTCCGGTATGGAGGTCTCACGCCGATGGTATCGTCACTCTCCGGACTCCGGGAGTCCACCAGAGTGCCCAAGTAGAGGACTTCCGATCCGTTGCCGACGCCGACCTTAGGGGTGGTGGAACCGGGATCTCCTGCCGGAAAGAGGCGGATGCTGGTGGATCTGATGGCTTTCTGGGAGAACTCGGCCGACCTCCGGCGCCGGAAGATGAAGATGAGGGTCAGCAAAGTGGCGAGGGCAATGAGGCTGATGACGACCGGGACAATGACCTTCTTGGCATCGCCGGAACTACTTCCCGCGGAGGTTGGCCGGACGAGGCCGGAGATGTTCGCCGGAATGGTGACGGACGGAATGGCGGCAGGAGGGGTGTTAGTTGTGGCAGTGGGAGTGGGATTGACAGGGAAGAATGGAGTGGTGGAGTTGGTGGGGGTTGCCGGAGGAGGGGAGACGGTGCCGGAATCTGTGGGGAAGAAGGGTTGGTGGAGGGATCTCCTGGTGCCGGCGACGTGGTTGACGTAGGGAAGTAGAAGGAGGAGGAAGATGACGTGGTGGTTGTGATGGAAGATGGGCATTGTCGGAGACAGGAAGCGATGGAGACTCCCGTGGTGTTGCTGATGGTTGGACGGCGGTGTGTGTCTGTGTCACTGAGAGAGAGAGGACGGTGGAGTGAGGAAGATAGAGAGTCTGTGTGTGTGTGTGCTGCGTGGTAGATGGGCCCTTTGTCTGTTTCGTCAGAAAGAAGAGGTAAAACTTTTGCATGGGAACCGATGAGAGAGAGAGAGAGAGAAAAGAGGACCGGTTCCCGGCGATGACTGAGAGCTGGCCGATCAGTCGTCGTTTTTCGTGGGCTTCTGGGCCCATATCCGTCTCCCATAGATCTGCCCCCACATCCTCACACCGACGAACTTTGCTGTAGCGTAAACATGCAAGCAGGTTTGGCATGACAAAATGAGAAAAAAAAAAGAAAAAGATGCGCCCCCCCTTTCACCATTTGGCTGAGCAACAGTATTCCCCTTGGATAACCTGAAAATGTTTTCTCGCATAGCCTTTGCTTTTTCTTGTGCATTTTTCCATCATGACCTTTTGTTACCTTCAATGTTCACATATATCCATTAACATATTAAATTCATGACTTTAGCTTGTGTTGACATGATTGAACAATCAAGAATAACCAAAAATCCTCACCCGTGTTGCGCATTTGCTTCTAATGCAAAAGTGAATGTTACTGAATGTCTACAAGCTTGTTTTGCTCATATCATTCCAAATGTTCAATTGTTTAGAGCTTCCCTTATCAAAAAAAAGTTGACAAGCATTGATTGCAGCAATGACTTCCAAATAAAAACAAGGCCATCATTCTCCATCTTTGCAATAAATTGAAAACAAAAAAAAGCATTAAATCATTAAAGAAAATAACTGTTAGCAGCTTTTCTCCTTTCAAAAACTTGGTAAAAGCCCTTGAGGTTGTGAGGATCAACTCTCGTGCATGCCAATCTAGCTGAACAAGCCAGATTGACCAAAAAGACTGTGAACCATGAAGTGGGTTTAAACTTAAGAATCTTGTTTTTTAAAACTTTTGTGCAAATATTGCAATATTTATCACCCGCTTTAAATGGGCAAAATATTTCAAGCATTTTGAACTACACAGTAGTAGTTTTAGTTTGGTTTTACATTATGTAATTTTACATATTTACTACTTATTTCTTTTTTACTTACATTTTTTAAAATTGTCGACAAATTTTTTTTCCCCAATAATTTTGTCATTGAAGATGATAAAATAAATCATATTGATTATTGAAGTTAACGGATTCTGACTCTCTCAAAAAGTAAAGCAAAACGGTCAAAAAAGTTGACTGGGTTCTGAACTAGGCCATGCACACAATGTCCTTTGAGGAAGGGGGCAACCATCGCGACTTCGTGGTCACCGACCACGTCTGGAGCCAGCTGTCTCACCGCTAAAAAAAAAGAAAATAGAAAAAAACAAAAATCGAGAGGTAGAAATGTGGGTGAAATCTTGGGTAAATATTCTTCGGATCTAAAAATGGGGTCCACGATCATTTCTACCCCTTGGTTCGTGTTCCTTCCTCAACTCCCCTGTTTCCTGGTCTATGACATGACAAAAAGTAAAGAAATGGTGTTCTTTAGTTTTTTCGTCAAGGACAGAAACGGCTCTTTCTTGTGTACAACTTCGTAACTGGACTCTCTTTGCAGTTCTAAATTACCCCAGTTGCAAACCGCTTGGATCTACTAGATCGGAATCCAAATATGAAATGTTAACGTTACATTGGAATCTGGATCTGGATATATTCAACTAGGTAAGGTTAGAGACAAATCCCGAATACATGTAGTTATACCCGATCCAAAAATAAATAGAACATAAACAAGCTATTTACATGTAAAATATGCAAGCAGATCGGATTTTCATTCTAATCAGTTCTGAATCTGACTTAAAATGATGATCTGTATCACGACCAAACCCGAAAGATCGCAATCTGATCTGAATGCTTATTCTGATTTTACCTAAAGGATCCATATCCGAAAATAACACGTTGGACTCAGATCCAATATCCATCCATATCGTATCCGTTTCCAGCCTTACTGATGAGACAAGTCTAAAGCTGAACAAGAAACAATTTGGTTTCTGTTTTTTTATCCGTATCCAGAAACAATGCCCACTTGAAGAGAATTTCCATGGTTTTAATGCACAAGTCAAACCCCTAAACCGCCCAATTTATTGAGTCCGAGACTATCTATAGGTTCCTGAAACTGTTCAAATTTGACATAGTTCAGGATCCAATAATATTTTTCACCTGTAAAGATTTATCAGGTAAAAATAGAAATTAAGCGAACGAGTCTCAAGTTTGGTGAGCGTTCTCGGGTGGGATCGGACTCGTGTCCCTCCATTGTAAGGTAAAGCTGGTGGGACTTTTTTTTTTATTATCCTGGCGGTATCTTGCACGATATGACATGCTAACGAAACCGAATATATATATATATATATATATATATATATATATATATATATATATATATATATATATATATATATATATATATATATATATATATATATATATATATATATATATATATATATATATATGCCACCAAACGTTGTTTTTTCTTGAGTTTGTGAAAATCGGACCTGTTCGACGGTGAAGGCGGGTTTTATGTTACCCCTTTTGTGTGTCTACGACTCTATATCATATTTACGTTGACCTGAGTTTCAAAAAAAATCTAATCATGAGATTATGTTTAGCACATTCTATTTAATATTATTTTGATTTACATAAATCTCATGTTTTATATCATTTTTAAACCTATCATAAACAGTGAATTGTTGAATTTTCCTGTTTCAAAAAGACAATATCTTAATAGTAAATAAATCATGCTCAATATCTGCATGGTTGAAATTGGTATTTGATAATTATATTTACCCAAAGAGGAAAGTGTACCACTATATAGTTAAAAAGTATATATATATATATATATATGGGATGTTAGTAATATCGAATATTTAAAAATCAAGATTTTATCATATTTGATTTTACAAACAGAGTGTGTCCCCAAACCCAATCTGACATTGTCCTGTCTTTTTTGTTCATCTCATTCCAGAAACTGTATCGTGTGTCGCCTGACCCTAAAAATTGGTCTATACCTTTCTTAAGGTGTCTGAAATCTTTTTTTCTAAATTTGAGATTTTTCCTTTACACCATGTGAGCATACCAATTTTTCTATCAAAATCTGTTAGAATCAACCATTCCTGCTTACTTGATTTTAACTTTGACTAAACCTAAACCTAATTGAGTCCACCTAAGCCCGCAACCTAACTTAGGCCACCTTAAATGTCAAGCAAAGGTACGTGACAACCTGATTACAAAAACTCTAAAGACATATTTTCAACACTTCGATCAATTGATTCAATTTCTATCTAAAGGATTGCACATCTACTCATGCACCAATAAATCTTAAAAAGTGTCAATCAACCAATTCTTAAGGAAACAAGATACTCTTGTTCCCAATTAACGAGAGAGATTCTTCAATCAGCCTCTCTAGTACATTAAACCAAACAATGAGTTCGGTCATAGCTTGGTCATCGTTCATCTATTTGCTTTAAACATGAGACATATCTTAACCCAAATCCTAAGTGAAAAGCTCTCCTAAGAAAGAAAGAAAAACAAATGCATGCTAAAAGAAAAGTAGCAAGAATACATAAACTCTTAAAATAAAAAAAAAGGTAAAAGCAAAATTTTTATCCTACTGCTCAATGAGGTATGCTGTTTTAACCTAGAGTTGTAGGTCAGGGGAGTCGTTTGGATGCAGGTTAGTGTAACAAGGGTTCGACCACAGACCACAGTCGAGCTTGAGTCCACCACAATTGGCTTGGGCCAAGTTTCGAAGTTCTTGACCTACAACAAGAGAGAAATGTGAGAGAGGGCCTAGCGGTCAAGGAGAGAGAGAGAGAGACGATTTTAAGAGAGAAAGATTCAAGCTTCAAGTATTTACACATTTACATTAGTTATAACAACTTAATAAAAGAGACATTAAAACAATAAGTCTACTTGACCAATACCTAGGTAAGCCTTCACTAGAATTAGGTATACTTATTTGGCCTAATCTATTCCAAGTAAACACTTCCTTCACTTTTGCCATACTTAGCCAAGTTCTTTCTTCCTTTTTTAAGCCTTCGTTCAACTAGGACATATGTTCCTCTAGGCCTTGAAGAGGGGAGGTTGACCTTCCTATGTGAGCCCTACGAGGGCTAGTCGGTTCAGGGCAGATTGAAGAATCTGATTCTTATTGATATCTTCAATCTTGAGATGAGGTGGTGTCCTTGGAGCGGATCCTGCTAGTCCAACATGACACCTATGATGATGTGGCTTGCATGACTGATGTGGCAACACTTGGCTTGGGTCCCACTTAACTGAGGTGGCTTGCATGGCTGATGTGACAACACTTGGCTTGAGTCTCACTTAACTGAGGTGACTTGCTTGAAGTTTGGTTATGGAGCAACATCAATTGGATCCATCTAAATCCCTTGGTATAATGCATTTCTATCTAGATCTAAGTCAGCCATTCTTAGATCTATTTGGGCCAATGCATGTGGGTTGAGGTCTTCCACATTGGGATCCACTTTGATTGACCGAGAAAATAGATCCACAGAAAGGTCTATCAAAATTTGGACCATATCAAAAACACCTTTCAAGGGTGAGCTAGAGCTAAAATAGGCAGCACTGGCCTGAGCACCACCTAGGTTGTCTGGGCAACAACCTAGGTATTTGTTCCATCATGAGCGACAACCTAGGTTGTCATTCTAATGAAGTAGGTATGAATCTAGTCTAGATCCATTCTCGACAACAACAATTGGACCTGTATGAGCGATAACTCAACTTGGATTTGATCCAGATCAAAATAGCACAATCACAACTTAGTTGAGGTGACAACTTGGGTCCATATCCATATAATATGGACAACAATTGGGCTTGGATGACAATGTATGGGCAATAACCTAGAATGAATGTGGATCTAGAACTAAATCCAAATAGGCTGTAAACTTTGTTTTGCTAATAATGTTTGATCCCAATATCGGTTTGAGATGATTTTTAGTTTGTTGGAAAGCTCAAAAAGCTTGAAAACATTATTTTTTCAGGCCAAAAATGTATTTAAAGTAAACCCAATAGTTTTGAACATAAGACATTGGTGTTTTGAGAAATCAATCACTTGAACTAAATCCATACAATAATGATTGGGCAAAATTGAGGTGTGTACATATGCCCCTCTTTGTTGTTGAGCAAGAAAAGCTTGGTCGATGATAAATAGACATTAATTTTGAAAGATGAAAGCTATTTTTGAAAAGCTTTACAACCATAAAATATTTTCAAATACTTTTTGGCAAAATGACATTGAATTAAGTGTGCTTTGTAGCTTAGGCACATGTAAGGCTTTACACATGGTCTCCTAGGTTCTTCACCTCTCAGTAGGAGGTCTTTCAGAGTGAAGTCAGATTATATAAGACAAAGGCAACATCTTGTTCTACATGAATGTCTCTTTTTCTCTTTACCCATCAAAGTGGAAGGTCTTGTTGAATAAGGTCAAATTAAACAAGACAAAACAAATGCCTATGTGCAAAAGATTGCACGAAAAATAAAAGTCTCTCAAAACATATCTTGAAGAGATGACAAGTGACAAAATTGTTTAAAAGACATTTAATTCAATTGACAAAACCTTTTTAAAATGCACTTACTGTTTCCTTTGTAAGGACACTAGTTCGCTTAGAAAAGGGTGTTTTGGCTTGACTGTGCTCATCTTTGAGGATCAAATTGCTCCATCAATTTGTGAGACAATCTATGCACTTAATATCTAACTATCTAAAGGCTGATCTTAAGATATGATCGGGTAGGCTTTTTAATAAGACAATTTAGTTTCTAAAAGTTATATCACCTGCATAAAAAAGTTAGTTAATATTACGTAGAAAAAATATATGTGACATGACATGATAATGCATGAGGAATGTTTTTCATTTGACAACTTTTGGATAAGGTGATCATAAAGCAACTTCTTAAGAAAATCTTCCTAACTTATGAAAGATCACATTTTTTAGAAAACAATGCAAAAAACACTTGATCTTAGCTTGCTCGAAGCCAATATAAAATATTTTGTCAAAAAAATTACGTATTGTCAATTGTTTCTCACTCCTTGACTTAATAATCAATCATTCAAGGTAAGAAGGTCTTGCCAATAACCAACCATCGGTCTCAAGATGAAACAAAAACTTTGTTTCACACAAGAGTCTTCTTGGCTTAATGAATAATCGTTTAAGGTGGGATGTCTTATTGACGACCAACCATAAATCTCAAGACACAAAAAAAAAATGAGACAAAATGCAGTTCGACAATAACATATATAAAAATTGACTTGAAATGACACTTCTTGCAAAAGCTATACCATGAATCTACACATTATGAAAAACCCAATTTTGCAGAAATTTGTCAAAATAAACCTTCCTAGAGAATAAACTTGTAGACCATTGTGGGTCACATAAGACAACCTAACTTATCAAATGACTATGATTCTTTTGATGCAACAATCAAAACATGATGCCAAAGAACTTCATGACAAGACATAAATGATACTTTGAATAATAGTGATACATGACATAATGTCATGATGAAACTTATTATAAAAAGTTTATGAAATGTCATATGAATTATAACCTAAATCCAAAAAAGGTGCTTAAAATGACTTCTTTCTTTTACAAAAAGAAAACTGCCCCATGCTAATTTTTAGAAATGGATATTTAGGATGAAAGATTGAATGCTTGCCTAAGAAAATGTTGCATACATGCGAATAGTGAATGCAAAATGAGTGTGTGCACTTTGCATTACTTAGCAACAATTCGATTCTTCGCCAATGTTGGTCCAACTTTACTTTTCATTTTTTACCCCTACTAAATAAAATAGGCAATCACTTTTTCACTAAAATAAATCCTTTTTTGGCCCTCAAACTTCAAAGAAACTAATCATAAAAGGTATTAAAATCATGCTTTAATAAGTATAAATCTAATCCTACAAAGATTGAGATTAGAGAAACTTTCACATGAATAAGAATCCTTGGATATGTAGGCCCACAAAATAAGAGCTCAAAGTATGTAAAAGTTTAAAACTTTTTATTTCGATGCACTTTAATATCTTCACATCAAATCTTGTGTCAAACATATCCATATTGAATATTTCTAAGTAATCAATCATTTTTTAACGACTTTAAATGAACAATAGAACATTAGTCTTGGGAAACAAAGAGAATAAAATAATAATAACAATGGTACTAGATGAGATAATAATGATATTTGTTTGAGGTAAATGAACTTTGAGTATCACAAGGCTTCAAAAGGGATAACAAAAAAAAGATAGATATTGCATCCTTAAATGTGAGGTTTAAAGGTAAGACAAAGAAAGTTGGTACAACATTCTCGAACTTAAAGCTTAAAAGTAAAGCAAAGGGTAAGAGATCAAGGTCATCTTCCACTCGACTCTTCAATTATAAAGGAAGCATTGATGCTTTAAAGAGATTTCTCAATTTTTTAAACAATGCTATTCATTTTTTTCTGCAATAATGTCCTCATTTTTTATTTACTTTTAGTATTTTTCATCTTTTTCTCTTTTTCAACAATATTTATGTGAAAACTTATATGCTTGTTAACTCGATTTTTTTTGCCATTGATCTTTGCGTGATCAATGACAAAAATTAGTCCCATAATAGTGGATGCTTATGCACATCTCTCTTCCTCTCTCTTTGTATATATGGGTTAACCTTACATTAAATCAGTTGTGTTTAATATTAGATAGATTAAATATTAATTATTAAAAAAGAATGACATTTTTTTAAATGCATAATTATTTTTTTTAGCATTAAAGGTCATTTGAACTTGGAAGTCAAACACCTTTTTCTAAAATAGTAACATTATGAAGCTATCAAAATTACTTTTTTAACCTCAGAAAGTAACCTTTCATTCTAAAAAATGCTAATTAATCTAATATTAAACACAACTAGTTTAATGTTAGATTATGGTTATGTGCTAAACCCATTTGATACTAAATGAGTTTTTCAGCTTCTCCTATGCTTTTTATGTGGTTCCGGCCCTATAAATGTGTTGGCCATGGTTGATTTACTAAGAATCCACACCTGGATCATATGTTTTTGATGAAAAAAAAGATGTTTGGAGCCTTGAAAATTTACAAAAATTTTGGACCATTGCTTTTTTGAACTTTATAAACACCCACCCATGTGCTGGAATCAAACGCTTCAAAAGCTGATCCCTATAAAATCAAGTACATAGATCATATCTGTACGGTCAAAATTAAAAAAAAAACCCATTTAGCATGCAGTTTATTACCGAATGGATTTAGCACCGACTCATTACTCTCTCTGTATATGTATACAGCTCTCCCAAGCCAAGTCTAACACGAAATAAACTCGTTTAATCTAAGCGAGCGACTCATGACTTAGATTTTGAGCTATATGAACTGACCACGAACGAGTTGGTGACGAGCCAATCATAGCCAAGTCACGAGCTGCTCGGTCCGTTTAGCAGCGCTACCCTGCTTTCGTTTCTCCTATTGTTTTCCTAATTCGTTTGTCAAGAGACTCAGTGGCCAAAACAACAATTTCTAAAAGCTTTGAAGGTTAATATTGTAAAGTTGATTTAAAGGCCATCAACTCGAATGTTGGTATATGAAAACATGGATCGTGCTCTCGAACTGTAGTCACCAACAAAGCGACATTAAATATTTATTCTATTTTGTTGAATTTAATATCTTCGGTCGTCCACAATACGCACAAAAAGCATTACAAATTTACAATAAAATAACGTATTCACATGTACAATGTTACTCATTTCACACATATGACAAATCATTTTTCTATATCATAGTACCAAGCTCAGTACCTTTTACGAATTTTATATCATAAAATAATACATGCAACTTTTGGCTCTCAATCAATGACTTGTAAAAACAATTAGAGTTTTGACAGAAAACGCCGTTTGGTCTGTTTTCATGCATTTTTTATTTGTTGTTTGTAAATAGAAATAAAATACGTTCCATAAATACAAATAATTTTATTTATAATTGAATCAATTTTAGATAATAAAGTATTTAATGTACAATGAACAAGAAATAAAATAAAATAATGGGAAGGAGAGAATGAACAATTGGTAGCGATGATTATAGTTGAGAAGGGAATGCTGGTAATTGTGGTGACGGTGAAGAATGGATCGTGGCAATAATGGAGATGTGAGCAATGAAAAAGGACAGTGACAGTGAACAAGAGGTGATCGCCGTAAAAAACAAAAAAAAGAAAGGGTGGCAGTAGCGATGATGTGACAGTGATGATGGTGAAGAATCTGTTGTTGGGGGTGAAGGTGGATTGAAAGAAGAGGAATAAAAGTAAAAAAAAAAAAACAGTTTTTTTTTTAAAAAATAGAGTGGTTTTTATTTTATATTTTATTGACACTTGTTTATGAAATAAAATCATTAATTATTTAAAATAACTATAAATAAAAAGAACTCATTTCCAAGGACATCTAAACAAGGTTATTTTTTATTCTACAGCTACAGTGCCAAAATGTTGTTTCATGTAGGCCGTCTATGTCAGGGTTTCTTTCGGCCAAACAAAAAGTCTAAAAGGTCATCAATGCACCTTTATTTGGGAGGGGCATTTTTATTTTCTGCTCACATGACATTTTAATTTGATACATTTTTTATTTTTTGGGCGGCCGGACATGTTTTGTAAGTTATGACAACATGGCATTATTATTTTGAAAATAATCTCCTTCAGTTAGGAATCCCACATGTAAGAAATAACACCAACTTTAGTCTTACATGAGGAGCTGCTGCACTATATATATATATATATATATATATATATATATATATATATATATATATATATATATATATATATATATATATATATATAATGAGAACTGAAGATATTAGCTTTCATTTTATCTTTGTACTATAGTTTGAAATATTTTATGATAGATCTGAACCGTTAGATGTGTTTAGCATGCTCGATTTAGAGAGAATCAACTCTTTGACCATATTTTTTTTGAACAAAAATGTATTTTTTTTGACAAAAAAATGTTTTTTTTAGCTGAAAATTTTGATGCTTTCATAGCCATTGATTTTTTATCACCGAAAAAACCTATATATAGGTCAGATTCCATTGATCCAAAAGTCAGTTCCCAATAAACCAAACCTATAGATCACATCTATGGTGTTAGATGTGAGAAAAAATACCAAAAAACTATGATTTTGAAGAGGCAGAACAAGAAAGTGGGCAGGACAAACAATTTACTCTCTCTCTCTCTTTATATATATATATATATATATATATATATATATATATATATATATATATATATATATATATATATATATATATAATCACTAGAATTTGAGATATGAAAATATGAGAACTAATGTGTCAACCATGATTTCATAGATTTTTTGTTCTTTTCTCTTGAATCTAACTGCATGCTTGATTTTTATAAGAACTTGCTCTTGAATTGTCTGATTTTGATGTGTAAACCAGATTTTTTTAAAGCTTTAAAACCAATGGCACATCATTTTAATAAATATTAAGCATTCAAAAATCACATTTTTTCTTCAAAAATACATAATCCAGTGGTTGATTCCTAGCAAATTCACGATGTCAAGCACATCCACATGGTTGGATTTGCAAAAAAGGTGTTGAAAATGCTCATATTTCTAGTGACAATATATATATATATATATATATATATATATATATATATATATATATATATATATATATATATATATATATAGAGAGAGAGAGAGAGAGAGAGAGAAGTTTCAACTGCTATTATGCAAGATCAGTGGCGGAAAATATTTTTTTACAAAAGAAGATTTAGCAGCAGTGGCAACTGCCGTTAAAGCTAAAAAACACACAAAAAAAAGACATGCACTCAACGAGCATGTAAGATTTTGACCAATGAAAGAGGGATTCGATGATACACCCTTTCGTGTGTGTAGGGTAATACATCTGTGCTAAATGGGTTTTCCGATTTTTTGGTGTTTTTTTGAAGCTTCAACCCCATAAATGTATTGGGCATGGTCAATTTACTAGGAATCCATACTTGATCATGTGTTTTTGATAAAAATAATGATATTTGGATCCTTTAAAATTTACAATAATTTTGGACCATTGATTTTTTGAACCTTATAAAAACCCACCCACGTGTCTAATTCAAATGCTTCAAGAACTAGTCCCCATAAAATCAAGTACATAGATTACTTTTGTATGGTCAGAATTTAAAACTAAAATAAAAACCTGTTGATTTAACATGTTTCATTTAGCACATATGTATTACCTTATATATAGAAATGTGTAGGCTCCAAACTATTTATCTATGAGACAATCTATGTCACATGCCTATTTCCTTCAATAGGCCAGTACGGCGCGACAGTCCTTTCCCACTGCCACAAGCGTACTTGTCAGCTCGCTTGCCAGTCGCGAAAGCTTGTAATCAGAGTGTAAGAGAGCAAGAGAGAATAGAGGGAGAAAAATTGCAATCACAAGAAGCAATCACAATGAGGGTGAAAAAAAGAAAGCTCACCGCATTTGATTCATTCATAATTTTGTCCGCAGACTATTACAGTTCAAGTATACGGACTGCCTCTTTGGGGTATTGATTCATCTAAACCAGGCAACTTACATCAGACTCAACAAAAGTAAAACTGACTCTAAACACAACTTCATAATGTAAATTACAGGAGAAAATGCTTCCCCCTTCAAATCATGCGCCGTCCTCGACGCTATCTGTTTCATGGTAAGCCCTAACTTCAGCTGAGTAGCGGTTGTTCATCCAAAAAGTTGGCTCCCACGTAGGTTTTGTTATTTCCTCCCACTGTACTAAGTATTTCTTCGCTTTACCCAAGTAGTTAACCTTATGGCGAAGGATTTGACTGAGGTGATTCTCAGCCCATTGTGCTGTCGGGGCCCTCATGACACACCAGGCTAAGGCAATGTTTGTGCCTCTTTCGAAAGTGATAGCTGGTATGAGATGGCTATGCACTAAGCGGCATGGACTACATGGAATGCGGCTTCCGCTAGGCAGCTGTGCACAGAGTGGTGTGCAGAGTCAATGAAAATGATTCAGCACATGAAATAGTATTGTTACGCGGCCTTTGGCCATTAGGCTGTCCAGCTTGAGAAGCTTGACATGTTGCGAGTTTGCGAAGCATTCTATGCCCGTAACAAGCGATAAGTAGGCTTGCGACAGTAAGGAAGGATCGTCACACTGCACTAGCTTAAGAAAAAAAGTAAGCCCGTGACAGTCTCAATCTTCTTTAAAAACATACTTTCATGTGTTTTTTATATAAACTAAACTCATAAATATAATCTATGTTCTTTATTTAGTAAAAAATATGTATTATTTTAAATATTTTCATTATTAAATGTATTTTTAGCTCAACAAAAAAGATCAATGACTCATATTATACAAAAAATTTGGTAAACTAAAAATCAATAATTGTAGTTGAATCAATTTGATATAAAACATGGTTTTCAATGAATAAATAATGATAAAATACATCCATAAGTTTTGATTAAAAAAAACACATGCAAGTAAGTTTTTTGAAAGGTTTGAAAAATAAGTGGTCATAAAGCTACATATTTCCCTTTCTCTGTCTATATATATAATATATATAGAGAGAGATGTGTAGCTGCTCCCTTGGTAGGTGCTCAAACGACACTCATGTTGAGCATCCATCGCGCAACGTGATGGATGCTCATAATCTTTTTTGCATAAAAAAACTTTTATTGGCACTAAAATGGCACTAGTAAAAGTCTAAGCAGACACTTTTAGACTTTTGCTGACGCTATTTTAGCTACAGTAAATCTTTTTATGCAAAAAAGATGTTGAGTGTCCATCACATTGCGCGGACACTCAGCATGAGTGACCTTAGTTTGAGCACCTAACGAATGAGCAACTACACATCATTCTCTCTATATATAGAGATAGAAAGAGAAATGTGTAGCTTTATGACCACTTTTTAGTGAGTAAGTTGAGTGAGTGAGAGAGAGAGAGTTGGCCGCCTTACCTAATTTGCATTTGGTATAGACCAAATTAACTTTTGATCTTAGAATGCATGTTTTGTAAGTTAGATGTATGTGTATACTTGGATGCAAAACACACACATAGAGACCCTCAGTGGATTAAAATGTTTAATTTTATAAAAGGCAAGAAAATTAAGAGAGAAAATCAGGTCCAAGGACCTTTGGAAAGAAAAAGTACAAGGGCCTTGGATGGTGTTCATTGCTAAGATGAATGGCAGCAAAAAACCCACCAAACAAAAAGCCCTAACATAGATGGGTCACACACGTCTTTCTGATGCCATCCATTTTTTTAGATGAACACCTGCTGTTTCAAAATCAGCGGTTCATGTATGTTTCATATATCTTTTGTTTGGTGAGATTTTGGGTGCCGATCATCTTAGTTATGATTGGCGTCAAGAGGTCCCGGACGCTGCTTCTGTCTAAGGTCCCTCGACTTATTGGACATGGCAAACTTAACTTTATATCCCCATAAACAAGTAGAGATCATGCGCTCGGGAGCGCTGCAAATTTATTTGCTGATCACCCGAACAGTCTTTAAGGGCCCATTTGCGTGCTAGGGAAACACGGGTTCCATACAAAGCATGACCCATTTTTGCAGGCCCCACCGTGACTCCACAAACACAGTATTGCTTTTCAGCTCAAAAAAAAAAATGACACAAAATCAAACAGGATTCCCACGGGACAGGGGAGTCCGGATCGGGTGCCATCACATGGCATAAATTTTTGTGCCTTACGCACCTGATCACCTACCATCTTGGCGATAGGGCCTGTCAGGTGTGGGGCCCATGACCTCATGGAGGGCGATCAGATTCCTGAGGCACAAAAAATGTGCCATGTGATGACACCTGATCCAGACTCAGGGAGGGGTGTGGCTCGATTTTTTTTTTTGAAAGAAGGGTGTTGCCCGATTTTTTCCACTGAAGGACATTTCATGCCGATTGTGGTGTGGAGTGTCCTTTCTTGGTAGACAAATGCACCCTAAGATCTTAACAATAAACTTTTCTAGTAGTTGGGTTTTTTTTGTTGGACCTAGAAAGCTTCAGAGAAGCTTTTCATGTAAGGACCCTAACTTATCTTCATTAAAAGTAGATTTTTTTTTAAACAATTACGAAAATCAAACCCAAGGATCTAGGGGCTCATAGATTTAATAAGTACCAAACCACAAGAGACCATGCATTGAATCAATCGAAGGAATAATCAACTTTATTAGCCAATAAATGAATGTCATAAGAACAGAAATAAATAAATAGTCTATAACATAGAGCCACTCTATCAAGAATATCAGAATCAAGTCACACAAACCTACAGGCTTCATGTATCTGTGACCCTCCATTAATGAGCTCCTGGTCTTAAAAAATATTTTAAAATACAGGGTAAGAACCAAATTTTTTTGTATGAATTCATCTAAAAATTCAAACAAAAAAGAAAGAGCATAAACCAAATTCATGTATAAATTCAGAGGAATAAAACAACAACAATTTTATAATCAATTTAACATTTAAGCATTTAAAACAAGTATTATGCAATAGCAATTTTTTCATACGAGATAAAATAAGTAAGAATGCATGAACTAATATAGAACAATAAAGATGAATTCAATGCACATGCACGAATAACTTATTAAGTTATTACCAGAGTTTTTTTGCATGCATGTCCCTATTAAATGCATAAAATTTTAGTTCACCTTTTCGTTAAAGCAGGAAATACTCAAAATGGACACAACAATTCTCGAAGCTCAAGTTAAGTTCTCAATTGTGGCTTAACACATAATTTATAATTTATTACTAGGTTTCATACTTGTTCCTCAACCGATATCAAGAATCAATATCATTCATCAGAATATTAGAAATCAACATATAATATCGGGACATTAGAAAAACCAATATTCACTTATGTCACTTTCTTGGTATACCAATAACAATAGTTGTGTCAACAACACCATCCGCAGGCAAAGTTATTGAAATCTATCTAAAATCATTGCCGGGAGATGAACCACCAAATCAGGTTTATGGGCACAATCACACACAAGGTTTTAGTATCTTAATGATTTTTCTAAAACCACCATCCAAGATTCTCACATTGTGAAAGGGACATCCAGGAAAATAATTAATTATATTGTTTGTCTCTTTGAACTTTTAAACAAAATCAAGTTCTTTACACAAGAATCATTTTGCAAATCAACATGCAAAACCCAACTCGGACCATGGTCCATCACATTTTAACAGTGCAATAATTTTGGAAAGCCAATAATTCCAAAAACAAATTTTGCAATGTATAGACAATTTTGGAGCAACACAAGATCCATCCGAGCTCATATGGTCTGCAGTGGTTCACATCTGACCACAAAAGCATTTAAAAAATCTATGCATCTTATGCGAAATTTAAGTGAACATGCAACACACATTTTTTCAACCATGTTTACAATGCACATTCAAACACATAAAAATGATGCACATAAAGCCAACTCATATGCATGCGAACAGATACTTGCAAAATACATTTCATAATCAATTACATGCATAAACATCCAAATATGCACGTATCATATTTATGCAAACATCAATATAAATTCAGAATTTTCATGTGTATGATATACACATTCACAACATATTTATGAGATGCATAACATGCACAATTAATATTCAATACAAGCATTTCTAGCACCATGAGCTGCATGGCACCGCTGTGCTAAAGCAAGCAACAAGATGCCGTGTTGCTAAAGTGCACATCAAGGTGTTGTGAACAATACTTTGTGGTTGCAAAAAGACTGCAACACTACTGCCCCTAACAGCTCATCGAATGCAGTTAAAAACATGTTGCATCCAATAGAGTTATAGGCAACCCAATAACAACATAAACAATTTTTTATAACATTTTGTTATGAATGACAATAGTTCAATAAGCAAAAATTTCAGCAAACAGTTTGGTATTCATAACAGTGAAACAATTTCACAAGCAAAACAATAATTTAGCTTTTGATATACATAATAGTGGAACATGTTTTTGATATACATAATCAACAAAACAATTTACATCTACCATCTTATGCTAATCTAATCAACACAAGGGCATTTCATAGTTTTGTCATGGCAATCACATAATGTTGTCAAAACAGAGTTTTATAAAGTGAAACTCAACTGATGATAGTCGGCTAGATTCAAATCTGAATTTTTGTCAAGAAAATAAATTGTCATAACAGTTTAAGTATGAGCATATAAAAAATTTATTTTTTCAGTCCACCACTAAGTTTATCTAACAACCCATTTATGAGTGTCCAAAACATTTTTTTTTTTGAAAGTAGCTGATGACATACATCACTATGACACATAATCAGATTCAATAACAACCCTCAAAAAATATTCATAGTCAAATATGATAATAGTCATCAACATGACACATAATCAGATTTGATATTAATCAACAAACCAACATGTAATTGGATTCGATAACAATCAAGAAAATGATACAAAGGTAAATCTAATAATAGTCCATGTGATAAAAAAAATCAGATTTAATAATAGTCATCAGAAATTAACGTGTAGTCAAATATGATGATCATAATTCAGAATACATAATCAGATTTAATTATAGTTCACAGAATATATATATATATATATATATATATATATATGTATGTATATATATATATATGTATGTATATATATTCTCGACAAGCATAAGCATGAAAAATAATTATTGACATGTATTACATGCATGTTCGATCTCAAATTAAGAAATCATCATCTATAGAATAAGAATCATACATATTTTCAGAATTTAATGTTATAGGAAAATCGATAAATCTCAAAAAAATTAAATATATGCATATATATATTCTTTTAGGTCAGATTTCCCTTTTCTTCCTAATATTTTACATGAACATGATTTAAAACCCTTTCTTCCTATATGAATCTAGAGAGGAACTCATACCTTGTATTAAAAATAAAAATATATCAAAAAAATCATCGAATAATGGGTAGAAAGGATAAATCTTTCTCCTTTATTCTTCTTTTCCCTTTCTCTCTTCTTTTTTTTTCTATTTTTTTCTCTCTTTTTCCTTGTCCCCCCCTCTTTCTCTCTAAAAAATAAAATCTAGAGACAGAGAGATGAGTTAGACCCTTATATAAGTTTTTTTTGTTGGTCTTCTAAAGAGAGTGTGATGTCCCTTCTAGAGTCCTTTTTATAGATGATAGAGTTCTACAAAATGTAAAACTCTATCTGTCTCTAATTATTCCTACTTATCTTCTTATTATCTCTTATATTTTATTTTTAGTTTTATTATTAACTAATTTTGGATCTATCTAGAACACTGATCAAGGTAGAGTTCTACTCCATGTAGAACTCCACCTTATCCAATAAATACAATTTTGAAATTTAAGTAATATATGTACACTACAACAAAGCAGTAGATTAGCGACGACCACATTCCGTCGCTAATCCGTCGCTAACCATGTTAGCGACGGATTAGCGACAACGCGGCGACAGTATGCTTACGTCGCGAATATTTCGACGCTAACTGGCGACGGAATAATTCCGTCGCCAAGTCCGTCGCTAATTGCGACAGAATAACGAGCGCTATATTCCGTTGCCAATCCGCCGGTACTAAACGGCGACCACGGCGTGGCGACAGATTTAATTCTGTCGCTAAGCCGTCGCTAGATTAATATGAATAGCGACGGAATCATCCGTCGCAAAAACGAAAAAAAATAAAAAAAAATTTATTTAAAAATTAATTATCGAGAACTGTACAATTTATATTTCCTGTACAATTTATATTTCCTGTAAATAAAAAACAAACCACACAAAAAAATTCATATAACAAGTATCTATAATAATTAATCGTTCCACCTTAAAACTAAGAAGTTTAATTATTTACAATTCAACAATTACAATTAGGAAAAATAAAAAAAATAGAACTTCTTCAACACAGTCCTCTAATCATCGCCAAGATTTTGTGCGTCTTCTTGTTCATTGTCTTTATCTGTCCCTTCAGCTCCACTACCCTGATTATCGCTAGCAGCCTACACAAGAAAAGAACAGTCAGTATTGATAAACAAAATATAATGAAATAAATTACACACTATATGTGATTCTATCATGTGCTCATGTGTGATCTAAGGCAATAAAAAACTCTATATGTGATTCTATCATGCTCATATGTGTGCTAAGGCAGTCAAAAAATTGAATATGTGATTATAGCATGTTCATATGTGTTCTAAGGCATATAAAAAAACTCTATATGTGATTCTACCATGCTCAGATGTGCTTTAAGGCAGGCAAAAAACTATATATGTGATTCGATCATGCTCGTATGTGTGCTAAGGCAGTAAAAAAATTGAATATGTGAATATAGCATGCTCATATGTGCTCTAAGGCAGGCAAAGCCAAAAATTTTATATGTGATTCTATCATAAATGATATATAACATGTTCATATGTGTTCTAAGGCAGTTAAAAAACTCTATATGTTATTATAGCATGCTCATATGTGTGCTAAGGCAGTCAAAAAATAGAATATGTGATTATAATATGCTCATATGTGTTCTTAGGCAGTAAAAAAACTGAATATGTGATTATAGCATGCTTATGTGTTCTAATGCAATCAAAAAAACTTTATATGTGATTCTATCATGCTCATATGTGCTCTAAGACAGACAAAAAGTTAAATATATATATATATATGTGATTCTATCATGCTCATATGTGTGCTAAGGCAGTCAAAAAATTGAATATGTGATTATAGCATGTTCATATGTGTTCTAAGGCATATAAAAAAACTCTATATGTGATTCTACCATGCTCAGATGTGCTTTAAGGCAGGCAAAAAACTATATATGTGATTCGATCATGCTCGTATGTGTGCTAAGGCAGTAAAAAAATTGAATATGTGAATATAGCATGCTCATATGTGCTCTAAGGCAGGCAAAGCAACTTTATATGTGATTCTATCATGCTCATATGTGTGCTAAGGCAGTAAAAAAATTGAATATGTGATTATAGCATGTTCATATGTGTTCTAAGGCATCTAGAAAAACTCTATATGTGATTCTACCATGCTCAGATGTGCTTTAAGACAGTCAAAAAAACTATATATGTGATTATACCTGAGAGGGACCTGGAATCGAAGATCCTCTATCCTGAACAACGGCCTTGATCTCATTTCGGAGAAAGGGGGCGACGGTGTATTGGAAGTAGTTATTCAGTGATTCATTAATGATCTCGCGTACATCATCACCGGAAAGAATAGTCGACTGCTTGGAGCTTATGTCGGCGCAAAAAGTCGGTGAGCCGTAACTGGAAGAACCAATAACTGGTGAAGTGTTCATATTACTCCCAAACCCGAACACGCGACCTTTTTTGGGTTCACCTGCTGCAGTCACCCATGCTGTAGGATCAAATGATGGATGCTGAGTAGCGTCTTCGCCATATCGCTCTACCATCTGTTGCTCATATGCCTCCTACAAAATAATGTTTAAAGTATTCATTAATAATTAATGATAACATTATGATAACTTGCATATATATTGCAATGATTATTAATAGAATTAATACATACCGTTGTCGTTCTCGCCTTCTCTGATACGAAGACTCCCGTGGTCTTCCGTTTATGTGTTTCTACAAACACATCCTTATATGGTACACTGCCTCCTTTTTCTGCTTCCTGCGAAGTTAAATGACAAAAGATTTAGTACACAAATTTGCAACAATACTTATAAAATTAATATTATATATTGATGAGTTACCATTTTCTTTAGGTGGCTCCCAAATGTCTTAGATCCACCTGTGTGTAGATGGGCTTCGGGCATCTTCGATCGATTTTGTGAAGCCTTCGCAGAGCGATTTTTAAATGCATCTCCCGCCCACATATCGCACATTTCATCCCAGTAATCTCTCCTGATAGTAATAGGACCATGGCCCTTCCACAGTAATGGATCATCTACTACGCCAGATGCTTTTTTTGCTGCAGTCTTCATAGTGTGCAGCATGTCTGCAAATCGATTGGCAGCCACCTTCTGCCACACCTTCCTTGCATCATTTTCTTCTACCGTAGTTGCAAAGCGATTCGAAGCCTACAAATATTTTCAGAAAGTTAGTAGACATTGCTTAAATAAATTAAATATGAAACACATTAACTATGAGGAACAACTGTATACCATGAATGAGGACCACAATCTGTCTAACACCTCCTTTGGGTACTCTTTCCATTGAGCAACTGGTCCTGGTAGATGTTGAAGAAATGAATTCCTAATCTCCCGTACTACTTCTTGTGGCTCAAACCTCGTGCTGCACATGAATTGTTACACAGTAAATATCAATATAAAATATTTAAAAGATATGCAATAATTGAAAACAAAATACTTACGGTCGATTATCGATATACACTATTCGAATGAGTCTTCTTGTGCCAGCCTGAGAAGACCCTGTTTCCTGTGTTGGCTGTTGACTTGTGCGATCAACTGGTGTAGGTGGGTCGTGTATAGGCGCAACATCATCTGTAAAAAAATACACACCAAGTTCTCAGAATGTGCATTTGAACTAATCAAGCATCTAATTAGTTATATGATATACCTATCACAGGAGCCCGTGAAGATGAAGGTTGAGCCTGGCTACTACTGGATGAGCGACCACTATAACCTCCACGAACCATATTCTAACAAATAACATATGTCATACAATACATTCAAATAATTCACATCAAGTATTACAATGCATTCAAGTCATTCACATCAAGCATTGCAATGCATTCAAATAATTCAAATCATTGACATCAAGTATTGCACTAATTCAAATCATTCGTTAATTGCATAAATTATAATACATTCAGATAATTGAAATCATTCACATCAAGTATTACAATGCATTCGAATCATTCGTATCAAGTATTACAATACATTGAAATAAAATTTTTAATCATTCACACCAAGTATTGCAATACAACTCACATCAAGTATTACAATGCATTTAAATAGAGGTTTGTAGTATAAGATTTTGCTCACTAGCTTGAGAATTCTTCCTCGTCACTAGTTTGACTTTCTTCTTCTTCTTCTTCATTGTTTGCTCATCCACTTGGTACATTATTTGGATCACATTCCTCTATGAATGTTTCATCAGCCAATGGAGATATGACATGCATATCATGCTCAACATCGTGACCATAAACGAAGTCACAGACATCATCTGATTGATAGTAATCACTGTCTTCAGCTAACTCATCTTCCTGTAACTGATCATACTCGGGGTATAGTTTGGATTTCACCTTGCAAACTGCCCACCATTCATTTCTATCTGACTTTTTTATACTCGGATATGAAGTATAATAAACTTGTTGAGCTTGCGAGGCTAATATGAATGGTTCATATGTTCCAAACCTGGATTTATGATTCACCTCCACAATGCCTGAAGCTTTGTCGAGTCTTGTTGCAGTTGGATAAAACCAATGACACTTGAATACCGTAACCCTATTATTCATGCCTAAGTAAGTCAACTCCATTATTTCCTCTATAACACCGTAGTAATCATGTTCATTTTCACCGTAGCTGCTACCCTTGACACACACGCCACTATTTATCGTTGATTTGTTTATACCGTAGTCTTTTGTATGGAATCGATAACCATTTACGATATACCCGTTGTAGCATTGTACAACTTTGGTCGGACCATTTTCTAAATCACATATTCCTTGATGTTTAACATCACCATTGCGAACCTACGCACAAACATAAACAATGATTGTGATCACGATCAATTAAGTAACTTAGTGTTGTTTATAAGTACAAAATTTATGTTAGCTTCTTTACCAACTGTTTCAACCACTCCACAAACTTAGTTTCACATTTTTTTTTTACTTCTGCATCAGTGAGATGTGAAACTTCGTTTCGCAACTCTAGATCAAATCGTCTGCAAACCACAAATACTTATATTACCGAGTCATGTATCCACATATAGAACATAAAAGGATTTATAATTGAGTTGCATATACATATACTTACTCGATGTATGGGTCGATCGCTGAGCAATTAAAAAGAATATAGATGTGTGCTGCATCTTGCTCTCGATCTGTCAATAGCCTTGATCGGCAACTACCAAATGCATGCCCAAGTGGTTGAAATATCGACAGCTTGTCAGCTACAATTACTTGTTCTCCATCATCGTTACGGGGCGGGCATGTGTAACGTGTTGAAATATGAGGTTCGAAGTACATAGATGAGAAATTTGAAATCTCTTCTAAAGTGTACACCTCACAAATAGAGCCTTCTACTCTTGCTTTATTACGAACCTTTTTTTTTAGGTCGAACATGCATCTGACAAGAATATACATTTCAAATTTTAAATATCTGTCATTAAAGAGACAAATATAAAAAAACATATACCTTTCAAATGGGTACATCCATCGATATTGCACAGGGCCACCAACCCTTAGTTCATATGGCAAATGTATGATCAAATGTTTCATAACATCGAAAAATGCTGGCGTAAATATCTTTTCTAACAGACAAACAGTGGTGATGACAGAGTCCTCGAGATTCTTTACATCTGATACAATGACCTCCGATGCGCACAATGTTCTGAAAAATCCGCTCAACTCAGACAATACCCCCCATATAGGTTTGTCTAACATATCATGGAATGCTAGGGGTATCAATCGTTGCATAAAGATATGACAATCATGGCTCTTCAACCCATATAACTGTCCATCGTCAATCTTCACAGCCCGAGCAATGTTAGAGACATATCCATCTGAAAATCTCAATTGTCTCAACCATTGACATACATGTTTTATTTGATCAGGTCCGAGCACGTACTTCGCCTTTGGTTTCAGTACTTTGCCATTATACTCTTTGAGTTCCAATTCTGGTCTTTTACATATTAATTTTAAATCCATACGGGCCTTCGGATTATCCTTCGTTTTTCCTTTAATATTCATTACTGTATTGAACACATTATCAAACACATTTTTCTCTACATGCATCACATCCAAATTATGTCGTATCAATAGGGTCGGCCAATACGGTAGTTCCCAAAAAATAGATTTTTTCGTCCAATTGTGTTCCTTCCCAAATCCACGGAAGGGTGTAGGACTGCGGGCATCTGTTAATACATCTAGAAAGTATCGCAATCTTCTTAAAATCTCTATGCCAGACAATCTTGAGGATGGACCTTCCATTTCAGTTGTGCCTGCTGTAAATGCATTCTTTTGACGTCGGAACGGATGATCGCTGGGTAGAAATCGACGATGGCAATCAAACCAGCAAGGCTTCCTTTCATGCCTCAATCTAAAAGCTTTGGAATCCTCCATGCAGTACGGACAAGCCAACCTCCCATGTGTGCTCCAACCAGATAACATACCATATGCAGGGAAGTCACTGATTGTCCATAGAACAGCGGCCTTCATGTTGAAATTTTGTTTTTTGTGGGCATCATACGTGGTAACACCGTCATCCCACAGTACTTTTAATTCATCAATCAATGGCCTTAGATATACATCAAGATTTTGGCCAGGTGAGGTCGGACCAGGGATCAACAAAGACAAGAAAAGATTTGGACGTTTCATACACAAGCTTGGTGGAAGGTTGTATGGAGTTACAAATACTGGCCAGCATGAGTATGGAGTTGATCTACCCCCAAATGGATTAAATCCATCTGTACATAGACCGAGTCTAACATTTCGCACTTCCATTGCGAAGTTCTGATGAGTACGATCAAAGTGCTTCCAAGCTTCAGCGTCAACAGGATGCGTGATCTTGTTTTCATCGTGTCGAACTTTATTTGCATGCCATCTCATGTGTTTAGCTGTCTTTGAAGACATATACAATCGCTGCAATCTAGGAGTGATAGGAAAGTAGCGGAGCGACTTGTATGAAACTTCCTTTGATCTCGTGCTACCATTGCCTCTTGTCTTTGGCTTGAACCGAGGATGCCCACATGACGGGCATGATATGTCGTTTTCCTGCTCCTTGAAATACAACATGCAGTGATTTGGACAAGCATCAATCTTTTTGTAACCCATACCTAGAGCGTTGACCATAACTTTCGCACGATAGAAATTTTGTGGCAATTTCTCATCTTTAGGCAACATACTCTTCACAATCATGCACAAACAGTCAAAATATGATTGACTCAAATTATACTCAGACTTCAAATTCATTAGTTGAAGAACTGCAGACAAGATAATGTGACTCTCACAACCGTTCCAAAGTGGCTCATCAGCATCTTTAAGTAAATCATAAAATCTACTAGCTGCATCGTTTGGTGATTCTTCATCTACGGCAGTTCTTACATCACTAGAACTCATAGCAGAACCCAGTTCTGTTCCTGCAGCATCAAATATCAAATTCGTATATGGATTATCGTGCACCACATTCACCCGTGCATCAAAATCGTTTCTAAATTCTTCTCCATGAAACGTCCAGTTCTGATAATCACTCACAAAACCCTTCCTGTATAGGTGATGTCTAACGCCATGAGGTTCTACAAATCGATTATTCTTACAAATCTTGCAGGGACACCTAATCCGACCTGTGGGATCTACCGTACTGACACTCGTCGTTGCAAATTCAATAAAACTATCGACACCATCCATATATTCATGCGATAACTCATTGTCCACTATCCTACGGTACATCCATTCACGGTTTGCAGTCATTCTGTCGTATGATGTTACGAATAGTATCCTAACGAATTAAGAAAAAAACAATCAGAATGCTACGATGAAGAAAATATCAAATTTATCATGCAATATACTATGTCAAACAATAACAAGAATTTTGATGCATGCATTGATAACTTAATATTTTCATGTGCAAACTATTAATGACATGATACAATCATTTGAAGCATGCTTTTATTATAAAATTTCACATGGAAGTCAAAATCAAATTGAAAGTAACTACATGCAAGCATGGATACAATTACATCAAACATTGCAATACATCATAATCATTCATATCAAATAAATGGCAAACATGTACCTGCAGCAAACACACTTCAATATCTCACTAACTACTACCATGCTTAGCATGGACTCCGTACTCCAAAAATAAGAACACTTCCATATTTCTACATTAAAATCATGCTCAGCATGATCTCCGAACTCCAACAAAGCAGTCCTAGATATCAACAACTAAGTGAGTGTGTGAACAATAAAGTGCTGCATTCAATAAATTAAATAACATGTGATACGTTTGCATCACTTACTCACCACGGGTATTTACCCGATTTGCATTGTTTTTGTCATTTACTTACCACAGGTGGCCGAGCACGAGTTGGTTCTGTTGAAAAATCTGCACAAAAACAAAACAAATTAAGTAACAAACTAACTAATCATGAAACAAGATGAAACACTAACTAAAAAAATTAAAACAAATTAAAACAACTCTAACTAATTGAAAGAAGAGAAAAGAAAAGTAGTATATATGTTAAGCCAAATCTAACTAGAAGATGCTAATTTAACAAACCAGCTATAACATGTTGAACCAGTCGACTAACATAAAGTCATAGACAATTTCTAATCTGAACTACTTAGCAAAGGAATAGTAAATCAATCAATTAGTTTACTAGAAAAGATGTGAACTCCGTTTAACCACCACTATCATAAAGAATTCAAATAGCCCTAATCTAACTAACTGATTGTGAGAACATTAAATACCAATCTATCTAAGAAAAATATAATTATAAAAGACTAATAGATTGAAATACTCTAACTAACCAGATTTCAAGAAAACAAATTGAAGTAAAACTAACTACCAGTAGACATTAACAAACTAACAAATTGATAAAAATTTATGAACTACTCTAACTAGAACAAACTAACAAATTGATAAAAAATTATGAAATACTGTAACTAACCACAGTTGATTAAATCTCAACCTAGCCAGTTGATTTCGATTTGAATTTTTTTTTTATAATTAAATTTTTTTTGAATTTTAAATCTCAACCTAGCCAGTTAAACCACCTACCTTTCTGGCAGGGAAGGGGGTTAAACCCCCTGCCAGAAAGGCAGTTCCGGCATGGAGGGTTGACCCCCTGCCGTGCCTTTACGGCAGGGGGTTAAACCCCCTGCCTTTTCGGCAGGGGGTCGACCCCCCATGCCTTTCCGGCAGGGGGTCGACCACCCCTGCCGGAAACGCAGGGGGTCGACCCCCCCTGCTGGAAAGCACGGGGAGCGGCAGCTGGCGAGGTCGCCGGTGGCCGGCGCAGTCGACAGCAGAGAGGGGGAGACCTGGAGCGAAGCTCGGGGGCCACTGGGTCGCCGGAACTCAGAGCGGAGGCGAAGAGGTGGTTGCAGGGAGGATCGTCGGTCGTCGGCGGCTGAGGACGCCGGTTGAGAGTCGCCGGCGAAGGGGAGACAACACCTCCTGGCAGCAGCCACAGGGAGGAACAGCAGGGAGGAGGAAGAGGTCGGCGGCGGGTCGCCGGTGCTCGGGGTCCCTGGCGCAGCAGCTAGCCAAGCAGGGAGGTCGGCAGCGAGGATCGTCGGCGAGGCGGCCGGACGGTGGCGAGAGCCGACGGGCGGCGGGAGGGAGAGGGCGGCGGGCGGGAGCAATACAGCGAAACAGGAAAAAGAGAAAGAGGGATGGGATTAGGGATTTACGCGATATTTAGCGACGGCTTAGCGACAGAAACATTCCGTCGCTAAGCCGTCGCTAAATCAAAATACAAAAACCGCGACAAAATATATTCTGTCGCTACTCCGTCGCTAATTAGCGACGGATTAGCGACGACAGAGTTCCCTCTCTAAATCCATCGCTAAAATGGTGTTCTTGTAATAAAAAGTAGCGACAAAAAATTTAGTCGCTAATCTGTCGCTAAGTAGCGACAGATTAGCGATAAAATTTGTTTCCTCGCTAATCCGTCGTGAATTAGCGACAGATTCTATCTCTAGCTAATCTGTCGCTAATTAGCGACGGAAAAAATCCGTCGCTAATTAACAATTTTCTTGTAGTGGTAATTATATCTAGAATATTTACATTATATTTTATATAATATATGTAATTATATATAAAATATATTATATATGTATATATATATATATATATATATATATATATATATATATGCATGACTCGGCCAAGTTTTGTAAAAACCGAGTTCTACGAGTTTTTTGACCCAGTGACTGGACGATCCAGGCTGAATCAACTACGAGTTTGTAAACTATGAAATAAAGTACATTTCTTGCTTTTCCACACAAGAGTTCCTTCCCGACCCGACCATCTTTAACTCTGCACTCGTTATGATGAAACTCAAACGCTACTTGGTTGTCTTTGGACAAGTCACAACAAGCAACTTCTAAGTCATGTTTGGAACATGTAAAATATCATTAATGAAAAACTTTGAATTTTTGAAATAAAGAACAGAATTACTAATATGAGTTATTTTCAAACCTATGTTGTCGATTTTCACTGAATCGTAACCCTATTAATCAGATTGCATTGATAACACATTGAAATTGGGAGAGACACGTTGTTAGGTCCCTGAATCAGGGTACCATGCATCCTCACTAGGTATAGATGGAGCAGCCATGTATGCATGCGGAGGAACCAGACTGGTGATCTTCTTGGAGTTGGTTATGTAGCCGACCTAGTCACTGTCACACAGGCTTAGGAGCGAAGGCTCCCGCAGAAACAAAAAGGTGAAAAACATGGCGGTCCAGAACAGTCATAGTACTGGCAGATAACTTAAATCACTGCTCGACCGGTCACCTTGATTGTTGAATAGTAGTCAGTCTCGATACTGACCATGCCACAACCTCAAAAAGGCCTTGTTGATTACCATGATTTCCTCTATAATTTCCATAATTATACCCTTAAAATTTTCTCTTGAGTAAAATTAGCTTTATGCACATGGTCAGATTTACTTTCATCATGATCTAGTAGATGCTATTCATGTGCTAAGAGAAAGCTATGCAATTCAGTCAAAGTGACAAGACGATCACAAGTGGAAATGGAGACTCGAAAGGAGTCATGCATACTCAAGGGAAAGTCCTCTAAGGACACAAAGCATCTTGAATGAGCTTGCCCACCATGACAAGTCGGTGTGAGCTATATCAGCTTAGCTTGTCGAATATAATCACCTACGCTTTTGTTGCTTTTCTTTAGGCACTGGATTTGTTCCTTCAATTGCATAACTCTAGCACGCGAGTGTGCTGCATATGCGTCCCTCAACATCTTTCAGACTCCATATCATGAAGTCGCAGATCAACCGATCGATCTGAATGTGGATGGATTCATAAATAAAAGAAAGGATATGATGCATCTCAAAAGAAGCTGGTCAGGCCTTCATCAAACAACATAATTAGTATTTGGTATACTCTTACAATCCTTAACAATAAACTTCTCAGGTTTTGGCTTAGAGCCATTAATATAGCCATCAAGATTATAGGAGATGAGGAGAGGGGTTTAAACTGGAAGGCCTACAGTGCATATTTATCCAAATTCAATTTAGTTCTAAGAAAATATTCAAAACTATTTGGAGCTGGTAGTATAGGAAGACAAGAAAAAATTTTTTTTTTTTTATCTCATTTTGATTGGAACCTTTGCCATCACTACTTGGAGACACCATTACTGATCAACAAACTGGCTATGAAGACGATGCTGGATCTACGTCCACGGAAAGGCCGCTCGCTCAAACAATCACCGTGAGAGAAGTTTTTATATTATTTATAACTTAGTCATTTACATAAAAAGGGAATTCCTTTCTTTTCTCCTTAAGATAACAAAGATTATCTCTCATAGGAAACTCTCTCATAATAAAACTCAAATACTTGATATTCTTGGTTTCTTGAAATACATTGACATTAGGACTTCCTATATTGTGAGAGCCCTTATTGAGACCTCCACTAGGCTGGCTGTTCTCTAGGATTAGATTCCTTGGGATCCATGATAGAGGATCTGGATCCAACCCGTTGATCCTTAACAAGGACCACAACTCATCGTGTTAACTGGCTTGACTTGGCTAAAGACTAGCTCGGCTAAGGTTGCTCTAGTCTAGATATTCAACTCAACTCTAGCTAAGATAGAACATTATTAATCTCTACACTACAATGTAATTTTAGTTGAATGAGTTGTTCAAAAGGAGAGGGCATGCCTTTCAAATTAGTTCCAGTCATCTCCTATGTCATCCCTATCTTCATACCCCTAGAATTTCATTGATGCAGGTTGTTTTGATCAAATCAGACTCTACATATGCGATCTACACCATTCATTTAGTGAAGATCAATATTTAAAACAACAAAACCCGACTCGTGTGCAAGAGTTTTTTGTGATTCAAAAAATCAATTGTTGACAAAACAAAAGATTTGTAATTTCATTTTTTGTTGAAAAAATACTATTCAAGAGTTGATTCTTATTAAATCGACCATATTAAATTCATATATAAGGTCAGATTTGATCAAAACAACTTGCATCATAAGATTTGAGAGGGGTATGAGGACGGGGAATGACATAAGGGATCAGTGGAAGTGAACATATCTTTTGAAAATCGCCTTTCTATATATGTTGGCTACCAAGTTTTGTGTAGACCAGTAATAAAAGTGTTTAAGCCAAACATGACTCACGTTTAGGTGTGTGCTTCCATACTCTTTTTGGTAGTTAGATTAGTGGGACACAAATTGTGAATATAAAAAGGAAGAAATATTCTTCCTACAAAGGAAGAATATAAAAACAAAAGCAAGGTGTGTGCATCCTACAAAGCATTTCTGCTAGGGTTTTCCCCTTCCTGGGCTACCCGTCCACCGTCCCTTCGCTTGATCGTCGGCCTCTGGCCGGGCGATCCCCCGCCGGTCATTGCAAAATCCCCTTAGGGTTGTCTTCCTCCCACATGGGCAATGGTGTGCCCTAAAAGGGTGGTGCGGTTACTGATGGACTCTCGCTTCTTCCTGCGTCTAGTTTCTAGAACGAGATCAGAGGAGAAGCGACTCGCCCCTCCCCCTCGCTCCATGGGGAGGAGGTTGTTGTTCTGTATCTTTGCATGTTGGGCATTCATCGACCGCTCCTCCGTTCGCTGGTTCTGGATGCTTGCCTTAACATGACTCCCAAGTTATGGAAAGTTTGATAGGATTTGGTAAGATGCAACGCTCGGCTGCTATGAAGGCTCCGCCTTCGATGCTTCTTGGCTGATCTCCTACAGATTCCTTTGATCGTCGCATATTCAAGCCGGTGGATGTCTCGGCCCATCTGGGTGGTTTGTTGCCTGTGGATGGTTTTGCCCATCATGCATGTCCTCCGCAGATCTCCCAAGGATCGTCTTCCGCACTGGTGGATAAGGCCCCACATGTCGATCTTGGTGTTGATGTCCTTGCGCTGGTGAATAAGGCCCAGCATGCCGCTTTTGGTGCTTTGGCCCCTGAAGCTACGATATCTGATCAGATCATTGATCTTGTTAAGGATGGTATGTGCCTGGATTCAGACGTTGTGGGTGTAGACTCTGCAGTTCCAAACGTGGTGGATGGAGGCTGTCTAAGAGTGCAGAAATCGTGGGCTCAGATTGTTGGGTGCCACTCCAATTTTGGGAGCTCTGATTTTCCTTCGCCGTGCGTGATTAATGGGAGCAATATCCTACGTATTTTGCAGAATATCCAGGAGCAGAAAGCTAAGAAATTTGTCCACTCATTGGTTTGTAAATGGGATATTCGTCCCATTGAACGAGAGTTCTATGTTATGTTGCTGAGTTGTGCAAGTGAAAGTTAAATTCTAAGCTTGTTTTCTCTTCTTTACCGGACAACTTGTTTTTGGTCCGGGTTAGAAAACCGCGAGGACTTGTTGTCAGTCCTCCTTAGAGGGCCATGGACGCTGGCGGGCAGAACCTTATTAATGGAACAATGGGATGACGTTGGTATCCCTAAATTCCATGGCCTTAATTCGGTTCCTGTGTGGATGCGTGTTATGGGTAGGGATGGCAGTGGACCAAGGCGGCGCGGGGGACAAGGTCTCCACCCCCGCCCCGTCTAAAAAATTTAACCTTCATCATCGGTCTATCCCCGTGGCCGCCAGGGAGACTTTGGACCTCCACCCCCGCCCCTTCTCAAAATATTAATCCCCACCCCCGCCTCGTCCCCCTCCTTGCCCCCGCCCCCGCCACATCCCTGCCTCGTCCCCGCCACATCCCCGTCGGCCTTCACCGGAGCCGTTCTTTGTAATCAGAGGGTGGCGACTCAGTTTTTTTTTTCAGGCTTTTGATTTCTGATAAATAAAAAACCGAAACAGCCATTTGTCTTCCACCGGCAGATCGGTGATGGCAAATAGTGGTCGCCGTCACCATCCACCAATCTCGCAGCCAGCTACCTAGGTAGGGATGGCAATGGACCGGGGCGGGGGATAGGATCTCCACCCCCGTCGCGTCTCAAGATTAAAACCTCCATCCCCGCACGCGGATGGATTTTAACCTCCACCCCTGCCTTCATCCTCGTTTCATGTCCTCCATCCCCGGTTCAAACGGAGATGAGGCAGAGCGGGGCCCCATTTCCCCGTAATCTATTGACATCCTTTAGAAGGACTGGGGATGAGGCGGGGCTAGGGCAGGGCGGGGAAAAGTGTAAGTCCATCCCCAAACGGGGATGGATTTTAACCTTCGTCCCCGCCTCCATCCCTGTTTCATACCCTTCATCCCCGATCCAAATGGGGCGAGGCGGGGCACCGCTTTCCCCTGGTCCACTGCCATCCCTATACCTAGGTTGGCGACCGACAACCATGGCTGCCGATGGAATGGTTAAAAAAAATTGCAACCCTTTTTTTTCGTTTAGAACCCTTTACCTTTCATGGTGTTTGCCGGGGAGGTGAGGCGGCCGACGATCGCTAGCGACCTCGCCAACGCCGCTGGCAGAGCAGGAGCATCGTCGTTCGTCGGTGGTGTTTTCAACCGGCCTTAGGATCAGGTGGTCGATGATGGAACCCCTTCTAGGGGGTTTCCGCCATGGATCGTTGGCAGCCTCGCCGACACCGTTGGCTGTAGAGAAGGGTCGCCAGATTTTCGTCATCACCGAACCGTTGTGCTACCCGAAACCCCAAACTCATTTCTCGGTTGGGTTTTATCGCTAGGGTTTCTGCAGTTGGGTTGTCGTCAGGACATGGGGTTGTCTTTTGCAGGGGGTCATTAACAACATTTCGTGTAACCGGGAGGCTGATGGGGCTTCTGGTTGCAACTTCTTAGAGATGGTATAAGAGAAGAAAAAAACCCAATTACCTTCTCTCTCTCCTCTCGATGGCGATGGCTCCGACTGATAAAATATAGGGTTAGGGTTAGTAAGAGGAGTATTTATGAATGTGGTTATTTTATAATTTTATTTTTTATTTAGGGTATTTTAGTAATATTATTAACGGGGTGGGGGCAGGGCAGGGTGTGGGTGGGACAGGGGCAAGTGTCAGTCCATCCCCGCCTCCATCCCCGTACAGAGATGAATTTTAACCTTCATCCCCGCCTCCAACCCCCATCCAAACGGGGTGAGGCGGGGCGAGGCCCCGCTTTCCCTCGGTCCACTGCCATCCTTAGTTATGGGCCTTCCTCTGACTATGTGGTGCCACAAGATGTTCCTCATGATTGTTGAGGCACCTGATGGTAAGCTTATTGTCACTGATGATTGTACTTTGTCGCAAGTTAGGCTGCACTTTGCGAGAATTCTTATGGAAGTACTCATTAATTGCGATTTGTGTGAATTATTGTCGTTAGAAATTGGGGGACTCATTTGTGGGAGATGTTAAATTTGAACACGAATCCTCTTATAGGATTTGTAATTTTTGTCATTCTCTGATGCATGAATCTGATGAATGCCCCAAGAAGAATAATTCGTTCTCGTTAAAAAAGGGTGTTGATAATGGGTGGCAACGAATTCGTAAAAAAAAAATCTATGAATGTGAAGGAGACTAGTAACTCATTTCAACCTTTAGCAGTGGAAAAGGTTGTGGTTGAAGGTGCTGGTGCTGAGGCTGGAGGTTGAAGACATCCCTTGCATTTTTTTTTGGAGTTTTTAAGTAAATAAAAAAGAGAATTTTTGGCAATTATTTTGGCATTTAATGTAATTTATTTTAAATAAATATTTTTGAGATAATTAATTAGTAATTAAGTGTTAGTTATAATCAATTTATGAACTAAATATTTAGAGAGCATAAATCTAAATTATTCGACTACGAGATTTGGTTGGAAGAGATAATTGGATCTGGATCTTGGTGAGAATCCAATCAAGACCCACTTGTAAAATCTTGATTTTTTAGAATTTACTTGTTATATAATTATTTGGAAAACTTAATTAATTATTTCAGAAAAGTTTTAATTAATTAAGTATATTAACTATTCATTATAGTAAAATTAGACTTTTGCCAGGATTAAAACACTATATGGGTTTGGATCTTGGTATTGAATTTGCTTTGGCGGACCCAACCCAAACCAAATTTTAATATAGTTTTGGATCCAAGTTTGGATCTAAAAACCAAGCAATGGGTTTGGATCCATAATCCAAATGAATCTCACCCATCACATCAACCCCATACCCAAATATCCCTCTCCTATCCCCTCAGTTCCTTGAACCCGACTTCCCGCACCTTCCTCTCCTTCTTTGTCACAACATAGTGGCCAGACGACCACTCTGCAACCACGCACCTATCATCTTCTTCTTTGTTGATTTCTGCCAGCACCACCCCCACTACAGTCAATGATTTCCGTGCCCTTCTTCCTCCTATTGTGTCTTGGCCGGACAGGAGGCAGACTGTCACCTCCCCTCTGCCTTCTTTTCCTTGGTTTCTGCTGAGCACCACCATATAGGTGACTCAGCCCAACCGAGGGCACCCTACTGCTGCCCGACTCACAGGCCCAGCCCAGTCAGGTCTCACCCTCATTCCTACTGTCGCATTGGTGGAGTGGTGAGACCACCACCACCCTTGTCCACTGTCCTGGTTCCCTCTCACCGGAACCCAGCCCAACTCAACTGAGCTTGCTTGCGCTGCCATCTCCTTCTTGGTTGTTCTAAACTGAGCTAGGCCCAACCAAGTAGAACTCAACCCAAGCCGAGTGTCACTCTATCCGGCTCTTCTTCTGCAAGCCACCGTACTGCCAGTGGTGCAAACCACCACCGCCTTTCATCATGGTTCACTCCACTTATCACTATCGGCCCCACTTAGAAGTGTGATAGACCTTGCATGTGCTTCCATGCTTGCGACACAAAACCTGAGGCACTTGTGATCATGCATAATTTTTATGCATAATTTCATACATTTTCATGCATGATCATGTGCGATAAATGCTTAAAAATCTGTTTGGAGTATTTTTCATCAAAGTATAAATTGAGCAAATTGAGCCTGTTTGGAGCATTTTAGGAAGAATAATTAAGTTTTTAGAAAATATTTTTAGAAAAAGAGGTCTTTTAAAATATTAAAAATTTTATAAACTCTTTTTGAAAGAATTTCTAAAAACCTAATTAAAGATTATAAATAGTTATTTTTTAGAAAAGAGACATTTTTTCCTTCAGCTTTCTGCGCCCCCATCTCTCTCTCCTCTTTGTCTCTTCTTCTTCCTCAACTTTCCCTTGTTCTCTTCTCAACCGGTTGCCTACCTTATTCTTCCTTCTTCTTCTTATTCACTCTTTCCTCTAAACCTCATCATCGTCGGTTCTTTTTGCCCCCATCATCGGAGAGTTTGAGGTGTGTATGATTGCAATAGAAAAGCCACCTTCTTTTTCTCAACCCTTTCGTCGAAGGTAAGCTGCAAGGTAAACTTCTTCTGCCCGTTCTTTATAGTATTTAGGATCAATTTCATGCATTGTAGTTGTTGGATTGTTAACATCCTCATCGTATCTTAGCATATAGCATCGTTTAATCATTGCATACGCGTAGCATCTAGTTTAGATTTTTATTTCTATTCATTGAAAAAAAAGAAAAAAATTACAGTTAATATTCTCTTGTTTATGTCACTGCAATGTTTTTTTGGCATTTTTTTTAGAGTTCTCTCCTAAAGCTTGGGTTCCATCCTTCTTGGGTTAAGCTTATTTTGTTATGTTTTTCAATGCCCTCCTTTCTTGTGGTTGTTAATGGGATTCCTGTAAAGAATTTTTTGAGCTCCCGTGGGTTTAGAAAAGGGGACCCTATTTTCTCATATATATTTATTATAGTTATGGAGAAACTTTTTTGCAGATTAAATGAGTGTGAAAGCTAACCATTTGGAGGTGGTTCAGATCCCTCATCTTGCTCATTTGATTTTCCATTTGTATTTTTGCAAATGATATCCTATTCTACAAGCCTATGGATGATCAAATTTGAGATTGTCATAGGGATGAAAGTGAACGATTTAAAATCTGTCATTGCTCATGAGGAAGCCAGAAGGATTGCAGAATCTGTTCATTGGAAGTATTCCGCTACGCCCAACTTAGTCATGTGCAAACTTGTCATCGCTAAAGTTAAGCAGCGTGATGAGTCGCAGAAATCAAAGTTACTCTCTTATTCATGGAGGATTCTTACTGGTTTTCTGGTTGATTTCTTTTAAAATTCCCAAGAAGGTGAATTGGGCAACTCGAGTCCATATTTCAGAATTTTTTATGTCAGGACTACAAATCTGGTAGGAGGCCACATTTGATTGCTTGGGACGTGCTTTGCAAACCTAAGCTGGAAGGAGGAGTTGGGCTTAGGAAGATTGAGGAAGTGAATGTTGCCTCCTTGGCTAAGCTAGCCTTAAACATAGTGAGTAGTGACTCGATATGGCTGGCTTCATGAGAGACTAACAAGAGCTTTTGGGGAGCTAATGTGGTTATCAGTTCTGGTGCCTGGAAAGGGATTTTTTGGGGCTGAAAAAATATTCAAGTGTTCATGTCGTGTGATCTTTGTGATGGGGCTTTTACCTTTTTTTGGGTTGAACCGTCGATTGGGTCTCCTTTTGTTTCATTAGTTTTTGAAAGGGATAAATCATGCCTCTTCAATGTTAAAAATTTGCTTGTCGCAAATGGGTTGTGTTTGTTTGGAGGAAGGGACAGTCCTTTTTTCTGATTTACAAGGCGTGTGGCAGAATGTCCACTCCTTTTAGTGTGTGTAGAGACATGGTCAGTTGTGTTGGAAGGGCTCTAAAAATGTTGTGGATGTCGGTAGGAGTGAGATTTGGAACAATATTAGTCCTCAAGGGAGTTCTCAGAATTGGTACAGGTTTGTCTGGGTTAAAAGGGTTCCACCTAGGGTATCTTGGGTGGTTTATCTTGTGTGCTCTTGAAGCAAGATTGCTTGCTAGGGTTTGGTGTGGTGTTACTTAATCAGTGCCCCCCTTTGCTTAAAACAACTCTCTTATATATTTATTTTGGGCTGCAATGTTTTTCAAAAAAAAATATAGAATTTTATACACTATAAATTTGAGATTTGGAGAGTTATGTTTCTAAATATTATCACTGAACTCAAATGGTGGTTGTCTGTGAAATTTCAGTAAGCTTGGGTAACAAACTTTATCCTTTTAGCAAAGTAGGTTTCTTAATTAGATATATAGGACTTCTCATAATTAAGTATTTAATTAATGAAATAAAAAAATGCCATTGTGACATATCTTTCGAAAGGTTTACTGATACAAAGACTCAACCAAATTTGATGTTTAAATAATCAATTTAATAACTCTCAAAATATAAATTATCGTAATGGTCTTAGATTTAATCTTTCATTCACAAATCAGTTAAAAAATTTAGTCAAAGAAAAATATTGATTTTTAACTTACAACTAAGCATGCATTTCGGTCGATGATAAAATGTTCAAATCAAAATCAATTCGGAGGTATAGATAATCAATTTTGATGCTCTCAAAATAAAAATTGCCAAGGTCGACTTTGATTTAATTATTAAACTACTAAGCTGTCAAAATTCTTGCCAAAACAATAATAACTTAGTCATCCTACACTTGGGACCATATAAGACCCAATTAAGTTTTAAATTAGTATTTAAACATAAATTAAAATTAAATATCTAATATAATTACTCTCTCTCTCTCTCTCTCTCTCTCTCTCTCTCTCTCTCTCTCTCTCTCTCTCTCTCTCTCTCTCAACGCTAGGATGTCTGATAAACTAGACTCGGACCAAGGCACTTTAAGAACCATTATCACAACTATAGTTTTTATAAAAATTTAACAAGAGATTTTAAGGGCATGTTTACTGGGAGTGGTTCCAGGGAGCCGGTATATGACATGGCGTCTACCCACTCGCCACGTGTAAAACAGACGTTGAGGGTGGGAAATGGGGAGAATGAATGCCTCCCCATTTTGCCCTTCCATACTTAAAAAAAAAAAACAGAAAAAACATTAAAAAAACCCTCCATCCCCTCAAAACAAGGGCATCAGTTCCAGTGAGTGGGTATACAGGGAGAGGGACATAGGGGTTGCTACCGAAATATTGGCCGGTTTCTGTCAAAATATTGGCTGGCACGGAGCCGCGACGTCCCCTCCAACAACCATCAGAGATCTCTTTCCCCCTCAAAACCCTCCTCCCAAATCAGAGCTCTCTCTCTCTCTCTCTCCCTCAAAACCCTCCTCCAAAACCAGAGCTCTCCCTCCCTCAAATCCCTCCCCCCCAAATCAAAGCTCTCTCTCCATTTGTATTTATGGTGTTATATTTTCTAAATCTTGCCTTTTAGTTTTCTTCAACTTTTCAGAGATGGTGGTGGCTGTGTTTTCTTACATCTATTGCCAATCATTCATTGTGCCATATAGCAATATGGTTGAGACGATTCTTCAACAACTACGTACATTGGCATGCATTTTATAGACAACTCTTGATATTCATTACTACAACAACAACTACGCCTTCATCCCAAAACAATTGGGGTCAGCGATATGAACCAAAAAAGAAATTCATTTTGGGTCTTCCACATGAATCCTTTTCCTCCAATCATTTCTATCCAACGCCATGTCCTCGGTGAGGTTCAAAGCATTCATATCCTTTCCTATCATCTCCATCCAAGTCTTCCTAGGCCTACCTTCTAACTGGAGCATCATTAGGCCTTCACCGAATATGTCCAAACCACCGTAAACGATTCTCTCGCATCTTATTTTCAATGGGTGCAACACCTACCTTCTTACGTATCTCTTCGTTCCGAATCTTATCTTTTATTGTATTTCCACACATCCATCTAAGCATCCGTATCTCAGCTACACTCATTTTTTGAATATGATGTCTCTTGGCAGCCCAACATTCCGTACCATATAGTAAAGCGGGTCTAATAGTCGTCCTATAAAACTTTCCCTTCAACCGCAATGGCATTCTACGATCGCACAACACTCCAGTAGCACTTTTCCATTTCATTCACCCAACCTTTATCCTATGATTTACATCTCCATCAATTTCTCCATACTTTTGAATGATGGATCCCAAATATTTGAAATAATCATTCACCGGTATATCTTGCTCACCAAGCTTCACTACACTCCCATCACTACTTCGTTGCTTACTAAACCGACATTCCATATATTCAGTCTTACTCTTACTCAACTTAAAACCTCTAGCTTCCAATGTCTGTCTCCATAATTCTAACTTAGCATTAACCCCAGCTCTAGACTCATCAATCAAAACAATATCATCAGCAAACAACATACACCACGGTACATTTTCTTGAATTGATCTCGTAAGCTCATCCATCACTATCGCAAATAGGAAAGGGCTTAAAGCAGATCCTTGATGTAACCCAACCGTTATCGGAAAATTGGTTGTCACCCCTCCACAAGTGCGGACATTGGTTACTACTCCTTCATACATATCTTTAATTATACTAATGTACTTGAGAGAAACACCTTTCTTCATCATTGTCCACCAGAGAACGTCCCTAGGTACTCTATCGTATGCCTTCTCTAAATCAATAAAAACCATATGCAAATCTTTGTTCCTCTCTCTATATCTTTCAATAAGTTGTCTAAGAAGATGTATAGCTTCCATAGTTGATCTTCCAGGCATAAAACCAAATTGATTCTCCGATACCATGACAACCTTCCTCAACCTAGACTCAATCACCCTCTCCCAAAGTTTCATAGTATGACTCATGAGTTTTATACCATGATAGTGTGTGCAATCTTGTATATCACCCTTATTCTTATATAAAGGCACCAAAGTACTCTTCCTCCACTCATTAGGCATCTTATTTGTTCGCCAAATCAAGTTAAAAAGATTTGTCAACCATTCTAAACCTTTCTCTCCCAAGCATTTCCAAGCCTCGATAGGTATACCATCTGGGCCAACTGCCCTTCTTGATTTCATTTTCTTCAAAGCCTCTGCAATTTCTTTCTTTTGAATCTTGCGCATGAAGTCACGATTTATCTCATGAAAAGGAATGGAGAAGTCTCCAAGATCTTGAGCATGACTATCATTAAATAGCTTATCAAAATAATCTTTCCATCTCTCCTTAATCTCCTCATCTTTGACTAAAACCATTTGCGTTTCATCTTTGATACATCTAACCATACCCAAATCCTTCGATTTCCTATCTCCCATCTTTGCAAGCCTATAAATATCCTTCTCGCCTTCTTTGGTATCCAACTTGTCATAAACCTCCTTATATACCTTAGCCCTCGCGTTTCGAACAACTTTTTTAGCTTCCTTCTTTGCTATCATATACTTCTCCAAATTCTCATTATCACGACTCTTACTTAGATTTCTATAACACTCTCTTTTAACCTTAATAGCTAATTTGACATCCTCGTTCCACCATGATATATCCTTACCTAGTGGTGCACCGCCTTTAGACTCACCCAATACCTCCTTAGCTACTTTTCTCATACCACCCGCTATCTTATTCCACATTGATTCTGAATCCTCCTCGAGACACCAATCAACTTCCTTAACTACCTGCTCTACAAACATTCCTTGTTTAGCTCCTTTCAGTGCCCACCACTTAATTCTAGGATCTATCCTATGTCTATCCCTTTTGCGGCATTGTCTAATTCTAAGATCTAAAATTAAGACTCTATGTTGTGTAGATACACTTTCTCCTGGTATAACCTTACAATCGATGCAACAACCCCTATCTCTCTTTCTAAGTAGGAAAAAATCTATCTGACTCGTATTAACCCCACTTTTAAATGTTACTAGGTGAGACTCCCTCTTCCTAAACCAAGTGTTTGCTAAGATCATATCATAGGACAAACAAAAATCTAAAATCCTTTCTCCACTTTCATTTCTTTCTCCTATACCATAGCCTCCATGGATATTCTCAAATCCATCCCTACTAATGCCTACATGTCCATTAAGGTCACCGCCGATGAAAAGCTTTTCTCCATAAGATGTCTCTTGTACTACTCCATCTAAATCTTCCCAAAATTGATGCTTAATGGAATCATCTAAACCTACTTGAGGTGCATAAACACTAATAATATTAATAATATCCGTACCTAATACTAATTTAATAAGTAAAATTCTATCACCCTTCCTACGGACCTCAACTACATTATCTATAAACTGACGACTCATAACAATCCCTACTCCATTCCTATTCCTATTTATTCCTGTATACCAAATCTTATATCCCCAAGGTTCTATCACTTTAGCTTTCTCACCTACCCATTTGGTCTCTTGAAGACATAAAATATCAATCTTTCTCCTACACATAACATCTACTAACTCTACCAACTTACCAGTTAAAGACCCTATGTTCCAAGTGGCTAACCTAATTTTATGGTCTTGGACTAACTTCTTTACCCCCACCCGTCCAACAAAGTGAGGGAACCCTTGCCTATTTGACACCACACCCGGGCGCCGGTGTGACGCGTCGCTTCTGGGCGACGACCTAGCAACCCTTGCACATTTATCACTGCCTCCGGACCTAGAGAGTACAGCGCGTCGCTCAGTAGGGAACGCCCCAACGAAATTCTCATATTGGTTCATTTTCATAGGATATGACAAAGTTTTTATGCTGGCTGTCACAGGCCTACCGCAACCCTCCTCCTTTATCCGGGCTTGGGACCGGCAGTGTATAACTACACAAGCGGAGTTACTCTTGATATTCATTACTGTTTTCACAAATTCAGATCACTACTGTTTGTGCTTCAGATCTTGGGTAACCTTTCAATCGAGGATCAAATCGACCTATATAGACAGCTTGGAGGCATTTTGTTGGCATCCCAACTCAATGACTCTTACAGTTTGTTTACCTCTGTAGCATATATGCTTGTTCTATATATATATTTTTATGCCCATGTCCAGTTTGCAACATTTATTTTGTTTCTATCTGTTTGGAAAATTTTGCATTCCTACTAAGGGGAACATGGTATAGTCAGAGATAGCAAATATTATCTCTCTCTCTCTCTTAACCGGATTGCCTTGCCCTTTAGTGAGCACCAACTCTTAGCAAAGATGACAATGGAGTAGGTTTGGATCCAAAATTCAATTCAGTGAATAATCTTTTGTATGATAGGTTAAGCCTTTTCTAGATCTAATTAGCTAAATGAATTAGATTTGATTCGGGGTTCACATTTTAATCTGGTTACTTTTGCGAAACATTAGTACATGTAAGATGCAACAAGGCGAAATGGCTAATCAAATGTCTGCGTTCCTAGAGGCACTTTCCATCAATATCCTAAATCCAGCTCCAAATTCAAATATGTTGCACTAGACCCGAATTTGAACTATTTACATCGTTAAGTGGTGGCAGTTGAACCCCATTGAAACCAATTAGTTCTTAACGGTAAAATAGGGATGGTGATGATGAAAAGCCTATTAAACCAATGATGTCATTAGCAAGGATGCCATTCATATATTTTAATGCAGTGATCACTACCATCACAAATCTCGGAAGCACTATCACGAAATGCTAACAGGGCATCAGGACAGATACCATGATGCACATATGCTGCTATAATCGAGCTCCATTCTTTTACGCATTTCAACGAACACTTTGTCCGCTTCTTCGATCGAGGCACACACACCATGCATCACAACAAGGGTACTAAGAATATGAAAATCCAGATCAAAACCCAACTTAAGAACGTCAGAATGTATCTGCCTCCCTTCTCGTATCAAGAATGAACAACATGACTTGAGAATGAAGGGATGTGTGAAATTGTCAGGCGGAATGTCGCTCCTTATGAGTTGGACGAACAATCGGACGGACTGCGACGATGGTGGAGTGGCCATCGGGCTCCCTGTCGACCGATATTCTGGCAGCAACCAGCCAGATTGGTTCCCCTGTGTACCCTTCTCCCTCTATACCTTCTTCCTAAAACTCGAATTAGATGCAGGTTTGAGTTGAATCAACAGAGAGAGAGATTTCTGAACGTTTGGAACCGATTCTCCTATTTTGAGGTGGGTTTTCTGATCATTTTTATGAGTTTTTTTTTAACATGGAAGGGCAAAATGCGGAGGCAATATTGGATAAAAAAAAATAGAACAAAACATGCTATTTACATGTAAAAAAAGATGCATTCGGGTCGGATTTGGATCAACATTTAAAGCCAGATCTGGAGTTGATCCGAATCAAAATCCAACCCAAATGCATCATTTTACATGTAAATAGCATGTTTTGTTCTATTTTTTTTATCCAATATTGCCACATGTACTCATATTCGGATTCAATCTAAACTCCTCATATCTATTTCAGTTTCAAATTAGGATTTAGATCTATTGTTTGAATTTCGGATTCATATCGGGCAGGATCCAGCTTGCCTTTAAAAAAAAATGTCACATCTCTCTCTCTCTCTCTCTCTCATGCACTTTGCTCCATTTGCATGGTTGTCGACCATTTTCTGCCCTTGTGACAAAAGGGCCCTCACACCATGGAGTGGGTAAAAATCAATGTTGGTGTCATCTAATGTAATAACTGAAGTTTTTAAATGTTAAATAAATTCATTTTTGTATTTGGATCTTGAATCGGATCTAGACATGATACATAGTTCAGAAGCTCGATCCAAATAAAATTTAGATCAAGATCTCTTACCAAATCTGGATACTGATTTTGACCTATATCCAAAATTTAAATAGATATTTTAACAAATCTTGATATTATCCAAACATATATTTTTCAACACATCCAAATATTTATCTAGATTCATATTTTAGGGATATATTTGTAAATATTTATATTATCAAAGGGAAATAGTAATTTTATAATTAAAGTTATATTAAAAATAATAATAAAATTATTAAGGGTAAAAGAGTAATTTATCATTCTAATAGCATATTTAGGTAAATACCCAAACCATAAAAGGGTAAAAAGGTAATTTTCATAACCCAAATGGCAACCTAGCTATGTAGGATCAGACCAAGGCTATTTTAGTAAAAATAAATAAGATTTAATAAAAGTAATAAATAGAATAAATAAAAATAATATAAAACAATCCAAAACCAACAACTTTGATGGTTTTGGAGGTGGGACCCACTTGAAGAGGGTAAGTCACCTCCTCCTTCTCTCACTACGGTGACCCCTAGCCAGGGAAAGGGGTGAGTCACCTTCTCCCCTCTCCTTAGCTTGACACCTAGAGGAGGTCACCCCCTCTAGGGGCTATAAATAGCTCAATCACGCTCTCTCTCACCTAACAACACCCCTCTCTCTAGCTTTCTCTCTTCTCTCTTTAGTTTTTTCTCTTCTCTCTCTAGCTTTTCTTCTTTTCTCTCTCCTCTTTTTCTCTTTTAGAAAGTTGGGTTTAGCTTAATTCTTGGCAATACCCAGTTAGTGTCAAAGCTTCAGCCAGTTGTAGAGAAAATTTTGACAAATCTAAGACGTGAATAAGGTATTATTCTTCAGAACTTGCTAGATTCTAGTATGAATTTCTTAAATTGATCTTTCAATGCAAGTTCTTTCAAAATTCTTCTTTGATTTTCAAAAATATGGTTTTGATTTAAAAGAACTTTCTGGCAAAATTTTTGTTTGATTTTCAAAAACATTGATTTGATCTAAAGGAATTTCTGATAAAAAATTTTGTTTGAATTTCAGAAATTTTGACTTAATTTAAAGGAAGTTTTGGAAAAAAAAATCATTTGATTTTCAAAAATATTGATTTGATCTAATGAAAATTCTGGAGAAAATTTTGTTTGTTTTTCAGAAATATGGATTTAATCTAAAGGAAGTTTTGGTAAAATTTTTATTTGATTCTCAGAAATTATGACTTGATATAAAATGGCTTTTGATAAAAAAATTTTGAAATTATGAGTTGACATAAAATGGGTTCTGATAAAATTTTCAAAAATTATAACTTGATATAAAGTAAGTTCTGTCAAGAAATTGTAGAGAAGTTATGGTCTAAAATGTGAAGATTCTACAGTAATCTCAAGTTTGCTAAAACGTATACTTGAATGATGAATGATGCATGTTTACAATTACAGTGTGTATATGCATGGATGAATGAAGTTCTTATGATGTCTGTTTATAGTTATGACATATACATCAATAATGAATAGAATTCATGTATGCAAGTATGACATATGCATAAAAGATCATAGCTGAGTTAAATATGCATCCTGGGAATGTCCAGGTATTTGTTCAAGAAAGAACGAAATGAATGTATGATATAATCCATTGGATACTTTCCATGTATATACTTGCTTTAAATTTTGGTTGTTTATGTTTTAAATTTACAAGTACGTAAATGCATGAGATGCATGGATGAATGTCATAAAAATTTATGAGTAATAACCTAGGTGGAACTTGAGACAATTTAAAAATGTGACATGTATTTGAAAAATTGTTCTCAAAAAATTGATTTTAAGTTGCACTAAAAATAGTCACACCCTGAAAGATGGGGTGGCATTGCTCGTCAAATGTGAATAAGCTAGCTTGTCAATTGTGAACAAATGCCTACACAAAACCCCATGAAATAAATGTTGGCATGAGCACATTTCAACGGTCATGCCTTGGGTCAAATGTATACTGTCCTCCATGGTGGCTTAGGGACAACAGACTCTGATACTCAAGGTAGAGGTGGAGCTGTAGTTGTATGCCTAGTGGTGCACTACATTGACTTTAGGGAGAGGGACAAAATGTCCTAGACTCTAAGTCCCAAGGAAAAGGATGTCTTGATGAAAAATCCTGGACCCTAATGTGAGCATCTTAGTTTTCCTCAAGGGGTTTAAAATATATAAAATAAAATTGTTGAATGATCACCCCTGAGAGACCTAAGAGCCCAAGATGGACCGAGAAGTGGTGTCTCAGGAATTTAATGAGGATGATTACTTAATTATTGCAAGCATGTCATGAAATTCAAAAGCAATTTAAATGAAAAGATATAAACCATTCCATGCCATACAAGTAAGTCATGTCATATGCATAATTATCATGCCTCAAATTACGATGTAATGTTATATGAATGATGACCTATTAATTAAAAGTTTATGTTTGCTTTATGTATGATGCATGCTAGAGACTGGGTGAGGGTCTATGGAATAATACAATACATTATGTTGCCTTAAGTTTTATTTTATTTAAATTTTTAGGCTCGCAAGAGTAGCTAGACGGATAACGCAGTACACGGGAACTCAAGGAAAATTTTGTAATGAACTAGACTGCTTCTGAGAGTCTATTGTTATTTTGGCTGTTAAACTTTGATATTTTATTAAATAAAAAGAATGAAATAAATTTTCTTACTTTAAATGAATGAATGATTTTTACTTAAAATCTGTGGTGTGCCCGAGGTTAGCACTATTTAAAAAAAAGCAGGCTTCCGGTGTATTTTTAAAAGAGTTATTATAAGAAAAATAATCTTTAAATCTTTGGTGTGTCACATCTAACATGGTGCTAAGGTACATACTCAAAAGTCATCATTGTCCATGAAGAAGTTGATCTATTGCAGAATTGATGGCATCCTCTGTCTTGATCTAGCAAAAGCAATACAAAAGTTCATGGTGAATACATTTTAGAAATTTTGCCTTCTTATATAGTGATGATAGTTTCTTATTTACAATCTAATGCTTTGGAGGACATTCTTACAAAAACTCATCGATGCTTGGACGAAAGGATAAGAACATATAGTGAAATCAATCTTTCTAATAAGTTTGAATATACCCTAGCGATCCTTGATTAACCTTTATCAAATGATCCAAATAGGCATAAAGCATCCCCAATGACTCTTTGAATGAACCATATAGCGCCTCTTTAGTTTGTTCTCATCAACGCCATGCTTGTTTGTAAGTAACCTCTACATCTTCCTTATGACTAATGTCATTCTTGATTTTTCTCGGAGTTATCTTTTGAGTTGTGCATGCATTTGTGAATAACACCTGAAATCTACTTGAAAGACACTTTTAACACTACAAGGTTGCTCAATGATCCACTACATGTATCTTCGCTTTGATACTTCTTCACTTGAAAGAACCCTACTCCGTGCTACTTTGTGCAATAGATCTTTCAAGGGCAATCAACCATCATTTGCAGGTTCTTTTTTGTGCATACGACAATGACTTTGTTATTGCAACTCTTTAATAATTTTGATTTATAGTTATTCCTGATCTATAACTTTTAAAAACTCGCAATAGTACTAAAAACTATTAAACCTTTTGCCGAAAGCAATTTCTTGATCGTTTGAGCTTGTTGTTAGCCATTAAAATTGTTTACAATCATTAAGTTGTTCATTACACAAGTCGTCATACAAACAAGATGCCTCTGTTTCAATGATTTTCAATTGATCTTCACTGTAGGAGAATCCATCGAAAAAAAACTTATTCAAACCATGTCTCATTAGTGTAATAACATAAAACAGTAATACTGCCTAACAAATATTCATATAGGTTATACAACATACCAAGGGTTCGAATTCACAAATGTCATTTGTCTCATGTCATAAGTGTCTTCTTCCTCTCTCATCGACATGATGTAGTCATCATCATCGATATCATCTAATTCTCTACCATCGACATGATATCTACTACCACTAATTGACTGTTCAGTTACACAAACTAAATCAAAAGTCATCATATCTATCACTTTTGTTGCTTTCGTGTATTCAACATTCATGCATTTCCAATATTCAAGATTAACCATAAAAGCTTCACATCCATCCTAAATTACAAGCATAAATTATAAAGTCCAACAATTTGTACCTAGCTTTGCAATCTGCTCAAGAAGGCTAGATATCATTTAAATTATTGTGCTGAAGAACACTGACACTGGTTTTTCCACGTGGTTCCATGTCTTCTAATGTAATTTGTTGATAATGTACAACATTAATTGTTCATTTTTCATTCTCTACACATCAAACATTTATATCCCTAATCGGTTCGGAAAACTACGTGCCTTCTGTGTGCCTGAGTAGAATGTTTGAGATGTTAATATTGTTCACTGTTTGGGACAATTAGATGATCGTCAAAGGACTGAGCTTGATAGATGATGCCTCAAATAGATATGCACTCTTCACTTTTTCTTTAGTTTTGCGAGCAACTAAGTAAACGTCACCATAAAATAACATAGATTTTATATCATCATCATCTAATACACCCATCCATATATGTTGGCTATATAAGTTCAGAGAAAAACTGTATCGGAGGATCATTGACTCTTTCATATATCTGATTTTATGAGACATCAAAGCCATAAATTTCTTATAGCTATTGTTTTTGGAAATGATTATAGATCTTCAAGTAGGATGATTAGTACTATTATAGTGTACTCTAATAATTTTAGAGTTCAACATTAACTGTCTACACCAACCACACAACATATCATTCATCTAATGAAAATAACATGTGAGAAAAGTCCATCTATATACACTTCATACATTCAATTAACATAACTACCATCAACAACTACTGTAAAAACCAACTACCCATAATAACTCCTTAATCTATGTTCAATGGTTGTGTACACTAAACCCTAGCCTCATTAAAACACAAAAATATCAAATATTAACTAAAAGACAAGCAAAAAAACATAAATAAGCTATAACACAAACAAATATATATATATATATACATATACCCTAAACAGTAAATTGTGTGACAAATATTAAATAAAACACAAGAAACATACAAAAAACATCTACAGCAACAACCAAACACAAATACACATGGGGCTATTAAATGCTCATATCTAAAAAAAAGTTAATAAAATATAACAATATGCATATATATTGCTCATTTGGAACTCAACTTTTGACATAACTGGGAAAGTTGATAAGAAGGATGATATTGTAGCCTCATCAGAATGCAGCAAAAAAATTCCATTGGACTCGTCGGAAGGGAAGGAAAAATGCTTGGGGTTTTAGAAGAAAAAGGGTTATAATTATTTCAGAAACAAACAAAAAAGAGAAACAAAATGAATAAAAATGACTTTTATATGCGATTTAGCAAAGCATGCGAAGTTACGTAGGTTTACATGCTAAAAATTTTGGCAGATTGATATGTATTTGCAGATCTCTTAGGAAATTCACATATTTGAGAGAAACTTCATATATTTGGGAATAACTTTGCATATTTGGAATAACTTCTTATATTTAGAGGAACTTCACATATTAGGAAGACATATATGCCCACTTAGGTATTTATGAAGTTTTGAGGTTTGGGTATCAAATGATGTTTGCAAATATTATTATGCGAACTTCGTAATGTTTGCAACAAAATGTGTAAACCTCCTTTTAAGTGAAAGTTTATGATACGCAATGAGCAGAGCGATATATCGCACGAACTTCATAAGTTTTGCACATACGGAGGGTAAAAAGGCCCTAACAACATTGACTATTTGTGATTTTGGTCATCACATGAATTTTAGCAAATTGTGAGGTTTTAAGAAAACACGTCATCTTTACTATACAGTATGGTCATTTTATGTTGTTTCTATACATGTTCTCTTAAGTCTCATTCTTTATCAATGTTTGATTGTATTATGCATGTCAAAAGTAGGATGGCATTTGACCTAAAACATAATTTTTTGAAATTAAACTTAAAGAAATTCACTCTCTTATTAGCGACTAACTAAGTACACCTCAAGTAATAAAAAACAAAGTATACAAATGCTAATGTAGCTGCAACAGGCACATTAAGAGAGAGAGTGTAAAGTACGTTACTCAATCTACGACAAATGGTTTTTTGTTCTACACATAGTACATGTCTTTTCCAAATTAATCCCTCCCTTATTGGCCAATTGCAAAAAAGGCTATGCCCTATCATATTTTGCAAAAGAAGTCCTTGCCTTTTTTTGTTAACCATTGTAAAAACATCCCTAGGGTTACCAACCTTTTGACTCTTTTGGCATTAACCGTTAAAAACTGACTATTTTCTCTTAATGAAAGAGATTTTGAAAAAAACTAATGGGGAAAAAATGACTGTACTCTCTTTGCAAAGTGGCAATTTTTTGAAATACCTAGTAATTTGACAAAATCTCTTGTATATCCAAAATTTGGATTCTTGATTTTTTAGGACATTTGTACCCTTCCACAAATACAACATGACCTTTACAATTCTTACTTGTGAATGTCCTCAAAATGTGTGAACCTCCATAAATAAAAATTTAAAAATGGCACAGGCAGGAGGACATTTGCAAATACAGTACGACCTTCGCAACTATGAGTTGTGAATATCGTTATGTATTTGTGAATGTCCCCTTGCCTATGCCATTTATTTTTATGAGGTCGTTCACAAATGTGTGAGGACATTCACATGCGAATGTGAGTACATTCACAAATGTGAGAGTATTTAGTTAAAAAAAATGATATTTGGGGGACCTTCGCAACTCATGGTTGCAAAGGTCCCTAAAATATGTGAACCTCCTTTAACCAAATACTCTGACATTTGCGAAAAAGTGATTGTTGCTTAATCCATAGCTACCTAAATGGAACACGTGTGTTGACCAATGGGTGGTCATCAAATAAAAACATACAAAAAAATGCACAAAAGCACTTTAAAATGCAAAAAAGATGCTTTAGTGGTGCTTTTAAAGTGGCACCTAGGATCTTTAGCAGCACTTCAAAATGCCGCAAAAAGCCCTTGTGGGGATGCGCCCATCATTTTTTCAATTGGTTTTAGCACCATTTTAAAGTGCCACTAACGGTCCTATCGAAACTGGGACCTTTAGCGGTGCTTAAAAGCACCGCTAAAGGCCGAATGTCATGACATAGGCACACAAATGTCCTCTATAAAAAAAATGTCACAGACAGGCAGACATTCACAAATACAATTGTGAATGTCCTACCTGTGCTATTTTTTTGGAGGTTCGCACATTTTGGGGACATTTACAAGAGTTTTCAACTGAAAAATGACAACTTACATTTGTGAATGTCCTACCTAGTATGTGGGAACTGATAGATGGCTTGCATATACTCCGCGGTAGGAAGATGGCTCCTATTTGGTGGCTGGGGTGTTTCAAGATGTTGCCAACTTACAAATGCGAGAGACATCTATTCTTGATAAGGTTCTAAGGCAAATAGAAGTAGGGAGGAGACCAATGAGGTATTGTTTGGATGACACCCAAAACTAGGTTAATAACCTTGTTTTGGGTGTCAAACCAAGTTTAGAGGTTAAATCTGGTTTTATGCACTGGTTGGGTGTAAACCTGGTTTTGCACCCCAAAACCAAGTTTGTGAAAACCTGGTTCCACCCTATTTTTCACCGAAAAATGATTGTATTGTACAACAAAAATGATACATTTTCTGAAAAACCCTATAATTTTCAAAAATTTGCAAATATGTCATTAAACGAATCATTTTAACCTTCACATAATGGACCTCCTGAGGTTCACGCGATATATTGGTACGCTCTCTAGGTATCGCACCCTCTTACTTAAAGGTAGGTTCATACAAATTTTTTTTTGCAGACCTAACGAAGTTTGCATAACTACATTTACGAACCTCATGTTAAACTGGTACCTTAAAACGTCATAAATATCGCACTAAATTCTCATATGACATGAAATTTGTGATATATAGTGTGAACCTCATGTTAATATATCATAACAAATATTTCACTAAATTTGCATAGTACAAAGTTCGTATACCCATACCTGTGAGCTTTCTGGTCAGAACATCACAAACAAACTTCGCATATATAGTATGAAGTTTGCATAGAAACATATGTATTTCAATTAAGAAACTCAAGTAGATCACAAATAAAGAGAGATTTGCTCAAGTTTTCGGCATGCAAATTTTCTTACACTCGAATGCTTGATGAATCATATGTAAAGTCATTTTTGTTTGTTTTGTTTCTTTTTCTAGTTTATTTCTGGAAGAACTCTAACCATTTTCCTTCTAGAAACATCAACATTTTTTCTCTCACCTTGCGATGATTCCCGAGAAATTGCGATGATTCCTATAAATTTATTTTGTTGCATTCCGATGAGGTTTTGGTTTCCTTTGCATCGACTTCTAAGGCTAGGTCGAAAGGTGATCATTTAATAACCCTATGTGTATTTATGTTTGTTCACTTGTCTTTTAGTTAATATTCAATGTTTTTGAGTTTGTGTAATGAGGCTAGGGTTTATTGTACACAAGCATTGAATAAGGGTTTCCAGAGTGGTTATTGTAAGTAATTATGTTAATTGAATGTATGAAGTGTACATAGAGGGTATTTTCTCACATGCTATTTTTATTAGATGAATGATATATTGCATGGTTGTTGTATGCAGTTAATGATGACATCTGAAATGGTTAAAGTATAATTTATATTTTGTTAATGATGACCTCTAAAAGGGTTAAAGCATACTATCGTCTCATTGATTATCCTATTTGGAGATCTATAATGGTGTCTAAAAATAATATCTTTAAAAAATTTATAGCTTTGATGTCTTATAAAATCGGATATGCGAAAGAGTTATTGAGCTTCTTGTATAATTATTCTCTAAATGTAGAGAGACAACAAATATGGACAAAAGTTTTGCATGATGATAATGTAGACTCGATGTTATGTAGTAGTGATGTTTACTTAATTGCTCGCAAAGCCGAACAAAAAGTTGTTGCTTATGAAGTTAAACAAGCAGTTGAAAGTGATGTACAAGAAGTAGTTGATGAATGAAATGATAAGAATCTTGTGAAGAATGTTCATTTATCTTAGGCACCATTGATCAAGCTCATTCCTTTACCAAACATCCAACTATCCTAAACAATGAACAATATTCATGTCCCAAACATTGAGCTCAGGCACATGGAGGGCATACAGTTGGTTGAACTGATTAGGAATATAGATTTTTGACATGCAGGCAATGAAAAACTTTCATAAGCAATTGATATTGAACTACGTGAAAAAATCAATGCTAATGATATTGGTCGCAATAATGTGGATGGCATTCAACCTTCTAGGGAAGATGACTAAGCTAAGTAAAAGTTGTTGGACTTTGTAATTTATGCTTGAGATGTAGGTATGATGATGAATGCTATATTTTTATGGTTAATATTGAAAGTTGAAAATGTTAGAATATTGCATGCATGAAAGCAAAAAAAGTGATAAATACGATAAATTTTGATTTAGTTTGTGCAATGAAATAATCAATTAATGGTAGTAGTGATGAAGTACACATTGGAAAATCAGATGATATCGTTGATGAAATGATAGGAGAGGACCAAGACATTGGATAAATAATAGCAGTTGAAAATATTGCACAAATTGCAAGTGAGAAGTCAAACCCTTGGTATGGTTGTATAAGCTATATGAGTATTTGTTAGGCAATAAAACTGTTTTATTTTTTACACTAATGAAGCATGGTTGAACATGTTCTAACTCAATGGGTTTTTTCATACAAGTAAGAAAAATTTCAAATCATCAAAGTAGAGACATCTTAGTTGTATGACGAGTTGCATAACAAAAACTTAATGATTGCGAACATTTTTAGTGACTAACAACTGGATCAAATGATCACGAAATTGCTTTCAGCAAAAGATCTAATGATCTTCAGCACTAACGAGAGTTTTTTAAGGATAATGTGATAAAGAATAACTATAAAACAAAATTCATGAAGAGCTCCAATAACAAAGCCACTATGATATTTACAAGAAAGAACCCACAGGCTATGGTTGATTGACCCTAAAAGATTCATTGCACAAAGATACATGAAGCAATGTCGTTCAAGTGAAGAAGTATGAAAGTGATCATCAATATGGTGGATTATTAAAAAACCTTATAGTAAAAAAAGTATCTTCCAAGTGGATTTAATTTATTATTCACAAATGCAATCATGATGACCCCAAAATAGCTTTAATAGAAATCATGAATGACATCAGTCACGAGAAAGGTGTGAAGATTACTTACAAACAAGCATGAAGTAGACGAGAACGAATAATGGAGGCACTATATAGTTCATTCGAAGAGTCCTTCTGGATACTTTTTACCTATTTGGATTATTTAATGAAGGTTAACCAAGGATCACTAAGGTACATTCAGACCAATCAAAAAGATCGATTTATTTGTTTTTATATGTTCGTCCATGCACAATGGGTTCCCTTCAATTCTTATGGTAGATGGAATATTCTTAAAAAGAAGATATATGGATATATTATTGTAGGCCCATAGTAGTGATCCTTGTGATGAGATGTTTCTGGTAGCATTTGCAGTTATTGATAAGTAGTTAAAAGATGCATGGGCGTGATTTTTAGAACATGTGAACGAAGAGTTCGCTATCTTCGATGATTATAAAGATAAATTACAGTTTACAGTTATCTCAGATAGGCAAAAGGGTCTAAAGTATGTTGTTCCCCACACATGGTGTACATGTCATGTTGGATATTTCATAAAGCACTTGAAAAAGAACTTTTCTAAAAAAATTAGTTCACCACTAAGTGCACTTTAGTGGAGCACATTTCAAGCAACCACAAGACGACAATGCAATTATTTTCTTCAAAAAATCCAAGAGCAAGATGAAGTCGCATACCATTATATTGATACTGACATTGATCCAAAACATTGGGCTAACAATCACTTTTCAATAAAAAGCTATAGGTGCTTAACATCTAATATATTAGAGAGCTTCAATGCGTGAATTCTCGTCATATATAAAAAGCCCCTAATTAGTCTTATTGAGAAGCTTTTTCTTATGCTAATGAAACTTTTTGAGAAAAGAAAGAAGTCAGAGAGAAAAAGATAGGGGTTGTGGTGCCTATGGCAGATCTGCGGGATTCCATGCGAACATATGATCACATATATTTTGAACATGGGCAAGTAACTAAAGGATTACTGTGACTAGTTCTTCAAAGTTGAATTGTATCAAACTATATATCATACATTTTGATTAATTCCGATGGCGGATATTGTCTCACACATCGCTCCATCAACTCTTATTTTTATCTATCCATCAAAAAGATTTTATAAAGCAGGATGACCTAAGGTGAAGAGAAAGAGAATAAAACAAAAGGATATTGTGCTATACAAGTATAGTGTATGTGGTGAGGTTGGCCACAATATGCGGAAGCACAAATAACAATAAGTTTGTTTACCCATGCTTTGCAAAATGTATATTTATTGAGAGTTGTTTAATGAATTGCTTCTTGGTATTTATATTTTTTTTATAAAATTCTTCAATGTCTTATGTAATCTATTTGTTAAGAGTTGTTTAAAGAATTTCTTCTTTATATTTATTATTTTTTAATCAATTACTCAAATGTCTTATTTGTAAAGTGGTTTATTTTTTTATAGGATGGCTAAGCTTCGACTGTTACACACATTAAAGGTCCTACTATACATAGAATTAGACTTTGCAAATTTGTAAAACATTGGATATAAATTTAAGCGAATTATCAAAAATTGTGTAAATTTGACAGAATTGTTAAAGATTGTATATAAACCCTACTGAAATTGTTATGTAAATGTACTTTAAATATTTGTTCCAGTTTTAATATAATATGTATTTTGTATGTTTAATTTCATACTGCAGAAGATGTCCAAGCATCAAATTGTTAAAAATGAACATGCTCGTACATTACATTCATTTCATTTATTCAAGAAATGAACCTACTCATACATTTCATTCATTTCATTCATTAAAAAATGAACATGCTAATACAATTGCATTTATTTCATTCATTCAAAAACGGAATCTACTCATACATTGCATTCATTTTATTCATTAAAAAATTAAACTTGCTCATATATTGCATTAATTGTATTAATTCAAAAACTGAACCTGCTTATACATTGCATTAATTTCACTCATTCAAAAAATGAACGTGCTCATACAATTGTATCTATTTCATTTATTCAAAAATGAATTTGTCCATACAATTGCATTTATTCCATTCATTAAAAAACTGAATATGCATTTATTCAAAAATGAACTTGCTTATACAATTGCATTCATTTCATTCATTCAAAAACTAAATCTGCCAATACATTGCATTCATCTTATTCATTAAAAATTAAACTTGTACATATATTGCATTCATTTCATTCATTAAAAAATAAACATTTTCATACATTGCATTCAGTCCATTTATTAAAAAATGAATTTGCTCATACATTGCATTCTTTTCATTCATTAAAAAATAAACTTGCTCATACAATTACATTAATTTCATTCATTCAAAAACTGAACATGCTCATATATTGCATTCATTCAATTCATTAAAAAATTGAACCTACCTATGATTCGCCAAAAATAGTCATAAAAAATTATTGCCAAAGGGAAGCACATTGGGGTGCGACATTCAACCTTTTATATAATAAAGGTCATATTTAATGTTCATACAGAAATCCACTAATAAGGAAATTTGTATGGAATTCATCTTTAATATTTGTGATGTATCAAAAAATCCATAAATTCCTCAAAAAATTTGCATACAAAGAGCATATTCACAATGACATGTTTTGTGAAGTTAGTATCAAATTTGAGAACTTTTCTGAGTGTAAACTTCACAAAAATTCACAACACATTATTTGTGCAAATCCCCCATATTTGTAGATCTCATTGAGAAACAATTACAAAATTCGCATATATATAGAAAAAAATTTGCACAACTGATTCTACGAACTTCTTGTAACTAAAACCTATCAAAACTTCGCAAATATTGCACAAGATTCATAAGTTTTCCTAAAGACTTAAATGTGAACCTTTCATATTTTTGCGAATGTCCATACTAGCATTAAATATAATGCTTCATAAAATAATGCTTCATTATTTAAAAAGTGATGGTTCACATTTTAGGGTTTATTTTCATCTATAAAAAAGTGATGGTAAGCATATCGTTAACAACTAAAATAACAAGAGAAGGATGCCATGGTTGAGGTGAAGAAGATTTTAGAGAAGATATGAGGTGGAGATGTTGAGGTGGTGAACGATGTTGATGGTCATCAATCAAAGAAAAAGGCCTTAGTTGTGGAGAGTGCGGATAAGGATGCCGAGGAGTCTGAGGAGGTGGAGGATGAGTCCTTAGTGGAGCAAGTGCATGCTTTGAGTCAGATTGCAGGATTCACAAGATCAAGAGTCGGATTGCAGAGGATGTGATTTTTCCTCAAACATTTGCTTGAGAGAAGAGAGGGTCTACAAACAAAAATAATAATCTAATTGTCATTAAAAAGCCAAAGAACAAACCCCTTGATGTTGAGCATTTTTCTGTTTCATCAATTAATGACCATGTGCGACGTAGTCCTCGAAACCCAAGTAGAGAACTTCAGAATTTAAGATACACATCTTTTAATTGCACAAAATCCATGCAGGAACAAATATATGTCTCCCAGTGGGCATGTACAACATTTGAAGCCTTTGCTTTTGTGAATGCCAAAACCTGAGTTAGTTGATGATGATTATCATGAAGTTTGTGCCAAAGTTTTCAATGAAAATAATTGATTGCATGAGCAAGTTCATTTTTTAATGAATGGAATGAATAAATGATTGAAAGAGCAGGTTCATTTATGAATGAATGCAATTGTATGAACATGTTCATTTTTTAATTAAGGGAATGAAGTTGTATGAACATGTTATTTTCATGCGGATCTTGCAAGTTTTGAGAGGTTTCAGTTACACAAAGTATGTACATTTGGTTGTGTGAACTTTGCACTATGTATGCAAAGTCATTTTATGAAGTTTTAACCACGAAAGAAATCACAGATATGGTTATGCAAATTTCGAACTATATATGTGAATTTAATGAAATATTTGCAAAGTTTCTACAGATTTCAGTTACTGGAAGTTTAGTGGACCTTTTGAGGTTGGCATATATGGTTATTTGAACTTTATATTATATATGCAAATTTAGTACGATATTTGTAATGTTTTGATGTATCAGTTTAAAAGGAGGTTCACAAATATATTTATGCAAACTTCGTGAGGTCCGCATAAAAAATCATGTGAATCTATCTTTAATTGAGGGGGGGTGATACCCAAGAAGCATACTGATATATCGCTCAAACCTTAAAAGGTCCATTGTGTAAAGGTTAAAATGTTTCTTTTAATAATAAACGCTTGTGATTTTGGACAACGAGCAAATTTTCGAAAATTGTAGAGTTTTCAAGAAACATGTCATTTTTGTCGTAGAGTATGATCATTTTTTTATTTTTTCACTTGGCCAGGTTTTCACAAACCTGATTTATCGAGTGGGGTGGGGTGGGAGTAGGAGTGCCCACTATGCCGGGTGCCCGACGGGCTCATATCGAATCGAGTGTGGGCCACATTTTGCAGCTCAGGGCCGATTTAGGCCGGGCCTGGGCTCGTTAACTAGGTTGGACCTAAAGGGTCCAGACTGACCCAAGCTCAAATATTACTGGGTCAGTCTAGGCTCGGGCCTCTACATGGATAGGGCCCTAATCGGGCGAAGCCCGCCCGATGTCCACCCTTAGGTGAGGGGGGCTCCAACGTCTCCTCTTTTCTAATAGCCACCCCTTCCGCTTACTAATCCAGTCATTTCTAGCCGGCCACTAACCAAAAATGGCTGAATTAGTATCTCCCTCAGCGGGCAGTGCCAATCCCACCTGTGATCGGCTGGAAATTTGCCAGAAATGTTTTTTTTAAGTTTTTTTTCAAAAGATTGACTGGCCGGCCATTTCCTGGTTGCTGTCTGCCAAGAAAATTTTCTTTCTTTTTTAACATTTAAAAAAAGTGCTGGCTGGCCATTGTCTGGCTAGCCACCAGCTAGGAAATTGGCTGGCCAGCTTTTTATATTTGTTTCAAATATTTTTTTGTTTTTGATATCCAGCCAGCAACGAACAGGATAATAGTCGGGTATGTGTCGCTGGCGAAGGCAACACTAGCCTAGAAAATGGCAACCTCTTTTTTGTTTCATTTTTCTTCTCTTTTAAAATTTTTTGAGAATAAGTTTTGGTCATCCAAACACTTCATAACCCAGGTTTGAAAAAAACCTGGTTTTGCCTCATGTTATCCAAACAGGGCCTTAAGGTTTAATGTGACAATGCTGCTTGGTGTTGTTGGTTGAGGAAAGTTATTTGAGGGTTGAAGACAGCTGGACCCTTGGTTTATCGGTATTCAGAGGCATTGCGAGATGTTATTGTTGACAGATCTATGCCTACGGTGGAGACGTGTGCACAATTGCTGAGGCCCATGAATTGTGGCAGGTGTTATACATGGGAGAACAGGCCCAAAGCCTGAGATTTTGCTCAGGCTTGTAATATCAGTCTAATTTTGTACTTGGTTGCGTTGTACATATTCCTCTTAGCTAATAATAGGGAGTCTCTCCCAGTTATATTCTCATCCTCATGCTCACATCCTCCACCTGTTTCTATTTAATAAATTATTTTTGCATTTCCCTCAAAAATCATCAATATTTGCCAGCTTGTTTTGGAATTTGAATTTTCCTTTTGACTCAGGAAAGTTTGAAAGTATAGCCTTCCCTACAACACAAAGCCCAGAACTTGAGGCATCGTTCAATTCACATCAGCAGTTTTCGTTTAATGCTACAATAGAATTTGACAAGCCTTGGTATCATAATACAAGAACATTTTGCTCTCTCTCTCTCTCAAATTTGTGGTTTCCAAAAATCACTTATGAGGAGAGAAGGAACCAATAATGGCAAATTCCTTTTAGCTATGAACAATGAGACATGCAATGCCATCATTGCCCTTGCCGTTTTAGCAATAGCAAGAACCAATACACCAAATAGCCCAGGATTATAATTCCCCCAAAATGATCTGAATGCGGCTAATTCTTGCCCACCAGTTTCTTCCACCAAATTGATTATGCATATGGCTGTAATTCCTGTTCAAGGATTCCTTCAAATGTAAACATCTGCATGAAGCATGAAGAGAGCAAGAAATTTTCTTCCTTTCATATTTTGTTCCATAACGCCCGTACTCTTTTAATGATATACTCAGAAGATGAACCTTCAGCATATGCACTGATTGCTCTTAGCAGGTTAATGAATTTCTCTCCATCATCCTGTATCAAATATAAAAAATGAACAGATAATTTTAAAGGAAAAAAAGACAAGGAGCAAGCTGAGAAGAAGCATGTGACAAAAGCAGAACGTGTTGATAAGACTGCATGTAACGCTTAATATATGCATGTGCACGTCAAAACTAACCTCAGGTTTCTTGAATTTAAAGTTCTTCACATCGAAAGGTACAATATAATGAGGAAGATCAGAGCGTAAAGTTGCCTGGAGAAAAGAGAATGTTAACAAAGGGAAACAAAATCCTCTACACGTTTCAATTCCTAAATGGTATCGTGCATCCATGAAAAGGTAAGGAACAAAAGGAACATAAAGCCATAGATGGCTGCAAAGTTTGAAACAACAATAATATTAAGATAAATGGAAAAAACATGTGAAGATCAATACTCAATAGCAAGTTGTAGTGAGATTTTTTTTTAATCTTAAATGTGAATATTATAGTTCAAAATTGAACCTGTCAAGGCTGAATTTTAGATAGATCTTTGTCAAAAAAATAGTACGAATCAGGTATAGTCTTGAGAGCAAACTGAGAGAGGTCAAGCTGATTTTCAATCTAGTGCCTAAATTTCAAGGCAGGCCCAAATTTCAGAAGGGACTCTCAAGCACTTACACATCAAGCTAATCTCTGGACACGTCCAGTGATTAACATAAGTGTTTAACAAAAGGTATGCATCTTGGAAGAAATTATTTTTTACCCTTTAAAAGTTTGACCCACACACTGTTGTCAATTGTACGTGGTACAGACGAACCAAGCAAGATTTTCGAGGTTGATTCTCCGTGTTTCAGCATTAACTTGCTTCTGGATCTTCCATGAGCACTTCAACAGTTTTGGGATTAAGCAATTTGGATATGCATTTGATTAGATAATATGTTTGATAAATGACAGTTTTTTCATCTCTTATTTTATTGTTCTTGTAGAATTTCGCCTATAGAAGCAGGAGACTAATGTTAAATCAGACAATTCTACTTCTATTGATAAACAGAAAGTTCAAGGCCGTACCAAGTTCTTGCTTAACAAAGCTTGGTCAGCGTTAGCTATGATTGCCTGTAATAATAAAACATTTAAGAAAAATCAGCATCACTCAAGCAGGCTGCTAGAGAAAGCTCACAGATATGCACATGCAACAAAATTTAAGCATATTAGTAGCATTGAATAAATGATTGGCATATCTTACACCCTCTAATATACTGTCATTACCTTTTTCAATCGTTCATCCTCCAGCTCATCAGCATGTTGCAGTAAGTTCTCCAAAGTGCCTAGAAATACTAAGACAATCATTCAGATGCTTTCCATACACTTTCAGATTTTGGACAGAAACCTTGAAATTGATTGACAATCATAGGAATTTACCAGATATACATGCAAAACAGGAGAAAATGAATTAACAATAATAATAATGCAAAGAATAAAGGAAACGATGTACAAGAAAAAACTATTAAGCTAAATAAATTTTAGAAGCAACAAGGCAATAAATAATGCCTCACCAATGCTACGAGATTTGGCTTGTGTTAATACTTAGATGAATAAACCCAACAACATGCCAACACCCTCTCTCTCTCTCTCTCTCTCTCTCTCTCTCTCTATATATATATATATATATATATATATATATATATATATATGTGTGTGTGTGTGTGTGTGTGTGTGTGTGTGTGTGTGTGTGTGTGTGTGTGTGTGTGTTAGCACTTAGATGAACAAAACCAACATGCCAATCCTCAGTGTGTCTGTGGAACACTTCCCACAACCATTGGCAATGCTTTTCTATGAAGCAGACAAGCAAATTAATTGGTACACACTAAAAAAGATTAAATCCAATTTCTGCATTTACAGAAGTTGCTGCCTGTAAATATAAATATATATCACATGGGCTTAGAAAGTTCTTTACAGGTTTTTTATTTTCAAGGGCAAAAATCTGTTCTGTTTGGGTCGTTTTTGATAGACTAAGAGAAACCATGGCTAGTTGAAGGATTTAGTGACTAGGGAAAGTTTTAACCAGTGTTTAAAAACTAGCCGAGTCAACTCAGTTACTCGGGTGACTCAGCTCGACTCAATCATTCGCCAGGTCAAATTATTGAATGACCCGGAACATAACAAAACTTGGCAGTCATGGCTTGACTCTGCTGAGTCATAGCTTGACTTGGCCGAGTCATAGAATGAGTCATACATATATGATATATTTTTTTATGTATATACATGGGTACTATGTATATTATATATAAATGATATATTTGCCTAATTAATTATGTAATATATATACTTTGGCATACATAATATGTATACTATAATATATATTATATGTAACAATTAGCTGCACAATATATACAAACATATTATATACATATATGTTATAGAAATATAAAGTCATCATGACTCGGCCGAGTCACAAGTCAACCCATGCCGAGTCGAGTCGCAAGTCACTGGGTTTTAAAACTATGCTTTTAACATGATTTTTGGTGTGACATACCTGGTGGCAGACCTGTTTCTTAGTTTGTTTCATGATAATTGCTGACAATCTTGCTGATTTGAATAGACTTTGTGAAAGAGAGGCTGATGATGATAGTTTGTCTGGAATTTTTTCTCTTGAATTTTATTATTGGCCTTGTGAAATCTATTGCTTCGTAAGTGTAAACTAGTGGGTGGTTGAAGGTATGGATTGTAATGAAATCAAAGTGTGCCACGAAAGAGCTACAAGAGAACAAAGAGTGCACAAACACAAAAGCAATACAATAAGCCACAAAGGGCTAACACAAACCACTCACAAAGAGCAAGAGAGCAAAAAGTAAATAAAAATTATTTATATTGAAATGTTTGAGACAAGCACACATAGAGAGGGACCAAAAGCCCCTTATAAGAGGCTTCTATGAGCCGTTGGGGAGCTCCCAACAGCTCTAATGGTCATTTACATTAATGCCCTTACACAAAGTTATAAAGACAAAAATAGAAAAAGACAAGGCTGCCCCTAATGGGCAACACCTATTACATATGAATGAAAAGACAAAAATACCCCTAGAGGGTATTATCTCTCTCTCTCTCTCTCTCTCTCTCTCTCTCTCTCTCTCTCTCTATATATATATATATATATATATATATATATATATATATATATATATATATATATATATATATATATATATATTTTAACACCCTCCCTCAAACCGACGGTGTAATCACCAAAAGCTTGCTAAGGAGAAAAATGAATCGAGGAGCCAAAAGAGCTTTAGTGAAGAAATCTGCAAGCTGGCACTCTGAAATGACATACGACAACTCAATAATCCCTCTCAGGTATTCATCATGTACATGATGACAGTTCATCTCCATATGCTTCGTTTGCTCACGGAAGGTGTGGTTGCTTGCAATGTAAATTGTGTTTTTATTATAGCAACACATCTTCGAAGGTTTGAAAATGACACCGCCCATATATGTAAGAAGAGTTCTTAGCCATACTAGCTACATAGTTATAGTCATTGCACGATATTCGGTTTCATTAGAAGACAATGATACTTTTTTTTGCTTCTTGCACCTCAAAGATATTATGGAATCTCCTAAAAATACACAAAAACCAATTATTGGTATTCTATCATTAGGGTTTTCTCCTCAATCTGCATCAGTATGAGGATAAGAAAAACCCTTTTGTTATGAAATTTTTGATGTATCGAACAATCCTTATAATTGAATTCATGTGCATTATGGTTGGAACATGCTTAAATTGGCTAGCTGAGTGAACGGCATGAGCAATATCTAGTCTAGTGATGGACAAGTGAGAGATCCAATCAATTGTATGTTGTTAGATTTTCAAGTAGAGTTCTATCTTCTAGCCTTAGCTTTGCATTGACAACTTCAGGAGTATCTACTTTCTTGTCATTTGAGATTCCTGACTTAGCACAAATATCTGCAACAAGCTTTATTTGTGACAAAATATACCATTTATGTGAGTATGCAACCTCTATGCCTAAAAAATATCTCAAATCTCATATCAGACATATCAAATTTTTTCCTTAAGAATAGTTTTATTTCTTCAACTCCCTTTTTGTCATTCTCAATGATTATCACATCATCTAAATATAGCAGAAGTATAACAATGTTAGTACCTGTATTCTTGACAATTAGAGGTATAACAAGATCGATAACTCAAACAAATCATAACATTACTAATCTATCATACCAAGCCTTAGGGACTTGCTTAAAACCATATAAAGATTTTTTTAATCTAAGAGTTTTACCTTTTTCAATATTCATTAAGTTCACCATTAAATAATGCATTTTTGATATCTAATTGGTAAATGGGCCCCTTTTGAATGGAAGCAATGCCTATCAAGGTCCTTACACTAGTCATTCTAGCTACTAGTTTAAAGGTCTCTTCATAATCAATTTCGTACTCTTGAGAGTAACCATTAGCCACTAGCCTACTTTGTACCTTTCTAAAGTCCTACAACTCTTAGTTTTAACTTTAAAAACTCATCTATATCCTATTGGCCTCTTTTTTGAAGGTAAGCTAACAACTTCCCAAGTATTGGCTTTACGAAGGGCTTCCAGTTCTATGTTCATGGATTCAACCCAGTGTGAGTAGTTTTTGGCTTTATTGTAATGAGATGGTTCATAATAAGAATGAAGTGCTATTAAACAAGTTCCAAAATTTGGAGAAAAACATTCATAGGATACAAATCTATTTGGAGGGATGAAGATGAAAACACGATTGGATATTCTAAGGGTTGATTCTTCTAGAGGTAGACTTTGTGAGTATTTTTCAAGAGCACATGATTGGTCTCTTTCTTCACGTCGGGTATAGACTTCTATATTATTAGAAGGATTCTCAACAATGTTATGATCACTACGAGATGATTTTAAAGTATCATTAACTTCATGAACATCATTATCTAGTATTATCACAAATAGAATTATCATCATTATGATTTATTTCACAATCACTTGGTTCAGCAGAACCATGTTCTTCCTTTGGTAAGAGATCAAATAAGAAAGAATAAACTACTTTATCATTATTTTTATCAAAGCCATTCTCATTTTCCAAGAAAGTCACATCTTTAGAAATATACAATTTATTATTTTTGAAATCAAAGCACTTATACCCTTTTTTATTTTTTCCATAGCCAACAAAAACACATTCAATGGATTTTGGAGATAATTTATCATTTTTATGGGTAAGGACAAAACACTTGCAAACAAAAATCCATAATCTTTTGAAATCGGGTGTCATGTTGAATAATTTTTTAAATGGAGAAATATTTTATAAGGATGAAGAAGGCATACGATTTATCAAATATGTTGAAGTCAAAACGGCTTCAACCCAAAAAAAATTAGGAATGTCTTAAGAAATGAGTGGGGTCCTAACAGTTTCTATAATATGTCTATATTTTCTTTCCGTTGGCCTATTTTGTTAGGAGTTCTAGAGAATGATCTTTGATGACAAATTTCATTTTGTTTCAAACAATTTTGAAAGTCATTAGACATATATTCTCCACCTGAATCGCGTCTAAGAATAGAAATATTGCTTTAAAATTGGTTTTTAACAATCATGTGAAATTCTTTAAAAAAATGAGAACACATCCGATTTAAGATTAAGGAAGTAGACCTACACATAGCTAGTGAATTCATCAATGAATATAACATAATACAAGTAGCCACCTTTAGACATGACCGCATATGGACCCTACATATCCGAATGCACTAACTCAAATGGTCTTTTAGAAATAAATGATCTATTTCGAAAAGGAATTGATTTCATTTCATTTTTCATAAATTTTCCACAAAAGGGAATTGATTTCATTTTTTCAAGGATACAAGCTTTGCAAACAATATCTTTTTCATTCCAAGATTTTTCCACAAAAGGGAAAAGATGCATTTTTGATAAACTTGGATGTCCATGTCTTATGAGCCAAGTTACAATATCTTTATCTTGGACATAATTACAAAAAGATTTAAAAGAAAGAGATAAAAAATCCATGAAGTAAAGATATCCTCTCTTATGCCCTTGCCCAATCAGCTTCCCTATCCAGAGATCCTGCATAGAGGAACCCTTCTATGAGAAGGAGATTTTACCCATGGTCGAAAATTTAAAAAACAGAAAAAACATTTAAATTCAATTTGAGAACTTTAATTTTTGAAATAAAAAGTTTTTGAGAATTTTTAGAATCTAAAGTTCCAATACTTTTGATTTTTAAAGATGTCCCATCAACGATTGAAACACATGATACATTTCAATAAGTGCATAATTGTATATATCAGAAATAACATTCTCATTACGAGTTGTAAAAGGAAGCCCCCAAGTCAAGAATGTTAAATTGTATGTGTATTTGTACAAACACATATATATGTTCATGTAAACTAAAATACTCATCAGGGGCATTTCAGCCATTTAACATACATAATAGGTGTCAACCTAGTAAAGGCTGATTGTCCTTTTATTTCTATTCTTTTCTTTCTTTTTTTATTGTTTACATAATATAGTTGTTGGGGTAATAGAATAGGTGTCAACCTAGTAAAGGCTGATTGTCCTTTAATTTCTATTCTTTTCTTTCTTTTTTTATTGTTTACATAATATAGTTGTTGGGGTAATAGCCCAACTAGTCATTGGGATGCCCCCAACGGTCATAAACATGCTAGTTGGGGGCTAGCCCAATAACTAGTTGGGCTGCCCCCACTACCTCTCCATTGTATTATAAATAGGGGTTCTCCCTTTTGTATTTCTCAATGCTTTCTTAAGCATTTAAAAATCAATTTTATATTTTTTGTCTTTTGTTGTTGGCCCTTCGTGGCTATTGTGTGCATGTGTTGTGCTATTGAGTTGATCCCAAGGTTGTCAAACTAGGAAGCGGAAGCGAGAAGCGATGCATTTTAAAATTTATAGGAAGTGGGAAACGAAGTATTAATTTGAAAGCGAAATTGGAATAAAAAATGAAGCAATGGTAACTGGATAGGAATCGAACAAGAAGCAAAAAAAAAACTAAAATAAAGTTGATTATTCTTATATTTTAGGATTTTTTAGTAAAAGAGTTAAATTTTTCATAAAATCTAACAATGATGGTTACCAATTTAGAGAAAGTACATGGAAAGCATGAGAGGAGATACATGAAAAACATGAAAAGAAACATGAGAAATCATATAGGAAGCATAGACCATGCATGTGGGGAAGCATAAAAGAAGCATGGGAGAATCAAGAATCCCATGAAGTTTCGGAAGCGAGGAGTATCGCGCTTCTGAAGCGAGTTTCCAGAAAGTATGCTTTCCATCTACCTAAGAAGCTTCCGGTAACTCTGGTTTATTCTTATTTTGTGGCTGTCATCCCTTGGTGGATTAGTGCGAGTGCACTTTGTTTGTATTCTTCTTAACCATTATTGGGTTCTCTATTGTATTTTTACTTGTTTTATTACATGGTATCAAAGCTTACGGCTCTTGGGATTGTGTAAAGCTTTTTCAAAGATCGTGATTGCAAAGAAAGGATCTTACACAAGCCTTGCATCTCTCACATCAAGATGGGCCAAAAAGAATCCACGACGGTGATCACATTCAAGCTAAACGACTCCAACTATTTGATATGGGCCGCCGCCATGGTGCATCATATTAAAGGCAAAAAGTTATAGGGATATGTAAGTGGTACTAAATATGAACCACAACTCATACTCACCAAAACGGATGGTAACCAAGTTAAAGCTCTTAGTGATAAAGAAAGAGATAAAGCACTCAAAAAATACTACATCAAGGTGGAAGATTGTGATGCCGGCAATGCCCAAATCATCTCTTGGTTCCATAAGAGTATAGAACTCAAGATCGCGACAAATATAGTTAAGTTCAAAAAAACATGTGAGGCTTGGATTTTCCTCAAAAACATGTTCGTGTAAAAAGATTTGGCACAAAAATATTTTCTTCAAGAGAAAATTTGAATGATTAAACAAAGGGATAAGAGTGAGAAATTACTATGGTACCCTCTAAGCTCTTTGGGATGAGTTGCCTTGTTTGAGCCTAAGTGGGAAGACCCCTCTATTGAAATGAGGCAAAAGCAACTTGGCAAGAAACATTCATTTACTTTCTTATTCGGGTTGAGACCCGAATTTGAGCAAGTTAGGTCCACCACAATCTCTTTTGATGATGCCCTTGGAGAGATGTACCAAGTCGAGACCCGACATGGCATGACTAAAGGAAGTGAGTGTTAAAATGTATTATATATATATATATATCCTTTTCTGTGTATGTAAATTGAAATACCCATCAAGGGTATTTCAGTCATTTTAGTATTGTAATAGGCATCAATCCACTAGAGACTGAAGGATTCTTCTTTTTATTTTATTCTCTTTTCTTTTTATTTATTTTTTACTGTGGTAAAAGTGTTATTGGGAGCTGGCCCAATAGCTAGTTAGGCCAGCCCCTTGTGTATGGGAGTACCAATTTAAAGGCACTCCCTCCTTTGTATTATGTTATGCTTGTTTCTAAGCATATTTGAATAAAGCCCTATTATTTTTACTTGTGTTTACTCTCTTTTGAGAGATCGTGTGTTAGCCTTTAGTGACTCTTTATATTTGGCCCATTAGAGACTTTTGTACTTGTGTGTGCACCTTTGTAGCCACTTTGTAGCATTTTATTTATGCACGTGTTGTTTCATTACATGATATCATAGCTTTCGGTGCTCTTGGGTGAAACTTGTACGTAAAGAGGAGGATCGTGGGATTGGTGGAGCATTGGTTTGTTGCCTCGTTGGGGAGGTGTGCATCAAACTTCTTCAACATTTTTCTCTTACTATCTTCTCCTCTGCTTTCTTCTCTTTCTTATCTCTTTTCTTTCCTCCACTATGGCCGATAGAGAAATTATAATTGTTTCTATCAAAATTTGACGAAAAAAACTACAATATGTGGGCCGTGAGGGTGAAAAGGATCCTCATGGGTAAAGATTTGTGGCACTTTGTTGATGGATCCGCATTGGAACCACAACCAATTCTCACAAAATTAGTTGTTGGAACCGATGGTGAATCCAAAGAAGAAAGCCTTAAGGAAATTGAAAGAAAAAAAGGCTATGCTTGAATATAAAAAGGCCTATAAAGAGTGGGAAGTAGGCCATGTCAAGATTCTTTTCCTTTTTATGATAGTATGCATGAGGAGCCTTGCTCTGATACCCTTGAGTTTGAAAGAGTCGATGAGGCTTTGGAATATATTAGATAAACATATACCCAAAAAGATGTGGCATACAAATGGGACATCAAAGACAAAATACATGATTGCAAACAAAGTCATAAAACCGTAAGAGAATACTATAGTACCCTCAAAAGGCTTTGGGATCAATTGGCCAAACTTGAGCCTATATGAGAGACTCCTAATGATGCTCAAGAATGGAAGAAATACAAGTATGAGGAACAATTGTTCCAATTTTTTTAAAGGTCTTAGACCCCAATTTGAACAAGTTCGGGTCAATATTATTTATAGGGAAAAACCTCTTCCCTTACATGAAGTCATGGCTCAAGTATGCATGGAGGAGACTAGATTAAGATCTATGTCTGAATCTAAGAAGATAAAGGATAATGTGTTGGTCGTCTCAAGATCAGGTTCCAATACAAATGTTTATAAACCACCTCATTTTTCAAAACCTTACCATGGGAAGTCTAAATATGATGACAGCAAGAAGAGAACTATATTGACTTGTCATAATCATGGAGAACCGAGCTATATTAGACCATTTTGCCCCAAGTTTAAAAGAAGAGATGACAAAAAGGTAGCTTCTTTGGAAGCGTCTCACGAAGAAAAAAGTAGAACCAATGAAGATTCAAAATCTATTGGAACCATGTTCTCTCAAATCATGAAGGCCCTTCATCCACTAATAAAAAACTCTTCTCTTTCCGGTGTCGCGGTCTATACATCATCTGTAACGCCCCAAAATCGTGGACTTGAAACCTTTTATGAGAAAGGTTGAAAGTTTTGAAATCAATCATTTATCAGAGTTTGAAACAGAAGTTCAGCGGAAGATCAAGTTTAAAATAGCAAATCCCTAGACTTTGGCCGCATTACAACACAAATGCAATCTTCCCCTTATAAACCAATTTGCAATTCGAATATACATTTTATTGAAATGAAAAGAAGAACCATGTTTTGGTAATACAGTTTTAGTAATCCTAAGTTCTAATCAAAAGAGATGCTTTCAAAGAAACTTTATATCACATTTACCAAAAGGGTCCCCAGGAACGCAACGTCAAAAAAGGGGTCTCGCCTTGAACGCATTACGTCATCGTGTCATCGCAAGCTGTATAACCTACTCACCACCTGCCCATGAAATGGGTCAGTCTCACAACAGACTAGTAGGAGTACAAAAGACAAGGAAGAACAAAAGCTGCAATAAGCAAGATAATCGCTAGATCAAGTAGGAAAAGCAAGACTAGCAGATCTAACAAAAGTACTGTGGAGTAAGCAAAACTCTAGTAAGGCAAACAACTACATACAAGAGCAGTAAGGATCACAGTGCTAAACATGCAACAATCCAACTGATACTATAGGTGAAGAGTAACTAACTTTATCCACCAATCAAACAAAGCAACTGAATAAGACGAGCATTCATAACAATGCTCGCAATACATACAAGTACCATTGGATGACTCAGTCTATCGGCAAATAACTATATTAATTGTAAGGCACAAGCTATTGCATCACAAGCAATTCATAAGCTACACATGATAAGCATTTAACTAGTATGCGTAAGCAGTTTAACCAACTAGAGTAACGCCTCGACAGGCGTACATAGCTCAACGAGTAATGTACCGAACTACCAAGCTAACAAGCAAGCAATCAATTCATGTCACAACACACATAATTCCTAATCATGTATATGAGTTATATCTTGTCTCATTATGAGCAGGCCGTTGTGGGTACACACAAGGCAAAAACGTAGAAACAGCCGCGATCGATTCGGGCGTCCATTATGCTATGTATTTTATTATACCCTGAATGACTGACTGAGTCCGCTTCCTATGGGGACGGCCAGTGACCAAGAGAGTAAATCCCCAAAGGCAAACAAAGGCCCATGGATGCGTATCCGAACTTCTGCAGAAGTGGCCTGAAGTATTTTCCCTAACCTCCGATGACTGAGGAAGTCGGATCTTTGCCCGTGATTGTCATTAATGACTGTCCATCGGAGTTTTGTACCATCCATCCTCTCTCTTGATGAACCGTCCCGAATGAGCACGACGGGGGGTTTCTTAACCGCCGTCCCATTCTACATGCTCTGGTCTTTCGACCCACTCGAGCATCTTGCCTGTGAAGGCGCATGATTATCATTTATGTGAATTATACGCGCCATTGCGCGTTTGAGGCAACCACACACCTCTCATCCTACTCACCACAGTATGTAACGTACATGTTTAAAAGTACAACCATGATGAGAGGGGTCAACTCATAGTGAAAGTAGAAACATCTCTTGTGATCTTAAACACGTGCCATTGCACGTTCGAGGTAGACATAAACCTCTCATCCTACTCATCATAGTATGCAATGTACATGTTCAAAAGTACAACCATGATGAGAGGGGTAAAGATCTCTCTCAGGAAATCCCAACACATCTGCTTTACAGAAGTCCACAGTGAACTCATTCCAGTTTCAACTTATCATGCTCGGGTCTTTTAGACAATCGCAAGCATTCTACCTATTAGGCGAAATCAACATAACAGGATTTAGCTTAATGTGTCAATACACGTTTAGAGGTTACTATAGACCTCGTGTCCTGCTCTTCGTAACTCAAACGTATCGTACGTGACTAAGGATACAACTACAAGAAGAGGTACATGGATTCCTCGTAAGAAATCCAACAACCATACATTCACGAAGGAAGGAAGGCGCTACTATCTTGGTTGAACCAGAAAACCTAGAACTAGGTCTCGCATCAGAAGTGATGTAACGCCGATCTAGCGATGGCGCAAGTACCTCAATAGGATTCCCACCCTACTCGTGCATAGGCTCCTAAACAAGGTTATCTGAGTCGTATCGGATAGGCAAACTGAGGTTGTAACACACCTTTCCCAAATACATCGGTTTGGGAGATCCAGCCGCTATCCCTGCTTTACAAAGCTATATATCTATGAAGATGGATGCACCTAAAACCATCATCTTTGGAGAACCGAAGTGCATAAGTGTGTCATGACTCTTAAGACAATATACACTATACACTCGAAGCTACACTCAAGGAGTGCAAGCTGACAAAAGGCAAACCCGTGCAGATATTAATACAATGGCAAATCGAGGGGCAAGACTCGATGTGCGAAGCTGCACCGCGAGGGTAGAACGCTAGAGCTACACACGAGGTATGAAATCATACATCGATCATCGAAACACACAAGCAGGCAACTACGCAAGCAACTCACGAGATATGAGATCCTATACTGACTAAGCAAGTATAAAGGAAGACTCACGAGGCATGGGGTTGCACCTAGATCAAACGATAAGCGTAAGCAAGTAAAAGAGCATACGACAGATATACGAATACATGCACGAAGTGCAACAACAAAGTAAGGACGAACAACACATAAAAAGTGAGTGCAACAGAAGTACGACAGCAACAGGAAAGTAAGGTACGAAGAGCAAAAGCAAGTAGTAAGGCCATGGCGCATAAAGCGCGGGCAACAAAGGCAAATGCAGAAAGCAAAGTGCGAGAACGTAAAAGAGGACCAGGATTGCATCCTGGAGTAAAAGTCAGACATATACAAATAAATGTCATGGCGCAAAGCGCGGGGCAGCAGAAAAGTAAAGTACGAAAAAGTAAAGAGGACAAGGATCGCAAAACCGCGTCCTTGAGTTAAAAGACATGAAATGTAAGGACATGAATTAAAAGCCTAGGCACATATAGCGCGGCAGCAACAGAAAGGAAAGTGCGAGAAAGTAAAGAGGACAAGGATCGCGAAACTGCGTCCTTGAAGGTAAAAACATACGTATATATATTATGCGTATACATATATCATCATCTTTTAGTTATCTTTCCTTATTTTAGCATTTATCCGTTCATTGTCCTTTTACGCAAGAATCTCCTACCTTGAGGGATTGCGGGTCCTCGTATGCATGCGGCGTAAGCAAACAAAAGTTCGAGCCACAGAGGGCGAGCTAGATCCACCGTTCAACCTGAAGCGTTAGTATATGCCGTGATATAAACGAGAAGCGGGTCCGGTAAGACCTGCAGTGGTACCGGACCCCAAACACGAGAGCAGGTAGGGAGCTCAGCTCCCTGCAAGAGAGGGACAGAGGCAGCAAGGCCTCCTGCCTGCAGGAGGAGGATGCAGGAACTCTGCATCCTGCAGACAAGGGTCCCAGAGGCAGGGGCCTCAGCCCTGCTTGGCAACAGCAGCAAAGGCAGGGAGCAGGAGCTCCCTGTTTGCCAGAACATAGAAAGGCAGGGGAGGGAGCAGAGGCTCCTTGCCACACCTGCCATAACAAGACAGGGGGGAACACCCCTTGTTAGAACACGAGACAGGCAGGGGCTCTGCCCCTGCCGCCAGCAAGAACAAGGCAAGGGGGCAAAGCCCCTTGCCGGAGAACAAGCAAGGTGCAGGGGGCAAGCCCCCCTGTTCGAAAACATGAAGAGGACAGGGGGGCTTCACCCCCCGCTGGGAAACCAAAGGAGGCAAGGGGACAGAACCCCCTGCTGGCAAAACGCAGGAGGCAGGGGCAAAACCCCTTGCCGAGAAGCAACAAGAGTGCAGGGGGGCTCCGCCCCCTGCAGGGAAAACGACTGAAGGCAGGGGGCCTTGCCCCCTGCCGACAAACAAAAGAAGGTTGGGGGGCGAAGCCCCCTGCCGAGAAGCAAAACAAAGGCAGAGGAGGCCTCGCCCCCTGCCGGGAAACAAGAGAAGGTAGGGGTGCGAAGCCCCCTGCTGACAAAGGCAGGGGGACCTCGCCCCCTACCGAGAAACACGAGGAAGGGGGCGAAACCCCCCTGCCGAACACAGGATGGGGGGTAGATCCCCCTGCCAACGAGAGGCGGTGACAAGGGCTCAGCCCCCCCCCCCCCTTGTCGGCCGACTACAAAAAGGCAAGGGGGGTAACCCCCTGCCGACAAGAGGTAACGACAGGGGGCTCAGCCCCCTGTCGACCAACCCCTCACAAAGGAGAAAGGAAAAGAGAGGAGGGTTTACCTGGGGAGACCAAGACAACAGGGGAAGTCGTCGGCAAGCGACTCCGGAATGCGAGCACAGACGAGAGCAGCAGCGGACATCGGCTGAGCTGCCTCGGCAAGGGTGGCGATGGTCGGGAACAGAGGGTGTCGACGGAGGCTACCGACGCAAGAGGAGACAGTGACAGGGGTAGCTCACCGGTGCTGGGGGTGGAGATTCTGACATCGAGGGATTACCAAAGGGGAAGAATGGCGGCTGGAGGCCGTCAGCACGGTCGCCGATCACAGCAGAGAAGAGGGAGAAGGAGAAAGGAGGCCGACGACGGATCACCGACGCCAGCTTGGAAGGTGAGATGGTTGGCGATGGTAGCCGGCAGTCAGAGGGGGCTCTGGCGCAGCCAACGACTGGACGGAAGGAGCTCTCGGGTTCGCCGACGTCAGGAGGCCGGAGAAGGGAGAAGATGGCGACGATCGCCGACAGTCGGAGGTCGTCGAAACTCGAGGGCCACTGTCGGCTTCGATCGTCGTTGTCCTGCGAAACAGTGGACGGAGAGGGGGGTCACCGGAGCTTGAAGGTCGTCGGTGCTCAGAGGGGGAGATGGCCGACTACTGCGATCGCCGGCGACGGGGAGGTCGTCGATGCACGGAAGTCATCGTGGCTTCGATCGCTAGCGTCTGCCAACAGGCTGCCGGAGACGGGAGGCAGAGAGGTGGTGGTCGAAGGCACAATCGTCGGCGGCTGAAGCACCCAGGACGAAGGCGGTGGCCTGCGGCGAGTCACCGGTGTCGGTGGTTGCAGGGAGGGACGGAGACGGGAGAGGAGAGAGAAGGGGCGAGGGTTTCTACACCTCGCCCGAGGCGCCTGTGACTTTTTAAAGTCACAGGCTTCTCGATCGTTCGAGAAGTCGGGTCTGGGTTCGGGCTCGGGTTCAGGTCCGACACAACGGACCAAGCTTGACACGTGTCCGACGCGTGCAAGGCACGGGTCTGACACGTGTCCGACATGGATTTTTTTTTTAAACGGCCTTTACATCATCAGCTCCTAGTAAGGCTTCATGGTTTTTGGATTCGGGAGCCTCATTGTATATGACTTCACATTCTTTTTTGCTTTCTAAATGTTGCACACTAATTCAATACAAAATAATATTTGTATCGTCAATGGTTCCTCTCTTAGCATAAAAAGCATTAGAAAATTTGAAAGCACTTCAAAATTCTCTATTCCAAAAAGTTAGGTTTGTCCTAAAACTGAATTTAAATCTTTTTCTGTTTCATGAATTATGGATCTCTAGTCTCAGAAGCAGATTGGAGAAGGACATAGAGAAAGAGACCTTTACTACATGCATCATCTTATTTTTCCAAAAAGAAATTTTTTTTTATAATGTTCAAAATGTAAATTTAGCTTTATGGCATCAAATATTGAGACATCCTAGTTTATCAAAGTTATCTTATTTACCCCATTCAAACAAATTTTGTAATGAAAAATTCTATTGTGAGGATTGTGTTCTTGGCAAAATGAAGACTCTTTCTTTTCCAAAAAGGATCCTACTCCAAATCGCTAAATGATTGACGCCCTGACTTATTTAACTATTACTAGGCTTGATATTGCGCATGTAGTTCATACTGCTAGCCAATTCCAACAGTTTCCCACCACAGTTCATATGAGCGTTGTGATAAGAATTGTTAGATATGTACAAACCTCTACCTCTAGAGGTCTTTTGTTATCCTACTCTTTCTCTCTTGAGTTGATTGCGTATTAACTCATATTGAAGAAGAGATCTAAATGATCGACGCTCAAATATTGGTTTTTGTACTTTTTTAAGTGATTCTCTGGTGTCGTAAAAGTGGAAAAAGCAACATAAAGTATCTTTATCTACTGAAGCAGAGTATCGTGCAATGGCTACAACAATATCAGAAATTGTCTATGTCACATGGGTGCGGGTGCGGATGCGGGTGCGGGTGCGACATGGGTGCGGCACAATTTTAAATTTTTTGGACACGGGGACTCGGCTATATATATATATTATTTTTTAAAAAAGTGCCCAGACTGTGCACAGCACTGTGCACTGTGACTCTTTTTATATTTTTTTTAAATAAAAAATATAAAAATTTTATTTTTTAGGGACAAATGGACATTTTTGGACTCGATTAAAGTTGACCGAGTCCAAAATGTGGACGGACTCGGCCTCGACTCGTTGACCGAGTCTGACTCGACGTTGACCGAGTCCAGGCCGAGTCCGAAGCCGCACCCTTGTTCGTACCCGTGTCGGGGCGTGTCGACTCGGGTGCGGCACCTCCCTAGCCGAGTCCGTGTGACTTAGGAAATCGTTTGGTTGCGAAGATTATTTGAAGACATGAGCGCTCATCTTCAGACACCTTCTAGACTGTGTTGTGATAATAAGAGTCCAATGCATAGCTGGCAACTATACAATTCATCAAAGAACCAAGCATATAGAAATGAATTGTCACTGTGCGTGAAGAATTTATGAGGCAGACCATCACCCTACCTTATGTTACTTCTCAGTATCAACTAACAGACTTCTTCACCAAGGCTCTTTCGTCACCTCAATTTTATTTTTATCTTGACAAACTTTCGGTTATCACACCGCAAGTTTGAGAGGGGGGGTGCTAAACTGTATTATATATATATATATATCCTTTTCTGTGTATGCAAAATGAAAAACTCATCAAGGGTATTTCAACATTATAATAGGCGTCAGTCCACTAGGAACTGATGACTTATTTTTTATTTTATTCTCTTTTCTTTTTATTTAGTTTTTTACTGTTGTAAAAGTGTTATTGGGAGGTAGCATATTTGAATAAAGCCATGTTATTTTTACTTGTGTTTGCTCTCTTTTGAGAGATTGTGTATTAGCCCTTAGTGGCTCTTTGTATCTGGCCCATTAGAGGCTTTTGTACTTGTGTGTGCACTTTGTAGCCACTTTGTGGCATTGTATTTGTGCACTTGTTTCAATACAGTGAGGAGGTTATCGTCATGTCAAAGCCCGACAACAATGTTAAAGCGTATAAACCTCATTTTTGAAAAAATAACAATGGAGGAAGAAACTATAACAAAAGAGGAGAAAGGAAAATTATTTACCACTTTTGCCAAGAGTCGGGACACATCAAACCGAAGCGTCCCACCCAAGAAGAAGGTAGCAACCATTGAAGAAACTCTCAAAAAGAGTGATGAAGCTATCATGAAAGGAGATCTTAAGGATTCTATCCATCATCTAACGAAAGCATTACAACTATTCCTTAAGACTTTCTCTACGTCTACTTTTGGTGCCACCATATCTACTTCCTCACCTCCATGTACGCTTTCTTGGATTCTTGACTTTGGTGCCTCCTTAAGAATCCCTCTTATTCGAATGCACATTTTTTTTTTATAATTCTTGTGTTTCTACAGCTGATGGAACTAATTTAGAAATTAAAAGTATTGGAACATTTTCAAACATTTCAAAAAAAAAATCAAGAACCTAAAGTTAGAGTTGTTCCAAAACTCAATTTAAATTTATTATCAGTTTCTCAAATTTCGGATTATGGCTACGAGGTCTCCTTATCAAAAACATGTTGGGTACAAGATCGTCAATCAGGGAAGCTGATTGGGGAAAGCAATAGGAGGAGAAATCTCTACTACATGGATTTTCTTCATCTTCCTAAAGAATCATTTTATAATTTTGTTAAGGAAAAAGATATTTATGTGTGGCATCAAAAATTAGGTCACCCTAATGTACCTAAGTTATCTCCTTTTTCATTTTTGAAAGACTCTTGTATTAAAGAGTTCATATGTAATGATTGTATTCTTGGAAAAATGTAGAAAAATCCTTTTGGCTTTAGAACTTTTTACTAAGTATACTTGGATCTATTTCTTTAGGCAAAAAATCGGATGTACTCTCATGCTTCAAAGAATTTCACAATATTGTCATTTTCTGATCGGGCTCAAAGGAGAATACTTGTCTAATGATTTCAAAAATTATTTGAAAGAAAGAGGGATTTTATATAAAAAATCTCGTCCAAATACCCCCCAACAAAATGGTTTAGCAGAGAGAAAGCATCATCATATTATTGAAACTGAGAACTTTGCTTATCTCAAAAAATGTTCTAAAAAGGTTTTGGATTGAAAGTGCCCTAACTGCGGTATACCTTATTAACCATATGCCTTCATCCTCTTTACAAAACATATCCCCAATTGGAAAACTTTATCAATCTTCTCCAAATTTAGGTAGACTAAGAATTTTTTAATGTAAATGTTTTGTACTTATTGAAAAATAGACAAATTATCCCTTAAAGTCATTGAATGTGTGTTTCTTGGTTATGACAATAACCAAAAAGGGTATAAATGTTATGATAAGAAAAATGACAAATTATATGTATCAAGAAATGTAAATTTTCTAAAAAATGAAAATAGTTTTGATTTTGATAAGCCTAAGGTTGACCTTGAGTATTCATTTTTATTTGATTTATTGCCTAAAAAAGCTTCTGATAAAATTATACATGATTATGATCTTGATGACATGCATATTGATGATTTTGGTGTTTCCATGGAGGATACCCATAATCGTGATACTCAAATTTATTCTAAAAGAATTGTGGAACACCCTCCATGTGCACTTGATAAGTATTCTCAAAACCAAAGTCTAGGAGAAACTAGTATTAGGAAATCTAATAAAACTTCTAGGCTTCCTGGAATGTTTGTGTCATGTGAAAGTTTTTCACCTAGATATAGAGTATGTCTTATGTTTATACACTCCTTTTATGAACCCTCAACCTACAATGAGGCCAAAGAAATTGCCGCCATGAATCTAGAGTTAAGGAACCTTGAAAAGGCCAAGACCTAAAAAGTTTAACTATTACCTATAGGAAAAAAGACTATAGGATGTAGGCGTTAAGATAGATGTCTTTTTCTTTGCATATATATGTATATATATGCATATATATAATATATTTATTTATTTATTTGTATATAATATTATATTATATATATATTATATCTTAGTCAACCTAGGTTGACTTCTTCTACCCATTGGAGGCTAGTCCAACAGCAAGAAGGGTACTCCCTTCTCCCCCTGGTTATCACTCTTCTCTCCCCTCTTCTTTCAATAAAGGTGTGGGTGTGTGCAAGTGTATGGGTTGAGAGAGTACATGTGTAATGTCGTGTATTTTGATACGTCATTTTTAAATTTTGTCAAAAATTAGCCTCAATTTGAGGCTCAATTTTTAGATTGATGTCTTTGAGTCTGGGCTCGACACAGGTCTCATCAACAAGGTTGAGGTGATCCAATCGAAGCGTGAGAAAGAGTTTTAATTTCAACCTTTAAATTCAAGCGAACTTCAGATTATTTTCGGGCGAAATTCGAAATTTGATATTCATGTAATGTATCGTTGGATGTGTCAGAATTCTGAGCGCAACAACATTTTACTTTTCTGAATTCGAGTTCCGGTTGGCCCGAAAATCATGTTTTTCTGAAAATTGAGCAGTTTGTCGAACTGGATCCAAAGTTGGATCGAATGGGATCCAAGGCATATGATCCAATTTATTATGGATTTGGATCTTATTTAAGACCTACTTAAATCTAGATTTAATCCAGATCTTAATCCATTTTCGTTTTGGGTATGGGTTTGGATTTTTGGATCTGAATCCAGATCCAAATCCAAGCCCCATGATTTTCCAGCTTTAAATTGAATATAAAGCTTTAATTTGGGGTTTAATAAGGTTAGGGAGCCTTCTGGGTTAATTTGGCTATTTTTGAAAGTTTTAGATAATTTTAATTAATTAATATTTAATAATTAATTAAATAATATTAATTCCAAATTTTTATTTTAAGGCTGAGTAGGACTTCTTGAAGGAGTCCTTATTCTTACTTAAGAGAGAGTTTTAAAAGTTATAAAAAGAAAAAAATACCAAATGTGGAAAAGTCAACCTTTAAAGAGTTTAAAAAAAATGATTGGAAACAAGAGGGAGAAAGAGTTCCTTTTTGAAAACTCTTTTAGAAAAGGCTGGAGAAAGGGGGGGCGTCACCCCCTCTCCCACTCATTATATAAAGAAAAAAAAAAGAAGGAAAAGAGAAAGGAGGAAGAAGAAGAAGGGTCTTCTTCTCCGGCCATCCAACCCCTTTTTCTACCATTGTTTTTCTTGTTTCTTTCGATCCACGCAAAGGTACAGGTTCTCTCTTTTGGATTAAGTGAGAAATAGAGTACCGATTCGATTTTCCATGCAATATGTGGTGTAAATCCATGATTAGAGAGTGAATCTGTATGTTCACTCTAGAACACATGGATGAGGGTCCATGGTTTCTCTTCTTGAAGTGTGTTTTTGATACTTTTCATATTTTCGTAAGGGTAAATTTCTGTGCATATTGAAACAGAATTTTTATTAATGGTGGAAGTGTTTTTTTTTAATGTTTCTTTTGATAGACATTGGTTCCCATGACTGATACATATAAGGGACTATCATGTGCATGTACTCTGGTGGTTAATTGATTTATATGTATGCATTCATCGAAAAAAAAGAAAAAAGGAGGAAAAAAATAAATATCGTAGGTTGGTGAACGAGTATCTTGTTGGAGTTGTTTGTATACCTGTACATGCATATTAGTGTTAATCATGCCTAATGCATACACTTGAAGCCACGTATGCACCCAAGTGGGTGCATACAGGGGTCCTTAAATCTAAATGTGCATGCATACTACAAGTTTAATAGCATGCATTTATCTACTTATGAAAAAAAATTCTTATGGACTCTATGCTAATATTGTCAGATTTGCTGCATAAATCAAAGACGTGTGTGTGAGAGAGAGAGAGAGAGATTTGCTGTTGTTGGGAATCGGCAGCTCTGTTTTCTCACACAGGCTGCGTTAATACTCTATTAACATTAATAGGGTTACAATAATGTGTACATGGACAAAAGTGCCCCTGTATTAGTAACTTATATTACATTAAAATACAAAACCTAGAACGGATATGGGTCCTTTATTGAATGGATCCATATCCAGCCCACATTCTAATATATTCTAATACCCTCCCTCAAGTTGAGCATGGGAATGAACCATGTGCAACTTGTTCTTCAGATACCAGAAACGTTGACTTGTAAGACCTTTTGTAAATAGATCAGCAACTTGGTCTTCTGAAGGCACATAAACTGGTTCAATCTCTTTGTCTGCTATCTTTTGTCTGATAAAATGTTGATCAATCTCGATATGCTTAGTGCAACTGTGATGAATGGGATTGAATGCAATTTGTATAGCACTTTTATTATCACACATAAGTGTCGAATTTGAGATATCGTCCCCCATCTCTGTAAGTAGATGCCTAATCCAGGTTACTTCTGCAGTGGTGGCTGCCATAGATCTATATTTTGCCTCTGTGCTAGACCTTGCTATAGTCTTTTATTTTCTGCTACTCTATGAGACAAGATTTCTTCCAATAAAAATACAGTACCCTGAAACAGACCTCCTCTCATCTGGATCCCCTGCCCAGTTTGCATCTGTATAGGCCAGTATGTTATGTTTTGGTGACTTCCATGAAGATTGAGTATATGTAAGTCCATCACCTATCGAGCCTTTTAGATAGCGAAGGATGCGCTTGACAGCATCCATGTGACCAGTCTTTGGTTCATGCATGAACTGAGATACTTGATTAACAGAATATACAATTTCTGGTCTAGTAAAGGTAAGATATTGCAACATACTCACTAAACTGCGATACTTGACTGCATCAGGATATAACTCACCATCACAAATACTGAGCCTTTGGTTGACAACACTGGGTGTGGATAGAGGTTTACAATCTGTCATTCCTGCTTTAGCCAGAAGATCAAGAGTGTATTTGTGTTGAGTTAATGACATTTTGCTATCTCGTCTGTGCACCTCTACACCAAGAAAGTATCTCAGTTCCCCAAGGTCTTTCATTTTGAACTGCATACTCAAAAAAGCTTTAATTCGTTGAATGTGGTCAAGAGCATTACCAGTGATCACAATATCATCAACATATATAAGTAAGAAAACCAGGTGGTATCATTCCTGTATATAAACAGAGAATGATCTAGTTGGGAACGAAAGAAACCATGCTTCTGAATCTCTAAGGAGAAGCTTTTGAACCATGACCTGGAAGCTTGCTTCAAACTATACAAGGCTCTGGTTAATTTGCATACATAATCCTTTGGGTCTCCTTCTGTGTAACCTTGAGGTTGCTCCATGTAGACCTTTTCCTTTAAGTTTCCATGAAGGAATGCATTTTTAACATCAAGCTGACTAAGGATCCAACCATGTTCAATTGCCAAGCCAAGTATGATGCGAATAGTACCCATTTTCACCACTGGGCTGAATGTCTCATCGTAATCCTGACCGTATTCTTGAGTGAAACCCTTGGCTACAAGACGTGCCTTGTACCGTTCAATGCTACCATCCGATTTATATTTAATTTTATATACCCATTTGGAACCAACAACATTCTTATCTGGAGGACGACCAACTATCTCCCATGTTTGACACTCATGAAGTGCCTCTATCTCCTCATTCATTGCTTCAATCCATTTGTTGGATTGAACTGCTTGATGAAAACCGCGTGGTTCATCATGTTTCTCAATCTTGGATAGAAAAATTTGAAAGTCCATAGAAAAGTTGTCATAACTAACCCATTTTTCAATAGGATGTCTTATCCTGCATGATCTTCTTGGTACTTCTCTATTATCAGGCAATGCAACGTGTTCTTCAGCTGGGGCGTTCGTTTGCTCTTTGGGTCTCCTGGTGTACACATTACCTTTGTATCTCAGACACGTTGTTTGTGATGCATCATCTAAAACCGTCTCACCATGTATGCCCTCAGGAGTCAAAATAGTATCTTCGGCAGTATGTGAAATAAGTTCAGCACTAAGCCATGGATCATACCAATTACCAGCTACGTCATCATGTTCTCGATTGTGATTTGCTTTACTTTCCAGAAAACTATTTTCATCAAAAACAACATTTCTGGAAATTCTAATCTTCTTCTTGGCAGGGTCATAGCACCTGTAACCCTTATGTTCATGTGCATAACCAACAAATCGGCATATAGAGGCTTTGTCCTGAAATTTAGTTCTCATGGATTTGTCAATGTGTACATAACATGTGCATCCAAAAACTCGTAACTCATCATAATTAGGATGTGCACCAAAGAGAACATAATAGGGAGACAGATTTTCAAGGATAGGCATAGGGAGACGATTTATCACATGAGTGGCAGTATGAAAAGCTTCTGTCCAAAGACTAATGGGCAAATTACAACCATGCATCATACTCATTGCGCTTTCCACAATATGCCTATGTTTACGTTCAGCAATTCCATTTTGTTGCGGAGTGTACCGGCAAGAAACTCTACGATGTATCCCATTATCTTGAAGAAAATCTAAAAATTCTTTAGAGGAATACTCACCAACTCCATCACATTGAAGAATTTGAATGTTTTGGGAGAATTGAGTTTTAACATAGGCATGAAAGCGACGGAAGATGGGAAAAACCTCTGATTTGTGTTTCATAAAGAATAACCAGGTAAAACGAGAAAAATTGTCAATAAAAGATACATAATATTTGCTTCCCGAAGAGGAAGGATTGGGAGCTGAACCCCAAACATCAGAACATATTATTTCAAATGGCATGGAGGCTCTTTTATTTATTTGATGAAAAGGAAGTACATGACTTTTGCAGACCTGACAACTGGGACACATTTTATCCTTTAATGAAGGTGAAACAAACTCTGAAAGAAAACCATTGGACACTAACTTGTCAATAAATACTTGACTACAATGACCAAGACGAAAATGCCAGAGATCTGGCTTATTACATTTGGATATACTTAAGACGCTTTTGGAGACATGATCAGACTTGGGCTTCAGGACACTAGAGGCTAAATCTTCATCGAAGACATACATGTTTCCACGTCGCTCTCCTTTAGCGAACATCTCCTTTGTTTGAAGATCCTTGACAAAGACAGAAGTAGGAGTAAATTCCACAGATGAATCGGTAGAGTCAACAAGCTTAGAAACAGAGATAATATTTTTCTTTATATTTGGTGCATGAACAACATCAGATAAAGGAATAGATGACTCAGACAAGGGAATGAGAACATTGCCTATGTTTAAAATAGGGTGGTGAGTCCCATCTCCAGTTACAATATTAGATTTACCAAGATAAGGAGTCAAAGTAGAGAACTTACCTGCATTGCCAGTGACATGTGCTGCTGCCCCAGAGTCAACATACCATATTCCATCAGCATTCTATTTTAGATTCAAGTTGGTCATCGCAAATAAGAGAAGATCCTTAGCATCATCACTGACTCGAAATGTACCTGCAGTTCCTGAAGCAGCATTTCTATTATTTTGTGTTCTATTCCGATTTTGTGGATTGAACCAGCAGTTGGCTTTGATATGACCACGTTTGTTACACTGGTAGCACGTGGGAACATTCCTTGAAAAACTGACATTGAAACTTGGTGTAGGTAGTAACCCACGTCCACCCTGGGTTAGAGTTCCCCTGCCTCTGCCACGTCCTCGTGAACGATCAATTATTATTCCTGTGGCAAGAACCTCATGCGTAGATGGTTGTCTTGTTGAAGCATCAGACATGCTTTTCAGAGTCATTTCATACTGAAAGAGTTTGGCACGTAATTCTTCAAAACTGAGTAGCGTAGGTAGGCACAATAAAGATGTCACAAGAACATGATATTCTGGCCCTAGAGCATTCAGTGTCTGTTGCACCTTTTCTTTGTCTGACACTAGATATCCAACCATGGCTAACTGATCTGTAATGCTTTTGACTTGATTCAAGAATTCAATGATGCTCATTGCCCCTCTCTTTAACATTTGAAATTCGCGTTTGAGAAATTGGCCTTCGATATCTGAGAGTAGGTATGAGCTAAATTCTCCCGCAAAACTTTGGATGTGCAATCATCATGAATGGAGATTAGTACTTTTTGTGATAACGTGGAAGTGATGTATGCGACAAAGGCCTGATCGTGCTTCATCCAAGAAACAAATGCAAGATTGCGAACAATATTCGGCAATCCCCCATCCTCTTTGGCTTCGGTTGTGATGAATTCTGGAGGCATTGGAGTGGAGCCATCCAAGTGACCTGAAAGGTCTTGACTTCGAATGAAAGGAGCAATTTGCCTTTTCCAAGTCAGATAATTGTTTGTAGTTAGCTTTTTCGAAACTAGTTGCCCCAGGAAATTGGAAGAAAGACCCGAATTAGCTGAAGTATCCATTTGTAGGCTAATTGACAACCTCCCCTTTTTTTTTGAAAAAACACTAGTGGCAGAAACTTGGTTGTTTTATCATAAACTGACACAGTTGACAGAAATCGGCACAAGGTCACGACAAGAGAAATGGAAGCTCTATATATTTATATATATATATATATATATATATATATATATATATATATATATCCCCTTTTTAAGTGTATGGAAGATTGACAGAAGATGAATAAGGGATCAAAAGAATAGATTTTAAATGTATCAACAAGAAACAAAAGAATATCACAGACTAATCAATATCACAGGCAAATCAATATCACGACAGAAACTAGAAAGAGAGACAGAAACTAGAGATAACAGTAAACAGCCCCAGATCCGACGTGATCTATTCTTTAGACAGAAGACAGCACGTCAGATCAGACCTGTTCTTTGAACAGAAAGAGGCACCAGAGAAACAGCACCAGATCTGACGTGATCAGAGGCAGCACGTCAGATCTGTCCTTAAAGAAAAAAATAAATGGTAATAAGAAGTAGATTAAAAGCAGGAATAAAAGAAACCAGATCTGAAAGGAACCCAGATCTGTCGTGAAACAGAAAATAAAAGTGGGAATAAAAGAAAGAAAGAATAAAGAATAGAGAAAACCAAAGACGATCTGTTGAAGAAGATGATGTAAGGCTCGACTTGGCTGAAGAATCTGAAACTTGACTTGTTTCGGCTGAAGAGGATGAAGATGACTTGGCTGAAGGACTCGGCTGAAAAGGAAGAATCTTAAAGAGAAGGACTCGACTGGCTGAAGAAGATGGAGGCGTGTTATGACTCAGTTGGCTGAAGGAGGTGGAAGTGTGTTATGCCCAGACCTGTCGCTGCTCTGATACCATGTCAGATTTGCTGCATAAATCAAAGACGTGTGAGAGAGAGATTTGCTGTTGTTGGGAATCGGCAGCTTTGTTTTCTCACACAGGCTGCGTTAATACTCTATTAACATTAATAGGGTTACAATAATGTGTACATGGACAAAAGTGCCCCTGTATTAGTAACTTATATTACATTAAAATACAAAACCTAGAACGGATATGGGTCCTTTATTGAATGGATCCATATCCAGCCCACATTCTAATATATTCTAATAGATATATTTTTTTTATGGCATGTTTGGACTCTGCAGTAAGACCCAGCCGAGCTAGTGTCTTGGGCTGCGGGTGTGGCCTGATTTGGCCATACTTTGACAAGCCGTAGGCCCAGCCGAATCCATTCAACTGGCCTGGCCTGTTAAGCCCTTGGGGCCCAGCCGAGTGGCTCGACTGGGCAGCCTTGTGGGCCTTGCAAAAAAAATGTCTTTTTGTCGTTGGGGCTGTCAGCCATGCCCTGACAGCACACACAGACCCAGGCTGGGCCTGTGCATGCTGGCAGGCCCAACCGACAATCTCGGTCGGGCCTAACTCGGCTAGCCCAGGGCTGGCAAGGACCTGCCTGGCCCAGTCTGGGCCAGTCCAGATAGTCCGCTGACAGGCCTGGGCAGGATCTGTCCAACTCAGACCCTGTGACCAAGGTCGGTTGGGCTTGATCTGGAGCCCAGCCGACTGGGTCGGTTGGGTGGAGACCCCTTTAAAAAAAATGGACAGATTTGATCATACCAGATCTAGTATTGTTTTCTTTCAGATCTAGCTTTTGAAGATCTGTAATTTCTTATTTTCAAAACCAGCTCACGTTAAATCTGATCTGTTCTTTCCTCTATTGCCTTAATCGGTTAAATATCTATTCCTTCTAAAATCGTTTTCATTCTTCACCCCTATTTCTTTCTTTATTTTTCCTTATTCAGATTGATGTATTGCATCTTGGTTTTCCACAAAAGGAGTTTTGTTTCGGCATCTCATTGTTGTTGGGGCGATTTTTTCTTTTCTCCTCTATTTGACGTCATTTTTTTTTAATCATGCAATCCATTGTTCTAACATATTGGGCTTCATAAGAACCTGTGTTGTTGTTTTGGTACATAACCAGAACTAATATTTCAAAAAAAAAGGGATACACAGCACGGGATTCATAATCAAAGGTATTAGAAAGTTTGCAATCCAAAATTGAAGAATATGGATTCGTCCTCTACTCATTCTGGTCTTTCCTTTAGCTCTCTGAGTCAACTTGTTTCGAAAAAACTCAACCATTCAAATTTCTTGACTCAGAAAAGACAAATAATCCCTTTCATACGAAGCCAAGATCTTTCTGGGTATCTAGATGGATCAACTTCAGCCCCGCTTCAATTTATCACGCAGGAAATACAGGATGATAAAAGGGTTGTCTCATCTCGGATTATTCAAAATCCTGATTTCACGGCGTGGATGAAAAGAGACCAAGCACTAGTCGCGTACATCACTTCTACTTTATCACAGGAAATACTGATTGCAATTCCAGATTATTGTTCCGCCGCTGAACTATGGAATATGTTGGCTCAAACCTATTCTCAAATGTCGAAAGTAAAGGTTTTGTATCTCAAGCGAGAATTTCAGCATGTCTGTTGTGGAATATCTGAATAAGGTAAAAAGCATCCCAGATCAGTTGGCTCTTGTTGGATATGCGATCTCAGAGAGAGATAAGGTGCAGCAAGTTTTAAGCGGATTGAGAGCAGACTATCACGTTCTTGTCACGTCCCTTACATGCTTGCCCGTTTTACCCAGTTTTAAATATTTACGGGCTAATTTTTTATACTATGAGATCAGTTTGAAGAGCCTTTCCGATGATGATGGTGGACAACTTGACTCACAAAATGTTGGAGGAAATAATTATCGCGGAGGTAGAGCTCAAGCACGATATGGTGGATAAGGGGGGCGTGGGCTACTTACTACCCCAAACATGCCTCCTAATTCTCATGCAGAAAATCCAAGAAATATTCTTACATGCTTCCTATGTAATAAAAGGGAGCACATTAAAGTTGACTCTTGGTTCAATCCTCAGAACAAAGGCAAGAATCCTACTATTCAGTCAAAAAGGCAGACAGATGGGAGTAAATCTAGTGGAGATATAAAACAACTTTTATTGGCAGCTCTCTCAAAGATGACAATAGCACAAAATGACCAGGAAGTATGGTATATAGACTCTGGGGCAGCCACTCATGTCACGGGAGATGTAGGTAAACTCTCGAACTTATCTCCTTATTTCGATAAAGGCAGTATTGTCACTGGAGATGGAACTTATCATTCCATTTCTCACACTGAGAATGCCATAATACCCTTCTTGAATTCCTTCTTAAAATTGTCTAATGTTCTAGTTGCTCCTAATATCAAAAAGAACATTATTTCTGTATCTAAACTTGTTGATGATACACATTCTTTTGTCGAATTTACTCCCTCTTATATGTATGTAAAGGACCTTCAAACGAGGAAGACGTTCGCTAAAGGGGAGCGACGAGAAAACATGTATATCTTCAAGGAAGACCCTTTTGTTAGTGTTTTTGTTCTCGTCGTCTTAAAGCCTTCGTTGGAGTCCTATGAATCCTCTTCTAAGTGTCTTCTTAGTTTGTCTAAATGTAATAAGTCAAATCTTTGGCATAGTCGACCTGGCCACTGTAGTTCCTTTTTTGTTAAAAAACTTGTAAGAGATAATCTTATTTCCTTATCTGGTTTGAGTCCTATTTTTTATAATGAGAAATGTACAAGTTGTCAATTGTGCAAGAGTCATGTTCTTCCCTTCAATTCAATTAATAAAAGAACTTTAAGACCTTTTGAGATTATCTACTCTGATGTATGGGGTCCTGTACCTACTTGTTCTCTTTAGGGAAGTCGATACTATGTTGTTTTCATTGATAGTTATTCACGTTATACCTGGATTTACTTCATGAAACATAAATCTGAGGTTTTTCAATTGTTTAAAACCTTTCATGCCTTTGTCAAAACTCATTTTTCATCAAATATTATGAATTTTCAGTGTGATGGGGGAGGTGAGTATACTTCAAATTATTTTATTGCTTTTCTTCGAAACAGTGGTATAAGTCACAGTTTTCTGCTCGCACACACCGCAACAGAATGGTGTGGCTGAACGGAAACATCGTCACATTGTTGAGAGTGCGATGAGTATGTTGCATGAGAGTTATATTCCTATTGAGTTGTGGACAGAAGCTTTTCACTCTGCGGCTTATATTATAAATAGTTTGCCAATGGTCATTTTAGCAAATAAATCACCTTATTATACTCCTTTTTGGACAGCACCCAAATTATGATAGTTTATGAGTTTTTTGCTGTATTTGTTATGTGCATATTGACAAATCATTAAGAAATAAGTTTCAGGATAAAGCTTCTAAGTGCAGATTTGTGGGATATACGGATGATTATAAGGGATATCGTTGCTATGAGCCTCTGTCCAAGCGTGTTAAGATCTCTAGAAATGTGGTATTTAATGAGTAGAATTTTGAAGATGGTCATTCTTTACAAAATGCGTATCATAGTGTTGAAGCCTATTCTCCATGATTGAATGCCGAGTTGTTTGCTAACATCAATGGAGAGTGTTCATCAGATTGTAGTGTTGCTCCCATGCCTACTCTTGTACCAGATGAAACCTCTTGCACAACTCAGATCGAGATTGACAATTTGCCGCCCAAGGAGATTGAGAAGTTTTCAGGACCAATCTATATGAGAAGAGCAACAAAAAATATTCTCACCATTACTGATGTCATTGTTGATGAACCTGAAAATCATTCCTTTATCAGTAGATCAGAAAGAATTCAACACCCAATTCAGAGATGGGTTAGCTATGATAATTTTACTTTGGATTTTCAGTTATTTCTATCACAGGTTGAAAAGCAAGAAGAACCTACTAACTTCTATCTGGCAATCAAGTCACACAAGTAGATAGAGGCAATGAATGAATAAATGGAAGCGTTACATGAGTGTCAAACATGGAGAGTTGTTCCCAGACCCAAGGACAGAAATATCGTAGGGTCTAAGTGGGTTTATAAGATCAAGTATAAACCTGATGGGAGCATTGAACGACACAAAGCAAAACTTGTTGCACATGGTTTCACTCAAAAATATGGGCAAGATTATGATGAGACATTTAACCATGTGGTCAAGATGGGGACAATTCATATCATATTATCTTTAGTCGTTCATCATAAATGGACATTGAGTCAGATGGATGTGAAGAATGCTTTTCTTCATGGGGACCTTAAAGAAGAAGTTCATATGGAACAACCACCTGGATATGCAGGAGACCCTAAGGCATATGTTTGCAAATTGAAGAGAGCTCTTTATGGTCTAAAACAAGCATCACGGTCCTGGTTTGATAGTTTTTCCCTCAAAGTTCAAAATCTTGGTTTTCGCACATGCACTCTTGATCACTCACATTTTATCTTCGAATACGAGCATACAACCACATTCTTATTGATTTATGCAGATGACATAATTATCACGGGCAACTCTTGCAGTCATATCCAGAAAGTCAAAGAATTCCTAAGTCACAATTTTAAGATAAAGGACCTTGGAGAACTGAGGTACTTCCTTTTAATAGAAGTTGACAGGAAAGACAATGTGTTGACCCTAACACAACATATAGCTACTTCGAGTGTTTTACAGCAGAAGCTGAGTTCCCTTGATGGAGACTTATATGATGATCCTACCAGATACCAAAGTATAGTCGAAATGCTCCAATATCTTACCTTCACTAGACCAGATATTGTCTATTCTGTAAATCAAGTATCTCAATTTATGCATGAACCTCGAGCTGGGCACATGGATGCAGTTAAACGGATATTGAGATACTTAAAGGGCACAGTAGGAGATGGACTCGTTTAAAAGAGGAATCTTTTAGATAATGGAGCTCATAAAATCCTTATCTATACAGATGCAGACTGGGCAGGAGATCCAAATGAGAGAAGGTCAGTTTCAGGCTAATAATATACTACCTGATTTTTGCCTCCGAATTTCACTCAATTTTTTCTTGATTTTAAAGGTCAAAAACAAAAAGTTTTACAAATATTATTTGCCTCGTTTTGGTCTTGTCAATGGGTCCTGGGCCACGCCCAGACTCAACTGACGTTAACTAAAAACGAAGATTTCTATCGACTTACAAAATACTTAGCTAAAATTTCATAAAATGCAGAACTTAAACTATGGAAAAACACATGATATTACAATGAGTGCTTCCTTTTGCTGGTTTGAACGGAGTCACTGCAAATATTCAGTGTTTGTTCATCATGATAAGCATGACCCCACCATTGTTTCAGCTTATGCAGATGACATTATTATAACAGGGAACAGTGACGGCAATACAACAGTTGAAGGCTATTCTTGACAAACTTTTTAGCATTAGGAGCACTATAGCAAAACTATGTAACATGGAACACTAAAGCAACTCTCCAGCAGTGTCACTGATATAGCCGATGTTTTGAAAATAGTGTGATAATATCCACGATATCAAGTCGGCTGATATCATCTGCAAATTATCACAATATTTCAGAATATCGCCAATACATAAAATATTGTGATAATATCATGATATTTTTGGGAAAACTCATTTTTTAATATTTTAAGCACATATTCTATATTTTTTGTTTCTTTTATATGATAAAACCTTCTAAAACTTATTTCTTTATATTTTTGCAAGAAAAAACATGCAAGACCATTATTTTCTTATCTTTTTTCTTATTTCTTATCTTTTTTCTTATTATTTATATTTTTAAACTCCCAAGATTTTTAAACTTTTTAAAATCTCTTCATGAAATACCCTCGCCGAGAAAATACCTTGAACAATATAGGTGACTATGCTCTCTAATACATGCTCTAGTTATATCCTATGTAGCGTCAATTCATGAGGAGAGACCCCAAGGTACATGTTTCAACATGAGTACAGGTATAATTTTTACTTGGTCAAAGGGCTAGGGCCATTTCAATCCCAACCTTGACCCAACCCCAGAAGACCCCACCAACAACCCCTCCCTTTTGGCACCGAAGAGAGAGATAGAGAAGGTTGGTGGACAAAATAGGATTTCTATTTATGCCCAAGCTCTCTTCTCTATCTTTTTATCTTGAAACATCAAACCCCACCCCCACCCCTTTTCTCCTTTTTTGTTTCACTCAAAATATAAATATAGGCCCAACAAGCTTTCCTCAGCTTGTTTTCATCAATGTTACCCACACTCATAGTAATTATTGTGTCATACCCTCTGTATCAATACCCAAATTTGAACTTGTACCCTACCTATGCGACATAGAGTATATCAGTTGCTATCTAGGTTTCTCAGTTATATTACCTTAAAACTTGAACCAAATAAGGTGTCTATGTCCAACACTTGGCAATGGCATTGCTTGCTCTAAAGCTATGGATAGATAGTGCTTACCAGTACAGTAAAGCAGGCAAGTTGTTGAATCCTTCACAAATAAATGTTTCCTTTATGCATGTACGTGTGTCAAAGCTAGCATATAAGATCCTAACCCATAACTCCACCTACTTGGTGTTTTTGGCATCAACAAGAAAGACATTAAACAGAGGATGTTCCATGTGTACTGGACACAATTTGGCACATTGAAATATTGAAAACCAATCTAAATTTGGTGTTATTTCCAATACCTTAAAATAATGTGCATATTTTCTACCTATAATTTTTGTTTCATTTTTTTAATCCAACCATATTTTGGTGTCCTAGTAACCAGAGACAAAATTTAGCCAATTAGCATATAAGATTCAAATTCTCGCAAATGCCCATGTACTCAATGTCAGAACCATGGTTAAAGAGAGGGGTCCACAATGTGTCTCTGTGTGTGCATGTGGAGAGAGAGAGAAGGGGGAATGCAATATGTTAGCAAGCATCAGTTGAGTAGCAACCCAAATGCTCACACTGCCTAAACATGCTACCGGAGCAAATATCAATCACCAACATGATCAAATTCCTGAAACCTAAACAAGTAAAAAAACTGAAACCATGTTCTCCATACAAGGTAAAAGACAATACCAAATCTAATGATCAGCTTGACAGCACTTAAAATTCCAATTCCTTCAATGCCTGAGTAGAGGGAAAAACACATCAAAAAATTGACAAGTTGCACAGAATGAATGTCCAAAGGATAAGCATCAAGCTGATTATTTAAGACTATTAGACAAATATAAATACAGCATCAGAAACATGGTAACTGTATCAGTTTTCGCAAGTGGGAGAACTTAAAAAAAAAAGGAGCTTAAAGAAGAGAAAGCCACGAAAATATGCCAAAAGTATAAAGAATCAAAGACGATGCCAAAACAAATCCTTTTTAAGATTCTTTAATATTTTTGTACCCCATAAAAAAATTGTTTCTCTAAATGTTTTTGAAAACATGTAGCTATGGTGCCTTTTATAATGTAATTTAAACACAAGATTATGACAATATAGCTGATCTTTCAAGAGAGAGAGAGAAAGAGAGAGATCACTCTTGAATTATTCACAGTGACATACTTTTCACTTTGACTCCAAAATTTTAATGTTCTTCTGACTAGAGAATTGATTAATGAATTAAAAGTTGGAAAAGTACAATTGTCCAAATGAACTCTTCCAAGACAAGCAACATAAGAATTGAATAATGTTCTTCTTTATTGTCATATTAGAAAGAAAAGAGTTATTAAAAAGATACCCATGAAAAAAATATATATCTTGGACTTGCAGTAGTCTAGCATAACCTATAAATAAACATCATTTTCTTTTGCATCTGTTCATCTTAAATAATAATATAACATAACCTACACACACATACACACCGAATGGACCTACTTGGAGATATTGTGAGAGAAGGGAGAAGACAATTCTACAGCGCAAACCAGCCCCTCTATAGTGATAGGACTGGATGTCCACCTTGGTATTCTATTTATAATGAGAAACATGTCCAAATTACAATAGTACCTTTTGGTAGTTACATAACCAAAAGGGAAAACTTACAATACAAGAAAATCTTATTCAATATGGGAACTATTACAGGAATTACAACAGTAAATATCTCCCTATATCACTCGTCCAGTGATGGGACCAATCGGATCCTAGTTACGGGTTATCTACTGGATTTGGATCCATATCCAATTGACGTTCCTTCAGCCCCTTTCAAGCTATGCATGGTCTTGGTCATAAATAGCTTGTTCTTCAGCTCCCAACAGTGTACCTTCATAAGGGATTCGGTGAATAAATCTGCAATTTAATCTTTCCCTTACACAAATTGAGTCTTTAATTCCTCATTTTCAATCTTTTCCCATACAAAAGTATCAATTTCAATGTGCTTCATCTTTTTATGTTGAACGGGATTTATAGATACAACCACTGCACTTTTGTTGCCAGAGAACAAGGCAGACTTTGAAATAGGAAGTCCTACAGTGCCCAGTAAATTTCTATCCATGTGACTTCTAAAGCAATTGAAATTACTTCCCCTATGTTTCTGGATATGTACTTGATCTTGGAACTTTTTTTATTTGTTGCTACTCTAGGAAATAAAATGGTTTCCAAGATGTACCCAATATCCTAAGGTTAACCTTCTTGTTTTTAGGTCTCTTGCCCAACCCACATCTAAATATGAAACTACTTTCGAAAGCATTGTTGTAAGACTTTTGTTTTGAAACTCTATAAACAATTTCATCCAACATAGTGGCTTTGATATAACGAAGAATTCTCTTTACGGCTTCCATATGTGTTCTTGGTGCATGCATGAATTATGAAGCTTGATTGACTGGAAAGACAATATCTGCTCTAGTGAAGAACAAATACTGCAATGCTCCAACAAATCTATAATAGGCCTCAATCATGCAAATGTTTATTTATAGTTGTTGGAGTCATAGCAGGTTTGCAATCAGCCATACTTGATTTTTTTAACAAGTCTCTAGCATACTTATAACCAAGTTCCTTCATACGAAACCTTTCATGAAGTAATTATTTGATCTCTTGTATATGTACTTTGGAATTCCTTGTGACAACAAATATTATCTACATATAATAAAGTAATGGTGATGCACCTATCTTTTCTAAAGTCAAATAGAAAGCAACCAACTTGACTTCTATGGAAACCATACTCCCGTACCACATTGCCAAAACTTTCAAACCACGACCGTGAAGCCTGTTTCAGCCCATATATAGCCTTTTTTTAATCTACAGATTTTATGCACTGAATCTCTTTCACTATAACCCATTGGTTGTTCCATATATACTTCTTCATTAAGATTCCCATGTAAGAAAGCAGTCTTTGCATCCAATTGCTCAATGAACCAATTGAATATAGTTGCTAAAGAGAGTATTGTCTGAATCGTTTTCACCTTAACCAAAGAACTAAAAGTCTCATCATAATCTAGATCATATTCTTGTATATACCCCTTTGCCACAATACGAGCCTTATAACTCTCTCTAGAATGCTGCCAAATTTATATTTAATCTTGGAAATCTATTTGGATCCAACTACGTTCTTATCCAATGGGAAATCAGCCATCTCCCCTCTACCACACTTATGAAGAGCCTCAATTTCTTTATTCATAGCATCAACCAATGTGGATTATCTTTAGCTTCATTGTGAATATGTAGCTCATGGGAATCTATCATAGAAGCAATAAAAGTGTAGAATTCAACGGAAAAGCTTACAAACCATTCTACAAGCCGTGAAATTCTTGTTGATATTCTGTCTTGTGTTATAGGTTGAACCTTTGTGACATCAGGATCTGATTTTAATGCATTTTGCTTACAAGCATGCTACTGTGAGTTATTTAGATTATCCTCCTCTTGACAACCAGCATTTATATATTCATCATGAGATGACTGTTCTGCCGTGCTTGTATAAACTCTCATGCATTTGTAGATCTGTGTGGTTCATCACACAGTGTACTATTCATAATAGAAGTAGGTGTTGCAGTTTGTGTATTTGATTCAGCATTGACGTCATGAATATTGCTGTTTGTATTGATTGCAGGAAAGAATTCTCTTTCATAACTAGTACTGCCCCTCTATATACCTTGTCCCATAGAATTTAAGATTGGTTCTTCTACGTGCATACAGCCAAATTGCTCTGAAAACAAATTAGCAGCTGCTTTATCGGACACTTTATTCGCACTTCAAACCTTGTTTAATCAAACACCACATGCTTGGAAATAAAATAAAAAAATGGTATGAGAACGATACCAGCGATAACCCTTATAATAATCATTGTATCTCACGAATCTCCAAAATTCAACAAACCGATACAGAAATAAGATTACACTTGAATTGAGGAACACAAAAGGTATTAGAAAGACCCATTAATATGAGCCATGAGATCATGGCCTTGTATGAACAAAATAATTTGCTTCTTCCATACTAGAAAATTGGTGGAATCCATTTTTTTAGGGACAAGAATTGAGAATGATGAATTAAAAAAGATGACATATTATTATTGTTTGTCATGAACATATTACTATTGTTGGAGGCCATGAAATTTCGTGATCCAAATCTTATACAAATAAAGACCTTTTGACATTATATCTAAATTCCACGCTTGATTTAGAATTGATCTGGATAAAAGCCTTTCAGTACTATATTTGCAATCTAACCTTGATTCAAAACTGATCCAAATAAGAGCTTTCAGCACTATACCTGCACTCCAAACTTAATCTAGAATCAATCCAAATAAAAACCTTTTGGCACTATATCTACAATCTAAACTTGATCCAGGACTGATTCAGACCTTGCGGCTCTATATCCATGATCTAGAGTTGGTCCAGATTTTGATCGGAATAAAAACCTTTCAGCACTACATCTGATATCTAAGGATCCAAGATCAAAAACCCAAGTCCAAAATCCAAAGGTTTAGATGCTTAGGATTCCCAAATATAAACCAAATGAATTTAGGCAGTTTTTTTATATATGATAGAGATATGGATGATGTCACCTGACTGATGACATCAGCAAGGATTAGACTTGATTTCTAATCAGATCTGATTGCAGATCCTAAGGAGAAAGAAGAAGAAGAAAAAGAGAGAGCAAGGTTTCCATATCGTGTCATATTGTACGATATGGTACAGTATATATCATTACTTTTGGGGTTTACGATATGATACACACCCGTATCGTGATAGGAGTGTGTATCGTACCCGTATCGGGTGTATCATACGATACACCCTTGTATCGTGTCATATCATATGATACAGGGTGCACCGTCCAGGATACCTTCAACATATTTTAAAAAGGCCAAAAGTTATTTTTTATATTTTGGGTTTTAAATACTTTTTGAGAGCCGACTTCTCCATTTGTCTAGAGACCATTAGAAGTGCATTTCCATTGTTTTTACCCAAAGAAGTGGATTAAGGTAAAAAATACATTTTTACCATTTTTCAAATCAAGAAAATGGGTTAAGGTAAAAATCTTTATTATGAGTAAAATTACAAAGCTACTCTCCAAAAAAAATTGGCCTAGGGGGTGCTGCCCCCCGCCAACTTACTAGAAAGTTGGATCCGCAAAAATTAAAGATTTATATCAAGATAAAAATCAGGCCCCACACTCCTCCAACAAAGATGACATAAGATGATCCGGCATGGCAATGAGGCACTCAAGTAATGAGTGAAAACCGATTGAAAATCGAATGCAACTATTGTCATAATATTTTTGTTTATGTAATATTAAAGTATGAGTCGTGTGGCAAGTTCTTAATTGCAAGATATTTAATATTTTGCATTGTTCTTGTGAGATATGATGCAATATTATCTATGATTCTATATTAGTTGATGTTTGATGATGTCTTATGTAGCTCACAGAGACATAAATGCTTCATATGTGATTTTATGGTTGTATTCTGTGCAATTCATCATTATTTCATGTGATGATTTTTTTATAATGTTTACAATTTTTTTCTTGATTTTTTTTTATTTTTTAGATTTTTTCATTTTTTATTAAAAAATTATGAAATGTTTACGATATGATACAATACGATACGATACGGTGTTACTATTGGCCCGACCGATACAGGTAATGATACGCTACTTACAACCTTGATAGAGAAGATGAGAGATAAAGGGAGATTAAAGATAAGGGTTTAGGGCAGTGAACGATCAAATCAGATCAGATTTGGTTTTAGATCTCAACCCTGGACCTTAAAGAGAAAGAAGAAGAGACAATGATGAAGAATAGAAGAAGAGAGAGAAAGGAGAGGTTTAGAGAGGGATTCGGAGCAGATCAGTTAACTAGATCTGATTTCATATCTGAGATCATATTTAGTTTATAGACAGATCTGGTTTCAGATCTGTAACTCAGATCTGATGCTAGAAAGTAAAAGAAAGGATGGAGTAGAAAAGAAGAAGAAGAAGAAGCGAGAGAAGGATTAAAAAAAAAAGTTTAAAGGAAAACCTTCTCTGATACCAAGATAATTTCGAGAGAAGATAGAAGACATTTCTGCAGCCAAAACCAGCCCCTCTATAGTGACAGAGGTCAAATGTCCACCTTTGTAGTCTATTTATAATTAGAAACATGCCCACGTTACAATAGTACCCTTTGGTGGTTACATAACCAAAAGGGAAAACTCACAACACAAGAAAAACTTTTTCAATATGAAAACTATTACAAGAATTACAGCAGTAAATAGGTTAACACCGGTTAGGATTAAAGGTTTTCTTCATTTAGCAAAGTCATAAATAACTTCATCATTTTCGAAAGAAATGGAAAGCACATTAAAGAAAGCAAAGTAGGTCTCTTCACACTTTAGCCATCCATGGTCTGCAAAGAAAATTCATAAAAAAATGATTGGTAATGCACTATTAATCATATTCACAAATCTCAACGTGGGGAAAATTTGGTTGAGCGAAAACCTTGCTAAATTTTCAAATTGTAGTTTTTTCTTGAGAAAATCTTGCTATATATAAAAAGTATAAAAATATATAAAATGTGAATACAAATATAAATGGTCTAAAAATTCCAGAAAAACTGTTTTTATTGTGTTAATATAGCAATAAGACACACATTTTCTTCACACATCCAGCCATGGGCCCAATCAGATCCTGAGTCCAACTCATACACTAGATTTGGATCTGGATCTACATCCAATGCACATTCCATCACTTGGGACATCAAAAAAGAGATGATCTAGATCTAAATCCAATGCACATTCCATCACTTGGGACACGACAGTGGTCACTCTAACTAGGAAAAGAGAAAGGTCCGGATGATGCTCATAGGCATTCCAATGGACGATACTCTGTCTCTCTCTCAGTGGTTGTAATATCGTGTACTTTTTCATGGCTTTTAAATTCGAAAACTATGAAATTTTGGCTAAGTACTTTACTGAATATGATAAAAATCATGGAAAATACCCTTGAAAGTAGGTGACATCAGTTGGGTCTGGGTGTGGCTGAGGACCCACTGAGAAGACCAAGACAAGACAATTAATATTTGTAAAACTTTTTTTAACCTTTAAAATCGAGCAAAAAACACGTTAAATTCAGGCAAAATTCAGAGGCGAAAATCAGGTAAGTATATTGTTAGATGCGTCTCGTAATTGCGAGAACATTGGTATTTCGTTTTTCTGAAATCGGGTAACGGTTGACACGAAAATCGTGTTTTTTAAAAATGACCCACCTCTATTTTTACATTTTTCTAGATTAGATCGGACTGGATCTAATCTGTTTGATCCAGGTTGATATGGACCTAGACCCAGTCCAGGACCCATATTAACTAGGATTTGGTCCAGGTTGGATCCATATAAATTTTGGATATGGATTTGGATCTTGGATCTAAATCCAAATCTGAGATCCATGTATAACCAATTTAAAGGTTAAATTGAGTAAAATCCTATCACGAGGACTTCCAGAGGGGGCGACACCCTTTGGGATATTCTTAAAATTAATTATTTAATAATTAAATATCAAATAAATAATAATATATAATAATTAAATAAATTTTAAAAATTTTAGTGGATAAGGTGGAGTTCTACATGAAGTAGAACTTTACCTAGATGGATTCTCTAGAGGGGGTGTCACCCTCTAGATAAACCCCTAATTAAATAATATAAAGAAAAAGGAAGAAGAGATAATGAGAGGATAAACCTCCAGAAGAGATAGAGTTCTACCTTTGATAGAACTCTATTCTCTAAAGGAGAAATCCTCTAGAGAGAGTGTCACCATCTAAACGGGTCCTTTAGATAAAAATCAAACAAAAAATAGTTAGAGATAAAACAAAAATAAAATAAATAAATAAATAAAATATTCTAGACAGGTTATAAAAAGGAGTTTTTTTCTCTCTCTAGAAACACGTAAAAGAGAGAAGGAAAGAGAGGAAGGAAGAAGAAGAAGAAGGTGAGAAAAGGAGGAAGATCCATCATTTTCACCCAACATCCATCGTTTTTACGGTCTATTTTCACTTCCAAAATAAGGTACAGGTTTCTCTCTAAGTCTTACAAAAAGAAAATGGCGTAAATCTGAATTGATGTATATATATATGAGGAAAAAAGAAAATTTTGAAATTTAATTCAAAAATACATCTATATGTATATATAATATCGATTATATACATATATATATATAGGTTATTTCTTGTGATAATCGATTTCTCCTGTGTGCACAAATCTGGAAATATATGTAAATATATTTTCAAATTTGGCGATACTTACGATTTTAATTTTTACATGGGAAAAAAAATAAAGGAAGCATGTAGATAGATTTTTTTGATATTTTGTTCATGCTCATGTGATTGCATGTAATCTATGGTTACCGAGTGTATCCTATGTTGAATATATATATATATATATATATATATATATATATATATATAAATAAATTTTGGCCCTACCGATTTTGGCATAGGCATGTTTTTGTTACTTGTGTTCAATGAGAATATCGACACATGTAACATGTTTATTTTTGCATGAGCTTGTTTCCTTGTTGAAAATACTTTACCCAGCCGATTTCCTGTGTTCAAGGCTATTTTGGATTGGTTGTGATCAAACAGATGATCTGAACACTTAATTTCATACACAACTTTGGGGTATGATGTTTGACATCACTTGGATTAGCATCAAAACATTGCAAGATGTCAACATGTTTGTTGCTGTAAATTCTTGTTTTGAGAAGTTATCAATCTGTTATTAAACTCATTTTGTTTGACTGGTAATCAAATTTAATATGCATTACTATGGATTGTTATTAAACTCATTTTGTTTGACTGATAATCAGATTTAATATGCATTACTATAGACTGTTATTAAACTCATTTTGTTTGACTGATAATCATGTGATAGGTGTATTTGCTGATTATGCATATCAAACTTGTTTTGCTGTTATACATATCAAACTGTTTTGTTGTAATGCATATCAAAATGTTGTCAAACCTGTTTTCGGCTGCATATAGCTCATTTTTGGCGAGCTGACAGGGGCAGTCGGGTTGCAGCTGTGTGCAGCCATAGGTGTTGTTCAGAGCACACTACTGAGCATGCATATCAAACTGTTTGTTTTAGATGCTGTTGAACCTGTTTCCGACTGCATATAGCTCGCTTTTAGCGAGCTGACAGGGACAGTTGGGCTGCAGTTATGTGCAGCCATAGGTGCTGTTCACAGCACACTGCTGAGTAATGTTGACAGCATGCTGCTGTGCACTTTGGCAGCACAGCATGCTGCTGGCAACATGATGCTGCTTGCTTTAGCACAGTAGTGGCATGCAGCTGACAGCATGTCATGGCGCTGGATGCTACAATATATATAGTGCACAGTTTTTGCACATGAACCAGATTGCATGTTTCATGTGTGAATACCAGAATCCATAATGAGTGGTGTGAACAGGTTTACACTTGTGGACAAAGTTTAGTTGTCTAATGATGTGCAACCTGAACAGTTTCGCAGTGTTCAGGCTCACATTCGTCTCGGCTGTAGGATTATGCATCCAACCTCATATTTTGATTGGATATGTATGCTCATGTAATTGAATATCATGTTGGCATAAATATGTATATCATACGCATGTAATTTCTGAAATTATCTTGATGTTTGCATAAATATGATCATGTGCATGTTTGGATGTTATGCATGAGAAAGATCATAATAGTGTGTGTTGCAAGCATTTGTTCACATGCATATGCAATTGATTTTATGTGCATTCTTGTTGTGTGATTGAATGTGCATTATGAATATGTTTTGAAACAAGTGCCTTGCATGTTCACTAAAATTTTGCATTAGATGCATAAATCACTTTGAGATGCTTTTGTAGTCAGATGTGAACCATTGCAAACCATGTTGGCTACGAGCGGGTGTTGCTCCAATGTTATTGAATTTATTTATCTATTGCAAAATTTATTTTCTGAAAAAATTTTGTTTTCCAAAATTAATTGCATTGTTAAAAATGTAGCAGGTCAGGGCCCTAGTTGGGTTTTGCATGTGGATTTGCAAAACAGTTCTTGTGTAAAGAACTTGAAATTTATTTAAAATGGTAAAAGAGACTAAACAGTGTAATTAATCTATTCCTTGATATCATTTTCACAATGTGAGAATCTTGGATAGCAGTCATAGGAAACTGTGAAGATACTAAAACTTCGTGTGCGATTGTGCCCCTAAACCTGATGTGGCGGTTCACATCCCGGCCACGATTTTAAGAAAATTTCAGTCACTTCGCCTAGGGGGGGTGTTGACTCAGATGTAGTTATTAGTGTACCAAAAAAGTGGCGTCAATTATTGAAGAATTTCATTGATGTCCCAGCATTAGGTGAAGATTCCTAATGTTCCGATAGAAGGTGAGGAATCCTGATATTAGTCGAAGAACGAGTGTGAAACTCAGTAATAAAATAGAAATTATGTGTTAAGCTACAACTAGGAACCTAACTTGGACTTCGAGAATGTTGTGCCCATTTTGAGTATTCGCGGGTTTAAGAAAAAATGCAAACTAAAATTGTGTGCATTTGATAGAAACATACATACAAAAGTAACTCTGAAAAATAACTTAAGTTATTCATGCATGTGCATTGAATCAAACATTTTTAATGTTCTGCATTAGTTCATGCATATATTCTGTCTCGCATGATATTAGTTATTGCATTATACTTGTTTTAAATGCTTAAATGGTAAGTTGATTATGAATATTGTTGTTATGATATTCTTCTGAAATTATGCATGAATTTAGTTTATGTTATTTCTTTTCTTTTTGGATTTTTAGAGGAATTCATACAAAGGACTTTGGTTCTTACCCCGTCTTTCAAAACTGTTTTTTTTTTTCCAGGACCGGGTACACAGTGATGAGACGACTTGCTAGATGGAGCCTGCGAGATTAGCGTGACATGTTCTGGGTTCTTGACAAAGTGTTTATGCTTATGACATTCATTTCATTGATTAATAAAGTTGTTCACTCTTTCATCGATTCAATGCATCATCTCTTGTGGTTTGGTATATGTTAAATTTGTGAGACCCCGAATCCTTGGGCTTTGTTTCTGCAATTATTTTTAAAAAAAAAATATTTTCACTTTTTACGAGGATAAGTTGGGATCGTTACAGAGGCCAACAACCCCCACAATCTACTCTCATCCACACAGGCCCCTTGTCTTGTTCTATATGGGTGTGCATGTATGTGTGCATGCTTGAAGAACAATCTCTAGTTTTGAGAGAAAAATTAAAGAAACTACATATTAAGGTTGAGCATCCAGACCTGGAATGTTATCAACTCTGTCACCAGCAAGTCCCATGACATCAACAATTTGATGAGGTTTGAGAGCACCAAACTTTTTCGCAAAATCTTCAACTCCAAACGATACCATTCTGTGAGCATCACCCATAAATATGATAAGCACATAGATCTAAAGCAGCAAAATTCAATTTAGATTTAAGTATGAGATAATCATACTAGATGTGCCAATAGAAGAGTTACTTTTTTTAAGAGAAGAAAATAGAAGAGCCAAAAATAAAGTTTTTGCATGTTAAACTAAAAATACTCTCTCTCTGACACACACACATACATACATCCACATATATAAAGAAGCAAACATACATATGTATGTATATATGCATATATAAGCAAGCAAACATACATATGTATGTATATATGCATATGTACTTATTAATGTAAGTATACGTGTATGTTTTGTGTATGTTTTGTGTATGCTTGCGTACATAAAAAAAACAAGTGTAACTTGCTTTTCCAAAACTGGCAAAAATCTTAAAATCAATGAACCCCAATGGAAAGAGAAAAGTAGAAAGTGGCGCTGTTCCAACACAATGAACATTCTTTCAAAAGCAACAGTACTAACTCTTTTAGCAGGAAAAAAAAAGTACTAACTCAGATCCTTTTGGAGCAATTCGTAGAAGGCGAAGTGAAGGAGATAAAATCTGAAAAAAGTCTTTGTCAGGAGAAGCAATCCGCACCTGTGGCAAAGAAGCCCATATAATCATAGCTAAATCAGTAATAGCATACAATGAAGTTGAGCATAAAACATTTGAAATAGTTATGAGCAGCCCAAGGACCATTTAGACTTTGAAAATTAAATTAACATAGTTATAATACAGTGCAATAAATATTTACCAAATAAACTGACATATGTATCACAACAATAAAGCATTTCATGTGAAAGGTTTAAGAATAAAAGTGAACATTTTAAGTGAATAAGGTACAGGGAAAAATAGATGATAATCACATTATTGCTGCACTACTGCTCCAGGACTTCCTTGATAAGCCCCTCTTCCACACACACATACAGATAGTAGGGGCGTCAACGGGTCGGTTTTACCCGGACCAAACCCTATAGGGTCTGAGTATGATGACAAATAAGAAGACAAGATTAAAACCTGAGTATGGACCTGAAGGTCCGATTAATACATGGACCCGGGTATAGTTTGTGAAATTTTATACCAGACCCAGGCCCGACCCAATTTCCGATTAAGACCCACAAATTTTCAATGTAAAAATGATAAAAAAAATTATTTTACCAGGTATGGTCCGAGTCTGGTTCATGTAGTTCTTATAGGGTCCGGGTATGGTTTCTCTTATAGTGGACCCGATCAGACCCGAGTCCAGATCCGATACCATAACCCGAAAATCTGGTCCAAGTCTGGTTCCACCTGGGTCCGAACCAAACCCGACCCGTTGACACCCCTAACTGATAGTGATACTGATATGAGTGAGGTAGTGAGTGTGTGTGTGTGTGTGAGGCTTAGTTGTCAAAAGCTCTAGTCGGAGCCTAGGCACCCCTAAAAGGACTAGTCTGAGCTTAGGCAGGACTAGTCGGCTTAGGCGGGACAAAAAAAATAAAACATCAAGAAAAGCAAAAATATTACAATAAATAGTTAAATTTAGTAACAAACATATGATTTTAACTGTGAATGAAGTACATAATTCAATATAACATGTCGCAACATTTGTGAAATTGCATAACATTGAACATAAAACATATATATAGGGATAGATAGAGACTGGGGATTATCCTACCCCCTGTTTCGTTAGGTCACTGTTAGGACCCTTCAAAAAACATAGTTTTAGATGTTTCATGTTTGATCGGAACCATTAGATGTGTTTATCACTGTTTACTACATAGAGAACATGTAATTGATCAAGCATTTTTATGCTAAGATGTGTATTTTAAAGAGGTAAAACAAATCATCAGTAGAAATCATACTAAAATTTCATGATAAAATGTTCACATTTTTAAATCAAATCATAGTGAAACAACGCTTAATTTTTAATAAATAAACACATCGAAGGGTTCAAATTGAACATAAAACACCCAAGACTTTGATATTTGGAGGGTCTTAATGGTGACCTAAAGAAAAAGGGGACAAGATATCCTCGTTCTCATATACATATATATAGAGAGAGAGAGAGAGAGAGTAATGTGCTTGTTCTGCCCTGTTAGGCCCATTAAAAAATCATAGTTTGCGGTATTTTTTCTCACATCTAACACCATAGATGTGATATATAGGTTTTGTTTAGTGGGAACTAGCTTTTGAATCACCAGAAACTGACCTGTACACAGGTTTTTCCAAAATCAATGGCTATGAAGTCATCAAATTTTCTGCCTCATAAAAACACAACTTTCGTCAAAAAACATGATCCAAGAGTTGATTCCCACTAAATCGAGCATGATCAACACATCTAACGATTCGGATCTATCATAAAACACTTCAAACTATGGAGCCTAATGGGGCAGAACGAGAAAAGGGGGCCTAATATGTTCAGTTCTCATATATATATATAGGAAACCCGTATCTTCGAATGGGTTTTCCTTCGAACTCGTTCAAACGCGCGATGCAATGCCGCGTGCTCTTTTTTTTTTCAAAAAGACAAGATTTAGCGGTAGTTTTGTATCGCCACTTCATCTCTGCTTTTCGCCCAGATATTTAGCAGATGTCAATACCGACGCTAAATCTCTTGAGCGCGCAAAAAAAAAATGATGCAGTGTCATCATTTGATCGCGTGCAATCAACGGCGACGCTTCATCCAATGTATCTTCAAACACTTTATGTGTTTGAAGATACGGGTTACTATATATATAAATGAAAAAACAAAATTTTATATATATACATGTGCGCGCACATGTGTGTCAAAAACACAGACATACTTTTAGGACCTGAGCCCTAGGAAAATCGGTCCAACGGATTTCGGCAAGCAAGGTGAATGAAGCACGGCTCGAGCGAGGGAGGCGCACACCACAAGAGAAGTGGGCAGCATGGGGAGGAGAGAGAGAGAGAGAGGCATCTCTCCTGGACAGCTGCATAGAGGGGGAGTCATGGGGAGATCAGTCTTACGAATTTTGGCAAGTAGGGGGTGTGAAGCACGGCTCGAGCAAGGGAGGCACGCACCACAAGGGAAGCGGGCAATGTGGGAAGGAGAGAGAGAGGTGTCTCTTTCGGACGGCTGCACAGAGGAGGGTGTTTGGTAGCAGGGGGTCGAGGGCAAGGAAGAGAGGAAAGGTGCTCCCTTCAATCAATGATGGGCGTGAAAGAGAGGCGAGAGAGAAATACGTTCCCTCAGTGAACAAGAACATGAACCAGAACGAAGCTTAGTGAAATCTCTGAATAAACTTTATTGAAAAATAACTAAGTTGGGTACATATTTTTATAGAATTACAAAAGGGCAAAAGAGTAAAAACAAAAAAGAGCTTCCCAACCTAAATGGGACTCTAGGCTGGTCGACCAGCACAATCACAACTTGGGAAGGACTCCAGGCTGGGCAGGTTTCCCTGCACAGTCCCACCAGAGTGGGACTCCAAGTTGGGTGGGTTTTCATGCACAGTCCCAACCAGAGTGGGATTCCAGGCTGGGCAGGTCCTCTGGGTTGGAGTCTGGGACGGCTTCCCTGGATGGGCTCTAGGGCGGGTTGGATTCGTAACAATCCACCCCTCTCAAACACGCCTTGCCTTCAAGGCAAGAACTCTAGATATTGAGCCACTAGCCGGTCTTCCTCTTCCCAGGTCGCTTCGTCAACTCCACTCTCGGTTCACTGAACTAACACCTCAGTGATTAAGCGACCATCCTTCTGCCGCCTTCTTTTTCCAAGAATCCTAGGAGGTTGAGGCAAAGTATCTCCGAGATCAGGCAGGGCCGGATGCCCGTCGGGTTGCTCTCCATTATACGGCTTATGGCATGAAATATGGAACACAAGGTGCACTTGGGCTCCTGCGGGAAGATCCAAACGATAAGTCATTGTCCTGACCTTCTCCAAGACGGGAAAAGGCAAATATAAGCGGTGTGTCAACTTGTGTTGTTGTACTCGACGTATTGTACCTTGTCGGTGGGGCGACAACTTGAGGAGTACAAGGTCACCCACCTAAAATTGTCGCGGGTGATGCTTCTGGTAGTACGCCTGGTAGTACGCCTGCTTCATCCTTTCTTGAGTTGCAGGCATGTTCCATTGTAGTAGCCACAAGAGGTAGTCTCTTTCTAGCAAGGATGCTTCTATTGCATCAGCCCAAGCTGCCCCACCCACATATTCAGCTATGGTCAGAGGATATCATCAATACACAGTCTGGAACGATGTCACCTGTATGGCGGAGCGGTAGGTTGTGTTGTAGGACCACTCGACCTATGAAAGGAGCCTCACCCACACCTTGGATCTGTCACTCACAAAGGCACAGAGGTAGTCTTCCAAACACATGTTCAGTACCTCGGTTTGGTCTTCCGTTTGGGAATGGTAGGCGGTACTCATGGTCAGTTTTGTTCCCTGCAAATAAAAGAATTCCACCCAGAAAGTACTGATGAACACCGGGTCCCTATCGTTGACGATGGTACAGGACATTCCATGCAAGCAGAACACCTCTCGCACAAACAACTCGACGATGGACTTGGAAGTGTACAAGTGAGTCATGGCTAGGAAGTAGTTGTACTTGGACAGACGGTCCACAACTACCATGACAATGGACTTTTCCAGCACAAAGTCCATTAATATGTCCTCCCAAACGCGGTTTGGTACAGATAAGGTCTACAACAACCCCACAGGGGAGGCCACCTCGTATTTGACTCATTGGCACACATTACAGTGTCCCACAACCTACCAAACTTGTTTCTTCATCCCCTTCCACACAAATTCCCTGCTCAAACTTCGATAAGTTTGGCGGATTCCTTTGTGCATTGCTATCGAAGTTGTGTGGTAATGGTCTATGAGAAGGTTTGTAAGACTAGATCCGGAAGGAACTACTATCCGCACATGGTGCATCACCAAATTCCCTCAAATTTCAAACTCGGGAGTCTCCCCTCTCTTAATATTTGCCCTGACTGAAGAGAGAAAGTTGTGCACCACATTCTCCTGCTAGAGGTCGTCCAAGAATGGGAAAGTGATTGCGGTCATGCTGAGACACATCAACTTGTCCTCATGTCCCCGCCACGAAAGGGCATCGGCCAACTGATTACTAGCCCCCTTGCAGTACTAGATCTCAAAGTCGTACCCAAGGAGCTTCGAGACCCACTTCTACTGGGTGGGAGTGCTCACCCGTTGTTCGAGTATGAGCTTGATACTCCTATGGTCTGTCCAGACTACAAAATGTCGGCCAATCAGATAATGTCATCATCTGGCCACGACCAGGGTGATAGCCATGAACTCGTCGTACGTGAACAGACCTTACTTTCCAGCTGCGATGACTTTGCTGAAATAGACTAAGGGGTGTTCCTCCTGCATGAGCACAGCCCTACCCCTAGCCCAGATGCATCAATCTCAACTACAAAGGTCTTCGTGAAATCCGGTAAGGCCAACACGGGTGCCCAAGTCATGGCCTCCTTCAGGAACTTGAAGATCGTGGTCACCTCAGGACTCCAGCCGAGAAATCCTGCAGTCCTTTGAGGGAATGCGACACCGACCAGCTCTGAATTGCCTTAACATTCTCGAGATCCATCTTTACACTCTAGCCTGAGATGACGTGTAATATCGTGTATTTTTCACACAGTCATTTTGAGATTTTTCAAAAAATTGGCCAAGTATAGAAGAAAATCGGTAGAATCTCGAGTTTAGATTGATGTTCTTTGAGTCTAGGCTAAGCCCAGATCTGATCGACAGGGTCGAGATGGGCCAATCGAAAGGTGATAAAAAGTTTTATTTTCAACCTTCAAATTAAAGCAAAATTTGAGCAAAATTCAGGTTATTTTCGGACGAATTTCAGAGGCAAAATTCAAGTTATATATTGTTGGATGCGTCTCAAAATTCTGAGCGTAACAATATTTTACTTTTCTAGATTCAAGCTACGGTTGGCCCGAAAATCGTATTTTTTCGAAAAAGGACTGCCTCGACTGGACAGGTCCAGATTTGGATCGGGCTGGATCCAATGTATTTGATCCAAGTTAATATGGATCTGGACTCTGTTCAAGACCCATATTAATTTGGAGTTGATCCAGCCCAGGACCTAATTGGGGTTTGGATATGGATTTGGATCTTAGATCCAGATCCAGATCCAAAACACATGCCCAACGAAAATCCAACTTTAAATTTACTTTTTATATTTAAATTGAGGTTATTTAGAGTTAAAAAAGAATCCCAAAGGGATAAAGTACCCTCTGAAAGTTTATAGATATTTAATTATTAATTATTAATTAATTAATTAATTCTAATTAATTCTAAATTTCACTTTTTGGCTATAAGTTGGGACTCTTTAGGAGAGTCCTTATATAGGTGTATTAGGCTTAAGAAGGTTTGAGAAAGTTTAATGGAATTAGGAAAGAAGTTTTGAAAAGCCAACAAAGAAAGGAATTTCAAAATATTAGGAAAGTGAGCGTAAGAGTCCCAAAATGGGGAAACTCTCTATCTCCAGCCCATCTAGAAGGGGCTGGAGAGGGGGGGGCGGGGGGCATCACCCCCTAGTAGGCCTATAAAAAGTTCAAAAAAAAAAAAGTAGAAAGAAAGAGAGGAAGAAAGAGAGAGATAAAGAGGGAAAAAGAAGAAGAAGAAGAAGCTTGGAGATCCATTCATCTCCGGCCGTTCGATGTTTTCTATCCATCCATCCTTAGCTTCTTTTCGGTCTGCAATTAAGGTACGGGTCTTTCTCTTGTCTTGGATGAGAAAAAAAGACTAAATAAGCTTTAGGCAACGTTTTTTAGGAACTATGGATTCTATCTTAATCTTTCATGGTTTAATCCATGAAAATCGATGTAGGAAGGCTTAGTATATGTGATATTCGTTTTCCTATGATTTTATGCATGTTTTTACATTTTTCTCTATTTATATATATATATAGAAGCATGTATATTTATGTATGTATATATATATATATATATATATATATATATATATATATATATATATATATATATATATATATATTTGCCTTGTATGGACTCTTTGGACAGGTCTGGACAGTTTTGTTCCATGCTTTTAGTGGGCAGATCAGGCCAACGTGATGATGGGCAGAACTGGCCAGATTTGAGCCTTTGTCCATGTTGTCCGTTCTGGATAGATCTGTCCCCTGGACAGGTATATATTTATGGACAGGTGGACATGGGATTGTGGTTCTTAAGACCAGACCAGACCTATAGAAATACAAATAGGTGCATATTCAGTAAAAACAATAAATTTGGATTTTTGGGTGATTTTTCGATCCGGGACAGGACGGACAGTTGTCCAGTCCCAGCCTGGACGGTCGGTTGGGACAGGTCCAGATTTGGGCTGGACCGCTGTTGATGTAAAAAATTTTATAACACGCACACACACACACACACACACACACACACACACATATATATATATATATATATGTATATATATATATATATATATATATATGACTCCAGCCAATTCAGTCGGCTGGACCAGAGTTACAAGTCGAGGAAGCGGGAGCAGGAAGCGATACGGGAAGCGAGGCACTTTCAAAAATTTAGGAAGCGGGGAAGCGTGGGACCACTTAGAAGAAATTTATGAACCATCTCGGAAGCGAACCGGAAGCGACCTAGGAAGCAAACCGGAAGCGAGGGGGAAGCGAAAAAAATGAAGAAGCGTGGGGGAAGAGCGCTTCCCATAAATGGGAAGTGTGTTTCCCATAAAAGGGAAGCGCGCTTCCCAAAAAAAAGGGCACGCTTTCCAACGCATTTCGAAAGCACGACGTTTCGCACTTCCGAAATGCATATCGAGGAAGCGTGCTTCCCCTTACGCCTAGGCGCTTCCGGTAACTCTGGGCTGGACTGAATCTGAAAGAGTCCAGTCCCAGGGGCTGGCATACTGTCAAAACAAAAAAAAAGGGGGTGGTTTGAAAAACAGAAATAAAATATTATATTTTTCGTTTGGGTCTTAGATGGGCTGGCAGGCAGCCCAGCAGAACCGAGTTCTACCAGGCCCAGCAGGGCCGGGCCCGGCTGGCCAAGCGTGCCAGACCTGCTAGGCAGGCCATTGCTTCTATAAAAAAAAATCTTATATAAAATTTTGTCTTTACTAGAAGCCCCAACCAACAGTAGGTCGACTGGGCCCTGACAGGGCCCAGCCAACTGGTTTTGGCTGGGCAGGGGAAACTGACCCAGCTGACTGTGTCGGTTGGGTGAGTTCGGCCGGGCCGGGTGTTACAAAAAAAAAAATTTATAACAGTTTGTTTTTTTCCTGGGTTTGGCATGCAGCCCTGCCGAATTGGGTTCGACTGGGCAGGTATGAGTCATGACAGACCCAATCGATTGGGTTCAGTTGGGACAGCTTTACAAAAACAAAAAAAAAAACGGGTAATGTGTTTCGGCCTGGACATGTTATATTAACGGACTGTTTAAATGCATTAATCTTGTGACTTTATGAATGTTAAAATAAGACTGTTGATGCTTCGAATTTCTTTGTTTATGTATAGATTTATGCATAGTTGAAGTTCAGTTTCAAGCATGACGAATGTTCAGATTTTGCACATGAAATACATTGATTTGGGCATGCAGAACTTCAGCTAGATGGACTAAATTTTTCAGCTTGCTTAATGTATTAGTTTTGGCTTGATGCATGGTAAGGACGAAACTTTTTCACCTGCTTAGACTTGATATATCATGCTTGATTAAGATGTAAATGCGACTTTACTTCCATGTGCATGTGCATAAAATTGCTTAATGTATTAGTTTTGGCTTGATGCATGCTAAGGATAAAACTTTTTCACCTACTTAGACTTGATATATCATGCATGATTAAGATGCAAATGCGACTTTACTTCCATGTGCATATATGATTGATGTGTTTTGGGCACGTGCATCATTGCATGAGTGTTCACATATTTAGTTGAGTTTATTCTTGAATGAAAGCATGTAAATGGCATGATTTTGTGAACACATGCATATGAATATTGTTGTTCCATGCGAATCTCTAAATTAGCATACATGATTGTGCATTGAAAAGCATGTAAAATAAAGGTATAGTGGCATGTTATTTATAATTTTTGCATATGAATGCATCGATGATCAAATGGGTCATCATGGGTCGTGTGAGCCTTGAGCATATGTTGTTCCTTGTTTAATTGTTTATGCAAGGCAAAAATCACACTTGATATTATTGTTTTAGTTGCACTGTTCTATGTTGCTACGGGTTTGGTCTCGTGAAAAGTTTCGCATGTTGATTTGTGAACCAGTGTTATTAATTCTTACATGTTGAATTGCAAATTAAAGAAGTTGAATTAATAACAAGATAAAAGAAAAGAACAACGTAATCTATGTTTCTTCAATGTCCTTTCTATAGTATGGAAATCCTAAACATTGCGGTTTTGGAGAACCGTGAGGATACTAAGACTCTATGTGCGTTGTTGTGTTCCTGAACCCGATATGAAGGTTCCCCTCCGAACCACGATTTTAAGAAGATTTTGTCACTTTGCATGGGGATAGTGTGTAGACACAACTGTTGTTTTGGTATACCAATAAAAGTGGCATTAGTAGATTTTGATTTTCATAATGTCCCAACATTAGATATTGATTTCTAATGTTACGATAGATGGTGTTGATTCCTGATATCGGTCGAAGACTGAGTGTGAAACTCAGTAATAAAATACAAATTGTGTGTTAAGCTACAGTTGAAGACCCACTTGACCTCAAAAAATTTTACCTGTTTTTTAATATCTGTAGGCAGTAGCAATAAAAAGAGGATCTAAAGCTTGTGTGTGTTTAATAGGGACATGAATATAAAAGAAAACTCTTATAAAAGATAATAAATTATTCATGCATGTGCACTGAAATCATGCACGTTCCTGTTATGCATTAAATCATGTATATTTACTTGTTTTTTTACTTACGATATATTGGTGATTACATGATATTTACTCCCTATTACATGATAAATATCTTTATTGTTTATTTGATGTAATCATTCATGCAATAGAGAACAATTATTAAGCCTGAGAGAACAGTTAATAACAACAGGGATCACATTTTAAGCATTAAAGACATTCAACATGCATTAAGGAACAACATTATGCATTTACCAATATATCACAGTTTATGCATTATCTAATGTATAGCAAGAATATGCATGATTCAGTAAAATGCATGAATAAATTATTATCTTTTATAAGGTTTTCTTTTTATATGCATGTCTCTATTAAATGCACACAATTCAAGTTCTTCTTTTTAATTACCATTGCCCGCGGATACTCAAAACGGGTAAAATCCCTGAGGTCAAGTAGGGTTCCCAGGGTAACTTAGAACACAAGTTGTATTTTATTACTGGGTTCCAAACTTAACCCTCAATCGATATTAAGAAACAGCATCATCCATCGGAACATTAGAAATCAGCATCTAATGTCGGGACATCAGCATCAACAAATGTCACTTTCTTGGTATACCAAAACAACAGTTATACCCACACACCACCCCAAGTAAAGTGGCAGACTCTCTCTAAAGTCGTGGCCAGGAGAAGAACCTCAATATCGGGTTCAGGGGCAACAACAACGCACATGGAGTTTTAGTATCCTCACGGTTTCCCCAAAACAGTAATATTCAAGATTCTCACACTAAAGAAGAGACATCAAAGAAACATGAATTACAATGTTCTTTACTTTCTTTTATCTTGTTATTAATTCATCTCTTTTACATTTGCAAATCAACATGCAGAATTAATAACATAAGCTTGCAAATCAACATGTCAAGCTCTTCACGGGACCACAGCTTTGTAGCAATATGGAAGAGTGCAATAAGAACAATAATATCACATTTTATTTTTGCAATGTATTTAACAACTAAAACAAAGAGCAACACATGCTCAAGGCTCACACAACCCATGATGATTTACTTGATCATTAATACATTCGTATGCAAAAATCATGATTAACATGTTACTATGCATTCCTTTCAAATGTTTTTCTATGCACATTCATGGATGCCAATTTAGGGGTGTGCATAATAAAATTTGTATGCATGTGCATGCGTTCACATGATCATGTTAATTTCACGCCTTCATTCAATTTGCATACTCGAATCCACTTTAAGCAAACTTGTGAACACATCATGCAGTCACTTACAGGTAATCCCACATCAATTCCATGTATGTATAAGTAAACAACCATGCGTTAACACTTTTTAACTCAGCATATAATATCCAGTTTAAGCATTGGAAATAGCGTATATTATGGCTACCAAAACAATTACATGTTTAGCTAAACCATGGCAGCCCTCATAAATGTTACATTGGTGTATGCTTAACAGCTTTGCATGACCATTTGCATTTTAGTCACACTGTACACAGGCATGACTGGATGCATGAACATTGAGCAGGTATGCAGCAAGTCAAGCAACAAATATAAATCAGTTAAGCACTTACACAGGAGTAGCTATATATGTACAGAATAAAAAAAAAGAAACTTGTGAATAATCTGGATTAACATATATGCACATAATGTGTGTATTTTTTTTTTAGAACCAATGACCCAGCTGACCGCTGGCATGCAGCCAAACCCCACCGAGCCGACCCAGTCGGCTAGGTCAAGTACTCAGCCCAGCCGACCCAGTCGGCTGGGGATGACTGCCCCATGGCTCAGCCGACTAGGGTCGGCTGGGCCCTAACATGAAGTAAAAAAAAGATAATTTATTAAACTCATTTTTTTTTAAACATGCCCAGCCGAGCTCGGCCTGTCAGGCCAGCCGAATTCGGCTGGTCTGACAGCCAGCCTACACAGAAAAAAAAAATTTATATGGTCAGCACCCAGCTGGCCGGGTCGAAACCCCAGCCCAGCCGACCCAGTCAACTGGGGCTGCCAGCACATGGCTCAGCCGACTGTGGTCGGCTGTGGCCCACACAGCAGGATATATATATATATATATATATATATATATATATTGATGACAGCATACCAACAGAAACACTAAAATAAATTTCAGACATCAGCATGCTTAATGAAATAAAAACAAGTCCCAGTATGCCTGTGCATGACATTTTTGCATAAAGAAAACATGTAAGGATCAAATATACTCATATTCATGAAGTACACAACCCGATTATGAAATAAATCACATTCATTATCATAAGCATATGTGCAACCACGTTTTTGCTTGGTTATACCCAGATTTCACATACCCTAACCAATCCTATCATGAGTTTTTATTGGAAATTGATGATATCATGGTGCACATGCATAACAACACTATTTTTCATGGATAAAAAATAACATAAAAGTACCTCCACAAGTATATTAAACCATAATAACATTCAAGAAGATGAAAATACATGGATTTCATCTATGGATCTTAGAGTAAAAGTTTAAATTTACTCATTCACATGGTTTTTCACTAAAATGCCGCATGGAGATCGAATCTATATCCCTTTTCTCACTCAAATCAAAAGAGAAACCAGTACCATGTGAAGAAAAACGATGGCAGATATTGAAAAAATGTGGGTGGATGGCTGGAAAAGATCAAATATCCTACTCTTCTTCCCCCTTTTGCCTCTCTTTTCCTCACTTTCTCTCTCCTCTTTTTTTCCCTTCTCCTTCTCTTTCTCTTTTCTCTCGTTTTTTGAAGTCTTTTTATAGGCCCTATAGGAGAGGACGCCCCCCCCCCCTTCTCCAGCCCATCTAAAAGGGCTGGAGAGAGAGAACTCTCATGAAAATAAAACTCTTTTATATGAGTTTTCCAAAAATTTTGAAACTCTTCAAGTTTGACTTTTAAAAATTTTGTTAAAAAAGAACTCTTAGTCTCTCAAATCCTCTTGAACTCTTCCATAGGTGTTTAAAAGCTCTTTCAAGAGTCCCCATAATAAATTTTCGGAATTGCATTAAATTATTTATTTATTTATTTATTTATTTATTTATTTATTTAATATTTAATATTTAATACAACAACAACAACAACTACGCCTTCATCCCAAAACAATTGGGGTCGGCGATATGAACCAAAAAAGAAAATCATTCTGGGTCTTCCACATGAATCCTTCTCCTCCAATCATTTTTATCCAATGCCATGTCCTCGGTGAGGTTCAAAGCATTCATATCCTTTCCTATCATCTCCATCCAAGTCTTCTTAGGCCTACCCCGACCTCTTTTAACTAATATATTTTCCTATTTCTCCATCATTCTAACTGGAGCATCATTAGGCCTTCGCCGAATATGTCCAAACCACCTTAAATGATTCTCTCATCTTATTTTCAATGGATGCAACGCCTACCTTCTTACGTATCTCCTCGTTTCGAATCTTATATTTTATTGTATTTCCACACATCCATCTAAGCATACGCATCTCAGCTACACTCATTTTTTGAATATGATGTCTCTTGGCAGCCCAACATTCTGTACCATATAGTAAATTTTCAAAAGCTTCCAAAAATTACCAAATTAATGTGGGAGGCTTCTTAACATAAATAAACCCCAATTTAAAGGTTTTTGATGAATTTAAAGTTAGAAAAAATCATTGGGCATGAATTTGGATCGGATCCAAAACCGGAGAAGAATACAAACTCTTGTTGGCCTATATGATCTTGCCCACGAGCATCTCCCTCACCAACCGCTCAATCTCCAGTTTTTTAGCGTGTGCATACCGGTAGGGTCGTACATTGGCCAGCTTGGCCCCAAGCTCGATAGGGATCACATAGTCATGAGACTGAGAGAGCGGAAGGCCTTTCGACTTGCCAAACACCGTGTCGAACTCGTGTAGCAAGGCCTCTAAGTCAATCTGTATCTCTTTGGGGATCGTGGGTACCTCCTCAACGTCAAGAATATCTATGACACGTCCTCCCAGACCACCTTGGCGAGTTGTTTAGACTCAGCCATAGTCGAAGGTGACCGGGGAGGAGCTCAGATCTCCATCTTATGGCCTCTGTACTCGAACTCTATAGTCATGTCCTTGAAGTTCCACAGAACAAAACCCAAGGACTAGAGCCACTACATTCCTAGTATCACGTCCGCACCCTTGATCAATAGTACATACATTTTTGTGGTCAAGATCGTTCCCTAGATCTCTAGTTGGACTCCAGGGCAAATGGCGGTGCACCTAAGCTTATTGTCGTTCTCAACCACAACCTCGAAGGGATGTTCGGGTGTAGTTGCAGACTTGCCCCTCTTTGTCGTCTCCGCACACAAAAAGTAGTGTTGAACCGGTGCCAATCAGCACGAAAATAGACAACTGGCTGATTCTATCTGGTACTCTCATAGTATGGGGTACCTCCACACTAGCTAATGTGTGGTACGATATTTCTGGAACCTCTTCCAAAATGTTTTCACCTGAGTCAGACAACTTGGCATCATTGTCGCACAAGTACAGATTCAGGATCTTGCACTTATGGTTCCTCGTTCATACCACGTCGTAGTGATAGCAGAGGACCATATTGTGACGCTCCTCTATATGCTCGCGTGAGAGCCACTTCACCTGAACGTTCGGGCGAGATTCTCTTACATGCCCTAGCTGGGAATGCAGATTCATGGCCTGATCGGTAGCTTGGCGCTAATGAATTAAATACAACTAAAAAATAGAAAATAGTATTGATTCAAACCTGAACAAAAACCAAGAAGGTGTGGGCCCTTGTTGTGTCATCCAAAACAGGATTTGCTAGTCAGTGTAGCTCCCAGAACTGTTAAGACCCCGAGCCCTGAGAGATCAGTTCTATAAATTCCGACAAGTAGGGGGAGTGAAGCACGACTCGAGAGAGAGAGGAGCGCACCACGAGGGAAGCAAGCAGCGTGGAGAGGAGAGAGAGGTGTTTCTCCAAGACAACAATACAGAGGGGGCGTCTGGTGTCAAGGGGGTCGATGGCAAGAAAAGAAGGAAAGGCATCTCCTTTGAAATGAAATGGGGATCTTCGAAACACGAGCTTAGATTCACAAGGGCAAGTGTCAAGAATGACACTAAAGCATAACCCTTAAAAAGGGTATAACTGAAAACAAAATAAAAATAAAAATGTATTCTTTATTGATATGAAAAACCAATTGCTTAAGAAGCATTGGAATAAAATACAAGAGGGGTTGTACCCCTTTATATACACAGCTGAAAGAGGACTCAATAGAGTTGTTGGACACAGTCCAACATCTCTATTTAGAGTTGTTGGACTGTGTCAGTCCAGCAGCTCTATTGGTAGTCAAGTCTGGACAGGACTTGACTAGCAACAGTCATTCTAGTTCAAACTGAACTAGATGACATAAAGACAAAAAACAAAAATAAAAGAAAAAAATTACAGAAAAGAAAGAAATGAAAAATATATTTATATATATATATATATATAATATTATTATATATATGTACAGTTTTACATTTTAACACTCCCCCTTAAACTTACGATACAATGAGCGAAAGTTTGTCTAAGAGAAAGTGAAATCGGGGAGCAGCGAGAGGCTTTGTAAAGAAGTCTACTAACTGATATTCTAAAGTGACATATGGCAGATCAATTATCCCATGTAGATATTCCTCTCTGACGTAGTGACAATCCATTTCGATGTGTTTGGTGCGTTCGTGGAATGTTCTGTTAATGGCAATGTAGATCGCACTTTTGTTGTTAAACACATTTATGAAGCATTTGTTGCTTCAGCTCCCATGTCAGCAAGCAGTCGTCGAAGTCAAACTACTTTCATGGTCGTGGTTGTCATGGCTCTGTATTCAGCTTCGGTGGATGAGAGAGATACCTTCTGATGCTTTTTACACCTCCACGAGATCAATGATTTCCCTAAAAGGACATAAAAGTCAGTGGTTGAGTGTCTGTTATTGGGATCACCTCCCCAATCAGCATCAGTATATGCAATTAAATCAAGAGAATATGAGGAAGATAAGAAAAGTCCTCGTGAAAGAGAGGACTGGATGTATCTGATAATACGCATGACCGCTCTCATATAAACAGAAGTAGGAGCATGTTAAAATTGACTTGTTGTGTGAACAGCATGTGCTATATCTGGTCTGGTAATGGATAATTAGGAAAGTGTCCCGACAAGCTGTCTATAAGGAGTAGGGTCTGCAAGAAGTTCTCCATCATCAATCTTCATTTTAACGTTAACAACTTCTGGAGTGTCGACTTTCTTATCATCAGTAATACCAGACCTGAAAACAATATCAAAAGCAAATTTAGTCTGAGATAATAAATATCCTCTAGGAGAATAAGCAACTTCAATGCCTAAAAAATATCTCAACAAACCTAAATCAGTCATTTCAAAATGAGACTTAAGAAGTGTTTTGATCGTTTCAACTTCCTGTTTATCGCTTCCGGTGATGATCATATGATCCACATAGAAAAGAAGCACAATGATCCCTGCATCAGAATTCTTAATAAACAAAGCAGTGTTAGTTAAACAGAATTAAAAACCAATATCAATCATAACACGACTAAACCTATCATACCAAGCTTTTGGTGCTTGTTTAAGTCCATAAAGAGCTTTTTTCTAAGCGGACTTTACCCTTAGGAATAATTAGACCAGGAGGGGGTTCCATGTATACTTCTTCAACTAGCTTTCCATTTAAAAAAACATTTTTGACATCCATTTGAAAAATAGACTATTTTTTTATAGAAGCTAAGGCAATTAAAGTTCGAACAGTTGTCATACGAGCCATCGGAGCAAAGGTTTCTTCATAATCAATCCCATATTCTTGGGCATAACCTTTGGCTACTAAACGGGCTTTATATCTTTCAAGAGTACCATCACTCTTGGTTTTAATTTTATAAACCCACATGTAGAAGCCTTTTCAAGTGCATCTAATTCAGCTTTCATGGCTTCTATCCATTTGATATCATTTTTTGCTTGAAAATATGTAGATGGTTCTTCATATGAGTGAATTAATGCAATAACTGCCCTATATGTGGGTGAGAAAGACTCGTATGATACAAACTTTCCTGGAGGCCTCGAGACTCGGGATGATTGTCTAGTTGGAATGTTAGAATATTTTTCAAGTGCACATGGAGGGTTAGACTCTTGTCGCCTGGAATATTGAATACTAATATCTCTATGAACTTCTTCATTTTCAACATTAAGATCAATAATTCTTTGATCATCATCAAAGTTACAGTCAAGGTCATATTCATCAGATGTTGATGTTAGATCTAGCAAAAAGAGTACTCAGTGACGTCTTTTAATTTTCTAAAATCAAAGAAACTCTCCTTTTCAAGAAATGAAACATATCTAGACACATATAGTCTATTATTTTTGAAGTCAAAACATCTATAACCTTTCTGTTTTTCAGCATATCCTAAAAAGGCACAGGGAATCGCACGAGAGGAAAGTTTATCATTTTTGTCAGTAAATATGAAACATTTGCACCCAAATATTCTTAGTCTAGAGTAGTCTGAAGAAATGTTCATAAGTTTTTCAATGGGAGTGATATTTTGTAACGAAGAAGATGGCATCCTATTAATGAGATAGGTGGCAGTTAAGGCAGCTTCTGCCCAAAAGTCTTTCGGGACTTGATTTGCTATTAATAAAGTCCTAGTGGTTTCTATAATATGGCGATGTTTTCGTTCTGCCAGTCTATTTTGTTGAGGTGTATAAGGACAAGATCTTTGATGTGTGATGCCATGCAATTTAAGATAATTTTGAAAATCTGTGGATAAAAACTCTCCCCCTGAATCTGTGAGAAAAATAGTAATATCATTTTGAAACTTATTTTTAACCATATTATGAAAAGTTTGAAAGTATGAAAATACTTCAGACTTATATTTGAGAAAATAAATCCACGTATGTCGAGAGAAATCATCGACAAAAAATAACATAGTAAACAAATCCTCCTTTAGAAATTACTGGTGCAGGACCCCAAACATCCGAGTATATTAATTCAAGTGGTCTTGAAGAGAAAAAGGTTCTGTTCTGAAATGGTAATCTTTTCATTTTGCCGAGAATACAATTTTTACAATCAAATTATTCAGAGTTACAAAATTTCCCTAGATTTGGAAAATGTTGGATTTTGGCTATATGTGGGTGACCAAGTCTCTTATGCCACAGTTTCAACTCTATTTTTTTAATATTATAACAAAAAACTTTCTTCGGCATTTCCAAAAAATCCATGTAATAGAGTCCTTTTCTATAGCCTTCCCCAATCAGCTTGCCTGACTGGCGATCCTGTACCCAACAACCATGAGAAGAAAATGAAATATTACACCCATAATCAGAAATTTGAGATACAGATAAAAGATTTAAATTTAATTTGGGAACATGTCTAATTTCTGGAATAGAAAATTTCTTTATTTTATAATTTTTTTTAAAAATTCCTATTCCTTCTATTTCAAGAGAAGTCCCATCAGCAGTAAAGACCTTTGACACACTTGTTTTATTTTTAACACATTTGGATAGACTTTGATTATTTGGGATCATATGAAAAGATGCACTAGAGTCAAGGAGCCAAGAAATTTTACCTTGATCAGAAAAAGATGAGGTTGTTGCGTCGGTTGAAGCTTCAGATGAGGAAGAGGCACCTTTTATGAGAGGCTGAAGAATCTCCATTAGTTGAGCCAGAGAAACTGGTGCATCCTGATCTTTAGGCTCCGATCCAGCAATTGCAGCTCTTTTTTCTCTCAGCTCCTTAAGTTTGGGACATTGTGGCTTGTAGTGTCCCGGTTCATGACAGTGACGACAAATAACTTTCTTCTTATCATAGTCACCATTTTGTCGGTTAAAGTGAGGAGGCCTATATGATCAAACATGATTCCCTGGTCTAGACACGGCTAAAACGGAATCATCTTCAATTTTTAAAGAACCTTTTCGGAGACGATTTTCTTCCATTGTACACTCTTCAATAGTTTCAACAATAGAAGAAATTTTTCCACAGTGAAGTAGGGCCAATTTAGTGGTTTCAAATTCCGGCCTTAATCCAATGATAAACTGGTAAAAATGTTCAGCATCGAGTTGTTTCTGACGAAGCACGATGTCTTCGGCACAATGCCACTTTGGTTCTAAAAGGGAAAGTTCTTTCCAAAGTTTGGACAACCCATTGTAATATTCACGAATAGTTTTGTCTCATTGTGTCATCATTCGAACTTTTTCTTGGAGGTTGCACACGTGTGCAATATCTTTAAGGGAATACATATTCTTAAGGTATTTCCATGCCTTATCGACATGATCAAATTTGGCAAGACTTGAGCATTTTTTAATGTCAACGCTATTGATAAGCCATAACATTATCTTCGCATGAGATATTCTCCATTCTTTCCATTTCTTCTCGTATGAGGCAATAGCATTGATTTTCTCTTCTTCCGATAGAGGGACCTCTTTATCTCCCTCCTTTTTAGTAAGAGATAGCTTAGGTTCTGAATCGGAACCATCCGCAATCTCCCATAGGCCTTTTCCCCATACATGGTGCTTCATGATTGAAGCCCATGTTACATAGTTCGTATCGCTTAGTTTCATAGGCATGATGGTGACTTTATCATTGTCATCCATTGATTACAAGGAAAGAAGGAATAGGGATAGAAGAGAAACGAGAAGAGAAATGAAAAAGAAAGAAGAAAATACAATACAACAAGATGTGAAATCTTCCCCAATGAAGTGATAAAACACTTCTCTTCAAGTGGCGAACACTTTTGCAAATGGGTACGGAAACCGATGCAGCTTTTCCTCAAGATTTAGTACTTCCATGGCTCTGATACCATGAAATGAAATGGAGATCTTCGAAACACGAGCTTAGATTCACAAGGGCAAGTGTCAAGAATGACACTAAAGCATAACCCTTAAAAAGGGTATAACTAGAAACAAAATAAAAATAAAAATGTATTCTTTATTGATATGAAAAACCAATTGCTTAAGAAGCATTGGAATAAAATACAAGAGGGGTTGCACCCCTTTATATACACAACTGAAAGAGGACTCAATAGAGTTGTTGGACTGTGTCATAGAGATGTTGGACTGTGTCAGTCCAACAGCTCTATTGCTAGTCAAGTCTGGACAGGACTTGACTAGCAACAGTCATATAATATTATTATTATATATATATATATATATATGTACAGTTTTACATTTTAACATCCTTCAATCGATGATGGGTGTGGAAGAGAGGTGAAGGAGAAATATTTTCTCTCAGTGAACAAGAACATGAACCAGAACAAAGCTTAGAGAAATCTCTGAATAAACTTCATTGAAAAATAACTAAGCTAGGTACATCTATTTATAGAATTACAAGAGAGCAAAAGAAAAAAAATACATAGAAGTGTCCCAACCTATATAGGACTCTAGGCTGGTTGACCAACACAATCCCAGCCTTGGTAGGACTCTAGGCTGGGTGGGTTTCCCTACACAATCCCAGCATGAGTGAGACTCCAGGCTAGGCGGGTTTCCCTACATAGTCCCAGCCTGAGTGGGACCCTGACTGAGCGGGTCCTCTAGGTCAGATCCTAGGGCAGCTTCCTCGGATCGGCTCTAGGGTGGGGCGAATTTGTAACACATACATGTAAGGAACAAAAAGAAAAAAAAAAGAGAAAAAGAAGAGAGTGGAGGGAAGAGAGAAGGAAGAAGAAGAAAAAAAAAATACATAAGAAAAAAAGATACGAAAAAAGAAGAAAAAAAAATGAGAAAAAAAAGAAGAGGAAGAAAAAGAGAAGACAGAGGGGTAGAAGGAGGAGGAAGAAAAAAAATAAGAAGGTAAAAAGGAAATGCAAAAGAAGAAAATGAGAAAACAAAAAAAAACTTTTGGGGGTAAGAGGAAAAAGAAAAAGAAAGGAAGGAGACAAGAAAAATAACCACCATGTCTTTGCCTAGGAGAAAAAACAAGGCCCTACCACCTAGATGCAAAAGCCTAGGAGGTGGACCCACGTTTAGCCTGTGTAAGCGGCCTAGGCGAAGCCTAAGCGCCGCTTTTGACAACTAAGGTGTGAGGTTATACCAATGAGGGTTGCATAACTACCTCATCTTTACAGATTTTTGGTTAATTTAAGAATTCAACAGCCCAAATTATAAACATTGTCCAAATGATGAAATACCACTATACAAAAAGAGAAAATCATGGTACTAAGCATAAAAGGCACACCTAAAGTCGTTTGACAATGAACTAAAATGACCTAACATTTTCAAAGAACATTAGCCTCAGCAGGAGAATAAAAAAATATTTGTTCCTTAGGAGAGATTTCATTAGTTCTCTTTTTTCATAAAACTAATGAACTACAACATATAGATTTAGATTATATTCAAATTATTTTGAATTTATTTTCTATTTATGTAATATTTAATATATATATATATAGTCGTGTCCCCGTACCCACATTTTTGGAATTGTCGTGTTGTACCCTATTTACTCGTACTCATACATGCACCCGTACCCAGGCGACATAGACTATGTCACATAGACACTTCACTTAGCATGCGTATCTCATACCGACATGACATGACACTCTATCACTTCACGGGCACGACACGGCACTTCATGGATATAGTCAAACCAATCTCACACAGTCAATATTGTGTCATTAACTTATTTATTTCCTTTTATGAACTTATTTACTTATTTTGTATTCACTTGAGTTCTTTTTCTTTTAAAATTTGTCATCAATTACATAACATGTTAATTTCAACTAGGTTTCATTATTTGATGTTCCTAATTATAGTGACTGAGAGTGTTTGTTTTATACACATGCACATAAATACATCTATTTGTGTAAATCTGAGTCCTTGTGTCCTAATTTTTTAAAATTAGGGTATTGTACCAAGCGTATCTGCATTGTACGTTGTTCCCACATCCATATCCATGTGACATAGATAATGAACATACATCACCCCCTCAGTGACCCAAATCCCTTCCCAATGCCCCCAAATATGTGTCAATACTTACCAAGCAGAGCTTCAAGGCAGCTCCAACAGTGCTATTTCAATTAAAAGCTTTAATAAAGCCATTACAAGCCAATACAGCAAAATAATTATCTACCTTAAACCCTGCAGCAACACTATTTACAGCCAATGTACCAATCACGTCATCAGCTTCAACACCCGGAACCTGTTATTATTAGTATTAGTATATTTTTCTGTGCAATTCTTAATCTTCATGGATCATAACAAACTTTAAGTAATTCTTACATCAAATACATCAATAGACATAGCTTTGATAGATGCTTTTAAATACTGAAGTGCTTGAACGATAGTATCTGGTGTGGGTATGCGGTTTCTCTTGTATGAAGCAAACAGAGTGTGTCGAAAAGTCATACCTGCATGTATGAAAACATTTAAATTTTTAAAGGAAAAAAAATGATGTTCTGCAATCAAGAATGCTCTTTGGACAATCCCATGATAAAACAGCAGTTACTCTCTTATGAGGTTTACTTACCCCAGTAAGGCCATAAAAATGCAAATAAAACATACTAAAGGCGGAGCATAGATAACAAAAGGGCCATAAAACTTAGAACTCATAAAGCCTTCATCAAAAAAGGCAAGAACAAGATATGTATTCTCTAACAATTTAGCAAATAAGGAAGTCTAGATAAAAGAATACACAAAAGTATAGCAGAAGCAAGCATCTACTACAAAGTCATAAAGCAACCGTTAAGGCCCTTAAAGACCCAAGCAATAGGTGGCACAGAACCTCCAAACGATAATGTGGTAGTGACAAGGTGTGATGCATATCCAGGTAATTTTAGCCAACATAACCAAATCAGAAGTAAAATGACAAGTTAGATATGCATGTAGAATTGTTCACAGCAACAACACCATTACTAGCAACCTAAAGATAAAATCATGTACTCTCCAAATAATGGATACAGTTTCGACATATGACACAATTTCAAAAGAACCCACCCTTGGTGTGTAGAGGGTATATTACTTGGCATTTTTCCCTTATGAACTTTTTTATCCTTCTGAGGCCGCATTTGAATGCCTTGAATCTTAAATACAAAGATTCAAAGATCACAAGATCGACGAATTATTGGCCAAATGGTGGAGGGTCAGGCAAATAATCCTTACTGAATATCACTAGAGAGTGCAGATTTGAGATCCTAGGCAGAGATACTTCCTCAGATCTCTGTATGCAGTCCACACAGTAATCCTACCTCAGAACGATAATATGACGCATTCTAGTAACTTTCAAAAAAATAACAATAAATGGAGGCATTCAAATGCCTCCAGAATTGTGCCATATCTGCATGAATGTTCAAGAATCACCAGTACCCATACTAACACATCCTGACTGAATCCTTGAAAAACACCAAGATTGACCATGTATGAGCAAAGATATCTGTTTCATAGTCAAAACAGCCATGAACATTCAACAACCATAAGAATCACTGGCACACTGTCAAATAACATTTCAGTAATGGAGTCATGCAATTCAAATTGTGATTGAAAGATCTTGACAAAATTTGCAATATCCATGATTACATTATTGCAGGATTTGAGCAACCAAGAATCAAAAGCGGCGATGAGATGACCTTACTCCTTTCAATTCAAGATCAGACTATTGAAGCATGGACGGTACATGCAGTCTAGGAAGGCGAACAAGAGGATGGTTTAGGTCTTGAAGGAAGCTCATGCAGTGTCCCTCAAGTTATTATATACATACATACATTATAGTGACAAATATTGCAAGATTTTCAAGATATCGCAAAAAACACACAGCAGCATTTTGGTCACCATTTTAAACAGCAAAATATCATGGCATTTTCAAAATGTTGTGACAATATTGTTTTAATGAAAATATCACAATTTTATCAGGATATTTATGTTTTTAATGGCTGATTCACAGGGGGGGGAAAACAGGCTTTTATTTTTTATATTTTTTAATTTTGTTTCTTTTTTGCATACTTTTGTTTCTAATTTTTTAATTTGTCTTTTTCTGATACAAATGCAAGAAAAAAATTTGTTTGATGTTGTATTAACTAAAATATTAACAAGAAGAACATAGTTTGATACCCATGAGAGTTGGTTGCCTTGAGTTGTACAACAAAGAGTATGCACGGTAATCAAGAAACAGTATATATACACATTCACCTCGTAAAAACAAACAAGGCCATGCAGAAACCAAAATTACAGTATTCCACCTTTTTCAGATTCCAGACAAAGACTATCAACTATATATGCATTGAAAGATGCAGTTCCATGTTCCCCTGTACCACATCTCATGCATATTTTTCTCAGTATAAATTTTCATTCCTAAGATATATCTCCTCTCTGACGAAATAAGGAAAACTTATCAACAAGGTGATGAGAAGTCATCCTAGGAGAGCTAACTATTAATATTTGAGGTGTAACAGTCTTGGACCATAAATCAATCCTTGCAAATTCTAACCAACAAGATTTGTTATTTTGTAAAGGCAGAAAAGCACATATAAAATGTAAAAGCTCCAGCATAAAGCATTTATCGAAATGTGACTGGTTTTTCACAGCCACTGGTATCACCAACTCTGTTTGATTCACCGTCTCTAAGTCCTAAGTTCTAACTCCTAACCAATATTCTCACCCAAGTCTCAGAGTTGAAAAAAAAATTATGTGCCAAACCTCAACATCCTCCAGCCAAGCAATACTAAATAGGAGTTTTAGCACCCTTGACATATGGAAACCCATGTTTTACCAACAATATGTTCCCAAAAATGATGCAGTTTGCTATCCAAAAATACATTTTCTGTCTATGTTATCCAGTGAAAGAGATCTAGCTTTGTGGACCAGTCAAGAGGATACTTTGGCTCTAGGATTAGGCTCCCAACACCCAGAATTGCTGGTGTCACGTAAGTCCGAGGCTCAATCGGTGCCAATAGAAAAAAAATCATCCAAGTACCAATATTGACTTCCCTCTTCCAAAGAACGCAACACCTATATCCAAAACTAATTCCAAGGATACCGGTTCACATACTATAGGAACAAGTTGCACAAATTTGTCGTTTCAGGTGTATGAATAAGAGCAACACAGAGATGTTAAGCCACCCTCCCTGCACTTTCGATCAAAAATACAGACACGATCCGAACTACATGCATGCCCCTAATCAACAGATAAATAGACATCCTCTCAGTAACTAATGAAGATAGCTCTTCACCCTTCAATCCAATACAAAGTATTTCAAATGGCCCTTTGTTCAAATTCAGTCCAGTTGCATTTCAAAATTACAAAAATTAGTCATCCTGACAAGATGGCTCAGCTCCAAACTACATCAATTCTTTCAGCAACACAAATCATTCAGAGTTCATCACCCAGGTAAAGCTCCGACAATGAGATTGGATAATCAAATATATACCAGTACACGGCATAGATACACTCCAATGACAGATGTCTTAAATAAGAAACTCATTTTCTGTCATCACAAAAAAACATTCAAATTTTTAGAATCCAATGAGAAAGTTCCAACAGCCAACTTTAGAGAACCACATTCAACTAACTGAACAATCAGAATGCTAGATGTTTGATTTAATACCTAAGTTGTGCAGAAAGAACAGAGGATGTTACCTTTTGCAAACTTATTTTCTTTGGATGGCACTGCACTTGTTTTATGAAATGATAATCCTGAAAAAGAAATTTTGACCACTCAAATGTTATTAGAATATGTAGGCGAGTTGGGTAGCAGTGAATAGATTTACAAACTAAGGAGCAGTTATAATCCCTCCACCTCCTGGATGCACGACACCTCTATGAAACAGGCAAAGTAAACACCGTGGTGGTTTTCTTAAGGATACTCTTGAATAAAGGAGAGAGTATTGGGCCTATTGGCTGTGTGACTAAAATAGGTGCATCATAAAATGTAGTCTTATATGAATTAGTATATGTAAATGGATAGATATGGACCAGTTAGGTTTTAGAATAAACCCATCAGCTCTCAAAAAGCATAGATTTGGACAAATAGTGAAACCTCAACAAATCCCAACAAAGAGACACTAGACAGCCTAAATTCCTATAGCACAAATGTATTATGTGATACATCCAAAATCACGAGCTCTAATGAAGAGCAAATAGTTGGTTATGAAGCTTGAATTGTAAAAGAATATCATAAATGCCTCATTTTATGGCAAGGATTATATCATGGACTGGACGATAACTGGATGGCATCATAAAAGAGGTTAGCAAATTATCTTTGTGATAAAAACTAACACTATATTTAATGTTTTCATTCATGGAGGAAATTTTTGTCATGAGAGCCTAGGTCAATCTAGCATTTACCAACCCGTGAAGGGTTTTAAGGCTGGACCAGATATGAAGAATGAATCTATGCCTCTGCACAGAAGTAGCTGTCCTAGGCCGCTCAACTGTTGGAGTGCAGTGGTGGTTGGTTCCGATTCGACAAGGGTAGAACGCCTGGTCGAAAGTCCAGTAGGTTGTAGGTGTGGTCGTTTTGGTTCCCAAGCAAAAAATACGTGATGCACCTGCTGCTACGTATGTTGACCTTGACATATTCATCCAATTGGACCACAATAAAAAAAAGAACATGCTCAGGGGATGCTGTCAAAGAAGTGATCAGCATTCTAAAATGGAGTTAGCAGTGAAAGAACCCAGCAATCTGTTACAATAACTTCCAACATATAAGAGGATCAAGTATGCATGAAATGTAAAGGTGCCTGATCTTAAATAGTTAGGAAGATTTTCACAACAAATAACCACATACTTTACTAGATGCAAATTAAATTTTTTGACGTCAATCTTCAATAAAGAGGGTGTCAAGATCTTCAATGTTTTGTTATTTATTTCTTTCCTCTTTGACAGTATTCTCTTTTTCCTAGTCCTTAATCATCATTTAAAAGCCACATAATACCATGTAGTGAAGAACAACAAATAAAAGTAACATCTGAGAGAAAGTAAAAAAAATTAACCCATCTATAAAGTAAGAAAACTAATAGAAGAAAAAGAGCCAAATACACAAGAATGATGACGCAAATGATTAATATGTACCGTAAATAAACATATTAGCAGGCTGCATGAGTAAGAAGGCTTATGATGCACAGCCTTTAAAAAGGAGCCTAGCAATTCATTATCAGGCATTGGAATGGGACAGAGACCCAAAATATGGTCATCTATCCAAATGAAATCCTGCTGCATTACACTGGATTCTCAAAAGCTTCCAAATCAGTTTACTTATAATGGTACAGCCAAGTTTAAATTTCTACTTGGTTCCTATCCACCACATTCCACTCCGCATTAGGATATGGCAATATTAATGAAATTCAGGAGCTCAATATACAAAGAGATGTTATTTTGTCACAGTTCACAAAGTACAGTGTGGTTTCCAATGCATGAATGCTCCATTTGGCTATACATTTTCTGCTCAAGCAGGCATATGAGGAATGATCAGGCGGTCATCACATGTAATATCGCGTATTTTCACACTTAGTTAAATTTGAGATTTTTCGAAAAGTTGGCTAAGTATAAAAGAAAAATCGGTAAAATCTTGATTTTAGGCCGATGCTTTTGAGTCTAGGCTTGGCCCAGGTCTCATTATCAAGGCCTAAATGAGCCACTTAAAATGTGAGAAAAAGTTTTATTTTCAACCTTTAAATTCAAGCAAAATTCGGGTTATTTTCGAGCAAAATTCGAAATTTATGTTCATGTTATATATCGTTGAATGCGTCTCAGAATTTCGAGCACAATGATATTTTACTTTTCTAAATTCGATCTCCGGTTGGTACGAAAATCGTATTTAAAAAAAAAAAAAAAAGCAATTTGTCAGTTTGGATCCGGATTTGGATCGGATTGGATCCGACGGATTTGATCCAAATTAATATGAATCTGGACTCTATCCAAGACCCATATTAATCTGGATTTGATCCAGCCCAAGACCCATTTGGATTTTTGAAGATAAATTTGGATCTTGGACCCAGATCCAGATCCAAATCCATGTCTATCGAATTTTCACCTTTAAATTCATTAGATTGCTTTAAATTGGAGTTATTTAGCGTTAAGAAGTCTTCTATGTTATTGAAATAACCTTTGAAAATTTCTAGATACTTATTAATCAATTAACACTAATTAATTAATTAATTAATTAATTTCAATTTCGAAATTTGATTTAAGTCTTGGTTTAGGACTCTAAGTAGAGTCCTTAAACCCATATAGAATCACTTAAGAAGTATCCTAGTTTAATAAAATAACTTCTGAAAGCTTCTAAGTATTTATTAATTAATTAATATTTAATAATTAATTAATTTTATTTAATTCTGAAATTTTAATTTGGCTTTGGTTTAGGACTCTTAAAAGAGTCCTTAAACACACCTAAAAACATCTAAAAAGGTTTGAGAGACTTAGAGTCCATTTGAAATAAAAATTTTAAAAGTCAACTTGAGTCTAATTTTCGGAACTCTAAGAGAGAAGAGAGTTCCATATGGGACTGCACTCTCTTCTCCAGTCCATCTAGAAGGGGCGGCAGAAGGAGGGGGTTATATCCCCCCCTAGAACTCTATATATAGATCAAAAAAAAAGAAGGAAAGAGAAAGAGAAGGAAAAAGGGAGAAAGAGAAAGAGAGGGAGAGGAAAATAGATGAAGAGGAAGAGGAAGAAGGGAGCTTCTTCTCTGATCATCCATTGTTTCCACCATTATTTCTTTGTTTCTTTTCGATCTTTATGTAAGGTACGGATTTTCTCAATTGAATCAAGTGAGAAATTGAATATAGATTGGACTTCCATGCAATATTTTGATAGAAATCCATGAGAAAAGAGTAAATCTAGATGCTTACTCTAAAATACACGGACGAGGGTTCATGGATCCTCTTCCATGGGGGTGTTTTTTATTCTTTTATCCTTTCAAAAATAAAATTTCTGTACATACCTATTTTTATGCTAAAACAGAATTCATTTGATGATAAAAAAATAGCTTGTTATGTGTTTATCGATTTCCAGGGATGATCCACAATATGTATTGTTAAAAGCATGTGAGTGTGTGATAAAATATCGAATATACATGTATTCTTCGTTGAAAGTTTGTATAACGGTGTATGAATCAGAATATTTTCTTTTAATGTATTAGCATGATCATGCTTGCATATTAGTTCATGTACATGCACAATACATATGCTTGAAGGCATGTATAAAAATAAATGCATTCATAGACTCTTAATCTGAATATACTTGCAAGGGAAAAATTATTTTGACAGTTTTGCGGAGGCTTTATTTTTCGACTGGCCGGATTGCCTAGAGTCGTCAGGCCTGTTTTTGACATGCCTGACTTGATACTGTAGGACCCAACCGAGTGGGCTTGGCTGGGCAGCGGGTTTTTACAAGAAAAAAAAAACTTGGGCCATATGCATGCAAGAGAATGTAATACTCTTGTGCTTAAATTTGCTACACTATGTTGAATCAAAGTGGTATTACATAGTTGTATTTTCATGTGGACATATAATAAAATTGATATGCTCTTACATGTTCATAATGACGTGAGTGTTTGCATGTGTTAATTGGATTACACTTGGTTTTATGCATGAAAGAATGATGACATTGGACACATGTCTAGGTTGTGTATGACGTGCATGTTCATGGTATTAGTGCCTAGTTGTTTCTTATGCATGTAAAGACCTGCAATTATCATGTTTTGCATGTAGTCAGTAACAGGAGTGTTCATATGTTCAGTTGCGTGATTTGTGAATAAAAGCATGTATTGGTTCACTTGTTTGATTGAATTGATTCATGAATAGAAGCATAAATTTGACATGAATATATGAACTGAATGGAAGCATGCATTTGGCATGAATGTGTAAACTTATGCATATGAATATTGAACACATGCATATAAACGTTTTGGTTTTTGCACATCTCAAATGAACGTGTATGAATATGCATTGAAAAGCATGTGAAATGAATGCATAGTGGCATGATATTTATGATTTTTGCATAAGAATGCATCGATGATCAAAATGGATCATCGTAGACCGTGTGAGCCTTGAGCATGTGTTGCTCTTTGTTTTAGTTGTTTTATGCATTGCAAAAATCAAATGTGATATTATTGTTCTAATTAAATTGTTCTATGTTGTCACGGGCTATGGTCTCGTGAAGAGCTTCGTATGTTTATTTGTGAGCTTGTGTTATTAATTTTGCATGTTAAATTGCAATTTTAAAACAGATGAATTAATAACAAGATAAGAGAAATTAAAAAACAGTGTAATATACGTTTTCTTGATGTTTCTTCTATAGTATGGAAATTTTGGACATTTCGATTTTGGGGAACCGTGAGGATACTAAAACTCTGTGTGCGTTGTTGTTGCCCCTAAACTCGATATTGAGGTTCTTCTCCTATCCACGATTTTAGAGAGAGTCTGTCACTTTGCTTAGAGGTGGTGTGTAGACACAGTTGTTGTTTTGATATACCAAGAAAGTTGCACTTGGAGATTTAGATGTTCCGACATTAGATTTGGATGTCTAATGTTCTGAAGGTTGTTTCGGTCGATGACTAAATTTGAAACCTAGTAATAAAATACAACTCGTGTACTAAGTTACCCTGAGAACCCTACTTGACCTCAGGAATTCTTATCCGTTTGAAGTATCCGTGGGCAACGGTAATTAAAAAGAGGAACTTAAATTGTGTGCATTTAATAAGGACATGAATGTGAAAATAAAACTCTGATAAAAAATAATTTATTCATGCATGTGCACCAAAATCATGCATTAGATCATGCATATTTACTTATTCCCTTAATTGTGATATATTGGTGAATGCATGATATTTGTTTCTTAATGCATATTAAATGTCTTTATTGCTTAAATTGTAGTTTATGTATTTTGTTAAATTATTCTCTCGTGCTTATTAATTGTTCTCTATTACATGAATGGTTAATTGAATTATGAATTTGTTATAATTGCATCCCTCTAAAATATTGTATGAATCTTTTATATTCTTTTTACTTATTTGTTTCATTAGAGATATTTGTATACAGAATTCTTTGTATTCTGACACCCTTACTTTTGTATTTTTCGCAACCTCAGAGACCTAGTGAGGTGACTTGCTTTTGAAGAGTCACGAGGAGACCACACGATTGCTTGGCAGATTCTTTTAAACAACGTGGCTCTTCTTTTTGCTTTACTTCTATTTGGTTTGCTTGTGTCTTACACTATATGCACTTTAATAAATAAAGTTTTGGTTGGTTTGAAAGATGAGTATAAGATCCCTTGTAATTGTAGATGTGTTGTAATTGTAAAAGCCCCGGGTTTCTGAAAATGTTTCCGCACTTGTTAAAAAAAAATTGTGACTTTTTCATGGGTACAAGTTGGGATTGTTACATCACACTTGGTAAGATAGAATGCTAACTAAGGGAGAAAAGGATCATCTTTCTTGAAAGGATGCAAAGCACTTGATAACACATATAGCATGGTGCTAGAAAGCTGTATAAAGTCACCCCAACATAGGTCTTTGATGACACCTTTAGGTGCACTTGCAGTTTAGGGGAAAAAATCACATTTTCAATATGTTGGACAGGAATGCAGCCAAGGATGCGCACATGTTTTCAGAGTAGGTCAGTGTGATCATTTCTATCAGGCGTCTCCCAGCAATGAAAAAGTGAATAAGGGCGACAAAGGAACCCGATAGATGTATCCCTTGCATGGAATGTCACATGACTCACACCACAGCAGCCTACGCAATTTTCCTATTGGATGCGACAAACCTGAAACATACCTTGAATAAATTGGCACATTTTAGTTTCATTGACATTCCAAATTTAATTTTTTATACATCCAGTCTGCACTCAGTCTGAATAGATGCATTGGAATATGGCACAAAACCAGAATCATTGGGGCTTTTCTGTAGCATTTTCAACTGAAGAAGAAACCAATTTAATCAAATTAAGAAACTCCGCTTGGACATAAGAAACCTCAAACATGCCCTGAATAAAATGTATTTTAATTTTAATGACTGCACAAGAGTGAGAATCTGAATTTACTTTTCCAGTCACATTGCCTTTCAGCTCAGTAAAAGAATTCTGTTCAATGTTGCGATTTCTGTCCTTCTAGTCCATTTACTACAAAATAATAACCGAAAATCAACACAGACATATGACCTGTTGAGTGACAACTAAGTCATTCCTCAGCACATACATAATAGGCATGACTAAAATGGTCCTTTCCAAAACACACCACCCCAACAGAACCAGGGGGCAAATAGTCTTTCCATGTGCAACCCACATCAAATAAAAATGTCAAAAAGATGTTCATAAAACTGTACAGAATACATTTTCCTTATATTAGAGAACCTGGACGAAGGTACAACAGAAGTTATTAAGCCCAGGACTCAAGATTAATGGGATTAACTCAGAATTTCCAGAAGCTTCATAGATAGGTGGGAAGCCCGCTTTCCGGAAACTCGCTTTGGAAGCATGATACACTTCGCTTCCGAAACTTGATGAGAATCTCGGTTCTCCCACGCTTCTCTTATGCTTTTCACACGCTTCATCTATTCTTATATGTTCACTCACTCTACTTTTCATGTTTTTTGTGTGTTTTCTCTCACGCTTCTCACTCACTTCTATGTGCTTTCTCTAAATTGGCAGTCATCATTTTTAGATTTTGTTAAAATTTTAATTTTTACACTAAAAAATCATGAAATTTAAAAAGTCACTTTTATTTTAGTTTTTATTTGTGTTCCATTTCAATTCTTATATTGTTTTTTTTAATCCTCGCTTCCCACTTCCTATACATTTTAAAAAACATTGCTTCTTGCTTCTGCTTCCCGTATTGTTTCTCGCTTCCACTTTGTTAACTCCTATCCCTTTTACATGCACACTTTTACAAGGTTGTAAATGAATTTGAATCAAATAAAATAACAATATACATAATAATTAACAAGCAAAGGATGAATCATTAAATAAAAGAAACCACAAATATAAACATTTCAGCTGCAAGCATAGACATGTTGGGCATGTTAGCTTTGGTCACTGGTGAGAAAGTAGAAGCTATTATTGATGGTCACAAAGTCAACCTTGTGACCAACTTTCACAAGATTCAAGGCCACAACAGGCAAAACAATCACAATCACAATCACAAATTGTACTTTTTTAATGTTTCACTAACCTTGCAGAAAGTATGGTTATTGTGATTTACAATCACAGGATCCAAGAATCAGAGGGCATTGCAAACATGCCCTTTAATTTTGTAAACATCATAGAAAAAAAAATCAATGCAGGAAAAACTGTAAGGCTACATCTAAGACTAACAGCATAGAGAAAAAAACCAATGATTGATAAGGTTCATTTTCAGACCAGATAGTTGTCATCAAAAAAGTACATTTGCAGTACCTTTGCATCTTAATTTATGTATGTACAGTGAAAAGATAAATTAGGCATAAGAAAGCAAGAAATTTATCCTTTTTTTTAGTAGACAAATAGTTAATGTCACCAGACTAACTTACATGAAATACATACAACACAGTCTCAAGTAAAAAACCAGACCATATAGCTTAGACATGACTGTAATTTACCAATTCGGGGATATTATTGTTTACACATCTTACCATCATGGTCAAATATCACCTGCACCAAAATGATGAACCATGTCACCCACAATGCACAGTGAATCAACCATATTACTGTACAAAGCAAGGAATATAATAGCCAAAAGCTTAACTCAAAAAATTCTACAAAACAGATGGCACATAATCCAGCAACATCTATAGGAGCCTTGCAATTGAAAGATAGGCCAGATGATATTTGAAAAAGGAAACTTTACTATTGGAATGCATTTCTCGATACAGAACAGAGGCTGAGTAACATGTCAGGTTCAGGCCATTTTGAAAATTTGGATTTGTTAATAAATCTTTGCAACGACATTCATAGACAACCACACTACTGCACCTAGACATTGCACAAAGCTGCACAACTCAAATGCAATATTTTCTTTAGGTGAATAGAAACATAATGGAATTGGCCACCACTGACAAAATTATTAGCCAGTAATCACTGTGCACATAATTTGCATCCTTTGATGTATACTGTCAACTATTAATTGGTGCAATTCTTTACCAAGCTTGTCAGTTTGCTCTTCCTGAAACACACAAAATATCCATCTTGAGTTTGGAAATAGTGTGTGTTATAGACACAGCAGGTATTAGCATTTGACAAGTCAAAGGTGTTAGAGCTGTGATATGCTGACCCATACTAAACTCAACTCAAATGTCATGTCTTCATCGCTTCAAGCTTCCAGCTGTACAAAGTTCAGGTTACTTTTAAAACTAACAGAGTGGTTGTTTGGGGAAAAACTTTGACTAAACTGCATGTGGCATAGCCAGCTGTCAAGACTTATTTTTAAACCTACATTTGGGTCAAGAAAGCACTACTCAAGGAGTCTGTACCACTACACACAATTTCCCAATGATTAAACAGAGAGGAGGGAGAGAAAAGTTGTAACATCTGAGCCTTTCACGAGCAATGCCAATGATGCTCCTCAAGAATTAGATCCGGATGTGCCACAAAACAAAGAGATTCCAAACAATTCTGCTGAGATCTTTACATATATTTTGACTTAATTATTGCCCTTTGAAAAGAGAAAACACTTTGTGCCACTCATTCTTTATGCTACTTTGTATCTTATGGCCTACTTCCCAAGCATTTGTGAAGTATAAAGAACTTGAAATTGTTTAAAAAGGTAAAAGAGACCAAACAGTGTAATTAATCTCTTCCTTAATGTCCTTTTCATAGTGTGAGAATCTTGGATAGCGATCATGGGGGCCGTGAAGATACAAAAACTTTGTGTGCGATTGTATCCCTGAACCCGATGTCGTGATTCACATTCTGGCCATGATTTTAGGGAGATTTCAACCACTTTTCCTAGAGGTGGTGTTGTTGACTCAGATGTAGTTATTGGTATAATAAGAAAGTAGCGTCAATGGTTGAGGATTTTCATTGATGTTTCAGTATTAAGTGAGGATTCCTAATATTCTGATGGAAGGTAAAGAATCTTGATATCGATCAAGAAACGAGTGTGGAACCCAGTAATAAAATACAAATTGTGTGTTAAGCTACAACTGGGAACCTTACTTTAACTTCGAGAATGTTGTGCCCGTTTTGAGTATTTGCGGGTTTAAGGAAAAGTGAAAACTAAAATTATGTGCATTTAATAGAAACATGCATACAAAAGTAACTCTGATAAATAACTTAATAAGTTATTCATGCATGTGCATTGAATCATGCATTTTTACTGTTCTGCTTTAGTTCATTCATTCATGCTTATTTTGTCTCGCATGATATTGGTTATTGCATTATACTTGTTTTAAATGCTTGAATGGTAAGTTGATTATGGATATTGTTGTAATGATATTCCTCTGAAATTATGCATGAATTTGGTTTATGCTATTTTCTTTATGTTTGGATTTTTGGAGGAATTCGTACAAAAGACTTTGGTTCTTGCCCATTTTCAAAATTGTTTTATAGGGTCGGGTACACAATGATGGGATGACTTGCTATATAGAAATTGCGAGTCTTGTGTGACATGTTATGGGTTCTTGACAAAGTGGCTCCTTGATATAGATGATTTTCTTTTTCAACTTACTTGACATTCATTTATTTTATATTATTCATTGATTAATAAAGTTGATTATTCTTCGTTGATTCAATGTACTGTCTGGTTGTGGTTTTGTATATATTAAATCTATGAGACTCGGGATCCTTGGGTTTAATTTATGCAATTGTTTAAAAAAATAAGTCCACTTTTTACGAGGATAAGTTGGGGTCGTTACAACATACCACAAGAGCAAAAAAGAACAATATTGTCACTATCAAGAAGAGCAAAAACTTGGGCCAAAGAGAGTGTTGATTCTAATAATTCCCAAAAAGAAAACTATCAACCCCCATTCAAACAATCATCGCAACCAAGAACACAATATTTCAACACTAGTAGGCAGCAAACACAATCAGATTGCATAAACAAGGAAGCCACAATGAAGCCGACTTGATTCTTCAGCAAAAATAGGTCACCTCCCCAACCTATCACAAGGAAACACCAATAAAACTCATCTGAAACACCAAATCAAGCCTCCAAAACTTCACCAAAATACTTCTCAGTCAAAACGACCCAAATCCATCAAATAAGAAGCATCAAAGACCACCAATATGCACAGAATCATCAAAAATTCAGATATGGTCACTATTCACATCACCTTCAAAAAAAATCAGAAAAAAAATCCATATAAAAATCGGGTATACCTCCGATAGGAATGCTTCTTGGTTTAAAAATCATCTATAATCAAAAGCCCGCAAAGCCCCATCTCAGCTGAACCAAAGAGAATCAAAAGTTTGGACGTCCTTGGGGCACACACCCAATGAACCATAATGGAGTTTCTTCTTCCTCCTTACTTTCATATTATTGCAAAACAACTCCATGTAGGGTTGGATATTGCTCATATACCATATCAAAGTAATAAGGTTCCAACCATGAGAGATAGCAAAGAAGAAGATGAGAAGAGAAACTTCATCAGCAAAACAATGAGAGAGATTTACAACATATAGGGGACATCCCCTTTTAGTTACACAAAAAGACAAAAACTGTTGACTTCTAACTTCCTAGCCAAGTACAGAAATGCCCTTATAAAATAATTATATATACAATACTAGAAGGGTAGCACCAACACCAACACTAATACATGTATTACACCCTTCACATGCATTATACTATTTAACAGGGACAATCAATATATTCTCCCCAATTTCAGTGGGAGTGTTGAGTCAGTGAGCATTTATGTCATCCTTGTGATTTTGCAGGAAAAGACTTTATTGAGAGTCAAGGTTATGTTTGTCCATAGTTTTGTCGACTATGGTTGACCTTGGTTTGACCAGTCTCCCTCGTTTTACTGTCTTGTAAACTTTATTGTAAGGTCATTTTTGCAATATTTTAATGTTCCATGAGGGTTTATAACTTTATAATGAAGTGAATGATCAATAGATGAACCCTCTTTTTGTCTCTATTTCTTCTCCCCTTCTTCCCTCTTCACCTCTCCTCTTCTCTCCGTTTATGTTTTCCTTCTTTCCTTCATATACTGCAGGCACTTCAAGAGATCAATCAAGATTTAGCAGATACCATTGTTAAGACCATGGATATTAGTTCAGAATCATCATCCCATGATTTCAGATATTGTCATGATTAGGATTGTTAGATAGCTATCACCTATGTCACATAGGTACGGGTGCGGCGATACGGCACTTTAAAAAACTTGGGTGCGGAGGCGTGGAAGGGTATATATATATATATATATATATATATATATATATATATATATATATATATATATATATATATATATATATATATATATCATTTTTTAATATTTTAATATATGTATATATAAAACTTATCCATAAAGCAAGCTCCCAATGACAAAATCTGTTTTTCATCATAAACAATAAAAACTTCAGAAGTATTGTTTAATTAGATTTTAATCGGGTATTGCTTAATTAGATTTGGATTTATATAAATTTAATACAAAAGTCCATTCCAATGCAGTTTTCCCTTTTTTATTAATGCATTTAATACAGAAATCTGACCTACTCGATTCTCCCTATTTAATACAAAAGTACATTTAATACAGAATCCGACCTAGTCAAATCTCCCCATTTAATACAGAAATCTATTCCAATGCAGTTTTCACTTTTTTATTAATGCATTTATGACAAAGCTCTGTAAAAAGTATAAAAGAATGTACATGGCTCAGCTTTTTATGACAAAGCCTTTTAAAAACAGTAAAAGAATGTACGTGGCTCAGAACATTTAATGCACAACGTTTCAAACTTTCAAAGCTTCGTAGACGGGACAAAACTTTAAATATTTTTAAATTTCTTTTTTTAATGTACTAAAATGGACTCATATAAAGTTGATCAAATTCATTTTGGACAAAAATAACCCTGGGTGTGAGTTGACGTACCCAAGGTCACATTGACCACACAGGTGCCGCACCCGCATCGCATCGTGTCGACGTGGGTGCGACGGCCTCTATGCCGAGTCCCTGTGACATAGGCTATCACATATACGGAATATCCACAATTCAGGTTGGCTAGTCCAAGTGGGAGAGTCTGCTGGTGTTGTGGCTTGCAGTGTGATCTAGATGAATAAACTGCAAGTTTTTGGAAACTCGTGAGCAGAATAAGTGTATAGTAAAAATTGGTGTTAGAGTCAATGACAGGATCCTGCCTGGTCATGGTTGAGTGAATGCATGCTTGCATCACAGGTGAAAATTGGACACCTAATAAGTTGAGAATTTTAGATACAATACTAGTAAACTTGTTCATGCCTCTCATGCATACCTTTATATAAACTGCTAGCATACCAAGTGCTTCAAATCATGTCATTAACAATTTAAGACAGAAGACTCAGTCAAGTTCATAGTTGACAGCCCAAGTGGATCAGCATACTCATAAAGATACGGGCATCTAATAATTGGACTTCAACAATTCCACCAAGTCCTTGAAGATATGGCAGACTTAAAGATTCAGCAAAAGCATTTAGCACAAATCAAAAGTCTTTAATGCTTCATCCAGCAAAGACATCATTGTTTTGTTCACCAATTGGAAGTAGGCACTTAATATTGAGAGATTAATGTCACAAAAGAGAAAGCATACTGTAAATTCAAGAGCATATCTTTGCCAAGCATAAAAAAAAGACATTTCAAACTGATAAATGCCAAAGATATGGAACCATAAAAAATATCAAAATAGACGAGGTGCACAAATTAACTTGGTCCATAATTTTCTTTAATCTCAAATTTCATTTAGATCAAAGACATACCGCTACATGTGAAGGCATGAACTCCAGCATTTCAAGAATCTGCAACCAGATAAATACCAAACTCACATAAACATACAAATAAAATTAAAATTGGGAAAGTAATATCTTGAAAGGTTGAAGGAAAGTTTCATTTTTCCTAACAGTATCAAGAAACATGCAACAATTCCTAGATGTTACTACATAGTTTTTACGCAATGTAGTCTTCCAGTGTAGCATTGAGAAGGGTGCACTTGGCAATCTCTCTGAAATCCTGAATCCTGACTGCTAACCCCTAACAAATCCCAAAAGAAGCTGCCTTTCAAAAGGTTTGCAGAAGAATCCCTTCTAGACCAAACAATAAACACCTATAACAATTAGCCATTCCCTCCGTCAGATGTGGATCAAACATGGTATCTTTCACTGTCTTACAACAATCTCCACATGGATTTCACCAGAGAGAGAGTTTGAGAAAAAAAAAGAAATAAAAGTGCAGCCCAGCAGAGATTATCTAAGATAAATCAGATGTTTCTCTATTAAGAATCTTACATATTGTGAGGAGTATATATATAATATCACTATTATATCACCTATTACATACAAATCTACCTATGGCATACAAAAGATATTACAAACATGACACTACAAATACACATATTAAAAACATGCCATGCCCATCTGGAACAATTCAGACTGCATATTACATACCCGACACCTTGTGGTAAAATACTAAACTATCCCTGCACAACAGCAAAAAATATATGTTTAATAAATCTCTGAGTCCACACCTTCCTAAGATATTTACTGCTATGGAAATTGAGCACAAATCCAAGGATAGATGAGGAGGAGACGTTGCTCCTCTCTCACACCTTCCTGAATGCCAAAAAGCTTCCTCTCCTGTAGGTATAAGGTGTTTGAATTGGCATTATATCTTGCCATTTATATGTAAAATTCTAATTAATCAATTTTAGGCTGCATTTGGGAGGAAGCATATTGGAGGGATTCAGAAGAAGTTGTAGGAAATACAAATACTGGTAGTCAAGGGAAGCAGTCATGAGGGAAATAAGGATGCTTTTTATTGCTTGGAAGCATCATTAATTCCTAAAAGGATTCCGGTTCCAATTCTTCCTCATTCCAAATCTTGTTTGGAAAACAACTTCCTTGTATCATGAGATTGGACTAGCAGTAGAACATGGATCAGAGTTGGATCTGATCAAATGCACATAAATATAGGAGTTAAGAAAACAATCATGACCAACAAGTATATTTGAACCTTATGTAATGAAATCAAACGGAAAGCAGACCATAATGTGCATAAGCACAAGAACAAGTCCTACAAAGGACAATACAAACAATGGCTACAAAGAGCCTAAATGTACACAAGCACAAGTCCACAAAGGTACAATACACAAGCCAATCAATGGCAAATACATGAGATCATAAGAGGCACCAAAATAGAAGTAACCAAGCATGATTTCAGGGAAAAAACATGTGTTTCATATATGCTTAATCAGTTCAGTCAGTGGTCTGCTTTAGGTTAAAAAAAATCATTTAGTGCAATTGAACAATATTTCTGAAAAAATAAGCAATCTTACTGTGGATAAAGCTGAAAAGATAGTCAAAACCCAGTCTCCATTGCCATCAGCATGCTCCAAATGACCATGGTGCAACCTTGCTGCCTTGGTGCACAAGAAAAAATAAAGCTTTAATAAACATATATTAGACCATGCAAAAATATTAACAAAAGGCAAAGCATTTGCAAAACACAGTCTCCATTGTTGAGCTTGAAGCAGCTGAAAGAAAAAGAAGATTATAACAAAGCAAAGCAGGACTGACAGAAGTTGTTCCTAATTCTGAGGATGATGATGATGATCCACCTCCACGATCATTGACTTTGCGATGCAGCAGTTGGCTCCATAAATATGAATAAGCGGTAGCACGACAGTTGGATGCCACAATGAGACTCATTGTCCTAATTTTTGGCCAGTGTAGTTTAGTTTTATGGTCTTTACAGTTCAGAGATGGGAGCTTAGCATATGAGACATTAAATGTAATGTTTTTATTTTTTAGACTTTCATGAACTATCGCCCTATCAGCACTTTAGATATGACATGAACTATGAGCTCTTGAATGTTATTTTAATATTTTTAAGACAAGATTGTGTTTAAATTATATAGCTTTTGTTGATATTGGCAGTTGTTTGCTTTGTTTATTCAATTGTTCTTAATTTTGGGCAGGTTTTGTATATATAACAGGTTTACTATGCTTGACAATAGAGATATTTTATACTTTGTGCATTTGTTGTTGATTAATTTTATGTTGGATACATGTTTTCCATTAATTGTAGCACTTTATTTTAAGAATTTAGATTATGTTTAAATTATATAGCTTTTGTTGATATTGGCAGTTGTTTACGTGTTTATTCAATTGTTCTTAATTTTTTAACAGATTTTGTAATATGACAGGTTTACTATGCTTGATGACAGAGATATCTTATACTTTGGGCATTTGTTGTTGATTAATTTTATGTTTGATAATGTTTGCTATTAGTTTTGGCACTTTATTTTAAGAATTTGGATTATATTTAAATTATTTGGCATTTGTTGATATTGGCAGTTGTTTGCATTGTTTATTCAATTGTTCTTAATATTTGAGCATGTTTTGTAATATAATAGGTTTACTGTGCTTGACGAGTAGCAATGTCTTATACTTTGTATATTTTCTTGTTGATTAATTTCATGTTGCATGCATGTTTGCTATTAGTTTTAGCATTTCAATTGTAAATTTTTAATTTTGTATATTATTTTATTGGGGCACAGACTAGTCCCACCTAGTCTCCAACTAGTCTTTTTAGGGATCCACCGACTAGGTACCAACTACCATTTTTGTCTACATAGTTCCACAGTGAATCATAATCCAAACACGCCCTAAATATGCTCCTCACAAAGCTTATCCTCTATTTCAACATTTAAGCATCTTTTGTACAAATCATTCATCCACTTTTTTCCTAGCTTTATCATCAGGCAAAAAGAGAGAGAGAGGTGATTCACAAAGAAAATTTGTATCAGTATTAAATATAAATAGCATTATTTCTATTGAAAGTCATGTTTAGAAACTAAGATTATTTCTAGTTCTAAATACTAATGTCATTCATTTGAAATGAGTTCCTCAGTAGAAGTGGGAAGCGCCAAGATTATCAAAAGGAAAAAACACATAAACTCGTTGAAGAGTAATTTTAAGTTGAAAAAAAAACAAAAAATATTTGAATGTCATTTTCTCTCTTTTTGCACATAATTCTTCATATCATGATTTTTACTTCTTTCTTCTCTTTATTTTGCATTTGGTTAGTTTCTTTTCTTATTACTTCATCATCCCCTACAAAATTCATTATTTTCAAGCAATTTATTTTTGAAAATTTAGGGTCCAATTTATTACTTTTTAAATCATGGTATTTATAGTATTAGACATGATCATATGTTTAAAGCCTCTTTTGTTGAACTAAAAGGCTTAAGACCGTATAGAAGAAAAGATACATAATCTGGTGAAAAGGTTACAGATAAAGCTAGAGACCTATCAAACAATTTTGCAAGCTAATAAAAAATTTGCAGAATCATACAAACATAAGAGATTATCTACAAACAGTACCATAAAGCACAGACTTACACCTGGAGAAAACTTTAGTAGCTGCAAGGGGGACCAACTCTTATATACTTGACTAAAAAAAGTCGCATAATTTTAAACAAATCTTTATGGATGAAATTGCAAGGCATCAGATCATTCTATACGATGCATGATGCAAAAGAAAAAACAAATTATGAGTTAATTAAAGAAAAACTAATTTGTATACTGCCTATAGTTTGAGAAAGATTGTCTATATTAAATTTGAGAAAAATGAAAAATGAGGGTCAAAAAAATTGAACCATTCAATGTCTTTGCTGTACTATATGGCTTAGAAAAGAAATGACATAAAAAAGAACAAGAAAACAGGCATGGAGCACCTCAACTGACATCAAACCAAGAAAAGTCTGAAAGCATACACAAAAGCCTGTAATATGCTCTATACATGACTGCAGACCCATCAATAAGCATTAGCCGTTGAGCAGAAGGGTTCTGAATGTTGTCATTAATTCTGAGTTTAGAAGAACCCAGATGTGTGCTGGTCGTCACTGATTTCTCCACTTCAAGTGATGTATCTGAGTTATTTTGGAAAATCTTTGAATAACCATTATCCAAAGGCCCAGAGTCACTGATAAGTGTACAATAAGCCTGGCAGGAATAGCACCAAAATTATTGTCAAAGGAATTATAAATGGCATCAAATAGATATCAAATATTGGATGTAAATGGGTTGGATTCAATTCAGATTCAGGTCAGAAGTAATCAGACGCAGCCTAATCGGATCCGGAAATCGGATGAAGAAACCCGATACAATTAGTCATTTTTTATAATCAGTGATTCAGATCTATATTTACATGTGAATGGGCTTGATTTAATGCATTCCAGATTCATCATCGGGGTTGGGTACAGATTCTATTGTGAAAGCCTGAAAACTAATCCAACCCAATTAACTGTTAAGAACTGAAAATCCATACTAACGATAACTGGATTCAAGTTAGTCAGATCCAACCCAAACCCATAAAGTTGACATCCCTGAACAAGATCACTAAAATGACCTAGGAAACAAACATGCTGCCACCTTTCAGACTAATTGAGCACCCAATGAGAGTAAATGAGCAACTAAAAGCCTTAAGCTACAACTCAAAGGGAACGATGATTAACTTACATCAAATTACTTTATTTAAAAAAAAAAGAGCCAATCACCCAAAGGTTTTTCATAATATCATTTTTCTATCACTATAATATCACAACAACTCCGCCTGTGTATAACTGTTTAGTTATACACTGCCGGTCCCAAGCCCGGATAAAGGAGGAGGGTTGCGGTAGGCCTGTGACAGCCAGCATAAAAACTTTGTCATATCTTATGAAAATGAACCAATATGAGAATTTCGTTGGGGTGTTCCCTACTGAGCGACGCGCTGTACTCTCTAGGCCCGGAGGCAGTGATAAATGGGCAAGGGTTGCTAGGTCGTCGCCCAGAAGCGACGCGTCACACCGGCGCCCGGGTGTGGTGTCAAATAGGCAAGGGTTTCCTCACTTTGTTGGACGGGTGGGGGTAAAGAAGTTAGTCCAAGACCATAAAATTAGGTTAGCCACTTGGAACATAGGGTCTTTAACTGGTAAGTTGGTAGAGTTAGTAGATGTTATGTGTAGGAGAAAGATTGATATTTTATGTCTTCAAGAGACCAAATGGGTAGGTGAGAAAGCTAAAGTGGTAGAACCTTGGGGATATAAGATTTGGTATACAGGAATAAATAGGAATAGGAATGGAGTAGGGATTGTTATGAGTCATCAATTTATAGATAATGTAGTTGAGGTCCGTAGGAAGGGTGATAGAATTTTACTTATTAAATTAGTATTAGGTACAGATATTATTAATATTATTAGTGTTTATGCACCTCAAGTAGGTTTAGATGATTCCATTAAGCAACAATTTTGGGAAGATTTAGATGGAGTAGTACAAGGGATATCTTATGAAGAAAAGCTTTTCATCGGCGGTGACCTTAATGGACATGTAGGCATTAGTAGGGATGGATTTGAGAGTATCCATGGAGGCTATGGTATAGGAGAAAGAAATGATAGTGGAGAAAGGATTTTAGATTTTTGTTTGTCCTATGATATGATCTTAGCAAACACTTGGTTTAGGAAGAGGGAGTCTCACCTAGTAACATTTAAAAGTGGGGTTAATACGAGTCAAATAGATTTTTTCATACTTAGAAAGAGAGATAGGGGTTGTTGCATCGATTGTAAGGTTATACCGGGAGAAAGTGTAGCTACACAACATAGAGTCTTAATTTTAGATCTTAGAATTAGACAATGCCGCAAAAGGGATAGACATAGGATAGATCCTAGAATTAAGTGGTGGGCACTGAAAGGAGCTAAACAAGGAATGTTTGTAGAGCAGGTAGTTAAGGAAGCTGATTGGTGTCTCGAGGAGGATTCAGAATCAATGTGGAATAAGATAGCGGGTGGCATGAGAAAAGTGGCTAAGGAGGTATTGGGTGAGTCTAAAGGCGGTGCACCACTAGGTAAGGATACATCATGGTGGAACGAGGATGTCAAATTAGCTATTAAGGTTAAAAGAGAGTGTTATAGAAATCTAAGTAAGAGTCGTGATAATGAGAATTTGAAGAAGTATATGATAGCAAAGAAGAAAGCTAAAAAAGTTGTTCGAAACGCGAGGGCTAAGGTATATAAGGAGGTTTATGACAAGTTGGATACCAAAGAAGGCGAGAAGGATATTTATAGGCTTGCAAAGATGAGAGATAGGAAATCGAAGGATTTGGGTATGGTTAGATGTATCAAAGATGAAACGCAAAGGGTTTTAGTCAAAGATGAGGAGATTAAGGAGAGATGGAAAGATTATTATGATAAGCTATTTAATGATAGTCATGCTCAAGATCTGGGAGACTTCTCCATTCCTTTTCATGAGATTAATCGTGACTTCATGCGCAAGATTCAAAAGAAAGAAATTGCAGAGGCTTTGAAGAAAATGAAATCAAGAAGGGCAGTTGGCCCAGATGATATACCTATCGAGGCTTGGAAATGCTTGGGAGAGAAAGGTTTAGAATGGTTGACAAATCTTTTTAACTTGATTTGGCGAACAAATAAGATGCCTAATGAGTGAAGGAAGAGTACTTTGGTGCCTTTATATAAGAATAAGGGTGATATACAAGATTGCACAAACTATCGTGGTATAAAACTCATGAGTCATACTATAAAACTTTGGGAGAGGGTGATTGAGTCTAGGTTGAGGAAGGTTGTCATGATATCGGAGAATCAATTTGGTTTTATGCCTGGAAGATCAACTATGGAAGCTATACATCTTCTTAGACAACTTATTGAAAGATATAGAGAGAGGGACAAAGATTTGCATATGGTTTTTATTGATTTAGAGAAGGCATACGATAGAGTACCTAGGGACGTTCTCTGGTGGACAATGATGAAGAAAGGTGTTTCTCTCAAGTACATTAGTATAATTAAAGATATGTATGAAGGAGTAGTAACCAATGTCCGCACTTGTGGAGGGGTGACAACCAATTTTCCGATAACGGTTGGGTTACATCAAGGATCTGCTTTAAGCCCTTTCCTATTTGCGATAGTGATGGATGAGCTTACGAGATCAATTCAAGAAAATGTACCATGGTGTATGTTGTTTGCTGATGATATTGTTTTGATTGATGAGTCTAGAGTTGGGGTTAATGCTAAGTTAGAATTATGGAGACAGACATTGGAAGCTAGAGGTTTTAAGTTGAGTAAGAGTAAGACTGAATATATGGAATGTCAGTTTAGTAAGCAACGAAGTAGTGATGGGAGTGTAGTGAAGCTTGGTGAGCAAGAAATACCGGTGAATGATTATTTCAAATATTTGGGATCCATCATTCAAAAGTATGGAGAAATTGATGGAGATGTAAATCATAGGATAAAGGTTGGGTGGATGAAATGGAAAAGTGCAACTGGAGTGCTGTGCGATCGTAGAATGCCATTACGGTTGAAGGGAAAGTTTTATAGGACGACTATTAGACCCGCTTTACTATATGGTACGGAATGTTGGGCTGCCAAGAGACATCATATTCAAAAAATGAGTGTAGCTGAGATGCGGATGCTTAGATGGATGTGTGGAAATACAATAAAAGATAAGATTCGGAACGAGGAGATACGTAAGAAGGTAGGTGTTGCACCCATTGAAAATAAGATGCGAGAGAATCGTTTACGGTGGTTTGGACATATTCGGCGAAGGCCTAATGATGCTCCAGTTAGAAGGTTGGAGAAATGGGAAAATATATTAGTTAAAAGAGGTCGGGGTAGGCCTAGGAAGACTTGGATGGAGGTGATAGGAAAGGATATGAATGCTTTGAACCTCACCGAGGACATGACATTGGATAGAAATGATTGGAGGAAAAGGATTCATGTGGAAGACCCAAAATGAATTTCTTTTTTGGTTCATATCGCTGACCCCAATTGTTTTGGGATGAAGGCGTAGTTGTTGTTGTTGTTTGTTGTTGTATAATATCACAACAGTCTGTGAAGTCCTGAGAAAGAACACGATGAGAAACCAAAGAACTGGAATTTATAAATGAGATCCAGCATTTACTGGTCCAAAACAGAAGTTAGAGAATAGGACATTCTCAGTCAAAAAATCAAAAAGAAGATTCAGAAAAAATATCACCCAGTTTAACCCTCGTGATTAGCTACTGGCTTTTAAATGACCAATAAGATGGGTAATGTAGTTCCAGATAGTGAGATGACCTAAAAATCCAAGGATAGATTCTAGAAGTAAATTAGCAAAAGGAAAAATATGTCTAACGTTATCTTTTTATTTACATCTTTTTCTTCAGGACTACAGTTCTTCGCGTATGGACAAGAGGATAAAATAATGAAAAATATACAGTGAACATTAAAAGAAAATTTACAAAAAAATAATAATAACGGAAAGAAATAAAAAAAATATATACAAGTGAGTACAAAAAAGAAATTGTAGATGAAAGTGAGTGCAAGATGCACCATGGCAACATCCATCAATTAAAATAATAATGGAACACGTATAGATGCATAGGCATGCAAATGTGCATGTGTGCATGTTAGGATGTGGGTGCATAGGTCGGAGCACATGAGCATTTGCACAAAATAAACGCTGTTGTAGTCATACGCTTTACCTTTCTAGAAAAACTAGCTGGAAGAGAACATCCACCAATATGCACTTGAGCAACCTTTTTGCAACATGAGGTCCTTTGAATCAAGGGAAAATGCGCTCCTAACTTATGAAAAGCCAGCAAAAATGAGTAAATCTGTTGCTGCGAGCACCAATTCCATGCCATTGTCAAACCATCATTCCAAGAGCTGTTAATCTCGAAAAAACAGCATGAGTGCTACTCAACCTATGGCCCTCATATAGAACATATAATCTGCATGTCCCACTGTGATTCTGAATGCAACAAGGGAATAACATAATCAGTTTTGGCTCAGTTGCAAAAGAACAGCAAAAATGGCCAGCTTCAAACATAACCTAGTGAAAATTGAAATATACACTTGCTGGAAGCTAAACATAACCCTTCAAAATATTGCCAACACGGTCTGCAATCTATACGTTGTTATAGTAGGCCTGATAATAGCAAATAAATGGTAAGATTCACCCTAACAATTGGCACTGGGCATGTAGAAAAACCCAAAAAACATCACCTAACTTCAGCTTAATTGAGAGAAACCACTTTCATTAGATTCATACACCTCTTGACTCATATCCCAGACCATTTTCAGTTCACAAACACTCCCAGACAGGGCAAAGGACATTCCGAAATCCACAAAACCAAATGAGCTCAGTGACAGAAAATATGAAGAAAAATCGTAGATGCATCATACCTTCACCAAAAATGCCAATAAGTGGCTCCAAAATCCTCTAAACAATCCTACATTGGATGCAATAAACCCACATTGAAATCTGCTCTCAAATTCCCACTTCTTTCTCAAGTTGCTAACATCGTCAGGAGGCCTCCTACGTTCTAAATCCTTGTTTCAAATCTCTAATCCTGCTTTGATATCACATTGACCCCTTAGGGTCTATATTTTCGATCGGGTATTCTCTGCTCCTTGAGGAATCTCAGCATCAAATATCCAGTTTTAATGGTGGAACGCAAGGTCAGAGTATCAATGGAGGAAACCCTAATCGAGTTGCAAAGTGTTTTGAGGTGATGTTTTGGGACGAAAATGAAAATCAAAAGGGTAAACAAGTAATTTTACAACATACCTGATGGTTTCCTTAGCCCATGCACCGATTTGAGCAATTTCTTGAAACCTTTGCGCTTATTTTAAAAGTTTGTCAACTAAAGCATCAAACATAATTTTAGATACTTTAAGCACCTGTACTGAAATTATTCTTCTCTCTACCATTCCTTATATATATTTATGAGGATAATATTTGGTGCTATTGAAGGCACACAACTATTGAATATTTTTAGATTTTTCTTTTTAGTTCATACCCCATGGATATTATCTAGAAGATGTGTTTAGTAGAAAATGAGTTCTGCATCGTGTGATCGTGACATGTAAGCAGGTTTTGTTAAGGACTTTAAAAAAATTCTAGGATCCATAATAAATTTAAATTTTGTGACTCAACAAATCATATATGTATAAATAAATAACACAACCCAAGGTTTGATCCTAGCAAACAAATTATGCTGAATACATTTATGTGTTTATATATATATAGGGGAAGAAGTATCATTGGATGAGCTGGGCATCGAACAAGGTCGGACGCGTTAGGTTCGTTCATTTCATTTTTTTTTTGCTTACGCCGCTAAAGTTCTGGGTGAAAAAATACCATTTAGCAGTGGTCCGGACTGTTGCTAAATGGACTTTATAACAAACGAAACAGGTTCCACCACTGATCTTTCATCGAAAGCTTTGTGTGTTTGACGATACACTTTACTATATATATATATATATAAAGTGTGAACAGTGTTAGATTTTGATGTTTCAGGACATCTTTTGTAAATCTGACCATACATATGTGTTCCGCTTGTTCCCTACTAGGAACCAATTGTTGGATAATGTTTCTTCAATGAAAAAATATGATTTTTATAAGCCTTTAAATTTTTTATAATTCTAAGTTGATATTTTTTTAAGCCTTACAAAACCTGCTCACGTATAATATGATCCAAAATCCTATTTCTACTAAACATATTACATAGATTACATATATATGGTTGGATTCCAAAAAAAATAACAAAAGTGTTAAAAATAAGACTATATGCACCCTCCTACCATTAGGCAAAAGCAACCTCTCTCTCTCTCTCTCTCTCTCTCTCTCTCTCTCTCTCTCTATATATATATATATATATATATATATATATATATATATATATGTGTGTGTGTGTTGGGCCTATGCCAAATAGGTTTTTCTGCTCTTTCGGTATTTTTTCACAGTTCTGACCCCATAAATGTGTTGGGCATGGTCGATTTACGAGGAATCCACATATGGATCATGTGTTTTCAATGAAAATGATATTTGGAGCCTTAAAATTTTACAAAGTTTTTGGACCGTTGATTTTTTGAACGTTATAAAAACCCACCCATGTGTCTTAATTGAACACTTCAAGAGCTTATCCCTATAAAATCAAGCACATAGATCACAAATGTACTGTTAGAATTTAAAAATAAAATGAAAAAACCTAAAAAACTTATTCAGCATGTTTCATCTAGCATATTTCATTTAGCACGGACCCATTACTCTGTATACATATAACAAAATTAGCCCCACAAGAAATGAGAAAAAAGAACTAAGAACAACTTTTTCCCTAGACTTTGAGTTGTTTGGATGACTGAAAAAGCTTGGTAACGTAGAAATTAACCTAGCTATGTGATTCTTTTGCCAAAACAACTTTTGGGTTTTCAAGCAATATGACATTTTTTAATACAATTTAGTTTTTTTTTCTTTCTCTGTCCTGAGCCAGTTGTTTGATCTTATGTTTTTTTATAGAAGATGTGAATTTTGTCTTGAAAATATAAAATATGTTAGGCTATTGGTTTTTGAAGCCCTTCCAGAACATGTTTATGTATCACAATTGCAACGATCCAAAAATCAATTCCTACAAAAACAATCATGGTAGATCACATATGTAGAGTAACAAACTTAAAAAAAAAAAACTAGTGTTGTTTGCACCCTCAAAGAGTTAAGAGGAATCAATAGCAAGATATATAAGAAAACTCATTGGTACAAAGCACCGTCAGTATCGTGACTTGAACTAGTCACTTATAGTGAATTTTGAGAATCTAACTCCACGTGTCTAAGAGGCGGTCCATTTGTTAGGAATTGACGCTTGGATATTGTCTTTTCAAAAAGAGAGATTTAAGAACTAAGGATTGGGACTATATGCATAAGTTAATAGATAATATATAGCTATATGGACAAATATAGACACATGTTTACGTACAAACATGCTTGCCTAAATCTCAGCATAGTCCCAAAACAGTAGTCTTAAGGAACAAAATAAGGTGGATCATCCTTGGTCATGGTGCTAAAGAGAGTAAAAGTTACCTCAACAATGAGACTGTTTTTCTTTCTCGTAGGTTTCTATGTTATTTATTAATAGAACTCTTCTGATTGTTCCCCTGTGGCCTACTTGATACATTTGTGTCTAGAGTCTGTTTTGTTTTGGTTGAGTCTTGATGTCAAGTGTCGAGTCAGTTGTAACTTTCTCCGGGCCACCCTTATACTTTGCTTCAGGTTGATGAATACTCTTAAGAGTTAGATCGTAGATCTGAATTGTAATGATGTCGGCGGGTAAAATTGTGAATGAATGCAAATGCGTTGAGCTTTCTTTTGTTCACCCTAGTTGTGATTGTTTCCAAGTGATTACAATTTTTATCTCTCTCTATTCTCTCTCGCTCGCTTGCACTCTCTATTATCAAAGCTTCTGCAGCAGCAAGCGAGCGACCGAAAGGCTTACGGTAATAAGAAATGATCAAAGTACCACACTAGCCTATTGAAGAAATAAGCCTATGATAAGTGATACTAAAACCCGTTCTCGAGCTGGAGAAAGGACTCTAGAGTCGGTGTCGAGAGATGCGCCGACAGACCGCGATTTGTGAGTAAGACATCGTGGCGCCCCAATATAACTTACGTAGCACCAAAGGTAAGGCAGTTGCCGACACCAAGAAGATGAATTCACATCGAGGGCATGAGCAGATGGCCGAGACTGTCAACAAACTGGTGGTTGTTGTGACTTCGCATAAGGAAGTGATTTCATGCGTAGTTGAGTCATTCAGAGGACTGGACGACGAGGTGATGAGCCTGCGAGAGCAGGTGAACTTGCTGATGGGACTGGTTACTTCGCTGACTACAATAGTGACCACCCTGTAGACTGAAGTAGGGGAGCTTTAGTTGAAGAACCACACTCTACAGCGGACAATGACCCCTAAATAGCAGAAATGATGATAGGCCATCAAAGACAGATATGTCGAGACCAGTGAAGCTCAATGGTTCAAGGGATAGCAAGACCATAGAGAACTTTTTGTTTCAGGTGGAAAACTACTTAAACATTCAGAATATATTGGCTGAAGACCTAAGAGTGAAGGCAATAATAACTCTACTTGATGGAGATGCGATAGTCTGGTAGAGAAGGAAATGCAGCGACATGAAAAGAGGGCATTGTATGATTGATACCTTTGAGGCCTTCAAAACTGAGCTACGAAACTACTTTATGCAAAGGAATGTACAATGTTAAGCTTATCAGATGATGTCAAAATTGAAGAACACTGGAGCCTTGATCGACTACATCAGAACGTTCCAAAAGCTTATGCTAGACGTATCCAATATGCCAGATGAAGATAGACTCAACTGGTTTATTGTGGGACTATAATCTTGGGCACAATTTGAAGTAGAAAGGAGCAATATCAAGACTTAAGAAGATGTGTATGTGACGGTCGAGCGATTAGTGGATACATAATGCAAGTTCTTTACTCCATCGACTAAGGCTGGGAAGAAGTCGGTCCACGAAAGCAAAAAGGAGGATCGATGTGACAATAAGTGTGAGGCATCGACCCAACACCATTCTGAAAAGAGGCAGAATTACAAAAAGTACATCAATAATAGCAACAAAGGGTCGGTTATGACTTGTTGGTTATGTGGCGATAGGCACATTGCTAGGCAATGTCCAAAGTGCCTCGTGAGGAACGACGGGCAAATCAATGCGGTACAGGCAGAGAGTAGTGATGTTGTGGTTGCGTAACCCAGGAAGGGAGCCTTGCAGACCATCAACACAGTTAAAAGTTGTGCAGCCGAAAGCATACCAGTTAGCAAAGAACTCATGTATTTGAAAGACATTGCGAATGAGAAGTCTACTATAACAATGGTAGACTCCAGGGCCACGCATAACTTCGTCTCACGGGAAGAGGCAAAGTGGTTGGGCTTGAAGCCTAGGCCAAAGCAGATGACCATCAAGATGGTGAACTCTGAGTCCAAGCCCATTCTTGGTGAAGTAAGAAATGTGACTATCCAATTTGGGAGTTGGGCTGGCAAAGCCAACTTCTTAGTGGTGTCCCTAGACGACTATAGAATGATTTTAGGCATGGAGTTTCTTCACGGCTAAAATATGATAATGGTGCCGAAGTTTAACTCATTGACAATCATAGGGTCAAACTCTTCATACACGATACAGTGCCTTACTCTTGGAGGCGAGTCTTCAATGCTACCTGCTATGCAATTAAAGAGGGGTGTCAAGCGGGGAGATCAAACATCTCTAGTCGTTGTGCGCACCAAAGAAGAGAATGTGGAAACAGCAGTGTCGCCAACCCTTGCCTCACGATTGGTTGAGTTTCAGAGAATGATGCCCCCAAAACTGTCAAAATGTCTATCTCCGAGATGTGAGGTCGACCACAAGTTGGAGTTGATCCCTGGAGCAAAGCCTCCTGCCATTATCCCTTATTGCATGGAGCCAACTGAACTGAAGGAGTTGCATTGACAGCTGGACGAGAAGGGAAAGTCATCCTTTGCCTATCAATCTGCTCGAGATTAGCACAAGCAGACCGAGCTAACGAAGGTGTTTTTGCACAAAGTGGCCAAGAGGATGAAGAAGTGGGCAAACAAGCATCGTCAGCCTGCAGGGTTTCGTGTTGGGGACTAGGTGTTGGTGAAGCTTTACCCAGATCACACTGGCATCTTCCGTGGACAGTACTGCCGACTGATCAGGAAGTACGAGGGACCATTCACCATCATCAAAAAAGTGGATAACATAGCATACAAGTTGGACTTGCCCTCAAACTTTAAGGTGCACCCGGTGTTTTACGTATGTAACATAAAACCTTTATATGTGGATTAGGGAGATCCGAAATGTAGCGTGCCACAATGCGCACCTATCCTGTGGAGGGCACTCGCAACACAACGGGCTGAGATGTGTCTCAGCAAGAACCTTCACTACAAGGTCAACTACTTGGGCAAAGCGAAGGAGCATCTGGTGCAGTGGAAGGAGACAACGAAACTGACGTGGGAGCCAACATTCTGGATAAAGAGCCGCTATCTAGATGAAGTCAGAGCCTACCATGAAGCAGATGGAGCCGAGGGTAGCACATGATTTGAAGGGGGGAGCCTGTTCCTCTGTGACTTACTTTGTACAGTTGTGTCTAGAGTCTATTTTGCTTTGGTTGAGTCTTGATGTTAAGTGTCGAGTCATTTGTAACTTTCTTTGGGCCACCCTTGTACTTTGGCTCAATTTGATCAATATCCTGAAGGGTTAGTTCGTAGATTTGAACTGTAATAATGCATGTGAGCAAAATTGTGAATGAATGCAAATGTGTTGAGCTTTCTTTTGTTCATCCTCATTGTGATTGCTTTTGAGTGATTGCCATTTCTCTCTCATTATTCTCTCTCGCTCTCTTGCACTCTCTATTATCAAAACTTTCGCAACGGCAAGCGAGTGACCAAAAAGCTTGCGGCAGTAAGGAAGGATCATCGCGCTGCACTGACGTATTGAAGAAATAGGCCCGTGACACTGATTGACATATAGATAATTTATCCTTATGTAAAACAATCAACATCAAATTTGGGTTGCACTAAGTACAACTGAAAGAATGAATCCATTACAAGGATCAATAAAAATACACATACAAGGAGAAAAAATGTAACAAACATATATAGAGCATATATGCAATCATCTAGGACAATTTGAATATATTCAATATAACAGGCCAAGTTTTATCAACTTTGGATTCAACACTAAATAGTATCCAAAAATAATGGTTGTAAGTGAATTCCCATTCATCATAATTATGTACAAGTTACCATTTGTGGAGGTTTGAATTTCAAAATTAATTTTGCACTAAGGGATTTAATCAAATCCAGCAACCCAGATCTTGTCATAAATGCCCCATGTAGAGTTGGATGCACAACTCCGCCTGTGTATAATTGTTTAGTTATACATTGCCGGTCCCAAGCCTGGATAAAGGAGGAGGGTTGCGATAGGCCAGTGACAGCCAACATAAAAACTTAGTCATACCCTATGAATATGAACCAATATGAGAATTTCGTTGAGGCGTTCCCTACTGAGCGACGCGTTGTACTCTATAGGCCCGAAGGCAGTGATAAATGGGCAAGGGTTGCTAGGTTGTCGCCCATAAGTGACAGGTCACACCGGCGCCCGGGTGTGGTGTCAAATAGGCAAGGGTTCCCTCACTTTGTTGGACGGGTGAGGGTAAAGAAATTAGTCCAAGACCATAAAATTAGGTTAGCCACTTGGAACATAGGGTCTTTAACAGGTAAGTTGGTAGAGTTAGTAGATGTTATATGTAGGAGAAAGATTGATATTTTATGTATACAATAGACCAAATGGGTAGGTGAGAAAGCAAAAGTGATAGAACCTTGGTGATATAAGATTTGGTATACAGGAATAAATAGGAATAGGAATAAAAATATAGAGATTGTTATGAGTCGCGATTTTATAGATAATGTAGTTAAGGTCCGTAGGAAGGGTGATAGGATTTTACTTATTAAATTAGTATTATGTAAGTATATTATTAATATTATTAGTGTTTATGCACCTCAAGTAGGTTTAGATGATTCCATTAAGCGTCAATTTTGGGAAGATTTAGATGGAGTAGTACAAGGGATATCTTATGGAGAAAAGTTTTTAATCGGCGGTGATCTTAATGGACATGTAGGCATTAGTAGGGATGAATTTAAGAGTATCCATGGAGGCTATAGTATAGGAGAAAGAAACGAAAGTGGAGAAATGATTATATGATTTTAGCAAACACTTGGTTTAGGAAGAGAGAGTCTCACCTAGTAACATTTAAAAGTAGGGTTAATACGAGTCAGATAGATTTTTTCATACTTAGAAAGAGAGATAGGGGTTGTTGCGTCGATTGTAAGGTTATACCGGGAGAAAGTGTAGCTACACAACATAGAGTCTTAATTTTAGATCTTAGAATTAGAAAATGCCACAAAAGGATAGACATAGGACAGATCCTAGAATTAAGTGGTGGGCACTGAAAGGAGCTAAACAAGGAATGTTTGTAGAGTAGGTAGTTAAGGAAGTTGATTGGTGTCTCAAGGATAATTCAGAATCAATTTGGAGTAAGATAGAGGGCGACATGAGAAATGTGGCTAAGGAGGTATTGGGTGAGTCTAAAGGCGGTGCACCGCTAGATAAGGATACATCATGGTGGAACGAGGATGTCAAATTAGCTATTAAGGTTAAAAGAGAGTGTTATAGAAATTTAAGTAAGAGTCGTGATAATGAGAATTTGAAGAAGTATATGATAGCAAAGGAGGAAGCAAAAAAAGTAGTTCAAAACGCAAGGGATAAAGTATATAAGGAGGTTTATGACAAGTTGGATACCGAAGAGGGCGAGAAGGATATTTATAGGCTTGCAAAGATGAGCGATAGGAAATCGAGAAATCTGGGTATGGTTAGATGTATCAAAGATGAAATATAAATGGTTTTAGTCAAAGATGAGGAGATTAAGGAGAGATGGAAAAATTATTTTGATAAGCTATTTAATGGAAGTCATGCTCAGGATCTTAGAGACTTCTAAATTCCTTTTCATGGGATGAATCATGACTTCATGTGCAAGATTCAAAAGAAAGAAATTATAGAGGCTTTGAAGAAAATCAAATCAAGAAGGGCAGTTGGCCCAAATGGTATACCTATCGAGGCTTAAAAATGCTTGGGAGAGAAAAGTTTAGAATGATTGACAAATCTTTTTAACAAGATTTGGTAGACAAATAAGATGCCTAATGAGTGGAGGAAGAGTACTTTGGTGTCTCTATATAAGAATAAGGGTAATATACAAGATTGCACAAACTATCGTGGTATAAAACTCATGAGTCATACTATGAAACTTTGAGAGAGGGTGATTGAGTCTAGGTTGAGGAAGGTTGCCATGATATCAGAGAAAATCAATTTGGTTTTATTTCTTGAAGATCAACTATGGAAGCTATACATCTTTTTAGACAACTTATTGAAAGATATAGAGAGAGGAACAAAGATTTGCATATGGTTTTTATTGATTTGGAGAAGACATACGATAGAGTACCTAGGGACGTTCTCTGGTGGACAATGATGAAGAAAGGTGTTTCTCTCAAGTACATTAGTATAATTAAAGATATGTATGAAGGAGTAGTAACCAATGTCCGCACTTGTAGAGGGGTGACAACCAATTTTCCTATAACGGTTGGGTTACATCAAGAATCTGCTTTAAGCCCTTTCTTATTTGCTATAGTGATGGATGAGCTTACGAGATCAATTCAAGAAAATGTGTCGTGGTGTATGTTGTTTGCTGATGATATTGTTTTGATTGATGAGTCTAGAGCTGGGGTTAATGCTAAATTAGAATTATGAAGACAAACATTGGAATCAAGAGGTTTTAAGTTGAGTAAGAGTAAGACAAAATATATGGAGTGTCAGTTTAGTAAGCAACGAAGTAGTGATGGGAGTGTAGTGAAGTTTGGTGAGCAAGAAATATCGGTGGATGATTCTTTCAAATATTTGGGATCTATCATTCAAAAGTATGGAGAAATTGGTGGAGATGTAAATCATAGGATAAAGGTTAGGTGGATGAAATGGAAAAGTGCAACTAGAGTGTTGTGCGATCATAGAATGCCATTGCGGTTGAAGGGAAAGTTTTATAGGACGACTATTAGGCCCGCTTTACTATATGGTACAGAATGTTGTTCTGCCAAGAGACATCATATTCAAAAAATGAGTGTAGCTGAGATGCGTATGCTTAGATGGATGTGTGAAAATACAATAAAAGATAAGATTCAGAACGAAGAGATACGTAAGAAGGTAGGCGTTGCACCCATTGAAAATAAGATGAGAGAGAATCGTTTATGGTGGTTTGGACATATTCGACAAAGGCCTAATGATGCTCCAGTTAGAAGGATGGAGAAATGGGAAAATATATTAGTTAAAATAGGTTGGGTAAGCCCTAGAAAGACTTGGATGGAGATGATAGGAAAGGATATGAATGCTTTGAACCTCACCATGGACATGGCATTGGATAGAAATGATTGGAGGAGAAGGATTCATGTGGAAGATACAGAATGATTTTCTTTTTTTGTTCATATCGCTGACCCCAATTGTTTTGGAATGAAGGTGTAGTTGTTGTTGTTGTAGAGTTGGTTGCATGTTCCTCCTTCTCGTATATATCTATATAAAAATATAAAGAGATAAAGATGTTACTTTGAAAAAAAATAATGTGAAAATTGATGAATTTTATTATATAAGATTGCAGCACTTGGATCATCAATAGCAAATGACAAAAGCAGAAGTACGGTTGTATTTGGATGACACCCAAAACCATGTTGAAAACCTGGATTTGGGTGACAACCCAGGTTTTAGACCCAAAACTTTGTTTGTTGGCTGTTTGGGTGCCACCAAACCAGGTTTTAGGTTAACCTTGGTTGGCACAAAACTAGGTTTTAAAAAAACCCAGTTTTGCAAAACACCTTCACCTATTTTTCCAACTAGGCTTATCAGAGGGAGCGTGTTTTCAAACCTCACCACCACCATGCTACAACAACCCTCATGTGAGCACCATGCACCAAACCAGAATCTGTTCATTTTTTGGTCGGGCAAAGGTTGGACTGGCAGGGCAGTGCCATTCTGACCATCATTCCAGCCAACTCTCATTTCCAAATGATCAAAAAGATTCTTCGAAATGTTCATGGCACTCTTAATCATAGGATTCAGGTACTATCCAGGTCCTTGCTCGAATTATATGCACTCTCTGATGCAGATTGGGCTGCCCCCTTATCAGAAGCTCAATTGCATCTCATGGAGTGCTAGAAAGCAACTCACGGTTGCCAGATCCTGTCCTGAAGCCGAATATCGCTTTATACTTCTAGTATTGTCTGATTGACATTCGTTCTTTTTGACCTTGGCATCTACCTTTAGCTTCCACCAACTCTGTTCTGTGACAATATTTCAGCCTGCATACTAATATTAAACCTGCTTTTCATTCTATGATAAAGCACGTTGAAATAGAATATCACTTTGTCAGAGAAGGTGGCATTGGGCACTCTTGTAACAAAGTTTGTGACATCCTCCAGGCAGATTGTTAATATTTTTACTAAGGCTCTCCCACGTTCTCAGTTTGCTTATCTGAAAATCAAATTAGGCCTCTTTGTTCTTCCTGCATCCAGTTTAAGGGGGCATGATAGCGAGATGATCCCATCAATCTATATTCAAAACCGTGGTTTAGATTCCGTTCTTGGTGGTGCCAAGATAAGGCTCAATCTCAATCTCAAGTTGGAAACCTACCATGCTAAGGAAATCCTTTATAAAAGGGAAACCCATGGTGATAAGGTAATTGGGTTTCCTTCGAAATCAAGTCACATGAGGAAGGATTCCATAAAGATAAAGAAAGAGGGTGGGGCGCCAATTCTAGAGACCCAGTGGGTCTCATCAAATATTAAGTTTCCTCTTATGACTGACCTTATGTTTTAGAATATAATTAAGTAGCTTGGTGATTTAAATCTTCTAAACTCTACCTTGTAAAATCATTATAAATAGTGGAAGGCTCCACCAACGATACTCATTGAGTGGAGTTACCCATCGTGAACGTAGGTGTTAGCCACACTCAACCACGTTAAATCTGGTTTTCGTGTGTCCCTGTATCTGGGTAGGCAGCTAGTGAGATTACCTGCATTGGATCCCAAAAACATAAAACCCTGCAATATCCATCCTCACCCATCAGGACTCAGGAGTCATAACCAGTCAACTGACGTTTAAGTTTGTCAATGCCTACAAAACGTAGCAGAGTCTATAATGAAAACAACTGCTGGTTTGTACTTCCACAGAACATCCTGTACTTCACGTTGTGCTACAGAAGTAGCTAGCAAATTCCTGACGTTTCATGTGAGGATCTTCATAAGAGTATGGAATGGTCAGGATACAAGTCACCACCAAGTGACTCTAGATCAGAATGCATGACTGAGCTGTTTGCATTCTCAATCCCCAAAGAGGAATCTTGTGGAGTTCGTGCATAAATATCAAATGCCAACAGGGGACAACCAGAGGACGTGTTGGCAATGGGAGGTGAAGGCTGAAGTGGGACATGTTTTCACCATTAGTTCATCGTTTGAAGCCCAACTAACTAGCTCGTACCGATGATTGACGACGATCGAGCACCACCTGAATAGTGATTCATAGTACCCTGTTGAATAAGAGGGCAGAGACGGGTAGCACCTCGCAAGGCTTTAGCTTTAGTTTCCCTATCTTCAGAGGTACCAACGGGTGGTGAAGATGTAGACTTTTCAGCAACAACACTAAATTCGAATCCAGGTGAGATTGGAAGAGACAAAGGAACCATCCAAAGTCCCAATATCTCTAGAAAAACGACAATTAGTGGAGGCAGTTTAGTTGCACACATGGATACACCTCCTTCATCTTCCTCATTGGTGGTTGAGAAGAAGATGGTTGCCGGTAACAGCCCTGCAACTGATCCTTTCCAGTATTCGACTTGTTCCTAGCCATGATATCATGATCTTCCATAGATTTGTGGAGCAACATAAAGAAGCAACACGTAAAGAATAAAGTAAAAGGAATCAAACAAGGAATATACGTGGTTTAGTTTGTCAGAACCTACACCCACAGAAAACCCTCACCTCACGCACTAGATATTATTCATCACCAAGTTGATTGGCATTCTTTTTAGGAACATGATAAGGTAAGTCTCTCATCCGAATCTGATTTTGTTTGCTATTACCATAGCCAACATCTTTTTTTTGTTTACCATTCCTAATCATTTCACCATTCCTTAATTCATGCAATTCCCTAACATCGCCAACTGGATCCTTATCTTGAATACCGAATGAAACGACAACTACTTATTCGGATCAACTTCCTTAATACTCTCAGTCAAACGAAGCCAGCTGCATATAGGCTGAGTTTGTCTCTCAAACTTAAGAATTGTGCTTTTCTCAAAAGCTTAGTAAAAATGCCAGCAATATGTCCGTGAGAAGGAACAAATTTTGAGACAAGATTTTGATAAGCAACCATCTCACTAACATAATGGAAGTCTATTTGAATATGCTTGGACCGACTGTGAAAGATTGGATTTATTGTCAGATGAAGAGGGCTTAAATTGTCACAATGAAGGGCAGGAGCTTGAGGAATTCTAACTCTAATGTCTTGAAGAACCCATAGTAGCCATGTGACTTCTGCTGTTGTAGATGCTATAGATCGATACTCTGCTTCGGCACTAGATCTGGCTACCATGCTTTATTTCTCTGCACTCCCAGATATACAACTTGATCCAAGAATTGAACTTCTGATGTTGAACTTCTGGTGAATTGACATTCGACTTAGTCTGCATCTGAAAAAACATAAAGATCTAAGGAGCTTTGGGATAATATCCGAAGTCCAAAATCCATGGTTCCTCTTACATATCAAAGGATCCATTTAACAATTTAAAAATGTCCTTCTGTCAAGGTATGCATAAACTGACTTACAAAATTTAATGAAAAAGACAATTTTGGCCTTATGATAGTCAAATATTATAGTGCTCCTACTATACAACGATACAAAGTGGGATTGTCAAAAACCTTGTCTTTAGGGTTAATTTGCTTCATCTTGGTGGCCGTGGGAGTGCTTAAGGGCTTGCAATCGAGCAATTTTGTCCTCTCAAGTATATTCTGAGCATACTTAGTTTGACACAAAAGTAGACCTTTATGAGTATAAATGGCTTCTATGTCAAGAAAGTATTAAAATTTTCCCATATCCTTTTCTGGAAACTCATGCTTGAATTGATCTATGAACTTATTAATGAGTCATGAGCTGCTCCCCATAAGTACCATGTCGTCCACATATACAAGTAAAATAAGGCAATCCCTATAAGAGTGATAGGTAAACATAGATGGATCTTAAAAATTGTTTTGAAATCCATATTGAAGCAAGAAATCACTTAATCGTTCAAACCATGCTTTAGAGATCTACTTGAGACCATATAGAGCCTTTCAAAGTCAGCAAACATGGTGAGAAAAAAGTGGATCTTCATATCCAAATGGTTGCTCCATATAAACCGTTTCATGGAACGATCCATGAAGAAAAGCATTTTTAATATCCAATTATTGTATTTCCCATTTCTTTATAGTGGCAATATTAAAAATAATGTGAATGCTTGCAGGTCTTATAACATGTGAGAATGTTTTCTTAAAATCAATGCCTTCAACTTGAGTAAACCCTCGAGCTACAAGACGAGCTTTAAGTCGATCAAGGCTTCCATCTGACTTAAGTTTGGATTTGAAAACCCATTTGGATCCAACCACATTCATAGAGGGTTGACAAGGTACGAGCTCCCAAGTTTTGTTAGATTGAAGAGCAACAATCTCTTCGTCCATGGCTGACTTCCAACTTGGGTGAGCCAAAGCTTCTTGGGCACCTTATGGCTCTTTAGGAATGCAATCATAGGTCATGCATATGTTTGCATATTTAGGATTAGGTTTAAATATACCCGCCATTCTCCAAGTAACTATGGTTCGATTTTCAACAGTGATCTCCCCATGATTGCTTGATTCCCCATGTTTCGATTCTCTAATTTCATTAAGAATGTTATCTTGACTCTCAAGGCCCTCTTATTGACTTTCATTTGAAGGAGCATGCCAATCTTCATTTTGAATATTACCTTCATGATCATGCATATCTTGATTCTCAAGGCCCTCTTCTTGACTTTCATTTGAAGGAGCATGACAATCTTCATTTTGAATATCACTTTCACGAACATGTATGCGTGGATATGAAACAAAACGAGAAGGAGGATCCTTCATGCTTGATTTATCTAAACTTTTCCAGTCATTGAAGGAAGAAAAATCATTTTCTAACTTTGTGTTTTTGTAAAGAGATCTCGAATCCTTAAAAGGCAAGGTATTTTTATCATATATCACATGTCTTGACATGTAAATTTGTTGGCTGCCAGGATGATAGCACTTGTATCTTTTATATTGAGTATTATATCCAACAAAAATGCAAGGGAGAGATTTTGGATAAAATTTGTTAGAAGCATACCCTTTCAAATATGGAAAGCATCGACTCCCTAAGACCCTCATACTTGAGTAATCTGGATATCCTGTGTAAAGTTAAAAATATGGAGAGTCCATTTTTAAGGTTGATGTAAGAAGACGATTAATAAGAAAAATTGCCATAAAAATGCTTCTATCCCAAAAAAATTGGAATGTTGGCATGAAACATCATCGTCAGTCCTAACTCCATAATATTTCTATGTTTTCTTTCAGCTTTTCCATTTTACTCGGGAGTCTTAGGACAAGAAGTTTGCCTTTTTATGCCAAGATCATCTAAATAAGCAATAAGTTTCTCATTTATAAACTTTCCTCCTCCATCACTTTGAAAATTTTTAATTTTTCTTTCAAACTGCCTTTCACTAGATTTTTGAAAATGAACAAAAGCTTCAAAAAATTGATTTTTTCTTTAAGGGGTAAAACCAAGTAAATTGGGTTTTGTCATCAACAAAAATCATGTAATAACGATAGAACTCTTGAGACGTGACCGGGATGGCCCCCAAATATCGGTATGGATCTTATCAAATGGTTCAAAAGTTACTTCTTCACAATCAACAAAAGGCAATTTGCATGCTTTCCCCATTTGAAAACTACCACACATAGAATCATAAATATTGTTGGAAACAACTTTAATAAGATGCTTATTTTTAAGATGCCTAATAATATTCACTTGGGGGTGTCCCAAACGTTCATGCCATTTGTTTTTTGAAACACGCCTGAAACGAGAGGAGAAGAACATTGCCTATTGTCGATCCCTTATGTCCATAGCATAAAGACCACCTCGCTCACTCCCTGTTGTCATTATCCTGCCCGTCCTTTTGTCCTTTAACACACAACCAGACGAGGTAAATTCAAAAGCATATGGTAAATCATGAGTGAGTTGGCTCACTGAAATGAGATCTTTTGTAAGACTAGGAACATAAAGCACATTTTTTAAATGAATGTTTGATGAAAACTTGGCTTCTCCAACATGTGTAATAGGGATTTTATTCTCATTTCCAACGATAATTGAGTCATGGCCATAATAAGGAGTGAGGTTCTTGAGCTTACCTGCATCGCCAATCATGTGTGTGGTGGCTCCCATGCCAGCAAACTATTCAACATCTTGGCTCTCTTTCATAGTCAAGGCAGCAAGAGCATGTGGATCATCCTCAGCTTGAAAGGCATGATTGAAGAGATTGTAACACTTCAAGGCGGTATATTTTTCTTTTTACAAATCTGACAAATAACAATGTCTTTCTTTTCCTTTTTTTGATTTCCATCTTATTGTTTATTGCCATGGTTGTTTGAGCCACCACCTCAACCTCCTATGGCAAACCCACGACCCCTAGAGTTGAACTGATAGTGGTATCCTGCTCATCTTTTGTTTTGACCATGTTGGGCATAAAAGGCAACTTGCGGTTGGCTATTTGTTTCATGGATTTTGTTTCAAACTTCCAAGTTTTGCAAAAGAGTAACAATTTCTTTGTAGGAGGGAACTAGGTTTTCAACATAGTGGTTACAAACGACTTGTGCCTTTGCCCAAGACCTTGAAAAAACAAAAGCCTTTTTCTTTATCTTCAACAGGCTTACCTATGGCGGCAAAGTCATCACAAATGGCTTTAAATTTTTTAACATACTCATCAATAGAATCTAACCCTTTTTTACACATAATCATTATCAGAATACACTTACACCAACAGTGTCAAATTTGATCAAATTGCACCCACCAAGCACAATGGCAGATCTCATAACAGTCCTCTAAAATAATATATAGACAAAATTTGGTAATAGTCATCAAAATAACATCTATATAGAGGTCTGATCCAGTCATAAAAAAATAACATATGATAAAATCTGATCACAATCATCAAGTTAACATATATTCAAATATGATAACGATTATCAAATTAACATATAGTTAAGTCTAACAACAATCATAAAAAAAAACATATGGTTAAATATGATAATGATCATCAAATTAACATACACATACAAGTCTGATCAGTATCAACAATAACATATAGGCAAATCTGATTACAATATAAAAAAACAACCTATTGTAGGTTGATAAAACTACACTCACATGGCTTGTAGGCAAGTCTGATCAGACTACATACATAGTGCAAATCTGATCAGTTTGCACATGCACACACACATGTGCAATCTAACCAAAGATAGAACTCTACCTCTTCTAGATAATACCGCTTTTTAATTAATTATTTTAATTAATTATTTATTATATGATAAAATATAATGCTCTATTAAACATTCCAGAGAGTGTCATCCCCTTATGGAAGCTTTCATGTAGTAGAGTTCTACCGAAGTAGAACTCTACCTACCCAATTTAAATTTTAAATTGATTTTAAAGTTTTAAATTGACTATATATCGATTTTGGATATAAATCCATATCCAAGACCCAAATTTATATCCAAAATTCGTGCAAGAAGACGTTAGATGGGTATGATGAAGGCCAACAACAATGAAATGAATGCAACGCTATGCATAAAACCGATGCTATGAATACAAATGCAAAGGCTATTTATGAATTAAAAGCAAAATGCAGATGCAACGTGAATAAGAGGATGCACGGTGTGTTAAATTGAGGAGGCATGAATGAGAGAAAACACAAAAAAACAAATGAGATGGATCTAAAGTAATTACAGGTAAAATGTAGGAACAAAGGAATACCAATTTTAATGAACAAATATTCAACAATATGCATAAGCAAGAGAAATTCAATAACAAATTGCAAAAGGAAATTAACAAAATGTTGGAATAGAAACATTCTGGTGATATTGCCATATGTAGGCCGATACTGCTATACGCAGATCGGCACTACAAGGAGGCTTGCTATTAAAATACTGAAGAAGAAACCAGAAAACTTATGGAAAACATAAAGACAAAAATAAAGGGGAGAATAGGAAGAGAAGAAGAGCGAATGGGAAAGGAATTCATACCTGAACAAGATGAAGTTCCTTCCTTGCACTATGTGGACTCTTGTTGTAGATTCAAACTCTTTCACTTGATTGAAAGGGGAGGAAACAGAAGGAAGAAGGAAGGAAAGGGGAGAGGAAATGAGAGCATAGAGAGGAATGGGTGCTCGTGGATAGAGGAAACAAATGCTTGATGCAAGAGGGAGAGGTGAAGAGCAGATCAGAGGGTGGAGAGGTGAAGAAGCGATGCCATTCATCGACCCTTGCGGGTTGTTTTTATAAGAGGAAGCCGTTAGGCTATTTTTCAAAAGAGGTCCTTTGATTTTTGAAATTTTCAAAAATGGTGGTCTCCTTTTACAAAGTTTTTCAGAAAAAAGGATAAGGCCATTTTCTGAATTTCTTTATATATATATATATATAATTTTTTTTTGAAGGAAAAATTTAAGAAAATATGAAGGAAACATGAGGATTTTAAAAGATGGGATCCTGACGAGGTTTTTGAAAGGTTTTTATAAAATATTTGTTTTGAAATATAAGGATTTTTCAAAATAAGTTTTTTGGAGGGAAATACATGGTTAATTTCAGAAATTAAGATTAAAAAATGGATCTGGATCTGGGATTTTGAGGAAAAACTCGAGTTTGGATCTCGAATTGAGATTGGATCTTGAATCAATATAGAGATTTTTTTTTTCTTAAAAATAGAAGTTTCAGACTCAGAGTTGGATTTGGATATCAGATCTGGATCCGAAATTGGGTCAGATATGGAAATTGAATTTGAATTTGAATTTTGGATCTTCAACCAGTGAATCTGTGAAATAAATGAAAATTGTTCAGAAGTTGCCCCAATTATTCAGAAGATGGGGGTCAGTGGCAAAAAGGGAATTTTTGAATTTTTTTTAAAAATTTGGGGTGTTCACATCTATCTCTTTGTATCCCTACCATTCCTACAGTCGTTTTGGTTGCTGTTGTTAGCATCCATACCTGCTAACATGAAACACTTATTAAGCTTGGGATCTAACCAACTTGGTGGACTTTCTTACGACTCGATGCTACTGATTCAAACTTGGATGATAAAATTATCTTTTTTATAAGACCTTATAATCTTGATAACCCTCAATCTATAATATTCTTTTTTTATAAACCTGACTCATACAAATTGTAATGACCCAAACTGGGGTCTCTCAAGTCCGGGTTTGTGGACGTTAGTTCCTAGAGGGAAATTACCAAAACAAACTCAAATATCATGTTAGAATTTTTTTCTATAATGATAATAACAGTAAGGTCTATTCATCCATCAATTGCAATAATTATCATCCCAATAAAAAGTATTCAAATTATATAATTTAAATAAAAAGAAAATGCAAAGATCAACTAAAATACTCTAAGTACTTGATGTTTGAAAGTAGTTGTGTCTGAGTCTGAGATCACGTCCTTCGATCAACAAAAGTTTCTGAACCTACAGTTGTAACCAGGCGGGAGTGAGTCTATAACCCAGTAAGTTCACATTTATAAATACGACACGACCGTTACAACTATAGTGTGCGCTAAGCTTATAATCTTAGTTTAGTTTGCTAACTGAGCACACATGTTATTTATGAATTTTATCTCCCTTTGTTATTTCTCTATCGTCATTCTCAAAGTAGATATTCACATTATACACTAATCGATTATTTCGAAAATAGCCTCTATGAGTGTAGCTATACTTGCCTCCAAGGTTCAGCCATACATATGAACCACTCATAACAATATAGTCCAAACCGGCCCAGACTATGGATTCAATCGCTATCGCTTGATTGTCGGGAGCCTAAAAATGCTCATTGGTAGCTAGCCGAAGAGCCCGAGAGGCTACACTTGCCCCTAAGGTGCATAATGAGCTATACCTACCCCCAAGGTGCATGATGAGCTATAGCTGCCCCCAAGGTGTTTGAAGAGCTATACATGCCCCCAAGGTGTTCGAGGAGCTATACCTGCCCCCAAGGTTTATGGTTCATGTTGTATTCTATACGTGTCTATTGGGCAATATTTTTACCCCCTAAGAGTTACCTAGGAATTCCTGAGTAAATTCTGATGTACGAGCGAGGCACACATATCCCAAACAATGCCCTAGACCATGTTTGTCCTGGTAGAGTTCCTTATTATACTCTGTGTTGTTATCCTATATGCATCATTCTTTCAACTTTCATTTCATGTTGTTAATGCAATATACAATAACTAATGTATATTTACTAACTATTCTTAACATATAATCACCAACACATGTCATATTTCTAAGGATAACAACCCACCACAGAGTCCGCTCATCACATTACAACATTTACAATGCCTCCTCTCAAGGTATAAGTGTGACATTCTCAAGATAAATCTCATCCTGAAACCCTGAAACTCTACTCTCATTTCTCAAAGCCAAACATCCATATTTAGCAGCATTTTACATACATCAATGTCATGATTTTCTCCATACAAGATACATTCATAATTGAAATCATGTCATAAGTTAAAGAACATGTAATATGTATCGACATTTTTAAGCATCATACTGAATATCAAAATTATAGATTTCTAAGCATGCTACTCAGTTGTTCAACTAAAAATAGGATAATACTAGCATACTAATAACACATGGAATCACACTATAAGATGCTTAAATAAAATGACATGTATTTTATTTAACTAAGGAGGAATTTGCAAATGTTCACTTATCTGAAATACTGAAATTCTAATTCTAAGGAATAACCTTAGTCTTCTTGCAAATTCTGATTTAAAATAGATAAAAAATCCAATATCATCATTCAGATGCTCATCTTATAAAATTATAAAAATACCCCTATGCTTTCATGCCAAAGTCTGCCTCCACTTACTAGAGTTTGTTATCATGTCTCTTGCTAATGGATTCTACTCGAAAAGAAAAATTCAAGGATTCAAGAGTCTATTGAATCTGATATAAGGGTGAAAAGTTATGCCTAATCTACTAATCAGACATTTCAAGGGAAAATGGTCTTTTTACTTTTCGACCATCCCTGGGTTCATGGAACTTTATCCTAGAATTATTTTGGGCTGAGTCCAGACTTGCATGTATACCACACCTAGTTCACACTCATCCTGGTCTAGATTTAGTTCAACTGTATTTGTTGATTGAGTTTCATATCCAAATCCAATTTTACTCTAATGTGGACAATTTAAGATTTTAAACATAAACACAACTGGATCCTGGATCTAGTATGATCGATCCAACCCTTGTTCATAATGTGTTTGGTACAAGTGTGGTGTCAACGATGAAATGCGTTTGGTTTGAATTGAATGCAACTGGATCTAAGTTTGTTTTGGATCTACTATAAATAGACAAGATTTGATCTGAGTTTGGATCCATTTTAGATTCAAACCCAGATCCGACTCATATGAGACGTTCACCATGCTCAATCCACACCTATATGTATATATATCCATACACATATATATCTATATAATTCAAAAAACAAATAGACCTAACTCGGTCTAGACCGAGTAGGTTTGCTAAAAACAAATAGACTCGACTTAGTATGGAGTACATCAAGACCGAGTTGGTCTAGTATATATATATTTTCTACTCGACTCGGTCTGGACCATATCCAAACTGAGTCGGCTGGCCGACCAGCTCTGGGTTAATACTGACCCGATGGGTCGCACCCAGACCGAGCGGTCTGACCGACTCGATCAACCACGCTACATAGACCGAGTTGATCCCTTAGGAACCTGAGACCTATGCGGTCTTCTTTTTTTTTGTATTGATCCAACAACCCTCGTGGTTGTTGGTCTTGATTTTCAGCCACCAACAACCTATTGGTTGTTGGCGGTGAGGACAAAGGGAACACCCCCCCTTTGTGCCTCCTCAACGAGGGTAGCAGGGAGCAGGGACAGAGGCAGCTCCCTGTTCCTGCCCCTCTCTTCTCATTGACGATGCTCCACTATCGTTGTCGGCAACCATGGTGGTTGGCATTTTTTTTTCTTTTTTAAAGAAAATGAGAGTATAGACTTACCTTCCACCGACGGTGATGCCTTCCTTGCCACCCTCTTCTTCTTCTCCTCTCTTGCCTCTTCCTTCTTTATCTCAATCTCTTGCTCTTTCTTTGTCCCCTCTCTCTCCCTCACAACAAAATTGAGAGAGAGAGAGGCGGGGTTCCCCTCCTCCCTGGTTGTACATGTATAATTTTTAGAGGTTAGTGTTTTTATGTTGGTAAATGCCATGCTAGTCATTATTCATTGTTCATATGTTCAACAATTATTTTTGTTTTCAAATTTTAATCTATTGTTTCTGTGATTCTTTCTGTACTATATTAGTAATATTTAGGTACTCACCATGGGGTTGACCATGGTTAGGTCAAAGTGCAATTGTTTGTTTATATCTAGATCTCTCATGTTTGGTTCCCAGTTACCCATGATTAGGTTGGTGAGTGTGCCTTTGTGGCCTAGGCTGCCACCTGAGGTCTACTATCTTTTCCCCTTGGTGGGTTAGGGTTCCTAGGCAGATTCATCCGCGTCAAAAAGAAAGAAAAAACAAAATTTAGGTTTAATAAATAGTTACTTTGGTAATAGGTTGCCCATATAATTCTTTTATTTTTTTAAAGGCAAGTTGGGGTTAGGCAGACCCCTACCAGTTATACAACTATACCATTGGGTTTTGAACCTGCACCGTCCCAACACAAGGTGACGTTCACTAGCTCTTCCTATCAGACAAGCGGAGCCTTCGTTGGTATTGCCTACGTGATTCTATTGTGACCTATTTGCTTAAATTCAGGAGCATTGTTGGCTTTGGTGGAGATATTTATTGATTATACGAAAAAATGAAGCCCTCATTTGACTTTATTTATAAACTACACGCATATTTAGTATTAAAGACTAGTTCTGATGATCAAACTTTAATTTTCTGTGTTGCATTTATAAATGTCAGAATATCGGTTAGGATGTCTCGAACTGCTGCTCTATTTGAGATTTGATCATATATTGTTGTAAAATAGCAGTGTTGTTAAATGCGGTTAACTCGAAGACTCTGATAATATTTTAATTTAAAGAACTCTAAAATTGTTTAATTCAAAGTTTGTAATGGATAATTATTATTTATAGATGTTTAATTTAAATTCAAAGTATATTTGAAAAGATGTAATCGATATGTAATATGTCAAAGCTTTTATCCCGTTTGAATTTTTGCTGTAATTTATAAAACCAATTAAAAAAAATCATTATTTTTGAGATAAAAAATTTGGGGTGTTACAACTTGGTATCAGAGCTAAAGAGAAAGTTTGGCTCAAACTCGTCCAACTGACCAACATCGCGTGGTGAGTGTATTTTTTTTAAATTTGTATGCACTAATATGAAAGTAATTCCTGAATTGTTTAGATTTTTATGAATTGTGCAAATTCAGAACTTAGATGCCTATTAAGAACATCAATAGAAAGAATTGTTTGTGCAAACTTAAACATTTACGTCGAATTAAATTCCTTGTTGATAGCCACACAACAGCCCACAGGATGGACTACTTAGAGGGACTTCATCCTCGAAGCCCTTGCTACTTTGATCGCCACTACTGCTCTCTTTAAGAGGAGTTACCTCTCTCTCTCCCACTACCAAAATCGTGGAAGAGCGGGTGGTTTCTCCTCTTAATTAGAGAGAGGAGGTGGGGCTCCTTCCTCTCCCCACTGCCCATTTAATGGGGAGAGGGTGGTTCCACCTCTTTGCACTGGGTATTAAGTATACCTTCAATATTTTTGCCAATAATATAAGTTTAGAGACATCTTTCCCCACATTGAAGCAATTATTCCTAAATAAGTTTTTTCTAAATTCTCTTATTTATTTTTTATTTTTTATTTTTTGATGACCAAGAACTTACCTATGAACAAGGGACACTAAATGGGGTTCCCCTCCTAAATAATGAACCTCAGGTGAGGGTGGAAAGGACACCCACCAAACAAACCACCAGTATTGATCACGAGAATTAATCCTGGCAAGATAACGTTGTACCATCTTTCTAGGAACTACCCTAACCACTTGATCACCCGGGGTGAGCAACTCCTCTATCTTTATAAACAACACCTGAGAACTGGCATGAATTGGGCTTATATTTTATGTCACAAACTACTTATATATAAAGTATGATTGCTTATCAATGCTATCTTATCCTTGGAATCATTTGGGGATGCAAGTTGAGTGGACCAATATACATTAAACTTGAGAGGAACAGTTGGAAACTAGTCATTTATGCTAGTTGATAATTCAGGACTTAATATTCCTCATCACCTAACTGAAGAATATCAATACAAAAAGGGAGACGAGATGTACCTTTGCATTTATATTATTGAACTAAACTGCGTCAGACTAGATCTACTGCCAATATCAGAATTTCCATATCCAAATCTGAGCCTTTGATTTCAAGAAAAGGTGAAACCTTCCAGTGAACTCTATTTGCATTCTCTCTCTAGAATCACAATTTAAGGGAGTCAAAACCTCTCATTCTTGAGCTTAGCATATAAATTAACATAGTATTCGTTGGAAAACCTACATCATGATGCTGTTTTGTCAAATGGGGTCTTTTAAAACAAACTCAGTAGCAGAGCAAACTACCACAGCAACCAGTGGCCTTGAGCTTCTCTTGTTTTTCAACTCTTGGGACCACCAACTCGGATTACAAAAGCACCTTCCTTGTGGAGTTTTTATCGATTGGAAAGGGGGCGCTTCTGAAGTTTCAAGCCAACCTTGTAAAATAATTCTAATGCTGATCACTACCTTTTTCTTTTAATGAAAATTTTGGAAAAGATAAAATAAAGTTTTAGTGATAATAAAAACACGTAAGTTTTTGATATTGTTAAAAACACACCTGAATTGTAAAAACACACCTAAATTGATGCTATGTTAATTAAAAGCATATTTCTGTCCATTTAACTTAGGTTGTCATCGATCCGAGTTGAGTTAATAGAAGAAAGTTACTACTTTTAAAATAATAATTTTGTTGAAAAAAATTCAAAATACATCTAAAGTTTTAGCTACAATAAAAAACACATCTAGTTTTTGATAATTACAACATTCATTTGATGACAATCTTGACGGAAGTAAAGTAAACCATGGGGTGTTTTAACTAATCATGAAAAAGTTTCAGTGTGTTTTGAATAATATCGAAAACTCAAGTACGTTTTTCACTGTTGCCCAAAGTGTGGGTAGGTGTGTTTTGATTGTTTTGTTTTGTTTTTTTTAACTATTTTCATATGAAAGAACTGTTTTCTCCCTTGCATCGATTTAAGCACAGATTCTCGTAGTGCCAAAAACTGAACTTGTTCTTGCCATTACAATAAAAAAGAGAGCCAATGTTCCAAACTATTCACAGAAGATGCTACTAATCTAAATTGAAAAGGCTTCACCTTTCTAACTAGTTGCATCATGAATTATAGATGCCACATAAAATTTGGGATTTTGAAAATGCTAGGGATTCCAAATTCTGATGGCATCATGCAATATTCTTATCTGCAAAACAATATAAATTTATTGATTCTACAAGTTCCTACTAGCAGTAGGGTCAAGGGTGTCAATAAATTCCCACTGATAGAAAGAGATTCACTGTCCCCACTGAACTAGATGTTTTCAATTATGTTCCAACACTCACTATCAAAACGATGTTGCTCCATTCATAAAAAGAAACAACTTTCCCACGACAAAATATGCATGTCATGTAGGGTGTTAACGGGTCGGACCTCCTCCAAAAATGAGTGGGTCTGGATCCAGATCCAACTAAGAAGTGCTGGTACAAGGACCAGAATTGGGTCTGACTGGATCTACCACAAGAATAACCATACACGACCTAATCAGCATTATATGAACCAAGCCAAGTCATTACCTGGTAAAACAATATTTTGTTATATTTTTTACAGTGAAAAGTTGCAGAACTTAATCGAAACTTGGGTCAGACAGATTAAATTTTATAAATCATAGCTTCTTCCATATCCTAACCGAATCTTATGAGTCCAGCTCAGATAGCTAATCGAACCTCTTCCTTTGTTACTCAACCCCGAACCTACCAGATCCAGTATGAATCTGGATCGGGTTATACCCGACCGACCTCCGTAGCACCTGCGAAAAAGAGAAAACAAAATGAACAGGGGTGCACATCCAATAGATCAATGTTATTGGGCCCACCACCAGCCCCACTAAAACAGCCAATGGAGAAAAGAAGTCAGTGAAGGGCATATATCAAAGCCTGCAGCTCAATCTTCAAAAGCGCAATTTTCAGGTCACCACCAAATGTTTGTGCCTAGTTGAAGTATCCCATCCCCACACCCCAACTCTTTTCTCCTCTATTCATGAGTCACTAGAATCTGAAAGCTCAATGTGAATAATGTTTTTAGTGGATTTTTTGTTTTTTAATCTTAAATTTAATCATAATATGTGGTCTCGTTTATAAGGACCAAATCTTGAATCTGTTGGATTGTACTCTAAATCTTGTTCATAAGGCTACCTGACCCTTGGGTATGGCAGTGGACCGTAGGAGACGTAGGGATCCATCTACCCTGTTTGGGGCGGAGATAGAGGACATGAAACAGAGAATGAGTGCCCTCCCCCATTATCATTAGTAAAATGATTAAAATACGTTTATTTATTTAATAATATTATATATATATATATTCTTAATACTATTTTTTCAACCCTAAAACCGAAAATGATCCTTTGGACTTCTTCACTTTCTCTTCTTCTTTTTCTTTTAGTCGCCGTGATCAACCTTTTCAGCCTCTTCTAAAGGCTCTTTATGTTGCTCCGCATGACAACTTGATCCTCTCAACGACTCAGCCTCTCATTCTCCTTCTAACGAACACAAGAACGATAAATTTGGTGAGATGCGAGAATGAGAACGAAGACGATAAAATTAGGATGGAACGGGGTGAAGGTTTAAAGTTTCACAATCACGGAGATGGAAACCTTGTCCCCCTGCATCCTCCTCGGTCAATTGCAATACACATTGTCTTTGTGCATATCAAATTGTCGACAATATGAAGTCTATTGCAAACATGTGTGTTGCATGTTTCATGGTCTTCTTGAGTAATTTTCTCATATTGACGTTATAAGTAGGTCTATCTCTTGAAAGCTTTATCTTCAAGATACACGTCCCCCCAACTCAGTCAAGCTTATACCCTCAACCTGATTTGTAAGATATCGAGAAAGAGTATAAAAATTTTTAAGGCTAGAGTATTTTTCTATGTTTATAATTAACATTAACTTATATAAGTTTTTAGATGAGCTCACTGTACAACAATAATTTGGTAAAACCATGATAAAATCTTGTATAAGTTAATGCTAGAACAATAGTTCATAAATATAATCATGACCCTATTTGAACGAATATCCATGGATTTCATCTAAAGTTACGATAAAAAACATTCAACAAAATCATTAGAATAAACTAATTTTTAATGCTTTAAAATCAAGACATCATAATCAAAGTAAATATTCAAACATCAAAAAATTATATTCTTTTCTCAAAAATGTATATTCCAACATTTGATTCCTAATGTATTCCAAACACATCTACATTCTTGAAGTTTCAAAAAAAAAAGGTGCTGATAATGCCCAGTTTACATGATAGTACTTATATTAAAATGACTCGTCTTCCCAACATCAACAAACTTTTAATTTGAGCCAAGTTCTCTTATTAAACAAATGTCCTCAAACTTTAAACACGAGGGGGAAAAAAAGTTAACTTAGAATAGATGGTGAAATGACTAATTTACCCTTAGAGTAGTAGCATGATCCCATTTGAATTCTAATAGCCATGAATATCAGTAATAATTTCAATTTATAATGTTTTTTCCATGATAAGACAACAAAACATCTATATGCTTGGATTTGAATGGTTCACGTACATGAGATTGAAGGTCGGATTTGGCATGGGCCACATGCGGAATTTGACCTCCAATTCAAAGGGGGATGTTATATTCCTGATTCCAGATCCCAGATCCCCAGTTGCACTTGTATAAGTTCCAAGATTTCAGGGTCGATCATGTAAGGTCAGGCCAGTGATTCTTCATTTGAAATTTTAAAATCTCACACTGTGGGGCACTAGAAATTAACGCCCCACATATCTCCTTTTAATAAGCACGCCAAAATCATCAACATAGAATAGCGTTAAAAAACAAATTTTTTAAAGGATATTGTTATAAATAAAAGTAATTTATATGAACAAACGGGTAACGTTCACATGCATCACCATGAGTGCACAATATTTTAAAGACGAATGACTGAAGAGAGGGGGTTTGTCTTAAATAGATGTTGGAGTTGCCCTGCCTCTCAAATCCCATGGTTGCACATGAGTTGAAAAAAGTTATAGATAGGCAATAAGAGAAATTTGGCTTTATAATCAAATTGAGATTGAGCCAAGGGTGAGAGACAGACGGTGGAGTGTTTTTGCTCAACGATACTTTGAAAATGGCAAAATTTTGATAGGTTCCTGTCAATTAAAACGAAAGCGGGGGGGCATTGAAAATTACTCCATCCTTAAAGTACCCCCAAGTAAGGGGAATACATAGGGGGAAGGGAAAAGGGAGGGAAGAGAAACAGCAAAGCGTAGAGGAAAAGATGGTGGACGATTTCATGGTGTACGTCGACCGTCTGATTTCCTCAGCCTGCTTCGATACCGTCAACGAGGGTCTCCTCAACGGCCACGGGAGGACGGAAGCGCCAGAAAACTTCCCTCTGACGAACAATGGTTGCAATGGTGGTAGTAGTTGTCAGGGGGAGGGTTGTTCGAGCAAGGGTGAGAAAGGGGGGCTCATAGAGTGCAGAATATGCCAGGAGGAAGACGAAGAGAAGGAGTTGGAGTCTCCTTGTGCGTGTAACGGTACCCTGAAGGTATTCATTCAAATTGCATTTTTTATTTTGAAGAGATTCTCGTTTTTCTCTTTCTTGGCAGGCTTGTTTTTGTGGTTTTGGTATCTGGGTGTTGGGTTTCGCGTGATTTTTTTATGGTATTTTTGTGAAAAAATAGTGTTTTTTCTTTGTTGGTGTCCTTCTTCCGGCGTTTATTTTTCATTTGAAGTTGCGGGTGATGCATGTTTCTGGGAGATTGGTCGGTTTTTGTGTGATCCTGTGGCTTCTCTTCCACCATTTCTTCGTTTGGAGCTTGTGGGAGGATGGTCGGTGGTTATTCTATTCTCCATTGTGGTTATTGGGTCTTTCTTGCAAATAAATATGAAAAATTCTGTCCATGGTCTCTTTCTTTCATTTTTCATTTTTTATTTTTTTTGTTTTGTTTTACATTTGTGTTCTTGGGTTTTGTTGTAAATGGTTGTATATGTCTTTCGGGCCTGTGTTTTTTTTTGGGGGCATTTGGTGAATTGACGTTTTGTGTTTTGTCTACGATCACTGCTTTCTTTCTAGTTGCATTTGGCATTTTGGTTTATGGGGTTTCATTGCAAAGATTTTTGCGAATGACCCAGTCTTTTGGGCTCTATTTTTCGTTTTTTTTTTGGGAGGCAGACCCTCCACCAGTTATACAACCGTACCATTGGGTTTTGAACTTGCAACGTCCCAAACACAAGGTGACGTTCACTAACTGTTCCTACCAAACAAGTGGAGCCCCCGTTGGTTCTTCTTGGTTTTTGTTACGAACGTTTTTTTGTCTGTTTCTTGTTCAAAGACCATTTATCTTTTGGGTTGCATTTCGGTTTCTCTTCTTCTTGCTTATAAAAATGGCCGCTTTCTTTCCAATGCCCTGCATTTTCCTTTTAGACAGTTTTTTCCCTTTTTTCTATAATGATATTTACTTTTCTTTTCTTGAGGATTTTGAACATGCTTAAGATTTTTTAAATTTTCATTAAGCTTGATATTGCTTTGTTCTGTTATTATGATAGTTGTCTGTTAGCTGCTGCTGGTGACTTGGTTGGTTTTAGAAGAAATGACACCTACAAATTACTTCATTTGTTTCTTCTTAGATCTTTCCTCTTCATCTATTTTTCATTCAAAATGTTTGTTTTATAACTTTTGGTTTCAATGTGCATTTATTTTTTGCAAGAGAGCACATCCAATTTTCACGGCCTTTTTTATTTCCTCCTTTAGTGGCCTTGTATATTTTTGCTGGATTTTGTTCACTTTTCAAGATGCATTGTTACAACTTACAAGGAAAACCATGGTTTGCCATCTCCGCAACCATCTATCGCTGGTTTATGATTGCTCTGTGAAAGGAATGAGAATCCCACTTATGCTTATATTTTTTGTCGTTAAGTATAACGTGGGTTATGGTGATCATTTATAATGTGGATTGTTATTTTGGTGCAGTTTGCACACAGGAAGTGTATTCAGAGGTGGTGTAATAAGAAAGGCGATATCACTTGTGAGATCTGCAATCAGGTATGGTATTGCATCTGAAAAATCTTCATCCTATGTGACTGTATCTATGATATGCTATTGCAACTTAATTGGTAAGCAGGTTTTTGTATGTCAGCCAGTCGTATTTCTACTTGGTGCTATACCTATTGACGTTTTTCATTGCCAAAAAACAAAAGGCCTTCTACGTGTACCTTATTCAATTTTATATTTCACATTGTTGGCTTTTTCCTCTTGCCTTATTAGGTGAACTAGATCGGCCACCCACTATTTCATTGAAGAAATAAGAAAAACTAAAGAGCAACAAAAGACTGCAAAGAGGGCCACTTAACCTTTCCCCATAAAAACCTTGTAGGTTCATCCTTAAAAAGAGAAAAAAGGAATTCTCAGGCTAGAGTTGTCTGTGTTTCCCAACTATTGTTAGAGGACTTCTATATGTGTGGGAACAATGAAAATTTACAGAAGATCTGTGGAATAACAATATTGTAGATTCTGGTGTTAAAAGGATTCCTAGGCTAGAGTGTTCTAAGTTTTCCAACTCTTGTTAGAGGACCATCCAGAATTTCTGCATTCAACTTGTTGCTAACATGCATATAAGAGGTGTCTCTAACAAAATCCTTTACACAGTTCTTCCTAGAAGTCCTAGCTGATTGTCCTCAAGAACACTTCAACATTATTCTAACATCATCTTTAGAATCCACCTGAAAAACTCTAGCTGGATTTCTGCTGCCTTCATTGCTTATTTTCACCTGATCTCAAAACAAGCATTGGCTCTCCCGTTCACTCCCATGGTGCATGCATGCACTGGATTTCTTTCGTTTTTTCATGCATTCTTTTAAATATTTTTCCTAGAAAATAACCATGGAACCCAAATTATTATAATCTCTTCATATCTTTTTTATTTGCTTGTGGCGTTGCATCCTGGGACACCAAAAATGATCTTATTACCAAGTGAAGGACTCTCTTCATTTTTATGCAATATTAGATTTGCAATTTGTTGTTTCCTGGAAGTGCCATAATTATCAATAATACCATGGTAGAAAAGTATCATAATCAGCAGCCTAATTGTTCTTGTGTTCTAGCCATTCTACACATTTTAGATGGGGCTTTACTGTCCTGGCAGGTGTTAAAATATATGTAATTCATATATATGTATATGTTTATATACATATATATATATATATGTATTATCTAAAATACCCGATAGGGGTATTTTAGTCATTTCACAAGTACCCTATAGGGGTACTTGTTTCTTTTCTTTATTTTTTGTATATTCTTTTTTCTTTTTTTACTTTTTATTTTTTATATTTTTGCCCACCTAAAAGGGGCCCCACCATGGAGTCGATGGGGCCCCCAACGGTCACATTTGTGACCGTTGGGGGCTCCCAACGACTCCATGGGAGCCCCTAGGTGGCTCTTCTTTTAAGGCCATAAGGCCACTCCTCCTCTCCTTCTTTTTGTGTATAAATAAGGGTGAACCCCTCTTGTATTTTTCACTCTTGAGAGCTCTCTCTCTTTTCAATAAGAGACATTTATATTTTTATGTTGTGTTGTCTCTTGTGGGTTTGGGTGTTAGCCCTTTTGTTTGTTCATTAGTGGATGTTGTAAGTGCTTAATGCACTCTTTGCTTTTCCGCATATTTCATTACATCAGGTACCATGGCTCTTTGTCTGTGGAGTTGATATGCAATGAACTAAGATATCATTTAATGAAAATATAACTTAAGTTTGTTTTAATTAAAGGAATTGAAAGTATTCTCTTTTTGTCTGTGGAGTTGATATGCAATGAACTAAGATATCATTTAATGAAAATATAACTTAAGTTTGTCTTAATGAGAGGAATTGAAAGGATTTTTTTTCCCTGAAGAAATTGTTGACAATGCCTTCTTTTGTAGGTCTATGCTCCAAATTACTCTGTTCCGAAAACCAGGGCTGGTTCAGATGGTTTAACAATTGATATAAGGTGCTTCCTTTAAACTTAAAATCTTTTATAATTTGTCACACAGTGCATTGTACATGTGCATTGATAATTCCCAATGAGGTGTTTGTGTGCAAAAATCAACTAGGATCTATGTTTTATCTAATTTGTAAGAAGTCAAAGTACCCACAGTGAGAGCATTACTAGGACTGCACTGATAAATGAAATGAACTACTCACAGCTTGGCTTGCTAACGAGCTCATTCAGGATTGTATTTGCTTGAAGAGCTTATTTTATGAGCACATGTTTAAGGAGCTGAGCTTGAATAAAGGCTGCTTGGCTCTGCTTGGCTTGGGTAAGCTTGTAACAATAAAATTAAATACTTTTAGTAGTGTGTGTGTGTGTGTGTATATATATATATATATATATATCAGAAATGATTCATTTTAACTTGATCTGTGCAAAATGTGCTTGACTGACATTGTGCTTTGGATGTAGAAAAAGAAAAAAAAACTCAAAATCGATTTTTTATTGGTGGTTATTTTCTAATCACCACTAAAGATAACCTTTAGCGGCTTTTAGAAACTGCCGTTTTTAGTGAATTTCACATGGTCATTGATTTTTTGCAATTGGAGCACTTGTTTTCTTCCTTTTTTGGTTTATTATTGTGTGTGTGTTGGCTAATGTAATCATCCTTTCAAAAATCCTAACTACTTCATACAAACTGCAGTTTTTGGAGTTTTTTTTTCTTTTTTTTCAAATCTGACCATAATGGTGTGTTCTGCATGCTTGATTTTATAAGAATTGACTCTTGGATCATCCGATTATGACACATGGATGGTTTTTTATAGGGTTTGACAATCAATGGTTCAAAATTTTTGTAAATATTTAAGCATAAAAAATCATATTTCTTTGTCAGAAAAACATGATCCAATTGTCAATTCTTAGCAAATGGACCATATTGAACACATCTGCGAGGTCAAATTTGTGAAATTTGATGAAAATGTGCAGTTTGTACAGGACATGGATAGTTTTGTAGCATGAATATTCCCATTACTCTCTCTCTCTCTCATGAATATTCCCATTACCCTCTCTCTCTCTCATGAATATTCCCATTACCCTCTCTCTCTCTCTATATATATATGTATATTATTGAAGTACAAAACTGTTGACTGAAAATCATAGGTTCAAGCTTTATCAACTCCATCTGACCACATAGATGTGTTCAGCGCGGTTTGTTTTCTAAGGATCAAATCTTTGATCATGTTATTCTGGTCTAAAAATATTATTTTTTGAGTTGTAAAATTTTAGTGCATTGTAGGCCGTTGATTTTTGAAGCCCTTAAAAACCTGCTTATATGTCACAATGACATGATTCAAAACTCATTTTCTATTAAAAAAACCTTACAGATCACATCCATAGGGTCTGATGTCTACAAAAAAAATCTAAAAAGTATGAAAAGAAGGTGATTTATGCTCAATAGTTTTGTGTAGCACCAAATATTCATCCATATATATTAATTATTTTGTCGATCTGACTGAATGAGCTAGAAACCATAGGTGCAGGTTGTGTCAGTCCAACCAGACCTCATAGATAGATTCAGCGTGGTCCAAATGCTAGGAACAGGCCACAATTTTATGTGCCAAGAAAATATCGCACATTGTATGCCGTTGCTTTTGCAAGGCTCATAAGTCATGCCTGTGTGTCATAATTTGAAGATCCAAGAGCCTGTTTTCACTAACCAAAGCATGTAGATCACATCTGTAAGTTTAGTTTCATGAAAAACTACCAAAAAAATGAAAAAATCTCATTTGTATATAATGGAGATCTGACCAAATGCTAACTCAAAAACCACAATTTTATGAGTGGATAAAACATCACACATTGTAGGCAGCTGATTTTTCAAGGCTCATGAAATTGTGCTTGCATGTCATATTCAGAAGATCCAAGAGCTGATTCCCACTAGCCAAGCATGTTGATCACATCTGTAAGGTTAGTTTCATGAAAAAAGAAACCCATTTGTACATAAATGTGTGTGTGTGTGTGTGTGTGTGTGTGTGTGTGTGTGTGTGTGTGTGTGCACAACAACATGTGGTGGAGTTGGTTAGTTGAGGGTTCCAAAATATTCCCTTGTCCCTCTGTTAAATGAGCTGGCTTGGCTCAGCTTGAGCGTGGCTCCATCTCATGGTGAGGTGAGATTTGCTTGTGTTGACTGAAAATAACCCGACTTTGAACAATTCAAGCTTCACTTCTTTGGCATCAGCCGTGATAAGATGAGTAACATTATGATATGTTTGGTCATTACTTTCAAAATTTTCTCAATCTGAGAAATAAAAAGATAGGCTATTAACGTCTAGACTACTATGTCAAATTGATGTCTTTTTTTTTTTTTTGCTTAATTTCAAGGTCTTGTTGGTGTTCAGAAGATAATGAAAACAATCTCTAATCAAAAGTTCTTTGAAAAGATGTCTGCATATATTATCGCATCGATCAGAAGAAATTCCTTGTTTTGTTCTTTTTTAGTGAACTAGTTCCAGTCTCAGGTTTAGTGCTTATGCATTTTTATTTTCTTTTTTCATGCTCTTCTTCATATTAAAACGTGGCTTCAGAAACTTGGTAGTTTATTCTTGGGTTATTATCAAGCTTGCCCTGACAGAAACTTCTTAACCAATAAATGTGTTGATGGGGGACAGAATTTTGTACGCAGGACTACCTGTATATTGACAATGGCAATATCATGAACTAAATGCCACTTCTTATCTTGCTTTATTCTCTGGCTTCATCCTCACATCCTTTCTGGAACCTAAATGTGCTTATTTTGAAATTGATGCTATGTACATAGGATGTATATGGAGATGGCCCTTTGTAGTTTAAATGAAGTCACTCACAGTCAGTTTTGTGGGAACTCATTAAAAGTTTAGTAGATGAAACATTCTCTTGCCATCAATTAAAGATTCCTTGGTGCTACTTATTTGAGATTTACTGTGTTTTCCGTCCTCTTGGTTATTCTCTAATGGACCACAGGTGCTTTGTTAATGCTGCAGGTTATCAAAAGAAATTATATTCTGCAACTAGTGCCTGCATTGCCTAAGAATTGAAAATTAGATAAAATATACTGTGTTAGTTTTAGTTCTGTTGATGATCAACGTGTTTGTGTGCGTCTTGGAGATATCTTTTGTGATTGTGTTTTACTTTGATGCTTTCCTTGTGGAGATGATATTGTTGCACCAATTCTTGTATTATGACTGGCCTGTTCTTATTTTGTTTGCATTGGTTTTACAAGTCTTAGCTCTCTCTCACTCATTTCTTCTTTGTAAACAGGCAAAATTGGGCCCCGCGGATAGATCTTCATGACCCTCATATTCTGGCCATAGCTGCTGCTGAGCATCGGTTGCTGCAGGTTGAATATGAAGATTATGCTGTTGCAAACACTGGCGGTATTGGTTGCTGCCGCTCTGTCGCTCTAATTGTATGTTTGTATTCTTTTCCTTATTTGTTTTTCCCCTTGTATTGGTTTTGTTTCTCCAAGTTCACAGCCAAATTTGAGACCTAAGGGTCCCTTGAATAAACATGACTTTGCAAGAGTCATCGGAAGTCCACCACCTCTGTCTCAGACCTTGGATTAGTGCGTCCAAGTTGGATGCTCCAGTTGATACATGTTGAAAAGTCATTGCATGTATTCATTGTTGTTTCAGAAACTTTATTTTATTGGAAAATTGAATATCTTTTGTATTCTTGACAGCTGATGCTAGTTCTGCTTGTTCGCCATGCTCTTATCATAACAAAAGATTCTGGGCTCCTGCAGGAGTCCTTGACAGTATTCAATGTATGTTCTATCATCCAGTTGCAGGAATTGACAAATAATGACTTTCTGGGCTTTTTCTTTCTAAAATGTTTCGGTTCATACATCTAATATTTGACCTGCAATATTTAGATTTCACTACTTCAGTTTGCTGGATTACTTCTGCCATGCTATGTGATCTTGAGAGCACTTTACATTTTACAGAGTCGGCGGCGAAGGCAGGTATTTTTTTCAATCTGATTATCTTTTAATCACTTCACCTTTTCATTTACTGAAAATAAGTACATGTTTCAAGATAATCAGATGAATTTGCCTTGATTTTTAATGCCATTAAAAACATAAATTAAAAGTATAAATGTCTGTTGTTGGTTGGTGGCCTCTCAATTTGTCTTAGCCAGACGTGGTTTTGGGTTCATTCCCATGCTCATCTGCCAAAGAAAAAAACTGAACAATGGCTGTCCAATTTGATGTTTTTCTGTAGACATTATGAGTTGTGTAGTTATAATGTGGTGCATATTGGACTTAATCCATGCCTGCTTGGTTTAACATAGACAACATCAAGTGGGGTGGCCCTTTATTAGGCGATCCTGGTATAGGATCAATATTCACTTGCATTAAAGTCCAGTATTTTGACCCAGCATAATTCTAAGATCAATCCCGTGGGCTTTAGATCAATGGTCTGGGTTCAAATTAAGGATTTTAAGATCTGAGGATCTCAAGAACTGACTATTGGTCTAACCCTCTCCCATGGAGCCAAAAATCCTGTCATTGAAAAGGGATTTCAAATATCTAAAGTGGGGACTGAGACCCCTGTTTGAATGGTTTGGATCTCTGTGCGAACCCCAGGCAGTGGTCCGTTGTTGAATCTATAATCTGAGGTATTGAAATGCTTCCACAATTACCCTAAACAAGGAACAATCAAATGCAGTCTCCCATTTGTTTCCATTACCACCTTCCTCTTGGATTCTTCTTCTGAAACTGGATTTGATGACGACCATGTGTTTGCCCCTGTGGCCTATGTTCAACATGAATCCAGCGTTCTTGGAGTCACATGGAAAGTTTTATCCCATGCTGTTCTGAGTAGGATGCTTTTGAGCAACTTGTTTTGATGTGCGTTTGTCTCGACCTTTTAAACTTGGTAATGAACTTTTTCTGAAAGTTCACCTATTTCTTCCTGTTGACCTACACTTTCCTTCGTCTTAATGCAGTAGCAGCAAATCACCATGGAGGAATGAGCTAAACGTTTAAGCTTCTCTCATGGCCAAGCTTCTTTGTGTTGTTCCTTTCCACCTTTAGCTCGAGTTGCCGGACAACTGGGATCTCTTTTTCCTGTATATCTGAATATGTACTTGCTCAGCTCAGGCGAGAATTGACAGTGGCTCGGTACTGCTCAAGAAAGTGGAATCTGTAAGTATGCTATTTAACTTTTTTGGCAGTAAGTTGCAAATGTAATATGAGTCTTTGCTGAGGCATCATGCAAAATCTTTCTTGATGATCTTGTTAAAATGTACCTCATATATATATATATACACGTATATATATGTATATATAAATATATATATTACATCAATACCCGATAGGGGTATTTTTGTAATTTTACATAGTTGTTTTAGAAAACAACTATTTTGTTTAAATGTAAATTTCTTTATTTATTTTTTTGTTTTTATTTTTGTATTTTTTAGAACCAAACAGGGACTCCAACCATAGAGTCGTTGGAGCCCCCAACGGTCACAAATGTGACTGTTGGGGGCTCCCAACGACTCCATGGGAGCCCCCTTTTGGCTCTTCTTTTGAGGCCCTTTGGCCCTCCTTTTTCCTCCTCTCCCTCTTGCATAAATAGGGGTGAACCCCTTGTGTATTTTTATTCTTGAGAGCTTTCTCTCTTCTCAATAAGAGGCTTTTTATATTGTTGCCTTCTTAAAGGCTTGTGCTTGTATTGTCCCTTTGTGGACTTGTGATATTATCTCTTTTATTCATTGTTGTAAGTGCTTGTATGCACTCTTTATATTTCCGCAATATCTCATTACATGGTATCAGAGCCACTCGATTCTTGAAGGAAAGGTGTGGTTCGTGTATCTTATATTTAGTGGATATCTTCTCACTTCTTGGCAACATCATGGAGACAAAGATTGACCTATCTTTCAAGCTCAATGGAAAGAATTATATGATGTGGGCATCGACAATGGAAAATAATCTCAAAGGAAAGAAGCTTTGGGGTTTTGTCATGGGTACCGTTCCGGAACCTAAGCTTATGCTCACAAAGGACGAAGAAGGTCAAGAAAAGGCTCTTGAAGGAGATGCTCGCCTCAAGGCCATTGAAAATCATCAAAAAAAAGTGGAAGATTGGGAAAGCAATCACGCAAAAATACTTGCGTGGTTTATGAACAATGTGGAGCTTAAGGTATGTGCTAATATAGCTAAATTTCGTAGAGCCAATGAGGCTTGGTCTTTTATGAAGGGTATGTATACCCAAAAGGATCTTGCGAGAGCATACTTCTTGCAAGAAAAGATTAGAACCACCAAGCAAGGTGATTCTAGCATTCAAGACTATTATAGTGCCCTAAACCCACTATGGGATGAATTGGCTCTTTTGGAGCCAAAATGGGTTTCTATGGAAGATATTGATTTAAGGCAAAAACAAATGGAACAAGAGCGATTGTTTCAATTCCTTTTTGGGCTACGTCCCGAATTTGAGGAAGTGAGATCCTCACTTCTCCATAGATCTATTTTTCCTCCTATTGAGGATGCTATTGCCGAAATCACTCAAGAGGAGACAAGGCTTGGCATGAGTAAGCATGTTGATGAAGTCCTTGCCGTTTCAAAACCGGGTAACAATGTTAAAACCTATAAACCTCTTCATTTTGGGAAACAAGGCAACTACAATGGAGGAAGAAAATTGATTGTTTGTCATTATTGCAATGAGCCGGGTCACATTAAACCCGCTTGTCCAAAGCTTATTGGAACCTTCAAGCCTAAGGTGGCCTCTTTTAAAAAAACCACCACCAAAGAAGATGAAGGCAAAAACAATGACATCAAAGAAACTCTTGGACAAATATCCATGGCTCTTCAACAAATACTAAAAGTTTCTTCCTCCACATCAGGTGCGGCTATTGCCTCAACATCATCACCCGGTACGTATTCTTGGATCCTTGACTCCAGAGCTTCTTTTCATATGACCCCTCATGAAAATGCACTTATTGATGTTTGCACCAATTCAAAGGACTCTTGTGTCTCTACGGCCGATGGAACATTTTTAAAAATTTCAAGTATTGGCTCTTTTAAAGATTCTCAAAATTTTTGTGTTCCAAAAGTAAGAGTTGTTCCCAAACTAAATTTAAACCTATTTTCGGTTTCTCAAATTGCCGACCATGGATGTGAAATATCTTTCTCATCTAATGATTGCTTTGTGCAGGATCTCCGGTCCCGGAAGCGGATTGGGCAAGGCCATAGAAAGGGAGACCTCTATTATATGGACCATCTTGATCTCTCTACAAATTATTTTTGTTCTTATGTCCAAGAAAAAAACATGGAAACTTGGCATAAAAGACTTGGTCATCCAAGTTATTCCAAAATGTATCTCTTTCCTTTTGGAAACAAATTTTGTAAGGAAAAAGAAATTAATTGCAAAGATTGCATTTTTTGGTAAAATGAAGTCTATTCCATTTCCAACTAGAACTTTTCTTTCATCAAGACCTTTTGAATTGGTGCATTCGGATGTTTGGGGGCCTTCTCCGGTTATGTCTAAAGGGGGCTATTCATATTATGTTACGTTTATTGATGACTTTACTCGGTATGTTTGGATTTATTTTCTTAGTCATAAATCAGAAGTATTTACTTTCTTTAAAGATTTTCATAAAAGGTTCAAAATCAATTTCAAAATAACATATCTATTTTAAGATCCGATTCCGGTGGCGAATACTTATCTCACGAATTCCAAAACTATTTAACCCAAAATGACATTTGCCATCAAAAGTCATGTCTTAGGACTCCCCAACAAAATGGCCTAGCGGAAAGGAAACATAGGCACATTATAGAAACCGCTAGAACATTACTTGTTTCTAGGAATATTCCAAAGAAGTTTTGGGCCGAAGCCGTTCTAACCTCAACCTATCTAATCAATAGAATGCCCTCTTCTAAGTTAAAAAATGCTTCTCCCTATGAAAAACTCTTTAAATTTTCACCCGATTTCAATCGTCTTCGTATTTTTGGTTGCAAATGTTTTGTCCTATTACATAAAAGAGATAAGTTATCTCCAAAAGCAATTGAATGTGTTTTTCTATGATATGGTGAAAATAAAAAAGGGTATAGATGTTATGATTTTAAAAATGATAAACTATATATTTCAAAAGATGTAACATTTCTAGAAGAAGAGAACGATTTTGATAAAATAGAAGAAACAAATGAAATTGATTATATATTCTTATATGATCTTATTGATGACATACAAGAAGATTTTCTTGAAAACATAGACGATACACGTGAGGTATCCCATCTTGACATAACACCCTCAAATGATAGTGATTCAAATATAAATGTTCATGATAGTGATACCAATATAAATGTTTACTCAAGAAGAAGTCAAGAAAAACCTATTAGTGCCCTCGAAAAATACTCTCAAATTTCTGAATCCACTGAGGAACCACAAGTTAGACATTCTTCTAGAATTTCAATACCCCCAAATAGGTTTGTATCCTATGATTCCTTAACCCCCAACTATCGGGCGTGTTTAATAACCCTACATTCTTATTTTGAACCGGCTCACTATAATCAAGCTAAATCTATACCACATTGGGTTGAAGCAATGCAAGTTGAACTAAATGCTTTAAAAAAGGCCAATACTTGGGAAATAGTTAATCTACCCTCACACAAAAAACCTATTGGTTGTCGCTGAGTCTTCAAAGTTAAAACTAAGAGCGATGGCTCTTTAGAACGATATAAAGCTAGATTAGTCGCTAAGGGATACTCCCAAGAATATGGCATTGATTATGAAGAAACATTCGCTCCCGTAGCTAGAATGACCAGTGTCAGGACCTTAATAATTGTCGCATCAACCAAAAAATGACCTATTTATCAACTTGACGTAAAAAATGCTTTTTTAAATGGAAGTTTAAGTGAAGAAGTTTACATGGATCCGCCACCCTGAATTAATATTAAGCAAGGTCAAACACTTCGGCTTTTAAAGGCATTATATGGTCTTAAACAAGCTCCTAAGGCTTGGTATGATCGTTTCAGTGATATCATGATAAAGTTAGGATTTCATTCTTGTTATACTGACTCTGCTCTTTTTTGTTAAAAATGCAGGTACGAGTATCGTAATATTGTTACTTTATGTTGATGACATGATTATCACTGAGAATGATCAAAATAGTATTATTGATGTTAAAAATATGTTAAAAAATAATTTTGATATGTCTGATTTAGGTTTTCTTAGATATTTTCTTGGAATTGAAGTTGCATATTCTTCTCGAGGATATATTTTGTCACAGATGAAGCTTGCTGCAGATATTTGTTCTAATTCTGGGATTTCTGATGACAAGAAAGTAGACTCCCGAGGTTATTAATGCCAAATTACGGTTGGAGGATGGGGTTCTTCTAGAAGATCCCACGCCTTACAGACAACTCATTGGGTCTCTTACCTATTTAACCATCATCAGACCAGATATCTCCCATGCGTTATCTCCCATGCGGTTCACTCTGTTAGCCAATTTCAGCATGCTCCTACCACTGTGCATATGAGTGCTGTTCTCCGAATCATCCGCTACATTCGGAATACCATCAATAAAGGGCTTTTCTGTCCTCCTCTTCTTCCTTAAATCTTCTTGCTTATACTGATGCCGATTGGGGAGGTAATCCCAATGATCGAGTCTCAACTACTAGTTTTTGTGTCTTTTTAGGGGACTCTTTGATTGCCTGGCGATGCAAGAAGCAGCAGAAAGTTTCACTATCATCCACTGAAGCTGAGTATCGGGCTATGACAACCACGACAATGAAACTTGTATGGCTTCGCAGTCTGCTTAAAGACATGGGGGTTGATATTACTGAAGCCTCAAAATTATGTTGCGACAACAAGAGTGCCATCTACATTGCGAGCAATCATACCTTCCATGAGCGTACAAAGCATATCGAAATGGACTGCCACTATGTTCGTGACGAATTCTTACGAGGAACTATTGCTCTACCATATGTCACTTCAGAATATCAGTTGGCAGACTTCTTCACTAAAGCTCTTCCGGCTCCCCGCTTCATGTTTCTTCTTGACAAACTTTCCGTCTTTTTCCCGTAAAGTTTGAGGGGGGGGGGTGTTAAAATGTAGCTCATATATATATACACGTATATATATATATATGTATGTATATATAAATATATATATTACATCATTACCCGATAGGGGTATTTTTGTAATTTTACATAGTTGTTTTAGAAAACAACTATTTTGTTTAAATGTAAATTTCTTTATTTATTTTTTTGTTTTTATTTTTGTATTTTTTAGAACCAAAGAGGGGCTCCAACCATAGAGTCGTTGGAGCCCCCAACGATCACAAATGTGACCGTTGGGTGCTCCCAACGACTCCATGGGAGCCCCCTTTTGGCTCTTCTTTTGAGGCCCTTTGGCCCTCCTTTTCCCTCCTCTCCCTCTTGTATAAATAGGGGTGAACCCCTTGTGTATTTTTATTCTTGAGAGCTTTCTCTCTTCTCAATAAGAGGCTTTTTATATTGTTGCCTTCTTAAAGGCTTGTGCTTGTATTGTCCCTTTGTGGACTTGTGATATTGTCTCTTTTATTCATTGTTGTAAGTGCTTGTATGCACTCTTTATATTTCCGCAATATCTCATTACAGATCTGCCCAAGTAGATGGCTTGATTACATTGATATAGTAGGGATGGGGTTTCTCTCACTTTTGGCGTAGCATGCATATACATGTGCGCAAACGCTCGCACACTCTCAACCTATTGTTTGCTTGGATTGAGCTATCTATGATTGCAGGTTTAGTGGTGCGGGAGTGTTAAGACATATGTAATAATACATCTATATATATATATATATATATAAATATAGATGTATTCACCATAATACCCGATAGGGGTATTATGGTCTTTTCACAAGTACCCAATAGGGGTACTTGTTTTATTTTTTTTATTTTGCTGTTTTTATTTTTGTTTTTTTATTTTTTAAATATAATTTGGGATACCAAAAGGGGCCCCACAATGGAGTCGTTGGGGCCCCCAACAGTCACAATTGTGACCGTTGGGGGCTCCCAACGACTCTATTGGGAGCCCCCTTTGGTCTCCCTTTTCTTATAAATAGGGGGAACCCCCCTTGTATTTGGTATTGCTTTAGAGAGCTCCTCTCCAATAAAAGAGATATTATTTTTATGTGTGTAGCCTTATTATAAGGCCCTTCGTATATCCCTTGGTGGATTTCCTCTCTTATGCTTGTTTTATTTGTCCGTGTTGGACATAGTGAATGCTTTGGCATTCTTGGATTCTTCCGCATACTTCATTACATGGTATCAGAGCCATACGATCTTCTAAGGTAAAATCGTGTCTCTCTCTACTTCCTTTCCTTTTCACATCTTCATTTTGTAGCAGTGGAAGTCAAGATCGATCTATCATTCAAGCTCAATGGGAAAAATTACATGATGTGGGCATCTGCAATGGAGAATAATCTCAAAGGCAAGAAGCTTTGGGGTTATGTAATGGGAACCGTTCCGGAACCCCAACTTAAGCTCACAAAGATGTAAGAAGATCAAGAGAAAGCACTTGAAGGTGATGCTCGTCTCAAAGCCATAAAAGATTATCATCACCAAATGGAAGATTGAGAGAGCAACCATGCAAAAATCCTAGCATGGTTTATGAATACTGTCGAACTTAAGGTATGTGCAAATATTGCAAAATTCCGTCGGGCAAATGAAGCTTGGTTTTTTATGAAGGGTATGTTTACCCAAAAGGATCTTGCAAGAGCTTATTTTTTGCAAGAAAAAGTGAGAACCACAAAACAAGGAGACGTGAGCATACAAGACTATTATAGTGCTCTAAATCCTTTGTGGGATGAATTGGCTCTTTTAGAGCCTAAATGGGTGGCTATGGAGGATGTGGTTCTAAGACAAAAACAAATGGAACAAGATAGATTGTTTCAATTTTTATTTGGGCTTCGTCCCGAATTTGAACAAGTTAGATCCTCACTTCTTCATAGATCTACGTTTCCTCCCTTAGAAGAGGCTATTGCCGAGATTACTCAAGAAGAGACTAGGCATAGTATGGGTAAAAGCATAGATGAAGTTCTTGCCGTATCTAAACCCGACAATCATGTTAAAACATACAAACCACCTCATTTTGGTAAGCAAGGGAGTGGTGGAAGAAAAATGATTATATGTCATCATTGTTATGAGCCGGGACATATTAAACCCGTTTGCCCAAAGCTAAATGGGGCATTCAAGCCAAAGGTGGCTTCCGTTGAAGAATCATCCACCAAAGACGATGACGGCAAGAACGGGGATCTCAAAGATACTCTTGGTCAAATCTCCTTGGCTCTCCAACAAATTCTAAAGGCTACTTCTTCCACCTCCGGTGCCGCCATTGCCTCATCATCACCTCCCGGTACGTACTCTTGGATTTTAGATTCCGGAGCCTCTTTTCACATGACTCCTCATGAAAATGCATTAACCAACGTGCACACCAATTCAAAAATATCTTGTGTCTCTACGGCCGATGGAACTTTTCTCAAAATAAATGGTATTGGAACTCTTGATTCTAAAAATGTTCAAAATTTTCTTGTTCCAAAAGTTAGAATAGTTCCTAAATTAAACTTAACCTCTTTTCCGTTTCTCAAATTGCCGACCATGGATGTGAAATATCTTTCTCATCCCAATGGTACTTTGTGCAGGATCTCCGGTCCGGGAAGCGGATTGGGCAAGGCCATAGGAAGGGAGATCTTTATTTTATGGATAACTTAATGCTTTCAAATACCTCATTTTGTACTTATGTCCAAGACAAAAATATTGAAACTTGGCATAAAAGGCTTGGACATCCAAGTTACTCTAAAATGTATCTTTTTCCTTTTGGAAACAAGTTTTGTAAAGAAAAAGATATCAATTGCAAAGATTGCATTTTTGGAAAAATGAAGTCTATTTCTTTTCCTATTAGAACCTTTGTGACAACAAGACCTTTTGAATTAGTGCATTCCGATGTATGGGGACCATCTCCGATTCTATCCAAAGGTGGTTATTCGTATTATGTTACCTTTATTGATGACTATACTAGATATGTATGGATTTATTTTCTTAACCTTAAATCAGAAGTTTTTAACTTCAAAGAATTTCATGCAAAAGTTCAAAATCAATTTCAAAGTCAAATATCCATTCTTAGATCCGATTCGGGTGGAGAATACTTATCAAATGAGTTTCAATCATATTTAAAACAACATGACATTTGTCATAAAAAATCTTGTCCAAGAACTCCTCAACAAAACGGCCTAGCGGAGAGAAAACATAGACATATTTTAGAAACCACTAGATCGTTACTCATTTCTAAAAATATTCCTAAAAGTTTTTGGGCCGAAGCCGTGTTAACCTCCACCTATTTAATCAATAGGATGCCATCTTCAAAATTGAACAATATCTCTCCTTATGAAAAACTTTTCAATATGACATCCGACTACAATCGTCTTCGTATTTTTGGGTGTAAATGCTTTGTTCTTTTACATAAAAGAGATAAATTGTCACCTAAAGCAATAGAATGCGTATTTTTAGGATATGGTGAAAATCAAAAGGGCTATAGATGCTTTGACTATAAAAACAATAAACTATTTGTCTCCAAAGATGTGACCTTTTTAGAAGATGAAAATGGATTTGAAATATTGGAAAAACCAAATGAAATTGATTATATGTTTATCAATGATCTTTTAGAAGATTCAAATGATGACTCTTTGAGTCATCCGGAATTTTTAGAAAATACTCATGATTCTCATGATAATGATGTATCACCAACTAATGGTGACAATCTCCAAGTATACACTCGGCGTGATGAAGCACAACCTATTAGTGCTTTAGAAAAATTCTTGCGGCTTAATGAACCCCTAGAAGAAACCTCCCTTAGGCGATCTTCTAGAGAATCAATTCCACCTAATAGGTTTGTCTCATATGAAACTCTCTCACCTAACTACAGAGCTTGTCTTGCATTCTTACTATGAACCTTCCCATTTTAATCAAGCAAAAAATATTCCTCATTGGGTTGAAGCAATGAAAGTTGAACTAGATGCTTTAAATAAGGCTAAAACTTGGGAAATAGTTCAACTTCCTCCAAATAAAAAAAGCTATAGGATGTCGGTGGGTCTACAAAGTCAAAACAAAAAGTGATGGGTCCCTATAACGTTATAAAGCTAGATTAGTTGCTAAGGGATATTCACAAGAATATGGCATCGATTATGAGGAGACTTTTGCCCCCGTGGCTCGCATGACAAGCGTTAGAACTCTAATAGCGGTAGCATCATCTAAGAAATGGCCTATATTTCAACTAGATGTTAAAAATGCCTTTCTTAATGGTCAGTTGAATGAAAAAGTATATATGGACCCTCCGCCGGGAATTAGTGTTAACCAAGGTCAAACTCTTCGATTATTAAAAGCTTTATATGGCCTTAAACAAGCCCCTAAGGCTTGGTATGATAGATTTAGTGCTATCATGTTACAATTGGGATTTCGTTCATGTTATACTGACACTGCTCTTTTTGTTAAACGTGCATGTAATAGTATCATCATCCTTCTGCTTTATGTTGATGATATGATCATCACTGCAATGATGAAAGTGGTATTCTTAATGTTAAAAATATGTTAAAATATAATTTTGATATGTCTGATCTGGGTTTTCTCAGGTACTTTCTTGGTATAGAAGTAGCATACTCTCCTCGAGGGTATATATTGTCACAGATGAAGCTTGCTGCAGACATATGTTCCAAATCTGGGATTTCAGATGACAAAAAGGTGGAGACTCCCGAGGTTATCAATGCTAAACTACGACTGGAGGATGGAGTTCTGCTGGATGATCCTACGCCCTACAGGCAACTCATTGGCTCCCTCACCTATCTGACTATCACCAGGCCTGATATTGCTCATGCTGTGCACTCTGCAAGCCAATTTTAGCTTGCCCCTACATCTGTGCATATGAGTGCTGTGCTTCGGATCATTCGATACATCAAAAATACTTTGACTAAAGGGCTATTCCTATCCTCACTCTCTTTCTTAGATTTACTGGCTTATACTGATGCTGACTGGGGAAGTAACCCAAATGATCGAATATCAACTACTGGCTTTTGTGTTTTCCTAGGAGATTCGCTAATTGCTTGGAGGTGCAAGAAACAACATAAAGTCTCATTGTCTTCTACTGAAGCAGAATACAGGGCTATGACAACTACTACAATGGAGCTTGTGTGGCTTCGAAGTCTTCTTCAAGATATGGGAGTCGAAATTACCGGTGCTTCGAAGCTTTGTTGCGACAACAAAAGTGCCATCTACATTGCCAGCAACCACACCTTTCATGAGAGGACTAAACATATTGAAATGGACTGTCACTATGTACGTGATGAATATCTTCGTGGGACAGTTACACTGCCATATGTCACTTCAGAATATCAACTTGCAGATTTCTTTACCAAAGCCCTGCCTGCTCCTCGCTTCTTGTTCCTTCTTGGCAAACTTTCGGTCATCTCCCCGTAAAGTTTGAGGGGGGGTGTTAAGACATATGTAATAATACATCTATATATATATATAAATATATAGATGTATTCACCATAATACCCGATAGGGGTATTATGGTCTTTTCACAAGTACCCAATAGGGGTACTTGTTTTATTTTTTTTATTTTGCTGTTTTTTATTTTTGTTTTTTTATTTTTTAAATGTAATTTGGGATACCAAAAGGGGCCCCACAATGGAGTCGTTGGGGCCCCCAACGGTCACAATTGTGACCGTTGGGGGCTCCCAACGACTCTATTGGGAGCCCCCTTTGGTCTCCCTTTTCTTATAAATAGGGGGAACCCCCCTTGTATTTGGTATTGCTTTAGAGAGCTCCTCTCCAATAAAAGAGATATTATTTTTGTGTGTAGCTTTATTATAAGGCCCTTCGTATATCCCTTGGTGGATTTCCTCTCTTATGCTTGTTTCATTTGTCCGTGTTGGACATAGTGAATGCTTTGGCATTCTTGGATTCTTCCGCATACTTCATTATAGGGAGATCGTGCCTGCTTTCTTTAGACTAGCCAGATCTGTTTAAACTACAACCAAGTTGTCTGTTGGTATGATAGAATGATTTGTACTAAACCTACCCCCAAATGCTGAACTAATGGGCATGCTGCATTTGTATAACTGGCTTAGCTTCTGTTTAGTTGATATGGCCTATTAAAGCTGAAACTTTTTCTTGCAGATTAAGTAGTTTTGATTGCTTGGCCACTAAAATAATAGTTGCGCTTGGGTTTGTTCACCTTGACAGCCAACCATGAAACCAATTATCATTATCTGCATAGGGCCCATATTTCATGTAGGAACATGGCATGCACAAAGCGTGACCAATCTAGGATATCAGGCTTTTTTATACCAAGGGGTTGCATGATGTGGCATATGGACCTATGTGGGTGCAATACCAGGGGAATTTTGATTTTGCAACCCTTTAAATGCATATAGTGACCAAAATGCTGTACATTATCAATATTCTGCTATTGTATGTCTCATAGTTACTGGAAGATTTTTCGTGCATGGGGAAGCTTGCTTCGGAAGCCGGAAATTCCTTGCTTCTCATAAAGCAAGGAAACCTTCGGGAGACCTGCTTTCAAACTATGGGAAGCTCGATTCTCTTTAGTAGAAAACCTGCTTCTGCTTTATTTCTTAAATCAATTCCCTTTCGCCTAACATTTCCCTCTCTTTTTTTCACTTTTCACTTGCTTTCCTTTCACTTATATTTTTTGTATTAGAAAATTATATATTTTTTATAATAAGCTTGTTTGTTAGTTTTTTATCATTTTTTATTTGCCTCTTGTAATATCGTGTGTTTTTCTATAATATTAAATTCTGAGACTTCATAAAATTTTGCTAGTGTTTCGTAAGGTCGATAGAATCCTCGATTTTAGGTGGAGTTCACTGAGTCTGGGCTTGGCCCATGACCCATTGACAAGACCTAAACGAGCCAATTAAGATTTGTTTAAACTTTTTATTTTTGACCTTTAAAATCAAATAAAATTTAGGTTATTTTCAAGTGAAATTCAGAGGCGAAATTCAGGTAATATATCATTAGATGCTGCTCGAAATTTTGAAAACATTGATATTTTGTTTTTCTGAATTCGAGCTACGGTTGACTCGAAAATCGTATTTTTTAAAAAATGACCCGTGTCGATGTGATCGGTTCTAAATTGGATCAGATCAGATTTGATTCGTTTGATTAAAGTTAATGTACATCTTGATTTAGTTCAAGACTCTTATTCATTTGGATCTGGTAGAGCTTGAGATTTATATGGATATTGGATACAGATTTGGATATTGGATTCAGATCTAGATCTAAAATTCAAGTCCAATTAATTTAAAGTTTTAAATTTAATATAAAGGTTAAATTGAATAAAATTCAAAGTTAAAAAGACTCTCAGAGGTGTGAGACACCCTTTGGAACTTTTTGAAAATTTATTTTTTAATAAATAATAAATTATTAAAAAATAATTAATTTCAAAATTTCTTTTGGATATGACAACTACCTAAAATATAGGGATTCTAGAGGGGGCCACCATCTTCTAGAAGATCCTAAATATAGTTAAAAGTAAAAAATAAAAATAATAAAATTATAAATTTGTTAAAAAGTAGAAAGGAGTAGAACTCTATCTCTAAGTCAAATGGAGACTCTAGAGGGGCGTCACCCTTTGGAGGAGCCCAATCCCTATACAAACACAAAAAAAAGTAGAAGAAAGAAAGAGAGGAAAAGAAAAAAAGAGAAAGAGAGAAAGAGGGAGAGAGAGAAAATCGTGGGAGAGGAGAGAAATAGAAAAGAGGAAGGCAAGTAGGAAGAATGAGTAGGGATGGTAATGGATCAGTGTGGGGGCAGGGGACAAGGTCTCCACCTTCGCCCCATCTCAAAATCCGAACCTCTATCCCTGCCTTCGTCCCCACACGGGTTTGGATTTTAACCTCCACCCTTGACTCCATCCCCATTTCATGTCCTCCATCCCCAGTCCAAACGGGGGTGAGGCAGGGCAAGGTGGTGATTGGGACGGGGAAGGGGCAAGGCAGGGGAAATCATAAGTCCATCCCTGCATGGGTTTTGCATTTAACCTTCATCCCCGCCTCCATCCCCATTTCATGTCCTTCATCCCCAATTCAAACGTCGAGGCGGGGGCCCATTTTTCCCCGGTCCACTGCCATCCCTAAAGGGGAGGGATCTCCTGTTCTGATCGTCCGACATATATTTTTGATTTTTTTTATCATCGATCGAAGGTACGGGTTCTTTTATCGATTCAAATGGGGAGAAATAGCCTAAATTAAGTTTATGTAATGTTTTTTGGTGGAAAAAAGAGAGAAAAAAATCTGATTTAGAATACAAGAATATATATATATATATATATATAGCCATTTATTTTCTTCATGTCATATACTTAATTTTTGAACTTCATGCTTATAGCTGATTCTATCCCACTGTCCATATGGATAGATCTGGACGGGTCTGTCACATCGTGCCCGTTGTTCATGTGGACAGATCAGATCTGTAGATTTTTGTAGGTGCGCAGATCTGGTCCAAATTTATCAAATTTTTTTGTGTGTACGCAAGTCGAATCAGACCGACTGCAAGGCCAAATACACACACACACACACACACACATATATATATATATATATATATATATATATATATATATATATATATATATATGGGAGAATTGGCCATGTATATGTATGACCATCGAGGTCTGGTTTGGGATCATATCCGATCCAAGCCAGACTTGTCTCAGGTCCCAATATACTGATTGACTGTGTTTAAAATTTTGCCATTAAGGCCTATGTGCATACGCTGAAATCCTTGGCTATTAAAAGAAAAGAAAACCTGATTTTTTGTTAAGATGTATAACGGGTTTTTTTTTGCACCATCCAAGTCTCATATTAAAGCTACTTGAAGGCTGTCATAATTGCTTTTATATCAAAATTGTATTTGATGTCATTAGGTTGGTCAAAATTGTTTTTAATATTGTCTTATGAACTGCTGAAATTCTGATTTGTTTAAGAAACTGTCTACGTGAAATCAAATCTTGACTTGGCTGTTACACTTGTGTTAAGCCTGTCCAGAAGCTTTTATTACTAGCAATCAGCTGGCTGTTCAGGCTGTTGATGCTTTCTTTTTAGCTATGATATGACCGACATCAAGTTTGATACTGCCATATGGGTTGGCGTCAAACCAGCCCAAAAATCAAGATTGTCGATCTATGTTAGCATTATGCTAGAATATTTTTCTTTATGCTGTCATGGTTTGGCTGAATACCCAATTGGTTTTAAATGCTGTCATATGATCTGTTATTATATTGTTAAGTGTGTTATATGGATGAGTTATGTGGGCTGCTGTAGGGCAGGGCAGTGCTGCACATTTTTGTGCAAGACCTGGATGTTTATGCATAAGAAACGTGCTGCTAACATATTAATGTTGTCCTGTGCATGAAAACATCATAGTTATGACTAATCTGTTATATAAATAGAAAAAGTGTTTATTGGTTATGTATGCTCATGAAATCGAATATTATGTTGGCATAGATACACATATCATGAACACGTAAATTCTGAAGTTATTTTGATGTTGCATTAACATGATCATGTGTATGTTTGGATGTTATGCATGAGATGAATCATGATAAAAAAATGTATGTTGCAAGCTTGTGTTCATATGTATATGCGATTTGTTTTATGTGTACATTCTTATTGTGTGACTGAATGTGCATTGTGGACATGTTTCAATAGTTGTATGTGTGCATGTTCATTTAAGATGCATCAGTGGTCAGACGTGAACCACTGCAGGCCATGTGGGGCAAGAACATGTATGGCTCCAAGATTAGTATATATGCATTGCAAAATTCACTCTTGAAATTATTGGTTTTCTAATTTAATTGCACTGTTAAATTTGTAACGGGTAATGTCCCATGTTGAGTTTTTCATGTTGATTTGCAAAATGGTTTTTGTGTAAAGAATTTGACTTTTGTTAAAAAGATAAAAGAGATAAATAGTATAATTAATATTTTTTCTTCTTGGATGTCCCTTCAACAGTGCGAGAATCCTAGATGGTGGTTTTGAAAAAACCGTGATGATACTAAAACTTCGTATGCGATTGTGCCCCTGAACTCGATATGGTAGTTTATCTTCTGGCCATGGTTTTATAGAGTTTTTAACTACTTTGCCTGGGGGTGGTGTTGTGACACGTTATTGGTATACCAAGAAAGTGACATCAGTGGATGTTGATTTTTCTGGTGTCTCGACATTAGATATTGATTTCTAATGTTTTGATGGATGGTGTTGATTCCTGATATTGGTCGAAGAACAAGTGTGAAACTTAATAATAAAATATAAATTGTGTGTTAAGCTACACTGAGAACCTATCTTGGACTTTGAGAATTGTGGTGCCCGTTTTGAGTATCCGTGAATTTTAATGAAAAGTGAAACAAAAATTTGTGTGCATTTAATAGGGACATGCATGCAAAAAAGAACTCTGATAATAACTTAATAAATCATTTATGCATGTGCATTGAAATCTGTATATTTACTGTTCAACATTAGTTTATGCATTCTTACTTATTCTGTTTCATGTGAAATATTGTTATTGCATGATAATTGCTTTTAAATATTTGAATGATAATTAAATTATGAGATTGTTATAGTTATATTTCTCTGAAAACGTGCATGAATTTGATTTATGCTTTTTCTTGCATATTTGGATTTTTAGAAGAATTTGTATAAAGAATCTTTGATTCTTATCCATTATATTTTTCATAGGATCTGGAGCACAGTGATGAGGATGATTGCATCAAGAAGTCTACGAGATCACGTGACTTGCTTTTGTTATTTTGGACAATGTGACTCAGTGTAATTTTGTTCTCAGATATTGGTTTGTTGGTTCAATATCACTTATGGTTTGGAAGGTATTAAGTTTGTGAGGCTCTGGATCCTTGGGTGCTGGTTTCTGCAATTGTAAAAATAAAATAAAAATAAAATTATACTTTTCAACGGAGATGAGTTTGGTCGTTACACCTCCACTCGTGTTTTATATCGTTTTTTTGTGTTTTCTTTGCATTTTTCATGCACTTGCATAATCACTTTTTAAGTTTTTTAACACTTGGTCCCCCACTTCCACTTTGTGCATGGCCTCTCATATCTGTTTCATTTTCTGGTAACTATGGTCTATCCAATTGGACCTTCATATCACTAAAGCACACATCTTACTGATAATGCTGTACATTGTCAAATAGCACACTATTTTTTAGCATGTTTCTCATCATTTCATACTCATAAGCAGAAGTCTGTTATTGTGTCTTTGTCAAAACAGCCATCCACCATTTTCAGATGGATGGCGGCTGTAAGTGACATTTTATTAGCATTTCCATGTGATGATTGCAGAAATGGTAAAAAACTTGTTAAAAGGACAACAAAATTGTAACTGTTTCTGATGGTCAATGGATATGGTTAGAAGTCTACATATGGGTCTTCAAATCACTGGGTGTTTGTGAAGGTCTGGTATCATGGGGTCAGAATCACGTTAGAATAATTTGGAAATCTAGTAATTTTGATATGAATACCTATTCCTACTTAATGTACCAACGGCCAGATACAGTTCAGTTCTCACCAAAGCCACGGAATAACTCAGGTTTATAATGTATCCCAGATTTGGATGTCTCCAATAGTCCTGAAACCTAGCAGGTCACTTGAAAACTGCAAGGCATGGATGCTAGAGCCATATCATCATATTCCTTGCCATGCACATTGATCCTCTCAAATCATTTGAGTCTTGAGAAAATGGTGGGCTCACCAGGTACATGATTTTCCCAGCTTTTGCACCGTTCATTGTGGGGTATTTTATCAACTATCTCTCGGTGCAAATCCTGGGAATATCACAAGGTACTTGATGGGCCCAATTAAGCTTCCAACTCTCATGGCCCCAAAGAGGTTAGCTTAGTTGGGGGCCTTGGCTGTCATATGGGCAGTCAGGTCTGAATCACGAGGCGCTACCCCTTGCATAAGCTGAAGCTCAGCATAGGCCCTGGGGGCCAGTGTCTTAACCATGGAGTTTCACCCCCGAGACGGTCTATCTAAGATCTACCTGCTATTGGGGCTGGGTTTCTTCGTGTAACAAATAAAAAAACTTCCCAACTCTCACATTTAGTCCATAAACTTATGCACCTGAAACCAACTCAATATGGTGCACCATTTGGATCATTGAATTTAAATTCATAGTAAGAACTAAGGTGAAATGAGGTTAACTTTTAAATGATAGTTATAATTGAATTGAGGTTGTTTATCATAAAAGTAATATTTCTAAATGCATTAAACAAATTCATAAATAAAACTAGATAGAATGCGGTTCCCTCTCACCATCGATTATAACAACAATATACTCATCATCTAGAAGAAAATGTGTCACGTAGTACCTGGTAGGTATACAAAATTATAATCAATTAAATAACATTAAAATGTACATTCCAATTCATGATACCTCATCTTATTAATAAAAATATTCATGAAACAAAACATAATAGATATGAAATGATCACAATATTAGTAATAATACAACATGCTATCATTGAGTATCACATCAATCATAGTTTCACACATAGCTATTACAATGTCTTATGAATATAGTGTAAATATGGCAAGTTTATGGCATTCGAAATCAATACAACTTACACAAAGCTAAAAATGCTAAGCAATATTATTTAGAAATATACTCATAATTATGCTTTAGTTATATGTCCGTGATACAAATCAATGACATCTATCAAGGAGATCATAAAACATTTATTTAAATATCAACACCAAATCATGAGATTTCAATGCCTACTTTTGCATTCAATATAATGTCAATGCCTACTCTTGCATTTATTAACAAGATATATTTTTCTTTCAAACAATTGTATACATGTAAGGTTTTTGTTTCAATATTCACTTTCTCTATAAATTTTTGCATAACTACTCATCGTCGAATCGGTTGAGACCCTTCTACCAAAAAATTAACATCCAAAAATAACTATCAAATGAGTGATAACACCGCATTCTAAAATAATTATCAAATGGGTGCTAACATTGCATCCCAAAATAATTATAAAACAGGTGTTAACACCACATTCCAAAATAACTATCAAATGGGTGCTAATACCACATCTCAAAATAATTATCAAACAGACACAAACACCACATCACGAAATAACTATGAAACAAGTACTAACATGCTAACTTTGCATCCCAAATAACTATCAAACATCAGTCTGGTTTCTTAAATCACTATCTCGAATATGAGCAATATACAATTTAGCGAATCACATCATATGACATTTCAATATCATATGTAAGCATATCATAATATGTATTGGCATTATAACATGACTACATGCAACATTGCATTTCAACATTCAACAGCAGCAACGACAACAACAACTGGGGTCAGCGATATGAACGAAAAAAAGAAAATCATTCCAGGTCTTCCACATGAATCCTTCTCTTCCAATCATTTCTATCCAATGCCATGTCCTCGGTGAGGTTCAAAGCATTCATATCCTTTCCTATCATCTCCATCCAAGTCTTCTTAGGCCTACCCCGACCTCTTTTAATTAATATATTTTCCCATTTCTCCATCCTTCTAACTGGAGCATTATTAGGCCTTCGCCGAATATGTCTAAACCACCGTAAACGATTCTCTCTCATCTTATTTTCAATGGATGCAACATCTACCTTCTTACGTATCTCCTCATTTCGAATCTTATCTTTTATTGTATTTCCACACATCCATCTAAGCATACGCATCTCAACTACACTCATTTTTTTGAATATGATGTCTCTTGGTAGCCCAAAATTCCGTACCATATAGTAAAGCGAGCCTAATTGTCGTCTTATAAAAATTTTCCTTCAACCACAATGGCATTCTACGATCACACAACACTCTAGTTGCACTTTTCCATTTCATCCACTCAACCTTTATCCTATGATTTACATCTCCATCAATTTCTCCATACGTTTGAATGATAGATCCCAAATATTTGAAACAGTCATCTACCGGTATTTCTTGCTCACCAAGCTTCACTACACTCCCATCACTACTTCGTTGCTTACTAAACCGACATTCCATATATTCTGTCTTACTCTTACTCAACTTAAAACCTCTTGCTTCCAATGTCTCTCTCCATAATTTTAACTTACCATTAACCTCGACTCTAGACTCATCAATCAAAACAATACAAGTATCTGAGTTTTTCAAAAATCAGCACATTTGTATTTGAAAACCAAAAGAGGTATTTTGGAAAATCAATATAAGTCAAATCTAGCATCTACTATAAACAATGCCCGAATCTCAAGTTGTGATAATTCAGATTTTGTAAATGCATTTCGATGAACTCGATATATATGCGATCGCAATCCACGTAATCGAAGTCTCGTAATTGTATAGTAATGTGCATATTTCAAAATTTGCATTTGCATTGAAAACCCATTTATGAACAACTTAAGGTTTGAAACATGCGTAGTTAATATTTCATAAAATATAGTTTCTGTAAAATATCCAATTGCATGCGATTATATATTTTATTCGTAAAACAACTCATGCGAACACACACACACACACACATATATTATTCATAAAGCAATACATGCAAATATATTTGAATCGTAACATAATACATGCAAACATATATATTGTATTTCATTCACATGCTTTTCAAACTTTTTACACACAAAATATATATTTTCATGCCGATTGTCCTAATGCAGAATGTTCTTGCACGTGCTTCAATTCTCGTGTCACAAGCTCAAAAAAAGCAAGCATGGTATAACACCTTTATGCAGGTGAGTCGGTCGGGTTGGTTTGCTCGTCAGAAACCACGAAAAGGGAGGGAGCAACAAGGTGATGCCTGCCCACTTCTAGCCTGTCGAAAAACAGAGAGAGAGGGGAGTGGTGACAGTCCTCTGTTCCATCTGGCAGGTGGAGGAGGGTGGCGATAGTGGAACTGCCTGCTTCCTCAATCTGATAGGAAACCAAAGAGGGAGAAGGCGGGAGGGTGTGGCGTTGCATGGAGGTGGCAAGGGTGGCCTCCGGCCACCTGAGTTCAACAAAAGAAAAGAGGAAGGGCAAGGAGGTGTTAGGGGGTTATGCAAAAGCAGAAAAGAGGAAGGCCAAGGTGTCACCAACTCAGGCGAAGCCAGTGGTGTTGTCAACAACAAAGAAGCTTGAGGAAGGTGGTGGCAGACAGGTGGCCTTTTAAAAATAGAGAAGAGGAGAGAAGGTGGGTAGGCGGGTGGCCTACCGACTGGAGCTGGGCTGGTAGTGACCGTCCAGCCACTGCGTTCTCACAGGGAAGAGGGTGGTGACAGTGGTCATCCGCCCACTGTGCTTTCACAAAGAAGATGAGAGAGATGGGCAGGCAGGGGCAACCTGTCAGAATCAGAGAAGAAGGCAGAGTGGGCATGCCTGGCTCGAGGGAGGAATGAGAGAAGGTGGTGGGTGGCAGTAGTGGCCATGTTAGAAAATCATGTGGGCTTACATACACTGAACCACACATTGTAAACTTGTCTTAGGTTCAGGACCGGTTCATGTGGTCTAATAAGGATGGGCCCTGTGGTATCTCAAATGGTATGGAACATTATGGGAGAGCCTTCCCTTGTCTAAAACTCTATAATAGGTTGAGTTGAGATAGAGTTCTAAATACATTAGGTTGTGGTCCCTAAACCTTATATTAAGGCCCTCTCTCTTCAGAATCCCCATTGCCAGTAGAAGATTCAGTCCCTCTCATCAGGTTTAGAGAAAGGAAAATGACTAATATATAGGTTCTGGAAGATCATACCCGTCAACGACCATCCAGAGCGCTATGGATTCAGGTATTGCTTTCGCTTTTGGTTTTGTTCTGTTTTGATTTCAACGATTTAGCGAGAACATGTTATCGATCCTGTTTTAGTTTTTGATGAATTTATGATTCAATAATTGATATCAAAGCTCATGTTCTCGTTTAATCGTTGAAACATATTTCTTTATGTTTCGTTTCCCTTCGACATCGATCTTTTTTATCAGAATTCAGAACACAGGCGAGAGGCGATCGATTGACCTTGTTGTTACGCCATTAGCTTTTGCCCGGTCATCAAGAGGACTAATCAGACCTCTCGATTCACGTGCGGTGTTTGGTGTTGTTGCCCTGTTCTGATCATTTTTTTTTGAGTAACATCAGGCCGAGTTCGGCGATTAGACCAACGATGTGTTCACCATATGGCGTTATGCTTATTTCGGCCATCAGGTAGCGCCAGGCTTTTTCAGGTGGTGGTGGACTCAGAAGCTCCTCACAGAAGGCATCAGACTGAGTCTGGCCACCACGAGAGGCACTGGGCCGTTTCGGCCTTGCGGGCGGCGGAGTTCCTCCCCTTCTTCGGTTCACCGCAAGGCACATGCATGGCGTCTTTTGCAGTCTGGATCGACCGTTCGATCACCGAACTTCAGGATCCACATCAGCTGCCGAACTGGGAAGGGCCATCGAGCCCTTCTTTGTTGTGGATGATCAGACACTTCCCCGATTTATCTTGATCCAGCCAGACGGCGGGCGATCGCGATGACCGGATGAAAGGGTTCCCTTTTCTCTTTAGGTCACCAACAATAAGGAGTTGCATCGCTGTTAGGATCACCGACCGAAAGGGGTTTTGTGTTGGGATCGACCGTACGATAGGGGATTCCCTGGTTTGCAGATCGATGGTGACCTAGGGCATGCGGCTCGCCCCAAGCCACCGTCGATGACTTTTCAGGGCCGACCCTGACCGACGATACTGTGTGGGGCTTTCGAATCACCCCACCTCTGCCAACGGGTTCCTTTAGGCCAACGACATCCTTTGATCGCCTCTGTTCGCCCAGTCGTCGTTAGGTGTCCTAAACTAGCTATGTTCGGCGACAGAGCTTTACGGTAGGTGCCGAATTGAATTCGACCTCACGACAGTGATGTCCGGCCAATTTTTTGGCCTTCTGAGTGGTGGTCGACTCAGTTAACCCTCGTGGGTGGCATCAGGCAAGTTCGGCCATCAGGGAGCGCTGGACTGTGTTGGGCCTTTCAGTTACGGCCAGGCTGGGACGGTTGTGGGCACTGAATCGGTTTAGTCCCTATTTGGTATAGGGGACTGAACCGACTCAGTTTTTTTGGGGTCTGGTTCTGTTTTTTTAACAGAACCAGAGGCCAGTTTGGCCCCCTTCTGTAGGTCTGTTCAGTCATTCAGTTATGGCCGACCCGGCCTCCTGTGCGCATGGCCTGTTCAGCCGGGCCTAGGCCGTTTTGTGTCTGTACACAAGACCAGTTCGGTCCTGTGTATTACTAGGAACATGCTCCTTTAGGTGACTTGATCCGAGTTCGGTGACCAGTAAGGTCGAACCGGCTTAGGTCCCATTTGGAGATGGGGTTGCTGACCGGTTCAGTCCCCATTCGGTTTTAGGGGACTAAACCGGGTCAGTTGCACTATTGTGCACGTCGGGTCGGGTTAGACTCGACCCGGTGGTGCAGGCTCGTACCCAGGTTTTGGCCGGACTCATGCACATGCCTTATATAAAAAAATGTTTGAGGTTTTATATGGCTATTTGGCATGTATTTTCGGGTCATTCTGGTGGGTCATTATTCGGTTACTATTCGACCCATATATGCTATTATGCTTGCTTATTTTATTCATATGCATGTGCTCTTGTTGACATATTTGAACATTGGTACTATTTTTTATTTTAGGTCCGATATTTTAAATTGAATTAATTGAATTATTATGTTGCCAAAGTAACCTTTGTTGTGTAGATTAGTTCATTTTAGAATATTGTGATGACTATATGTTTGCAGTTCATGCGAATAGTAATCGGCCCAAAGGAAGATTACTATTTGGCAGAGCCCAAATGTATACTTTCAGTAATGAATATGGGACAATCATTCGATTGTCCATTTTAATAACGAGTGGGTCCAAAGAAAGGCTCGTTGTTTGACAGTATTGACTGCCTATATTTTGATTACTGTATTGAGAGTATCACTTACAAGTTGACACTTTTGTCCAAAGACTAAGTGTCATTGTTGTATTGGGTATCTTGTAATGGAATTTACCACTGTTTAATATGTCATTGCATGGGAAATTATATGTTAATCGTGAGTTTGTGTGTTCTTTATTCAGTTAATCATCCTTGTTTTGAGCGATTCAAATTTCAAGAACTGAAAAGAACATGTTATGATTGTGCTTTGTTGTATGGATCTGGATCTTGCACTATGAGAAGATCAACCACCTGTTCTTATGGATAATAGTTTTGCTGAGGATAAAAAGAACTCTGAGCGCTGAGATCGATCCAATCACATGAGTCTTATGATCATGAAACGTGCGATTTCAGAATCCTTTAGGGGCACCATGTCTGAAGAGGCCAATGCCAAACGTTTCCTTGAAGAAATAAAAATATGTTTTGTGAAAAACGAAAAGGCTGAGACTAATACTCTTCTTTCGAGTCTTGTCTTAATGAGGTATAAGGGCAAAGAAAACATTCGGGAGTACATCATAGAGATGTCACATCTTGCTTCAAAACTCAAGGCACTAAAGTTAGAGTTGTCTGAAGACTTACTCGTGCACTTGGTTTTGTTATTCCTTCCTACACAATACAGTCAGTTTAAGGTCAATTATAACTGTCAGAAGAAAAAATGGTCTCTTAATGAGCTCATTTTACACTATGTGAAAGAAGAGGATAGGATGAAGGAAGAGAAGATTGAGAGTGCTCATCTGACAGTAACCTCTAAGGATAGGTTTAAGAAAAAGAAAAGGACTAAGGAAACTGCAGTTGACCCTCAATTGCAGAAGAAAAAGAAAAGACATCAGGACCCAAAGTCTAGTTGTTTCTTTTGCAAATGAGAGGGTCATATGAAGAAGGATCGTACCAAGTATCATGCATGACGTGAGAAAAATGTACGCTCCTTACTTTGATTTGTTCTGAAGTTAATTTGACTTCTATGCCCGAGCACACTTGGTGGATGGATTCTGGTGCTACCACTCACATAAGTGTGTCTTTGCAGGGTTGCTTAAGTTGTCGACCGTCAATTGATGCTGAAAGATTCATCTATGTGGACAATGGCAAAATAGTTGAATTCGAGGCAATAAGGATTTTTAGGTTGTCATTAAAGACTGTAAATTTCTTAGATTTGAAAGAAACATTTATTGTGTCATCTTTTAGGCAGAATTTGGTCTCTAATTCCATTTTGGACAAATATGGTTATTATTGTTTATTTAAAAATAATGAATTTAAATTATTTCTTGACTCGAATCTTATTGGGACTGGTTCTTTATCTATAATTGACAACCTTTATATGCTTGATACTATTGCCTCGTTTAATGAAACCTTGCAAATAAGTTTTCGCAGTACAAAGTGAAAATTAACAAATAAGAATTCTGCTTTGTTATGTCATAAGCACTTAGGTCATATTTCTAAACAAAGAATTTAAAGGCTTGTGTCACATGAGATTCTTGGTTCCCTTGATTTCACTGACTTTCAGGTTTCTGTTGAGTGTATAAAAGGGAAACAAACAAACATAAAGAAATTAGGTGCCGAAAGAAGAACTAGCGTCTTAGAACTAATTCATACAGATATTTGTGGACCCTTTCCTACAACTTCTTGGAATAGTGAACAATATTTTATCACGTTTATAGACGACTATTCTCGTTATGGGTACCTATATTTAATTCATGAAAAGTCTCAGTCCTTGGATGTGTTCAAATCGTATAAGGACGAAGTTGAAAACCAACTTGAAAAAAGAATTAAGGCTGTCAGATCTGACCATGGTGGTGAGTACTATGACAAATATGATGGATCAGGTGAACAACGTCCATGGCCTTTTGCTAAATTCCTAGAAAAATGTGGGATCGTCCCTCAGTATACCATGTCAGGCTATGTGAATTGTGGACAGGTCGAAAGCCTAGTATAAAATATTTTCATATTTGGGGATGTCGAGCCGAGGCTAGGCCGTAGAGGCCATATGAAAAGAAACTGAATTTTAGAACGATTGGATGCTATTTTGTTGGGTATTCTGAAAGGTTCAGGAGGCTATAAGTTTTATGACCCTGCGAATAAGTCCTTTTTTGAAATGAGAAACACTTGTTTCTTTGAGAGTGTTGAGTTTGGGGGGTGATAAAGTAAAAGACATTGCTTTTGAAGAAGAGTTTTTTTCTCTTCCTACAGTTGTGGATGACAATGATTAGATTCTTATTCCTGACATTATTCCCACAAATTCGGATCAAGGTAATGTTTCAGATCTCCCTACCCAACATCAAGCTTTTATTCTTGGAGTTCAAACTCAACAACCTCAAGAAACACCTCAAGAACCAGTGCCATTAAGGAAATCCACTAAAGAGAAAAGAAGGGCAATTTCAGATGATTATATTGTCTTTCTACAAGAGCATGAGGGTGATACTGGCCTAATGAAAGATGATCCAATCAACATTCATCAAACCACACAAAGTTCTAGCTCTCAAAAGTGGATTAAAGCAATGCATGAGGAGATTAAATCCATGAGTGACAATGATGTGTAGGATCTTGTGGCATTACCTGAAGGTGTGAAACCCATTAGTTGCAAATGAATATTTAAAATCAAAAGATATTCAAAGGGTAATGTGAAAAAATATAAGGCCCGTCTTGTTGCAAAAGGGTTTACTCAAAGGGAATGCATTGATTATACAAACACTTTCTCTCTGGTTTCTAGACTATTTTAGGATTATGATGGCACTTGTGGCTCATTATAACTTAGAGCTACAACAGATAGATGTTAAGACCCTATTCCTTAATGGAGACATCAATGAGACAATATACATGGTCCAACCAAAATATTTTATCTCAGGCGATGCCAAGAAAATGGTTTACAAACTAAAGAAATCTATCTATGGACTTAAGCAAGCTTCCCGTCAGTGGTATCATAAATTTCATCAAGTTGTCCTCTCGTTTGGTTTCGAGATGAATGTGGTTGATGAATGCATATACCATAAGTTCAGTGAGAGTAAATTTATTTTTCTGGTTTTGTATGTGGATGAAATATTGCTTGCCAGTAATGATATAGGCATACTGCACGAAACCAAGAGATTTCTGACAAAGAAATTTGAAATGAAAGATCTTGGGGATGTCTCTTTTATATTAGGGATCCAGATACATCGAGACCGTTCTTGGGGTATTCTTGGATTATCACAAAAGAGCTATATCGAAAGGGTTCTGGAAAGGTATGGCATGAAGGATTGCAAACCAGGGGATACTTCCTTTGCTAAAGGAGACAAGTTTAGTCTTGCTCAGTGCCCCAAACACCAGTCTGAAATTAAAGCTATGGAACAGATTTCCTATGCATCTGTCGTGGGGAGTCTCATGTATGCTCAGGTGTATACGCGTTCAGATTTAGCGTACATTGTTGGGATGTTAGGCAAATATCTTAGTAACCCATGTATGAATCATTGGAAAGCAACCAAACGGGTTATGCGGTATTTACAAAGAACAAAAGGTTATATGCTCACATACAGGAAGTCAGATCAGTTGAAGATCATTGGGTATTCTGATTCTGATTTTGCGGGATGCTAAGACAGTCGGAGATCCACGTCAGACTATGTTTTTCTGTTGGCTGGGTGAGCTATTTCTTAGAGGAGTGCCAAACAGACACTCATTGCTTCTTCCACCATGATAGCAAAATTCGTGGCTTGTTATGAGGCATCCACCATGGGATATGGCTACGCAATTTTGTCACAGGGCTGCGAATTTTGGACAATGTTGAAAGACCGTTCAAGTTATTTTGTGACAATAATTTAATAGTATTATATTTTAATAACAACAGGAGTTCCTCAAAGTCAAAGCATATTGACATTAAGTTCCTTATTGTTAAAGAAAAAGTGCAGAATGGTCTGATATCGATAGAACATATTGACATAAACTCCATAATTGCGGATCCGCTTACTAAAGGTTTGCCACCCAAGGTCTTTCACGAGCATATTGCTCGCATGAGTATTTTATCATTTTATGATATGTTGATTTAGTGAGAGTTTGTATTTGGTCGTTCTATGATATAATAAACTTTTCTTTTGCCACTTTGGTATAAAGTTAAAGTTAAGTTGCATTCTGTACTTATTATGTTGAGATCTCACTTAAGTTTTCAGTAGGACCAGTTGGAAATAGGCATGTTTGATCACATTGCATGTAATTTTCATGCTTCACATCCATACTTGATCTATGTCATTTGGTTATGTCAATATACTTGATCATTGATGGATCCAATTACGTTATTTGTAATAAAGACCACTTTGGCTCTATGTTGACATGATCAATGGACCAAATTGGTAGAGATATCAATTGATAAGACAATATTTTTGAGCTCATAAGGTTATAATGTGTGATTATAAGGTTGCGTATGTGGCCCAAGTGAGAGATTGTTAGAAAATTATGTGGACCTATATATGTTGAACCACACATCGTAAATCTGTCTTAGGTTCAGACCTGGTTCATGTGGTCTAATCAGGATGGGTCCTGTGGTATCTTAAATGGTATGAAACACTATGCGGAGAGACCTTTCCTGTCTAAAACTCTATAATGGGTTGAGTTGAGACAAAGTTCTAAATACATTAGGTTGTGGTCCCCAAACCTTTTATTAAGGCTCTCCCTCTTCAGAATCTTCATTGTCAGAAGAAGATTCAGTCTCTCTCATTAGGTTTAGAGAAAGGAAAAAGGCTAATATACAGGTTCTGGAAGACCATACTCGTCAACGATCAACCGGAGCACTATGAATTCAAGTATTGCTTCCGCTTTTGGTTTTGTTATGTTTTGATTTCAACAATTCAACGAGAGCTAGTTTTTGATGGATTTATGATCCAACAATCCTGCCACTACATTTACATAGAGGAACGGAGGAAGGTGGTGGTGAGGGTCGACACCCTCACCTTTACAGTAAAACAGGGAGGGACGAGAGAGTGTTCTGGGAGTGAGATGCGTGAAGGGTTATATAGAGAGGGGGTCAAGGGAAGAGCGTGAAAGAGGGGGTGTGGGTGAGGAAAAAAGGGTAGTAATGTCAGAGGGGGAGGGATTTAAGGAAAATGCAGGTATGCAACTGAGGGGATGGTTGCTTGGGTTGGGTTCAATAAGATCCAACCCCAACCCATGTGTGTGTGTGTGTGTGTGGGGGGGGGGGGGGGGGGGGGGGGGGAGGGAGGGGGGGGGAGGGGGGGGGGGGGGGGGGGGGGGGGGGGGGGGGGGGGGGGGGGTGAGATACATTTGGGTTCACTCGGATCCAACCCTTGTGAGTTGAGACCTATTTGAGTCCACTTGTATCCAGCTAGGTGGGTTATGAGGATGGGTCTCATCGGATTCAAATTCATAAATAAATAAATAAATATGTATATATATAATAATATCAATAATTCAGATTGGGTCTACCAAATGGATCCATTAAGTGTCAAGGATTCAATCAATGCAGTTTTATTTTGAACCAGGTCCAAATCCAAGAACCCTAGGATCCAACTAGTGTGGATCTTGATTGAACTGAGTTCAAAATTATCTTATTTGGGTTGACCATCTTGGATCTTTATCATGATCCGTATTATAATATATTTTGTTAATTTAGTTTGGGTCCACCAAATGGATCCTATCTCAATTATATGGGTTGATTAATTTGGATCTCTTAGATCAAAACTAAATAGTTCAAATTTAGATTGGGTCCACCAATTAGATCCAATCCTAATTACATGATTGATCAATTTGAATCTTTCTCAAGATCCAAACTGAAATAGTTTTAAGATCCAATGGATCCCGTGTGTTCCAATTAGATATTTCGAATTTAAATTTGTGTGGGTTAATCCTCTTGGATCTTCATCGAGATTCAAACCCAAATAATGCTTTTAAACTTTATAAATCTAAATTTAGTTATTAAATAAACATAAATAACAATAACTTGCTAAATATTTGAAATTCACCAGTTTAGACTAATTTTTAAATAGGTAAATTCCTCTGTATTTCATTAAAATATTTACTAAAATTTTATGAATATTAAAGAGAACCTTTCAGTTTTTTCCTTTTATTTTTATATTTGTTTAATGCATATTTACTTAGTTGGTTCATAAAATTGTGTTATTTTCTTTTTGAGTTTTTTTGTTGTTTTGTACATAGGCTTTATTTCTTTGAAATTCTAGAAATAAACATATTATCTGTTAAAATTTTCGGACAAGGTTACGGACTGGCAATTTTTCTAGAACATGCTTATGACCTTTTCTGATATTACAAAAATATTCCTGGGCTTTTCTGTTCAACTTAGAAGATTTTAGAATTTTTGTTTTAGGGTTCTGACTTATTATTTTTACCTAGAACAATTTTTTGAATTTTCTATTATTACAGAAAAGTGCCTAAACATTTTCTGTTTAACTCAATAAGTTTTGATGACTATTGGTAAGCATGGTTAGGTCAAATTTAAAGGTCACTTCGACTAAGACCATGGACTTTTTAATTCGTGCTTCTGATATAAAAAAAGTTGTTTCCTCTTCTGCTTATATTCTTATATTGATAGTGTTCTTAATGTTGATGTAAATGTTTGTCACTAAAGATTATCACATTAGTTTAAATAAAATGAAAAACTTGTTAAACTAAGTTTATTACCTAATTTTGAAGACACTTTATTTCATAGATGTGAATCATACATTCGTGAAAAAATGTCATGAAAATCATTTTCAACCGAAGTAATTAGAGCATCTGAACTATTAGAGATCATCCATTCAGCCATTTATGGATTTTTTAAGACCCAATTTCATAAAAGAATGCAAAGCTTAATATCTTTTGTTATGATTTTTCGATATACAATTACATATATCTTATATCACATAAATATGAGGCATTAGAGAAATTTTAAAAATATCGACAAGAAGTCAACTTGAAAGAAAAATCAACGTTTTAAAGTTTGATCGAGGAGGTTAATATGCTTCAAATGAATTTTTTGAATATTATAAGGTGCATGGAATTTAATCTCAAACAACAATGACAAGAATACCCCAATAAAACAGTGTGACAAAAAGATATAATAAAACTCTTGTAGATATGGTGAGATCTATGGTGTCTCATGCTTCTTTGCTCGAAGTATTTTGGGGAGAAGCTATCAATATATTTACCTATATTTTGAATAGAATTCACTAAAAAACTATTATATCTACACCTTATAAATTATGGACTAAAAGAAAACTAGATTTAAGAGACAAATTGGATAGTAGATTTATAAGATGTACTTTTATTGGATATCCAAAAAGATCCAAAGGTTATAAATTTTATTATCCTAATAAAGGTTCAATTGAAAGTAGAGATGCTAAATTCTTAGAAGAACAAATATGAATCTAATCATTACCAAAATCGATAAAAATGACCATTCAATCTTATCTATGACTTTGATGATTCTTATGAGCAGTTAGACAATGATGAACGAACTGTTAGTGATCGTTCTCATTCGCATTAGACAATTGTTGTTTGCAAAAGGTCAAGAACTCCTCCTTCATACCTGAATGACTATTATGTTACTTAACAAATAAACTATGTTACTCACTAGATCTTGATGACATGAAAGATAACCTGTTTTATAGTTAAACAATTAACTCATATGAATCAACAGACTTGATAAAAGCCATGGATAGAGAAATTGAGTTCATTGAGAAAAATCAAGTCTGAAAAACAACAAATCTACATGAGAAAAAAAGTAATTGGATGTAAATAGATATTAAGAAAGAAATACAAGTCCGATGATAGTATAGACAAATTTAAATCCAGATTAGTAGTTAAAGAATTTTCTCAAAGAAAATGATTAGACTATGTTGATAAATATTCATGAGTTACAAAATTTGCTTCAAGGATAATCTTATCTATTGTAACATATTATGATTTAGATTTAAATAAGATGAATGTCAAAACTACATTCTTAAATGGTGATATAAAAAAATATTTTTATGAAAAAAATCCCTATACGAACATAAGCAATTTTCACATCAATGATATTTGAAGTTTTGTAAGACAATTACTACACTCGGATATGTAGCAAATAGATTTGACCACTGCATTTATATTTGAAAAAGTGTGAGAAAATTTTCTATTCTTTCTTTATATGTGGATGATATCTTTTTTATTGAAAACGATAATGAGATGATTGTCAAAACCAAGTCATTGTTAAATTCTCAATTTTAAATGAAAGACATGAGAAATGCAACCTATGTTTTTGGAATAAAAATTACATGAGATAGAAAATCTAAACTTTTGAGCTCGAGTCAAGAAAGATATATCAATCATATACTCAAAAAATTTAGAATGCTTAATTGTCAGCCAGTGGGTAATCTCATAGCTAAAAGAGTTAAATTAAGTAAAAATGATTGTCTGAGTGAAGGACAAGATATATTGAATATCCTTTATGTGCAAACTGTTGAGAGCTTAATGTATGCTATGTTATGCACAAAACCTGATATTAGCGTTGTTGTTGGTCTCGTTAGCCACTACCAAAGTAATCTTGGTTGATCTCATTGGAAAACAGTTAAGAGAATATTTAGGTATTTGAAAGTGACAAAAAAATATCAATTATGTTATCAAGAAAATGACTTATAACTAACTTAATATTCTGATGTTGATTTTGTTGGCAGTAGAGATATTAAATTCACTCCTAGATACATTTTTCTCCTTAGAGAAGGTGCAATTTCTTGGTCATATAAGAAACAAGGTTATGTAGCTCAGCATACCCAAGATGCTGAGTATGTTGCCTGTAATGCTATTGCCACCTTTGCCATTTGGATAAGATGTTTCATCAAAGATTTGAAGTTGGATATAGCCAATGGGCCTGTGCAAATTTATTGTGACAATCAAGTAGCTATCACTTTTATGAAGAGTAAAACAAATAGCTTTAAAAGCAAACATATAATATTGAAATATCATTATATTCGTGGCATGATTAAGAAGAATGAGATTACAAATAATTACATTCTACTTATATGAGTGTTGATCTTTTAATAAAAGGCATATATGAAGAATTATGTTCAAAACATGTCTTATATGGGGTTTAAGATATAAAAAATGATCATACTATTTGACAAAAATGATGTGTTTTGCAAAATGACCCTACAAATTTTGAAATTCATCTGATGGCCAAGTTCATAAATTTTCGGCTTTAAAATAACTTTTTTACCTTTCGCACAAATGAATTTCTTTCAGATATGCAAACTTTCTCCCAAATATGCAATTTTTTTCCTAAATATGCAAAATTTCTCTCAAATATGCTAATTTCCTCCCAAATATGAGCATAGGCAAATTTCTTCATAATATGTGAACTTCTTAAATATTCGAATTTCTCCTAAATATGTAAATAGCCTACTGTATTTGCGAATGCCCTCTCGCCTATGCCATTTTTTTATGGAGGTTCATACGTATGAGTACATTCGCAAATTTGAGAGCATTTAGTAAAAGAAGGTTCACACATTTTGAAGACATTCATAATGAAAATAGTATGTTCATTTTTTGTATATATATAGTTAGTGGTAACTGAATACCACTTACTTGGCAAGATGCCAGTGGACTCGTGCACGCTAAAAGGAAAAGGGACTTTAGCGACACTTTTGTAAATACTAGGCATGAGACCCTTTGCGCTTTTGAAACATTGCTAAAGGCTTTAGTAACACTTTTGCAAATACCAGGCATGAGGCCCTTTGTGCTTTTGAGATATCACTAAAGGCTTTAACGATGATTTTGAAGCATCACTAAAGGCTTTAGTGGCGCTTTTTAAGCACCACTAAAGTTTTTTACCTTTAGCAACACTTTTACAAATACCATGTCCTGACATTTGCAAATACAACATGACATTCACAATCATGAGTTGAAAAGGTCCTCAAAATGTGTGAACTTCCTTTTACTAAAATCACATAAGAGGCACAAATAGGAGGACATAGGGTTAGAAAATTTATAAATGTGAGAGTATTTAGTTAAAAAAATGCACATTTTGGGGACCTTCACAATTCATGGAAGAAAATTCACATATTTGAGAGGGAATTAAGATATTCTCATATTTGGAAGGACGTTTGTATGTCAAGAGGAAATTTATTTGTACAAAGGGTAAAAAAAAGTCTTTTTAAAGCAAAAAATGTATGGAATTTGAACATAGGATTTAAAAAATTATAGGATATTTTTGTCCTATAGGATAATCATTTTTTGCTTAAGATATGTCTAATTGAGATATCTAGTTTGATAAGTAAATCTTGAATATAGAAGAGAAAATACATCATTGCTAGATTTTTTTATGCAAGTACAAGACCCAACCTAATATGCATTATGATTTTAGCTCTCATGGTCAAGTGAGAGATGTTAGTCTGAAATGGCAACTGAGGTGACCATGTTGCCTGGGACCATGCATTAAGGAGAGAAGGGTCCTCTCTCTCATTAATGTATGGATCCGTATCATGGGCATATCCAAACGTTTCTTAACAAACATGTTTCTAAAACATTTTTGGAAATAAACCTGATTTTGTTTTCGAGTTACTGGATACCCAAAACGGAAATTAAAAGGCGTTCAAAGTTTGGGATGAAAATGGCTAGGCTATAGGATCCTAACCATGCGTGTAAGAAATACACACCGACTGAAAATCACATCCCCCTTGAAGCAGGCTGTTTTCTCACTCAGCTCCTTTGTTTGTTTTTTTCTCTATTTTTCTTGCCTCATTGCGCTTATCTCAAAAAGAAAGAAACTTACAGTCCAAAAAAATATGAGTTGCTGAACTTGAAGCCTAACCGTTTTGATTTGGTAGGTCAGTTGAAACACCCATATAGATAAGGCTTCATTTTATCTTCAAGGTGGACAGTTCTCAAGATGGACGGGCTCATACCATTCTGAACAGACCCTCCTAGCCATGCATAATGCATACGAGGACAATAGGAAATAGCAAATCTAAGATCAAGGAGACTCTTATCAAAGCAGTTAGCTGCTACAATGCATAGGACTGAACTGGACTTCTGTTGTGCTAAGCACACATTCTACTGATTAGTCATCCCAGCACCTTCAATCCATGGCCCTCACGCTCATTCATGTAGGGATCAGATTGCTCATTAAGAAGCAGAGGCCTGCACTTTATGCTCCATCAGTTACGCTCACAGGGCAATGGAGTCGATATTTGGGCATCCGTAATGGGAAGATGCAAAGTTTTGACATCCACACAGTTGAATGTAGATGTTGATAGAGCCCACAGTTGCCAGTAAAGGCAAAGTATGAAAATAAAGCATCAAGACATTTCGTTTTTCATTCCCACAGTTTAAAGCAACGTATTTTGCAAATTGCCTCACTTATCACTCCACTTGGTCCAACTTTGGATTCAAACCTTTAGCTTAAATCATTAAAGAATTCCAGCTATGTCACAGGGACCCTCGAACTAGGTGCTGCACCCGCACCGGCTGCGGTCAACTTGACCCTGGGTGCAGTCACGCACCTAGGGTCATTTATGTCCAACTTTTGGACTATATATATATATATATATTTTTGCCGCACCCCTGCACTCCCGCACCAAGTTTTTTGAAAGTGCCGCACCCTCGCACCCGCACCCATGTGACATAGAATTTCAGCTTATGAAATCACATGTTCACTTGCCTCTTACTCAAGACAATTATCTCCATCAGCAATTCTCCTCATGCATGCCTTGTCATAAGAGCAAACTGTCATCAGCAGAACGAACATGCCATCTATCACACCTTCGTGTCCTCACCAAACTCCTCTCAAATAGATTTTCCAAGTAACTACTAGTCTTCTAAATAAAAGTAAAACATTTAAAAAAAATAAAGGCCAAGGGTGATGATATTAACCTGGAATTGACGGTCATAGAGAATAAAAACTGTGCTTCAGGAAGTTGATGACCACAGCATCTCACGTAATTCAAGGCAAACAGTAAGAAATGTTAAGCTGCACTCTTGGCTATGAAGGATGGAAGAGGTAGACCGAACATTCAAATATCTAAGTTCCTGCAACTCACGACTAAGGGTGGTGATGTTGTCCTAAGTGAGCTGTTCCCTACCATGTGCATTTGTGGTGAACTCTACTAATATGTTAATCTGGAAGGATGAATCTCTGGATTGGAGGCCCGAACGGATTGATAGTTCTGTATGGTATTTTTCTTTTATGTATTAATGAATAGCGGGCAATCCCACAACATTTTTCATCGAGAAAAAGCTAAAAGGAAATTCACATTTTTCATTTTTCTATGGTTGTCACTGTATGCAATTTTTTATCATTGAAGGGGCAGAAAAATAAGAGGGTAGAGAATGTCACAGGCCTATTTCTTGAAGAAATAGGTCCATGACAAGTGGTATCAGAGCGACCGAACAGGCTTGCAGCGGTAAGGAAGGACCGTCGCGTCGCACTAGCCTGTTGAAGAAATAAGCCCCCTGACAAGAAGAAATAGGCCCGTGACAGAGAAACAGCTGAGACAAATTAATTTTGGATGATTACAAATCAACTGGTTTCTCCTTCATAGTAACAAATTTTGGGAGAGTTATCAACCCTGGACGGCATGAAAGTACCAAAATATCAGCATTAAGTATGAAATGTTTGATGTAGTAAGAATATAAAAAGAAAAGAAAAAAGGAAAATGGTGAATAATGACATGCCTACATATGTTAAAAGTAAAGCCTCAAAATGTAATCTTTTATGTATGGATTGCATATCTGGTGATTTCAAGTAAATTTTCTATGTTTTGCTACTTTGCATCAATATCTTTTCTGATTCTAGTATGTAAAATCCTGGACAGTTTGAAAAGTTAAGGCTTCAACTTAGAATCACGTACAAGTTTCAGACCTAGTTGGCTGGTCAAACTGGACTAAAATTCTGTTAAACTGTGACAACTCTACTTGCAGAATGCAATGTCTTACTTTTTCCTTCCTGTATTAGAACAATCGATTTCCACTGTGTATGACATGATTCCCCATGTATAAGGCTACATATAAATACTAACTAGACAAGTGGCTCAAGTCATATATTGGTCTTGATGATCGCTGGTTACATAAAAAAAATTCTTGCATGGCCACAAACAGCAAATTATAATTCTTTGGCACATGCATCCTTACCAGAGCCTGTTCTCAGTCACAGTAGAAACAATGCTTTTCATGGTTTCCTGCAAAAGATCCAGGGAATGAGTTCACAAGAGTTGTGTTTGACAATAAGCAAGAAAACCAGTAAACAAAAACCAGCATTTACCACTGAATGGTCCTTCAGTCCAAGAGACAACAGCAAGGGCCTTGAAGAACCACAACTACTGCAAAGAAAGAAATCAAAAGAACATAAGCATGCAACAAGACTTACCCTCTTTTGTGGGTGGAGTAGACACAAAGAGATCATAGCATTTGACAAAAAGAAAATATACTGAATAAGGCTGGTTTTCCCTTATTTGTATAACCTAATCTAGAAACTAGATGTTATCGTGCACATCTCTGAATAAAAAATTTACGGTGCTCGCACTGAGCTGCTAAGATACTCATGTCTATAGACTTGTTGTGTCATCAGGTTTCAACAACTTTCCTAAGTGTATTACAAATTTGAGCACAATTATGTGCTATATTATCTTATGGATATAAGAATCAAGTTCTGAGATAAAAAAGAGATAAGTTCACTTATATATTGTCTTTGAGTAGCAAGGAACAATCCCTGTTGCCTGACATATATTACACACCTTATATGCTCAATAAGCTGACGTGCACATGCGACCATCATTGGCTGCAGCAAATGTAATGTAAGTAATGATTCATAAATTTTTGAAAAGAAAATGTCAACTACACTATGTTAGACATTATGGAGCCATTTGAAAAGAAGAACACGGTGGTGAGTCTTTTACTGAATATGCATCAGATCACCAGACAGAACGGATAATTACCTCATCTCTCTTCCCAAATATTACAGAAACATTAAAAGTTGGATTGATGGAAACTCCTTCCTCTTTCCTGAATAGGACATACATTGTCAAAATTTCAATATAAGCTTCTTTTTTCAATAAGAAACAGCATGTACATGAATGTACTGAATGGGTCAGATTGTGGATCTTCCAAGTCAAAATTTCAAAATTCCAGTTACTGAAACCAACTTCACAAGCGATCTTCACTACACTGTTGCAGGATAGCAAGACTTTATCTTTTCAGAGTTCAAACAAAAGAAAAAAATACTGTACAAATAAATCATGCAGAATCCTGGACAAAGGTGCAGCCATGGAAGAGCATCTGGCCCATCAAACTAATACTACAAGAGAAATGCATATAGATGGTTGATTTTAGAGAAGAAATACACCTTGCATGCAGTATGGTTCCCATACTTCCAATCTGTGTGACTATCACCTGGAAAGACAGGTTTTAGCACGAGATACCAAATAAAACATAAACATTGCAGAAAAACAAGAAACTTAGGACATACCATATAACTATCCTCATAGCCGCAGATCACCATGTCAGTTCTGATTCCCTGGGTGCAGCGAAGAAAAATGAGGATGAAATCAACATCAAATAACAAAATAGGAGTGTCATGCAGGTGTGTTTATCATGTTCACATGAATGGAGTGGAGGAATTGAAATAATACGGCTACAGCAAGAATAATGTAAACAACGCAAAAAAATTAAAATTTGTTGAAGGACCAAGGGGAGTGGTCAAGAACCATGACACATAGTATTACCATTTAGACATAAGACCCGACGTCAAAGTACCACAATGAAGCGGAAAGATATACATGAAAAAAGCATTACGTGTCATCCTTTTGTAAATTCACACAAAATAAACTTAACAAAACTTAATCAATAATCATACCACACGAGCAGTACTTTGCGTTCATCTACAAAATAGTTTTCATTTACATGCAATATGTTGGTAGTCAACAGTAAAATACTAAAATTTGTAAGAAATACACTTCATTTTACGAATTCTGATGACTTCTGTAAGCTTATGCTACTGTTGGATGCTAATACCAACACCCCATCCAGAAAATGTAAACCCCCCAAAAAAGAATTACCCACAAAACTCAACGTCGCCACAGGATTGGTCATCTTGAGAAAGACAAGCATGAATTCTTGAATTACAAAAACAGCTCAAGAAGTTGAAGTTTGTGAATACAGAAAAACAAGTTAGAGATGGCAACCTAAAGAAAAAGAAAATATGAAAAACTTACCATGATATCAACTGTAACCTCTTTGTGAAGAACTGGAAAACGAGCACCTTGAAGATCCATTGGATTCCACAACGCTTTCTGGTCAATAGAGAAAATTTCTCAGAATTTTCAGGTGTTATACTAGGAAGAAAACTTGGCTCTTACAGAAACAAAAGAAACAAAACCCATTTGCCTAAAAATGCCACTAATCTGCCTTCAGCAAAATTACTTGACATCAATTTATTTCAAGGCTGTGATTGGTCAGTCTGATTGATTAATACATCGATCCATTGTTTGCAAAACTAAATCACTTTCAGGTGCATTTCAACATGTTGCTAACACCTTCCTAAAAAAAATGTTGCTAGCACAAATTGCTGATTCTCTGATGACCCAAAGAGAAGATCGGGGAGGGCAGAGAAGAGGGTTACCTGATCGGGATCGGGCAAGTTGGCGACGAGGAAAGTGAAAAGGCGAGGATGGAGGAGGGATCTAACGGGCGCCTCTTCTTCCTTTCTCTATTCTCGTCCCTGCATCAACAAGAGTCCGAGATTCAGTCCAGAGAGAGAGAGAGAGAGAGAGAGAGAGAGAGAGAGAGAGAGAGAGAGAGACCTGAATAAAGTAGCCGTCGATTACTTCCGGTGATAGCCGGACGGCCGCTGCCCACACGGTGAACGTCGGTCGATGGTAACGGCCCAACACCAGTGACTCTCTAAGGAACGTTTGGAAGCAGGAAAAGATTTGATAAGAAAATTTTGCTTATGAAAAGTTTTGACATGAGATTTTTTCTTTTTTTATAAAACATTTCTCTGATTTGTCTATTTGTCTGATATAAGAAAATCAAGTTGGAAAACTTGTAATGTTTTAATTAGGTGATGATCGTCCTGAAAACTAAAAACTTTTGATAGAAAAAATTAACTATTTTTTAAAATAAAAAATTTGTCTCAAAAATCAGTGCAAAATAGAAATTTTACTTTAAAAAAGAATTTATTGTTAAAAACAAGTGAAAAAATTATCACTTTATTTTCCGAACTTGCAATTTTCTTATCACTTGTTGTCAAATATGCCTTTTTATCTGGAGGCATATACGCCTATGCTTCCCTATGTCATAGGTATACTCCAACTTGGAAGCCCTTTGCAAAAACATCCGCAAACAATACATATGGGTTTAATTGGATTTTAATTTTATAAAGTGACTTTAAAAAAACGGACATATGGGATTCGGATTCAAAAATACTTCTCAAAAAAAAAAAAAAGATTCGGATTCAAGAATCATTATGATCTGAACCCAAGATTTCGATTGAATTGGATCCACAAGTGAGTTTTTATAAAAAAAAGTATTTTGTTTAAATAAAAATTTGTGTTTTTCTAAACGCTTCTATCAAAAGAATGTGCTTTTTTTTTTTTGCTATTTTGAAAAAACTGAAGTTTCAATAGTTTTTTTTCATTTTCAAAATTTTATTGAAAGGAACATGTTTTAAACGGAGTTTTGCTAACTGACCCCTTACACAAAAATTATACAAAAATAGCATGTCCGGTGTTCCTTTGGCCGTATCGTTTTTTTCTCGTGGTGCAGGTACATAGCAACATTGCGTTTGGCTAATGACGTTTTTCAACTTAGTGATCGGCTGGTTTGGATTGGATATCAGACTGTTCAATTGGATTTGGTTGGCCCATAGTTGTTAGAGTAAGAAGTGGGTGCGAGAGAAGCAAGGCAAGTAAACATGCAAAGAACCAAGTAAGCTCGTTTAAGTTTTATCCCAACTTGGGCTTAGGCTCAGCCATGTGTCTAAGCCGAGTCAAGCTTGGACTGGCTATTGTAAAAAGGTTTTACTGTAAATTTTGATGCTGTGAGCAATGTCAAAATACAGACTTTTCTCTTACATGCCGTGTGTTAGTCCTTAGCCAAATGTGCCAAGCTACCTTTTATGACAAATGTTACACTTAAATACCACGGAAAATGATAGGACTGTATAGTAAAAGTAAAAATGGCATGTTTCTCTAAAAGCTCTACCATTTGTGATATTTTTCTCACGTCCAAAATCACAAATGGCCAGAGTTAGAATGTTGTTTTTACCCTTCGCATGCACAAAACTGATAAAGTTCACGTGATATATCACTCAGCTTCTCGAGTGCCATATATGCTCTTAAAATGAGGTCCACATGTTTTTTTTAGACTTCACTAAGTTCGCATACAATTACATGTGAACTTCCTGAAACAAAAAGAGAAAGTCCGAATATATGCGGACTTCCTCAAGTTTGCATAAAATATATGATGACTTGAGGAAGTCCACATATATTTTATGTGAACTTCCTCAAGTCTGCTTATAAAATCCCATCCTCACTTATGTTCGTTGTTTGCATGTTTAAGATAAACAATCTATCTTTCAGATGATGTTTCTCTCCAACCGCAGGCGATCTTGGTGGTAGTAAAAAGCTAATGTCTAGATCTGTTTCTTTTCTTTTTTTTCTTTTTTGTATTTTTGGTGCAGATGGACAGAAAATAGCATAGAATAGATAAAAAATGTGCAACCCTAAAGAGTACAAACTATATTTTTATTATAATTTTGGAACTCATAAACAGAAACCCTAGAAGGGTTTTCAATTCTGACTCAAAACATAAAAATTATAGACTTCTATCTGTTTTCAACGACTGTAAAAACACAAGTTTTTTATATTTGATAGGAGAGATACAAATATGAGAACGAAGATTGTTCTATAAAAAACAATTATATATTTGAGAGAAAGTTCACATATATAGGAGTTTGCATGTGCAAAAGGTAAAAAGGTCTTTTTAAATTCAAAAATCTATGATTTTTGACATGGGAGAGAATATAAAAAAATATAAGATTTTTAAGAAAATACATCAAATTACTCATATAGTACAATCATTTTCCATAAATACTATGTGTAAGAGCCAAGCCGAGTTGAAAGTCTTCTAATTGTACTCTATTGGTTTATGCTTAACGAGTTACTCGTGGCTCGATTCACTAGCTATATAAACTGAACAAGAACGAGAACGACCCTAGGTTCGGATTCTGGTGCACTACCTAAACTGGAGGGACATGACGATTCTGATTTTGCACTGGTGTTTGAATAACCTTATATTTTAAAGGGTGTTTATGACAAGAGCCCTTTGAGTCTGCCAATCGTCACTAGAAATGTCCCCATTAAAAATGTTCTCAATGAAAGTGTTCCCACGACGAGCCATCTATAGTTGATTAAGCACAACTTAGCTATAATGTGAGGCACTAAATTCAAACTTTTTTTTTGTTCTCATAATAACCACATATTAAATAGTGCTTTATGCAAACACACAGTGTAACACCCTAAATTTTGTATCCCGAAAATCATGGATTTTTTTTAAATACTTTTATAAAATTACAACAGAAAATTCAAACAAGACAAAAACTTGGCGTGTTGCTTCTCAAACACATTAATTTCCATACATGCATTTAATTCAAAAAATTAAGCATTCATAAATCAAATAAATGTCCATTATATTTCCAAATTTAATAATAATAGTTCTTTTAAAAATTTAAATAAAAAATCAGAGTCTCGAGCATGTTAGAATTCTCACAATCCAAAAATGCTCGAAGGTTGGTAAAGGCTTGGCTCGGTCCTTGTCGCAAACTCCCGCCATCGCATGTGAATTCACTCGTTACCTAAAAATATTTAAAAACAAAGGGTCACACAAACAATGTCTCACTAGGGTAGAGGTATTCAGAACACATAAATTGAAAACAAGCAGGAATTGATTTGATCTTTCATACATTCAATAAGATAAAATATAACTTAAATACAAATATGAATTCCTAATGTGTTATTTAAATATTCATTCCCAAACTTGCTTTCAATTAATCATTCACTTAAACATGAACAAATAAAGATATATAAACAAATAAAAATACATGCACTTATCATTGCAGAAGTTGACTTATGCATGAGTCATTTATTATCTTTAATTAAATTTTCTTTCCTATATCATGCATGCCATGCCCATCTAATACACAATCAGATTTGGTTACAATTCTTATCCCTATGGATACAAACACAAACAATAGTCCTGGGTTAGGGCCACAGTGCAGATGGTGTTTTTAATCAAAAGGGTGGCTTTGGCTTGGCCGGACACCATTCTCCAGTGTCGAGTGAGGGACGCCAAGAGCGAGAAAAGTTTCCACACTACCGTCCTGATGTATTAGACTTTACTTATGAGATTTTGTACCTCCATGTTGTTGTCTAATGTGGAGGGTTCTCCTATCTTTGTGCCTGGGTAGGAGCAACCTTCCATACTCAAATCGATGCCCATGAACCCAGACTAGTACCACTTACCTTCTCTTAGTAAGTATTGATCTTTTAATGTTAGATATTTAAACTTTTAAATTATTTGTTTTACATATAATATTCACATAACAATCCCACTTAAGGGGTTTTGGCTACTTTGGGGCCTATGGATATATATTTGAAACATTTGATTTGATTTCATTGCACATGCTTCTTTCATTTCAGTTTAAACACTTAAGCATAATTAAAGCAATGAATTTTTGGCAACACTAAATGGATCCAATTATTCACATCATCATCATCATGTACATGATAGTCACATAAAAAAGTATAGCATGTGCAGACCTTTAACATTCACATTGAATTTGCAAGATGGACACTTCAGTCCATTCATGAGCGAGAGGCCACAAATGCACACTTATGAATTAACACATTAATCAATTCATGCCTTATAAATAAGCATTAAATTCCTTGTAGAAAAATTTATTATTAACAGACCATAAATAGTATGTCATTTATTCACAAAGGCACACAAAAATGTATAAATTTCGCAAGAGTTCGATACTCGGGTCACAAACCAGTTTCAAACTTGCAAAAACTTGATTTTGTCTGAAATTTTCAGAGGTTACATAAAATTTTAAAGTCATCAGACAGAGCTTAAATTTTTATAATTTGCAAAGAATTTTGTCAAATTTTCGATGGCATAAATCATTTATAAAAATTCTTTTGAACAAAAGAGTTATGACGATTTAGTGTAGACCTATACTTTTTTATTCTGACTATCACAGTTCAGTTTCAGTTCATAAACAAAGCTCAAAATTTCACAGAGAAAATTTGTTAACTTTCTAATATAATAAATTGTTCATAAAAACTCTTTTGAATGAAGAAGATACGAATAATTTATCGATCAGGTATCACGCCAAAAATATGTAATAATAGGAATATGCATTCGGGTGGGCCAAAACAAGCCACTAGAATTCATATTTTCTGAAATATTTTTACATGAACATGTTAAGAAAAATTATAAAATCAACACCACATTGATTTAAACTAATCTACCATGGACAAATCTTGTTTTTGCAACTGTTAGACTAAAAAATAGACCTGTTTGCTCGAACCCTATTTCATCAGAAATAATTTCAGTAATTTTTACAACAAGACACAAAACACATATTTTTTCATGACAAAAATAAACAAAAATCATGATAATCACTACAATAAATTCAAATGAATATTGACTATAATTTTTAACTAAAATTTGTAGGAAAACAATTAGATATTACATGTATTCTCTAAAAATTATAGATTTTATTTCTGATAAAATCGGTAGCATGCATACATAGTTTTCATTTCTATTTAAATTCAAAAATTAATCCAGTAGGGGGGGGGGGGGAATCAATTTCTTCTAGGGGAAATCAAAATTAACCCCATTTTATTAAGTCCAACATAAATTCTTACATGAATCTCCTTTTTAATGATAGTTCGAATCAATTTCAAAACTAATTTTTATAAGAAACGATTTTGAGAGGGTTTTCTTCTGAAAACCCTCTCTATTAAATTTTTTAACAAACCCCACACCAATCCCATGTATGGGGGCATGGTATAGGGTCTATCCTTATGAAAAATAAGAACTCGTGCTTACGTGTTTTGATTTACATATAGATAATAGAACTCCCTACTTCTTTTGTGAAATTGTCTCCTATGCTTGTGAAATCAAACTTTATATACGAACCGACCACTCAACACGTACGGTGACCATGCCAACAAACTCCTTACGCTTTAGCAACTCACGTGGGTGTCCTCCTTGTTGGACCAAGAGGGGAAGCACAAGGGATACGTAGGGGGAAGGGAGAAGAAGAGAGAGAATTTCTCAAAAGTGCAAATAGGGGGGTGTGAGGCCCTCCCATGATTTTATAGGAGGTGAGGGTGAGGTCAAGGGCTGGGTAAATCTCAACACTTGATAGCCCCATGCCTTTCTTTCTATATCCTCAATCCTCTTTCTTTCCCTTTTTTTTTCTTTTCAAATTCTTTTTTTGTTTTTTGTTAATATTTTTTTTAGCTTAGGTTAGGGTATATTGTATACATATATACCATAATATAGACATAACGTCTTATGTCTAATGTGGGGCAACATGGTTGGTCAACTCCCATGGGGTTGGACCCTTTCCAAGTTTGAATTTTCAAACTTGCTTGTTTTTATTTATATATATTCCTTTCTTTCTTTCCTTTTTTCATGGTCTTTCTTATTTTTATTTTTATTCCAGCTATCCCCATCCTAGAACCATCTAGCAGGGGACGCCCCACCCTTCTTGGGAGGCTATGCTTTGGAAAAAGGTAAGTTTTGACTTTTTAAAACTTGTTTTGATTTTTGGTAAGTTACAAAATAACTTAATTTTAAAGCTTGTTTTTCATTTGATATTTTTAAAGTTAAAAAGTCACATAGGATGGGACGACCCACCTATGGACTCCTACCATTTCATTGAATTTGGTTTAACCGAAATTTCCATTTTACTTATTTTTTCTAATTAATTAAATTATAAATTGGACTTTAATTCTTTCAAAACTAGATTTTAGGTTTTAAGTGAAATGACACTTAAATTAAGTTCTAATGTAGGTAAATGTCTCTACTTGAATTTTGGTTATATTTGTTATTCAATATATATATATATATATATATATTCTTTTCTACAGATTTTTGAATTCTTCAAAAATAATTTCTGGAAAAAAAAATCACTAGGGTCGATGAGACCCCTGGGTGTGTGAGTGTATTTCATACACTTAAAATTTTTTCTAAGTCCAACATACCCTATAGCACAACACTTTGTTTAAATTATTATTTGTAATTTATCACACATAAGAAAAATTATGAAAATTCCATAAAAAATCGCAGGTATTACATCCAACTCCGCTTAAAAAAAAGTATCCTCAAAATTTGGTTAAGGTTATGTACCGAATATGTGTGGATGTTTCGCTCTCATCTCTGCTTCTGGCTCCCATGTACACTCTTCAAGTTTGTGGTGCTGCCATCGAACCTTCACTAACATAATAATCTTATGTCGTAGCACCTGCACTCATTGATCTACTATCTCAATCGGGCATTCCTCGAACGTGAGATCCTTCTGCACCTCTACCTCATCATGATGAATAACATACGTCGGATCTGGCACATACCACCTCAACATCGACACATAAAAAACATCATAGATGTTCGAAAATTGAAGCATTAGTGCTAGTCTATACGTTGTGTCTCAAATCATCTCAAGGATGAGGAAAGGTCTTATATACCTCAGACTCAACTTTCCTTTCTTGTTATACCAAAACACACTCTTGGTTGGCGATACATTGATGAATACATGATCTCCCACTTTGAACGCGACTTTCCGGTGCTTCGGATCTGTGTAGCTTTTCTGATGGCTCTGGGCGGTCAGAAGTTTCTTCTAAATCAACTGCACCTGATCCGTATAGTGTTGTAGAACTATTGGTGACTCGATAGCTCGATCACCAACCTCACTGTGACAAACTAAAAATCTATAGGGTCGTCCATACAATGTCTCATATGGAGCCATGCCGATACTCGAGTGATGTTGTAGGCAAATTCGGCTAGCTTCAAATGCTTACTCCAGTCGCCCTTCCACTCCAAAGCGCAAGATTGCAACATATCCTCTAGGGTTTGGATAGTCCTTTCCGATTGTTCGTCCATCTACGGGTGAAACATTGTACTAAACTTAAGCTTTGTCTCCAAAGCTTTCTATAGTTGCCCCCAAAATTTTGACATAAATCTTGGATCTCGTTCTGAAATGATTGAGACAGGCACTCCATGTAACCTAACGATCTCATCAACGTACAAATCTGCCAGACTTTTTAGTGTCTAATTCTACCTAGTCGGTAGAAAGTGTGCCAAGTTTGTAAGGCAATCCATGATGACCCATATCGTGTTGTACTAGTGTTGTGTTCTGGGCAGACATACCACAAAATCCATGGTAATGTATTCATACTTTCACTGTGACATCTCTACTGTCTGCAAGGTTTCACTTGGTCTCTGATGCATGACCTTGGCCTGCTGACAAACTAAGCATCTTGATACATACTCGACAATGTCGCTCTTCTTGTCATTCTACCAATAGTTCCTTTGAAGGTCCTTATACATCTTGGTGCTACCCGGTTGTATAGTGAACCTGCTCTGATGCGCCTCGTCTAGTCGCTCTTTCCTCAATTGTTGGTCCTTTGGTACCCAAAGCCTCTAATTATACCATATGCTTCCATCTTCTTCCAGATATAGGATTGTCTCATCCGGTTTGCAAGCTGCAACCATATTTATGAAGCCCAAGTTATCATTCAGCTAAGCAATGATTCGGTCCATAAGCTCAGTCCTCACAACTAAGCTGGCAATCTAGATTTGATTGAGTCCGTGTAAAATGGTCTCTAATTGATTAGGTCCTCAAGTAGTCTCCACTCATTACTGATCAAGCTCTCAAGACTTCATGCTTTTATGCTCAATGCATTTGCTGCTATATTGGCTTTTCCTGGATGGTAGGATGCAGAAAAGTCATAGTCCTTCAATAACTCTAACCACCACCTCTGCCTCACGTTTAGGTCTTTCTACGAGAAAATATATTTGAGGCTCTTATGGTCGAAGAAGACCTCAAACTGCTTTTCGTACAAGTAATGCCGCTAAACTTTAAGTGCAAAGATCACTACTGCTAGCTCCAGACCGTGTGTGGGCTAATTCCGCTCATGTACTTTCAGTTGGTGCTACGCATATGCTATGACCTTGCCATGCTGCATCAATACACATCTAAGTCCCATACCCGATGCGTCACAGTAGACTACAAAGCCCCCCGGTCCTGAAGGCAAAGTGAGTACTAGGGATGTAGTAAGCCTCTTCTTCAGCTCCTGAAAGCTTTCTCCGTACTGCTGCGTCTATACAAACTTTATTCCTTTGCGAAGTAGCTTTGTTATCGGTGCCATGACCTTCAAGAAGCCTTGAATAAACTTCATGTAGTATCCTACAAGTCCAAGAAAACTATGAATGTTTGATACACTCTTAGATTGTTTTCAGTCTAAGACCGATTCCACCTAATTCCAAAACAAAAGATTCAAACATATTAAGATGAAGATCTAAGAAGATTTTCCTCAAAATATAATCATCAAGGTGAGTTACCTTAGTAGGGTCCAATGTCTTTGGAGATCACATCCCAAAAACATGACCTGCTCCAACTAGAACTTTCACTTTAAGAACTTCGCATATAACTAATGTTGTCTAAGTGTCTCGAGGACAATCCTCAAGTGCTCTCGATGGTCTTCCTCACTCTCTAAGTAGATTAATGTGTCATCAATAAACACAATTACGAACAAATCTGGGTAAGTGTAAACACCCCAAAATTTTCAAATCCACTCTGAATATTTCTTTTTGCAAATGCCAAAACCCTGCAGGGCAGTATCGAGTCTCACCTCTAAGATTATCTCAGTCTAGAGACCAGTCTACCCATATTTCGTCAATAAAATTACTATTTTACCTGAGTCACCCTTAATCCTTTAGTCAGTCAGACCTAGCCAAGCTCATCTTAAGTTCATAAAAGCTAGAATGTCAGTCATTTCTAGCTCCACTGAGCTCATGAAATAAGCTCATTTTTAGCTTAAATTTTAGCTAGGCTATTCCTAAGTTAGCCAAATCCAACAGATTCTATCCTAAGAAGTCTAATATAAGTGCATCAAGAGTTTGAATGGTCCAGTTTCAGTTCAAAATCACTCTTACACACTTGAACCTTCGTTTTAACTTATTTTAGCTCATTTGAGCTCAATTCAGTCCAAATTAAGCTAACCCCAGCTGGTTGAGCCAATATTTTAGCTTTGAATTTAGTTCATCTGAGTATAACTCTCTTCAGATTCAGTTTATTCCAATCCAATCCAGTTTAAATTAGTTCAAACTAGTTGTTATCATCGCAAAATTTTTCCTCCCTCCCTCTGTGAGAGTATGAAGAAACGATTTCACGAGTCAAACTCGACCAATGTTTTGAAAATGGTTTTGAAAATTACTCGTCTCTGTTTTGAAAATTTGCTAGAAAATTATGTGGAATGGGATCCGTCTGTCGGTACGAGGTTCAACCGTTCCTGGCGCCTTTACCAGGGGTAATCGAACCAAGGATCAAATGTGCGCTTTGACTAAGTTAAATTATCTAAATCATGCTCTATTTTCCTAGAATGCATAGAGAATCAGGCTTGTGCTATGGGATTTTGAAAAGATGCAAGTTTGATAAATATTATGTTTGCTTTGGAAAATTGAAATATGCTTGGAAAAATGGTTGGAAAAGTGCTTGAAAATGGAATTTCTGGGAAAATCATTGAATTTTATTGGAAATCAGAAATTGGATTGGAAAATGAATTCTCAAGAAAACTTGAATATTGAGAAAATCGATTTTTGAGACTTGGAATTGCTTTTCTGAGGAAATGAATTTGAGAATTCTGAGAAAATCAAGAAAGCGCATTGGAAAATGATTTTTGAAATGAAAAACGGATTCTCAGGAAAATTAGATCTTTGAGAAAATCAATTTCTGAAAACTTGGGATTTTGAAATTTGAGAATTTTAAAACATTGGAAAATCTTGATTTGAACTTGGGAAGTATTTTGAAATCTTACTTGAAAATTCAGAGTTATGAGAAAATCAGATCCTGAGAAAGACTTGGAATTTTTTGAGAAAACTGATTTTTCTGAAATTGAATTTGGGAAAATGAATTTGAAAATAATGCAATTTGAATGATATGAATGAATGAATATGAATTTGAAAGATATTTCATTGAGAAATTGAGAAAAACTTTTTGAGTTTTGAGAAATGTAGTGCATTTTTTAAGTTAGCCTAAGAGTGTAGGCTGAATGTGGCTAATACGAAGATCATAAATCTTTGTTTTCTTCATATTCTGACTATAGCCATAAATACGAATGCCACCAAATTCGTGAACTTCAAAAGAGCTTGTTCACGTGCCATTCATGTCAACCATAGTGAATTTGAAAAAATGTGCATGAATGATACAACAAATATTGGAATTTACATAAATTAAACTATATGCAATGCAATCCTTTTCTAGGCAGAAATGTAAATTCTTATTCCAAATTATTACATCTTTATATTGAATAAAAATAAAATAATAAAAGCTAAGTTCTCTTCTTGAATGTTCCTGCAAAACTAGAAAACATGTTAGCACATAAATGTAGGTTTTTCTGAATTTATCCAAAAATATTAGAAATTATCAAATATTATTCAGATATAAACCCAAATTCATACCCCTTTGATATAAACATGAGAAATAATGAATACAATTAGAAAATAAACTTGGAAATTCGAAATTGGGGTCAAAATGACCAAAATACCCCTGATGACCTTGAAATCAAGGTTTTCTGAAAGAAATTTTATAAAATTTGAAAATAAAATAAAATAAATCAAACATAATCTGATTAAATATGATGATATGCATAAAAATTTATAGAATTAGAAATTGAAATTTCGAAATTTAGGTTAAAATGACCAAAATACCCCTGATAACAAGACTATGGCCTTGAAACCAGGGTTTTCTGAAATAAATTTTGCAAAAAAATGAGAAATTGAAATGCAAATGAGATTGAAATTAACCCTAATATGACATGATATGCTTATTTACATGATAAAAACCCTAAAATGGCAAAAATAGTACAAAATATCAAATTTGACTTGATTTTCGCCTCATTTTCGCTTCTGAATTTAAAAAATAAACTAACATATAAAGCAAATGAACTTGGGATTGAGCCAAATTTGGCATGAACACCTAGACTAACCCTAAAAACATAATGAAGCTCGAAAATCTATTTTTTTGTTATTTTCTTAATATAGAAACTAGCTAAAAATCCTAAAAAAATAGAATTTTGCCTAAAATGTTGATTCTAAATGGGATTTAGGATATCAAACTTTTATAAAAAATTCCCAAAATTTATGGGGTGACAGAGGACAGTTAGGCTAAGATTCTTTCCTTTTAAACATTTTGGTTTTGACCTATGGTCGGAGCTTTACATCTCCGGCAAGTCGGATCGGAATCTGACGACTCTAGGATTTAGGGCAAACAGACATATTTTGGGAGAAAATGTGGGGAAAATAGCAGACAGATGAGAAAATAGCTGAAATTGTGGGAAATGTCCCTGACAAACAAAGACAAATTGCATTTTTTTATATCATTGGGATTCCGATTACGGTTTTGAAATGGGCACACTGTTATCAAAGACCCAGATCTCTGGAATTTTTGGATATGAAATTTTGTCAGATAGAAAAGATAAATCGGGGAAAATACTGGGATAATCCAAAAAAATTCTAAATTTTGAGAAATGATAGAGAAATGGGTTAGAAACAACTTTTGTGTTGGAAGTTTTGACAGACGACTCATGTATTGAACTGACACATCACATTAGGGTCGGTCTATACCCTGACAAGGAAAAATAGAGGTTTTCTCAAAGATCTGAGAAAATTGATTTTTAATAGAAAACAAATCTGTTTATAAAAATCTCAAAATTTTCAAACAATGAGTAGATTCCACCATGAATCTACTGCAATTTTTAGGAGGAGATTCAGATCTCCCATCTAGGGGATCTCAGGCCGACAAGTCTGCTAAAACAGAACTTGGAAATTCCAAAGTATGGAAAACCCAATTTATGTTTTGATTTTTAGAATGGGATTAAAGAACTTGAATCGATCTGGGTTTTTGGCAGAGAATTATGGATAAATGAAATCACTCACAAACAAATTTTTTAAAATTTATTGACAAATAATTAGACATGAAATAATGACTGGAATTGTGTATGAAATCAAAACCTACAAACTAAAACAAAGTACTTATAAAGCAATGAAATTATCTTAATAAAACATCTAAAGTGCATATTTAACCATGAAAATAAAATAAATGCAGGGAGGTACGAATCATATGTTATTTTTTTGGCTATGAGATGGGAAGATCCGGTCCATTGATTGGACGGATCCTTTTCTTTCAATAGCAAACGTATGATATATACATATATATAAATGAAAACAAACATGTAGTATAGAATGAAGATCTTGATGTAATGGGGAATCTCACATTGGGAGGGGTCTGCTAGGGTGTCACCAAGAAGGGGTTGTGCTGTGGAGAGGGGCTGCCTTGGGGAGTTGGAATTATCGTGGTGGAGGAGGCCAGTACACCGGCTGGGGAAAGCTTTAGAAGAGATGACGTTGGAGGTAGTGTTGTTGGAGCCGTTGATGATGCTTCCAAGGTGTGGCTGCAACATGAGATGTCTTGCTGCCAAGAGGGTGCTGCTGGCTGGGGATGCTAGAGGTGCAGCAATGAGGGCTGCAGCCAAGAGAGTCAGAGACAGAGAGAGACAGAGAGAGAGAGAGAGGGTGAAAAAAGTGCAACCGTGAGAGATCCTTGAAAAAGCCCACTCTCTTCCTTTTTTTTAACAAAGACCTAGGGTTTTAATGAATCCTAGACTTAAGTTCTTAGGGGCTAATAAAAAAGAGAAAAAAGTTCACGTGAATGGGCTGGAGTAAGTAGGGAAAGAAAGGAAGGAAAAGAAAGAAGGAAAGAAAGGAAGAAAGGGAAGAAAGAAGGAAAAGAAGAAAGGAAAGAAAAGAAAGAAGAAGAAGGAAAGGAAGGAAAGAAAGAAAAGAAAGGAAGGAGAAAATGGGGCTGGAGGCTTGGTTGACCACCTTGGTGGGTCCCATGAAAAATAAAAAAATAAAAATAAAAATAATAAAAGAAAATAAAAAGAAAAGCAAATAGCACAAAAAGATTTTTTTTATTTAAAAAGAACATGTAAATGGAGAATCCATCTCAGAGTGGGCTCTCTCTCCAAATTTGAAATTCATTTTGAGAATCATAGGGGTAGAATAGTCTTTTTAGATAAATTTCTGGCCGAAATGAGCTATTTTTGCCAGTTTTTGAAATAAGCTTGGATTTTGAAGTTCAATACCCCGTTGCGAAGTAAATTCAGTGTAGATTTTGAAATTTTAAATTTGAAAGAAATCCATATTATTTTTCTCGAGAAAATATTTCCAAATATAGAATCTCGGGGGTAAAAATGTCAATTTTGGAAACTCAGGGTTTGAAATTGATTTTTGAAAACTTTAAAAACTCAATATGGATTGAAATTTATAAAACTGGAGTTCTGGACTTCGAAAATGAAATGAAATGTTATGAAATGATGAAGAATGATATGAAATGCTATGCGAAATGCTAACCCTGAATGAAGAAATTTGGAGATTAGACCCCGATTGATAGTTGTACCAATTCAAAAAGTGTTAAAATTGATAAAATTTGCAAAACGATTTAAGAATTGGTTTTTGGACTCTACTAGGTTAGAGTGACACTGAAAATTAGAGTTTTAGCTAAATTGAACTGAAATAAACTAGATTGAGCTGGTTTTTAGAGTTTCAGAACTCAACTGGATTGACAATGCACTAACTCAACTGACCTTTTCGACTAAATTTTCAAGAAAAGCTGCCATTTTTAGAGAAATGGTACGGAATGGTCACTAGAGTGGAGTGAATTACGAACCAGAGTTGGGCTTGAGCTGAAACAAAGATCAGTAATACTGACATGAGCTAAAATCAAAGCTCGAACACTAGCTCAATCGACTGAACTCAACTTAATTTCAGCTGAAAGAGCTGAAACAGGCTAAAATGGACTCCTAGACACTTGGAAATGGTTTTGAACTAAAACTGGAGCACTTGAACTTCTGGTAAGCTCAAGCTAGACTTTAGGAAATATAACTGACTGAGAATGACTGACTCGGAGACAATTGGCTTAGATTTGAGTGAGAAATGAGCTCATTTCTTAAGAAATGATCCCATTTTGGCAGGAATGGTCAGGAATGAGAATGATTTGTTCATTGTGAGCTCAGGTGAGCTTAAAATGACTAATATTCTAACTGTTCTGAACTGACCAATGAGCTTGGTTGACTCCGACTAACTGGGGTCCGGGATGACCTAGGGGTAAAATGGTAATTTTCCTAATAAAAATGGCTAAAGTGGTGGTTTTTTAAAACAGACTCGGGGTTTGACTCCTACACTGACCTAACAGGGTTGGCACTGCACAAAGAGGGTTGTCTGAGCATGGATGAGGAAAATTTGGGGTGTTTACAGATGTCGCTCTTTGCTACTAAGCCGGCTTGAAGACATGTTTAGTGGCAAAGAAAAACACACCAAATTTGGGCTATAAAAATGCCTCAGTTAGAAAGATCTGACTGGGTATGAAGAAATTAGCCCTGATGAAAATGGTATATATGAAATGGAGAATGAAGAAGAAAAATTTACTTCAGCGAAGTAAGATTTAGGTTTTGCACTTAATCTGGATGGGATAGGAAATACCTCGTGTAGAAACGAAGCTCAAGTTTGACCCTTAACCTGATCGGGAAATGAAATACTTCATTAAAATGAGGCTCAGGTTTAACCCTTAACCTGACCGGGAAGATAGAAAATGGTAAGTTGGATGGCGAATAAGACAACTTTTTTTTTGAAGAAGAATAGGGCGACTCTTTCGACAACGCGAAAGATGAATTCTTTCGACAACACGAAAGATGAATTCTTTCGACAACGCAAAAGATGAATTTCTTCGACAATGCGAAAGATGACAAAGGCGATCCAAAAGAACAACACGATTCTTTCAACAATGTGAAAGATGATAAGGCGATCCAAAGGAGCTAGGCGATTCTTTTGACAACGCAAAAGATGAATTCTTTCGACAACGCGAAAGATGGTAAATGCAATCCAAAGGAACAAGGCGATTCTTTCAACAACGCGAAAGATGACAAGGCGATGCAAAGGAGCAAGACGATTCTTTTGACAACGCAAAAAATGAATTCTTTCGTCAACGTGAAAGATAAATTCTTTCGACAACGCGAAAGATGGCAAAGGAGATCCAAAGGAACAAGATGATTCTTTCAACAACGCAAAAGATGATAAGGCGATCCAAAGGAGAAAGGTGATTCTTTTGACAACGCAAAAGATGAATTCTTTCAACAATGTGAAAAATGATTTTTTTCGGCAATGCGAAAGATGACAAAGGCGATCCAAAGGAACAAGGCAATTCTTTCAACAACGCGAAAGATGACAAGGCGATCCAAAGGAACAAGGCGATTCTTTTGACAACGCAAAAGTTGAATTCTTTCGATAACGCGAAAGATGAATTCTTTCGACAACACGAAAGATGAATTCTTTCGACAACGCGAAAGATGACAAAGGCGATCCAAAGGAACACGACAATTCTTTCAACAACGTGAAAGATGACAAGGCGATCCAAAGGAGCAAGGCAATTCTTTTGACAACGCAAAAGATGAATTCTTTCGACAACGCGAAAGATGAATTCTTTTGGCAACACGAAAGATGACAAAGGCGATCCAAAGGAACAAGGCGATTCTTTCAACAACGCGAAAGATGACAAGGTGATCCAAAGGAACAAGGCGATTCTTTTGACAACGCAAAAGATGAATTCTTTCGAAAACACGAAAGATGAATTCTTTCGTCAATGAGAAAGATGACAAAGGCGATCCTAAGGAACAAGGCAATTCTTTCAGCAACGCGAAAGATGACAAGGCGATCCAAAGGAGTAAGGCGATTCTTTCAACAACACAAAAGATGAATTCTTTCGACAACGTGAAAGATGAATTATTTCGTCAACGCGAAAGATGACAAAGACGATTCAAAGGAACAAGGCAGTTCTTTCAACAACGCGAAAGATGACAAGGCGATCCAAAGGAGAATGACGATTCTTTTGACAACGCAAAAGATAAATTATTTCGACAACGCGAAAGATGGCAAAGGCTATTCTTTTAGAGAAAAGGCTAATCTTTTAACAATGCGAAAGACGATAAAGGTTACTCTCTCAAGGAGGTAAAAGGTGATACCAAGATGTGTCAAGATGAACATCGAGCTCTTCACTTATTGTCAAGATAGTAAGAAAATATTGCCAAAATGTTAAAAATTGTTTGTTGATTCAAAATGCTTGAAACTGATGTATATTGGTATGAAAATCTTTCCTCTTTTCTATCCAAAGTATTACCTCCAATTGGACTAACTCCGTAGAATCAAGATTCAAATTTAAATTGTTTGCCATTGGCTTTTTTGAGGAAGCTATCAATTTCCTTGATATGAACAGAAAAGAGAGTATTCTTGATATTGTGAAAGCAATTGGTGAAAGAATATTGATAATAGAATTTCACAAATTTTAAAGAGGATTCTTGACAGATTTGACAGTTTGATATCCTGGGATTCTTTTCTCATGGTGATCTTTCTGCACTCTTTTTCTTTTTCCTTTTTTTTTTCTTTTTTTTGGTAGAATTAGAGCTCTCTTGGATTTTTGGGGAGTTTATTGATTTTCAGTTCCTCAATTTATATCTGACCTAAACTTAATTACAATATTAATGATAATAGATTGAATTAATGAGTTTATTATAACTAACCCATAACAAAAAACACACAAGTTGGTTTTTCGATCAAGCAGCCCATAAGCCCAAATCGGAAGACTCATATGTTTTTAATTATGTTCAGTTTTAACAAAGCTTACCCAAAGTAAATCTACATAAATTTAATTCAGTTCATGTTGTAAGTGACTTAAAAAGATCAAACTCCAACATCATATGAATTTATAGGAATGGAATTCTAAGAAAAGACCCCAAAACCCTAAATCAATTTTAAGAAATCGGGGCTTTAATTCTCTCAATACAAACCATTCGATTTTCATCCAATCAAGCATTATTTTCAGTTATTTAACAAGCTACACATGATGAGTACAATCATATATATGAAAATAGAATTCTTTAGAATCAACAAAAATAGTTAAGTCACATAGGAACCAAACTTTTACAGTATTTTTTAAACACACCTTGCACAAATACGAATTCGGATCTTTCCCGGTGTTAAGGTCAATGTTCATGATTCAGTAAGATGTCTTAATGCTGATAATATACAGGACATGACTCAAAAAGAGTGAAACAACAAAATCCATATACATTATTGTCTAAACACATGTACAAGTCATTAGGGAAATTCATATATCTAATAACCTATTTTTTACAAAATCCATCAAAAATTATGGATCACATATGTAACCATCATATTTTTACTGAGGTTGCCTTCACCTATCAGGAACACAACCCAACAAACCGATCTTTAAAATCATGAGTATAAAATGATAAAAATTCCTTTAATAAACCTTGTTTTGACAGAGTTATAAAAAACATTCTATAAATTGTAGAAATTTTCTTAGATTAAAGAATTTCTTGAGACTTATAGAAAACATTTTTGGAAAACCTTTTTTACACAATCTTGTATTATATGTTGGATTTCACCCAAATTTTTTATAATTTATTTGAAGTGAGTTTGCTTAAGCTTCTATAGCTTTCAAGAAGACAAGTTGAAATAATCCTGTAACTAGAGCCTAAAATTGAAGGTCTATTAGGATAGACATTTCTTCCTTAAAACTATTCCAAATCGAGTAAAACAAAATGCTAAAATTAAGCTCTATCCCATATTTGAATTTTTATAATAATATTCTTAGAGATACAAAATTATTTCTGAAACTGGTCGAAAAAATATAATAGTCATCTCAAACAAGAGTTTCTCAGAAAACATTTTTGCTAAAAACTATTATGAGCCCATAAAATCTTTAAAACTTTAATATTTTGGTTTCAACCAGATTACAAAATAAGTAACTTATGGACATCACTAACAAAAATGTTATGGCTAAATCTAACTTGATTTAACAATTAAACTATATTTAGATATGGCTTTAAAAAATGTTTTTATGAAAAACCCATGATTCATGTTTTGTAAATTCAAATAAGCAATGTCTTAAAAAAAAAACATGTATGACTAATCTAATGATGCAAGTACACCTATGAGATAATATAGTATACACATATGCATGCTTGGTGCATGTACAAAGCATAAACTATATAAATCTTATATGAAAAAATTGATAAGTCAACCGAAAGAAAATCGGGTGATTTGATAGTCTCACCAACTCCACCACCTTGAAATATGCAGGTTTAATCGATGCTCAAACCACACACTCCATACCTTCTAGGTGAATAGGGCAGGATAAAAAAGTGAAAGCAAGAAGAAAAGAGGAAAACGAAAGGAAAGAGAGAGAAAAATATTTTTTTAGCAATTGTGAATGAGAAGGGCATGTGGGAGCAGGTTTATATAGCCCTCTATTTCACCTAGCTGAAGTTCTAACTTGGTTAGAACTCTTCCCTCCAAAAACGTGTGGAAGGGGAAGAGTTCTAGCTTAGATCAACTTTCAACTCTCTTGAACTTTCTTTCCTTATTAGTTTATCATTTTCTTTAAAACTCTTAGTTAGTTTAGGAATATACTTATTTCAGTTTCCACCTACTAGCCACTAACAATTATCTAAGTTATCTAATTGTTCTAAGAGGTGTGGGACATTCCACCCTCTTTGATCTCCTAATTAATAATTTAATTGATTTTAGAAAAATTTAATTTCCCAAATAAAATGCTAATTAATTTTTCAATTAGAACCGAATGAGATTTAAACTATAAGGATGCTTGGATCCAAATAGGGTCCACATAAGTCATCCCATATGAAGGTACAATCCATTGGTATTGGATCAAATTAACATTTTAAATTAGATCAAAGCCAAATTATTACTTCAAATCTATATTGGATCTGAATGCTAGGATTTAGATCCAAATCCCATATCCATAATCTAAAATCATTTAGTTTCTTGTTTAATCTACATAATTTTTTTTAAATTTTATAATTATACTTGAAATATTCTTCATAAATTGAGACTAAATTTCATAATTAGTCAAAATCAAGAAAATAAAAAAATTAAAGATTTTCAAGAAAATCAAGAATTTTTTAAAAGCCAAGAAATTTTGAAAAATCAAGAATTTTTTGAAAAAATCAAGAATTTTTGAAAAATCAAGAATTTTCACTTAAGTCATATACACAAAAATTCATTATTTATTCAATTCAATTGTCAAAGAAAAATCTCATATTTTACACTAGGCAACTACCCCCCCCCCCCCTCCACACACACAACCAATATATATATATATCCATGTTAAATGGATTGTTCACCTTTTTTTGTTGTTTGTTCGTGATTTTGGCCACATAAATGTGTTGGGCATGCTCAATTTAGTTGGAATTTACACCTAGATCATGTGTTTTTAATGAAAAAAATATGATATTTAGAGCCTCTAAATTTTACAAAGATTTTAGACCATTGATTTTTCGAACCTTATAAAAACCGACTCATGTGTTGTAATCAAATGCTTCAAGGGTTGATCCTATAAAATATAGTACATAGATTACATCTATACGATCATAATTTAAAATAAAATGAAAAATGCCTAGAAAACCCATTTAGCATATTTCATTAAACCCAAATGTATTACCCTATATATATATATATATGTGTGTGTGTGTGTGTGTGTGTGTGTGTGTGTGTGTGTGTGTGTGTGTGTGTGTGTGTGTGTGTGTGTGTGTGTGTGTGTGTGTGTGTGTGTGTGCAAAATGATGTAACTTCGAATGCTTTAGCATCCGATGTTGGTAGCACGCGATCAACAATGTATGCTAAAAACATAAAAAAGACCCTTTTATGGTGATGGTCATTGATTGTTGCTAAAGGGTCTTTTTCACATAAATCATTTGTGTAAGGCTTGTAAAACATTGTTCAACACTAAGGGCATTTGATGTTATGCCTCTTTTTCTCTCTCTCTCTCTATATATACATATATACATATACGAAAACATGCATCATCAAATGAGTTAGCATCGATAAAAAGCAAAGGAGGTGATCATGCCCACCCTTATTGGTCTCTTTAGAATTTTCTAAGTCTCTCTCTCTTTCTTAATTTTATGTTCATTCTTCTCTTCCCTTCTATATTTCTCCTCTTCTCCTTCTTTCTTAGTTGAGAGAAGTCATTAGTGTTACAACTAAGGTAGGAAATATTACTTTCGCATTTGAAGATGAAAGATGAAGGGTTTCACCGGTTCAAAACTACAAATGAGGTAGGCACTCCAATCACGTAGACATAGATTGTTGCAAACACATAAGTTATGCGTAGGATCAATTTTCAGATCTGAACCAATAGAGATCAGACTTGAAAATACTTTTTTAAAACTTATTTTCTCTTTAGAAAACTCATTTTTGGTGGATCCATGTCACCACGAGATCATTAAGAAAAACAAATTTCAAAACTAGACTCTTTTTGGCTTATAAAATGAAAATCGGTTTGGGGAGGCTTACATTTTAATTATTTGTTATAACTTGTTTGATTCCAGCATGTTTAATATGATTATTAGATAAGATTGATGTAATACAAGTTCTAAAAATTCTAGAAATTGTATATATACCTAGATCCATGTTTGTTTATATAAAATTGTTTTGAAGAAAGGATTTGGCAAAATCAATGTAGGGATTTTATATTTTATGATTAAGATAGAAACATATGAGCATGATTAATTAGTTTAATTCATGTTAGTATGGTTAATCATTATGTTAGTATATATGCAAACCATAATTTAATGATTGATTAGGTTCCATGCGATTAATGAAAAGATGCAATTTTATTTGAGTGACTCCATGAATGCAATGTGATTTTAGTTGATGAATGCTAATGTTTTAATGTAATTTAGTACAAATATGATAAAATATGTATTGTATGGTATTGTAAATATGTTTAGAGCAGTTGTAGTCATGATTGGTTAGATTTTAACATCATCATTAGTTGTGCTTAATGAGTGTCTTATGAGTTTGAAAATTGTGATATTTTGTTCCCATGTTTTCCTAATCAGTTTTAGAAAAAAATCAATACACATTTAGGGCTTGAATGTAGTGTTCTGGCTTGTCCCATTTGAGCCAGTGTTGAGGCCGAAACATCCTTTACAATAAAGCATAAGCTTTTTGCAGTGTCAGCAGGACTATTCCGACCAGAGATTTTGAAGGTTCCAAAAACCTAACCAAAACTAATCAAAATAAATTATGAAAAAATGAGTAAAATCTAACACAAAGAAGATTCTATAAAAATGATTTTGTCAAAAGAGTTCTTAGTAAATCTTAGAAAATTCTCTAATTTGGGACAAATTTCTACAATTGACAGAATCTGTCTTATAGTTTTCCTGGACATGGTTTAGTCTCATAATTTTTATAATTTTGTTACAACTAATTTTGAAGTTCTGTTTCTTGAATTATGTTCCTGACATGTTAGGGCAACCTCAGTTAAATTTTAAGAGCTAAAATCGATTCTGGTGATTTTTGGTGGCTTTTCCAAAATTAGGTTGATAGGGATCCGATCTGCACAATTAACATATTTTGGTGCCTAGTCATTTTTTACATTATTCAACATGATATATGATGCTTAAAACTTAATTGATGGTCTAATATGCATGCTAAATGAATGCTATTCATGTCGAATTGTAAGTGTTAAGAATTTATATGCCATATACAGTGATGCATATTATGCATCATAAAACATAATCATTGAGAAACAAATAAATGTACATGTTAATTTTGTGAATAAAGCATATACATAACTGAATTATGTATGCAACCTTTATGTAAGCATATGAGCATATGATATGGTGCATGCATGACAATAATGAATATGTGGTATGAGCATGAACATGGCTCATAAGTGAGCCTGGATTTGGTGGGACCCACGGGTGCTTATGGAGCTCCAAGGAAAGAAAAGACAAGACATACATGCACATAATCGCCTCAAAAAAGTTGTACTCAATGTCACCCAGAGATGGGGTTTGAACTGCGAGCAATTTGAATGGGTTAAAACAACTTTGTGTTATAGAATCTCTTCAAATAGAGATTGGGCTAATGAGCCTGTGTACTGAGAGCACTTAAAATTAATTCATGAGCTTAATATTAAATAACACCTATGACCCATTCAAATCCAGTATCGCCTTGGAGAGGGTGGTGCTACACTCGACCGTTATCGCTTTGGAGAGCTAGGCATCTCTGTTGGTCCTCTGTCGCTGGTCATAGGAGGCTAGACTATTCTATAGTCTAGGTGGTATGCCCTGAATCTCTATAGAGTGGGAATCAATTCTATATGGACCACTGAGAGACTCTCGATCCCAGATCGCTCTAGTGAAAACTCTGAAAGGAGTTCGCAGATTCTTCTAATCAATGAGGCTAAAAAACTATATTGCATAACCGCTACCTCATTGGATTGATTGAATCAGAGTTAGGAACCCTGAGTGTGTACCTTTTAGGGCTAGAAAAGATAAGCAAAACATCAAATATTGAATCATTGCATTGTTTTAGTCTGTGCATGATTGTAGGATTTAAGATGTATTCCTTGTTACTTGAATTTATGCATTTTAGAATATTTATTCTAAAATTTGTCTGCGAGCGTGATTAATTTAGAAATATAAATTATGCTTATCTTGATATGTTGTATTGCATGATTTAATCATTTATATGAAAATATGTCAATGCTTATATCCTGCATTTGGATTATATTTGTATTTTTTATGTTTTGGTGTAATCTACTCCGGTTGTGGATTAATGTCCTTGCTTTAACATTTTTCAGATAATGCATAAGTTTGAGTGATGAGAGGTTGCTCGGTGTCGTCAGATGAATCATTGTTCTTCTTTTTCGAGGAATCCAGCTTCTTCTTCTTTTTTGATATATTTTATTCAGTTGGATTTTGATAAGACATATAACTTTGAATTTAATTAAGTGTTAATTTTCAATAGTTCCTTTAATTAAGTGATTTAAACCCAATGTGTGTAGTTGTGTTATTGTAACCCGCCCAAAGTTGCATCGATTTTCAATTACATTATTTCACTGTGTTTTTTAAAAAAATTCTTAAAATTTTCCTGATACAAATTTGGGGCGTTACAATTGTGTGTGCGTGTCTTAGCAACAAAAAAAAATATTTTAAGGGTATGTTTGGTTTGATCACATGAGATTCACTTTCTTGTACACTTTAGAAAGTAAACCTCTTTGCTTTTTTTGCAAAAGCAACCAAGCGTAAAAAGTACCCTCATTAGAAAGTGAATCTCATTTGCCTTTGCAAATGAGTCATTTTAGAAAGTAAATCTCATTTATGTGAGAACTCGAATCTCATGAAACTTAATGAGATTCAAATTATCATGAGATTTGGAAAGTGAATCTCATTTGCACAACACTTTACAAGCAACCAAATATACCATATAAATGTATTTTTATCCCGATGTGATCTCCATGGTTAAAAACCTAATAACGGGCACCTGTAACAATTTTTTTTAAATGTCTTTATGGGGTTTTATAATGTGCTAAAAATCAATAATGTGAAATTTTTGAAGTTTTCTAAATCATCAAAAAATAAAATCAATGAATACAAAATGTTTCACATCCTTGTGGTTAGAGTAGCCAAAAATGCTTTTAAATATGATTTTTAAAAGTGTTTTGGACAGTTGGTGTCTTCCTTCCATATATATATATATATATATATATATATATATATATATATATATATATATATATATATATATATATATATATATATATATATATATATATATATATATATATATATATATATGGGAAGTGTTACAATATGCACAACTATTTGTGCATTGTAATATCATGCACAAGTGGTTTTAAGACAACATATTGCCGCCCCTTAAAAGTGACATTTTTAAAACTTTTACATTGATTTTTTTGTCATTTCCTTAACCACTATCTTATTGGAAACCCCCACACACCCTTTCCTGCTTTCTCTACCATTCACCGACCAGTTGCCGTGTTATTCCCCTATCCACCGAAAATCATTGAAATATGCCATAACCTCAACCTTCATGGTCAACATTATCCTCTCTCTCTCTCAAACCCATAAGCCTAGTAGAGAGCATGTTATTTCAGGATGTAAAATGGAAGATGAAAAAACACCTAAATGACAACTTCATAGACATTATTGACCCAGTCTGCCATTTCATTTTTCATTGAAAATTGGTCTTTTGTTGTTGCTTGTGAATGAAATAGATGAAGGCAAAGCTTTTAATGAATTAGAGTGGGATTTTCGCCACCATTTTTCAATCCAACGTTCTATTCTTTCCCTTTGTTTACTACCCACCAAAAAAGATGAAAGAGATAAGGAGAACATGTTAGAGATTGACAAAGCTGAAGGCTTGATTTCCGGCAGGTTTCGATGGGCAACCAATAGGTGAACAAAGAAGTTAGAATAGATGTAGAGCATTTCTAAGGATGGATAGAATGGTCATTATGTGTTGAATTAATTAGCAGAACATTGACCAAAAAGCCAATGCAAAAAGAAAATATCACTTTTAAGGAGCATAAGTTGTCTTAAATACACTTGTGCTGATATTACAATGCTAGAATGGTTGTGCAGTAATACTTTCCTACATATATATATATATATATGTATATAGGTTTAAAATTTGCTAAAATCGTTTGCATATACAAACAACTTGGCAAAATTCCATTTTTTATTTTTTATTGTTTACAGTTTTGATCAAATTGACCCAATGAAAGTATTATATATGTTCTTTTTAGCAGGTAATAACTTTTGGATCGTCAAAATCTAAAATATGTAAGTTTTCTTAAAGAAGCAAAAATCAACAAATATAAATGCATAAAAAAAAATTTAACTTAAAAAAACATATTTTTTTGTCAAAAAAAAATATAAGGTTATTGTTGCATCCTCCTTAAGATCAGGTTGAATTGGTTTAGAGCTTGAATCAGAAGAATGCCTATGCTAACAACAAACAAGTATTCTAGTATGAGCCCGACTGAAGTAAAATGATTATGCCTGAGGTTCATAGACTTTTGAGGCTGGGATAAAATGATTATGTCGAGGCTAAACATAATGGGTCAGAGGCTTAAGAGTAATTGTGATTTAGAGTTTAGGTGGTTTAGAAAAAAGTTCATCATAATCAATGTAGACTTTGGAGATTATGACAATATTTTTCAATACAGATTCAACTTTGCTAATCATATGTTGACTTTCTCATTTTGAATAAAACTTAGATATTCTTAAACTTCTCATTTTCCAAGATCAGTTTACATAGTTTGTTAGCTTTATTCATAAATCCGGCGACGAATTTACAGCTCCTGTTTCAAATCAATGGAGCAAGAAGAACACATCCATGGGTCATATTGATATAAAAAAAAAGAAATTGCTAAGTTGTTAGTACATAACATTTAGGATATGGGATCTCTGAACCAAAATGCCCTCTTATTATTCTGGATATGGTCGGAACTTGGATCCAAATCCACATATGTTGCACATATGGACCGAATAATAGAACTGGTTCAGTCTTTTGCACAATTCCGGTCATTCTCGGTTCTTTCTGGTCGGACCCTTGACTCATACAGTTATAGAGCTGCCATATGTTTCGCATCTAAGTTGATTCAAAATAATATTCGGGCCAAAACGTATCCAAGTTGATAAGTATGCAAGTTCACTTCCAATAGAACTAGCAATGTCAATGAAACTGATATTATCCGATATACTACCGAATTCAATTCTGTTTAGTTGCGTTTGGTAAGTTAAAACCATATTTGATTATAATTAGATGTGGATACTATTTTGATTTTTTGATATCGAATTCAACAAATATCCGAATCCGTTTACATATAAAAAACAGTTTGGGTATGAGCTTTTCACCATCCGAATCTGAATCTAAATCCGAATTCGGAGCAGTTTACCAACATCCGATCCGATTAGTCAATATGGTATTGACCACGTCCGATCCAGATCCGAACTGTTTACATCATTAGATCCAACCCAAGGCGTCTCTAAAATACCGAAAGTGCCCTCCGCCGATTATTATTAGGGTTAGGACGTTTAAAAGGGACGGTCGGGCTTCTGGGACTGTGGCTTCGGCGGAAGAGGAACGTTCGGAGACTTCGCTTCGCTCCTCCCACTTTGCCAAGAGAAAAATGGTACCTCTCTCGATATTTTTTATCCTTTTTATTGTGAGTTTCGTGCTTGATCATTTCTGTTTGCGCTTGTATGTAATGTGATGCGCGGATCCTTTTTTCCCTTTTTGCTATGTTTTTGTATTTTGGGTTTCAGGTTTTTCTTCGTTGTGTATTTGTCGAGCTTGTTTGCTTCGGATGAGAAGGATTGAGTTTTTTTTCTTCTTTTTTCTAGTCATTTGGAAGATTTTTTTATTTTTATTTTTTCTCTATGATACGTAGATTATTGAGGGTTTTCTGCGAAGAGAAGAATATATTTTTGGTCGGTGAAATAATCTAAAGCACGAGTTTTTGTGTTTTCCTTTTGTTTAGTCTCGAACTTGGTTAGTTTGTTTATTGCTTTTGTCAATTTGTTCTGTAAGATATAAGAGTTTTTTCCTCTTTTTTTTTCTTTATTGGTTGTCTTGATTCGTTTTCTTCTTGTATGTTTGAGTACCGATTTCCAAAACCCTGGAACAAGGTTCTTTTATTACATGTTTTTTCACCTTTTTTGGTGTTTAGTAATTTCTGATGTTATGTTTGTTGATCATTGATATGCTTTATATGTGGTGTAAATTTGAGTTCTCCAGATCTGGTTTTGTGGAAGGATTGTTTGGTGCTTGATCAGTGGGTCTGCTGCTTCTCGTTGAGCTTCTCATATACTTATTTACTAATGAAGCATTGTTATCAAGTGTCTTCCTTCCTGAGGTTTTGCCATATTGGGCTTTGGTCTTTTTTCTTTTTTCACTTTTTTTTTTCTTGTGGTGTTTACTTGCTTTGTATTTGTTGGTGTGCGTGTGTTAGTGAGCTGTTGAGGGAATGATCGTGATGGACAAAGTGCTCACGTCTAATTAGTTGGTTTTTAAGGTGTTCATTTAAGTTGGTTTCTGAAGTTAGGTTATAGTGGAAATGCTGTTTTCTGAGTCGTGGCTTCTTGCTTTGAGGAGATCATATAAGTGCTTGTGCTTTGTTAATCCATGTTGCTCCGAATTGTGCATTTGTTACTGCAGAAACCTCATGCACAACTCGTGTTTTCATGGGCCCTACTGTGAGAACCACCAATGCCGGAAAGCAGTCCCAAAAATCAACAGGGATCCCCTTTTCCACGATCACCATTCCCTTTTGTTAGGGGGGATCAATCTATTTTCACAGAATGTGGTTCTGATTTTATGATGGAATATGTGGAAACGGGTCTAGCACAAGTGGTTAATCATTTCCGGATATGCCTTTAATACCATGGCATATATAAATTTATGATATTTTCAAAATATTGTGATATGCCTTTAATATATTTTTATGAATTTACAACTATATTATCCTTAAAATTTCAAAATATTGCCTATATCTGTGACAATGGCTAGAACTTGTGTCCTTGTGTGTGTCTATGTAGTCAGAAGCGCTAGGTGGTGCCTAGTCCATAGACCCCTAAAAGTACTAGTTGAGGACTAGGCGGGGCTAATTAGACTAGTCGGTACCCCAATTAAAATATAAAAAGGTATAAAAAACATACCTAAAATCATATTTAATTCTTTTAGTAGTAAGATGTGTTCATCACACAAGTACAAAAGTACACATGCTTTCACAAAATATATTAATATACATAATACATAACACATAACCAGAATATACATATATATAACTGTCCACACACATATATTCAATTATTCATAACATACTCAGTATAATTAATCAACAAAATATGCTTTCAAATTTTCATAGAGACTAACACATACATATATAAATAACATATTACACAATCCATAATACTAAACATGCTTTCAGGCTTTATAGAAAAATTCACCAGAAACAAAGCAACACATCAATGTTGTGAATAGCGTTGAGGCGTAGCGAGGCGTAAGACCCACTCATGAAGCGAGGCCTAAGGCGTAAGCTTCACAAAAGATATCAAAAAATTGACCAAATAAAAAAACAAAAATAAAGATGCATCATTTATGTTCTATTAATGAATAATTGGATATTATAAAACAAATTTCAAGCAACGACAACACAATATTTTAACTGATCCAACAAAGAGGATGCAATTATTTAACCAAGGAACAAGAGACAATATAAATACAACATAAAGAAATGAATGTGTGAATTGTGAAGTAAAAACTAATAAAATATCAACAACTAGAGTTATTAAACATAATAGTTAATGCACTTTTACAAATTGGTCTTTCAATCATGTCCCGCTTGGGAGCTGTTGTCCTTATTATGGAGCATCTGGTGATTTTCTATATCTGCATCATGTATATGTGATTAAATTTAGATTTTTTTAAATCATGAGTTTGTCAAGTGATTGATTGGACATTACAATGGATACTTTTCGTTGTATTACTACTGAGTTGTCTCTGGAAGCCCCTTTTTTTCTTTATTTTTCAATTTTCAGTGTTCCCATGTCTTTGCAGATTTTTCTACATTTTATTCATAATCACTCAACAAGTGCAGATCAATATTCTTGATATCTTTGAACGGGAGGAATATTAATATTATTATCAGATTATATCATTGATTATTATAAAGCTTTAGTCATTTTTAAAAAAGTCTGACAGTTTGAATTTTGCAGCCGAAGCAAATTCATGAGATCAAGGATTTCCTTCTCACTGCGAGGAGGAAAGATGCACGCTCTGTGAAAATCAAGAGAAGCAAAGATGTTGTGAAATTCAAGGTCCGCTGTTCCAAGTATCTTTACACACTCTGTGTGTTTGATTCAGAGAAGGCAGACAAACTAAAGCAGTCCCTTCCGCCAGGTAATGCATCTCATATGCTCTTCACTTCCTGTTTTCATCCAAAAAGAGAAAGCTGATAAGAGGAATCTGGTGTATTCAAAAGGTTTTGTTGCTTATAGCAAATTCAGTTGAGTTTGAGTGCTTTGAACTCTAATGTGCTCCTTGTGGTGTAAAATGGGTGTTTCTTTATGTTATCTCTTAGCAAAGTACTGCATTGGAAATGATATCATTCTTTCTAGAAACATCTAGTGTATTTCAAGCAAGTGAAGAGGGGAATAAATAAAATAAAAAGTAGTATAAACATTTGGCTAGTATCTTATTAACCCATGACATCTTAACTAAACCAATTCAAAATGTCATTTTTGAAAATGTAGTCAATTTGCAATTTGTTTTCAAGTGTTGCCAAAGTATCTTCACATTTTTTTTCAAGACATCCCGTTTTCAATTTTTTGTTTTCGTACTTGTCTGTAATTACTCGTGCCTTTTCTAAAGAGATTTTGAGGGCTTGAAAATACCTTGCTTTCTCTTGAAAAATTCCCTATTTTTTATTATACTTAATAGTCTGTGTAGTCAAAAGTGCTAGGCTGTGCCTAATCGGTAGGCCCTTAAAAATACTAGTTGCTGACTAGTCAGGACTAGCCGAAGTAGTTAGTACAGCAATTAAGTAAATAAAAAATATACATAAAATATTTACATAAATGGTAAAAAAAACTAAAAAATATGAAAAGCATGTGATTTGTACTCAATAGTCATATTAACCCATACACACACAAATCATACTTTCTGCCTTTCACAGAAAAGTATCACAGAAACACAGTAACACACAAGTATAAATAACATATTACATAATCTAATAATTCTAAAAACATGCTTTCAAACTTTGTAGAAAAATTTACAAAAACTCACATATATACAAACAAAAGTGATACATGTATATCTCACAGCCTTTAACAGAAAAATTCATCAGAAACAAATTAATACACATGTATAAAAAACATAATAATTTAGAACTAACCCCTCCATTGGTATGGTTATATATAAATAAAAAATGACTAAACTGCCCTTGCACCTAGGTGAGGTCAGCTTAGTCGTTAATTAGGTGTCCTAGTCGAGCAAAATTGGTACCTTTAAAGTACCCACTTAGGAATTGCAAAGCCTAGGCGTTTTACTTATACCTAGGTGAACTAGTTGGGGTTTTTGATTACATAGCTTGTAGTTGTTAAATTTGCACTGCATGCTTGGCCTGTTTTTCCTATTACATTTATTTCATGGTGGTAGCCACAGATTGATATTTTTCTTTTCAACTAATGTTAGAGCTCGGCTTTGTGATGAGCGGAAAAGTGGATAATGTTTTTGGTCCTAATTAAAAGATTTAAAGCTTGACCAATGGGTAAGAGTTGGAATATAGGCAAATCTGTTGGGTAACTTCAAATTAGTGAAACATGGAAGTGTTTGTGTAGTTTAGTTGGGGAGACTCTCTCTCTCTCTCTCTTGGAATCATGCTGTTTGATGGTTATTTTGATTTTCTTTTGGTAATTTTTATGGCAGGTTTGACCGTTCAAGAGCTTTGAGCGCTTGCCAAGAGAGATTGCATCTCTGTTTCTCGTGGACGATGTCTTTTTGTTTTTCAACATGAATTTTAGTATTGTTTTGATAGGGCTGTAGAATTCAAATTATGAGTGTAGATGTATGTTACACTATGACAGCTATCGAGGGACTCTAAGGATCCTTTTGACCTTTGCGTATGATGGAAGCGCTATTGATCAATTTTATTGCTTTTGATAGGATGCGTAGTCCTTATGTTTGAAGGGTTTTAAGTCCAATTATTGTTCGCACTGCCAAGCTTGGCCATGTATACCTAATTCATGACCAAGTTAAAAAATTAACTAGCTTATCTGTAGGTGGAGCCCAGAGAGGTTTCAATTGGAGTTGGGTTTCGCTCATCTCCTATGTCATCCCCCATCTTCATACCCTTAAATCTTATGATGAAAATTGTTTTGATCAAATCTGACCCTATATAAGGATTCAGCATGGTCGATTAACAAGAATCAGCCCTTGGATCTTAATTTTTAACACAATTTTGTGTTTCGTCAACCATTGATTTCTGAATCGTCATGATGTAGATCACATTTGAGGAGTCCCATTTAATAAAAAAACTTGCATCTATGAAATCCAAGGGAGGTGTATTAAGATGGGGTTAACGCGGGGGATGAGTGGAACTGATTTGTTTAACTTGTCTTGTGGATGTTAGTCCTGCAATGTATAAGCTAACAAGCCATCAGTTATTGCTTTAATACCTTTAGTACATTATTAGGCAAGAGCTGCCATTAATTGACAGTGATTGTTATTTCCAGTCTCTTCCATTACTTCAAGGGTTTCATTGTCTATAATTCATTTATAATTACTAATTTCCATCAAATTTTTATCCCTAATTAATATATCCACCAAAGCTTTTTATATTTCAAATGCTCTCCAGACTTCTAACCAGGATTGATCAGATAATTTCATGCATGATCTCCCATCAAAATTTTATGTTGAAATAGTTAATTGATTTTTTTCTTTCTAGTGATTTATCTCATCCTTGTCTCATTCCGAAGAATTGATTCCTAATTAAAAACATTTTCTCTGTAATCTTTGGGCCTTTACAAAGTGAAAACTTTGATATGTTTTGAGATATAAAAAGAAGTTTCTATTGAGCGTAGGGAAAGTTTGTAGATACATTCTTTTATAGGGTTATCGTGGTATATTTAATTCTATAATAAACCTTAACAAAAGACTTAACTCAAGGTGGTGTTGGGCGTTCATTTCCATGAGTAGTACCATTAGCCTCTGCTTGAGAGTCAGAGATGGAATTTAATCAGGGTTTAATTAATACCACCTATCCTCACAAGTGTTTGGGGATCCTGTTTTTAGAGATGAGAATGGTGTTGAGAGTGGAGAAGGGGGATGTAGTTGACAACTGCCTCATCCTCTCGTTTTCTTCTTCACTTCCATTACCTTTCTCATCTACTCTCCAACACCGGCTCTCAAACAAGGCCTTATTTTCTGTGAGAAACCTATGCACCGTTTTTGTGTGATTCAAACAACATATCTGAAATGGTTACTTTTCAAGCTTTTGGGATCTGCCGGTTTTTGGAGGGGAAAGCATTTGAGATCTGTTTTTGTCCGAAGATGGACGATCTCTGGCTAACCTCGAGGGTATCACAAAGACACTCCATTCAAATCCTCTGTTCTTAAATCCTTCTCCGAGAATTTATGAACCACGGCTAACCTGTAGGGTAGTGCCATCATTGTCAAACGTGCGCAACGATCATTTTGAATAGAGAAACCTGTTGAATTCAAGCTCTTGCTACCTGTTTATAATATATATATATATATATATATATATATATATATATATATATATATATATATATATATATATATATATATATATATATATATATATATAAATGCGTTCAACGGGATCCCTACTTTCCTCAAAATCAAATTTCTCCTTGAATGCATGCAAGAATGATGTAATGTTTGTTGCCTCCGTAGTCCATAACCCCAATTTTTCTCTGAGTATTCTAGTGAGATTTGATTAATGTGGAGTAGTTGATAGATTTATAGTTTTTCACCTTCAGCCAGGCTCAGACCCTTTCTTTTTTGTGTCTTTATTCTAGTCCTAAACGAAATGATCATTTCAATTGTGATTCCTACTCATCTGATGACCTTGGTCTATGAAATTCAACATCATGCATAGCTCCATTAATAGCTAATAGCAGCAAGTGCCTAATGGAATCATTGTTGGACTCCTTTTTGCCAACAGCTCTCTTCCTCAAGGCCAGCTCAGTAGTGAGAAAAAAAAATAGGAATTCCAGCAGTGGGACGACATCGATTGGAGAGGGTGTTGCGTGTTCTCCCCGAAACACACATTGTAGCTACAGGTGCGTGTTCCGGGGTCCCATTTGAGCACTCAGTCGGGTGTACATGTACACCGTACACCCGCCTGCAGGATGTACGACGGTGTACGATGCACCCAACTAAGCGCGACACGGTGCTCAGTCAGGACCCCGGAACACGCACTGTAGCTACAGTGTGTGTTCCCGGGGGAACATATAACCTGCCCCTCATCGACGGGTTAACAAATAAAATATTACAAGCAACGTCGATAGATCACTCACCAATTTCCTGGCCAATGGTGTGTGAGACGACGTGCATTAATTTATAGAGGAAATCCAGCCTTCATGGTGGACGTCGAGAATCAGACTATCCAATTGAGGGCACAAGTCCACCACCTTTGCGGTGATTTCCTCGGTGAAGAGTATCTCTCCAGGCACGTTCTTCTGCTGCTGCCTCTAAATGGATATCAACCAAACCCATAGATTGACATTCTCAATTAGATACTAGTATTGGTTGACATTGGATCAGCTTGTGAGAAATGACCCATTTGGGCTTTATGGAAAAGTAGCATGAGCTTGGGCTGAACTAGGCTATCTGACAAGCTTCAATAAACCCAGCCAGTTTCAGCTTTGGGGTTTTGCTACCAGCTAGCTAGGCTGAGTTTATAAAGTCCCCCCCCCCCCCCCCCAGCAAGCATAGCTCAATTATTGTAAAACCTGTACATTTTGAGATTTTAAATAAATAAAGAATTCAGCTTTATCATTGAATTAGAAATGTAATTCTACTTTTTATTTGTAAGTATTAGTATTAAAAAAAGCTCAAAATTTTCTTTTTGATCAATAGGGGTAAGATAGTCATTTAAAGAATTATTTCAGACAAAATGCTGTTAAAATATTTAAATAATCATCGTAATTAACTATTTTAGTGAGGCACAAACTCATCTAGGTAATTTTGAGGTGTTATGAACTTAACTAGATGTAATTTGATGATTTTCGAAAAAAAAAATTTAAGGGTATTTTGGTTATAAAATAATTTATAGAAAATACTTTAATCAATAAATTATTATTTTAGAAAGTACTGAAACCTTGAACTATTTAAAATTAGTATGATTAATTAATGCAAATAAAATATAAGAAACTATTTTGGAAAAGAAATTAGGGATTTTATAATGTATCTGAATTCTATACTTGTTGGACCCAAATGGATCCATATATACAACAACAACAACAACAACAACAACAACAACAACAACAACAACAACAACAACTACTACTACGCCTTCATCCCAAAACAATTGGGGTCGGCGATATGAACCAAAAATGAAAATCATTCTGGGTTTTCCACATGAATCATTCTCCTCCAATCATTTCTATCCAATGCCATGTCCTCGGTGAGGTTCAAAGCATTCATATTCTTTCCTATCATCTCCATCCAAGTCTTCCTAGGCCTACCCCGACCTCTTTTAACTAATATATTTTTCCATTTCTCCATCCTTCTAACTGGAGCATCATTAGGCCTTCGCCAAATATGCCCAAATGGATCCATCCGAACATAAAATTTTAAGAGTGTTACACAAAAAAACAAAGATTATATTCTATTTTTTGATCATAGCTTTGCTTTAAAACATATTTTTATTTGTTAATTAGGTTTAGGTTAGGGTTAATTTTTTTTAAAAGTCATTTAGGTTGGGACCAAACCGGGCTCGATCTGGACCCAACACTGTGCGCACAAGGGATTTATTCTTTTCCCTTTCTATTTAACCACAACAAAAATTCACGCAGTCGTAAACCTCTCTTTACACCTTTCTTCTTCTTCACTTTCTTCTCCCTCCTCGCCTCTTCCCTCTCGTTCACGATGGCCAACCAGCCAACCAGACCCCCATTCTATCTTCTCCCCCATCTCTCATTTTTCCTCCTCCTCAAGGATGATGCCATCCTATTTTTGGGTTCCTGCCGAGTGATGTCGTGTGCAACCCTCCCCATGCCATCCAGCTAGCCAAAAAACCCTCTCCACTTGTGCAACACCTACGCCAGCCCTCCTCTGCCATAACTTTTCTGTCGGCATCACCGAACAATCGATTAACGGCGATGCTTCCTTATTATGAGCCCCACATGCCAGAGAGGTCGTGTCGGCCCCTGCTTCGACAGTTTGTTCCAGATTTTTTTTTGACTTTTTGACAGTTCGCTACAGGTCTGAGTCGCATCCCTTAGACCCTCCTACCCTTCGACCACCATTGACGTTGAGCTTGCGATTCGATGCCTCTTTGGGTAAGGTTCTACCTCAATTCTTCCTTCTCCTTCTATTTGTTTTCATTGATTTGGAGTATGTTTGTTCCTAGCCGAATGGCCTAATTAAAGTATTTGGTTTTTTTCTTGCATTTTCCTAGTATTGGGATTCATGCCCAGCAAATCAGAGTCGTTTCCCAATGCATATTGTTGTGTTGATGTACATATTCTACTTTAGCATTATTTCTATTTGCTAATTTTGTGTTATTCTATTTATTTTCTATAAAATTTTCATCGAGAATGTTTTTTCATGTTTTGCATGCCCGATTCTTAGCATTGGGAATCATGCCTGGCCACTGTCAGCCATGATAGCGTGGGTCACATTCGTTTAGCCATTTTCTTCTTCATATTTCCAGTTATGGATTGAATTTTCAAGGAAATACTATTTTTTCCTTAGAATTGAGTACCTTGATTGTCATGCAAACGTTGTGACTGTGCTTTAGACAACGTGCAAACCTGTAGAGATGCCCCACACAACTATCCAATCTTGTTTTGGACTTTTTAGTATATTATTTTGTGGTTTTCGCTAATCGTGTTACCAATTTATATTATGAATTTTGTTGCTCGTATGCGGAAACATATTCTGATGAATTTATCATTATGTGTAGAACACAATAGCACTCTCCACTATGAGAGGATGCCCAACTGAACCTTTATTTGTGCTTCTTTATTGGATTTTTTGGCGTTCGCACGTGCGCGTCAAGTGTTTTTTTTTTGTTTGAGTGTGTCGGTGGTTGCAGATTTCAAAACCCCACAGATTTTTGGGTTTCACTACATTGTCTTATCGAATCTACCAAGGTAGGATTCATAAACTAAATTTATAGAATATAGATTCTTGTTGTTTGGTATTAATCTAGTGTGTGTTAATACTATGTTGCGTAAGAATCACATAGTAGTGCGTATTTAGAAAATTAAGTGTAGAAATGCATAATTCGATAGTTTTGCCTGAATCAAATTAGCAATTATGTTGATGTTATTATGAGCATGATTAACGTAGTGTATCAACACCGATAAGCATATGGTATAAATTTTAAAATTTGGGTATGTCTTGAGAATTTTGTGGTGGGCACTGAAAGGATAAACATAGGATAGATCCTAGAATTAGAAAATGCCACAAAAGGGATAGACATATGATAGATCCTAGAATTAAGTGGTGGGCACTTAAAGGAGCTAAATAAAGAATGTTTGTAGAACAGGTAGCTAAGGAAGCTAATTGGTGTCTCGAGGAGGATGCAGAATCAATGTGGAATAAGATAGCGGGTTGCATGCGAAAGGTGGCGAAGGAGGTTTTGGGTGAGTCTAAAGGCGGTGCACCGCTAGGTAAGGATACATCATGGTGGAACGAAGATGTCGAATTAGCTATTAAGGTTAAAAGAGAGTGTTATAGAAATCTAAGTAAGAGTCAGGATAATGAGAATTTGGAGAAGTATATGGTAGCAAAAAAGGAAGCTAAAAAAGTAGTTCGGCACGTGAGGGATAAGGTATATAAGGAGGTCTATGACAAGTTGGATACCAAGGAGGGTGAAAAGGATATTTATAGGCTTGCAAAGATGAGAGATATGAAATTGAGGGATCTAGGTATGGTTAGATGTATCAAAGATGAAGCGCAAAGGGTTTTAGTTAAAGATGAGGAGATTAAGGAGAGATGGAAGGATTATTTTGATAAGCTATTTAATGGAAGTCATGCCCAGGATCTTGGAAACTTCTCCATTCCTTTTCATGAGATGAATCGTGACTTCGTGCACAAGATTCAAAAGAAAGAAATTGCAGAGGCTTTGAAGAATATGAAATCCAGAAAGGCAATTGGCTTGGATGGTATACCTATCAAGGCTTGGAAATGCTTGGGTGAGAAAGGTTTAGTATGGTTGGCAAATCTTTTTAACAAGATTTGGCAGACAAATAAGATGCCTAATGAGTGGAGGAAGAGTACTTTGGTGCCTCTCTATAAGAATAAAGGTGATATACAAGATTGCACAAACTATCATGGTATAAAACTCATGAGTCATATTGTGAAACTTTGGGAGAGGGTGATTGAGTATAGGTTGAGGAAGGTTGCCATGATATCGGAGAATCAATTTGGTTTTATGCTTGAAAGATCAACTATGGAAGCTATACATCTTTTTAGACAACTTATTGAGAGATATAGAGAGGCGAACAAAGATTTGCATATGGTTTTTATTGATTTAGAGAAGGCATACAATAGAGTACCTAGGGATGTTCTCTGGTGGACAATGATGAAGAAAGATATTTCTCTCAAGTACATTTGTATAATTAAAGATATGTACGAATGAGTAGTAACCAATGTCTGCACTTGTGGAGGGGTGACAAACAATTTTCCTATAACGGTTGGGTTACATCAAGGATCTGCATTAAGCCCTTTCCTTTTTGCTATAGTGATAGATGAACTTACAAGATCAATTCAAGAGAATGTGCCGTGGTGTATGTTGTTTGCTGATGATATTGTTTTGATTAATGAGTCTAGAGCTGGGGTTAATGCTAAGTTAGAATTATGGAGACAAACTTTGGAAGCAAGAGGTTTTACGTTGAGTAAGAGTAAGACAAAATATTTGGAATGTCAGTTTAGTAAGCAGCGAAGTAGTGATGAGAGTGTAGTGAAGCTTGGTGAGCAAGAAATAGTGGTGGATGACTGTTTCAAATATTTGGGATCTGTCATTCAAAAGAATGGAGAAATTGATGGAGATGTAAATCACAGGATTAAGGTTGGGTGGATGAAATAGAAAAGTGCAACTGGAGTGTTGTGCGATCATAGAATGCCATTGCGGTTGAAGGGAAAGTTTTATAGGACGACAATTAGACCCACTTTACTATATGGTACGAAATGTTGGGCTGCCAAGAGACATCATTTTCAAAAAATGAGTATAACTGAGATGCGTATGCTTCGATGGATGTGTGGAAATACACTAAAAGATAAGATTCAGAACGAGAAAATACGTAAGAAGGTAGGCATTGCATGTATTGAAAATAAGATGAGTGAGAATCGTTTACGATGGTTTGGGCATATTTGGCGAAGGCCTAATGATGCTCCGGTTAGAAGGATGGAGAAATGAGAAAATATATTAGCTAAAAGAGGTTGAGGTAGGCCTAAGAAGACTTAGATGGAGATGATAAGAAAGGATATGAATGCTTTGAACCTCACCGAGGACATGACATTGAATAAAAATGATTGGAGGAGAAGGATTCATGTGGAGGACCCACAATGATTTTCTTTTTGGTTCATATCGCCGACCCAAATTGTTTGGGATGAAGGCGTTGTTGTTGTTAGGTATGTTTTGGGAATTTTGCCCCACGCTAGGTGTTCGGTTAAATGTCTAAGTGAGACCGAATTCTAGTTTTGAATGTGATTTCTAACAGAGTTTCAAAAAGGTTTTTAAATATCGTATATGCAGGTTTGAAACTTTATTTCAAAATAAATTTCATACATGTTATGGATATATTTTTGATTTCGTAGTTTGTGTCATGAACATGCACTTGAGAGTGCGCGAATGTACGTAGTTAACCATGTTAACACGTACATCATGAGTGTGGTCTTCGCACGTGCACATGCATAGTTTATGTTCGCAAATAAAATGTGCTTAGATGAATTTAATAGTTTATTTATAATAGTAAACATGCTTATATATATTACACTGTACTAATTGATTTGCAAGTATGAAAAAGAGAAAATAAATGATACTTATTACTAAGTTTCGCTTGAAACTAGAAAAGCCATGCGCATTGAAAACAATGTAAATTACAAATCGAGTAAATTCCTGTGGTAAGTATGTGGTGCAAATGCATCACACAATAAATTTATTTCTATTATATGCAACACTTTCTTACTCACACATGACTTAGTTGTAAATATTTAGGACTATTGTGACTGTAGTTCGGAGATCATGCTGAGCATGATTTGAATGTATGAGAATATAAGTATTTTTATTGATGTGGTTTAGGAGATCATGATAGTCATGATTTTAAATAGTAAAATACGGAGTGTGTTTGTTGCAGGTACATGGTTGAGTATGCATTATGTGAAATGTATGTTGCATGTATTGATGTGTTTGGCATGAACATTGTGAATGCTAGTGTGAAATAATAAATTTGTAAAGCATGTCATGTATGTAAATTATGTATCATGAGTGTATGCTTTGAAATAAATGAATCATGCATGTGAACATGAATACATGTTAATGCATATCTTGTTTGTGTATGAATTATGATGTGACATGTATTATGCTTGAGAAATTGAATCATTTATGACATGTTTCATACATAAAAACACATGTGGAAGAATCATGCATAAGGCATGTTGTAGTTGAATCATACATGAAAGCATGTTAAAAATGAATCATGCACGAGAGCATATGTAGAATAAATCATGACATGATAGGATTATGCATGAATGTAAATATGATTATGTCATGTATTATGCATGAGAGCCTAGTTACAAGATGACATATAACATGCATGAGAGCATGTAAGATTTAAGTCATGCATATGGCATAAAATGTTTAGTCATGCGAGAGGGCATGAACTATTGATATTATGCATGAGGGAACGAGAGAGTTATCTTGTGAGATAATGATACTTGACTGTGTGCTATAACTTAATAATAAAAATAATCCTGAACCATGAGTCAATTTGAGTCACTGGTGAAGCCGGGCTCTCTGAGATGGCTGAGTCCATCTCGATTTCTTTGTCCTCCTGGGAGGGGGAAGGGAGGTATAAGCCTTGTGGGACATATTAAGTTTTTGAAGACTAATGGCACATCTTGTCCCCATTCCACAGAGGTTAGGGGACATGTCTGCTAATGAGTCCTAAGTGGTAGTACCATAACTCTACAAAGTTAGGGAAGCATGCCCAATTTTTTATTGACGATTTTGGTTTACCGTAAACCAAGACCTAGGACTATGGGTTCGTTCTCCCAACCGCTGCATTGCAGGTATAATATCTATCCTATAAGATATTGTTTACACACATATAAGATGTTGTTGATGTGCACATATGAGATACATTGTTATATATTGTGAAAACATGTGTGATGTTTGTTAGAAAAACCTAGAAATGGACTCACTATTATTGTGTGTGTAGTTGCTTGCTTATCCAGATGGCATTGGTAGAGCGAGTAAATGACCTCTTGGATACTCTGGCTACCCTTGTTGGGGTGGTACAAAGGTAGTCAACAACGATAAATGCCATGGGGGTTAATTTGTATAATATGGCAGATCATCGTCAGAATGCAGAAGGAGAGGTCAGATATAAAATATTTATGGATATGGACCCTCCAGTAGTCAAGGGCAAGGTGGACCCTATTACATTCAAGGACCGGATAAAGGAAATAAAAAGAATTTTTCATGTTCTCCGAGTTCCTGAGAATCGAAAGGTGGATTTTGCCACCTATCAATTGAAGGAACACATTTTGCGATGGTGGGAGATAGTCCATCAAGTCAAGTTCGAGAGTGGAGCAGTCACATGGATGCAGTTCACAAACATGTTTTTCAAGGCTTACTTTCTGAAGCATGAGATGACCAAGAAAATACAAGAATTTCTTGAGCTCCAACATGGAGTTATGTCCTTGCCAGACTATATCTCTAAGTTTTGAGAACTTGAGCGTTTCTGCTCTCACGTGTACGCCACCGATGATGAGAGAGCGACAAAGTTTACAGGCGGTTTGAAGTTTGCACTTTGAACCAATGTACTTATCAGGGGACCTGAGACCCTCTTCAAAGCCATTAAAGTGGCTATTGTGCTTGAGGAGGATTGGGCAGCCAATTCGAAGGTCAAAGGCAAGACAAAGGGGCAGCAGTTTGGGGGTGACAATATCATCAAAAGAGAAAGTTTTATGGCAAGTTGAGATTCACACCGCCTGCAAAGAAGCTGTTTGTGAGAGTTGGAGGTAAGCATTAGTTGCATACTCAAAGGCAACCTGCTAGTGATGAGAGGTGTAATAGGTGCTTTAGTAATCATATGGGCAAGCCATGCCGCAGTTTCAACTACTTGGCATTACTATGGCAAGGGTGAATATTTCATTAAGAACTGCATTAAGAAGCAGAACAATGAAAGGAGAGTAGCTGAGTAGGTAGAGAAAGGCAAGCAACCTCAGCATTAGGGAGAGCAAAATAAGGCAGCTGGTCATGTTTATGAAGCTTCTAGAAGTGCCCAGCAGGACAATGACTTGATCCAAGGTAGTATTCTGGTTGCAGGTCAAGCCACCCTGATATTATTTGATAGTGGAGCTATACATTTTTTTATTTCTACTCATTTTGCTAGTCAGATACAGTTGCATGTAGAATATTTGAAGCATGTGCTAGATGTTAGCAATCCTGTAGGTGATAACTGTATCTGTGCTTATTATTTGACAATTTTATCCGTTGAAATGGGTGGGCAAAATTTGCCTGCCAATCTTTGATGCTTGACATGACTGCGTTCAATGTCATCCTTCGCATGGGTTGGCTCTATGAGCACTATATCGTTGTTTGTTGTCGTGAGGGCACAATGGTCCTATCATGACTCAATTGTCTTGAGATTGCTTATCGTGTATTTAGACCTTCCCTGGGACATCATGTTGTTTCCTCTCTCAAAACTCAAAAGTATGTAAGAAGAGGAGATATTGCTTTTCTTGTGAGTTTGACTTTTGTGGAACCTAAGGTCTCATCTTTAGAGGAGTTGAAGGTAGTGTACGACTACCTAGATATTTTTTTGGATAAATTATCGGGACTCCCTCTACTTCGTGTTGTTTAGTTTGGCATTGAGCTTTTGCTAGAGACTACTCCAGTATCCAAGGCTCTGTATCGTATGACGCCAACTGAGTTGGAGGAGCTGAATAAGCAACTCCAAGAGATTTTGGAGCATGAATTTATTCGATCGAGCATATCACCATGGGGAGCGCCCATTCTCTTTGTAAAGAAGAATAATGGATCTATGAGGTTATGCATCGATTATCGAATGCTTAACAAGGTCACCATTAAGCATACATATTCATTACCTCGTATCGAAGACCTCTTCAATCAGTTGCAGAGGGCTAAGGTAAAGTTTCACTTTAGATCTTCAAGTGTATAATTTTGTAAGTGATGCTTGCTTGTGTGACTTTGTTGTGATATATGTGTTGTTTATGATCTTTTAAGGTCTTCTCGAAGATTGATTTGAGATTTGGGTATCATCAGCTGTGAATTAAGGCAAAAAATATATCCAACACTGCGTTTTACACTTATTATGGGTATTCTGAGTTCGTGGTGATGCCATTTGGACTCATGTATACCCCAACTGCATTTATGGATATGATGAATCATATTTTCAACCATTCTTGGACTCTTTTCTGATTGTGTTTATCGACAATATCTTGATCTATTCAGAGAATGAGATTCAACATCAAGAACATCTGCAAGTTGTTTTGAAGATTCTTAGGGAGCACCAACTCTATGCTAAGTTCTCCAAATATGAGTTTTGGATCAAGCAAGTTTCTTTCCTTGGCCATGTGATTTTAGCGGATGGCGTGACCTAGGGGTGGCAATCGGGTCGGGTTGGCGGGTTGGCGTGTCAGCATACCTCAACCCGAACCCGACCCGTTTATTAAACGGGTAGACTGTGGCAAACACGAACCCGACCCGTTTAATAAACGGGTAACCCGACATGACCCGCCAACCCATTTAATAAATGGGTTGGGTCGGGTAAACAGGTTTTTAGGTTCGCGGGTCAGGTTGGCGGGTTGACTGATCGGGTTGGCAGGTAGGCAGGTCGAGTTGACGGGTCAGGTTGGCGGGTTGACGGGTCGGGCAGGCGGGTTGGCGGGTTGGTGGGTCAGGTTGGCGGGTTGGCGGGTTGGCATACCCCCAACCCAAACCCGACCTGTTTAATAAACGGGTTACTCGGGTCGACCCATTTATTAAACGGGTTGGCTTAAGCCCAACCCGAACCCGCCTAAGAGGCGGGTTGGCGGGTCGGGTCAGAAATTGCCACCCCTAGCGTGACCATGGATCCCGCCAAAGTTAAGGTAGTGTTAGATTAACAACAACCACATAATATCCATGATATTACGAGTTTTCTCGGTCTGGCCAATTATTATCGACGATTTATTCAGAATTTCTCTTGTATTGCTTTGCCTATGACGAAGCTTCTGAGTAAAGGAGCCAAGTTTGAGTGGTCAGATAAGTGCAAGGAGAGCTTCCAGATGCTTCAGCAGAAGCTCACATTAGCTCCAATGATATATTTGCCATTAGACAGTAGTGGTTTTATGGTTTATTCAGACGCTTCAGGCACAAGTTTGGGTTATGTTCTGATGCAGAATGATAAGGTTATAACTTATACATCGCGTCAGTTGAAGGTTCACAAGCACAATTACCCAAAACACAATCTTGAGTTGACCATTGTAGTCTTTGCGTTGAAGATATGTCGACATTATTTGTATAGCGAGCAATTCAAAGTGTTCACAGATCACAAGAGATTAAAGTATTTGTTTTTCTAGAAAGAGCTGAATATGCGACAACGTAGATGTTTGGAATTCATCAAGGATTACAACTTTTCTCTGTCTTACCATCCAGGTAAGGCAAATGTTATAACCGATATGCTTAGCAGAAAGACTAGTGGTGTTCTATCCAGTTGCCTAAGTGGAGGATGAAAACTGCTAGAGAATTTCATTGCGTAGAGGCCCTTTGCTGTAGGTTAAGGCACAATCAAGCTAGCTAGCCTAGTCGTACAACCTGATATCTCTGACCAGATCATCGTAGCGCAACAGGAGGATCCTCAATTTCAGAAACTGAAGGCTCTTACCCAGGTGAGCGACACCTATTTCCATATTTGAGAGGATAAAGGTATCCGTATGAGAGACCATATTTGGTTGCCTAGAGATCCTGAGTTGAGGCATGAGCTCCTTGACGAGGCTCACAAATCCCGATATACCATCCACCTTGACACTTCTAAGATGTTTAGGGACCTTCAAAAGAGGTATTGGTGGAATGACATGAAGAGAGATATTGTAGTTTATGTTTCGAAGTATTTGACTTGCCAGTAAGTCAAGATCGAGCATAAAAAACCTGGTGGTCTATTACAGCCTATAAAAAATCCATTATAAAAATGGGAAGAGATCACTATGAATTTTGTTGTGGGACTACCTAAGAATTGTCGTCAACACAATGCCATTTGGGTAATCATAGATAGATTGACCAAGTCCTCGCATTTCTTGCCTATTCGTGTGACTCAGACTCCTGAGAGTCTTGCATATCTTTATATCAGAGAAGTGGTTCCTTTACACGACGTATATATATCGATTATATCTGATCGTGATACATGTTTTACTTCACATTTTTTAAGCCAGTTTTAACAGGCCTTGGGTAAAAAGTTGAAGTTTAGCACAACATTTTATCCTCAGATGGACAGTCAGTCTGAGAGGACCATTCAGACTCTCGAGGATATACTTTGAGCATGAACTTTAGATTAGACAGGCGATTGGGATGGTCATGTGATTCTCACAGAATTCACATATAACATTAGTTATCATGCGAGCATTGGCATGGAACCATATAAAACACTCTATGGGAGGCCACATAGATCGCATGTTTATTGTGACCAATATTGTGAAAAGCGTTGAGGCGTAGAGAGACATTCCACCAAAATGTAAGGCGAGGCGTAAGCTTTGAGGTATAAAGCGTAAGCCTTAAATTTTTTTTAGAACTAAAAAAAAACTATAACAAATATCTAAAATTATAAATAAATAAAAAATACTTTATTGATGAAGCAACAACCAACAAGAAATAAAAGATCTCAAATAAATACCGAAAAAATATGAGATTAACATGTAAAAGTAACATTAATGCAATAACTTGATCTATATAAGTATTTAAGAAATAAAATATGAGCATTCATTCAATAAAAAATTAACATTAACAACCAAATGCATATTATCATTAACAACATCATGTCATAATTAAAAAATGCATGTTAGCATTAACAACCAAATGTTAATATATTTGTCTAAAATTCTTCAAAATGAGAGTGTTAACATTCACAAGTGCAAATGAAAGACTCTAAAAACATATAAATGCCCATAGCCTTATAATATGAATTAGGGCCTAGGCTCTTCTTTGTCTTATCATCATCAATATCTAAGCCTTCAATGTCAACATCTGAGGAATCCACATAAATAAGTTCTCCTTCATCCTCATTCTCAGACTCTCCATCATCTGCACTTTCTTCCCCCACATCCTCAGTTACTTCTTTTGCTTTTTTTTTTCCTTCAATATAAAATCATGTATTAAATATGATGCAATTTTTGAAAACAATAATTTTAAAACCAAGAACTGCACACAAAATGATAATTTTAAAACCAGTTCTTGCACTCATTGTAGAGTAGCAAGTCAGATCGTCTTCTCATAGAACGGAACTTAGGCAACATAATTCATAAAAAGCTTACTTTATTAATACCTCGAAAAGAAAATTACACTATTCTTTAATTACAATGGTAACTAAAATAAAAAAAGACAAAAACAATAAAAATAATTATTCTATACTAAGCTTAAGAATCTCAAGCAAAAAATCCAAGGAGCTTTAGGAAAATATTCTGACCACCTCAGCCCACCCTCCTCCTTATTCTGACGCAATTTTAGGGAACCTGTGAAATAAAATAAAGAAAAACTACTATCCTATTCTAAACAGTTAAGCAAATGAATATCAAATAAATAAATCAAGAAACGAATTAAAAGAACAATCAAGGATTCAATTGACTAATGATCTAAACTAAAACTAAACTATCAAGAAACAACTAACCGAATAATCAAAGTAACCAATTAATTAATTTAAGCTAATCAAGAAACAAGAAAGCACTTAACCGAAATTTCATCAAGATTAAAGACTGTTATGCTAACCGATTGAATAAAGAAAATAACTAACAACTACTAAATATTATTGTAAAGAAAGTAAATCTAATCTAACTAAACTATCAAATCTGGAACAATAGATAACAAAACTATCTAATCTATCCAATGAATTAAAATAAAAATAGGAAATTGATAACTATTTATTTAACAAACTAATGGAATTTAAATGCAAGATTAAAATAAGAATTTAACTAAGATTGACATGAATAAAATAGATCTAAACTAACTAAGGGATTAAACTAATATTAATCTGCAGCTAATCACGATTATTCCTAAGGCATAAATTAAACATTAACTATTTTAAAGAAAATGATAATTGGATAAAGAATAAATCGGCTAAACTTAGTTAATCTAAACTACTTTAAATTTAATCTATTCTATTTTAATAATTAATCTAATCTAGTGATGTTGACTAAAAACAATACTAATCTAACCAATGTGAAAGAAATAGGAATTAACGTGAAATAATAACTACTAATTAAACTAAAATTTACGATTATCCAAATTCGGCTGAAAATTAAAGCTACTATTAAAAATGATAATTAACAAATAAATGATTAACTATCTGACTAATTGTTGAAAGCGAATTCTGGAATTAACATTAACATCGACTAATTAATAAAGATGTCGCTCCTGTCCAATATCCACTGCAATATAAATTAATCCATACCTGAATATGTATTCTCCATAAACCAGGGTCAGATTTATGATAGCTTGGTAAGTAAATACCAATTACAGGTAACTTTAAAATATCAAATCATATTCAAGAATTATGATTTAACTCTACTTATGCAATTCAAATTTATATCATAAAAATAAGCATACATGTATTCAGTATCAGGCAAGTAACCACTCATGCATTTAAAACAAATTGCCCAGCCACTTGTTTCAAATGAGTCATTATATGTTCCATTTATTTGATCTAAGCACCAAACCTTCAGCAACCTCTCCAATCGTTGCTCTAATGCTCCTCCCTAAGCCCCAAACCTCCAACAACCTCTTTGATCGTCGCTCTGGCAACCTCTCCAGCTGCCTATCGAGACACCATGAACAAAATCAACCCCTATCCCTCTTGTTCTTTATCGACCATTCTGCAGAGTTTTGTCCCATCCAACATTCAACAAGATTTCCTTGTTCTCTTGTTTTGTTCTTGCTCAACATGAGGAGGAAGCAAGCCATGACTCACTCCCATGGTGGAACACTCCAATCTACATCCATGGCCAACCACCAAAGATCTATCATGGCAAGTAGCTATACAACCTCATTGGCAAGAACGATCAACCACATTGGCCCAACACTATGCTTTGCCTCCATGTCCAGCCACTCTAGCCTTGCCACCATTGTTAGGGGAAGGGTTTTGGCAAATGGGGAACAAGATCTCCAAAGTTGGCCTAACACTCCAGCCCACCACCACCCGCCACACAACCCCATCTCTGGTCATAGACAACCAGGATTGTTGGACGCTATGCTCTACCTCCTTGGCCAAATAGTGCAACCTCTATTACAGTCTTAGATCCAAGAAAAACATCAAAACCATTGCTCTAGGATTCAAACACTACCTCATTCAGTTAAGGGAGCTTCCCAAGTCAAAGTGGGGTCCAAGGAGGTGATGTGGTTATCGATAGGGCTCCTCGCCATGAAGAAAAGTCAAAATACACATGTCCACACCACAATAAAAGAGAAGTCAGTGAAAACCATAGGAACACCAATTTGGAAGAAGAAGAAAAAGGGAAAAGTAAAGTAGGGTGTCCTCTACTTTCCAAAAAATATAAGAAGAGGCCTTTCTGTTACCTAAATAGTGAGAGGGTTAAGCCAAGGCATTCTTTCCTTTTCACAATTGTTCTTTTTTGGTAATAAGGCTATGATGACAAGGCCTAGTTAGGATCTGGTTACAAAGGGACTCTAGTTAGTTCAACATGACTTCTTTCTAATATAGCTTTGACTGCTAGTTAGGACATCTTTTGACAATTGGATGGTATATGGGTTAAATAAGTTAGATTTTACTTTTGGATTATAGTTGAACCCAAACATAAGCCAAACACTATAAATAGAGGCATGGGGTCCCCTTTATTAATTATGCAAATTAGAATTCAAAAATCCTTCTCTCTCTAGTTGTCCCCCTCTCTCTCTTCTCCCAAACGTCTAGAACGTCTCTCTCCCCTTTTCTCTTCTCTCTTTTCTTATTTTAGTTCATGTAAGGATGAGGCCCCTCGGGTTGGTTTGTCACCTCTTTCGAATAACTCAAGCTCCTAACGTCTAGGCAAGTGCAATCTTGATTCCTTGGTGACTTGATCGGTGTTCCTTCATTGTGAATCACATGGAAGCCTTTTAGAATGTGAGAAACACCTTCCCCAACCTGCTATAGACCGGTAAGTAGTCTCCATCCCCAAGTCTCAGGCATAGCCTTTCCCTTATCTATTTTCCCAGATAGAAAACTCAAAATCGCTCCCTACCGTTAGACAATCGTTCCCAATTGAAAAGATTCGATAACTTTGGGCTGTCAACAACTTTTTCAGCAATCCATTACCTATCCAGACCCTCTACACACATCCTTAGACCTACCTATACCCTCTAGATTAGGTCCTATAAGTTCTGGACCTATACTCTACCCAAATATGGCAATGAGTCCCAAACTGCACCTACCCAAATAATCATTTGACCTATTCATATAGTATCTCCTTTCTCGCAACCACGAGAAACCTACGGACTCTTCCCCACCGTGTCAACAAGGGTGTTGACCTTAGGACATGTAAGCCCCAAGGCCTAAGTCTAACACATTCGATCTGCTCAAGTATGTGGGACTCAAATTGTCATACCCATCAGTTGCAAATCTGGATCTCCCAACTGAGCCCTTCCCCGGTTCGGCCAACTTGAGCCCACAAAATATAAAAAGTACAACAACTTGGTATTAGAGTGAACATAATCTGATGGAGGGATCTCAACCCTTCCATATAGAAAAAAAAAGTTTGTCAACATGCTGAATAAGCTCGGTCGAACGTCAAGCAAACGTAAGCCAAACATTTTCAATAATGGCAAGAGAGCGTGGAACAAAACAATCACTTGGAGCACATTGAGAGGGCTCTATTTGCCTTAGTTGATCACATGGAAGTTGTCAACACACCGAGGCATGTTGCCAACTGGACCTTCATCGGCAGTCATGTGGAGGACCCGAATGGCTTAATCCTTGGGGAGCCGCCGCATGGATATGCACGGGGTATGAGAAAAAAGTCTCCTTTTGATATTCCTCATTTTTTGATGAGAACATGCACGAGTGAGTATTCAAACTCAAGCACTTTTTCACCTGCCATAATGTGACATATGAGACACAGATTGTTGAAGTGGTCGCTCGCCTAGAGGCTGATGCCCTTCGATGGTACAAGTGGCTAGACACCATACACAAAAAGCCTACATGGGTTGACTTCATAGAGCATCTCATGGAAAGATTCAGGCCCATGGGGCTTGTTAACTATCATGTGAAGCTTAAAAATCTTAAGCAATGGGATAACTTGAATGAGTACCAAGCAGAGTTTGAAAACCTTTGCACACTCTTGCCTCAAGTGGACGAAGAGACCTTGCTCGAGTCATATGTTGGTGGGTTGCATGAGGACCTTCACATTGAGGTTCTTGTTGTAGCAATGAGGAGTCCCAAAGAGGCCTATAAAGTGGTCAAACTTCATAATGAAAAGCAAAGGAGACTCTAAGTGATGCAGATACCAAATTTGCCTATTGTTTTTTGCTCTTGATCCTCGGGTGGCCAATCCAAGCTTGGTCCATTCAGGGGACGTCATCGACCTCTAAGGTAGACCCAATCACGTGTTTTCATCTTGACGAGATGATTAAGAAGGGTTTGTGCTTTAACTGTAATAAGAAGTTGTTCATGGTCTGCACATGCAAGTGTTACCACATTTCTTAAGTGGTAAAGTCCAAATATGAGGATGATGAATCACTAGACGACCAACCATTGAACAAGGAAGAGAGCGAGGAAGAGCATGCCATCGCATCTCTTATCATACACTCTCAGGCATCTCCACACCCAATTCTATGCAGATGTATTACTGCCTAAGTACTCGTGAGGTAAATGTTCTCATCGATAGCAGGAGTACTCATATTTTATCTATGAGAGTGTTGTTTGGAAAATTCGATGTAAATTCAAAGAGCACCCCTCTTTTAATATAATGGTTGAGAACAAGACTAACATAAGTATTTGAGTGTTTGTCCTGATATTTTTTATAGTTTCAATGAACTAAATTTGTGGTGGATCTATATGTCCTACTTATCTATGGTGTGGACGTGGTCTTTGGGATGCATTAGTTACGAACTTTGAGAAAAGTAGCTTGAGACTTCTCCTCTATTAGGTATCTTTTTTAAATGATGCAGGAGAGTTCAAACTCATTGCTATCCAACCTTCAACAATGGAGGAAGTAGAGAGGAAAAGGGCTATGAAGATGTTATGTGGTACCCAATGTGCCTATCGACTTATCGCCCAAGCAATAGAGCCCAAAAACACCCTAGATATAGTGGACGTTTCCCTTGACATGCCTAATTTGTTGAAAAAAAAATCTAATGTCTTTAATGAGCCACACAGTGTGCCACTTAGGAGGTCTCAAGACCATAGAATACCCTTGAAGGTAGGCACTAGACTAATGAATGTAAGGCCCTATCAATATGCCTACTCTAAAAAAGACGAGATATCATCAAGTGAGTATGGTACTTGATGAATTGTCTTGAATAACATAGCGGTGAAAGGCAAGTTCTCAATCTCAGTCATCAAGAAACTACTTGATGAATTGTATGGTACCATATTCTTTATAAAGCTCAACCTTCGTTCGAGATATCATCAAGTGAGTATGACTCGTGATGATGTGTACAAGACAACATTTAAGGCTCATGAGGGTCTATATGAGTTTCTAGTCTTGCCCTTTGGCTTGACCAATGCACTCTCAACTTTCAAAGCCATAATGAACAACGTTTTCAAAATTATGCTCTAGAAGTTTGTACTTATTTTCTTCGATGACATATTGGTGTATAATCTTTCTTGGAACACACATTTGTTGTAACATCTTCAAATTTAAAAACCTTTAAAAATGCTTAAAAATTAAAATTTTTATTTTTTTCTTTTAAGATAAACAATGAAGCATTTTACAAATCATACATTAAAGACAAACATAAAAAAAGTTAAAAGAGCTGCTTAAAATTTTGCATACTTGATAAAAAAACAAACTTTAATCCATTTAACCTAGGTTATTTTATTTTTGAAAGGCAAACTAAGGTTAGGCATACCCCTAACCAGTTATTATTCAACGTACCACCACCGACAGCCCCAAGTTGGTAACCTAGGTTATTACTAACCCAAAATAAGTTAAGACCATAAATTTACTAGTTAACCCTTTAAAGGCTCATTCATCTTTTTTGTGTACTTTTTTAAAATATGATAATAAGGGTAAAATAATAATTTTACATCAGTGCCTTAAAATTCCCCCAAAACAAGATATATCAGGGGAATGAAAAAAAGGTTGTTGGATGCCACTCTCTCCCCACGACGATGGGGGACTGTGTGAGAGCGCTCAGCTCAATCCAAACCGTACGGTCTCTCGCGCCTCGCACGAGCCACCAGAGCCATATGTGTTTCCCTCGTCCTTTTTCCTCTTCCTACTCATCAGTTCGTCCATGGAGATCACGCCGTGGTTTCCTGCGAATTGTTTCGACCCCTCTCGGTGTTTCTCCTTCTGGTAAGGGAACTCTCCTCCCTCTCCCCATCCTCATCTTCTTCGTTTATCACCAATATTCGGCTTTTGGGTATTCGTGGAATCGATTTTTTACGTGCACCATCTACCTGTTTCGACATCAGTGAAGATAATTTTTTATTTTTATGGTTTACCCATTTGTTTTTCCCATTGGTTTATGGTTTTTATGCGCACCCATATTGTTTCAGCATCATCAATGAGAATTTTTCATTTTTTCGGAATTTCTTTTTGGAGCTCCTGTTTTCAGTTGTTCTTGCTAAGCCTTCTGGACAATCGAGCATTGAAAGCGTCCCAGAAACGCCTGAATGGGCAATTCAAGGTGTGCCTTTTTTCCTGTTTGTTTCTTGGTTTGCTACAGTTTCAGTTTAGCATCATAACTGGGTCAATCTCTTTGTTAGCTAAGAGGAAAATAAGAGAAATGTTAATTGGGTAGTTAGCTGCGGCAAAAGAAAGGGAAATGTTAGTCGGGTGGTTCTAAGATGAGCTAATCTTTGACCAGATTTGTATCCATTGATTGGTGGAAAATCTGGAATTCCTTTTTCTTTTATGTATCCATTGGTGACAAGATTTGTATCCATTGAGTTGTTCAAATATGAAACTTTTGTTTTAGCCTCACTCCCTATTTATTGATGATGAATTCCTTTATTGTTATTTCTTTTTGTAGTGGTTCAAATATGAAAATAGCCTCATTGTCATATGTTAATGATGAAGCTTTAAGTTGGTGATCTTTTATGGAAGTAGCACAGAAATTAAATTTGCCTTAGACCCAAAATTTTACAACTGTGATGAACTTTTTTTTTTGGGATCAGCAAGCTAAGGTTAGGCAAAATCCCTACCAGATTACATCAGAGAGTCATTACAATCATAACAAAGAAACTGAAGGAAACCAGTCTGGAGGCTTATCCTTCCACACTAGATCGCAATCAAGGACCCCTAGATTAATTAACTTGTTAGAAACATGGTTGCATTCCCTAGGGATCCAATCACAAAAAATGTCATCCAAATCTTAAAGAATCTATAAGCTCACTCTTCCATCATCTCTCTCCGACTCTGGCCATTCCTCAATGCTTTGTTGAAAATTCTGACAATGTCTCTTCGAGAGGATTCAATAATCAATTTGCTGACGGCGATTGAACAAATCAGCATTTTTCACCACTTCCACTCCCAATCACCTTTATGAAAGGACCTAACTATGAAACCCATCTTGAGGAACCAGCCTTCACTGTTCCTGATAGTGAAGCTAATTCGCCACTTTTTTTTGCACAATGCTGCAGACCGATAAGGATGTCCATCCCTGCGTGTGTGTGTGTGTGTGTGTGGGGGGGGGGGGGGGGGTGCGGGGAGAGGTCCATGAAAAAACATACAGCCAGTTGATGTACACCTTGTGATCAGACTTTTCCAGAATAGGAATGCGATGCTCTCTGATTCTACTCAAAATATAACTATGAGTGTGATCATGGCTGAGGGACTCGTTTTGAAATACCGCTTTGTTCCTCACCTCCCATATCATTCTAATCACTAGTTGGAAAGCTACTAACCGGGCCCTCTGAACCACTGTATTCCTGAACCTCACTCTATTCCACCTCTCCGGGGCTAGGGAGACCGATTGGCGAGGCCTGCACCAAGTTCCACACAGCTGGGTAACGGATTTCCACACTTGTTGGGCAGTCACATAATCAATAAACAAATGGTTCCCTGTCTCCATAGACCTGCATAGGCTGCACGGGTTCGCTAAAGCCGTCCCCAAGCTTTGGATCCGATCTTGAGTCATCAGCCTATCTTGGAAAGTCATCCGCAGGGTAATGGCCACTCTTGGAACATGATCCTTGCCCCCAAATAAGTTTGTATGCATTCATCTTCAGGCCCTTCTTTCTGATGATTTCCCATGCTAGCCTAGATGAGAATGATTCTCCCACTTCCCACTCAAGAGCATGATCCTTTCCTACATGGATGAGAAGAGACCTGGACTCGTCTTGAATTGTTAAGGGAATCTGTAAATCAAAAAGTGATAAGTAGTGAAGAAGACGTATGCTTCTCTAAAACGTTATGAATGGAAATGTGTCTCATAACATGGAAGGAACTTTTAGAAATCTCTTCAGAAAAAAGGCTAATCAGAGGCCGGTTCTCAATAAAAGGGTCGAACCAAACCTCTATAGACCAACCATCACCCACTCTCCATGAAGCGCAGTGTTTAAAAACATCGAAGCCCACCATAAGGGACTTCCAACCCCACGACCCAGATGGTTCCTCATGTACCAAATCGAATTAAGATAGAGGTACTTATGACTTATCAAATCAGTCCATGGGTTGATAGTTTTTGCAGCTATAGCCCATCCCAACTTCTCTAGAAAACTATAGTTTACTTCCTCCAGTTTTCGGATTCTCAGACCACCTTCCCCATGTGGAAGCCAAATGGAAGACCAATTAAGCAAATGGACCTTTTTCTGACTAGAAGACCCTGACCACAGGAACTGTCTCATGATATCCTCAAGTTGATGGATAATCATTTTGGGAAGCTTAAAACACATCATCCAGTATGAAGGAAACAAAGATGACACCGCTTTGATGAGCACCACCCTGCTAGCCATAGATAGTATATGAACATTCCATGACTCAAGTTGTCTCTAAAATTTCTGGACAAGGGGTTGGCAAAGATCCCTATTCAACCTGCCAGAGAAAATAGGTAGCCCCAAATACTTGATGGGCAACTTCTTTCTCTTCCAGCCACACGGTTGAGAGATATGAACCGTTCTAGGAGGCACCTGAAAGGGAATCAGAATTGATTTCTCAATACTCACCATGAGACCTGATTTTTCTTCAAAGCTTTTCTGTATATATGGATTTTCCTTAGACCTGCATCCATGAAACATCATTTTTTTTTGGTAGTTTACATATAGGGGCCTTTCGTGTAACAACTTTACATTTATCTGCTTCATGTTTCAAATATTTAAGATCGACATCTAACCTTTTAAATAGTTGCTCAGAATGGCCGTATAAGTTGCTTTTTTATTCACCTAGCTCCAAATAACTCTAAAAAATGACAATTTTAATATATTTTTTTCTTTAACTTATTGAAGTGTCATTTTGATAACTATACTTAAAGGTAAAAAAGTAATTTCAGAAAGAAAAGCAACTCTGGTGGTCACCTAAGCAAGTTTTTAGAAGGTAGGCATCTATCTTAAATATTTGAAAGACTTAGGCAGTTAAAAGAAAATTTGCCATATGTTAGGTGTCTATCTCTAAATTACCCATTTAACTTAAAGTAGAATTGAAACATGCTATTGTTCGGGTGGTTGCTCTGAACATCGAAGATTCGAGAGGCATTTGCGGCATTTCCTTCATACATGTTGGAGAGCAAAAATGAGTGCATAGTGAAACAAGTTCCTGTTGATTTTTCATCATTGTATTTTTTAACTAACCAAACATTGAATATAAAATGTGGTATTTTTCTTTTGTTACGTTTGAGAAGTGTCAAAGCTACAGACATGTCTTATTTGTTGGTTTGTTTATTTATTGTTATTATTGTTGTTATGGTTATGGGTATGGTTACTATTACTACTATTATTAAATTAAAGATATTCTTGCTTAAAAGAAACTGGAAACATATGTATTGAATAAAGCCGCAAGTATGTTTTGCTTATAAAATTTTCTTCACTTTCATGAACTTTGATCAGTGATAGGGATAGAAAATTGTTGTTTCCTTATTTTGATTGTGCTGCACAATCGGCAGGATCCTTCTGACTGTTTTTCTTTCCGCATCTGAGTACAGTTGTGAGCCTGTTATGGTTAGTATCTTAGTATAACTTGGAAAGAATTAATCATGGAAGTGTTTTCCTTGTAATATTTCAAAATTTGCTCTGAAGATCATCTTTTTCTGCAGTTTCGAAGTTGTCCGAAATCATAAACATTGTTGTTGAATTAATAGTTGGTCTTGCAATTTTGTTTGTGTGCCAACAATTTGTTGGCCTCTATTTGGGTTCCTATAGCATATATACTTTGCTTTTATAAATTTATTTGCTGGGGTATTCTCTTAAAAAAATGTGTGATGCTGACAGAGTTTTATACCCTAAGGAAGGATGTAGAAACTACGAAGAAACGTGTGGAAGAAATCATAGAATCTTCTGGTTTGGAGCAATTAGAATCTGAGCTTGCTAGTTTGGAGGAGGCAGCAGCTGATAGCTCTCTCTGGGACAATCCTGCTAAAGCACAAGAAACTCTACTTTCCTTGAATGATGTCAAGGATAGAATTAAAATGCTTTCAGAGTTCAAATCTAAGGTTAAACTTATCTGTTCCTATTTTTGATATTTAACTCATTTATCATTGTATATCACAATACATGTTGATTATGTGCACATTCTTTTATCAGTTATTGATGTCATTTTCAGAAAAAGAGATTTATATTGCGTTCGGACAGTTCCAGTCATTTGTCTATATTTATATTGCTTTGTTTATTTGGTGAATGTATATGTTCAATTTTACAATCTTTCCTTGTCCTTAATTTCCATTGTTGGTACAAAAGATAATGCATATCCATTTCTTGAGCTGCTTATGAACTTTCTCAGAGTAACGTAAAGCTCATCCAAGTTTTCTATTATTGGATTCAGCCTAGTTTATGTTTTCTGGTAGTCGTCATGAGAAATATTTTTTCCTCTTTCTCAGAAATTTTCTACTGAACACTCTAGGTTTAGATTCGCTTAGTTACCTCTTTCGGTGTTAGAGCTGCAGGATATCTTTTTTTGTTAAAAATGTAAATATATATACAACGTACTTGTGTGTGTGTGTGTGTATATATATATATATATATATATATATAGTAACTAGGTTAGTACCTAACTAGGTTAGTTTTAGTTTTACTTTTTATTTTAGTTAGAAGTCAACAATGTTGACTAAAGTCAAGAGACGTTGGAGAGTACCCAACAACTCTATTTGGAGCCTGGGATCTCTCCTAATGTCCCTTTTGGAGACTCCATTTTGTATATAAATAGGGGTGAATCCCCTTCTCGTTGGTTATGCTTCTTGCATGGATTTATATCTAAAATATTATTTTTAGCCTCTTGTGTTGACCCCCTTTAGTGGGTGTAACGACCTCAACTGACCCTCGAAAAATAGTGGGATTTTTATTTTTAAAACAATTGCGAAAAACCTCCCAAGGATCTGGGGTACATCACAAATTTAATATAACCATTCCATGCATTGAATCAATTAGAAGTAACAAATTGAACTTCATATAATTAAATTAATGAGTCAAAAGTCAAAATATAAAATCGACTCAATCTACTCCTGCGCACAAGTCAGAACCCAAGCACCAAGTCATTAGCCTCGAGTCTTCCAGCCAGTCAGTCCTACGCATAACTGAGCCCCTGTGCTTGAAAAACAATTTTAGAAAATGGGTAATAACCGAAGTCCTCGTACGAATTCCTCTAAAAATCTAACATTAAAGAAAATAGCATAAATTAACTCATGCATAAATTTAAGAGAAAATCACAAGCAATGATTTACCAAAACTTTAAATTCACTTTAGTTTTAAAATGAATAGATGGATTATGGATCCAATATATGGATCCATAATCCAAATCCATATCCAATCTAAATGAATCTCAACCCGGACCAGATCCTAGTTAATATGGATCCTGGACTTGGTCTAGTTCCATAATAACATGAGTCCAACGGAGCGGGTCAAGTCCGATCCAAACCAGAAAAGACTAAAAAATAGAGGTCGACCATTTTAGAAAAATGCATTTTTTGAACCAACCGTTATTCGATTTCGAGAAAACAGATCTACGAGATCTACATTTCGAGATGGATCTAACGATGGTCTTAGCTCAATTTCACTTTCGAATTTTGCCTGAATTTAATTTCGCTCGAATTTAATGGTTAAAACGATTAATTTCACAGATTTTACTTAACATAATTAGATATTGTCACCTCACATTTAACATAATTAGATATTATCACCAAGTCCAGACCTAGCTGATGTCACCTCACATTTAAATATTTTCCATGATTTTATTAAATTAAATTTAAATATTTAATTTAAAATTATATTTTTAGGCTTAATAATTCATGGAAAAATCATGAGATATTACAATGGGTTTTGTGTGTGAGCCCATTTCTGGCTTATTGTGTGTTCACTTTGGTATTTTTGTGGACATTGTTGTGGCTCTTTTGTGTGTCAACTTTGGTGATTTGGTGAACATCGTTGGAGGCTCTCATTTCCTTACATGGTATCAAAGCTTGGTGATCAAGCTGAAATTGTTTTTGGCACATTGGGAAGCATGCCATTCCAAATTTGAAAGTGTTGAAGCTCTTTTGCAATTTCTATTTGAAGTGCTCATTATTGGTAGCGTTTGCTTGGTGGTAGAGTGCTCGTGACCTTCACCTTTACTCTTGTTCTTTTCTCTCCTCTTTCTCTATTCTTTTCTTTTGTTTTACAGTTGTAAAAATGGATGACAATGAAAATGTCACCATAAAATCTATTAAGCTCAATGAATCAAACTATGTAACATGAGCTTCAATTATAAAACACCTTATACGGAGAAAAGGGTTGTGTGGATAAGTGGATGAGACCGATTTGGAACCCAAACTAATCCTTACCAAAGTAGAATGTGAGAAAGAGGTACCTCTTACGAATGTTTAGAAAAATAAGGCAATGACAACTTATGAGAATAAGTGGAAGGAATGGAGAATGGGACATGCCAAGATTATGTTTTGGCTCATTAGTAGCGTCGACATTAAGAAGTGTTCAAGTCTTGCTAAATTCGAACATGCAAACAATGCATGAGATTATCTTAAGATAATGTATTCTCTTAAGGATATCATAATATAGTTCAAGGAGACAAAAACGTTAGAGAATACTATAATGGTTTGTCCGAACTATGGGAGGAGTTGGCTCTTCTTGAACCAAAGTGACATTATCCAGAAGATATAGAACTCTACGAAAATCAAATAGATGCAGAACATTTTTACCAATTTATTAATGGGTTGAGATCAGAGTTTGAATCCACCAAATTCTCTCTTCTTCATCGAGGGAAAGTTTTAATGAAATGAGCGAAAAACAAATACATGCCAACTAAGGGCATACAAACACACAATACAATGTACACAACCACAAATCCACTAAAGTTAACAACTTAACACAATAAGCCAACTAGGGCTTGCAACATAATGTAAATATATAGATTTTATTGATAAAATGCATAGTGAGAATCTTAAAATAAATGGGGACAATGTGTCCCTATTTATACACAACAACACTCAAGAGAGGGAGCTTTGGGAGCTCCCATAGAGACGTTGGGTAATCCCCATAGAGCCCCTTATGGCTTATAGAAAATACATTTATTAAAAAAATAAAAAACTGTCTAACTAACCTATTCTTATTGAACTAACCTAGTTACATAATGTGAAATGACCAAAATGCCCCTGATGGGCATTATATATTCTTTTATATTTAAGAATATATATATAAATACATATTTTAACACCCTTCTTTAAACTTACGATGTATACCACTATGAAATCAGAGAATCCCCTAAAAAAACACAAAAACCAGTAGTTGAGACTATCATTTGGATTTCCTCTCCAATCAGCATCAACATAAACAAGCAAATCTAAAGATGAAGAAGGATAAGAAAAACCCTTTATTTATAGAATTCTTTATATATTTCACAATCCGCAACGCAATACTCATGTGTATGGTAGTTGGAGCATGCTGAAATTGACTAGTAGAGTGAACGACATGAGCTATGTCTGATCTGGTGATTGTTAAATAAGTGACCCAATCAACTGTATATATGGAGTAAGATCGTCTAGAAGTATCCCATCTTCAAGTCTTAGCTTTGCATTGACAACTTTAGGTGTTTTCACTTTTTTGTCATATGTAATACCAAACATATCACAAATATCAGCAAAAAGCTTAATCTGAGAAAGAATATAGCCCCTGGGAGATTAGGCAACTTTAATACCTAAAAAATATCTTAAAAATCCCAAGTTAGGCATATCAAAATTTTCTTTTAAAACATTTCTAATTTCATTAACTTCTTGTTCATCGTTCTCTGTTATTATCTTGTCATCTATGTATAGCAGAAGAATGACAATATTGGTACCTGTACTTTTAACAAAAAGAGCAATGTTAGTATAACAATAATGAAAACCCAATTGAATCATAACACTACTAAATCTATCATATCAGGCTTTTGGGGTCTGATTGAGACCATATAATGCCTTTTTTAATCTAAGAATTATCCATTTGTCAATACTAAAACCCGGCGGGGGGTCTATATAAACTTCTTCATTTAATTCTCTATTGAGAAATGCATTTTTGACATCTAGTTGATAGCTAAACCATTTTTTGTATAGAAGCTACGACTATTAGGGTTCTAACAGTAGTCATCCTAGCTACATGGGCAAAAGTTTTTTAATAGTCAATTCTGTATTCTTAAGAATAGACTTTGACAAATAGTCTTGCTTTATATCTTTCTAGACTTTCATCACTCTTGGTTTTAACTTTGAACACTCATCTACAACCTATGGTTTTCTTTCCTAAAGGTAAACTAGTTATTTTCCATGTTTTGGCTTTCATAAGGGCATTTAATTCCACCTTCGTAGCTTCATTCCAATGAGAGAAGTTTTTGACTTCATTATAATTAGATGAATCATGATAAAAACATAATGCTATTAGGCATGCTCTATAGTGTGGGGACAAGGAGTCACAAGACACAAACCTATTAGGTGTAATGGACGAACGACTAGATCTTCTAAGGTTGGTTTCTTCTATAGAAGAATTATGGTCAATCTCTAAATTTTTATCTAAAGATTCTTCTTCGGGAGAAGAATACTTTTCTAAAGCATTTTGAGGATTATTTTCCTCACACCGGGTATAAACACATATGCCTTCAATAGATCTTTCATCTACTATATCACTATCCATAGTATGATGATAACAAGGATGGTTATCATTATTCAAAGTCCCATTATCATTCCTTGGAGCGAAATCAAACAAAAATGTATGGTCTACTTTCTCTTTTTCATTTCTTTGTTGTTAAAGTTAAAACATCTATATCCTTTCTTATTTTTCCTATATGCAATGAAGGCACATTCAATGGCGTTTGAGGATAATTTATCTCTTTTGTGTAGGAGTACAAAACATTTACAACAAAAAATCCGTAATCTTTTGAAGTCGGGTGTTATTTTAAATAACTTTTCATAAGGGAAAATATTTTGCAAGGATGATGATGGCATTCAATTTATTAAATATGTTGAAGTCAAAATGGCTTCAACCCTAAAAGATTTTGGAATATTTTTAGAAATAAGGAGGGTCCTACAATCTAAATTTGCGTTGGATATTATTGTCAGGTCTGGTATCTCAGATAATAAGAAGGTTGACACTCCCGAAATTGTAAATGTCAAAATGAAAATTGATGATGGAGAACCACTTGTAAATCCAACATCATACAAACAACTTGTCAGAGCACTGTCATATCTCTCAATTACGAGACCTGACATTGCGCACGCAGTTCACACAGCTAGCCAGTTTCAGCATGCTCTCGCCACTATTCATATGCGAGCAGTTTTGCGCATTATTAGATATATTAAAACTTTTATTTTTCGATGACTTTTCTTGTCTGCTTCATCATTAGATTTAATTGCTTATACTGATGCTGATTGAGGAGGTGATTCCAACAACCGACACTCAACAACTGATTTTTGTGTATTTTTAAGTGACTTGTTGATTTCATGGAGATGTAAGCATCAACAAAAGGTCTCTCTTTCTTCAACTGAAGCAGAATATCGAGCTATGACTACAATCACTATAGAAGTCGTCTGACTAAGAATATTACTGACTGACATGGGAGTCTAGATCAAAGGAGCATCCAGAATGTATTGTGACAACAAAAGTTTCATCTACATTGCCAGCAACCAGAATTTTTATGAACGTACCAAGCATATTTAGATAGACTGTCACTATGTTTGAGAGGAGTATGTCCATGGCGCTATTGATCTTTCATATGTTACTTCTGAATATCAGTTGACGGATTTCTTCACCAAACCTTTCATTGCTCCTAGATTTCACTTTCTCTTGGACAAACTTTCAGTTATCCAACAGTAAGTTTGAGGGGGAGTGTTAAAAATGTAAATATTATATACAATGTATATATATATATATAAATAGTAACTAGGTTAATACCTAACTAAGTTTTAGTTTTACTTTTTCTTTTAGTTAAAAGTCAACAATGTTGACTAAAGTCAAGAGACGTTGGAGAGTACCCAACGGCTCTATTTGGATCCGTTGGGATCTCTCCCAACATCTCTTTTGGAGACTCCATTTTGTATATAAATAGGGGTGAATCCCCTTCTCATTTGTTACGCTTCTTGTATGGATTTATATCAAAAAAATATTATTTTTAGCCTCTTGTGTTGACCCCTTTAGTGGGTTTTGTGTGTGAGCCCATTTGTGGTTTATTGTGTGTTTACTTTGGTATTTTGGTAGACTTTGTTGTGGCTCTTTTGTGTGTCCACTTTGGTGATTTGGTGAATATCATTGGAGGCTCTCATTTCCTTGCATTTTTCACCTATCATGAAAAGATTGATCCTATTTTAACATAAAAATGCTCAGTTTGTCTATTTGAATCCTTAAGGCTCAGCGAGTAGTTTTGCATTTAGAAGCTTCTGAGATGAATCCTTTGGGATATCCTTTTTTTTTCCTTTTCCAATGCATTTCTTTTGGCTAATGTGGCTACAGGTTGAAGATGCAGAAATGATTGTGAATCTAACCGAGGAGATGGAAGCCATAGATGCTGGGCTGCTTGAAGAAGGTTCTAAACTTATTCTGGATCTGACCAAGTCACTGGATCGGTTTGAATTAACCCAGCTACTTGCTGGGCCTTATGATAAAGAAGGTGCTGTTCTCACAGTCACTGCTGGTGCTGGCGGTACTGATGCTCAGGTGTGGTGTATTATCCATGTGTAAATGATTCTTAAGGAATTAATTACTTTTGGGGCAAATGAAATTTCATGCACTGTAGCTTAAACCACCTGGTAGTCTTTGCTTAGTCATCTAAGACAAGCTACAACTGAGTACCTTCCTTTAGATGTAGAGTTATGCCTTGATGTTATGCAATGTTATTTTTCAAGGCTTTCTTATATATGTCCTTACTTTTATAGCTTATGTTAAGCACCCCAAAAAAAATTAGTTTTTTGACAATTGTCTGACAAGTTTTTTCTCTTTATACAATGGATCCTGTAACTCTGTCTAACTTATGCGATTCAGAAACTAGCTATTTGAAATGGATCATGAGTATACTTTTGTGATGACACCTGCTATCTTTACTTGTTTAGTTCTTGGTGGATTCATCTGGGGCATCACTTTAGTTAATGGACATTGAAAACGTGTCATATTATTTCACCTTAGCTAATGGACCTTGAAAAGGCTGGTGTTCTGTCTTCACATTCACAGTTACAGCACTTAGATCAACATGTGGTGGATTTCATCAGATTACTTGCTTCATTTCCAGTGCAGGATTGGGCTGACATGCTTCTAAGAATGTACATCAGATGGGGAGAGAAACAGCGATACAGAACAAGGGTTGTTGATAAGTCCATGGGTGAGGAGGCTGGAATCAAATCTGCTACAATTGAACTTGAAGGTCGATTTGCTTATGGTTACTTGTCAGGCGAGAAAGGAACACACCGTATTGTTCGACAATCTCCTTTTAATGCCAAAGGACTTCGTCAGGTGAAATAAGATTTTTTTGTTGCTGTTTTCCCTCTCCACCAACTTGGATGACTACTTGCTCCTAAGCTAATTGCTTACTATACATGACCCTGGTGATTCCTATTGAAAACCTATGAAATTTGTGCTTGAATCACTCCCTGGATGCTCTGGATGCTCTGAATGCTACACAATTCTTCTTTGTTGCGGCTATTCTGTCCTTTCTTTTTTCTGCTTCTTTATTGTCATGTTGTTTTGTGTGATCACATGTACATAAGAATCAGAAATCTCTTAGAGGTGCTCAAATTCATTTATTTATCAAAGCATAAAAAGTTTATAAGTTTTACACTAACCAAAAATTAGAGTAGGTATCTTATTGATTTTGTGATTTATATGCTAGCTGAAGATGTTAAAATGTGAATGATGCATTTGATGTGTAACATAAAAAAATTCTCTTGCATATTATGGCAACTTGAAATAATATGGACTCTAATAGAAGGATGATGTAGCAGCCTGGTAAATTAACTGGTGAAATCCAAGAAAATGGTCTTCACATGTTAAAAACGGCAAAATGCTGGAGATAAATGCTTTTGGAAGAATAAGGAAATGAAAATTTTGAAAAGTGAAAACTTTATGGTATTGAAAAGGAAAAAGTAATTTAATACATTTAAATTGGCTTAATAACATGTTCCTGATTAGTTTCCTGTGATATCTAGATTCGTAAAATGACCATCTTATCTGAGAGGTCTTGGATTTGAATCCTGCAGAATCTACCATTGGTTCTCCTCTAAAAAGAGGGTTGGTAACTTGCCATTTGTTTAAAATCTTTATAGCCACAAGACCATATCTGCCAACAATGGAACGAGAAACTGCATTTGGAATAAAGTAAAAAAAGTGTCACTCTAGTTATCTGCTTATTGTTAGCCTGTTGATTGTTTTCCATCTGGTTTCCCTTGTCATGGCAGATGTTTACCAGAAAAACATTGTTATGGTAAAACTTGAGAAATATAATGGCAGGCCTGCCAGACTCTACATGTTAGTTTAACTTTTAGCTCATTTCTTTGAATAATAACTCAACTTTTGTGCATACTTTTACCTCGCTGGTAGAATAATTTTTTCCCCTTTTTTGGTGGGGCAGGTGATGTGAGATGGTTATTTTTTTTTCTTTATTTGTAGACAAGTTTTGCTGGAGTTGAAGTTATGCCTCTTCTTCCTGAGGAGTCATTGGATGTTGAAATACCAGAGGATGATCTGGCGATAAGCTACTCAAGGGCCGGTGGTAAAGGAGGACAGAACGTGAATAAGGTTGAAACAGCTGTTCGGATTGTTCATATTCCAACAGGCATCACAGTTCGCTGCACTGGTAAAATAGTACTCTTTATCTGAGCAGAACTGCGTAGAGTACCCCATGCCACATGCATGTGCACTTCATGCACAAGCTATATGTGTAATAACATGTATACTGGAAAGTATTTATCGACATCTTTCAGAGCTTATCTTTTCTACGTGTTTTTATGTCTCAAGAATTCATACTATTCATGTATTATATGCTTGCACGATTATCTTGTGCAAATATGAATAGATACAAAGATTGCCAGTGTCACATGTTAGCTCATGTACATAAACACATGTTGCCATAAATACAAACATGTGTGTTTCTGGGTACATTCTTCGAGAAATGAGCAGAAGATTCTTTTATGTGTGTTGTTGCTTTAGTGAGAAACTATTGACAAACGGTTTGTTTGGATGTCTGAAATGCAGAACAGAGATCCCAACTTGCAAACAAGATAAAGGCTCTAAGCAGGTTGAAAGCAAAATTACTGGTGGTTGCTGAGGAGCAACGAGCATCTGAGATCAATGAAATAAGAGGTGATGCGGTGAAGGCAGAATGGGGTCAGCAGATACGAAACTATGTATTCCATCCATATAAGCTTGTTAAAGATGTACGTACAAGCTATGAGACATCTGACATAGTGTCAGTTATGGATGGAGAGATGGATCCTTTTATCAAGGCTTACCTGAAATTTAAATACAGTAGAAACATAGCTGCTGGTAACACGCAGTGACTATAAAATTCTGTTGGCATTTCTGCTTGTATGTGGATGTATGCATTCTTTTTTTTTTTATTAATTTTTGGCCTTAGTTTGCCAAGTAATTCAGGAGCATTTTTTGTCATAACATTCAAAGAAATGAGGTGCATACATGAAGAGGACAGCTTGATGGATTATAGTTTGTGAAAAGGATCAACTCAGGGGTTGGCTTTCCTCATTTTCAAACTGGATCTAGTTCAAAGCATGAATGGCTTCCATTTTTCTATTTGTAAAACGGGAATTCTGAGGCCCATTTTTTTGGGGGTTTGTGTCTGTGCCCGCGTACATGTTCAGAAGTTGAATTTCATGGTGGTTAACTCGTTGACTGGATTGTCTTACGGATGAAACTTTTTTGCACGTATCTTGATTCCAAGAAGACCAGAAGTGTGCTTCCGAAGGAATTTGGATCAGGTGCAATTACATTGCACAAAGTGTATGTGCTGCACCTTATCGCCACCTATTTTTCTGTCACAACCTGTGATCTGTGGGGCTCAACAGCTGATGGGTGGTGGTCAGGTGCTTGGCACATGCACTTTGTGCAATGTGATTGCACCTGATCCAGCCTCCCTTCTGAAGGGCAAAAAGGTGACGAATCCCAAGTGGGGGAAGGGATATGTAACGCCCTTTCTGATTTTAGGAAACGCATTTCTCGGATGTTGGGCTTGTTGGTTGAGAGAGAGAGAGAGAGAGAGGTCAGTTTCGTGTGCAAACGAGTAGCTGGGGGTAGAGAGAGAGGGTACCTCTTTAAGCCTTCCAGTCTCTTAAGAAATAATGTATGTAAAAGAGAGAATTCTATTTAGCTGGATCATGCTAGCTGGACCTGCATAGGTCACACTAGTAATGACCAAATCCAATCAAGGGCTATCACTCGCCATCGTTCTTATTGTTTTTGCCAGAAAACAAATGCTGATGGTACAACCTATGGGTGCACAATGAGCCGAGCTGGGCTCAAACTCGTGAGTAAATAAATGAGCCGAGCTTGGGAAAACTTGGTACACATAAACGAGCCAAGTTTGATCATGCAATCAGGCTTGACTGAGCCCGATTAAGTTTGGTTCGTGTAGTTATGTAAGATGCCCAGTATTATTATATGAGAATCATGTTGACACACAATGAGCACACAAGGTGGGTAAGACGTTAGCCCTTTGTGAAGGAGGTGGGGAGATTACCCGGAGGTGGGGAGATAACCCTTCTCAGTATTATTTAAACATTTTTTAAATTAAAATGTCCGGCTTGAGCCGAGACAAGCCAAGTTGAAGTTCAACTCAAGCCGAGTTTGGACAAAAGCAGCCAAGCTTGAACAACTTTTTTTTAATGAGCCGAGCCGAACCAGCCTAAGCTCGGCTCATACTCGGCTTGTGTGCAGCCATTGCCCTTTCATCTTATTTACAAGGCCGGCTGGCCTCTTTGATATTTGAGGCCACTGCGTAGGGTCTCAAATAAAAAACAAAAACATAACGCTTATATTTCATATATTGAAGGCCTCTAATGAAACATGGCACATGCATGAGCCTCGGCCTCCAATGAAAAAAAAATATGAAGAAATATGGGCCTCCAATGAAATATGCCTAGGGCCTTATCTTCTCTTGAGCCGCCCCTGCTTATTTAAGGTCTGTTTTTTTTCCTTCAACTTTAGCCCAGAGCGTCGCTATTTGTCCCCCCTCATGCATCTTTCTGAATCATCTCTGGGATGAAATTTCAGCTCTCACCCATCACTTTCTATGTAGTAAGCTGAGTAAGCATGCATGGCTCGCAATAGTAATAGGCTCTCTAGTGAAAAAACCATGTACAATTATTTATTTTATTTTTATGATGAGGAACCCTCACCGAAGGTAGGGAAAACACCCTGCCTTACGTGGCCCACCTCCAAAGCTATGGACACACCCGTGCAACAGCGGGGTTTGGTCCAGCGTCTTCCAACTCAATATTTCACAACTACCTTGCTGGCTACGCGGGCAACCCCGCGGTGGTAACCATGTACAATTATTAAAACATATTACAGGCATAATGATATATGATAGACTAACTTTTTAACTGCTTAAATTTGTGTATAGATAGTCCTCAATTATGTCTAAATTTTTCCGAGATTTTCAGAAGGCCCATATTTATGACCAAGGTTTTGACTTTCTTGCCAAGTTTGGACACAGTTTGAGAAATTGTTCATTATCTATAGGTGACTTATTAGAAAATTTACAAATGCAACTAAGAATTAGATTTGTATGAGATTAAAGGGTTAAAGTGAGGACAAATGAAGTTATATGTCATAACAAGTTTCCTCCACATTTTGGCATAGACATGATTTTATGTTTTATGACATAGGGGCACAAACAAAATTATAAAAACGGAAAATGGCCGTATTGTACGAAACATTTAATGTGTTTTCCCAAATGCCCAACAAATTTTGAAATTCGCCCGATGTCCAATTTTGCAGGTTCTCGACTTTTTCGGACCTTTTTACTTTTAGCATGCATTACATCACAACCCTCTACCGATCTTGCTAAATCTCACTAAAATAAAATTTGCATGATATTTATGCAGAAATCATGTATTTCGCACAAATAGTACACAAATTGTGACACTTGTGAAAATTCCTTGCGAATTTCATCAATTGTTTACTGTTGGTGGTTGCGAAAGTTTGCCTTTCAATGCAAAATTCTGTTTTAACATGTGAATTTACACACACACACACACACACACACACACACACACACATATATATATATATATATATATAGGTGATTAGAGTACGAATTACGTCAAGGGTTTCACATTGGTTGTTGTGAAAGTTTACTTTTTATGCAGAATTTATGAAAAGTTTGCAGAATTCATGGACTTTCACATGGTGTCCACTTTAAGCAATCCAAGATTTTGTTTGAGCGTGTGAATTTACCTGTATATATATATATATATATATAGGTGATTAGAGTGTGAATTTTGTCAAGAGTTTCACGTTGGTGGTTGCAAAATTCTTGAAAGGTATGAGGAATTTCTGAAAGGTTTACCAAAATCGTGAAGTTTCACATTAGGTGATGCAAAATTTCTTTTCAGTGTGAGAATTCCACAAGCATTAAATTCGACGTTTTGTGTCTTAAAATCTGTTTTGTGCAACCCAAGGTAATTTTTGTATAACCTAAGGTTCTTGTGGTCCCCGAACCTTTTTCTCCTCAGCAAAATATCCGACGACTATTTTCAAAGAAACACACTTCAACGGCACATTATAGATGACTATTTCAGCCTATCCTTCAAGTTTTTTCGGTAAGGTCATTTTCTACGAGTGAATCCACTTTTTTTTTAACTTTTGGTAAGGTCGTTTTCCATGGGTAAATCAGATTTTTTTTTAAACATTGGCATGAGTCAATTACTTTGCATATATTATCCATCTTAATATGTTGTTTTTGTTTGTTTCTCATATTTTCATTTGAGTGTTTGCTTGTCATTTTATTTTCTTTAAGCATTGGTGTGCCTCTATCCTCGATTTGGTTATACTTGAAAACATCGTTCGTTTGTCGCTGAAAAAAAACTATTTTTGAGTTTTTTTGCTGCATTGTCAAAAGTTTGAATATTGTTTATGTATTTTTAGTAGATTGTTTTGCATTTCTATTATTGTAGAAAATTCTTATTTTTAGTATTGCAATTTGACACCAAAGAAGAAAAACACATAGCCTCCAATAAGCATGCCAAAGATGAGTGATCATGCATAGATTTTAGGTACATTTTACATAAAAACATGCATAATTTCATATTAAAATCAATTAAAAACCCATCTATATGCTAGGATAGAGCATGTTAATAAAATAGAGAAAATAAAGAAAAATGGTGTTATTTTGCAAGTTAGTATACGTTTTATATTGTTACTAAAATAATGTTACTTTTCTTTATAGAAAAGAAGAAAAAAAATTATTAAATATTCATATTAGAGTAGTTTTATTTTTTTAAAAAGAAAAAAATATAGTCAATTGAGTGTTTTTGTAAATAATTTTCGTTTTCAAAGTGTTTTTAATTTTTGAAATATTTTTAACAAAACGGTTTAAACTGGTTTGCCCTTTTAAAAACCGACGGAAGGGAATTTTTCCCCCGTCTCCCCCTTTGTGCGCCAACTCCCTCTCTTCTAACCCTTCTCCTCCACCATTCCTTACCTCTTCTTCCCCTTCTCCCTATTTCTCTCTTCTTCCCTTTTTCCGGTGGAGGCTTCTAGCTACGACGACGGTGTACGGGAGGAGATCACCTATCTTCTAACCCCTCTGATTCACGGTAAGTGTTTGAACTCCATTTCATCGTTCTTCCTCTTCTTCAGCTTCTTCTTCTTTCTCATTTTCATGATCTCCTTCGTCTTTTTCTTCTTTCTTTCTAAATCGTTCTGGATTCTGTTTTTGTTTCAGAAAAGAAAAAGGAAAAAAATGAAAAAAAATACATCGGATGTTGATTTCTGCATTAGTTTCATCGCATAGATTTTCGTTGTTTTGCAGTAAATTCCTGTTTTGTTTTGTTTTGTTTTTCATTTTTCTGATTTTGTCACATTTTCTTGATTTCATGTTCCTTATTCTTTTGATTTCCAGTATATTCATTTGTTGTTTTTCCTGTTTTGCATTTTTAATTTCCTGTTTTACCGTTTTTCACAATTCTATTTAGTGTTTGATTTTCTGTTCTTTCTTTGATTCATTTGGTGTTTTCTTTTAGTCATTCGTTACAGCATCACAACTCATTTTCACAATTTTCATTTATTCGTTGTTTTACATTTTGTTTTCATTCATCGCATTGAATTCTGAATTTCTTGTTTTCAATTCTGTAATTTCCTGTTTTTTAATTCTTGAATTTTCTGTTTGTTTTTTTTTCTGAATTTCTTGTGTTCTTCTTCTGTAATTTCCGGTTTTGTTTTACTGTTTTACATTCGGTAATCTTTTGTTTTGTATTTTTCAATTTCCTATTTCTTCATTATATGAATTCTTGTTTTATGTATTCATTTAATTTCCTGTTTTTTTTTTCTTCGGTGTTTTTCATTCAGTAACTTTCAGTATTTCTTGTTTTAGTTTTTACATTCATCGATTTCCGGTTTTTGGCTTTATAAGTAATTTCTTGTTTTTCTTTTAAGTGACTTCTTATTTTCTGTTTTACAGTGTTGTAATTGTCAATTGTCTGTGTTTAATCATTGTAATTTCTGTTATTAAATTCATGTTTGCTTTTCGATTCATTTTTCTGTTTTTCAAATCCTTAATTTCCTAATTTTTTTCATACTGAAACTGTTTTTCATTAGAGTTGAATTTGTTAATTTTTCTGTTTACTATTCATATTTTTTTACATGCTAAATATGTTTTTCAATATATTCAATTTCCTATTTTTTCTGGTACATTCAGTTTTTCTTGATTTTCTTACAATTTTTTTTTAGTTCATTCTTTGAATTAGTGTTTCTGATTTAATTTCCTGTTTCTCCATTCAGTAATTTTTCTATTTTTCATTCTTGCAAATTTCCTGTTTTTCTTTATATTCCTTCAATCTGTGTTTTTCAATCTCTCATTTCCTGTTTTGTTAACTAGGTATTAGTTGTTAATTCAGTTACTTGAATCATTAGTTCGTTGTTAGTTAAGTAAAACAAGTTTGGTTTAATTAGTTGGTAATTAGTTAGTTAGATTTACTTAGAAATCATTTTTATTTGAAATTGTCATTTGGAATTCTTGCATATTTTTCTTTGTATTTTTAGCATTTAATTAGTATAATCTGTTTAGTATAGTTGCTATTTCTATCTCTTGTACTGCTCGTGTTTGTTTGATTTTTGCAGGATCACACAGGAGTGGAGCTGAAGCGCATACGTGACACAGAGGTGCAAGAATAGAAGCTTCCTTTTGCTTTATTTTTAGAATTAGGAATTTAATTGTGGGTTGTAAATAATGCCTTTTAAGCCCTCTGTGTAGGGTATTCATTTGTTGTAATAGATAGATTACTTAGATTTCTTTCCTTTCGTACATTTTACATTTTGGCAATAAAGAATAGTTTAGATTTGTATGCTTGAATACGAAATATTCCCGTTCCCTGAGTTCGACCCGGTCCCATCCACTAGTGAGAACCGGTTTTTATTATTTGATGTCTGGTTTTTACATGTTTTACATATAAAAAACTTTTCAAAACTACAACAGATTTAAAAAAGACATCAAATTTTTGGCGCCGTTGTAGTATTCACTTTATTGCCTAGTGTTTGTTTGCATTTAGAAGTAGAACCACGTATGTGCATATCGTAGAGACAAACTTACTTTTCTGCACAACCCACCCACTAGGATCCCCTTAGAGGTGACTGTGTACGAGTGGTACCGTACACATAGATTTCATACTTTCTTTGCATAATCCCTGCTGTGTACAACTGCGTGGTGTTTGTTTAGTTTTTTTGTTTGTTAGTTTACTCGCTTTGTGGTTTGCGTGGTTTGACCGCTTAGTGCGTTAGTTAGGTAGAAAAAACCAAACCTCAGGGCCACCAAAATAATAGCATTCAAACATGCATCACATATCACAACCTTTGAGCATGCTCCATCATTTAATATAGTATGCCCTATATATCTTATGCTAGACAATTATTGAAGCATGTTAATAAGAAAATCCAAACCAAACTTCATTTTCAACATTGAGTCAAACTAATATGAAATGAACTCTAAAATTTTCTAACCATATGATACATGCTAGGACATAAGCATATAATGCATGCTGAAATTAAATCAAATCAAAACTTTTTTTTTACATAGGCATATAATACATGTTAAAATCAAATCAAAACTAATTTTTTTTACACTGGCATGTACTATATGCTGAAATCAAAATAAAAAATGATTTTCATAGGCATATAATACATACTAAAACAAAAATCAAAACTAATTTACATGTTTACATACTACAAGCTGAAAATCAAAATCCCAAAAATAGATTTCACATACACATAATACATGCTGAAAATAAAAAATAAAAAATGATTTACATGTGCATATACTAAATGCTGAAAATCAAAATCCCAAAAACAAATTTTACATAAGCACATAATGTGTACTAAGAATAAAAAATAAAAACTGATTTACATGGGTACATACTACATGCTAAAATCAAAATCCCAAAAACAGATTTCACATAAGCACATAATACATATTAAAAATCAAACATAAAAACTGACTTACATGGGCACATAATAAATGTTGAAAATCAAAATCTCAAAAACAAAATTTACATAAGCACATAATATATGTTGAAAATAAAAAATCAATTTACATGGCACATACTACATGTTGAAAATCAAAACCCCAAAATAGATTTCACATAAGCATGCTGAGATCAAACTCCAAACAACGATGCATGCTAGGTGGTGTAATTTTTATGAAATAGATTTTTTAAACAATTTTTTCAATAAGAACAGTGTGAAAGCCAAACACCAAATACTAAAAATGGCTCGCACGAGTGGTGGAGTCTGGGTTGATCTCATGGAACGAGAGAAACACTTTGTATTCTACAGAAAACTAAGTTACCCTTTATTGCCTTGAAAATAAAGATAATCAATTAAATAAATGAGAGTGTGGCCCTCTGCGGAGGGCTTAAACAAATAAAAATAAAGTGGCCTTATTACAACTCAATTGAAATGAATCAAATAAAATGAACCCTAAACTAAAAAGAAAAGAAACGGGTCTTTAGTGCTTGAGCTGCTCATCTTCCCCTTGCATTTTGTTTGTACTGTGGTATTCTGAGGGCTCCCTGATGGGCTCTTCTAAGGGCTTGAAGGGACTTTTGAGGGGACCTCAGAGGGCTCTTCGAGGGCTCATCGCACGATCAACCGCTTCCCTGTAAAATACAAACGCAAAACAAGAACAAAACAACGAAAAACTAGACAAAAATTCAAGGTTAGTTTAAAGAAAAATCACAAAAATAAGAATCTAACTACTAAGAACAAACTAACTACTTAACAACTAAGAATGAACCTATAACAAAGTAAAGCACTAAATGATAGAATAGCAAAACAACTAACTAACAATCAAGAACTAATTTGTAACAAACTACTAAAAGATAAAAACTAATAACAAATTAACTAACCTACTTAACAAAACATGCTATATTGTACAGAAAGTAAAGCTAAACTAGTCTAACAAAAATCTGGAAATAAAATAAAAAATAGATAACTATCTAATTTATGCTACTTAATGTATTCAATGAATAAAAGTTACAAAGTAAGAACAAGCTATATTAGTTTATATTATAATCTAACAAGATTTACAATATTAAATTAAGCTAATTAAGACTAATGTGAATTAACACAGATCTAAGTTAATTAATAAATGATGGAAATAATAAAAACCAAACTAAAGCACCTAACTAATTAATTATCAATGCAAATAAATGATTAAAAGAACTCGGCTAATATTTAAACTAGCTAATCTATCTATGCAATGTTCAAGATAAAAACTAAAAGCTAACTAAACTATAATTGACGTGACTAATATTAAATATGACTGACTGAAATAACTATGAAAAACTAATTTCTTGATGAATATAGCTGTAAATGTTAGATCTATGGACCGAACTTCAAAAATAATTAAAATTACTATTAAAAACCCTAATCGGCTACTAAAGAAAATCTAATTAATTGATCTAATAAAAAATGAATATTACAAAAAATAGTCTGGACTAAATCTAACCTAGATCTACCATAAATTGAATTAAAACTTACAAAAATATCAAAAAATGCTATGCTAAATCTACCAATTTGAATAAAATATTATTATTCTATGCACAAGTCAAGAAAATTGACTAAACTAGATTAAGCTATTTTATTTTTTTATTTTTATATTTTCAGATGATAAACTAAAATTAATCTAATCTAAACGCAATGAATATGCAATGATCAAGCGAAACTATGCAAAAACTAAAAGTACGAAACTACGGTGAGATGGGAGAGAAGAGACAAACTGTGTGATTTACCTCCGATGGAGGGGTTGAGAAGAAGAAGATGATATTTTCCTTGAGAAATGCACATTTCCGTTGATCAAGACAAGAAGAACCGATGACAGAAAAATATCAGAAGCAAGATGAATCAAAAAGGGGAAAAGAGGAGAACTAGGGAGAACTGGTTGGGAACGAAGAGGAGGAGGAAGCGAAGAGAAGGGGGAGAAGAGGTTTGCATTTTTTCAAGAGGGAAAAGCGTGAGTTCTTGCTAGAAAATATTATTTATATTAAACATTAGGTCAAAACATTTTTTTCTATGGAAGTCTAAATTTTTATCAGAAATTCCAACAAGGGTCTTCCTCAATAATGTGTTTTTCAAAAGAAGCTCTTCTAAACTAATTACAATTAGTTAATTAACTCCTAATCTAATTAAACTACAAATTAGAAAACTCTAAACGAAGCAAAACACTGAAAAATGCAGGAAAGGGCTTTGAAATATGCAGTTTTTCCTTTATTTTCAATCTAAAGCAGTTTCTCAAAAATATTGACAAGAATGAGTTTTTAATGCAATTTTTTTACGAATCATGCATAAAAATGTATGAATAAAATGCAAAATATTATGCATGATCACTGGGATTCAATGCATATACATAGAAATAAAAAATTGATGCATGTTGGGGTTCAAAAACCGTTTTACATAGTGTATGCTGGGATTCAAAAACTAATTTTACATAGTGTATATTGGGATTCAAAAACTGATTTTTACATGGTTCAAAAAATGAATTTTACATGGTTCAAAAAATGATTTTTACATGGTTCAAAAACCAATTTTTACATGGTATTTTCTAGGATACTATGCAAGGTTGCTTAGGACCATACCTTTAATGCTAAAGTCCAAAATCTTTGACCACGATAACTGCAAGACAATAACCAAGCTATGCCAAAAAACACCAATACTCGTCAAAGTAGCGCAAGCACGAACTGTCGTCCACCGGATAGCAACTCACACCCACATGCCTTCCACTAGGGTGTGTGAAAAGGATAGAGATCTAACTCTAACAAGAAGAAGAATGGGAAGGAGTAGGTGGAGAGAGTCAGTTGAATTCACCAGTTTATAAGTACATAATTTACTTATTTATAATATTTACATAATTTACTTGTTTATAGTTGTTAACTATTTATGGAACATCCTTTACTTACAAAACATAATTTATAAATTATAGAATATTTAAAGAGCATAAAAAATTTAAACTCATAATTTACATCTTTAAAGGTTGAAAATTCATATAAATTTACATTGACTATTCAAACTAAACTTCTCATAATTGAATTTGCTTATACATTGCACTCATTAAAAAAATGAACATGCTCATACATTATATTCATTTCATGCATTCAAAAAAATGAACATGCTCATTCATTAAGTCATTCATTCAAAATTGAATATACTCATGCATTGCACTCATTTCATTCATTCAAAAAATAAGTTTGCTCATACATTGCATTCATTTCATTCATTCAAAAAAATGAACATCCTTATACATTGTATTTATTCATTCAAAACTAAACTTGTTCATACATTGCATTCATTTCATTAATTAAAAACATGAACTAAATCATACAATCATTCATTCATTCATTTATTTAAAATTGAAACTGCTCATACATTACATTCATTCTATTCATTCAAAAAATAAACATGCTCATGCATTGCATTAATTCATTCAAATCTGAACATGCTCATATATTGTATTTCATTCATTCAAATCTGAACATGCTCATATATTGTATTTCATTCATTCAAAAAATGAACATTCTCACACATTGAATTCATTTATTCAAATCTAAATTGACTTATACATTGCATTCATTAAAAAATTGAACATGCTCATACATTGCATTCATTCATTCAAAAATGAATCTGCTCATACATTCATTCATTTTATTCATTCAAAAAAATGAATTTTCTCATACATTGCATTCATTCATTCAAAACTAAACTTGCTCATACATTGCATACATTCCATTTATTCAAAAACTAAATATGCTCATGCAATCATTCATTCATTCAAAATTGAACATGCTCATACATTGCATTCATTGTATTTATTGTATTCATTTCATTCATTCAAAAAATGAACATGCTCATCCATATGAACATGTTGATCGTCTATTGCTTTTTGCTTTCCTATCTCACCCAAACCATATGATTGAACTCTGACTTCCCAGACGTCTTGCGTGAATCCATATCATTGGCCTTCCTTGCAAGCAACTAAAACTACTAACTGATCAACTCTAATTGTTAGATGTCCATTGCTTTCCTATCTCACCCATACCATGTGATCAAACTCTAACTTCCCAGACATCTTATGTGAATCCATAGATCGAGATCCATATCGTTGGCTTTCCTTACAAGCAACTGCAACTACTAACCGATCAACTGTAATTACTAACTGAAGTTCAATTCCTAGATTTTGCTCAGGTACTGTATGTACAATAAAATAAATATGCCACAATCATATCTATAACAATCATATACCAAGTCAAGACATACCTAACATATACATAGAAGACATAAGTCATTGGATCAATTCATTAAAAAATACTAGATAAATACAAAGAAACAATTTATTAAATAACTTAACAAATCCTATATTTTGCAAAGAATATGTGGTTTAACATATTGTTTTGTGTTTCTACCTTTTGTGGCCAACCTCACCATATACACTGCACTTGTATGGCACAATATCCTTGTGTTCTGTTATTTGTCTATTTACCTTAGGTCGTCCTACTTTACAGACCACTTTTAGTGGATAGACATGTGTAAGAGTCGATGAATCGATATGTGGGATATTATCCGCCATCAAAATGAATAGATGTGCATTATATGCAGCTCAATACGATTGTGAAGAACTTATCACAATAATCCTCTGGTAGCTTGCCTTCATACAAAATGCATGTAATCACATGTTCACATGAAATTCTTCTAACATGTCACTCTTCACAACTGTCAAGATCAATACTGTAACTGTGAGATCGGTTGCAGGCTTCATACAGACATTGATGGCAATGCACTACGTGTACACATAGTTGTGTCATTCTCTTCAGTTTCTCTAGCTTTTTTTATCTTCAACATTGGAATGTCGAACATGCTCGGTATTCTTTTTTTTCTCAAAAAGTTTCATCAGCATAAGACAATGTCTTTCAATAAGAGGAATTAGGAGCTTGTCATGTATGGCAAGAATTCATGAATTGAAGTTTTCAGTTATATTAGATGTTAAGCACCATATCGTTTTGTTGAAAAGTGACTGGTAGCTCAATGTTTTGGTTTCACGTCAGTGGCAACATAATTGTATGGGGCTTCATCTTGCTCCTAAATTTTTTGAAGAAAATAATTGCATTATCGTCTCGTGGCTGCTCAAGTTGCACTCTACCAAAGTGCACTAAGTGGTGAACCAAATTTCTTCGTTAAATGCTTCATAAATATCCAATATAACATGTAGGCCATGTGTGAAGGATGACATACTATATACCTTCATGCCTATTTGATATAACATTTAGTTATATTTTCACATTATATTCATTGAAGCATATGAGTTCTTTCTTTAGATGCTTCAAAAAATATGCCCATGAATTCTTCGACTCCTTATCAACAACTGCAAATGCTACCAAAAATATTTCACTACAATGATCAATACTATGGGCCACCAATAATATACATGTTTATCTTCTTTTTAGGAACATGCCATTTACCATAAGAACTAGAGGATATCTTTTTAAAAACCTATAGATGCTTGGACAAAAGGATAAGAATAGGTACTGAAATTGTTTTTTTTTATCGATCTCAATGTATCCTAGTTATCCTCGGTTAGCCTTTATCAAATGATTCAAATAGGCAAGAAGCATCCTGAATGACTCTTTGAGTGAATCATATAACAACTTAGTTTATTCTCGCCTACATATGCTTGTTTGTAAGTAACCTCTACACCTTCCTCATTATTGATGTCATTCATGATTTCTTTTAGAGTTATCTTTGGGTTATCATGCATGTGTTTGTGAATAACACTTGGAATCCACTTGGAACACTACAAGGTTGCCCAGTGATCCACCATATGTATGCTCGCTTTGATACTTCTTCACTTGAAAGAACCCTTCTCTACTCACTTTTGTACAATGGATCTTCCAAGGGCAATCAATTATCATCTGCAAGTTCTTTCTTGTGCATATGACAATGACTATTATTGCAGCTCTTTATGAATTTTGCTTTATAGTTAATTTTTTATCACGTGATCTTTCAAAAACTTGTGGCAATACTAGAGATCATTAAACCTTTTGTCGAAAGCAATTTCTCGATCGTTTGAGCTTGCTATTGGTCATTGAAATTGTTAACAATCATTAAATTGTTTGTTACGCAAGTTATTATACAAATGAGATGTCTCTGCTTAAATGATTTTCAATTGATCTTCATTGTAGGAGAATACATCGAACAAGAATATGTTAAACCACCTCTCATTAGTGTAATAACATAAAATAATTATATTGCCCAACAAATGTTCATATAGCTTATATAATATATCAAGGGTTCAATTTCTCAAATGCCATTTATCACATGTCATCATTGTCTTTCTCCTCTTCCATCGACATGGAATAGTTATCATCATCGATATCATTTGATTCTCCACTATCAACGTAATAGTTGTTACTACTAATTGATTGTTTGGTTGCATAAACTAAATCAAAATTTATTATATCTATCATTTTTGTTGCTTTCATGAATTTCCAACATTCAAGATTAACTATAAAAAATTCATTGGCACATACTCTGAGTTTTACAAAGTTCATTCAAATTACTGCATAAATTACAAAGTTCAACAACTTGTACCAAGCTTTGTCATCTACCTCAAAAGGCTGGATGTCATTCAAATTACTATGATGAAGATCAATGGCACTGGATTGCCCACTTGGTTTCATATCCTCTACAGTGATCTTTTGATCATGTACAACATCAATTATTCATTCTTTATTACCTACACATTGAACATTTATATCCCTAATCAGTTCAGACAACTGCATGCCCTCCACATATCTCAGTTGAATGCTTGAGATGTCAATATCGTTCAATGTTTAAGATAGTTGGATGATCATAAAAAGACTGAGCTCGATAGATGATGCCTCATAGATGCACATTCTTCACTTCTTCTTTAGCTTTATGAGCAACTAAGTAAATGTCACCACGAATTAACATCGATTTCACATCATCATCATCCAACAGCTTCATCCATATATGTTGTCTATCTAAGTTCGAAGAAAAATTATATCGGAAGATCATTGAGTCTTTCACATATCTAATTTTATGAGACATCAAAGCCATAAATTCTTTATAACTACTATTTTTGAAGACAATTATAGATCTTCAAGTAGAATGATCAGTGTTACGATAGTGTACTTTAACTATTTTTAGAGTCCATCATTAAATGCTTACACTAATCACACAACATATCATTTCTTCAATAAAAATAGTATGTGAGAAAAGACCATCCATATACACTTCATATATTCAATTAACATAACTACCTATAACAACCACTATGAAAACCAACTACCTACAATAACCCCCTAACCCCTATTCAATAGTTATGCACAGCAAATCCTAACCCCATTACATCAATACAAAAACATCAAATATTAACTAAAGGATAAGCAAACAAATATAAATCAGCTACAACATAAACAAATATATACTATAAAAAAAACCTAAACAGTAAATATAGTGGCAAATATTAAATAAAATATAGGAAAACATAAAAAAAAATATCTACAACAATAACCAAACACAACACATGGGGCTATTAAATGCTCATATCTACAAAAAAAAAGAAAAAAATTTGAAATGAAATATAACAATATGCATATATATTGTTTGTATGAAACTCAACTTTCGACCTAACCAAAAAAGACGATGAGAAGGATGATATTGCAACCTCGTCACAATGCAACAAAAATTTTTCATGGGACTCGCCACAAGGGGAGAGAAAAAATGTTTAGGGTTTTAGAGGGAAAAGGGTTATAATTCTTTCCACAAACAAATTTAAAAGAGAAACAAAAAGAACAAAAAGAACTTTATATATGATTCAGCAGAGCATACTAAGTTACACAAGCTTGCATTTCAAAAATTTACGTAGATCGATATATATTTGTGAATCTCTTGAGAGAAAATTCACATATTTGAAAAGAAATTCGCATATTAGGAGGATATATATGAGAACTTAGTTAGGTATTTACGAAGTTTTGAGGTTTGGGCTTAAAAGAATGTTCGCAAATATTATTATGTGAACTTTCTGATGTCTACAAAAAAATGTACAAGCCTCCTTTTAAGTGGGAGTTTGTGATACCCGACGAGTGAAGTGATATATCATGTGAACTTCATGAGTTTCGTACGGTCCAAACTAAGTTGACTATTTGCAATTTCGGTCATCTGGTGGAGTTTAGCAAATTACAGAGTTTTGAGGGAAGCGCATCATTTTTATGGTACAGTACGTTCATTTCTCGTATAATATATAGGTATAGCCAATTCTAAGGCCCTATCAGTGCTGTCCAGTCTGCCGTCCTGTCATTATCTTAGGTTTTTTCACCAAACACAAACAGAATGAGAGAAATAACCCCATTCTTATTGATTTCTCAGCATCTTGATAATCTTCTGCATGTGGGTTGTCATAATCTTAACTGTGCAGGCTCAATTCTAACGCACAATCCAAATGATGGAATTAAAAAGTCACTTTTTCACCTAGCGTCATAAAAGTATATTCACTTAACCACCAAATCAACACGTATAAAGGGCCATCTTCAAAGTAACCTTATTGTTCCAATCTGGCCTAAGATATAGTTTTGTTTTCTCAAAAGATTAACGTTACTCTTCTGAGAATTTAGAAAGAACTAAGGGCTCCACTGCAACGCCCTATGATTCTTGGATTTTCCCAGCTTCCTGTGAGTGCAAACAATCACAGTACATTGTGAAGTTTGGTGAAACATGAAAAAGTGCAAGTTATGAATGTGATTCTCACATGACAATGCTTCTCTCTTGAATCCTTTTTTTTTTTTAAAGTTGGTCACAGAAGCTGAACCTATGACCAACGATTATAGCTTTTGGATTCTCACTTCTGATTTCTCATCTCACCTGTGACAAAAGCAAATATGCCCTACAGTAACCTCTCCGACCCTCTTCAAATCTGGTCCAAGTCAAGAGGGTACTTTGCACTCTCGAAAGCATACATGATTCACAGAATTGATAAAGCATCAATGGAAATCAGGTTTTCTGTTATATGCACGGTCACAAATATCACTGGCGTTTTAATCACGAATTCACAAAGTATGAGTGTCACACTTCACGCTATTGTGTTTTTATGCCAATTCTCGTGACATTTAGTTGTTGTTTTTTATAATTTTTTATTTGTAAACGTAGCAGGATCTCCCTCATATTTACCCCAAGGAACATCAGGTTTTCCCTGACATCCACCCCAACAAGTTTTCATGTTTCTTATGAGATTTTCCCAATGTCGAGAAAACTCCAATAAACATGATTTGCAACTGTGCTGTGTGACAAGGAAAATGCACAACAGCCATTTTTAATCGTTAAGGACGGACTTTCCTCTCTTTTTTCCAGAATGTGGATGTCATGCATCAAAACACAATCTAGATCCCATGAAATCAGATTCTGAATCCATGAACCAAACAGCCCCACTAGAAGCAGTTGCCCATGAACTCTCTCTCTCTCTCTCAGAGTAACAGTTCAAAATTAATTGTCTTTATGGTGTATATCATAATTTATTGGAAGTAATGAACAGAGAAATCTGGCACGCATTTGCATTGCCAATCAGGCAATAATGTATGGTTAGACCAACGGGGGCTCCTCGTGGTTGGTAGGAGCTGTCAGTGTAAGTCTCCTTGTGGTGGGACGTTGCAGGTTCAAACCCCAGTGGTGCTTTGAATAATAACTGGTAAGGGTCTGCCTAACCCCAGCTTGCCTTTCAAAAAAAATAATGTATGGTTGGTATTTAGTGCTGACCTCTTTTAAGAGGATGAGCCCATGAGCTAGTGGGCTCTTGCAATTATGTCCAGTGTCGGCTACAATCAAAGTTCCCCCACCAATTATTTGTTTGGCTTTCTACCCAAACGGGCAATAACGAAATGGATTCCTTTCTACCCAAACTACTGTTGTAATTCAAACTAGAAGTCAACTGTCTTGACACGGAGATAAATCTCAACAAGATGGATCACGCACTAAACAGGCTTGGAGAGGCCCAACTGTCATAGAGACATCCTTGTCCAACAAAAATTGATAACCCTTGTTCACAAATTTCAGAACAGAAAAAAACATAATGTAATGAAAGGGTTAGACAGATTTACTCGACTGAAATTTTACTAGGTGCAGCACCAGAGAGAGAGAGAGAGAGATCATTTGTTGGACTAGCATTATCCACAAGTATACAGGGGAATGCCCTTGGGTTAAACGTAGTGCAGATTAGACGAGTACTTAATAATATATTGTTTTGCAGCCCGATTTTCGGACCTATTAGGGACTGCAGAATTTGGAAAAATGGGAAAATCCACCATGCAAACATGTTCTCCCACATCAAGATTCTAACCTAGTTTAATTATATTAGCGCTTGTAGCAAACCAGAAATATCACATTAATCAAGGGCAGATTCATTAACTTGATAATTCTCTGACAGAAACAACCATTCAACTAGCAATAGATCTAAGAAAAGAAAGGAACCTTTTGTAATGTCCAACTATTGCTTTCAGCCATGAACCTTAATAGGAATGTAGAGTTGAACTTGTTTACTTTATGCTGAGGATTGTTATTTTCATCTTAACGTTCACTTTTCACCATGAAAATTTCCTTGGACATGGGCCTTGAACCTCAACAATAGAAGCAACGGCCATTAAAAACTAGATAAAAGCCCTCGTTCTGGGAAAAGAATTTTCAAGAACAATCTATAGTTTCCATCTCACCATATTCACACATGATGTTCTTGCAAAAATTTGTATAATTCTTCAGCAACAATTGCAGGATATTCTTCTTGTGGAAGAAGAGAACCTGGAACCTCCACAAACTTGGTAACACCCTTGGCTCCCTTTAGAGCCACCATCTCGGCTTTTGACCTTTTTGGTGAGCTTGCAGTTGATATAACAAGGACCTTCATGTTCTCATCCAGATTGGCAAACAGCTCAAGGAATTCTTCCCGGGATCTAACAGGATCTAAAAGGCCGGTCAAGAAAGCAGCGGGCACATAACGAGCACCTTTCCGTTTAGTCAGAGCATATCTACTTTCAACAATGGAAGGTGTCACGTTTTCTGGATTAGCATAGACATGGGACTCGTATTGAGACTTTATGGCTTTTTCATTGCTGACCAACACATTGTACACCATCCATCCCACAGCAGGTGTTCTTAAAGTTCCTCTTAAAAGACCATACCTGAAATCATCAACCAAACCATACAGAGCTTGACGATGCCCCCTTACATTGTGAATTTGGTTGTCAATGTTTGATTAAAAGCAGAAAATTCAAACTAATGCAAATAAGACAAACAGGAAAAGGTAATGCTGGGAAGACAATAGCTAGAAAATAAAAATACAAATAAAAAATAGATCAGGATGATATTTGTCAGACGAACGGGATTTACTTGTTCCTTCAATTTGTAATTGGCTGTATCAGGAATCTTTAGTCCAGTATTTCAGCTGTACTTTTCATTACTGTTGGTGTCAATCTTCTTATTTTGATAGGCAAGCTAGGTTACAGCAGAATACATTCTTTCTTAAGCTAAGCAAATAATGTTTTGTTTCAGTTGACAAAACCTAGACAAAGGGTCATAGTGAAGCTAGCCTGTCAGTTTATTTTTCACGAGTTTTGCACTTTTCATCTCAAAAACATATAAGTTCCCTTAAAGTTTGGCAACACTATGAAACATTGATCAGTAATGCAGTCACATGGGCAATATATCCATCAAGAAAATGAAAACAACGGATGAACATGATGGTATTGTGAACTTTGGTATCTAATAGACCCAAAGTACTGAAACCAGAAGAGAATAAGATGAACTAGCAATAGGGCTGCAGAGAGGTCACAATTCCCAATGTGGGAAGTCATGCCATCTCTTTCTAATATATTGAAACTGTTATCAAAACATTATTTTACAATAATACCCCTTTAACATAATACAAAGAAATAAATATATAAGGGGTAAAACTGTAAGAAAATGAGTTTCTTCAAAGATGTTCACTAAATCACCAACAATGGACACTCAAAGAGTTCCACTAAAAATACCGAAATGAACACTCAAAATAACCACAAAAGGGTTCACTCTCAAAAACCCACTAAATGGGTTCAAGTACAAAAGAAAAAAATAATGATTTTATTGATTGTAATCCACACTAAAAAGCCATACATGAAGTGGGGGTTATGCCCCATATTTATACACAAAAAGGAGAAGACACATAGAGAGTCGTTGAGCTGTTGGGGTGTCAACAACTCTCTTGTATTGACTAGTCAATATGTTGACACGTTCAATACAAACTAAAAAATAAAAAAGCTAAACCCTAGTTATTAACTTAGTTATACATAAATATATATATGTTATATATTTACATTTTTAACACTCTCCCTCAAACTCACTGTTGGATAACCGAAAGTTTGTCCAAGAGAAAGTGAAATCTAGGAGCAGCGAGAGGTTTGGTGAAGAAATCTGCTAATTGATATTCTGAATTAACATAAGGAAGATCAATAGTGTCACGTAGGAATTTCTCTTGTACATAGTCACAATTTATCTCAATGTGTTTGGTTCATTCATCCAAGGTCAATTGCTGGCAATGTAAATGAAACTTTTATTATCACAGCATAGTTGTGATGCTCTTTTACTCAGAACACCCATGTTAGCCAACAATCTCCTTAGCCGAACCACTTTCATAGTGGTTGTAGCCATGACTATGTATTCTGCTTCAGTTGATGAGAGAGTCTTTCTGCTGCTTCTTGCACTTCAAAAAAATCAATGATTCGCCTAAAAATACACAAAAACCAGTAGTTGAGTGTCTGTTATTTGGATCTCTTCCCCGGTCAGCATCGGTATAAGCAATTAAATCTAAGGATGAAGAATCAGACAAAAAAACTTCTCAAAAAATAAAAAATTTAATATATCTAATAATACGCAAAATAGCTCACATATGAACAATGGTAGGAGCATTCTGAAATTAACTTGTTGTGCGAACTGCATGTGCAATGTCAGGTCTCGTAATTGAGAGATATGACAATGCGCCGACAAATTGTCTATAAGGTGTTGAATTTTCTAAGTGGTTCTCCATCATCAATCTTCATTTTGACATTGACAACTTCAGGAGTGTCGACCTTCTTATCATCTAAGATATCAAACCTGTTAACAATATCTAAAGCAAACTTAGATTGAGTCAGCAGATAACCTTTAAAAGAATAAGCAACTTCTATACCAAGAAATTTAAAAAAAAAACTCAAATCAGTCATTTCAAAATGTGTTTTAAGAAGCCTTTTAATGTTTTCAAGTCCTTGTTTATCACTGGCAGTGATGAACATATCGTCCATGTAGAGGAAAAGGACAATAATACCTGCATCAGAAATCTTAACAAAGTTGTGTCAGTCAGACAAGATTGAAATCCAAATTCAAGCATAACTTAACTAAAACTGTCATACCAAGTCTTTGGTGCTTGTTTAAGACCATACAAGGTCTTGTCTAAGCGAAGAGCTTTTCCTTTAAGGATAACTATGACAAGCGGTATTTCCATATAAACTTCTTCAGCCAAACTTTCATTGAGAAACACATTTTTAACATCCATTTGATATATAGGTCATTTCTTCACAGAGAAGAGAGCTACTAAGGTCCTAACTGTGGTCATTCTAGCAACCAGAGCAAAAGTTTCCTCATAGTCTATTTCATACTCTTGAGAATATCTCTTTGCAACTAATTTGGCTTTGTACCTTTCAAGAGTTCCATCACTCTTGGTTTTAACTTTATACACTGATCGACAACCTATAGACTTCTTTCCTAGAAGAATGTCTTGAATAATCTAAGTATTCATCTTTTTTAAGGCATCTAATTTCACTCTCATAGCTTCTACCCACTAGGATGTTCCTTTGCTTTAGCATAGTTGGAAGGTTCGATACAAACATGTATTAATGCAATCTAGGCTTGATACTTAAGTGAAAATGATTCATAGGACACAATTTTTTCAAGGATTTTTGACACTCTAGATGACCTTCGAGTTTGTATCTCTTCTTATTTTTCATTACTGGTGTATTTTCCAAGAGCATATAGATGATATAAATTACTACACCTGGAATATTGAATACAATTTTGATCTTTATAGGATGATTCTTCACTTATCACATCATTTTTAACTTCGTAGTCTCCATCAATATCACACTCACCAATCTTTGGAATTAAATCCAATAAAAAAGAATACTAATTTATTTTCTTAGTTTTCTCGGTTTCAAAAAAACTTTTCTTTTTCAAAAAAGATATATTCCTTGAAACATATAACCTTTTAATTTTAAAGTCAAAACAACTGTAACCTTTTTTATTATTTGCATATCCTAGAAAAATACAAGGAATAGCATAAGGAAAGAGTTTGTCATTTTTGTCAATAAAAACAAAACTGTTGCATCCAAAAACCCTTAACTTAAAGTAATCTGGGATTAGTTTGAAAAGTTTTACAATAAGAGATGTGTTTTTTAAGGAAAATGATGACATTTTGTTAATAAGATAAATTATAGTTAATGTGGCTTCAGCCCAAAAATCTTTAGGTACTTGATTTGTAATAAGTAAAGTCCTTGTTGTTTCTATAATATGCCTATGCTTCCTTTTAGCTAAACTGTAATGCCCCAAAATTTTGAAGTTGTAAATCTTTTAAAATTATTGAAAGAGACAAAAAATCTTTATTTTTTAGAGTTTTGTGTTAGTAAATCAGTGGAAACCTATGTCACATGGGTGCGGGTGCGGGTGCGGGTGCGACATGGGTGCGGCGCAATTTCAAAAATTTTGGACACAGGGACTCGGCTATATATATGTATATATATTTTTAAAAAGTAAACAACTGATATGTATAAGATTCACTGATTATATATAAAAGTAAACATCAACAGTAAACAAATGAGCCTTCAAAATCTTATATATGTAATTATCCCAACAAAAAATGCCCACTACGTAAAGATTAATACCTGCCTATCAAAATAAAATCCTGAACACATGCCTGATCACACCCAATACAGTTGCACAGACTGTGCAATGTAGTCTGTGACTGTTGCACAATCTGTGACTATTGCGCAGTCTGTGACTGTGCAACTGCATTGCATAGTTTGGCTATATTTTTTTTTAATATATAAAAAATATATTTTTTTAGTTTTTTGTCCTAAAAATGGACCAAAATAGACTCGATCAAAGTTGATCGAGTCTATAAAGTGGACGGACTCGGGATCAGTGCGTTGACCGAGTCTGACTCTTCGTTGATTGAGTCTGGCCCGTGTCTGAAGCCGCACCCGTGTCGGGGCGTGTCGATGCGGGTGCGTCACCTCCCCAGCCAAGTCTGTGTGACATAGGCGGAAACAATTTTTTTCAAAAATAAAAGACAAGTTGACAACCTTGGGCGCGTTAGCATAAAATCCAAAATTTCAAAATAGATTGAATCTTCGCAAAGCATTCAAAAAACAATATGCATTAAAAGAAAATAACAAGTTTATACAAAATGAGATTTTTTTAAGAAACCCTTATACAAAATGCATCTCGAACGCGGAATGCCAGCAGAAAACAGTGGGATCTTGAAACCATCTTGCAATCAGATCATCACTAGTCTTGTAAACCTAATTGTCACCTGTACCCATAAGTTGGGTCAGTTTAATAAAAAACTGGTAGGTGCACAAGACAATAAAGAACAAATCTAGCAAAAACATTTAATTCATACGTGATACGAATTCAACAAGTATTGTGAATATAACTAACATGTGCATCAGATTCATGTATGATACGCAATCCAACCAGTAATACGACAAATATAGCATAAATAGTTATTTAACACATCATGCACAATTCAATAATTAATACAACAAAGCTAGCATAAGCAGTTAATTAATATATGATGCGCAATTCAACAAATAATATGAGCAAAATAACTTTGTTTCGATATTAACTGGTCTGCAGGTAGGCACATGCACAAAACGTAAAAACAACTGAGACTAATTCGGGGTTTTATTATGTCATGTATTTTTAATACCCTGAATAGCTAGCTAAGTCCACTCCTAAGAGAACGACCAATGACCGAGAGAGAATTCTCCAAAGGCCACTCGTTCAAGGGATGCATCCAACTTCTGCAGAAGTTCAAGAGATCTACCACCTAGGATAATTTTTGGTAGTCCCGTCCCCTAACTCCGATGACTGGAGACACCGAGTCATTTGCCCAAGAGGTGGTTGTTAACAACCTGTCCATCGGAGTTTTTTACCATCACATCCTCTCCCTTGATGGAAAACAGCGAGGAAAATGGGTGCGTCAGGTTTTATTTAACTAAAGACCCATTCTGCATGCTTTGGTCTTTCAAACTAACTCGAGCATCTTGTTTGTGAAGGCGAATCATCATCGTTTATGTGATTTTCATTTCATTATTGTGCATTTGCACATTGCGAGGTTACCATAAACCTCTCATCCAATCATCGTAGTACTAACATGCTATGCATGTCTGAAAGTACCGCTACGATAAGAGGGACAGTTTTTTTAGAAAGAAACCCAGCTTTAATGTGTTGTGAAAGAAATAATGTAATCATTTTAATTTATATTTGTCATGCTCTGGTCCTAACACGAGCATCTTGCATGTGAAGGTGAAACATCACTATATAAATGATTTCTACAATGTGCTATTTGCACGCTTCGAGGTTACACAAATCTCTCATCCAATTATCGTAGTACTAACATGTCGTGCATGTTTGAAAGTACCGCTACTATGAGAGAGGCATAGGTTTCTCAAAAGAAACCCCAACTCAATGTTTCGTAAAAGAAACGATGCAACAAATATTTAGTTTGACGTGATCTAGTCTTTTTAGAACACTTGTACATTCTAGTGCAATTTGCATGATATGAGATCGCCACGGATCTCTCATCCATTTATCGTAGTATCAACATGTTAGTGCATGTCTTGCGATACTGTGCGATAAACGGGGTATGAGTTTCTCAACAAAACCCCACCCAAACACAATGCTCATGCCCCCAACCGAGGTTATCTGAGTCATATCGAAATCTTAAACTGAAGTTGTAAAACATTTCTCCCAAATGCGACGACTTGGGAAACCTTAGTTACAATTTCAAAACTTAAAAACTATCAAACTTTGCTTTGCAAAACTACGTATTTGAAAAACTGAATTCTCGCAAGAAATCACTTTTTTTATTTTAAAACTCTCGCGCCCATGCGCAAAATCCATATCTTTGAAAAAGAGCAAATGAGAACAGGTAGAAAAGAATAAGCACTTGTGTGTCGTAAGCAGTACATGTATTACATAATGCGGCCTGTGCACATTGAAGCGTGACGGCAAGAATATAAGCAAATAAGTGCGTAAGCAGTGCACGTGGTACGAAACCGTACCCCGACTAAATAAATGTGAAAGCAATAGCATGTGCACTAAAGTGTGGCGGCAAAGTAAATAACAAAAAACAGTAAATGTGAAAACAGTAGCCTATAAGCTAAAGCGTGGTGGCGAAGTAAATGACAGAAAACAGTAAATGCGAAAGCAGTAGCCAATGCACTAAAGCGTGACAGCACAGTAAAAGATAGAAAGCAGTAAATGCGAAAGTAGAAGCTTGTACACTAAAGTGTGACGGCAAAGTAAACACAAAAAACAGTAAATGTGAAAGCAGTAGCCTGTGCACTAAAGCGCGGCAGCGAAGTAAATGACAGAAAGCAGTAAATGTGAAAGCAGTAGCCTATGCACTAAAGCGTGACAACAAAGTAAAAGACAGAAAGCAGTAAATGCAAAAACAAAAGCATGTGCACTAAAGCGCGATGGCAAAGTAAAGATAGAAAGCAGTAAATGACAGAAAAGAAAGGACAAGGATCGCAAAACTGCGTCCTTGAGTTAAAAGCATGTGCACAGGCTACTGCTTTCGCATTTACTGTTTTCTGTCATTTACTTCGCCGTCGTGCTTTAGTGTACAGGCTATTGCTTTCGCATTTACTGCTTTTTGTCTTTACTTTGCCGCCGCGCTTTAGTGCACAGGCTTCTATCGCATTTACTACTTCTGTTTAAGTGTTTATATATATATATATATATATATATATATATATATATATATATATATATATATATATATATATATATTTGTTCTTTTCCGTTTAAGTGTTAATTGCTTAATTTAGTTCATCCATTGTCCTTTGCGCAACTTTCTCCTACCTCGGGGAGTGTTGAAGTTGTTGACGTCTCCAGGTGTAGGTGACAAAAGGCTCGGGCCTCGGGGTGCGTGCGGGATCCGTTATGCGAGCTGCGAAAAAGGCAAAAACTTAACATAATATACTAAAAATGCTTAAAATTAAAGGAGTCGAGTCCCCAAACAGGGCAGGGTTGCGCCCCTGCCCATCGACCGTCGGAGAGGGAAAGGGGGCAAGGGCACAACTCCTGCCTTGCCAATCAGAAGGGAGAGAGATCAGGGGCATAGCCCCTGCCCCACCTAACAGAAGGTGAGAGGGGGCAGCCCAGACTCGCCTGACAAAAGGAGAGAGGAGGCAGGGCGCAGCCCCTACTCCGCTTGACAGAAGGCGAGAGGGAAGCTGGGAGGGGCGACAGGGGCATCGCCCCTGCCAGTCGGCTGGAAAAGAGGAGGCGGCAGCAGGGGTGTCGCCCCTGCTTGCCGGCTGGAAAAGAGGAGGCGGCAGCAGGGGTGTCGCCCCTGCTTGCCGGCTGGAAAAGAAGGCGGCAATGCGTCACCCCTACTGGCTGGCCAGAACAAAGATAAGGAGAGGGCAGGAGGGCTCGGCCCTCCTGTGCCTGTCACCAGAGTAAAAAGGGCAAGGGGTTCGGTGCCCTCCTGTCGGCGTCAGTCGGAGAACAGAGGGAGAAGGGAAGACAACAAGGAGGGGGGTGTTTGGCACCTCCCTCCTAGCAAACCTAGAGCCACCATCATTGGTGGCTCTGGCCTGCCAACCAAAAAAGAAAGGAGACGAGGGGGAGGCAGGAGCGCTGACGCTCTTGCCTGACCACAAAGAGGAAGGGGTGAGGCAGGAGGGCCGACGGCCTCCTGTCGGTGCCACCCAAAAGGACAGAGGGAGCAAGGAAGGGGGCATCACCCCTTCCCTGTGAACCAAACAGAGAGAGGGAGAGAAGCTCGGGGGCTCACCTGAGAGGAGGCCGAAAGGGGGTGCTGCTGATGTTGGGTGTTCGGCATGGTGTCGGGGAGAGAGAAACGAGAGAGGGGAGAGATGCAGGAGAGGTGGGAAAACTCTAGAAGAGAGCGAGAGTCGAAGGGTTCCCGCAGGGGGAGAGGTGGCTGGGGGTCGCCAGCGTCAGGTAGCCGGAAAAAGGGAGAGAGAGCAGGAGGTCATTAGGGTTCCCTTTTTATGTAAAAGGGGAACCCCCCTCTCCCATGTTTAAATAGAAACACGATGGGGGGCAGGTCGAGTCTGGATCCGAGTTGGATCTGGATCTGGATCCGACCCAAAACCGATTTTTTTATTGGTTTTACATAAACCATTTTGTTGATGGGTATAAGGACATGATTTTTTATGTGTAATACTGTATAGGTCTAGGTATTCTTTAAATTTTTTTGATAAAAACTCTCTTCCTAAATTAGTGTGAAAGATGGAAATATCATTCTTAAATTGATTTTTGACTAAATTATGAATAAATTTTGAATATTATTAATAAATAAATAATCCATCTTTATCTTCGAGTTAGAAATGCATTTCTATCATTTAAATCTCATTTATTGGTGTTTAAATGCTCAATTACTCATTTCTGGCTAAGAAGGGTAAAATTGGTATTTTTAAAACTATTTCAAATATTTAACAATTAATTATATTACTTCTGATCAAAAACATGTTTTTAAGAGTTTTGTAAAATATGGTGTGATATCATTAAATTTTGGAATTTACTAGATGAATTTAACAAGTTAAAAATCTTAATTTTTAACCAAGGGGTATTTTGGTCATTTTAATCAAAAGTACTATTTAAAATATTTAATCTATATTTTGCAGTAACTAAATTTTGTGAGATGGAGATGGTGTATGCAACATTTTCTGCTCAGCAGTTAATATTTATTGGTGGTTCACCCTATCTTTCTGGATTTTTGGGGATTTCATATTTTTACTATGTCACATGGGTGCAGGTGCGGGTGCGGATGCGGGTGCGACACGGGTGCGGCGCAATTTCAAAAATTTTGGACACGGGGACTCGGCTATATATATATTAAAAAATAAATAATATATATATATATAAAAGACTCGGTCAAAGTTGTGCCCATTGGGGGACAGGTGATGAGTTGTGAAGGCATTCTGTACACTTTCTTCATACAGGAATAATTCACTTTTGGGCACTTTCTTCATACACTGTAATAATTCACTTTCTTCATACAGGAAAAAACCACAAAAACTTGAGTTGTGCCCATTCTGTACTTAAAACTTGAAAGTGTACAGGTTTTTTAGTTGTGATGGGTTTTTTTCCTTACAGCTGTAGCCCAGAAAATTTAAAAAAAAAATCAAAAAAAAAATTCCAAAAAATGGACCAAAATGACCCTGGGTGTGTTGACCACACCCAGGGTCGGGTTGACCGAGTCCGAGCCGCACCCGTGTCGGTGCGTGTCGACGCGGGTGCGGCGACCTTGGAGCCGAGTCCGTGTGACATAGTATTTTTAGAGCTTTTGGCATTTTTGACCGCTCACCAAGTGTTCGGTGCATTGTTTCTGAAAAGTTGGATGAATCCAATTTCATAACATGGAAAAAAAATCAGTCCATTCATTTGCAATCATGATTTGATGGGACATCTCGATGGATCCACAGTTGTGCCCTTGGAATATGTATTTGTTACCAAGGAAAAGTCAAAGGAAAAAGAAAAGGAGAGCAAAAGATGATCCTGTGCAGGCAGTTTATATCCTGATCATGTTGGTTCAAAAATGATCAAATGGTGGTAGTGTAACCCATGTGGTTATGAAAGGAATGGGCTTTGTCTCCGTTTGGCTGCAATATGAAGTAAGCACAAGCACACAGACTAGAGTGAAGGGCAAAACTCTAAATTGTCTTATTTCATTAAAAAAAGATATAAAAGAGAGTCTACCATCTTTATTGGGCTTACATTACAAGGAAACATTATAAAAACTGAAATACCCTTTAGAAAGATAAGAACAAGAAAGAAACAATAATATGTACAACAAAAAGACATCAAATACCAAAATGCTAGCTATGCCCCTAAGACACAACCTACTCACTATTTTCACTCTCCCTCAAACTCAAGATGGTGCAATAGGAACCATAGCAAGTTTGGAGATAGAGGTGCGAACAAAGAACATAGAAATTGATTGTCATTTCACCAGGCGTGCTTATGAGGATGGCATAATATCACTTTCACAAGTGGGAACCAAAGAGCAAGTCGCAGATGTGTTCACTAGAAGTCTTTTTCCTTCCCATTATAGAATATTTCTTTCCAAACTTGGAATGATTCTATTATCATCCCAAGTTTGAGGGAGAGTGTTGACATGTAATATAGTTTTCATATATGTCTGGTGCTACCCCTCATAAGTGTACATATTCTAATTGATAGGGGTATTATTGTCATTCTTCTATAGTTAGTTGTATTTTGTCCTGTCTGTAACAAAGAAGTGTAGTGTAACAAAGAAGTCTTTTGCTTTTAAAGGGTTGTATTCTTTCATTCTGTTTTAATGGAATGCGAGTTTTTCTCCTTCCTCTCTTTTAAGTTTCTCTTCTTGAGTCTCACCAATTTCTCTTGATAGTGAGTTCAGAGTCTTGGAAGACTGCGGGCTGCACCATCATGGTAGATGGGTAGATGGACATGTGACAACGAAATCTGATATTTTTTTTTGTCCTAAAGGTGCTATGTTTTCTAAATCTTTTGATATATCTAATAGACCAAAGACGGCAAAGGAGTTGTTTGTGATTTTTAAAGATGTAGTGAAGGATGTTAAACCTGAAAATGTGGTTCAATTCATTAACAATAATGCAACAAATTTCAAAGTTGTTGAATTAATGGTGCAGGAGGAATAATGCTTTGTTTGGTGTCCATATACAGCATATTAAATTGATCTCATGCTTGAAGATGTTGGACAGTCGGAGAGATTGTAAAACCCACGGTTATACATATATATATATATATATATCATTATCGGACATGGGCCGGGTCCGGACCCGACCCGAGTCCGTCCTCGTTCGGGTTTTAAAAAGCCGACACAGGAGAAAGGGTTTTGAGAAAACCCTTTCCCCTGTGCGCCGCTCCTTTTCCCCCCCTCCTCGACTGGATAAGGGAAACCCCTTGAGGGTTTCCCCGATTTTCACCCCCCTCGAGCTCTTTAAGAGCATCGCAGGAGGGCAAGGGGAGGCATGCCTCCTTCTCAAGCCTCCTCCTCCTCCTCGCACCGACGCCCTTGCGAACCTCGACGCCTCCTCCCTCTGGTCCGACAGCCGCCGCCACTGCGACCACCGACGACGACCTCAAAGGTATGCATTTTTTCCCTTCTCCTCCCCCAGTCTTCTAATCCTCCTCCTCTCTCTCTCTCCCTCGATGTCATCTCGCCAAGAGGCCGACAAGAGGTCGATGGCCCCTGTTGTGCCCTCCCTCTTCTCCCTCTTCTTGAGGGTTTGCCGGGAGGCCGACAGGCGGTGCACGGCCCCTGCCGCGCCCTCTCACTCCCTCTGTGTCCATCGGAGGCCCGACAGGTGACCTACAGGGCCCCTGTCGTCTCCCTCTCTCTCTTGAGGTTGTCGGAGAGCCAGTGGGGGCCAGTGGCCCCTGCGGCACCCTCTCTTCCCAGTGGGCTATCGGACGACCGACGAGAGGTCGGTCGTTCCCCTATCCCACCCTCCCGCTCCCCTTGTGCCATGCATATCTTTCCCCTTTTTGTCGTCGTGACTCTATCAGGCAGGAGCCGAGGCCCCTGCCATTCGTCGGTTCTTCAGGCAAGGGCCGAGGCCCTTGCCATCCCTTGTTTAGTAAGGCAGGGGCTGAGGCCTCTGCCATTCCTTATTTGGTCGAGCAGGGGCCAAGGCCCCTGCCGTTTGCTATTGTGCCAGGCAGGGGCCGAGGCCCCTGCCATTTCTTGTTTGTCAGGCAAGGGGTCGAGGCCCCTGTCGTTCTTTGTTCTATCAGGCAGGGGTCTCGTTCGGTGTTGACAAGCAGGGGCCGAGATCCCGGCTACTTGTCGCTTTCGTGAGACAGGGGTCGAGGCCCCTGTCGGCTGTTTTGTCAGGCAGGGGCCGAGGCCCCTGCCCTTCGCTTCTTTGTCAGGCAGGGGTCGAGGCCCCTACCATTCGCTATTTTGGCAGGCAGGGGCAGAAGCCCCTGCCATTTGTTGTTCTGTCAGGAAGGGGCCGAGGTCCCCTGCTGCCTAAACCTACCCTTGTGGATCGACGGGGGTCGAGCCCCTGCCATCCTCGGTCCTTTTAGCAGGCCAACAAGGGTGATACCTCTGCTGCCTAGGCTTACTCGTTTGGTAGGGATCCTACCCATGCCCTCGTCGCACCATTAATTATATTAGCATAATTGAATATTTCACACTTGCAGATTTACGCAACGGGTCCAGTTCGTGCTCCGCGGCCCGACCCTCGTATTATCTACACTCATAGACGCACGCAGTTGCACGACATCCCGGTAGGGAAAAGTCGCACGAGAATTTTGGATGAATGAAATAAAATATAAGACTTTTGAGATAGAATAGTTATTTTACATACCTACTTACCTGAAGAATTATTTCACTTATGATTGTCTGGTTAGTGTTTTCCTCGTTCTTATTCCTCTGGAATTTCATGCTTAATGTATGCAATATGGGTGGACTCAATTTTACAGAAATGCTTATGACTGTGTCTATGTACTTGCTCACTGTTGTGATTTTTCTATATATGCCGTGTTGTTATTTCATTATGAAACTTGTAGCTGCCCTCAAGCACGCCTCATAGGGTGTGCAGGTGTACGTACCACATTTTATCCTTTTAGAAAGGTGTGAAATGGGGTACAAACACTAAAAGCTTGAGAGGAGGGTTTCCTCGTGCAAGGCTGACTCCTCGAGAATGATTGTCTGCTTATAAAGCTTGCGAGCTAGTTATGTGTTGCTAGATGCAACTAAGTGTATCCCAAGTGGGTTACTCAGAACAAATGATTGAATCCATAGCAGTCTCAGGACTTGTCTGAGACTTCCTGTTTCTTAGTAACTGAGCATGCCAAGTATATTACTGATTTTTATGAAATACTGTGATGGGTCATCCATCGAGAAACCCACGAATTTGCTATTGTAACCGGACCTTAAGACAGGTACGGTATAAATTTTACGAGGGGTCATGAAGTACCTTGAAGTGGGCAATCAACACTTTATTGATATAAATGAGACAATGTCGGCCTCCACTGTAACGCCCCAAAATTTCGACTTGTGATTTCGAAAACCTTATCGAAAAACCTTTCAAAGATTTAAAGTTTAATATTTAAAAACAACAGCGGAAGACATTTAGAAAGGAACACAAGTCAACAATCCTTGGTACGTTAGCTGAAAAACCATCATTCACATGTACAACATCTTAAAGGGATTTAAGAAATAAGACAATCGATTAAAATCTGCAGTTTATTACAAAATGAGCATTTTATTCCAAAGTTCAATAAATCTAAGAAAAACTCCAAAAAAGTCCCAGAGCCAAGCCGCCAGCAGAAAGAAAATGAATCTTGATCCACGTTGCACCACGCCATCGGCCGCCAGTGAAGTCCTACTCCTCACCTGCCCATGAAATGGGTCAGTTTCATAACAAACCAGTAGGTGCACGAACAGATAAGTAGAATGAAAATAAAACAGGACATTCATGAGATAAGCAGTTATGATATTTAAGTAATTAAAGCAGTTGTAGTCTATTCTAACAAATGTAATAAGTGCAAAGAGTGGTTAGTTGAAGCAGTGTAAGTCTCGGTCATCTACATTTATTCATAAAATTATTATTTAAGTTCTGATATTAACTGGCCTGTGGGTACGCACAGACGCGAAACGTAGAAACAGCCGAGACCGATCCGGGGGTTTATTATGTCAGGTGTTTTCATTAACCCGGATGGCTGACTGAGTCCGCTCCTAAGGGGACGGTCAGTGACCAAGAGAGTAAATCCCCAAAGGCATTCGTGGCCCATGGATGCATCCAACTTCTGCAGAAGTGCCTGGGAGTTACCACCTAGGATAATTTATGGTAATCCCAATTCCCCTAACTCCGATAACTGGGGAAAACCGAGTCTTTTGCTCGTGGGGTGGTTGTTAACAACCTGTCCATCGGAGTCTTTGTACCATCCATCCTCTCCCTTGATGAACCGTGAAGATCGGATGGGTACGACGGGGGTTTCTTAACCGCCGCCCCATCCTACATGCTCTGGTCTATTAGACCCACTCGAGCATCTTGCCTGTGAAGGCGAATGGTCACCTTTTTATGTGATCTCAGCCTTTTGCTAATTGCACTCATCGAGGTTGCCACAACCTCATCATCCCACCATCGTAACCCACATGGGACGTACTTGTCCAAAAGTACGATCGTACCTTCCCAGAGGTACAACTACGATGAGAGGGCAGCATAATGGTTTATGATTCTTTTGGTTCATACATAACATGAATTGCTCTCTGAGCAGAGGGGCCTGGGGAGGCCGGTATCATCTCATGGATATCAATAAGGAATTTCTTAATCACTTTGAGGTACTGAATGACCTCCCGTACTATTGTATCATACTTTTCTTCAGGTCTAATTACCAAAGTAAATTTGTGGGTTCTCGATAGATAGCCTATCACGAGGTTTTATAAATGTCTGTATTATGCTTGGCATGCTCGAATACTAAGAATCAAGAAGTCACCTCCAAGATTCATCAGGCAATAATCAATAAGGCATTTATAGTAACTTATAACAGTGAGCCAGGCGAACATACAGGAATAAGGTCTTTCTAGCAATGAGTCTACTCGTAGAGCTCCAACAATAAGTATGAAATTTCAAAAGAATACCGATGCAGAAACACAACACAGACAATCACCAGTTAGGAAATTCTACGAGTGAGAATGCATGCCAAATAAACTATTCTATCACAAAATCCTTATAATTTTATTTCATTCTTATAAACCCATCGTGCGACTTTCCCCTACCTCGGGATGTCGTGCAGCTGCGTGCGTCTACGCGTGTAGATGATACGAGGATCGGGCCGCGGAGCCAGAGCGGGGGGTCCGATGCGAGGTCTGCAACAGTGCTACTCTAATTATTATGCGGAGAAGTAGAAAAACAAGTCTGCCTATAGGAGAAAAAGAGAGGCAGCAGGGGTGTGCCCCTGCTGGCCGAAAACCGAAAAACGACAAGGGGCGGGCCCTTGCCTGCAGACAGCAACGGGGCGACAGGGGATGAGCCCCTGTCGAAAACTACTGAGGCGGCAGGGGGTCAGCCCCTGCCAACGCAAAGAAGCGGCAGGGGCTGAGCCCCTGCCGGCAAAATAAATGTGGCAGGGGCTGAGCCCCTGCCAGAAACAATCAAGTGGCAGGGACTGAGCCCCTGCTAGCAACAGCCGAGTGGCAGGGGCTGAGCCCCTGCCAGAACCGATTAGGTGGCAGGGGCTGGGCCCCTGCCTGCGAAAATGAAGGTGGCAGGGGCTGAGCCCTTGCCAGAAACGTCAAGTGGCAGGGGTTGAGCCCCTGCCGGAAACATCGAATCGGCAGGGGCTGAGCCCCTGCCGACAAACACGTGACGGCAGGGGCTGAGCCCCTGCCGATGGCGGTGAGGTGGCAGGGCCTCGGCCCTTGCCCGGAAGAGTCGACGAATGGCAGGGGCCCAGCCCCTGCCAGACCGAGTCAACGAATGGCAGGGGTTGGGCCCCTGCCAGACCGAGTCATGGCGACCCCCAAAACGATGACGACAACAGGTGCCGCAGGGGTGACTGGACCCCTGCTGGCCCTTCGACAGCCCCGGTAGCAAAGGGAAAAAAAGAAAAATGGCGACAGGGCCCGAGGGCTCCCTGTCGACCCTCCGAAAGGTACAGGGGACGCGGGAGGGCGCGGCAGGGGCCGTGCGCCGCCTGTCGGCCTCCCGGCGAGGAGACAGAGGGGGGGGGGAAGGAGAGAAGAGGGAGGAGAAGAGCACGGCGTACCTGGAAATGGTGGCCGGCGTCGGCGGCGCGCGCAGCAGGGAGGAGACCGGCGCGGAGGGGGGAGCGAGGGCTGCGAGAGGGAGGCGTGACTCCCCTCGCCCTCCAACCTCCCTCAAAAAGGCGCAGGGGCAATCGAAAGGGGAAACCCCTGGTGGGTTTCCCAACTTGCCCGCACACGAAGGGGAAAGAAAGGGGGGGGGGGGTGTGGCGCCCGAATGCTCGGGTTTTTCTTTTGAAAACCCTAAAATAAAAAGGGGGGACCCGACCCGGCCCGGGTCCAAACAGATTTTTTTTTTTATATGGGGTTTTACATCCACAGGCCAATTGCTCAAAGAGCAATACATGTCATGTATGAACCAAAAGAATCACAAGACATTAAATGTTGCCCTCTCATCGTAGTCGTACCTCTAGGTAGGTACGACCGTACTTTTGGACAAGTATGTCCCATGTGTGTTACGATGTTTGGATGATGAGGTTGTAGCAACCTCGAAGCGTGCATTAAGCACAATGCTGAGATCACATAAATGGTGACAACTCGCCTTCACAGGCAAGATGTTCGAGTGGGCCTAACAGACCAAAGCATGTAGAATGAGGCGGCGGTTAAGAAACCCCCGTCGTGCCCATTCGACCTTCAAGGTTTATCAAGGGAGAGGATGGATAGTACAAAAACTCCAATGGACAGGTTGTTAACAACCACCCCACGGGCAAAAGACTCGGCTTCCCCAGTCATCGGAGTTAGGAGAATTGGGATTACCGTAAATTATCCTACGTTACGGTAACTCTCAGGTACTTCTGCAGAAGTTGGATGCATCCATGGGCCACGAATGTCTTTGGGGATTTACTCTCTTGGTTACTGACCGTCCCCTTAAGAGCGGACTCAGTCAGCCATCCGGGTTAATGAAAAACACTTGACATAATAAACCCCCGGATCGAACTCGGTTGTTTCTACGTTTCGCGTCTGTGCGTACCCAGAGGCTAGTTAATATCCGAACTTAAATAATATCTTTTTTTTAAATAGTTGTAGTTGATTGAGACTTACACTGCTTGAAATGTTTCAAACAATAGCTCTATGCATATGTTACACTTGCTATAATAGATTGCAATTGTACTTGTTGTTTTAATGTAATAAACTGTTTATCTCATGAATGTCCTGCTTTATTTTATTCTACTTTATCTATTCATGCACCTACTGGTTTGTTATTAAACTGACCCATTTCATGGGCGGGTGATGAGTAGGACTTAACAAGCGGCTGATGGCGTAGTGCAATATGGCTTAAGATTTCTCTTCTTTCTGCTGGCGTCTTAGCTCTGAGTTTTGGAGTTTTTCTTTAGATTATTAGACATTGGAAAAATGCTCATTTTGTAATAAACTGCAGATTTTATTAATGATCTATTGCTTTATTTCCCCAATTCCTCTAAGTAGTTGTTCATGTGAAATGATGGTTTTTCAGCTAACGTACCCAAGATTTGTTAACTTGTACTCCTTTCTAAATGTCTTCCGTTGTCGCTTTTAAAAGTGAAAACTTTAAATCTTTGAAATGTTTTTCGAAAATGTTTTCGAAATCACAAGTTGAAATTTTGGGGCGTTACAGAGATATACATTTTTGAGTTCACTGAAATGTGCAAGAAAGTAACTATTCATCTATAACCATTCGACCATCCTAAACTTGATGAGAAGGTTTACCAAGGAAGCCAAGTTGATACATCGTCATTGACAAGGTTTGCTACAAATGTTTTAATTGTGTATAGCCTTGTCATTCATCAAAATGAATTAAAGAAAATGTTTGCTTCAGATGAGTAGATTGCAATGAAGATTGCATAGAAACCTATTGGGATTGGCATTGCGGAGATAGTCCTCTCCATGGAGTTTTAGAAGAGGTGCAGTATGTTTTTGAGGATAACAATTGAGGAGAGTGGACAATGATGAAGCACCAGCTATGCCCTACTTGTATCATGACATGGATAGGGCAAAAGAGCAGATTAGAGAAATTCAATAGCAAGAAAAAGTATAATATGCTAGTTTAGAAGGTGATTGATTGGACTCACAAACACCATCAAGCCATTCATGTTACTGCCTCCAACTTTAATCCAACCATCAAATTCTCCCCCATAATAAGGAAGTACAAACGGGCATCCTAAATTGCATTGAAAAACTTAATGTAGATCACAGACTCCAAAGACATTCATTTGGAGTTAACCAAGTATGAATAAAACAAGGGAGACTTTGGATGAAGGAACGCAATCCAATTGTGTAACTCATTGCAGTCAGGTACGCATTTGAAATTTAATGTTATTAACTTATAATATTTAATTATGCATTTTTGTATTGCAAGGATTTCATAATATATTTTTCTTTTGTTGGTTCAGACCAATGGTGGAATAGGTTTGGTGGAGATTCTCATGCATTATCTAGGTTTACACAGCGTATATCGGATCAAGGATGCAGCACGAGTGGATGCGAGAGAAATTGGAGTTTTTTTTAGTGCATCCACACAAAGAAAAGGATTAGATTGGAGCCCTCACGACTAAATGATTTTGTATTTTTCGCCTACAACATGAGATTGAAGCGAAGGTAACATTAAGATATATGTTAGTGGATTTACTTTAATACAACTTGTATTCTAAATTAATATTTGAATGTTGCAGACAAATACAAAGAGAATCGATAAGATGCCAGAAGAGTAGCTACGACCCCATCAGTCAACCTCGACATACTGGATGAGTGGCTAGAAGAACCAGGTGTCTTGGATTGGAGCCAACTAGAGGTTGAGATGGAGGCTCAGGTGGATGATGACAAAAATGATTATGCTGGCTCAGAGATGATGTGGAGGAGGAGAAGACAACTCAGAAGAAGAAGATCCATTAATTGAGTATTGTTTTTGTTATGATTGATAGATTAGGATGCTTCTTTTGCTTTGTTTTGTTTTGTTTTGTTTTGTTATGTAATATATAACTTTGATATCAAGCATTCATGCTTGTGAGTTGTGACTTTTTTTAAATGTCTGTTAGTAGTGTTATTAGTTTTGTTTTGAATGTTTTACTAGTGCATGTTTATGTTTAATAACTCATAAGGCATATATTCATGGGTTTTTTTTGCATTCTATGATTTTTTTCCTTAATTTTTTGGAGATTTTTCTGTTTTTTCTTTTGCAATCTTTTAGGACTTTTGATTTTTAATTCGAGTTTTTCCTGTATCTTATGATATGGTATGATACACCCATATCTCGAGCTCATGTGATATGAGTTCTGATACGATAATTACAACATTAGTTCACAGTAAAAAAAATATCCCAAACAGCCAGTAATAAAGATTCAGATTTGAAACATGTCTGCATTTTTTTTTTGCAGTTGGTAATACAGCAACTCAGATCAGATCAGAAAGAAAACTGATGCAGAACAACCCAACAAACAAAATCAACCTACTTCCCTTGCAAGATTAAAATGTCCTAGCAAAATAAAAACCAGAATAATAAAGACAGCAGAGATGAGAAGATTTGACGATTTAATCCCAACCCAAAATGATTTATTTAAAAGAAAGTAAACAAAGAGAAAAGAGGATATTAGGGATTCGAAACTTGATTGGGAATCAAAGAATACCAGAAGAATATGGAGATGTTAAGAGAAGAAATCAGGAAAAGACTTGAAAAGAAGGATGATAAGAAGAAAAGAAGAAACACCAGAAGTAGGATCAATGGAACTCACCAAGATGAATCAATCTTCAATCCCATGCTCTGGTATCATGTGAACTTTTGGTATGGAATAGACCAAAGTATTTAAACAAGAAGAGAAGAATATGAACCAGCAATAGGGCTGCAGCAAGGCCATGATTCCCAATGTGGGAAGTCGTGCCAACTCCTTCTAATATAATGAAATCATTACAGAAGCATCAATTTACAATAATATCCCTTCAACATAGTACAAAGAAACAAATAATAAAAGGGGTAAAACAGTGATACAAAAATAATACAAGACTAGTTTCAATAGACATAACCAGGACCAAATTTGAATCAGAACCAGGATGCATAAACACCAAACATCACACGTCAATAGGTATTATCAAAAGTAAGCCCAGAGAAAATAGCTGAATCGTACATGCAAAAATATAATGATCTCATGCAATATAAGCATCATCCACTGAAAGAAGCATGTACCTAGATTCCATGTCTGAACTTCGACCAAAAACAATGGGGAGGGGTCCAGCCCACGTAGGAGCAACAGCAGCAATGGTTGATGACTTCAACAAACCTTTTGTTGCAGCACGAACTGCAATTGTTGCGGCATGCCCTCCTCCAATAATTATTGTCTCACTTTCTGCAAATGGAAAAAGAATTAGGTTGAAACAACTCAAAGCAGTGGTGTAATACCAAAACTAGATAAGAAACGAATAAGTGAAAAATCCACATTTCATCAAACAAAAAAAGGTGAAAAATCCACGTTACATGCAGACACATAACATGAGAAGCATTAAATGTAGAACTCAATCCTATAACCAGGATCCATGTATAAACTGAAATATCATATGTAAACCGCATTCAAACCAAATGCATGCCCAGAGATCTCTCTTGCAATCACAACTAGATATCACAAAAAATACATGCCTTTTGCAGATGCAAACACCGGTATCCAAACCCATGCATGTTCCTGTTCATGCCACTGGTTGTAACATCCCAAAGATCTACCACAGTGTTAACACAGTGTTAAGTTCTCTCAGTACATAATCATGAAAAACTAGAACAGATGAAAAAAATGAAATGGCGCAGCAGATGTGGGGCCCTGTCAGCCTTATCTGCTGAAGCTCTGCAGGTAAGAGCCGGTATGTACCCTGTTAACTGTGTGCAACTATTTGTCTTACCATCTGGCGACACTACAACTAGACAGCTCGGCCAGTTGCAATAAGAAATAGAACAGATGAAAGAAAAATATTGTTGTTAATTAAAAGATGTCTTTTAGCTGCCTACTGTTAAAATGTTAAAAATTGTATATATATAGGATAGATTAGGTTAGTTTCTTTTTTTGTTTTTTGGTCTCTTTGGAACTAGTCAACACAAGTGTTTCAAGAGCTTGGTGATCAAGCTGAATTTGTTTTCAATACATCAAAAAGTGTGCTACTCAAAACTTGAAAGTGTTGAAGCTCTTTTGCAAATCCTATTAAAGTACTTGTGAGATTGTGATTGTGTTTCAAGTGATAGATTGGTAGTGCTTACTTGGTGAAGGAGTGTTTGTGCTCTTAATCGGTGGTGTTTGCTTGGTGGTGGAGTGTGTTAAAACATATGTAATAATACCATAATACCCGATAGGGGTATTATGGTCATTTCACAAAGTACCCCATAGGGGTACTTATTTTGTTTGTCTTATTTTACTATTTTTTATTTTTATTTTTATTTTTAAAATTGTATTTTTTGGATACCGAAAAGAGGCCCCACAATGGAGTCGTTGGGGCCCCCAACGGTCACATATGTGACCGTTGGGGGCTCCCAACGACTCTATTGGGAGCCCCTTTGGTCTCCTTTTCTTATAAATAGGGGGAACCCCCCATGTATGTTGTATTGCTCTTGAGAGCTCCTCTTCAATAATAGTGATATTATTTTTCATGTGTGTAGCCTTTTTATAAGGCCTTTCGTATATCCCTTAGTGGATTTTCTCTCTTATGCTTGTTGCATTTGTCTGTGTGGGACATAGTGAATGCTTTAGCATTCTTGGATTCTTCCGCATATTTCATTACAGAGTGCTCGTGATCTTCGCCTTGCTTTTCTCTTTCTTCTTCTTTCTCTTCTCTATTCATTTCTTCTTGTTCTATCTCCTTTAGCCCTTGTAAAAATAGATGATAATGAAAATGTCACCATTGCTGGCTCATATGGAAGTTCAAATTAAAGGAGCATCACGAATGTGTTGTGACAACAAAAGTTTCATCTACATTGTCAGTAATTAGACCTTTCACGAATGTACCAAACATATTGGGATGGACTGTCACTACGTACGAGAGAAGTATCTATAGGGCACTATCGATCTTTCTCGTGTTACCTCAGAATATCAATTGGCAGATTTCAAGCCTCTCGTTGTTCCTAGATTTCACTTTCTCTTAGACAAACTTTCGGTTATCCAATCGTAAGTTTGAGGGAAAGTGTTAAAAATTGTGTGTGTGTATATATATATATATAACTAAGATAGATTAGGTTAGTTTTTTTTTTAGTTTCTTTGAAACTAGTCAACACAAGGTTGACTAGTCCTAAAAGACACGTTGGGGCTGGCCTAACGGCTCTAAATAGAGTTGTTGGACCTGCTCCAACGTCTCTATGAGACTCCTTGATTATGTATAAATAGGGGATGACTCCCCTCTAAATTGTAATGCTTCTTGCATGGATTCACATCAATAAAATATTGTTTTTTAGCCTCTGGTGTTGGCCCCTTTAGTGGGTTTTGTGTGTGAGCCTATTAGTGGCTCTTTGTGTGTTTACTTTGGTATTTTGGTGGACCAAGTTGTGACACTTTTGTGTGTCCACTTTGGTGATTGGTGAACATCATTGGAAGCTCTCATTTCCTTACACCTACAATAGTAAGATTCTAATTTATCTCCACAGGTAAGGACTTGTAAACATTTCTATTGTTAAGTCTTCTGTGAAAGAACTTATGGATAACATTTACATGTACATAAAATCATCATCCCATACACAACTTGTCAACTTGATAATAGAGATTTGGCAACAGATGGCAGGCAAAAAAGGAAGCAACTCCTTAAGCTCAACAAGGTCAGTAAAAGAAAGTCTCAATCAGGAAGCTATGTCACATAGGTGCGAGTGCAAAGGGTGCGACATGACAATTTCAAAAAACTTGGGTGCAAGGATGCAGACATATATATTCCGGTTAAATGTTGATGTATATACATTTATATATGTACATATATACTACATAGTATGTACATATTATTGATGTATATATGTATAGTGTATATATATAACATATAATATGTAGCATAAAAAATATATGTTTTAGTTCCTTATTTTTACATTTTCTTTTTTATTTTATGTATTATAGTTGTTGAACTAGCTGTTAGGAGTGTCCAACAGCTAGTTGGACTAGTCATCAAGCACTCCTAACAGCTAGCTCTAGCCTCTTGTGCCTATTTAAATAGGCCTTATTCCCCATTGTATGATATGTTTTTTGTGAGCATTCTAATTAATAAAAATATATTTTTTCATGTGTTTTCTCTCTATCTCTCACTCTCTTGTGCCTTAGTGCATTTGTATTGCCCTTAGTGGATTTTGTATTTGCCCATAGTAGCTTGTGTTTCAGTTTGTTGTCAATTTCTATCTCTTGTATTCTTCTTTATGATTTGATTACACGGTATTAGACCCACATGCTCTTGAAGTATAAAGATGGTATTACTCGGTTCATGAAATCTTGAGGATCATGTGGTCGTGATATTTCCTCTCTCGATCCTACGTTCTTGTTGGTGGTTGAGGATTCAAGCTTCCCCTCTTTCACTGCTCGTGATCATGGCTGAAAAGGACTCCACTGTAATCTCCTTCAAACTTAATGAATTTTTATCAAATGAATTTCAAATTTATTTGAAGACTCATGAGATTGTTAATCAAAAATCTTGACCCAAAACACCTCAACAAAATGAAATTGCCGAAAGAAAACACCACCATATTGTTGAAACTACTAGAACTTTCTTAATTGAAAAAAAATCCAAAAAAAATTTGGCCCAAAGACTCTCTCACCGCGATATACTTGATAAATAGAATGTTTTCATCAAATTTGGAAAGCAAATACCCAATAGAAAAACTTTTTAAAATTAATCCAGATTTGAAAAGATTGAGGGTGTTTGGATGCACGTGTCTTGTACTTTTTGAAAATCATGACAAACTCTCCTCCAAAGCCATAGAATATACATTTATTGGATATGCTGATAACCAAAAAGAATATAGATGTTATAATTTGAAAAATGATAAGCTCTATGTTTCGAGAAATGTTACATTTCTTGAAAATGAAAAAGGATTTCATGTTAAAGACTCTAAGGAAGATCTTGAGTATGCCTTCTTGTTTGATTTATTACCTAAACATAATGATAAAATTGTGGATTGTGATTCTAGTGATTAATCAAAACCAACATTAATCAAAACCAAACCCAAACCAATTCATATTGGCTTGAGTTTGGGTTTAATACGAATTAAAATTGTGTTATCCTGATCATTAACTGCTGATTTCTTGCTTCCGTATTTGCTTAAGTTATTTGCTTTTGTATTATGTTTTGGTTGAGTGATTTGACTGTATTTGAGAGAGAACTTGAATTATGTGAGCTATAACTATGTAAGTGTGAGAACCTAAAGAATCAATGAAAGATTTTAGTTTTTCTCTCTCTTATTATCTTCTTCTTTTCTTCTTTCTTTGTAAACAAAAGACACATCTCTCTCGTTGTAATATCATGTATTTTCTATGATTTTTAAAATCGATAAATATAATTTTATATTTTATATTTATTTAAAAATTGATAACATTGTGAGAAATAGTTAATTTTATAGGTGGCGTCAGTTGGGTCTAGGTGTGGCCCAGAGCCCATTGACAAGACCTAGTTGAGCTAATTATGATTTGAGAAATTTTTGGTTTTTAAGCTTTAAATTTGAGCGAAATTCAAGTTAAATTCAGGCAAAATTTAGAGGCAAAATTCAGGTAAAAACATCGTTAGATCAACCTCAGAATACTGATCACGTTGGCAACCTGTTTTTTCGAAATTGAATTACGGTTGGCTCAAAGATCGTATTTGCTAAAAATGACCCGCTTCTATTTTTGATATTCTTATGGATTGAATCGGACTGGATCCGCTCTGTCTTATCCAAGTTAATATGGATCTTGACCCAGTTCAGGATCTATATTGACTAAGATCTGGTCCAAGTAAAATCCATGTAGATTTGGATATGAATTTGGATCTTGGATCCAGATCTGGATCCGAAATCCATCCATGGTCAATTTAAAACTTTAAAATCAACTTCAAATTTAAATTGGATGAGGCAGAGTTCTACCTGGGGTAGAACTCTACCCCATAGAGGTCTTCCAGAGGGGGACGACACTCTCTGGAATATTCTCTAAAATATTAAATAAAATAATCAATAAAATAATTAATTAAAAAGGATAATATCTAGAAGGTAGTGTAGAGTTCTACACGAAGTAAAACTCTACCTAACTAAGGTTATATAGGGGGGACGTCACTCCTTCTAGATTAAAACTACTTAAATAAATAAAATAAAATATTAGAAAACAAATATAAAAGGGGTTGGTCTCTCCCTCTCTCTAGAACTCGCGTTCTAGAGAGAGAGTTAGACAGAGAAAAAAAGGGAAAACCCAAAACTTGTGTGTGTGAGAGAGAGAGAGAAAAAGAGAAAAGAAAAGGATGAAAGAAGGAGAAGAAAAGAAGAAAAAAATTAGTTTTTCATACATCTATCGATTTCTCTGATCTTTTTCCGAACTTCGATCAAGGTACGGGTTTCTCTCTAAGTTCTTATGGGCAAGAAATATGTATAATCGATTTACGTATAGGTATTAAAAGAAAAAAAAAGAGAAATCTGATTTTATGTATATATATATATAAATAGTGTTGAATATATATATATATATATATATATGCAGATTTATTTATTTTTTTATGGATGACGATTTCCCTTATGCATCAAAAATTTGAATATATATATGTTGATTTCTTGATTCACGTATCAGAATATATAAAGGCATATACATACCCAGGTTTGACGATTTTTCATCCAAAAATAGGCATGTCGATTTTCTGTTTCATGGCTTATGCATAGCAAAAAATACATATGATGCATATAATCAGACTTAGTAATTTTTATCGTTCATGCCATTGAATTTATTTGTGAATATGTGTATACAGTCCATGAAAAATGATATTGTTTTACCTGTCTCTGAAAATATCATATGGTTCAGTTTTGTGAATCTCGTTTTGCTCATGCATACCGTACACACACACACACGCGCGCGCACACACGCGCGCGCACACACGCGCGCGCACACACACACACACACACACACACACACACATATATATATATATATATATATATGTGTGTGTGTGTGTGTGTGTGATATATATATATATATGTGTGTGTGTGTGTGTTCAGATCTGTTAATTCTTTTGACATGCATATAGCTGAATATATTTTATTGTTTCGGGCGTATGCATACATATGCATCTAAAATTTCACATCTGAAAAATATTTAGTTTATTTTAGTCCTGCCCAGTATGTACACTCCTGTAGATCTGGTTCAGATCTGCCGAGTGTATACTCAAGCAGATCGGGGTCAGATCTGCCGAGCAATACTCGGGCAGATCAGCCAAGTTTCACAAGTGTGCAGATCTGGTTCAGATCTGCTGAATATATGCATGCATATCTGATGAGATCTGCCGAATTTACATGCAGATCTGCCAAGTTTAGGTGCACTAATTTGGATCAGATCTGCCGAGTGTATGCATTAGGCAGATCTGGTCCAGATCTGTCGAATATATGATTATTTGATTTTGATTCAGATCTGTCCAGATGCATGCTCATGCATTCGAACGTGTTGTTTTTATTCATGTTAGCCGAATTACATACTCATGCATCTGAAATTAATTATATGTTTCAATTTTTTTATTGAGTTTAGCATAGATGATTATGCAGTCCAACATGCATAGTAGTGGGCTTATGGCCTGGCCGACCCATGTACATGTTCGTGAACATGTACATGGATCAACCAGCAGGCTGGTCCACATGTACCTATGGTTTGGCCAAGAAGATGTACATGGATCAGCCAGCAAGGTTTGGTACATGTTTGAGTGGGGTCTGGCCGACCCACGTACATGTTTGTGAACATGAAGCTGGTACAAGATTTCTTCTAGTGTGGCTGACAAATGTACATGATTATGATCATGTACATGGATCAGCCAGCATATTGTTAAAGTGTATTTTTTAGCATTGAACAACCCATGTACATGAATTTGATCATGTACATGGATCAGCCAGCATATTGTTAAAGTGTATTTTTTAGCATTGAACAACCCATGTACATGAATTTGATCATGTACATGGATCAGCCCTAATTGTTGGTTCGACAGAAATTTCTGCATAGTTGATTTAGTACATGAATTTGGTCATGCACATGTTTAAGATTGATCTATGCATTCCTTCTGAAATGATACATAAACATGATTTTAATTTGATCGCCTTGCAGTTGTGCATATCATACGCATGAATCTGAAATTTATTTGATGTTTGCATAACTGTGATCATTGCATGTTTGGTTGTTTATACAAGAAATTGATCATGATAATGTGTTCTGCAAACATCTATTTGCATGTGTATGCGTTTGGCTTCCTGTGCATTCATTTTGTGTGTTTGAATGTGTATTGTGAACATGTTTAGAAGCAATAAATGTGTTGCATGTTCACATAAATTTTGCAAAGATGCATAAATTACTTTTGAGATATGTTGGTGGTCAAATGTGAACCACTGCTGGCCGTGCAGGCCAAGAGCACGTGTTGATCCAAGTATTGTTGATTTTATTTATGCATTGCAAAATTTATTTCTGAAAATTTAATAGTTTTTCAAAATTAATTGCACTATTAAATTGTGCAGGCCAGGGCCCAAAATTGGTTTTGCATGTTGATTTGCAAAACGGTTCTTACGTAAAGAACTTGAAATTATTTAAAAAGGTAAAAAAAACCAAACAATATAATTAATCTCTTCCTTGATGTCCCTTTCACATTGTAAGAATCTTAGACGGCGGGAAACCGTGAGGATACTAAAACTCCGTGTGTGATTGTGCCCCTCAACCCGATATGGTTGTTCACCTCCCGGCCATAGTTTTAGGGAGATTCAGTCACTTTGCCTGGGGGTGGTGTTGACTCAACTGTAGTTATTGGTATACCAAGAAAGTGACGTCAGTGAATGTTGATTTTCTTTATGTCCTGACATTAGATGTTGATTTCTAATGTTCCGATGGATGGTGTTGATTCTTGATATCGGTCGAAGAACAAGTGTGAAACCCAGTAATAAAATACAAATTGTATGTTAAGCTATAATTGGGAACCTAACTTGTACTTCAGGAATTAATGCCCGTTTTGAGTATCTGTGGATTTAAGGAAAAGTGAAAATTAAACTTGTGTACATTTAATAGGGACGTGCATGCAAAAGCAACTCTGATAAATAACTTAATAAGTTATTCATGCATGTGTATTGAATCATACATATTTATTGTTTAGCATTAGTTCATGCATTTATACATATTTGGTTTTGCATAATATTTGATTCCGCATGATATTTTGTTTAAATGCTTGAATGGTAAGTTGATTGTGGTAAATTATTGTTTGTGATATTCCTCTGAAATTTATGCATGAATCTGTTTATGTTATTTCCTTTACTTTTTTTATTTTTAGAAGAATTTGTATAAAGGACTTCGGTTCTTACCCATTTTCTTAAAACTGTTTTACAAGAATGGATGCTCTGTGATGTCCTGACTAGTTAGCTGGAGACTATGAGTTGTGTGAGTGGTTTTTGGGTTCTGACAGGATGGCTCATATGATATACACGATTTTCATGTTCTAGTATGTTTGACTTTTGATTTAAATTAATAAAGTTTGAATTATTCTTCCGTGGATAAAATGCACAGTTTAGTTTATGGTTTGGTATATTAAATTTGTGATGCGATGTGTTTCCGCAATTGTTTAAAAAAAATCTACTATTTTTATGAGGGTCGGTTGGGGTTGTTACACTCGTGGACGACCTCTCAAAGAGAGAGAAAAAGATCTCCCTTTGGAATCATCTTTCCTTTCTTCTCTCTCGCTTTATATATATAGGAAAACCCGTATCTTCGAACATGTTTTCCTTTGAACACGTTTGAATGTGAGGCATAATGTCGCACATTCTTTTTCCCAAAAATGGACATTTAGTGACAGTTTTGAACTGCTGCTAAATGTCATTTTTTTGCTTAGAGATTTAGCAACGATCAAGACCAGTGCTAAATCTCTAGAGTACGCAAAAAAATGATGAATCATCGTTGTTTGATCACGCGCAATCAATGGTGACGGTTCGTCCAACGTATCTTCAAACACTTCACGTGTTTGAAGATATGGGTTACTATATATATATCGTCTCTTGAACACAACCCTAGTGAGTCCGCCTACCAAGGGGTCAACTCTTAACACCAGGTATGATGAAACTCGACCCTAACCAAACTTGCAAGTCACCCCAGTTCCATGGAAGGTTATCTTGGTCTTTTCTGCTTTTAGATATTGTTGGCCTTTTGGTCCTCAATGCAACCACCCAGCTCGACCAGAGCATATCTTTGACTTGTCATCTTCTCGTTCCCACATTGGTTCCAACATCCAACCAATATATATGCTTCATATCTAGATCCAATTAAACCGAACCAGTTCTTGTCTTTATCTCTGAAGACTTGAGTAGGGTGTAAATGAATCGTATACAAACCCTGAATTCACAACATATATCTGAACATATTCTTAAATATACATCCACCCATTTCTACGAAATTTAGAAATAACAATTATCTTCTAATGCATGCAATATATCCTATGCAGATCAATTCTAAAGTGAGAAATACATTCTATGTAGTTAAATTCTAATGCATGTAATATATTCTATCTCATGAAACCTATCATCCCAAACACATTCCATTTGTACTTACGTATGTCAGTTACATACGCAAGCATCGCATCACAACATTCAGGTATATGCCTCAACTGCATATGCACACAAACAAACAATCATTTGTATGACGTTCCAAGACACAAACACAATTAAACACACAAATGTTCGCAAGTATGCTCGATTGCATACACGTACACCTCATTACATGAGTATTCATATATGTGCTCGATTTCGTACGTATTTGTTGCATATCGATGTTAAGAATACGTTTGTATGTACTTTAGCTTAAAACATGTGCACACACATATACATACACTTTTAATATTCTTTCTTGCAAAACACGTAATTGTATATATTCCATTTTTATCTTTCAATTTTAGCATTCAATCTGCAAAACAAAACACTTCATAAAGTTTTGAATAATCCGGTTCTCTAATTATGAATTCCCCAATTCCCCAACTTCGGTCCAAAAAGCTTCATTCAAGGGTTTACATATGTCACCGAAGCTCAGGGCAAGGATTGCCTAAATTTTTGTGCAGTTATCCCACGAACAAGGCAAGGAATTAAAGAATTGTACCTCTCTAGTTGTGTCCTTCGCTTTGGGGGTTTTCCCTAACTTGGCATGAACTTCAGTGGCAATTCGACCATGCGAGTCGTCGATGGCGACTATGAGGCAAGTGCAGCACAGATTACAAGGCAATCTTGTAAGTGGTAATGGCACGCTTCATGAGATAGTGTGCATGGATCCTAAGATAGGGCGCAGATCCTGAGGTGGTGTGCACGAGTCCCAATGTGACTATAACCATGGCAGCAAAATGACGGCATGCGGCGATAGCGGCATCCGCTTTTCTTTTCTTTTCTTTTCTTTTCTTTTCTTTTCTTTTCTTTTCTTTTCTTTTCTTTTCTTTTCTTTTCTTTTCTCCTTTCCTTTTTTTCTTTTACTCTTCTTTTTCCTTTCCTCTTTTTCTTCTTTCCCTTTTCTTTTCTTCCCTTCTTTTTCTTCTCTTCTTCTTCCCTCTTCCTTTCTCCTTCTTCTTCCCTCTTCTTCACAACTAAAAGTCACAGAGTGGGGTGGGGGGCGGCAGGGGCGGCGATAGGGCTCGGTTGGCCTCAGTAGGAAGGAGGTTGCGGTTGGGGTCGATTGGCCTCAACAAGGAGACCGGTTGTTGGGGTCGACTGGCCTCAACAGGGAGGAGGTCGCAGCAGAAGTCGCCCGACAAAGCTCGGATGGCCCAGCCGATAGGGAGGAGGCCACGGCAGGAATTGCCCGACTAAGCTTAGGTGGCCCAACCGACAGGGAGGAAGCCGCAGCAGGGGTCGCACGATTGAGCTCGAGTGGCCCAGCCGATAGGGAGCCCTGACGATGGTCAGGGGCTCTGTCGATAAGGATGGGGGGTGCTGAGATGGCTGGTGACCAAATGGGGATAATGTTGGCGTTCCGACGAACAGGGGGAAGATCAGTGGTGACCGACAGTGCCCGACAAATAGGGAGATGGTGGTTCGGCCGTGTGGTGGTGCTCGGTGGGTGGGCAGCTCGTGTGAGAGGATGTGAGTGGTGATGGGTGTTCGTATGAGAGGGTGAGAGGGGAGAGTAAGAGAGTGAGAGGAGGGTTTGGGAAAGGGGAATGAATGGGAGAAAGATAGATATTTAATAGGGGGGAGAGTGAGTGAGAGAGGCGGTGGGAGAAGATAGAGAGAGATAAAGTAAAGAGAGAGATAAGGTAGAGAGAGTAGAGAGAGAAAGTAGGGAGAGGAGAGAGGAATGAATAGAGAGAGTAATGAATAGAGGGAGAGAGTAGAGAGAAACTAGAGAGAGAAAGTAGAGAGAGGAGAGAGAGAAAGTACTAGCGGAGGCCACCACTTAACCATTCTATATAAATTATCGTTCGTATTTGCCCCCCTTGGGCATCAGGGTCTATGTATCTTTATCCTACATGCTATGAATCCGACTCGCTTCGTTAAACAAGTTCTTCTAGAGTTTTTTACGATCTAAACCCAGTTCGAATCCATAATCTTGAGCTTGTAAAGCTCCATCTCCTGATTTAAACTAGATCGGATCACAATCCGGTCCAAACTTACGCAAATCTTACATAAAAATTTCTTAAAATTTATATTAAAAATTATAGGTATTACATACCAGGATTGGAGAAGGATGAGACTGCGGCTCCAGTTGAGGATGATGCTCCTTTGAGAAGAGGTTGAAGTATTTTCACCAATTGAGACAAGAACATGCTTCCAATGAATGTATCTTGTGGTTGCTTATGTTGTTAGTCATTTGAGGTGGTCCAACCAAAGCCGCCTTTTTCTCTTCCCTTCCTTTTAATTTGAGACAAAGGCTTAATGTGTCCCAGTTCATGGCAATAGTGACAAGTGATCTTTCTTTTGTTGTCATACTCATTACCTTGTCTCCTAAAGTGAGGTGCTTTTATGTGAGGGTGTAATTTTTTGGCCTAGAAACAGCTAAGACTGAGTCATCTTCATTCTTGAAACAATGTCTTTTCAATCTATTCTCTTCCATACTTAGCTCTTAAAGAGTATCCACCAACGTTATTAAAAATGTGCCTCAAGGCACAAAAGGTGCACCTCACCCCAAGGCGAGGCCCCTTTTGCCTTGAGGCGCAGGCCTGAAACGCAAAATGCCTGAGGTGTATGCCTCAGGGCGAGGTGCACCCCATTTGCTTATCAAGGTCAAATGGGGGCCACATGGGGAGAAAGAGGGAGGCCCCGGCCCTAATTAAGGTTGGGGCCTCCCACTTTTTCTATTTGCTCTCTCTCTCTCTTTGTTGCCTCTCCCTCTCTCTCGTCCGTCTCTCGTCTGTCGCTCTCCCACTCTCTTGTCTCTCGTCTATCACTCTCCCACTCTCTCGTCTCTATCTACCGAAAGGAGGAAGGACTCTCTCTCTCTCTCTCTTTTTGTTTTTGTGCTTATTTGTATGTTTTTGCTTAGCCAAGAAGGTAATTTTTGTTTTTGTGCTTATTTTCTGTTTCTATTTTTGTGCTTAGCCAAGAAGGTAATTTTCTTCTTCTAAGCTATAAGAAAAGGCAAAATATTACAAGCATTTTATGCTTATTTGCGTGTTATGTCAATAATTAGTGTCAATGATAATGAGTTTTAGCTTGTGTCAAATATTACAATCTAAATATTACAAGCTAATGCTAATATACATTTTTTGAAGATGACATGATGTTGAGGGTTTTGGACAAATACATTTACATTTGGTTGTTAACGCTAATATGCATTTTTTGAAGATGACATGATGTTGAGAAATTTGATTGTTAGAGATTTCGTTACTTAATTTTTTATTGAATGCTCATATTTTATTTGTTTACATAGATCAAGTTGTTTCTTCAATATTACTTTTACATGTTAATCTCATATTTTTCGTTATTTATTTTTTATTTCTTATTGGTTGTTGCTTCATCAATAAAGCATTTTTTTATTTATCTGTACTTTAGATATTTTTTTTAAGTTTTCAAAAAAAAATTAGAGGCTTACGCTTTATGCCTCAGTTTCATTGGAGCGCTATGCTACACCTCAATGCTTTTCACAACATTGGTATCCACAATAGAGGGATATTTTCCTCTATAAAGGAGAGCTGACTTGGTAGTCTCAAATTTGAGTCACAAACTATTAACGAATTGATAAAAGTGTGTCGCATCAATTTGCCTTTGTCGAAGCTCAATGTCTTTGGAGCAATGCCACTGGAGCTCAAGAATGGTCAACTCCTCCCAAAGTTCAAATAGAGTATTGTAATATTCCCTTATGCTAATATCCCCTTGTGTCATGGTTCATATTTTATCTTGAAGGTTGCACACATGTGTTTTTCAGAGAATACATATTTTTGAGGTATTCCTATGCATTATTGGCATGCTCAAATTTAGCTATACTAGAGCACTTCTTAATGTCAAAGCTATTTATGAGCTATGACATAATTTTTGTATGACCCATTCCTTCCATTTTCTCTCATAGTCAATGATTGTTTTGATTCTCTCATCATCATTTAGAGCTACATCCTTCTCATTCTCTACTTTGGTGAGAAGAAGCTTAGGCTCTGGATCGGACCCATACACTAATCCCCACAAACCCTTGCCCCAAATATGGGGATTTATAATTAAAGACCACATTACATAATTAATATCATTTAGCTTAATGGGGACAATAGTAACACTCTCATTGTCCTTCATTTTTTACAAAAGAAAAGGGAAGAGGATAGAGGAGACACATAGAGAGAGAGGAAGATAGATGAACATCTATGTCACACGGACTCGGCTAAGGAGGTGCCGCACCCGAGTCGACACGCCCCGACACGGGTGCGGACTCGGGTGCGGCTTCGGACTCGGCCCGGACTCGGTCAACGCCGAGTCGGACTCGGTCAACGAGTCCAGGCTGAGTCCGTCCACATTTTGGACTCGGTCAACTTTGACCGAGTCCAAAAATGTCCCTAAAAAACTATTTTTTTATATTTTTTATTTAAAAAATATATATATATAAAAAAAGGCACTGTGACTGTGCAGTCTTTGCAGTGTGCACAGTCTGTGACTGTGCACAGTCTGTGACACAGTGCACAGTGATGTGCCTGTGCACAGTCACAGTCTAGTCACAGTCTGTGACTGTGCACAGACACCTGTGGCATTTTAAAACTAAAATAAAATTTTATATATATATATATATATATATATTTTTTTTGCCGAGTCCCCGTGTCCAAAAATTTTAAAATTGTGCCGCACCCGTGTCGCACCCGCACCCTCACCCGCACCCATGTGACATAGATGAACATGTTCACTTGAGTTACCACGAACTCAGAAACACTTGAATCACCACGAACACTTGGGAAGCTTTTATGAATCACGAACTCGTCATTATCAACTTCAAAAGGCCAAGAGCATTATGGCCTTAATACCATGTTAGAAAATGAGAACCTTCGATCACCAACACGAATGTCCACCAATAGATACAAAATGGACAATCACAAAAGAGAGTCACAAGGGCACAATTACAAAACCCACAATGGGTACACACAAAGAAAGCACTCACAATAGGAAAAAATAATATTTTATTAATATCCAAATATACAAGAAGCATACTCTGAAAGAGGGGGTTTCACCCTTATTTATACAAGTAATATGAAGCCAAAAGAGTCGTTGGAGTTAGTCCAACTAACTCTAACGGCCAAATCAACCTAGTGTTGACCAAGCTAAAAAACACAAAAATAAGAAGGAAAAAAATTACAAAATGTGTTTTTACTTTATATACAATATATATGTATATATACGTATACAAATACATATACATACATAGGTATGTATACATATAGATTATAGATACATATATATTATATATACACTACATATATGTACAATTTAACACTTTGGAGGTCAAAAAGCACCCATGTTACATAGCTAGGAACAAATCCTACACGTAAATCAAGAACCTCTTCCCAATAGAGATCACAAACCACAGATGATGTCAAACCTTCCTATTTATCCACACTAGTGAGAATATTAAGCTAACCTTCATTTCTGGACAGAAGAATTAAGTTAATGATTCTACAATGCTCTAGAGCTTGATGCAGTAAGTGATAAATGATTCTCATTATCCAAACCTTTAAGCAAAGAAAGGACCATCTTTTCATCTTCATTTTTTTGCAGGTTCTACCGAACTGTGATTCAAAAAGAAGCTGGAAAGCTGTTATTTTACTGGTTTAACCAGTAATGATGGTACACAACCATTAGCACAACCAACAGTAACCAAGTTGGTGAAGTGACAGTTGAAGTGGGTAGAGATGCCAAAATAGCATCACTCTAATTGCTGGATACAACTTTTGACCATGATCTTTTGTTTTCATATCATAAAGTTTCCGGCCAAAATAAAATTTTCAGTTGCTCTGCTCACTACTTGTAGAACGTTGAAATATTAAATAGATAATTTTAGCAACGTATTATAGAGAACTGCATAGGGGAATAGCATGGGAAAATGTCAGTCCAACACTGATATATACATACATATATTCATATATATAGTTATTAATCTTGTAATAGTTAAATACCCTATAGGGGCATTTTAGTCATTTTCCTTTGTAATAAAACTGTTTGTTAAAACAGTTATTTTTTATTTTATTTATTTATTATTTTTCTGTTTTGGTAATTTGAGGAGCCATTACGGGTGCTATGGTCATTTTGACCATAGAGTCGTTGGGACTAACTGTCAGAAATCTGACCATTGGGAGCTTCCAACGACTCTATTGGGAGCCCCCAATGGTCTCTCTTCTCTCCTTTTTTCTCATGTATAAAGAGGGGTGTAATCCTCTCCTGTTCTTTATGCTTTTACTCAAGCACTTTCTCAATAAGATCCTATATTTTTTACTTTTGTGTTTGCCCTTTGTTGGCTATTTGTGTTGTCCCTTAGTGGACTTGTGCTTGTGCACATTGTGAGTGTGATCTTGTTTAGCCCTTAGTGGCATTGGCTTGTGCTTGTGTACTTTTTGTGATTACCATCTTGTAAGCCCTTAGTGGCATTGTTTTTATCACTTCCACTATTTCAATACATACATATCATCACTTTTTTGACCCATTTGGATCCAAACTAGATGTAATCCATATACATCTGGACACATTCATAAAGAAAAACTGCTTTCAATAGTTTGCCATCCAAACAACAATATATGATTTTGTTTATTGTTTATAAATATTTATAAACATTTTTTCTGTTTATTATTATAAACAGTAAACATAGATACATTCAAACACTGCCTAACGTTTTCATCATTTCATAGTTACTGATCATATGAATACCTTATAGGGACAGTAATACAAAACCTTTTATCAAATGATCCATTTCATGAATCTTCACTCTTTTTTAAGGATAAAAATGATTGAAGACTAGTGAACATTATGTATTTGTAGCCTATAAATGAAGCAGGAAGTAATTTAGCACAATGCTTCAATAGTTGATCACAGTCACTTGACAACAAGTGCATGTGGGACACCAAAAAAAAAAACTTTTGTATATTGATGAATTGATGAAAAAAAAACCAAGACGAAAAGAGAGGAAACTGTACCTGAATGACCCAAAGGGCTATCAGATGAATTAAAAAACTCAACAAGGAATTTCTCCATCACATCTGCATCATATTTGATATTTGGCCTGTCAGAATAGCCAAGACCAGGCCAGTCAACAATAGTGGCATCCCATTTGATTTCCCCTTCTCGAGAAGCAAGATCTTTAGCAACCAATCTCCATTCTTCAACAGTGCTAACATCAGAGATTGTGGGTACTAGTAGGATACTCTTGTGTGGCCCACTCCCTTCTCCTTTGTGTTCCTCATAATATATATTGACAGAATTGTCTTGAAATTTCCATTGCCAAGCCCCAGTCTGAAAATGACAACAAACTTTAAGATGGAAGCCAAATAAGATTAAGCCATATTACGCTCTGATGATTTACAGTGACATCCCAGCAATAAATAAAATAAAGGGAGAAGATTTTGATTTACCAACTCCTTCATTCTGAATTTAAGCTCAATGAAAAACAACAAATTAGGAAGAGGAGTCTACCATGAATCTAAGGAAACTGACAAGCAACACCCTTCCTGACACACAATCTGTGATTGGTTCAAGTGATATTGTCTAGGTTATATTTAGTTGATTAACACCCGATCCATGCAGCTTTCAGAGACTTCCAATTACTAAGCCCTCATTGCTTATATGTTAAGTTAATATTGGCAAAGTCCTTGAGTCCATGCAACTCTTAGAATTAACCCAGGATAGTCTGGTAACTTACCTGATCTGCATGCTAGGTTTTATGCATCAATTAAACATAGTTTTATTCAATTCCACAGAAGAAAAGAAACATCGACAAGAGTAAAAGAGATATAAAGATTTGAGTGCCATGTAAGGTACTGATTTGAAAACTAAATGTTTGAATAAGTGATGACTTGTTGCAAGTAGGGGTGGGCAATGGGTCAGGCAGCCCGGTGGCCCAAGCCAACCAGGGCCACCATGGGCCGGGTTTGGGTCAGGGTTTTAGGCCCTGACCAGTTGGCTACCGGGGTCGAGTCAGCTCATGGGCTACCGGGTCATGGGCCTCAGCTACCTAATTAATTGCTTGTGATGTAAATTGGTAACTATTATTATTTACCTAATTAGTTGCACCAACTTTATGGAAACTAGAAAGATAATTAGTTGGGTGCACGGTAAGTTGTTAACTATTATGATTTACCTAATTAGATGCATTGATTTTATAGAAACTAGAAGGATAATTAATTGGGTGCATGAGACTGTTGGTTTACCATTTACATCATTGTCTTTGATGGAATCAGTGGAGATTTTGCATGTCTATGATGTGCATCGAATATGGAATGTTAATATGATAATGCATTGCCATCTATGTCACACGGACTCGGCTAAGGAGGCGCCGCACCCGAGTCGACACGCCCCGACACGGGTGCGGCTTCGGACTCGGTCAACACCGAGTCGGACTCGGTCAACAAATCTAGGCCGAGTCTGTCCACTTTTTGGACTCGGTCAACTTTGACCGAGTCTATTTTTGTCCATTTTTTAGGACAAAAAATGTATAAAAACTAAAAAAATTATCTTTTATATATTTTTTTAAAAATATATATACTTTTAGAACCCAGACTGCACAGTCTTTACCAGTCTGTGCTCTGCACAGTCTTTACCAAGACTGTCTTTACCAGACTGTGCTGAGCACAGTCTTTACCAGACTGTGCAGACCAAGAATGTGTCTTTACCAGACTGTGCTCAGTACAGTCTTGGTCTTAGATATATATTTTTTAAATATATATATATATATAGATATAGATATATTTTAAAATATATATATATATACATATACCCGTGTCCCCGTGTCCAAATTTTTTGAAATTGAGCCGCACCCGTGTCGCACCCGCACCCATGTGACATAGATTGCCATGCATACATTCATCTAGAACAAATGGGTGTGGGCCAGGTCAGTCTGACCCGCTGAACATTGACCCATTGAGCCAATGGGTAGGGTCATGAGTTGCTTTCCAAACCCAAGCCCATTAAGAACTGGGTCGTAACCCGACCCATTACTAAATGGGCTGGGTCGTTTTCAGGCTGGGTCATGCTCAAAGCCTGATGGCCCGAGCTCCAAACGGGTTTGGACAGGGGCAAGCCTGCCTGATGCCCACCCCTAGTTGCAAGGGCTAATGTCCCAAATTTAAAGAATTGATGAAAAAATACTACTTCAAATTGCTCTAACAAGCTACCATAATTGGATGTCATATGGGGACAAAAATGTAACCTTGACCAAGAAAGTCAAATACTAACTCAACAAGAAAACAAAGTGAAAAGAATAAAGAATTACTGAATTCTACTATTATTTTTCTATTATGCTTGTGAAAATTACACGTTGGTACATATATATAATGATGCAGACCATTATGCTTATAAAGACATTTTAGAGATTTCTAAAATACTTTTAGACAAATCTAATCATGAATTTACATGACATTCAAATTTAATTCTCATGAATGACTTAAAGATCACTTTGACGCCATGTTGTAAAAATCATATCATATTGTAAGATATGACACATTTTATTATAGCATCGAATACCTAGGTGATACGATATCTCACCTAGAATTGTAATATAACATTTATCAAGCTATATTGGGTATGATATGGGTCTGTAACTCTGTATCATATTATATTGTACAATACAACTCATATTATAGGAGTATATTATCGCCAAAAATTGTATGTTTTTAACAAACTTTTTATCTTGTCTGCTGGTTTTGGTCAAGACTCGGGATTTTTAGCACAAAAGAGATTTTTTTGACCCATTATTACACCCAAAACACAAAAGATCCCCTCTCCACTGATTTGGGATGATGTTAAAATGTAAACAGCACATATATAATAATTATATTATTATTATATTATTATTATATATTTTTGTATTTATACTTTTTAATTTTTTTGTAATTTTTCTTTTTGTTTTGGGTATCTAGTTTTATTAGAACTAGATACATCTAGTTTGGTCAAGTTTCAGTTAGAACTTGACCAACTTTCTAGCTGTTGGTGTAATGAGATATTGCGGAAATATAAAGAGTGCTTATAAGCACTTACAACAATGAATAAAAGAGATAATATCACAAGTCCACTAAGGGACAATACAAGCACAAGCCTTTAAGAAGGCAACAATATAAAAAGCCTCTTATTGAGAAGAGAGAGAGCTCTCAAGAATGAAAAATATACAAGGGGTTCACCCCTATTTATACAAGAGGGAGAGGATAGAAAGGAAGGCGAAGGGCCTCAAAAGGAGAGCCCAAAAGGGGGCTCCCATAGAGTCGTTGGGAGCCCCCAACGGTCACATTTGTGACCGTTGGGGGCTCCAACGACTCTATGGTTGGAACCCCTTTTGATCCTCAAAAAATACAAAAAAATAAATATAAAAAATAAAAAAGAAAATTACATTTTATCAAAACTTGAAAATAGTTGTTTTCTAAAACAACTATGTGAAATTACAAAAATACCCCTATCGGGTATTGATGCAATATATATATATATATACATATATATATATAAGAGGTACATTTTAACAACCCCCCTCAAACTTTACGGGGAAATGACGGAAAGTTTGCTAAGAAGAAACATGAAGCGAGGAGCCGGAAGAGCTTTAGTGAAGAAGTCTTGTCAACTGATATTCTGAAGTGACATACGGTAGAGTAATGGTTCCTCGTAAGAATTCGTCACGAACATAGTGGCAATCCATTTCGATATGTTTTGTTTGCTCATGGAAGGTATGATTGCTCGCAATATAGATGGCACTCTTGTTGTCGCAACATAATTTTGAAGCTTCGGTAATATCAACCCCCATGTCTTTAAGCAGACTGTGAAGCCATACAAGTTCCATTGTCGTGGTTGTCATAGTCCGATACTCAGCTTCAGTGGATGATAGTGAAACTTTCTGCAGCTTCTTGCATCGTCAGGCAATCAAAGAGTCCCCTAAAAAGACACAAAAACCAGTAGTTGAGACTCGATCATTGGGATTACCTCTCCAATCTGCATCAGTATAAGCAAGAAGATTCAAGGAAGAAGAGGAGGATAGAAATAGCCCTTTATTGATGGTATTCTGAATGTAGCGGATGATTCGGAGAACAGCACTCATATGCACAGTGGTAGGAGCATGCTGAAATTGACTAACTGAATGAACCGCATGGGCGATATCTGGTCTGGTGATGGTTAAATAGGTAAGAGACCTAATGAGTTGTCTGTAGGGTGTGGGGTCTTCCAGAAGAACCCATCCTCCAATCGTAATTTGGCATTAATAACCTCGGGAGTCTCTACTTTCTTGTCATCAGCAATCCCAGACTTAGAGCAGATATCTGCAGCAAGCTTCATCTGTGACAAAATATATCCTCGAGAAGAATATGCAACTTAAATTCCAAGAAAATATCTAAGAAAACCTAAATCAAACATATCAAAATTATTTTTTAACATATTTTTAACATCAATAATACTATTTTGATCATTCCCAGTGATAATCATATCATCAACATAAAGCAACAATATTACGATACTAGTACCTGCATTTTTGACAAAAAGAACAGTGTCAGTATAACAAGAGTGAAATCCTAACTTTATCATGATATCACTGAAACGATCATATCAAGCCTTAGGAGCTTGTTTAAGGCCATACAATGCCTTCAAAAGCCGAAGTGTTTGACCTTGCTTAATATTAATTCCGGGTGGCGGATCCATGTAAACTTCTTCACTTAAACTTTCATTTAAAAAGGCATTTTTTACGTCAAGTTAATAAATAGGATATTTTTTCGTTGATGCGACAGCTATTAGGGTCCTAACACTGGTCATTCGAGCTACAGGAGCGAATGTTTCTTCATAATCAATGTCATATTCTTGGGAATATCCCTTAGCGACTAATCTAGCTTTATATCATTCCAAAGAGCCATCGCTTTTAGTTTTAACTTTGAAGACCCAGCGACACCCAATAGGTTTTTTGTGTGAGGATAGATTAACTATTTTCGAAGTATTAGCCTTTTTTAATGCATTTAGTTTAACTTGCATTGCTTCAACCCAATATGGTATAGATTTAGCTTGATTGTAGTGAGCGGGTTCAAAATAAGAATGTAGGGTTATTAAACATGCCCGATAGTTGGGGGTTAAGGAATCATAGGATACAAACCTATTTGGGGGTATTGATATTCTAGAAGAATGTCTAACTTGTGGTTCCTCAGAAGATTCAGAAATTTGAGAGTATTTTTCGAGGGCACTAATAGGATTTTCTTAATTTCTTCTTGAGTAAACATTTATACATTTATATTTGTATCACTATCATTTGAGGGTGTTATACCAAGATGGGACACCTCACGTGTATCTTCTATGTTTTCAAGAAAATCCTCTTGTATGTCATCGATAAGATCATGTAAGAATATGTAATCAATTTTATTTGTTTCTTCTATTTTATCAAAACCGTTCTCTTCTTCTAGAAATGTTACATCTTTTGAAACATATAGTTTATCATTCTTAAAATCATAACATCTATACCCTTTTTTATTTTCACCATATCCTAAAAAAACACATTCAATTGCTTTTGGAGACAACTTATCATTTTTATGCAATAGGACAAAACATTTGCAACCAAAAATATGAAGACAATTGAAATCGGGTGAAATTTTAAAGAGCTTTTCATAGGGAGAAGCATTTTTTAATTTAGAAGAAGGCATTCTATTGATTAGATAAGTGGAAGTTAGAACGGCTTCGGCCCAAAACTTCTTTGGAATATTCCTAGAAACAAGTAATGTTCTAGCGGTTTCTATAATGTGTCTATGTTTCCTTTCCGCTAGGCCATTTTGTTTAGGAGTCCTAGGACATAACTTTTGATGGCAAATTCTATTTTGGGTTAGATAGTTTTGAAATTCATGAGATAAGTATTCGCCACCGGAATCGGATCTTAAAATAGATATATCATTTTGGAATTGATTTTGAATTTTTTATGAAAATCTTTAAAGAAAGTAAATACTTTCGATTTATGACTAAGAAAGTAAATCCAAACATACCGAGTAAAGTCATCAATAAAAGTAACATAATATGAATAGCCCCCTTTAGACATAACCGGAGAAGGCCCCCAAACATCCGAATGCACCAATTCAAAAGGTCTTGATGAAAGAAAAGTTCTAGTTGGAAATGGAATAGACTTCATTTTTTCAAAAATGCAATCTTTGCAATTAATTTCTTTTTCCTTACAAAATTTGTTTCCAAAAGGAAAGAGATACATTTTGGAATAACTTGGATGACCAAGTCTTTTATGCCAAGTTTTCATGTCTTTTTCTTGGACATAAGAACAAAAATGATTTATAGGGAGATCGAGATGGTCCATATAATAGAGGTCTCCTTTTCTATGGCCTTGCCCAATCTGCTTCCCGGACCGGAGATCCTGCACAAAGCAACCATTAGATGAGAAAGATATTTCACATCCATGGTCGGCAATTTGAGAGACCGAAAAAAGGTTTAAATTTAGTTTGGGAACAACTCTTACTTTTGGAACACAAAAAATTTGGGAATCTTTAAAAGAGCCAATACTTGAAATTTTTAAAAAGGTTTCATCGGCCGTAGAGACACAAGAGTCTTTTGAATTGGTGCAAACATCAATAAGTGCATTTTCATGGGGGGTCATATGAAAAGAGGCTCCGGAGTCAAGGATCCAAGAATACGTACCAGGTGATAATGTCGAAGCAATAACCGCACCCGATGTGGAGGAAGAAACTTTTAGAATTTGTTGGAGAGCCATAGATATTTGTCCAAGAGTTTCTTTGAGATCATTGTTCTTGCCTTCATCTTCTTTGGTGGTAGTTTCTTCAAGAGAGGTCACCTTAGGCTTGAAAGTTCCATTAAGCTTTGGGCAAGCGGGTTTAATGTGACCCGGCTCATAGCAATGATGACAAACAATCATTTTTCTTCCTCCATTGTAGTTTCCTTGTTTCCCAAAATGGGGAGGTTTATAGGTTCTAACATTGTTACCCGGTTTTGATACGGCAAGTACTTCATCAACATGTTTACTCATGCCAAGCCTTGTCTCCTCTTGAGTGATTTCGGCAATAGCATCCTCAATAGGAGGAAAAATAGATCTATGGAGAAGTGAGGATCTCACTTGCTCAAATTCGGGACGTAGCCCAAAAAGGAATTGAAACAATCATTTTGTTCCATTTGTTTTTGTCTTAAATCAATATCTTCCATAGAAACCCGTTTTGGCTCCAAAAGAGCCAATTCATCCCATAGTGGGTTTAGGGCACTATAATAGTCTTGAATGCTAGAATCACCTTGTTTGGTGGTTCTAATCTTTTCTTGCAAGAAATATGCTCTTGCAAGATCCTTTTGGGTATACATACCCTTCATGAAGGACCAAGCCTCATTGGCTCTATGAAATTTAGCTATGTTAGCACATACCTTAAGCTCAACATTGTTCATAAACCACGCAAGGATTTTTGCGTGATTGCTTTCCCAATCTTCCACTTCTTTTTTATGATTTTCAATGGCCTTGAGGCGAGCATCTCCTTCAAGAGCCTTTTCTTGACCTTCTTCGTCCTTTGTGAGCATAAGCTTAGGTTCCGGAATGGTACCCATGACAAAACCCCAAAGTTTCTTTCCTTTGAGATTATTCTTCATTGCCGATGCCCACGTCATATAATTCTTTCCATTGAGCTTGAAGGATAAGTCAATCTTTGCCTCCATGATGTTGCCAAGAAGTGAGAAGAGATCCACCAAATATGAAATACACGAACCACACCTTTCCTTCAAGAATCGAGTGGCTCTGATACCATGTAATGAGATATTGCGGAAATATAAAGAGTGCTTATAAGCACTTACAACAATGAATAAAAGAGACAATATCACAAGTCCACTAAGGGACAATACAAGCACAAGCCCTTAAGAAGGCAACAATATAAAAAGCCTCTTATTGAGAAGAGAGAGAGCTCTCAAGAATGAAAAATATACAAGGGGTTCACCCCTATTTATACAAGAGGGAGAGGAGAGAAAGGAAGGCCAAGGGCCTCAAAAGGAGAGCCCAAAAGGGGGCTCCCATAGAGTCGTTGGGAGCCCCCAACGGTCACGACCGTTGGGGGCTCCAACGACTCTATGGTTGGAGCCCCTTTTGGTTCTCAAAAAATACAAAAAAATCAATATAAAAAAGAAAAAAGAAAATTACATTTTATCAAAACTTGAAAATAGTTGTTTTCTAAAACAACTATATGAAATTACAAAAATACCCCTATCGGGTATTGATGTAATATATATATATAAGAGGTACATTTTAAGAGTTGGAACTAGCCCAATGGCTAGAATTCTAATTGTTGGAAGTTCCAACATCTAGAAAGGGAGAGCTCCTTATGAGCTCTCCTTAATACTCTTGTATAAATAGGGGTGCATCCCCTTGTGTAAATTATTCCTCTAAATGCTTTTTAAGCATTTTGCTCTCATAAATAAAGTGTTATTTATTTTTATGCTTTTTCATTTATACCCTTTTATGGGTCTTGTCTAAAGTATCTTTTAGATACTTCCTTTTGAGTAGATTCAAGTGCATTCGTGGAGCCTACCATTTCATTACATGGTATCAAAGCTATGGAACTCTTAGATCTTGAAAAACTTCTGCCTCGATTTCCGTGCCTCTTGTGTAAAGGTGTGTTATTACCTTGTTCTTACAAAAAAGTGTTTCGTCACTTGCAAAAGAGTATTTCATCACTTGCCAAAAGAGTGTTTTATCACTCTTCTATCGACTACAAGAGGATCCATTTAGAGAAAAGGACTTGAGCAACAACATTGTATTGTATCCCTTTCTCCCTTTTTCTCTATTTTTCTTTTTTTTTCTCCTTACTATCTTCTTCACACCCTTGTAAATGATAGATGACCATGATAAGGTCACCATCATACCCATGAAGTTGAATGATACTAATTATGTGATGTGGGCTTCAATTATGAAGCACCACATATGGGGAAAAGGCTTATGGGGAATAGTGAATGGTTTCGATTCGGAACCTAAACTATCTCTCACCAAAAAAGAGGGTGATAAGGAAGTCCCTCTAACGGAAGAGGAGAAGACAAAGGCTTTAGCCTCTTATAAATAAAAATGGAAAGAGTGGAGGATGGGGCATGCAAAGATAATGTCATGGCTTATTAATAGCATAGACATTAAAAAATGTTATAGCCTCGCTAAATTTGAACATGCCGATAAGGCATGGAAATACCTCAAAAATATGTATTCCCTTAAAGATATTGCTCATGTGTGCAATCTTCAAGAAAAAGTTCGGACATTAACTCAAAATGACAAAACTATTCGTGAATATTATAATGAGTTGTCCGAACTTTGGGAAGAGTTGGTTATTCTAGAGCCAAAATGGCATTGCGCCGAAGATATCGAGCTTCGTCAAAAACAACTCGATATGGAACACTTTTACCAATTTGTGAATGGATTAAGGCCAGAATTTGAATCCACCAAATCGGCTCTACTTCATCGTGGTAAAATCTCTACTATTGTGGATACTGTTGAAGAACTAACTATGAAGGAAAATCGTCTTAGAAAGAGTACTCCAAAAGTTTATGATAATTCAGTTCTAGTTGTGTCTAGACCAGGGAATCATACTCGCACTTATAGACCGCCTTATTTTGGGAGACAGAGTGGTGAGTTTGACAAAAGAAAAGTTATTTGTCACCACTGTCATGAACCGGCACACTATAGGCCTCAATGTCCGAAGTTAAAAATGAGAGATGAAAAGAGGGTTGCATTTGTTGAAACCGAGCCAAAAGATCAAGATGCACCTGTTTCCATGGCTCAACTGATGGAGATTCTTCAACCTATTCTCAAAAGGGTATCCTCTTCGACTGAAGCCTCAACTGGAGCGGCACTAGCATCTGTATCCGGTCCAGGTAACTTCCCTTGGCTCTTAGATTCTAATGCTTTATTTCATATGATCCCAAATGCTAAATGTTTATCCGAATGTCTTAAAAATAACTCAAGTATATCAAAAGTCTTTACAGCAGATGGAACATCTCTTGAAATAAAAGGAATAGGATGTTTTGAAAGTTTTCAAAAATTCAAAACTTTTTGTATTCTAGAAGTTAGATATATCCCAAAATTAAATTTGAACCTTTTATCTGTTTCACAAATTTTTTATTATGGATGCAATATATGTTTCTCTTCTGATGGTTGCTCGATACAGGATCGTCAGTCAGGGAAGCTGATTGGGGAAGGTCATAGAGGAGGACTATATTACATGGACTTTTTGGAACTATCAAAGAATGTATTTTGTTTAAATGTTTAGAAATTAGAAACAGAATTATAGCACAAAAGACTTGGCCATCCTCGTATGTCAAAAATTCAATACTTCCCAAGTTTGAGAAAAATTTGTAAATCTGAAAATTTTGCTTGCAAAGACTGCATTCTTGGTAAAATGAAAAGATTACCTTTTTGTAGTAGAACCTTTGTCTCTACAAAACCTCTTGAGTTAATACATTCGGACGTTTGGGACCCGCACCAGTTATCTCTAAAGGTGGTTATGCGTATTATGTCATCTTTGTTAATGACTTTTCTAGACACACTTGGATTTATTTTCTTAAATATAAATCCGAAGTTTTTACTCACTTTCAAATATTTCATAAAATGGTCACAAACAAATTTCAAAGTAATATTTTCATTTTTCGCACTGATTCAGAGGGAGAATTTATATCTGGAGAATTTAAAAACTATCTTAATCTATATGGCATTACTCATCAACGATCATGCCCACACACCCCTCAACAAAATGGTCTTGCGGAACGCAAGCATCACCACATTATGGAAACCACTCGGACTTTGCTAATTGCAAGTCAAGTTCCAAAAGGTTTTTGGGCTGAAACCACTCTAACTGTCACCTATCTCATCAATAGAATGTCATCTTCTTCATTAAAAAATATATCTCCAATTAAAAAACTTTATGATTTAGCTCCAGACTACTCTAGATTAAGAGTTTTTGGTTGCAAATGTTTTGTATTTACAAACAAAAATGATAAATTCTCCCCTCGTGCAATCCCATGTGCCTTTTTAGGATATGCTGAAAATAAAAAAGGCTACAGGTGCTATGATCTTCAAAATGACAGATTATATGTATCAAGAAATGTGTCTTTTCTAGAAAAAGAAAGTTCTTTTGAAAGTGAAAAATCCAAAGATATTATTGAATATTCCTTTTTAATCAATTTAACTTTAAAATTCAATGAAGAGGATTTTGAATATAACTTTGACAATGATCAAAGTCCTATTATTTTTTAAAATAATAGCGAAGACCAAACCAGTAGGGATGTTGGTCTGCAATATTCAAGACGAAAAGTTGGAGAGCAACACCTACCATGTGCATTAGAAAGGTTTTATGAAGTTCTCCCTCATAGGACTTATAGAATTTCTCGACCTCCCAAAAAATTTGTCTCTTACGAATCTTTTTCACCCTCATATAGGGCAGCCCTTGCATTAATCCAATCCTATATTGAACCTTCCTCCTATTCTGAAGCCAAAAACCATGAAGAATGGGTTGAAGCTATGAAAATAGAATTAGATGCATTAGAGAAGGCCAACAGTTGGTTCATTCAAGACCTTCCTCTCGAAAAGAAACCTATAGGTTGTAGATGTGTCTATAAAGTCAAAACCAAAAGTGATGGGACCATAGAAAGATATAAGGCACGACTCATAGGCAAAGGTTATGCTCAAAAGTATGGCAGTGACTACGAAGAAGCCTTTGCCCCTGTGGTTCGTATGACCACTGTTAGAACTTTAATTGCTTTGGCTTCTATCAAAAAATGATCTATATTTCAAATAGATGTCAAAAATGCTTTCTTAAATGGAAGTCTTGTTGAAAAAGTCTACATGGAAGCTTCGCTTGGTATTAGTATTCCTAAGGGTAAAACACTCCGTCTTCAGAAGGCCCTTTATGGCCTCAAACAGGCACCAAAAGCCCGGTATGACAGATTTAATCATATTATGACTAATATTGGATTTCATTCTTGTTTAACTGACACTGCCTTGTTTATTAAGCAATCTGATGCAGGTATCATCATCTTTTTTTTTATGTGGATGATATGATCATCACTGGAGACGACAAATAGGAAGTTACCAATATCAAAACTCTTCTTAAAACTCATTTTGAAATATCTGATTTAGGATTATTGAGATACTTTTTAGGAATAGAAGTTGCTTATTCCCCTCGTGGGTATTTGATATCTCAATCTAAATTTGCTTTTGATATTATTTTCAGGTCTGGCATTACAGATGATAAGAAGGTGGGCACTCCAGAAGTAGTCAATGTTAAAATGAAAATTGATGATGGAGAGCGTCTTGATGATCCCACTCTGTTCAGACAACTTGTTGGAGCACTTTCCTATATCTCCATCATTCGGCCAGACATAGCACATGTTGTACACACAGCTAGCTAGTTTCAACATGCTCCCACTTTTGTTCGCATGGGAGCGGTTTTACGTATTATTAGATATTTAAAGAGTTCTCTCTCATGAGGACTCTTCTTGTCTGCATCGTCATCATTAGATTTAATTGTTTATATTGATGCTGACTGGGGAGGTGATCCTAATAATAGATATTCAACCACCAGTTTCTGTGTATTTTTAAGTGAATCTCTAATATCATGGAGGTACAAAAAGCAACAGAAGGTTTCTCTTTCTTCCACTGAAACTGAATATAGAGTCATGGCAACCACCACAATGGAAGTTGTTTGGCTCAGGCGACTGCTCGCTAATATGGGAGTTGAAGCAACACAGGCCTCACGAATGTGTTGTGACAACAAGAGTGCAATCTACATCGCAAGCAACTGGACTTTCCATGAGCGCACCAAACGCATTGAGATGGATTGTCACTATGTCAGAGAGGAGTACTTGCATGGAACCATTGATCTACCATATGTAACGTCAGAATACCAATTAGCAGACTTCTTCATTGAGCCTCTCGCGGCTCACAGATTTCACTTCCTCTTAGACAAACTTTCACTCATTGTACCGTAAGTTTGAGGGGGGGTGTTAAAATGTAAACAGCACATATATATAATAATATTATTATTATATATTTTTGTATTTATACTTTTTAATTTTTTTATAATTTTTATTTTTGTTTTTGTATCTAATTTTATTAGAACTAGATACATCTAGTTTGGTCAAGTTCCAGTTGGAACTTGACCAACTTTCTAGTTGTTGGAACTAGTCCAATGGCTAGAATTCTAGTTGTTGGAAGTTCCAACATCTAGAAAGGGAGAGCTCCTTATGAGCTCTCCATAGGGGTGCATCCCCTTGTGTAAATTATTCCTCTAAATGCTTTTTAAGCATTTTTCTCTCATAAATAAAGTGTTATTTATTTTTATGTTTTTCATTTAACCCTTTTATGGGTCTTGTCTAAAGTATCTTTTAGATACTTCCTTTTGAGTAGATTCAAGTGTATCTGTGGAGCCTACCATTTCATTACAGATGTCACCCTTTAAATTTGAGAATTTTCAATGTTTTTTTCTTAATTCGAGCCATAGATGTTATTTTTTGCAAGTCCACCCTAATCTACCCCTAATGATGGAGTTTTGTGTAAGATCTCCCTTAGACTGACCCTTGGGTGCTTTCTCCAACCTAAGAAAGGTTAGACCCAAGCAAATAGAGGTGTGATCTTCATTTCTGAGGTAGAAGAGCATCCAAAGGTTGAAAACATTGTCACTTGTATCGTTAAAGATAATTTCTTAGCGAGGATATTTCTCGAAGGGATTTTCAAAAGTTGATTAATCTCAGGAATACCTTGGAAATTTAAAAAATTGAAAAAAAAATATAAATAACAAAAAATCTAAGAAAATAATAAGTTTTGCATTATTTTTCTTCCAAAAATATAAGGAAACAAGTTTTAAAGGTTTTAAAATATAAAACAAACAAAAAATAGGAAATACAAACTTAAAATTTTAAAAAGAAAAGAGTTTTTCCTTAAAATATCGCGATATTATCGCTCTAATATAGAGATATTTTTTCTTCTAGAGATAATTTGAAAATGTCGCGAGATATTACCTTTAATATCAGCTACCTTAAAATATCGGTATTTCTCACGGTATTTTCAAAATATCGTCGATATCGGTAACAATGGTTGAAAACTGTTAAAATGTAAAACTGTACATATATGTATATATAATAATATTATATTATTATATATATATATATAAATACATTTTTAATTTCTTTCTTTTCTGTATTTTTTTTCCTTTATTTTTATTTTTTGTCTTTATGTCATCTAGTTCAGTTTGAACTAGAATGACTGTTGCTAGTCAAGTCCTGTCCAGACTTGACTAGCAATAGAGTTGTTGGACTGACACAGTCCAACAGCTCTTAATAGAGTTGTTGGACTGACACATTCCAACAGCTCTAAATAGAGCTGTTGGACTGTGCCCAACAGCTCTATTGAGTCATCTTTCAGCTGTGTATATAAAGGGGTGCAGCCCCTCTTGTATTTTACTCCAATGCTTCTTAAGCAATTGGTTTTTCATATCAATAAAGAATACATTTTTATTTTTATTTTGTTTCCAGTTATACCCTTTTTAAGGGTTATGCTTTAGTGTCATTCTTGACACTTGCTCTTGTTAATCAAAGCTCGTGTTTCGAAGATCCCCATTTCATTTCATGGTATCAAAGCCGCGGAAGTACTAAATCTTGAGGAAAAGCTGCCTCGGTTTCCGTGCCCGTTTGCAAAAGTGTTCGCCACTTGAAGAGAAGTGTTTTATCACTTCATTGGAGAAGATTTCACATCTTGTTGTATTGTTTTTTTTTTCTTTCTTTCTCATTTTCCTTCTTGTTTCTCTTCTATCCCTATTCTTTCTCTCCTTGTAATCGATGGATGACAATGATAAAGTCACCATCATGCCTATGAAACTAAGCGATACGAACTATGTAACATGGGCTTCAATCATGAAGCACCATATATGGGGAAAAGGCTTATGGGGGATTGTGGATGGTTCCGATTCGGAACCTAAGCTATCTCTTACTAAAAAGGAGGGAGATAAAGACGTCCCTCTATCGGAAGAAGAGAAAATCAAGGCTATTGCCTCATACGAGAAGAAATGGAAAGAATGGAGAATATCTCATGCGAAGATAATGTCATGGCTTATCAATAGCGTTGACATTAAAAAATGCTCAAGTCTTGCCAAATTTGATCATGCCGATAAGGGATGGGAATACCTTAAGAATATGTATTCCCTTAAAGATATTGCACACGTGTGCAACCTCCAAGAAAAAGTTCGAATGATGACACAAGGAAACAAAACTATTCGTGAATATTACAATGGGTTGTCCGAACTTTGGGAAGAACTTTTCCTTTTAGAACCAAAGTGGCATTGTGCCGAAGACATCGAGCTTCGTCAGAAACAACTCGATGTTGAACATTTTTACCAGTTTATCACTGGATTAAGGCCGGAATTTGAAACCACTAAATCGGCCCTACTTCACCGGGGAAAAATTCCTTCTATTGTTGAAACTATTGAAGAGTTAACAATGGAAGAAAATCGTCTCCGGAAAGGTTCTTTAAAAATTGAAGATGATTCCGTTTTAGCCGTGTCTAGATCAGGGAATCATGTTCGATCATATAGGCCTCCTCACTTTAACCGACAAAATGGTGACTATGATAAGAAGAAAGTTATTTGTCATCACTGTCATGAACCGGGACACTACAGGCCACAATGTCCCAAACTTAAGGAGCTGAGAGAAAAAAGAGCTGCAATTGCTGGATCGGAGCCTAAAGATCAGGATGCACCAGTTTCCCTGGCCCAACTAATGGAGATCCTTCAGCCTCTCATCAAAGGTGCCTCTTCCTCATCTGAAGCTTCAACCGGCGCAGCAGCCTCATCTTTTTCTGATTTAGGTAAAATTTCTTGGCTTCTTGACTCTGGTGCATCTTTTCATATGACCCCAAATAATCAAAGTCTATCCAAATGTGTTAAAAATAAAACAAGTGTGTCAAAGGTCTTTACTGCTGATGGGACTTCTCTTGAAATAGAAGGAATAGGAAATTTTGAAAAAATTTATAAAACAAAAAAATTTTTTATTCCAGAAATTAGACATGTTCCCAAATTAAATTTAAATCTTTTATCTGTATCTCAAATTTCTGATTATGGGTGTAATATTTCTTTTTCTTCTCATGGTTGTTGGGTACAGGATCGCCAGTCAGGCAAGCTGATTGGGGAAGGCCATAGAGAAGGAGGACTCTATTACATGGATTTTTTGGAAATGCCGAAGAAAGCTTTTTGTTATAATATTCAAAAAATAGAGTTGGAACTGTGGCATAAGAGACTTGGTCACCCACATATAGCCAAAATCCAACATTTTCCAAATCTAGAGAAATTTTGTAACTCTGAATCATTTGATTGTAAAGATTGTATTCTCGGCAAAATGAAAAGATTACCATTTCAGAACAGAACCTTTTTCTCTTCAAGACCACTTGAATTAATACACTCGGATGTTTGGGGTCCTGCACCAGTAATTTCTAAAGGAGGATTTGTTTACTATGTTATTTTTGTCGATGATTTCTCCCGACATACGTGGATGTACTTTCTCAAACATAAGTCTGAAGTATTTTCATACTTTCAAACTTTTCATAATATGGTTAAAAACAAATTTCAAAATGATATTACTATTTTTCGCACAGATTCAGGGGGAGAGTTTTTATCCACAGATTTTCAAAATTATCTTAAATTGCATGGCATCACACATCAAAGATCTTGTCCTTATACACCTCAACAAAATGGACTGGCAGAACGAAAACATCGCCATATTATAGAAACCACTAGAACTTTATTAATAGCAAATCAAGTCCCTAAAGACTTTTGGGCAGAAGCTGCCTTAACTGCCACCTATCTCATTAATAGGATGCCATCTTCTTCGTTACAAAATATCACTCCCATTGAAAAACTTATGAACATTTCTCCAGACTACTCTAGATTAAGAATATTTGGGTGCAAATGTTTCATATTTACTGACAAAAATGATAAACTTTCCCCTCGTGCGATTCCCTGTGCCTTTTTAGGATATGCTGAAAACCAGAAAGGTTATAGATGTTTTGACTTCAAAAATAATAAACTATATGTGTCTAGAAATGTTTCTTTTCTTGAAAAGGAGAGCTTCTTTGATTTTAGAAAATTAAAAGACGTCACTGAGTACTCCTTTTTGCTAGATCTAACATCAACATCTCATGAATATGACCTTGATTGTAACTTTGATGATGATCCAAGAATTATTGATCTTAATGTTGAAAATGAAGAAGTTCATAGAGATACTAGTATTCAATATTCCAGGCGACAAGAGTCTAATACTCCATGTGCACTTGAGAAATATTCTAACATTCCAACTAGACAATCATCCCGAATCTCGAGGCCTCCAGAAAAGTTTGTATCATACGAGTCTTTCTCACCCACATATAGGGCAGTTATTGCATTAATTCACTCATATGAAGAACCATCCACATATTTTCAAGCAAAAAATGATATCAAATGGATAGAAACCATGAAAGTTGAATTAGATGCACTTGAAAAGGCTTCTACATGGAATATTCAAGATCTTCCTCCAGGGAAAAAAACTATAGGATGTCGATGGGTTTATAAAATTAAAACCAAGAGTGATGGTACTCTTGAAAGATATAAAGCCCGTTTAGTAGCCAAAGGTTATGCCCAAGAATATGGGATTGATTATGAAGAAACCTTTGCTCCGGTGGCTCGTATGACTACTGTCCGAACCTTAATTGCCTTAGCTTCTATCAAAAAATGGTCTATTTTTCAAATGGATGTCAAAAATGCTTTTTTAAATGGAAAGCTAGTTGAAGAAGTATATATGGAACCCCCTCCTGGTCTAAGTATTCCTAAGGGTAAAGTCCTTCGCTTAGAAAAAGCTCTTTATGGACTTAAACAAGCACCAAAAGCTTGGTATGATAGGTTTAGTCGTGTTATGAATGATATTGGTTTTCAATTCTGTTTAACTGACACTGCTTTGTTTATTAAGAATTCTGATGCAGGGATCATTGTGCTTCTTCTCTATGTGGATGATATGATCATCACCGGAAGCGATAAACAAGGAGTTAAAACAATCAAAACACTTCTTAAATCTCATTTTGAAATGACTGATTTGGGCTTGTTGAGATATTTTTTAGGCATTGAAGTTGCTTATTCTCCTAGAGGATATTTATTATCTCAGACTAAATTTGCTTTTGATATTGTTTTCAGGTCTGGTATTACTGATGATAAGAAAGTTGACACTCCAGAAGTTGTTAATGTTAAAATGAAGATTGATGATGGAGAACTTATTGCAGACCCTACTCCTTACAGACAGCTTGTCGGGGCACTTTCCTATCTATCCATTACCAGACCAGATATAGCACATGCTGTTCATACAGCAAGTCAATTTCAACATGCTCCTACTTCTGTTCATATGGGAGCAGTCATGCGTATTATCAGATACATCAAGTCCTCTCTTTCACAAGGACTTTTCTTATCTTCCTCCTCTTCTCTTGATTTAATTGCATATACTGATGCTGATTGGGGAGGTGATCCCAATAACAGACACTCAACCACTGGCTTTTGTGTCTTTTTAGGGGAATCATTAATCTCGTGGAGGTGTAAAAAGCAGCAGAAGGTATCTCTCTCATCCACCGAAGCTGAATACAGAGCCATGGCAACCACGACCATGGAAGTAGTTTGGCTCCGACGACTGCTTGCTGACATGGGAGTTGAAGCAACAAAGGCTTCACAAATGTGTTGTGACAACAAAAGTGCGATCTACATTGCCAGTAACAGAACATTCCACGAACGCACCAAACACATCGAAATGGATTGTCACTACGTCAGAGAGGAATATCTACACGGGATAATTGATCTGCCATATGTCACTTCAGAATATCAGTTAGCAGACCTCTTTACAAAGCCTCTCGCTGCTCCCCGATTTCACTTTCTCTTAGACAAACTTTCGCTCATTGTACCGTAAGTTTGAGGGAGAGTGTTAAAATGTAAAATTGTACATATATGTATATATAATAATATTATATTATTATATATATATAAATACATTTTTAATTTCTTTCTTTTCTGTATTTTTTTTCCTTTATTTTTATTTTTTGTCTTTATGTCATCTAGTTCAGTTTGAACTAGAATGACTGTTGCTAGTCAAGTCCTGTCCAGACTTGACTAGCAATAGAGTTGTTGGACTGACACAGTCCAACAGCTCTTAATAGAGTTGTTGGACTGTGCCCAACAGCTCTATTGAGTCCTCTTTCAGCTGTGTATATAAAGGGGTGCAGCCCCTCTTGTATTTTACTCCAATGCTTCTTAAGCAATTGGTTTTTCATATCAATAAAGAATACATTTTTATTTTTATTTTGTTTCCAGTTATACCCTTTTTAAGGGTTATGCTTTAGTGTCATTCTTGACACTTGCTCTTGTTAATCAAAGCTCGTGTTTCGAAGATCCCCATTTCATTTCAAAAACCATGAGGTAAGATGTTGAATTTACAATATTTGAAGAAGCCGTTTTCAATAAACCCTTTGTTTATTATAAAATAATTTCTCCAAAAGATCTGTCTTGAGGCCATTGCATTTTGGTGCATGAAAATGCTAGGCTAGTTAACCATCACAAGTATTATGAGAGCAAGTTTCATGAGGGAATATTGTGAATGAAGTATCATTTAGCTGGTATAAGGCAAAATGTTGACCCATGCACATCTAGAAGACTACAAAAGCTGTAAAGTGGCAGATAAACCAATATTTGCAGGAAAATTAAAGAAAAAGAATGACAACACACAAAAAAAGTATAAAATGAAGGATGAAATATGTCTCAGCTATGGCGAGAGGTACCTCCTAAGAAGCACAAAAACCTTGAAGCATGTAGATGTGATGGGGTTCTCACGAAGAACACGCACAGATTCTTCAGCAGTAGAGGGACAAAGGCCTATTAATGTGTCTGTTCTAGTTAGCAATGGTATTAAGAGTGCACTCTTTGTAACGCCCCAAAAATCCAGGACTTGTAACTTTTTAGAATAGTTTAGAAAGCTTTGAAATCATACAATAATCAGAGTTTAAATAATACTTCAGCGGAAAATGATATTTTTAAAACCACAAGTCAATGGACCTTAAGCGCATTACAGCGTAAACTTTCCTTTTGTCAAATCTCGCACAACCATTGAAATCAAATGGTTTAGAAACGGAGTTTCAATAATTGAGAATTCGTTTGTTGAAACCAAGAAGAAGCTTACTAAAACAGTTTTATTAACTCATGGTTTAATAAAAGAGAAATTTTGAAACACACTTTATACCAATTTTACCAACATGTCCTCAGGAGCAAAACGTCAGGGAAAGAGCTCTATCTTGACCTCATCACGCCATCGTGTCATCGCAGACTGTATTACCTATCCAAAACCTGCCCATTAAATGGGTCAGTTTCACTAAAAACTGGTAGGTGCACATACTGGACAATATTGAACATAATTAAGCAAAATAATTTAATATGTCAAGTAGACAGACAATTAAATAGCAATTTAATTTCAACAGATTCATGGAGCAACTATCATGAGCAAAATGTTAAAACTATTACAAGCATTTCACTGGCACAAGTAGGCTAACTATTACAAGCAAAGCACTGCACAAGAAAGTTAACTAGCAAAAATACAATGCTTCATCAACCACACACACAATTCCATAAGTATTGAACCTGTTGTACCCTATAACTTTTATACGTGCATAACTAAACACATTGTTGATCGGATTTAAATTATGTTTCGATATTAACTGGCCAAGCGGGTACGCACAAGGCACGACTCTAGAAACAGCCTAGACTGATCCGGGGGTTTATTATGATATGTATTTTATGATAACCCGGATAGCTGACTGAGTCCGCACCTAAGGAGACGGTCGGTGACCAAGAGAGAAATCCCCAAAGCAGCATAAACAATGGATACATCCCAAACATGGAGACCTACCACCTAGGATAATTATGGTAGTCCCATTCCCCTAACTCCAATGACTGGGGAAGCCGAGTCTTTTGCTCGTAACTGTCATTAATGGCCTGTCCATCGAAGTTTTGTACCTTCCCGTCCTCTCTCCTGACAGGAGTCAGCAATTCGAATGAGTATATCAGGGGTAGTTAACTGAAGACTCATTCTACATACTCTGGTCTATCGACCAACTCGATTATCTTGTCGGTGAAGGCGAAAACATCACTTATTTAGGTGATCTCAGCATTTTGTTATTTGCACTCATCGAGGTTGCCACAACCTATTCATCCAATCATCGCAACGAAAGAAGACGTACTTGTCAAAAAGTACGATCGTACTTATCAAAAGTGCGACTACGATAAAAGGGAAATGGTTCCACAAAAGAAACCCCAACAGATATTATCTGCAAAAGAATTAATACAACACATCCTGGCAAGATAAGTCTTGAATTCACTTCAACAACATTTTTCATATTTCATGATTCAAGGTCATCTCGGATCTCTCGTCCGATCAACAAAGTACTTAACATGTTGCGCATGTCTAAAAGTACGCTATACTGAACCAGGGAGGTGTGTGGGCTTCTCAAAAGAAACACCCAACACACAACTTCATAACGATCCAAAGAATAAAGGAGTGCTCATTTGACACGATTCCTCCTTAAAAGCCATAATGCCACATTGAGTAATTCACACAAAGCACAACATTATCAATCTTACATCCAAAATTTATCTTAGTATCGACATGTGACACTAGATTGATAAATAAAGAATGGGTCCTTCAACAGAACCCCACTCATTCATATGCTCATGCCCCTGATCGGGGTTATTCGAATTGGGTCACAACTCGAATCGGGGTTATAAAATATTTCTCCCAAGTGTGTGGACCTGAGAGGGTCTATATGTGACTTCGCAATCTGACAAATCTTAAAATTTAACTTTGCAAAAGTTGTGCATTTTGAAGAACACTGGGTTTGCAGAAAGAAATCCTCTTTAAAAGAACTATAGCGCACAAGCGCAACTTCTAGTGTTTTGAAAACAACTGAAATCAGGTTAGGCACAAGACTACATTTATGTAAGTACATATTTACCATAAGTGTGAGCATATGCAGATTATAATATGACAACAAGCAACTCTCGACTTGCAATGCCGCACATCGAGCGAAAAGCACATAAGTAACACACGAGGTACCAAAACCATACCTTAACCACTTAAATAGGCAAACACATAAGGTCATAAGTAATAACCGAGACACGAAGTCGTACCTCACTCAAAGGAAACACGAAGTCGTACCTCACTCAAAGGAAACGTGCAGGCAAAAATGGATGCAAGCAAACAAGGGCATATGTATTTCAAGAAATACGAAACCACACCTCAACTCATAAGCAACTATGAAAAATAATGATCGAAGAATGAAATTGTACATCGACCCATAGAAACGTACAGGCAAGTATATATGCAAGTAATTAAGGGCATAAGTATTGCAAGAAGTACGAAACCACCTTCAACCACATAAGCAAATACGCAAATTAATACTCAAAGAGTAAAATCATACCTCGACTCATAAATATGCAGTCAAGAAAATATGCAATACAGAAGCAATAGAAATCTAAGCATACCTAGCATGGACATCTTAATTATTTCAACTTAATTAGATCTATTGCCCCTTGTGCGACTTTACCCCAGAGTTACCAGTCGAGGAAGCGGGAGCGGGAAGCGATACGGGAAGCGGGAGCGGGAAGCGAGGCACTTTCAAAAATTTAGGAAGCGGGGAAGCGGGGGACCACTTAGAAGAAAATTCCGAACCGTCTCGAAAACGACCTAGGAAGCGAACCGGAAGCGAACCGGAAGCGAGGGGAAGCGAAAACAATGAAAAAAAATGGGGAAGCGAGGGGGAAGCGTGGGGGAAACGTGGGGGAAGCGCGCTTCCCATTTATGGGAAGCGCGTTTCCCATAAAAGGGGGACGCGCTTCCCATAAAAGGGAAGCGCGTTTCCCAAAAAAGGGGGACGTTTCCCCTCACGCTTCGGAAGCGCGACGTTTCGCGCTTCCCCTTTTGCCTATGCGCTTCCGGTAACTCTGCTTTACCCTACCTTGGGATGTCGTGCAGCTGCGTACGCCTACGCGTGAGGATAATACGAGGGTTGAGCCGCGGAGCACGATCGGGACCTGTTGTGTAAATCTGCAAGAGTGTGAAATATTCAATTATGCTAATATAATTAATGGTGAGACGGGGGCAATGGTAGGATTAGGCGGCACGGAGTGATCCCCCGACTGCCGACGACAACGGGGCGACGGGGAACAAGCCACTGTCAAAAACAGCGAAGCGGCAGGGGGCTAGCCCCTGCCGACAGCACTGAAGCGACAGGGGTCGCACCCCTGCCGACAGCAACGAAGTGGCAGGGGGCTAGCCCCTGCCGACAGCACTGAAGCGACAGGGGTCGCACCCCTGCCGACAGCAGCGAAGTGGCAGGGGGCTAGCCCCTGCCGACAGCAATAAATCGGCAGGGGGCTAGCCCCTACCGACAGCACTAAAGCGGCAGGGGTCGCACCCCTGCCGACGGCAGCGAAGCGGCAGGGGGCTAGCCCCTGCCGACAGCACTGAAGCGGCAGGGGTCGTACCCCTGCCGACGGCAGCGAAGCGGCAGGGGCTAGCCCCTGCCGACAGCAACGAATCGGCAGGGGTCGCTCCCCTGCCGACAACACCGAAACGGCAGGGGGTCGCACCCCTGCCGACGACAGTGAATCGGCAGGGGGCTAGCCCCTGCCGACAGCAACGAATCGGCAGGGGTCGCTCCCCTACCGACAACACTGAAACGGCAGGGGGTCGCACCCCTGCCGACGACAGCGAATCGGCAAGGGGCTAGCCCCTGCCAACAGCAACGAATCGGCAGGGGTTGCTCCCCTGCCGACAACACTGAAACGGCAGGGGGTCGCACCCCTGCCGACGACAGCGAATCGGCAGGGGGCTAGCCCCTACCGACAGCAATGAATCGGCAGGGGTCACTCCCCTGCCGACAACACTGAAACGGCAGGGGGTCGCACCCCTGCCGACGATAGCGAATCGGCAGGGGCCGAGCCCCTGCCATCCGGCGAAAGGACGATGGCAGAGGGACAAACCCCTGCCGAAGAGAGAGAGAGATCGGGGTGAGGGGGTGTCGCAGGGGCCATTGGCCGCTGCCGGCGCACCCCAAAAGAGAGAAGGGGACGACGGGGGCCCTGTAGGCCCCCTGTCGGGTCTCAAATGGGCAAGGAGGGAGGTGGGAGGGCGCGGCAGAGGCCGTGCGCCGCCTGCCGGCGTCCTGGCGAAGTGACAGAGAGAGATGGGAGGGGGAGGAGGAGAAGGCGGAGTGGCGTACCTGGGAGGCGGTGGCCGGCGTTGGCACGGGGCGCAGCAACGGCAGCGGTGGCGAGCGCAGAGAAGGAGGAGGCGGGGTCGTCGCAAGGGGATCGAGGGCGGCGTTGGCGGCGTGCGCAGGGAAGGAGGAGGCGGCACAGGGGGCAAAGGGTTGTGCCTCCCATTGCTCTCTTGCAGAGCTTTTAAAAGCTCCAGGAAGGCGATGAAAGGGGAAACCTCGGTGGGTTTCTCCAATTCACCCGAAACGAAGGGGGAGAAAGGGGGGGGGGGGGTTGCGGCGCCCGAAAGCTCCGGTTACTTAAAACCCTAATAAAAAGGGGCCTGGGTCGGGTCCGGAACAGACCCGGCCCGGGTCCAAACAATTTTTTTTTTTTTAAAAGCGGGTTTTACACTCTTATCCTACCACTAGCAAGAGGAAGGAAGGACCTGCCTCAAGGAAGAGGCTTATGACTCCAGGGAAAAGAATTGATACTTCTTTTCTGCCTATAAAGACCCCAAGTGACCAACCTGACATATGTTGTGTTGTGACTTTCAAGTACATTATGGAGGGTGGACTTAACAGTTGGACTTTTTGTTGTAAGATATATACACACCATTAGGGCTCTGTATGGGAGTCTTGAACTGAGATGAAAACACTACCTCCATGTGCTGCCAAAATACGGTTTTGCCAAAAATGTTGTGTTGAGGATGGAGTAACCAAAAACATCCTCTTGTGAATGGCGTTGAAATGCAGTGTTGGAGCTGCCAACTCCATTCCCAATGCAATGTTTTGACAACACCACTGCTACCAAACAGCAGAGTATGAGAGCACCGGTGGAAACCACACACCTCCGATTCAAGGCTCCCAAGCAGAGCATTAATGCAATAAATTATTTTAGTTTCAGGCTATGACCGACGTCATCACTAGCATATGGTTTGGCTATAAGACGCCCTCTTATCAAGCATTGATGGAAAATGTTTTGAAACAAGCTGTTGCAGAAAGCAATGGTGTAGTGAGTTAAAGGCTACGGGTAATTTTGTTAAAGAAGCATCAAGTAAATTTATCATAAAGATCGGATTCATTTAATAATGATATGCCTGAAATTCAAGATATATCATACTAGAGAAAGAAAAATAATGGAAAATAGTTGTTAGAAGGAAATGAATTTTCACAATCAAATGCAAGAAACTACTTGAAAAGCTGTGAGAAACTGACGGAATCAAGTAATTTTGTTAAAATAGTAGGAAATTTTATATTGCATTAGCTTTAAACTACTACTTTAAGATAAGACATTTAAGAGTTACGCGAATTTGTCAAAACATCTGCAATTATTACAAAGAAATGCCCGATTTTCAAACTATCGCCACCAAAAAAAATGAATAACAGAAGATGGACTCGAAATAGAATATACCTAAAGTCCTTGTCTAAACGTAACTAAAAATTAACAGCAAAAACAAAAAACAACATAGCGCGAAAAAAATCCATGAGGTCTAGAGAATGCTACTAATTCAGAGCCAGTAAGATCCTTCTCACCTTCGAAAACAGGGTTTTCTTATCGACTGCCGTGGGAGAAGCGTCGGAACCGAAGGCGACGGATGACGAACGGATCCGTAGGCTTCCGCTGGCGAATTTCCGGCAGGAGATCCACCGGACCTTCAGGAACCGATCCGCCGACCAGGTGAACGGAGTCGGAGGAGAGACGTATTGAGTTGTAGAGAACGACGCCATGGGTTGCTAGGGCAAAACGATCGTCGAATGTTGAAAATAAGAAGAAGAAGAAGAAAAATATGAAGAAAAGAGGCAGAGCGTGAGTGAGGACTTTTTGTGTGAACGAAAAAATGTCTAGAAATGAGAAAGAGTCTGACCTTATGAACGGTCGCCGACCGGAGTAGTTGCGGACCTGCGGTTGGGCATAAATTTAATTGACTAAAGTGCCCCTAAATGATTTCACAAATTACGAGGAAGAGAACCCAACTCGATTCCCAACCAACCTCAATCCAAAGAGACCTTTACGGATTTAAAGGTTCGAAATAGATGGTTACTTTAGTTTGAGCTCGAAATTGGACAAAAAGGAAAGGATCAAACCTAATGTACCGACTTCCATTGGACACAATGGGGCAGAGGCCTAAGGGTGACCACGATATAGGATTTAGGTGCTTCTGAAAAAATACCTAAGAAAACAGAAAAATCAGCTTGGCAAAAAATGGCTTCAGAAGCTAATCCAAAAAGTATTTTGGTTCATATCTAATATATACTAAACCAAGAGTTTGATAGATACCTAGGGATGTGTGTCAGGGTTATGATAGACCTCTGGAGGTCAAGGGTCACTAAAATAGGTTATTACTTAGTTGGAATGCTTCAACGATAAGAACCACAAAGAGAATACGGGTTTGGTATTTTGGGTCCCGAATGTGGGTAACATCTTAGCTAATGCTGGGATCAATTCCAGGAGTTATGTAGCAGGTCTAAAGAAGTTATAAAGAAGTCTACACATTTAGGTATGGTCAAGGTATGTGTAAGAGATTGAAAGAGGTAATACAACCCACAAAACGAGATAATGTTGATCCTTTGGATATAATCTTGGTATAAATAGCTTAGGCAGCTTTAGGGAAGGTTAGGGACTAGTCCTAGGCATTATAGAGGTCCAAAAAATGGTATAAATATCTGAGACACGTTCGTAAAGAAGGTTAATGAGCATAACCACAACCGAGAGATCTCCTACTTTGATTTTTAATATAGGGATGAGTCCACAACAAAGATACAAGTACAAGAAAGGCTTGGACCCTTAGAATGGATGAACGACCAGCCTAGGGAGGTCTGGTCTCATGTGTATCACAAAGGGGAGAGGGAGAAATGTGAGGGTGGAGAGAGAGTTGTCCAGAGAGAGGAAGAGAGAGCTTTAAAAACTTAATATCTTATTCAATTTATAAAAAGAGAACCCCCAACCTCTATTTATAGATGAGAGGTCTGAGATTAAGTTCATATTTAATCACCTAATCCATAAAGAATTTTACTAAAAAATAAAGTCTAAAAAAGGATTTAAGAGTCCTTCCTCTGATAGGACTCCTTCACTAATTGGGATTCCTAATTAATTAAGTGAGAGTAATTAATTAGAGACTCCTTAATTAATATGAACGACTTCTAGAAAGGGGGGATGTCGCACCCTGCTCCTCTAATTAGATGCCCCCACAAGTGGGCCCTGGTGGGTGGCTCTCCTTGCTCCTAATGTAGAGAAAGTGGCAGACTTTTATTTCTTCTGGTGTGGACGTGTCCTTAACCTTTCTACACATGAAGAGGACACAACAACTATCACATCATCATAATAGACCCCATACACAAGTTGAAATTACCCCCTATGAGCATGAGGTGGCATTTGGAATTTGGAGTGTGAATCCTGGGGCGTCTCCTAAAAAAATGGGTCATAACAGACCACTATGCTCCACTTTGGCTTATCTGCTAGCTCACAATCTGCAGGGGCAGAGTTCCAAGATTATAGTAGGAACTTCCTGAAGCAAGTGACAGACATGATGTTGATATCCTTGGGAGTCAAATATTACCTTATGATATGTTGCACCCATTACAATGAAGTCAAGGTAAGTGCAGCTTGATGTCCCAATAAGATCCAAAGTATCCTCTTGAGCGTGCTCATCCCTTGTTCTAGGACAGAAGAATGTTGCTTATTAAATCATGTCGAACGGGAGGCATGTGAGTGCTTCCACCTATTTCGATTGGTTGCCCTAATGTTATCACAAAAAACATTCTCTAAGTTTGCGAGTTGCAACAAGAGAGGACGGGATGCTGTATTTGGTTGTTGGTAGATATAATACATGCAATTTTTTTATAATTATTAAATCAAATAAATTTATTTTTTATGTCTAAATTATGGATTTGAATGATTAAAATTTTAATTTAGTATGCATATCAATCATGAGAAACTGGTCTTCAATTTAATTTAATTAAAAATTGATTTGATGAAATTTGAGAATTTAGAATAATTTATGTTGAGTTTAGAGCAAATTTAAAGTTAGATTTAATTGGGCTATGCATCTGAATTTGGATCTAATTGAGAGTCAATTAGGATCCAACATGTGGAGTTGGATTTGAGATGGATTTAGAAGGAAGGTGGGTTTGGATTCAGAATTGTGGTTCTTGATCCAAATAGAATTTAAATTATTATTTAATTAATCAATGAAAAATTTAAGTTAATTAAATAAAAAAAATAGGGTAGTACATCCTCCTAGGTGAGCCCATCCTACTTGGGAAGGATGTCCCCTATGTGGGTCCCTCCTGCTAGATTAACAAGTTACCTAAGTTATCTAAAACACCTAATTTAGTTAGAGTCCTAATGGTTTAGAAAAAAATAGTAAAGAGATGGGTTTAATATTAGATTAGGAGTCATTACGAGAGAGTCCACATGGGATTGGGATATCCCATGTGGAAGTCTTCAAGGAGGAGACACCCTACTTGACCCCATTGAGATTTAAAGCTCTATGTAGAGGCCCTCTCTCTTCTTTCTTTTTTTCCTCTTTTCTCTCTCCTTCTCTTCCGTCTTCTTCCTCCCTAGCCCACGCCCCCTAGGAGGCCTGGTCTAGGACTGATTTACCCTTCATTGAAGTTGCACACATTGGGTTAGGATGTGAAATAAAGAGGGAGATCCACTATGATGTCGGAATCACGTTTTGGTGTTCAGTATCATGTTTTTCACCTTTTTGAGATAGGTACACTTATTCTAGTGTATGTACATGATATTTAGATGCATGTTTTTGTTGTGAATGGTCCACATATGTTCAACAACTTGTGTATCAGTCGGTCATATGGATTGAGCTGACTTCATAGGTTTTGTCAAAAATGATTTTAGAGAAATACCCTAAATCTTATTTGTTGTTCATAAAGATTTTATTAATGTTTTTAATTTTTAATGGTTGTGTATTTGATATGATTAGCATGTATGCACCTTGGAGAAATTAATATTTATGATGTTTAATTAAAATAATACCCCAGAAAATTAAAACCCTAAATAGTGAAAATCTATTTTGGGATTCAGGGTTTCTTTTTGGCAAAATGGGTTCAAGGGTTTACTGTGGTTATGTTTTGTGTTGAGATTCATGTATTGTATGATCTGAACTATATTCACATTAGAGGCATGATATTTGTGTACGATTAAATTTAAATATCATAAACAAATTCATGTAAATCATAGCAATTAGGGTTTATGGGAGTTCTTTGAAAAATTATAATTTATATGATTCTATTTGTGATTTGTGTTAAACTAGCCTATATTTAATATATTTTTATTAGATTTGATATACATGTACATGATTTGCATGCTATTCTTAAAAAAAAAATATTTTTACGATACATGTTTCGGTATACAAGTGCTTATTTTGAAGAAAATCATTTATGTGCGTTTAAGGATGATTCCATGTATCCGATTAAATTTTGTACAAGAAGAAATTTTGTTGTTTCGTCTCTAAAATGATATTTACTGTATAAAGGGAAGCTTGAGTGAAAGGTCAAGTTTATATGCTCTAGGTTTATCCACTAATTGACTTTTGAAATGTTGCTACAGACATATGTGCATCTTGTTGTCATGCAATTGTTGTTATCTGGTCATTGTGTTATGAAGAAATGCTCTCTTTTAATGTTGTGATTACATTAGTACATTGATCATAGAGTGCAGGGTCGGCCTAATGTTTGGGCATGGTTATGATGAATGGTTGAAAATTAGACTGATCATATGACAATATTGAAGGTGGATGATGTTCTTCATGTTAGTTGAGAGTATATAGAGAGCCGTGTTTATAATGTCATCTAGTAACTGCCTAAATCTTTAATTTGATGGGATTAGATCCTGGCAGAATGTGTACCGCATATCATTCTTGGACAGACAATGTTACACAAATTTTCATAATTTGAAACTATCTTTCATGATTTTTAATTCACGTACTGTAATGAATATGTATATCAATTTTTTATTGAATGTCCTTAAATATGTAACATATAAAATTTTCAGCAATAACCATGAAACAAATTAAGAGAAATAAAATCCATAACAATGGAGTCATATACAAAATGTCTGTGCAGACAAAAATTCTGTTTCGATTTTTGAAGGCCGTATTTTCTTGTCCGGACATTGAACGATGTCGAACTTTTTTTGGGGACTTCCTCAATATGTCTGGAACATCCCTCTAAAATTTGAAAATTTTTGGCAAACACATTTGGGCATACAATAAAGTTATTAAAAAGTGTTTGTGAGTGTGAAAATAAGACAACATGCCTTTTTACATAAAAAACATATTTATTATATATTTTTTATAAAATAATCCACATAAACATGATTTTGCATGGTTTTAGCAATATAACACACTGTAGTCTGTGAATTTTAGTTCACAACTGAGATAGAGTTTCAACCTGATCTCTATAGAAGATTATTCCAAACATGTACATTTAGCTACAGTAAATTTTGCAAAAAAAAATCTATTTTGTAAAATTTCTGGTAGAGGCTTCTTAGAAGGGAGTGAACCGAACATGTCTGTTCATGAGTAGAAAAACTAGTTTCGGTAAATTATTTATTTCTTCATTTTTTTTACTCCAATTGAAACAAAATTTATGGCTATGTTTAGATAACTCATATGTTTATTTACTATAAAAATTTAAAAATTCTACTCATTGTAGTTTGGCCATGACAAAATTTACACTGATTGCTAAAATTTTGTCTACGTAGCTTCGAGTTGGAACTCTCGTGATTTTGGTATCCCAGCTTTGAAAGTGGACCAGTGAGACATGGTTTGGTTCTTGAACTGAACTAAATGAACACACTTATTGTTAGCGACCAGTGTGTGTGAAATATGAAGATTATACATGCTTTTATGTTATGTTGTTTAGCATGTAATGATGTTACATTACATGTGATTATATATGCATGCTCATTTAATGTTTATCATAGGTTTATGTCCACTGCATGTGTATATGATAAATAACATGTTTATGATGTGCATGCAATGTGCATATGAGATGCATGCAGGGTTATGAATGCATATAATATTGCATGTGCAGCATGGGGTTCCAAATGAGAACCGGGATTTATTTGTTATAATGAATTATTCTTGTGTGATAGTTGCATTGATCCATGGCCTAATAAAGCTATCCATTTTCAAGATTTTGGGTATGCCTCAGAAGGGTATGTTGTAAATTGTTAAAAATGTTGTGAGTGGCAATAACTCGGATGGTCCCTAGGTCCAAGAGACTTAGGGCTCTGAACTACCAATATTAAGTCCTAGGTGGTATGTTCATTTGTAAAAGTATTTGATTAATCATTTTTCGAGGTGATAGCTACTTAGGAGAGCTTCTCTCAGTCCGAGACTGCTCTTGGTGGGTTTGACCCAGTTAGTCACCCGAGGAAAAAAAATAAAACACATAGCTTAATAAACACCCGAGTGGTTTGGATTGTTATGTGTGATACCCCGCATGTACCCGATTAGATTAATAATCTAGAGAAAAAAATGCATTAGTTGATTAGAAACACAATTTAATTATGCAATTGCATTCATATCATATTGGTCACTATAAGCATGCATATGTTATTGTTCCTGTGTAAATTAATGATATGTTCTGATGTTGTGTTAACTAAATTTATTCAATGTGATTATTATGTTTTTATTATGAAATTGTGTTGGTTAAATGCATGTTGAATATTGTGCATGTATGCTTAATTAATGTGTAATCTAATGAGACTTGTAAAGTTTGACCCCTTACTTTTAAATAAATATACGTAATGAGTAGGCAATTGCGGAGTGGTTGGAGGATGTTGTTGTAGATACCCAATTTTTTATTGAGATGTTTTCTTATATAAAATCACATCTTACCGCCTTCAATCTGATTTTGGCCCTCTAAAATTACCTTTTTCATATTTTTCACTAAGATAAAAGTTCTAGAGAATATTCTTAGTTTTGCAACACATCATAAATCACCTTAATACAAGATCGAAGTGAAAAGTTACAGCTGAAATGTCGTTTAGCCTCCATAATAACAACTCATATTCTCGTTAGCCCTTCAAGCATTATCGTTAGTGCTAAAGAATCATCGTCAACACTTTTTAGTTGTCACCATCGACATTGGATTGTTGTAAGAAAATACTCTCCTTTCTAAAAGGTGATGTAATCCACCCCTAACGACAACTTGAGTTATTGTCAGCACTCATTCAGTTTGTCACCATTGTCTACCCACTTTGTCAATGTCGTTAGCACTGATCGCTAATGATAACCCAAGTTGTCGTCAATGCTAAGTTGTTGTTAACATTAGTTGTCATTAATGCAGGTTGTAGTTAACACTTTGTCGCCCTTTTTCAGCACACCTCTTAAGTAGGATTTGCCTTTTCACCCTTCCAAAACTGGAACAAAAAGTCTATCCTTGCTCCCTTATCCTTCTCTTTTGATAAACTTTCATCCAGGACAACAAACCTTGGACAAATTTGAACCATCCATTTGAACCTATCATAACCTCAACCATATATATAGATGGATCCCAGATACACACAAAAAATGTGTCTGAATTCACCTAAAAAACTATAAATAGGGCGCCACCCTTTCATATTTCATCATCAGGTCTTCAAATCCCCTATCATTGTTACTCTGACAGAATCCCGATAGAACCTAGCCTAGACTACCTTAGTCTAGTATAGCCTAAGAAACATATCCATATCTCACTTATCCTTTGGAGCTCGTGCCTAGCCAAAGTGTTGTCCATGCTCCCTGTGCTTGTCAACCGTAGACAGAGTTATCTAAGCCCGAGGTTAGATTTGATTCTTGTTTTTAATGTTTATTTCATTTATTTAATGTGTATATTTATGTTTTGGATAATTTAATGTATCACATTTTGTTTGCCTCATGTTATTTTTGAGTTTTGATGGTTCCCACCACCAAACTTACATTTTTCTTAAGATTCGCAAAAAGGAATGAACCACCGCAATGCCATTGCTTCAGATACAACAATCGAGAGTTCCTAGTTAGGTTAATCCCTCTTCATCGAAGGAGGAAAGACTCCTAACCTTGAAAAACACACTCCACATCTTTTCAAATTTAGATCTGATTCTTCGGATACATATTTAAAAAGATTTTCTGAAGTGAAAAAACTCTTATTTTTTGTCTTCCAAAAATAAAGGAGATCCAAAAAATGGCAATTATGGTGGCATGTTCGACCAACTTGCAAATCTAAGTTTCTAGAAAATCATCATTATGAGGTCGGTACCCTCATATTTCTTTTTGTGTATTTACGGATCTGGATCCATCTTGGATCCAAATCTTGTCATTTCATTTTTGTCATGTCAAACCCTATCACGATGATAGGGGCATATCTCCCTCGTTTAAGTCCATTTTTGTATTTTTAGGCTCGTTTGAAATCTGACAAGCAGAAATTCGTTTGTTATGTTCGGCATGTTTTCATATTTTGTCGGTTCAGTCTCTGAAAATAAACGTTAATAGTGAAAAATAGTGATTTCTGTGACTATTTTTTGTCAGAGTAGTCTGTTCTTTTTCATCTTTATCACCAATCCATCAATGAAAATCTGTATTTTTCTGCTCATTAGAAAGCTAAGAAACATATTTAACTCTGTTTACTTTTGATCTGGGATCGAATCCTCTTCTGGAGCCTTCATTTTTCTGACTAAAATATGGGTATAAATTATTTTCCTCTAGAAAAAAATAGTCTGGCAATCTACCTTCTTGGAAGTGTATCTCTATAACCATTGATTGGATCACTGTAATTTCAGTGGCATTGAAAAGATAATAAAATTTTCTTTTTGTGTTATTCTTACTATTTTTTCTTATTTCTAGTGCAAATACTTAAAACACAACTAGTTTTAGTCACAACAAGGGCGTCTTGTGCCTCTTCAGCGCATGTTTTAGGGTTGTTTCCGAGGTTGTATCCCAGTGCCTGCTTATCAAAATCTAGTGTACCATATGCCATTGAAAAGGTATTTTAATTTGTTGTCTTTTCTCTATTGGGACTTTATCTAGAATCTGTCGTCTTTTTGGTAAAAAATAGCTAGTTTTTTTTGTGATTGTTTTTCAAACTTAGAAGATTTTTAGACGATTTTTTTTTCTTGGATCAAATCTTATTTTCTTGAATTTCAGAGTCCTAGATCCATAAATTTGATGCATGCGCAGACTAACTCCTTAGAGCTCAATTTGGTTAGGGTGATGCTATAAATAAGACCTCATTTTGAAATTTTATTTTTCTATATTTTCAGGTCAAAATTTTGGGTGTTATAATAGCTTGGTTTAAGTGCCCTGCCCCTTTTGGCCACCATTGAAATAAGCACCTCGGTTGGTGGCATGCCTTCGCTTGTGGAGAGAATCCAACTAATCTCTTAGGGGTGCTACAACCCTCTTAATATGCTCTAAGCAACTGGTTTGATCAGTGCTATATTACCATCACCAAAACAATTCAGCTTGGGTTCGCTTGGCAATCACCCAGACCTTTTTGGCATGCCAACGGATCTCTTCAAGTTTGTCATCACATAGGGGTTGAGATCCCACCATGGTATTTGTTCACTATGATATTACTTTGCTAGGACCTCCTCAAGATTTGGTTTTGAAGGTTCAAATCTTGGATATGAAGAGAGCTCTGAGCTAGCAACAAACAGGTACTCTAGTATGAACCTAACAGAAGCGAGATTATTGAACATGAGATAGTTGGCCCTCTAAGGCTGGGATGAACATGTCGAGGGTACCAACCCCCACTGAACATAATGGGGTAGAGGCCTAAGAGTGACTATGATGTAGGATTTAGGTGGTTTTGGGAAAATACCTTAGAAAACAGAGACATCAGGTAGGTAACAAATGGTCTAAACCATGGATTTTGGTTCAAATCCGGTATGGTCTAAACCATGGGCTTTGTAGGTACCTAAGGACACATGTTAGGGTTATGATAGGCTATCGGAGATCAAGGATCACTAAAATAGGTTGTTGGGTGGCTGGGATGCTCCTACGGTAAAAACTATACATTCTATCGAATCAACAGGGTGCAATTTTAGTATTTTGGGTCTCGAATATGGATAGAGTCTTAGCTAAGGTTGAAATTAGTTTTAGATGTTGTGTAGCAGGTCTAGGGAGGTCCTAAAGGGTCTACATGTTTATGTATGGTTAGGGTATGTGCAGGAGACCAATGAGGCAAAACAATATGCAAAACGGGACTACACTACTACTTATGACGCGGTCTTAGTCTAGACAACTTAGGAAGCATTAGAAAAGATTAGGAACTTAACCTAGGATATGATAAAAGTCTAGAGAGTGATATAAATACCCGAGATATATTCATAAAAAAGGTTGATAAGCAAAACCATGGCTGATAGGGCTCCTACCCTAATTTCCAAGAGAGGGATCACTAGACAATGAAGATACGAGTATAAAAATGGCTTAGCCTTTAGAATAGATAAAGGACCAGCCTAGGGAGGCCTGGTCTCACGTGTATCACAAAGAGGAGAAGAAGAAACATGAAGGAGGGGAGAGAGACTCGTCCTGAGAGGGGGGGATAACTATATATATAGAGAGAGAGAGAACTTAAAAACTTCAATCTTATTCAATTCCCAAAAGGGGAACCCTAGACCTTTATTTATAGATGGGTGGCCTCTGATAGAGTCTATATTCAGTCACATAATCTATACAGAATTTTACTAAAAAATAAAGACTAAAAAAGGATTTCAGTCTTTCCTCTAATAGAACTCCTTCACTTGTCCATGCAACCGGATTGAATGGAGATACCATTTGCAATTTTCTGAGCTGGGCAGGTTGAGACAGGATCATTTCTCACTACGCATGAAACAGATTTTCATGACCATCTAAGTAAGACAAACATTGAATTGACCTACGTTAGATTACATGAATTAATGAAATTAAAATCAGACCAGATGATTTTTACCTTCCAATTTTCAGTAAATGCTTTCTTAGGGTGTAAAGAGATCAATACACACAGGACCATGACATACTCAAATCTGAATTTGTTATACAAATAGTAAAACTGAATTGCCGACATATTTGAGCTAGTTCAGTTAGCTCACCTTGGTTCTAGTGAAAACAAGTGTCAAACTCTCATTTCTTCTGGTATAGACATATGTCTCTTGACTTTTTCCATATGTAAGGAGGAGACATCCGCTGCCACATCATCAGAATAAACCCCACATACAAGCTGAAATAGCTTCCTATGGGCATGAGGTAGCATCTGAGACTTGGAGCGCTAACATATTGCCCTGATCTTTTATACATGACCTGATAAGTGACAAAGTCTGATGACCTAATTGGGTTTAAAACAAACAACATTAATCAAAACAAAACCCAAACTGATTCATATTTGCTTGAGATTGGGTTTAATACGAATTAAAACTGTTTTATCCTCATCAGTAATTGTCGACTTCTTGCTTCTATATTTGCTTAAATTATTTGCTTTTGTATTATATTTTGGTTGTGATTTGACTATATTTGAAAAGGAACTTGAATTATGTGAGCTATAAATATGTAAGTGTGAGAAATTAAAGAATCAATGAAAGATTTGAGTTTTTCTCTCTCCCTTATTATCTTCTTCTTTCTTCATAAGCAATAGACACACATCTCTCTCTTGTGGATGACCTCTTAGAGAGAAAAAAATGTCGCTCTTTGGAATCATCTTTCCTATCCTCTCTCTCTCTATATCTTCGAACATGCTTTCCTTTGAACACATTTGAATGCGCAATGTAATGATGCACATTCTTTTTTTGAAAAAGGTTATTTAGCAGCGATTTTGAACCATTGCTAAATGTCATTTTTCTGCCCAGAGATTTGGTAGCGGTCAAGACCACCACTAAATCTCTGGAGTACGCAAAAAAATAATGAATCATTGTAGTTTGATCATGCACGATCAATGGTGACGGTTCATTGAGCGTATCCTCAAACACTTTATGTGTTTGAAGATATGGGTTACTATATATATATATTGTCTCTTGAACACAACCCTAGGGAGTCCGCCTACGAAGGGGTCAGCTCCTAACATCGGGTATGATGAAACTCGACCCTAACCAAACCTGCAAATCACCCCAGTTCCATGGAAGGTTATCTTGGTCTTTTTTGCTTTTAGATATAGTTGGCCTTCTGGTCCTCAATGCCCGATTTGTTATAGCCTGATTTTTTTCATGTGTTCTATGATGAATTATCATTTTAGTATTTTAACTAGTTATTATGTGCAAAAATCATGAGTTATATGGATAGTTTAGGATCCTTTGCATGTTTTAATATCATGTGATATTTTCTATGAGTGTACGTGGTGTATATGTATTGTGTACATGGTTGATGCATGATTAAAAATCGAAATTACATGTTGATGTTTGTATTTTTCTTATATTTAACATGTTTTATATCATGATGCACATATCATCATGATTTTTCTAACCGGTTTATTGTGGTACAAAAATTATAGCCCTCAAACCAAATCACTTCTGGTCAAATAATTTTGTGGAGACTTTCTAGACATCTGCAAGGTGTCTTAGAAAAAAATTAGGTCCCAAATGTGGTACGAAATTGAGGGTTATGGTTGCTGCAACACAAAACAGAATTTTTGTCCAGAGTATAGAGCGATTTTCAATAGATGATTTTTTTCAAAAAATTCAATAAATCAATGGTTTAATATTTACAACTGATTTTTGGATATGTTTTGGTTATTATATGGAAGAATATGTAAAAAATAATAGAAAAATTATATCCATTATTTGAGAATCCCAGAGTCTCACGCAAGTCAAGTGAGATTCAGAATTCTGCCAAAAATCTAGATTTGAAACTATCTCAGAAGGGTCTGGTCCAGAAAATCTAGAAACTTCATATGATAGAGTTTTTCTATGAAATCAGATGCATTTGAAATGTAACAAGTATATCTATTATAAAAAAAAATTAAGAGTTTGATATTCCTCTGGGATTGGGTCTAATGACTGCTTTTTGTGAAGCAAATTTATGTCATGTTCTGATAGAACTAAAAATAGTTTCTAGTCCGTGAATTTATACAAGCAAATGAAATTGGTTTTATTTGTGTTATCACTTGAATATGAGAGCTAACATCCTATGCTATGACTGTGATTTTTTTAGGGTTTGGATATGCTCGGTATGATAGTCTAACAAACTTGTGAACAAAACAAAAATTTTGATGTATGCAATCCCTGGTGTAGGAGATGTCATGTCTTGTGAACTTTCCTTCTTTTAAATCTAATGCTTGCTTATGATATGAAATATTAATTATATATTTTTTAATATGTAGTTGTATGCAATCATATTGATGATTTATGCATGATGATATATGAGACCGCGTGTTAGAGTTTTGAGCATGATAGATGGGTCATCTAGTGTGCATTGGCATACATGTGATATTTTATATAATTTATGGTTCATGCTATGTTGAAATGAGTCTCATGCATCATGTAGTGGGGTATATACCATGTGATGTGTTATAAGTCATATAGGTGAATGGCTACAAATGACCTGTGTTGTGTTGTTATCCTCGAAGGAGGGCTGGGCTAAGAGAGCCTTAGTGTTGGAAGTACCTAAACAACCTTAATAAAGAACACCTAGTAACCTATTCAGACCATGATTACCTTGGAGAGAATAGTCGGTATACACGATTGAGAAAAGTATTGTTAATGCTTTTGGAGAGCAAATACGTCTCTATGGGTTCTTTATCCTTGGACATAGGGGACTCGAGCTATCAAAAAGGCCTAAGTAGGTAGTCCATCGCTCTGCTGAGTAGGAATTGAGATTCTGCATGGTTCACTGTGGTTTATCATAGTCACAGACTACCATAGTGAAAGTTCGCACACTCTTTGAATCTTTAGGGTAATTAAAATACATAGAATAATAAATCCCCCAAATGATTGTTGAGTGAGAGTTAAGTACTGAGAGTGTACCCTTGGAGATGGAAAGAGAAACAATATAACAATGCATTAAAATATTCTTAAGTACATCAGTGTCATATGTTGTATGTATGTTTATACATTCTATGCATATTATATGATTACATGGATAGGTGTTGAATATTGACATACTTGGTTCTGTATTAGCCTATGTTCTAAATTTCTAACTGGCGTGGATGTAGGTGCTCTTACTGGTGGATAAGATTTGTTAATTATAAATGCCTGTATGCTGATTGCTTATTGTGAAATCGTGATCTCTGTTGTAAAAGTTTGTATGACATGAAATTCTCATGTTATAAATGTTTTGGATTATGAAAAGATGTATAAGATATGTGATGTATTCTTTCTATGCCTATGTATCATATTGGTTTAAAAAACAAGCTCTTGCATTGAGTCGGCATGAATTTGGTTGACAAAACAAGAAATAATAAGATTGCGATGATGAGACTAGTGACTACCATGTGAACTCAAATATCAATGACAGTTGTTTTTCATGAAAGATCAGCTCTTTCACTGGCCATCTTAAGTAGACAGGATGCCTACTATGGACATTATAAAACAACCTTGACTATTATATGAGGCCCTGTGAATTGCTTGAATGCTTCAACGGGTTGTTGGTTTTGTATGAGAATTGCAGTTCACCAAATTCTAGAATTTACTAAGGAAATATTGTCTCACTCAAGGTTGGTTATAGGGTCAAAGCCATATGAAGCAGTTCCTGCAAAAGTTGAACCCTATAATGAGTTCATAAGGACATCACAGAGAAATCTGCTTGAAGAGGTTGTTTCTAGTACAACTCCAGTTGCTGCTGACTATTGCTAGTGAAGTTTCTGTTGCCTATGTTCAAACTCATATAGTACAGGATGGTAGTATGTCAACAGTTCTCATAGGACTCGCCACAGGGTGCGTGAACTAGTTGGGGCCTTACACCATGGTGCTTTACTTAGTGTTGCATACCAAATATCAGGAACAGCTATAATTTTAGCATGCCAGCATCTATTATTGAAGCTACTCTAGAAAAATTCAGTCTGATTGACATGAATGATGAAGTATCAACTCCAGCATTAGAAACTAAAGCCTCCCGTCCCATTGCAGTGGAACTTTATATGCAGCTTGCATCTCAGTAAATGTGCAAGGAAGAAAATTGACTGCTAGGAATTCCTTGCTTCAGTGGCATGATCCCAACACAGCTCACACTATCCAAATCATCTAATGAGCATGGACCACTCAGGATATTTTTGAGAAAGATACCGACTTTTGTGGGTTGGATTCAAGCACAGTTTTCCCAAGAAGATGCTATTATACTTCGATATGTAACCCATGGGCAGTGGCAGAGACAGAAATTCAAATTAGGGTGGGGACAAATGTGTTTGTATTCGTGCACGTGTTTATATATATATATATATAAGGTTAATCTAATATTAAACTAGTTGTGTTTACAGGCACGAACATTCCGGTCACCCTAGCCCTGCCCATGGGACTTTGGGTTTGATACGAAACAGATTGTGAAACTAGAGCTCTAAAAATTGAAAATTATGAATTGAATAATGTCTGCTTTCATGGTAAAAGGTTGAACAGAGTGGTCAGTCACATCTGCATATGAGAATAATGTATCCGATTCTAATCGGGCATCGACCAAATCCGATTCACTTAAACCTTACCGCTAGGGCTGGTAAACTAACCCAGTAGCTCATGACTTGTCTCGTCACAAACTTGTGCGTGATTGATGCGTATCGTTGAGCTCTTATAGACAATATATAATATATTTTAAGTGTAATATATAAAAAGAAAATACATAAAATATTATATAAAAGAGGACAAATAAAAAATATTTACATGAAGTCGCTCAAACCTCATTGGTGCACGAGTATGTCCGTAGCTTTTAGAGGTGGGTCATAGATCAAATCTCATTGCCTCACCCAGGTTTTTTCTCACTTTGGCAAGGGTTTCTCGTCATAATATATATATATATATATATATATATATATATATAATATAAACTATTATGTAATATATAATATATAAAAATATATATTTAATGTATAAATAACATGGAATGTTTTTACATAAGCGCTAAACACGAACAGGAGTCAGCCATGCACTCACTCAATCCACCGGTAAACGAGCCGAACCCGAACGTGCTCTGTGAGTCTGTTCGGCTCGTTTACCAGCCCGGTAGTGCAACTTAACGTGAGGATCACCAACTACGCTCTGGGCCGTCCAGTCCCAACAATTTTCACCCGTCGGATCTGGTCACCCTCCCTCTAGGGTTTTGCATTGCAAGATATAATGCTCTCTCTTCTCTACTTCTGAGACTTCTGCGATTTTGGTGGTGGAGAGAGAGAGAGAGAGAGAGAGAGAGAGAGAGAGAGAGAGAGAGAGAGAGATGGTTCAGCGTCTCACCTACCGGAAACGGCACAGTTATGCCACCAATTCCAATCAGACGAGGGTCGTCAAGACTCCTGGTAAGAAGAAGATCACACACTCTCTCTCTTTCTCGTTAGGGTTTTGTTTTTCTTCCATTGCACTGCCTTTATGTTTATCTGCATTGGTTTCTCCTTGCCCTTTTATGTATCAATCGCACAGAAATACCGTATAAGATTGGTGTTCTTAATCCCTAATTCCTCCCATTTTGTGCGGATTTGGTTTCTTTTTTGTTCTTAAGCGTCATGCTTTTGAGAAAGAATGATCATCCTGATGATTTACTTCGAGCTAGCGTTAGGGTTTCAATGGGGTTGTGCTTGTCGAACCCCGATTCTTTTCTTTCGTGTTTGTCGGCGTCGTTCGCAATGCGTGTGGTGTTTTTGTTTAGTTTCTATTTGATTTGATGGTTCGTTTGTTTGGGAATCGGTTTTCTCTTGGTTATGGGTATTTTTTCTAGTTTTTTCTTTCCCCGATAATTCTTCGATCTAATTTTTTATGTTTGTTGATGTTTGTGTCGGCCAAAATGAGATGGGATACGTGGTTATGCTCCTTTTATCCTAAACCCTAATTCTCTGCTATTTTTCAACTTCTCGTTTATTTTACTTGTGGTTTCTTAGGCTGTGTTTGGGAGCCTTGCATTGGGATGGAAACACCGTTTCAGTTGTTGCCAACAATATTGTTATGCCAATGTGTGATGTTGACAGATGGAATTGGCAAAAACATCCCCTTGTGGATAGTGTTGAAATGTGGTGTTGGGGCTGCCAACACCATTACCAATGCATTGTTTTAGTGACGCTACTGCTCCCGAACAACAAGCAAGAGAGTATGAGAGCATGGGGGAAACCACAACACAATCTCCGATTCAAGGCTCCCAAACATATTCTTATCTGAATTGAGGTTAGGTATCTCAGACATGGAAATCATGTCAAACCTTTGCATTCCTCTTCTTCCTATTGCATTGAGCTATATTCTGCACAGTGAGTCTGGTTCCTTTTTTGCTTGCCTGTTAAATTAGCTTTTAGCTTTTTTGTTTTTTAGATTTTGGTTCTTGTGGGTGTTCAATTTTGTTCATTTGTTTGTGTGGGGTTTAATGGTGTTTTTTCTTACTCTTGGTCTATGACACAATTGCCTAGTTGGCTTTGTTTCATTTTTATCGATATTAATGATATGATTGCAATATCTTTGGAGTGTGTTTCTGTATTTTTCTTTTTAGCTTCTCATTGTCTTTATTTTGCTGATGCTTTTGGTTGCAAGAATTGCATTGTGTCCAATTGTATTAGGTTTTGGAACAATTTCCGTTTAGTTGCTATTCAGGTACCATTTCTTGTGTTTCCCTTTTTTCCGCACATTACTTAATTTGTAGTTCAAATGTGAGGTTGAAAAAAAAACAGTTGCTATTTTAGTTTATGTTTTTTCCCGTAAATGGGTAGAGTAGTTGGTATTGCACATCTGGTCTTCAATTCATTTGCTTTTTATTTGGTATCATGATCTAATCAGTTGGTTCTGTTTTACTTTTAGGGGGGAAGCTTGTTTACCAAACTTCAAAAAAGAGGGCCAAGGGACCTCAATGTCCTGTGACTAAGAAGAGGATACAAGGGGTATGTGTACACACACATGCACCGGCATATATATGAAAAAATGATTAATTGTTGGGAACTTGTTTTGCTTCACACAACTCCTGTCTATTAATGTATGTCATGAGGTTTATGCAAGTCTATCCTGTGTTGGTGGTGTATGCATAACTTATGGTTGTCCAACACATTTTCCATGGTTGTGTAATCTCTCAGTAAATGCTGGATATTTTCTTTGTTCCTGCGTACTGAGTTTTACTGTTTCCAGCTTGTCAATGCCAGTAGTGCGGAGTGAGACCCATTTTCATAAATCGCATTATTTTATCGGCTCTTCTGTCAGCACTCCATTTTTCATTCTAACTGCAAGATGTAACCAAAATACTGCTGTTATTTCTGCCTTTGCTATGTTCCGGCCAACATATTGCCCAAAATTTTACCGGAAAAGTGATTTGTATGACAAGGGGGCTGCACATCAGCTGAATCAATATTCAATATGGAGCCTAGTGAGGTGATATGAGATGCTAGATGCTCTGATTACGATGGATCAATCTCCATCCTATGAGGTTTTTCACAGCTGAAATTAGGGCCAGGTATCAGATCTTTGTGTATCGGTGGCTTGGATTAAGTCAACATTTCTAGAGACTCAAGAGCATAGTTTTGGGTGGCTTTTGAGGATTGGATATGCTTCAAAGATGATTTTGGAGCAATGGAATGGTTTTCTGGAGCGGAGGAGGTGGCGAGGAGCAGAAAGGGGTTTTAATGAAGAGCTTTCCAGTGGGAAGGAGGAGGCAGCAAGGAGCTGAAAGGGGCTTTAAAGAAGAAGGGTTTTAGGGTGGAGAGGAGACGGCGAGAAGCAAAATGGGTTTTAATGAAGAAGGGTTTTCCGGTGGGTTCATCGAAATGTGGTTTTTAAGAATTTATTTTCAATAAATATACTTACATAAACATGATTATATAAAACATGTTTTTCAAAAATTGCCATCCAAACAGGCCCTTAGTGTTTTTCTGGTCAAGTGATTACTTCACGTTCTTTGTAATAGTAGTGTACCTTATCTTTTCACTTTTGTGCTTTATCAGAGAACCTGTTTATTTTATGGCCATGTTTGGAGTTACTTTTTAGAGAATAGTACAATGGCACATCTTTTGCAATTATTTTAGGTTCTTTATTTTGGATCATTTAAATTTTTTAAAATTTTATACATTTTAAAAAATCATTGATTTGATTTGGTTTTTAAATCAAAATGAATGACTTTTCTGTGGGTTGTATCTTTTTTTCTGAGATTTCATTTTTTAAACATTAATATATCTTTTTAAGATTTTGAAAAAGGTTTAAGGTTTTTTTTCAATAAAATTCTGATGTGCCTGAAAACAATTCATTATTTTTTTCTATTTATTTTGTTGTGATATTTTTAGCACTTTATGTTTTTGAATAAAAATCCTTCAAAGTGCAAAAATGTCAAAAATAGACACCTGCACACACAAATGTTTTCGAATGCGAAAAGGAGATGGGAGTATGAACTCATGGCATGTATTCATGAGTTTTGTTAAGATTGTGAAAGAAACAAGTATGAGAGAGAGAGAGAGAGCAGATGAGGGCTTTAATGATCAAGCCTTTTAACAATCCTAGCCATTGACTGGAAGGGCACGGGTTTCATGTGTTTATTGTGTCATTTAGTGTCTCAAACACATTCTTGCGACATATATTAGTCATGTCAAAGCAAACTATAAAGCTAAAACAAGAATAGTGACAATCAAGTTTCACATTCATAACAAAACATGGATGAAGTTCGAGACATGGTGTTGGTTGTGTTCAACATAGGTTTGTTGGTTTCCATGAAACTTGGTAGTTTGTCGGCTATGTAACAGGGATTCGGCTAGCAGGGTGCCGCACCCGCGTCGACGCGACTCGACGTGGGTGCGGGTGCAGGTGCGGCACCGGGTGCGGTCAACCCGACCCTAGGTGCGTTGACCGCACCCAGGGTCATTTGGTCCAGTTTTCTGCAATCTCCGATCTCTGGAGGGATTCAAGCTCGACCGAAGGTCTTCTCGAGTGTATCGTTGTTCCCTTTCCGGAATCTGGAGGAGAATGTCGGCGATGGGTTGGGGGTGTGGCGTGGACCACTGTGTTTTCTGCTCTTGACGCCCTGGAGGCCGATCTAAGAGACGAGACGGTGAGGAAGGTGACGGCGAAGAGGAATGTAGACGACCATTTTCCGGCCATGTTCTCGCCGGATTTTCACCATTAGTCAGGATTTTCTGGGAAGGACGCCATGGATTTTCAGAGAGAGAGAGAGAGAGAGGGTTCAGGGTTTTGCGTGAATGTCAATGTGAGTGTCTGTCCGTGTCAGTCTGCATCTTTTTGTACCCTACTGAATCCGATCTTAGTTGGTGTTGGGTCATATTCATACGTGACCCGTTCACAAGTCGTGGGTCACTATGGTTTCAATTCGCACCTGATCCGGGAAATAACCAACTACAATATGGTGTAACTGATCTTGACTGGGATGCCGGATCCGAACAAAAAACGAACCCACACCAGTCCGATATCCAACTTAAACCTTTACGCTGACATGCAATCCATGACCTGGGCCACCAATTGAAAAACGCCTTGCAGTAGGGGGGAAAGTAGGTTGGATACAGATTGGATTACAGTTGATCCGATTTTGAATCCAGAAGGATTTGATGATGTAGATCTGGATTTGGAACTAGTATATATATATATATATATATATATATATATATATATATATATATATAAGAACAACTTAACTGTTAGCTTCTTAACCATACTTACACATCTTAACTGTTAGCTTCTTAACTTTTGCCTCTTTTTGTTTTTTATACAGATTTTTTTCCCTTTCCCCGGACCCTCCTTATATATATATATATATATATATATATATATATATATATATATATATATATATATATATATATATATATATATATATATATATATATTACATTTTTGCGTCTGCCGCACCCCCGCACCCGCGTCCGCACCCGCACCCGCACCCATGTGACATAGTTTGTCGGGTGTCATGCTATCTGGACACGGGTATACAGACAAAGTTAATTTCTCAGATAAGATTGCATAGAAACTTCAATGAACTACAATTTGCTATTGGTATTTAAGTGTACCTTTTTGGCTTTTCACTATTTTCTGTTTGATACAGTAGGGGGGAAAGTAGGTTGGATACAGATTGGATTACAGTTGATCCGATTTTGAATCCAGAAGGATTTGATGATGTAGATCTGGATTTGGAACTAGTATATATATATATATATATATATATATATATATATATATATATATATATATATATATATATATATATATATATATAAGAACAACTTAACTGTTAGCTTCTTAACCATACTTACACATCTTACAATTAAAACCGGAAAACTCAACTTTTCAGGGTTTGCTTTTGCCTCTTTTTGTTTTTTATACAGATTTTTTTCCCTTTCCCCGGACCCTCCTTATATATATATATATATATATATATATATTACATTTTTGCGTCTGCCGCACCCCCGCACCCGCACCCGCACCCATGTGACATAGTTTGTCGGGTGTCATGCTATCTGGACACGGGTATACAGACAAAGTTAATTTCTCAGATAAGATTGCATAGAAACTTCAATGAACTACAATTTGCTATTGGTATTTAAGTGTACCTTTTTGGCTTTTCACTATTTTCTGTTTGATACTGTATATCCGTTTGATGCTGTATATGTTGTAGTTGCTACTGGTTTTTATTCTTATTACTACTTTTTTTTGCTATTTGCAAATGTATATACTGTAAATGGGGAAAATTCATCTTTGTACACTGGTTTTGCATGAAATTGGCGTATTAGTATTTAGTATTTACTATTGTTCATTTAATTCATTTGATGTTGATTATTTAAATTATTTGTATGCTTAGCTATTTGTCATTTTGTTTGCATTGCTTCAGTTTTATTTTACAATCCTTTTCTTTTGACTCATAAGATGGTTCTATTAAGGCTCTCTCTCTCTATATCTATCTATCTATCTATCTATCTATATATATATACACCTACACTCCCCTTGTGAGGCTTCATATGTAGAGCAACAACAACTACGCCTTCATCCCAAAACAATTGGGGTCGGCAATATGAACCAACAAAGAAAATCATTCTGGGTCTTCCACATGAATCCTTCTCCTCCATTCATTTCTATCCAATGCCATGTCCTCGGTGAGGTTCAAAGCATTCATATCCTTTCCTGTCACCTCCATCCATGTCTTCCTAGGCCTACCCCGACCTCTTTTAACTAATATATTTTCCCATTTCTCCATCCTTCTAACTGGAGCATCATTAGGCCTTCGTCGAATATGTCCAAACCACCGTAAACGATTCTCTCTCATCTTATTTTCAATGGGTGCAACGCCTACCTTCTTACGTATCTCCTTGTTCCGAATCTTATCTTTTATTGTATTTCCACACATCCATCTCAGCATACGCATCTCAGCTACACTCATTTTTTGAATATGATGTCTCTTGGCAGCCCAACATTCCGTACCATATAGTAAAGCGGGCCTAATAGTCGTCCTATAAAACTTTCCCTTCAACCGCAATGGCATTCTACGATCGCACAACACTCCAGTTGCACTCTTCCTTTTATCCACCCAACCTTTATCCTATGATTTACATCTCCATCAATTTCTCCATACTTTTGAATGATAGATCCCAAATATTTGAAAGAATCATCCACCGGTATTTCTTGCTCACCAAGCTTCACTACACTCCCATCTCTATTTCGTTGCTTACTAAATCGACATTCCATGTATTTTGTCTTACTCTTACTCAACTTAAAACCTCTTGCTTCCAATGTCTGTCTCCATAATTCTAACTTAGCATTAACCCCAGCTCTAGACTCATCAATCAAAACAATATCATCAGCAAACAACATACACCACGGCACATTTTCTTGAATTGATCTCGTAAGCTCATCCATCACTATAGCAAATAGGAAAGGGCTTAAAGCAGATCCTTGATGTAACCCAACCGTTATAGGAAAATTGGTTGTCACCCCTCCACAAGTGCGGACATTGGTTACTACTCCTTCATACATATCTTTAATTATACCAATGTACTTGAGAGAAACACCTTTCTTCATCATTGTCCACCAGAGAACTTCCCTAGGTACTCTATCGTAAGCCTTCTCCAAATCAATAAAAACCATATGCAAATCTTTGTTCCTCTCTCTATTTCTCTCAATAAGTTGTCTAAGAAGATGTATAGCTTCCATAGTAGATCTTCTAGGCATAAAACCCAATTGATTCTCCGATATCATGACAACCTTCCTCAACCTAGACTCAATCACCCTCTCCCAAAGTTTCATAGTATGACTCATGAGTTTTATACCACGATAGTTTGTGCAATCTTGTATATCACCCTTATTCTTATATAGAGGCACCAAAGTACTCTTCCTCCACTCATTAGGCATCTTATTTGTCCGCCAAATCTTGTTAAAAAGATTTGTCAACCATTCTAAACCTTTCTCTCCCAAGCATTTCCAAGCCTCGATAGGTATACCATCTGGGCCAACTGCCCTTCTTGATTTCATTTTCTTCAAAGCCTCTGCAATTTCTTTCTTTTGAATCTTGCGCATGAAGTCACGATTCATTTCATGAAAAGGAATGGAAAAGTCTCCAAGATCCTGAGCATGACTTTCATTAAATAGCTTATCAAAATAATCTTTCCATCTCTCCTTAATCTCCTCATCTTTGACTAAAACCCTTTGCGTTTCATCTTTGATACATCTAACCATACCCAGATCCCTCGATTTCCTATCTCTCATTTTTGCAATCCTATAAATATCCTTCTCACCCTCTTTGGTATCCAACTTGTCATAAGCCTCCTTATATACCTTATCCCTCACGTTCCGAACTACTTTTTTAGCTTCCTTCTTTGCTATCATATACTTCTCCAAATTCTCATTATCACGACTTTTACTTAGATTTCTATAACACTCTCTTTTAACCTTAATAGCTAATTTGACATCCTCGTTCCACCACGATGTATCCTTACCTAGCGGTGCACTGCCTTTAGACTCACCCAATACCTCCTTAGCCACCTTTCTCATGCCACTATCTTATTCCACATAGATTCTGAATCCTCCTCGAGACACCAATCAACTTCCTTAACTACCCGCTCTACAAACATTCCTTGTTTAGCTCCTTTTAGTGCCCACCACTTAATTCTAGGATCTATCCTATGTCTATCCCTTTTGCGGCATTGTCTAATTCTAAGATCTAAAATTAAGACTCTATGTTGTGTAGCTACACTTTCTCTCGGTATAACCTTACAATCGATGCAACAACCCCTATGTCTCTTTCTAAGTAGGAAAAAAATCTATCTGACTCGTATTAACCCCACTTTTAAATGTTACTAGGTGAGACTCCCTCTTCCTAAACCAAGTGTTTGCTAAGATCATATCATAGGACAAACCAAAATCTAAAATCCTTTCTCCACTATCGTTTCTTTCGCCTATACCATAGCCTCCATGGATACTCTCAAATCCATCCCTACTAATGCCTACATGCCCATTAAGGTCACCGCCGATGAAAAGTCTTTCTCCATAAGATATCCCTTGTACTACTCCATCTAAATCTTTCCAAAATTGACGCGTAGTGGAATCATCTAAACCTACTTGAGGTGCATAAACACTAATAATATTAATAATATCCATACCTAATACTAATTTAATAAGTAAAATCCTATCACCCTTCCTAGTGACCTCAACTACATTATCTATAAACTCACGACTCATAACAATCCCTACTCCATTCCTATTCTTATTTATTCCTGTATACCAAATCTTATATCCCCAAGGTTCTATCACTTTTGCTTTCTCACCTACCCATTTGGTCTCTTGTAGACATAAAATATCAATCTTTCTCCTACACATAACATCTACTAACTCTACAAACTTACCAGTTAAAGACCCTATGTTCCAAGTGGCTAACTTAATTTTATGGTCTTGGACTAACTTCTTTACCCCCACCCATCCAACAATGTGAGGGAACCCTTGCCTATTTGACACCACACTCGGGCGCTGGTGTGACGCGTCGCTTCCGGGCGACGACCTAGCAACCCTTGCCCATTTATCACTGCCTCCGGGCCTATAGAGTACAGCGCGTCGCTCAGTAGGGAACGCCCCAACGAAATTCTCATATTGGTTCATATTCATAGGGTATGACAGTTTTTATGCTGGCTGTCACAGGCCTACCGCAACCCTCCTCCTTTATCCGGGCTTGGGACCGGCAGTGTATAACTAAACAGTTATACACAGGCGGAGTTAGGCTTCATATGTAGAGCATTTGATGAAATTTATTTCTGGTGCTACTCCAGCATCAACAATCTTGGAACTGCTGAGTTCGGCAGGCCAATCTCGTTCCTACCATTCTTTTCGTATTGCGGCAAAAGAGTGTTCTTAGGACTGTCGATTATCTTGTCCTAAGCCCAATCTTATGCTTGGTATTGTAGAACATTTGAGAAACCCTATTTCTAACCCTAATGCTATTCCACCTTCAATGATGTTGGAAATTGATCGTGTATTATTATGCATCAGGAAAATTTCATCCCAACCAAATGGTAGTGGAGTCAATTCCATTTCTACAAGCTCTCTTGTATTGAAAAAGGGACTGTGTATGATCAGGTTTAGCCCCATATTCGCTCAGGTGTTTATGGTTCCATTGGGATTGGAATCTGGCATTGTCTATACTGTGCGTGCAATAATCACAGTTGAATTCATATTAGTTGTTGAACTTATGGCTTCACAAGAACTTACATGACATATTTTTCACACATTCTCTCTCTCTCTCTCTCTCTGTATTGCCCCATAGAGGACAGGTGCGACACGGTAGTCTGTTGTATGCTGGACAAGGTTCTCCATTTTTTCTTACATTTCAGGAGAATCCATATAATACAGTGCTCATGTGCCCCCTCTTTGATTGGATACACAGATTCCACACTTAAGACCAACTGAATACAAGAGGTCTAGATTATCAAGGAACCGGAGGACTGTCAACAGAGCATATGGTGGGGTTTTGTCTGGCTGTGCTGTCAGAGAAAGGTAGAATTTGATTTTTCTGTTTTTTTTTTCTCATTTTTGATGTTCAAAATCTAGGTACACAAACCATAGTTCAAATCTCTATTATCTCTCTCGTACCGTTTTGCAGAATCATCCGGGCTTTCTTGGTTGAAGAGCAGAAGATCGTTAAGAAGGTCTTGAAGATCCAGAAAGCCAAGGAAAAGCAGGCTGCCAAGAGTTAGGAGAAGAAAAACTGAGTTTTCCCACCAAGGAAATTTTGATCAGATGATGACGAAGGGCTTGGCAAATTGTGATTTTGAGTGTGCAATTATTAGTAATTTGTTTAGAAGAGATAGGTAGACATATTTCAGCTATCCCAGTTTGACGACAAATCATGTCTTTTTTCCATTTGTTGCCATTTCAGTTGTACTCTTTTTAAGGTACATTACTCCCTTGCTACTGTTGGTTCTTTCTAAATATAAACATAAAGATGATTTTCGTTCAGGTATTTTTATTTGTTTTTTGATTTCAGTCTGTTGATTATTCATAGAACGTTTTGAAAATCTTCATGTTCGACCATATGACCAAACAGCAGAACCTACATGCAGTTTCATCTGATTTTAGTTTTACCTTGTGCATCTTTTTGGACAGGGAATTGTGGTCCTCGCATTGTTTTTCTTCTTTTTAAAACTCCAGGACCTCCCACCACAAGCACCACAAGGTGACGTTCACTGACAGCTCCTAGCAACCACGTGGAGACCCCCCTTGTTAGGTTTTGCGGGCTTGTAGTCATGAGACAAGTGATTATGGTACTTGCTTGTTTTGGGACGCTTCTCAGTCAAGTTCTCGGACATCCTTTACCTCATGTCATGTCTTTAGTGCCAAGTCCTAAAAATGGAATGTTGGGGCTGAGGGCGGCATATGCCAATGCCATGGGTGATAGGCATAGAATACTGCATGTTTTATTTTATTTAAGTGTGACATTGCCTTTGTCAAGGGCTTGCTTTTTTCAATAGGAGTGTGGTGGGATATCCTTCTTTACTGTCAAGTCCTGCTAGCCTAATGGTAACACTTTTTCATGTGTTGAATCATTTTTATTGGTCTTGTGCGTTACCTTGTATGCAGTTGCTTAGCGGAAGTTGATCTAGCATATTTTTAAATGCGAATTTTATCTAGTTTGTCACTTAATTTATAGTTATTTTATGCCAGCTATTACTTTCGAAAGGGGCACAAATTTGCCTTAGCCTTATGTGACATAGAGTGCATTGTAGCTCCATACCCACGTAATGGACAAGACTTTACGCCCCCTACTTCGAAGATGACATAGCGAAGTGCACCACCTAGACTCATTCGTCAGCGCCTAGGCATTCACTCGCCTAGTTTTGAGTCACCATACTTTATTGGAATCACTTAAAGGTGATTTATGGTGAAATTAACCTAACTCACACGTACTCTTTTGTGTCCAACCGCTATGCTTGGGACCTCTTGCAAGCTGAGATGTTCTTAACCAAATCTTCAAAGACAACATCCTTTAATCTGCTGACATTGTTTAACTAAACAACACTCTACGTTTGTGCTGTTATACACCGATGCACTAACGACGATACCATTGCCTATCGCGTGTTATGTTATCATCACACGTCATCGATTAAGTCAACACACCGTGCGTTTCTACAGTTGATGCATTTTTCACTTAGTAGAGCTTCGCACTACAATTTGCCCTATTCTAAAAGTTCGGTCCAGGTCATTCTCCGCCACCCCAAACAATTGTCATCCTTGACAATACCAGTGCAGGTAAGAACACAGTCTTAATATGACAGTTTTTCTTTGTACTTATTGTTGATTTGTTTCTTTTCACCCTACTCAACTCATTTTAGTTTTCATCTACCATCGTCGCAACCTTTAACACGTCAAGTCCTATTTCTTAACGCACCTACGATCACTTAGACAATGGTCTTCCACTTTATCAACAACGAGCATTCTTTGCTCATGAAACCCCAATTTAGTCTCATACACAAGCGAGTCATTATCGTCTGCACAACAAACTTGTCATCTTTATGCTCATGGCTTGGGTGCCTTTCAACCTCATTAAAGGCAATTCCAAGTCATTCATGGTCATCGCAAAGAATGACGACCACCAACGCGTACCGCAGGGATAACAACTCCCTTAAGGCACCAACTTGCGATTTTCCAACGGTTCAAACTAGTTCTTAAGTGAAGGATACCTACTCGTGTATCACCCAAAAGCAGTACTTCAAAGTGTCTTCCTGAGCATTCGTCCTCACAAGGGCATCTTGGCCTAACGTTGTAACTCTCCCTCAGAGTCAACAAAACGTTCTCGCAGGAACCAAACTGATGAATCACAAACAACTTTTTCTGCACACACAATTCACAAAGGAACTGCCAAGTTAAGGGACCAATACAATGAGTATTCTGCTTAAGATGGGCACACTGCTAACCCACAATCTTGGGAGAGACTATAAAAATTTAGTTGAGTCTTCCATACCCAAAGGTGCAAATCCATCCAGTCGAATCCAATATGCAATCTCTGCATGTACAAGGCAAACGTCACGCTCCACCTGCGAGCCTAACACACAACTGATATGAATATTTGGCTTATCTACGTTCCCTTAGCCAACTGAACAACAACCTTACACTTCTTCTTACCATGATCAAGATGACTCATACTATCCTGTCAATATCTATCTTTTATGCTCATTTAACACTACTTCAATTGCGCAAATTTGCGTAATCAAGATAAACCATCATTGTCCTCTTTAGTGTCGCACTCAGTGAATCTTTTTGCTCTGATGCCAATTTGTCACGGGCTTACGTTTTCAATAGGCCAGTGTGACATGGCGATCCTTCCTTACTGTCGCAAGCTTTTCTAGTGCTTTGTCACTGCCATAAAATATTTTGCAAACCTGCGATGCGTCAGACTGTCCAGTCTCACTAGCCTAATGGCCAAAGGCTGCTTACCAATACTTTTTCATGTGCTAAATCATTTTCATTGGCCCTGCGCACCCCTCGTGCGCAACTTCTTAGTGCAAGTTGATCAAGCACATTTTCAAATGCAAATTTCATCTAGTCCATGTCACTTAGTGCATAGTCGTCTCATACCAGCTATCACTTTCAAAAATGGTACAAACTTGCATTAGCCTTGCGTGACATAGAGCGTACTCCATGTGCACGTTATAGCAAAACCTTGCCACTGAAAGAACAAGACCTTGTGTTCTTCAATTCGAAGACCAATTGATGATTGAACACCATAGCAAAGAGCATCACTCAGACTCATTCGTCGATGCCTAGGCATTCATTTGCCTAGCCTTGAGTCACCATATTCAGTTGGAATCACCTTTGGTGATTCTTGAGGAAATTAGTTTTAACCCACACACAGTTCTGTGTATCCAACCGTTATGCGTGGAACCTCCTACAAGTCGAGGGGTTCTTAACCAAATCTCCAAAAGAAACATCATCTGATCCGCTGGCATTGCTTAACCAAACAATGCTTTACATCTGTACCATCATACAACGATGCATTAACTATGATATAGTTGCCTACTGTGTGTCATGCTATCACTGCACGTCAGTGATCAAGCCGACACACACCACACATTTCTACAATCGATGCATTTTTCACTCAGTAGAGCTCCTTACTGCAACTTGCCCTATTATGAAAGTTTGGTCCGGGAGAGCCTTGTTACAATTGTTTAATGTTCTACTGCTTCTGCAATTTTATTGTGTTTTGTAAGTTCCCAAAAATTTGTTTTTTGTAATAACCAGGAAAAATCGTCACTCGCGAGCTCATCACTACGAGGAAGTTGATACATTAAGAAAATTGTTAATGTATCAACTGCGTGCCATACAATTGTTACATTGGTGTGCAACCCCCAGGCCTTTTTTTTTTTTGCCTATCACTATGAGCTGTACATCCAACTTCAGAGTCACCGTAAGGGATGTGCACTTGTGGTGTCACTCATGTTCACGAGTATTTCTCCCTACCAGACATGGGGACCAGTTGCAATTTTTTTTTAAAATATGTATTCTTGAAGTGCTTTATTTCTTTTCTTCTCGTAACGCCAAAGTGTTGTGTTGCGTTTTTTCTAAGATATTTTTATATTTTTGTTATTTATTAAATTATTTTTTGGGTTTATTTTCGTGAACCAAGTATTTCAAATTTATCATTTAATATTCAATCGTTGAGAAGATCCTGATACCAAGATGTGTGATAGTTGCGGGAAGCTAATCAATCTTATGCTTGAGCTTTATTGATATTCTTTCCTTCTAAGGCATTGGGTCGATGTTTGCTTTACCGGTTTATCCCATTGTAGTTATGATTGGGATAAAAGACTGGCATGTCTTTTTAGGGTATGTTTGATGGCTTGTTAAGGGTTACACAAAATGAACAAAAAAGACAACAAAACATTGGTTTTGTTCGTTCCGTGACAATTGTACCAAGCTCAACGTTTGTTAGGACCGTACTCAGATGCTATGTTCCAAATGTCCGTTGTTTGGTGATGTGCAGACAACTTGGATAATCATGAATAATGTGTCAGATTACTTCGTTTTGGATTGTATGACTCGATCCGTCCACCAGTTTACATGTTTTAACAAGTTTATTATGAATTTTTGGCCCGAATATGAATCAAATTACAAAATTATATTTAAAATCATGAATTTTTGCCCCGAATATGAATCTCAAATTAAATCTAAATACCAAAACATATAAAAACATATGTAAAACAACTGTCATTATTGTATTATTACGAGGCATTGAGAGACTTACAAAGAAACGCTGCAGAGACAAAAGCAGAAGAATTAAGCAAGAGGAGTTACACCATTTTGAATATCTTATATTCTTTAATTAAAAGGAAATATATTTAATTATTCTAAGTATAAGAAGCTCAGAATATTTACGTAGTCTAGGTGATGACAATCTTCAAATAAACATCCAAACAAAAAAGACAAAGTGTACCTTCTACTGAATTAAAGATGATCCCTTCTGCTTGTCTGCTCCAATTCAAGATCTTTATCAAGCAGGAAAGTGCTCGGGTCCCCTCTATACATGGACGAGCCATCTACAAGAGCATCAGTTGTCACTTCTAACCTACCCAAGGAGTTGATACTTGTCACTTGGGAACTTGCTACATTCACCAAAAACAGACAGCCCAATGCCGTTATCAACTCTCAAACTAGATGTCCAACTGACTAATGAATTCTTAGCAGATTTCTTGTCCATCAGTAGATATGACTTTCTCCGCCTCATCCACTGACAGATGAAACCTCAATCTCAACTTTGGTACATTGTTTGGCTATTGATATTGAAGCCCATAAAAAACTTAATTATATATCACAATCACTTGATTCAAAATCTGCTTTTCCACAAAATGAACGAGATAGATCAAATTTATAAGGTCTAATCTGCAATTTTTTTTTTGGAAAAACTGATATATTTGCTGCAATTTAATGTATGTATAGTCAACTTGATCTCACAATGTAAGTTGTTTTGACTTGATTTAACATCAAAGATGTGTTCAACATGGTCGATTTGTTAAGGATCGACTCTTGAATTATATATTTTAATTAAAAAATATGTTTTTTTCATTTGAAAAATATATGTGGCATGGACTAGTTGTTACAATGATATGGATGCAGAGCATCTGATGATCACCGAGATCAAGCAGGTTTTTTATATGCTCACTTCTCAAAAAGCAAAGTTTAAAATGGGATCTCCATAATCCACATGCTTGATCTTCATTGTTCCTTGCCTCCCTTTTCTTGCACTACTCCATACACAATCTCTTTGTTTGATTAGTTTTTCAACGCAACAAATTGTTCGTAAAAATTTCTCTGAACGAGAGAGATACGAACGATTTACCGATCGGGTGTTAGGCCGAAAATATGTAATAACAGGAATATGCATTCGAGTGGGCCAAAATAGGCCACCCAAATTCATATTTCTGAATTTTTTTACATGAACATATTTCATAAAATCAGAAAAACAATACCATATTTATTTTTAACTAATCTATCATAGACAAATCTCATTTTCTTCGTTGTTAGGCTGGAAAGCTGATCCGTCTCACCGAACCCTATTTTCTCATAAATAGTTTCAGTATTTTTTGCAAAAAAGTAAGTAAAAACGCATATTTTTCAATTACAAAAACAATGAAAAGCATGCTAGGCACCACAATACATGTACATGGATATTAACTATAATTTTTTACTAAAATTTTGCTAGGAACAATTAAATATTTCATGTATTTTTCTAAAATTTATAGATTTGATTTCTGACAAAATCGATAACATGCACACATAGTTTTATTTTAATTCAGTAATTCAGATACTTTAAGAGGTGAATCAAATTCTTCTAGGAAAAATCAAAACCATCCTCTTTTTATTAAGTCCAACATGAATTCTTACATAATTTTTTTTTACAATAGTTCAATTCGGATTCTAAAACCCGATATTTGGAGAAATTGATTTTGAGATGGGGTTTTCTTTTGAAAACCCTCTCTATTTTAGATTTCGACAAACTCTATGTCATACCCCACGCATGGGGGCGTGGTATAGAGTCCGTTCTTATGAAAAATTGGAAGAACTCGTGCCTATAAGTCCCGATTTACGTATAGAGAATAGAACCCTATACCACTTTCATGAAAACACCTCATAAGCTTGCAAGATCGAACCTTGTACACAAACCGGCCGCCCAACACATGTGGATAACATGCCAATGAACGCCTTACACTCTAGCTACTCACGTGAATGTCTTCCTTGTTGGGCCACAAGAGGGAAGCACAAGGGATATGTAGGAAAGAAGAGAGGAGGAATGAGAGAAATCAAGGGAGCAAGAGAGAAAAAAAAACTCAAATGGGCAAATCGGGGGAGCATGAGCTCCTTCTATAGTTTTATAGGAGTTAAGGAGGAGGTCAAGGGCTGAGGCAAATCTCAACCCTTGATCTCCATCAAGGCTTTTTTTTTCTTTCTTTTATTTTATTTTTTTATATTGTATTTTGTTTAGCTTAGGGCATAACATCTATTACATATATGTTACAATATATACATTATACTATGTAAGTAGAAGGTCATATGGGCTGGTCGACCCCCATGGGGTTAGACTTTTCTATAAATAAATTTTCAAATTTGCTTGCTTGACAAGCAAGTTTGACTATTCTTTTTTTTTTCCCTTTCTTTCTTTCCTTTTCTCATGTCTCATTTCTTTCTTTTCTTAATGTTCCAGCCTTCTCATCCTATAAGTATCTAGGATGGAATGCCCCTCACTTGAGAGGTCTCTCTTTGGAAAAATGCAAGTTTTGACTTTTTAAAACTTGTTTTGGTTTTTGGTAAGTTTCAAAATAAATTTGTTTTTAAAGCTAAATTTTATTTTTAACATTTTAAAATTAAAATGGAGTGCCACATAGGTTGAGATGACCCACCTATGGACTCATACCCTTTTATAAAATTTAGTTTACTTACAATTTTCATTCCACTTGTTTATTTAGTTAATTAAATAAATTTGTAATTTGGATTTCAATTCTTTCAAAACTAAAATTAAGAATCAAGTGAAATAACACTAAATGAAACTTAAATTAGGTTTACATGTAGGTGAGTGTCTCTACTTAAATTTCGGTTATATTTGTTATTTATTATTATTATTATTTTCTATCAAATATTGAATTCCTCATAAATAAATTCTGACAAAAAGGGTTTCACTAGAGTCCAGGGACCCCTGGGGCGTGTGAGTGTGTGTAGTTCATATATTTAAAATTTTTCCTAAGTCTTACATGCCTTAAAGAATAACACGCAGTACGAATTATTATTTTTAATTTATCACACATAAAGGAAATTACAAAAAAATTTATGAAAATTCATCAAAAAATAGTAGGTATTACACTTCCCCTAGGACTCTTATGGATTCATGCCCCCTTATGTGGGGCACCTTCGCTAACTAGCTTGCCTCCAGATGATGGCACATGTATGGCTTCTCCTCTTCATGTTTGGGACTAAACAATTAGCCTTTTCTTAATTAGATAAGTCACAACAACTTCCATGTCATCACCTTGGGACCCACACACTGCTGGTTGACCCTCATGGGTCTCTGGAGGTGGTGTCTAGATCTTGATCACTAGATCTGGATCCCTAGACATTATTTGGGCATAGTAGATCTGCCATGCTCAAATGTACCTTGTCCCCAAGGTCCAAACTCTAAAAACTTTTTCTTCATATCAAACTCCTACTCCCATGTGGTAGTGTCCTTTCTCCCATCATCCCACTCTGCAAGATATTCACACATCATACAATCATACTTGTAGAGTCTCTTGGTCTTAAGAATTTTAGTGGGTTGGGGTTCTCTGTCCTCATCCCGGGGAGCTTCTACTATGGCTGATGGCTCTCTATGAAATGTCTTAAGGGGAAAAATATGGAAGATGAGATGGATCTTTACCTCTTCTGAGAGTGCCAAATGATAAGCCAGCTTCCCTACCTGTTCTCTCACTTGGTATGGTCCATAGTACTTGGGAGGGAGTTTGTGGTAGTCTTGGCCCAAAAGAGTCTTATGCCCTCTAGGCTTGTATTTCAGCCACACCGAGACTCCTACTTTGAATGTATGTTCGGTTCGGCCCTTGTCATAGATCTACTTCATGCATTGTTGAGCCTTTGTGATATTTTGCTTCAATGTAGCAAGAATCACATCTCGCCCCTTTAGAGCCTAATTTATTTTGGAAGATATCGCATTCTCATGCTTGTACATGACCACTAACGAGGGAGGGAACCCGTATAATGCCTCAAACAAAGTCATCTCAATGGACGAGTGATGACTGGTGTTGTATACGTACTCCACCCAAGGCAAAAAGTAGTGTCACATGTTCGGATAATCTCCCACGAAGCCACGAAGGTGGGTTTCTACCGTTCACAATTTTTGTTTATTCGTCTGTTTGTAGGTAGTGAGTTGTACTATACTTCAATTTTGTCCCACTAAGCTTGAAGTATGTGGTCCAAAATTGATTGAAGAAGATTGTGTCTTGATCGCTCACAATGCTCCTTGGCATCTCGTGGAGCTTTACCATGTGGCCCACAAACTGTTTGGCCACCAACTCAGTCAAGTACTCTCGTGGCAACCCAATGAAGTGGGCGTACTTGGAGAAACTTTCCACTATTATCATGATGTCCTCTTTTCGCCCACATGATGGTAGGAATTCTACGAAGCCCATAAAAATATCTTGTCATGCTTACTCAGAGATTGGCAATGGTTGTAACAACTCGAGCGGTTTCATTGCCTCGTACTTATTGTCTTGACAAACCATATAGTGTCGGGTATATTCACGAACACAAGTCTTCATGCCCGGCCAATAAAAGAGGGGTTTTAGCCTATGGTATGTCTTGGAAACCCCCCTATGTCTGCCACTAGGTGTGTCATGTACCTCGTGCAATAAATCTCAGATCACATCACTTTCTGACAGTAAGTAAATTTGTCCTTTGTAGAACGAGATCTCACTTCTAACCATGTGGTTAGGGTGACTATACAGGTTTGTATCCAACTCATACATAATCTTGTGGATCCCACTATGGCTCGTTTGGACGTTACATGCTTTGCCCCATACATCACATTTAATAATGATAAGTGTGTGCAAAAATGGTGTATCTTTAAATCAGCGAGAAAGAGCATCGATCGCTTTGTTCTCCATGCCCTTCTTGTATTGAACCTCGAAGTCATATCCTATAAGCTTCGTGACCCACCTTTGCTGGCTGACGATGGTGATATGTTCCTCAACAAGTAGTTGAGGCGTTGGTAGTCGATCCACAAGATAAACTTTCACCCAAGGAGGTAGGCTCACCACTTTTCCACTGCAAGAACCGTAACAAGCATTTTCTTATCGTAGGTAGACAAGACATGACTCTGACTGGCAAGGCCTTGCTCATGAATGCAATGAGGCATTCCTCTTGCGAGAGGATAGCACCTACTCCACTGTCACACACGTCGATCTCTACCATAAAAACCTTAGAAAAGTCTGGTAAGGCAAGAATAGGAGCTTGGTGCACGACTTCCTTCAATCTTTTGAACGCTTCAATGGCTTTATCGGTCCATGTGAAGCTATTCTTCTTTAAGAGAGAGGTAAGAGGTTGAGCTATGAGACCATAGTCCCTCACAAATCTCTAGTAGTACCCCGATCAATCCTAGGAAACCTTGAAGTGCATGCACAGTTTGTGGTTTAAGCCACACTCGCATCGCATCTAATTTGTCTGGATTGGCTTGGACGCCTTGGCCAGAGACAATATGGCTAAGATTGCTCACTTGTTCTTATCCAAATAGGCACTTCAACATCTTGACATACAAATGGCGCTCCCATAGGGTGTTCAAAACCTCAAGCACATGCTGCATATGTGCATTTTAAGAATAATTATACACCAATACATCGTCGAAGAAAATAAGCACAAACTTTTGTAGCATGGATTTGAAAACATTGTTCATGATAGCTTGGAAAGTTGTAAGTGCATTGGTCAACCCAAAAGGCATGACCAAGAACTCATAGAGAACTTTATGAGTCCTAAAAGCTATCTTGTTAACATCGTCATGGGTCATACTCGATGGTGTAATGCCTCAAACTTTTAACCCAAATTTTTAGACCATTTTTTAATACGTTATTTACGACGAGGTTTTGCAGCTCTAAAGAGTCAGCTCGTGTAAGCACCATCGTTTAATAGTACCTTAGAACTGAATTCGAGATAAGGCACCAAAGATAAGTCTGAAAGGCATTGTTCTACTAAACTAAGTTCTAGGGAGTTAGGTTATGCATAAGTGCTCATTCTAGCTAAGAGGAGTCTCGTAGAACCTAGTGCACGTAAGGAACTAACTTAGCCAAATAAATTGGCAGATACAACATAAATTCTTTTCTTTTGAAAATGGGTTACAAATCTTTGGTCACATGTAATATAAACATGCATGGATATGGATCTTCGTTTCTTCAATTTGGATCTACATTCCAACTTGAAATTTAGTTCCAACTCGAGCAACCTGAATTTGAAACATACAACAAATGTAGGAAACATGTCATTCACCAAACCATTGAATAATTAAGTAAACTAAGCAATTAAATGTAAAGTTTTACATCCACCAATTGTTTAAAGTTTCTCAATCTAAAATCCTAAACTCATATGGGCGCTAGATAAGGGCTTGGTTCACCGGCCTCCCATCCTTGCACCATGCCAACGTTGTTAATCCTCGTCTGAATGGTTGTTAAATATTGAGTTAGGAGTGCAATCACCTCATATGTGTGCAAAAAAATAAAGTACACAACAACACATAATAATCATATCAATAAATGAACATGATGCCTACCTTTACAAACATATATAATCATGTGTTCAATCACATAAGTCATGCTTTACATCATATAAACTTACTCACATCTATAATCATGCTTTATAATATAATATCATGCTCACATGATAGGCCTGTTACTATATTCTATACATAAGCAATTGCATAATGTTAATCAAAACATGCTCATGCCCATGCTTAAATGTTTAAGTCATTAAGGCATATTTTAATCACAAATATGTCAAATAAGGTTCTTGTTTCTCTTGTTACTATGCCTATAGGTACACGTCAACACAAGTGAAACAAAAGAGATGACTATGCTACCTTTTAAATTTTTCGTAGGTCTAACCACTCAGCAGCCAAAGCAGGTGGTCCTTGACCAGGAAGAAATCCTGCAGAGGCATAATTTATGGGATGCATCCGCTAACTACTACAATAGGTGTGGGATCTACCACCTAAGACACATTGATAGTTCAGGTCTCCTACATCTCAATGTCTGAGGACCATTGATACACCCTTGCTTTCACAAATAATCAAAGATAGATATAAGGTTAACATCTGTATATATCGTGGTCACTCGAGGTTGTACTAACAAACCTCTCCAAGATAGATTAGGTGAATGAATGGGTTATTAGGTCTTTTTAATTAAGGGTTTAGCATATTCTATAACACATCCACCAGTGCTCTTGGTGCCATTAAACCAACCTATTGATCACCTTGTCTCTGATGGCAATTCAAACAAATTTCATGTGTGTGTTTATTGCGGTGCATTTTTCGCATTCCATGGGTCCATTGACCCTTAAATCTCATTGCCAAGCTATCATATGTACATGCATGTCTTGCATGCCTTATAGTACAAGCATACATCATACGTTCATAAGCCTTTAGGTACCATATTGTTCCATGAACTACAAGTTCATATATGAGCGATGTCATGTTCATGAATGCCTTACAAAACAACATTCTAATATCATGTTCATGCATGTCTTGCACGCCTTTTAGAATAACATGTAATATCATATGTTCATGCATGTCTTGCATGCCTTATAGAACAACAATTTGTAATCTCATAATATCATATTCATGCATGTCTTATAGAATAATAACATATAACAACTTTTATTCAAACATCCATAATTGCATATACCTCATGCCTATAATCAATATCAACAACATGATGGCATATAACTCATACTAGGCATCATTCAACATCATGGTCATATATGTCATCATCATGATTAATACATATTCATTACAAGCATGATAACATAAATCGGATTTTTTATAAACATACATGGGGCATGAGAAAGTTTTTGCTTGTACACAAAGCACTTATCACGTGCCATAGAGTTTATTTGCAGTGTTTATTCACCAAGAACTTATCATATGTCATGACAGTTATCATAAATACAAATCTTGATTTTATATGCACATAATTATCTTTAAAAATCCAAATTTGTCTTAACACAAGCCTTCCCATGTACACATAAGATTTAATATTTGCATAAACCATCTTTATTTTAAATTTGCATATCATAATAGAGTCTAAACAAAGGTCTACAATCCAGATTTAGGAGAACCCCCAAAGTCCATAACATGCATTAAATCTCAAACATGCAAATTTATATTTCAACATGTTATTAATGTAATGCTCCTAAAATTTTAACCCAAAAATATAGGACTTTTTATTTATTTTAATATGTAATAATGCAACAGTTTTACCAACGAATAAATTTCAACCATATCAAGTACTAGACAGCCTGCCTGAGTGCAAGCTTGAGCGTGTCTTAGCCGCCTAGTACTAGATCTAATATGGGACCATATTATCAAACCGATTAAACATATTACATAAAAGAAATATTAACTTAAATTACTTATCAATGGTATTGTCTTAACCAAATTAAGCTCTAAAGAGTTAGCCTGCATATATACTAACGTTTAATAGTTAATTAAAACAAAGTTTGAGAAAATAGAATCCAATTGTCAAAACTTTATTTTGATTCTATTAAAAAACATAGTAGAAATTACAAATTTAAATTTCGTTAAAGAATCTGGATTTTTGGTTAAACATCTCAGGCGGGTTACAATCACAAAACACATCACATTCAGCCATCAATATAAAATTAATCTAAATATTTAAATGGTTCTATTTAAAATATAAATCATTCACATATATTGTCTTAAACTTAAAAATTTAAATAATCAATTAAAATGTTTAAATCAAAGTCTAAACAGATGTCCTCGAGACCCAAACGATTGGTTTCACACAACACCTCTGCAACATGTGAGATTTGCTCTAACTTGATCCTTTAAAGAGCCTCAGTAAAATTCACACAAGTATTGCATTGATATAAAATACTAAGCTTGCATAATCATGCATCAATCACATTACACAAGGTATATCACCAAACATTTAACTAAATAATTACACAGTTAAATTCAGGAATATATAATTTCAAAATATTTCACAACCAAGCATATATCAACTCAGGAATGCATCAAAAACAATTATGAACAAATAAATGAATGCATAAAATAAAAGTGAGCAATTATTTTATTGTTTCTCTTTTTACCAAACCCTATTGAATATATGTAGGGTATCATAAAATAGACTAGATCACTCAGATATTTATTATGTTATATGATTTGATTTCTTGAGAGACTGGTTGAGTCACACCCACCAAGAGTGGTCCTAGACCATGAAAAAGATCTCCTGGTGGCTTGGCTACATGCCAAACAGGATCGATCCTAACTTCTACAGAAGATATGGACATATCACCTAGGATTAAAATTGGTATGACACCCAAACTCCTCTGAACCTTGGGAGCAACTGAGCCATTGTCACTCAAAGCATTTTTTCATAGTTTAAGAGTCTAGAGAGTTTATACCGCCTACCCTCTCCAAGGTAGACATGAGTCATTTTGGTTCAACACACCTTGGTAAGGCATACCCGAAATCCCGCAATAGGATTATCTTTATTAGACCATGGGTCAATGCAACTACATCAAAGGGATATCCCATTATAATAATCATATCATGGTCCTCTTTTGGAACTCTATATCAACATGTAAATTCTTTTAAACACCCATATGCACAAAACCCTATAGTTATCTATTACCCTGCATGCATTTCATACTCACATGTTGCATGACATAACACTACAAGCATTTATCATAGCACATGCATATCATTAACAAACTATTTCATGTATGCATAAAAACTTGTTGAATATAATACATCTGAGCATGCATAATCACAAGTATATATTATAACATCAATAAAAATATATATTGATATTCAATCATTCATGTTTTCCTTTGGTTCAGTTCTGAAACTAAACCATATCACAACTGGTCCACTTTCAAGAATTGGGCAACAAGAGCACAAGAGTTCCAACTCAAAACGACAGAGACCGAATTTTCTCAGTTGGTGTAAATTCTGTCTCGATCAGGTTCCAATGAGAAAAATCTAACAGTAGATATATGGCTTTGTTAGCTAAACATAGCCATAAACTTTGCCTTAATCTAAGTTCAGAGTAGAGAGAAATAATTATTTTACCGAGACTGGTTTTTTCGCTCTTGAAATGCTCTATCCAGTTCAATCTCTCTGAAGAATCATCGATTCAGTATCTTTATAGAACCAGAAATATTTTATAAAAATTACTATAAATAGATGGGCATGTCTGAAATACTCGTCCATAGAGATCATATTCAAACTCCATCGGAGTTATGAATTAAAATTTACAGACTGCCGCCTGTTCAAGTTCTTGAACAGGCAGAGTTCCAAAAATTCTAGGTTTTTAGGCCAACTTCCATGATTTTTAACTCATAAACCGTAATGAATCTGTGTACCAAATTGAAAACTTTTCAAGATTCATTATAACAAACATAAAAATTGCAACTATAACCATAATACAGATTAAGAGAAATAAAATCTAAAATATAGTATAATTGAAACACATGATGTCTGTCAGGATAGAAATCCTATTCTGACTTTCGAAGATCGTAACTTCTCAACTGAAATCAAACTGAGCCAATATTTTTATTGAGACTTTCTCAATGAGTATATAACATCTCTCTAAAATTTGAGAATTTTTTGCCAAACTGTTTTATCGTACGATAAAGTTCTTGAAAAGTGTCTGAAACTGTGAAAATCAAAAGAGTGTCTTTTTATGAAAAATCATGTATATTTCATATTTTTTACAAAATAAACCATATAGACATGATTTTCATATATATATGATCTAATATGATAAATAAAACATGGTTGATCATGAATTAATGAAACACATATCACAAAGAGAATCATATAAATCATATTTTTCTGATAAAGGCTCCCATAAACCCTAATCGGTACGATCTACAAAATTTTATTTATGACATTTAATTTCAACATGAATCTCACATGAATATGGTTCAGATCATTCAATACATCGTGTAACCTACTGAGGTTGTGGATTTATGCATCTACTTTAATATTTTATAGATAATGCATAAGCTGGAGTGCAATGGCAGGTTGATCGACGACGTAAGATAGATCATCATCGTTCTTCTTTGCTAGAAAAATTAAACTTTCTTTTAGAATGTTTTGCTTGAGTTGGATTTTTATATGTAGTGTGAACTCTGATTTTAATTAAGGGTTGAATTGTGTTAATTTATTTAATCAAGTGCTTTAAACTCAATGTGTGTGTTTGTGTTACCGTAACCTAGCTAAAGATGTATCAGTTTTCACTTATGTTATTTTGTTGTGTTTTTTTATACAAAATTGCGGCATTACAACTTTTGGTATGAGAGCCTGAGAAAGAACTTGATGATTCCTGACACGTTTGGCTATCCAACATCACTATAAGTATGTTTCAATCCTATATTAATAATTTTTTAATTGTTGATGTAGGATGTAAAGAAATTTTTATGTAATCGAGAACCTAGAAAGTTGCTAGGGGCACTACTCAATGGTTTTGTTAGAAATTTACCTAGTTTTTCTTAGTTTATTTAGATGGCTTGGGCAAATAGATGCAATGATATCATGGATACTCTAAACAACCTTGCCGGGGTTGTGGGCTAATAAGCCGAGGTCATGCATGCTATAGGAACTAACCTGCAGCAGGTGGCTCATGACAGTCAGGTCACTAGGGCTGGTGGCATGTCTTATAAGAAATTTATGGGCATGGCCCCACCTACGTTCGTAGAAAAGACAAACCTTGAGGTGGTTAAGAACTGGATCAGGGAGGTCGAGCAAATCTTCCATGTTCTTGAGGTTCCATAAGACTGAAAAGTGAACTTTGGGACCTACCGGCTTACAGATAATATGAGAAGGTGGTGGGAGACCACCCATTCTGTCTGATTCTAGAATGAACCAATGACTTGGGTGTAGTTTTGTGAGGCTTTTAATGTTTCATACTTCCCAAAGCATGCAAGGGACAAAAAGATGCAAAAGTTCATCGACCTAAAGCAGACTGGTACTCTAGTAAAGTACATCACAAGGTTCTACAGTTTGGAGCAATTTTGCTCCAATCTGTACAGCGAGGATCAGGATCGAGCCATGAAGTTCGCCCATGGTCTAAAACTAGCTCTGAGGACCAAGGTCTATACACGGGAGACCGAGGTCACTGGATGAAGCCATTGAAGTGATCACTTTGTTAGAAGATGATTGAGCGTAGGGATAGAAGTCCCAAGGGCAGCATGCTGGTGGCCAGAAGAAATGATTCGACAGGAAGAGATTTACACCACCTGCCAAGAAAGGTAAGCAACAACGTTAGGACTATGGAGCAGTATGCCTTAAATGTCGCCATCACCATCCGGGGAAATTGTGTCCTTTTGATAGGGGTGTGTGCCTATAATACAGGCAAATGGGTTACTTCGCTAAGGAGTGTCACTAGAGGAAGACCAATGGCGAAAAATGGGCAATGGGAGGTCAGCCGTAGCAGCAGCAACAACAATGCCAGCATCAGGGACAGAAGAAGGCTACTAGTTGAGTATACACCACCACAACATCTGAGTTAGAGTAGGATGTCAATGTTATCGAAGGTATCATTTCTATTGCCGACTTTAGTGCTAGAGTATTGTTTGACACAGGAGTAGCACATTCTTTTGTTGCTACGCATTTTGCTTCTTTGTTAAATCTATCGTTTATTACTCTGGTCTATACCTTAGAGATAGTTACACCTTCGAGCAATATGACCATCACTCGTGAATGCCTATCAGAGGTAGAGGTTTTGATTACAGGGTAAAATCTATTTGCCAACCTGATCATTCTGGATATGATCAATTACGATGTGATTTTGGGGATGAATTAGTTATATGAACATCATGCTTGTATGGAGTGTTATGGAAGGTGGATATGTTTTGTTCGCTCGGACCAACCCATCTTTGAATACAAAGCATGTAAACCGATGGAGAAGGCGAAGTTGCTTTCAGCAATAAAGGCCCAATGTCTGGTTGGATATGGTTGTAAGGCCTTTCTTTCTAGTGTATCTTTGGTCAAGCTCAAACTGACCTTGATAGAGGAGTTGGAGGTCGTGAGAGTTTGCAGATATTTTTCCTGAGGAGCTACCTAGATTACCCCCTAGATGAGAAATGAACTTTGCTATTGAGTTGGTACCTGGAATGACCCCAATCTCAAAAGCTTTATTTAGGATGGCAACAATTGAGCTCGAGGAGCTCAAGAAATAGTTGTAGGAATTGACAGACAAAGGTTTTATTCGACCAAGTCTGTCACCATGGGGAGCACCGATGTTTGTCAAAAAGAAGGATGGTTCCATGCGATTATGCATTGATTACAAGATACTGAACCAAGTTATGATCAAGAACAAATACCCTTTGCCACAGATCGAGGACTTATTTGATTAACTACAAAAGGCTAAGGTTAATCTTAACTTATAATTTAGAGATTTGATCTTTCAAACTTATATCTTAGAGGAGAGAAGGATAGCGAGGACATTTTTTAACATGATTTGCTAATTTATTGCAGGTATTTTCTAAGATTAATCTAAGATCAGGTTATCACCAACTCAGGATTAGGGATGAATACAACCCTAAGATGACATTCAGGATCCATTATGGTTATGAGCATTACAAGTTTGTGTTTATGCCCTTTGGACTCATAAATGCCCCAACAACATTCGTGGACATCATGAATAGAATATTCATACTATACTTGGACATGTTCATGATTGTTTTTAATAATGATATCCTTATCTATTCTGAGAGTGAGGAGGAACATGAGGAGCACCTGAGGATCATTTTGAGAATCCGTAGAGAACATCAACTATATGCAAAATCCTCTAAGTGTGACTTTTGGCTCAATCAGTTGATGTTTTTGGGCCATGTCATCTCTAAGGATGAAGTTTCAATGGATCCTTCTAAGTCGAGTGATTTTTTCTATGAGTATTAGTATGAAATTTCTGAAGTTCTCATATCCTAATAGAAAACTCTTTATATTCTAATAGGTGAGGGCAGTGTTAAAGTGAGAGCAGCCCACGAATGTCAGTGATATTAGGAGTTTTCTCGGACTAACAGGATACTACAAATGCTTTATATAGGTTTTCTCACGGATTGCTATGAATTGATGAAGCTTCTCAGTAAGGGAGTGAAGTTCATATGGGATGCCAAGTGTGAGGAGAGTTTTTGAACCTTAAAAGAGAAGCTTACGATTGCACCAGTGTTGACTTTGCTGGCAGGGCAAGGTGGCTTCATCGTGTACACAAATGCCTTAAGCACTGGTCTGGAGTGTGTTCTGATGCAACACGAGAAAGTCATTGCTTACACATCTCGTTAGCTGAAAGTTCATGAGAGAAACTATCATACTCATGACCTGAAATTGGCGATAGTGGTCTTTGCTTTGAAGATTTAGAGGCATTATATGTATGGTGAGTTATTTGAAGTTTACACAGACTATAAGAGCCTCAAGTACCTATTTGTGCAGAAAGAGTTAAACATGAGACATAAGAAGTGACTTGAATTCATAATGGATTATGAGTTCATGATCACTTACCACCTAGAAAAGACGAAAGTTGTAGCATATGCTCTTAGCTACAAGGCAAGAGAAGTTTTGGCAGACCTATGGAGTTTAACACAAGATCTCATTGAGTGGAGACCTTTTGGAGCTAAGGACGATAAGATCAGTATCACCAGTATGGCTGTGATGATAGAGATCATGAAGCATATCATAGAAAAGCAGAAGGATGATCCCAGATGGTAGCTGCATGCCAGAACGATGATTAAGCCCTACACCTTCAAGAGGATGAAAGCATCTGGTATGGACGGAGGTTATGGGTACCTAGTGACTCTCAAATCAAGGAAGAAGTGCTTGGTGATGCATATAAGAGCAAGTTTATTATACACCTTGGTAGTACTAAAATATTTAAAGACTTATAAAGGAGTTACTGGTGGAGCGGAATAAAGCAGGATATGGTAGAATAGGTTTCAAAATGCTTAACTTGACAACAAGTGAAGATAAAACATCTGATGCTTAGAAGATTATTGCAACACATTGAGATTCCGCAGTGAAAATATGAAGGAATCATGATGGATTTTGTAGTCGGTTTACCTAAGACTCGTAGAGGTAATGACACCATATGGGGGATTTTTGATAGGCTTACTAAATCGACACACTTTTTGTCAATCAGATTCAATCAACCATTGGAAAGTCTAGAGAATTTATACATCAAGGAGATCGTGTGTAACGCCCTAATTTTTGAAAGCGAAAATTTAGGATTTTTTTTAATGTAATAATGCAACAGTCTCATCAATAGACTTGTTCCAACCGTACCAAGTATTAGACGACCTGCCTTAGCGCAAGCGCAAGCGTGTCTTAGCATCCTAATATCAGGTCCAGTACAAAACCACCGTCAATGAATCTGATTGAACCATTATATATAAGAAATTATTAAATCTAGTATTTCATCAATAGCTTTGCCTTAACCGAAATAAGTTCTAGGGAGTCAGCCTGCGCATGCACCAGTGTTTAATAGCTCTGTAGAACCAAGTTTGAAATGAAAGCATCCAAATGACAAAATTCCTAAATTATTACTTTTTCAAGAAACACAACGAAAACTCTTTTTAAATACAGTTCAAGACTTGGGCGGGTTACAGACACAACACACACGTATAAGGCTAAAATAACTAAATCAAACCATGGTATGCATGAAATTAAATCAAATACTAGTCTCAAAACTTTATCAGAGTTATCAAGACTTAATCAAATAAACAATTAACAAAATATCAAGTCCTTAAGAAATTGTAATGAATTCTAACCTTCTTGGTGCCACCTCGAGCCTAAAGTCATCATCCATCAGCCTACTCATTACATGAAATATTATAAGTAGAGGCGTAAGTCCACAACCTCAGTAGGTAATCACTAAAATACGTTAACACAATTATTTCAATCACATCAAGAGGCATTGTCACACTTTAAGATATCATCTAAGTCATGCAATATCACAATATTAGAATTATGCATAAATCACAATTACATAACTAATTATGCTTGCATTCATATTACAGGATAAACATGCTACAATGCATCATGTCAATGAAATAACAATTTATGCACAGTCTGAAATATTATAATGATTCCATTCTGATTTCTTATGTGTCACTTTTCCTCATGCCCAAAGGTACACTCTCGGGTTTCTAACTTCGATCCATCCAATCCAACGAGGGGTATATTATGCCATATATTTTATTAAGCTCATTGCACTGAAAGAACTTGCAACCTCACCTCGAGGTCTCACTAGAGCGGTCTGTAACTAAGAGAACTCCTATTGGTCTTGTGTGGAATCGATTCCTACTTTGCAAAAATTTTGAACCTACCACTTAGGACACGTGGTAGTCCGGACCCCCTACGACTGGAGACAGGGGACCAGGAGACGTCGCCGCTCTCCAAAACAAAAACAATGATCACCCGGTCATGTGCACCATCACCCTCTCCAAATTGGGCCCCAGTCCAAAGGACCTGTTCCGAATGGGTCATGGGTGTTATTTAATTATTAGGCCCATAAATTAAATTACATGTGCACACTGCACACACATCCGGGCTCACCAGCATAATCTCCTCACTAGAGATTCCATAAGTAATCTATGCATGTTCATAAACATTGAATATCATAAGACATGATCAATGTAAAGTGAATTGTTACACATGTTGTTACTTGTTTAAGCATGATCATGAATTGAATGTAGTTGTAGTCTTTATTTATGCATGTGAGCATATGACATGGTGATAATGATGTATGATATGATCAGGTGTGTGGCTTAGTGTGAGCCAAGGTTTGGTAGGACCTATGGGTGCCTGTGGTGTACTAGAGATAGAAAAGATATCTGCATATCAGTTTAAATTTTAAGATAAACATCCATAACCATGCCACATAATGTAAAATACATCTAGGCATTCATACATGTCCTCATATATAAATTTGAGTCCCTAATAACCCATTTTTGGAAAACCCACCAAAAATTTTAGAAATTGAATTACACTTTCTTAATTTTACTGATAATGCCCTTATGTCTTACAAAAATAGTCCAAAAAATAAAACCTAAAAATTAGTTGTACAAAAATCATAAAAATTTCTAAACTAAACCATGTTCAGGAAAAATATAAACCAGATCATGTCATTTTCATAAATTTAGCCTAGTTTGGGGAATTTCTTCAGGCATACACAAAAATATTTTTATAAAACCCTTTTTACAAGATCTTCTCATACCTATCTTCTTTCACCCAGATTTTTCATAATTTATTTTGATCAATATTTATTGGGTATTTAAAACCAACAAAATTGTGGGTCAGAACAGTCCTGCAGAAATGGTAGAAAACCAGTGCTTTATTGCAAAGGACATATTGGACTCAATACTGATCTAAACAAAGCGATTCAAGAGTCTAAATTTAATCCCTGAATGTGTAGAACTCTCCAATATTTTTATTTTTATTTATTGACTTTGTCTTTAAGGAGTTACCTATTTTTTTTCTAAAATAGGTCGAGATAAAAAATGATGACAGAAAACCAAGATTCAAACTCATGTAAGATCCATCAAGAAAGAGCAAGATTCAAGGTAAAGATTCATGCATATCATAATTTTTTATGCTCTTACGATGTTTACATCTTAATACAATATTTATTTACATAGATCCATGATTATCTTGCCAAAACAATAACATGCAATATCGAAGAATCATAAAACCATCAACAAATAATTCGAATAAGATTACATCTATGCAAGATCCAAAATAAACCCTAACCAATCATGTAAACATGGATTCTTTATACATTAACATGTTTAATCATGCTAAATATGGAAGGAGGACCCGATTCGAACTTTAATAAAACTAATTTAAAAGGAGGATTTGCGAAAGAACTCATATTGGATTTAATAGAAATGAGTAGATTCAATTTTTCCTAGAAGAAATCGATTCACCCCCAAAAGTAGCCAAATTATTGAATTAAAAATGAAAAAGAATCAAGTATGCATGCTATCGATTTTTTCAGAAATAAAATTTGTAATTTTTAGAAAATATGTATAATACCTAATTGTTTTCCTGCAAATTTTAGTTAGAATTAGTAGATACATGTGAACATACTGTAATAATTAGCATAATTTTTATTATTTTTGTCATATGAAAACATGTGTTTCATGCTATCGAATTTCTTAGAAATAAATTTTATAGTTTTTAAAAAATACATGTAATATCTAATTATTTTTATATAAATTTTTGTTAGAGATTTTAGTGGATATTCATGTGAATACACGGCGATGTTTAGCATGATTTTCCTATTTATGTCATGGAAGAATTGAGTGTTTTATATGCCTTATTGCAAAATTTACTGAAACTATTTTTGAGAAAATAGGCTTCGGGGAGACGGGTGTATTTTCTGACCTAACAGCTGCAAAAATAAAATCTGTCCATTGTAGATTAGTTTAAAGTAGTATAGAGTTTCTTTTGTGATTTTACTTAAGAGATTCAAGTGAAAAAATTTGGAAAATATGAATTCGGGTGACCTATTTTGGCTCACCTGAATGCATATCTGTCGTAACTACGTATTTCTAGCCTGACCCCGACCAATAAATCATTTGTAACTCCCTCATCTAGAGGATTTTTTATGAGTGGTTTATTGCATTGGAAAGATAATAAAAATTTACAGCTTATATAAAAGTTTAAGTTGTGTTCATGGACTAAGCACTATTTTGTGATAGTCGAAACAGAAAAGTATAGGTTTGTACTAAATCATTCGTAACTCCCTCGTCTGGATGAATTTTTATGAACGGTTTATGGCATCAAAAAACTGACAAAATTCTTTGCAAACTATAAAAATTTTAACTCTGTATGATGACTGTACAATTTTTTGTAACCTCTATAACTGTTAGACAAAATTAAGTTTTCGCAAGTTTGGAACTGGTTTGAGACCCGACTATCAAATACTTGCGAATTTTATGCCTTTTTATATATGCCTTTGCGAATAAATATCAGATTAGTCATACACTGTAAAAAAGTCAGTTTTCTGCAGGAAATTAAGTACCCACTTATGGGGTATGAATTGAGTAATGTGCTAATGAAAAAGCATGCCTTTATGGCCTCTCGCTAATGAATGGACCAAAGTGTCTATTTTTTGAATTAAGTTGCGAATGTTAATGGACTGTACATGCTTAAAAAAATTATATATGAACGCCATGTACATGATGATGATGTGAATGATTTGATGCATTTAATATATAAGAAAATTCATTGCTTTGTTTATGCATATGCGCATAAGTTTAAAAAAAAGAAACATGAGCAATGTTACCGAATTCAATGTTTTAAAATGTGCATTCATAGGATCTGAAGTGGTCGAAACCCTTTAGTAGATTTCTATGTATATGTTGCAATGTAAAGTAATTAATCTAAAAGTATAAACATGCAACACAAAAGATCGATTCTTGCAAGGAGAGGGCAAGCGGTACTTTTGTCTTCGTGGGAAATATTTTGAGCACGAAAGGTTGCTCCTCCCCAACCATGAAGATAGGAGAAACATCTGTAATAGACTGCAGTGTAGAGGAAAGAAACTCATAAGTAAAAAGTTAATGTATCAGAATGACGGTATTGGGAGCGCTCTCTCGATATGCTCATTCCTCACTCGTAGGACTGATGAAATGTGTCCGGTCAGGCCGAAGCCGCCTATGTTTGAAAGCACTGTCTGTGCCATGGCCCTGATCCAGATCCAGGTTTAGTTTAAACCTGTGTTAGTACCCACAGGGCTAAGAAGTGAAACTTAAATGAGTGTGCATTAGATAGGCATGGCATGCATTATATAAAAAAGAAAATTTAATTAAAGATAAGAAATGACTCATGCATAAAAATAGGCTTCTACAATGGTAAGTACATATATTTTAATTGTTCATGCATCTTTACTTGTTCAAATTTAATGGATGTTTGATTTAAAGTAATTCAGTGACTTAATGCTTAAATGATATACTAAAAATGCATGTTTAAATTGGTGTTATACTTAATCTTGTCGAGTGTATGAGAAATTGAAGTAATTCCTGCTTACTAGTTTTAATTTATGTGTTTTGAATAACTCTACCCTACTAAGACATGTTTGTCTGACCCTACAAATTTTAAATGTTTTCAGGTAGCGAGTGAACTCACGTGCGATGCTGGGAGGTTACGACGAGGACCGAGCCAAGACTTTTCTAACCACCTAGTATTTTTGGATTGCGAGCATTTTTAAATGCTCAAGACTCTGATTATTTGATATAAATTATTAAATGGGCTATTATTATTAATTTAAAGAAGTATAGACATTTATTTAATTTATGAATATTAAAATTTTAATTTATAGCATGTATGGATGTCATTGTGATCAAGAAGTAACATGCTAAGTTTTTGCCCCATTTAGTTTTTCGCTGCAGTTTTTATAAAACCATTTCAAAGAAAATTCCATATTTTTTGGAATACAAAATTTGAGGTGTTACACTCTTGCCTCCCTTAACTTGGTCTTAGTGTCAGTCAAACCCACTTGATCTAAACTTAGCTTACTTGAAGTAAGCCTAGACCCACTTGACCTAGATCAAACTCAATTGGGACAAAACCCCTTAGCATTGATGGCTTGACCACCTCTACCATTCCCTTGACTAGGTCCAACCCTTCCGACCTAGCCTAGCTTAGTTGAGGTAGGTTCAAACCGAGTTGGACATAAGCTAAGTCCAATCTGATTTTTGGTCTAGACTTCATCGTATTGCCATTTCATTGAAAGTTGCAAGAGACACTCTTGGTTTAACTATACCAAACATAAAAGACGTGCCGACCATGACCTATGAGTGCCTCAACTACATTGTTAGAGCACCACCGCATAGCTTGGGTAGGTTTGTGCACCAAACAATGCCAAAGTTCTTATCTTCTCGATATATATGTATTTGCTTATATTTTTTAGATTGTCATCGCGTTGAACGATACAAAGGCTCCTGCTTTCTTCAATATCTATATCTCTCTCTCTCTCTATATATATGGTTATGCATTTAAGACTGTCATCGCGTCAAACAATACCAAAGCTCTTGCTTTTCACAAATATATACATATTTGATTTCTGAAAATTATTTAGTTTGGTTTCACCAGCCGAACCTTAAATATGTTTTCACTTACGTCGTCGCTCTATATTGTACACAGGCTCCTGCTTATACTACATATAGTTGTGCATAAGTAAGCATACAAACAAAAATCAACTCCTATCGCCAAATGCAATTCCATATATCATTCTCGATCAAGACTTTGATTGACGAAAGAAAACCCTATTGAAAAGGTTTTGCTCTTTACGCAAAACTATTTTTTTATAAACATTTGAATCACTTGCGCATGGCCTAAACTAAAGCCTACGTTCCAACAAACCATGATAGATGTAAAGTACGCACAATGGTGTGCATCGATCCATGATTTAATTATATTGCTTTCTTCGTCAATGAGAGAAAGTGTTGCCGAATTTTCTGAAAAGATGCATATCAAGCTTAAAAGAATGCAACACTTTCTCCATTAAAGAGATGAAGTGCTGCCGAATTTTCTGAAAGAAGCTCACCGAGCTTAGAAAGAGCGTAGCACGTCCTCCGTCAAACAGAGGAGATGATACCAAAATTCTAACAAGTTATTTTCTATAAGTAGAAAGGGTCATCACGCTTCCTTTGTCAAACAAAGGAAGTGCTACCGAAATATTTGGCAAAATACTTGCCTGAGCAAGTTTGAATGGTACGATGATGCCCATGTTGTCGGAACCCTGTCGAAATGACTCGTTCCACCTCCGCCTATAAGAGCATTATACTCATAAGGGCCCGTGTGGTAGAGTAGTTGTTGCGCCTTGACTAGGTCAGTGCTCGTTGCGGCTACATACACTGAGCAGTCGATCAAAGGTGATCATTGTATATGCATGCTCATGTGAAACATTGTTATACAACAAGACTCGTAAGGGCCAACGTGCCAGAGTTGGTTGTCCACCCGAAAGGGGTGAAGCGCTTGTGAAGACTGTAGATGTCAAGAGCGGAGTCATATATGCATATAAATAAAACTTAACGATAGTCTCTTGACCACACGGGTGGCCCGTGCTTCAGAATACTGAATGGGGTTAGGGTACATATGTCTCTTAGTACATAACACATTGGTTTGCCCAAGTGGCATTCAAATAATTACAGTTAAACCACCAAACTCCTTTAGGACTAATGCTCATTATGGCAGATGGTGATGGTACAACCAAAAGTGATATGAATTTATTATGAACCAAAGAGTTCAAGGGACCTTCCATCACTCAAAAGGTTTGGAGGTTGGGTTATCCTTAAGATCTAAGGATTGAATATCACATCTGCAATAGAAGATGCATCTGAAATGATCTGGTGCAGTTATCCCAGCATGAGCTTTGATTGCTTCCCATTACAGACAAGGTCACTCAAGCATCTGGGGTATACAAAATGTATAACATAATAAACCCCCAGATAGCCTCGTTTGACACCGAAGATAAGTTCTCTCACGTACCAGGAGGTGAATGAGTTAATATCGAAACAATGCATTAGTTATAGGTTCAACGATAAATGAATGTGCATTGTTCTTATGATTCATGCATAACCTTGTGAAAAATGTTAATATTGGTATACTACTGGACCAATAGGGCAAAGGACCCAAGTTGTATCTACACGACTAAGCTAAGCTTGAGAAACTCGTGTTTAGATTTGTGGGATACCGATATGCCAAGTCATGAAGACTTGAGTTACAATGTTCTAACTGTGGCCCTGAAGAGGTTATTCGTGTTATATGCTAAGTCGTGGAGACTTGAGTGACGTTGTTTCGAACTGCGGCCCTAAGTGGCTCCTTATATTTTCACAAGTTTACACTTGCTTTGAATTTGAATACTTTTCTACTAGACCAGCGATGGTTCTGACCCCGTTTCATGTGGGATACAAGTATTGAACCTATGATGTGATATGTAAAGCATGGCGACATCGAGTTCCAGTGTTTCTTTAAACAGTATTGAACATTTTTATTTATAAAACCAATTTCATAGAATACTGCTTTTTAAAGGTGTGATGTTTGTAATAAACAACCCGTTTTGATAAATGAAATAATTTGGTAGTCAGTGAGTGCTTAGCAACATACTTGTGACTTGCCCAGAGTTTTCTAAAACCGATGACTCATTATCATCTATTTTCGTTGTTAAAAACATTTTCTAAATTTTGCTGCAAAGAAAAAAAAAAGAAATCTATAAATTTTTGACCAAGTATTGTTTTGAAAATTTGGGGCATTACAGAATTGGTATTAGAGCCTAAGTTCAAGATCTGTCATGTTGACAGGATCACACTATAAGTATGGTTTAAAGTTTTTGATCATGTAAAATCATTGTCAACTATAGATGGCAACCCACGATTTGTGAGGTTACTGTTATCGGTGTTGAATTATGCACTCTGAATGACTATGTCCATTCAAAGTTCAAGACTACCAATTTTGTGGCAAAGAGAGGAATTCTGCCAACGAATGCCAAAGGAAACACATCGTCGATATGGGTCGACAGGCATCGCTTGGTCTTAGAGACGAGACCTTATGCATCAGTCAACCCCATCACTCTAGTGTGGGAAGTAGCAGTACCCCATCGACCTCGATAGAATCACCGAGTCTGGAAGGCAATGGTTGGCTTTTCTCTACTAAATTCTATCACTCATCAAGTTATAATCCGAAAATACCTACGCCTATCCTGAACAACCCGAATAAGGGATACAACTCCTTCTATTCGCTCATTTTGATCTCGAACTCTCTGAGTCATAATACTGCAATGGCTCAGAATGGACGGGCATCACCAGTCTACCCATCGGCTTCACTTGAGAGTGCGGAAGTACCACCCGAGACAACTCTAACTGCGCCTAAGACAAGGCGATGTGGCGACCGACGAGCCTATTTGAGGCTATTCACATCGAAAAAGAAATCTAGTTCTTAGAAACTGGTTATGTTTTGAGTCAATGGACTTGTGTGGGGGGGTTTCGCCGCCAATGTCTTATAATTAAAGGCGATGAAAGCTTGTTGGGATACAATGTATATATACAAGTAAAAAAAATCTATTTTCTTATATATATCGAGAAAATTGAACCACGTTGTTTGTATGTGACTAGATAAATAGCTCCTATGATGAGAACCATGACAAGTGAGGAGTCTTACACACAAGGGTTCCTGTTAGAGACTCTCAACAACCTAGTGATTGTCATCCGTGAGACGAGGCAGGAACCAGCCCCTCCTCACAACGAGAGTACAGGAGGAATAACTTATAAAAAGTTCCTTAAACTAGACCCATTGATCTTTACTGATAGAGCCGGTCCAAAACTTGCAGAAACTTGAATCGGGAAAATGAAATGTGTGTTTCTAGTATTGATAGTGTCAGAAGACAAAAAAACAAACTTTGGCATGTACAGGCTGAAAGACAACTCACTGAAATGGTGGGATACCATAAAAAGTATCCAGCTCTTGGAGTACGAGGTTCTCCCTTGAGATGAGTTTAAAAGAGTCTTCCTGGATAATTATTTCTCGATAAATTCTCAAAATAAGAAAAAGATAGAATTTCTAAAACTAGAGCATAGTGGTATCAGTCTTATCGACTATACTACCAAGTTTCAGAACCTTAAGTGGTACTGCTCCAGGTTATTCAAGACTAACCAAGAGAGATTCGACAAGTATATCAACAAGTTACAGTCTCGTATAATAACCAGTATGCACCAGACATTCCAAGTTGTTGTGGCAGCCACTTCAAATATAAACATAGATTGGAAGCGATTCAAAGGGATCGTAGGAAAGAAACGAGTAGCAAGTAATGAAAACAACAATAAGACGTTCTCATGTAGACAGAAATCACGACCACCTTTCTGTAAGAGGGATTTTTGAGTAAAGAACTTCGCTCTACCGGTCGAGAGGCCACCGCAAATGAAGAAAGTCATTCAACCCTACCAACAATCTAGTTTTTGTTGCCCAAGGTGTAGCAATCATCACCTTAGAGAGGCATATCCTCGTGATACAGGGGGTTGTCTATATTATGACAAACAATGTCATTATATAAGAGAATGTCGCAAGAAAGCTTCAGACCATCAATGGAAGAATATGAGATTTGAAGGACCCTCCTAACAAACGCAACAACATCCCCCATTCCAACAGTCGCCACTACCTATGGCAAAACAGAAACCCGTGGTGGGTCGTGTTTATGTTGTGTCAACCGAACAACTCACGGATAATGACCTTATCGAGGAACTTGAATACCCTTGATAGGTAAGAGTTATGTTGGGTAAAAAGCAATAAAAAAATAAAATCAAATGAATGCTCGAGCTTAGACAAGTGGCTCATGAGCTTGTGTATCGTTATTTAAATCGATATGTATTTGTTCTCCAAAGTAATGATAAAAAATGTTAGACTTGTCAAATCAAATTTATGTGTGCTTGTGCCCAAATTGATGGCTATCGACCCTGTAAGTGGATAACTGAGTTTGCGCAATTAGAACACTAAAAGTCACTTATTAAAATTCATAAACCGTTGAAGAAATTTTTTTCAGGAAGAGAACCCTGTGAGGTTTTACATATCCAAGATCAGATAGTCTAGCCAGACTGAGCCTATGAGGATGTATGGCTCCATAATCAGGCAGTCCTAGGAGACCCTGTATGAGCGTATATATCCAAAACCAGTAGCTTGGCAAGTATGATTCTGTGAGGATGTACTATCCAAATATCATGTAAGTCTGACGAGGAGGAGTCTGTGAGGAGGTATATTTCCAATACCATGTAATCTAACAAGAGACTTGTTCTAATATGGTAAATCCTTGTGAGAATGATCAGAGTATATGGAATAGTTACACAGAATGGCTATGCTTGATAGCTAGTTAAAATATTATAGATCTAACTAAGTTGTCATTGTGATAGCATAATTTGATATTGAACTCGGACATGAATAGCATACCCTCATCGATCATAGATCGTGATATGGGGTTATGATTTGAATGAATATAATAATAAACTAGGTAAATAACTTGAAAACCCTCAATTTTTTGATATTTTACAAGAAACAACAATGAACTTAAGGCTAACATATTATTTAAAATTAAGATTAAATTAAATTATAATTTAAGCATTAATCAGGATTCAAAATAAATTTCAAGTTAAGAATCTATTCTGAATCAGGGTTTTGATTTTTAATCAGATTTAACTTGGATTTAAGCTAAACTTAAAATAGAATTTAATTTGAGTTTCAATATTAGTCTGGACTCAAATTAAGTATGCATTTCAATTTGAAGTCTTATTGAATTTCAATTTTAATTTTTGAAGCTTATTAATTTGGATTTCTATTTAGGCATTTGAATTCAGATCAGATTTGAATTTGAACTCGGATTTAATAAATATGTCTCGAATATTATAATTAGATTCGAGTTTGATTCAAATCTAAATGAAGACTTGATTGAATGCAAATTCAAGTTTGAATTGTATAATAATTTGGATTTTTGTTGAAATTAAATTTTGAATCTTAAAATGAACTTTAAGGTTGCAAATTCTTCAGGGTATTTTTAATGAATAAAATAATAATAATAATAAATTTTATGAGAAAGAAGTATAAAAATATAAATTAGCTTAAAATAAATTATAAGAAACATTCTATGAAAAATTAAAATTGATTCGAGTTGATTTAAGTAAAATTCGCATTCGGAATCGAATTTATGAAAAAGATGAAAGCACATTGGGAAAAGAAAGAAAAGAAAAAATAAGAAATTTAGGCAAGACTAGTCAAACTTGCTTGCCAAGCAAGCAAGTTTGACATTTCAATTTGGAAGGAGTGAACCATGGGGGTCGACCACCCCATGTGGCTCCCTTATATATGGGATATAACTATATACTATATTAAGGTGGATCCAAATGTTGAAAATGAGGATATCAATCAAGTCTCTCATGTGAGTAGTTGCTTCAAACAAGGACTCCTCCTGATCAAGGAAACTGAAGTGAAAAATGACTCCTCTTTCAAGAAGAAGACCCGTAAAAAGAAAATCTGTAATCATAAGAAGTCCAATTATAATTGGGTCTTCCTATACAGAGAGAAGACCCAAAAATGTGTAATCTTTGAGCCCATGAATACAAAGTGGAGAGACCCTCTCTCAGGTGTATGAAAAATGAGAGAGAGAGAGAACCCATAGTGGAGGCAGGTCAAATTGGACCAAACCACTCTAAATCATGTTTTTCTTTTGTGTGTGTGAAAATCCCAAGCATTCACTTTTTACATGGTATTAGAGCTACTGGCTCCATCAAGTTCAGTGTGTTAGTTTTGTCTCTCATTATCCAGTGTCAATGGCATCAAGCTCATCTTCCCTGGTTCTTAACTCCACCATACAATGTAATGTGTTTTCCTCAGTGTGTGTCAAGCTCGATGTTTGTCAAGCTCAATTGAAACAATTATTTGTTATGGCACTCCCAAATCGAGTCTGTTATGTACAACTAGGACCTCATCAAGTTTGTAAATGGATCATATTCAACTTTGTGTCAGTATGTGATTGAAGGTGAGCAACTCAAAATTAATCTTAAATATGTTGTTTAGAAACGAGAAGACCAACTTGCATTGAGTTGGATTAATGCTACCATTATTGAAGTTGTGTTGGGGCAAAACATTAGAATCCCCTCTTCCCAGGACACATGGATTGCATTGGAACAATCATATGCCTCCCACTCAAGATTTTACAGTTAAAATGTGGTCCGCAAAACATAAAGAAAGAGGACAAAAACATGATAGAATATCTGAATCATGTTAAGTTTATTGCAGACTCTTTGTGTGCTATTAAGAAACCTACCTCTAATAGAGATTTGGTCCAGTACACTCTAAATGGCTTAACTCATGAATATGAGAGTTTTATTACTATTGTTACCACATTTTTCCTTAATAAGCTGTCAAAGTTTAGTGAGTTGTTTGATCTCTTGCTAAACCAAGATAAAAGACTTCAATTATTAAATCCCAAGCCTCTTCAACAAGCTGAAACTTCCACCATCGTCTTTTTCTCTTAAACAGGTGGTGGTGGTTGTGGGAGAGGGGCGGGTTGTTTTAACCTCTTCCAAAACTATCAAATTATGAGTGTTAGAGAAAATTAGGGGCAACAAAGGACCTTTCGGCGTGATGGTAGGGACTGACAGGTGGTGTGCTAATTTTTTTGGATGCATGAATCACACAGCACAAACATGTTATGATATCTCAAAAGCCTTTGTGATCATGGCCTTAAACTGCATGCATGACAACTCGCAGTACCCAAATACAGGAGCCACACATCACATGGCCACATATGACCAGGGCATGATAAACAATGAAGAATATCATGGGCAGGACAAAGTCACGATTGGCAATGGCATAAATCTATTGATTGCAAGCATAGGTAATGTTTTCTTAAATCAGTTTATTCTTTTAGATGTTCTTCCAGTTGCCAAGTTTACCTGAGATAATAATTGTGCTTTTGAATTCAATGTTGATGGATTTTGTGTGAAAGATTGAAGGAACAAGACTATTCACCTAAAATGACAAAGTAAATGAGGACGATACCCCACCCCTTCTCCTTCGAGAGAAGAGTAATTTTATTACCTACTTCTGGTTGATAATTATTCTCAATTTTCATGGATTTTTTCTTTGGTTAGAAAATCAAATCCTCTATGATGCTTTGAAAATATTAAGGCCATAGTTGTAAATCAGCTTGACAAAAAAATTAAAATCTTTCATAGTGATGGGGAGGAGAGTTTATCAGTGGTGTTTTCACGGAATTCTTCAACAAACATGGGATAAAAAGATGGCTCACTTATCCACACTCACCTCAACAAAATAACATTGTTGAGCCTAAACATAGGCATGTTCATGAGACAGGGATGAGTCTTCTAGTTCATGCATCTTTAAATGTAAACTTCTAAATTGATGCTTTTCGTATTACAGATTATTTGATAAACCAACTTCCAAGTTCAAACCTAGGTGACAATTCCCCATACGAATTATTATTAAATCATGTGCCTGGGTATCAACATCTCAAAAATTTTGGATGCACATGTTACCCATATTTGAAACCATATGTTGATTCAAAATTGTCACCTACATTCAAAGTATGTGTTTTTATTGGATATGGCACAAATTACAAAGTTTGTTTGTTGTGATCATGTTTCAAGAAAAGTGTATTTTGAAGCATGTTTTTTTATGAATTTAATTTCATTTATGATAGAAGAAACAATAAAAGTCATGTGGGTGATAAGAAAAATGCCTCTTGGATACCGAACTCCTCACCTATTCAACCTCTTGTAATGTTTGCACTTGTCACCCTACACAACCCTATGATAGTCAGTCCTAGACATAGTCTCCCTCAATAACCGAAAATCAAAAATCTTGAAAACGTGGACTCTGACCCAAATTCATAAGGTGGGTCCCATGGTGTGCCACCGAATGAGTCCTTCTCAATACTTGTTCATGAATTGTCTGGTCTAGTAACTATCCATGAATCGTCTACACCAACTCCTAAAGACAACCATACAAAATTGACCGCTATTAGGACTCACAATATGATAACCAGGTCTCAAGATGACACGTTAAAGCTCAGGTCTCCTTTCCATGAAATATCACATTCTTATGTCTCTTAACTGAAGTATTACATGAAGAAAAGGAACCTTGTGACCTTGTCAAGCTATACAGGATCTAAAATGTCAAACTACCATGAAAGATGAAATGAAAAATGATTGTATTGTACAGTAAAAATGACGTATTTCTTAAAAACCCACAATTTGCTAAAATTTGCTTGATAACCAAAATCATAAATAGCCAACTTTGTTAGGACCTTTTTACCCTTTGCATGTGCAAAACTCATGAAGTTTGCACGATATATCGCTCCGCTCGTCGAGTATCGCAAAAAAAAATTGTGAACCTCAAGAAAAGCACAAAATTATGTTATTTATGTGGTCTTCTTTGTATAATCATAAAATCACAAATACCTTAATAAAATCGCATATTTTATACCAAAGTCATGAAAAAATGTGTGAACATCCTTTCTTTAACCCTCACTTAAATGTATGTTTGCAAATATTTTTTTGCGGTCTTCACAAAGCATGCAAAAACAAGTTTTGTGAACCTCCTTGTGATCGTAACTTCTTAAATAGCTTAGTAAAAGCATATATATCTGGTACCTATAAAATATGATTTTTATGAGAAAAAATGCTCATTTAATGTTGCAAACATAAAGAATTTCAAGATATGACATACTTGTGTCTCTCCACGCAATTAGATATGTGATTTTTTTATAAAATATATGATTTTTTATGCGAGTATAATATAAAAGTGAAGATAGAGTTTCACAGAAACTAGGTTTTGTGGTCTAAAAACCAGTGAAAATTATGGCCATTTTCTCGTAGTCAAGCATCAGCGGTAAGATCCGCTGACACTTCATCGGCAAAAAATATTGACAACGAGTTTTTTCAGCAAACGCATCTTATAGTATGGGTAGGATATGAAACAAAACTCCGCAAGTTGTTTGTGAGTATTGTAGTTGATCATCTGAAGACATGTTCTCATCATAGAGAACATGAATGATGATGTAAAATCGATGGGGTTATGTGTCTTTAACGAATTATGATAGTCAGATAGATGTGTTGGATGATGATGATGTAGAATCAATGGTAATAAAGTATTTTCTTTCCATCAACAAAGAGTCAGTGTATCTCACAATCAATGTTCGATCATTAGGATAAGAAAAATCAGGAAAACATAGTGTAAAATCAACAATGGTATACTGTGTTTTCTCTCCATTAATGATGTGGTAATATGCAGCATTCTTGAGGCCCAAGAGATGGAGGTACCTATATGCATACTTTGTCTTCTCCTCATCAAAGAGACAGTGAGAAACAACATTCTTGTGAAAGAATAGAATGAATGCAATGTATGAACAACTTCATTTTATGAAAGAATGAAATAAATGTAATGTATTACCTTTCATTTTGTGAAAGAATGACATGAATGCAATGTATGAGCAACTTCAGTTTGTCAAATAATGGAATGAAAGCAATGTATAAGCAACTTCAATTTATAAAATAATAAAATAATTACAATATATGAGCAGCTTTATTTTGTGAAAGAATAAAATGAATGCAATGTATGAATGACTTCATTTTATGAAAGAATTGAATAAATACAATGTATAAGTGTCTTTATTTTATGAAAGAATGGAATGAATGCAAACAAATTTGTATATATTTTATATGAAGATGAGGAAGTCTACATATATTTTATCAAGAAGATCTTACGAAGTCCGCATAAAATATAAGAAAAAAATAATTAATATTTGTGAGGATGAGGAAGTCCGCATAAAATATATATGAATATCATCCTCACAAATATTGGTTATTTTTTATCTATTTTTTTTATGCAACCTTCATGAAGTCCATAAAAAAACCGTATGAATCTACCTTTTAATCAAAGGGAGCAAAAGCATCAGGTGTCTACACAACATGACATTGTCATGGACATTAACATAACATGTTATTTCCTAAGTAAACAGTGAACCATGTTGAAACATGATCAACACACATTAAACTCAACTATGAGTTTTCATGATTTTGATAACCTTTGTTTTTGTTTTTAAAAGTTTTTTATGATGATTTTTTGTGTGCACATTACAAAGAGAGAGAGAGAGATGCCATTAAGCTCTTGTCAAAATGTTCTCTAAACAGGATATGTTTTCTGATGCTACCCGTACACAGATAAAACTCGTGAAACATTCATAATTATTAACTTAAAATGATCTTGGATGGCATGCCTTTTGAAATTTTTGTCAAACAAAAAAGTATCTTACAACTTTCAAGGGACTTTCACGTAGCCATACTTTTAGTTTATTAATTGCAAGCATAGTCACAAATATCGGTATCAGCTATTTCCCGTGATATTATAGATTTGGTGATAAATCTCAGGAAAATCTTGGGGCTTAAAAACTATAAAAACAACAAAAACTAAGCAATAAAATATCATGTTTAGAAAAACTACATAAATAATACAAAAAATAAGTAAAAATATAAAAAAAGAAGAAAACATATTTAAAATGTAAATAAATAAAAACAGTAAAACTAATTGATAATATCGTGATAATATCACAAGAATATCGAGAAATTCTCAAGATAATATCATGAAAAATCAAGATATTCTCGTGATAATATCATGATATTATCAAATTGACAATATTTTCAAAATACCATGATATTTTACCTATATTATCGCTTGTAGAATTTACAGAGATAATATTGTTGTCACATGCCTACCATGAAGCAGATGGTAACGAGGGCAGTCATGATTTGAAGGGGTGAGCATGTTCACCTGTGACCTACATTGTACAGTCTGTTTTGCTTTGGTTGAGTCTTGATGTCGAGTCACTTGTAACTTTCTTTGGGCCACCCTTATAATTTGGTTGAGGTTGATCAATACCCTGAATGGTTAGCCTATAGATTTGAACTATAACGTGTCTGCGGGCAAAATTGTGAATGAATGCAAATGCGAAGAACTTTCTTTTATTCACCTTCGTTGTGATTGCTTTCGAGTAATTGCAATTTCTCTCCCCCTCTATTCTATCATTTTCTTGCGCTCTCAATTATCAAAGCTTCCACAACGGCAAGGGAGCGATCGAAAGGCTTGTGGCGGTAAGGAAAGATTGTCGTGTACCACTATGTTGCACTGGCGATTGCAACTAACACATCATGTATCAAATGCTAATGGTTCTAAACACATCATGTGTCAAATGCTAATGGTTCAAAGAGAGCAAAACATTACAAAGAATTACAAGAGAAACCAACCAAGGACTCTTTTAGTAATTTACAGAAGTATGCATTAACAAACACTTTGAGTGTTGATTTTCTTCCAAATGATCAACACAATTTAGTGAATTTATTAATAGCTTAGTACCCACCAACTATGTATTACAGAGAAGAGTACAAAACATGGTGAAATCATCTACTAAAGCAATAGTGGAGGTGTTCAGCTAGTATTTCCAGTCTGTTTGATTTGTGGTTTGGTAACTACTGGGTAAAAACCCAACCTTTGTTGTGCATTGTTCCGCTCGTCGAACGAGACTCTCACAATGTTCTGAACCAAGCTCACATACCACTTTAATGGTCGAACAACCCAACCCTTGGGACATAATACTGCCCAGGTGGCAAAGATCTGACCCTTTTGAGCTCGACCAGAGTAGGACAGGACAGTGCTAGCTCAATGGTGAGAAAGAAATAGGAATTCAAGCAGTAGGAAGGCATCGAGAGGGTTCCTGAGTGGGAAGCCCGAGCAGAAAGAAACGTTTGTACTCAGCTACAAAGTTCTTGTGGAGGAAAGGAAAGAAGATAAACTTTTGACTGAAAAGAGCTTACTAAGGACTTCTTGTGCATAATGTTGCTTCATTCTATCTACTAATTTCTTCTAGGCATCATCCCTCTCCTTCAATTTTGTTTGCAATCAAGTTTCATTAGATCAGAATACTAAGAGAAAAAGGAAGTGTGAAAGAGGGATAAGAAAGACTTATATATGTCTTGCCACTTATATGAGCATTGTACCTTCTTCATCCTCTTGATAACAACATTAGTATTTTTTAAACCAAATTGTTGTTCATTATTGCAATGTACGAGCAACTTCATTTTGTGAAAGAATAGAATGAATGCAATATATGAGTGACTTCATTTTATGAAAGAATTGAATGAATGTAATGTATGAGTATCTTTATTTTATGAAAGAATGAAATAAATGCAAAAAAGTTTGCATATATTTTATATGAGGATGAGAAAGTTCGCATATATTTTATCAGGAAAATCTCACGAAGTCCGCATAAAAAATAAGCGAAAAATAACCAATATTTGCGAAGATGAAGAAGTCCGCATAAAATATATACAAACTTCATCATCCTCGCAAATATTAGTCATTTTTTGTCTATATTTTATGCAAACTTCATGAAGTCCATAAAAAAATCGTGTGAATCTACCTTTTAATCAAAGGGTGTACAATACAACTTCATCCAATTCATTCAAACTAAACGTAGTCATACATATATTCATTTCATTCATTCAAAAATGAGCATGCTTTATATATATATATATATATATATATATATATATATATATATTTCAGTCATTTGTTCATACATATATTTATTTTATTCATTCGAAAATAAACATGTTACAAACATTCCCAATGCATAACTCAACATTAGAGAGTTTGGTCATTAATTGATGAAATAAGGGAAGGCTCAACATGGGGGGAGGGGGAGGGCCTTCTGTATGGATGATACAAATATAGATCATTTTGTCCATAGAAAAAAGAAAAAATAATGCACTTGCATATCCTAAGGACAACTTAAAATGATAAGCATGTACCATCCATACAGAAGCCGTATGAAACTGCTGGCAGGTCTTATGATACAGTTCGCTACCATTCCTTTCTCCTTACTAATGGAATAGGAGTTCTGGAACTGGACGATGATCCCTTTCCTGTAAAATTGTTTGGTTTTGCAGATTGAGATATGCTGTCCGAAAAAACAACAGAAACAAGGTCAGTTCACGTTATGTACTTTAAGAAAATTACACTTCTAAACAACTTTAAACAAATCTTTAGCTGCTATGATATCAAATTTGCCATTTTTCCTCAATTATTGTTCAACCTCTCATCTTTGACCTTTCCAAAGAACACTAGTAATTATTAGGAGACATGAATCAAATGATGTCATAATATAGATCACGAGTTTTAACCTTATATACTAAAGAATAGAATTCAGAGGCTTACTTTCAATTGACATTTATTGAATACAAATTCACTCAGTTCAATGATTGTGTACTTCGCAGACTCGGTCAGAGTGCGATTGATCCCAAACTTAGTTAAACCAATAAAACAGTGGACTAAGTTAGCTCTTGGAAGCTTCTGCTTAACCATATGGAGTAAGAACAACCCAAGTACTGCCTAATTAGAAGTGACAACCAAGTTCTGGCTGCAAGAATCAACTTAAGCGATTCAAATAGTGAATTATGATAAATTCAATCTGCGAAAATGAAGCTTAGATATTTTCAACTGACTCTTTTCTTTCAAAAATTCTGGTTTTAAATTCTTAGCCGCATAAAGAGGGGAAGAACCAAACAAAACGACAGTTTTATCCAAACTTGGAACTCTCTCTCTCTCACACACACATACACACACATATCTGTTAGATATATCTGTTTCAACAAAAGTTGCATGTTTGAGACTCACCTTGATTGTGAGATGCACTTCTTTTGCAGCGCATTTTTCCTCATATCTGCATGCACTTTCGCCTCATGGCTATTATAACCCAACAGAAATCAATATGGTTAAGATGCCAGTGGTGGATTAAAGATTATTTCATTGAATAAGGTTATACTACTAAACAACAATTAAAAACTAAAATGTTATGGATGCCCAGTTCATCAGATAACCTGTTCAGGTATTCCATTTTTGCCTTCTTCATCAGATTGCCCTTTATATTAGAGAAGTTATTGCAAGATCCACTACCTGAGAAGATAATGCACCAAACATCAGGCCCACTGTATGCTTATATATCTGCAGATGGTATGTCTGCAAGTTAACTGATGCAGCTCATATGAAAAAGCAAGGATAATTAATAAAAACACCTTCAAAAAAGGGTCTTTTCTTGCTTGAAGGTGGAATCTTTGAACAAATCTGAATTTGCCGACTCTGCTTTTCTGCAAGGTAAGAAGCACAATGCATTGTCTTCATTAAGTACACATGCTTTAATGAATAAAATATCTCATATCACAGCAAAAAAGGAAAAACAGAAAAAAAGAGAGTTCGACCTCTAAGTTTGTCATTTTCCATTATGCCTGATGACAACTAGATGCCCAGAGTAGTTTTTTTTATAGGTGACTGAGAGATAAGCCCCAAGACCCCTCCTCGGTTACGATAGTATGACCTCACCATACAGTTATCTCATTCGACCCGAAATCGAGTTAATAGTAAGATGAATTTAGTCCAGCTTCAAGCTGTTTAGGCTAATTTGGCCTCTGCGAAGGCAGTTAGTTTTGAAATATAGACTGTGACACAAGTACACTTAGCAAGAGAATCAGGTGTCTACACAACATGACATTGGCATGGAACATAACATGTTATTTCCTAGGTAAACAGTGAACCATGTTGAAACATGATCAACACACATTAAACTCAACTATGATTTTTCATGATCAACACACTTTCAAGGGACTTTCAGGAAGCCATACTTTTAGTTCATTAATTGCAAGCATAGTCACAAATAACGGTATCGGCTATTTCTCGTGATATTATAGGTTTGGTGATAAATCTCAGGAAAATCTCGGGGCTTAAAAACTATAAAAAACAACAAAAAATAAGTAATAAAATATCATGTTTAGAAAAAAATACATAAATAATACAGGAAATAAGTAAAAATATAAAAAAATAAGAAAACATATTTAAAATGTAAAAAAATAAATAAATAAATTTAAAACTAATTGATAATATCGTGATATTATCAAATTGACAATATTTTCAAAATATCACAATATTTTACCTATATTATCATTTGTGAAATTTACAGCGATAATATTGTAATATTTTGAAATATCGCGCTATCCTAGACTATGATTGCAAGTAACACATCATGTATCAAATGCTAATGGCTCTAAACACATCATGTGTCAAATGCTAATGGTTTAAAGAGAGCAAAATGTTACAAAGAATTACAAGAGAAACCAACCAAGGACCCTTGTAATAATTTATAGAAGTATGCATTACCAAACACTTTGAGTGCTGATTTTCTTCCAAATGATCAACACAGTTTAGTGAATTTATTAATAGCTTAGCACCCACCAACTATGTATTAAGAAGAGCACATAACATGGTGAAATCATCTACTAAAGCAATCAAAGTGGAGGTGTTCAGCTATTATTTCCAGTCTGTTCGGTCTGTGGTTTGGTAACTACTGGGCAAAAACCAAGGTTGCCAGACTAGGAAGCGAAAGCGGGAAGCGGAAGCGGGAAGCGGAAGCGAGAAGCGATGCATTTTAAAATGTATAGGAAGCGGGAAGCGAGGGATAAAAAAATAAATATAAGAATTGAATGCGAATCAAAATGAAACACAAATAAAAGTGATTAATATTAAGTTTCATGATTTTTTTGTGTAAGAATTAAATTTTTAACAAAATCTAAAAGTTATGACTACCAAATTAGAGAAAGCACACGAAAGTGAGTGAGAGAAAATACATAAAAAACACAAAAAGTTGAGTAAGAAAACATATGAGAAGAATATATGAAGCGTGTGGAAAGTATAGGAGAAGTGTGGGAGAATCGAGGTTCTCATCAAGTTTCGGAAGCGAGGAGTATTGTGCTTCTGAAGCCAGCTTCCCACCTATATAAGAATCTTCTAGTAACTTTGGTAAAAACCCAGCCTTTGTCATGCACTGTTCCGCTCGGCGGACGGAATTGTCTCACAACGTTCTGAACCAAGTTCACATACCACTTTAATGGTCGAACAACCCAACCCTTGGGACGTAATACCGCCCCAGGTGGCGAAGAGCTGACCCTTTTGAGCTCGACCAGAGTAGGACAGTGCTAGCTCAATGGTGAGAAAGAAATAGGAATTCAAGCAGTAGGAAGGCATCGAGGGGGGTCCCGGGTGGGAAGCCCGAGCGGAAAGAAACGTCTGTACTCAGCTACAAAGTTCTTGTGGAGGAAAGGAAAGAAAATAAACTTTTGACTGAAAAGAGCTTACTAAGGACTTCTTGTGCATAACGTTGCTTCATTTTATCTACTGATTTCTTCTGGGCCTCATCCCTCTCCTTCAATTTTGCCTGCAATCAAGTTTCCTTAAATCAGGATATCTTTCATAGAGAGCATAAAGATTAAGGCTATGCAGATTCTGCTACATACTAAGAGAAAATGGAAGTGTGTGAAAGAGGGATAAGAATGCCTTATATAAGTCTTGCCACTTATATGAGCGTTGCACTTTCTTCATCCTCTTGATAACAACATTAGCATTTTCTACACCAAATTGTTGTTCATAGTGTCTCTTCCACAAGCTGTTAGTTACAGGACTCAAATCTCTCCCCTAGCACAAGTTGAACAAAGACAAATGAAAGTTGCATTTACCAGAATCAAATTGCATGCATCAGGCATTCTAAAACAGTCACATTATGGATAAATGCAAAAAATAAAAATCATGCTACAAGCTAGTGCAAGGTAGTAGTCTATGCAGCTGAAATACATTACTACTTGCACTTTAGCATTAATAAGAACGAATTGCAAGGAAAATAGCTAGCTTACTTCAGAAGAAGTTTCAATGTGCATTAGTTGATCAACGGTGCAGTGTGGTAGAATGAACTTCAACAGATTTATATCTGTCTCTCCAACATCCCCAATATATTTGATGTTGTCAATTGCAGTCTGAATACAGATGTCCACCAAAGAGGGAATCCTGACTACCATGTTTTTATTGAGAAAACCAAGTCAATCTAGTAGCAGGAAACAAGCACAGGTACTATTTCCCAAGTGCTACACAAAATGTGGAAAAAATGTATTAGTCAGTTCTAAATTTAAACCCTGAAATGTGTAAGCAACAATATGGCTCCTGATAAGAAAGTAAAAATCTAATTTACAAGAAAAAGGGGTCAACCGGAGCAATAATAGGAAAAAAACAGGAATATAAAATAAACAATTCTCACCACATAGGAAAAGATGAGTTCATTCAATCATTCCATCAAAATAGTACATGAGAAAAGCTTAGCGTTAGTAGCTTCTTCAAAGTTCAAACTAAAGGTGTCAGACCCATTCAGTTAAAGAGGCCATCATATTTCCACTGGACCTTAGGGTCCCATGTGTTGAAAGGCTCGTGAGGGAACCCCCCTTCATATGAAAGGGGCCATGCCCTTTGAAATAATGCTGGGAGGTGAACCCACACATGCCAGCATGTATTTTTTGTATGAAACACCTTCCAAGGAGGGAAGGAAGGTGTGGATGGCAATTCGTGAGAAAGGGCTTTAGGCTATGGGAAAACCTGGGGCCCACACTGCCACATGGACTTTTCTCTCCAGTGTTTCCTAGCTGTTGCCAGCTTTGACTTTTCTAATGAAAAGGGGTCATATTCCCTTGCACCAAACAAGCCTCAGGAGAACTGCATGTTGACAACTGATACAATAAAATACTTTAAAGTCCTTAACAAATTTACACAGATTCCTGTAATTTCTTAGGTTTCTTGCTTCTGCAATTGTGTGTGAATTGGCATTTTTATTGCTTTATTTAAAAATTTGGCTTAGGGTTTGGGCTTTGTGTACAACAGTTTTTTGTCTGAAAGGAGCTGAGTCTTGTTTGGATTTAGTTTGAACAAATTGTGTGTGGGTCGTTGGAAATGAGACAGTTATGCTTTCATTGGGGGGAAGCATTCTTCAAATCCGATTGATGGGTTTTTTTTATAGTAATGGAAATTCCCGATTTCTTGTTAACAAAACTTAATTTCTGTAGTGAATTTTGGGTGTCTTGTGCCTAGTTTAGTGCTTAATGAAGAACTTAGAGGTTTTTACTTTCATGTACAGTGTACAGTTTTTCTTTCAATATGTCCTTTTCTTCTGTTTTCAAGGAAATTCTAGAATTTATGGTCAAATAGCCCTAGCTTCTATATTTTTCGAGTTTCATGTTTTCTCTTTTTCCATCTAGGTTTGATCTTTGTATCATTATTAATTTCAGGAGAGTGCCATTTTTAATTAATGTTATTTCTAATAGATCTCTGAAGTCTGAAGTGTTGCTAAGAGGTTCCTTATCTTTTCTACAGCTAGGACACTTTTAATGCAAACCAACAAACAAAAAACACATAATGTTCAGGAAGTTTATCCTCTGGACAATAATAATATCTGGTGTTTATGATGCACCAAATTTTCTTTGGATTTTGGAGTATGGATTTCTTCTGCTTTTTTTGTTCAATCTTTTTGAATGATGTCTCCAATTGGTCACACCAATATTAGGTCAGAAATTTCTCTTTTTATTAACTTTTTCTAATATGGTGGAATTTATGAAGTAGAAAATAATGTAAAGGGCTCTAGGGGTTAAGTTGCCACCTTTGGAACTATTAAACTCTGCTATTGAACCAAATCAATTTGTGACATAATCTTCAGCTTATTGTTGTTTTTCTTGTTTCCCCTTTTCTTTCTCACATTTTAGAGTTTCAATTTTCTATGAGAACCATGCTGACACTAGGCACCAAGAAAGTAGTAAGGTTTCATTTTTGACAAATCAAATTGCTATTGTTATAATCTTATTTCTCTTGGAATTAGAATCTTGTTCTTGCTAAATGATTCTGGTTGAATTTTATCTTTTTTTTTCCTTTTACCATGCATGCTTAGGTGCAAAGGCGATTGCTGCTATGTATTGAAGCTCAAGGAAAGTATCTTCAGAAAATCATATAAGAACAGCAATGCCTGGGTGCTGTACTCAGTGTTGATCTTTCACTGCCCAATGTGTATCACCTTCTGGTGAGTGATCTTTGGTTGCTGACAACAAATCTAGCCCCTCTGACTCAAGCCACGATATCACAAGCACCATCATTGCAAGGCGAAGCCACCAGTGAGTCCAACAAAGAACTAACAAACTGCATTATTGCCATCTTTCCAGGGGATGAAAGATCGTCCTCACTTCATGTGGCCTAACTCAGGATTCTGGCTGACAGCCCCTCAGCAGAAAGTCCAAAAGGCTAGAGGCCTGATAAAAAACAGCAAATGGTGATGCCACAAGCTTCAAATGGAAGTTCAGGACAGAAGCATGTGCAACCAGACAACATTGAGGCCAACTAGAAGCAACACATGCAAAACTAGAGATGTGGTCTCAAGCCCTATACTTGAATCAAGCACTAGGTAGATTTTTCCGGCAGCTGGAGATGTGCCATGTGATGTTTATCGGGTTGGCAGTGTGACTTTGTAATTTTGGTTCCTGAGCACCACTTTCTGAGGGATATGAATTTGATAATATCCCTGATGGCAATGGCATGTGGGACTGTGCATTGTGCTTGTTCTTCAGCTTTAGGATCAAGGTATCTGGTCTTAAAATGTTACATGTAAATGTTAGCTCACTGCTTTTCACCCTTTTTGTTTTCTTTCCCTTCGTAGAAATTATCACGTAGAACCATAAATATCCAGTATAAAGAATAACTTTGTATGTTATTACTAGTTTTCTAGTAATTGTTATCTGAAAGCAGTTTCTTTGTCGAATGAAAGCCTAAAAATTTTAAGAAAGAGTTCTTCAAATTTTTTTTTTATGACAAACCACCTTGCCTTAAGTGGCCCACCTCCAAAAGCCACGGACACACCGGTGTGCCATCGGGTTTTGATCTGGGGTCTTCAATTCAACACCTTCACAAACCTCCCACTGGCCACGTGGGCGACGTGGTGGTTGTAATTCTTTCTTTTCTTACATGGCAACCAGGATTTCTGGTTAAAAGGTAGAAATGTCAACAATAGGGTTTGGAAAGGAATAGCGTGGGGGAAGGGAAGGCAAGAGGGGATGACAGGGGTGATGCGTGAGGAAGGTTAGGAAAGAGGAGGAATGATGATCTGCCAAAGTGAATGTTCCAGTAGGGTCAACTATCATCCACTTTGACAAAAGTGATGGTCTTGTAGAGAGAGAAAGAGAGGGAGGGGCTGGATGGAGAGCAAAGTTGCATAATATCGGTGATGGTTAGCAAGCAGTCACTGAACACCTCTCCATATCCTGATGAATAGTTACAATCTAATATCGATGGTGCACCTTGAGTGCATGGAAACTGGAATATGTAAACCAGCAAAATATGTAAACTGATAAGAACTGAGATTTTCATAGGTTTTTTTGCAAATCTAACATTGCAAATGCAGTCGGTGTGGTCCACTTCCAACATTTTTTTCGCAAATCCAACAATGTGGATGTGCTTGGCATGGTGAATCTGATAGGAATCAATCATTGGATTGTGTATTTACTATGAAAAAATGCAATTTTTGAATGCTTGAATATTTCTGAAGATTATGAGCCATTGATTTTAAAGCCTTAAAAAAACTAGTTTATGCATCAAGATGGGATTATTCAAGAGTGGGTTATTATAAAACATTCAGACCACATCCATACAGCTAGATTCAAGAGAAAAGAACAAAAAATCCACGAAAATTGCAGTTCACATATTCTAGTGAATATATATATATATATATATATATATATATATATATATATATATATATATATATATATATATATATATATATATATACGCATCTAAAATCTTGCAATTATACCACATTTTACAAAATGCTCCGCTACTAAGTTATAGACTGTCAATCGTGAATTAAAGCCTAGAACAAGTCAATGATATATAGTTAATTAAGAAGAGTTAATGATGAACAAATACATAAACAATAAACAATTTTGATGCCGCACATTGACCAGATGTTCAGATCATAAAATCGATAATATCGGTCGAATCATGTCCGAAACCCATTTGACCAGTACCTAGGAGTACCAATACCGGTACCGGTGACATGCTGTGTCCACACCGGTATTAGGTCCTGGTGGAGGTACACATGTTATATTGATTCTGACATATTTTTCTCCGATCATCCATCACTTATTCGATCTACATCAACCGCCATCTTCTTTTTTTTCTGTTAATTATACTCACCAGACTTGGTTGATTCCTTGCATTTAACAACTTAAAATCATCATCAGAACACACGCAAATATGCTTTTCCGTAAGATCAACTCAACAAGAATCACAATCTTGATCAAAGGAGGGAAACAAAAACACTATCAAATATATCAGAAAGAAACGATATAGTGCAATTCTTAAAAGAAAAGGGACCAGCCGAAATGACAAAATATTGACCTAAATTAATCCAAATTTCTGATTAGTTTATCAAACGAGTTCATGAAAAAGAAACAGCATGCGTATTCTCGATCGAAATAACAACCAAACAGAGACAAAGAAAGAAAAGAGAGGGATCATTCGTCACATCCAATCTAATGATCGACGAGAAATCAGATCGTCGTTTTAATGAGCTACAAGAACAAGAAATCAGATTTCGGGGAGGAGAAAGATCATCAGATAAAACACTAATTTGGACGGAGGTGATCGAGTTCTTACCAAATCAACGGCGACGATCCGATTCCCCGCCAGAAAAAAAATAATGATAATAATGATTTTAAGGAGAAAAAAAGAAGGCCTAAAAATAGAGGGGTTGGGAAGGAAAGCTTTTCTTCCACGCCAACCCCCTCTCTCTCTATCTATCTCTCTCTAAATGCTAATATGGTTACCTGCTTTGAGACGTTCAATTGGAAAAAGTCCCAAGAAGGGGTTGTTGCCACCTGTCTTTCATAGCGTGTATTTCCTAGTAAATGCCCTATCATTATTGAAAATACCATTATTTTCCCGACTCATGCACGTGGCAGAATCTCAATGTTTGATTATGGCGGGTAGTCGACCCGGACCAAACACAAATTTTCCGGTAGGGATGTCAATGAACTGGATTTTGTCCGATATCCAACCAAATTTGATTCTGATTAGTTTGCATTTGGTAAGCCAAAACAATATCTGAGTATAATCAGATGCGGATATGGTTTTGATATTTTGCTACCGAATCTGAGAAAATTTAGAATTTGATAGATATCCGAATCCGTTTGTGGTATTTGAACTGAACTATTTACATCCTTATTTCCGAGTCCCAGTAATTAAACCATTTAAAAGGAAATATATAAATTTCGTGTAAACATAGATTTTTATTTTTATTTTTTAATTTAACCGTACGGATATGATTTGGGTGGTGATTTTTACTTCTAGGATCGATAGACCATTCCTAACAAATGGACCATGCCAACCATTATTTGACTCTGTCTTGAACTCTGACTTTTGTTGGACATTCGACCCGAATTGAACCTGCTTTAATGTATTTTACATGCAAATATAGGCAGTATTTTTTTGGTAAATCTCAAGAAAAGTTAATAAATAAAAAGAATTGAAATTATAAAAATATGAAAAAATCAAGAAAGAAAACAAATAATAGTTTTTTTTATTGTGGTAATGCAATCTTTTGCCATATTTTAAAAAATATCACATTATCTTTTAGATTATATCGGCTTCTAATTTTTCAAAATATCGCCTGTATTTGTTACATAAATTTTAATTCCGTTTTAATTTCATTTCAGTCAGGTTTGGGCTTCCATCTTTCCTACCCAATACTAACCGGAGCCCAAACACATGATGTGGACAGGTCTCAGTGCACCCAAAAGGGTCGGATAAGTCCCTAAATACAGGAACCACAAGGACTCAGCGATGTTTGGAAAGGATATCTAACTGACCCAAGCTTGTTTAGTCCAGTTCTGTTATAATTTTTAGGACCCGTTGAAGTAAATGGGTTGTATTTGGTACGGTATGATAAAGTATAATTGGATCAGAATTCAGTTTATATTTCCATTTTATCCGATTCTCATGAGATGTAAAATGGGGGCCTTTGTGAGGTTTAAACCCAACACATGGGCGTCTGGATCAACTTATACACATGGTGTCATTAGAACCCGTTTGGTATGGATATGTTACTGACCGATTATTGCTCTTCCAATTCCTAGGGCCACTAGAATATGAGAACTATTGGGTGAACTAATATTTTCATGGGTTTTTTGCTCTTTTCTCTTGAATCTAACTACACGGATGTGATCGGAATGCGTTTGTTTTAGCTCTTGAATCATCTGATTCTGAGGCATAAGCAGGATTTCTTAAAGCTTGAAAATCAATAGCTCGGAATTTTCATAAACATTCCAGCATACAAAAATCATCTTTTTTGTCAAAAAATACACTATCCAACTGTTGATTTCCTAGCAAATTCACCACGCCGAACTGTTGGATATTTTATTTGGTCTTGCATAGCTTTTAATAAAATCCATTAATAATCAAATTTGGTATTGATCATGTTCATGAACCATTGTTTTGGTATTGCATGCAACTATAGAAATGGGTGGGGCTGGGTTCGTACTCAGGTGGAACCTGACCTGACCTGACCCCAATTTTTGGGTATAGTATCAAGTCTAGACCCAGGTCTAATCGGACCTACTATAAGACAAATCCATACTCGGACCCGATAAGAACTACATAACCAGACCTGATCCATACCTAGTAAAATGATATATTTTACATTGAAAATTTGTGGGTCTTAATTGAAACTCGAGTCAGACTCGGGTCTGGTATAAAATTTCACAAACTATGCTCGGCTTCATGTATTAATCGAACCTTCGAGTTTGGACCTGAGTCTTGATCGGGTCTTCTTATTTATCATTTGTAATACATGTGAATTTTATTCATTTTAATTTTTAAATTTGAGCAAAATTCAAGTTAAATTCATGTTAAAATTAGGCTAATCCAGGCAAAATTTAAGAGTTTAAGTTGAAATAGAACTCTAGTTAGATCTGTTATCAACCATAGATCTTGTAAGAGATTCGATTTGGCAATTTTTTATATGGGTTGGTTCAGAAAATATAATTTTTAAATTGGACTAGCCTTCATTTTTGGTTTTTCAACTTAAATCGGATTTAGAATTTGATTTTTTTAAATTGACTGGGCTATGTTTTGAACTCAACTCAGGTTCTTTATGAGACCCAGAGGTCACACCCAACCTAGTGGGGTGCCATGTATCAACGTGGTGGTCCACAGGGTTCAGGAGGTGGCCAAGGGTTTTATGAATCTTGAATGGGTCATATTTGGATCCAAACCTTAGTATTCAAATCCAATATTGACTTGGATTTCATTAATAGATATGGACCTTCAATTTAAGTGATGGATTTAAAATTAATAAATGGTTTTTGGATCCAACCCAACTAGGATTGGATACGGTTTGGGGTTTCAGATCCAGTCTTCTTGGATTGGACCCAAGTGGGATGCCACCTAGGTGGGACCCGCTTTAGTTTTAGATTCCTCATGGATGAGGCTCTCAAACAATTGAGAGGATTCTAGAGAGGGCAGGACGCCCTCCCTAGTGGACCCCATATTTGGTTAGAAAAAAAAAATAGGTAGGACTCTTAAGAGACCAAGGAGATTTGTCAGTCAAAATCTATAGAGAGTTTGAGAGTTGGGAGTCTCCAAGGTGTGACGTCATGTAACGACTCGATAGATTTCAACCCAAATATGCCAAGAATTTTTTTTTTCCAAAATAACAAGTTGTTGATTTTCTTTTTCCTTTTTAACATGTAATAATGCAATAATCTCACTAATAGACTTGTTTCAAGTACTAGACAGCTCGTTTGAGCGCAAGTATGAGTGTGTATTAGCCTCCTAGTACGAAATCACCATTAACAAATCTAATTGAACCATTACATAAAAAAAAATATTTCTAAAGAGTGAGACTGTGCATGCACCAATGTTTAATAGCTCCTTAGAACAAAGTTTGAGATAAAGAAGACCAAATGACAAAATCCTTATACCTTTATTTATGTGAGAAAACACAGCAAAAAATATTGATTTGAAATCAATTTAATATGCTGATTTTTTTTGTTAAACCTCTCGAACACATTGCATTTAAAGACATTTTCATTCAACCACCCATAAAAAAATAATTAAAATATTAAACAGTCCAACTAAATATCAAATCATTCAAGCATCTATTCAAAAATAGACAATTAAATAGTCAAATGAGTATCAAATTAAAATTAGATAAGTAGCTTCGGGATTTCGAAAACATCAGCCTCTCACAGCATTCTGCATTCGCTCCTCAGCTCACATGTTACCTGAAAAATATTTTATTTTGAAAGTATGAGACTTTTAAGAGTTTCAGTAAGATTTATACCGCTAACGCAGGTATACAACACATTAAGCTTGCATAGCATGCATCAATCACAATATACATCATTCAATATTTAACAGGGAGATAAATGATTAAACAATAAAGTTCATGCATTCATGATACTAAAAATGCACTCAGGCATACACAACTGCAATATAATTTATTACAGCATGATTAAATAAATATTTATTTATTTTCATGTATTTACAGTATAAATTATATTTCAACAAATTTATTTCCTGTGTTTTATGATGATTTTACATGCTAGCATCTTAAACTAGAACTAGTTATTATGTGCATAAATCGTGAGTTATATTGCTAATTTAGGCTCTAAAACATGTTCTAGGATCATATGATGTTTTTATGAATTTATATGATATTTAGATAATGTATATATGGTTGATGAAACACATTGATGTTTGTGTTTTTCCTATATTTATCATGTTTTATATTATGATGCACATGCTGTCATGATTTTTTTAATTGACTCGTTGCGAAAAAATAATTATAGCTCTCAAACTGAATCACCTTTTGTTAAATCCTTTTATGGAGACCTTTCAAATATCGGGTAGGTGTCTCAGCAAAAAATTGAGCCTTAGTGGTGGTACATAATTAAGGGTTATACATGTTGCAACACAAGATAGAAATTTTATCCTATGTGCAGAGCAGTTTTTGATAGTTGATTTTGCAAAAAATCCAATAAATAAAAAATTTGGTGTTTATAGTTGATTTTTTGATATGTGATGGTCAATATATGGATAAATCTAAGAAAAACAAGTTTCATTTTCTATGAATCTCATAGTCTCACACAAGTTGTTCAAAAATTAAGATTCTACAGAAAATCAGGATCTGAAATTATCTCAGATAGGTTTCGATCCAGAAAATGCAGAAAATTCATATGATGGAGTTTTCAGTGAAATTATATGATTTAGAAAGGTAACATATATATCTATTATCAAAAAATTTTGAGAAATTAAAACTTCACACGAATTGAGGTTGATATCAATTTCTTTGAAGAACATATTTTTGCATTGTTCCGTCATGGCAAAAAAATAGGTTTTAGTTTGTGATTTACTGTGATTAAACGAAAATAGATTTTTATGATCTGTCACTTGGTTATGAAAACTAACACCTAAGAGTGTCACCATAAAGTTTGGTGAGTCTAATTTTATTATGTGTGTTTACGAGCTTTTGATAATACATGTATGAAGTACGTAGGTATGACTTGAATGACGTACATAAAAAATATGTATGCTTGAAGTTTAGATATTTCATATTATGAAATACACATGTTTTAAATTATGAGATATAATTGATTCAATGAATCTAATACGCATGCTTTAAGGTTTAATTTATGAATGTATTGATTTTAAATAATATGAAATGCAATATTACATGTAGCTATGTTATGATGTCAATGTGTGAGATGATATGCTTCTATGTAATGTTGAAATGTCATATGAGTTGAGGTTATGAATATATGCGATAAAAGTTTAAGATCAATGATGGAGCTATTGGATCACAGAACCCTATTGATATGCTAACATTGATTACATGTTGAATTGTCATATGATTGTAGCCTATAATGTGATGCACGTTGAATTTATATCTGCTTGTGCTCGAATTTGTGGCTATTGACCATGTGACCAGTTCATTGTGTTTATGCAAGTATGGCAATAGATCTATTAAGAAACTGTTACAAAAAAAATATCTATGAGGGTGTTTATGATCAAGATTAGGTGATACGGCTATGGCAATAAATCTTTGTGAGGAGGTGCATTATCCAAGATTAGGTAACTCGCAAGAACAATAAATTTCTATGAGGAAGTGAATTGTCCAAGACCAGGTAATCCGATTAAGACAAAAACTCTCTGTGAGGTTATACATTTTTAAGATCAGGTGATCCAGAGTGGAACTTGTTTTCAAGATACAGTGAATTTCTAAGGATGAACATTTAAAGTAAATTTTGATATAGTAGATTAAGGATGTATGTTTGTGATTACTCATGTTGATTACGATTTAAGGTTTAATATTTGATACTGCAGAGTAGAAATTGATTTTCTAGACCACTGTGAGTCTCTCTCGATCACAAACCATTTTAGTGGATATTTTTTAGACTCTTCAAATCAATAGAAAAATTAAAATACATTGCATAATAAACACCTCTTTTGATTGCTGAGTTTGAGTTAATTTTCTGAGAGTATACCCTTAGAAGATAGAGAAAGAGTAACAATGTAATAATTCATTAGATCAGGTTCATAAGTGTTTAAGTTTTCATTGAATATTGGAAAAAATGTCATGTTAGGTATGGTTTTGAGTTTATGCATATATTGGCATATATGATTTTGTCTTATTGTGATCTTGATTACTAATGATGTGGATGCAAGTTTGTTATTTCAAGGTAAGAATGATTAATTGTGCAATATTATATATTTATCATTGTTGTAATCATGATTCTTGTTGTGCTTATATGTTATGTTAATGTCATACTATGAATTGTCTGTTTGGGGAAAGATATATGCTTTATGCATTTGTATTCTTTTCATGCCTATGTTATAGGGTGTTTTCTATTGGATCCATTGTTAATGCCTCTACTTTTAATATTTTCACGTAATGAGTAAGCGGGCTAGTGATGATGGGAGGTTCGGGTTGGTGCCAAGAGAGTCACATTCTTGTAGAGCTTCTAGAAGGATTTGAAATATTTCTTAATTATGATTTGAATTCTTTAAACTTGTAAACTATGATTAAGTGAGCTAGCACTTTGATATATTTCAATCCAATTCATGGTTCACCAAGTGTGTTCCTTGTGAAATGACCTAACTTGAGAAAAATGTTCTAGTAAGAAAAGGTAATGCATTGAATTGCGGTTAGGTTAAAGTCTTGTTGTAGCTGCACTACCTACTATTGGATAAAAGCTCAGTAGTAGTACATTAAATTACGATTAGGTTAAAGTTTTATCGTAGCTACACTAGTATCATTCAAGTGAAAGTCATGTGGTAGTGCATTGAATTTTGGTCAAGTAAAGTCTTGTTGTAGTTGCACTACCTACGATCAGGTAAGTAGCATGTAAGAGTGCATTGAATTTTGGTAAGATTAGAGTCATGTACGATGAAGTAAAGTCCTATCGTAGTTGCAAAAAAGGCAGTCAAGTAAAATCTTGTCTTAGTTGCACTAATTATGATCAGGTTATGAAATACGTGGTGATGTTGGCTCATGATATTGAGGTTGATCAAGTGGGCCAGATATAAACCTACACATCACTATTCATGTGGTAATTGAGAGGCTATATACAAAAGTTGTTTACATGTGTCACTTGTGAAAACTCTTCTTTCTTTTCCTTTCTCTTTTTCTTTCCTTTCTATGAAACTATGTTATTTCATTTGAATTGGTTGTGAACTTGATAATGGCATGCATTAGTTGCTTGTGAGTAGGGTTGTATACCTGAATGAAATGCATAATTATATGCATGAATGGTTTATGTGCCTAGTGGCAGGATTTAAGTGAATTATGAGATAATTATATGCATTAATTGTATGTGAGCATAACCTGCACACATAAGTATATGTGTTAGTATGAAATTTTATGATTATATGTTGTATTGTTTATGTGTATCCAAGTATACACGAAATTGTATGTGATTGTCTCTCAGACCTAGCAAGGATCTGAGGAATCGTACTAACACATGATATCTTACTTCACGTACTTAATATTTTTCAAATGCGTGCATGTAAACGAATGAGTGTCATAGCACGGAGACTTATAACGTATAGACTAGACTAGACTATACTCTTTTGTTGTCTTTTTGTTCTTATTGGATTGTGAACCTAAAACTTTATTTTGTGAAATGAATGATTTAATTTTCAGTTATATTTGAATTGCAATGGTTTGAATGGTTTGGTTCTAAATTGTGATGTGCCTGGGTCTTGGGATTGTTTTGAGAACTCTTCCATTGTGTTTATATATATATATATATATATATATATATATATATATATATATATATATATATATATATATATATATATATATATATATATATATATATCGTCTAGTTTTTTAAAGTCGGGGTGTTACACATGCTTGCAACAGACTAAACATTGTCTCTCTGCCAGTTAAGCTATTTGAAACGTGCGGGGGGGGGGAGGCAAGTATTCCTATTGAGAAGCAATGGTTAATAATCACACTCATTAGCAGCCTTCGAGACAGGATTGGTTGCATGAACTTTGGTCTTAGACAATCAGTGTGTCCTTTATTGATACTATATATCTACATACTTGGTGAGCAAAGTTTTTTTGATGTTCGTAATAGTAACTAGCATGAATGCATTATATTAAGGTCAAACCTCTAGTACATTTTTTAATGTAGTCCCAATTAGTATACTAGTAAATATGCACATTGAGTCAAAGTTGTGATTTGTCAAACAAGTTTTTTGTAAATCTTGTTTTGGGGACATGTTCATAATTATTATATTTGTTATTTTTTATTCTTTGTAACCTTAAAATCCCTACAATGTTTAGAGTCTTATTTTAATAAAAAAAATATTACCTAAATGGAAGATGACCTTATCAATTAAGAAAGTATAGTTAGAGGTCGGCATCAACTGTGGCTCCTTTTTTTAATGGAAGATTGGAGTCTACATACTCTATAAATAGAAGATTTCACCCTAGGGAGGAGCAATGGAAAAATCTTAATAGATCACATTATGCCTTATAGCCAAGAAGAAAGTCCAAGTCTACCCCATTTGGTATTCTCCTAAAGCAAGAGTGGACACAAAAGCTTAAACTTAATTCTCTTTTGATGATGATTCAAGTTAAACTAAGTTGATCTAGCCTTTTGCCTTATATTTTTTTCTTTCTTTTTAAATCAATATGAATATGGGAGATTTGGTTGGTGAAGGGTCTACTTTCTCTTTCTCTCTTTCTTGATATTGTTATTAATTTATATATATTATTTATTCAAATTCATACTTGGATCCTACACATATATTTAGGTCAGATCAAAAGCCAAAATCAACTAACACTTGATATAGTCTGCTTGCGAAAGCCTTAACTTCGCAACCATATATCAGAATTCAGTAATTTTTTATGTGTTAAAAAGCTTACTTAATTCTCTAAATTTTGTCTTTTTAAGATAAAGAAAATTTATCTCTTTCATGTCTAAAATTGTATAGCAATCAAATGGTTTTTGTTTTGGCAGATTTAATTACTTATTTAAATAAGTTTGATCTTATTTTTTATCTTAATTAAAATCATGTTGATGATTGTTTATTATAATTATATGTTTGTTTCTATTTGCAAGTATAAATTATTTATAATTTGATTCATTTATATGTACTTAAATATTTTAATTGATCATTTGTAATCTTATATACTAATTTAGATAATTGATTTGGTCATGGAGATTTTATTTGCATATTTAAATTGACATGTTATATGAATAATATATAAAAGTGTATTTCTTCTCTCGTTACTATTATTATTTTAAATAAATAAAAATAAAAAGGCAATGTAATTATTTTTCATAAAACAAAGTAATGAAATTATATACTTAGTTACAATCATATATAGATATGTCATACTTGATTGATAATATTCTTTGTAGTATTTGAAATTTATAAAGTTTATAGGTTATTTTTAGTATCTTGACTTACCATCTTTTCCAACACAAATACATCTTCATGGTTAGATTTGCAAAAAAGGTGTTGAAAATGCCCAATTTACACGGTAGATCTTACATTCTAGCAACCCCTAGTGTTTGTACTTGATTACCAAGTATGTTGAAAAACATGATATGTGCTAACAAAAATTAAATAATATATAATATATAAGTCTTTGACTAGGAGCTTGGAATACATGAGAATAGCATACATGCAATCTAATTGAACACACTATTTTTTACAATTTTCTTACATGATGTACATAGTTTACTAATTTAGTAGAAACAAGTTTTGAGTATTTTATTTACAATATGTAAGTTGGCTTTCCAATGGCATTAAAAATCAGTGATGTTAGAATGTATATTACTCAAATAATCATAACTTCTCATATTATAAACCAAATTCATTATTATAGTATCATTGACATCAACGTCACTCACACATTTGCTGGTGGTTGTCAATTATCTCAATAATTCAATTAGCCTCTTTTAATTGAAACTAGTCAACATCTAACTCTTCATTTAAAATAATATATGAAGCATACATGCATTAATATCATTTTTTATCAGTGTCTTGAAGCAGTATTGCGTTGGAGTACTTGGTAATAATGTGGTTGTTTACAACAATTAATTTCATAAATTATTGAAAAAATCATGAGAAACAATGTAACAAAGGCAAACCCACATATTTCACAATAAAAATCACTTGAGTAGCAACTTGACAATAAATCAAATGGTAAAAATAATGATGTCTCATGATTCACCAATAATATATTATTTCCCAAAAAAAGGGTAAGAAAATCATGAATATCATAAGAAATTGCTTGAAATTTTGGGTTTTTAATGGTTTTCTTCTTAAATGTTGATTGGACATGTAAACAAACATTTTTTTACCAAAATAATTGGTTTATATTTATATATAGAAAATGTTATTTTTACAAAGAAATATTCATCTTCTTGTTTTCTCTTTGATTTTTTATTAAGTCTTTTCTTTTATTTTATAGGTGATTGTTGATATTTGAAGGTTGCAAAAGTCATTTCTCCACCAATTTTGTGACATTTTAAGGTTGGAAATTTTAAATATCTTTACATGTTCGATTCTTTATTCAACTTCTATAAAAGAAGGTTGTGGTTTTATAGGTAAGAACATGAAAGTTAGTGCACGAGAATTATTTTTTTATAAAATTCTAAACTGGAAAGTACTAAATTGTTTTATTTTTTATCTATTTCATCCACTTAATTTTAGTATCTGATTATATCATACAAGCTTGTTTGTGCATATTTTAGTTTAAAATAAAATTAGTTATTTATTATTTTCATTTATTGTCATATATATTTAAAAATTCTCAAGATCTTGAAAAAACCTCATTGATATTATTGTGACCTAACAATAGTGTTCTCTCTCACTATTTGGCTTGCCAATTGAGGTCTAACACGTTCACATCAATTAACTCATTTGTTACATTTCCCTATTAATATAGTCAATATTAGTGAAGAATATGCAGATTTTGTCACTTGAAATAATAATTACCATGATCTTTTATCAATTTAATGAAGAAGTTTAGATTTTATTGTTAGAAGGAAAAATATGTGTTATCCTTGCCTTTGTTCTTGTTTGTTGTTGGCATTCAGGATAATAGTACATCAATATAGTTTACCTAATTAGAAGCACTTCAAACTTGTGATATTGTTGAGAAACTTTAATATAAAAGATGATAAACTTTTTGGCTACAAGATAGTATCAAAAAATTATTCACAGAGACAATGGCAATTTGCCCATAAACAACCTTATAGGAAAATAAAACAAAATTGTAGAATTTGTATTAACATAGCAAAACATTCAATACATACTAAGAAACAATTTTGAAATCTAATCACTTCATTAGTCTAGCACATTTAGGGTCTCTTTTAGCCTTGTAGTCCACTTATTGATATAGTAGAAAACTCCAAGAATATCTTTGTTGCTAGCTCCAAGATGACCCATAAACACTATAAAACCTATTAGCTTTGGGTTTGTCTTTGAAAATTGAGAGAATAATTCAAAATGAGAGCCATTATCTGCCAGTTCCACTATGAGAATCCAACCAAGTTATTTTATCGTTTACTTCCTTTTGTCTTCAATAAAATATGATTGCAGATATCAACCACAATTATAAAAAAGGTTGTTTTTTTGTTAATAGAGCAAATGTAAAGGAATTCCACACCAAAACAAGGTCGGCCAACTACTTCAGTTTCCCACTGATCGTAAGTCGCAGACCAAATTTATATATGGATCACAAAATTTGAGAAAAAATCAAGCTAAAGTTTGAGTATTTCTGATGGTTAACTCTGCCATTTTAACCAAAATCTTTAGTGAACTTGCACATATAGTTTCAAAAGGTTTTATATGCCCAATTAAACTCAAATTTGAGTCACAAGAAGATTTTTTTTTTTTGAAAGGCAAGCTGGGGTTCGATCCTGAGCCTTCAGCTTGGCACAGGACCCTGCTTACCACGTCGTCTATTTGTGTAGATAGTGGTAGAATAGAAAGTTTGTGCAAAAAGATGTGATACTTCAGGAGGTATGAGATGAGGTTTGTGCACGGATCCACAAATCTTTAATGTCACAATGGATTGCATTACAGAAGGCACACAACTAATTGCATTCTTCTTCACCAATCAATGTGAAGCATGTATAATGATGGATCATTGGCTTGAAGATGCACATCTAACCACATTTTTTTAATATTTCAGATTCATGCCCCATGAAAATACATAATCATTTTTATTCTTAGTTATTAACTTACTACTATGTAGAGTAACTAGAATGTGAGAACTAGAAATATGGGCATTTCCAACACTTTTTTTGCAAATCCAACCATGTGGATGTGCTTGGCATGGTGAATTTGCTAGGAATCAACCATTGGATCATGTATTTTCCATGAAAAAATGTTATTTTTGTATGCTTGAATATCTATGAAGATTATGAGCCATTGATTTTAAAACCTTAAAAAAATCACGTTTATGCATCAAAATGGGATGATTCAAGAGCGGTTCTTATAAAACCAAGCATGTAGATCACATCCATACGGTTAAATTCAAGAGAAAAGAACAAAAAAATCCATAAAAATAGTTGTCATATTCTAGTGATTCTTACTATGCATGCTTATGTTTACTATACCAACTTTAACCTCATTAATATTTCGTCTCTTTATCCATTTATCCTCATTAATCTCTCTCTCTCTCTCTCTCTCTCTCTCTCTCTCTCTCTCTCTCTCTCTCTCTCTCTCTCAATACAACCCGTGTGAGTGCAAAATGGATTGGTTCTGCTTTTGGGGAGTGGATCCAGATTTAGATATGGATATGACTCAAATCTTAAGCTGTGTTGTAGATCTACCTAGGATTTGAAGCATGGTATCGTATAGGGATGCAAATGGGTGTTTGTATTATTAGAGCCAGATAACATACATCAAAATTCTGAGTCATATATAGTGGAACAAATGCAGTTGGATCTAGCCAAATCCATATTAGGTTCGAGTAAATAAATATGTTTCGAACTAGGTAAGGAATGAGTCTTACCTAACCTGTTTTACATGTGGTCCACATGAAAACTCAAAACTATTGTAATTTGATCCACTTTGGCAGATCCAATGCCAAAAGTTATCATGCCACATTTGGATCTAGGAAATTCATATGATACCCATGCCGAATTTGGATCTAAAAACCAACTCACTTTGAAATCTGAATTTAATCTCAAGTTAAGCTTGACCAGACTTATGTCTGATCCATTTGCAACCCTAGCATTGGGTTTGTTCAAAACATGAAAATCATTTTGATGTGCATAAGAAAAAACGAACATGAGTAACGTTATGCATGTTGACCCAGATCCAATTATATTTACCTATCCAACTTAAATTCTTTTGGAATGCCCTAGAGTGTTGTAGATGCAAAAGATTGTTACATGGAATCTTAGAAGCCAGAATTATTAGAAAAAAGAAAAGAAAACTTCAAAGGGGATGGGGATGAGAGAAACAGGGGAACACACGTTAAGGGTAAAACTGACTTTTTCAATAATTATGAGGGCAAAATGAATTTAGAAGGTGAAAACATGAACTGTCACCTTGGGGCTTGTCTGATGCCTTGTCTAAGATTGGATGGAATGAACAAACAAAATGGACAGAGCACACGTTTTGCTTGTTCTGTTATGTAACAATTGTACCAAGTCTAACGTTTGTTTCGGCTCAACAAGAAGTTGTGTTTCATATGTCCAGTGTTTGGTTTTTGTGTTGTACGGATAGCTTGTACACATATGGATAATGGTTAGGATAACTTCATTTTGGATCGTACAACTCGATTTGCCGAACCACCCGAGTATTTTAGTATGTTTATTATGGATTTTATCTTCGGATATGAATCTCGAATTGGATCTAAAAACTAAAAAATATTTAAATTTTAGGTAATTTGAGAAAAAATAAAAACTGATATTTTATTAATATATATATACTTTAATCGATGTCATATTGATCTAGTTATAAAAGTTTATCAAAAATTTATGGATTTTAGCTTCAAATATGGATCTCAAATTAGATCCAAGTATGATTTAAAAAAAAAATGGGTAATTTGAAAAGAGGGAGAGAGAGAGAGAGCTCACCTTTGGCCTCGTTGGCAGCCACTACATAGGGGGAGAGAGAGGGTGGGGAGAAAATGAGAGGGTGTCCATTTTTTTTTAAAGGGTGCCGCCCATCCTGTTCTTTGCGTAACAAGGGATAAAATAGTGAAAACCCATTCTTGAGACGCAAAAGATGCACGTTGCGCGTGTCCATCCCGTCCCTAGTTTGTTTTAATGGGCATGATTTGCAGTCATGCCATCCCAAATCACGCCCATCATGCGGCATCAAACGTGCCCTTAACGGTGCTTCAAAGTGCGGCTAAAGCCCCTTTCATAAATATCAGGCACATCCCTATGATGCTTTAGCAGCCTTTTGAAGCATCGCTAAAGTGTCATTTTTGCCTTAGTGTTTTGCGGGGTTTTCTTTAGTGTTTTTGCATGTTGAACATCCATCAAGTGTGCGCTCAGGGTGCGTGGGTTTGATTTAGGCAACTATAGATTAAGCAGCTACCAGTTTACGTGTGTGTATATATATATATATATATATATATATATATATATATATATATATATATATATATATATATATATATATATATATATATATATATATATATATATATATATAGAGAGAGAGAGAGAGAGAGAGAGAGAGAGAGAGAGAGAGATTGGGGATTGGTCTGTCCTCGTGTCTTCTTCAAAAATCTGATTGCACAGATATGTTTTTTGACAAATCTGACATAAGATGTGATATCCATAGTGTAAACCTACAAATAGTATCTTGGCTCAATCTTTTTTTTATATGTATGTAGGATTTTGTAAGGATCTAAAAACCAATGGTTTTGAAATTTCTGAAATTTTCTACATAATGAAAGTGAACTAGTAAATCTAAACTATGAGATTGTGCATGTAATCCTAACGTCAACTAATTTTGAAGGTAACCATATGAGATTGTGCATGTAAATGTTAATTTTGACAAAAAAATGTTGCAAGGGTAAATAGTAACTTATGGACATGAATTAGTGCTAACGCAGTGACAAACTAACGGCCGTTTATGAATGAGGGCATTGGATTACTGGTGACGAAACTTTGGAAGAAGGAAATTAGAAACCCCAAATGTTTCGTGCGCACGTGTATTAGAGTAAAATGATTGGTAGGCATTTTAAATTTTCCTCATGAAAAATTTTCCACTTGCAAACATTACACAAGGAAAATGAGGAGGGGCAATTCTTGGTTACCAACGAGAAACTTGCCAATGGATAGGGAAATGGCCTTTTCCTCACATTTGCGAAAAGCGTCAAAAGACTTTGAGTTCCCTCAAAACAAATAAATGCAGATGACCACATTTGTTACGTTTATAAACTTTTCAAATTTTTATTCTTCAAAAGGGAAAAAGGAAACAAAAATAAGAATTTCCATTGCCGGGATTTGAACCCGGGTCGCCTGGGTGAAAGCCAGGTATCCTAACCGGACTAGACGACAATGGATTGTTGTTACAAAGGTCTCTCTACCGTTATATATACATATACAAAACCTTGCACAAAGCCAAGTTGAGCTCTGGATCGGGTTCCCGACCCAGGGTCGGTGGTCTTGGAGTTAAAACTAAGGCCCAGGCTTAGACAGACATTTCAAAGGAAAAATGAGCCACCGGCGCAGTCCCATTCAATTTGATATATAAATGGGCCCTTTTGTTGAGACTGAATCCAGTAAGTACCAGGCGGGGATGCATATGCAATTTGGATATGCATGCAATCCTAGTTTATTCAAATTCCAACCCAAACTTTCAGCAATAGATTTGAATCCAAATCCAGATCTAAATAAGATCTAATGAACTGAGTTCCCGCAAAACAAATAAATGCAGATGACCACATTTGTTACGTTTATAAACATTTCAAATTTTTATTCTTCAAAAAGGGAAAGAAAAGGAAGCAAAAATAAGAATTTCCATTGCCGGGATTTGAACCCGGGTCGCCTGGGTGAAAGCCAGGTATCCTAACCGGACTAGACGACAATGGATTGTTGTTATAAAGGTCTCTCTATCATTATATATATACATATACAAAACCTTGCACAAAGCCAAGTTGAGCTCTGGATCGGGTTCCCGACCCAGGGTCGGTGGTCTTGGAGTTAAAACTAAGGCCCAGGCTTAGACAGACATTTCAAAGGAAAAATGAGCCACCGGCACAGTCCCATTCAATTTGATATATAAATGAGCCCTTTTGTTGAAACTGAATCCAGTAAGTACCAGGCCCATGCCAGACGGAGATGCATATGAAATTCGGATATGCATGCAATCCTAGTTTATTCAAATTCCAACCCAAACCTTCAGCGATAGATTTGAATCCAAATCCAGATCTAAATAAGATCTAATGAACTGGAGTTGTACCCAGATGCGAGTTCTATATGGTGGCACTGGATCTAGGAAAAAGAAAGACTGGGAAAACATTCTTTGCGTGCAAAAAGTACAAAAAGACCGGATTTGATCTGAAACAAAAACCAAATCTGGAAAAATCCAATTGGATGAGTCCAATATCTGATTTGATTACACATTCAGGTCTTATTTTGAGAATTGTAATCCATATTTGAGAGCAAAGTGTCGGATTCAAACCTAAGGTTTCTATAACTAAACCGATCCAATTGCACTCCTAGCTGCATCTCCCAATAATGTATGTGTCATGCCCAAATGGCTCTTGCACGCCTGGCTGCCTCTCATTCTAGGTGTGTTACTGGACCAGTTTTGGGTTGAGTTCAGGTCTAGCTTCATCAGAACTGGTTTTGAATTGGGTCAAAAACTAGATCCAAACTCGAGCAAATTTGGATCGGGCTTCATATTTCCTTTTTGGTATATAGTTTATTTTAGAAACAAATGGGCCATTGGATTTTGGCATTTGTTGGCTCAGGTATAGATGGGTCATTAGATATCTGGTCAAACATCTTATGGTTCGGGCCATGTTTGGTTTGGATGCAAAGTAATCCCGATTGGTTAAGTGTGGTTCGGGTTGGGTGTATGCTAGATGGTTAATTAGATATCGGCTCAAACATCTTGTGGTTCAGGCCCGATTTGGTTTGGATGTGAATTAAGGCCCGTTAGTTATGGTTAAGTGTGGTTCGGATTGGGTGTCTATTTTTTGAGGGGTTCGGATTGGGTGTATAATAATCATAGTTATATTGGTTAGGCTATGGATAGGTTTGGATACATAAACAATTTGGATTTGGTTAGTTTGCGAACATTGTACCGATTGGATTTGGTTCAAACCAGCTGGTTAAATCAAATTGGTTGTCTTTTGATGAAGAAATTTAATCATTTTCGGGTAACTAGTGTTTAATATCTATAAAAAAAACTAGTGTTTAATAAAAATATATTCAAAAGATCCTATGTTAACATCACAAACTTAGGTAGTGAAATGTTGTTCTGAAACAATCGGATCCGTGGATGTGATCAGCATAACCAAAATATTATGAATAAATGATAATTACAAAACATCCAGAACTGTGATGATAAATAACCCTAGTTAAATTTTGATGCCAACATTTTTTTAAGGAAGAAAAGATGTAAAACTCATAAATTTTTAATATTTTACAAGAAATAACAATGAATTTAAGGCTAAAATATTATTTAAAATTAAGATGAAAATTAAATTATAATCTGAGCATTTATCAGAATTCAAAATAAATTCCAACTTAGGAATTTATTCTGAATCAAGGTTTCAATGTTAATCGAATTTAATCTGATTTTAAGATTAACTTAATTAAAATTTAATTTGAGCCAGGATTCGAATTAAGTGTATATGTCAATTTAAGAGTCTTATTGAATTTAAATTTTTGTAGTTTATCGAATTTGAATTTTGATTTGGGAAATTAAATTCAACTCGGATTTGGATTTAAATTCAGATTTTATAAATATGTCTTGAATATTATAATTAAATTTAAGTTTGATTCAAATCTAAATTAAAACTTAATCAAATATTAATTCAAATTTGAAATATACAATAATTTATATTTTTTTTAAAATTAAATTTAGAATTCTAAATTGAATTTAGAGGTAATAACTGTGAATCCTTCAGAATGTTTTTATGGAATAAAATCATAATTAATAAATATTTATATAAGAAAAAATATAAAAATATAAATTAGCCTAAGACAAATTATAAGAAATATCTTATAAAAAAATAAAGTCGATTCGAGTTGATTTTAGTAAAATTCGCATTCAAAATCGAATTTATAAAAAAGATAGAATTTAATAAAATGGTTAATAAATTTTATTAAAATAAAGTCGAATATGATTTCATATGAATTTATGATAATTTGATATGTATGTAATGTAAATTCAATAAATTTGAATTTAGTTTCAGGAGTTTGAAACATATTTTACAAATAAATAAATAAATAAAATGCTCAATTCGACAATGAGTCATGCCGACTATGGTGAAAATCGCTTTCGAGGTTTATTTCTAAGAAAATGATATTTTTAGAAAAAGAATTTCATAATCTAGATAAATTGAATATGTTAATCCATACTAAGTGATATACCATGGGTCATGAAAGACTTAGATAAAATTTTAAATGTAGAAAATACACCCACATGCCCAAGGGTCCTATCGACCCTAGTGAAACCCCTTTTGTCAAAATTTATTTTTGAGGAATTTAATATTTGATTAGACAAAAAATATTGAATAACAAATATAACCAAAATTTAAGTAGAGGCACTCACCTCCATGTAAACCTAATTTAAGTTTCATTTAGTCTCATTTCACTTAATCCTAAATTCTAGTTTTGAAAGAATTGAAATCTAAATTGTAATTTAATTAATTAGAAATTAATTAAGTGAAATAAAAATTTTGATTCAATTAAATTTAATAAACTTGTAAGATTTCATAGGTGGGTCGTCTCATCTTATGTGGCACCTCCTTGTTAATTTAAACAAAAAAAAGTGAAATTTAAAGCTTTAAAAAAAGGGTTTTTTAAAGTTACCAAAAATTAAATCTTAATACCAAAGTCAAAACTTACCTAATTGAAAAGAGAGTCTCCCAAGGTGGGGACGTTCAATCCTATAATCTTTTAGGATGGGGCTGAATAATAAGAATGAAGAAATATAGAAAGTGAAGAAAGGAAAGTATGAAAGAAGAAAAAAAATGACTAAGTAAAACTTGCTTGCCAAGCAAGCAAGTTTGACAAAGTTCATATTGAAAAGGGGAAACCCCATAAGAGGGTAACGACCAATTTATGTGGACTATCTCTCATACCATATACATTATGGTATTCCACAAAATAGCCTAATCTAAGAACCTAAAAAGAAAATATATATATTAACATGATTAAGTCAAATTTGCTTGCCAAGCAAACAAGTTTGACAATAAAGCATTAGGGAAAGGAAGAACCCCATATAGGGGGGGGGTGTCGACCAACCATACCCTCTTATTTTATGTATTATACCATACTATAGTATGAAATGTATAAATATATGATATATGTTAACCTAAGCTAAATAACTTAAATAAAACAAATAAAAAAAAGAAGAGAAAAGGAAACAAGAAAGGTAGAAGAAAAGAAAGAATAGTCATGATTAGATCAAGTGCTAAAATTTAACCCAGCACTTGACCTAATCTCCAATTCCTATAAAACCATGGGAGGGGCTCATACCCCCCCTTCCCCTTATTTGCTCACTTTGTGATTTTTCTCTCTTTTGCTTCCTCTTCTTCCCTTGTTCCCTTTATTTTCCTTCTTCATTCTCTTCCTCTTTATGTATTCTTGTGCATCCTTCCTTGGCCGAACAAGGAGGATACCCATGTATGTGTGAGGAGTAGGAGTTTGTTGGTGTAGTCATCACTCATGTTGAGCAGCCGGTTCGTGGTTGAACTTCGTTTTCGCAAGCGTAGGAGCTGATTTCACCAAAGAGGTAGGGAGTTATATTTTCTATACGTAAATCGAAATTCGTAGGCACAAGTTTTTTCAATTTTTTATACGGATAGACTCTAAATCATGCCTCCCACATGTGGGTTTGGCTTAGGACTATCAAAATATTAAATGAAGAGGGTTTTCGAAAGAAAACCCCCTCTAAAAACCAATTTCTCTAAAATCGGGTTTGAGAACCTGAATCAATTTTTTGATAAAAGAATAAAACATGAATTTATGTAAGAAATTTGTATTGAACTTAATAGAAAAGGGTTGATTTTGATTTTCTCGATAAGGAATCGATTGACCCTCAAAAGTAGCTGAATTATCACATTAAAAATAAAAAAGAAAACATATATGCATACTATCGGTTTTATCATAAATAAAATTTATAAATTTTAGAAAATACATATATTACTTAATTTTTTTCTATAAATTTTGATTGGAAATAGTAGATTATGTTCACGTGAATGTATTGTAAAAATTAACATGCTTTTTATTGCTTTCATCATAGAAAAAATATGTTTTTCATGCTATCGGTTTTTTCATAAATAAATTTTGTAATTTTTGAAAAAACCATGTAATATCTAGATGTTATAATGCAAATTTTAGTTAAAGATTGTAGTGAATATTTATGTGAATACATTGTGACTATTAGAATGATTTTTTTGAATTTATGTCATGAAAAAATTATGTGTTTTATATGCCTTATTGCAAAATTTATTGAAACTATTGATGAGGAAATAGGCTTCAGGGAGACAGGTTTGTTTTCCAACCTAACAGCTGCGAAAACTAGATTTGTCCATGGTAGATTAGTTAAAAGTAGTGTAGTTATGATTTTATGAATTTTTTCAATATGTTCATGTGAAAATATTTTGAAAATATGAACTCAGGTGGCCTGTTTTGGCCCACGTGAATGCCTATTTCCCGTTAATACATAGTTTTGGCCTGACACTCAACCGGTAAATCACTCATATCTTCCTTGTTTGGAGAAATTTTTATGAGTGATTTGTTGCATTAAAAAGATAACAAAAATTTACTGCTCTTGAAAAATTTTAAGCTTTGTTCATATACTGAGTATTGTTCTGTGACAGTAATAATAGAAAAGTATAGGTTTACACCAAAATATTTGTAACTCTCTCATTTGGATGAATTTTTATGAACGGTTTAAGGCATCAAAAAGTTGATAAGATTCTATACAATCTATAAAAAAAAAAAAGCTTTTTCTAATAAATGAAAAAAATTCTGTAACCTCTGTAACAGTCAACCAAAGTTGGGTGTTCACAAGTTTGGAACCGAGTTAGGAATTGGCTACCATGTACTTGGGTATTTGATGCATTTACGTGCATACTTTTGCGAATTAATGTCAAACTGTATATGCACTGTCAAAAACAAATTTTTTGCGTGGACTTATGTGCATATCCATGAGACACGAACTCAATGTTATGTGAATGAATAAGCTTGCCTATGTGGCCTATAGCTAACTAAGGGATTGTAGTGTCCATCTTGCAAATTTAATTGCAAATATAAAAGGACTGCATCTGCTATAATTTTCATTCATATGACTGCTATGATGATGATGATGATGACATATGGATGCATGAAATGTTTAAAAAAAATCATCATGTTGTTTATGCATATGCTTGAAAAGAAAGAAGTTTTGAATAATGTTATCGAATGAAATTTATTTTAATATATACATCCATTGGCCCTAAAGTGGCCAAATCCCTTTAGTGGATTTATATATGGTATTGCATGTAAATTAGTTAAATTCAGAAGTTGAACATGTAACACTAAAGAAAGGTGCTGGCAAGGAGATAGCAAACGATACTTATGTCTTCGTGAGAATATGTTTTGAGCACGGAAGGTTGCTCCCCCAAAACCATGAAGATAAGGAAAACCTCTATAATAGACTGCAACGTAGAGGAAAGAAACTCATGAGTGAAAATCTGATGCATCAGGATGACAATGTTGGGAGCGCTCTCCCGCTACACTCATCCCTCACCCGTAAGACTGATGAAAGGTGCCCAACTAGGCCAAGGCCACCTATGTTTGAAAATATTGTATGCATCATGGCTCTGATTCAAGTATAAACCTCTATTAGTACCCATAGGGCTAAGAAGTGAAACTTAAATGATTATGCATTAGATAGGCATGACATGCATCATATAACAAAGAAAATTTAATTAAAGATAAAAAATGGCTCATGCATAAAATCAGCTTTTGCAATGGTAAGTGGCTGCATTTTTAAGTATTCATGCATATTAAATTATTCATGTTTGAGTGGATGATTGGTCTAAGTTAATTTCGTGAATGAATGCTTGCTTGATATATCAGAAATTCATGTTTATATTTGTGTTGCATTTAATCTTGTTGATGTATGAAAAATCATAATAACTCATGCTTGTTAGTTCTAATTTATGTGTTCTGAATAGATCTACCCTACTAAGACATGTTTTTCTGACCCTAGTGATTTTAATATTTTTAAGAAGTGAGTGAACTCATATGCGAAGGCGGGAGGTTGCAACAAGGAGGAGCCAAGCCTTTCCCAACCTCTGAGTGTTTGAACTAAGAGCAATTTTAATTGTTCAAAACTTTGATATTTTATTTAATATATTAAATGAACTTTTATTATTATTTTGGACATGTATAGATGTTTATTTAATTTATAAATGTTTAATTTTTTAATTAAATGCATGTATGGATATGAATGTAAACGAGAATATAACATGCCAAGTTTTCGTCCTAACTAGTTTTTGTTGCAATTTTATAAAAGTATTTAAAAAAAACCATGGTTTTTGGGATACAAAATTTGAGGTGTTACAATCAACTCTTGAATCATAATTTTTTGACATAAAAATAAATTTTTATGAGGATTTGAAATTTTGATACATTGTATGACATTGATTTTTTAACCTCTGCAAAAACTTATATACACATACCAATACACATACCAAATTGTGCTAACTCAAACATGTAGATCACATCTAGAGGGTCACATGTGCAGCAGACATAAAAAAAAATGAAGGTATTACGGTTTTTCATTAGGGGTTCTTTGCCCATGAGGGTAGAAAATGTTAACAACCCCTCCCCCTCACATACACAATATTGTACCACCATACTTGATTTATATAGATCTAAGCTCCAAAAGCAAAATCTAATTGTTGATCATGTTTAACATATTTTATTTAATATTTTTTTTATTAAAGTTGATTCAAATATGATATTTTATTTTATTTTTAACCCATCATTATTTTCATGAATTTGAGATGTTGATTTTCACAATATCAAAAATAAAATCTTATGGTGTATTAAACATGCTAAACCTTTTACTTTAACAAATAAATTATGCTAGTGTACCACTATATGGTATTATGGCAAAATATATATATATATATATATATATATATATATTATTTTCTATTATCAATTGTATATACACTCAATTTGTAACACCCCAAATTTTGTATCCCGAACATCATAGATATTTTTTTTAAATACTTTAATAAAATTACAGCAGAAAACTAAACATGACAAAAACTTGTCGTGTAACTTTTCGATCACATTCATTTCCATACATGCTTTTAATTCAAAAAATTAAACATTCATAAATCAATTAAATATCCATTACATCTCCAAATTAATAATAACAATCTATTTAAAATTTAAGTCAAATAATCAGAATCTTGAGCATTTTAAAATGCTCGCAATCTAAAAGACACTCAAAGGATGAAAAATGCTTGGCTCGATCCCCATCACAACCTCTCACCATCATATGTGAATTCACTCACTACCTAAAAATATTTAAAATAATTAGGGTAAGACAAACATGTCTTAGTAGAGTAAAGTTATTCAGAATACATAAATTGAAAACAAGCAGAATTTGATTTGATCTTTCATTCATTCAATAAGATAAAATACAACACAAGTACAAACATGAATTTCCAATATGTCATTTAAACATTTATTCCCGAACTTGCCTTCAATTAATCATTCACTTAAACATGAACAAATAAAGATGTATGAATAGATAAAAATGCATGCACTTACAATTGCAGAATCTGAATTGTATTAATGAGTGACTTTAACATGTTTAATTAAGTTTTATTTTTAAATGCTGCATGTTATGCCTATCTAAATGCACAATCAATTAATATTATAGTTCTTATCTTTGTGAATACAAACAGGCAAAAATCCTACATCAAGACCATAGTGCAAATAGTGTTTTCAAACAAGTGTGACTTTAGCCTGGGTGAACACTATTCACTAGTATCGGGTGAGAGATGTCAAAAGCAAGAGAAGTTCTCACACTACCATCCTGATGCATCGGACTTTACTCATGAGATTTTGTATCCTCCATATTGCAATCTAATGTGGAGGGTTTTCCTATCTTTGTGCTCAGGGAAAAGCAACCTTTCGTGCTTAATTTGATACTCATGAAGCCAAACTAGTATCACTTACCTTTTCTTAGTAAGTATCAATATTTTAGTATCATATATTTAAACTTTCAAGTTAATTATTTTACATGCAACACTCACATAAGAATCCACTTAAGGGATTCGGCCTCTTCAAGGGTCATGGATGTACATTTTAAAACATATGCTTCCAGTATCATTGCACATGTCTTTCTTTCATTTCAAACTTAATCATGTGCAACATAAAGCATTGAATTTCTTTACATTTAAATGCATCTAATCATTCACAACAATATCATCATGTATATGGCAGTCATATGAAAATAAATTACAGCATGCATAGTTCATTAATAATCCACATTTAGCTTTGGGCTCGGTACTATTGTATATGTTTAGTTCATCTCAATTTTAAGCCCACGTGCATTACTGAAACAATGAATTTCTTTTTGCAGCTAAATGCATCCAATATTTCAATCTTTAATAGCAAATACATGTCGGTATTATATCAGAAAGAGACAACATGCATAATCACATAATATTTGCATTAATTCGCAAAACGAACACTTTGGTCCACTTATTCGTTGGGGGTTGCAAAGGCATGCTTGGTCCTTAGCACATCAATCAAATTGTGTCTCAATAGAGTACACTTAAATTCCCTGCATCAAACTCATTTTTTCAGTCTCTAATAGTACAACATAAATTTACAAGGGTATGCATACAAACACATAAGATGTGCAAGCATTCAGTAATCAATTCCTAAACCAATTATAAACTTGCAAAAATCCAACTCTGTTTGACTATTATAGAGGTTACAAAAAAAATCAATTATCGATTAAAGCTGAAGTTTTCACAGTTTATAGATAATTTCATCAGTTTTGATGCCATAAACTATTCATAAAAATTTATCCAAACAAGGGAGTTACGAATATTTTAGTACAGACTTGTACTTTCTATTGCGACTATCACCAAACAGTTCTCAGTCTATAAACAGGGCTCAATTTTACAAAAGCTGTAAAATTTTATTAGCTTTCCAATGCAATAAACCTCTTATTAAAACTTCTTCGAACGAGGGAGATACAAGTAATTTACCAGTCAGATGGCATGCTAGAAATACGTATTAACGGGTATATGCATGGGTGGGCCCAAAACCAGCCACCTGAATTCATATTTTTGATTTTTTTTACAATGGTACATTAAGAAAATTTTTGAAAACAAAACTACACTACTTTAGACTAATCTACAATGGACAAATCTTGTTTTTGCAGCTGTTGGGTCAGAAAATAGACCCGTCTCCCCCAAAGCCTACTTTCTCAGAAATTATAAAACCCAAGATTTTTCTTTGACAATTAAAATAAATAAATAATGAGCTTTATGTATATCTATGGCATGAGTGCAATTTATTGGTTTTCTTAAAATTATTGAAATTCTTGATTTTTTTTTATTTCAAAATATTATGAAATTAAGTCTCAAGTTATGAAAAATATTGCAAGAATAATTATAAATTTTAAAATATGGACTAAACAATAAAGTAAATGATTTATATATTTTAAGATTATGGATCTTGGATAGATCATATTCAGATCCAAACTTTAGTATTTAGATTCAATTCAGATTTGGATTAAATATAGATTTAAACCTTAAACTAGGTAGTGGACTTAACTAATGGTATTTGGTTCTAACCCAATTAGGTTGCATATAATCTATGACATTTGAATCTAATTAAGGATGGATTGGACTTGATATAACTCAGGATATTTAGATCTAATCTCATTGGATTAGACCCATAGGGTCAGATGCTCTAAATAATGTTATTATTGTTTTTATAAAATTTTCAGTTGATTAGTGGCTCAACTATTATATTCAAGTTGACCATGACGTTCTTTATTTTGAGGGCATCAAAATCAACTATCTACACGCCTAAATTGGTGTTGATTTGAGCATTTTATCATCGACAAAAGTTCATGCCTAATTGTACGTCAAAATTAACATTTTTCAACATCAACTAATTTTTTTTGTTGATCCATATGTGTACAACATAATGACAAATATCGCAAGATTTATAAAAATCTCGTGATAATATCGCAAGAAAATGCCTGAAAGTTTAAAATGGCAATTTCTCGCGAGATTTTCAAAATCTCATGAAATTTATGAAAAATCATAAATATCGCGATTTAAACACGATATTTACATTTTAAACAGCTATTTATCACCTAAAATGTGTATTTTTATTTTTATATATTTTTTATTAAAATTTTCTTATAAAAATAAAATTTGTTTTTTTTATTTATTTTTTTATTGCTGAGATTTTGCCAAAAAATGCGAGACTTATAAAAAATTTCAATTTCTCATGAGTTTTTGAGAAACGAGAAATTTCCGTTTAAAATGTTTGTCACTATGGTGTATGACTAAACTTAATATCACCATCAAAATATATGTTTTGAGGGCTATCAAATCAACTATTTAAACATTAAATTTTGATGAGTCTTTGGGTCTCTAGGCCTCCCGGAAGGTTACCATGTCACTGAAACCCAAGCCAGGGTAAGAAGTCCACACAGTTTTACTCTAGCTTAATTAATTTTAAAACTTAATAAATTAGAACCCATAATTTATTTTCTCATTTGATTAATAAAAAATTTAATAAATATTAACATCTTATATTAGAGATAAGACTCGTTCCTATGCTCATCTATAAATAGAGGCCCTAATGAGGAGGATTAACAAGGTTAGTTCTTCCTCCCTCGCTCATTCTCATTAGAATTCCTCATCTTCTTTTTTTTCTTGCTTCTTGAAGTTTTTCCAACAGCCATTAAAGCTCATCTAAGGTTCTAAGATGGAAGACAAAGGTTGATCTATATTTAAGAACTCGATTAAGGTAGGATTCATCCTACACATAGTATAGATCGAATGCAAACACATAAATTGTGCATTTTATCGATTCTATGGGTTGATCCATGATGCATCAGATCTGGAATAGGTTTGAAAAAGGTTTTGAAAGTGTTTTTAATTCAATATCATGCGTTAAATCATATCTATAAAATTGTGATTATAAGGATTTTTACCTTGAATCCTGTTTTTGCTTCTTTGATTTTGTATGAGATTGAATATTGGTCATTATGTTCTCATTTTTTTTATCCTGACATATTTTAGAAAAAAATTTGATATCTTTATGAAAACAAAGTCAATAAATAAAACTAAAAATGTTGGAGTGTTCTACATATCCAGGGCTTCAATTTTGAATCTCGTTTCATTTTGTTTGGATCTGTTTTGAGGCCAAAACGTCTATTACAATAGAGCATAGGTTTTACCAATGCTTTTGATGGTTTTAAAGACCCAACCAAAACTGATTAAAATAAATTAAGAAAAATCTGCGTGAAAGGTAACATGTATAAAATGATCTTGTAAAAAGATTTTTGTTAAAAGATTTTTTTTTAGGTTTATATAAATTTCTCAAACTGGGATAAATTTCTGCATATGACACGATTTGTCTTATATTTTTCCTGAATAGGGTTTAGTCCCCAAAAAAAAGTTTTATTTTATTATAAAAAACTTTTTGGTTATGTTTCTTAGATTGTTTTTCTAAGACATGGAGGATTTTTCAGTAAAATTGAGAGAGTATAATTCGGTTCCTATGATTTTTGGTGGGCTTTCCAAAATTAGGTTTATAAAGATCCAAATTTATAAATTATGAGATGTATGGATGTTTAATTGTATTTTACATTATGCAGCATGATTAAACATGTTATTATATAAAAAAACCATGCTTTAATGATTTCTTAGGGTTTCTTATGATTCTTGCATAGATAAAATTATATTTGAGATATTTTTCAAAGGTTTTGAGATTCTTGAATGATGTATGTTATTGTTTAAGCAAAATTTACATGAATCTCATCAAATATGAATTATATGATGATATAACAATTTTTATAGCATAAAAAAAATTTGATTTATTTTGATAGTTTAGATTTCAAATAATGTATTGTGAATATATGATATCTCTTTGTGACTATAGATGATGTTTAGATACTATTCATGGGTTGATGCATGATAAAAGCTTGATATTTTACGTTCATGTTTGAGTTTTCTTGCTTTTCTCATCATTTATATTGTATTTTTCATGCAGTCTTGATTTTCTTGATCGATCTATTATGGTAAAATAATTATACCTCTCAAATCGGATCACCAATGGCCAAACCCATTCATGATGACCTTTCAGACATCTGAGAGGTGTCTTAAAAAACTATTAGGCTTTTTTATGGTACGAACGTGAAGGTTATGGCTGCTGCAACCCAAGACAAAGTTTTGTCCTTCGTGCAGAGCGATTCTTTATAATATGTTTTCTAAAAAAATCTATTAAATCAATGATTTTTAGTTCATAACTAATTTTTGGATAAGTCATTCACGTCATATGAATAGACCTTAAAAAAACAAAAGAAATATGTTTCATTTTTTATAAAGCTTAAAGGCTCACACAAGTCGTGAAAGATTCAAGATTTTGCAGAAAACCTAGATCTAAAACTATCTCAGGCAGGGTTCAATCCAGAAAACCTAAAAAAATCATATGATGGAGTTTTTCAACAAACTCAGTTGATTCTAAAACCTAATAAGCATGCCTTCACCAAAAAATACGAAAGAACAAAATCCCTCTCAAATTGGGCTTGGTGGCTGCTTTTTTAGGAAACATGATTATGGTAGGTTATGTAAAAAAATAGAAAAATAGTTTTGGGCCCGTAAAATTTCACGGGTAAAGGACATCATTTTTTCTTAGATCTACCACTTGAAATTGAAAGCTAATATCCTCCAACATGACATTGAATTTTTATAGAGTTATATTTGTTCCTTTTGATGGTCTGTCAAACCTGTGAACAACATATAAATTTTGATATTATACAGTTCTTGATTTTAGATAATATCTTGATTTGTGAAATTATGTTCCTAAAGTCATGTGTTTGATTTTGATATCAGATTTTAATCACGTATATGTTAATATGAAATTTGTCATGAATATGTTGTATGTATATATGTGAATTATTTGAGCATGATAACATATGATACTCTATATTAAACATGAGAATTAAGCATGATAATTAGACCAGATGGTATGCATGATCATGCATGTATTATTCTATAAAATTTATGGTTCATGCTAAATTGAAATGAGTCATATGCATCATGGAGTGTAGGATATGGCATGTGATATATTGTAAGTCATATAAAGCATGCATATATATGACTCGAATGTGAGTAAGGTTTAATAGAACCAATAAGATGCTTGTGGGTACTTGTTTTGACTTTGTTATACATGCTCATATATACACACACTCTCTAACTGGACTCTTGGGTCTTCTTTAAGTTGAGTATGTACCTTGAGATACTCTTGGGTACTCCTTAATGTGAGTACATACCTTGAGATAGTCTTATGTGCTCCTTAAGTTGATTATAAACCTTGAGTTGAGTTCAAATGAGCTATGTTAGGCCACCTCAGTAACTGTAGGAGGTGTGGGTTCATGCCTTGCGAGGTCGTGGTTTGTTGAGCTATGCATAGTGGAGCTTGGGGTTGTTAAGCCTGGTGTTGAGTGTACCTAGTGTTGTAGTTGGACTCAATATAAATAACACCTAATATCTCATTTGTTCTAGTGACCTACCTTTGAGTGGGTAGGAGGTACACTCACTGACTAACATGTTTGACGACATTGACACCTCTTGGGGCCCCAGTCATCGGTGTAAGAGGTTGGGAATGTCAATTTATCCTAGGCAGACAGTCATACAATGCAAAGTAGGAATCTATTCCCTAGACCACTGTAAGTTTCTCTCTCGGTTAAAGACCGCTTCAATGGATGTTCGGTCTGTCTCTTTGAATCAGTGGGTTAATTAAAATATATAGCATAATAAACCCACACCTGATTGTTGAGTCAGGATTATGTTCTGAATGTTTACCCTTTAAGAAAGAAAAGAAAAACAATGCATTAGATTAGGTTCACCAATGGTTAAATGATTCATTGAATGTTGGCATAAATTTTTATGCATGTCTTGTGAAATTTTTAGTTTCTGCATAGGTTGACATGTATGGACCCTTTCATTATTGTTTATTGACTATTAATTATGCAGGTACATCACTTTATAGTAAGATTGAATTATTATAAAATCTTGCATAATTAAATTATTAGAGTTATAATCATTAACTGTGATAGGTTTATATGCTATGACCTGCTATGATTGAGTGTATTGGAGAGGTGTATGTTTTATGAACTTGTATTCTTTTAATGCCTTTGTGTAAGGTATTTTTCTACTGGGGTTGTGGCTAATGTCCCTATATTTTAATATTTTAGGTAATTAATGAGCTAGAAGACCATGAAACGAATTTCAGGGTGGTGTCAAGAGAGTCAGAGTTCTTTATGGCTTTGAGAGGACTTAATATTTTATTATTTGATTAAGTTATGTTAACTTTAATAATAATTGATTTATTTTAAATACAAAATATGGTTTGATGGAGTTATTTTAATCTTACTTATATATGTATTCTATTTGTAACCCGCCCAAGGCTTGAACAATATTTAAAAAGAGTTCTTGTTGTGTTTCTTGAAATCCATGTAAAGAGGTTTTAAAAAAATAAAAATGAAAAATCTAAACTTTTTTGTTTTAAAATTTGGGAAGTTGCAGACTTGGTATCAAAGTCTAAGTTAAAAAAGTTGTGACTCCTGACCCGTCGAGGATCTGGTCATCACAGTAAGTATGGTCAAGCTGAATTGTGATTATTTGATGTTATTGTTGCTAGAAAAATATTGTGTAATATGTGATCATGCATATATTTCACATTTTATTAATCAATATTCATGCATGATCCATGTTAAAATTGCCTTAAAACCCCATTTTTACCATTAGTTTTGATAAACTGCATTGAATTGAATTTTATCATAAAATCGTATTTTTCAAAGCTTTCCGTGTATATATTTTTTTAGTGTTTCTATTATAGTTAGAATTTCTTAATTGTAGTTTAGTTTTCTTAGGTTTTTATTAGCTAATTTGTAATTTTTAATTAGTTTAGGAAGATTGTTTTTTTTAGACAATAAAACAGGTTTTACTAAAGTGGGTCTTTTGGAAATTATTGAAAATTGTTGGACTTACTTTGAAAATTTTGTTTTACCCTAATATAATATTATAAATAGTATACTAAAGCAGGAAAAAAGGGGTCTCTCTCTAGGGAATTCATGCCTCCCACTTTGAAGCTCTCTCTCTCTCTCTCTCTCTCTCTCTCTCTCTCTCTCTCTCTTTCTCTCTCTCTCTCTCTTCCCAACCGGTTTCTTATTCTCCTCCCTTCTTCTTCTTCTTCTTTATTCTACTTCTTTTCCTCTCTTTCCTTTATTCTTCTACCCTTCTTCTCCCGGCGGTTTCCTCTTTCTTCATCAAAGGGTGCAGCGTGACGATCTCATTGAGAGAGACCATTCTCTTCCTCAACCGTCCATCGGAAACAAGCTGCAACAGGTTATTTATCTCTTCTTCCTTTTTACGTAGTTATAGCATTGCATTCCCTAATTGTATTTCATTTCATACATCTCTGCATCGTGCATATAGATCTAGCATCATCTGAAAACAAAACGAAAATAAAAATCAGAAAATAAAAAGAACAAAAAAAAATATATATGTTGTTTTGGTTTTGTTACAACGTGTTTGACGCTGCCAATAGCATCAGCGTTTTTCTCTAGTGAGGTTTAGCTTTTATGTGTGTTAACTGTCTGGTCAGCAGTCTCGTTTTTACCTAGGTTAGTGTGTGTTGTTTAATTAGGTTAGTTTTGTTTGTGTCAGCAAGTGTCACTTGGTTACTAGTAGTTTGCATCTAACGTCTATTATCCATTGCCTTCAACGTTTTTTTTTTCACTTTCTCTATTGCATTGTTGTCACAACCTCACGTTTTGTTACAGCATTACATTGTGTCTTTTATTTTCTGATCAACATTGTTTGATTGAATCCTTTTATAGTATATAGTATATTAGATAGGTTAGCCTTAGTCCTTTTCTTTTTTGATTCAGTAACATAGGCCTTAGTTAGTTATTTTAAATGTTTAATTCATGTGTTCATTTTAATTTCTCTCCTGCTTCTCGGTTAGTTTAATTCTTGGATTGTCTTTTAGATAGTAATCTTGTCCTTTCATTAGTCTGTGAATAGTTGAAACTGATTCTTGTTAATTAGATCTAAGTTAGTATCATATTAAGTTTGCTATTTATTGGTCAGAGTGGATTTCATACAGTGAGTTAGCACTTTGAGTTAGTTAGTATTCTATTAGAATTAATACTTTCTTGGGAAATTGAATTCAGTTAGTGTTGTTTTCTTATTCTTGATTATTTAATTAGTTAAGTCATGATTAGTTAGAATATATATAAGTTGTTAAAGTATTCATTAGCTACTTTAGTTCTTGCATTCACATTTTTTATATATAGCATTAGTTAAGTTCGATTTTTTTGTACGGTTAGCATATTTTGGCCCTTTGTGTTAGTTAATGTTGCATGTTAATTCTTGTTTCATAATTAAGTACTGATTTGCGTAGTGTGTATTAGTTTAGTGTAGTTCATGTTACTTAATTCCTGGGATTTTTTCTTTTTTTCATCATATTTCTAGTTGATTTTCTTGTAGATTTCTTGTTTTTGCGGCGTGTTTTGTATTTTTGTTTTGCAGGAAAGCGTTTGGACGTGCGAAAGAAGTGATCTCAAGCCTCTGAAGATCCCTCAGCCCTTCAGGAAGGATCCCTCAGAAAAGCCAAAGTTCAAGAAAACATACATTACCTCAAGAAGGGATAGAAAGCCTCAAGCACTGAAGACTTGCTTTTCTTTTTAGATTAGGATTTTATTTCATTTAATTCAATTCATTTGGGTTTGTAATAAGGCACTTTAATTATTTGTTTAAGCCCTTTGTGTAGGATAGTACTCTTTAGATATTCATTCATTTATTTAATTATTTTTCTTTATTTTGGCAATAAAGAGTAGTGTAGTTGTGTGTTTGAATAAGAGTATTTCCCGTTCCCTGAGTTCGACCCGGACTCCACCACTCGTGCGAGCCGGTTTTTATATTTTTGGTGTCTAGCTTTCACTGGATTTTCATTAAAAATATTGTTTTAAAAAGGGTTTTCATAAAACTCACACCAATATGTGAACCTAGAAACATGCCAGGAACCTCATATGACAGACCTAACATTAGGTAATTAAACTTAAATAAACATTTAATTTTTTTAGGAGATAAGTATTAATCTTTGAGGGTAAATATTTTATCAGAGTGCACAGTGAAAGTGTGATGAACTATATTTTAATAGTTCTTTTGTTTGATACTTATATTGAATTTCCAGGATGAAATTCTTTTTAAGGGGGGTAGGATATAAAACCCAAGAATTTTCTTTGATAATTAAAATGAATAAATGATGAGCTTTATGTATATCTATGACATGAATGCAATTTCTTAGTTTTATTGAAATTCTTGAATTTCTTAATTTTCTTGATTTTGAAATATTATGAAATTAAGTTTTAAGTTATGAAGAATAATTATAAAATTTAAAATATGTACTAAACAAGAAAGTAAATCATTGATATATTTTTAGATTAGGGATCTTGGATAGATCATATTCAGATCCAAACTTTAGTATTTAGATCCAATTCAGATTTGGACTAAGTATGGATTTGGACCTTAAATTAGGTAGTTGGCTTAACTAATGGTATTTGTATCTCACCCAATTAGGTTGGATATAATCTATGACATTTGAATCTAATTAGGGATGGATTGGACTTGATATAACTCAGGATATTTGGATCTAATTTCATTGGATTGGACCCATAGGGTCAGATGCACTAAATAATGTCATTATTGTTTTTATGAAATTTTCAATTGATCGGTGGCTCGACTACAAGCAAATTTTGATATTATATAGTTTTTGATTTTAGATAATATCTTGACTTATGAAGTTATGTTTCTAAAGTCATATGTTAGATTTTGATATGATATGTTAATCATGCATATGTTAATGTATAATTTGTCATAAATATATTGTATGAATGCATGTGAATTATTTGGGCATGATGGTATATGAAACTGTATATTAAACATAAGAATTCAGTATGATAATTTGACCAGATGGTATGCATGATCATGCATGTATTATTCTATAAAATTTATGGTTAATGCTAAATTGAAATGAGTCATATGCATCATGGAGTGTGGTATGTGGCATGTGATATATTGTAAGTCATATGAAGCATGCATATATATGACTCGAATGTGAGTCAGGTTTGATAGAACCAATATGGTGCTTGTGAGTACTTGTTTTGACTTTGTTATATATGCTTATATATACACATACTCTAACTAGACTCTTGGGTCTTCTTTAAGTTGAGTATGTACCTTGAGATACTCTTGGGTACTCCTTAATGTGAGTACATACCTTGAGATAGTCTTATGTGCTCCTTAAGTTGATTATAAACCTTGAGTTGAGTTCAAATGAGCTATGTTAGGCCACCTCAGTAACTGTAGGAGGTGTGGGTTCATGCCTTGCGAGGTCGTGGTTTGTTGAGCTATGCATAGTGGAGCTTGGGGTTGTTAAGCCTGGTGCTGAGTGTACCTAGTGTTGTAGTTGGACTCAATATAAATAACACCTAATATCTCATTTGTTCTAGTGACCTACCTTTGAGTGGGTAGGAGGTACACTCACTGACTAACATGTTTGATGACATTGACACCTCTTGGGGCCCCAGTCATCGGTGTAAGAGGTTGGGAATGTCAATTTATCCTAGGTAGACAGTCATACAATGCATAGTAGGAATCTATTTCCTAGACCATTGTAAGTTTCTCTCAGTTAAAGACCGCTTCAGTGGATGTTTGGCCTGGCTCTTCGAATCAATAGATTAATTAAAATACATAGCATAATAAACTCCTATCTGATTGTTGAGTCAGGATTAGGTCCTGAGTGTCCACCCTCAAGAAAAGAAAAGAAAAACATTGCATTAGATCTGGTTCACCAGTTGTTAAATGGTTCATTGAATGTTAGCATAAATTTTTATGCATGTTTTGTAAAATTTCTAGTTTGTGCATATGTTGGCATACATGAACCCTTTGATTATTATTTATTTAATTATGATTATGCATGTACATCACTTTGTGGTAAGATTGAATTATTATAAAATCTTGCATGATTAAATTATTAGTGTTATAATCATTAACTGTGTTGGGTTTATATATGTTATGACATGCCATGATTAAGTGTATTGGGAAAGATGTATGTTTTATGAACTTGTATTCTTTCATTCTTTTGTGTAAGGTGTTTTTCTACTAGGGTTGTAGCTAATGCCCTTATATATTAATATTTCAAGTAATGAATAAGCTAGAAGGCGATGATAGCAGGCTTGGGGTGGTGTCAAGAGGGTTAGAGTTCTTTATGGCTTGGATATGACTTGATATTTTATTATTTGTTTATTTGATTAAGTCATGTTAACTCTGATAATGTTTGAGACTAGTATTTGATTTATTTTAAATGCAAACTATGGTTTGATTGAGTTATTCTAGTATTACTTATGTGTGTGTTGTATATGTAACCCACCCATAGATTAAACTTTATTTAAAAAGAGTTTTTACTATATTTTTTTAAAATCGTGTTAAGGAGTTCTAAAAAAAAATAAAACAAAAAAATCTCTAAAATTTTTGGTTTCGAAAATTAGGGCATTACGAAAATAGTTTCGGTAAGTTTTGCAATAACATATATAAAACACATATTTTTTTCATGACATAAAATAAGAAATCATGCTAATCATTACCATGCATTCACATGAACATCTACTACTATCTCTAACTAAAATTTGTATGAAAACAATTTGATATTACATAAATATTCTAAAAATTATAGAATTTATTTTTACAAAAACCAAAGCAATGGAAATCATGGTAATTTTTACAGTATATTCACGTGAATATATTATACTATTTCTATACAAAACTTATTGAAAATGATTAAGTAATACATGTATTTTTCTAAAATGGTATAGATTTTATTTCCGACAAAATCGATAGCATGCATATATATTTTCTTTTGATTTTTAATTCATAAACCTCTTTTTAATTATTTTTGTCAAAGTTCAAATCGGCTCCTCGCACTAAATTTTGGAAAAAATGATTTTTACAGGGGTTTTCTTTTAAAAACCCTCCCCATCTTATATTTCGACAACACTAAGCAAAACCCACTTGTGGGAGGCATGGTTTAGGGTTAATCTTTATAAAAAATCAAAGAAACTTGTGCCTATGAGTTTTGATTTACATGTAGAGAATAGAACCCCCTAACTTTTTTGGCAAAATCGGCTCCTACACTTGAGAATTCAGACTTCAAGCACGAATCAACTGGCCAACAAGTGTGATGACAGCGCCAACGAACTCTTTTCGATCCTCGCATGCATGTTGGTGACCATCCTTGATGGGCCAAGCGAGGATGCACAAGAATTTTGTAGGAGAAAAGAGGAGGAATAAAGGGGAGAAAAGAGAGAGCAATACTCAAAATTGCAAATAGGGGGTGTAAACACCCCAAATTTTCCTCATTCATTCTCAGACACTCTCCTTGTGTAGGTGCCAACCCTGGTAGGTCAATGTAGGAGTCCAACCCCGAGTCTGTGTCAGAAAATTACCATTTTACCCATTTTTTATTAAAAATTTACCATTTTGCCCCTAGGTCATCCCAGACCCCGAGTGAGTCAGATTTGACCAAGATCATTAGTAAGCTTAGAATAGTTAGAATATCAGTCATTTCAAATTCATCTGAGCTCATTATGAGCAGACCATTTCCATTTCTGACCATTCTTGCCAAAATGGGATTATTTCTTCAGAAATGAGCTTATTTCTCACTTAAATCTAAGCCAATTGTCTTCGAGTTAATCCTATTTCTCTGAGTCTAGCTTGAGCTCACTAGGAGTTCAAGTGCTCCTATTTCAGTTTAAAACCACTTCCAAGTATCTAGGATCCCATTTTAGCCCATTTTAGCTCTTTCAACTGAAATTGAGCTGAGTCCAATCAGTTGAGCTAGTGTTCGAGCTTCAATTTTAGTTCATGTCAGCATTACTGATCTTTGATTCAGCTCTGGTCTATAATTCACTTCACTCCAGTGATCATTTCTCACAATTTCTCTACAAATGGTAGCTTTTATTGATCTTTTAGTCCCGGAGTTCACTTGAGTCAGTATCTTGTCAACCCAGTTGAGTTTCGAAACCCTAAAACCCGGCTCAATCTAATTTATTTCAGTTCAAATTAGTTCAAACCCTAATTTTCAGTGTCACTCTTACCCAGCAGAAACAAAAATCATTTCTTAAACCATTTTGCCCATTTCTATCAAAATTGTCATTTTCTGAATTGGTACAGCTGTCAAACGGAGTTTAATATCCAAATTTTTTCATTCAGAGTTAGCATTTCGCATGGCATTTCATATCATTTCTCATCATTTCATAACATTTCATCACATTTCATTTCATTTTTGAGGTCCAGAACTCTAATTTTGAAAATTCTAAACTAGATTGAGTTTTAAAAGTTTTCAGAAATTAATTTCAAACCCTGGGTTTTCAAAATTGACATTTCTACCACTAAGATTCTAAATTTAGAAATATTTTCTCAAGAAAAACAATCTAGATTTCTTTCAAACTCAAATTTTCAAATTCGAAACTGGATTTGCTTCGCAACGGGATATAAAATTTCAAATTCGGAGCTCGTTTCAAAAACTGTCAAAAAGAGCTTATTTTGTCCAGAAATCTTTTCTGAAAAGACTATTCTACCTCTCTGGTCCTCAAAATGAATTTCAATTTTGGAAAGTGAGCCCACTCTGAGATGGCTTTTTCATTTACATCTACATTTTCGTTTTAAAATAAATATATATATATATATAATATTTTTGTTTATTTTATTTTTTTTATTTCATTTCATTTTATGGGACCCACAAGGGGGTCAACCCCCTTAGTTCCCCTTTCTTGCTTTTCTTTCTCTATTTCTCCTTCTCTATTCTTTTTCTTTTCTTTCATTTCCTCTCCTTTTCTTCTTTTTCTTCTTCTTCTTCTTTCTTTCTTTCTTCTTTTCCTTTCTTCCTTTCTCATCTTCCTTCTTTCCCTTCTCCTTCAACTCATGTAGCCCTTTCTTTCCCTCTTCTTTTTCTTCCCTATTTCCCTCTTATTTCTCTCCTTTTTTCCTTGCTTTCTAATTTCTAAAACCTCATACGGCTGGACCCATTCACGTTTTTTTCTTTTTCTTTCCTTTCTCGTTAGCCTCTCTCAACCTAACTTTACCTCTTAATTAAAACCTAAGTTTTTGGTTTTAATAGAGAGGGCCTTACACAGCTGAGCACTTTGGCCCTTCTCTCTCACCTCTTCCCATCTCTCTCTCTCTTCCTCTACACCACCACCTTCAGCTGCCCCTTTGAGGTTTCCATCCAGCACTTACCTCCATTAGCTCTAAGCCCATCAACGAGCCTGCTTCTTTCCAACTGGTCCAGCATAGCAGACCACCATCGTCACCTTGGCAGTCGTCCCCACCAGCAAGAGCATCTCCAGCCACAGTCCTAGCAGCAACTCCTCCTTCCTCCAAGGCAACCAACCATTGCAACACCTTCTCCTCCAAGGCAACCAACCATTGCAGCCCATCAACAAGCACTCCATATCAATTGATCCAAGGTAGGACCCCTTTAACTATTTTATTTGATCTCATCCAAAGTTTATTTTCTGTTTTATCTTTTGTTGCAAGCTTGATATAAAAGTCATTTTTTTTTATGAAAGAGATGACCATAGCTTGATGTCAATCAAGCCATGGTGATGTTCGTTTTGAACCCATCATGTGAGAGATAAAAAAAAATGATGAATGGCTAATAGATAGACCACTGCATATAGATTAAATTCATGTTATCCTCTTCTGTAGGATAGTTTGTTTTAACTTTAAATGTTTCAGGTTTACCATGTAGGTCTTTTATTTTCATTATTAAGCATTCTTCATGTTCAGAACACACATACTATATGTAGGGGCTAAGAGAACAAAAGATCCATCTAATTGATAGATTGAATCTTTCATTTCATAAGTCAATATCATGAAAATGAATCTATTCCCCCATTGAATTTCATTTTAGTTTTATGTTTTATGAAATTTTATTCAAAAATATTCATTTAGGTTAGTTTATTAGTCATTTCATTCATGTTATATAGATTTTATTGCTATTTTACTTAGAATTCATTAGATTTCATTTTAGTACAAAGTCCATGTGTTATTTCATGTGAATTTCTTCATCAATAAAATTTGTAAATTTTATGGTTATTAGAATTTACATGTCCTTAAATTTTCATAAAAAGTTTGATTTAATTTGAAATTGTTATCATCATAAAAAAAATAAAATATCAGCCTCTATTTTGAGCTATGTAGAAATACAGTAAATAGTGATTACAGAATCTTAGAACTGATATCTTCCACATGAAAGATCCAATTAAAAATCCAAAAATTGCATGATAATCCTTGTTAAGTCTAGTATTTAATAAGATTTTTTGGGACTTTTTCATGGATTATCCTTTTCTGTAAAAATCAAACTTTTGTACCCCTCTGCAGGACATGTTATAGGTCTGATAGAACCCTCGACCAACTTGAGATGACTATGGAGCCCAATCCATAAGTCGGATGCTCAAGCTTTCAACAAAGGAATTGTTCCTCCCCATTCCCTCTGTCACACCCCAATATTTTAGGATTTTAGGAGTACCCTAGGTATTTTTATCAGAGTTATTTTCTTGTCTATCAGAATCTAATCTCTAAGAATTACAGAGATTTAGATCTCTGATAATCCTCTGCTCATTCCCAAACAGTAGCTTGGATCCCAACATTGTCAAAAGAGGAATTGTTCCTCTGTTGTCAGTAAAAATTTTCCAAAAATTCAGCCATTTTGGCCTACTTTTACCATTTTTCCTTGAATTTTTAGTGAAACCCTATCAGTCTGCCATAAATTCTAGAGTCATCGGATTTTGATCTGACTTGTCGGAGCTGTTAAGCTCCGACCATAGATCAAATCCAGAATCTGTAAAAAGCAAAAATCTTTGCCTAACTTCCCTCTGTCGCACCAAAAAAATTTGGGAATTTTTATGGTAGGTTAGTACCCGAAATTCAGTTTTCATTAGGTTAGGTTTAGACTTTTAGGCAAAAATCTTGATTTTTAGTGTTTTTAATTAATTTCTATATTAAAAAAATATCAAAAAGATTTATTTTCGATTTACATTCTGTTTTTAGGGTTAGTCTAGGTGTCCATGTTAAATTTGAGTCAATTTTATGCTCATTTGCCTTTTGTGTTAATTGATTTTTAAAATTAAAGGCGAAATTTAAGCGAAATTCGGCAATTTTGTGATATTTTTGCATTTTTATAGTTTTAATATGTTTATCATCATCTCATATCATATTATAGTTGATTTCCATATCATTTTTATTCATTAAAATTTCAAAGTTTGCATTTTTACAAAATTTATTTCAGAAAACCCTAATTTTAGGGCCATAGTGTTGCTATCAGGGGCATTTTGATCATTTTACCTCAATTTCTAGTTTCCAAACTTTTATTTTCATATTTTTAATCATATCATATCATATTATGTTTGATTTGTTTTCATTTAGATTTCAAAATCTCATTTTTACAAGATATTTTTCTGAAAAAACCCTGATTTCAAGGCCATAGTCTTGCTATCAAGGGCATTTTGGTCATTTTGACCCCAATTTTGAATTTTTAAGTTTTATCTTTTGAATTTTCATTATATGCTTCTCATGTTTATATCAGATAGGTATGAATCTGGGTTTATATTTTGATAATATCCGATATTTTTTAATGTTTTTAGATAAATCCAGATAAACCTACATTTATGTGCTAACATGTTTTCTAGTTTTGCAGAATTATTCAAGTGGAAGACTTAGTTATTTTAGTTTTTTTTATTCAATTCAATGTAATATCATACGTAATAATTTGGAATAAGAGTTACATTTTTTGCTTAGAATATGAGGTTTTGCATATAGTTTACTTTCGTAAATTCAATATCTGATGTATCATTCATGCATATTCTTTGCAAATCCACTATGGTTGACATGAATGGCATGTGCACAAGTTCTTATGGAGTTGACAAACTCGGTAGAATTCGTATTTATGGCCATAGTCAGAATACGAATGAAACTCAGATTTGTGATATTCGTATTAGCCACATTCAGCCTAAACTCTTTGGCTAACTTAAAAAATGCATTGCATTTCTCAAAAACTCAAAAGGATTTTCCCAATTCCTCAGAAAATATCTTTCAAATCCATGTTCATTCATTCATTTCATTCAAATTGTATCATTTTCTAACTCATTTCCAAATTCTATTCCAGAGAAATTGATTTTCTCAAAAAATTTCCAAGTCTTTCTCATAAATTGATTTTCTCAAAACTCTGAGTTTTCCAATGACATTTCAAGTATTTCCCAAGTTCAAATCATGATTTCCCAAGATTTTCACATTCTCAATTTCATTTTCAAACCCAAAATTGATTTTCCCAAAGTCCTTGAATTACTTATAAAATTGTTTTTTCTCAGAATTCTCAAATCCATTTTAGAAATCAATTTTCTCAGAAAAGTAGTCTAAATCTCAAAATCGATTTTCTCAAAGTTCAAGTTTTTCTGAGAATCCGTTTTTCATTCAAAATTCATTTTCCAATGCAATTCCTGATTTTTCATGAAATTCAATTATTTTTCCAAGCATTTCTCAAGCATTTTTCCAGAACATTTCAATTTTCCAAGCAAACATCATATTTCTCAAAATGTGCATATTTTCAAAACTCCATAGCACATGCCTGATTTTTTGTGCATTTTAGGAAAATAGAGCATGATTTAGATAATTAAACTTGGATAAAGCACACATTTGATCCTTGGTTTGATTACCCCTGATAAAGGCGCCAGGAACGGTTGAACCTCATACCGACAGGCGGTTCCCATTCCACAAAATTTTCCCGCAAAATTTCAAAAATGGAGGTGAGTAATTTTCAAAAATTATTTTTAAAACTTTGGTCGAGTTTGACTTACAGAATCGTCTCTCTGTCTCGTAGAGGGAGGGAAAATTTTTGCAATGATAACAAGAGGGGAGGCATGAGCCCCTCCCATGTTTATATAGGGGTTGTGACGGGGTCAAGGGCTAGAAGAAATCCCATCTTTTGATCTCAATCAAGCTATTGTTTTCATTTTTCAAAAATCTCTACTTTTCTTTCTTTTTCTTTTTCTTTTCTAACCTCTTTTTTTGTATTTCTAGTTTTAGCTACTTAAGGTTTATGGTTTATTTCATATAACATATATATTATACTATATAAGTTATATCACCTATTTAAGGGGGGCACATGGGTTGGTCGACCCCCATGGTTTACTCTTTCTAAGTTTAAAATATCAACTTGCTTGCTTGGCAAGAAAGTTGACTAATAAATGCTTATTTATTTATTTATTCTTTTTTTCTTTCTTTCTTTTTTTCCTTTTCTCAATGTGCTTCTATTTTTTTTTCTTTTTGGAACAGCCAACCCCCTCCTAGAATCCTCTAGAAAGGTACGCCCATCTCATGGAAGCCTCAGACTTGCAAAAAGGCAAGTTTGACTTCTTAAGGCTTGCACTCTTATTTGGCAAGTTCCAAATTAACTTAGTTTTTAAAGTCTTATTTTATTTTTTTTATCATTTTAAAGTTTTAAATTGGAGTGCCACACAGGGTTGGATGTCCCACCTATGGACTCCAATAAAATTATAGATCTTGGTTTATTTCTAAGTTTCATCCCACTAGATAAATTCCAAATTAATTCACTTGAAATTGAACTTCATTATTTTTCAAAACTAAAATCTGAAATTAAATGAAATGGCTCTAAATAAAATTAAATTTGATTTCAAGGTAGGTGAGTGTCCTCTATTGGGATTTCAAATATATATGTATTTTAATTATTTATTATATATTCTAACTAAAGATATTTCGAATTCTTCAAAAATAATTTCTAAAGAAGAGAAATCCAATAGGGTCGATGAGACCCTTGGGCATGTGGGTGTATTTCATACACTTGAGAATGTTTTCTAAGTCCTATATAGCCTATAGCATAACACTTGGTTTAGATTATTGTTTTGATTTATCTAGATTATGTAATATCTTTTCTAAAAATATTGTTTACTCTGAAAAAAAAAACTCGAAAGCGATTTCCACTAGGGTTGGCAGGCCTCATTGTCCTTTTGAATGTTTTATTTTATTTTTTTGTAAATTAGATTTCAAACTTATTAAACTAAATTCAAATTTATTGAATTTACATTACATATCAAATTATCCTAAATTAGTCTAAAATCCTATTCAACTTTATTTTGATAAAATTTACTAGTTATTTTATTAAATTCTATCTTTCATAAATTCAATTCTAAATGTGAATTTCATAAAAAGCATTTGGAATCAGCTTTAAATTTTTATTAGATGTTTCTTATAATTCATCTTAGGCTAATTTACATTCTTATACTTCTTTCTCGTAAAAATTATTATTAATATTATTTTATTCATTAAAAATACCCTAAAGAATTCACAGGTATTACTTCTAGATTCAATTTAAGATTCCAAATTCAATTTCAATAAAAATGTAAATTATTGTATATTTATAACTTGAATTAATATTCGATTAGGTCTTAATTTAGATTCGAATCAAACTCAAATCTAATTATAATATTTGAGACATATTTATGAAATTCCAATTTAAATCCAAATCTGGTCTGAATTTAATTTCCAAAATCGAAATCCAAATTGGATAAACTTTAGAAATCGAAATCAAAATTTAATAAGATTTCAAATTGAAATATACACTCAATTCGAATTTTGACTAATATTAAAACTCAATTTAAATTCTAGTTAAGTTCAACTTAAACCCAAGTTAAATCCAATTGAAAATCAAAATCTTGATTCAGAGTCAATTCTCAACTTGAGATTTATTATGAATCCTAATTAGTGCTCAAAATATATTTTAAATTTTATCTTAATTTTAAATAATATTTTAACCTTAAATTTACTATTATTTCTGGTAAAATATCAAAAAATTGTGGGTTTTACACAATTTGACTTTAGAGATGTGTTCAACAACTTTTATTTGTTATGGTTTACACTTTAGATCATACTTTCTTGACATATATTATGAATTTTTGAGTCATGAAGTTTTGTCATATGTGATAAAAAAATGACTAAATTGTTTGTCCTAACCAAAGAGATAGACACAACTAGGTGGGCAAAATCATGAGCCAAGCTCCCGTAAACTTGTCTTGTAGTAAAATATTTTAGCCCTAAACCACCAATAATCATGATTCTTCACAAAAGAAAAATACTGTGCGGTAAGTCCAAAGCCAACTTAACTCAGCCCAAGAATTTTCAAAAGTAAATGAAAAATATGTTGACATTCATACAATATAAGGTGAGCCTCAGCCCCCTATTTCACATGATGCCCAATGAGCTATGTGCAACCTCATAATGTTAAGAGCAGTTTCAGCTGCCTCACTCAAAATGCGATAAGGGCAAAGTATTGTACTGGAGCAACTTTTTTTTCTAATAGGCTCATCTTTTCTGCTGAGCTTTAACTAATGCTTCATTTGGGCAAAGGTGGTTGAGGTTATGGCTGCAACAAAAATAAGATTAACGCAATTAAAAGCATATAATTTTAATACGAAATTTACAAGTTTTACAAAATTTAAAATGGTAGTTAACTAAAGCACATGTTTTAAAAGTATTTTGGTGATACCATAATCAGTTGATGTCTATTATAAGTGGGTGGTGTCAAAAGCTTTTCCTTTAGTATGGTCAATCTAGACCACAACTTGGGCAGACTCTGACCACTTAATCTAGGCTAAGTGGCAAAGATATTCCAAATGGATTGATGACCTTAACCATAGGTGGTTGATTTGAAGTGGACTACTATCACTAGGAGGACAAGTTCAAGGCCCAATACCTCTTTTTCCTAGCAGAAAGTTGCTTGAAATTCCTCCTCGGGGATGCTTTATTTAAACTGTACCCTAGTAAAACCAAATATAGTCTCAAGGCAAGGCCCAGTTCCCCAACTCACTCCATTCAAAGAGTGGAATGAAAAAAATCTCAGCCTCAATATGTCAAAAACCCCATAGCTTTGATATCTCCAAGCAGAAATGGAGGTTTCTATGGTCATAATAAAGGATTCTATTATTATGATTTAGATTAATAGTCTATTGGTGGGGTTCAGACACAAAAAGGGTTTGACTCAAATAGGCTAAACTGGGTCAACTCATGTAGACAAGGTTGGCTGGGTCAAATCTCTACGCTATTCTACTCCTTAAGATAATCAAAACATGCAGAAAAATGTTGAAAATGTATAAATTTTTAAAAAAAAACTTCAATCATTTGTTTCTCTAATCCCTCCTCACATAACAAGTATTTATAAAAAAACAAAACTCTAATCTTATTTTGGAGATAGATTCAGTACCCGAATAAAACTCCAAAACTCATAAGAAATAAAATTCATAATGATTTGGATCCTAGACCATCATCAGTCCTTCAATCTTTTCTTGCCCTTCTTTTTGGCGGATCATCCTGGCATCATCCTGCTCGAGTTAGAAAGAAGTTGTCCCCAACGAATCCTAGGAAGTGGCATTGGCAACTCCACGTGCAAGGGTTGCAATGTCATATTCACAAATATAGATTGTCTTCTTTCTATTCCACATTGTTGGCCTGTTCTACACTTGCCTCCAACCCGATTATTCAAAGTTGGACATTGGACTGCCACCTGCCCAACTCCATCACAACAGAAACACCTTGACCTGCCCTCACAAACTCGGGTATGGGCTTGAGCATTTAATGTGGATCCCTGATCCTCTCACAATGGTGGTAGCTTTGGGTCCTTTTGATTGACATTAGAAGCATCATGGAGGTTTGAGTTTGATCCTTGGGTTGGGAAAGCATCCTTAGATTGCAATGTTCAAGAATCACTCATTGACTTCAGTTTTTCCTCCATATTTAAGGCATATTGGTATGTCTAAACAACTGAAAGAATTGAAACATAACTAACATCATCAAAAAATGAAGACTGAAGTCTAGAAAATGTACCTGGACACACATTGTTCTTTGGTCTCCTTAACCCACTTCTCAAGCTAAGTTTGTAAAAATCCTCTTGTATTCGGCAACTGACCTTGATCCTTGTTGAAGCTACAAATCTTTTGTAGACCAGTTGAGCATAGTTGTGCGGCATAAACCGATCCTACATCACTCGCTTTAACTTGACCTACGTGTCAATGGGATCTCAATCCCTATTCTCCTCAAGTTTGGAGCATATCCATCCACTAAACTGTGCCCCCCCCCCAAGACGGTCGCTAGCTACATCTCATGTTCGGGGTCCCAATGAGCGCCACGTATGTAAGCACATGTGGCTCGTATCCCCATGTTTGTCAACATCAGTTAGAGTCAGAGTCCGGTGCGATTGCAAAGACTTAAGTACCCTTTCCTTCATTGGTGCCATAAAATCACGATTCTAGAAAAAGAGCGTTTGCAAAGACTTAAGTACTCCGAATATGGTTATTTAAGACTGAGTCACTGCACTGCAGGATTATCCGAGAAAGGAATCCTCCCTGAAGAAGGCCATGAACATCAACACACTCTCTCTCCCCCTTCTCTTTCTACCTTTGTGCACATCCAGCAGACGATCATACATTGCTTCATCAAACAGTGACTGCTATGCACACTGATTGTAGCATGGTTCAACTTGATGAGTTATGGAGCTTGATTCAGAGTTTTTGCCCTTACAAAAGGGGGTTCAAGGGCTCTCCTCTCTGGCGCAGGTCCCGTTGTGCAGTAGGCGGGCGAGGGTCCAAAGGGGGCCGCCCTTGGCAGGGGGTCTCTGTGGGGCAGCGCCCCTAGAACAAAAAATTTTTTTGGGCCTTGTATAAATTATTTCTTTTCTTTCCCTCTTGTAACTGTCGAAAAAGAGTAATAAAGTATTTTGTTTGATCGTGAAGCTCATATGTTTCCTTTGGTTGTTTCTTGATCAAAGTTTTCGTAACACCCTTTCTCGCGATTTTATATATATTTTTTTACTACGCAATTTTCGTAAATCGCTACTCAATTTAGCAATTTTTTTTCTTTTTTGCTATGCAATTTTTGTAAATCACTACTCGATTTAGCGATTTGCCATTTATTTTCGCTATGAGATTTTCGTAAATCGCTACTCGATTTAGCGATTTATGAAAATCGCATATGATTTGCAATTTATTTTCGCTACGAGATTTTCGTAAATCACTACTCGATATAGCGATTTACGAAAATTGCATAGCGATTTGCCATTGATTTGGTAAGGAGGTGGGTTATGTCGGAGAGCACGACACTGGAGGTCGAGATGAGGACCTCGCGGTACCAAAACCCAACGAATGTCAGCCAAGACTTGAGGGTGCGAACGCCCATGTTGAGAAGCGTCAGGGTGCCCTGGAAGGCATATCCCTGATCGAAAGTATTGCCAACGTAAGGGTAGACGGATTGTACTTTGAAGGACTCTGTTGTAGGTATACTGGAGGAAGTTTCCGCTGTAGGTGTCCCTCGAAGGCGGTGGTGGGGTCGCCGTAGTTGGCTGCCTGCTGGACGAAGGCAGCATCCTGTTCACTGCTAGTAGAAAGTGCACGCCGATCACCATCGGATCGCCGACTCTTTGCCTCCCTTAATACAATGTTTCACAAAGAAGGAAGAAAAAGAAGATGACAACGAAAAGTTCAAACAGAAAAGGAAGAGAGAGAGTTTCAGGTTTGTTTCACTGTTTGGAGTTTGAAGAGTTAACATCATCCTCGACTTTCTCGGTGAAAGATATTTTTGCCCTTTTTTCGAACCATCATTTCCCTTTTATTTGAATGAAAGACATTTTTGCCATTTTCTCGAAGTGTCGTTTCATGGCGAGAATAGCAAAAAAGGGTACTTAAGTCTTTGCAATCGCACCGGACTCCATCGCTAATTAATGCTGACAAACATGGGGATACAAGCCCCATGTGCTTACATACGTGGTGCTCATTGAGACCACTCAAACATGCGATGTAGCTAACGACCATCTTCGGGGGAGAACACACACCATCCTCTCATTAAACTGCGTAGACGAGTCAAGGCTAGGCCTACTCTATAATTTTAGGGTACGCGATGGTAGTTCAAGTGTCGCTCTACTGTTGCACACTTCCAAAAAAGCACTTGTAAACTCATATAGATCCCACTTGATATCGTAAGTCTCTACTCACTCAAGACGAAGCAGGTTATATGTTCCCCCAGGAACACACAAGTGCGTGTTCTCGGGTCTCAATGAGCGCCACATATATAAGCACGTGGGGCTCATTTCCTTGTGTATGTCAACATCACTTAGCATCAGAGTCTGGTGCATTTACAAAGACTTAAGTACCCTTCCCCGCCATTAGCACCATAAAATAATGTTTTGAGTAAAGGACAAAAATGTCCCCCTATCAGAAAGGGTTAAAATCATCATTGTTTTCGCCCTAAGGAGTAAACTCCTCTGCTTTAACATGAGCTCCTCGCAATATGTCACCTTAAATATTCTAGATCACCCTTTGGCGATGCACCATCTGCTGTAACAGAAGCTCCGATTGACGACGCACCCTTTGTCGTCGTCTGCTGCTGTCAAAGCACCCTTTGCCGTCGTCTGATGCTGCCAGAGCACCCTTTGTCGTCGTCGTCGTCTATTATCGTAGGAGCACCCTTTGTTGTCGACTGTTCGTGAGAAATAGTTGAACTACCAGAAAAAGTAGCATTTTGTCTATTGTTCATTATGATACGAGGGTGCAAACGTCGAACTAAGTAGATAGAGAATAACAATTTACAATATAGATAATGATGGTAACGTCAAACTAAGTAGAGTGGTGATTTACAATAGAAATCAGATAAGAGAGTAACAATTTACAATAGAAATCAAATCAGAGAGTAACGATTTACAATAGAAATCAGATAAGAGAGTAGCGCTTTACAGTAGAAATCAAATTAAATAGTAGCGATTTATAGTAGAAATCAAATCAGAGAGTAGTGATTTACAATGGAAATCAAATCAGAAAGTAGCAATTTACAATAAAAATTAGAGCAAAGAGTAGCGATTTACAGTAGAAATCAAATCAGAGAGTAGTGATTTACAATAGAAATCAGGTGAGAGAGTAGCGATTTACAGTAGAAATCAGACCAGAAAGTAGCAATTTACAGTAGAAATCAAATCAGAGAATAGTGATTTACAATACAAATCAGATTTCTACTGTAAATCGCTACTCTCTATTTGGATTTATATTGTAAATCGTTATTCTCTGATCTGATTTCCATTGTAAATCGCTACTCTCTGATCTAATTTCTACTATAAATCGCTACTCTCTGATTTGATTTCTATTGTAAATCGCTACTCTTTGATTTGATTTCTATTATAAATCGCTACTCTCTTATTTGATTTCTACTGTAAATTGCTACTCTCTAATTTGATTTTTACTGTAAATAGCTACTCCCTTGTCTGATTTCTACTGTAAAACACTCTTTTCAACAATAAGAGAATAAAAAAAAACATGTTCGCTTAGAGAGAAATCTTATTACTATTTTTAACAGTTACAAGAGAGAAAGAAAAGAAAGAATTTATACAAGGCAAGGGCGACAACCCTAAACCTAAACAAGTTATATCTGATCCATAAGAAATCGAGTCTCAAACATAAGCCCAGCACGACCCCCCAACAGGGGCAGCCCCCCTGGACCTTCGCCCGCTGGTCGCGCAACGGGTCCCGCATTGGGGGAAATCCCCAGACTCTCCTTTCTGTAAGGAAAGAAACTATGAATCAGACTCTACAACTCATCAGACAGGAACAAGAAGGCAACAATGTTTTGTAACACAAGCTAGAAACAAAGGTGAAACATGCAAATCTATTTACGGGGAGCAAGATGACATTTTCATCCAACACATATCTATCTTACCAGAGGACATTTTTGTCAAAAGCATATCTACCTTTTTTATATGTTATTTTATTATAAAGTTATCATGGGCAACATTTGCATATGAATTATTGCAGGTCCCAAGATATTCCTTCATACACACAGGAACACGCAATTTGTGTTTTGGAGAGAACACACACCACCCTCCCCACTCAAGATCATACTCTAGATGTTCTGAACGTGCACAACATGATCACGAGCAGCCGATTGCATCAATTGAAACTCATCAGGAACTGGACTTGGATCCAAATGCACATGTGGACCATGGGTTTAAGGGGATATAAAATAATGTTTTTTGTTCTCTATGATGGGCCTAGGTGGGTACATAGGTTGTTTTGGGATGGGTTGAAACTGAGTTTGGAGTTGGTTAGGTGTTGGTTCAAATTTGGGTCTTGGGTTTGGTTTGAGTATATCTTGGGTAGGTAGGGATGTAAATGGTTGGGATTCAGATCAGATGTAGCCAATACCATACCTGACCAATCAAATTTTGGCTAAATGGATTCGAGTTAGGGCCAAATCCACTTTTTTACATGTAAACATATTCAAATATTTGCCAAATCCATATATTTTTCATATTTAATAGCAAAAAAATCAAAACCATATTTGCATATGATTATAATCGGATATGATTTTGGCTTACCAAATGCAACTAAGTGATCAAATTATGCAAAATATCAAATAACATACGATTCATTGACATCTCTGTCAGTATGGTACCTAACTAGACATGTTGACCCTTAACCAAGGGTTGAGACACTTAAAAAGCGGTAGATTTAAGAAAGTGCACAAGCATAGGCAAGTGGATAGGATGCACACAAGTCGGGTTCGAGTCGAGCTTGGTTTGGCTCAGCTCGAGAAGAAAATCTAGTTGTTCAAGCTCGACTTGAGCTTTGTCCGGGATCAGCACAAGCTGAACTCCTTTAATTTAAAAAGTTTTCAAAGTTTTTAAAATTTGTGTTAAAAGCTTTCTTTGAAAAGGAGGAAAATGATAGGATTTGAACCCATGCCACCAGTTAAGATAAAACTTCTCTTTGTGGTGTATACATATCCTATGCCACCTGTTAAGGTAAAACTTTTCTTTGTGACTACATTATGAACAAAGTGCATACATATATAAAATCTAATTTATTTATATAAGCTTACCGAGCTTATTCGGGCTAAATGTTCAAGTTCAGCTTGTTTACGTGTACCTTGTTCAAGCTTGACTCGTTTATTTTTTATTTTTTCGAACGAGTTTGAGTTGAGCTTAAACGGTCGAGCCCGAGGCAACCTGAGCTAGCTCGGTTCGCTGTACAACACTACTAAAGGAGGCTCGTTTAAGGTAAGGTAATCCTCCCCTCTATTTAGAGTTGTGCAAGTGGAGCCCATCTTGCCAGCGAGAGAGAGAGAGAGAGACCCTTCTTTCCATCCGCTTCTTGAGAGGAGTTAGGGTTTAGTGGGGGCGGTAAGGGAGGGGTTTAGGAGGATGGTTACGGACAAGAGCAAGCGGTCCAAGGCCTCTGAACCAGCCGAGGAGGATGGCCACGAGCACATTGACAAGGAGCTCGTCCTCTCCATCGAGAAGTTGCAGGAGATACAAGATGAGTTGGAGAAGGCAACCTCTCTCTCTCTTTCATCTCTCTCTCCCTTACTGTTGATAAATGTATGTGGCCATTGCCAATAGTTTTTTTTCTCTCATTCATTAGGTTGGGTTGTCGGTAATTGACATATTGGTCGATCACCCACAAGACAAAAATCGCAATTGTTTGTTTGCACTTGGCTTTGCATGTTTCTGAAGCGCCCACATAAGTTTCTTTGTTAGTTTGTCACTTTGATGATCAAATGCCCAGAAGAAAAAGAGAACGAGTATTTGGTAAATTTTGGGCTTGTTTTGGAGAATTTCTGCATTATTTGTGGAGTAAATCAATTCGGACGTTATGTTTTTTTACATAGGATGATTATGTGCAATGCTTATTTGCTACTGGTAATTCGTCCTCCTGTTGTTTGGACAAATCGATTCTTTTGGTGTCATTTTGTTCGGTTTGTTCTGTGGAACGGGATGTAACCCTTCTAATTCTTCCTCCTTTTTGTGAATGCCGGTCGTATCTTAGTTGGGTGCCCCATTGTGTGAAAATTTGAGAAGGTGGTCTATTATTGGTTGCATGCATTCACATAGCATACTGGATATAAAATTCATTGTAAACAGGGACTATGGGCTCATGATTTTCAAATGGAAAAGGACACAGTTTGTTCTGTTTGGGCAATTTTATTCATATTCTACTGCTTGTATAAGGGTAGGACTGATTTTTTAGCTTGTTATCTAAGAAATTGTTATTGCTTCATTGTTGAAAACGTGGACCAACAGTTGCACTATAATGTTGTGTAACTTTCATTAAAGAAAAACAAAAGCACAGTGTTTTTTATCTCTAACCTCAACCATGCATTGGTCAAACTATAGGCAAGACCATCTTAGTAGCTTGTGATTGCTTTCACAATATTCTATTTTACCAGCAAACTAAGGTGCAGCATTATACAGTTATATCATTGAACTCTAATTTTCTCAACAGAACAGCATCCCATTTCAATGGCTGTGACTAGTTAGTCATGGTGGAAAATCCAATGTTTAGCAAGTAGTGACCTCCTTTTTCAAGATAAGAAAAGAAGAGGAAAAATAAGAAAAAAGAAAAGAAAAGAACAACACTGCAGCATCATAAAAAGGATTTGGAAATTATAATAGCCTTGCATCTCCTTACATTTATAAATCATTAGTCAAAAATATGAAAAGATGATAATTACCTCTTCTTTACCTTTCATGAAACTAGCAGGTGGAAAATGCTACCATCTTATTTTTTCAAACACAATAAAGGATCCCACAATAACGGCTAGAATCATGGAAAGCCAGATTCTTATCATATGCTAGGAGACTGCTTATTATTCAAAACACTCTTAATGCAATTCTTGTGTTTTGGATCTTATCTTTTAAAGTTCCAAAGAAGGTGACAGTGCAATTAGAAACCATGTTCAGGAACTTTTTGTGACAGGATTCAAATTTTGGGAAAAGGCCCCACTTGGTGGCATGGGAGGTGCTCTGTAAATCGAAAAGTGAAGGAGGTGTTGAGCTTCATAGGATTGTGGAGCTGAATCTTACCTACTTGTCTAAGCTTGTGATTAATGTCTTTTTTTGGAGACTCTCCTTGGGCAGATTTCATGTGTTCCAAATACCTTCGCAATAGAAGCTTTTGGGGGTGCTAACTCAGACGTAAGCTCTGGAGCTTGGAAGGGGATTGTATGGGGTTGGAAACAGATTGAACCTCTGATGTCTTGCAAGGTGGCAGAAGGGACTTGTACTTGGTTTTGGTTGGGTCCCCGGTTGATATCTCTCCTCCCTGAGAGGGAAAGATGTAGGCTAGTAAGTATGAAGAAAATATGTGTAAAGGATGGTCTGGCTCTCTGTACGGATCGTTTGGATCCTCTCCTTGGGCTTGAAAGCTTATGGCTTAATGATGCAGAGCAGGCCCAGAACAATGATGCAGAGCACGTCCCAGATCCAGCAGCAGCAGGCAGAGTTCGTTTCGGGTCCAGGTCCAGACCCGAGACCCAGATCCAGCTGAAGCCCTTTAAACTAGCTTCTTAGGGTTGTGTGAAGAGGGGGGAGGGGGATTGAAGATCGAATTAACGCAGCCTCTCTTTTCTTTTCTTTTTTCTGTTCGTTCAATTGCAGCCTTGGTTTCTTTCTTTCCCGTTGATTCCTTCATTTATTTCCTGCATTCAGTCTTACGTGAATATTGTTTATTTCAGCCTACTGTTGTTATCTTATTTCAACTTAGTTCTATTGTTTGCCAGTTCTACGTTTTCTTGTTTTTTTCTATTAGTGTCGTCGTTTTCTTTCTGCCCATTGTAAGTGTCATCAGTTTTCGCAATTAAATCTGCTGCTCGAATCTAATGAACCGAGCCCTCTGTTGCTTCATTTGTCAATGCAATATTGGGTTCACACGATCGTAACTGAGGAGCGTCTGCAACGTCAATCCAGCCACTGGAGACGCTGATCCTGTCGCTGCGTTAATAGCCCTCAGTGTTGGCATCCACACGTCAGCGTCAGCGTCAGATATGTTACGCGGCTGTTCGCTTTTCGGTCGCTGCATCGAAGAGCAACAACGTTAGCACTCGTTATCGCGAGAACATCGTTCCCTCGCTGCATCACTTAATCTGATAGGATTTTAGCTGTCTCCCAGACCTAATAAGCTATGGTGGAGAGGCTCTGTATGGGCTGAGAAAATCAGTCATAAGGATATCTAGGATTCCATTCACAGTGATGCCCCAACCCATGAATGGTTTGGCTATGTATGGGCAAAAAAAGGTGTCACCCAGGGCAACATGGGTTGCATATTTAGCTAGCCACAACAAACTTCTTACTAAGGATAGGCTGAAGGGGTTTGGAGTTGCCTTACCTAACAGATGCCCAGTCTTCTTCAAGCAAGAAGAATCTCAATTACACTTGTTTTTTTCGTGTCCTGTTGCCCAAAGGATTTGGAAATATGAAAAGGACCCCGCATTCTGACTTTATTTATGAGCTAAAATGGTGGATGACGACTTGCTTCCACCCTTTGTGGCTCAAGTTGTGTTGGATCGTCACTTTTCATATTGTTTACTGAAATATTTGGAAGATGAGAAATGCGTCCTATCACGAGAGTTCCGGGCAGATATGAAATAGTTGAAATGGTTTGGGCATCATGTATAGAACACTTTGTTGTGCTTGAGTGGCCGATTTCCCAGCAGAAATTCATATCTTTGTTTGTCAAAATAGGCTTGATAGTGAATAGCTTTTGGCTAGCTGATTCTAGCTCTTTTGCGATTAGATTTGCATCGTGCTCCTATAAAGGCTGGGATCTCATTTCTTTTGCTGTCTACTCTAGAAAAAGACTTATTTTTTTGGGAGGGATGAAGAGAGCATCTACCACCAACCTCGTTGAAGGTGAATGTCTTCAGTACTTATCGTCTCTTCCTTAGGGAACACGTGTGCCTAATCTCCAATAATCAGCCATGGTGCAGGGATGTGAGAGCTACTGCTTGAAGGGTGACGTATTTCAAGACCAGTTTATGATTTGATTAGTTCTTATGTCTGTGAAGTTGTTCTTCTTAAGGGCCCTTTATTGGCTATGGGTTATGAGTTTTTCTTCCTTCAAAATTGTAATGATTTGATTTGGAATCACAATGATATCAAGCACACAATTTAAATCACAACACTGATTTAAATATAATTATCTATACAGTCAAAAATAAAATTTTTCAAGACACTAAAAAAACAAATTTCACATGATAGCTCTTACCAGAGATGTAGAGACAATTTCTGGAGTATGAGTTTGTGACCTTTATGGCGGTTGTTCTAACTAGCTTTGACAACTCTTATTTTGCGCTTTTATACCAACTCTATAACGACCCCAATTGACCCTCGAAAATAGTAGATTTTTTTTTGTTAAAACAATTGCAGAAAACATTCCAAGGATCCGGGGTACATTACAAATTTAATATATCCATCCACAAACCATTCCATGCACAAATTCAATTGAAAATAATAAATTGAACTTTATATAATTAAATCAATAAGTTAGAAGTCCAAAATAAAAATCGACTCAATCACATCTCACACACAAGTCAGAACTCAAGCACCAAGTCACAAGCCTCGAGTCTTCCAGACAGCTAGTCCTACGCATCAATGAGCCCCTGTGCCTGAAAAACAGTTTTAGAAAACGAGTAAGAATTGAAGTTCTCGTACCAATTCCTCTAAAAATCTAACTGTAAAGGAAATAACATAAATTAACTCATGCATAAGTTTAAAAGGAAATCATAAGCAATAATTTACCAAAAATAACTTACCATTCAAGCATTCAACAATATCATGCGAAATAAAATATTCAGAAATGCATGCAATGCAACTAATGTTGAACAGTAAAAGATGCATGATTTAATGCACATGCATGAATAACTTCTTAAGTTATTTATCAGAGTTGCTTTGCATGTATATCTCTATTAAATGCACAACAAATTAATTTTCGCTTTGTCTTAAAACCCACGGATATGCAAAACAAGCAAAATTCCCAAGGTTCAAGGTAGTTTTCAGTTATAGCTTAACACACAATTTGTATTTTAATTACTGGGTTCTACTTATTCCCCGACTGATTTTTGGAATCATCACCATCAATCGAAACATTAGGAATCATCACCTAATGTCAGAATATCAAAAAAATCAACATCCATTGATGCCACACTCTTGGTATACCAATAACTACAGCTGAGTTAACAACACCACCTCAGGCAAAGTGGCTGAAAGCTTCCTAAAATCATGGCCGAAAACGTGAACCTCACGTTGGGTTCCGGGGACACAATTACACGCGGATTTTAGTATCCTTACGGTTCCCCATAACTGTTATCCAAGATTCTTACACTATAGAAGGGACATCAAGGAAGAGCATAATTATACTATTTTAGTCACTTTTACCATTTAAATCAATTTCAAATTCTTTACACAAGAACCGTTTTTCAAATCCACATGCAATAACAATTTTGGGACATGACCCTCACAATTTAACAATGTAATTAATTTTAGAAAACCAATAATTTTCATAAATCATTTTGCAATGCATAAGCAATTTCAATAACACTAGAGGAACACATGCGCCTGACCTACATAGACCCATAGTGGTTCACACTTAACTACTAATATAATCTCAAAAAGTGATTCATGCCATTGCAAAATTTCAGTGAATATACATGTATATTCCCAAAATTTCAGTGAATATACATGAATACACATAATTTTACTATTTCTTTTCACAATGAACATTCAAGCACAAAAATAACACGCATTTAGCCATGCACATACACATGCATATAGAAAGCTTGCAGACCACACTATTCATGATCAAATTTATGCATATGATCAACAAACATGCAAACAATTTAGACAAGATTAGATTTATGTATATGATCAATAGTCATGCAAACATTTAATTATAATCAAATTCATACTTATGATAAAAAACTACAAACTGATCTGTTTAGGATTAGATTTGTTTACATAATTGGTTGACAGGAATTCAGCTGACAATATATATATATATATATATATATATATATATATATATATATATATATATATTGATTGCAAACATGCACATGATCAGCTTCATGCACATGAATCAGCTAGCAACAATAGGTGTATATATTCTGATCAGATTCATCTACATGAAGTTGACTGCAAACATGCACATGATTAGTTTTATGTATATGAGTCCGCTGACAGAAATAAGTATATATATTTTTATCATGTTCATGTACATGATCAACTGACTCCAAACTGCACATGATCAACTTCTTGTACATGAATCGACTTACAGAATATGCACTTATATTCTGATCAGATTCATGTACATGATCAGCCATCAACTGACTGCAAATTGCACATGATCAACTTCATGTACATGAATCAGGTGACAAAAATTAAGCAATATATACACACATTCTGATCGGGTTCATGTATATGAGCTGACTGCAATTATGCACTTGATCAACTTCATATACATGATCGACTAACCTCAAAAACATGGTCAGATACATGCACAAGATTCGGCTAGCTCCAAACATATATAATCGGCTACATACACAAGAATGAGCTAGTTGCAAAAAACATATGCCTATACATCAGATTCATGCACATGATCAATGAACAACATATGTTATAAATCAGATTCATTTGCATAACCGACTAGCCAGAAAAATATATTTATGTTTATAACTGAAAAAAGAATACATATATCATATCCAAGCTCATGAAATCGGCAAACTGAAAAGCAAACATTTATCAGATTCATGAACCTGAATAGGCAGACTCATAATTTTATATATTTATCAGATTCTTGCACAAGGATTGGTAGCCTGATAAATATATATTTATCAGCTCCAAACACAGGGATCGACAGTCTGATATATATACATATATTAGACTCAAATACATGCTCTGAAATACATATATGTATCAAATTCAAATACATGATCTGATATATATATATATATATATATATATATTTAAATAAGATTCTAACACATGATCAGCAGTCTGAAGTTAATAAACATTATCAGGTTCATATACCTGAATCATCAGACTGACATATATATTAGGTTCTTGCCCATGAATCGACAGAACTGAAATATATATCAGTCAGGTCCATAAACTCGACAGACTGAAAAATAAAACATGTGTGGTCAGGTTCGAATACATGAATCATCAGACTGGTATATATATCATATTCTTGCACATGAATCGGCAGGACTGAAATATATATCAATCTGATTCATGCTCATAAAATCGACAGACTGAAAATTAAATACATATATATAATGCATGCTCATGAAATCGAAAGACTAAAAATATGTGCATATATTATATCAGATTCATGAAGACGTAATTGGATACTAGAGCAAATACATGTATCAGATTTCATGAAGTGGACAACCTGAATATATATATATATATATATATATTGTGATCAGATTTCCCGTTTTCCTCTCTAAGCCCATGCTTAAATCAACTTACACAACTCTCTTCCCGTTCAGATTTAGAGAAAAACCTGTACCTTGATTCGAAAGTTGAAAAAAAAAATACTAGTGGAAGGATGAAATACGTTGAAAAAGCTCTTCTTCTTCTTCTTCTTCTCTCTTCCTTTTTTCTTCTCTCTTCTTCTAGCTCACAATTTTCTCTCTCTTCCCTCTCTTTCTTTTTTCCTCAACTCTCTCTCTCTAGAAATCGAGTTATATAGAGAGAGGGGTTCCAACCTCTTTTTATAATAGTGTATAGTCTCTAGAGGGGGGGGGGACGCCCCCTTCTAGACTCTTTTAGGGGTAGAGGTCTACCCTGGGAGAACGCTACCTCTAGCTAATCTTATCTTCTTAATTTTTAAATATTTTATTTATTCTTATGGAATATTCTAGGGAGGACGCCCTCTTCTAAACATCCGTATGGGGTAGAGTTCTACCCCAGGTAGAACTCTACCTCTTTCTTAGTCTTTAATTTAAAGTAGTTGCTTTTAAAATTTTAAATCCATTTTAGTTTAAAAATAGCATAGATGGATTATGGATACAGGTTAGATCCATGATCCAAATCCATATCCAAAATCTAATTGGATCTCAACCCAGACCGGATCTTACTCAATATGGATCATGGATTGGGTTAAGATCCATATTAACATAGATCCAACGAAGGAGGTCGAGTCTGATCCAAACCGAAAAAGACTCAAAGATAGTGGTTGGTCATTTTAGAAAAATGTTTTTTTTGAGCCAATCATGATCCGATTTCTAGAAAACAGATCTCCTCAGTGATCTACCTTCTGAAACGGATCTACCAATGGTCTTAGTACAATTTCGCTTCCGAATTTTGCCTGAATTTAACCTAAATTTAATCTAAATTTAATCCAAAGTTTGCTTGAATTTAAAGGTTAAAAACAATTAATTTCATAGATTTTACTTAACATTTATGGATCTTGTCAGCGGGCTCTGGACCAAGCCCAAATCCAAGCTGACGTCATCCCATAATTAAATATTTTTCAGGATTTTATCAAATTAAATATAAATATTTAATTTTAAAATTATATTTTTAGGCTTAGAAATCATGGAAAAATTACAAGATATTACAATGTTTCTTGAGGCTCTATCCGATCTTCTCGATCTCCCACGAGTCTCTTGAATGCATCAATAACATCAAAAGATCACCAAGGCTTTGATACCATGTAATGAAATACAAAAATGTCACTTGTGGACATAGACAATCACAATGACCACTTATGGGTCAAGTACATAAGCACAAATGCACAGAAATAAGCCACTTAAGGGCATACAACAAACATAAAAATATAGGATTTGTATTCAAAAAATGCTCTAAGCAAAAACATATTTTGAGGAGGGGTTTCAATCAACCCCTATATATACAAGAGGGAGTGCCATATAGTTATTGGGCCACTGTTCTATGGCAATTTACCATAAGACCCATGGCCTATTTAATATTTACAATTAAAGTAAAAAAATAAAAGAACAAAAGTATAAGGAAACTACTCCAGTGACAGACATGTACAATGACCAAAATGCCCCTACATAAGTAAAAGACCAAAATGCCCCTATTACATTGACATCACTTTGCTTGTGTTCAATTGTTTCTCTAGCCCACATGCTGCATGGTAGTTGACCTGTTTGATGGGACTGAAAATTTCTCCATCTACGAAAAACTTTTGGTTATTGGTGGACCCCAGTCCCTCCATCAACCACTTCAAAAATTCCTCTATTTTTTCTGCCATTTGGGAGAGTGTTTATCCTAAAAACCGGAGATAAAAAGTCTCTGGGTGCCCCCAGCAACTTTCCTATGCATCTAGTTTCTCGGTTCTTGAGTACTGTTTGTAGTAACACTTGTAAGTAGAATTAAATAAATTAAGTGACTATAACAATTGCATGTCTGATGTCTCCCTGTGCGTTACATTTTAGGTGGTTTATGAATTATTTTGTTTTCTTATTCCCCAAAGAATATGATTACTATAAAAGTAGTGTGCCAAGAATGTGAGGGATATTCTATTTAAAAGCGCCATTTTATCAATTTCTGCACCAAATATAATCAGGCTTGCAATTTAAGATATGTTGTCAGATCATCGACTAGTCCCATAGCATGTTAGATAGTCTAGCTCCTCTTCGTTTTATGAATGGGTCCATCTATTTTGAGAAATTTGTCACATTTTATGCACGTCTGTTCTCTCGTTCAATGATGGAATCTTATTCAAAACTCTCCTTTTTCGTAGCATTTGCTGCAAATGGTTGGCTAAATGGCTTTAGAATTAGGTCATTCTGTTTAAGTCATCCAAGTTTAGGCAAATCTTCATAATTATGCCATTGAGCACTGAGTTGCAAAACATTATTACTTGGATATTTGAAGGCAATCTACACATTCAAAACTCACTGAGCAAAGAAAATAAATGACTGTTAAGGTGATTGCACACATGCATCTTGTTCTTTGCTTGGACGTCCACTAATGGCTGTTGTTGGAGTGGCGTGGAGGTGAATTTGCTACAGATGCTTCTGCAACCCAATGCCCTTTGAGTATTGAGTTACAAAGTTTCATCACCTAGGTCCTTGAATGCGACTTGCACATTCAAACTCACAAACAAAGCCTGTGTGTGCTTGGATGCATGCATGTTTTTGGTTCCATGCTTGCAAGTATGTTGACATAGGGTTGGAGTTGTGTAGATGGGGATATGCTGCACGCACTTTTTGAAATATATCTATGTGCCAACTTGTAGCAGTTATGTGAGGGTACAAAACAAATTAAGATATTACTGCCCTAAAGAAGGACCGAGAATAAACACCAAAGAAAGGGAAAAGAAAATTTGCTTTATTTTGATGAAGGTGAATGTATGCATTTTAAAGCACTTAATGGTTTGAGGACAACCTTTTCTCCTTTTCCTCCTGATCACTTAAAGGAGCTTATAGTTAACTGAACCATTGTCACAAATATTGTTCTTGGGAATTTCTCAGCAAGGGAAAATCTTGAGAGATTTTGAAAAAGTTATTTTCTTAGAAAAATCTCACTGAATTCAAAATTTGTTAAAAAATGAGAAAAATTAAAGAAAATGAAATAACTCGCCAAGAAAAGAGAAGGATAAAATATGTAGATAAAGAAAAGAATGCCAAAATTGGAAACTTTATTCATTCTCTAAATCAAATAGAAGTAAAACCTACTTTCCACTCTCTATGTAGGGAAATGAACGTTGAACTAGAAAATAAACACGCATCATTGAGAGAGAGAGAGTCCAAACTGAAAGCTTAAGCCATATTACCACTCTATTGCTCTGATCTCATCTTTACCTTCTGCCTTGTTAACTTTTTTAGGAAATTATAATGAAAGGAATATGATTTTTACTTGAGGAAAAACATTAAACGGCCATAGGCAGAGCTAGATTCTTCAAGACCAAGGAAAAAGGAAGAGCTAAGCATCTACAGATAAATTTGTAGTTAGTTACTGTCACCTGGCTTTGGTAACTTTGATCAAATATGGTATCATGGCATAAACAAAGTTGGAACTTGGAAGTAAGACAACTAACCTGCAGATCTAGAAGTAGGGAAGTCCTGAAGCCTTCATATAAAGTAAGAACTAATACAATGGCAACATCAAATGGCATATTATAACAATTAACCATATTCATCAGACACAAAGCATGGGCATAAGAATGAATAACAGGATATATCTCTAATGAATTTGAGTGCTTCCCCAATTGTAGAATTCCTTGGCTTGTTCTGCAAGTGCTTCAAGGACCACAAAGAAAATTAGGGGAAAAAAGGAAAGAAGAAATGGATTGAGGAACCAAAGAGCAATCCAAAGAGTAGCTAAGACCATTGCTTAGGGCAATCTAATCAAAGCAAGAGTAGCACAAAGTGCTTGGGGGAGGTGTAGAGGTGGCCATTCGGCCCTTCACAAGTTGCTTCTTTGAGGGTTTTGTTCTGCCTTTACTGTTGCTTTGAGTAAAAAAAAAAGGAAAATAAATGAAATAACGACTCTCATATCGACCAAGAATCAAAAGTGCTCCCCTCCCCCTCCATGTCTTTAAAACCCTCCCCAACGCCCAATGTTGTTTCATGCTAAAAGCCTCATGAGTCATGACTATAAAAGGACTTTAAAAACTTTTCAGGCTTTTAAAATTTTGAATTTTTTGAAGTGTTTTTATCACAGCTTATTTAAAAACTTGTGAAAAAAATCATGGGAAATTAAATACAGGTATTTTATTGAAAATAGCACATTTTAAACATGAAAAGTTCCGGCATTATAAAATTTGCTTTTTTCACGAGAAATTGAAAATCTTGTCGAGATTTGTGATTATGAATTGAATAGAGGTCATTCCAATGGGGAAGTTATCGGTCACTTTTGTTTGTTGCTTGTTTCTCCATTATTTATTTTTCATGGAGTTTATTTTTAGCAATACCACTGGGTTTGGCCCCTCAATCTTATCTTGCTGACACACCTGAAAGGCCTCACTCTTCCATTTTTGGCTGGTAATATCCCCCATTCAAACATTGCTTGGGTCTCAAAAACTTATCCTTTGATACTCTTGTATGTTTGCTGTGATGCACAGTTGATTTCAAATCTTTTTATCTTTATCCAATATGGTGTTTGTCCCTTATACTTTCATTCAAGAGATAAATGGGGTGTGTTGTTGATGCATATAATCAGAGGAAAAAGTCAAATTATTTTGAATGTAGCCTTAGTTCATGTGCACTGACATCGCTATTAAAAAGATGTTAAATAATAGTGAATGGTTGCTTTTGTATTCACTCCTCCCTTCTTTTGCTGAAAAATTCATGGTTGTTTTTTTGCATGGTTGACTGAGAAAGGGATGCACACAGTCTGCATTTGAGTATTGGTGAGATGATATGATTTTCATATATATTTTTAACTTGGATTTTGCATCTAACCTTCGATATTCATTATTATAGGATTTTGGTTGTCCTTGTTTCAGATGCCATCATTATTCACAGGAAACATCATGATATTTTGGTGATGTCAAGATGCACTTGTGTGTTCTCATGTAATCAGAAATATAGGAAGGTTTTTAAAGTATCATGGATTATGTAAAATGTTTTGTTCTAGGCTGGTGGTTCATCATATTTTTTTGCATTTGGGGTCTGTTTGCCATTTCTGCGGGCCCCACAATGCAACACACACACTGGACCCCCCTTTTCCACAGATTCAGTTCCTGTGTCGGGGGTGTGGTCCGATTTGTATTCCACGAAAGAATGTGCTGCGGCAGGTTCTGCCATGGCACCTTCTTCTGTGACATGAAAACACCACCTTGTTCTTTGTACATAAGGGCATCTATATGGAATCTGTTTTAGGGGTTGTATAGATACCAAACTTTTATTGCAGTGCTAGCTCCTAAAAATAATCTGTCTTTGTTTGCAGTGGATGTAATTGTGTTGCCTAGTCTTCAAAGTTCAAACAGTACTATGAACCAAATGTAACTTTGTAATCTTGAACCTTGTTTGTTGGAGTTAAGGGTGTTTTCTTTCCATGTATGTCTTTTTTGTGCAATTAATTCTTTTCTTAGTTAATTGTTCTAATATTCCTATTTTATTGATGTTCTACCCAGTTCAAGATTTGCAATGTTCTGCACCATAGACTCTCTCTCAAAAACAAGAGAACATAACAGTTAAAAGGATTCTATGTTTATCTAATCATTGATCTCTCTCCACTTATTAAGTGTAATGGCAAACTTTTCTCCATATTATCTATTAATATACTTTGTAATTGTCTTGATAGGTCAATGAGGAAGCAAGTGAAAAAGTGTTGGAAGTTGAGCAGAAGTACAATGAAATACGGCGGCCTGTTTATATCAGACGGAATGAGATAATTCAAACTATATCTGACTTTTGGCTGACTGCAGTTCGTGATTCATCCTCTTTATTCCTAAATTTATCTGTTCGCTTCTTTTTCTGTTTTTTTTTTTTTGGGATTCAACTTAGAATCATTTTCATGATTAGATATCAGATGTTGCTACTTCATACAATAACATAACTTTGAAATTACACATTGCAGTTTATGAGCCACCCTGCGCTTTGTGATCTCTTAAATGAAGAGGACCAGAAGGTCTGCTCTCTTATGCACTTGATGTTTGTTTTGTGTCATTCTCTTAATTCCTTTTTTTGTACCCAGTAAGCTTTCCTATATTTTATTTCTTAATGATTTCAAAATATTGATATATTGCCTAAAGATGGATCTATTAATGCTTATTTCTTGATTGACCTAGATTTTCAAATACTTGAAGTCACTGGATGTTGATGACTGCAAAGATCTAAAGTCAGGCTACACCATCACATTTGTGAGACTCTCTTCTCCATTTTCAGTGTCCAAAATTTAGCTTTTTATAATTGTTCCTATATAGAGATATGATAAACAAGAAATTAAATACTGGTTTCCAGTTCTATTATTTAGGCCTTTTTAATTATTTATATTCTTGAGGGATAATATAACTAAGAAATACTAAATGCTGCTTTTCTACTCTGTGTAATTCTGTAACTGGATTGTTGCAGAACTTTTCACATAACCCTTACTTTGAAGATTCAAAACTTACTAAAACATATTCCTTTGATGAAGAAGGAATGCCAAAAATCACTGGTACAACCATCAGATGGAAAGATGGAATGGTAAGGATACTTCTGGTGGTTTTGTAAGATTCCTCTGATGACTCTTTATGTATGTTTTTTTATTTGTATTTTCCTATTTCTTATTATGCTTAAACTTTGGAAGGATATTGCTAATGGTGTTGGTAATGAGAAGATAGGGAACAAGCGCCCATTTACTGAGGACAGGTAGGTCTTGAGGTCACTTTTGTATTTCTTCTGTAGTCAGGTGTGTGTGTCTATATATTGTGACTGGCAATTCCTGTGATGCCTTTGACTTTTGATTACATCACCATATGTATGTGCTGTCTAATATTGATTCTAACCGATTGAATAACTCATAACTGGGAACAGTTGCAGGGAATCTCCATAGTTCTAAGAGATTTAAAAAGCTTTATGGAAGGGCCTAATTAATGATCATGGCCATTTAGTATTTGCCTTTTCTTTTCCCTGTCTGAAATTTGTTAATGATTAACCATTGGCTGGAATGCTTTGAAGGCAATAGTTTCCTTGATCAGCTTTTTTGAATGGTTGGCCAAGCAAAATCATTGAAGGAACATCCATTATAACCATACCCTAAATTGATGCAACTAGCCTTTGGTTTCAAATAGTCATTCTGTTTTTAGTAATTGTGCAACATGTCAGTTGTCTTCTGCACGTGATTCATGTACAAAGGCTGAAGTGGACAAAGTTTAGGTCTGTCTAAATATAAATGCTGTTAATTTGTAGGCCTGAGGTGAATTCTTACTGATTATCAGTAGATCTTTACTTGATAATTTTGCTAAGCTACTTTATAACTAGTCTGCTAGAACTTAGTTATGGTATTTCCTTCTACATCTTGATGTGACCCGTTTTGTGATGAATTTTACAAATGGGGTTTCTCCATTTGGTTGGCTTTAGCTGACGCCTGACAAAATATGGATATGATGAACTAGGTCAACTTGGCCCTTTTTTACTCCAGGTTACTAATCTTTCCATATATCTTTAGTTTAAGATGGCAACCTGATATTACATGAGTTTGCTTGCTTGGCTTGGTCTCATTATTACCCTTAGTTCAATGTTGTCAATATCGGTTTGGGACCCAATTCGGTTTGATTCAGAGAACTGGCTGATTCAGACTCAAACCAAATTGAGCTGAATTGGTCACTTTTACTTGTTTCATTATAAAAATCACTAAATTTTTAAAAAAATTAAAATATTAAAATAAGGGTCGATCCAACCTTGATTCAGCCCCGACCAGGCTGATTCTTCCCAATTTGAGATGAATCGGGATTGAATTGGCAGCTTTGATGCATATCTGCCCATGCAGGCTGATTCACATTGATACTGACAACATTGCCTTGTCTTTTAACCACTCATTGCAATTGTTGTAACCTGCTCATTCCAATCCATGCCAACTTATCATACAGTGATATGCTCCAGGGGCCATTCTTCTTATTCGCCATTGCGTGTAGGGCTGGGAAATGAGACGAGTAGCTTGCCGTTCGGCTTGGCTTAGCTTGGAAATTGGGCTCCACAAACCTGTAATGAAACAAGCGTGGATACAAATAGAAAACCCACAAAGGGATTACAACAAACAATAGAAATTGCACAAGCAATAGTCCACTATGGGACAATACAACATTCAAATGAAAACAATCACAAAGGCACAATATGTGCATACAAGAGCCACAAAGGGCGCAAACAATAAGTAAAATAAATATCTTTGTTATGAGAAATGCTTGGAAAAGCATTGAGTTACACAATAGGGGAGAACTCTATTTATAAGCCAAAAAGGAGGCAGCCCAACGACTAGTTGGGGCTGTTCCAACAGTCACATTGTACATATTAAATAAAAAAGAAAAGGAAGATTAAAAAACAAAAAGAATAACAAGGACCCCTAATGGGTCAACCCTACAACAAAGGGAAATGACTGATGAGAATCACAAAGGCACAATATGTGCATACAAGAGCCACAAAGGGCACACACAATACATAAAATAAATATCTTTGTTATGAGAAATGCTTGGAAAAGCATTGAGTTACACAACAGGGGAGAATCCTATTTATAAGCCAAAAAGGAGGAAAAGGGGCAGACCAAATAGTGGTTGGGCTAGCCCCCAATGGTCATATGACTGTTTGGACTGGCCCAACGACTAGTTAGGGCTACCCCATCCGTCACATTGTACATATTAAATAAAAAAGAAAAGGAAAATTAAAAACAAAAAGAATAACAAGGACCCCTAGTGGGTCGACCTTACAACAAAGGAAAATGATTGAAATACCCCTGATGGGTATTTTAGTTTACACAGACACACACACACACAAATATATATATATATATATATATATATATATATATATATATATATATATATATAATGGTGTGATCACCGAAAGTTTGCCAAGAAGAGACAAAAACCGAGGTGAGGAAAGGCCTTAGTGAAAAAATCTGTCAAGTGACATTTTGAAGTCATGTAAGGCAACTCAATAGTTCCTCTAAAGTGTTCCTGACGAATATAGTGGCAATTTATCTCTTTGTGTTTGGTTCGTTTGTGGAATGTGTGATTGCTTGCAACGTCGATAGCACTCTTATTGTCGCAACACATTTTCGAAGGATTAGAGATGACTAAACCTATATCTTTGAGAAGACTTCACAACCAAATAATATCCATGGTTGTCATTGCCATGGCTCGATATTTCACTGAATGACAAATAGACCTTCTACTGGTTCTTACACCTCCAAGATACAAGAGAGTCCCCTAAAAACACTCACAAACAGTAGTTGGAGCTCTATTATTAGGATTACCTCCCCAATCTGAATTAGTATAAAAAATTAAATCTAAAGAAGAAGAGGAGGATAGAAATAACTTTTAGTTATAAAATTCCTGATATATTTGATAATTCGTAAAACAATACTCATTTACACTGAAGATGGTGCATGTTGGAACTAATTGGTTGAGTGTACCACATGAGCAATGTTTAGTCTTGTGATGGATAAGTAGGTCAAGGATTCAACCAGTTGTCGGTATTCAGTTGGATTTTCAAAAGGAATTCCATCCTCTAATCTTAGTTTTGCATTTATAACTTTTGGTGTGTCAACCTTCTTATCATCAAAGATTTCAGATTTGGCAATAACATCTGTAGCCAGTTTCATTTGAGACAATATATATCCTCTAGGTGATTAAGCAACTTCAATACCTAGAAAATATCTTAGAAAACCAATTTCAGACATATCAACATGTTTTTCAAGAATATTTTTAATTTCACTAATTTCCTTTTTGTCATTCTCTGTGATGATCATATCATCAATATATAACAAAAAGATAACCATAACAATAACTGTATCTTTGGCAAAAAAAAATAGTATCAATATAACATAATTTATATCCCAAGTTTAACATAACATTGCTAAGCTTGTCATACCAAGCTTTGGGGGCTTGCTTAAGCCCATACAAAGCTTTCTTTAATTAAAAAACTTTCCCTCTCTCAATCTCAAGACTGAGAGGAGGATCCATGTACACTAGTTCATTTAAGCTACCATTCAAAAAGGCATTCTTAACATCAAGCTGGTAAATAAGTCATTTTCTAATGGATTCTAAAGCAACGAGTATTCTAGTACTCATCATACGAGTTATGAGAGCACAAGTTTCTTCATAATTTATTCCATATTCTTATGAATAACCTTTGGCCCCACTAACCTAGCCTTATATTGTAACGACCTCAACTCATCCTCGTTGAAAAGTGATTTTTTTTAAACAATTGCGGAAATCAAAACCCAAGGAGTCGAGACATCACGGACTTAATACATTCCAAACCACAAGGGATCTTACATTCAACCATCCAACAAAATAACTAACTTCATTAATCAATAATCAAAGTTTAAGAACATAATCAAATCAATGTCTAAAATTGTGAAGCCACACCGTTCCAAATAAAATATCATAAGAAGTTAAGCAGTCTCATAAGCTCCATATGGCAGACGTCCTCGTCATTGGGCTTCAGGTCCTGTGAAAAACAGAAATTGTACTGGATAAGAATCGAAGTTTCTTATACGAATTCTTCTAAAAATCCAAATAGGCAAGAAACAACGTAAATCAAATTCATGCAAGGTTTCAAAGGAAATAAACTACAACTATCTTATAATCTAAATAACCATTCATGCTTTTAACAACAATTATCATGCAACAATATCTCATATGAAACAGAACAGGTAAGAATGCATGAATTAATGCAGAATAATAAATATCCATGATTTTAATACACATGCATGAACACATTATTAAGTTATTATCAGAGTTTTCTTTTGTATGTATGTCCATATTAAATGCACACAAATTTAATTTCATTTTTCATTAAAACCTGTGGATACTCAAAACGGGCACAACAAATTCCTAAACTTTAAGATAAGTTTTCAATTGTAGTTTAATACACAATTTGTATTTTGTAACTAGAATTCACTCTTGTTCTTCGATCGATATCAGGATTCAACACCATCCATCAGAACATTAAAAATCAATATCTAATATCGGGACACCAGGGAAATCAACATTTACTGATGCCACTTTCTTGGTATACCAATAACAACAGTTGTATCTACGCACCAACCTCAGGCAAAGTGGCAGAAAACTCCCTAAAATCGTGGCTACGAGGTTAACCACTATATCGGGTTCAAGGGTACAATCACACACGGAGTTTTTAATATCTTTACGGTTTCGCAAAACCGCCGTTCATGATTCCCACACTGTGGAAGGGACATCAAAAAAGAAAACATTAATTTTATTGTTTTATCTCTTTTATCTTTTTATCAAAAGATAATTTTTTTTCAAAGGTTCATTTTGCAAATCAACATGCAAACCACAACACATGACCTTGGCCCGTTACAAAGTTTAACAGTGCTATTAATTCAGAAAACCAATAATTTCAAATGGATTTTGCAATGCATAAAACAAAACTTGGAGCAACAAAAACTCCTAGCTCACGTGGCCTGTAGTGGCTCACATCTGACCACCGATGCATCTTATGTTAAAATCCTCAGTGAACATGTTACCACGTACATTCAAACATGTCCACAATGCACATTCATTGATACACAATAAGAATGCACATATAAACACAATTTACATATGAACACATGCTTTCATGATTCATCTCATGTATCTCATTCACTTATGCACATGATCGTGGTGATGCGACTTCAATCTAATTTTAAAATTCATGTGTTCATGATATGCACATCTATGCGAACATGATATTTAAATTCATGATCATGCATAACCATTAGACATCCTTACCAAATTTGGGCATGCTTGGGTTACAAAACATAAATACCGAGACAAAGCTAAGCTGCCCCCATACACCGAACAACACTGACATGCTATTGGCAACATGTTTCTCATGCATAAACATGCAGCCAATAGTGTTTGACAGCAGACAATGTTGCACATAAATATGCAACCTTGTTCTGCCCTATAGCAGCCCACCAAAATCATAAATGGGATACCTCTCACAACATTAAGAAACAATACAATTTCAGCCAAACCATGACAACATAAAGGAAACTACGATTTCAGCATGTTAAAAAGAAACGGAAGAAAAGAAGTCTAAGCAACACTGTTGTTCATAGAGTAAACAATTTTGTATGCTCGGTAAACTTCCAACCCTACCAACCAATACACATAACCAGATAGTATGCAGCTTAACCTATGTCCGAACTTGACACGGGTCCATAAGCATCTAGTTAACATGAGTCAAAATGAATCACTACACAAACCCAAATTCTATATAAATGTACCCAGTTCACTATGCAAGGTTAATTTGCAACAACATACTTGTCTAATTCACAATCTCCGTGACTTAAGAAAAGCATATTGATTCCTTCACATGCTTAATAGATTAAAACATATAAGTCCTATCACATGCGCAGTACAAAAACCATAAATTCCTGTAAACAACCTTAGGAAATTCTAGAGACCAAAACAGAATTTTAACCGATCATTGTGACGATATCAAAACCTGTTTTGGGACCACCTAACAGAGTCCAATATAGTCTGGATATAACACTGTTAATACTGTCTCGAATTAACGTGATTATGAAGCATCAACAACAGTGGCGAGAAATAATATATCACTGTTATACACTTTGCAAGTTATCGACCCTACTGTCCTTACACAACCAACAGATTTTTAACTCATGTACGCCTTACTGACAGTTTTTAAAACACACTCTCAAAACCGTTTCGATAAACATAATTATAGTGACAGCACAATACATCGATAAGGGCCCTATGATAAAGCTGGGTAAAATATATCCGCTGCACAACTTATCAAAAAGAAAAACTCAGACCTGCGAAAATTTCATTAACAGCCAATGGTTTTCATTTTATGTGATCATGTCTTAATGACAGTCCAAAACATAAACACTTCAACAGTTAAAATCAGTCTGCTAAGCGTGTGACAGGCAAACCTGTCCGTCATGAGTTAAGAATAACCCTGTCTGAATCCCACTGATATATATATATATATATATATATAAATATAAATATAAAATCATGCATAAAGCACGTTCTTGTCATGAAATCAAAAGTCTGAATCTGAAATACATAACACAAGCCATGCATACTTCTAAAACATTGGATCCTACTCTTGTGCATCAATACATTGATTGAACATGAAAAAAAAAATCAGATTCATAGTTTCCATCTAAAAACCCCACATAAATCTGATTTAGAGTATTTCTCATTATTCAAATCAAGAGAAGAACCCGTACCTTTGTTGAAGTTTGAAAAAGGACTGGAAGAAATATCGGACGATCGGAGAGGAAGAGGGTCTCCTCCTTTTTCTTCTTTCTTCTTCTTCATCTCTTTTTTCCTCTCTTTCTCCTCTTCCACGATTTTCCTTTCTCTCTCACTCTCTCTTTCCTCTTTCTTTCTTTCCCATATTTTTTTGAGTTTTTATAGAGGAGGGAATCCTCTAGAGGGTGACACCCCCTCTAGGTTCCCATTTGGGTTGGGAGATAGAATCCTCCTTCACATGGGATTCTATCTCCAACCTCTTTTCTTTTCTTTTCAAACTTTTTTTTGTTGACTTTTCTACTTTCTGTCTCTTTTAATTGCTTACCATTTTTTTTGTTTACTCAACTAAATTAGGCTCTTCTGAATAAATTAATTATTAATATTTATTTATTTATTTATTTATTAATTAATAAATATCCAAAAAGTTCCAGAGGATGCCTTATATCCCTCTGGGAGTCTTTCTAACTTCAAATTTCTTTAAATTAAATCTTTATACTGAATTTAAAACTTTAATTTCGTTGGACCTGCATTTTGGCTTTGGATTCAAATCCAAGATCCAAGATCCAAGATCCAAGATCCAAAATCCAAATCCATATCCAATATCCATATGGATCTTGAACTTGACCAAGTCCTAATTAATATGGTCTTGGATTGGGTCCATATCCATATTAACTTTGATCATACGGATCGGATCCAATCCGATTCAATCCAGATTCGGTCTCATCGAGGTGGACCTTTTTTGAAAAAAAGCGATTTTCGGGCCAACCGTAGCCCGAATTCAGAAAAGTAACATATTGACAAATTCAAAATTTTGAGGTGCGTCTAATGATATATAACTTGAATTTTACTTGAATTTAACCCGAATTTCGCTTGATTTTAAAGGTCAAAAATACAAGTTTTATCATATCTTGTTTGGCTCGTTTAGGTCTTATCAACAAGACTTGGGCCAAACCCAGACTCAATTGACGACACCTAATATTGAGTATTTTACCGATTTTTCTACAACGCATCCAATTTTTTTGAAAGTCTCATAACTTAATATAGTATAAATCCACACTATATTACATATATCTTTCTAATGATCCATCGCCTTTGGTGCTGACTTTATATACCCACCTACATCTTATAGTATTTTTCCCTATTGGTAATGGTTGGATTTCCTAGGTCTTGGTTTTCTCAAGTGCTCCTAATTCTAGGTTCATGACATCAATCTGTTCAGAAATTTCTTTAGCCTCTTTATAGATTGAGGGTTTATAAAAGGAGTGGATAGCCATAAGAGAGACTCTATATCTAGGTGAGAAGCTTTCATAAGACAAAATCTTTCAGAATGTCTAGAAGTTCTACTAGATTTCCTAATACTAGTTCTCTTAGATTTTGTTTTTGAGAATACTTATCTAGTGCACATGGAGGGTTTTCAACCGTTCGTCTATAAAGTCATCAATATGCATATCATCGAGATCATTATCAACATAATTAAATTCATCATAAGATTCTTTTGGCAATAAATCAAATAAAAAGGAATACTCAAGATCGTCTGCTTATCAAAATCAAAACCAATTCCATTTTTGAGAAAGTTAACATTTCTTGGGACATATAATGTCATTTTTCTTATCATAAGATCTATAACCTTTTTGGTTATTTGCATAACCAAGAAACACACATTCAGTGGCTTTGGAGGATAATTTGTCTTTTTTTTTCAATAAATACAAAACACTTGCATCCATTTTTTTAAAAATTTTAAATCTGGAGAAGTTTTATAAAGTTTTTCAATTGGCGATATGTTTTGTAAAGATGATGAAGGCATTCGGTTGATAAGATATATCACGGTTAAAGCACCTTTAACCCCAAAATTTTTTGAAACATTTTTGGAGATTGTAGTTTCAACGATATGATGATGCTTTCTCTCAGGGAAACCATTCTCTTGAGGACAAAATCTTTGATGTGAAATCTCATTTTCTTTCAAATAATTTTTGAAATCATTAGATAAATATTCTCCCCCTGAGTCCAATTGAAAAATGATAATATTAGTTTGAACTTGATTTTGCACAATTTTATGAAATTCTTTGAAACAAGAGAATACATCAGATTTTTGCCTAAGGAAATAAATCCAAGTATACCTATTATAATCATCTATGAATATAACATAATAGGAGAAACCTCCTTTTGACATGACTGGAGCCGGTCCCTCATACATCCGAATGCACATGTTCAAAGTGTCTGGTAGAGATAAAAGTTCTAGAACCATAAGGAATTTTCTTCATTTTTCCAAGAATACATTCATTACATATGAACTCTTTGGAACAAGAGTCTTTAAAAAATAAAAAAGCGCTAACTTATATACAATAGGATGACATAATCTTTGATGCACACAAAAACATCTTTTTTCTTAACAAAATTACAAAATAATTCTTTAGGAAGATGAAAAAATCCATGTAGTAGAAGGTTTCCCCTCCTATCTCTTTTCTCAATCAGCTTCCCTGACTGTCGATCCTGCACCCAACATTTTTTTCATGAGAATGATACCTCATACCCATAATCTGAAATTTGAGAAATCGATAGTAAAAAAATTTAGTTTTGGAACAACTCTAACTTTAAGAATTTGATTTTTTTTTGAAATATTTGAAAATGTTCAAATACTTTTTATTTCTAAATTAGTTCCATCGGCCATAGTAACACAAATTATAAAAGGATTTTGTGCATTCAAATACAAAGGGTTTTAAAGGAGTCATGTGAAAGGGGGCACCAGAGTCAAGAATCCAGCAAAGCGTACCTAAAGGAGAGAAAGTAGACACAACGACATCAGAAGTAAATGCAGAGGAGTTTTTAAGGAATAGTTGAAATGCTTCTGTTAGATGTTTAATTTAATCCTTAAGTTCTTCTTTGATGGTACTTTTACCACATTTTGGTGGTGTTTATTCAATGGTTGTCACCTTTCTTCTGAGCTTACGACAATTTAGTCTAATGTGTCCAACTTCTTGGCAATAATGACAAATAACTCCTCTTCTTCCTCCATGGTTATATGTACCTCCTTCATTATTATTTTTCTAAAATTGAGGAGGTTTATACGTTTTGACATTGTTACCGAGTCTTGTCATGGCAAAAACCTCCTCACTTCCCTTAGTCATGACAAGTCGTGTCTTGACTTGGTATATTTCACCAAGAGCATCATCAATAGGGGTAGTTTTGATCCTATGTAAGATGTTGAACCTAACTTGCTCAAACTCGGGTCCTAACCCAAAGGGGAAACAAAACAAATGTTCTTCCTCGAGTTGCTTTTGCCTCATTTCAATAAATGCTAATTCATCCCAAAGAGGTGAGAGGATATCATAGTTATGTCTTAGACTCTTATTACCTTGTTTAATCATACAAATTTTCTCTTGAAGAAAATATTTTCGTTCCAAATCTTTTTGTACAACATTTTCTTGAGAAAATTTCAAGCCTCACATGTTTTTTGAATTTAACTATACTTGGCGCAATTTTGAGTTCCATACTATTAAAGAGCCAAAAGAGAATTTGGGTGTTTCGGCTTTTCAGTACTCCACCTTGATGAGATCATCTTTGGGTGCTTTTTTTCTTGCTTCTTTGCCATCAATTTTATTAAGAGTGAGTTGTGGTTCACATTAAGTACTACTCACCATAGTGACAAATGTCATGAGATTTATGAAAATATCGCGAGAAATTGCCTGAAAGTTTAAAACTGCAATTTCTTGCGAGATTTTCAAACTATTGCGAGATTTATGAAAAAACATAAATACCATGATTTAAACATGATATTTGCGTTTTAAACGGCTATTTATCGTGAAAAATCATGTATTTTGATTTTTAAATATTTTTTATTAATATTTTATTATAAAAACATTTTTATATTTTTTAATTTATTTTTTAATTGTCGAGATTTTGCCGAAAAAATGCGAGATTTATGAAAAAATTTCAATTTCTAGCGAGTTTTTTGAAAAACGAGAATTTGCCGATAAAAACGTTTGTCACTATGCTACTCACATGTCCCCATAACTTCTTTTCCTTGATATGTTGCTCCATGGTGGTGGCCCACATCAAATAATTGGAGTCATTTAGCTTGAATGCAACCACCGTCATGGATTCTTTTTCGCCCATCTTAATGAAGAGAAGTTGGAGAAGTCTCTTTTCATGCAATCATGAACTTTGGAGAAGTCCCTTTCCTTGTAATCACTTACACAATCCAAGAGCTGTAGGCTCTGATACCATGTAACAAAACAAGCAAAAATACAAATAGAAAACCCACAAAGGGATTACAACAAACAATAGAAATCGCACAAGCAATAGTCCACTATTGGACAATACAACATTCAAATGAGAACAATCACAAATATCTTTGTTATGAGAAATGCTTTGAAAAGCATCGAGTGAAGAACCCTGTTTATAATCCAAAAGGCAGGCAAAGGGGGCAGCCCAACAACTATTTGGGGTTGTCCCAACCAGAGTTACCGGAAGCGCCTAGGTAAGTGGGGAAGCGCGTTTCGGAAGCACGAAACGTCGGTCTTTCGAAACGCGCGGGGAAGTGCCATTTTTAAATGGGAAGCGTGCTTCCCTTTTATGGGAAACACGCTTCCCATCACGCTTCCCCCACACTTCCCCTAATTTTTTAAATTTTTTTGTATTTTTTATTTTTTTCGCTTCCTAGGTCGCTTTCGGTTCGCTTCCGAGACGATTTTCGATTCGCTTCTAAGTGGTCCCACGCTTCCCTCTTCCTAAAATTTTGAAAGTGCGTCGCTTCCCGCTCCCGCTTCCTCAACTGGCAACCATGGTCCCAACAGTCACATTGTAGTTATTAAATAAAAGAGAAAAGGAAAATTAAAAAAACAAAAAGAATAACAAGGACCCCTAGTGGGTTGACCCTACAATAACAGAAAATGACTAAAATACCCCTGATGGGTATTTCAGTTTACATACACAGTAATATATATATATATATATATATATATATATATATATATATATATATATATATATATATATATATATATATATATATATATATATATATATATATATATATATATATACAACTTAACAAAGCCGAGCTATGAGCCAACTCATTTAGGTAAATGAGTCGAGCCTGAACATGGCAAGCTCACTCATGTAGGCTCGTTTTACATATTATATATTTTATACATTATCATATGTGTTATATACACAAGATGCATATTATATACGTTTTATGTATGTGTTATGCATATATTCTAATGAAATCAAAGAGTGCACAAAAGCAATCCCACTAATGGGCTATAAGAGAGCAAAGTGTGCACAAACACAAAAACCACTAATGGGCAAAAATACAATACACTAGAAGGGCACATACCAACCACTAAGAAAGTGGGAGAGAGCACAAATAAAATAATAAAAATATTTTATAGAATGCTTGAGGCAAGCATCACATGAATAAGGACAAGAGGTCCCTTTATATACAACACATAGGGCCTTGGGAACTCCCAATAGTCGTTGGAGCTCCCAACGGCTAGAAATATGATCGTTGGGAGATCCCAACAACTCTATGGTCTAAATGACCATAGAGCCCCTAACCTATTTCGAAAGGACAAAATAATAAAAATAAAATAAAAAAATACAAAATTGTCCGTAGAGGACAAAACCTATTACATTGAATAAAAAGGACAAAATCTAGAGGGCATTAATTATTATAATACAGAAAAATAATGGCAATCCATCTTGATATACGTTGTTCATTCATGGAAGTTGTGGTTTCTAGCAATGTAGATTGCACTATTGTTATTGCAACACATCTTCGAAGTGGTTGCTAGCAATGCAGATTGCACCATTGTTATTGCAACACATCTTCGAAGGAGTGGAAATGATGACACCCATATATTTGGTCAGACTCCTCAGCCAAACAGTTTCAGTAGTAGTAGTTGCGATCGTCCTGTATTCAGCTTCAGTTGGGGAGAATGACACTTTGTTGTTTCTTATATCTCCACGATATAAGTGAATCCCAAGAAATGCATAGTATCCTGTAGTAGAAATATGATTATTGGGGTTGCCATTGTGTATATATATGGATGTTCTCCCTCTTTGATTACTATGCCTTTTGGCACACTCTCTTTATTGAATAAATTATATTTTTATCCTCTTTGTGGAGTTTGTGAGAGTGATTATTTGGAACTCTTTGTGGTTATCCTTGTGAATGTTGTAAGTGTGTTCCTTGAGAGAACACTTTCGTTGATGATTGGAGAACCTTTGGTTCGTGATTGGAGTCTTCTTGTTTCATTACACCACATTGTGCCAGGTCGAGTTGAGTCTAACGTAGACCCGAACCTAAAAAAAAGCAAAATCTTCTTTCTCCCGAAACCCTTGACTCTCTTCTCCCCTCTAGCTCTCTTCTTCTCCTTTCTTGTTTCCCCCTTCTCTCGGTGACTGCAAGGTCACTTGAGAGAGTGAGAGAGAGGGTTGGGGGAGGGGGAAACGAGAAAAAGAGGGAGAGAGGGGTACCTAACTCCTCCTCCATCTTCTTCACCTCTTTTTCTCCTTCTTCGGAACCCGGAGAGAGAGATGGGTTTGTTGGGGATGTCACTTACGACTTTCTCTCAGGCTCGCCACGCGATTGAAGAGATGATGATGGGCTCCCCGTATTCTCTTAATCCACCGTGAAAAGCCATTTAGGCACATTCAGAGAGAGAGAGAGAGAGAGAGAGAGAGAGAGAGAGAGAGAGAGAGAGAGAGAGAGAGAGAGGTGTTCCTCTTTTTTATTATCTTTTAAAATTTTTGAACACCCCCTCCCTTTATTCATTGTTTACCGAACACCCCCTTTATTCATTTTTTACCAACCCCCCCCCCCCCCCCTTCTTTATTTATTTTTTAATTATACCCCCTCCTTTATTCAAAATGCCATCTCACAATTCCTGCATTGGATTGGACCTTCATATATATGAATCTTGCATTGGATCCATATATATATATATATAGCTGTGTCCTTGTACCCTCATTTTAAATTGCCGTGTCGTACCCGTACCCATGTGACATAGGTAAACACAACATGGTAATGAATAATTATTTTTGAGAGAGAAAACAATAAACAATAAATTCATTCTGTGCCAGTGTTTACAATTAATGACCCAACAACCTGGCAACCTTATCTTTACAAATGCATGATTTTATGAAAAATAAAAAAGGGAAGAAGATGTCGCAATTAGAAAAATGTCTTTGTTGGGTAAGCTTTGGACTTTGTTAGTTGGATGAATCCAGTCCGTTTAACCTGTTTTACTGGATGACTAAATCATAGCCACCCATTTGTTTGTTTGTTCAAATGGTTAGCTTGACATGTTATGTCCAATGAACTCTTTCGTTCTTTTTCTTTTTGGCACTGGCATGTTAACTTCCAGATGAATTCTCAGGATTATGAGAAGTGGAATCAGAAGTGTATTATACGCTCCATTTAGTTTTCCTACTTTTTTGGGAAATTTGCCATGACTTTCTAAGATTTTTCTTTTGTGTATTCTCCGGCAAAATTGCATTGCTGATATTTTAATAATAATCGCATTGAAGACCTACACCCTAGAAAAACATGCCAAAGCAACAACTATCTAAATTATGACTTGTAGTAATTTATCTAGTGTTCCTTTCTAGATATTTTTTCTAATTTATGGTTTTCTCTTGTTGATGCAGTTTTTTTACATGGTTTAATGAAACTCAACAAAAGGATGATATTACAGAGGGGATTCACGATGAGGTAATTTTGACCTTTATTACCAGTTTCTGGCTGATCTAAGAAACAGCCTCTGGTGCATCAAGCATGATGCTGATAATGGCATCTATGTTGTGAGTTGCATCATGCCAATGTGACTTATATTTTGTTCCTATATGAAAGTGGAAGACAACTCTCATCTGCTTACAGATCATGGCTGCGGAACAGAGCTAAACCCAAAATATCTTTGCTTAGTACCATTAGGTTGATGTTGTTGTGGTTTAAATCTGTACCCTTCTGCTTTTTCAGGTGGCAGAGATAATCAAGGAGGATTTGTGGCCCAACCCTCTAAAGTACTTTAACAATGTAAGTGACTTCTATGTCTTGCTGATTCCTCTCTTTATGCAGAGTGTCGTATGTCTTTTTTATCTAATTTTATTGCCAATGTAGGAGGCTGATGAGGAGGAGTTTGATTCTGATGAAGAAGATGATGATGGTGAACTTGTAAGATTTCTTCACAGTTAAAACATCAAATACTACATTTTTGCCTATTTCTTTTTCACCTTTTACATGCTGTATTTTGGTTTGGCATAAGATTTTGTCAAACATGTGAAGCTATTTGGTACAACATATCTTAGTTCCATACTTGACATGCCTGTTTGGTGGAACTTCATGTGTGGTTAATGGTGTTCAATGAACTGAGTAGTTCATTAATTACTTGGCTTCAGTTTGATAAGAGTTCCTCTTGAACTTATTTATTTTGTGAACCTTAAGCTTCCGTATATTAAAACAAGTCAAACTCAGACTTCTAACTTAGTTCGCTAAAGTTCAATAAGATTATTTAGAGATTGTTCACAAAGTAACATGTGTCTAGTATTTAGTCACTTCATTTCATAAACAAGTGTTCTGGCATGGTCATAGATTGCTTCACCTGTTTTAAGGTATCCCAGGTACAAGTCTACTTTTCTATTACATTCTTTACAAGTTTAAAAAATATTATCTTTATTGAAAATGTTCTTAATGAGCAAACTGAGCTGAACTTGAGCTTGGCTCATTAAACTCAAAGCCAAATTGGCCTCAAACCTATGTCACAGGGACTCGGCCAACTGGGTGCCGCACCCCGGTGCGGTCAACCTGACCCTGGGTGCAGACTGCACCCAGGGTCATTTATGTCCAACTTTTGGACTTTATATATATATATATATATATATATATATATATATATATATATATATATATATATATATATATATATATATATATATATATATATATATATATATATATATGTCACATGGATGCGGGTGCGGCACTTTCAAAAAACTTGGGTGCGGCAAAAAAATAATAATATATATATAAAGTCCAAAAGTTGGACATAAATGATCCTGGGTGTGTTGACTGCACCCAGGGTAAGGTGGACCGCATCGGGTGCAGGTGCGACACGGGTGCGGCACCTAGTTGGAGAGTCCCTGTGACATATATATATATATATATATATAATATTTTTGCCTCACCCCCGCACCCAGGTTTTTTGAAAGTGCCGCACCCCCGCACCTGCACCCATGTGACATAGCCTCAAACTCAACACAAGCTTGAGATCAGATGAGCCAAACTCAACTCAAACTCAACCCTAAGTGTAGGAAAGTATGATATTTTTGGCAAGTCTGAGGTTTGGATAGTTCAGTCAGAAAGTGCAACTATTGGATTATTGGAGTTACCATACTTAGGGTGTTGGATACATGTCATGCTTGGCTAATGACTTCATGACTCCAACCTCCCCTCCCCTCCCAACCTCTCCTCCATCCACCCCATTCAAAATAGAAAAATGAAAAAATGAAAAAATGAAAACAAAAAAGTTACCATCATGGAGTATTTTCTTGCAGTTGTTCATCCTTATTCCGCCATAAGTTTGAAGTTGTGATTTGGTTTTCTTTGCAAGAATCAAGGTGCTTTTCATTCTCATTAATCATTATACTTGTTGTAATTCATATGGGCTTTGATTGGTTTATATTGGAAGAATTACCTCCCTCCTTTCCTCTGCCAGTGAAATCAGCAGCAAATCTAATCCGAGGAGAACAGTTTCCTTTTAGAGAATATCAATTGTAGTGCCCATGTAGGATATAGACATCATATTTCGTCAAGACTTTGATTCTCAAGATTTATCTATTGAAAGGGAAAATTGTATAAAATCTTAACATGCAAGAGGCCATCAAGATGCAGGCCTGCTGTTGTAGTTGTTCCGTTATCATGCAAATCGTAATTTTCAGTGCATTCTTTGCTAACGAGTCATGTCTTTCTAGAGAGCTGGTAGGTTGGGTCTTGACATTGAATATTCAATGACTGATAAGAGCCTTTCACCAGCAAAACATTAATTTGTAATTTCACATGCACAATTTGGTTGGCTGATTACTTGCTTGTAAGATAAAGGCTTAAAGAGGCTGTAAAGAGAAGCCATGGAAGGACTGTGGAGGATAGAATCTTAGGGAATGAATCTACTAGGAGCAACAAAAAAGGTGAATAAGGTGAAGTACCTTGCAACAAAGAAGATTAACAACTGAAAGGGCAAGCAGAAAGGAAACTTCTCTTTGTTAATGCACTTAGGGTCCATTTGAATGCCCTGATTTTGAAAACCAATCTTGAATTTGTGAACTGAGGATTTGAGATTCGCATATTTCTAGCCTGATACCTCCCCCCCATCTCTTTCCCCCTCTCTCCTGATCGAGCCAGAGATCCATGGATCTGAATAAAAAATGTATCTTTGATCGTCATTAAATATAGGTCTGAGATTGTGTTTTAATCAACTCAAATTTGGTATAGGCTCTGTTGAAAGAAGCACCAAACCCTAGGTAGAGAGAGAGATAGAGGGAAAGATAGAAGAGAGAGAGAGAGTGAGAGGGAGAGACGGCTGCATAGAGAAAACACTTCTTACTTTCATTAGGGCTTCTCTCTATGTTAAATAGAGAGAGGCTAAAAAGATTAATTACATCTAAGCCCTCTATGAAAAATAATTTCAAATAGCCTCTAATATAAAAAGACTTAACTTAAAACCACCTATTCTCAACACTCCCTCTCAAGCTGGAGCATAGATATCAATCATGCTCAGCTTGTCACAACATTTTGAGAAATTAGGTCTCGCCAGGGCTTTGGTAAAAACATCCGCTACTTGATCTTCGGAAGATACATGATCGGTGCAGATAAACCCAACTTGAACCAGGTCACAAACATAGTGACATTCAACTTCAATATGTTTAGTCCTTTCATGAAATAGTGGGTTGTTGGCAATATATGTAGCAACTCTATTGTCACACATCATCAACATAGGAAGGGATACTTTCTCTTGAAGCTCGGTCAAGACTGATTTTACCCACATAATCTCAGCTGCTGTCTGGGCCATTGCCCGGTATTCAGATTCAGCACTCGATCTGGCTACAACGGTTTGTTTCTTACTCCTCCAGGTAACAAGATTTCCTCCCACAAACACACAAAATCCAGATGTTGACTTTCTATCTTCGACAGATCCTGCGTAATCTGCGTCAGTGTAGGCAACCACATCCAACGATGGATTTTGTTTAAACAACAGACCTTTACCAGGAGATGACTTTAAATACCGAAGAACCATCATAGCTGCATCCCAGTGAACTTTTGTAGGTTTGTCCATGAACTGACTGATTTTACTCACGGCTAATGAAATGTCAGGTCTATTAACAGTCACATATAGCAACTTACCCACCATGGATCTAAAGCTGACACTATCCACATAGTCAGACTTCTCATCGAACATGTGAGTTTTGGGATCCATTGGAATATTAGCTGGCTTAGCTCCTAGCATTCCAGTCTCTTTTAATAAGTCCAACACATACTTTCTTTGAGACAACACTAAGCCCTCTTTGTTTCTTGCAACCTCGATACCCAGAAAATATCGAAGGTGATCAAGATCTTTAGTAACAAAGTGCTTCTGAAGATGATCTTTTGTTGCAGAAATATCTTGGGCACTGCTCCCTGTTAATATGATGTCATCGATGTATACCACCATAACAACAATTTCAGTACTGGTTTTCTTGATAAACAAGGAATGATCTGAAGCTGACCTGACAAATCCAAAGCTCGACATTACCTCAAAAAATTTGTGAAACCATGCCCGCGGACTTTGCTTCAGGCCATAAATAGCCTTCTTCAACTTGCACACCTTTTGACACTCCCCCTGAACCTCGAACCCTGGAGGTTGTTGCATGTAGACAGTTTCATGCAAATCCTCATGCAAAAAGGCATTCTTGACATCCAACTGAAACAAGGGCCATCCATGGTGCACAACAACAGAAAGAACGAGACGAATAGTGCCAAGACGAGCAACTGGGGAGAAAGTTTCAAAAAAGTCAATCCCATAAGTCTGAGTGTAGCCTTTTGCAACCAACCGAGCTTTGTACCGTTCAATCGACCCATTCGAGTTATACTTAATGCTATATACCCATTTGCAGCCTACAATATCTGCATCTGTGGGAGGATCAACCAAGTCCCAAGTGTCTCGAGACCATAGGGCATCCATCTCATCACGCATAGCCTGCATCCAGTTGGAGTCGACTAGAGCTTGACTGTGATGAAGCGGAACAGAAGAGGCAGACAGAGCAGAAATAAAATTCTTTATAGATGCCCCAAGATTAGCTTCTGATACAAATTGCGTGATGGGGTAAAGAGTGCACTGTCTCTTTCCCTTGCGCAGAGTAATGGGAAGATCAACATCAGATGTAGGGGCAACAGTTTGCTCAGAAATACTTACTTGAGGAGAAGGAGGTGATGGCGGCATGGAGGTAGGAGGCACCCTGTGCGTGTATACTATGGGAGGGTTTCGGAAGCGAGACACACCTGACACTGGAACCAAGGAATGAGGAGGAAGCGACTCTAACGGAAAGGGAGGAATCGGCAGAGGAAGGATATCACCAAGGCTCTCCTGTAGTCTGGGAGTAGTACTTGAAAAATAAGGAATAGACTCAAAGAAGGTAACGTCCGCACTAACATACTCTTTATGAGATATAGGGTCGTAGCAACGATATCCTTTTTGGTTCTTAGGATACCCAAGGAAAACACATTTAATAGACTGTGCAGCAAGTTTATCTCGATCCTGACTCAGCTTATGCACAAAACACACACATCCAAAAACTTTAGGGGGGATAGGGAAGAGAGGAGCCTCTGGATGGAGAATTTGAATAGGGATCTGGTCTTCTACCGAGCTTGACGGCATGCGATTTATCAGAAAACCAGCTGTCAGATCCGCATCGCCCCAGTATGAAGCAGGCATATTGGATTGAATCATTAGGCACCGAACAACATTAAGGATTTGTCTATGTTTCCTCTCAGTCACTCCATTTTGCTGGGAGGTATGGGGGCATGTAAATTGAGGTTGAATCCCATTACCAGAATAGAATTGAAGTAAGTCTTTGGATTTGAACTCAAGAGCATTATCAGTGAGAACAATTTTAACACATACATTAAATTGAGTTTTTATCTCGGCAATTAAAGATTTAAGAATAACAGGACCTTGAGACCGATCTTTTAACAGGAACACCCACGATAACCTTGAGAAGTCATCAACAATAACTAGATAATAACGACACTGAGACCTATTCGGAATCCTACTCAGACCCCACACATCGACATGAAGAAGATCAAACAATCCTTGACTTGACGGACTCTGACTAGTGGGGAAAGAGCTTCGACAATGTTTTCCCAATTGACATGTTTCACACTGAAAAGAAACTGAGGGAGGTATATGAGGAACGACACGACGAAGTTTTGTCACTGGAAGGGGACCCAAACGATGATGCCACAATAGAGGACTTGAGGATGATGTACCAGTTGAATAGGCCGAAACTTCTGGTTGGTGTAGGTAATACAAACCACCTTCCTCATAGCCGCCACCAATCTTTCTCCCCGTCAGCAAGTGTTGAAAGGTGCACCCCATAGGATAAAAAATCACTCTACAATTCAAATCTTTTGTCATTCGACTGACAGATAGTAAATTCTGTGGAAACGAAGGAGCATGAAGAACATGCGACAATTGAAGAGTAGGAGAAATAGACATGCTTCCCTGCCCTACAATTGGGGAAGAACTACCATCAGCAAGACGTACCCCTTTTTGACCAGTCACAAGTTTTAAACCCAAAAAATTACTCGAATTTTCGCACAAGTGACCAGAGGCTCCAGAATCAATGATCCACCTATCACCTTGACCAGATAGGCCATCACCTGCCGAGCACACAACCTCCGCAACAGAAGACTTCGAAGTGGATGATCGTAAAGTAAGGAGCTCGTCATATTCAACCCTGCTAAGTGTTACATAATCATTAGAGGAATCTGCATCTGATTTAACCACTTGAGCCATAATATAAACTAATTGGCTAGATTCACAAAATCAAGGAGCAACCACACGCGCACACCCACAATCAACTACGAACCCGACTATATCAAGTTTTGATTTCACCAATGAAATATGAGAAAAGCGACTTGCTACTATTCAGATCCAAACTTAAAAAAATTTAAAGAAACTTGACCAGCACCTTCCACCTCAACCGCGGATGGCTATTGGTTGCAAATCAAGATCACACATCCAACACGATAAAGATGTGTCTGGTTTTCAGACTATCACACATCAGTTTTCCGCGACTACACAGTTTTCCACACCAGAGATAAACTCTGGACAAGCTTCAAATGACACAAGGAATAGCGTGTGTTATCATCACACATCAGCCACTAAGACAACCAGTAGCAGAACTCAACACAGAATCCCTCGACAAAAACCAATTCCCACAAACAAAATATTTTCTCACACTACAGGGAATCACGCCTGCTGCTTAAAAAAAATTCTGCAATAAGTTAACATGCTGCTTTCACAACACACACTTTCCAGCCAAACAGATCACGACACAGCAGGGAACAGGGCTGCTAATATTCATCTTCTGAAATCTAATCAACAAAATAGAATCTGAGATAAACTCACCATCCAGATTCACAACTAGCGATAACTTGAGCACGCAGAAACATAGGCCTTCAAAGAACTCGGCAACAATACAGTGCAGGAACCACGATACTCCCAGCCATATACTCACAGAAACCACGACAATAAACGAACTCGGCAACAATACAGTGCAGGAAATTACAGCATCACGGCAGAGATAAACACAGCAAGGACTCACGACAGGGGATCACGGCATCACAGCAGAAAATCAGGGCAGAAAACCACGATCCACACGCCACAGTCAACTTCCACGTCAATCTTCAGCAGACCCGATCTCCACTTGATGGGTAGCACCTGGCGACTTCAACCATGACAGAAAATCGAAGACTTGATTTTCTTTCCCAAGCCTTGATCACAACAAACATACCCAGATCTGAGTAAGATCTGATTCCTCCCCCTTTTTTTTCAGATCTTCACCCTGTACACGACGAGTTCTGGCACCCACGACAATTGGGTCTTCATCCACCTTCCAGATCTGGCTTCAGATGTGAGTCATGACCTCCAGTCAGATCTTCATTGTCGTGACTAGGTCTGACTACAAATCTGTCGCCAGATCTGATCTTCACCAAGAGGCGCTGATCGCTGATCAGCAGAGGAGCGATATCCACCAAGAGGTTTTATGCAGATGCTGATATTGCTTGAAGGAAACTGAGATTGGAGCTCAGGCACCCAAGATCGCACGTGGCTTTGATACCATGTTGAAAGAAGCACCAAACCCTAGGTAGAGAGAGAGATAGAGGGAAAGATAGAAGAGAGTGAGAGAGAGTGAGAGGGAGAGACGGCTGCACAAAGAAAACACTTCTTACTTTCATTAGGGCTTCTCTCTATGTTAAATAGAGAGAGGCTAAAAAGACTAATTACATCTAAGCCCTTTATGAAAAAATAATTTCAAATAGCCTCTAATATAAAAAGACTTAACTTAAAACCACCTATTCTCAACACTCTATGTATGCACAATCTGATCCCTTGGATCTAGATCCAAAGGATTCAAAAGCATCCTTAGGGTGTGTTTCACACTAGAAATGGGAGTCCCTCGAAACCAAAAGCTGCAAGAAAGCCCCTCATGGGCAGAAAATGTTTCCAAAGGTGGGGAGATGTGCCCATTGTTAAGATGGATGTACTATTTTATGTATATATACATATATATGTATGTGTATATATATATATATTAATATATATAATATATATCTTCATATATATGGTATGTATATATATATTATATATTTATATATATGATATGGCATCTTAGTTAACCTAGGTTGACTAAGACTAGCCGTTGGACCCTCTCTAATGGCTAGAAGGGCTCCTCCTTTTCCCCTTTTTTCTCTCTCTTCTCTCCTCTCTTCTTTCTATATATTGTGTGTGTGTGAGTGTGGGTTGAGAGAGTGATGGTTAGTGTTATGCATTTTGTGTGCATTTGACATCCAATAAAGCCTTTATTTTTTATGTTGTGTGTATTTTTTTAAGCCTCTAAGTGGCTATTGTGCTTGTGTTTATTTCTCTAACCCCTAAGTGGCTATTGTTCTTGTGCCCCTTTGTCTGAGTTTGTATTTTCCTCTTGTTTGAGGTGTGTGGAGACTTCTTGATCTCATTACATGGTATCAGAGCCATTGCAATCTTTATCGCAGTAAAGCTTGCTCGTGTGGATGCGAGATCGTGGTGCTCAAAAGAACTCCGTTTTCATTCTCTCCTTCCTCTCTATTTCTCTACCTTTCTCTCTCTTTCTCTCCTTGTATCTATGGAGAATGAACTAGAAGTGATTGCCACTATGCCCGTGAGACTCAATGACACCAACTATGTGATGTGGGCATCCATAGTGAAGCACAAAATTTAGGAAAAGGGTCTATGGGACTTGGTGGATGGATCCGAGAAAGAACCAAAGCTTATGCTTACCAAGAATGAAAACGACAAAGAAATTGCACTTTAAGGAGAAAAGATGCATAAAGTCATTGCCGACTATGAAAAGAGATGAAAAGAGTGAAGGATGAGTCATTCCAAAATCATGGGATGACTCATTAATAATGTTGAAATAAAAAAATGTTCTAGTTTAGCAAAGTTTGAATTTGCTAGTGATTCTTGGAAATATCTCCAAGATATGTATTCCTTAAGGCATGTAGCTCATATATGTAATCTCCAAAAAAAAGAAAGGACAATGATACAAGGAGATATGACCATAAGAGAACACTACAATGTTCTTTCTCTCCTTTGGGATGAATTAGGTCTCTTAGAGCCTAAGTGACATTGTCTACTTGACATAGAGCTTCGTAAAAAACAAATCAACTTGGAGCACTTTTATCATTTTATGAATGGGCTTAGACCCAAATTTGAAAGGACTAAATCGGCCCTTTTTCATAGAGGAGGCGTTTCATCGATAGTAGAAACTCTAGAAGAACTAACTATGGAAGATAATAGATTGAAGAAACCCTCCTCTACCAAAGATGAGGAATCGGTACTTGCTATGTGCTTGTACTCCTTTGTGTGGGTTTGTATTTTCCTCTTGTTCGAGGTACGTGGAGACTTCTTGATCTCATTAGAGTTGTTTCAAGTGAAAACAAGCAAACCATATTCACTCTTTCTCACCTGCAGATAGAGAGAGAGACCTTTGTCGGAAAGACTCATTTGAAGCCCTCATCGCATCTATAAGATCACTAAAAGGGGAGGGTTTAAGAGTGGAAAGGTTCGACAAGCCTTGAGGGGTCAAAAAGGAGTCCTAACTATTGGGTCCCTTCCCCTTTATGGCCATTTTTCACTTTGGGTCAAATGGGAGCTTTGACACCAATTTGACCAGCTCTAATGAAGCACAAGCCTCACCTTTGAGGGGTGCCTCGTAGTGAGGCATGTGCCACGCGGTTGATGAGGTGGACAACTCATACTTTGTTGCACCTCAAGGTAGAAATCACCTTGTCTTGAGGCAAGTCGCATTGCCATAAGGCAAGCTTTTAATAACAGTAGCAGAAATGGATGTAGGAAGAATTAGAAGAACGTAGGAAAACTTTTTGACAAAATTGCACATGTCGAGTGTCATAGGGATGAGCATGGAATGCAATGGCTTGGAGCCTAGGAGTGAAAGTGTTAGATCAAGAGTGGGAGTAGGCAAGAGCAAGGCCAATGATTCACCTGGTGGGTGCTTTGAATACACGCATGTACACTGGTGCGCACGCACACATGCACACACACACACACACGTGATGCACACACATAGGTGCCTAATCCAAACTCACTGGTTAGCTAGCTTCGGGTGGGTCCATCGTGGCCCAAGAAGACAATTTTCTGAGTTGGTGCCATTTTGAGTCAACAAAATATTAATTGGGATGGGAATAGTTGTAGGGGCTTTTGGGGAAAGGGTATTTGAGCCTATAAGTAGTGGCCAATTGTAACTTCATTGACTTGTAATCTATGTCACATAGGTGCAGGTGCAGATTGTTAAATTATGTATATATATACATATACTTATATATATATACATATGTATATATATATATAAGTATATATATACATATATGTATATATATATAGTTTTTCCTTTTTTGATTCTCAAAATACCCGATAGGGATATTTTGGTAAATCCCCATGTAACTCCTTTTTTCCTTTTTCTATTTTTCTTTTCTTCCTTTTTTCTTTTTTCCTTTTCTTTTTTTCTTTTTTCTTTTTACCTTTTTGTAAGACCACAAGGGCCCCACACATGTAGCCGTTGGGGCTCCCAACGACTACATGGGAGCCCCTTATGGTCCCTTCTTCATTGCTCCCTCCTCTATAAATAGAGGAGGTTTTCCTCTTGTATTGCAAGGGTTGTTCACCCTCTTTTTTCCTTCTTCAATAATATCCAACTTATGACTTTTGGTCATTTTCCCCTTTTGTGGGTTTTTTTATACACTTTTAGTGTTTGTGTTCTTGGCTCTTGGAATCACTTTTAAAGAGTGATTTGCTTTATTGGTGCTTCCGCCGCTCCCCCTTTTCATTACATGGTATCAAAGCGAGGTTGGTAATCCGGCTTCTACCTTTTTGGTGCCTTGGGACACGTGCCTCTCAGGCTTTTAAAGAAGGAAAGAAGATCTTTCGGCTCCTATGGAACGTGATTCTAAAGTTGAGCTTTCTTTCAAGCTCAATGGATCCAGTTATCTTATGTGGGCCTCCGTTGTGGAAAATCATCTAAGAGGTAAGAAACTTTGGGGTTTTGTTATGGGAACTACTCTCGAACCCTCTCTTGTTCTCACTAAAATTGAAAATGATGTTGAAAAAGCTTTAGATGGCGATGAACGCATCAAAGCTATAAATGATCATCAATCCAAAATTGAGGATTGGGAAAGTAATCATGCCAAAATTTTGGCATGGTTTATGAACAATGTGGAGCTCAAAAACTGTGCAAATATTGCAAAATTTAGAAGAGCCAATGAGGCATGGTTCTTCCTTAAGGGTATGTATACTCAAAAGGATCTTGCTAGACAATTTTTTTGTCAAGAGAAAATTCGTTCCACTAAACAAGCGGATATGAGTGTCCGTGACTACTTTAGCTCTTTAACCCCTCTTTGGGATGAACTTGTTCTTCTTGAGCCTAAATGGGTGGCTCCAGAAGATATTGAGTTAAGAAGAGAACAAATTGAAAAGGAGCACTTTTTCCAATTTCTTCATGGTCTACGATCGGAATATGAACAAGTTAGAGCATCTCTTCTCCATAGAAGTAAAGCCTTACCCATTGAAGACGCCCTTGCCGAAGTATGCCAAGAAGAAACTCGACTTGGCCTAAGTATCAAGAGTGATGAAGTTTTGGCCGTTTCTAGGCCCGGATCAAATATAAAAGCATATAGACTTCTCCACTTTAACAAAAATAATGGATATAGAAAGGGTGTGATTTGCCACTATTGCAATGAACCGGGTCACATTAAACCGGTTTGCCCAAAGCTTAAAGGAAAAGTGGCCACGGTTGGAGAAAATTCTCCAAAGAAGGAAGAAAAGTGTCAAAGAGGGAGATATCAAAGAAACTCTTAATCATATCTTTGAAGTTCTCCAACATCTTCTCAAGACTTCTTCATCTTCAACATCCAGAGCCGCCATTGTCTACTCTTCATCACCTCCAGGTACGTGGATACTAGACTCTGGTGCTTCTTTTCACATGACATCTCATAAAAACTCGCTTTCTAATGTTTTTTCCGAACCCATATCTTCTTATGTTTCAACGATCGATGGGACATTTTTAAAAATTGAAAGTATTGGAACACTTGGTTTTGAAACTTCTCAAACCTTCTTTGTTCCTAAAGTAAGAGTCGTTCCAAAAATTAATCTAAATCTTTTTTCCGTTTCCCAAATCACCGATCATGGATGCTAAGTCTCTTTCTCACCTAAAGATTGCACCGTGCAGGATCTCCAGTCAGGGAAGCTGATTGGGCAAGGCCATAGAAGGGGTGATATCTATTTTATGGATTTTTTGACTCTTCCATCTAAGTCATCTTGCAATCTTGTAAAGGACAAAAGTATTGGAATTTGGCATGAGAGACTTGGTCATCCAAATTTTGTAAAAATGTCTCTTTTTCCTTTTTTGAACAATACTTGTAAAGACAATCACATGACTTGTAAAGATTGCATTTTTGGGAAATCTAAAGCTACTCCATTTCCTCAAAGAAATTATTTCACCACTCGGCCTTTTGAACTTGTTCATTCCGATGTATGGGGACCTTCCCCTATTTTGTCCAAAGGAGGATTTTCGTACTATGTGGTCTTTATTGATGACTTCACTCGATTTACATGGATTTACTTCTTAAGTCGCAAATCCGAAGTTTTCTCCTTCTTTAAAGAATTCCATGCGATGGTTAAAAATCAATTTTTGGGAAATCTATCAATTCTTAGGTCCGACTCAGGAGGTGAATACATGTCCAATGAATTTCAAAATTATTTAAAAGAAAACAGAATTTGCCACCAACGTTCTTGTCCAAACACTTCGCAACAAAATGGTCTTGCGGAAAGAAAGCATAGACACATAATAGAAACCACAAGAACCTTATTAATCTCAAAAAATATTCCAAAATCTTTTTGGGCCGAAGCGGTTCTAACCTCAACGTATCTTATCAATAGAACTCCATCTTATTTAAAAAATCTTTCTCCATTTGAGAAACTTTACAATGTCTCTCGATTATAAAAGACTAAGAATTTTCGATGTAAATGCTTTGTTTTAACTCACAAAAATGATAAACTTTCTTCTAGAGCTATTGAATGCATTTTCTTAGGATATGGTGAAAAACAAAAATGTTATCGATGCTTTGACATATCAAATAATAAACTTTATATCTCAAAAGATGTTACTTTCTTAGAAGAAGAAAATGGTTTTCCGCATAAACCAAATGAAGATATTGATTATTCCTTTTTATTTGACTTATTGCCTCAAGAAAAGGTCATTGATGATAATGTTGAATCTAGTGAATCGCTCGTAGACGATTTTTTTGAACCTCCAAATGATGACCAAAATTTACAAGAAAATGTACAAAGGCAAATACAAGTCTACTCTAGAAGAAATGAAAGTAATCCTCCTTGTGCCCTTGAAAAATTCTATCAAAATGAGTTAACTGAGGAAACCGCTCAAAGAAGATTAAATCGTATTTCAAAAATACCAAATAGATTTGTATCTTATGATTCTTTTTCTCCAAATTTTCGGGCATGTCTGCTTGCTCTTCACTCAATTCATGAACCAACTCATTATAATGATGCTAGACAATATGCCATTGGAATGAAACAGTGGAACGGGAACTTAATGCACTTAAGAGGGCTCGAACTTGGGAAATTGTTGATCCACCCAATGGCAAGAAACCGATTGGATGTTGATGGGTTTTTAAAGTTAAAACTAAGTGCGATGGATCTTTCGAAAGATATAAGGCCAGGTTAGTGGCTAAGGGATATGCCCAAGAGTATGAGATAGATTATGATGAAACCTTTGCCCCTGTTACTCGAATGACTAGTGTTCAAGCTCTTATTGCAATAGCCTCTGCTAAAAAATGGCCAATTTTTCTACTAGATGTCAAAAATGCCTTTTTAAATGGAAATTAAATGAAGAAGTTTACATGGAGCCACCTCCGGGTATGAATTTAAATGGTAAAATTTTGAAATTAAAAAAGGCCTTATATGGACTTAAGCAATCTCCTAAAGCTTGGTATGATAAGTTTAGTATTGTATTAATCAATTTAGGATTTACTTCTTGCTATACTGACACTGCTCTTTTTGTTAAAAAAACAGGTAATTTTATTGTTATTCTTTTGTTATATGTTGATGATATGATCATCACTGGGGATTACAAAAAGGGGGTAAATGACATGAAGTCCATGTTAAAAGAAACTTTTGATATGTCTGACCTTGGATTCTTGAGATATTTTTTAGGAATTGAAGTGGCTTACTCCCCGCGAGGATACATTTTATCTCAGATGAAATTGACAGCAGACATTTGTACCAAATCTGGAATATCTGATGAAAAGAAAGTTGAGACTCCCGAAGTTATCAATGCAAAACTGAGACTTGAGGATGGTGTTGTTCTTGAGGATCCAACTCCCTATTGTCAATTAATTGGATCTCTCACCTACTTATCCATCACCCGTCCAGACATAGCTCATGCGGTTCATGCTGCAAGCCAGTTTCAGCATGCACCTACTACAGTTCATATGGCGGCTGTGATGAGAATTGTGCGATACATCAAAAATACCATCTCCAAGGGACTCTTCTTATCCTCTTCCTCATCTCTTGAATTAACTGCTTTTACTGATGCTGACTGAGGAGGAAATCCCAATGATCGTATCTCAACTACTGGTGTTTGCATTTTTTTAGGTGAATCTCTCATATCGTGGAGATGCAAGAAGCAACAAAAAGTCTCACTATCATCCACTGAAGCTGAATATCGGGCTATGGCAATGACAACAATGGAAATCGTGTGGCTCAGAGGGCTCCTTGGTGACATGGGTGTCCTCATTTCCTCACCCACCAAGCTCTGTTGTGATAACAAAAGTGCGATCTACATTGTAAGCAACCATACGTTTCACGAACGGACCAAGCATATCGAGATGGATTGCCACTACGTTCGAGATGAATACCTCAGAGGAACTATCACATTACCATACGTCACTGCAGAATATCAACTGTCTGACTTCTTCACCAAAGCGCTCCCAACTCCACGATTTATGTTTCTTCTTGGCAAACTTTCGGTCTTCTCCCCGTAAAGTTTGAGGGGGCGTGTTAAATTATGTATATATATATATATACATATACTTATATATATATACATACGTATATATATAAGTATATATACACATATATGTATATATATACAATTTTTCCTTTTTTGATTCTCAAAATACCCGATAGGGGTATTTTGGTAAATCTCCATGTAACCCCTTTTTTCCTTTTTCTATTTTTCTTTTCTTCCTTTTTTCTTTTTTCCTTTTCTTTTTTTCTTTTTTATTTTTACCTTTTTGTAAGACCACAAGGGCCCCACACATGTAGTCGTTGGGGCCCCAACGGTCATATTTATGACCGTTGTGGCTCCCAACGACTACATGGGAGCCCCTTGTGGTCTCTTCTTCATTGCTCCCTCCTCTATAAATAGAGGAGGTTTTCCTCTTGTATTGCAAGGGTTGTTCACCCCCTTTTTTCCTTCTTCAATAATATCCAACTTATGACTTTTGGTCATTTTTCCCTTTTGTGGGTTTTTTGTATACACTTTTAGTGTTTGTGTTCCTGGCTCTTGGAATCACTTTTAAAGAGTGATTTGCTTTATTGGTGCTTCCGCCGCTCCCCCTTTTCATTACACAGATATGTGTGCGGATGCAGCGACATGGCACTTTGAAAAAACTTGGTGCGACAGTGCTGGGTGGGTATATATATATAGTTTTAAGTTAACACTTTGTGTATGTGTGTTCATTTATGTATATATACATATATAATATAGATAAAACTGGACTTGGTTAGGGTTAACCGAATCTACTTTTGGATAGAAATTGACCTCAATGTGGTTGACTTCACCTGACACAAAGGAAGCCGTGTCCAAGTGTTGCATGGGTGAGACGCGGGTGCGGTGCCCTGTTAGAAGAGTCTGTGTTACATAGCTTGTAATGAAATATGCGGAAAAACAAATGCATAGTGCACAAATACTATTACAAGTCCAAGAGAGAACAATACAAAAGCACTAAGGCACTACACAAACACAAAGTGCATATACAAGACTTCAAAGAATCAAAACAATAACACAAGAACATAAAAAATATAATCTTTATTGAGTAGAATGCTTAGGAAAAGCATTAAAAATACAAGAGGGAAAACACCCTATTTATACACAAAACAAGCCACACATACAGCCATTGGGACCTCTCCAATGGCTAGAAATAGAGCCGTTGGGGAGGTTCCAATGACTCTACGGGTCCTTGACTTAGTTGCCCTCAACTCTATATTTAATTACTAAGTTACAAAAAAAGGAAAATTATAAAAAAAGACTATTATGCCCCTAATGGGCACAACCGATTTCAATACTGCTAAAAGATCGAAATACCCCTAATGGGTATTTCCTATTACATCACACACATATATATATATATGTGATATATATATATATGTGTGTGTGTGTGTGAATATGTATATATATATATATATGTTACAACTTAACACTAATAACATTTGGAAGCTCTCTCTCTCTCTCTATATATATATATATACTTCCTGAAGCTCTCTTTCTCTGCACTTCACGCCTTTAGTGTAGATCTGAAGCTCGTAGAGTTACCTAGAGGCAGCTGCGTGAACAACTAAAGAATGAAAGAGTACAAGAGATCAAGAGGTCCCTTGAGGAGGACCCGAACAACCACCCACACTGCACTGTGCGAGGTAAGGCTGTTCTCTACAAGGGTCGATTCCTATTGCCTAGTGATACACTACTATTACTCAACTCTCATAGGTGGACATGAGGGAGTCTTCAAGACTTACCAACAATATGTGCGTGAATGCTTGGTGTGCCAAGCCAATAAGTATGAGTCCATCAAACCGACCTACATCCCCTACCAATTTCAAAAAGGGCATGGGCTGAGATAACCATAAACATAGTGGAGGTGTCACCTGAGTCTCGGAAAAAAGATGTGATCTATGTTGTTGGGGACTGATTCACCAAATTTCCCATTTCATAGCCTTACCTAGTTCCTACACAATTCATTCAATAGTGATGGCCTTCCAACAAAATCTATGCAAACTCTATGTAATGCCTAAGTCCATATTATGTGTCTCTGACCAACCTTTATAAGCAATTAATAAAAATAGTATTTTGCTATACATGGGACCAAGATGAAGTTCAGTTCAACAAACCATCCTCAAACCGATGGCCAAAGTGACGATGTCAATAGGACTCTTGAGACCTATCTTAGATGCTTTGCGAGTGAACAACAAAAAACTTGGGTCACTTACCTTAGGTTGAATGATCCTATAATACTTCTCACCATTCCTCTATCAACATGACCCCCTATGAAGCCTTGTATGGTTATCCCCGACAAAGACTACTACAACAACAACAACAATTACTACTACTACTACTACGCCTTCATCCCAAAACAATTGCGGTCGGCGATATGAACCAACAAAGAAAATCATTCTGGGTCTTCCACATGAATCCTTCTCCTCCAATCATTTCTATCCAATGCCATGTCCTCGGTGAGGTTCAAAGCATTCATATCCTTATCATCTCTATCCAAGTCTTCCTAGGCCTACCTTGACCTCTTTTAACTAATATATTTTCCCATTTCTCCATCCTTCTAACTGGAGCATCATTAGGCCTTCGCCGAATATGTCCAACCCACCGTAAATGATTCTCTCTCATCTTATTTTCAATGGGTGCAACGCCTACCTTCTTACGTATCTCCTCGTTCCGAATCTTATCTTTTATTGTATTTCCACACATCCATCTAAGCATTCGCATCTCAACTACACTTATTTTTTGAATATGATGTTTCTTGGCAGCACAACATTCCGTACCATATAGTAAAGAGGGCCTAATAGTCGTCCTATAAAACTTTCCCTTCAACCGCAATGTCATTCTACGATCGCACAACACTCCAGTTGCACTTTTTCATTTCATCCCCCCAACCTTTATCCTATGATTTACATCTTCATCAATTTCTCCATACTTTTGAATGATAGATCCCAAATATTTGAAGCAATCATCCACCAGTATTTCTTGCTCACCAAGCTTCACTATACTCCCGTCACTACTTCGTTGCTTACTAAACCGACATTCCATATATTCTGTCTTATTCTTACTCAACTTAAAACCTCTTGCTTCCAATGTCTGTCTCCATAATTCTAACTTAGCATTAACCCCAACTCTAGGCTCATCAATCAAAACAATATCATCAACAAACAATATACACCACGACACATTTTCTTGAATTGATCTCGTAAGCTCATCCATCACTATAGCAAATAGGAAAGGGCTTAAAGCAGATCCTTTATGTAACCCAACCGTTATAGGAAAATTGGTTGTCACCACTCCACAAGTGCGGACATTGGTTACTACTCCTTCATACATATCCTTAATTATAATGTACTTGAGAGAAACACCTTTCTTCATCATTGTCCCTGACAAAGACTAATGCATATAAAATTGGGAGTGCTTGTTTCACCAAGATAGACCAACTTCATAGTAGGGATGAGAATTTGAGGACTCTCAGGCACAATCTAATTAAGGCACAAAATAAGATGAAGCAAGTGAATGACGAACAAATAAAGGATTGCAAGTTTAATGTTGGAAATTGGGTGTGGTTTAAGTGTATGCCCTGGGGACAAAACTCTTTGCCTGTGCCAACCCATTCAAAACTCATCCCTCGCTACTATGGGCCATACCAAGTGGTTGAGCATATTGGGCCAGCAACATATAAGCTCAATCTCCGATCAAGTGCCTTAGTGCACTTGGCTTTCCACGTTTCCATATTTAAGCCACACTTTGGCACCTCCCCCAAGTCATCCTTGAGGATGTGTTTGAATCGTGACCACACGTGGACAAGACGCGTCGGAACGTCCATGCACATTCGCAAACAAGACATGACACACTATCGTGCCTTGTCCACGCCCCAATTTTTTTTTGTTCTTTTTTTGTCCATGAGTGCCCTTTTCTCCGTTGTTCGGGGGGTGCATGGAGCAGTGGTGGACACCAAATAACCATCCACATAACGCACCAATATTGTGCTCGTGCATTCCACATTTGTGTGGGTGTGCATATGTGCGTGGGGCCTGTGCTTCGTGTGTTTCAGGAACGGGTGTGGACAACCATTCAAATGCGCCTTGAGTTACCAACTAAAGATGCAAACTGGTACCACCACAATAATCCTCAAAACAAGGCATGTCAAGAGTCTCAAGACAAAGGATCATAAGGGGAAGAGATACTTAATTGAATGGAACCATGGAGAGGCTACAACAACTTGGGAGTATGATTACACCATTCAAAAGGAATACCCCAGTTGCTTACCTAGAGGACTAGGTAACCCTCTAGGGGGAGGGAATCGATGCACACATGCATAGGTGCCTAAGTCAATCACACTAGCTGACTAGCTTGGGGCGGGTCCATAGTGGCCCAAGAATCCAATTTTCTAAGTTGGCGCCCTTTTGGGTCAACAAGGTCATAATTGGGATGGGAATGGGTAGAAGGAGTATTTTGGGAAAGGGTAACTAGCTGAGCCTATAAGTAGTGGTCAGTTAGTTGTAACTTATTGACTTTTGTCATTTGGATGTTAGATCATTTCTCTCTAAGATTCTACTCTCCTCTCTCTCTTCTCTAGCTCCTTCCTCCTTTCTTCTTCATGTAGCTCTTCTTCTTTGCAATTCACACCATTAGTGTAGATATGAAGCTTGTGGAGTTACCTAAAGGCAGATGGGTCAACTACAAGCCAACCCAATCCTAGTTGGTTCACCCGATCTTCACCTCTGCAACTTCTCGGCAATTTCGGCGATCTCACCAACACTCCTTAATATCGTGTATTTTTACACTTAGTTAAATTTGATGATTTTTGAAATTTTGGCCAAGTGTTGTAGATAAATCAATAAATGCTCGATTTTAGGTGGCATCAATTGAATCTAGGTTCGGCCAAAGTCTCATTGACAAGACCTTAACGAGCCAACTCAAATGTGATAAAAACTTTTATTTTCAACCTTTAAAATCAAGCAAAATTCGAGCAAAATTTGGGTTAAATTCAAGTGAAATTCGAGTTATATATCGTTAGATGTGCCTTAAAATTTTGAGTTTAACGATATTTTATTTTCCTAAATTTGGGTTACGGTTGGCCCGAAATTCATTTTTTTTTCAAAAAAGACGTGTCTCAATGGGACTGAGTCTGGGTTGAATCCAGAGTTACCAACAGCTTCTTAGATAGGTGGGAATCTCGCTTCTCGGAAACTCGCTTCGGAAGCGCAATACTCCTCGCTTTCGAAACTTGATGAGAACCTCGATTCCCTCACACTTCTCCTATGCTTTACACACTTCATATATTCTTCTTATATATTCTTTTATGCGTTTTCTCAAACTCTTCTCACTCACTTTCATGTGCTTTATCTAAATTGGTAGTCATCATTTTTAGATTTTGTTAAAAATGTAATTCTTACACTAATTTATTTTAATTTTTATTTGTGTTTCATTTTGATTCTCATTCAGTTTTTATATTTCTTGTTTTATTCCTCGCTTCCCGCTTCCTATACATTTTAAAATGCATCGCTTCTCGCTTTCGCTTCCCGTATCGTTTCTCGCTTCTGCTTTTTAGTCTAGCAACCTTGGTTGGATCAGACCGGATCTGATCCGTATGATTTAAGTTAATATGTATCTGGTCTCAGTCCAAGACCCATATTAATTAGGATCTAATCTAGTTCAAGATTCATATGGATATTGGATATTGGATCCACATCTATATCCAAAATCCATGTCCAATGAAATTAAAGTTTTAAATTCAATATACAAGTTTAATTTAAGGAAAATTCAAAGTTAAGAAGACTCTCAGAGGGAAAAGACACTCTTTGGAACTTTTTGGATATTTATTATTTAATAATTAATTAATTAAATATTAAATATTAAATAATAATTAATTTCAAAATTTTATTTCTGATATGACAAGAGTTCTACATTTGTGGAACTCTACCCAGAATTAGGGATTCTAGAAGAGCTCACATGTAGTAAAAGGTAAAAATAATAAAGTAATAAATTTGTTAAAACGTGGAAAAGAGGTTAGAGATAGAGTTCTACACTGGTAGAACTCTATCTCCAAGCCGAATGGGTGAGAATCTCGAGAAGGATGTCACCCTCTCTATAGAAGTCCTATATATATATAAGGGTCTACCTTGCCGTTCTGATTTCATTTTCTAGAGAGAGAGAGAGAGAGAAGGGAAAAGAAAGAAAAAAAAGTGACAAAGGGAAAGAGGAAGGAAAGAAGGAAGAAGAAGAGAGCTTGCTTCCGTTCTGATCATCCGACGTTATTTTTCGATCTTTTTCCATCTCCCATCGAAGGTGCAAATTCTTCTAACGGTTTGAATGGGAAAAACGACCTAAGTCGAACTCATGTGATGTTTTGGTGGAAAAGAAAGGGGAAAACCTGATTTTTTATGAGAGTATATTTTTATATACTTGTAGAACTTCATGGCTTCGGATTTATATATGCGTATATGGCTTAACGTATGTGTATATAGGCCGATTTGCACACATGATGGTCAATTTTTCTTATGCACCGAATATGTAGATGTTTGGGATTTCATGTACCGATTTGATGTGTGATGGTATTTTTTTTTCTGTATATGCATCAAAAGAGGACAAAGAATACAATATACATGTTCTTATAGATCGGATCTGTCATATGTACAGGTGAACAAGTCTGCACAGACCTGTCCAACAGTATGTGGACAGATCTAGACAGATCTGTCCGACAGTACCGATGGACAGATCTGGATAGATCTTTCCGGATACATACTTGGATAGATCTGCCGACATACACATATGCGCAGATCTGGTCCAGATCTATTGGTTTTAAAACTGCCTTCAGATTTTGCTTGTCATACCTTTGATTTCTTTTATTTCATATATATATATATATATATGGGAATCAGCCCCCAGCATGTTGTAGCCATGGTTTGGGGATTATATGTAACGACCCCAACTCATCCCCTTTGAAAATGCGGATTTTTTTTTTTTTTTTAAACCAGTGCGGAAAACTTCCCAGAGACCCGGGGTCCTCATAGTTCCAATTCCAACTGGATAGCCACAACCCACAAAGGAACTTGCAATTAACATCCATAACTAACCATTACCTTTATTCATGAATTAAAAACTAATCTCAAAAATAAAGTGTCTGACTCAAGTAACTACTGATGACAATAAGCAAATAACAAGAACACTAGATTGAAAAACCAAAACAAAGAGCCACTCTGTCCACAAAGAAGACTGTCAAAACTCATTGTGACTCTCGCGCCCTCGCAGTAGCTGTCGACTTCACTGATCACCTGTTTCTGCGAAAAACCAACGAAGTAGGGTGTCAGAATCGAAATCCTGAGCACAACTACTTCTTAATGAAACAAGTGAGATAAAGATTGAAGATGAGATATCATGCAACAATTAATGGAAATACATACAAAACAGTTTGTAGCAATTGAGAATTTATTCATGCAACAATCATAATTGCTAAGCACGCAAAGACAGTAAAGCAGTAGCATCTACTAAAATTTCAGCATGCAACAAGAATTTAACATTTAACATCTACCCTCATGTATTGGGTAAGGAAACCATTAAAGTATGCATGATCTAATGCATAACAGGAAAAATGCATGTCTTTTATGCAATGCATGAATCATTTTATTATCTTCCATTTAAGTCTTTTGTTTTCTTATGCATGCCCTATTAAATGCATACAACTTTAAGTTTCTCTTTTTAATTACCGTTGCCCGCGGATACACCAAACGGGTACAAACCTCGACGTTAAGTTAGGTTCCCAGGGTAGCTTAGCACACAATTTATATTTTATTACTGGGTTCTAACTTAGCCCTCGACCGAATCACCTTCGGAACATTAGACCTCCACATCTAATGTCGGGGACACAAGGGACACCCCACGCCCACAAGTGCCACTTCCTTGGTACAAAAAACAGCAACTGTGTCAAACACACCACTCCCGGGTAAAGTGGCGGGCTCTCCCTAAAACCGTGGCCAGGAAAAGGAACCTCAATATCGGGTTCAGGGGACCAAAATTAAGCACACGGAGTTTTGTATCCTCACAGTCTCCCCAAGACCGGATTTCTAAGATCCCCATTCTCCAGATGGGTGATCCCAGAAGGTATATTACACTGTGCTTTATTATTTCTTTTATTTAAATTTTAATTTCTTAAGTTTTGCAACATCACATGCAAAAAGAAAGAATAAAAGCTCGCATCTACCTCGCGAGAACCATCACAGGACTCCGGCCTGTGGAAACATATAGAACAGTGCAATAAAGCTGAAATATTTATGAAGCATGATCTTTGAAATGCATTGAAATGAGTAAGGGAAAAATATTCCCACAGCTCGGGTTTACCAAACCCTCGATGATTCATTTTGATCACCGGAACACTAATACAGGGATCACAAATTCAATACCATCTTTAATTTCTAAGACATATGAGAATTAAACCATGGATGAATTATCATCTCATTCTAACCATTCAAAATAAAAATAAGAATGCCTAAAAGCATGATAAATCCGATGCCAATTCATTTAAACAACATCAATATTTTCCAATCATTCAAATTAAAATAGGAATGCCTAACAACATAATAAATCTGATGCCAATTCATTTAAACAATATCAATATTGTCCAACCATTCAAATTAAAATAAGAATGCCTAACAGCATGATAAATCTGATACATTTAAACAATATCAATATTTTCCAACCATTCAAATTAGAATAGGAATGCCTAACAGCATGATAAATCTGATACATTTAAACAATATCAATATTTTCCAACCATTCAAATTAGAATAGGAATGCCTAACAGCATGATAAATCTGATGCCAATTCATTTAACAATATTAATATTGTCCAACCATTCAACTTAAAATAAGAATGCCTAACAGCATGATAAATCTAAATGTTTTTCCATAAAATTTCATATCGATATATGAAAACACAAAATGGGTCAACAAGGATGGATCAGAAGCTAAGAAAATATTTATATTCATAATGGAAGATTAGGATGGATCACAAAGAGAGTTGACTTGATTTAAGTTGAACAAGAAACATATACTGTATGTATCACAGATACGCACATGCATCATAGTGATATATTCATGTATTAAAAATACAAATTGAGACTTGTTATTGTTAAAAAAAAACATGATTAAACATGATGTGTAGAAAAACAAATCAGCCCAAAAAGGCTTATAACTTAAATCCCATCCTTCTCTTACTGTCCACAACTTAATCCAACAACGTAAGCACCTTTGTTATTATATTTTTTTTTTTGTAAGGAGGAAACACCCAGCCCAACCCAGCCGACCCTGTCGGCTGGGTCCACCAGTATGTGCACAGGCCCAGTTTGGGCCTGTGTATGCTGTCAAAAAGAACAGCATACCTGCTACAAGAAACTGATTTTTTTTTTTTTAAAAGGAGAATAAACCCAGCCCAACCGACCCTGTCGGCTGGGTCCAAAAGCATACACACAGGTCCAGTTTGGACCTGTGTAGGCTGTCAAAGGTGACAGCAAAACCCCCCCACAAAAACTGGATATCTTTTGTTTTTGGTTAGAACACACACCTGCCCCAGCCCAGCCGATCTTGTTGGCTGGGGCTTAGCAGCATATACACAGGCCCAGTGTGGGCCTGTGTATGCTGCCAGCAATCAACAGCATACTCTATTCGCACAACTGAACTTTCTTTTTTTTTTTGTTCTTCTATACAACAAAAGCACAGAAAGTGCAAGGGAGCAACAGTGGAACTGTTCTCCAAGATTTTCCATCGACTGCTACATGGAATCAAACCTCCACCGATGCCCCATTTGAAATCAAAAAGAGGTACCCGTACCTTTTTTTCACGGTGGCTTTCCGGTGGCTGGAGGCTGCTGTCGTGAAGAAGGGAGTGGATGCTGCTTGCCGCGACCTTCAATGGCAGCCGGTAGCCCACGCTGCCTGACGATGGTGGTTTGCCCTCCGGCGTGCGCACACCGAGAGAGAGAGAGAGAGAGAGAGAGAGAGAGAGAGAGAGAGAGAGAGAGAGAGAGAGAGAGAGAGAGAGAGAGAGAGAGAGAGAGAGAGAGAGAGATGCTGCCAAATAAAAGAGGATAGTGTTGACGCATATCCGCCTCAGGCTCCCAAGTGCATTCATCTAGCCCATGATGCTGCCAACGCACCTTTACAAATGGAATCGTCCTACTGCGCAGTACCCTTTCCTGGCGTTCCACAATCTCTATCGGCTTCTCGTCCGTTGTTAAGTCAGGTTGTACCTCGATCGCCTCATAGTGAATTACGTGTGAGGGGTCAGGCACGTACTTTCTCAACATCGAGACATGAAAAACATCGTGAATCTGCGAAAACTGAGGAGGAAGGGCTACTCGATACGCAGTCTCTCCGACACGTCCAAGGACTTCGAAGGGTCCCACATACCTAGGACTCAACTTGCCTTTCTTCCCAAATCCGAAGATACTTTTCGTAGGCGAGATTCGAACAAACACATGATCGCCTACCTCAAAACTGAGCTCTCTGCGCCGCCGATCGGCATAACTCTTTTGCCTACTTTGAGCTGCAATCAACCTTTGCCGAATTAAACGCACCTGATCCGCATAGTGCTGAACGATTTCTGGAGACTCTACTGCTCTCATTCCAACCTCATCCCAACAAACCGGTGATCTACACGGTCGGCCATACAGTGCTTCATACGGGGCCATACCAATACTAGCATGAAAGCTATTGTTATAAGAAAACTCTGCAAGCTTCACATGTTTGTCCCAATCACCGGCCCAATCCAAAGCGCACGCTCTCAACATGTCCTCGAGTGTCTGAATCGTTCGCTCTGACTGCCCGTCTGCCTGCGGATGAAAAGCAGTACTAAACTTCAAGGTAGTGCCAAGGGCTTTCTGAAGCTGTCGCCAAAATCGAGATGTGAACCTCGGATCTCGATCGGACAATATCGAACGAGGCACTCCGTGAAGCCTAACAATCTCTTCTACGTAGAGATCGGCCAAGCTTTCCAAGCTTTGACTAATCCTGATCGGAAGAAAATGAGCACTCTTTGTCAAACGATCCACAATCACCCATATGGCATCTCGTTGTCGTCGGGACTTAGGCAGCCCTACGATGAAGTCCATCGAGATATCATCCCACTTCCACTCTAGAATCTCAAGAGGCTGCAAAAGTCCACCTGGTCTCTGGTGTTCAATCTTCACTTGTTGGCAAGACACCGAGATACGAACTCCGCGATGTCCCGTTTCATCCCATTCCACCAGTACGTCCTCTGAAGATCTTTGAACATCTTGGTGGAACCAGGGTGAACGGAATACTTCGACCTGTGAGCTTCACTCATCAACTCTTCCCGTAATGCTTTAGGAACCCACCATCGATCTCCGAACATAATGGTTCCGCCCTCCTCCCGGCGAAACTGCGCTTCAGGTTTCTAAGCACTATCGCACAACTTCTCAAAGTCCGGATCTTCTGATTGGAGTTCCTCGATTCGGTCTATGATCTCTGGTCGTGCCTGCATCCCGGCACAAAGGATGCGTTCGGAGTCGTCAGAAAAAGGTTGCCATCGTACGAACTCCTCGACCAGATTCCAACTGCGTCCAATTAAGCTAGCTGCTGTGATTGACGCCTTTCTACTAAGCGCATCAACCACCACATTCGCCTTACCCGGATGGTAAGCGATGGAGAAGTCATAATCCTTTAGGAATTCCAACCACCTACGTTGCCTCAAATTCAGGTCCTTCTGGGTGAAGATATATTTGAGGCTCTTGTGGTCAGACATGACCTCAAACGTTTCTCCATAAAGGTAGTGGCGCCAAATCTTCAGCGCGTACACTACTGCCGCTAACTCCAAGTCGTGTGGGGGATAATTCTTCTCATGCACCTTTAGCTGTCGGGAAGCGTATGCTATGACATTTCCATGTTGCATAAGAACACAACCCAGTCCAGTCCCTGACGCATCACTATATACCACAAAACCACCCGCCCCGGAAGGCAATGTCAACACCGGCGCTGTGGTCAACCTCTTCTTTAACTCTTGAAAACTGTCTTCGCAGCGAGAGGACCATTCGAACTTCACTCCTTTCTGCAACAACCGAGTCATCGGAGTCGCTATACGCGAGAAATCTTGAATGAATCGACGATAATAACCCGCCAATCCCAAGAAACTCCTAATGTCTGTCACCGTCTTCGGTTGTTCCCATGACAAAACGGCTTCCACCTTTGCTGGATCAACCTCTACACCTCTCTCGGATATCACGTGACCAAGAAACATCACCCTATCGATCCAAAACTCACACTTTGAGAATTTAGCGATGACAAAAGAATCCAGCCATAACTTGAAAACCCGATTCATTAGATCCATAAATGCCGCAGGGGCATTTGTAAGTCCAAATGACATCACTAGAAATTCATAATGCCCATATCTGGACCTGAACGCTGTCTTAGGAATATCTTTGGTTTTAATCCTCAGCTGATGATATCCTGAACGAAGATCGATTTTCGAGAACACCTTGACCCTTCTCAACTGATCAAACAAATCATCGATCCTAGGCAAAGGGTATTTGTTCTTCACCGTTACTTGATTCAACATGCGGTAGTCAATACAAAGTCGCATTGAACCATCCTTCTTCTTAACAAAGAGGACCGGGGCACCCCAAGGGGATACACTCGGTCTAATAAATCCTTTGTCAAGAAGCTCCTGCAACTGCTTTTTCAGTTCCCCTAACTCAGCAGGTGCCATGCGATACGGAGCGCGTAAAACTGATGCTGTACCAGGCACTAGCTCGATCGAGAACTCAATTTCTCGATGCGGAGGCAAACCTGGCAAATCCTCGGGAAAAACATCCGGGAATTCGCGGACAACGTCTAACTGCTCCAAGGATGGTGCCTGACTGTCTTGAGCAGAAACACTAGCCAAGAATACCCTGCAACCCTTCTTGTGGTACTTGGAGACCTTCAAAGCTGACACGATTTTCACCCCATCGATTGGTCTCGTCGAATGGCACAACAATGCAGACAATTTGGGGTGCTCCAAGATTACCTTCCTGCCTCGACACTGGAGGGTCGCATTATGCTTGGACAACCAGTCCATGCTCAAGATGACATCATAGAATGTCATATCCAAAATGACCAAATCGGCCGACAACTCATGGCCTTCTATCACCACGCCTACGGACGGAAAATACTTCCCGCAGGAAGAGGATGCACCCATAGGTGACATCACATCAAGAGCCCTTTCGAGGCTAGATGGAACCAAATCAAGCAACTTTGCAAACGAAGAGGAAATAAAGCTGTGTGTTGCACCCGAATCAAACATAACACGTGCAAAGTGTTCGGCGACTAAGAATATACCTTCGATCAGATCAGCCTGATCATCCTGGGAGGTTGCTATCGCTGCGTAGACCCGTCCATTGGTCTTGCGCTGACCCTGCTGCTGTTGAGGCCTCTGCTGCTGTGGTTGTTGCGGCTGTCCACCCGGAACCGCAGGCTTGTTCGGACAGAAGGGGGCAATGTGCCCTGGCTGTTGGCACTGGTAGCATACCCCCTTAAACGATGGGCAAAAACCTAATGGATGATTCTTGCCACATCTGCGGCATGCCGGTTGGGCCTTCCCCTGTTGTCTCCGCGGCTGAGGTCGGCCCTGTTGCGCGCCCTGCTGTCGCCCGTCCCAGGTCCGCTGCTTCTTCCCGTTCTGCACTCCCCCTCCTGTTGGAGGATTCTTCCTAGTCCCGCCTGAAGAACCTCCTCCGCTGCCACCCTTCTTCTGAAAACCACCTTTGGATCGTTCCCCCTCCTCGGTCAGTACGGTGGCCGACTCGATCGCCTCGGCCAGGGTAGAAGGACGACCCCCGAGCACACGAGTCCGCAACCCGTCCTTCAGTCCACGCACGAATCTAGCCGCCCTTGTCTTCTCATTCTTGAAGAGGTTTGGGTTATACTTCTCCAGACTCCGGAACCTAGTAGTGTATTCCACGAGACTCATGGTCCCCTGAGTCAGGTCGATGAACTTTTGTTGCATCTGCTCCTCGGCGTAAGGGGGAAAGTAGGCGTCCAGAAACTCCTCCCTGAACGTCTCCCAAGGAATCTCATCCCAATCAACAAATTTCACCCTTCGCAGGGTGTCCCACCAGTTCATGGCATCGCCCTTTAAGCGGTACGTGCCAAAGGGTGTCTTTCTCTCCTCAGGGACAAGTAAGACGTCAAACACCCGCTCAATCTCCTCGACCCAGCTCGCAGCGGCCTCTGGGTCTGCCTTTCCTGAAAAGGAAGGCGGGTCCAACTTCAGAAACCTCTCGAACGAAACGCCACCTGCGTTGGGAACAATGTTGACCGGAGGGTCACGAGTCGCTGCCTGCACGGCTGCCTGTGCAGCCTGTGCCGCTTGGGCCGTTTGTGCAACTTGTGCCGCCATAGTCTCTGTTAGGGTATGGATGGTCTCCATCATGAAATCTCTTTCCTCCTGCCAGTTCGTGGGAGCAGCAGTAGAAGACGAAGCACCTCTGCGGGTATAGTGCGACATCTACAATGCACCACCTTTTTCAAATTAGACTATTATTGACACTACCCCTTTAGGGTTGATCATGAACAGTATTCGTTCCCGAATCACATCAGACTTTTAATTCACACCAAAGAACATTAAATTTTAAGTAACATAATTACACAGGACTTATATAAAGTAAAAGTATTAAGCAACATACCAGTGAAGATGACTGCTCTGGAGGACGAGTCACAACTTGTCGACGCTTCAGGACAGGGCTCACATACCAATTATGAGAATTACACATTAAAAGACGATAAAATTGCAAGTATTTGTGGTCGCTCTGATACCAAACCTGTAACGACCCCAACTCATCCCCTTTGAAAATGCGGATTTTTTTTTTTTTTTTTTAAACCAGTGCGGAAAACTTCCCAGAGACCCGGGGTCCTCATAGTTCCAATTCCAACTGGATAGCCACAACCCACAAAGGAACTTGCAATTAACATCCATAACTAACCATTACCTTTATTCATGAATTGAAAACTAATCTCAAAAATAAAGTGTCTGACTCAAGTAACTACTGATGACAATAAGCAAATAACAAGAACACTAGATTGAAAAACCAAAACAAAGAGCCACTCTGTCCACAAAGAAGACTGTCAAAACTCATTGTGACTCTCGCGCCCTCGCAGTAGCTGTCGACTTCACTGATCACCTGTTTCTGCGAAAAACCAACGAAGTAGGGTGTCAGAATCGAAATCCTGAGCACAACTACTTCTTAATGAAACAAGTGAGATAAAGATTGAAGATGAGATATCATGCAACAATTAATGGAAATACATACAAAACAGTTTGTAGCAATTGAGAATTTATTCATGCAACAATCATAATTGCTAAGCACGCAAAGACAGTAAAGCAGTAGCATCTACTAAAATTTCAGCATGCAACAAGAATTTAACATTTAACATCTACCCTCATGTATTGGGTAAGGAAACCATTAAAGTATGCATGATCTAATGCATAACAGGAAAAATGCATGTCTTTTATGCAATGCATGAATCATTTTATTATCTTCCATTTAAGTCTTTTGTTTTCTTATGCATGCCCTATTAAATGCATACAACTTTAAGTTTCTCTTTTTAATTACCGTTGCCCGCGGATACACCAAACGGGTACAAACCTCGACGTTAAGTTAGGTTCCCAGGGTAGCTTAGCACACAATTTATATTTTATTACTGGGTTCTAACTTAGCCCTCGACCGAATCACCTTCGGAACATTAGACCTCCACATCTAATGTCGGGGACACAAGGGACACCCCACGCCCACAAGTGCCACTTCCTTGGTACAAAAAACAACAACTGTGTCAAACACACCACTCCCGGGTAAAGTGGCGGGCTTTCCCTAAAACCGTGGCCAGGAGAAGGAACCTCAATATCGGGTTCAGGGGACCAAAATTAAGCACACGGAGTTTTGTATCCTCACAGTCTCCCCAAGACCGGATTTCTAAGATCCCCATTCTCCAGATGGGTGATCCCAGAAGGTATATTACACTGTGCTTTATTATTTCTTTTATTTAAATTTTAATTTCTTAAGTTTTGCAACATCACATGCAAAAAGAAAGAATAAAAGCTCGCATCTACCTCGCGAGAGCCATCACAGGACTCCGGCCTGTGGAAACATATAGAACAGTGCAATAAAGCTGAAATATTTATGAAGCATGATCTTTGAAATGCATTGAAATGAGTAAGGGAAAAATATTCCCACAGCTCGGGTTTACCAAACCCTCGATGATTCATTTTGATCACCGGAACACTAATACAGGGATCACAAATTCAATACCATCTTTAATTTCTAAGACATATGAGAATTAAACCATGGATGAATTATCATCTCATTCTAACCATTCAAAATAAAAATAAGAATGCCTAAAAGCATGATAAATCCGATGCCAATTCATTTAAACAACATCAATATTTTCCAATCATTCAAATTAAAATAGGAATGCCTAACAGCATAATAAATCTGATGCCAATTCATTTAAACAATATCAATATTGTCCAACCATTCAAATTAAAATAAGAATGCCTAACAGCATGATAAATCTGATACATTTAAACAATATCAATATTTTCCAACCATTCAAATTAGAATAGGAATGCCTAACATCATGATAAATCTGATACATTTAAACAATATCAATATTTTCCAACCATTCAAATTAGAATAGGAATGCCTAACAGCATGATAAATCTGATGCCAATTCATTTAACAATATTAATATTGTCCAACCATTCAACTTAAAATAAGAATGCCTAACAGCATGATAAATCTAAATGTTTTTCCATAAAATTTCATATCGATATATGAAAACACAAAATGGGTCAACAAGGATGGATCAGAAGCTAAGAAAATATTTATATTCATAATGGAAGATTAGGATGGATCACAAAGAGAGTTGACTTGATTTAAGTTGAACAAGAAACATATACTGTATGTATCACAGATACGCACATGCATCATAGTGATATATTCATGTATTAAAAATACAAATTGAGACTTGTTATTGTTAAAAAAAAACATGATTAAACATGATGTGTAGAAAAACAAATCAGCCCAAAAAGGCTTATAACTTAAATCCCATCCTTCTCTTACTGTCCACAACTTAATCCAACAGCGTAAGCACCTTTGTTATTATATTTTTTTTTTGTAAGGAGGAAACACCCAGCCCAACCCAGCCGACCCTGTCGGCTGGGTCCACCAGTATGTGCACAGGCCCAGTTTGGGCCTGTGTATGCTGTCAAAAAGAACAGCATACCTGCTACAAGAAACTGATTTTTTTTTTTAAAAAGGAGAATAAACCCAGCCCAACCGACCCTGTCGGCTGGGTCCAAAAGCATACACACAGGTCCAGTTTGGACCTGTGTAGGCTGTCAAAGGTGACAGCAAAACCCCCCCACAAAAACTGGATATCTTTTGTTTTTGGTTAGAACACACACCTGCCCCAGCCCAGCCGATCTTGTTGGCTGGGGCTTAGCAGCATATACACAGGCCCAGTGTGGGCCTGTGTATGCTGCCAGCAATCAACAGCATACTCTATTCGCACAACTGAACTTTCTTTTTTTTTTTGTTCTTCTATACAACAAAAGCACAGAAAGTGCAAGGGAGCAACAGTGGAACTGTTCTCCAAGATTTTCCATCGACTGCTACATGGAATCAAACCTCCACCGATGCCCCATTTGAAATCAAAAAGAGGTACCCGTACCTTTTTTTCACGGTGGCTTTCCGGTGGCTGGAGGCTGCTGTCGTGAAGAAGGGAGTGTGGATGCTGCTTGCCGCGACCTTCAATGGCAGCCGGTAGCCCACGCTGCCTGACGATGGTGGTTTGCCCTCCGGCGTGCGCACACCGAGAGAGAGAGAGAGAGAGAGAGAGAGAGAGAGAGAGATGGGGAAAGATGGGGAAGAGAGAGCCCGAGTGAAGAGGGCATAACCCTCTCTTCACCCCCCTTTTATCGACCCCAGGCCCCCTCCTTCCTCGCCGAGATGGGAGGGGGAGGTCGGTTACGCCTTGCGTAATCCCCCCTTCCCCCCTTTCCTTTCCTGCTAGGGCGTATCGGGCAACCCTTATCGGGTTGCCCTTTCTGTTTTAAAAAGGCTATTAGTTTGGGGTGGGGCTCGGGTCCGAACCCGGGACCCGCAACCCAGCCCCAAAACGAAATGGGTCCACAAGTGGATCCAAATGGATCCACTGTGGATCCTCGAATTAAAATAAAAATTTTAAATTAGAAAATTTTTTCATTTATTTATTATTACCCTTTAAATCAAGATTTCAAATAATCAATCCTAATTACCCCCTCCCCTTTATGGGTCCTGGATCCGTAATGTGGGTCTAGGCCCAAATTGAAATTTTTTGAGATATTTTCAAATAAGAAATCTCGGGTTTTACATCATATCTGACCCAAACCAGGCCAGACGCAGGCACAACATATATATAACTGCACACTGGGCTGATGCATCCAGGTCTGGTTTTGGACCAGATCTGATCCAAAACCAGATTTGTGTAAAGCCTCAACTGTCAATCGATGTTTGTTAAAAAAACAAACTGTATGGCTCTAAGTCTCATGTAAAGTTTATAATAGACAAGCATGCTCTTTACTTTTCATATAGTATCTGTATGAGGTTCACGTCACTGAGCATGTGTTCAGATTTCCTCTATTAACAGTGCATATCTTGATTGATCCAGCATTAAATATTTTTTTTGTGTTGATCCATGATCATGTTGGTTCATTTTGAAATCTGATCTGCATGTTATATGACTGTTTTTCAGATTGTCATATGACTGATTATTGTACTGTTTATTGGACTGGTATAAGGCTGATTTTTTGGCTTGTACATAACTTTTTTTTTTGCCTGTACGTGACTGAATTATTGGCATGATATTTGGCAATTTTTCAGCCTCTCATATATGACAGATTTTTGGCCTGTTACATGATAGACTTTTGGTCTGTCATATAGCTGATTTTCAACCTGTTACAAGACATTATCTAACTGCTTAAATGCATTTTCATGTGACTGTTCATGTATGTCATGATAAGATTGTTCATGCTTTATAAAATGTCACAAAATGCATGCTTCTATATGACTGTTATGCATACTTTTATGTGACTATCATGCCTTATGATTGTTGCAAAAAACATGTGTGACTAATTATGCATGCTTGTATATGATTCTTTATGTGTCATAAAATGTCACAAAATTTTGATATGGTTAAGTGTCGTAAAGAGACACCACATATGTACAGAAATCAACTGCATATGGTTATCGGTTCGGACTGAGATGGTTTTGCCTAAGCCCAGCTGATTGCTAATCAGGTCCCCTGTAAAGGCAACATTGCTTCGGGGTCGATATGTTTCGATTGGTAACCCGAGCATTATCGAATTTGGTAGAGATGTGGTTGTTTACATATGCTCATTAACTTTAATATTATGTTGGCTTAAATATGCATATAGTGAACACGTGAATTTTGAAATTACATTGTTGTTGTATTAGCATGATCATGTTCACGTTTGCATGTTATGCATCAGATGAATCATGAAAATAAAAATGTATATTGCAGGCATGTGTTCATGTGCATATGTAAATTGTTTATTCATGTACATTCGTATTGTGTGAATGAATGTGCATTTGTGGACATGTTTGAATAATTGTGTTATCACATGTTCACTGTGGTTTTTGCATAAGATGCATCATGTGGGCTACGAGCAAGTGTTGTTCTAAGTTTTTATTTTATGCATTGCAAAAATCTATTTGAAATTATTGATTTCTAAATTAATTGCACTGTTAAATTCTGTAACGAGCAAAGGTCTCGTATTGTGTATTTCATGTTGATTTGCAAAATGAAGCCTTTGTAAAGAACCTATCTTTTGATAAAAAGATAAAAAGAGATAAACAGTATAATTAATGTTTTTTTCTTAGATATCCCTTTTTCCAGTGTGGGAAATCCTGGATTTCAGTTTTATGGAATTGTAAGGATACTAAAACTCCGTGTGCGATTGTGTCTCTGAACACAACTAGGTGGTTCACCTCTTGATCACAATTTTAGGGAGTTTTCCGCCACTTTGCCTATGTGTGGTGTTGTAGACACAACTGTTGTTATTGGTATACCAAGAAAGTGACATCAATGAATATTGATTTCCTTCGTGTCCCGACATTAGATTTTGATTTCTGATGTCGGTCGAGGGTCAAATGTAGAACCCAACAATAAAATACAAATTGTGTGTTAAGCTACAACTGATAACCTAACTTGAACTTGAGGAATTGTTGTGCTCGTTTTGAGTATATGTGGGTTTTAATGAAAAGTGAAACAAATTTTTGTGCATTTAATAGGGATATGCATACAAAAGAAAATTATGATAATAACTTAATAAGTTACTTATGCATGTGCATTGATATCATGCATATTTACTGTTATGCATTAGTTCATTTCGCATGTAAATTATTGGAGTGTATTTGTGTGTTATTTGGCTCTTGGTAATGATTTATAGGGTAGTTTGCTATTTTTGGCTAATCTTGTTATAATTGGTATTTTTTGAGTTTTTGGCATTTGCGATCGCACACGAAGGATTCATTGTATTGCTTGGGTAGCGGTCTTTGCAGACTTTGAAACTCCTCAATCTTTTGAGTTTCGATTCATTGTTCTTCATATTATTAAGGTAAGATACCTTAACTGAAGTTATAGAGAGCATGTTTAGGCACTAATTGTGTAAGTATAATGTTGCACTGAATATCTAAATGAATTGGAAATACAAGTTATGCTCACACACTTCACTTTGTTGTGGATATCTAGGACTCTTGTGATTGTAGTGCGGAAATCATGCTTGTCATGATTGTAGTTAGCGGAATATAGAGTGTGTTATAGGTACACCTATGTATGGGTTTGAATGCTTGTGCACTTATGAATGTATAATATGTACGCAATGTGTGTCATCATACTTTAGTTTATGTATACTATGTTGCTTTGTGTGTTTGTATGAATTTGATACATGGTGCACATATAACTACTATGGATATTATAAGTCGTGTTCGATGCATATTGTGAATGTTATATATATTGTCTTGTCATATGATGGACTCATTTATTCTTGTATAGAAGAAAGCATGCGAATGTTATAAATTGTTTTGAACTTGTATGTCTTGTTTGCTTGGGAAATATATGTGTATGATGTACGGTAAGATGGTCAATGAGATTTTGACCAACCCTTACACAATTATATCTAAGGTGATATATCGATTCATGTGGTGAAAAATGCATATGACTTTTATTGTGTGTGCACATCTCGAACTACGTAGAAGTTATGTATATTGATGTTTAGTTGCTTCGTATTATGAAATGTGCATGTTCACATATGCATGCATAGAACTCATGTTTTGTTTACGCATGCTTCGAGGTTCAATTTACGAAGTGCAATGTTCTTTATGACGATGATATGATGCGTAGGATAATATGCTTCTGTATGATATGATTTAAATGTCACGTGAAATGAAATTATGAATGCATGTGATAAATGCTTAAGTTCAATAGTGAACTTTGGTTCATGAAGCCTTATTAGTTAAATGTGTCATTTTATAATTTTAATGTCATATGAAGTGATGTATGGTGTGATGCTTTGATTGTATACATGCTTATGCCTTTGTTGATGGCTATTGACCCTAAGAGTGGTCAATCGTATTGATGCATTTTTCACAATAGTTTTTCATTGGATATGGTACTCGTTGAAGAACTGTTCTCAAAGGATTCTTTGTGAGGGTGTGCATGACCAAATCAGGTAATCCGGCTAGAGCGGTAAGTCTCTGTGAAGAACTGCATTGTCCAAGAGCGGGTAGCCCGCGAAGACGGTATATTCCTGTGAGAAAGTGCATTGTCCAAAACCAGGCAGACCATCCGTCTAGGGTGGTAACTCCTTGTGAGGTTGTACATTTTTCAGACCAAGTGATCCAGCGTGGATTTTGTAAATCTTTATTATGAATAAATGAAATGCTATGATGAATTGTGATGATCTTCTGAGTTGATTGAGATAGTCAATTATGAATCTATAGATTTGGCTTTTATATTATAGCATGATTATATATTGAACTCAGATATGATAATCAGATCATTATTGATTTTAGATCTTGATATGAGGTTATGATTGTGACGCTTATGTTAGCGTATAGGTGAATGACACATCACGCCTACAAATGACTAGTTTTGACTTATTAAGTGAATGATACATCACACCTACATAGTTTCATTGCAAATGTTTGTCTGAGTAAATATATCACACCTATGTATCATGATTGATGTTTATTATAAATATCTAACTAAATTACTTATAAGGTATGTGCGTGTGTTTCACGTTGGAATGGTCAAATGTGATTTGACTTATTGTTTATAAGAATTATGAATGCATATGAAAATGATGCAATGATCTGAATGTCTTAGATGCATATATATATATATATATATATATATATATATATATATATATATATATTTATGCGATGAGTTGTATGACTTGAATGCATATAGATTATGCTTTATTACGTGAGTTAAGGTTAATAGAATATTAAGTGATGAAATGCTTTTAAATGATTTATGTTCGAATGCTTGAAATGAATGGCTCATAGGAAGTTGTTTCCTTGTCTATCACTTGACGATGGATGAATAATATATCTTTACCTTTAAATGCTTGATATGTTTTCTTTAAGATTGAGTTTGGGTTGCTTTACCAGACCTTAGCGAGTCTGACCCCATTTTATGGGGGACAGGTAATGCAGGTAAAGTATGATGAGTAGTTGGAGCGAAGGGTTGGTCGAACCTCATCCTTGAGGATCCACTCTTACCTTGCGATCTTGGTATTCATGATTTTTTCGTTTTAAGTACTTGATCATGTAGAGACTGAAGTATTGTTTTCATACTCTTGAAATGAAATTAAAACTCTTCGTATTTCAGTCTTATATTGTACGTGGTTTGAAATGTGTATATCCTGTACATTTTGATTTGATTGTTATCTTTAGTGTAACCGCGCCAAAAGTCTTAACCGTTTTTAAAAATCGTTTCCGCATTATAAGATCTGATTTACTTATACTTATAAAAAAAAAATGGGTCTCGAAATTTCAATATTTAAACTATAATTAATGTTAAAATTTTTGGGGGGTTATACACTTTGGTAGAAATGCTCCGTTTTAATTTGATTTTGACGGAGTTCTACATCTTGAGGACAATGCCATTTTGGCTTAAGAAGAGTCAATTCATTCCAAAAGAGAGAAAGTGTATTGTAATATTCTCTAATATTCATTTCTCCTTGGGTCATGGTTCTCACCTTGTTTTGGACATTGCGTATGTATGAAATATCTTTAAGACTATACATGTCTTTAAGATATTTTCATGCGAAATCAAATTTCGCTAAGCTAGAACATATGTGGATGGCTACACTACTGATGAGCCATCCAATTATTTTGGAGTGGCCCATCCTCCACTCTTTTCATTTTTTTCGCATAATCGAAAACGGCTTTACCCATTTTCTATCCTTGAAGAGCAACCTCTTTCCCATTCTCAATTTTCGTAAGAATGAGCTTGGGTTCTCTTTCGGTACCGTCTACCAAACCCCATAATCCCTTTTCCCATATTTTGTATTTAACTATGGATACCCACATCACATAGTTTGTATCATTTAGGCATACATGAATGAAGACCATTACCTTTCTTTCATTCTTCATTTCCTTACAAGGCTAAGAGAAAGGGTAGAGAACGAAGAAGAACGAAAAAAGAGTGAAATACAAGACTTATTTGAGAGATGGTACGCTTTCCGATGCAACACTCCTCGATTTGTTGTATCCCCTTGGCGTACGATTCTCCTTTTGATATCGTCACAAACTTTCTTCCAAAAGTTTGCCTTTGGACCACCAAAGCTCTGATGATACCATGTAATGAAGTGGATTGAGTCCAATACACATGCAAGAACACACTTTCAATCAAGTAAAATACTTTATTTAATCACGAAACCACCCTCACAAGGGTATACAAACTTGTTATTGCATAGAAGCACTCAAAAATGAGTTGGGAATACAAGGCCACAAGAGGCCAATTTATAATACAATCGAGCCAACAGGGTGCACCCAACCGTCATAAATATAGCTGTTGGGGGCAGCTCCAACAGCTATACGGAGCTGTCCTATCAAATCTGAAAAAGACAAAAATAAATACATGAAATAAAATGCAGAAATGTCAGTCCCTAATGGGCTGACGCCTATTACAAATAAAAGACCAAAATACCCCTAATGGGTATTTCGGTTAACAATAAACACATATACATATATATGTATATCTTAACACTGTCGCTCACCCAGCCAACTGAGTGGTTGTGTGCGCCTAGTCGGTGCTTGGCAAGCCTGCTATGCCTCGTGTGTGTGCAGTTGCCATATCTACTGAGGTGTGCTACACATGGTGCATATTTAAGTTTCAAAATGAATAAATTTGAAGGGAAATATTTATTATATTATTGTCTATACATGTCTATGATTCTGTTATTTTGTTCTTGGTGCACTTTAAGATCCAATGTTTATTTTGAAGTGCAGCAAATTTATAGGGTATACACAATGTTTTAAACTTTTAAATATTTTGTTCAAGTGTGTGTCTTCGCCTTTTCAATATGCAGTTTATCCAAAATTATTAAGCTTATCCAAATGGTATATGCATTATCTATTGAAATTATATAAACATGAAATAAGAAATTACAGGTCTATTTGTAATTTTGAGCCTCTCTCTCTCTCTCTCTCTCTCTCTCTCGTGTGTAAGTGTCATTATAAATGGACCTGGAACTATTGAAATTCTGATTCTGTGGTGGTGGTGAGGAATTGAATAGAATTCTAGTCTTGTTCACATTCACAGTGAGTGGTGACATTTTCCAAATTTCTATAATGGAGTTTTCATAAGCAAATTCATTAAAAGGCATGTCATGCACCTCATCCCCTGGAATCTCTGATTGCTTACTGGAACCGTAGCATCTTCTTGGACGAGTATTTAAAGTTCATTAGCACTCCAAAAATCAAAGTCATGTCAGGGTTTTAAAATTTTCCTGGGAGGTGAATCAGTTTGATGGGGATATATATGGTGATACCTATGTTACATAGGTGTGGGGGTGCAGGAGGGTATATATATAATTTTTAACAGTTAACAGGAACACTAATGAAATAAAAAACAATTATTATATCATCAATTCATCATGCATACAATAAATCAAATTAACAATCTATAATTCTATTCTTCAATTGCAGTCACCGGACGAGAGAGATTGAGAGACAGAGAGAGATAGAGACATACCTTGCACGTGCAGTCGACGGATGCAGTTGTCAGAGGAGCGTTGGAGGAGAAGAGTAGGAGAGGACTCAGAGGAGAAGGTGAGGCATAGGGGGAGGGAGGGCGGTAAATTTTTTTGCCCTAATCCCCCGCCCAGCCCCTTTCATCATATTTTTTTTCGAGTCCAGATTTGGACATTTATGACCCTGGATGTGTTGATCACACCCAGGGTTGGCTTGACTGCACCGTGTGCCACACCCGCACCTGAGTCGCATCACATCGATGCAGGTGCGGCACCCTGTTTGCCGAATCCCTCTGACATAGGATGATACATTTGAAATGAAATACCCAAACAGTTTCAAGTATCACAAGTTCCTTGCTTAACAAATGCTGAAGTGGTGTTGGTCATGGGAGGATATTGGTTTGTCAAAATCACATAAAAAACATGCTTCTACCAGTTTTTGTCCATGATAAGGCCAGAATTTTCCTTGGGCCTGAATGATGACAGTCTAATTTTGATTTCATCGTCTTTGTGACTTGTCATCTCTCTCAATTTTGATTTCATCGTCTCTCTCTCTCTCTCTCTCTCGTGTGTGTGTGTGTGTGTGTGTGTGTGTGCCTATGTGTGACTGACCTATCTGTCTGTGCATCACTTGGCCTACAACATGAAGTTCTGCCCTCAACATCATGAAATGGTAGTGATTGTGTGGGCATTGGATGTATGCTGATCCTGAAAGACCTGTTCTAAGCGTGAACTTTATTGTGGTTGTGTATGTGGATGCCATAAAATAGTTTGTAAGGAATTGCTCTCCTAGGTTTGCAAACTTGGATCTACTGATGACTACCAATTTGGATAAGTTTCTACCACTTGTTGGATCTAGCTATTAAGTTTCCTATAAGATGGACCTGACATCTAAGTGATATTAATGTTTGCTTAGGGTTTATTTGTTCATGTATTTAATCATTTCTACACAGTTTAAATACTTCGCGAGTCATAATCCCTTGTTTCATTGTCAGGGTAAAAGCACTGATGGCCATGATGATGATGATGGACAGGAAGAGGACGAGGATGATGACAGTTGAGCGGTTGGTTTAGGCCATCATTTTGTAAACCTTTAGCAGCAGCAGTAGTTGTAGCTCATGCGTAGAAAGTGGTGTAGCTATAGAAGGGCCTAGAGGGTGCCCCAAGGGGCTTTTGTTCTAATTCCTTTTTCCTATATTTGCTTCTCTGTTATGCTAATTGTTAATGAAATGCCGTTCTGGTGGGGTTTAATTTTTATCTGAGTACAGGGCGTCATATTGAGTATTCTTGCAGACTCGGTCACTCGGGGTTATCTCTGAGTTGTGATTGTTACATCCTGTTATGTTTTCGTTCTCAATTGCATTTGGATAACTGGCGCCATCTTTTTGCAATTCATTAACATATGATGCTCAGAGAATTATGAAGGGAATTTCACAAGGTTTTATACGTTTATCATCAAGAAACTTGTTTATCTATTAAAGAAGGGAAATCTACTCTATGACCTTAAGTTTGTTAACCATGAAGAGAATACAAGTCAATGTTGTAGTGACATAGCCCCGTGAGACCCATGTTATTACAACCAGAGGGCGTGCTGCTCTCTTGCAGGCACCTTGTCCGATGGTGTCTTGCACCATCTCTAAGGGTGCATGAAAAAGCCTGAGGATTTTTTATGTTTCTTTTTATTTTGAGGATTGTCGAAATCCCAATCCTAGGATATTGGCAGTGTTCAAGGTTTTCATTTTTGCATATAATCAAATTAGCCAGATGCAATCTAACCAAGATGTTTGCATCCTCAAATGTTGGTCTAGCTGTTATGTTTGGATGAGTCCAACTGCCCTCCATGCTTCTGGTGTGTTTTTAACAAACTTTTCACTTATGTTCTCCACAAACCATTCTTACTATTCTTAAGAGAATACCACTAAGAGAGTTGCTTGACTGCATGAGTTCGTGCTTTATTACTCATACCCGCTCACATAGTTCCAGATGATAAACCTATCTATCAAATTCACTATTGTTTCATCTTGAGCCAGCCACCCATGACTCTCCTACTCAAGCTGCTCAAACCTTGGACGTCATTTCCTTTTCAATCCTAGGTCTGTTCTTACCCATCTCCAACTGCCCTCCTCTTTGTCTCTTGAGCCAGTTTATGACTTCCATTAATATAATCACTCTATCCCCCTCCCCCTGGCGCTATCTTCTTTTTCCTAGGAGTATCTATGAACTATTTTTTGACTCACTTTTTTACTGTGTAGTATTTCCTGGTTTTGGCCAATCTCATGGCTTTGCCCATGACCACGCCGCAATACGCTCTGTGAACCTTATTTGCTTCTTACGAAAAATAAGATAAGTATAAGTTTTAGACTATTCGAGTAAGAAGCATAATATCAATATGCATATGTTCAATGTCGTGTACAAGCATAAGTGCATCATATAACATAATAAAATTTTAAAAGAGTTTTATGATAGTCATTCAATGCAAATAGTTCATGATGTGGTACATAAGGAAAACATTACTGAACAAAAATTAACATAAATGAACCTTAACTATGTTATAACAAATACTTCTAGAATTATATAAAACATCTAAAGGAGAGCAAATTTTTTTGTTAATTATTTTGTGGGTACGCACATGTATTTGACATCGTAGCAAACCAAGACTACATGGGGGTCTGTTATACTTTTTCAATTAATAACTTGTGTGATTAATCGTATGGATACTCAAAATAGACGGTTCATGACCGAGAGGATACTCCTTAATGGCAACTAGAAATAGGATGCACCATGAAAATGTCTACAGAAGACTTCGATCTACCACCTAGGATGCATTGGTAGTCCTAGCCCCTTAACTTCGAGGACTGGAAACCGGGTGAGACATCTCGCTCTCACAAAAACATAATTGTCCCACAGAGCTTGTATCATCTACCCTCACCAAGGTAGAATATGGGTCCAATAACATACACCGTCTTTCAGGTGTACTCAGAATCTTAGGAAACCAGTAACATATATCATCTTCCAGGTATACCCAGAATCCTCCAGTTAGGTTATATGTGCATATATTAAATTTTGTTTATTTCTTGGTGTGAGTCATTGCACCACAAGGAATTTTCAAAATCTCAAACCCACCCTCGGAGTGTTTTAGTATATGCATATTACTAACCTAGTGCCTAATAAGCACCAACTACAATTTTCAGAATCATGGCTCAAATTCGAGTTGAGTACTTGTATTTAAACTATTTTAAATATTATTTTTTGATTAGGGTGTACGCATCGTACCCCACTGATCATGCAAACACATGACCTGTCTCAAGTACAACATTTCAGGTGTGTTCATATGATATTACAAGGGCTTCACGAAATCGCAAGTTTAGTTTCAAATTTTTGCATAATTATGACCATGTAATTTTCATTATTGTGCAAAAGTTTATAAGAATATGCATTTTCTATTAGACGATCCATACATTGGACACAGTCATAACATTCACATGCAAATCATATACAAATTTCATAATGCTCATATGGCACCACAAGAGTTTTGCAGAACCGCAAGCTCAATTTTGAGCTTTCACATAATTCATGACCTTGTAATTATCAAAATAATGCATTTAACAATAAGTGTTTCATGCATTGGACATAGTCATGTGAATCATATATTCAATTTATATGCAGGATAATTAGCATTATGGATATCTTATTCATGCTATGACACATTCTTTTACACTAATAAATGTACATATGAACACAATCTTAATTTCGATAAAACCCCGCGTATAAATAATTGTCTTCAATATACGTTTACGTATGTCAATATGTATATGACTTTTCTCTAGAGTTATAACTCAACATAAGTCACAACAGTTTTGCATCTGAACATAATCTTCCTTGCTATTGCGATATACATATCTCTCATGAAACGTATTCAATTAAATCAAACAAATACACAAAATTCAAGTTCTGGATGTGTAGATCATGATAGAATCCTTATTCTCATTTATTGGATTTGTTATCTAGGAGATACATGTCCTTCTTCGAAACTGGTCGAGTTAGAGAAATTTGTACAGTCCTACAACAGGATAGAAGCTAGTACCATTGTTACAATGGACATATCTTCTAGGATACAGATTCAAATAAATCAAATAAATACACCAAGTTTAAGTACAAAATGTATAAATCAAGATATAATCCTCATTTATATTTTTCGGATTCATTTTTTAGGAGATACAGATGTTCTTTCAAAATAGGTTGGACTAAAACATCAATACAGTCTGGCAAATAGGATAAAAACTAGTCTCCTGTTGCAACATACATATCTTCTAAGATACTACTGTAATTAAATCAAATAAATACACCAAATTTAAGAATAAAATGTGTAGATTAGAATAAAGTCCTCATTTATATTTTTTTGATTTGTTTTGTAGGAGATACAGATGTTCTTCTGAAACAGGTCAACAACAATATGAATACAGTCTGACAAACAGGATAGAAACTAGTCTCCTGTTGCAACAAACATATCTCTTTGGATACTATTACAAATAAATCAAATAAATACACGACATTTAAGTATAGAATGTGTAGATTAGGATAAAGTTCTCATTTATATTTTTCAGATTCATTGTTTAGGATATACAAATATTCTTTCAAAACAGGTTGGACTAGAACATCAGTACAGTCTAGCAAATAGGACAAAAACTAGTTTCTTGTTGCAATAGACATATCTTCTAGGATACTACTACAAATAAATCAAATAAATACACCAAATTTAAGTACATAATATGTAGATTAAGATAAAGTAAAAAAAAAAAGAATATAAAGTTTGAAAGTTTGAATTAGGAAGTTAAATGTTTTTCCTCCCACATCCACGATTTTCATGATGTGCTTGTGTGTATAGCTGGAAGAAAGGCAAGTGTGAAAAAGGCTATTGAGAAATCAAATAAGGGAAAAAGTGAATAGGCGTGAGTGAGGAGAGGGGCAAACTAGTAACTATCATTTTGATAACTTTATCGAAACAATAATCTCAAATTATGGCTTAAGGAAGGGCGATTTTCAAGAGTTCAAAATTTTGGCCATGAACTAAAAAAAAGTTAAAAAGGAGAAATTCTTGAGTGCCAAAAGACAGGTTACACGATTTTGGTGGTTGGATATCTCTCGTTATCCCTTTCTCATTTTACTCATCTCTCTCGATTTATCTTTTCTTCCCTTCTATCTTCATCGCTACCATGCGACCATCCTTACTCGAGGTGCTAGACGAACGAACAACCAGAGGAGGGTGTGTGAACATAGATCCGGCCAAACTGTGCTAGACTATTTGGTGATTCGACTCATCGAAAGAGGTAGAGATCCTTATATCTCTATGCGTGTGTCCGATGTTATGTGTTCATACCGACTAGTCTTGGAAAACTGGTTGGATCTCCCTCATATCTTAATCAAAATTCTCAAATAAGGACTCTATTATAATCTATACATTCTGTACTTAAATTTGGTGTATTTATTTGATTTTTTTGTAGTAGTATCCAAGGAGATATGTATGTTACAATAGAAAACTAGTTTTTGACCTATTTATCAGACTGTATTTATATTGTAGTCGACCTATTTTGGAAGAACACATGTATCTCCTAGAAAATAAATTCAAAAAATATAAATGATGAATTTATTTTGATCTACACATTTTGTACTTAAATTTGGTGTATTTATTTGATTTAATTGCAGTAGTATCCTAGGAGATATATATGTTGCAACAAGAGACTAGTTTTTGTCTTATTTGCCAGACTGTATTGATGTTTTAGTCAAACCTGTTTTGGAAGAACATTCATATCTCCTAAAAAATAAATCTAAAAAATATAAATAAGGATTGCATCTTGATCTATGGATTCTGTGTATTTAAATTTGGTGTATTTTTTTGAGTTTATGTCCTAGGAGATATGTCTATTGCAACAAGGGACTAGTTTCTATCTTGTTGCAGGATTGTACAAATTTCTCTAACTCGACCAGTTTCAGAGAAAAGACCTGTATCTCCTAGATAACAAATTCAATAAATGAGAACAAAGATTTTATCATGATCTACACATTCAAAACTTGAATTTTGTGTATTTGTTTGATTTCATAAGAGATATGTTTATCGCAACAACAAGAAAGATTATGTTGAGATGCAGAACTATTGTGACTTATGTTGAGTTATAACTCTAGAGATAAGTCATATACATATAGATATATGTAAACGTATATTGGAGACAATTATTTATACATGGGATTTTATCAAAATTAAGATTGTGTTCATATGTACATTCATTAATGTACAAGAATATGTGATAGCATGAATAAGATATCCATGATGCTAATTATCCTGTATATAAATTGAATATATGATTCACATGACTATGTCCAATGCATGAAATGCTTGTTGTTAAAGGCATTATTTTGATAATTGCAAGGTCATGAATTATGTGATAGCTCAAAATTGAGCTTGTGGTCTCGCAGAACCCTTATGATGCCATATGGGCATTATGAAATTTGTATGTGATTTGCATGTGAATGTTATGATTGTGTCCAATGTAGGGATTGTTTCATAGAAAATGCATATTCTTATAAACTTTTGTACAATAATGGAAATTGCATGGTCATGATTATGTAGAAATTTGAAACTCTGTAAAACCCTTATAATGTCATATGAATACTCCTAAAATATTGTACTTGAGATAGGTCATGTGTTTGCATTATTAGTAGGGTAGGATGCGTACACCCTAATCAAGAAATAATATTTAAATTAGTTCAAGTACAAGTACTCGACTCATATTTGAGCCATGATTCTGAGAATTGTCGTTGGTGCTTATTGGGAACTAGGTTGGTGATGTGCATACATTGTATCACCCCGAGAGTGGGTTTGGGATTTTGGAAATCTCTTATGGTGTAATGACTCGTACGAAGAAATAAACAAAATTTAATATATGCGTATATAACCTAACTGCGGGATTTTGGGTATATCTAAAAGGTAATATATGTTATCGGTTTTCTTGGGTTCTGGGTACACCTAAAAGACGGTATATGTTATTGGACCCATGTTCTACCTTAGAAAGGTTAGATGGTACAAGCTCTGTGGGACAATTTTTTTTGTGTGTGTGATAGCGAGGTGTCTCATCCGGTCCTGAGTCCTCGGAGTTAGAGGTCAGGACTACCAATGTGTCCTAGGTGGTAGATCCAAGTCTTCTGCAGAAGTTTTCAGGGTGCATCCTATTTTTAGCTGTCAATGAAGAGTACTCTCTCAGCTGTGAATTGTCCCCTTTGAATATTGTGAACCGTTCACTTTGGGTATCCGTACAGCTAGTCACACATGGTATTAATTGAAAAAGCATAACAGACCCCTGTGTGGTATCGATCCACTATGATGTCGAATGCTTATGCGTACCCACAGGGTAATTAATAAGGAAAACATAAAGTTTGTTCACCTTTAGATGTCTTGAAGTACATATACTTCTAGATATTGTGTTTGTCATAATATAATTGATGTTCATTTATGTGAATCATCGTTCAATAATGTTGTCCTTATGTACCGCATCATGAACTATTTGCATTGGACGATTATCATAGAACTCTTATGAAATTTTATTATGTTATGTGATGCACTTATACTTGTACACATGACACTGAGCATATTCATATTGATATTATGCTTCTTACTCAGACTGATTGTAGTCTGAAGCTTTTACTTCTCTTATTTTTCGTAGAAAATGAATAAGGTACATGGAGCGTATTGCGGCGGCATTGTGAGTGGAGCCATGAGATTCATTATTTATGATCCTGCATAACTCTTATAAACCTTTTGATATTTTATTAATGAGTTTGTATTAATTTTAGATATATCATTTATTGATGATATTAAATGTTACTCGAGTATTCTCTGTTATACCCTGTAACTCGCTCAATTGTTTGATCGAATAAGTTAATCGGTATTTCGCTATGATATATAAAAAAATTTATTCCAAAGTTTTTGAGTCAAATTTTTTGAGCGTTACAGGGCATGCTTACACTGCAACGAGATGAGACACTTCATCAAGGATTGTCTCAAATGAGTACTGTAGAACGGTCAGAATAGTGCACATAGAGCACTGCAGCTACTGCAACAAGGACAAAAGAAGGCCACAAGACGAGTTTACACTATAACTGCAACAAAACTAGAGTAGGATGCCGATGTCGTCGAAGGTACAATTTTTACTGTAGGATATAATGCTAAGGTGTTGTTTGATACTGGAACCACACACTCTTTTGTGGCTACTCGTTTTGCTGAAATGATTGCATCATCCCATGTTATCTTAGAGCACATCTTAAAAATAGTTACACCTTCAAGTGATAGGACTATTGCACGTACATGTCTACTAGAGGTAGAGGTCTTGATTTTGGGGTAGAACCTATCTGTCAATCTGATTGTACTCGATATGATTGAGTACAATGTTATCTTGTGTATGGATTGGCTCTACGAGCACCATGCCTATGTGGAATATCATGCACGTTGGATTTGATTTGACCATCTAGACTGACCTATGTTGAAGTATTAAGCCACAAAAGGAGATCAAAATAAAAGGACGATCTCAACTTTAAAGGCCCAACACCTTGTGAAAAAGGGATGTGAAACCTTTTTGACTAGCGTATCCCTAGCAAAGCCTGAAGTAACTCCATTGGAGGACCTCGATGTAGTGAAAGGATTCCCATATGTGTTTCTCGATGAACTTCCTGGAATTCTCCCTATTCGGGAGATTATTTTTGCAATAGATTTGGTGCCTGGAATGACTCCAATATCTAAATCTCTGTATCGGATGACACCAACTGACTTGGAGTTGTTAAAGAAGAAGCTTTAAGAACTGATGGACAAAGGGTTTATTAGACCCAGTATATCAACGTGGGGTGCACTCATTCTTTTGTAAAGAAGGACAAATCAATGTGTCTCTGTATTGATTATCGATTGTTGAACTGAGCGATGATCAAGAACAAATCCTCCCTGTCGTGCAACCAAGGTAAATATTGATTTGGATATGGTTAGACTCGTACCTTGAGTTTTGAATCCAATGTTCAACAGAACTTCTAACTTATTTTGTCAATTTGTTGAAGGCATTTTCTAAGATAGATCTCAGATCAGGCTGTCACCAGTTGAGGATCAAGGAGTCCGACATTCAGAAGACAACATTCTAGACTTAATACAAACTTTATGAGTTTTTAGTTATGCTTTTTGGGTGTCCAATGCATCGGCAACCTTCTTGGATTTAATGAATCAGATCTTTCGATCCTATCTAGATCTCTTCATGAGTATTTTTATTGATGACATTCTGATTTAATCAGAGAGAAGGGAAGATCATAGTGTATATCTTTGGATTGTTTTAGAGATCCTTAGAGAGCATTAATTATTTGCCAAATTCTCTAAGTGTGAATCTTGGCTGGATAAGATAATGTTTCCGGGTCATGTAATCTCTAAGGATGGGATCTCACTAGATCTGGCTAAGGTAAGCAAATCTTTTAATAAGATAATAATGTTTGGTCATGAAATTATAAATTTCATTGAAAGTTGATTAGTGAAATCTAGTATTTTAATAGATGAAAGTTGTATTGAATTGAAAGAATCTAAAGAGTATCACGAACATCCAAAGTTTCTTAGGACTCGTTGGATACTACATAAGGTTTATCCAAGATTTTTCTAAGATTGCAATGCCATTCACTAAGCTACTTCAAAAGGGTATAAAGTTTGTATGGACACAATAGTTTGAAGAGAGTTTTTAGGAGCTTAAGAGAAGGCTTACTATAGCCTCAGTGCATATTCTCCCATTAAGACACGGAGGCATTGTTGTTTACAGTGACGCTTCAGGAGTAGGCTTGGAAAGTGTTTTAATGCAACATGAGAAGGTGATAGCATATGTGTCACGTCAGTTGAAGATTCACGAGCGAAACTATCCCACACATGATTTTGAATTGGTAGCAATTGTTTTTGCTCTAAAAATATGGAGACATCTATTTGAAGAGCAATTTGAAGTCTTATCGGATCACAAATATAAGACCCACGAAATTCTATGTGTTTTTCTTATATCCATCTTATTTATGATTCATAATTCTAAGATCTATAATAAGAAATTGATATGATTGATTGAACCTAGAATAATTAGTCAGAAATGAATTTTAGAAAAATATAGACTTGTAAATAAATCTTGGAAAAATATAGCCTTGTAAATGAATTTTAGAAAAATATAGTTTTATAAATGAATTTTGGAAAAATATAACCTTGTAAATGAATTTTAAAAAAATATAATCTTGTATATGAATTTTGAAAAAATATAGCCTTGTAAATGAATTTTGAAAAAATATAGCCTTGTAAATGAATTTAAAAAAAATATAACCTTGTATATGAATTTCAAAAAAATATAACCTTGAATATGAATTTTGGAAAAATATAATCTTATATATGAATTTCAAAAAGCGTGACCTTGTAAATGAATTTTTTAAACTATAGCATTGTAATTGAATTTTGTATAATACAAGGTTCAATATGAAATTATCTTAAAGTGGGCAGGAATATTCTAATAAATAAAAGATATATAGTTAAAGTAAATGGAAAGGGCAACTAAATAGTTAGAATCTAATTAAAAGAAATAATAAACAATTAAAACTAACTAGAAAGTATAAATTAGGTAGAAATTACCAATTTGATTCAAACCAAATGCAAGTACATTAGAGGGGGGTGATTTTTTCTAATGATTAGATTGAATTTTCTAAATCAAATAAAATCTGTAAAATATTTACTAATTCTCAAAATATCTTCTAAGAAGCTAAAATATCTAGCCTAATAGGTCTTCATAATAGGGTCAAGGGTTATGCTTGAAAGAAAAGTGTTGGAGAATTGAGATAATTTAATTTCAACTTTTTATTTCTTGTAATTCATCTCAACCCTTCATTTAGAAAGTAATTATTACCCCCTATAAATACCACAACAAATTGAGAGTTTTAAGCATCCAATAACTTCTCTCTTCCTTCTCTTTCTTGTTTTTTTTTCTTCTTTCTTCACTTGAGAATAGTGGATGGTGCCTCTCTAGGAACTCTTCTTTACTCCCTTAGTGCTTTGAAAGAACCAAAGCAAGAAGAAGTTCAAGCCTAAGTCCCAAGTCAGGGTAAGTAAAGTTATTCTTTATGCATATTGATACTATTCAATTTATATTCTCTCTCCTAATCCCTATTCTCATCTATATGGGATGTGCTTTCATAACACATATTGTATTAGAAAATGAGTTGTTATTATACTTTTTAATTTTTTTTACCCCTTCCCAAGATACACGATTTTCTTTATTATGATCATATGAAAAAAAAATGATTTTCATGTCCTAATGATAGTTCATTATCATAGAAAAGTTTAATTAGCATTAAGAGAAATTTTCTTTGATATAATGCATCATGCATTTTAGAATTATACAAATCATGCTTCATCCCAATTTAAAAGATTTTTTGAAAATCCATGGGCTAATGACAAGTTGGAATTTTACTCTTGAAAAATCGTGGGAAAGGATATATATTAATTATACTTGCAATCTTGAATGTTATTCATGTAAATATAGGAAAATGTATGCTCAAGATTTGTATGATGTGAAATCAATTTTTGAGAAAACCGTGCAACCATGATCATTAGAATCATGACCAAAGTAAAGTAGATGAATTAAAGATTCAAATTGAAGAAATTCGAATAGTTGTAGTTCATCGAATCAAAAGGAAATTAGTTTTTTGGAAATTTGGATTTCTTTAAATAAAAATTCGGATTTCTCTTTGAATGAGTATAGATTTTGGATTTGGATTTTCTCTAATTGGATTTTGGATTTGGATTTTCTCTAAATGGATTTTTGGATTTGGATCCTCTCAAATGGATTTGAACTTTCTCAAATGGATTTGGATCTTCTCAAATGATTCTTTGGATTTAGATTTTCTTAAATAGATTTGGACCTACTCAAATGGATTTGGATCCTCTCAAATGAATCTTTGGATTTGGATTTTCATAAATGAATTTGGATATACTCAATTGGATTTGGATCCTCTCAAATGAATATTTGGATTTGGATTTTCTTAAATAGATTTGGATTTTCTCAAATGGATTTGGATCTACTCAAATGTACTTCGATTCATTCAATAGAAGCTTTGTAAATTGGATCTACTCAAAGGAATCTGTATTCACCCAACCACACCTTGGAAAAACATCAAAAATATTCTATCAAAGGAATCCTTTTTGAATATGAGTCTTATGCAAATCCTTATAATGAATTCGATGTGAAATCCACGCACCTTAAGGGTGTAATGCTCAAAAAAATGAGGTTACCAAAAAGCTCGCATCCAACATTCAAGTTGACATGATTTCAATTGTCAAATGATTCACAAATATTGTTGCCTTAGAAAGGGGCTAGGCAAGTATATAGTCAAACATTAAAAGGAGTTCACATATGCAATAGGCAATAAAAAACTTTATGAACTCAAGCCAAGGGCTAGGCAATAATACAACAAAGTTGCATGTGAAAAATGCATACATGTGCATATAAATATGATGAATGTACATTGACTTAGACATACAACTTATGCTTGAATTATATATTTGTCTATGCATAGGCCAAATAGTATATGGATATATGCAACACTCATGTGATAGTGTGTGTATTGCCTACAAAATAAAAGGTCAGGAAAAGAAGATGCATATGACAAATGAAATGCATGAGTAGCATATGTTGCATATAGGTCAGTGCTATTGATGTTCATATTTTCATACATGATGCCTTTGTAAAATGAAATATTGTTGCACTTAACTTAGCATGGTAATTATTATTGCATTAATGCATGATGAACATCTCATATGTATATGAAATGAATGAAATTGCATAAGGCAATAGTGTTCTGTTGAGAGTTGGGTGGTTGCACCCCGTGAGATGAAGTCTTATTACTTGTACTAACTCCCATACATTTAAATATGATATTTATGCCATCACTGGCAAGGTGCTTTTCGAAAGAGCACGTGATTTGGGCTAGGCATAGACCTTGTCATGACATACTACCTTGTAGGAAGTATGAGATTGTTGAGCCTTTAAATCTCGTATGACATGAGAGCATGACTACTAACATACCCATAATGAAGATGGAGCCGCCCATGTCACCCATTCACAACTGGTTCACCAAGAGAGGGTGGATGATATACCTCAAGTGACAAATGACGCATATAGAGTGTTATAACTACATGTCATACCCGATTTGAAAAACAAGGTACAAAGCATCCTTAGGCCTCCGTCACTCGAGGCGTAGAGGTTCGGTCACCTGAGGGTAGAGATTAGATGCTACAGTAGTAGGAATTGCAATCCAAATTTACCTATGAACTGATCATCTCTCGATCTTGAGGAGACCGCGGCTTGGGTTAGGGATCTGGGCAGCAAAAGCTATGACAAATTTACCCTTGCATAATAAACTCTGTAGTAACTCTCGTTGTCTCGATGTCCACCTCTACATACTCGAAGGAATAAAACTATCAAAACTTAATACTAACCATGCCAACTCACTAACATAGTTAGTTGCAATTTATTTTGATTATATTGCTAAGATCATGATGTTATTATTGGTGTCTCATTATCATCTTGCTACTATTATAAACTCCTGGTCATGACATTTTATATGATTCTAGCATGTTACATACTACATAATAGATATTAATGCCTTATCATAATGCATGATGTTTAATTTTACTACTTGCTCGCAAGAGTTGACCTCGTTTGTTATGGGGCGCAGGTAATGAAGAATGATACAATACAAGACTTGGATGCATGGCGGGACCCTGATCCAAACCTCCCTAACTAAGTTTTGATCTTGGAACTAACTTTTGTTGATCTCATTCTTATGAGATATTTTGATTAAACTTTAATGATGTATAAACTTTGATGACTTATTATATTTCAATGCATGGAATGGTTTTAATTTCTTAAGATTATGCAACTCTATTTTAAACATATTTCTCATCTCTATAACCCGTCGAAATTATTTTCGTTGTGCTATTTAAAAAAAATGAGGTTAAAATTCTAAGTTTTTAAGTTGAAAATTTTGGCGCACTACAACAAAAGCCTTAAATATATCTTCTCTCAGAAGGAGCTTAATATGAGGCAACGTAGGTGGTTGAAACTTCTGAAGGACTATGATTTCTCTATCTCTTATGACCCTGAAAAAGCTAATGTAGTTGCAGATGCCCTAAGTAGAAAAGAGAGTAAAATGTCTTGTCTCATTTACAATGAGAGAAAGCTTTTAGAAGGCTTTGTTCAGTAGAGTCTTTTTAGATCTGAGCAAGGCATGATCGGGATCACTAATATGGTTGTTAGGACCGTTATCATGAACTATATCATTAATAAGTAGAAGGATGATCCACGGTTTAACAAGATGATAGCAACCCGTCAGCAAGATGAGTCAAATTTGTACCTATAAGATGGTAGCATATGGTATGGATAGAGATTATGGGTGCTAGAAGATCCAAAATTTAAGAAAGAACTATTAGATGAAGCACACCGATCCAAGTATATTATTCATCAATGCAACACCAAGATGTTCAAAGATATACAAAGGAATTTTTGGTGGAACGGGATGAAAAGAGAGATTGCAGTGTATATTTCTAAATGCTTAGTGTGCCAACATGTCAAAATTGAACACCAAAAAACAGGAGGACCGGTGCAGACTATAGAGATACCCCAGTAGAAATGGGAAGATATCACCATGGGCTTTGTGGTGGGATTACCTAAGACTAGGCATCAATATGATGCTATATGTATGATTGTAGACCACCTTACGAAGTCAACACACTTCTTACCGATCAGGATAAGGCAGACCTTGGAGAGTCTCGGTTTACGCTATGTTGTATGCTTTATATTGTCTGTGTGTGTTGTGTGTGTTCTTGAGCAGATTCATAGCCTAACATATATATATATATATATTTGTCTGGATTGTTGTTGAACGGATACACGACATAAAATAGATATAAATGTTATTTTCTTTTTTAACAGCTTCACGTCAATATATGTGGATATGTAAATATGTTGTCTGTATTTGAACATGAAATTTTGGTTATTATGTGTACTTCATGTTCACTGAAAAAAATCTTGTAATGCTAATTTATCGTGGTAATGAGTATGTGTTTCTTACAAAATATTAAATTATGATTTTTGCATTGCAAAATAATTTTGTTGAAAATTGGTTTTTCCTAAATTAATTACACTATTGAATTTGATGGAGCAAGGACTCAAATTTGTTATTGCATATGAATTTGCATAATTGTTCTTGTGTAAAGAACTCTTAATTAATTAAGATGATAAAAGAGACCAAACAATATAATAATTTTCTTCCATGGTGTCCCTCTAAAAAGGTGAAAACCTTGGATAACGGTCATGAGGGACAGTGAGGATACTAAACACTGTGTGCATTTGTTGTCTCCAAGAACCCGATGTATTGTTCGTGTTTCCAGCCACAATTGTAAGGAACTTTCAACCACTTTGCGTCGGGGTTGTGTTGTTGACTCAACTGTAGTTATTGGTATACCAAAAAAGTGGCATTAATGGTTGTGGATTTTCATTGATGTCCTGACATTAGGTGTAGATTCCTAATATTTTGATAGATGATGTGGACACTTGATATCAGTCAGAGAACAAGTGTAAAATTCAGTAATTAAAATACAAATTGTGTGTTAAGTTACGATTGAGAACTGCCTTAGACTTCATAAACTTTGCCAATTTTGAATATTTGTGAGTTTGTAAGAAAGTAAAAATTAAATTTGTGTGCATTAAACAGGGACATATATGCAAAAGTAATTCTGATAATTTAACTTAAAAAGTTATTCATGCATGTTGTATTGATTCATGCATCCTTAAATGTTTAATATTGATTTTATACATCTCTAAATGTTTTATTTAGCATAAAATTGTTGATTGCTTACCTGAATTGCTTAGATGGCAAGTTTGTTATGATGATATGTTACCTATGATTTCTTTTAAACTTATACTTGATTTACTTTATGTTATTTTCTTACTGTTGGAAATTTAGAGGGTCTCATATGAGAACTTCAGTTCTTACCCAACTTTTAAAAAAATATTTTTCCGGTACTGAGGCTCTGTGATGAGGGGGATTGACAGGTTGGAGGACTTGAGGTTTATGGTCTAGTGGCCTGGGTTTTGATGTGCACAGATTGGATAGAGTAGATTTTAGAATTTATTTAAATTTTTTTAATATTTGATTAAATAAATGAAGTTCAATTCATGGTTTAAATTTATTCTCTGTCTGAAATGGTTGATGGGTTGTGAATATTAAATCTATAATGTGCCCCTCATCCTTGGAAGATTTTTCACAATTATTAAAAAAAATGTATTTTTTAAGCGTCAATTTAGGGTTGTTACAATTTATGTATATATATATATTTCAATGATTCAAACAAAACAAGAACTACCACATGATATAGTCACCACACATTTTTCTTTTCTTGAACATATAGACAAGTAAAGTTCGAATTCAAATAACAATTTTCAAAAATATAAATTGCAAATTCAAGTAACAGTTTTTTTCCCTCTTAGTATAAAAAAAAACACAGACTGTTGTGCACACATACGTATTTGTTTTCCATTGCTTAAACAAAATCTTCAATGTGAAAATGTACATGACAGAAAAAAAGTATGACAACAACCATTATTTTTTTCTAAAAAAGAAACAAACCTTGCATGGCTCAGTTTCTAAAATAAAAGCCCAAAATCGAGTAGGCTCAGTTTCTAAAATTAAAACTCATAACCGAGTAGGCTCGGTTTCTAAAATCAAAACTCAAAACCGAGTAGGCTCGGTTTTTAAAATCAAAACTCAGAACCGAGTAGGCTCAATTTCTAAAATAAAGCTTATTATATATATATATATATAATCTTAGGTTATATAAAAGAAAATCCCAAATTCAATGATCAACACTTTCTTTTTGTTCTTTTTTTTTCAAAGAAGATAAACCGTAGAGGACAACTTATATATATACACGTATAGCATAGATATATCAATACTTTTTTCTAGATTATATCTAGCATATCATATCATTTAAAAACAGAACAAAATGTCCACTTAATAAGGGTTCACAACCACCCAAAATTTTAGACAAATCATATCTAGAATCGAGCTTAACACATGCCACTATCACAAAGGCGGGGTCGACACCTACCTTTGTATGCAAAAATCCAACATGAACTCTCAAGATGCAGCTAGATATGCCCTCTAGCATGGTTTCCTTGTTAGTTCTCCTCCTTAAAATCGTCCAAACACAAACCACGAAAACCAAATTGAGAAATCCAAAAACACAATCTCATGGAAATGAGAAATAACAAGAGGAGGTGGGAGGGCCAACCTACCCAGGGTCTACTCGTTCTTTACCCACTAAGTGTTGGGTGTTCTTCAAAATCGACCACCAACCAAGTTCTCCAGCTGGTTGGCCTCCTCAATTGCACTAAGAGCGGCATCCAACAAGCACAAGGTAAACGAGAGAGAGAGAGAGAGAGAGAGAGAGAGAGAGAGAGAGAGAGAGAGAGAGAGAGGAAGGCAAAGTCGTGTGACTTGCCACCTCTACTCTCCAAACCCCTCCTTAACACCCCGCTTTTCCTCTCTTATTCCTTCCTTCCTCTCATCATTCACTTTCATCATTCTTCTTTGTTTTTTTTAAGTTATATATATCTTTTTTGTTTTGATTTTTTCTCTCATATGAGAGGCTAGGTTAGGCAGCAAGGAGTCTCTATACTCAAGTGAATGAGTAACAGGCTGCTGTCAATCAATACAAACCAAGCTCTTGGTGCTTTGACCCAAGGTGAGATGCTTTATGCTATAAATTTTTTTATTTATTATTTTTTTTTTGTATGGTCAGCTTGGGCGACAAGGGAATCTCTACTTTCAAGTGGGCTCATGATGAGCCCAATGCACGAGTTTAAGGGGCTGACAATGCATGCAGCATGCATTAGTCTAAGGTAAAAACCACCCTAGTCAAAGCCTAGTTAAAGTGCTTGAGAGCAACATGGGTCTCACGTAGTTGACCTGGTTGGTCAGCCCAGAATGGGATGACCATGACCCTCGAGGTAAAAAATACCCCTGTTAGGTCTCAAATTTACTCAAATTGCCCTCAAAACTTGTTGAGGGTGTTCTAAAGCCAATTCAAACCCGAGTTCGATGAAATAAAAGTGAAAATTCATCAAAATTTTGTTGTGAATCTATTCTCAACTTAAATAATAAGGTTTGCTGGCCCTAAATGTCCAAATTCTTTTTAAAAAGAATTACTCAAAAATCAGGGTTTTAACACTTATGATATGAATATATCATGAAGGAAAAATCCAATTAGTGTATGTTAAACCTCATGATGTCATGGTTAAACCCATACTATATGTGAAAAAGTATTATAATTCATATGATGAAGAAAATTCATATCACTATATGGAAAACAACCCATAACATATGTGAAAAAACTCATACTTGAATATAATGATGAAGGACATTCATATGACTATCGAAAATAACCCGTAGCATATGTTGAAAACCTCATACTTGAAATTTAACGATGAAAAAAAATCACATGATCATATGAGAAGTAACCCATAACATGTGAGAAAACATCATTTATATAACCTAAAAAATTGTGTATGGTTATTTGATGTATATTTTATCATGAACCCCGTAGGACCAAGTGAGAAATGTTGGATCTTAAATTTGGATCTAGTGTGGCCATAGAGTCTCACAACTGAATCCCATGAGCGATAAGTCAAATTATGAAATAACTTTATGGGATGTATGTAACCTAAAAATGGCTATGGAGGAAGTTATTGGATTTTATGAAGTATTATCTCTAATTAGTGATGGATTAAATCCAATCCTCATAAATGCCTATAAATGAAAACCATGACTATAATAGTTTACTAAGAGAGCTTAATTAGATGATTGAAAAGAGCCCCACGATTAAAGATTAAGCAGAATAGCTCAACCGATAAAGCATATGTTTTTTCACATAAATAAAGGTTTGAGTCCTCCTTGCACATGCCCCCATTCGATCCAGTGATTCAGTTGGATTTTTGAAACCAATTCAGACATCCTTATAGTTTGTGGGTCACATATAACACACGAACATGCAACCCATTTTGATGCCACCAACTGTTACAAAAGCCACTCCAGTGGCTTCAACTCATCATCATAACTCATGAAATGATTGTTTTAGGTTTTCCTTAAAAGTTACCATGAACTCACCGATAAGGTAGATACAGAGCACACCAAAACCCACTGTTTGTACGCATTACACCACCCATCAAACAGAAAATCCTTAGACACTTCCTCTCGCTGCATAGAATCGATTCCAGAACCGACTCTAGAGAGAGTACCTTTGTGCGAGAGTTCATTACCGACTCAGCGTGGGCTGGAGTTTGCAGAGAGAGAGAGAGAGAGAGAGAGAGAGAGAGAGAGAGAGGCGCAATGGGGGCGGTGAGGTTATTCGAGGGTTTGGGTCGGGAGAGGAGGGGTTAAGGCCGTGTTCTGGGATATTATGTAACCTATTTTATTTTATGTTTTCGGGTTTTATTAATTCAGGTATCCATTGGATTCACTTTTTTTTAGCCAAATTTTAATTTTCAAATCGATACTTGGTGTTAACCAAACAGGGCCTAAAAGGAGTAATTTTCAGAAACCGCATGAGCATAGCCAGGGGATCCCCCATATATAGACGTGTTAAAGTTGAGCCCGTCTTTACTCCGGAGCGCGCGCGCGCGAGAGAGAGAGCCTTGAGGCTTACGGAGTGCACTCTTTCCCTTCTTTCCATCCGCGCTTATAGGATGGTTACGGACAAGGGCAAGCGGTCCAAGGCCTCTGAACCACTCGAGGATGGCCACGAGCACATTGACAAGGAGCTCGTCCTCTCCATCGAGAAGCTGCAGGAGATACAAGATGAGTTGGAGAAGGCAACCTCTCTCTCTCTCTCTCTCTCCCTTACTGTTGATAAAATGTCTGTGGCCATTGCCGGTAGTTGTTTTTTCTCATTCATTGGGTTAGGTGGTCGGTAATTGACATATTGGTCGATCACCCACAGGACAAAAATAGCAATTGTTTGTTTGTACTTGGCTTTGCATGTTTCTGAAGTGCCCTCATAAGTTTCTTTGTTCGTTTGTCACTTTGATGATCAAATGCCCAGAAGAAAAAGAGAACGAGTATTTGGTAATTTTTGGGCTTGTTTTGGAGAATTTCTGCATTATTTGTGGAGGAAATCAATTCGGACGTTATGGGTTTTTACATAGGATGATTATGTGCAATGCGTATTTGCTAATGGTAATTCGTCCTCCTGTTGTTTGGACAAATCGATTCTTTTGGTGTCATTTTGTTCGGTTTGTTCTGTTGTTGAATGGTCACATGAAAATGCTTAAAATGCTCCTGGTTCCGTAAGTTTGTTTATCCTTTACGCATGGTGGTCGTTGGTTTCAATAAAATTCAAGAATCGCTATTTACAGTACATGCATACATCATAGCTTATCTAGAGGCTGTTGCTTTTCTGTACTTTTAAGTGTTCCACCTCTGTCTCATAATCACGTGTTGAAAATGAAGTTTCTCCATGTAGAAACTTTATATGTATGATCTGTCTCCTTTCTCTCTCTCTCTCTCTTTTTTTTTGAATTTTTACCCGGAGAAACTGCCCCAGGGGCAGAGACCTAGCCGCGCTGGCTCAGCCTGCCGAGCTACGGTCTCTGTCCATGTCGGCGTAAAACTCTGAGGGCTTACCCCTCTACCCCAGGGAGTCGCCAAGCTTCTGCTTGCGCAGGGGGGTGCCGGTCTCTCTTTACTCACATGTGCATGCTTCCATATCTGCATTATTCTATGGTTCAAGATTGTAGTTCAATGGCATTGCTTTTATGTTCCAGTTGTTTGGGTGCTTTGTTACATTGAGTTATTTATTGCAGTTACTTTGCAGTAGTCTGTATATTTTTATGCCTGGCTATTCTATGTGGCACTACTGGATATCAAGATAATTGTAAACAGGGACTATGGCTCATGATTTTCAAAGGAAAAGGGCACAGTTTTTTCGTTCTGTTCTGGAAATTTTATTCATAATGTACTTCTTTTATAAGGGTCGAACTGATTTTTTAGCTTTTTATCTAAGTGTTGCTTCATTGTTGAAAATGTGGATCAACAATTGCATTGGAATTTTGTTGTGTTAGATGGATTTTCTGTTTTTATAAAAGAAAAATGAAAGCACACTGTTTTTATCTCTAACCTCAACCATGTGTTGTTCAAACTATGGGCAAGTCGATCTGAGTAGCTTGATTGATTTCACAATATTCTATTTCACCAGCAAATAAATGTGCAGCATTATACAGTTATATCATTGAACTCTATTCTCGTCGAGAGAACATCTCATTACAATGACTGTGAATTGTTAGTCATGGTGGAAAGTCCAATGTTTAGTAAGTACTAAGTAATAATAACCTCCCTTTTCAAAAAGAAAAGAAGAAAAAAGAAATAAAAAGGAAAGAAAACAACTGTGCTGCAGCATAATAAAATGGACTTGGAAATTATAATAGCCTTGCATATCCTGACGTTTATAAATCATTATGCAGAAATATGAAAAGATCATAAATACTTCTTTATCTTTCATGAAACTAGTAGGTGGAAAACGTTGCTATCTTATTTTTTTCAGACACAATAAAGGATCCTTCTTTTATTAATGATTAATAAAGTATTGTCACACCTAAGCATTACCTGGGCAACATTTTCTGAATGGGATTGAGAAGAAAAAAGGATGAAAAGACAGTGTCGACCATAGTTTGTGTATGTGCTTGGGTGTATGTATGTATAGTTTCTCACACATACATGTACGGCATGTGTGTATGTATGTATGCGTGTGTGTTTGTGAGCACATGTAAAGGTGCATACCCATACATATATGGAATGTGTATATGTGTCTGTGTCTGTGTATGTGCTCAGGCTATCTGTTTCTTAAAGTTGCTTGTATATAGTTTTCTCTTGGCCTTTTTAAGCTTATAATATTCTCTTCAACAAACTGAAAATGTTGTTAATTCTAGCTTCTCCTTTAAATGTATTCAGGAATATCCTGAACAGGGTTAAGTCATTCTTGATTTGGTAACCCTTTATCTATATATTTAATATTTAGATACGAGACATACAAGCAAGCATAATGCTCTATGTGCATCATGCAAGGTTTGAAAACCATTGTCTCAAGAATCGACCCAGGCATACTTGACTTGGACTCGGTTGAGTCAACCCATGACCTTGCTTGTACTAATCTAGTCGGTTTGAACAAGTTATTTGGGTTGACTTGCCAGATATTTGAACAATGGTATCGTGGGTTTGGAATCTTTGGATTAACTTATTGGAGCAAGAATACTCTTGGCTGATGATTCCCACCAGTATTGTTTGTTTGCATTTTTCCCATTTACTTTTAGAAAAATCTCCTAGACAGGTTTGGATCATTTTGGCATTTTCTTTTGAGCTGTACTATGTTATTATCGACATGTACATGTACTTGTGCATGAACATGAGTATATATTAACAAATAACAACTTCAAGTTACAAACCAAAATACAACATATGGATAGACCAAAAGGGCTCTGCACACCTGGTTAGGTGGTTTGAATTATCATTCAAGTTGAAGGATGACATGAGTTCAATATCTGGATGTGTGTCCATTGCTGCAAGGTGGAAGTGATGTGTAACTCTCGTTGGGCAGTGAGGGGGTACCTAGAGGTTTTATACCTATAAGGTGGCTTGGCAATGGGCCGGATGAGCCCATCCCCAACTCTCCTGCATGGTTGGTTTCCTTCGTTATCAGTAAAAGTGAAAAGCAGAAACAGCATATCTACTTGGTGCTGATAAAATATCGAAACATAAAAGTTATTACTTATTAGCTTTCAACAAGTATGTAAGTTTTGGAATTTTACTATGCTAGATCTTTTATGGTCTGCAGTTAAGGTAGACAAGTTTAACTAATAGATTATAATTCATGTTAGAAACCTACCTACCTCTCTCTTACAGCTATCAATAGATCCAACTAACTGAGAATATGCCCTCATTTGAAAAATCCTCGCTCCACAACTAGAAGTAGGCGTATGAGGATTAGCAGTTTTAAAAGTGAGGATTTGGGAAGTGGGATGCAACAGAGAAACAATGTTCTGAATAGTTTGGGAAGTAAATGGGTTTTCAAGGAACAGTGGGGTATCAATGGGAGTGACAAGTATCAATGGGAGTGACAAGGGAATGGATATCATAATATATATGTTAAGGACAGGACAAAAATATACATACGACATTAAAAAACAATGATTATGGAGCAATGAAGACTTGAATGTCATTGATAAATAGTAAGTTCACCTTATGTGTCATGGTATAAAAAATAAGAACATATTTGTTGCAAACAATTGAGATATATTTTACCAACAATTAATGCATTATAGATTCTGAATAAATGTAATCCAAGATGTGTAATCATTTCTAAAGAACAACAATTTAATATTGGAATTCAAACTACTTTATTTGTCAGAAGGCTTGTAAAAGCCAATCGAGAGAGCACAATAAAAGGAGAGCATCCATTGGGCCACTTGACTTCGTGCTTTGCCTATTGCTATAATTAGCTAACTGTCCCTTATTTTTAAAAAAATTTCATGAAAAAATAAAATAAAATAAGGGAAATATGAGTTTTAAATGTCCCTTGCTTGTTTTGAAATTGCATGTGGGTTTCCAGGAATCACAATTCCCTTTATCCAGTAAAAGTAATTCTTGAAAACAGGAGTATGCTTCTTGAGATATGGGAATTGCAATTCTTGGTGTAGAGGGAATTGCTGTTCTTTGTAACAGGAATCTTGATTCCTTAGCACTCACCACACATTTAGGAAGCAGACGGCTTCCTTCTTCCACTTCCCATCATGATAAGTTCTAGTAAAGCTAGCTTTGCTCAATATGCAAAAATGTGTGTGATCATGTTAGTAAAACAACTATGTAACTTTCAGGATTCTCATTTTTCTTGCATGCATATATATGTAAACAATATTTTATATATCATAATCATGCATAATCACAATTCTTTTTGCCATTTTGGCAAGCTCGGGGTACAACACACATACCCGCCGAGTCCAAACCATGCTGCCTGTACACGGGACAACATTGGTAGTCACATACCACCATTCCAATGCTCATATGAAGTCATGCACAATTGTTCAGTCATAAACATGCGCAATCTAGTCGTTTACCGTGCATGAAGTCCGGACATTTATCATATGTAAATCTGGAACTAAACATGAGCAATTTACATACGTGAATCTAAACTTAGCTATGAGCATTTAACAAATATGAATTTGGATACAAATATGTCTGCATCATGAGCATTAATTATATTCATACATATAAGCATGTAAATTCGGAATATGTATATGAACATATAGATCAAATTATTCATCTAAATCTGATCATATTTCTAAATCTGCAATTATGTATAATTCTGCACATGCGTGTGAATCTGGTCATATACAGAAGCATGTAAATCTGGACATTAGCATGCACATATATTCCTTTTTGAAACTGCCCTGAGTTGTACCAGTTTTACTCTTTTTAAATAGTCCTGAATCTGCCCAGAAAATTTTCTCAGAATCTGCCCAGAAAATCGTTGCCCAAATTGCTTTTTATTTTCTGTTAGTCTGCCCCGAAATTTTGTTTTTCAGTTTACCATACTGTTTATATCAGAGTTGCCGGAAGCTTCTTAGGTAGGTGGGAAGCTCGCTTCCCGAAAACTCGCTTCGGAAGTGCGATACTCCTCGCTTACGAAACTTCATGGGAATCTCGATTCCCCCACGCTTCTTCTATGCTTTCCACACACATGGTCTATGCTTCCTATATGCTTTTCTCATGTTTCTTTTCATGTTTTTCATATATTTTCTTTAAATTAGTAACCATCAATGTTAGATTTTAACAAAAAATTTAACTCTTTTACTGAAAAATCACGAAATATAAGAATGATCAATTTTATTTGTTTCTTGTTCGATTCCTATCCAATTACCATATTGCTTTATTTTTTTTAATATTTTGCTTTTAAATTGATACTTCGCTTCCCGCTTCCTATAAAATTTAAAATGCTTCGCTTCTCGCTTCCGCTTTCCGCATCGTTTCCTGCTTCCGCTTCCTAGTTTCGCAACCTTGGTTTATCTCTCTCTCTCTCTCTCTCTATATATATATATATATATATTTGTTGTTTTGGTGAATCTGCCCAGCCGACAGTCGGCTGGGCTTTAACAGGTTGTATGCCTGCCCAGCCGATTGCAGGTTGGCTGGGTTTATTCGTAAATACCACTGCCCAAAAATTTTTAAGATCTGCTCAGATGCTACTCTTTATTATTATTTTTTTTTGACAGGCATGTTGCCAGGTACAGAACATACCATTGGGTTTTGATCTTGCAACATCCCAACACCTGGTGACGTGCACTAACAACTCCCACCAAACAATCAGAGACCCTCCAGTTTTATATAACTGTTTGAGGAGAATCTTCTCTCCTTTTCCACCTCACCACTTAAAGGAGCTTATAGTTAACTGAACCATAGTAATAAATATCGTCCAAGGGAAAATCTTGAGAGATTTTTGGCAAATTTGGAAGCGAGAAAATGGTAGAAAAAATACAAGTAGAAAAGAAAGTGACAACTTTTCCATCTGTCAGATTTTTGATGGGTAAAATATTCCTCCACTTTGGGAGGAGGCGTGGAGGAATTTTTCATATTCAAACTTTTCTTTTTGTATTAGAGCAATCCATTATCTTCAAAGAATTTCATTCCATTGGCTGCCACTTTGTTGCCTTCATCCATCTTTATCTTCCTCTGGTGCACTTCCATCTTCATCTCTCTCTCTTTCTCTCTCTCTTTGAAAGGGGTCTGATCGAGTCCCTCCTCCAATAGAGGGAGATTTTCCAACCCTAATATTCTTGCTACAACAAGCAAATTTTTTTAATTTGGAAAGTTCTCATATCAAAACTTCTCATAGGAAATTTTTTCTTATGAGAATTTTTTCTTGCTTGCCAACGTGGTCTTTGAAGAAAGTTATTTTTCTCATAAAAATCTTGGGAAAATCTTGATAAATTCAAAAAATGTTAAAAAGGACAAAAATAAAGAAAATGAATTAACTTGCCAATAAAAGAGAAGGTTAGAATATATAGATAAAACAAAGAATGTCAAAATTAGAAACTTTATTCATTCTCTAAACCAAATAGGAGAAAAAAGCTTACTTTCGACTCTCCATGTAGGGAAATGAATGTTGAACTAGAAAACAAGCTCACATCATTGAGAGATAGGGATGGCAGTGGACCGGGGCGAGGGACAAGGTCTCCACCCTCACCCCGTTTCAACATCCGAACCTCCATCCCCGCCTCCATCCTCGCACGAGGATGGATTTCAACCTCCACCCCCGTTTCATGTCCTCCCTCCCTGGTCCAAACGGGGGCGAGGCGGGGCCCCATTTCCCCTTGGTCTATAGTCATTCCTTGAAGGATTGGGGACGGGGCGGGCCGGGGGAAAGACGGAGATTGAGACGGAGATGGGGCGGGGCGGGGGAAAGCGTAAGTTCATTCCCGCACGGGGATGGATTTTAACCTTCATCCCCGCCTCCATCCCCGTTTCATGCCCTTCATCCCCGATCCAAACGGGGCGAGGCGGGACGGGGCCCGTTGTCCCCCGGTCCACTGCCATCCCTATTGAGAGAGTGATGCAGTGGAGGAATCGACGTTGATGCTGTTGACGTTGGCTGGTGAAGGCACGAGTGCAGCGAAAAGGAATCAGCTTTGACACTGTTGACGTTGGCTAGTGAAGGCACGACCCTCACGGTCGTGCGTTGTGCAGAAATGAGAGAATGCCCAAATGTGAAAGATGGGCCTCAAACTTTATTTGATTAATAAATCCAATGAACAATGTAAGTAACTGTAGAATGACAGGGAACGAACAATGAAAAGGCAAAAAAAAGAAACAACTGATACGGCTGGAAGGAAGAAGACAATTTAGAAAAAAAACAAAGGGAAAACTGCTGAAGACAAAATACGGCTGCTGCAATTCTGAAATTCTCTCCCTGCGCACAAAACCCTAGAGGGGTTTTTAAAGACTTTGGTTGGATCTGGGTAGCGGGTCTGGCCTCGGACCCGATGTTGCTCCGGCATGATGTTGGATTTGGAGCTGTCCGACCCGTACTCTCTATGCTTGCCTGGCATTGGTACACAGTGGTACCTCCTCTCTATGTCTTGGAACCAGTATGGGAATTGGATCCACTGCTTGGATTCGATTCCCAGAGTGCAAATCCAGTCCCCTACGTGAGTCACGCTGTATGAACCCGGGTCCATCCTGCTCTGCATCATTCTCCCCTGGTTGGGAAAAAGTCGGCTCCGACAACTTGTTCTCACAGTAAGCATTTAGATCATGCATAGTAAATGTAGGAGGAAAGTGCCAATTTTCGAGCAGCTCAAGGAGGTAACATCGATCTAATAGGTTCGCGAGCCGGGGAAGCTCGGGCTCCTTGGTGGGAAGAAGAATGATCTTGTGGCCCTGAAAAACAAATGTGTACGTGTTCCTACGGCCGTCATGAATGGTTTTATGGTCGAACTGCCAGGGACGATCCAAAAGGATGTGACACGCACTCATAGGGGCCACATCACACCACACTTCATCGTGGTAATGCTCCCCCATGGAGAATCGAACTAGGCAACGTAGGGTGATGGGTATATCGTTCCCTTTTTTTAACCATGCCATTTTATAGTGCTGGGACAATTTTTTTGTTTTTAAACTCAAGGCGGACACAAGACTCTTGGACACCATGTCTTGCACGCCCCAATATCAATGATAACATTACATGCGCGCCCCTCACAGTTGCACCAGGTTCTAAAAATATTATTCTGCAACCATTTTGTCGGGGTCGACTCTCGGGATGTGGTCAAAACACGACGGATGATTACCAAGTTTTCGAGGCTGCCATCGAACTCTACGACTTTCATCCCGTCATTTTCCTCAACAGGTGACTCACCCTCGCTCTCACTATCAGATGCAGACTCAACAAGGCCCTCTACTAAATGGGTGTTCTTACTCGCAGTGGGACACTTGGACACAACATGACCTAACTCTTGACACCTAAAGCAACAAATGGTAGACTCATTGGACTTACCTTTGGATCTGGTGTGGTATGCGGGTCCAGACTGATTGGTTTTGCTAGGGTCGACTCCTGGGGTGGACTTTGAGTCTTCTTTCCTAGGGGAGCTCGCTCCTCTGGTTGGAAAACTCGACTTGGGTTGTCTGGACTGGTCACTACGAGAAGTCCTATGTTCTTGCCTCCTTTTCAGTTTCTCCTCCACATTCATGGCATAACTACTGGCCTGATTCAATGACTCGACTGTGATACAACTGAAGTCGTCAGAAATAGCAGGACGTAGACCGAAAATATACCTCGTGACCTGCTGGCGGGTGGTCTCCTCGATCTGCACTCGTAGGGAAAGACGATGAAACTCAACAGTGTAATCCGCCATAGTATTGGTGCCTTGATGCAGGGTCAGATACTCCTTGTAGGCTCTCTCAGCGTGATCTGACGGCACAAACTTAGACTGCATCAACCGCTGCATCTCTTCCCAAGTCTATACGTGCCCTAATCCCTGTCGCTCCCTCGACCTCTGCAGCTCAACCCACCATGTCTGCGCTAGGCCTCTCAACCGGGTAGAGGCTATAGAGACACGACAGTGCTCGGTGACCTCGTGGTAGTCGAAGAAGAACTGGACGACATATGACCAATCGAAGAACTGTTTCGCATCGAACCGACCTGCGAACTCTGGAAGCTCCAACTTCACCCCGTACGTGGAGGAGCGCTTTGGTGCTCTCTGCTGACGGGCCTCCACCATGCTTGCGGGGTACTCGTTCCAAAAAGTATCATCCTTCCACACTACTCCATCATCGCGGTTCTGCTCTCCTGGCTGCTGGTGCTGTTGTACCCCGACGACGTGTGGTCGACGCTCAGGTCGCGGCGGTTCTTGCTGGATCTGCCTCGGTCTGGCTGGCCCGTGGGCGGGAGCTAGCTGTGCCCGACGTTGGGGCACCGGGGTGACAGGAGGTCCAAGGTAAGGTGGATGGGTCTCGGGTTCTAGGTGGGTAGGAATGGCATAATATGGGTTTGGGTTAGGATACTGGAGTTGGGTCAGATATGATATTGGATTCTGGATCAGGGTTGGGTTGATGGGTTGGTTCGGGTTTGGGTACAGGGTCTGGTTGGTATATTGTTGGGTTGATTCGCCCGATGGGATGTGGATCGGGTCTATTCCTAAACTACTCGTCGGACCCAGATGTGGATAGGTTGGATCGAGGATCGAGTTGTGGGGATAAGAGGCTTGGTTTGAACTCGATCCGCGATCCATATGATTATGTGTCTGGTTTTGACCCGACTCAAATCCAAACTGGAGCTCCGTTCGGGTTCGATACGTGTCTGGGTCGGCATTGAATCTATTTTGGGGCTCAAAAACAATAGATTGGACCTGGTTCGGGGCAGTCTGCTAATCAGACCCAACTGGGTAGGTCGAGTGAAGGGGTTCGAGACCCAGACCCTCTCCCTGAGACCCAACGGATGGTCTCAGCGAACCGGGTCTGTCCTGTTGAGGTGAATAGTGGGCCGGACTCTCTTGGGTTCAACCCAATCCCAAGAGGCCCACCTGCTCCCGCTCGCGGATGTGCTGCCACGGGGCCTCCTCGCACGGGATCAGGAGGGCAAAGAGAATCCTTACCGGGTCGGGTTGACAAACCCAGGCCTAGAATAGCACTCAGCGTGATGCTGGGGTCCTGCAGACCCGACCCGGTTTGCGGCACAGTCCCCGTGTATCACTGCCACGAGCCTAGGCCTGCGGCAGGACCCGACGTGACGCTGGGGTCCTGCAGGCCCAGCCCTGTTTGCGGCGCAACCCCCGTGACTCGAGGCCAGGGCAATATTGCACCCGCGACGTGGGGTTGCCCTGCCCTATTTTCCTGGTTCAGATGGATGGTACCAATCGCGTGTGACGCCGCTGCTGTCGAACCCGGGAGAGGGGGGGGGATGCTGGTTGCGGGACAGCGACACAGTCGGGTTGAAAGGGCGTCGGCTGGACTGTTTCCGCACCTGCTACGACCTCCAACTCAGCCCCTATCCTTTGCCGTGAGGTCGCATATGGCTCCATCTGCGACTCAAGGGCGACGACTCGTCCTTCGACCCTATCAAGTCGCCGTGATATGCTTGCCGCGTCCCGGCTGATATGCAACACGTTTTCCTGCATCTTTGTCATCATCTCCATCATCCACATGATTGGGTATGTGTTGTCGGCATCCTCCTGCTCGATTTCTGTCGTCGGATCGCCCCTCACCTCTGAAACCATCTTGCTGACGAGGGGAACGACGCTGACTCTGATACCACTTTGATGCAATGGAGGAATCAACGTTGATGCTGTTGACGTTGGCTGGTGAAGGCACAAGTGCAACGAAGAGGAATCAACTTTGATGCTGTTGACGTTGGCTAGTGAAGGCACGACCCTCACGATCGTGCGTTGTGCAGAAATTAGAGAATGCCCAAATGTGAAAGATGGGCCTCAAACTTTATTTGATTAATAAATCCAATGAACAATGTAAGTAACTGTAGAATGACAGGGAATGAACAATGAAAAGGCAAAAAAAAAAAAAAAGAAACAACTGATACGGCTGGAAGGAAGAAGACAATTTAGGAAAAAAACAAAGGGAAAACTACTGAAGACAAAATACGGCTGCTGCAATTCTGAAATTCTCTCCCTGCGCACATGTAACGACCCCAACTCCTACCTTTGAAAAATGCGGAATATATATATATATTTTTTTTAAAAGAGTCGCGAAAAACTTCCCAGAGACCTAGGGTCCCTACAGTTCCAATTTCAGTTGGATAACCACACACCACAAAGCAACTTACATTTATCAATCATAACCAATCCACTGAATTCTTTTATTAATGAATCAATAAGAGTAATATGTTTCATGTCAAAAATGAAATATCAAACTGCAGGAAATCAGAAGAACTAAAAGAAAATAACAGTAGAGCCACTCTGTCCGTAAGTGAAGTCGTCTGAAACAAATGTGACCCTCGTATCTCTCAGAAGCTAGTCGACTTCACTGATCACCTGTGCCTGGGAAAAACCAATAAAATAAGAGGGTCAAAAATCCGAAGAATTCTGCGTACAGGTTTCCCTAATGAATCAAATAAGAAAAAGAGCATAAATAAGATCCATGTAATATTTTGAGGAATACAATTATACTCAATTCTTAAGTCAATTAACCATTCACGCATAATTAAACAGTTAACAGGAGGGAACACGAAATATGCAACATTGATCATAACTTAATCAATAAGGCAATTAAATGTAAAATAGATTAACATCATACAATGATCAACATAAACAACTAAGTGAACAGGTAAATATGCATGAACTAATGCATAGTAGGAATATGCATGATTTGTGTGCAATGCATGACCCATTTATTATCTTCCATTTAAGTTTTCATCTTTTCATATGCATGTCCTATTAAATGCACACATCCTTAAGTTCCTCTTTTTAATTACAGTGGCCCGCGGATACACCAAACGGGTACAATCCCCGAGGTTAAGTAGGGTTCCCGGGGTAGTTTCACACACAATTTGTATTTTGTTACCGGGTTCCAAACTTAGCCCACGACCGATATCAGGAAACAGCACCATCCATCGGAACCTTGGAAAACAGCATCCAAAGTCGGGGACACCAGGGAAAACAGCATCCACTGGCGCCACTTTCTTGGTATACCAAAACAAACTCACAGCTGTGACTAACACACCACTCCCGGGTAAAGTGACGGATTCTCCCTAAAACCGTGGCCAGAAGAAGAACCTCAATATCGGGTTCAGGGGCAACAAAACGCACACGGAGTTTTTGTATCCTCACGGTTTCCCCTAAACCGCAATATCCAAGATTCTCACGCTAAAGCAGGGACATCAAGGAGAAAGTGAATTACACTGTTCTTTATTTAATTTTATTTGGTTATTAATCCATTTCTTTTACATTTGCAAATTTACCTGCAGAACTAATAACATAAGCTTGCACATCAGCATGCTAAGCTTTTCACGGGACCACAGCCCGTGACAACATAGAACAGTGTGGTAAAACAACAATATCACATTTGATTTGTTGCAATGCATCCAAAAACAATTAAAACGGAGAACAACTAGTCCTCGCGGCTCATCCAGCCACAATTGATCCAATTTGATCATTGCCACATGCATAAGCAAAAATCATAAAGAGTATGCCACTTATGCATTCTTTTCACATGTTTTTCAATGCGCATTCATTTAGGACAATTTAAAGGTGTACATGAAACAATAACCTACATATACATATGCATGAGTTCACAATTTCAATTTAAATTTCATGCTTTCATTCCATACATATGCTCATATCCCATGTATGATTTTATTTAGCCTGTCAATGTATACTTTAACATACATGTTCATGTCACATACACACTTTGATGAAATTACACACTTAAATCAGCATGTGAACCTTCAAGTGGTGGTGCACGTGTCAATACATCAAGTTAGTGTACAATATGCATAAGATGTAGCTTTGCAGCAAATACTTTGATTTTTGGCTTAATGTATGAAATGCAGAAAACAAAACATATCATGCTCTTACACACATAGGTCTGAATATCAAGTAAGCATAGATATAAAAATTTCAAGAAGAACTGAACCTTACACAAGCTAATTTAACTCAGCCTATAATATTTAGTTTAAGCCTTGGAAAACAGCCTGTACGATTACATATTTAGCTAAATTATGAGAGTCACCCATAATGTTTGTGTCATACAGATTACATGGGTGTATGCCTAACAATCTTTACACGTCCATATGCCTCTTAATCACCTTATAAATAGGTATGACAGAATGCATGACATAGATCAATCATACTACTAAGCAATTTAACAATTATGAAGCAATTGACCACTTACACATGAGTATATACAAATTTTATAACCATGCAAAGCTGGACTAACACAGGTATAATGTAGTCTTATTTAAGAAGCAATGACCCAGCCAATGCCCTTGGATGAGGCTCCACAACCACCAGGCTCGGCCTGTCAGGCCAGCCCAATTCGGCTGGGCTGATAGCCAGCCCACCTAAAAGAACAAAAGATTGTCCTAACTGATCACCATATTGCTATTTGATAGATAAAAGAACAATAGATTGAGGAAATATTCCCCATACTTAGAAAAATGCTAGAAAGAGGGTGTACAGTGCACTAGTTGAAGTAGAAGGCAATGTGCAGCTTTAACCATCTTTTCAAACCCAAATTCTCTCATAAAGCAACAACCAAAGTAAGAAAGCTTGCATTTGTTTTCTTTAACAGTACATGTATGTAAAATAATGGATATTGTAATCCAAGTTACAATTTGTTTCTCTTTTTTTTTTTTGTGGCCAAGTAATTTTATATAGAACCTGTTTCTGCAAATTCTATGGAGCCTAAGGATGCAAATAAGTTTTCAGAAGCATAGAACTTACATATGGGTTTAAACGCAGGATCAGGACCATAACATACCATAATGTAGTTCATGTTATTTGTATCTTAAATATAATCATCAAGATGATTATGAATTGCAAATGACTTGAGAATGATGGGTCTGTATATCATCCTTTTACAAAGACAAGCAACTATCACAGACATTTCACCCAAGGAGATATTCCAACTCTTACACCTCTGTAAACTTTCAGCTCCAAAATGGAAAATGGCCATGTTTTATGTTTTTGATTTGGTTTCCACAAGAACGCAAATGACCAACTTTCTGATTAGCAAGAATACAAAATACAAACATTCAAGAATATAGTTTAAACAACCAAACCAATAAAATAGACCTCCTTGAAATAGAGAAAAATCTATAGAAAGTTGATGACAAACCAACGGATCCAATTATGCCAACTTAAACGCAAGATAGCACCCATGATAGCAACTCACTATGCTGCTGACAAGCTTCCAAAACAAATAGACATATCAAAATCCTCCACCCCAGCAAACCAAAATCAGGAAAAGTTTCCCAGCCACAAATCATGAAAGGCTTCCCAACATAACGAAAATCTCACAAATATGTCGATTTGGGGTTTTCGGCCCCTCAAAACCCCAAATCTGCCTCTCTTTCCAATGATTCCCCTAAAACAATACCTAAATCGAATTTAGGTTCTTTTTCCCCATTCGAGCCAAAAGAAAACCCGTACCTTTTTCGCTGGTTTTCCGGCAATCTTTCCGGCGATCGGAGACTGGAGGCACGGTCGGCTGGGCTGCTCCTTGTTGCTGCCGTGACCTGCGGTGGTTGCAGCCTTCCGGTGATCTACCACCCTCCGGCGCACGCACACAGATCGAAAGAGAGAGGGAAGAGGGAAGAGAGAAACGAGGGAGACGAGGGAGAGACCCCTCTCTTTACCCTTTTATCGGCTGATTCCCCCCCCCCCCCCTTCCTTCCTTCCTCTTTAGAAACAACAGCTCTTCCCCATTTTTTTTTTTTTTAAAAGGCTGCAGCTCGATATAGGGTTTTAAAAACCCTATCGGGTTATGGATCCGGGTCGGGTCCGACCCGGGTCCAAGAGTTCACTTTTTTTTTTACCTGCTAAGGGGGAGGCACGGCCCGGGTCCGGGACTGAGACCCGAGATCCTATCACTATCAGGGCCAATGGATCCTTTGCCGATTTGGGTCTGTGAATTGGATCCATGACTTACTCGAAAAGGTGGATCCACAGGTTGGATCCAACTGTGGATCCCTGCACTAACCCTTTTATTTTTTTTTATTTCTTTTTATCTACATATATGATATTAACTATATATATATTCCCCCTTATGGGTCCTGGATCCGAAATACGGATCCTTAGGCCCATTCGCACATTTCGCATTATTTTATAAATGAAAATTCATGAAAATTTCTGGTTATTACAGCACAAAACCCTAGAGGGTTTTTTAAAGACTTTGGTTGGATCCGGGTAGCGGGTCCGGCCCCGGACCCGATGCTGCTCCGGCATGATGTTGGATCTGGAGCTGTCCGACTCGTACTCTCTATGCTTGCCTGGCATTGGTACACAGTGGTACCGCCCCTCCATGTCTTGGAACCAGTATGGGAATTGGATCCACTGCTTGGATCCGATTCCCAGAGTGCAAATCCAGTCCCCTACGTGAGTCACGCTATATGAACCCGGGTCCATCCTGCTCTGCATCAGAGAGAGAGAGAGATTCCAATCTGAAAGCTTAAGTCGTATCATCCACTCTACCTCCCTTTAGACTTTTTCTTTCCCCAACTTAGCAATTTGCAGCATTCTCCAAGCACTTCTTGAAAAAAGCCAAAAAGTCTTGCTAGCAAGCTTCTCTTTACCACCACGATCTCATCTTTGCCCTCTGCCTTGTTAATTTTTAGGAAATTACGACAAAAGGGATGACTTTTTAGTTTAGGAAAAATGCTATATTGCCATAGGTAGAGCTAGATGCTTTAAGACCCAAGCAAAAAAGAAGAGCCAAGTGCACCTAAAGATAAATTTGTAGTTAGTCGCCATCACCTGACTATGCAAACTTTGGTCAAATACAGTATCATGGCACATGCAAACTTGGAAAAAACACAACCAGCCTATAGATCTAGAAGTAGGGAAGTCCTCAAGCCTTTCACATAAAATAACAACTAATACAATGACAACATCAAATAGCACATTATAACAATTAACCATCTTCATCAAGCACAAATCAAGGGCATAAGAAAGAATAGCGGGATAAATCTCAAGTCAAATTGAGTGCTTCCTCAATTTTAGAATTCTTTGCTTGTTCTGCAAGTGCTTGAAGGACCATAAAGCGGATTAGGGGATAAAAAGGAAAGAAGAAAAGGATTGAGGAACCAAAGAGCAGCTAAGACCATTCCTTGGGGCATCTAAATCAAAGCAAGAGTAGCACTGTGAGCTTGGGTGAGGTGTAGAGAAGGCCTTTTGGCACAAGTTGCTTGTTTGAGGGTTTTGTTTTGCCTTTTCCATTGCATTTGAGCAAAAAAACTAAAGAGGGAAATAAATGAAATAACGATTTCAAATGCTATGGGTTTTATTCATATGGGTTTATGAATAATCCCATATTGACCAAGCATGGAAAGTGGCCCTCCCTCCACGTCTTTAAAATCCTCCTGATGCCCATATTCTTTCATGCTAAAAGCCTCATGGCTCTTAAAGGCCTTGAAAGAAATTTTAGGCTTTTAAACATTTGGGTTTTTTGAGGCATTCTTATCGTGTTGCGCCTTATTTAAAAATCTGCGAAAAAACACGAGAAATTGAATACGCATATTTTATTGAAAATAGCAAATTTAAAACGTGGGCATTATAAAAGTTTGCATTTTTTTGTGAGAAATTGAAAATCCCGGAGATTTGGGACTATGAATTGAACAATGGGGATTGTTTCTGGCAGGAGGTCATTTCAGTTGGGAAGTTGTCGACCACTTCTGTTTGTTGCTTGCTACTCCATTATTTATTTTTTAGTGGAGTTTATTTCTTAGCAATACCACTAGTTTTGCCCCCTCAACCTTGTCTTGCTGACACACTAGAAAGCCCTCACTCTTCCATTTTCGGCTGGTAATATCCCCTATTCTGACAATGTTTGGGTGTCAACTCTGTCACAGAGACACTTCACTTAGCATGCATATCTCATATTGACATGATACAACACTCGGACACTTCATGGACATGACACAATACTTCATAGGCACAGTCTAATCAGTTTCACACACTATCAATATTGTGTCATTAAGTTAATATATTTTAGTTTGTAATCTTATTTACTTATTTTTCATATTTACTTGAGTTTTTTTTAAAACTTGTCATGAATTACGTTACAATTCAAATTTCAATTTACTTTCATTATTTCATATTCCTAATTATAGCGATTTAGAATTATCGTTTTATACATACATACGCCCATACATATACATCTGTCTACAGCTGTGTCCCCTAATCCTAATTATTGAAAATTATCGAATCGTACCAAGCGAATCCTCATCGTGTCTTGCTCCCACATCTGTATCCATGTGACATTGGGTGTCAACAAGTTATCCTTTGATACTAGGGATGTGAGCGGATCTGATATAACTAGATATCCAACCTGAATTCGATTTTGATTGCCAGATTCAGTTGCCAAATCTGGATCCGATAAAAATCGGATTCGGGTTCGGTATTAATTTTGCATTGAAATCCGAATCTGAATCCGACTAAGATTCAACCGATTAAGTGTAAATATTGGGTTTTAGACTAGTCGGATTCGGATTCAGTTTTATCTTTTTCCATCTGATTCTGAATCCGAATAGGTCAGATCTGATTAAGTTGGATTCTGTAATGCCTAGATCCGACCTGTTGACATCCCTAATTGATACTCTTATATGTTTTGTGACACGTAGTTGATGTCAAATCTTTTTAGCTTATCCAATGTGGTGTTTTTCCCTTGTAATTTCATTTAAGAGATAAATGGGGTGTGCTGTTGGTGTGTATAATCAGAGAAAAGAGTCAATTTATGTTGAATGTGGCCTTAGTTCATGTGCACTGACATCACTAGTAAAAAACTGTTAAATGATAGTGAATGTTTGCCTTGTATTCACTCTCTTCTTTTGCTACAAAATTCATGGTTGATTTTTTGCACGACTGGCTGAGAAAGGGATGCACCCAGTACACATTTAGAGTATTGATGAGATGATTTCTTTAGGTATGATTAACTTGGCTTTTGTCTCTTTCTATTGATATTTATTATTATAGGACTTTTGTTGTCTTTGTTTCAGATGTCATTACTCACAGGAAACATCATGATATTTTGATGATGTCAGGATGCACTTGTGTGTTCCCGTGTAATCAGAAATATCTGGAGGGTTTTAAGGATCATGGATTTTGTAACGTGTTTTGTTCTAGGTCCATCATATTTGGATGCATTTGTTGTTCTTTGTGCATAAGGGCATCTATATGGAATCTGTTTTGGGGGTTGTATAGATACAAAACTTTTATGGCAGTGCTAGCTCCTAGCAATAATCTGTGTCTTTGTTTGCAGTGAATGTAGTTGTGTTGCCTTCTTTTCAAACAGTACTTCAAACCAATATAATTTTGTAATCTTGAACTTTGTTTGTTGGAGTTAAAGGTGTTGAGTTTCTTTCCATGTGTCTCTTTTTATGCAATTAATTCTTTTTTTAGTTAATTGTTCTAATATTCCTGTTTCATTGAAGTTCTGTTCAGTTCAAGATTTGCAGTCTGCACCATAGTCTCAAAAAAAAAAAAATACAACAATTAAAAGGATTCTATACTTATCTAATCATTGATATCTCTCCACTTGTTAAATGTGTAATGATAAACTTTCTCTTCTTCTGTATTGATATACTTTGTAATTCTCTTGATAGGTCAATGAGGAAGCAAGTGAAAAAGTGTTGGAAGTTGAGCAGAAGTACATTGAAATACGCCGGCCTGTTTATATCAGACGGAATGAGATAATTCAAGCTATTTCTGACTTTTGGCTGACTGCAGTTCGTGATTCATCTTCTTTATTCCTAAATTTATCCGTTCACTTCTTTTTCTGTTTATGTTTCTTTGGGATTCAACTTAGAATCATCTTCATGATTAGATATCAGACATACAATAAGATAACTTTGAATTTACAACTTGCAGTTTATGAGCCACCCTGCGCTTTGTGATCTCTTAAATGAAGAGGACCAGAAGGTTGACTCTCTTATGCACTTGATGCTTGTTTCAAATGCTGTGTCATTCTCTTAATTCCCTTTGTTTTCACCAATAATCTTTCCTGTACTTTATTTCTTAATCATTTCTAAATATCGATATTCTGTGCTACAGATGGATCTATTAATGTTTATTTCTTGATTGACCTAGATTTTCAAATACTTGAAGTCATTGGATGTTGATGACTGCAAAGATCTGAAGTCAGGCTACACCATCACATTTGTGAGGCTCTGTCTTCTCCATTTTCAGTGTATAAATTTAGCTTTTTATAATTGTTCCTATATAGAGATATGATAGAGAAGTAAGAAATTAACACTGGTTTTTAGTTCTATTATTTTGGCCTTTTTAATTATTTATATTCTCGAGGGTTAATATAACTAAGTAAATACTAAATGCTGCTTTTCTATCTGCGTAACTCTGTAATTGGATTGTTGCAGAACTTTTCAGCTAACCCTTACTTTGAAGATACAAAGCTTACTAAAACATATTCATTTGATGAAGAAGGAATACCAAAAGTCACTGGTACAAACATCAAATGGAAAGACGGAATGGTGAGGATGCTTTAGCTTGGATTTGTTTATCTTTCTGTAATACTTCTGGTGGTTTTATAAGATTCTTCTGATGATTCTTTTTTGTGTGTTTTTTTATTTGTATTTTCCTTTCTTATTATGCTTAAACTTTTGAAGGATATTGCTAATGGTGTTGGTAATGAGAAGAAAGGGAACAAGCGCCCATTTAGTGAGGACAGGTAGGTTGTATTTCTTCTGTACTCAGGTGTGTGTGTCTATATATTGTCTGACAATTCCTGACTTTTGATCACATCACCATATGTATGTGCTGTCTTTTCCCTGTCTGAAATTTGTTAATGATTAACCAATGGCTGGAATGCTTTGAAGGCAAGAGTTTCCTTGATCAACTTTTTTGAACGGTTGGCCAAGCAAAATCATTGAAGAACATCCATTATAACTATATGCTAAATTGATGCAACTAGCCTTTGGTTTCAAATAGTCATTCTGTTTTTAGTAATCATGCAACATGTCAGTTGTCTTCTGCCTGTGTGATCCATGTATAAAGGCTGAAATGGACAATGCCTAGGTCTGTCTAAATGTGAATGCTGTTAATTTGCAGGCCTAAGGTGAATTCATACTGATTATCAGTAGGTCTTTGCTTGACAATTTTGCTAAGCTACTTTATAACTAGTCTGCTACAATGTGGTTATGGTATTTCCTTCTATGTCTTGATGTGACTCGTTTGTGATCAATTTTATATTCATAGTTTCAAAGAAAATGGGGTTTCTCCATTTGGTCTGCTTTATCTGATGCCTGACAAAATATGAATATGATGAACTAGGTCAACATGAGCCTTTATTTATTCCAGGTTACTAATCTGTCAGTGGACCTTTATTTTAAGATGGCTTGGTCATATTACCACCCCCTTGTCTCAATGTTGTCAATATCGCTTTCGGACCCACTTCAAATTGATTCAGAGAATTGGCCAATTCACACTCGGACCAAATCAAGATGAATTGGTCACTTTTACTTGTTTAATTAAAAAAACATTAAAAATTAGTAAATATATAAAATAATAAAATGAGGGTCAATTCACTCTGATTGAGCCCAGATCAGGCCGATTCTTTCCGATCAAGGTGAATCGGGGTTGAATTGGCCTATTTGATGTGTATCAGCCAATTCAGGCCGATTTGCGTCGAGGCTGACAACATTGCCTGGGCTTATCACCCCTCAGTGCAATTGTAATAACCTGCTCATTCCAATGTACGCCAACTTAACGTACGGTGCTACTCTCCCAAGGGCCATTCTTTTTAATCGCCATCATGGGGGCTGTGGGATCACCTTCCCTTTTGTTTGCGCTTTTTTGTAGGAGTGGATACAAGAAACAGCATCCAGATATTCAAGTCGTGGTTATTTTGTGAATTTCTAACACGACTTAGGCTGAACTGGAATTATATATCTTGGTATTTATTTTATTAACTGTCAATATTATTATTTAACATACTGGTCTCATGCAACTTTAGCATCCTTTTTATTGGAGCATTTGAGGTGGTGAAGGTGATTTAAGCCTTAGCATATGCATAGGGCATGGGAGGATGACATCAGGGTTATTTGCACTTGTTGGCACTTAGCAGTAGGGGTGGCAAAACCTGACACGACTCGCCAACCCGCCTCTTAGGCGGGTTCGGGTTTGGCAAAAACGGACCCGTTTAATAAACGGGTCGACCCGCCTAACCCGTTTATTAAACGGGTCGGGTTCGTGTTAGGGGTATGCCAACCCGCCAACCCGGCTGACCCGTTTAATAAACGGGTTAGGCGGGTGGGTCAACCCGCCAACCCGTTTACCCGACCCAACCAGTTTATTAAGTGGGTTGGCAGGTCGTGTCGGGTTACCCGTTTAATAAACGGGTCGGGTTCGGGTTGAGGTATGCTGACCCGCCAACCCGACCCGATTGCCACCCCTACTTATCAACTTTCTTGAACAAAACTTATCACATGAACTGTCATGTGAGAGATCAGATTCTATAAAAAAACTCGTTATCCATAAAGATGTCATGTAATCCTATTGCCATACTGCTTGTGAAATTCTACTATTTATAAACTTTAATTTCAATATTTTTGTTAAGGTCATGCATATTTATGTACGAAAGTGTATTAAAATTCATCAGAATCTTATGCCGTTGTCTATCAATGTCTCATGCTAAATAATTTGGAGGTGTGCCTCCTTCAAGAGGCATGATATTAAGAATGTTCTTGAAATGAGCAATTTAATCTCAATTTTTGGATCTAACCAATAGTGGTTTATTAAGTATCTATTGTTGTGGAGTTCAATCGTCCAGTTACGGGATTTGTCTTTGGAATGGTTTCAGAAAGAAATCTTGGCAATATAATCTGATCTAATTACTGCTAAAGTTCAAATTGGGGCTAACTCTCCTGTATTGCCCCATCCTTCCTATTTTATGTGTCAACTGGCATTGCTATGGATACATCTATATGTAATATTGCATATTTTGGTACTTAGTCATTTTATAATTTTGATGAAAATTTGGCTAAGTCTTAGAGAAAAATCGTTTGAGGCTCATTTTTTAGACTGAAGTCTTTGAGTCTAGGCATGACCCAGGTCTCATTGACAAGGTCGAGGGGAGCCAAACGAAGCGTGAGACAGAGTTTTAATTTTGACCTTTAAATTCAAGCGAAATTCAGGTTATTTTTGGGCGAAATTCAAAATTTTATATGCGTGCAATATATCGTTGGATGCGTATCGAAATTCTGAGCGCAACAATATTTTGTTTTCCTGATTTCGAGTTCTGGTTTGCCTGGAAATCACGTTTTTTTTTAAAATTAAGTAGTTTGTCGAAACAGATCCAGAGTTGGATCAGATTGGATCCAATGTATAAGATCCGAATTATTATGGATTTGAATATTCTGTATGTCCTACTTAAATCTGGATTTGATCCAGGTCTTACTTCAATTTTTGTTTTGGGTATGTGTTTGGATCTTGGATTCGGATCCAGATCCAACTTTAAGCCCCACGTTTTTCCAGCTTTAAATTGAATATAAAGCTTTATTTTGGGTTTAAATAAGGTTAGGGAGCTTTTTGGGTTAATTTGGTTATTTTTGGGTAGCTTTAGATAATTTTTAATTAATTAATAATTAATAATTAATAATTAATTAATTAATTAAATAATACTAATTCTGAATTTTGGTTTAGGGTTGAGTGGGACTCCTTAAAAGAGCCCTTACACTTACTTAAAGAGAGTTTTATAAGGGTTGGGAGAGTTAAAAAAATTACCAAATGTGGAAAAGTCAACGTTTGGTAGAGTTTAAAAAAAAATAGGAAATAAAAATGGGAGAAAGTTTCACTTTTTGGGAACTGTTAGAGAGAGAGAGATGGGGAAAGGGGGGGGGGGGGGGGCGTCACCCCTCCCCCACCCATTACTTTAAAAGAGAGAGAGAGAGAGAGAGAGTTTCTCTTCTCCATCAGCCCTTGTTCCACTATCATTCTTCTCTATTTTTCGATTTTTATCAAAGGTATGGGTCATTTCTTTTGAATATAGGTGAAAAATTGAATGCCAATTCGATTTCATGTAATAGTTGGCGTAAATCCATGGTTAAAGAGTGAATCTATGAGTTCACTCAAGTATACATGGATGAAGATCCGTAGATCCTCCTTTACATGGGTGTTTTCGGTTCGTTTCAAAAAAAATTCTGTGTATGCGTTTTCTATACAAAAACAGAATTTTATTTTATGTTAAAGTGGGCTTTTTAGCTCTTGTTTCATAGGCAATTCGATTTGCATAATATACATCTGATAATTGGATACATATGTAATTGTTAAGAATTGGAAAATTTGTGTAAGCCTTATGGTTTCATAATAGTCTACATAAGCATGCCAATAAATAATGCATATTAGATGTTGTTCATGAGATAGATGTATATCCCTTGGTGGATTATTGTCTCCTGAAAAATTGTCATATGAATCTGTATAAGCAAGCGTGTTAGTTTACGAATTTGTGCAGATATTAAAGTATTTGTATTCCTGGATGTGGATATACATACCTCATTTTGCGAATCTGCATGCATAACTGGATTGAAAAAAAATCTTTATGTGCATCTATTTTCTCCTGACATTTGTATGTTATAGGTACACGCATGTTTAGCCATCAACTTTTCTTTATATATATAAATATATAAATGTTTAGGGAGGGGTTTTGCAGTCGGGCCACTGTGCCAGCCGAGTTAGGCACGTCTGGCCAGGTCTGGCCTGACCTGGCAGTACCTTGACAGGCCTGCCTGGTTCAGCTGAACCAGTTCTGCTGGCCTGGCATGGCCTGCGAGGCTTGCTGTGCACACAGGTGCCAGCCGAGAGGGCTCGGCTGGGCAAACACCTCAAAAAAACAAACAAATACAAAAGTTTGTTAGACTGTTGGGCCTAGCCGACCTGATGTCGGCTGAGCCGTGGGCATTCAGCCCCAGACGACCCAGTCGGCTGGGCTGGGATTACCGACCCAGTCAGAGTTACCAGAAGCGCCTAGGTAAAAGGGAAAGCGCGCTTCCCCAAAGCGTGCTTCGGAAGTGCGAAACGTCGCGCTTCCGAAACGCATGGGGAAGCATCCACCTTTTTTGGGAAGCACGCTTCCCTTTTATGGGAAGCGCGCTTCCCCCTTGCTTCCCTATTTTTTCATTTTTTTCGCTTCCCCCTCGCTTTCGGTTCGCTTCCTAGGTCGCTTCCGAGACGGTTCGTAATTTTCTTCTAAGTGGTCCCACGCTTCCCCGCTTCCTAAATTTTTGAAAGTGCCTCGCTTCCCGCTCACGCTTCCCGTATCGCTTCTCGCTCCCGCTTCCTTGACTGGTAACTCTGGACCCAGCCGACCGAGACGACTGAGTCAGGTGTGGCGGTGTGACAGACCCAACTAAATGGGTCGGTTGGGTCACAGGTAAGTAGTAGGGGCAGCCGGCCCTAGCCGACTGGGTTGGCTGTGCTGGAGACGAGCCCCAGCCGATTGGCAGTCAGCTGGGTGCTGGATCATATAAAAAAAAGAAAAAAAATACATATATATGTCTACTGGTGATTAAGTATTCTGTTACAAAATTTTCTCTTGCATTGTGATGTGTGTGCACTAATGTTCATTTGAGTGAGACAACTCATTAACAGTGAGTGTGCTTGAGGTACCTTATGGTTATGCTAAGGTGGAACAGTGTATTGACAAGCACATATACTAAAAAAATTATATAGATGCCTTTTTACTAATTACGTACAAAATTTACTCAAAACATGCATTTCAACATTAGTAAATGCATTACATGAAAATATGTATTTGACATATTATGCATAATAAATGAAAGCATGCCAGTGAATTTAATATGTGCATTACATGAAAACGTGCACTTGTTACTATTATATGAATTGAACGTGAACATGCTTCTAAATATCTCTGTGTCATACGCATAACTGAAAACTGCATTCATGACTGTGCATTTAGAAAACATGTAAATTATGGCATGTTGATATGGTTTTTGCTTAGGGTGCAGCGATAATTGTAATGAATCATCGTGGGCTCGGTGGGCCTCGAGCAGTGGGTGCTCCTTCTTTACTTACTTTTAAATGCATTGCAAAAATCATATTTATTTTTATTGCATTGGGTTTACACTGTTCTATGCTTTTCTGTGGGCGATGGTCCCGTGATGACTCTCGTAGGGCTAGATGCGAGTTTTTGCCTTGCTTTTGCATGCTAAATTGCAGAACTTAATAATTGGCTTTTAATAAAAAGACAATGAATAAGAACAATGTAATATACAATCTGAAATCTCCCATCGAAATAGTGAATATCTTAGAGATTCGGTTTTGGGGGACCACGAGGATACAAAAAACTCAGTGTGCTTTACTTATTACCCCTGAACCCGATATAGAGGTTTTTTCTCCTTACCACGGTTTTAGAGAGAGTCTGTCACTGTACCTGGGGGTAGTGTGTTCGATACAACTGTTGTTTTGGTGTACTAAGAAAGCGACACTTGTGTGCGTGAGGGGTCCCTGGTGTCTCGACATTAGATGTGGAGGTCTAATGTTCCGAAGGTGATTCGGTCGAGAGATAAGTTTGGATTCCAGTAATAAAATGCAACTTGTGTGCTAAGTTACCCTGGGAACCCTACTTGACGTCGAAAAATTTTACCCGTTTGGTGTATCCGTGGGCAACAATAATTAAAAAGATGAACTTAAATTATATGCATTTAATATGACATGCATGTGGAAAGGAAAACTTTAAGGAAAAATAATAAAGTGTTCATGCATTGCACATAAATCACGCATATTCCTGCTATGCATTAGAACATGCATATTTTACCTGTTCTCTTAATTGTAACATGTTGGTGGATGCATGATGTTTAATTTCTAATACATGTTAAATGTCATTCTTACTTAAATTGTGATTCATGTTGTTGATTAATGTTCTATCATGCTTAATAAATGTTCCCTGTTGCATGAATGCTTAATGGAATTATGTAATTGACATAATTGCATTCCTCTGAACTATTGTATGAAATCTTATATGTGTTCTTTAGCTCACTTGTTTCACTAGAAGTACCTATGCTCAGGATTTTGATTCTGACATCCTAGTTTTATGATTTTTCGCAGCCGCAGGTGATCAGTGAAGCGATTGGCTTCTGAGGGAGTTACGGGTGTCACGCATTTGCTAGACAGTTCACAGATGGACAACGCCACTCTTCTTTTATTTCCTTTTTGTTTCATTTATTTGTTATTGCACTATGAATTTTTTATTTATGTAATTGTCTCGAGACTTATCACTTATTATTTAAATAAATGTTTGGTTTGGTATGGATGATAATTGTAAGCTCTATTGTGGTTGGTTGTTTTATTCAATTGGGAGTGTAACTGTAAAGACCCAAGGTTTTTAGAAGATTTCCGCAATGGTTTAAAAAAAATATGCATTTTCAAGGGGTATGAGTTGGGGTCTTTACAGGTTTGGTATCAGAGCCACCACAAAATCTTATATATTTATCATCTTTTTAGCATCCAAAATTTTTATTTTGGTAAGTGAGCCCTGTCCTGAAGTATCAGCAAGTCGTGCCTCGTACTTTAGAGCAGTCTCTTTCACTGGTAAGGCTATTTAGTACTCTTATTTAAGCATTGAACATCTTATGTTTGTTTGTATTCATGGGCAATTCTCTTATAGTGTGCATTAAGAGTTTTAATGTATTTGTATGAAAGATTATTGTTCGGGATCAACCCCAAGGGGGTAAGATTGATAATGGTCTAAATTTTTGTGAAAAATATGTGTGTTGTAGATGTTGTATGCAGGCCGAGGTGCTTCGTCTTCCACTGGTGCTCCCGCGAATTGGCAGGAGCAGAGGGATTTCATGATGGATGCCATCCACACCCTGATCGAGAGACAGGCGGTGCAGGCTGCATAGGCAGCTGCGCGTGACCCTTCTGTTGAAGTTGTTTTGAACGCAGGCTGTGTTTCCTTCTAGAGGTTCCTAAAATTGGACCCGTCGATTTTTGCAGGCAAGGCCGTCCTAGAGGCAGCAAAGAGCTGGGCCGAGGAGATGGAGCGGGCGTTCGACGTCCTATCTGTCCCCGAGGATAGGAAGACACCGTTTGGCACGTACCGTCTGAAGGGCAATGCCAAAAAGTGGTGAGACACCCTGTGAAGTTCGCCGACATAGACGCGATTCCCTTGGAGGTGTTCAAAGAGGAGTTTCTGGACGCATACTTTCCTTCCTACGCCGAGGAGCAGATGCAACAGAAGTTCCTCGACTTAACTCAAGGGAACATGAGTCTGGTGGACTACACCACTAGATTTCAGACTCTCAAAAGGTACTGCCCGAATCTCTTCAAGAATGAGAAGGCGAGGGCGATCAAGTATGTACGCGGGTTGAAGGACGGACTACGGACTCGTGTGCTGATGAGCCGACCTACTACTCTAGCTGATGCGATAAAGTCTGTCATAGTCCTGAGAGAGGTCCAGAACCACATTTCAGAAGGGAGGTGGCAATGAAGGTGGTTCTTTGGGCGGGACGAGAAAGAACCCACCTACAGGCGAAAAGGTGCAAGGTAGTAAGAAGCAGCTGACCCGTGAAGGGCAACAACAAGGTCGACCCTAGCAGCTGAGGCAGTAGAGAAAGGCCCCGCCAGTGTGTCGCAAGTGCGGCAAGAGCCATCCACTAGGCTTTTGCCCGATGTTCAAGTGGGTCTGCTATCAGTACCAACAACTAGGGCACATCACTCCATTCTGTTCGAACAAGCCAGCGGCTTAAGGAGGACAACAACAACAACAACCACCGCAACAACAACAGAGGCCTTAGCAGCAACAAAGTCAGCACATGACCAATGGGCGAGTCTACGCGGCTACAGTAGCTACTCAGGGCGATCAAACCATGGTTGCCAGTTGAGGAAGCGGGAGCGGGAAGCGATACGGGAAGCGAGAGCGGGAAGCGAGGCACTTTCAAAATTTTAGGAAGCGGGGAAGCGTGGGACCACTTAGGACCGATTCGGGAAGTGTCTCGAAAGCGACCTAGGAAGCGTCTCGGAAGCGACCTAGGAAGCGTCTCGGAAGCGAGAGGGAAGCGAAAAAAATTAAAAAAAATAAATAAAAAAATACAAAAAATTGGAAAAAAAAAAACAGGAGAAGCGAGGGGAAGCGTGTTGGAAGCGAGGGGGAAGCGTGATGGGAAGCGCACTTCCCATTAAAGGGAAGCGCGTCCCCCATTAAAAGGAAACACGTCCCCCATTAAAGGGAAGCGTGCTTCCCAAAAAAGGGGGACGCTTCCCCCCACGCTTCGGAAGTGCGACGTTTCGCGCTTCCGAAGCGCGCTTCGTGGAAGCGCGCTTCCCCTTTTAGCTAGGCGCTTTCGGTAACCCTGGATCAGACTGACCTAATTGAAGGTATCTTCTTAGTCGCCGATCATTTTGCGCGTGCGATGTTTGATTTGGGCTCGACCCATAGTTTTATTTATGCTTCGTTTACAAAATTGCTCGAATTGGTTCCTTTCAGCCTTGAAAAGGCTCTTAATGTGATGTCACCTATGGGTGCATCCTCTTTGTGCGGAAAGTATTTTTCGACAATTTGCATTATGATCGAGGGGCATGAGTTGTCTTGTAAAACCCGAGATTTCCTAATTTAAAATATTTCAATTTTTTTTTCAATTTGGGCCTAGATCCACATTAAGGATCTAGGACCCATAAAGGGGGGGGTAATTAGGATTGATTATTTGAAATCTTGATTTAAAGGGCAATAATAAATAAATGAAAAATTTTCTAATTTAAAATTTTTAATTTAATTCGAGGATCCACAGTGGATCCATTTGGATCCACTTGTGGACCCATTTCGTTTTGGGGCTGGGTTGCGGGTCCCGGGTTCGGACCCGAGCCCCACCCCAACTAATAGCCTTTTTAAAACAGAAAGGGCAACCCGATAAGGGTTGCCCGATAAACCCTAACAGGTTAGGAAAGGGGGGGAAAGGGGGTGTTACGCAAGGCGTAATCGACCTCCCCCTCCCATCTCGGCGAGGAAGGAGGGGGCCTGGGGTCGATAAAAGGGGGGTGAAGAGGGGGTTATGCCCTCTTCACTCGGGCTCTCTCTTCCCCATCTTTCCCCATCTCTCTCTCGCTCGGTGTGCGCACGCCGGAGGGAAAAACACCATCGTCAGGCAGCGTGGGCTACCGGCTGCCATTGAAGGTCGCGGCAAGCAGCATCCACACTCCCTTCTTCGCGACAGCAGCCTCCAGCCACCGGAAAACCACCGTGAAAAAGGTACGGGTACCTCTTTTTGATTCAAATGGGGCATCGGTGGAGGTTTGATTTTCATGCAGCAGTCGATGGAAAATCTTGGAGAATAGTTCCACTGTCAATCTCTTGCACCTTCTGTGCTATGGTTGTATTGAAGAAAAAAGACAGATTTAAAACTTTTCCTGCATGATTTGGGGCCCAGGTATGCAGTCGGTTGGTTTGGGTATCTTTAAAAAAAAAAGAAATTTCAGTTTGTGCAAGGTAAGTTATGCTGTTTGCTGACAGCATACACAGGCCCACACTGGGCCTGTGTATATGCTGCTAAGCCCAGCCAACAAGGTCGGCTGGGCTGGGGCAGGTGTGTGCTCTCACAAAAAAAAAATATATCCAGTTTTTGTGGGGGGGGGTTGCTGTCACCTTTGACAGCTTACACAGGTCCAAACTGGACCTGTGTGTATGCTTTTGGACCCAGCCCACAGGGTCGGCTGGGCTGGGTGTTCTTCCCCTTTAAAAAAAATAAAAAAAATTACACATGATATTTTTAACAGGTAGTGTGCGTAAATAAAATTTCTTTTATGCTGTTCTTGTTGACAGCATACACAGGCCCACACTGGGCCTGTGTATATGCTGTTAAGCCCAGCCATCAAGGTCGGCTGGGCTGGGCAGAGTTGCAACAAAAACATTTATAAAAAAAAAAAAATCAATTTTCTTGTAGCAGGTATGCTGTTCTTTTTGACAGCATACACAGACCCAAACTGGGCCTGTGCACATTGTCGGCTGGGTTGGGCTGGGTGTTTCATCTTTACAAAAAAAAAAAAAAAAAGATGCTTAAGCTGTTGGATTAAGATATGGACAGTAAGAGAAGGATGAGATTGAAGTTACAAGCCTTCTGGGCTGATTTGTTTTTCTACACACATCATGTTTAATCTTGCCTGTTTTTTTTTAGCAATAACAAGTCTCAATTTGTATTTTTAATACATGAATATATCACTATGATGCATGTACGTATCTGTGATACATACAGTGTATGTTCCTCTTTCAACTTAAATCAAGTCAACTCTCTTTGTGATCCATCCTAATCTTCCATTATGAATATAAGTATTTTCCTAGCTTCTGATCCATCCTTGTTGACCCATTTTGTGTTTTCATATATCGATATGAAATTTTATGGAAAAACATTTAGATTTATCATGTTGTTAGGCATTTTTATTTTAATTTGAATGGGTGGGAATAAATTGATATTGTTTAAATGTATTGGCATCAGATTTATCATGCTGTTAGGCATTCTTATTTTAATTTGAATGGTTGGAAAATATTGATATTGTTTAAATGAATTGGCATCAGATTTATCATGCTGTTAGGCATTCTTATTTTAATTTGAATGGTTGGAAAATATTGATATTGTTTAAATGAATTGGCATCAGATTTATCATGCTGTTAGGCATTCTTATTTTAATTTGAATGGTTAGAATGCAATGATAATTCATCCATGGTTTAATTCTGATGTCTTAGAAATTAAAGATGGTATTGAATTTGTGATCCCTGTATTAGTGTTCCGGTGATTAAAATGAATCATCGAGGGTTTGGTAAACCCGAGCTGTGGGAATATTTTCCCTTACTCATTTCAATGCATTTCAAAGATCATGCTTCATAAATATTTCAGCTTTATTGCACTGTTCTATATGTTTTCCACAGGCCGGAGTCCTGTGATGGATCTCGCGAGGTAGATGCGAGCTTTTGTCTTTCTTTTTGCATATGATGTTACAAAACTTAAGAAATTAAATCTTAATAAAAAGTAATAATAAAGCACAGTGTAATAAACCTTCTGGGATCACTCATCTGGAGAGTGGGGATCTTAGAAATCCGGTCTTGGGAAGACTGTGAGGATACAAAACTCCGTGTGCTAATTTTTGTCCCCTGAACCCGATATTGAGGTTCCTTTTCCTGGCCACGGTTTTAGGGAGAGTCCGCCACTTTACCCGGGAGTGGTGTGTTTGACACAACTGTTGTTTTTTGTACCAAGGAAGTGGCACTTGTGGGCGTGGGGTGTCCCTTGTGTCCCCGACATTAGATGTGGAGGTCTAATGTTCCGAAGGTGATTCGGTCGAGGGTTAAGTTGGAACCCAGTAATAAAATACAAATTGTGTGCTAAGCTACCCTGGGAACCTAACTTAACCTCGAGGTTTGTACCCGTTTGGTGTATCCGCGGGCAACGGTAATTAAAAAGAGAAACTTAAAGTTGTATGCATTTAATAGGCCATGCATAAGGAAACAAAAGACTTATTGAAAGATAATAAAATGATTCATGCATTGCATAAAAGACATGCATTTTTCCTGTTATGCATTAGATCATGCATACTTTGATGATTTCCTTACTCAGCACATGAGGATAGGTGTTGAATGTTAAATTCTTGTTGCATGCTGAAACTTTAGTAGATGCTACTGCTTTACTGTCTTTGCATGCTTAGCAATTATGATTGTTGCATGAATAAATTCTCAATTGCTATAAACTGTCTTGTATGTATTTCCATTAATTGTTGCATGATATCTCATCTTCACTCTTTACCTCACTTGTTTCATTAAGGAGTAGCTGTGCTCAGGATTTCGATTCTGACACCCTATTTCATTGATTTTTCGCAGGAACAGGTGATCAGTGAAGTCGACAGCTACTGCGAGGGCGCGAGAGTCACAACGAGTTTTGACAGTCTTCTTTGTGGACAGAGTGGCTCTTTGTTTTGGGTTTTTCAGTCTAGTATTCTTGTTATTTTGCTTATTGTCATCAGTAGTTACTTGAGTCAGACACTTTATTTTTGAGATTAGTTGTTAATTCATGAATAAAGGTAATTGTTAGTTTATGGATGTTAATTGCAAGTTCTTTTGTGGTTTGTGGCTATCTAGTGGAATTAGAACTGTGAGGACCCCGGGTCTCTGGGAAGTTTTCCGCACTGTTTAAAAAAAAAAAAAAATTCCGCATTTTTAAAGGGGATGAGTTGGGGTCGTTACATGTCTGCCGACTTTATTATACTAGATATGATATTTTATGATGTCATTCTGGGTATGGACTGGTTGTCCAGACATAATGCTACCCTCCAATGTCGGGGCAAGAAAGTTATCTTGGAGTGTTCCGATTTGTCCGCGTTGTCTTTCCATTAGACCAGAACGACAAACGAGGTGAAGATTGTTTCCGCATTGAAGATCTCCAAGTACCATAAGTAGGGTTACATGGGGTTCTTGGCCAGTGTGTCCGCACAAGACAACCAGGCAGCACCCTTGGAGCAATTAGATGTTGTCCGTGAGTTTTCGGATGTCTTTCCCGAGGATTTGCCGGGTTTGCCACCATATTGAGAGTTTGAGTTCTTGATCGAGTTAGTGCCTGGTACGACACCAGTTTCTTGAGCTCCGTATCACATGGCACTTGCTGAGCTCGTGAAGCTGGAGAAGAAATTGCAGGAGCTTCTTGACAAAGGTTTTATCAGGCCGAGTGTATCCTTTTGGGGTGCACCGGTACTCTTTGTCAAGAAGCAAGATGGTTCAATGCGACTTTGTATCGACTACCGTATGCTAAACCAAGTGACGGTGAAGAACAAATACCCATTGTCTAGGATCGATGATTTGTTCGATTAGCTGAGGAAGGCAAAGGTGTTTTCGAAAATCAACCTTCGTTCTGGGTACCATTAGTTGAGAATCAAGACGAAGGATATTCCGAAGACAACATTCAGGTCCAGATATGAGCATTATGAGTTTCTGGTGATGTCCTTTGGACTCACCAATGCCCCTGCAATGTTTATAGACCTGATGAATCAGGTTTTCAATTTATGGCTGAATTCGTTTGTCATCGTGTTCATCGATGACATTCTTATCTACTCGGAGAGTGTGGAAGAGCACTGAGAGCATCTATAGATCATATTACAAACACTGAGAAAACATCAACTCTATGCTAAGTTCTCAAAGTACGAGTTCTAGATTGATAGGTGATGTTTCTCGGTCACGTGATATCCGAGAAGGGCGTGGAGGTTGATCCAGCCAAGGTAGAGGCCGTTTTGTCATGGGAGCAACCGAAGACGGTGACTGACATCAGGAGTTTCTTGGGATTGGCGGGCTACTACCGTCGATTCATTCAAGACTTCTCGCGTATAGCTGCCCCTATGACTCGATTGTTGCAGAAAGGAGTAAAGTTTGAGTGGTCACCTCGATGTGAGGACAGTTTTCAGGAGCTGAAGAAAAGGTTGACCACGACACCCATTTTGACGTTGCCTTCTGGGACGGGTGGTTTCATTGTATACAATGATGCTTCGGGAACTAGATTGGGTTGTGTCCTCATGCAACACGAAAATGTCATAGCGTATGCTTCTCGGCAACTGAAGGTGCATGAGAAGAATTACCTCACACATGACTTGGAGTTTGCGGGAGTGGTATTCACATTGAAGATTTGGCGCCACTACCTTTATGCGGAACAATTTGAGGTTATGTCCGATCACAAGAGTCTCAAGTACATATTCACGCAGCGTGATTTAAATTTAAGGCTGCATAGGTGGTTAGAGTTCCTGAAGGACTACGACTTATCTATCACTTACCATCCTGGTAAGGTGAATGTGATGGCAGATGCGCTTAGTAGAAAGGTGTCGATCACATCAGCTAGCATGATTGGACGCAGTTGGGATCTGGTCGAGGAGTTCGTTAGATGACAACTTTTTGCGGATGACTCCGGACGCATCTTTTGTGCGGGGATGCAGGCACGACCAGAGATCATAGATCGAATCGAGGAGCTTCAATCAGCCGATCCAGATTTTGAGAAGTTATGTGAGAGTGTCCAAAAGCCAGAGGCACAGTTTCACCGCGAGGACGGAACCATCATGTTCGAAGACAGATGGTGGGTTCCAAAGGAGTTGCGGGAGGAGCTGATGAGTGAAGCTCACAAGTCTAGTTATTTCGTTCACCCTGGTTCCACCAAGATGTTTAAAGATCTTCAAAGGACTTACTGGTGGAATGGGATGAAGTGAGACATCGCGGAGTTCGTATCTTGGTGTCTCACCTGTCAACAGGTGAAGATTGAACACCAGAGACCTGATGGACTTCTGCAGCCACTCGAGATTCCAGAGTGGAAGTGGAACAATATCTCGATGGACAACGACAACGAGATGCCATTTAGGTGATAGTGGATCGTTTGACGAAGAGTGCCTATTTTCTTTCGATCAGAATCAGTCAGAGCTTGTAGAGCTTGGCCGATCTCTACGTGGATGAGATTGTTAGACTTCATGGGCTACCACGTTCGATAGTGTCAGATCGGGATCCGCGTTTTACGTCTCGATTCTGGCGTCAGCTTCAAACGGCTTTAGGTACTACGTTGAAGTTTAGTATTGTGTTCCACCCATAGACGGATGGGCAGACAGAGCGTACAATCTAGACGCTCAAGGATATGTTGAGAGCGTGTGCTTTGGATTGGGCAGGCGATTGGGACAAACATGTGAAGCTTATAGAGTTTTCATACAATAACAACTTTCATGCCAGTATTGGCATGACCCCGTATGAAGCTTTGTACGACCGACCATGTAGATCCCCTGTATGCTGAGATGAGGTTGGAGTGAGCAGTGGAGTCTCCAGAGATCATCCAACATTATGCGGACCATGTGCGTTTGATCCGGCAGAGGTTGATTGTAGCGCAGAGCAGGCAGAAGAGTTATGCCGATCAGCGGCGCAGAGAGCTCAGTTTTGAGGTTGGCGACCACGTGTTTGTTTGGATCTCGCCTACGAAAAGTGTCTTCATGTTCGGAAAGAAGGGGAAGCTGAGTCCTCGAAATGTCAGACCCTTTGAGATTCTTGGAAGAGTCGGGGAAACCGCTTATCGAGTAGAACTTCCTCAGTTTTTCATATCCACGATGTGTTCCACGTCTCGATGTTGAGGAAGTATGTGCCTGACCCCTCACATGTGATTTAATATTAGGCAATCGAGGTATAGCCTGACTTGACTACAGAGGAAAAACCTGTTGAGATTGTGGATCGTCAAGAGAAGACGCTGTAGAGTAGGACGATTCCGTTCGTGAAAGTGCGCTGACTACATCACAGTTTGGATGAGTGCACTTGGGAACCTGAGGCAGATATGCGTCAACACTACTCACATTTATTCGGTATGTTATAATTTCGAGGACGAAATTCTTTTAAAGGGGGTAGGGATGTAATATCATGTATTTTGGTACTTAGTCATTTTATAATTTTGACGAAAAATAGGCTAAGAATGGGAGAAAAATCGTTTGAGGCTCGATTTTTAGACTGAAGTCTTTGAGTCTAGGCTTGTCCTGGGTCTCATCGACAAGGTCGAGGAGAGCCAAACGAAGCGTGAGAAAGAATTTTAATTTCGACCTTTAAATTCAAGCGAAATTCAGGTTATTTTCAGGTGAAATTCAGAATTTTATATGCATGTAATATATCATTGGATGCGTATCAAAATTTTGAGCACAACAATATCTTGTTTTCCTGATTTAGAGTTCTGGTTTGCCCGGAAATCACTTTTTTTTTTGAAAATTGAGCAGTTTGTCGAAACGGATCTGGTGTTGGATCGGATTGGATCCAATGCATAAGATTCAAATTATTATGGATTTGGATCTTATGTAGGTCCTACTTAAATCTAGATTTGATCGAGTTCTTACTCCAATATTTTTTTGGCTATGGGTTTGGATCTTGGATTCAGATCCAACTCTAGGCCCGACGTTTTTTTAGCTTTAAATTGAATATCAAGCTTTATTTTGGGTTTAAATAAGGTTAGGGAGCCTTCTGGGTTAATTTGGTTATTTTTGGGTATCTTTAGATAATTTTTAATTAATTATTAATTATTAATTAATATTAATTCCGAATTTTGGTTTAGGACTGAGCGAGACTCCTTAAAAGAGCCCTTGCACTTACTTAAAGAGAGTTTTAGAAGGGTTGGGAGAGTTAAACAAACTACCATGTGGAAAAGTCAATATTTGGTAGAGTTTCAAAAAAATTAGGAAACAAAAGAGGGAGAGAGTTCCACTTTTTGGGAACTCTTAGAGAGAGAGAGCTGGAAAAAAAGGGGGGGGGGGTCATCCCCTCTCCCACCCATTACTTCAGAGAGAGAGAGAGAGAGAGAGAGAGAGAGAGAGAGAGAGAGAGAGAGAGAGAGAGAGAGAGTTCTTCCCATCATTCTTCTCTATTTTTTGATTTTTATCAAAGGTACGACGGGTCTTTTCTTTTGGAATATAGGTGAGAAATCGAATGCCGGTTCGATTTCGTGTAATAGTTGGCGTAAATCCATGGTTAAAGAGTGAATCTACGGGTTCACTCAAGTATACATGGATGGGGATCTGTAGATCCTCCTTTATATGGGTGTTTTCGGTTCTTTTCAAAAAAAAAATGTGTGTGTGGGTTTTCTATACAAAAACAGAATTTTATTTTTTGTTAAAGTGGGCTTTTTAACTTTTGTTTCATAGTGAATTCGATTTGCATAATATACATCTGATAATTGGATACATATGTAATTGTTAAGAATAAGAAAATTTGTGTAAGCCGTATGGTTTCATAATAGTCTACATAAGCATGCCAATAAATAATGGATATTGGATGTTGTTCATGAGATAGATATATATCCCTTGGTGGATTATTGTCTCCTGAAAAATCGTCATATGAATCTGCATAAGCATGCATATTAGTTTACGAATCTGTGCAGATATTAAAGTATTCGTATTCCTGGATGTGGATATACATACCTCATTTTGCGAATCTGCATGCATAACTGGATTGAAAAAAAATTTGTACGTGCATCTATTTTCTCCTGAAATTTGTATGTTATAGGTACACACATGTTTAGCCATCAATTTTTCTTTATATATATAAATATTCAGGGAGGGGTTTTGCAGTCGGGCCACTGTGCCAACCGAGTTGGGCCCGGCTGGCCAGGTCTGGCCTGACCTGGCAGTGCCTTGATAGGCCTGCTACGTTCAGCTGGCCTGGCACGGCCTGCCAGGCCTGCTGTGCACAAAGGGCCCAGCCGAGAGGGCTCGCTTGGGCAAACACCTTAAAAAAACAAAAACAAATACAAAATAATCAGTTAGACCAGAGTTGCCAGTTGAGGAAGCGGGAGCGGAAAGCGATATAGGAAGCGGGAGTGGGAAGCAAGGCACTTTAAAAAATGTAGGAAGCGGGGAAGCGTGGGACTACTTAGAAGAAAATTACGAACCGTCTCGAAAGCAACCTAGGAAGCGAACCAGAAGCGAAGGGGAAGCGAAAAAATGAAAAAATGAAAAAATGGAGAAGCGAGGGGGAAGTATGGGGGAAGTGCGTGGGAAACATGTTTCCCATAAAAGGGAAACACACTTCCCATAAAAGGGAAGCATGCTTCCCAAAAAAGGGGGACACTTCCCCACGCATTTTGGAAGCGCGACGTTTCGCGCTTCTGAAGCGCGTATCGGGGAAGTGCGCTTCCCCATTACCCTAGGCGCTTCCGGTAACTCTGAGTTAGACTATTGGGCCCAGCCGACCTGACGTCGGTTGAGCCTTGGTCATTCAGCCCCAGTCGACTGGTTCGGTTGGGCTGGGATTACCGACCCAGCTGACTGGGTCGGGTGTGGTGGTGTGACAGACCCAACTAAATGGGTCAGTCGGCGCACAGGTAAGTTGTAGGGGCAACCGACCCTAGCCGACTGGGTCTGTTGTGCTAGAGCCGAGCCCTAGCCGATTGCCAGTCGGCTGGGTGCTGGATCATATAAAAAAAAGAAAAAAAAATACATATATATGTCTACATGTGATTAAGTATTCTTTTACAAAATTTTCTCATGCATTGTGCTGTGTGTGCACTAATGTTCATTTCAGTGAGAACTCATTAAGAGTGAGTGTGCTTGAGGTACCTTATGGTTATGCTAAGGTGGAACAATGTATTGATAGGCACATATACTAAAAAAATTATATAGATGCCTTTTTACTAATTACGTACATAATTTACTCAAAACATGCATTTCGACATTAGTTAATGCATTAAATGAAAATATGTATTTGACATATTATGCATAATAAATGAAAACATGCCACTAAATTTAATACATGCATTACATGAAAACGTGCACTTGTTACTATTACATGAATTGAATGTGAACATGCTTCTAAATATCTCTGGGTCATACACATAGCTGAAAACTGCATTCATGACTGTGCATTTAGAAAGCATGTAAATTATGGCATGTTGATATGGGTTTTGCTTAGGGTGCACCGATGATCGTAATGAATCATCGTGGGCCCGGTGGGCCTCGAGCAGTGGGTGCTCCTTCTTTACTTTTAAATGCATTGCAAAAATCATATTTATTTTTATTGCATTGGGTTTACACTGTTCTATGCTTTTCCGCGAGCGGTGGTCCCGTGATCACTCTTGCAGGGCTAGATGCGAGTTTTTACCTTTCTTTTGCATGATAAATTGCATAACTTAATAATTGGCTTTTAATAAAATGATAATGAATAAGAACAATGTAATATACGATCTGAGATCTCCCATCGAAAGAATGGGCATCTTAGAGATTCGGTTTTGGGGGATTGCGAGAATACAAAAAACTTCGTGTGCTTTACTTATTACCCCTGAACCCGATATTGAGGTTTTTTCTCCTTACCACGGTTTTAAGGAGAGTCCGCTACTTTACCTGGGGATAGTGAGTTCGCTACAACTGTTGTTTTGGTATACCAAGAAAGTAACACTTGTGGGCGTGAAGGGTTACTGGTGTCCCGACATTAGATGTGGTCTAATGTTTTGAAAGTGATTTGATCGAGGGATAAATTTGGAACCCAGTAATAAAATACAACTTGTATGCTAAGTTACCCTGGGAACCCTACTTGACCTCGGAAAATTTTACCCGTTTGGTATATCCGCGGACAACGGTAATTACAAAGAGGAACTTAAATTGTATGCCTTTAATAAGGCATGCATATGAAAAAAAAACTTTAAGGAAAAATAATAAAGTGTTCATGCATTGCACATAAATCACGCATATTCCTGCTATGCATTAGAACATGCATATTTTACCTGTTCTCTTAATTGTAACATGTTGGTGGATGCATGATGTTTAATTTCTAATACATGTTAAATGTCATTCTTACTTAAATTGTGATTCATGTTGTTGATTAATGTTCTATCATGCTTAATAAATGTTCCCTGTTGCATGAATGCTTAATGGAATTATGTAATTGACATAATTGCATTCCTCTGAACTATTGTATGAAATCTTATATGTGTTCTTTAGCTCACTTGTTTCACTAGAAGTACCTATGCTCAGGATTTTGATTCTGACATCCTAGTTTTATGATTTTTCGCAGCCGCAGGTGATCAGTGAAGCGATTGGCTTCTGAGGGAGTTACGGGTGTCACGCATTTGCTAGACAGTTCACAGATGGACAATGTGGCTTTTCTTTTATTTCTTTTTTGTTTCATTTAGTTGCTATTGCACTCTGAATTTTTCATTTATGCAATTGTCTCGAGACTTATCACTTATTATGTTAATAAAGGTAAGGTTTGGTTTGGTATGAATGATAATTATAAGCTCTATTGTGGTTGATTGTTTTATCCAATTGGGAGTGAAACTGCAAAGGCCACGGGTTTCTGAGAAGATTTTCACAATGATTTAAAAAAAAAATCCGCATTTTCAAGAGATATGAATTGGGGTCGTTACACCATATGTTATGATCCTCAAATAAAACTCCCAATCATAACCCAATAGACTAAATTCAGGAATGCTGCTCACCTTTCAGTGACTTTATACAGGTTGTTACAAATGGATACCATCAGATTCCATGAGTTAATTCTACTAGTGGTTTATCTTTAGGTCCTGTGAAACAGAGGGTTCAGGGCCTCCTGGTTGTAATGCATAGGATAAACCAATCCGTATTGATATTTTGCTTCAGGACCGAAATTAGAACTATACTAAATAGTGAGTCAGCTGGAAATTATGTCTACAACACTGTACTAACTCATGAATCATAGAAAGGTTATGTAAGCACAATATGGTAATAAATAATTAGTTTTAAGAGAAAAACCAATAAAGAGTAAATACATTATGTGCCGTTGTTCATGGTTAATGACACAACAACCTGGCAACCTTGTCTTTACAAATGCATGATCTTACTAAAAACGAAAAAGGGAACAAGATGTAGGAATTAAAAAAATTTCTTTGTGTGTTAAGCTTATGACTTCTTTGTTAGTTAGGTGAATTCACTCCCTTTAGCCGGTTTTACTGGATGACTAAATCATAGCTGTCCATGAGTTTGTTTGTTCAAATGGGCAGAGCTCCCTGTCAATTTGCCGAGTATCCAAACTCTGAAAAATTGGTTTGACATGTTATGTCCAATGAACTCTTTCTTTCTGTTTTTTTCTTTGGGGCGCTGGCATGTTAACTTCCAGATGAATTTTCAGGATTATGAAAAGTGATGTTATATGCTCCATGTTAATTTTCTTTTTTTTTTGGAAAATTTGCTGGCTTCCTATGAATTTTCTTTTGTATATTCTCCTGAGAATTTGCCTTAATGATATTTTAATGGTACTCACGTTGAATTCTTACACCGTAGAAATACATGCCAAAGCAACAACTATCTAGATTGTGACTTGTAATTTTTGTGTTGTGTTTTCTCTACTGTTCCTTTCCAGATATTTTCTAATTTATGGGTTTCTCTTGTTGATGAAGCTTTTTTGCATGGTTTAATGAAACTCAACAAATGGATGATATTACAGATGGGATTCATGATGAGGTAATTTTAACCTTTAATACTAGTTTCTGGCTGATCTAAGAAACAACCACTGGTGCATCAAGAATGATGCTTATAATGGAATCTATGTTGTGAGTTTTATTAAGGGCTATCATGCCAATATGCCTTGTACTTTGTTCCTATATGAAAGTGGATGACAACTCTATCTGCTTAAAGAAACCAAAATATCTTTGCTTAGTACCATTAGGTTGATGTTGCGGTTTACAATCTGTACCCTTATGCTTTTCAGGTGGCAGAGATAATCAAGGAGGATTTGTGGCAGAACCCTCTAAAGTACTTTAACAATGTAAGTAACTTTTATGTCTTGTTAACTTCCTCTCTTTCTGCTTAGTGCCATGTCTTTATATATCTAAAATTTTGCCAATTCAGGAGGCAGACGAAGAGGAGTTTGATTCTGATGAAGAAGATGATGATGAACTTGTAAGATTTCTTCACAGTTAAACATCAAATACTACATTTTTGCCTATTGCTTTTTTGCCTTTTACATGCTGTATTTTGGTTTGGCATAAGATTTTGCCAAACATGTCAAGCTATTTGGAATAAGATATCTTAGTTCCATATTTGACATGCCTGTTTGGTGGTTGTGACCAACACTACTGAACTTCATGTGTGGTTAAAGGTGTTCAATGAGCTGAGTAGTTCATTATTTACTTGGCGTCAGTTTGATAAGAGTTCATTTTGAGCTTACTATTTTCTCAATGAACCGAAGCTTAGGTATGTCAAAACAAATCAAACTCAAACTTTTTAGTTTGTTAAAGTTCAATAAGATTATTTAGAGACTGTTGACAAAAGTAACATGCCCAAAAACTGGCATGTGTATCGTATTTATTCACTTTGTTTCATAAACAAGTGTTCTAGCATGGTCATATAATGCTTCACCGTTTTAAGGTAGCCCAGGTTCAAATCTATATTTTATTGCATTCTTTGCAAGTTTGAAAATTATTATCTTTATCAAAATTTTTCTTAATGAGCCAGCTGAGCTGAACTTGAGCTTGGCTCGTTAAACTCCAAGCCATAATAAGCTCAAACACAACCCAAGCTTGAGTTCAAATGAGCCGAAACTTGAACAGCCTGATTTCAGCTCATACACAACATTCTGTAATCATTTACAAGTGTAGGAGAGTATGATGTATCTTAGGCTGTCACACAGACACTTCACTTAGCATGCAATGCATATCCCATGTTGACAAGACAAACACTCAGACACACATCAAATTAATTTCATACACAGTCAACATTGCATCGCGATATCTATTTCCTTTTATGATCTTATTTACTTATTTTGTATTCACCTAAGTTTTACTTTTTAAAATTTGTCAACAATTACATCACATTTCAGTTTCAACCTAGTTTCATTGTTTGATGTTCCTAACTATAGTGATTTAAGATTGTGTTTTTATGCACATGCATACATCTATGTGTGTGTAAGGCCGTGTCCCCTTGTCCTAATTTTTGAAAATTATCGTATCATACAAAGCATATCTGCATGGTATCCTGGTCCTACATCCGTATCCATGTCACATAGGTCTTAGGTTTTGTGGCAACTATGAGATTTGGATAGTTGAATTCCATGAAAGTGCAACTATTGGATCATTGGAGTTACCATACTTAGGGTGTTGGATACATATGTCTTGCTTAGCTAATGACTTCATGACTCCAAACTCCCCTCAGCCCCCTTCTCCTCCCCAGACCCCACTCAAAAGAGAAAGAAAGGAAAAATGAAATTTCATGTATTTCTAGCCTGATACCTTCCTCGCCCTCCCCCTCTTTATCCTGGTTGAGCCAAAAATCCATGAATGCCAACTGATAATGTATCTTTGATCCTCATTAAATATGAGTATGAGATTTTGTGTTTGAGTCAGCTCAAATTTGGTACCTTCTCTTATACCTGGCTGCTTCTCGCTCACCTATGCCCAATCCAGTCCCTTTGATCTAGATCCAAGGGATTCAAAATGCTTCCCAAGGTGGGGAGGTGTGATGCAGATTTCCTCTGAAACCCGTTGTTTTTAAGTGAAAACAAGCAGGCCCTATTCACTCTTTCCTACCAGGTGAAAGAAATAAGAAAATGGAGAGAGAGAGAGAGAGAGAGAGAGAGAGAGAGAGAGAGAGAGAGAGAGAGAGAGAGAGCTTTTTTGGAAAGTATCGATGGAAGTCCTTGTCACATCTATATGATCACTAAAAGGAGAGGGTTTAGGAGGAAGGTTTGGCAAACCTTGAGCTGTCCAGCAGGAGTCCTAACTATTGGGTTCCATCTCCTTTTAAGCCTTTCTTTTAATTTGGGTAAAATGGGAGCTCTGACACTCTAAGGTCACAGAAGCCTCACCTTTAAGGGGTGCCTCGTAGCAAGGCATGCACCACGAGGCTGATGAGGTGTGCAGCTCATACTTTGCATCTCAAGGCAGAAAGCACCTTGCCTTGAGGCAAGTTGCACCAGAGTTACCGGAAGCTTCTTAGGCAGGTGGGAAGCTTGCTTCCCGAAAACTCGCTTCGGAAGCGCGATACTCCTCGCTTCCGAAACTTTATGGGAATCTCGATTCCCCCACGCTTCTTCTATGCTTTCCACACACATGGTCTATGCTTCCTATATGCTTTTCTCACGTTTCTTTTCATGTATTTTCTCTCATGCTTTCACTTACTTTCCATGTACTTTCTTTAAATTAGTAACCATCATTGTTAGATTTTAACAAAAATTTAACTCTTTTACTGAAAAATCACAAAATATAAGAATCATCAATTTTATTTTAGTTTTTATTTGTTTCTTGTTTGATTCCTATTCAATTACCATATTGCTTCATTTTTTTTAATATTTTGCTTTTAAATTGATACTTCACTTCCCGCTTCCTATAAATTTTAAAATGCTTCGCTTCTCGCTTCCGCTTCCCGTATCGTTTCGTGCTTTCGCTTCCTAGTTTGGCAACCTTGAGTTGCACTGCCTCAAGGCAAGCTTTTAATAACAGTAACTGAAATGGAGGTGTGAATAGTTATAGAAGAATGAAGGAAAATTTTTCGACAAAATTGCACTTGTTGAGATTCATAAGCATGATCATGGAGTGTAATGGCTATGAGCTGAGGACTGAAAATGCTGGATCACGAATGGGAGTATGCAGGAGCAAGGCCAAGATTCACCTGTTGGTGCTTGAAAGACATGCATGTGCACACGCACACACACACATGCACTGACACGTGATGCATCTTTAAGTGCAAAAATGAACAAATTTGAAGGGAAATATTTATTATATTTATTGTCTATATGTGACTCATGAATCTATGTTTTTGTTCTTGATGTGCATTAAGATCCAATGTTTATTTTAAAGTCCAGTGAAGTTATATGGTATATACACAATGCTATAAACTTTTAAATATTTTGTACAAGCATGTTTCTTCACCTTTTTAATAGGCATTTCATCCAACTAAAGGAAATTGTTGAGCTTATCCAAATGGTACATGCATTACCTATTGAAAGTATGTTATAAAATAAGAAATTACAGGTATATTTGTATTTTTTTGAGTCTCTGTACCTGTTGTATATAATGTCATTATTAGTTGCGACCTAGAACTATTGAAATTCTGATTCTGTGATGGTGTTCAGGAATTGAACAAAAAAATTCTAATATTGTTCACATTCATGATGAGTGTTAACATTTTCGAAATTTCTAGAATGAAGATTATAACTAAATTCATTAACAGTTATTTCATGCGCCTCATCCACTAGAACCTCTGATCGCTTACTGGAACTGTAGCCATAGCGCACTCCCAAAAGGAAAGTCACTTAAGGGTTCTGAAATTTTCCTGGGAGGTGGATCAGTTTCATGGGGATGTAGATGATGATACATTTGAAATGAAATACCCAGACAGTTTCAGTGTTGCAAGTTCCTTGCTTAATAAATGCTGAAATGGTGTTGGTCATGAGTGGATATTGGGTAGTCAAAATCACACCCAAAAAACATGCTTCTACCAGTTTTTGTCCGTGACAAGGCCATCCTCTCTGTGACTTGGATTCTCTCTCTCTCTCTCTCTCTCTCTCTCTCTCTCTCTCTCTCTCTCTCTCTCTCTCTCTCTCTCTCGTGTGTGTGTGTGTGTGTGTGTGTGACCTCTCTTTAGGTCATATTACCTGTGTGCGAATCACTTGGCCCACAGCATGAATTTCTGCCCTCAACATCACGAAATGTTAGTGATTGTGTTGGCAACGGATGATGCTGATCCTGACAAGTCCTGTTCTCAGTGTGCTTCAGCGTAGTTTCTACCACTTCTTGTAGGACCTAACTGTTGAGTTTCCTATAAGATGGACCTGATATCCAAGTGTTAATAATGTTTGCTTAGGGTTTATTTGTTCATATATTTAATAATTTCTACACAGTTTAAATAGATCATGTCATGGCCCCTTGTTTCATTATCAGGGTAAAAGCACTGATGGCCATGATGATGATGGACAGGAAGAGGAAGAGGAGGATGAGGACAGTTGAGCCGTTGGTTTAGGCCAACATTTTGTGGCCCTCTAGCGTCTGCTGTAATTGTGGCTCATGTCAAGCAAGTGGTGTAGCTACAGAAGGGCCTAGAATATGGGGTGCCCCAAGGGGCTATTTTGTTCTAATTCTTTTTGTTACTTTTACTGCTCTATTATGTTAATTGTTAATGAGATGCTGTTCTGGTGGGGTTTAGTTTTTAGAGTACAGGGCATCATATTGAGTTTCTTGTTGACTCAGGACCATCAGTGAGTTGTGATTGTCACATCCTCTTATATCTTAGCTTTCAATTTCCATTTGCAAACTGGGTGCCATCCTTTTGCAATTCATTAATATAGGATGCTCAGAGAATTATTAAGAGAATTTTGCACCTTTATATATTCTGAAAATCATCGTATACAACAAATATGACGCATTTTCTGAAATGTTTCATAATTTTTGCTATTCTCTCTATGTCCAAAATCGGAAATATTTGATTTTAAAAAGACCTTTTTACCTTTCGCATATGTGATTTTCGAAAAATGATTGGACCGTAGAGATAATTTGATCCAATTCTCTAAAAACTATAATTTTTAATATTTTTTTGTACAAAATTGCAAATAGCAGACACCATTAAACTTTACTTATCACTAAATTTGTAAATATCTTACTGTTTTTTATATATTTCTCAAAATTATATAAATTTATCTGCAAAACTTACCACTAAATTCGTAAATATCTTATTTTTTTCATATATTTTTAAAATTCACATAAATTTATTTGCGAAACTCTACTTATCACTTTTTATTCAATTCATAAATATCTCACTTATTCGGATATACTGCACAATTTCATGTAAAGTAATTTGTGAATCACCTTATATCGTACTTAAATATTTGTGCAATTATGACAAATATACGGTATTTTTTATTTTTTGTGAAATATTTTCTTGAATCATATATAAACTCATTGTTGTCTTTTACCTGATTATTTTTGCATAATCTATAGAGTTTTTTTTTTGTCTTTTATCTTCAACTCAACTATTTCATACAACTATTTATAGGAGGCACTTCATCACTATTGAACCATTAACGACAAGGATTTGAGTGTCTTGAATAGCTATTTTTTTTTCAAGAAATCATTTGCCACTTTGTGAATTCTCTTATGTTCACAAGAATTTCCCCAAAACCATTTCCATTTAATGGATATTATCTCCTTCACATGGATTTTCAAGAAACCATTTTTCATTTGTGGATTCTACCAATTTCATACGAATTTTTGAGAAATCAATTCCAATCTTGTGAATCTTTTCATATTTATACAATTTTTCAAGAAATCATTTTTTCCTTTGTGAATTCTCTCTCATTCACAAAAACCCCTTTTCACTTGTGAATCTCATTACCTTCATATGAATTTTTGAGGAAACAATGCTATTAGTGAATCTTATCTTATTTACATGAATTTCAAGAAAGCATTTTTCATTTGTTTATTCTAACACATTCACACGGATTTTCAAGAAAGCCAATTTTCAATTTACACGTTCACGTGAATTTTTCAAGAATCGTTTTTAATTTGTGAATCTTATCCCTTCACACAAATTTTCATGAAATCAAGTCTTATTTTCTACATTCCAAAAATCACTTCTATTGAGAAACATAATGAATCCTTAAGTATGCTTAGAGAGGAATTTAGAATTCGTGAGATGCTTGAGATTTTCAAGAATGAAGACTTCATAAAAATACAAATAATTTTCATGATTGATCATGGTTCTTGAAATGAGAAAACACTATTAGAGTTGGTACTTCTCCGTTTCAAACATGCATCTTGCTAAAATTGTGTGGGGTTCAAGATGTATATACATGAAGGAAAAAGATAACCATAACATGTAAATTCCTTCATCGTGCTCACATGTATTATGAAACACATGTTTATATGGTTTGAGAAGAGAAAGAAGATAAGAGAGAGAGAGAGAGAGAGAGTTTGAATAAATATCAAAATGCATAAAATGCAAATCCACTTACCTTGACTTGTGATTGCAACTAGGCTTAATTTGCTTTACTTTGAAACCTTCAACTCGTTAATGGTGTAGAGTAGAGTTTCTTAATGACACTCTACACTACATTAAAGTGGAGAAGATGAGAAAAATATAAAAATCGTGGGAGAGGAAGAAAACAAGAGAGAAAAAAGAGTTTGAGAACTCGTGAAAGCTTCTCATTCTCAAATTGATGAGATATTTATAGGCTTAAAGTAATGATTACGTCAAAGATGTGTGACTCAGATCTTTTAGAGTGAATAGATGGTTGAGATCTATCTAATTCAATTCTAAAAAATTTTCTTCCATGCATAACCCTTGACATTACATGAAGAGTTTTTCTAATATGAAGCATCAAGGTAAAGATTCTAGCTTTTCTCCTTCTTTTGTTCTATCTAGGATGTTTTTGAGATTCTTCTTGGGATTTAATGGATCTCACTTAGATTTCAAATCCCTATGTAATCATTAGCAAAAATCCCCCTACCCCCCCTCCCCCACCCTTGTTTGTACTTTTATCTAGTTCTAATCTAACTATCTTAACTACCGAGTTATCTTTTTATTATTTATTGATATTCCATTTAGCAACCTCAATTTATGATAATTTCACTTTAGTTCTTATTTTTCTTAAAATTTCATATTAAGTCATTCTTTTTCTAAAATTTTATCTTAGTCTTTGTTTGTTTTTAAATTCCATTTTGAGTCCTTATTTTTCTGAAATTCTATTTTAGTCTATTTTTTTGAAATTTTATTTTACTACTTTTTTTTCTACTTTGGATCTTCTAGTTTGATCTAATCTAATTAGGTCAAAACTTTAATATATATTTCTTTTAGTAAAATAATAGCTTAAAAAGTAATTAGCTACGCTGAGGTTAATTTAGACCTTGTTTCTAACCAATTAAGGTTTATTTAACAACTAATTACAGGTTTAATCTTTTTTGTTAATTAATACAAAAATTCTATATTCTAAAAATATAAACAACATTAATTAGCTAAGTTAAATATAGAAAGTAATATTTTCACATTTTGATTTTTCACATTAAAAATCCTTTTTATTGTATTAAAATTTTAGAAAATTTGTGGGTCTTACATTTCCAAAATCTCTTTTTTTTTCTAGCGCGCGCACACACACACACATATATATCTTCTCTTTCTTTGAAACTGAACCAACCCAACCCAACCCAACCCAACTTAGGACTGATCTGGTTTGTTTATGGTGTTTGATCATAACTAATCTATGAGTGGATCAATTCTTGATCCTGCTCGAATCCGATTTCAAAATTTACATGGCAATAGAAAATCCATGCCTTCAAAGGGTTGAGAACAAATGCTGGTACAATATAAAGAAGGAAAAAAAATAAGAAAACATATTCAAAAGTAAACAGATAAAAGAATTGATTTAGATATCCAAATCGCCATTTGAATGTAATGTTAAGACCCATGTCAAATAAATTTGGAAAGGAAAGTGACCAGACCGACTTAATTGCACCACTAATTTCAAAATACATTTAACCCAACTACGCATATACACACACACACGCACGCATGCACTGAGAGAGATTTGAACCTAGTATTATACATATTATATTTATTTATTTATTTACTTACTAAGACTGTTTAGTCCCAGTGTTAGCAGGGACATATCGGAAGTCGCCTACATAGCATCCGACACTGATCCAAAAACAGATCATTGTTGTATGAAAGTATATTATTATTATTATTATTTATTTATTTAGACCGATCAGACCCAGCCTGGTTGGGGGCTGATCTGATCCATCTCCAACAAATTTATTTTGATACAATAATGCATGAACACGTCAAGAATGCAATGAAAGAATACCAACGTAATAACACATGCAGTCCTAAACCAAAAGTTTGATAACAAAAGTTTGATCTGAAATTCTTTTTTTCTACTATGAATCTGAATTATTTTAGGCACGACTCATAAACTTACCTGTTCCTAAGTGTGGTTACGTAAAACCCACAAAATTTTTAAAAAATTGGTCTCGGGTCGGATCTGGACCCGTTAACCCATTAGGGTTATAATGTGATACACAGGGGGGCGAGGGTCTTTTAAAACCCTCTTCCCCCCGCGCCACAGCTGTTCCTCTTTCCCCACTCGTCGAACAGGGAAACCCACGAAGGGTTTCCCAATTTGCACCCTCGTGCCATTAAGAGCACGCAAGGGTGAGGGAGGAGCCCTCACCCGTGCGCTCTTCCTCCTCCTCTCCTCTGCCGCTCCCTCAACTCTTCCTGCATTCGGCCACCTACCACCAACAGCCCAGCGACAATTCTCCTTTTCTCGAGCACCTTCTTTGGTCTCTCCCTCTCTGTGGTGCATCCCAACCATCGCCGCCAACCACCCCAGTTCGATGGCTCCTTGCGAGACCCTCCGAAGAAACCCCCCTCTGTCTCCCTCTTCTTGTGTCCGACAGACACCCCCGTCTCGTGTCTCCTTCTCCTGCTGTGCAACCGTCGATGACTGAAGCTGCCGGCGACCTCCGTGAACACCTGATCGTCGTCGACGATGATCGTTCAACCACCGCTGCCTCGCTATCAACAGTCCATCGTTGGACACCTTCTCTCTCCCTTCGATCCCTTGCTATTTGCCAGAGCCCGCCTGATGATCGGTTACCTGACAAACCCCCGACAACCTCAGTCTGGCAGCCTCTCTGCCAAACCCCTCTTCTGATCGACACTCCCATCATGCCTGAACCCCTGTACACCACGTTTTGCCGATGATACCCTTCACGTTTGGCCTCCGCAGGTAACTTCTTCCTCATTTTCTTCAGTCATTTTTTTCTCCCCGTCTTCGCAGCGGAGGGGTCGGGCCCCTCCCTGCTATCCTGATTTCAAAGGGGAGGGGTCGATCCCCTCCTTGGTGCCTTGTTTTTGCAGGGGAGGGGCTGAGCCCCTCACAGGCTTTCCGTTTCCTCAGGGTAGGGGCCGAGCTCCCTCTCTGGTCCCTCTGTTTGCATGGAGAGGGTCAACCCCCTTTTTGCCCTCTCTCGCTTTCAACGTGTCTGTTGCCCTGGGCTTGCTTACTCACTAGTTCGACCATTGTACCGGCTAGTGGGTGGAGCTTCAGGCATGCTATGCATGCATGGGCGCATAGCTGGTGTTGGCTTCGATGCCCGACGTCGTCGTGGCTGAGTGTTGTACTATGTGGCCATGAGGTGCCTGGGTACTTGGCTTCTCTGCATGTCTATCGTGCACATGTCTGTGTGCACGATTGGTGCTTTTTGGGTCTCTGTGTTTGCTTTCCCCTTTGCCGCAGCAGAATCCTGTCCATACTCGTTGCTGGCAGGGTTCCTTGTGCCTATTGCTAGAAGGCTTGGAGATGTGGTTTGTCAGACCACACTGCAGCATGCTGTAGTGTGTTGTGGTTATTGGTCCCCTTGCCGCTAGGTTGGCTTTCGAATGTTTGGTAGGTGTTGGCTCAGGTAGGGAGTCATAGCAGCTCTCCTACCTAGACTGACATTTTCAATGTCTGTATCGGCGGATGACGCTTTGCAGTGGCTTGGCTTTTAGGCCAGTACTGCAACGTTTGCAAGGGGTGCTGCCTGGTCGATCTAGCCAGTAACCGTTTGCTTAAGCCATGCAGGTGATAGTATGAACTAATCCAAACTGTGTATCTATGAGGGGCTTATTAAATCAGTTATAGTTTGTTTGGTGGGCCCGATTGCTGTTCGAACAGACAGGGAGCTGGGCTCCCTGCCTCCATCATTTCATGCCTCTACCTCCTTTAATGAATGCCAGGTTAGGTCGGGCTCGCAGATGAGTCTGCCTACCCCTCCAGTTTTCTTTCAAATGGTTAATTGATTACCTTTTTCGCAGCTGGCGCAACAGAGCATGCTCGCCCCCGCGTTGATTCTAAGGTACAAGTCTTCTTATGATCTAGGTGAGAAATTGAGTATGAGTGGGTTCCCATGCTTGATTTAGATGAAAATCTGGTAAGAACGAGGATGTCCTATGCACTGATGCAGTACTAAACAAAATAACTGATTATATATAGTTTTGACTAAGTTTAATGTTCCCTAGTTATATAGAGGAGTAGAAAAACATCAGAAATCAGAAAAAGCAATTAATGAATTAACTATAATCTTACTTAGATTGGAAACTTTTGCTCATAATAAGCTCTGCATATTAATTTCCAACTGTTATCATCGCAAAATTTTTTCCCCTCCTTTGCGAGAGAGAAACGAATTCGCGAGTCAAACTCGACCAAAGTTTTGAAAATTGTTTTGAAAATTTACTCGCCTCCGTTTTGAAAATTTGCGGGAAAATTCCATGGAATGGGATCCGCCTGTCGGTACGAGGTTCAACCGTTCCTGGCGCATTTACCAGGGGTAATTGAACCAAGGACCAATTATGTGCTTTAACTTGACTCAAATATCTAAATTATGCTCTATTTTTCCTAATATGCACAAAGAATCAGGCTTGTGCGATGGAATTTTGAAAAATGCAAGTTTGAGAAAATATGATGTTTGCTTTGGAAAATTGAAATGCATTTAGAAAAGGACTGGAAAATGCTTGAAAATGGAATTCCTGGGAAAATCATTGAAGTTCATTGGAAATCAGAAATTTGCATTGGAAAGTGATTTCTCAAGAAAATTTGAACTTTAGAAAATTGATTTTGAAATTTGGAATTGCTTTTCTGAGGAAATGGATTTGAAAATTCTGAGAAAAATGGGAAGTTCATTGGAAAAGGATTGTTGAAATGGAAAATGGATTCTCATGAAACTGGGTTCTCAAGAAAATAGGAAATCTGAGAAAATCGATTTTTGAAAACTTGGGATTTTGAAATTTGAGAATTTTAAAACATTGGAAAATCTTAATTTGAACCTGGGAAATGCTTTTAAATGTCATTTGAAAACTTAGAATTTTGAGAAAATCAGATCCTGAGAAAGACTTGGAAATTCTTGAGAAAACTGAATTTTCTGAAATTGAAATTGAAAAATGAGTTTGAAAATAATGCAATTTGAATATATGAATGAATGAATATGAATTTGAAAAGGGAATTTCATTGAGGAATTGGGAAATCCTTTTGAAACTTTGAGAAATGCAGTGCATTTTTGAAGTTAGCCTAAGAGTGTAGGCTGAATGTGGCTGATATAAAGATCATAAATCTTGGTTTTCTTCGTATTCTGACTATGGCCATAAATACGAATCCCACCGAGTTTATAAACTTCATAAAAGCTTGTGCACGTGCCATTCGTGTAAACCATAGTGAATTTGAAATAATGTGCATGAATCATACATCACATATTAAAATTTGCATAAATTAAACTATATGCAATGCAGCCCTATTCTAAGCAGAAATGTAACTCTTATTCCAAATATTACATTGATTTTTACATTGAATTGAAATAAAAGAAATAAAATGGCTAAGTCTTCTTCTTGAATATTCCTGCAAAACTGGAAAACAAGGTTAGCACAAAAATGTAGATTTTTCTGAATTTATCCAAAAATATGGGAAATTATCGGATATTATTCAGATATAAACCCAAATTCATACCCCCTTTGATATAAACATGATAAATAATGAATAAATTTCGAAAATAAACTTGAAAATTCGAAATTGAGGTCAAAATGACCAAAATACCCCTAATGACCTTGAAAACAGGGTTTTATAAAAGATTTTTTTTGTAAATTTTGGAATTTTGAAAATCAAATGAAATAAATCAAACATAATATGATAAAATATGATGATATGCATGAAATTTTGGAGAATTAGAAATTGAAATTTCGAAATTTAGGTCAAAATGACCAAAATACCCCTGATAACAAGACTATGGCCTTGAAACCAGGGTTTTCTGAAATAAATTTTGCAAAATTGAAAAATATGAAATGAAAATGAGATTAAAATTAACCCTAATATGATTCTACATGTTTATGTACATGATACAAACCCTAACATGGCGAAAATATCATAAAATATCGAATTTAACTTGATGTTCGCTTCTGAATTTAAAGATAAACTAACACATGGAGCAAATGAACTTGGAATTAAACCAAATTTGGCATGGACAACTAAAATAACCCTAGAAACATAATGGATCTCTAAAATATAATTTTTTTGTATTTTTAAATATGGAAATTCAAATAAAAACCCTAAATTTTGTGATTTTTGCCTAAAATGTTGATTCTAAAGGGGATTTAGGATATCAAATTTCCATAACAATTTTCCAAATTTCATGGGGTGACAGAGGACAGTAATTCAAGGATTTTTTATTTTTACACTTTCTGGTTTTGACCTATGGTCGGAGCTGTACCACTCCGGCAAGTCGGATCGGAATCCGGCGACTCTAGTAAATGAAGGAAACAGACAGGTTTCGGTAGAAAATGTGATAAAAATGGCATACAGATGGGAAAATGGCTTAAATTGTGGTAAAATGTTCCTGACAAACAGAGGAAGATTTTATCTTTTTACACCATTGGGATTAGGGTTACGGTTTGGAAAAGGCCACACTGTTATCAGAGACCTAAATCTCTGGAATTTCTGGACATTGGAATCTGTTAGACAGAAAGAGAAAATCCGGGAAAAATAATGAAACAGATCCAAAAATTCCCAAATTTTGGGAAATGATATAAAATTATGTTAGGAACAACTTTAATGTTTAAAGTTTTTTCAGACAGGTTACAGATTTGACGGACTTGATGCATTAGAACCTGTCTATACCCTGACAAAGGAAAATCGAGATTTTCCCAGAGGTCTGGGAAATCCGATTTTTGTAAGAGGGCAAAACTGCTTGGAAAAACATAAAAATTTCCAGATCACAAGTAGATTCAATTATGAATCCACTGTGATTTTTGGAGGACGATTCGGATCTCCCACAAGGGTGGTGTCGGAGGTTCTTGTCTGCTAAAGCAGGAATTGAAATTTCTGGATGACAGAAAACCCGATTTAGGGTTTGATTTGTTTGATAGGGTTCCAAAACCCAAACGAACCTGGGTTTTTGGCAGAAAAACAAAGACATGTAAAACCAATTATTCTAAAATTTACAGAATTTACTGGTGCAATAACTCATATGACATAACGTATAGACTTTGCACAAAACTGAAATTCTATGGATTCTACATCAAGAATCTATATAAAATGAATAAAATGCATAATGAAAATGCAATTTTTTAATATGAAATTCTATAAAATATGAAAATCAAAACCATTACGAGGGGATACATGAACTCTTATGTTTGATGTTGCTGTGAAAAAGGAAGATCCAGTCCATTCATTGGGCGGATTCCCTACTCCATGTAGCCTTAAGCATGAAAATAAAGGAAATAAAAGAGTAAAAAAAAAAAGTGAAGATCTTACCTTGGGCTGGCTGAAGGTAAGCTATGGCAATGGTGTTGCTGCTAACTTGAAAAAGATGGAGGTTTTGCCGTCGTGAATGGAGGTGTTGTGGCTTGGAGGATGTTGCTGCTACCAAATACTCAAACGTTTGGGAGAGAGGAGAAGTGGCTCTGCCTTGTTGCCAAGAAGGGTGGCTGACGTGAAGGAAGTGGCTGAAGCTGTGTTGAAGGTGGCTGCAGCTTGGTGCTCCCCTTTGGTGGCTGCCTTGATGCTGGAGATGGGCTGCAATGGAGGCTGTCAAGGAAGGGAGGCTGCTTTGGTTGGGCAATGATGGAGATGTGACTGGAATAATGGCCTGCGGTGGTGCTAAGTGAGAGGAGTGGCTGCTGGTTGGTGCTCCCCTCCGGTGGCTGCTGCCTTGGCTGGAAGAAGTTGCTGGACTGCTTGAAGGAATGCTCAAAGTGCAGCAATGGAGACTGCAACCCAAAAGAGAGAGAGAGAGAGAGAGAGAGAGAGAGAGAGAGAGAGAGAGAGACGTGAATTGAGATCAACCGTAGCTTCCTCTTTTGTTTTTTCTTTTTTTTTTTGGTTTTCTTAACTTAGGGAAAGATCCTATCTTTCCCTAAGTTTTAGTTTTAATTAGGGAAGGAAAATGAAAGGGCCTCTACGTGAATGGCTGGGCAAGAGGGAAAAGAAGGGAGGAAGGAAGGGAAGAAGGAAAGAAGAGGAAGAAGAAAAAGAAAGAAAAGGAAAAAAGAAAGGAAAGAAAGAAAAGGAGGGAAAAAGGAAAAAGGAAAGAAAAAAATGAGAAAATGGAAAGTGGGGCTGGAGGCTTGGGTGACCACCTTGTGGGTCCCACCTCCTCTCTAAAAAAATAAAAATATAAAATAAATAAAAATCAATAAAAACAAAAATAAACAAATAAAAAGAAGCATCTTTTTTTTTTTAATAAAATAAAAATGCAAATGAATGGGCCATCTCAGAGCGGGTCCAAATTTCAATTTTGAAATTCATTTTGAAGATTAGAGGGGTAAAATAGTCTTTTCAGAAGGTTTCCAGACGAAACGAGCTATTTTTGGCAGTTTTTTTAAACGAGCTCGGATTTTGAAGTTCAATACTCCGTTGCGAAGCAAATCCAGTGTAGAATTTGAAAATGTAATTTTGAAAGAAATCCAGATTGTTTTTCTCGAGAAAATGCTTCCAACAAAACGAGCTATTTTTGGCAGTTTTTGAAGCGAGCTTGGATTTTGAAGTTCAATATCCCGTTGCGAAGCAAATCCAGTGTAGAATTCAAAAATTTGAGTTTGAAATAAATCCAGATTATTTCTCTTGAGAAAATATTTCCAAATTTAGACTCCCGGGGGTAAAAATGTCAATTTTGAAAACCCGAGGTTTGAAATTGATTTCTGAAAACTTTTAAAACTCAATCTGGATTGAAATTTATAAAACTGGAGTTCTGGACTTCGAAAATGAAATGAAATGTGATGAAATGTTATGAAATGCTAAGAAATGATATGAAATGATGAAAAATGACATGCGAAATGCAGACCCTGAATGAAGAATTTTAGATGTTAGACCCCGATTGGCAGCTGTACTAGTTTAAAAAGCATTAAAATTGATAAAATTTGCAAAATAGCTCAAGAAATGGTTTTCGGGACTCTACTGGGTCAGAGTGACACTGAAAATTGGGGTTCGAGCTGGATTGAACTGAGATGAGCTAGATTGAGCTGGGTTTTAGAGTTTCAAAACTCAAATGAACTCACCAGACACTGACTCAACTGACCTTTCCGACTGAATTTTCAAGAAAAATTGCCATTTTTAGAGAAATGGTACGGAATGGTCACTGGAGTGAAATGAATTACGAATTTGAGCTGGCTTTGAGCTAAAAAAAAAGTCAATAATACTGACATGAACTAAAATCGAAGCTCGAACACTAGCTCAATTGACTGAACTTAGCTCAATTTCAGCTGAAAGAGCTGAAATGGACTAAAATGGGCTCCTGGACACTTAAAAATGATTTTGAACTAAAACAGGAACACTCGAACTCCTGGTGAGCTCAAGTTATACTCTGGGGATAAGACAGACTGTGAATGACTGACTCAGAGATAATTGGCTTGGATTTGAGCAAGAAATGAGCTCATTTATGAAGAAATGATCCCATTTTGGCAGGAATTGTCAGAAATGAAAATGGTCTTCTCACTGTGAGCTCAAATGAATTTGAAATGACTGATATTCTAAATGTTCTGAACTAACCAATGAGCTTAGTTGACTCCGACTGACTAGGGTCCGGGATGACCTAGGGGTAAAATGGTAATTTTCCTAATGAAAATGGGTAAAATGTTGATTTTTTGAAACTGACTCGGGGTTTGACTCCTACACTGACCTACAGGGTTGGCACTACATGAGGAGGGATTTTTAAGAATAGATGAGGAAAATTTGGGGTGTTTACAGATGCCCCTCTTTGCTACTAAGTCGGCTTGAAGACGAGCTTAGTGGCAAAGAAAACACACCAAATTTGGTCTATAAAAATGCCCCAGTTAGAAGGATCTGACTGGGTATGAAGAAATTAGCCCTGATGAAAATGGTAGATATGAAATGGAGAATTTAGAAGAGAAATTTACTTCAAAATAAGTGAGATTCAGGTTTTGCCCTTAACCTGGATGGGACATGAAATACCTCGTGTAGAAATGAAGCTCAGGTTTGACCCTTAACCTGACCGGGAAATGAAATACCTCATCAAAGGAGGCTCAGGTTTGTATCCTTATCCTGATTGGGAAGAAAATGAAATACCTCATCAAAGGAGGCTCAGGTTTATACCCTTATCCTGATTGGGCGAAAAATGAAATACCTCATCAAAGGAGACTCAGGTTTGTACCCTTAACCTGATTGGGAATTGAAATATCTCATAGAAATGAGACTTAGGTTTGCACCCTTATCCTGATCGGGCGGAAAATGGAATACCTCTTTGAATGAGGCTCAGGTTTATACCCTTGTCCTGATTGGGCGGTGGAATCAAGTCCTTAAGAAGGATTTAAAATTGGTGTCAGGATGTATCAAAAACGGACATCAAGCTCTCACTTCACGTCAGGATAGCTAGAAAATATTGTTAAAATGTTGGAAATTTTGTTGTTGATTCAAAGTTTTTGAAAATGATGCACATTGTTGCAAAGATATTCCTTCTTTTCTACCTGAAGCATTACCTCCAAACGAGATTCACTTCGTAGAATCAAGATTTAGCATCCAAATTTCTTGCGATTGACTTTCTTCAAGGAGGTTATCAATTTCCTTGATATGACCAAGAAAGAGAATTTGATATTATGAAAGCAACTGATGAAAGAATATTGATAATAGAATTGCACAAATTTAAAGAAATTCTTGGCAAATTTTGGCAGTTTGATATCCTGGGAGTTTCTCTCATGATAATCTTTCTGCACTCTTTTGGCTCTCTTGGGTTTTTGCTACATTCTCCTTCATTTTGGAGATGTTCTGACTTTTTCTCTCTTTCTTTTTTCTCTCTTGCTCTCTTTTGGGAAGGGTACGTCACAAACTCCTTCAACTTGGAGATGTTTCGATCCTTCTTTGACGATATTGGCTTCTTGGTTGGAGATTTTTTTTTTGAAGGATAGCTGAAATTAAATATCTTTTAGGGATTGTCGGTAGGTTCATCGCATCTGCCTTCATCTCGACAGTGCTTTGGACTTTCCCTAGAAGAATCCATCACAAACTCCGTCATCTTGGAGATGTTTTGAATCTTCTTTGGCCCCGGAGGTCTACTCGCTTAATTCGCCTTCATCTTGACGACAAGTGAGAGATCTCTTTTGCGGATATTTAATTGCAACTTAGGTGATTTTAAGGAGACAGGGCTGGGATGAATTCTCTCTTTTTCTAGCACTCAGGATATTTCCACTGCCTCATTTTCACAAGAATGGTCTTTAAAATGTGCCATTGACTGCGATCAATATCAATCATCTATGGCTTTGCAAAAATATTGAATCTTCTTTTCTGACCATATCGAGGATTTATCCTTCATCCTTTTGGTTGGCCAATAGAAAGAATTTGGTATTTTGAATCCTTCTTCTCAAAAGCTTTGCCTTTTTGGAAGTAATACTGAAGGTAAACTGAGGTAAAAATTTGTGCAATAAAGTTCTGAAATCAACAAATAATTTGATTGACAAATTGACAAAGTTTTCTTGAAATCCTAGGTGAAAAAGAGCATTTGAAGTCCGGTTTAATGCACCCGTGACAAAAATTATCCTCTCCTTTCCCCAAAGGAGGTGACTATCAGTTCACTGGAAACAATATCAGTTCAATTGAGAACGACCATCTGTTCATTGAGAACAATATCGGTTCAATTAAGAACGACCATCGCTGAGAATAATATCAGTTTAATGAAGAACGATCATCGGTTCATTTGGAACACTATCAGTTCAATGAAGAACGACTATCAGTTCACTTGGAACACTATCCGTTCAATGAAGAACGACTATCAGTTTGCTTGGAATATTATCAGTTCAATGAAGAACGGCTATCAGTTAGCTTGGAACACTATCAGTTCGATGAAGAACGACTATCAGTTTGCTTGGAATATTATCAGTTCAATGAAGAACGACTATCAGTTCGCTTAGAACACTATCAGTTCGATGAAGAACGACTATCAGTTCGCTTGGAACACTATCAATTCAATGAAAAACGACTATCAGTTCGCTTGGAACACTATCAGTTCAATGAAGAACGACTATCAGTTCGCTTGGAACACTATCAGTTCAATGAAGAACGACTATCAGTTCGCTTGGAACACTATCAGTTTAATGAAGAACGATCATCGGTTCATTTGGAACACTATCAGTTCAATGAAGAACGACTATCAGTTCGCTTGGAACACTATCAATTCAATGAAAAACGACTATCAGTTCGCTTGGAACACTATCAGTTCAATGAAGAACGACTATCAGTTCGCTTGGAACGCTATCAGTTCAATGAAGAACGACTATCAGTTCGCTTGGAACACTATCAGTTCGATGAAGAACGACTATCAGTTCACTCGGAACACTATCAGTTCAATGAAGAACGGGGACTATTATATAGACTTGGATTGCTTCTATGAACGGTTTCAGGATTATCCCCTTATCCTGAACGGGGATAGAAATTGGATGACTTGGCGATCGAAATTGAGAATTTTGGTAATTTGAAAATTGGAAATTGGATGACCCGAAGGTCGAAATTGAAGAATTATGGAAAATGATTCAGGTTTATCCCTTAACCTGAAGGGGAATTGATGTAAATTTAATGCAAATGAATATGATTAAATGCAAATTGATGCAAATGAATGCAGAATTAATGCAAATGAGTGCATATATATGCAAAATGAGATATTGGTTTATCCTGCCTGCATACAGGATGTTTTGAGGTAAAGATAAATTTTCAAAAAAAAAAAAAATGCCCCAGTGTGACTGGGGAGGAAAATTTTGAATAAAAAAAAAATAATTGACCAGCTTCTTCACTAATATACGTCCTCAAAATCATTCCTCACAAGAGAGACATTTTGAAAAGGAAGAAGAAGCAAATAAAATGCGCCAAGCTATTGAAAAATTTGATGACTTTATTGATGCTTTAAAATCAAGGAAGGAGAATGGGATTACATTATTCTTTTTGAAAAAGCAAGATGAAAAATGGGAAATTGTTGGCATTGTCATCTTCTGGAATGATTATGGAAAAAGCTTAGTCAGGATGACTAGTCCTCTTTTCAATCTTCAACGAGGAGCTTCTTGTCAATGCAGTCTTGAACAATGTTCTTAAGGACGAAGCAGTTTTCTGTATCATGCCCTACTGCTCGATGAAATTTGCAAAACTGTTCTTTGAATCTGCCTATAATTGCTGGAGGATCACTGGCTTTAGGCAACCGAACAAGGTCTTTCTCAAGCATATACTCGAGTATACTCTCGAGTGTCTGATCCAGAGGGGTGAATTCTCGATCAGTTCTCCAGTCCTTGCGCTTTGATTTTTCCTGATCTTTCTTTTGATGTTGAGGACTGGATTGGAGAGGTTTATTACAATTGATGTCTCTCCCTTTTTGCCTTTTGATTCTCTCCAAACTGTTGCCATGATCATTCTTGTTACCTTTGCTATTATTGAAAGATTTGGCCGCAAAAGTGAAGTGAGCCTTCTTTTTGGCATCTTGACTGTTTCTTGCAATGGTAAGGCCTTCATAGACTCCATTCTCTATTCCCATTTCGAGCCATTCAGCTCGTTCAATGAGTTCAACGAAAGACTTGGAGGGTGAGGTAGAGATTAATCCTCTCAGAGGTTGCGAAAAATTGTTGAGGATCAAGGATAAAGCATGCCTTTCTGATATAGGATCCCTCATTTTGTTGCAGGTCTCTCTCCATCTGCGAATGAAGTCTCTTGCCTTTTCATTTTCATTCTGCCTTAGATTGCAGAGATGGCTCAATGTTGGGAGCGCTTCAGTATTGAACAGAAATCGCTCAATGAATAGGTTGACCACCTTATCGAATTCTCGCAGCTCGATTGGATTGATATGCTTAGAGTACCACTTGGCGGCAGTGCCTTCTAGGCTACGAGGAAAACAGAGAAATAGGGACCTATTGTCTCTCTTGAATTTGGAGCATTCGGCGAAGAACATGGCGAGATGGGCTTTGGGATCACCAGAACCATCGAACTTGATAAACTTGCGGGGCAGATTTTCCAGTTCTTCGTCTCCTTCTAATCCATCATAAAAATCCTCACTAGTGAAGGCTTTCTTGCCCTTGTCGCGAGCTTGCAGGTCTTTAACAACTTTGGCCATTTCTTTGAACTGTGACTGCAGGGGCTCTTCTGCAACTTGATTCTTTGATTTGCGACTCCTCCTTTGTTTTAGGCCCTGTTTCTGAAATGCCGGAGGCACCTCATATTCTTCATCGGTGTCTTCCTCTGATTCTGATTCATCTGAAATTTCCTCTGACTGAATTTGCTTCTTGGAGTTCTTCTTATCCTTGTGTCCATGGAACTTCTCTCTGAATGGGTTCTTCTCTGCACTGGTCCCAGCCTGTTCACTCATCATTTTGGTCATCATTTTCTGGAACATGGCATACATCTGTGGGTCTATGCCATCATCCTCTTGTTGTTGATCTTGATTCACGGGATGATCCATTTCTCCTTCTAAGGCTGAGGAGTGCTGTGATGATGTGGTTCTTTTTTCTGACCTTGTTCGAACCATCAAGTGTTGTGGATGCTCTCTGCAGGATGAAGTCTTGATTAGACTCTGAGGAAATTTTGGATTGGAAAAAAAAATGATTATTGATGATGTGGTAGACAATTGGAAGAATATCCCATTACTAGGGATGGAGTCGCCGCTGAAATCACGACAATTGTGTTGTCATTCTTTGTAAGAGAAATAAATAATGGAAAATATGCCTTGTTACCTAGGCGAGGTCGTCAACCACGAGGAAAACACCATTTTGAAGGGGAGAGATATCTTTTGGAAAACACTCCACAAATGGATTTAGAATAAGGAGAAGGCAAGTGGGTAAACAATTTCCACTGCAGTAATCAAGATATGCACGAGGAAAATAAGATGGAGAATTTGGCAAATAGACAAAATGATTGAAATCCAAGGAAAGAAAACATATGATTTTGAAAAATTGCAGGCAAGATAAAAAAATGCAGCTGGAAATTCGAGATCCAGTAGAACGGAAGAAGGAAAAATCACCTGGAGTTTTGAAAGAAATTGGATATTTGGGAAAATCTTCCAGGGTTTGAGGAAATAAAAGGAAAAGATAAAAATATGGGTATTTGAAAATATTTTAGGAAAAATATAGGAAAATAGAGGTAATATAAGAACAATCACATCCTGCACAAACATTTATGCACATACAGCACTCCCTAAAAGGCTGACTCTAAATGCTTCAATTTTGAAAGAGCTTTAGGACTCTAATCCTGACTCTAGGCTCAGATCAACTGTGTCCAATCATGCTATGCCGATATACTCGAGCCGAGGCTCGATGTACGTGGCATAAAACTCATCTCCGGGTCTAGGCTTGTGTTTTTCCAACATCCTTGAGCGTCTGCCGATATACGTTGGACTATGGCCCTTGGTACGTGGCAGGGGGGCGTTAGCCCAAATAAGTGGCCCAGTTGTGAGGCTCTGTCCCGAACTATGGTTCTGGAAGAGAGCCCAGCAACATGAAGACCGGGTAGACATAGGTGGGGTGGTTTTTGAAATATGATCACATGCAGGCAAACAAAGGGCTCTAAATCCTAAAGAGAGAGAATTTTGATTTTTTTTTTGAAGAAGCAAACATTGTTTTCATACAAGTCCTAGATTGAGGACTGTTGTATTTCAGACCTAAGTCTATGTGAGCATGCATAATTCTCCTCAATATGGTCCTACCAAACCATGCCTAATCTATATGCAATCCATGTCAGCTGGGTTCAAGTCTAGGCTCCTAGGTTCACATGATATCAGAAATTAAAAGCTGACATTCCATAGAGCCTAATTTTGATAATTGAGCTAAGTTAAAGCACATACTTGATCAAGCGAAGACAGGTCCCATCTCGGTCGCCAAACCTGTTATCATCGCAAAATTTTTTCCCCTCCCTTTCGAGAGAGAAACGAATTCGCGAGTCAAACTCGACCAAAGTTTTGAAAATTGTTTTGAAAATTTACTCGCCTCCGTTTTGAAAATTTGCGGGAAAATTCCAGGGAATGGGATCCGCCTGTCGGTACGAGGTTCAACCGTTCCTGGCGCCTTTACCAGGGGTAATTGAACCAAGGACCAATTATGTGCTTTAACTTGACTCAAATATCTAAATTATGCTCTATTTTTCCTAGAATGCACAAAGAATCAGGCTTGTGCTATGGAATTTTGAAAATTGCAAGTTTGAGAAAATATGATGTTTGCTTTGGAAAATTGAAATGCATTTAGAAAAGGACTGGAAAATGCTTGAAAATGGAATTCCTGGGAAAATCATTGAAGTTCATTGGAAATCAGAAATTTGCATTGGAAAGTGATTTCTCAAGAAAATTTGAACTTTAGAAAATTGATTTTGAAATTTGGAATTGCTTTTCTGAGGAAATGGATTTGAAAATTCTGAGAAAAATAGGAAGTTCATTGGAAAAGGATTGTTGAAATGGAAAATGGATTCTCATGAAACTGGGTTCTCAAGAAAATAGGAAATCTGAGAAAATCGATTTTTGAAAACTTGGGATTTTGAAATTTGAGAATTTTAAAACATTGGAAAATCTTAATTTGAACCTGGGAAATGCTTTTAAATGTCATTTGAAAACTTAGAATTTTGAGAAAATCAGATCCTGAGAAAGACTTGGAAATTCTTGAGAAAACTGAATTTTCTGAAATTGAAATTGGAAAATGAGTTTGAAAATAATGCAATTTGAATTTTATGAATGAATGAATATGAATTTGAAAAGGGAATTTCATTAAGGAATTGAGAAATCTTTTTGAAACTTTGAGAAATGCAGTGCATTTTTGAAGTTAGCCTAAGAGTGTAGGCTGAATGTGGCTGATATAAAGATCATAAATCTTGGTTTTCTTCGTATTCTGACTATGGCCATAAATACGAATCCCACCGAGTTTATAAACTGCATAAAAGCTTGTGCATGTGCCATTCGTGTAAACCATAGTGAATTTGAAATAATGTGCATGAATCATACATCACATATTAAAATTTGCATAAATTAAACTATATGCAATGCAGTTCTATTCTAAGCAGAAATGTAACTCTTATTCCAAATATTACATTGATTTTTACATTGAATTGAAATAAAAGAAATAAAATGGCTAAGTCTTCTTCTTGAATATTCCTGCAAAACTGGAAAACAAGGTTAGCACAAAAATGTAGATTTTTCTGAATTTATCTAAAAATATGGGAAATTATCGGATATTATTCAGATATAAACCCAAATTCATACCCCCTTTGATATAAACATGATAAATAATGAATAAATTTCGAAAATAAACTTGAAAATTCGAAATTGATGTCAAAATGACCAAAATACCCCTAATGACCTTGAAAACAGGGTTTTATAAAAGAATTTTTTTGTAAATTTTGGAATTTTGAAAATCAAATGAAATAAATCAAACATAATATGATAAAATATGATGATATGCATGAAATTTTGGAGAATTAGAAATTGAAATTTCGAAATTTAGGTCAAAATGACCAAAATACCCCTGATAACAAGACTATGGCCTTGAAACCAGGGTTTTCTGAAATAAATTTTGCAAAATTGAAAAATATGAAATGAAAATGAGATTAAAATTAACCCTAATATGATTCTACATGCTTATGTACATGATACAAACCCTAACATGGCGAAAATATCATAAAATATCGAATTTAACTTGATTTTCGCTTCTGAATTTAAAGATAAACTAACACATGGAGCAAATGAACTTGGAATTAAACCAAATTTGGCATGGACAACTAAAATAACCCTAGAAACATAATGGATCTCTAAAATATATTTTTTTGTATTTTTAAATATGGAAATTCAAATAAAAACCCTAAATTTTGTGATTTTTGCCTAAAATGTTGATTCTAAAGGGGATTTAGGATATCAAATTTCCATAAAAACTTTCCAAATTTCATGGGGTGACAGAGGACAGTAATTTAAGGATTTTTTATTTTTACACTTTCTGGTTTTGACCTATGGTCGGAGTTGTACCACTCCGGAAAGTCGGATCGGAATCCGACGACTCTAGTAAATGAAGGAAACAGACAGGTTTCGGTAGAAAATGTGAGAAAAATGGCATACAGATGGGAAATGGCTTAAATTGTGGTAAAATGTTTCTGACAAACAGAAGAAGATTTTATCTTTTTACACCATTGGGATTAGGGTTACGGTTTGGAAAAGGCCACACTGTTATCAGAGACCTAAATCTCTGGAATTTCTGGACATTGGAATCTGTTAGACAGAAAGAGAAAATCCGGGAAAAATAATGAAACAGATCCAAAAATTCCCAAATTTTGGGAAATGATATAAAATTATGTTAGGAACAACTTTAATGTTGAAAGTTTTTTCAGACAGGTTACAGATTTGACAGACTTGATGCATTAGGACCTGTCTATACCCTGACAAAGGAAAATCGAGATTTTCCCATAGGTCTGGGAAATCCGATTTTTGTAAGAGGGCAAAACTGCTTCGAAAAATATAAAAATTTCCAGATCACAAGTAGATTCAATTATGAATCCACTGTGATTTTTGAAGGACGATTCGGATCTCCCACAAGGGTGGTGTCGGAGGTTCTTGTCTGCTAAAGCAGGAATTGAAATTTCTGGATGACAGAAAACCCGATTTAGGGTTTGATTTGTTTGATAGGGTTCCAAAACCCAAACGAACCTGGGTTTTTGGCAGAAAAACAAAGACATGTAAAACCAATTATTCTAAAATTTACAGAATTTACTGGTGCAATAACTCATATGACATAACGTATAGACTTTGCACAAAACTGAAATTCTATGGATTCTACATCAAGAATCTATATAAAATGAATAAAATGCATAATGAAAATGCAATTTTTTAATATGAAATTCTATAAAATATGAAAATCAAAACCATTACGAGGGGATACATGAACTCTTATGTTTGATGTTGCTGTGAAAAAGGAAGATCCAGTCCATTCATTGGGCGGATTCCCTACTCCATGTAGCCTTAAGCATGAAAATAAAGGAAATAAAAGAGTAAAAAAAAAAAGTGAAGATCTTACCTTGGGCTGGCTGAAGGTAAGCTATGGCAATGGTGTTGCTGCTAACTTGAAAAAGATGGAGGTTTTGCCGTCGTGAATGGAGGTGTTGTGGCTTGGAGGATGTTGCTGCTACCAAATACTCAAACGTTTGGGAGAGAGGAGAAGTGGTGCTGCCTTGTTGCCAAGAAGGGTGGCTGACGTGAAGGAAGTGGCTGAAGCTGTGTTGAAGGTGGCTGCAGCTTGGTGCTCCCCTTTGGTGGCTGCCTTGATGCTGGAGATGGGCTGCAATGGAGGCTGTCAAGGAAGGGAGGCTGCTTTGGTTGGGCAATGATGGAGATGTGGCTGGAATAATGGCCTGCGGTGGTGCTAAGTGAGAGGAGTGGCTGCTGGTTGGTGCTCCCCTCCGGTGGCTGCTGCCTTGGCTGGAAGAAGTTGCTGGACTGCTTGAAGGAATGCTCAAAGTGCAGCAATGGAGACTGCAACCCAAAAGAGAGAGAGAGAGAGAGAGAGAGAGAGAGAGAGAGAGAGAGAGAGACGTGAATTGAGATCAACCGTAGCTTCCTCTTTTGTTTTTTCTTTTTTTTTTTGGTTTTCTTAACTTAGGAAAAGATCCTATCTTTCCCTAAGTTTTAGTTTTAATTAGGGAAGGAAAAGGAAAGGGCCTCTACGTGAATGGCTGGGCAAGAGGGAAAAGAAGGGAGGAAGGAAGGGAAGAAGAGGAAGAAGAAAAAGAAAGAAAAGGAAAAAAGAAAGGAAAGAAAGAAAAGGAGGGAAAAAAAAGGAAAGAAAAAAATGCGAAAATGGAAAGTGGGGCTGGAGGCTTGGGTGACCACCTTGTGGGTCCCACCTCCTCTCTAAAAAAATAAAAATATAAAATAAATAAAAATCAATAAAAACAAAAATAAACAAATAAAAAGAAGCATCTTTTTTTTTTAATAAAATAAAAATGCAAATGAATGGGCCATCTCAGAGCGGGTCCAAATTTCAATTTTGAAATTCATTTTGAAGATTAGAGGGGTAAAATAGTCTTTTCAGAAGGTTTCTAGACGAAACGAGCTATTTTTGACAGTTTTTTTAAACGAGCTCGGATTTTGAAGTTCAATACCCCGTTGCGAAGCAAATCCAGTGTAGAATTTGAAAATGTAATTTTGAAAGAAATCCAGATTGTTTTTCTCGAGAAAATGCTTCCAACAAAACGAGCTATTTTTGGCAGTTTTTGAAGCGAGATTGGATTTTGAAGTTCAATATCCCGTTGCGAAGCAAATCCAGTGTAGAATTCAAAAATTTGAGTTTGAAATAAATCCAGATTATTTCTCTTGAGAAAATATCTCCAAATTTAGACTCCCGGGGGTAAAAATGTCAATTTTGAAAACCCGGGGTTTGAAATTGATTTCTGAAAACTTTTAAAACTCAATCTGGATTGAAATTTATAAAACTGGAGTTCTGGACTTCGAAAATGAAATGAAATGTGATGAAATGTTATGAAATGCTAAGAAATGATATGAAATGTTGAAAAATGACATGCGAAATGCAGACCCTGAATGAAGAATTTTAGATGTTAGACCCCGATTGGCAGCTGTACTAGTTTTAAAAGCATTAAAATTGATAAAATTTGCAAAATAGCTCAAGAAATGGTTTTCGGGACTCTACTGGGTCAGAGTGACACTGAAAATTGGGGTTCGAGCTGGATTGAACTGAGATGAGCTAGATTGAGCTGGGTTTTAGAGTTTCAAAACTCAAATGAACTCACCAGACACTGACTCAACTGACCTTTCCGACTGAATTTTCAAGAAAAGTTGCCATTTTTAGAGAAATGGTACGGAATGGTCACTGGAGTGAAATGAATTACGAATTTGAGCTGGCTTTGAGCTAAAAAAAAAGTCAATAATACTGACATGAACTAAAATCGAAGCTCGAACACTAGCTCAATTGACTGAACTTAGCTCAATTTCAGCTGAAAGAGCTGAAATGGACTAAAATGGGCTCCTGGACACTTAGAAATGATTTTGAACTGAAACAGGAGCACTCGAACTCCTGGTGAGCTCAAGTTATACTCTGAGGGATAAGACGGACTGTGAATGACTGACTCAGAGACAATTGGCTTGGATTTGAGCAAGAAATGAGCTCATTTATGAAGAAATGATCCCATTTTGGCAGGAATTGTCAGAAATGAAAATGGTCTTCTCACTGTGTGCTCAAATGAATTTGAAATGACTGATATTCTAAATGTTCTGAACTAACCAATGAGCTTAGTTGACTCCGACTGACTAGGGTCCGGGATGACCTAGGGGTAAAATGGTAATTTTCCTAATGAAAATGGGTAAAATGTTGATTTTTTGAAACTGACTCAGGGTTTGACTCCTACACTGACCTACAGGGTTGGCACTACACGAGGAGGGATTTTTAAGAATAGATGAGGAAAATTTGGGGTGTTTACACCAACATGTGTTGGGTGCATGTATTTTGGTTTTCTAGATATGTCAAGATTTAGTATTATTGATATGCTTTGACTTGATGTGACATGCTTAAGCACCATACTATATGAAGTTTGGTTTTAAGTGCATGTGCATACATGAAATCGATGTGTCTTTAGCATGTATAATCCTGCATAAATGTTCTCATGTACTTAGGAATCATGAATGAATGCATGTGTGTTAAGTGATTACATGAAAGCAATTTCACATGGATGTTGAACACATGCATATGATTGTAGTAGCCCATGCACATTGTTAAATTTGTATGAATGAATGTGCATTTGAAATTATGTTGGTATTATTGCATAAATTGCATATTGTTATGATTTGTGCATACGATGCATCAATGTTCGAAATGAATCATCATGGGCCTGATGAGCCTCGAGATTTGGTTTGTTCTTCCTTTATGTATTCTAAATGCATCGTAAAAATCACATTTATTTTTATTGCACTATATTGCATTGTTCTATGTGTTTCCACGAGTGAGAGTCTCGTGATGATTCTCGCACGAGCAGATGCAAGCTTTTGCCTTTGTTTTTACATGCTGAATGACAAAACTCAATAATTGGCTTTTAATAAAAAATATAATGAATAAGAACAGTGTAATATACATTCTGGGATCTCTCATCGAAAGAATAAGAATCCTAGAGATTCGGTTTTGGGGGACCACGAGGATACAAACACTCTGTGTGCTTTACTTTTCCCCTGAAACTGATATTGATGTTCTTTCTCCTAGCCACAGTTTTAGGGAGAGTCCGTCACTTGACCTGGAGGTGGTGTGTTAGACACAACTATTGTTTTGGTATACCAAGAAAGTGACACCTGTCGGCGTGAGGTGTCCCTGGTGTCCTCAACATTAGATGTAAAGGTCTAATGTTCTGAAGGTGATTCAGTCGATGGCTAAGCTTGAAACCCAGTAAATAAAAATACAACTTGTGTGCTAAGTTACCTTGGAAACCTAACTTGACCTTAGGGCTTGTACCCTTTGATGTATCCGTAGACAATGCTAATTAATTAAAAAGAGAAACTTAAATTGTATGCATTTAATAGGGCATGTATATGGAAAGATAAAACTTTAATGAAAGATAATAAAGTATTCATGCATTGCATATAAATTATGCACAATCTTGCTATGCATTAGAACATGCATATTTTACTTGTTCCCTTAATCGTTACATGATAATGAATGCATGAAGTTTAATTTTTAATGCATGCTAAATGTCCTGCTTACTTAAATTATGATCCATGCTATTACTTGATGATTCTTCATGCTTATAAACTATTTCATATTGCATGAATGCTTAATTGAAATTATAAAGTTGTCATAATTGCTTTCCTCTAAATGATTGCATGAAACCTTATTTGTATTCGTTATGCTCACGTGTTTTATTAGATGTATTTGTGCTCAGGATTTCGATTCTGACACCCTACTTTTATGGTTTTTCACAGCCGCAGATGATCAGTGAAGCGACTGACTTCTGAGAGAGTTACGAGTGCCACCTTCTTGCTGGACGGTTCACAGAAGGACAACGTGACTCAATTTTACGTTATTTACTTTTATGTCATTTAAATAACTCTGATGTCTCATACAATCATTGTTTAAACATTCTTTCTTTCAAATAAATGAATAATAGTTGAGTTTGGTATAAATGATAAGTGTAAGCTCTATTGTGGTGTGTTTGGTTATCCAATTGGGAGTGAAACTGTAAAGGCCCCGGGTTTCTGGGAAGATTTTCGCAATGGTTAAAAAAAAATACATTTTCAAGAGGTATGTGTTGGTGTCGTTATAGGTTCGGGACTGATCTATAAGTAGATTAGCTCCTTGAGCAATTACACTAACAATTTCAAGAAACTGAGCCGACCTCCCATGTAAGAAAAACTTCTTAAACTACTGACCAGGAAAGGAACCACAAGCAAAAGAGAGACAGGGCAAACCTAAATTATTTTATCTTATGATACAGTTGATGATGAAATCTCATCAGAGCTCGACCATCAATAAGCACTTGTTCTTGCACAAGGAATAAGCAAAGGTAAAAAAAAATGAGAATTAAATTAAACACATGATATAGGGCATAGAGATATGAAAAGGCTTAATCAAGGCATTTCATGTCAACTCCATGAAGGAACGTCTACCAGTTTCAATCATAGAATGAGATTTCAAAGCATGAAAATATGAAAAACCAAAAACTTAGTACCAAATAACCAGTCATCTTAAACCTAGATAGTGGGCTAATAAAACAACTACCAAGGCATAGTAAGACATGGAACAAACCTTTCAAATAAGAGGTTTCCTTCTTAACATCGTTCTTGACTTAGCTGGTCAAGAACTTAATTATGGTGATCGATAATATTTTTTATCAAAATGGATTCCGAGGTTTGACAAATCTTAACCTGTAAGACACACAATTTTTCAGTATAATTCCTGAATAAAATTCACAAGACATTTACTGGTAAAAATAACATTTTCACTCAGAATGCGAAACAAATCAATTTCTATAAAGCAGTTATACTTAGGATATTCGTCGCTTTGCGAATATATGCTCAAACACTCTGGAAGTCATAACTTTCTACCTGGATGAAATCAAGAGATTTTCTCGAGCCAACTTTCTTAGTTACGTCAATACGAAGGGAATGACGTATTCAGAATTTTTTGGAAAAAAATCATCGAAAACTCGACATTTTTGTGGGACTTGCAAGAATCTTGGTGGGACCCACAAAAATATTCCTCAAAAATATCTAGAATATTTCTAAAATATTCCCAGAATATTCCATGAAATATCCTATTTAGATAAGTTCAACTTAGAATTTCTGAAAAAGCAAAGGGCAAAAAGGTAAAAATGAAACTTGGGGCCCAAGTTTCATTTCCTATAAATAGAGGAGCTCCCTCTCTCTCTAAAAATTTCCACCCCTCTCTCTCTCTAACCCTTTCTCTCTCTAGAACCTCCCCCAGTGAGCCTAGCCCACCTGACCTGGTCTGAGCCTGCCTGACCTGGTCCTAGATCACCTGACCTGGTCCTAGATCACCTGACCTGGTCCAAACCCAGTTGACTTGACTTGAACCTAGTTGGGTTTGAAGTCAAAGTCGAAGTCCTTTTTCATCCTGAATCTTGGTTTGGGTTTCTGAACCTAGATTTAGCCTGCATGGGCTAAGACCGAACCTGCTAAACCCACTTGACTTGGACCGAATCCAATTTAGTTTAAACCACTTAGGTTGAGCAGCTCGACCTACTCTATCTCTTTCTCAACTAGGTCGACCTCATCTGACCTAGTTTGACCATTCGAAAGGAGGATCAAAGCTTTCAAAGCAGACAAAGCATCTTGGAGCTATTTCTTCCGCGATTTGAAGTAAGTTCGCTTCGTTGATCCATCCCTTTCAAGTTTTTGCTTGTTTGTATATAACATATACTTTCTGAAGTAGTATCTGACCCTAGTTCTTGGTTGAGCCCTTTGGGACACTTCGGTATTCAACCGTTCGCTTCGTAACTATCGTCGGATATATATGTTGAATACACAGTATATGCGTTCTTAAAAATGGTATCTTCCCCTAGTTTTTGGTTGAGCCCTTCAGAACACTTCGGTGTTCACCCGCTCGCCTCGTAACTCTCATTGGATGCCACACTTTGTGTATATCGTCTAGTGACTGCCGTCACATCTTATATCGCCAAGGTCTTGTAATTTACCTTTGTCGTTGCGTCATATGATGCTAAGGCTCCCTGTTTTCTACAATTTCCAATTATACATTTACGATTATGCATTTACATTACGCCATCGCGTCGTATGATGCCAAGGCTCCCTGCTTTCTGCAATTTTTGATTATGCACTTTCGATTATGCATTTACTTACGCCGTCGCGTTAAATGACGCCAAGGCTTCTGCTTTCTGCAAATATATATATATATATATATATATATATATATATATATATATATATATATATATATATATATATATATATATATATATATATATATATATATATATAGAATATTTCGTTCGGTTACACACTCCGAACAATAAGTATATGCATTTCATTTACGCCACCGCCATGTAAAGCACATGCTTCTGCTTATATTACATATATGACGCGTAAATGAGCGTTCAAATGGAGATCAACTCCAAATCGCCGATGTGATTCCTTTACCGCTCCTCGTTCAAGATTCTACTTGACGAATGAAGCCCCTATTGGAAAGGCTTCGCTTTTTGGCAAAACTGCTCTTTACGTAAATACTAAGTCATTTGCGTATGGCCTGACTATGGCCCAAGCTTTCAATTAACTTTGATGAATGCAAAGTATGCACAATGATATACATTCATTTTTCGAGTTAAGCGTAGCGACTTCCCGCAAAAGAGAGGAGATGCCGCTAAAATGGATAAAAGAAATGCATGCTTTATCCATCAAAGAGAGGAAGTGCTGCAGAAATTTCTGAAGAAACTAAAAATAGCTTAGAAAAGAACGTAGCAGGATACTCCGTCATATAGCAGAGTGCTACCCAATTCAATACCTACGTAAGAGGTTTAACGTAAATCAGGAATTTTATTTTCTTTTTGTTTGTAGAGTATAGGAGGAAGTAGTTATTGAGAAAGGCCTTCCAAAAATTCTCTCACGGGCTGACCTCATTTTCCAAAAAATGGATCTATTTGATGTTGTCCCGGCACTTCTGCACGTTGTCTTTAAGATGATAGGTGTCAAAATCTATTTTCCTTTCCTCAGGCACCGTTTAAAATAGTCAACAGGGTTCTGTGAACCATAGCTCTATTATGAGCTTAAACATTCATCACATGTATACATACATCATCTTCAAAACATGTGTATACTTATCTAATTTCATACATGCATATATAAAATATCCAATATATGTGAACATAATTATCATACTTTATTCATAAAATATCCAATGCATGCGAACATAAATATCATATTTTATTTGTAAATTATTCAATACATGCAAACATATGTGAACATAAATTATCCAATGCATACAAAAATATCATATTTTATGCATAAAATATCCAATGCATGCAAACATAAATTTTATAGTTTAATCATAAAGTATCCAATGCATGTGAACATAAATTATCCAATGCATATGAACATAAATATCATATTTTATTTATAAAATATCCAATACATGTGAACATAAATTATCTAATGGATACAAACGTAAATTATCCAATACATATGAACGTAAATATCATATTTTATTCATAAAATATCTAATACATGTAGACATAAATTATCTAATACATGCAAACATAAATATTATAATTTATTCATAAAATATCCAATGCATGATATGAACACCACAAATTTTTCAAAGGTTTGTAAAAAGACCTTTTTGCCCCTGGTTCCATTTTTTGAGAAAACCAAGGCTAAATCTCAATCGTTCTTCAAATTTTCTGGATTAAAATCCATATTGATATATTCAAATTCAATTTCGGATCCAAACCCAGTGTTTTAAATCCAAATCTGAGCCCCGTTGTCCGATTTTCAAATTAAAATTACAAAAATATTGAAAATGGTTTTGAATGGCTCGGGTAATTCATCCGACATCCTGTTGGATCCACAACCCTATATTTCTAAGTTCGAGGTTGTAAACCTCGAATATTTCCTAAAAATCCAGATATAAATCCATTTTTTGAAGAAATTTTCTCAAAATTTGCCTTGAGTTCTTAGAAAAACTCCCTTTTATAAATATTTTGCAAAAATACAAAAAATTAGTTTTTAATCTTTGTTTTCCCGTAAAACTTTAGGATTTTATTCAAAAAATACAAAAAAATGAAAAATAACACAAAAAAAATTAGAAAAATTACAAGGAAAACAAAATGGTTTTGAAACTTTTTAAGTTGATTTTTCTAAAAACCTCACTTTTTAACCATTTTACAAAAATTTCTTAAAAAGGAAACCTCCTTTTTGGAAAAAAGGAAAGTTTCCAACAGACTCCCTCCCGCATATTTTCTTCTGGAAACCTCCATCGCAGGAAGGCCTCTCTCCATCATTGATCTCAAAACAACCTATCTTCTTCAGACCATTGATCTTCAACGATCGAACCTCTCATTCCCTTTAAAAAGAGACACCCAAGCCTCCTTAAGGCATCAATTTTTCTTCAGAAGGAAGGGTTTCAATCCATCTTCACGCATCAATTTCTCCTCCAAGCTTCTTCTGGAGAACTACTTCTTCTTATCGAGGTACCATCTTCAACCTTCCCCCTTCGACCATTTTCCACGCCTCTGCTTCTCCCCCTTTCCTCTGAGCGATTCCCCTCAAGGCCACAGAAGAAGTCGCCTCCTTCCTCCTTCAGAATTCCCGTAAAGAAAGGAAGCCAACCCCTACAACAGGATTACAGAGCCATACTTTTCTTCTCTCAATCTAAGCTTAACCGTGGTAAGAAGACCCCTTTCCTCCGCTCTCTTCGTTTGATTCCTCTTCCCTAGTTTTCTTTGTTCTTGCTTCAGTAAAGCACCGACTGATAGTATCGATTTGCGCATGGCAATACCGATCTATCGATGTGCAAAATAAAGAGGAGGATCATGTTCCAACAACACTTGTCGGTTTTCTTTTCTTCTTTTTTTTTATTTTACTTCTCATTTATATTTTTCACTCTGTAAAGACATAAATAAAAAAAATATGTTATGCATCTTGACGATTGGCATCTTTGAATGACGCTTCTGCAAGTTGTGAATTAAAGGGGTTATTCATCTGAGTGACTGGCATTTGTGGAGATAATATCTCTACGATTAATTGCTAATGTATATTCTTCATCCAGTTTTCATCTCATCCATGTTAGGTCTTTCCTCACCCCGTATACTGCTATTCTAATTAGTATCCTGTTTCATTTTTTATTTCTTTTTTTTTACTTCGATTTCTGGGTTATATTTACTCCATGATCCATTCATCACTGAACGGAGTGCCTCTCTCAAGTGCAAGAGGTACCTTCGATTAATATGGATATGGCCTTGATACAGCAGCTTCCATCCCCTTCCCCTTTTGAGTTTTTTTTTTTTTTGCATTTCTTTATTATTAGTTACTTTTCTTGCTTTCCTTCCAAATATGATTCACGGTGTCAAAGTTGCACCTGCGTGTCATGATATTAGTTTGTTCCCTTTTCCTCACTGTTTATATTCAGCATGCCATATACATCTGTAGCATAACGTTACCTCGTTTCATTGCATTTCTTCCTGTGATCATCGCAAATTTTTTCCTCTCTCGTTGGTTTCTCTCTTCCTTCTCTTTTTCCTTTTCTAACCTCTATTCTCCTCCTTTTTGAAGGGAGTGGAATAAAAGAAAGAAAAGAAGAAGAGAAAAGAAAGAAAGAAAGAGAGAAGAGGAACTATTGTGCGCGGTATCACTTGACCTTAATTTAAAAAATATTTAGCAAATAACTCGCCTCCGTTTTGAAAATTTGCGGAAAAATGGAGAGACATGATTCGCTCGTCGGTACGAGGTTCGACCGTTCCTGGCGCCTTTACCAGGGGTAATCGAACCAAGGATCGAATCTATGCCTTTTACTTTGCCTAAATATCATCTAAGAATTTATCCTAAAGATCTAAATGCACAAAGAATCATGCTTGTGCAATATAAGGATGCATGCTCTTTTTGAAAGATGTTTTGAAAATTTCCAAGTTTTCTGAGATGAACTTGATAAATGGAGTGAAGAAAATGGTTTTGAATGGTAAAATCTAACTTAGAACTTGAGATAGATCAAAGAAGTTCGAAGTTTTTGAAATAATTTAGAGCTGGAAGAATGATTTGAAGCTTTGGAATAAAAGGAGATGAAGTTCCAAAGTCAGAAATGGACTTTGAATTTGAACTTGAATTTAGGAAAGGAAATGAATACTTGAGATGGAATTGAATTTAGTTTTTGAAGTTGGGAATTTAGAATGGATCTGAGAAATCCAGATGGTATCTAAGAATAGAAGTGGATTTAGGAAGTTTAAATGAGATCTGGAAAGGGCTTTGGGTTTTGAAATCTCGAATTGGGAATGGGATTAGATCTTAAAAATGAATTTGGATTTTGGAATCTAAGATCCAAAGTGAAATTGGAGTCTGGGTCCTAAAATGGAATTGGATCTGAAATCTAAGATCCAAAGTGGAAGTTGAGTTCTAGATCCTAAAATAGATTCGGATCTGAAGTCTGAGATCCGAAGTGGAGTTGAATTCTAGATCCTAAGCTGGATTTGGATCTGAAGTCTGAGGTCCGAAGTAGAATTGGATGCTGGATCCTAAAGTGGAATTGGATCTGAAGTCTAAGGTCCAATGTAGAATTGGGTCCTGGATCCTCAAAATGGATTGGATCTGAAATCTGAGATCCAAATATAGTTGGATTCCGGATTCTAAAATGGAATTGGATCTGAAGTCTATGATCCAATGTAGAGTTGGACTCTGGACCCTAAGATGGTTCTTGGATCTGAAGTCTGAGATCTTAAAGGGGAATTGGATCTGAAGTCTGAGATCCAACATGAATATTGAATCCTGGATCCTAAAATGGATTTGGATTTGTTAAATTCAGAAGATGAATTAAGAATTTCCAAGTTTAAATTGAACTTGGAAAATGAAATTTAGAATTTTGAATATACAAATGAATTTCAAAGTCAAATTGGATTTTGAATTTCGGGGCTTGAATTGGAATTTAGAAGAGGAATCAAGAATTTCAAAGTTAAATTGAGCTTTGAGTTTGATTGGAGTTTTGAATATAAAATGAATTTGGAATTTCAAAGCCAAATAGAACTTTGAAATCCGTTTTGAATTTGAATACAAAAATGACTTTGAAATCTCAAAGTTAAATTGAACTCTGAGATTGAAAATGAAATTGAATTTGAAAATGAAAGGATGAATTGGATTTTATAAGAATAGATTGAGGAAGATATTTACATCACTTGGAGTTTTTGAAAAAGGAGTTTTGAAAATATGATGCAGTTCTATCCTAAATGATGAATGAATTTAAGGAATTTGAAATTGGATCTTGAAAAGCTATTTCATTCCTTGGATGAATTAAAATAAGATTGAAGATATAATACATCCTTGACTATGGTCATTGGATGTATTATATAATAATCTATGTTTAAATTCAGGTGAAGAATGAAACACATTTGGTGCTTTTATAGAATTTAAAATGAAATTAACTCACAATATACCCTGACTATGGCCATTGGTATATATTTTGAATTAATTTTAAGTTAAATTCTGATAAAAGAAAAAATATTTAAGGAAAATATGATGAATTTTGAAAATGGATCAAGTGTGGATCTGGTGTTATTTTGTAAAAGATAGAAATGCTAAGTTTTGTCCACACCCTGACTATGGCCATTGATGTAGATCATCAACTTAGTATCTATTATCTCTTACGAAATGGTGCACGTGCCATTCGTGTTTTGCCATTGTGAGAATTTTGAGAAATAAAGGTAAAAATGCATGAAAACAAACAATTCATGGCATTTTATAATGCTCATTCATTCTACCTAAAGCAGGAAATGTAAATTCTCATTCCAATCTAACTATTACAATAGATAAAATCAAATGTACAACCCCAAGTAATGATATCTTTTTCACATTCCCTGCAAAATACTTTGTTAATATGAAAAATAGAAAGATGTTGTACATATTACATGGGGACCAATGATGAAATGCTCATAGGTCAAGATATATAAAGAAAATGGAGAATGACATACATATGTATATATATATATATATATATATATATATATATATATATATATATATATATATATACATGAGGGTTTATACGTGTATATATATATGAGCACATACACACACACACACATATATATATATATATATATATATATATATATATATATATATATACATACATGCATATATATGCATACATACCTATATATATTATGTATAAACATACATATATGTACACATGTATATATAACATATATAACACGTACTTAGTGTAAATAGATGAAAGCTAATGAAGGGATAATCATGCAAATGAAGGGATTAAAGCAATTTATTGAGTTGCTGCAAAAAGAAATTTGCAGCAGTTCTGTGGACTTTCGGGCAACTCTCATGATCACCAATGGGGTACACATGACAGAAGACAATGCAGGGGGTTCCTGAAGTGCTGTTCATGACAGTGCAACAGGAGGGTGTAGGAGACTGATGTTCTTGACAGTAGTGAGAGTATATGTATCTACTGTGGGAGTTGCAGGGATTTACTAAAGGTATCATGGCTGTATGTGGTAAATGACAATGAAGACAGGGGATTTCCAGGTTTTACAGCTAACAAACGTGAGGCAAAGTGCATGGGGTAAGGTAGTAGAAAATAAAGACACATGCTTACAACAATGGTAGGAAATAGTTATAATGAGTGGCTGTAGCAGGAAATCTGTGATGGTGAACAATACTAGCTGGAGCGTGAAGATGGAAAACTGTGTACAAAATGTGTACAGGGGACAGGTAACAATGAAGGCAACGTATGAGGAAAGTGGATCGTAGCCAATCGAGAGGCTACATATATGGGTTATGTGAAAAATGTGAATGCTAGACTGAGCACCACAGATATGATAGGGATGCAGTTAGCGTCTGAGCGAGGAGCTTGGTGCTCTGCACATGTGCTGAAAGTGTGGTTAAGGCTGTAGGTAAGTGACGGAGGGCACTGATGAGATACAAAGTGTAGGTAAGTTATGCATTGATGAGGTGAAATGGTGGTGATGGAGTGTAAAAAATACATTAGCGCTGGTGACACTAGTGTGGCAAAAGATAAGTAGAGTGTAAGTGCATGACATGCTGAAATTACTAGAATGGGATATATCAATGGAAGATGTAGTAAAGTGGGTAAATGCCAATACAGATGGACTAAATATTTGATTGTAGGAGAGACATAATCCCTTGATGTTCCATTCAAGATGATTTAATTATATCAACAACATGATCAAGCAAAGAAACCACATGCCTTGAAATTGCCAGATATGATCTATCATACATATATTCTACTATGTTATTCTCAAAGTTTCAATGTACAACCCCTGCTACATAAAGTGTTTACGAAAGGATTGCAATAACCAAAATCAGAGGGTACCACCTAAATATTTCAAACAGATTTACAGAACTACTAATATGACATCGATTTTAAAAAAAAAGAAGTAAAGGTGGAAACCATAGACTACAGAAATTGTAAAGCAACCGAAACAATATTGACAGTTAAAATGAACAGCAGATTGTTCTGAGACAACAGAACCCAGATTGAATTCTGGTTTGAAGTGACAGTGCCAGCAGTTCCAGGATTCTGATTATGAGTTTTGAAACTTTAAACAAAATTGAATGCATACCTCAATCAGGGATTTCAAAATTGAACTTGACCGATCCGTCGATTGGTTGAAATTTGAAAGGATCGTGGGCTCATCCTTTTGACTTGAGGAATAGATCGATCCTGACTGGTTCTTTAATGATCTGTAATCTTCAGCAGAGAAGCATGTGAAGAAATTCACCTATATACAGAGATTAAATGGAATGATTGCAAACCCTTGCAAAAAAAAACCCTTCCGACATAACCTGTTTAGTGAGAACAATTATTTTTTCAATATGGGAACAATGCACAGGAACCAGGCACCTCAACAGAACAATTTAGAACAGGAAATGGGAAACGGTGATCTGTAATATACGATCCAGGAGAACACACTCAATCGGATCTGAACCTTTTATGTGATTCAAATTTTCCTGTCATACGTTGGTATTTTCAAGTTCTGTCATATCTTTGAGTAGATCCTCTTGCTTCAGAGTTTTTACAATCACTGTAAAACCCAGCTGATGCAATTTTCATCCCACGATGTTCATCTGAGGGATCAGGGCATTGTGGAACAACGAATGATCACCATTGCTTTTCAATACGTAATTGCTGAGTAATGGTTTGAACAACAGGCCACGAGTGCCTCTTCAACACACTGGCCAAGCGTCAGAGATTTTCCACAGTGGATTCCTTTCACGAATCCAACTAGCGTTACCAAGTGATTCCATCTGTTAAGTTAATTTCAACAATCGATTTTTACAGAATAAAATAACCCAGCATGCTCTGTTTACATTATGAATGACTAATATTAATGTTATTTGAATCATCATCGGATGACGCTTTACCAACATTCATGCTTATGTTATGAGATGCAAAGGATGTTAAAGGCAGGGATTATGTCGATATGAAAATACAAACATGATGCGATGGTTCATACGAAACAGAAAGTTAAAGATTAATCAGAAATCTGGATGCAAGAAAGCACAAAGATCAAAATATAATGACTAACGCAAACAGAAAATCCAATCCCGAACGCGGAAGTAATAATATGAATATGAAATTGAAAATTCCCAGCAAAATAGAAACAAAGGCAAAATCGAGGATGGGATTCGGACGCAACATATAGGATGATTGAATTTGATAGTAGAACTAAAATAAAACCATAGATTAACAAAACAAACAAAAGCCCAAAAACTGTTGGAACATGATCCTCCCTTTTGTTGTAGCACAGTGACACATTAGGATTGTTACAGACAACCCAATGCCATCCAGGGTGCGCTAATGGGACAGGAAAAGAAAAAGAATCCAAAAACGTCAATGAAATAAAGAGAAAACAACAAAAGAAAGCAAAAAAAAAAAACGAGAAGATGGAATGTAAGACTCACCGGGATTCTACAAGGCTGAAAAAGAAAGCAGGGTCGTGACCTTGCAGTAAATATCGACTCTCTTCGACTTAGAGAGAACCAGAGGGATGACTTTGAGAGAAGAAGAGAAGCAGATTGTGAAGGAGAAAAATGCAGAGGTGATGTGCGATCGATCGTGCCAAGAGAGACCAGAAGATGGTGGGGTGATAACGGATTGAAAGAAGCAGAAGAAAGGGAAATGCGGGGGTGAGGGCGGATGATCTAAAGAGGTCTTTCGTGACCCTTTTTAAAGAGAAAGGAGAGATCTCCAGAAGGGGAGGCCGTTAGGCATCAATGGTGGAGGAGGAAGATGGGTTCGGAGATGGAGGTTGAGAGGCTCCTGGAGATGGCGATCTTTTGTGAAAAAGGGGAGAAGGCGCCTGAAAACCCTCTTTTACAAAAACCTTAAAAAACGAATTTTCAAGGGACCCCCTTTATTTTCAAGTTTTTGCGAAGAGGGGGCTCCCTAACAAATTTTTGAAATATTTTTGTGTTTTTGTGTTTTTGTAAAAAATATTTTACAGAAGGGAATTTTTCTGAGAATTTAAAAGCTATTTTGAGAAAATTTCTTCAGAAATGGTTTTGGATCCGGATTTTGAGGAAATATGGATTTAGAGTACTGGATTCGGATTCGGAGTTAATTTTGAATATATCAATATGAAATTTTAATTCAGAAAATCTTGAAGAAATGACTTGATTTTCTCAGAAAACGGGGTTAGGGGCAAAAAGGTCGCTTTTGGATTTTTTGGAAAATTTGGGGTGTTCACACTTCCATATTGTTCTAACTTTTTTTTTCCTCTTCGCCTTCTCTTGTTTATGGAAGGCATAAGAGGTGGCACCGGTCTACCTATAGGCAGTACCGACCCACACGCAGCAACAGGGTACATGCTTCATTTTTTTTTGTCTGCGATTACTATCGAATTGTTTATGCTTCAGAATATTGGTCTTTTGCAACTCATTATTTCATTATTATCGTCAGAAACAATTTGATTATTTCTATTTTCCATCAACACCTACCATGCTAAATTCACTTTTTACATTTCACGTTTTCATGGAATTTGGGCTAAGATCTTTATTCCATTTATGTTTGCACAAAGTTTCAATTTATAGCATCAGTTGTCGGTTGATTTACAACATTTCCCTTGTTGTGTTATCTTCTTGTCTGTTTATTCCCTTTTTTTTTCTCCTCTTTTCACATTTAGTCATATATATATCTCATCACCCATGCATCTCATATGTTTATCTTTCTCATCTTGCATTTTGTCACCATGTCTTTCACTCCATCCAAATTGTTTTGGATATGCTGCGCTCAAAGATTGCCCTGTATCTTTGCTCCATCCCTTGTGTCGCTGATCTACTCCCAGACTATTTTTCAAACCTGCTAAACAACATGGCAAGTAAGATTACACATTCTTTCAATATCAAATATGACCTGTAAGGGGTATCTCTAAGGCCCCTGGACTCACTGCTCTCAATAAAACTCCTTCAACAGTTTGGTCTATAGATGTGTCAGAAATAACAAATTATTTTATCAAATTTGGAATCCCGGAACTTATTCATAGCTAGTTTTGGAAGTAACAACCACTGAAATACTTCCCCTACTATTGATTGTCTATTTCTGTTCAGTTCATTGCCCATAACTCAGTATAAGCTGTGGAATTAGAGCAATGACAAGCGTTGTTAAGCAGGGTATAGGTCTGTCAACATCTTCTTCAGATGGAAGTAGAGATATCTGTGAATGCCAACCGATCTACTCAATATCTGGGAGCAATTTTGACCATGTCTGTCTCAAAATTTAATCACACGAGTCCATCATTCATTGGTTTGATGATTTAAATTCGTTGTCATACATGACAACCCAAGCTCGTGGGCTATAATTAACTCAACTCCCACCAGATTTTTATATACAACTCTATGTGGGTGCATTTCGTGTGATCAAAGGGGGTTAGTAGCTCACGCAAGCAATAAGGTCATCCAGGGAGTTAGACCCTGCTGCTGGATGCATGGTGAGAGCCAACCCAGTTTATTCAAGATAATACTTAAGCAGTCACTATTGTTCCATGGATTGGATATCAACTGATAGAAATGATGTTGCCGACAGGTTGTTTGCGGCACATTCACCCTTTCCGGCATCCCAAAAAATTTCAGTTATTTGTCTTTGGAATCCCTGTGTAAATTTCCTGATGTTATATGCTAATATATTTCCAGTTCATCCATATTACATTAGTCTTCCATGTACGTCACACTCTCATTTCCCCCATATCTGATGCCTCTTCATATCATATTTTCATGTTTTTGTATCCTATCACTGTCTATCTCGTAAATTAAATGGGTGTTCCTATAGTGTCACATTTGATTTTACAGTGCATCATATCATTGGTAGGTCATGGAATTTCTCGACAGCATTCAATCCTTAGAGCATGTCACTAGATTTCTTTTTAACAGCGTCCTATGGTATACCACCAGATTTTCCCCACAATATGTCATTAGCATATCACCGAACACCTGCTTCACTGCACAACCTTTTGTGCACCTCCCACTCACAGCAACACTTATCATTTTTTGTTGCATAGGTCCTCACTACCTTATGCCACCACCTATTCACAACATCATATGAGCACCTCCATCGCCATACCCTCTTTTCCACCCCTTTTCCACATTCACTATGCCACAATCACCACTGTCCACCCCACTCAAAATACTTTCACTTCACAAACCATATCACATCAGCCCATCATTGAAAGGGGCTCCATCCATTGCTACTACTGTAGCAGTACTCCCCATTATTACCACCATTTGACAACACATTCATCTGTGCTGTCACCAACAACATCTTGTCTATAGCCACCCTGTAGCTATATCCCTCCAGCACTATTGGCTCCTACATACCTTCCTGCAAACATCCACATCACTCCTCTATATTTTCTGCAAAATGGTACTATTCATTGTAATAGTACCCTTTGCAGCTCATGTTGCAATATATCACCATCACCATCTGATATACCCTGCAACAACAACATCATCACAACTGCTTACATTCACCTTGTCCAAGCCCGGCCATCACCCAGCCCATTCATTCGTACCCATCACAACCTCTGTGCATATATTCCATCTCATATCTTTTTGCACATGCCATCACCTGCACCTTATTGCTGCCTATCATCCACACTAACCCCACCACATTCATTAGCTATATCCTAGATACCCATTTTCACTGACCTTCATCAGCATCACTCTCATTCACCTATATTGAGTGCATATCATATGTGGTATATATATATATATACTCACATATATAGGCATGCATGTATATATATGTATGTCCTTTTTTTTATCTTTTCATCATGTATATCTTGGCATATGAACATTTTACCATTGACATCCATGTGATATGTGCAAATTTTCTCCATTGTTATACTAACCAAGTATTTGGCAGAGAAATATGTAACAAAAGAAAAGTCATTATAGGGAGTTATAAATTCAATTTTATGTATTGTAATAGTTAGATCTTAATGAGAATTTATATCTCCTATTTTAGATAGGATGAATGAGCATTGTAAATATCATAAATTGCTTATTTTCATGCTTTTTGCCTTTATTTCTCAAATTCTCACAATGGTGAAACACAAATGGCATGGACACCATTTCGTAAGAGGTAATTAATCCTAAGTTGATGATTTACATCAATGACCATAGTCAGGATGTAGACAAAACTTAGAATTCTTATCTTTTATAAAATAACACTAGATCATTTTCAAAATTCATCATGTTTTCTTTAAATATTTTCCTCTTTTATTAGAGTTCAGTTTAAAATTAATTCAATACGTATACCAATGGCCATAGTCAAGGTATAATGAGATTTAATTTTTTTCTAAACTCTATAAAAGCACCAAAATGTGTTTTATTCTTCATTTGAATTTAGATATGATCATTATATAATACATTCAATGACCATAGTGAGGAGTGTATTATATCATTAATCTTATTTACATTCATTTAAAGAATGAAATATGATTTTCAAATTTCAATTTCAAAGTTATTTAAATTCATTCATCATTAAGGATAGAATTGCATCATGTTTTCAAAATTCCCCTTTTAAAAAAAACCCAAGTGATTATGAATATCTTTTCTTCAATTTCAATTTCATCAATTCTATGTCATCTTCAAAAAGTCCAAAATTTGACTTTGAAATCAAATTCAAAGTTCAATTTAACTTTGAAATTCTTGATTCATTTTTCTAAATTCCAAAATCAAATTCCAAATTCAAAATCCAATTTGACTTTGAAATTCATTTGTATATTCAAGGTTTAAATCAATTTTGAAATCCAAAACCAAAGTTAGAATCCAATCTCCACTGTTGGGTCTCAGACTTCAGATCCAAAATCTATTTTAGGATCCAGAGTTCAATTCCACCTTGGATCTCAGACTTCAGATCCAAAATTCATTTTAGGATACAGAGTCCAAATTCCACCTTGGATCTCAGACTTTAGATCCAAAATCCATTTTAGGATCCAAAATCTAAATTCCTTCTTAGACCTCAGATTTCAGATCCAAAATTTATTCTAGGATCCAGAATCCAATTCCATTTGGATCTCAGATTTCAGATCCAAATTCCATTCCAAGTTTCGGATCCAATTCCACCTTGAATCTCAAATTTCAGATCCAATTCCCATTAAAGATTCTCAATCCAGAATTCAATCCAGACTTTGGATTCAAATTCCATTTTTAATTCCAGATGTCAAACCAACTTCCATTCCCAATTCCAATTCTTAAATCCAACTCCATTTTATTCTAGATTTCAAAAACCAAGTTTATCTTGATTCCTAAAAATTCCAAAAGCCAATTCCATTTCTCAATCTTATTTGGATCTCTTAGAACTCATTCCGATTTCAAACTTCAAAGTTAGAATTCAATTACATTCCAAACATTTGTCCAAGTTCTAAACTCTAAGTCCATTTATGACTTTGAAGTTTCCTTTCTTTTTTTTCTCAATTTCAAGACCCTTCCTTTCAAAAAGTCTAGATTATTTTTCCAAAGCTCTGATTATTCCAAAAACTCAGAATTTTAAATCTTAAGCCCTGAGTTAGAAACCATTTCTTTACTCTATTCATCTCAGAAATACTTGGGATTTTTTCAAATAATTTTCAAAAAGAGCATACATCCTTACATTGCACAAGCATGATTCTTTGTGTATTTTAGACTTAGGATAAATTCTTAGGTAATATTAAGGCAAAGCAAAAGGCATGAATTCGACCCTTGGTTTGATTACCCCTGGTAAAGGCGCCAGGAACGGTCGAACCTCGTACCGACGAGGGGATCCCATCTCCCAGTTTTCCCGCAAATATTTCAAAACGGAGGCGAGTTATTTTCTCAAATATTTTTAAGGTCAAGTGAGACCCCATAAAAGAGTTCCTCTTTTCTCTTCTTTCTTTTCTTTTCTCTTCTCTCTTTCTTTCTGACTTTTATTTTTCTCTTCAAAAAGGAGGAAATACAGGATTAGAAAGGAAAAGAGAAGGAAGAGAGAGAATATTACGAGAGGAAAAATTTTGCGATGATCACACATGCAAACATAAATTATCCAACACATGCAAACATAAATCATCTAATGCATGTGAACGTAAATATCATATTTTATTCGTAAAATATTCAATACATGCGAACGTAAATTATCCAATGGATGTGAACATAAATTATCTAATGCATACGAACATAAATATTATATTTTATTCATAAAATATCCAATGCATGTGAACATAAATTATCTAATGCATGTGAACATAAACTATCCAATTGTCAAAATAGTTCATCTTGCATTTGCTCGACAATCATCCAAGCTTGTTCTGCATGCTTGTAAATATCTTCAGTTTTAATATTGTTAAAGAGTAGAAGGTCCATTTGAATATGTTCACTTTGATACCACTTGTTGTGGTCACTACCTGCAACCCTAGGATCTATGTAGTGGTACATTTTAGCAGTTTGGGAGGTACAAAAAAAAACAGGACAAGACAAAACAATTAAATCAAATAAAAGCAGTTTGGACCCAGTAAGTGTTTCAGGTGTAGTTTCGGTCCAAAACTAAAGGGCTTTGGTCGAGAGGTTCTAGGGACACCTAAGAACACGTGTGAAGGTCCAAAATATGACCTGAACATAGGAAGAGGCTGCTGACGGCCAGAGGTTATTGGTTTACAAAATTCAACATTTTGAGCACCCAATAGGATGAGATTTCGAGTTTTAGAAAGACAATAAAAGTTAATCTAAGGCTAAATAGGGTTACAGAGGTACCTTGGCGGTCTGTAGCAGGCTGGGATGGAATTCTGCATATTCTGGAACTTGAACACATGATCTGCAACGTGAAGAGGTCACTCGACTCATCGAAAAGGCAAAACACATGGTCTGATATACTTGGTAAAGCTCAGGCTTCAGAAGAGAGTTGGACGTCCAACCCTTGCAGACCTGGTAGGACCAGAGATATAATGAGAGAGGAAAGAGTGAGTAGAGAGAAAAATGAGGAGAGAATGGCTAGAGAAAGGGATGTAAGAACTTAAATAATCTTATTTAATAATGAAATAAGCTCTCTGAGACCTCTTTCTATAAAGAGAGTTGGGGTTGTGTCCTAATTATCTAATACTTTATCTAATTACAAAAGTTAATAACCCATCTAAGTTAGGACTCATACCTAGTTAAGAACTCCACACTAATTAATCCAACTAATTAATTAAAAAACAATTAATGAACTTCTAGAAGAGGAGACATCCCTTAGGTCTCTTCTGGATTCACACCCCCCTCATGTGGGGCACCTCTGCTAACTAGCTTGCCTCCAGATGATGTCACGTGTTCAACTTCTCCCCTTCCTGTTTCAGATTATGAACAATTAGTCATTCCTTAATTAGAAAAGTCACCTCAACTGCCATGTCATCACCCTATGACCCACACATTGTTGGTCGACCCTTATAGGTCTTTGGAGGTGACATATGGATCCTGGGTATTGGATCTAGATCCTTTACCATTATCTGGACTGTAACATGGAGCAATGATGGTGTAGTTCACTTCATCACAACCTTCGGCTCCTTTTTGTTGCAGCTTACTTGCCTGATTGTAGCATAAACCTAAGAAACATTTATCAGGCACATGCATGGGGGTATGTCCTATGGACATCACCACCTCATCCATTTTGCAATCTGCACCTTGGGCAGCAACAACCATTGGCACAACCATTTAGGAGCAGCAAGCTGAGTTCTTCGTGTATGCGCGAAGCGATGCTTATTCTAATTTTGATGCAATATAGTCGTGTCCCAAACCTCTTCGCCTAGAGTCAACATAACTTGGGGTTTTCACAGTGGTTAGGAAATAGCGAATGACCAATTGAGAAGTTGTCGCAATACATGGGGTTTATTAAAACCATGTTTGATCTTGGTGGAGTGGCTAATCAGTTGGGACGTGGTCTATCTCACTTTGAAGGCAAAGTAGTGCATAACATGGTGGTCTATTACGGTCTAGAATCAGCTCCAATTTACTTTCATATTCTTTTCATTTTAGTCAGATTTGAAGTTTTGTTTTTTACATCTAATGGAGTGGGTGTAGCAGGTCTTTGGGTTTGGATATTAGTATTTGATCCATTTTATTTTAAAAAAGTGGGTTAAATCTGTATGGATTAAGGTCCATCAGTTGTCACTAACCCAAATCTAGCTGGAGCTCCAAATCCAACCAACGATCTAGATCTAGATAGCACCTTAAATCTAGTGTTGAGGTGAATTACCTAGATAGCGTCGGAGCCACACATGCTGATATGGCAGCTTAGGTGGCAGATCAGGAGTGAACCCAACTCAAGAAGTGCGTCAACATCCTATTGAGTTTTTGGAGTTAAGATAACATCTTTAGCATATAACACATGTCGACACTAGAGCAAAGGAGAGCAAACCAACAACGCCCACAAGGAGGACGTTCCCCCTCTAAAACATCTTCTACTTCTCCTGCATGTCTAGAGTTTAATTAGGTATACTTAATCTTTTATGATTTTACGACTTTAGGCTTGTGTGGAATAATGTCAGAAATAGAAATCTAGAACCCTCTCTCTAGTTTAGTTCTTGTTTCACATTAGATTTCTTTTATGGATTATGAATTAGTTGAATTCATTGTTGGATTATGAATTAGTTGAATTCATTGTTGGATTATGACTTTGCTCCAGACCTTCGTAATATAAATAAAGACTTGGAGAACCCCCTTTTATCATTGATTGATTAATTAAGTGTTTGTCTTAAGCTCTCTCTAGGTGTCCCCCACTCCCTCTCCCTCTCTCTGGATGTCTTTCTCTCTCTCTCTCTCTCACTCTCTTCTCTTTGAGATTCATGTGAAGCCAAGCCTCCTTATGTTGGTCCTTTATCCCTTCCAAGGGCTTAAACCCTTGATCCCTACTTTGGGAATCGATATAGGAGCCTTGGCAGTCATTATTTTGTTGATCAGTCTTTCTTCTGAACGTGTCTAAGGTATTTTGATACTCTCTAGACCTCTTTCACACCCTACAACTAGTCTCTAGCCTTCCCTACATTTGCCTAAACCGTCTAGGCTAAGACCGCATCCGCAGAATCATTGCAATCCTATTTTGTTGGATGTTTCGTCTTCCCTAACCCCCTGCACCTTTCCTAACCCTGCCTGAATATGCAGGGTGCTTCCAAACCTTCATAGGACTGTCACATAACCCCTGAAACTAACCCACAACCTTAGTCTAACTCTGGTAAGTCAAGCCAATCCCCTTTGCTAGCCTAAACTCATCCTAGAACCCGCTTGACCCAATCTTGCCTAAACTTGAAACCTGATAAACCCTGAAATTAGCCAAACTTTAAAATTTTTCCCAACCTAAACTGTGAACCCCCTGAGTCTAAAATTTAGACCAAAAATTCCTTAGGATATGTAGTTTGAACCCTCTAAAAATCTTAATTTTTTCATATCTCCATTTTGAGATATCGATTTTACAAACCAAGTGTGTATGCCCCCAAACCCAGTCTGATCTTGTCCTATCTTATTTGTCTATCATATTCCATAAGCCATACCAACCTGTCCCTTTATCGCCTCACCCTAAAAATCAGTTTGTGCCTTCCCTAAGGTGTCTAGAACATTCCCTTTAAATTTTGGATTTTTTCTCCACACCGTTTGGGCATACCAATTTTTCTACTGAAACCTTTTGGAATCAACTTACCTGATTTTGACTTTGACTAAACCTACATTTAACTGAGCCCACCTAAGCCTCAAACCTAACCTAGGTCCACCTGGAACGCAACACTACTCTTCTTGGCGATTTGGTTGTTTGCATAATTCATTCTTAAAAAATTTAGAGGAACGAGGATTATTCACTTTGATACCACTTTGATGTATTTCGGTGGGCTTAGGTTAGGTTTAGGGTTAAGTCAAAAAGTCAATTCGGGTAACATAGTAGGTTGGTTCTGACAGGGTTCAGTATAAAATCCGGTACACCTAAATGGGGTGACAAACGAATCCCAAAAATTAAGGGATGATTCTATACACACAATGAATGTACGTGCCAAATTTCAAGGTCAGGGAATTTGTATTTTGAAAATTAAAAATCAGACAAGTTGCAAGTCATGATTGGGTTTTTTTGCATACTAGGTTGGGTTTGGGTAAAACAAACCTAATATATAAAATCAATATCTCTGTATAAAGATATGATAAAATTTTAATTTTTAGAGGGTCTAGTTTAGGTATCCTAAGAGAGTTTGGGTCGAAGTTTCAAACCCAAATGACTAAAGCTTTGGGTTAGGCGATGTCTGCAAGTCTGACAAAAATTTTGCTAGGTTAGAAAATAAATTTTGGATAGTTTCAGTCTTAGGAGAGTTTAAAGCTAAAGTAGGGCTTAAGAGAAGGGTTCCAATGACTTACACATTTTAAGATGAATATTCTAAGGCTGGAGAAAGGTTTGATCTATCAAGGTTTGGCCAAGGTTCCACGTTCAAGGCTAGGTTGGGTCGAGTCCTCTACGATGTTGATGGAGTCTACACGAACTCAAAGTAGAAGCAATCCTTCTTTGTATTTAGGCAATTTTAGTCTCAAGCAAAGTCTAAACCACCTTTAGTTGATAAAAAGAAGAGCACTTAGAAAAGGAGGAATGAGTCAAGGGATAGGGACTCACAGGGGTAAGAAAAGAGAAAGAGACACTCACGAGAGAAAGGGGGATGATAACTAGAGAGAGGAGAAAAGAGAGTGAGACAATTTTAAGAGAGAAGAGTTTATTTTCATTCAATATATTTCATATTCATATGCATCAAAATAAACCTTATATATAGGATGAGATGAGACACATAATGGCTTTACAATTTACACAGTAAATTAATTTTGAAAACACCTAAAATAGATAAACCTACTTCTTAGATAGAACCTCCCTTGGCTTATTCAATATAGAGCCCAATTCACTAGGTCATACTTGGGATTCCAAGGTCCATTAAGGAGGAAATCCAAATGGTTGCATGAGTTTCATGGAGAGGGCTTACTGTCCTTAAGGGCGTCTAGAAGGTGGGGCCCACAGATCCTCTTTAGAGCCATCTAGAGGCGAACCGCTTGGGCTGAGTCTTCCTAGAAGGCTCCCAGTCGTCTAGCGACACGAAAATCATCGTTACCATCTACTTGGGGTTGTATTTGGGAAATTAAAGAGTCAGGTTTTCATTTTCCCACCTGAAGTACAGTGATCATCTTGATGGCCTAGTTGAGATTATGAGGACAACTGGTAAACACACGGGTCCTCAGTCTGTCATGCAGCCCATGAATGTACTTCTTTGCATGCTCTTTGTTGCGAGCAATACTTCTCTAAGTGTCAGAATCGTGTAATGTATTCTGCCACCTTCATGAAACCTGCTAGAGATTCAAGAACTCTTTCATCTTGCGATCCTGAGCGAACTGGGGAAAATAGGTGTCCAGAAACACCTCAGAGAACTCCTCCCAGGTCAGTGTATGACGCTCCTCCGGTGTGTAGCGCACCTCACGTGTAGTCTCTCATCAACTCTTGGTGTCACACTGGAGTCGGTAGGTGGAGAAAGGGACTTGCCTCTCAACGAGAACTTCAAGGATCTCAAAGATCTTGTTGATAGCACAGACCCACTCTTCTACCGTGTCTGGGTCCTCCTTCCTATTGAAGGCTGATGGACTTAGTTCCATGAAGCGTTTATAGGACACTCCATGGGTCGTAGTAGGCAGTGCTGCATTGCCATTTGGATGATGGTCATTCCCATTTTCATTCACCCCGTTATTGGCGAGGTTTTGGCACATGGCAGTCAAAGTCGCGAGGGCTTCCAAGAGGAAGTTCCTCTGGGTAGTCCAACATGCGGGTTGTCGTGCAACCATCTACAATAAAATTTTAAATTCAATTAACTCTAAGTTTTGCATAACCATTATTTGTTCTGATGACCCTACTAGGCATCAAAGTTTTGATTTTGCAATAATTTATAAAATGTAAGCAATTAAAGAATATAATCTCCACAACACAATATAAAAACATAAAAAGTGGAACATACTCATAACGATGTCAGTTGGTTGGACGAGCTTTGAGCCACACTTTCTCTCTGCTCTGATACCTAGTTATAACACCCTAGTTTTTAAATCCCAAAAATCATGGATTTTTTTTTGAAATAATTTTAATTAGTTTAGCAAAATAGCAATGAAAAAATCTATTGGGGCTAAAACTGGGTGCGTTACTTCTCAATTACATTCATAACCATACGAGCATTTGAATTGAAAATTAAACATTTATAAATTGAATTAGATGTCCATAATTATCCAAAATTAAATACAAATGTCCAATTAACAAATAATTTTAATTATCAGAGTCTTGAACAATTAAAATTACTCTCAATCCAAAATGTCAGAGGTATGGAAAAAATATGGTTCGGTCCTCGTCGCAACCTCCCACCATCGCACGTGAGCTCACTCACTTCTTAAAAATCATTAAAACCATAGTGTTAGACATACATTGTCTCAGTAGGGTAGAGCTATGCTAAACAAGTAAATCAGAATACGTAAGCAGAAATTTCATCAACTTTTCATGCAATTAATCAAATTAAATATAGACGAATTCAACATGCATTGCAGACATCTCAAGTAAGCACACTATTACAAAAATAACAATTATTCATCAATTGTTCAAGCTTAAACCAATAAAAATGCATGAACTGTTAAAAATGCATATATTTACTAATGCAGAAGTCATTCATATGCATGAACCAATTCTTATCTTTAATTATCTTTTTTTTTATGATATATGCTATGCTTATCTAATACATATATATTTAGGTTTCACTACTTAACCTTGTGAGTATAAACACAGGTAGATACCTGGATCAAAGCCATGTCTCAGGCATTGTTTTCATACAGGGGTGGCTTTCGTCTAACCGAATACCATTCACCAGTCCCGGTTGAGGGACAACTAGAGCAGAAGAAGCTCCCAACACCACTATCCTGACACATCAGACTTTCACTCATGAGTTTCTTTTCCCTACACTACAGTCTATTGCAGAGGGTTTTCTCTATCTTCGTACGTGGGGAGGAGCAACCTTCTGCACTCAAAACATATTTTCATGAAGCCAGATGTACCGCTTACCCTCTCCTTGTAAGCCCTTGCTTTAATGTCACATGTTTTACTTATTTGAATTAAATGTCTTATATGTAACATCATGAATGAATCCTTCAAAGATGATTCAGCCACTTCGAGCAATGAATGTATATTTAGAACATTGCATTTGATACATGCCATATTTCTTGCTTTGCAAATATGCAAGCATACAAATAAGCCACATGATAAATTTTCACAACTTTGCATACATCCATACATTCACATTATCATTATTATAGAGATATACACATACATACAACAGGGATCAATGTGACAAATATTGCAAGATTTATGAAAATCTGGCGATAATATCGCGAGAAATTGCCTAAAAGTTTAAAACGGTAATTTCTAATGAGTTTTTTAAAATATCGCGAGATTTATGAATAAAACATTAATATCATGATTTAAACACGATATTTATGTTTTAAACGACTATTTATTACAAAAAAATCATGTATTTTTATTAATATTTTCTTATAAAAAATAAATTTTATATTGCTGAGATTTTGCCAAAAAAAATGCAAGATTTATGAAATTTTTTCAAATTCGCGTGAGTTTTTGAAAAATGAGAAATTTCCAATAAAAATGTTTGTCACTTTGGCAGGGATAACATCATAACATTTATCATTTAGGTCACAACTCGGACCTTACGATCCCTTACTTACCGCGTAGTCTTATAGGCGAGCATATTCATTCATTAAGCATTCAATCATGTCTCAATAGGTGGGCATATTGTTCTATGTAGAAAATCAGACCTTTATAGAGCATACACAGGCTGAAAAGTATTCGTAAAGGTATTCATATCGAGAGATGATTTATGCAATTATTCAAGGATTGATCCTTAACCGGTTACAAACTTGCGAAAAATTTAACTCTGTCCGACTGTTACAAAAGCTACAAAAAAATCCTACACTCAGTGGTCAAAGCTAAATTTTTCACAGTTTGTAGAAAATTTTATCAGCTTTTTAATGCTGCAAACCGTTCATAAAAATTCATCTGTATGAGGAGTTACAAACATTTTGGTGCAGACCTAAGTTTTCTAACTCTACAAACTGCTCATTAAAAATGCTCCAAATGAGAGAGATACAAGCGATTACCGGTCGTGTGTCAGGCTAAAAATATATAATATTGGGCATATGCATTCGGGTGGGGCCAAAATGGGTCACCCGAATTCATATTTCTGATTATTTTTGTATTAACTAAGCAAGAAAATTTATTAAATTTTAACTACACTAAACTAAGACAAACTACTATGGACAAATCTTATTTTTGCATCCGTTTGGACATAAAATAAATCCGTCTCACATAGGGCTTATCTTTTAAGAAATAATTTTAGTAAATTTCATAATAAATGAAATAAATCACATAATTTGCATACAAATAAAAATAAAAAAATTATGTAACAATTCCAGAATATTCACATACATGTACACTACAACTTTCAATTAAATTTTGCACAAAATTATTAAGACATATCATGGTTTTTACAAAAAATTACCGACTTTTTAGAAACACGATAACATAAAATACATAATTTCTAAGAAATTCGACCATGAAAATCATTCAATTTTTTATAAAGCATCCATATTAACATGATCTATTAATCCAAATTGAAATTTACAGAAAAATAACTAGATGACTCATGTATTTTGAAATTTTTATGGTTTTACTTTTTAAGAAATCAACTTGTAGGAGAATATAATTTTCTGAGAGGTTTTCTTTCGAAAACCCCTTTCAATTGTATATTTTGATAGCCCTAAGACAAACCCACGTGTGAAAGGCATGGTTTAGGGTCTATACTTTTGAAGAATCGATGAAATTCATGTCCTCGAATTCTGTTCTACAAGTAGAGCATAGAACTTCCTACCTCTTTGACAAAAATTTGATCCTACGCACATAGATCGTTCTTCTAGTATGAACCGGCTGTTCCACACGAACAACGGCCTCACCCATGACCTCCTTACGCTCCCTTTACGTATGTGGAAGCATCCCTTGTTGAGTCAAGGAAGAAAACACCAAGGATTTGGTGTAGGGAAGGAAAAGAGAAGAGGGATTTGGGAGAGAGTGTGTGTGTGTAGTGGGGGGGGGGGGGGAGGGACGTGAGCCCCTCCTCATTGTTTATAGCTTTAGGGCTTGGGTCAAGGGTTGGAATTAATCTTAGCCATTGATCCAAATCAATGTTTCTTTTTTTTTCAAAGCCTTTTTCTTTCCTTTCTTTTGGATTCTTTTCTCTTTTTTTCTAATTAGCATAGGTTATATAATGTATAATATATTTAATATAGTATGTCATATATAATATATATATTACTCATCAAATGGGAAGGGTTGATAGACCCCCATGGGTTGACCCCCTTTCCATTTTGCAAAAATATCAACTTGCTTGCTTGGCAAGCAAGTTGACTTGGTAAGTTTTTTTCTTCTTCTTTCTTTTCTTTCTTTGTTTCTTTTTTCCTTTGTTTCTTTTTTTCTTTCCTTGGTCAAGCCCTCTAGGCTTGACGGCCCCCTTATGGGGCATTGTTTTGAAAAAATGAAGGTTTTGACTTTTACTACCCCCTTGTTATTTGGTAAGTTTATTTTAAACCTTTATTTTCAAGTTTTCTTTATATACATTTATATATTTATTTATTTTAAAGTTTAAATTGGAGTGCCATATAGGATGGGATGGCCCACCTATGGTCTCCTACCAAATTATATAATTTAATTAATTTTCAAGTTCCATTCCATTAAATTAATTTAAATTAAATTCAAATAAAATTTTATAAAAATTCAAATGTGAAATTACATGAAATGTCAATACATAAAATTTAAACTAAGCTTAAACATAATTACATTCCATTTATAAATCTTCGAACTCTCATATATTTAAATTATTTATTTTAAATTTCCCTTAAGGGTTAATTCAAATTTCTCAAAATAATTTATGAAAAAATCGAACTCAATAGAGTCGATGAGACCCTTAGGCCTGTAGGGTATTTTTTCACATTTAATTTTTTTCTAAATCCTAAAAACCTTCTAGCACAGTGCCTGCCACAATTCAAAATTTTGTATTTACTATTCAATAAGGAAAAATGCAAAACTCATGAAAATGCCTCTAAAAATTATGGTATTACACAAATAAGGTGAGAGAGATGGAGAGAGCGAGAGTGAGTGAGAGATGGGGAGAGCGAGAGAAGAGAGATAGAAAGAGCGGGATAAGAGAGTGTATGAGAGAGAGAGAGAGAGAGAGAGAGAGAGAGAGAGAGAGAGAGAGAGAGAGGATGTGTAGTGATGTATATACCTGAAGATACCCATCACTAGAGGTCGAAGGTTGCCGAAAGTCTGTGGAGGGCACCGAAGGTCGGTGGAGGTTATCGAAGATTGGTGGAGCACTGGTAGTCATCAAGAACTCGAGAGAGAGAGAGAGAGAGAGAGAGAGAGAGAGAGAGAGAGAGAGAGAGAGAGAGAGAGAGAGAGAGAGAGAGAGAGAGAGAGAGAGTTGTGAAAACGTGAAACAGAAACCCTATCGATTTGGGCGGTTTTGTCTTTATGTTTTTTTTAAATACCCATTTTGCCCTCATTACCAAAATGTTTTCTTTTATTTTTTTGGTAAAAATAGTTTAAGAAAAGGGTAAAACTATTCACCGACTTTAAAACATTTTTTAACGAGGTAACTTGCTCCTTTAATAGGAAGCGAGCTTCCCTTAATAGGGAAGCTTGCTTCCTTTTAATGGGAAGCTTGCTTCCTTTTAATGAGAAGCAAGTTTTCAAATAATGGGAAGCATGCTTCCCAATAAAAATAGGCATTTTCCTACACATTTCAGAAGCATCATGTTTCGTGCTTTCAAAGCACATTTCGGTAAATCTAAACTCTCACTTGCATTTAGTTCTCCCAAGAAAGGGCGCTCATGGGTGGGTCCCACCTAGCTGGTATGGCTGCTGACTAAGGTGGTTGCAAGGATGAGGTGACAACATTTGACATGGGTCCCACTTGGTTGAGGAAGCTTGCTTCAAATAAAGCTTGGATCTTGAGTCTGGATCAATCATACTTGGATCCATTTGAAAGATTTGGACCCTTGGAGTTGGATATGGACTCTTCCACCACTTAGTTTATCAAGGTTTTGGGGTGATGGATTCAGAACAAGGTCTTTAAAATTTGGTCTACATTACAAACACACACATTTTGCATTACAAATTGCTCAAACATATTGTTATGTGTGCTTCCTCTTGTTGTGGTAAATCTCACTACATATACTATACTTGTATGATATAACATTCTTTAGTGTTATTTTCTATTTCTTCACCTTAGGTTACCCTGGTGTATGCATCGCCTTTGGTGGATAGGCTAAAATAAGAATCAATAGAGAGTTGTGCAAAACATTATCTACTATTAAAAAAAATATGAGTGTGTGATATACAACTTTATATTAATCAACTTTGAAGTATTTGTTGCAACAATTTTTTAGTAGCTTACCCTCAATAAAATGCATGCAATTTTATGTTCACATGGAATTTCGCTTACCTACCACTCCTTACAAGAGCATTCCATCTTCTCAAGATTAACGTTATAATCGTGACATTGGTTACAGGTCTCATACCATTGTTAGTGACAATATATGACAACCACATGTAGTTATTGTATCTTTTTTTAAGTGCCTCTATCTTTTCTTTTACCTCGTGCACAATAATACAACAACAACAACTACGCCTTCATCCCAAAACAATTGGGGTCGGCGATATGAACCAAAAAAGAAAATCATTCTGGGTCTTCCACATGAATCCTTCTCCTCCAATCATTTCTATCCAATGCACAATAATACCTAACATTTTTTATCTAATATTGCTTTTTCTCAAATGATGTTATCAACATGATACAAAGTTTTTTAAGAAGAGGCATTAGGAGCTAGTCACATATAGGAAAAAATCACAAATTGAAGCTCTCTGCTAATATTAGATATCAAACACCGATATCTTTTTCTTAAAAAATGAGATGTAGCCTAAATATTTTGTTTCAAATCAGTAACAATATAATCATATATGGATTAATTTTGCTCCTGAATTTAAAAAAAAATGTATATTACTCTAGCATGACTGCTCATGCTGAACACAACCAAAGTGTACCAATTTTTCTTACAAAGTTCTCTCTCAAGTGCTTCATGCAATATCCAATATGACAATTATGCCATGTGTACGAAACAACATACAAGAGCCTTGGGTGCCTCTCTGAGATAACTGTTAATTGTCTTCTTTCTTCAAACTCGTCGTAGTATTTGAGTTTTTGCTTCATACCCTTTAGAAACCATGCTCATGACTTCTAGGACTCCTTATTACAATTGCAAATGCTACAAAAAATGTCTCTCCAGATCAATAGTGCGTTGACAATAATATACTCATGTATTTTTATTTTAAAAATGTATTATTTACCATAAAAATTGAAGGACACCCTTTTAAAAATTCCTTGATGCATAGATGAAATGATAAGGTACTTAAATCAATCTTCCTTAACAGTTTCAATGATCCTTATAGATACTGGGTTTGTCTTCATCAGGTGATCTAAATAGGTAGTAAGCATCTTGAAAGACTTCAAATGTATCATATAACACTTCTTTTGTGTGTTCTCATCCACGTCATGCTTGTTTATAACTAATTTTTACATACAAGCAATTGCGAATAACACCTAAAATTCTCTCAAAATGCACTTTTTTCACTTAAAGGTTGCTTAATGAACCACCGCATAAATGCGCTCTTTCATATATTTTTACTTTAAAGAATGATGCTTTATGCACTTTTGTACAATAAATCTTTCACTGACAATCAACCATTGTTTGCCAATTTTTTTTTGTGCATACAACAATCACTTTATTATTGTAGTATTTAAAAAAATTTGTTATACAAATCATGTAATCTTTTAAAAATTGATGACAATGCTTTAGATCATTAAATTTTTGGCTGACAGCAATGTCTCTATCATTTGAGTTTATTGTTACTAAAAGATTCTCGATTATTAAGTTTTTTTAAATTGTTAATCATTTTAGATATCTCTAATTCAATTATTTTCAATTAATCTTTATTATTTTTTATTATTTGAAGGTTGGAGAAATGGGAAAATATATTAGTTAAAAGAGGTCGGGGTAGGCCTAGGAAGACTTGGATGGAGATAATAGGAAAGGATATGAATGCTTTGAACCTCACCGAGGACATGGCGTTGGATAGAAATGATTGGAGGAAAAGGATTCATGTGGAAGACCCAAAATGAATTTCTTTTTTGGTTCATATCGCTGACCCCAATTGTTTTGGGATGAAGGCGTAGTTGTTGTTGTTGTTGTTGTATTTTTTATTATTTGAGAACAGATTGAATGATAACTTCTTTAACCACGTCTCGTAATTCTGATGCCCAATTGCATCATTTGCTTTCACCTTTAATTGTCCCATGTCATCTGTCCTTGGTTTTCTCCTTTGAGAGTCACCGACTATTTTAACTCAACGAGCACCCTTTCTCGAGAAAAAAAAAACATATACGTCCATAAAAAAAAAAAAGAACAAACAAATTTATACCTTGTTTCCAAGCTACCAACAAAAGAATACCATCCAAAACCCCATCAAATCGAACCAAAGATCTTAGTACTCCGATTTTCTCACAAAATTAAAAGCCGCTCAAATACAAATCACAAAAAAACACAATTTAACAAGCACCCAGTACACAAAATCATCAATACATCAAGAAAAACTGAAAAAACAAGAGAGATTTCTTGTTCCAACCATTTATAAGCAGCCAACCTCAAGCAAGCATGCATCTACAAAGTAAAAGAGAAGAGAGGGAGAGAGTGGGAGCACCGTTGGTGAGCGACACCCATGTGAGAGAGAGCACGATGGTTGGATAGAAGGCGCTGGTTAGAGATAGGACGTCGTTCAAAGAGAGGGGCAGGTCACAAAGGACGCTAGTTGAAGAGAGGATGCCACAAGCGAGGGGGACGCCGGACGGAGAGAGGACGCTAGTAAGAGAGAGGACGTCAATCAGAGATAGGATGCCTTAGGCAAGCGGGGGATGCCAGCCAGAGAGAAGAGCATGTCACAAAGGATGCCTCATGCGAGGGGACGCTGGTCAAAGACAGGTCACGGAGGACGCCGGTCGGAGGTAGATCACGGAGGTCCGGAGGACACTGACGGGAGAGAGGCAGGCAACTTAGGCGAGGGGGCGTCGATCGACCGTCAGAGGAGTGAGGGGTTGCGAACGCAAAGGTAGATAGGAGACTTGCGAATGCAGAGGCAGAGGGGAAAAACATCCCTAATTCGATAAGGGTTAAAGGCTTAAAGCCAGGTGGGGCGGGTCCATGGGTTTGGAATACCCATTTATGAGGACCGAGCCTTATCGAGTTGACCAAGCCTTATCAAGCTCGGTCGACTGATCAAGCTGGACTCATATACTTGTCTGAGCCTCAGTCTAGTGTACAAGCTGGCTCATTTACAGCCTCATTCAAGTTTTAAGCCAAGCTTAACTGAGCTGAGCCCGAATCGGCTCGGCTCATTGTGCATTCCTATGTCCCTGTTCTACTTTCAAAGGAAAAAAAAATGCAACTAAGGCAATCATCCAAGCTATTTTCTTGAAACAATAACCGTTTATATTAATTATTTAGAACCTGAAACGCCTAAGCATAAATTTGCCATATTTTTGGCGCTTACATGTAAATTAGCCTAGACAAGAAATTTTGAAAGAATTTTCTTCTACTTTGAGATGCTGAAAGGAGAATCTCGGGCGTTTCAAAATCTTGAAAATTTGTGGATGGATCCGCCATTTTCACGATCTTTGTCTGATACAGTCCCCTCATTCCGGGATTTTGGCGTGGTGGGGGTTTCGAAAATGTCCCCCAAAAGCACGAATTGATCCTCTCTATGGCGTTCTACCGATCCTCCAATGAGTCGTTCATGGACAGAATCGGAATTGCCGGTTTGTTTCATAGGGATAGGGGCGACGACCACCACAGGTACCGTCGAGGGAGGAGATTCGGACGGGTCGGTAAGGGCGGCCGATGCTCCGTCTGGATCTCTCTGATGGTGGTGTTCTTTCTGCTCTATGCGTCGCTCATGGCGCCGAAGCTTTGGTTCCGGGGTGAGTTTTCTCTGTGAACTATTGGTTCTTCTTGTTTGATTTCTTTCGATGGTGTTTTTGTGTTCTTCGTGAAATTATGTGAATCTTCTGTTTGATTGTTTGTCACCCATCTGGTATCTCACATGATTGGTTGGTCATTGAAGAGCTCAAATTTTGAGTATTGGTTGTTTGACATGTACAGAATGAAAGAAATTTGTTTAAGTTCAGTGGCACTTTGTGTTCTTGAGGGATTATTTACATATTCTTTTTTATTTATTTGTGGTCCATTTGATATTTCACGTGATTAAGAAATCGAATTTTTTAGTATTGGCAGTTTGACATGTATAAAATGAAGCAAATTTGGTAAAATAATGCTCTATTCAGGCACTGGTTTGTTGGTTTCATTTGGATTTTATTGGTAAGTACATGAAATGATTGACCCTGGGTGGTGTTATTTTGGAAAACCGTTGTACGATGGTAGTTCTATTTGGCAGAATTTTATGGGTGTCACATTCTGGTTGGAAAAAAATGAAATTGTTTACTTCATTTGGATCAAATTTGCTGATTTGAAAACGATTGCTAAGTGGTTTGTATGCTGAGGTGACATCTTATATCATTGTAATGAATGCGACATTAAGAAATTGCTTTTATCTCATTAATATCAGAATAAATATTCGAATAGTCGTCTTTTGAAAAAATCTCAATAAGATTGTGTTAATTTCAAACTATTGGCCATATCTGTGACAAAGGTTTCACTGTATATTCTCCACTTTATGTGAAGTCCTCTTTCTGTGTCAAACGTTCTGGGGGAGATTTAGTTACAAACATATTCTGTCTGATTCGGTTGGATACCTGCCATGATTGCTGTTGGTGGTATTTTGAAGACATTATGATATTTTTGGGATTTCTCTTTTGGTAGGAAATCTACTAAAATTTCATTATATTTCCAAAAAACAGACATTTGTGATGGAATCTTTTTGTGTTGCACGTGCCATTATTGCTAGCAAGGAAACATCTTGGTAATAAGAGCAGCTATTTTCTTGAAAAAATCTAAGAATAGGACATAAAAGAAAAAGAAAAACTACAAAAGATGATGTAGAAGAAGGAAATTACTCTTTACTACCCATTTGTAGAATTTATCTGGGACACCGCATAATCCATTGACCTGTAGTGAAAACTATAGAGATTTGCATGTGCTGAACTTGGTTATGAAAAAGCAAAAGTCCAACTTGCTAGTAATTTTCAAAATGTTGCAATGTACTTTTCTGGGGATGTCATGACTAAAATATCTTGATACATTTTCAGTATACAGGCACACACATGCATGCATGTGTATGTTTGTGCTTGCCCACATGATATTGTAAATGCAGCTTAAATCTAAAAATCAGACCAGCAATTTTGGAAGAAAATTTTCGTGTTTGTGTGTGTACTCTCTACAACTTGAGTCTCAAAATCCGGCATACAGAAAATTGTGGGACTTTTATTTTCTCTCTCAATAATGAATGGGTGGTGTCTTTGTGTGTGTGTGCTGAAATTATATACTGATGTCACACTGAATTTATACAAGGTTGACTCTAGCTTTCAGGTGATTAGGTATATCCAGACAGTATGTACCATAGTATGGTATTCTACATCACACTGGATTTATCCAAGGGTTGACTCTAGCTTTGGATGATTAGGTCTATGCAGGTTGTGTGTATGATGGTAAGGTACTCTACAATAGGCAAATTGTAACGCCCCGAAATCTTAACCCAAATTTTGAGATTTTTTTTTCTTTTTTTCAATACAGCGGAAACAAGTCATACCGTAGGGCTAAGCATTCCAGAACATTACAGATGGAGCAAAACCAAAACATTCTTTTCATTCCAATATCAATGAAAATTAAGATGAGAGTTCTCACACTATCCTTGGAACAGTAAATCCAAAATTCCCGATCAAAGCCTCATCTCGCAGTCGTTCCTAAATCCAACTCTTCACCTGAAAATTTATAGGAATTAGACTACAACTGTCTAAGTAGGAATTATTGTATTTTTTCTTGCAGGTGTATTATGTGTCAAGTATATGGTGTGGGTGCCGAATGTGATTTTCAACCCATACAAGAATAAGTAAAAAACTATGCTACAACAGTCAATAATTTATGAGAAGCAATCTGACAAGTATCATCAAAAGCAATCATTTGAATATCCCATAATCACAGATACAAATTTATACAATGATTCAGAGAAATGCAATTATGACAATTCATAATTCAGGTACGCATTCATATCACAAGGTACATCCATTATGCATAAAGAAACATTAAACCATACCATGATGCATCATTTTAGTACAACAAAACATTTAACATACATTGACAGTTAAACATCATGCATCCACCAAACATATAACAATTAAGAAAACAAATAACATATGCATGTTCTAATGTATAATAGGAAAATGCATGATTATGTGCAATGCATGATTTCTTCTGTTATCTTTCATTTAAGTTTCATCTTTCCATATGCATGCCCTATTAGATGTACACAACCTTAAGTTCCTCTTTTTAATTACCGTTGCCCGCGGATACACCAAACGGGTACAAACCCCGAGGTCAAGTAGGTTCCTAGGGTAGCTTAACACACAATTTGTATTTTATTACTGGGTTCCAACTTAGCCCTCGACCGAATCACCTTCGGAACATTAGACCTCCACATCTAATGTCGGGGACACAAAGGACACTCCACGCCCACAAGTGCCACTTCCTTGGTACCATAACAACAACTGTGTCCAACACACCACTCCCGGGTAAAGTGACGGACTCTCCCTAAAACCGTGGCCAGGAGAAAGAACCTCAATATCGGGTTCAGGGGCAACAACGCACAAAATTTTTTTGTATCCTCACAGTCTCCCCAAGACCGGATATTCAAGATTCTCATACTCCAGATGAGATATCCCAGAATGTATATTACACTGTTCTTATTCATTATATTTTTATTTAAGTCTATTCTTTAAGTTTGCAACACCATATGCAAAAGTAAAGTGAAAACCCGCATCCTCCCTTGCGGGGACCCTTACGAAACTCCAGTTCGTATAATCAACTAGAACAATGTAGTAATGTGCCAAACCATCTTATGTGATTTAAGTGATGCAGTTAAATACATATGTGAAAAGAAAACCAAACCCACGGCTCTCCAGGCCGATGATGGTCCATTTGGGCCATTAATGCACCACATAATAAAACCAAATTAGTGTTTCATTCATAACACTAGGCCAAAGTGCCAAAAAGCATATATATTCATGCAAATATAAACCCAAACATATGCATGTCATAATTCATTCATATGCATTTTCAATATGTGTGTGTTACCTACATCACATATGGGTATTAACCAAATCCATGGTTTCTTTAAGTGTGTGAGTGTACATGTACCATTTCACATATAAATCAAGCGTACATGTTCAAGAAGAATCACTAATAACTGAATCATGCTCACACTCATGAGTACCATAATCATAACAGTCAAGTGAAAGCATAAACCTCCACGACAAGTGTTTCCAAATGCACATCCATATATGCCAATATAACCATGGACATGAAACAACAACACTCACAAGCATGGTTTCAAAGATTCATGCGCAAGGATTCACATATTTATACCAAATGTATGTTGTCATTCCTTGATTAATTTTATTATATCATGTGAACACCCATGCATGTAAATTCAAGCAATAAAGCATTAGTTTCATGATTGCTCATGCCCATGAAAACAACTAGACAACGATATCCAAATCAAGCATAACAAATCAAGTCTAAGCATATTAGCATTTTCATTTACCTGTATGCAAAGAGCCAGGTCTACCACGATTAGCTAGCATTCTGAAAAATTAAAGTGCTAAGCTAAGCTTCCATATGAGCCATACTATACATGAACAAGGATTCAATCGACCTGTCATTTGTCCACAAGCATGGGCAGTTAAGGAAATGACATTTATCATATTTTCCTTTGTAAAAAAAATATAGTCCAACACCATTCGGCTGAGCTTGGCAGGGTTCCACACATCCCATGATCTTATGCTCTCCTTCCACTCAATACTTATAACAAAACAACAAGACTAAGATTGTCAAAAACTGCATAATGGTCATGATAATTGGTTCTAACGCTAGTCAAAATAGACATTTCAGCTAGCAATAATAAAGATCCCTAATAATGTTAGATCCTTTTTTCCTCAAGAATGTTTTTTTTTTTCAAAACCGACTACTCATGGGAAACCCAAATCCAGTGCAAACAGAAAAATACATGTAAACATAAGGTCAAAGCATGATAACAATAGCGGTATGTGCTAACGCTGAACAAAAATTCTAAATGTATTTTCCATGCCAAATCTACAGATTTAAAAGTATGTATATAATACAGATTAAGTATTATATGCATGAGCAACCATATCAGCAACATGTGCAACCCTGCAAACTACTCAATCCAAACCCCTATAGATGTGACTATATATTCTTTCGCAACAGTCCTAACCCTTCAAACTTTTCAGTGCCCATTCTGGTTTAATCCATACTGTTGGGCTAAACTATATAGATGCATATTCAGATTTAACATCAAGAAAAAAAAAACCAACTCAAGCAAAATCAGATATTTGTTATTCAGACGATTACCGATAGGAATTAACAGGACTTAAGAAACGGGAAAACACGAGCAGGTTTAAGATATATGCCTGATAGTGAAGTCTCTAGACATCTGTTGCTCCGATGAAGATCATAAGAGATAAGCAGAACTCAATACTCAGGCATTACAAGATGTTACACTTGTTAATATACCTTACAGACTACAAATTTTAAATTTTATAAAAACTAAAAACCGATTCCATAAATGATCCAAATCTCCTCATTCATACGCATGCTGTATACAAATTAGAAGTCAAAAGAATTGCACAAACAAGAAAATCCCCTTATATAAGAAAAATCGAAATCACATATCCCCTTCATAAAGGAAATCCGAAACCCCCAAATCATAAATTTGGGTTTTCGGGTTAGGGTTGATGGAAACCCCCAAATTTGAGGCAATCCCCAAAAGAAATACTCGGGACCTACACGGCTGGGGCCATCCCCTACCTCAGCCGACCCCCTTTCACAATGGAAACCTCAAACCTCCAAATCATAGGTTAGGGTTTTCGGATTAGGGTCGATGGAAACCCCCAAAACAAAATTTAATCCACGAAGCAACAAAGGAAACAACAATCATCCATGCAAAAAGGTCCCCAGGGACCCTCACCTCAAAAGACTACACGGGATCGAACCCATGTTCGATCCCTTACCCGAAATCCAAGAAGCATCATACCTTTTTGATGATTTCCCGGCGATCTTTCTGGCGATCGGAGGTTGCAATCGCGTGGGTAGGGCCGGCTGGGGTTGCTCCTTTCTGCTGCCGTGACAGGGAGCTCGCTGGAGGTCGACGATGGTGGATGTGGGTTGCCGCAGCTCGCCAGCGACCTCCTCCCCTCCGATGCACACCCAACTCGACAGAGAGAGAGAGAGATAGAGGGAGAGAGAGATCGAGTGAAAGAAAGAGAGAGAGACTGAGTGGAGAGAGAGACGAGGGAGGGAAAACCCCTAACTCCACTCCTTTTATCGGCCAAGACCCTCCTCTACCGAGATGCAGGGGTCGGTTATGCCCTGCGTAACCCCCCCCCCCCCCCTTTCTTGATTCTGTTAGGGTTTTATCGGGCAACCCTCCCCCTATTAAAATGAACTCGGGTCCGAGCCCGTGACCCGCGATACCAAATCCAGTCTACAACTGGATCCGGGTCGCCAAACGCTAGCGGATCCTCAGTTGGATCCTTGCGGGTCCAACTGTGGGTCCGATCCCTGTACCACAGTTGTTTATTTATTTTTTTCTTATAATTAATATTAATTATTTATTTAATTTGAATTTAACATTATACATATAATTTAACCCCCATCAATATGGATCCGCAAGTTGGATCCAAGTGGATCCAACTGTGGATCCTCGAGTTCGCTTAATATATATACATATATATATATATTTCTATTTTATTACTAATATTAAAATTATTTTAATATAACGCAATTATTTAAGCATAAATACCCCTTTATGGGTCTTGGATCCGAAACTGGATCCCAGGCCCAAATCACCCATATATCATAATATATTTAAATAAATGCCTAAAATTATGGTTATTACACAAATATGTGGATGTGTACATGTGCGTGTTTGCATGTTGTCCACTATATATCAGAAATATACATGAGCATCTATAGACTCTGAATTTTAAAGCAGAACTATCAATTAATTATTCCCTTACATCTGACATGATTCAATATTGGCACGAATATTGTAGATCAAATAGCCTTTTCCTATGCTCATTATTGCTCTTAATTGGCTTCCCCCAGCTTCTGTTTTTCCTTTCATCTACCTGCTCTTCTTTGCATTCCCATAAATTTGTACTTTAGGTTCTGATTCTTCTGAAACAAATATTACTGATATCTTTCCATGTGCAGGTAGATCAGTTTCTGATCAAATGAAGGATGAGCTTCTGGTATAAGCTCATAACATGCTCTATTCCATCAGCTAAAATTGTTTGCTTCTTTTGACATTGAAAGAAAACTTTATTTATTGTAAACCCTCATCAAATTCATTTAACTGAGGCATCTTCTAGTCTAAAAGTTGAAAATATTTTCTTCTGTGGGATTAGCTGGAAAGATCTGTTGAGTCCTTTTACTTCAATTCAGGGGAGATGGACTATTCACTTACGGGAAACAATCCAAAATCTATATCAGGTAGTCTCTGTCCCATCATCTGTGATTCATGTTTATCCAAGTGTGTCAAAGCAGAAATTTGTCTTTCATTTTTGTGCCCTTTTTGAACTTTATGATCAGGCTCCATCGTTTGGCATCGCTATGCCCACTATATAGATCAACCTTTTAGGGTTCCAATCCCCAGCAGATCGAAATCCTAGGGATTCATGCACATTAGGGAAGGAAGAGAGAGATCAGTGGGAGAGAGAGAGAGATGGTTGGACGACCAAGAGGGAGAGATGCATCCCTCTAGGTGTCATCCTCCTAGGGTTTGAGAGAGATAGTCATCTCTCTTGCCCTAGTCCAATCCTCAAACTCAAAGGAAGAATGAGGCAGAAAGCCAAAAGTAAATCCTTCATTAACTTGAATATGGGCTAAGCCTTACATATTTATAGAGCTAGCTTACTCATTTTCGTTCCCAAGTACATGAATTCCCTCTACCCAAATATAATACGAAAGCAAGGAAATCAACTAAAGCAAAGCACAAAATTAGACTCATCAGTGACGGATCTGGATCGGTCACAAGCAGTATTTGTGTGTATGTGCCAGGGTTGTTGGAAGCGCCCATAGGCATGGGGAAGCATGCTTCAAAAGCACGAAACGTGACGCTTCCGAAACATGCGGGAAAACACCCTTTTTAATTAGGAAGCGCCCTTCCCATTCACTTCCCACTCGCTTCCAGATTGCTTCTTGCTCACTTCCCAATATCAGGAAACAAGTTTTCTTTTTTTGGGGGGCTTGGAGCTTTTAACAAATTTTTTTTGCCCAATATTGGGAAAACTTGATTCCTGTTCAATTTTCACTCGAATCCTAGGTCGCTTCCCTCTTCGTTTCCTCTTTGCTTCCTAGTTCTTTTCCGGTTCGCTTTCCTTCTTGCTTTCGAGATGATTCCCGGTTCGCTTCTAAGTCATCCTGCGCTTCCAGCTTTCTAAAATTTTAGAAGTGCCTCACTTCCCAAATCGCTTCCTGCTCCTGCTTCCTCGACTGGCAACTCTGATATGTGCATGTTTCACCCCTTTTTTATTACATTAATACAGGAGGTTTTTCTATATCATTTCAGTGTATTCTTTTAATAATAGTGATGCTATTACATCGTTATATTTTGGCGAGAACACTTTTAGTGCCTCATCAAATATTATCTTGAATAGATGTTTGTTGTGGATGCCCATTCTACAAAAGGATTGGTTCTGCCTGCTCAATTGAGGTTTAAGACAATTGATGTGGCTATATTGCCTATTATTCTAATGTTCATTCTAGCTGTTTCTTTGGTTGTGGTCAATTGTGCTTAGCTAAGGGCTACTGTAGTTTTCCCAGTAAAGAAAACCACATTCTGATTGGATATTACTGCAGATAGTGGCACAGATACAGATTCTACAGAAGTGGCTACAAGGAGTGAACTGAGTAGACCCGAAATGAACTTGGACCAGTATCAAGGTGCTGCGAGTGAACATCATAGATATAGTACTAATTCCATGAAAGATGGATCTCAAGATGGTCGTCATCTGCCAAATGCTGGTTCTCAGATGGAGAACATTTCAGATAGATCTCTCAGGGAACAAAATAACATGAATAAGAGTCATCAAAATGAGCGCTTAAAGAATGTGGTCAATCAGACCTCTGGTCAGAGCACCTTTGAAGAAGAGAGTCTAGGGCATCCTAAAATCAAGCATCGTAGGCGTAAATGTGAGCATTATACTCTTTCTTGCCCTTTCCTTTATTACCTACTTAATAAACCCTTCCCTTCTTTTCTGATGCTGTTTCCCATTTACATTCTTATGTTCTGAAATTTTAGCATTTCATTTTTCTTAATGCTGGAAAGCTTTCATGACCATGCCCATAATTAATTATTAACGTGTTTAGGATATGTGGTAGTGTATAATACAATATATATATTTTCCTTCTCAAATTACTGATCCAGGTCAGCCATTATATGCCTTTTCCTATATGCATTAAGAACTTGGGAGGGTAAGTAAGCATACCAGACTGTATAGTGTTATTACTCCATGAAGAGAGTTCCTATTTTCTTGCACACAAACACCTGCATCACATACCTGATGGTTCTTTTAGGTGATTTGCTGCTCTTGATGAGCTTTTATATCATAATACTTATTTTCAAATGTCAAACTTTCAGATTTTCCGTGTGACATTGGTTTTCTGAATTCCACTGACAATCTTGCTGAACCCAAAGACTTCCTGAATTTCACCCAATTTTCCCTTAAGTATATTGCGAAAGAGGACAGCCCATACGGGATTGAATCTAGATTTGGTGGGCACCAGAGCCTTGAAGAGAGAGAGAATACATTTTATGCAAGAGATCAAAGACTTCACTGTGGATTTATCAGAGAGCCAGATGGTTCACCAAGCACTGGGTTTGATCTATATGAGAAGGACAAGGAATACATGAACTCCTGTCATATTGTTGTATCATCTTGTATTTTTGGAAACTCTGATTTCTTGAGGAGGCCAGCAAGCAAAATGGTATATATCCATTTCAAAACTATCTTTGCCACTAATGGATTTTGATTCTCCTATTTTGAAGCATTCATCTTCGTTATGATGTTTCTAGTTTTGATTTGATCTACTATGGTTCATGTTCTCAGAAAATGACTGATAGCATGGTGTTAAACAATGTCTTTTTGGTAGTGAATCCAGTTCATGTCTATCCTTCTTAAGATTTAGTTATTGCTGTTATATTTCTACTTTCTTATATTTCATGTTGTTTCATTTTATATTTATGTGTCATATTTGATTTTGTCAGCACATCAGCTTAGGTAGGATGCTGACATGTTGAGATTTGAGTGGCATTTAATTTTTCACATGCTACTAGTTCTCTTGTTTCAGATTACAATGCGTTCAAAAGAGAATGTATGCTTTGTTATGTTCGTCGATGTGCTAACAATTGCAAGACTGTCTTCGGAGGGACAGACTTTGGATGAAAGAGGCTATATCGGCTTATGGAAAATGGTTGTTGTGCAAAATTTACCATACACTGATTTGCGTAAGGCAGGAAAAGTGCCAAAGTTTTTGTCACACCGACTTTTCCCAACTTCTAGGTAACATTTTGTGGTCAATGGTTGACCTGTTGCATTTGTTCCAATTTTTGTATGCTTTTTTCTTTTTTTTTATGGTGTTGAAAATGCAGTGATGACTTCACTGGTCTTTTTACTTCTGTTAGACAAACAAAAGGATAAAGCATCTGACAAGAAGTTACTCTGTGATACTAATACTTTCAATTTGCTAAGTTACTTTTAGATCTTCAAACCTGTATGACAAAAGTATAGTAGATATTGAAGCATGATCATTCATGTTGAATAATCTGCGAGTGATAGTCATTTTCGACTGGACATTATCAAATGTTTTCACTGGTTTAATCTCCTCACAACACCAGCATAGCACTGAAGCTGTCTCTTAGGAACTTGAAATATCTATCCTATCACATGCTTCTTACTCCATCATTACTTTGAATTATCTGGTAAATTGATGTGCTGCCCAATGAACATAATGTAAATGCAGATTATTGCAGTAGCTGCACCTGTTTTGTTGCTTTTGAACTTCAGGATCTAGGCTTTTACATGGTGCATATTGGATTCCCTTCATGACCTGAGAATATTAGCTGGTGTTTTTATTCAGCATACACTTTTAAGATTTGGAAGCTGTTTGCAGCTATGCTGTACTGGATTTTATTGCAGCCAACATTATAGATTATGTATTTGTGATATTGATGCCTCTTAGGGTTCATATAATTGACCTACCAGCTTATATGCACTTTCATGATCAATCACATGGAGTTCATCCAATTTTACCACTGTAATTAGCGTAGAGCTTCTCAAGACTTTCTTTAATTGGCATCATCTCCTTAACTAGGATTATATGTTCTTGCTGCTCATGGTAAACATGTTTTTTGTTTTGTCCAATAATGTAAGTATTCTAAGTGCTGCATTGCACTTAGTGTACAGCCTCTCAAACTTTTCTTCTAGTGGTCTCTTCTCATTAACTAAGGTTTATAGTACATACATATATAATACACACACAGATATATATCCGGCAGAGTGTAGAGTAAGCTCCGTAATCACTATGCTTTCTTCTGACTAAAGAGATAAGATAGGGGAAGTAGCGCATCGAGGTTTGGAGTGTTAATACTTATGTACAATATGTAATTACCCTATGTATACTACACCCCTTTTATGGAGTCTTATTCACCTTGAATAATTGTTAGGGGTACTTTGGTCGCTTTCTTTGTTACCCTATTTTGTTCTCATAAAAGGGGGGTCAACACTTTTGTATTGATATACTTCGAAGATAATAAAACCACAAAATAGAGTATTTCTCTCTCTCTCTTGTGTTCCTCTAACAGATCGACTTCAAGGAGATGATTCAACATGGTATCAGAGCCACGTTCAAGCTGTTAGAGGATTGGGTGTGTGGACAGAGGTAGGGAGCAGTTTGTCTTGGAGAACATGATGCATGTCAGCCCCTGAAGTTCGAATGTCGGAGTCAACCTTGGCTGAGGTGAGTTTCAGTTAGATGTTGATTTTAGAAGCTGACCCAAACAAAAAATCACATGATTTAGTTGAATATTGGAATTGTTGTGATTTTTTCAAGATTTTCTGAAAATCGCTCCTCATAGTGCGCAGATTTGGAGATTTCATAGATTGTGACCAAATCGGCAGGTTTGAAGCTCTAAGATGGGTTATGTTCAGGTCGATTTTGCCCTAGAAAACTTTTAGAAGATGTTTGGTGAGCTGTTGTGGTGATTTGGAGGAGTTTCTTTGTGGTTTTGGTGGGTTTCTATGTGGCAGCAACACGCAGCAAGTGTTGTTGTTTTGTGGTGATCAATCTGATCACTTTGCTTTGGTGAAAAAGGGTGTAATCAGTGTGGTGATAATAGTTTTTTTTGTTGTTACACTTTGTTTTGAATCCTGGACTGCTGTAAGTGAGTTGTTGCAGCTGGTCAGTATTGGTGGTGTTTGGTCTTCATATCTAGCAGCTCGTGTATAGGTTGAGTTGTGTGTGATATGGAAAAGGAAGGAATCCAGATTGTTCCAGTAAAACTGGATAGGACGAATTATGCATATTGGGTTGATTTTATGACAACGATAATAGTGGCGAAAGGTCTTAGAGGATATTTGGATGGCTCAGAGATGAAACCCAAGCCCACTAATGCTGATTTCGATAAAGCTATAGAGGAATGGGTCATAAATAATGCAAGGGTTAAATCATGGATTCTGGGTTTAGTGGAACAAATAATTGCTATGAATCTTTCTAAATTTCATTTTTAAGAGGCCAAAGGTTTAGTGGAACAAATAATTGCTATGAATCTTTCTAAATTTCAATTTTAAGAGGCCAAAGAAGCTTGGGCGTACCTCAAACAAGTATACAAACAAGAATATTGGGCAAGGCATTATCAGCTTACTAAAGAATTGAAGAGTATGCGACAATGAAGTAAGTCAATTGAAAAGTTCTATTCTGATATGCAAATAATATGGGATGCTATTACTCTCATAGAGGGTCAAACAAAATGTGAAAAGTGTGTAAAATGTGAGTCATGTGCTTCATGTCAAACTTGTTTGGGCCTCCTTGACCAGCATAAGGAAACTGATAAGATCATTGAGTTTTTTATGGCGCTCAGACTAGAATTTGATGGAACTAGGAGTGCTATCTTGCATCGTTCTCATTTTCCTTCATTTACTAAGGTCATAGCTGAATTGATAGCAGAAGAGACCAAGATGAAATCTCTTGGAGCTTATTCATCTGGTGACAGTGTTATGGTAGTTTCTCGGCAGTCAGGTGGTAGAGTTAGAGGAAGAGGTGATTTGAGTGTTGGTGGGAGAGGTGACATGGGTGCTATTCAGTGTCACTATTGCAAAAATTTTGGTCATATAAAAAATTAGTGTCCAGTTCTCAAGAAAAGGATGAGCATATTGACAAAAGTACTTTGTCTAGTGGTATTTCTACTTTAAGATCCTTAGAATCCTTAGGCAGTGGTCAACTTCAATTGTTGGAGAAGGTGCAACAACAAATGCAACAACAGATTCAACAATTACAACTGCTTGCCCAGTCAGCCGTAGCCCCTTCCACTTTTGCTCATGCTTCTTGTTCTTCTGGTACTGCTTTTTCGGGTATCTCTGGCTATGCTTCTGGTTGGTTAATAGACTTTGGGGCATCATGTCATATGACATCCAATGAGACTATTCTAACCAATTGTAACCCCTGCAATGGTATTTTTCGTATTGCCGATGGTTCTTCTATGTTTGTCTCAAAAGTAGGTTCCATTATTTTTGAATTTTGTCTTGGTAGTAAGGTAAATCTTTCTTAAGTTTACCATGTTCCATCCCTTGCCATGAATCTTATCTCTATTAGACAAATTACCGAACTTAATTGTAATGTTACTTTCTCTCTCCTTGGTTGTGTGGTATAGGATCAACTCTCAGGGAAGAAGATTGGGATTGACCATAGAAGGGGAGACTTATACTACTTGGACTGGATCAATATGAGTGAGCAGAGTAATCCAGGTATCAGAGTGAAAGTTGTTGTTATAGATCAATCAGTTTTGTAGCACCAGAGACTGGGTCTTATTTCCAGTTCTAGGTTGCAAAAGTTGGTGTCTTTAGGAAATTTTTATAAACCAGAATTAGTTGTATCAAGTCATGTCAAAGACAATGAAAGTTGTAGGTTGGCAAAGGGTCATGCTTTATCATTTAGGTCCAGTGTTAGAGAAATAAAAAGTCCTTTTGATGTAGTACATTCTGATGTATGAGGTCCTTCACATGTTCTGTCAAAAGGAAGATCATTGTATTTTGTTACTTTCATAGATAATTGTTTGAGATATACCTGGTTATACTTTATAAAAAATAGAAGTGAAGTTTTTGGTATCTTTAAAAACTTTTGTGCTATGTTTGAAAATCAGTTTGCTACTAAGATTAAGACATTGAGAACAAACTCTGGTGGTGAATATGCAAGTTGTGCATTCAAAGATTTCTTACGGGCTAAAGGTGTTGAGGAAATAAGTGCACTTGAGAGGATGCAAGCATGGGAGCTGGTAAAACCTCTACCAGGAAAAAATATTGTTGGGAGCAAATGGGTTTATAAAATAAAAACAAAAACAAATGAATTGGTTGAAAGATACAAGCAAGATTAGTAGCTAAGGGTTACAATCATCCATTTGGAATTGATTTTGCTGAGACGTTTGCTCTTGTAGCACATATGACAACTATTTGAATATTGCTTACAGTGACTGCAGTCAGACAATGGAATTTGTGGTAGTTAGATGTTAAGAATGCCTTATATATGAAACTTCCACAAGGTTACTTAGATCCTGAAGGAAGAGTTTGCAGACTTTGCAGAGCATTATATGGACTCAAACAAGCATCTCGAGCTTGGTTTGAGAAGTTTAGTTTAGCAGTGCAATCTCTTGGTTTTGAGCAAAGTCATCATGATCCTGCTCAGTTTGTATCTTCCTCCATACATGAAAAATGCATATTACTTATTTATATAGATGATATGATACTCACAAGTGATGACACTGAAAAAGTTAAGGAGACCAAGAAGGAGTTAGCTATAATGTTTGAGATGAAAGACTTGGAGCGTTTAAAGTATTTTCTTGGGATTGATAAAATATACTCACCAAGAGGATTGTACTTGTCTCATAAATATGCTACAAACTTAGTGGTGAAGGCAAGGTTGGTAGATGAAGTCAAAAGAGTTAACGCTCCTATGAAAGCAAATTTGAAAATGAGGGTCTCAGATGGTGTTGAGTTAGAATATCTTGTTGTGTACAGACAATTAGCTGGGAGCCTCATTTACATGACTATATCTAGGCCAGATATTACCTATGCATTTTATGTAGTTAATCAGTTTATGAGTGCTCACAGAACAGTTCATTTAGCTCAAGTCAGTGTTGTGAAAAGCATTGAGGCGTAGCGAGGTGCTCCACCAAAATTTGAGGCGAGGCTTAAGCCTCAATTTTTTTTTGAAAACTAAAAAAAACTATAAAAAATATCTAAAATTATAAATAAATAAAAAATACTTTATTGATGAAGCAACAATCAACAAGAAAAAAAACTCAAATAAGTACTGAAAAAATATGAGATTAACATGTAAAAGTAACATTAATGCAACAACTTGATCTATGTAAGTATCTAAAAAATAAAATATGAGCATTCATTCAATAAAAAATTAACAACAAAATGCATATTAACATTAACAACATCATGTCATAATTAGAAAATGCATGTTAGCATTAACAACCAAATGTTAATATATTTGTTCAAAATTCTTCAAAATGAGAGTGTTAACATTCACAAGTGCAAATGAAAGACCTAAAAAAACATATAAATGCCCATAGTCTTATGATATAAATTAGGGCCTAGGTTCTTCTTGTGTCTCGTCATCATCAATATCTAAGTATGTCATCATCTAAGGAATCTATATAAATAGGTTCTCCTTCATTCTCATTCTCTGACTCTTCATCATCTGCACTTTCTTCCTCCACATCCTCAATCACTTCTTTTGCTTTTTTTTTTCTTTAATAAAAAATCATGTATTAAATACTTATTTGATCTAATTAAAAAAATACATTTATATTCATAGTAAGGTAAAAAGAATATAACTTTACTTGAATCTCTTGAAGACCTGTCTTGCCTAGAACCACTTTATGAATCATGAGGTGAAGTGATTTTTTCAATAAGCACATGCTCAATGACATTTATGTCGAAGTTTAAATTCAACAATGAATCCTCCAACCAATTGAGATCACTAGGCAACATAGGATCTTCCTTCTCCACAATCCACTCATCGTCTATGTCTATATGATCTAGACATATAGGGTCTTTGGTAGCCCTCCTCCTCATATTTCTCTCTTAATTTCATATTGTACATTACAAAAACCAATGCATTCATCTTCTCTTGTTCAAGTTTATTCCTCCATTTTGTATGCACCTATAATTTCAAATCATTGATAATCAATTATAAAATAATTATACTTATACAAATGTATTTCAAAAATAAAATATAAAGTCACAAACCAATGAGAAAGTACTTCAATTCCTCTCACAGCCCGATGCACTATATGCTATGTCACAGGGATTCGGCTAGCAGGGTGCCGCACCCGCGTCGACGCGACTCGACGCAGGTGCGGGTGCGACACCGGGTGCGGTCAACCCGATCCTGGGTGCGCTGACCGCACCCAGGATCATTTAGGTCCATTTTTTTTTGGATTTTTTTTAAAAAAAAAAATTTGCTGGGCTGCGAAATTTAAAAAAAAAAAATCTGCTTACAGTTGTTGCTGCTCTTGCCTTTTCAATCCAGATCCTTCTTTTTCATAAAGGATTTTCTCTCCATAATAAATGATAATGATGGTGGTAGCCTTGCTGATCCTTCTTTTTCGTAAAGGATTTTCTCTCTCCATAATAAATGATAATGATGGTGGTAGCCTTGCTGATCCTTCTTTTCGTAAAGGATTTTCTCTCTCCATAATAAATGATAATGATGGTGGTAGCCTTGCTGGCTATTAGTATTCACTGTTCTCCTGACGTATTCTCCTGACGAGATGGGTGCTCTAGCTCTAGCCTTGTGTAGACCTCTCTTTTCCACATGTCCAATCTAATAAATTTCTTTTAGCTGTCGTGCAACTGTATATAAAATGAAATTTGAAGAATCCTATGGACCAGCAAAAAAAAATTGACCCCCAACCCGCGTCGGGGGAACCCCCGGACCCCCTTATATATATATTTTATATTTTTGCCCCTGCCGCACCCCCGCACCCAGGTTTTTTGGAAGTGTCGAATCCCCGCACTCGCACCCGCACCCGCACCCGCACCCATGTGACATAGACTGTATGTCAAATTTAGAATTCGAATTGCAAAATTTATCAATTCAGGATTTTCGTGCCCAAATGAACTTCACCAATCGGCTGCATTCAAATAAAACAATAAAAAATTGATAAAAACTTTAAGAATGTCACAATTAACAAAAACATAAAGAAAATATTAACAAATAACAACATAATTGCAAGCTTACCAGAACTTTTTAATTTTCTTGTTGTAACGATTGTCTTTCTACCAAACAACCTCTTTGCCTTTTTCAATGTATCGATTTATGTTGTAATTTTCAACCGAACATTTGCATTAGAAACCATTTTTTCAACACAATCATAAAATCCACTCATAACTTCTCCATTCAGGTTGAAGTTGTCAGCATAATAAAAATGATGATTTAAATAATAGGCAGCTGCATGCAAAGGCTTATGAAGTTACAAGTCCCATCGTCTATCAATGATGTCCTAAATAGATTTATATTTTTTTTCAACATTGTCAAGGTTTGAAGCAATTTTCGCCTTTGCTCTATCTATTGCCTTGTATAAAAATCACATAGCAAACTCATCTGCATCCACTAATCGCAACACTTTCACCAGAGGAAGTGTAGCTTTAATTGCATATGATATGACAGTTCAAAACTTATTATAATTAAGGACAATATAAAAATATTCTTAGCATCGGATTTCTTATAGTAATTAGATCTAAAATTTGAAGACAACAATATCGACTTCAACTCTTTCTTATAACATCCAATACTATGAAGCGTGAGATATGTTGTGGCAAAACGAGCGACGGCTAGGTGTAGAAGTTCTTTTTTCTTTGTGAACTTTCTCATCAAATTTAATACCCATGCATGACTATAAATGTATCTTATAATTTTTTTTGCCTTTTCCAAGATATCTTTAAAAATTGATATCTTTCCAATATCTTCTAACATCAGATCTAAGCAATGCGCCGTACATGGTGTCAAAAAACATATTTTTTATGCTATTAACATATTCATAACTGCCACATAATTTGGTGCATTAGCTGTAATGAATTGCACCTCATTCCTTTCACCAACTTCTTTAATAACTTCTTTAAACAAGTTATACAAATTTGCATCAGTTTTTTTTATGTCGCTGATATCAACAGACTTCAAAAATATTATCCCAGATGAGCTATTCACAAGAAAATTAATTAAGTTTCTTCATTTTTCATCTGTTATAATGCTGCAACTAACTTTTGGCCATTCTTTTTTTAACTCTTTTAAAATTTCATGAGTACAATCTACCTCGTCTTTCAAAATCCATGTTCTGATCTCGTGGTGAGAATGTGGTTTGATCTTTCGCCCATAATTTGCAATAGCTTCTACCATTGCACCACAATATAGACTATTGCAAAGATTAAATAATAAGGCATTGGAATAAAAAAATCTATCAATGGCACGACATACGTTTTTTCTCTCATCCCTTTTGAAAGCAGTGTTTATTGTGATTTGTCGTGCTTCTTTGTTCATAAAGAGGTCTATGGGACCACCTGTGCTTGATTTTGCAATACTACATGATCCACTGGTTTCGTTGTTCACATTATCGCTTGTTGATGATCCAAAATAAACACTTTTTCCAATTTCGAACTTGTTTTGTTTATCTTCTTGTTTCTTTTGCTTCTGATTCCTTAGATGATTATGAAAAAAACTTTTCACATAAGGTGAAACCGCTTCTTATATGCTTACACCATGTTTCGTGTCAGCTAAGTGATGTTTCAACCTATAAATGCCTCCTGTAGTCTTATAATAACAATAATTGTAAATTACATGTTCTACGAGTTTGAGATATTTAGTGGGATTTAGAACTTTAGTTTCATAGTCTCATCCTACATCTCTTCCCATTGTTAACTGTAAAAATGCATATAAGAAAATATATATTAACATAGAAATTTATAAAAACTTAGAGTTAAAAAAATTGAGACAATGCTTTATATAATCCAATGAATTCATATTCATATTCAATAAGAATCAACATATATAACTTAAAAACTAATTAAATAACTTGAAAACTAATTATATAGCTGTGAAAAAAACTGATCATACATATTTTTTTATACAAAGGCTACATAAATTCTATATAAGCCATATAGATGAACTTATACAAGCTTGTTGATGTAACATAGCTATTTAAGGGATATAACTGGCCACTTGTTTGATGTCAAAAGTAAAAAAGAAAAAAGAAAAAACAAATGTGAAGTGCAATAGCTATTGACAAGTACTAAGGTACAAATGATGAATTATGAAACCTAACAGTTGCTGAAGTTTTAACCAGAGATTACTCGGTTATTGCATATCAGAATTTTGTACCCCAATACACAGATTTGAAAACTCAATCTAATCATGTTTTCTACCATGTGACATGCAAAATACAAGCAATGGTCTTTGAGTAAAGAGGCATAAATACCATGGCTTAAAGATGAGTAATATTAAAGCCACAATTAAAATTATAAGAAAATAAGGTGTCAAGCATACTTAGCAAGAAAAGAAAACAACAAAAATAATTTAGAAACAACAGATAGTAAAAATCAACCACTAATGTTGTTCTTTACCAGTTTTAAGAATAAACATTATGACCAACAACAAAGCCAAACTAACAACTCAGACAATCACAAATAATCATTATGTTATACCAAGTTTTTAACATGAAATTAGTCACTTGGTATTAGTTATGTAACAAGAATTGAACATAGACTAAGTTGGGCATCTGAAAGCCATGACTGGGTTGAATCCCTCCAAGCTGTGATTGCTTGGCCAAGCTTGGACTGATAAGTCATACCCAGTCAAATTTCTATCTTTAAACATAACTCTCACTGAATCAATGGTTTGGGTTTGATAACCACACGCAACATCTGCTTGGTTCGACCCAGTGAATTAATGGATTATGTGGATCTTTATACACCAATCACTAGATGTAATGCATGATTTGTAACAATTGTAAATTTTATTGCCTAAATAGACTTGAATTTCATGGCCAAAATGTGGTACGAGAGTATTTTCATTGCTTTTATTTTGATTTATATTAGATCTCGGATATTTTCGGATCTTCAAAATTGGATCTCGGATATCCTGTTCGAATCTTCGATATCAGATCCCTGATATCTTATTCGGATCTTCGATATTGGATCTCGGATATTTTTTGGATCTTCGATATCAGATTCTAGAAACCTTGGTTGGATATCCAATACTAGATCCAAAATGCGTTCTTTGGATCTTTGACATCGGATTTCCGATATCTTAGTATAGATTTTACATCGAAATCATAATGGTCCAATTAAAATTTTAATGATGGATCCAAAGTATTTGAATCTATATTGGAAGTTTGAATCTCTAAGTTTAATACTAGAAGATTCAGATCTTTGGATGGACCCAGATAGTCCATATATGAATCCAAAAACGTAATGGATTGCGAGTCCCTGTGTAGGAGATCCAAACTCGAGATTTTTTTTAAAGCTCACACTATCGTGAGGGGCATGGAAAAATTGAAAAAAAAAATAATAATTGGGTATTACACGTGAAAGGGTTCATTGTTGAACCCTAATAACGTGGATACATAAAATGAACCCTAATAGCGCAACCCAATCTTCGAGGTCAAGTTAGGTTTCCGGAATAGCTTAACACACAATTTGTATTTTATTACTAGGTTCCAAAATTAGCCCTTGACCGATATCAGGAATCAGCACCATTCATCGAAACATTGGAAATCAACATCTAATGTCGGGGACACCATAGAAATCAGCAACCACTGACACCACTTTTCTTGATATACCAAAACAACAGCTGTGTCTACACACCACCCTCAGGCAAAATGACAGACTCTTCCTAAAACCGTGGTCAGGAGAAGAACCTCATTATCGGATTTAGGGGCAACAACAACACACACGAAATTTTAGTATCCTCACGTTTTCCCCAAACCCGCAATATCCAAGATTCCCACATTAAAGAAGAGACATCAAAAAAACATAAATTACATTATTCTTTACTTTTTTTTATCTTGTTATTAATTCATCTCTTTTACATTTGCAAATCAACATGCATAATTAATAACATAACCTTGTAAATCAACATGTCAAGCTCTTCACGGGACCACAACCCGTGGCATCATGGAACAGTGCAATAAAAATAATAATATCACATTTGATTTTTGAAATGCATTAAACTAAAACAAAGAGCAACTCATACTCAAAGGCTCACACAACCCAGGATGATCCATTTGATCATCAATGCATTCATATGCAAAAATCATTAATCGCATGCCACTATGCATTACTTTCACATGCTTTTCAACGCACATTCATGTATGCAAACTTCAACTATGCGTAGGAAACAAGAATATTTAGAAACATGTTTATATTCAATTCATATGATAGTGTCACATGCACATTTTCATGTAATGCACATGTTTAAGTCTATTGCATGCTTTCATTCAGTACAAAAGTTCATGTCCAATGCATATTTTCATTTAATACTTGGATTCATGTCAACAACATGCTTTCACTTACAATTCACTTTAAGCAAACTTGTGAACACATCATGCAGTCACTTATAGGTAATCCCACATCAATTTCATGTATGCTCATGTATAAGTAAACAACCATGTGTTAACACTTTTTAACTCAACATATAATATTCAGTTTAAGCATTGGAAACAACTTGTATGATGCTACCAAAACAATTAGATGTTTAGCTAAACCATGACAACACTCATAAATATTACATAGGTGTATGCTTAACAGCTTTGCATGACCATATGCATTTTAGTCACACTGTACACAGGCATGATAGGATGCATGAACATTGAGCAGGTATGCAACAAGTCAAGCAACAAATATAAATCAGTTAAGCACTTACACAAGAGTAGCTATATATGTATAGAACCAGAAAAAAGAAACTTGTGAAAAATCTGGATTAACATACAACAACAACAACAACTACGCCTTCATCCCAAAACAATTGGGGTCAGCGATATGAACCAAAAAAGAAATTCATTTTGGGTCTTCCACATGAATCCTTTTCCTCCAATCATTTCTATCCAACGCCATGTCCTCGGTGAGGTTCAAAGCATTCATATCCTTTCCTATCATCTCCATCCAAGTCTTCCTAGGCCTACCCCGACCTCTTTTAACTAATATATTTTCCCATTTCTCCAACCTTCTAACTGGAGCATCATTAGGCCTTCGCCGAATATGTCCAAACCACCGTAAACGATTCTCTCGCGTCTTATTTTCAATGGGTGCAACACCTACCTTCTTACGTATCTCTTCGTTCCGAATCTTATCTTTTATTGTATTTCCACACATCCATCTAAGCATCCGCATCTCAGCTACACTCATTTTTTGAATATGATGTCTCTTGGCAGCCCAACATTCCGTACCATATAGTAAAGCGGGTCTAATAGTCGTCCTATAAAACTTTCCCTTCAACCGCAATGGCATTCTACGATCGCACAGCACTCCAGTAGCACTTTTCCATTTCATCCACCCAACCTTTATCCTATGATTTACATCTCCATCAATTTCTCCATACTTTTGAATGATGGATCCCAAATATTTGAAATAATCATTCACCGGTATATCTTGCTCACCAAGCTTCACTACACTCCCATCACTACTTCGTTGCTTACTAAACCGACATTCCATATATTCAGTCTTACTCTTACTCAACTTAAAACCTCTAGCTTCCAATGTCTGTCTCCATAATTCTAACTTAGCATTAACCCCAGCTCTAGACTCATCAATCAAAACAATATCTCATACCACCCGCTATCTTATTCCACATTGATTCTGAATCCTCCTCGAGACACCAATCAACTTCCTTAACTACCTGCTCTACAAACATTCCTTGTTTAGCTCCTTTCAATGCCCACCACTTAATTCTAGGATCTATCCTATGTCTATCCCTTTTGCGGCATTGTCTAATTCTAAGATCTAAAATTAAGACTCTATGTTGTGTAGCTACACTTTCTCCTGGTATAACCTTACAATCGATGCAACAACCCCTATCTCTCTTTCTAAGTAGGAAAAAATCTATCTGACTCGTATTAACCCCACTTTTAAATGTTACTAGGTGAGACTCCCTCTTCCTAAACCAAGTGTTTGCTAAGATCATATCATAGGACAAACAAAAATCTAAAATCCTTTCTCCACTTTCATTTCTTTCTCCTATACCATAGCCTCCATGGATATTCTCAAATCCATCCCTACTAATGCCTACATGTCCATTAAGGTCACCGCCGATGAAAAAAATCTGGATTAACATATATGCACATAATGTGTGTGTATTTTTTTTTTTAGAACCAATGACCCAGTCGACCCGGCCGGCTGGGTCTGGTATGCGGCCAAACCCCACCCAGCCGACCCAGTTGGTGAAAGAAAGCAACAGACAAGGAGAGAGAGGCTCTGAGGGCTGCATAGAAAACCCAAAATTAGGGTTTGCGTTTCCTTTCATTCAATATATACACGTATAGTGTATTTAGGGTATTACATAAAGTGTGTAAATTACAACACATGCCATTAATGAGTTAATGAGCATGTGTGAAAATAAGAGTAAACAGATTGGGTCTGGATCTTGAGATCCAAACCCAATCGTGACATCTTTTCACCCTCCCTCAAGTTGTACATGGTTTTGAACCATGAACAACTTGCCTTTTAACATCCAAAATTTGTCCTTGATAAGTTCTTTTGTAAACAAGTCAGCAACTTGATCAGCAGTCCGAACGTATTCTGGTTCAATTTCCTTTTCTTCGACCTTCTGTCTTACAAAATGTTGATCAATTTCAATATGTTTGGCACGACTGTGGTAGATGAGATTGAATGACATATTGATAGCACTTTGATTGTCACACAAGAGTGATTCATGTTACTTCAGCTGTAGCTGCTGCCATTGATCTATATTCCGCTTCTGTGCTCGACCTCGCTATGGCCTTTTGCTCTTACTGCCCCAGGAGACAAGATTTAGGCCAATAAAAATACAGTATCCTGAAACTGATCTACGCTCATCTGGATCTCCTGCCCAATCTGCATCTGTGTAAATAAGAAGCTCATGCATGTGATGGTCATGCATACTCTTTCTGTATTGAAGACCATCTCCAATAGTTCCCTTCAAATATCGAAGAATGCGTTTAACAACTTTCATATGCCCAATATGTGGTTCATGCATGAACTGAGATACCTGATTGTCAGAATAGACAATGTCAGGCCGAGTGAAGGTAAGATACTGAAGCATTCCTACTATCCTACGATATCCTATAGGGTCCTCATACAGATCTCCATCTTGGGAACTAAGTTTCTGATGAAGTACACTGGGTGTGCTTAGAGGCTTGCAATCAGTCATACTTGCCTTGCTAAGAACATCAACGGTATACTTATGTTGAGTGAGTGTCATGCCTTCAACAGTCCTGTCAACTTCTACTCCAAGAAAGTATCACAGTTTACCAAGATCCTTCATCTTGAATCTATGATTCAGAAGTTCTTTAATCTGTTCAATATGTCCATTAGAGTTACCTGTAATGATAATGTCATCAACATATATCAATAACAGGGTAACTACATCTTTGCATTTGAATATGAAAAGAGAATGGTCGAGAAGAGACCAAATAAAGCCATATTTTTCTACTTCAAGCGAAAAACTGTCAAACCAATATCGAGATGCTTGCTTCAAACCATATATAGCTCTCTTTAACTTGCACACGTATTCTTTAGAGTTTCCTTCTGCATACCCAATGGGTTGCTCCATGCCTCCTTTAGAGTTCCATGTAGAAACGCATTTTTCACATCCAGTTGATTGAGAGTCCATTGGTGTTTAACAACCAATGATAGTATGATGCGGATAGTGCCCATTTTCACGACCGGACTGAAAGTCTCATCATAATCTTGTCCTTGCTCCTGTGTGAAGCCTTTAACAACCAGCCTAGCCTTATATCGTTCGATAGTCTCATCCGTCTTATACTTTATCTTATACACCCACTTTGATCCAACCACATTTCGATCGTGTGGTCTGGGAACAATATCCCAAGTCCCACGTTCATGAAGGGCCTCCATTTCTTCGTTCATAGCTTCAATCTATCTCTTAGAATTTATTGCTTGATAAAATGTTGTTGGTTGATCCTCCTTGCCCAAAGAGGCTAAGAAGAGTTGAAAATCTATTGTAAAATTCTCATAACTAACCCACCTATCAATAGGATGTCGAGATCAGGTAGACCTTTTGTGAACAGGTGATTGAATGGAAACAAGAGGATTCTTCTCCTGATTAGAGCTGAGGGGTATCTCCTTCTCACGTCGAGAGTAAACAATGCCTTTATATCTTTCTGGAGCCGATAGTGACTCAGAAATCACACTTTCTTGAGGTCTTTGCTCAGCAGTAGATACGTTTCCCTCATCTCTTTGATGACATTAAGAGGAACAAACATCATTAATACTAGAAAAGAGATCTGAGTTTAACCAAGGATGATAAACTTCAATTTCAGGAGGAGTGATAGCATTATGACCAAAATTTGATTCGTCAAACACAACATTTCTGGATATTTTGATGCGCTTGCTTACGGGATCTTAACATCTGTATCCTTTGTAATCATCAGCGTACCCAACGAATCTGCACTTTAAGGCCTTATCCTGAAACTTATGCTGCATTGAACTGTCAACATGAACATAACATACACACCTGAATACACGCAAATCATGATAATTTGGATGCACACCATGCAAAGAGAAATAGGGTGATTTGTTTTCCAAGATGTTCATGGGCAATCGATTTATGACATAGACTGTTGTATGAAAGGCTTCTGTCCATAAGGTAATTGGAAGATTACTATCATGCATCATGCTCATTGCACTCTCGACAATATGGTGATGCTTCCGTTCAGCAATCCCATTCCGTTGAGGTGTATGAGGGCAAGACACCTGCCTACTTATCCCATTTGTCTGGAGGAAACCAATAAAGTCATTTGAAGAGAATTTACCCCCTCCATCACACTGGAAACAAATGATATTCTCAGAGAATTGATTCTGAACAAAGGAATGAAAGTTCTGAAATAACTTAAAGGTTTCAGATTTATTTTTCATAAAGAAAATCCATGTGTATCGAGAATAGCTATCAACAAAGATGAGATAATATTTAGTGCCAGACATGGAAGAATTTGGAGTCGGGCCCCAAACATCTGAACATATAATCTGAAATGGTCTTGAAGCTCTTTTATTAATGGAATGAAAAGGAAGAACATGACTCTTACACTGAAGACAACTAGAACATTTTTTATTGTCAACACTTAAACTTAGACTTGACTTGGGAATAAGACTACTTGAAACAAGCTTATCAATAAAATGACTACTACAATGACCCCGACGACCATGCCAAAGATTCGGCTCAATATATTCAGAATGATTAAAAACACTGTCAGGAGGAATTGAGGATGATGACGTGAGCTTCAAGGTGGAATCAACAGACTAAATACCAGATGAAGGATTCTCTTGGAACACATACATATTCCCTTGTCGTTTTCCTTCAGCGAACGTTTCCCTCTTGTGACGGTCCTTAACACAAATAGAGAAAGGAGTAAACTAAACTGAAGCATTAATGTCATCTACAAGCTTAGAGACAAAAACAATATTTTTCTTGATATTAGGAGCATGGATGACATTTAAAAGAGCAAGAGAAGAGTTGAACATAGGAATTACAGAATTTCCAATGTGCGAAATATGGTGGTGAGACTCATCTCCAGTGACTACTATTTCTACCAATATAAGGAACAAGATTTAGGAGCTTACCAGCATCACCAGAATCAACATACCAAGTGCCTTGATCATTCTATTTGATATTTAATTCAGCCAAAGCAGACAATAACAGTTCTTTGACTTCTCCACTATTTTTCAATGTATCTGTTCTCTTTCTTGTCTCCAATTGCTTTCCTCTATTTTGCGGGTTAAACCAATAATTTGCCTTTATGTGTCTCCTTTTGTTGTAAAGAAAACATGTAGGTATTGTCCTTTGCCTTTGCAAATTAGGAGGCATACTGGGAGTAGGTAATATTCCGCGAGCTCCTTGTCCATTCCTCTCTTGACTTCCTCTTTCTCTAGATTCATACCTGCCACGTCCTCGACCGTAGGTGACTCCTGTGACAAGAACGCCGTGGGTTCCAACGGGGTTGTGATTACCTTTAGAAAATCCTTTCAAAGTCATCTCATACTGTAAGAGCTTAGCACGAAGATCTTCAAATGTAGGTAAGTCTGGCAAACACAACAAGGAAGTAACCATCATATGATAATTGGGTTCCAACCCGCTCAAGGTTTGTTACACCATATCTTTGTCGTTAACCACACATCCCATTATAGTCGACTGATCTGTGATGGTTTTCATTTTATTTAAGTACTCCATGAAGTCCTTTCTCAACATTTGAAATTCTTTCTTTAAAAATAAAACTCTTGCCTGAGAAACTTGAGAATACGTCTGAACGAGACGATGCCATAACTGCATAGCTGTGCAGTCATCTGGGATTGCCACAAGCACCTCCTGTGACAGGGTGAAAGTGATGTAGGCAACCAAAGCCTGATCTCGCTTCATCCAGGATATATATTCTGAATTTCTGACAAAAGTAATGGAAGTGTCACCCTCCCTAGTCTTGCCATCTTGTGATATAAACTCTGGAGGAACAGAAACAAAGCCATGTAGATGCCCAGAAAGATCATGACTTCTTATGAATGGGATGATTTGTCTTTTCCAGGTAAGAAAATTGGAGTTGTTTAGTTTTTCTGACACAAGTTGGCTAAGGAAGTTGGAAGAAAGTACATATTGAGAAGAAGAAAAAGAATCCATAGGTAATTGAAGGTGGAAGGAAAAGAATATTGGAGTAGAACAAAAAATAGTCAGAAATAAAGGTCAAAACCAATACGTAATTTCAGAAAACTCAGAACTCGGCTGCCTTTTTTTTTTTTTACAGCAGACCCGAGACAGAAAACGAGATTATGCAGTAAACTGATCTAATCAAAGATCAGTTAATGAGAAGCAAAACAAAAACACGTTATTTGGATATAACGTGTTTTTCCTTTGAAAGATGCAAAGGGCTGAATCTGATTTTTAGATGAAATGATATTCTAAAATGTAAAGAAAAGAAATCTGATATTTTATTCAGATCAGAATCTGTCCTTACTATTCTGAAGAAGACGAGGAACAATTTATGAAGTCACACAAGGATTTGCTCTTGCGTGACCATATGGAATCACGTCAAATAGCGTAAGGGGGAAAAGAAAATGCAAAATAGAGAAGGTGCAGACTTTAAAGGAAAGAGGATGACGATTAATGGTGGGTGACGATTAAAAGTGAAAAGGGATTGACGAGATGCTGACCTTAGAAATTGGGAAAAAACAAAAAAATAGAATACGTTGACTGAAAAAAAAATATTCTGCAGAATGTGAGGAGTAGGAAAGCAACGAGGGAGGAGAGAAGAATCTTGGATCAGTTAATGAAAGAATTACCTTGGAGGAAGACGTTAAAGAGAGAACCTGGAACCTGTCGCTCTGATACCATGAAAGAAAACAACAAACGAGGAGAGAGAGGCTCTAAGGGCTGCAGAGAAAACCCAAAATTAGGGTCTGCGTTTCCTTTCATTCAATATATACACATAGAGTGTATTTAGGGTATTACATAAAGTGTGTAAATTACAACACATGCCATTAATGAGTTAATGAGCATGTGTGAAAATAAGAGTAAACAGATTGGGTCTGGATCCTAAGATCCAAACCCAATAGTGACATTTTTTCAGTCGGCTGGGTCAGGTACTCAGCCCAGCCGACCCAGTCGGCTGGGGCTGACTGCCCCATGGCTCCTAGTCGGCTGGGCCCTAACATGAAATAAAAAAGATAATTTATTAAACTCGTTTTTTTTTTCAAAACATGCCTAGCCGACTGCTCGGCTGGGATCGGCTGCTCAATAGGCTCGGCCTGTCAGGCAAGCCGAATTGGGCTGGTCTGATAGCCAGCCTACATAGAAAAACAAAACCCTTTTTTTTCTATGGCCAACACCCAGCTGGTCGGGTTGGAACCCCAGCTCAACTGACCCAGTCGGCTGGGGCTGCCAGCACATGGCTTAGACGACTGTGGTCGGCTGAGGCCCACACAAAAGAATATATATATATATATTTATGACAGCATACCAACAGAAACACAAATAAATTTCATGCATCGGCATGCTTAATGGAATAAAAACAAGTCTCAATATGCATGTGCATGAAATTTTGCATAAAGTACACATGTACGGATCAAATATACTCAGATTCATGAAGTACACAACCCGATTATGAAATAAATCTCATTTGTTATCATAAGCATACGTGCAGCCACGTTTTTGCTTGGTTATACCCAGATTTCACATACCCTAACCATTCCTACCATGAGTTTTTCATAGAAATCGATAATATTATGGTGCACATGCATAACAACACTTTTTTTTATGGATAAAAATTTTGTTTTAACATTAAAAATACCTCCACACGTATATTAAACCATAATAACATTCAAGAAGATGAAGATACATGGATTTCATCCATGGATCTTAGAGTAAATGTTTAAAAACTTTAAATTTACTCATTCACATGAGTTTTCACTAAAATACCACATGGAGATCGAATCTATATCCCTTTTCTCACTCAAATCAAAAGCGAAACCCGTACCATACATGTAGATTGAAAAGAAACGTGGATTTGATGGCTGGAGAAGATTGAATCTCCTTCTTCTTCTTTTTTCTCTCTTTTCTTTCTTCCCTTTCTTTTTCTCTCTCTTCTATCTTATTTTTTTTGTTTGTTTCATTATATATAAAGATGGCGAGAGGGGGTGACACCCCGCCTTCTCCAGCCCATCTAAAAGGGCTGGAGAGAGAGAACTCTAAAAAATTAAAACTCTTTTATATGAGTTTTTCGAAAATTTTAAAACTCTTCAAGTTTGACTTTTCAAAATTTTGTTAAAAAAGAACTCTTAGTCTCTCAAATCCTCTTGAACTCTTTCATAGGTGTTTAAGGGCTCTTTCAAGAGTCTCAAACCAACCTCAAAATAATTTTTCGGAATTGCATTAAATTAATTAATTAATTAATATTAAATTATAAATAAATTTTTAGAAGTTTCCAAAAATTACCAAATTAATGTGGGAGGCTTCTTAACATAAATAAACCCCAATTTAAAGGTTTTTGATGAATTTAAAGTTAGAAAAATCCTTGAGCATGGATTTGGATTTGGATCCGGATCCAAGATCCAAATCCAACTCAAGAATCCAAATGGTTCTTGGGCTGGACCAAATTCAGATTAATATTGGTTTTGGATAGAGTCCAAATCCATATTAAATTTGGATTCAATCCATCAGATCCGGTCCAATCTAAGTCCGGATCCGAACTGACAAACTGCTCATTTTTTAAAAAAATGTAATTTTCGGGCCAACCGTAGCCCGAATCGAGGAAAATAAAATATCGTTGCGCTCATAATTCTGAAACGCGTCCAACGACATATTACACGAATATCAAATTTCGAATTTCACCTGAAAATAACCCAATTTTTGCTCGAATTTCACTTGAATTTAAAGGTCAAAAATAAATTTTTTTAGAACATTTCGATTAGCTCGTTTAGACCTAGTTGATGAGACCTGGGTCAATCCCAGACTCAAAAGCATCAGTCTAATATCGAGGTTCAAACGATTTTTCTCCTAGGCTTAGCCAAATTTTCGAAAAAATCTCAAAATGGCTGAGTGTGAAAATACGCAATATTACATCTGCAGTATAAGGCTGCTGCAAACCCTTGTTACAGATGAAACCGATTTTCCCTTCGTGGCTGTGAAGCTTGAGTTGTAGAACTTGTAACCAGTGCTATGAAGAAACTTGTTAGAGAAACCCTAGATGTGGTTGCTGTTGTTGCAAACAGCCTGTTCCAGTCCCTCATGTCGTCGTTGTCGAGCTGCTGGCCATTTCTCCTTTCTTGTTTGTGCGTGTCATCACTGGACGCTGCTCCTTGTTGTTGTGAACCAATGTTGTGAAAAGCATTGAGGTGTAGCGAGGCGCTCCACCAAAATCTGAGGCGAGGCGTAAGCCTAATTTTTTTTTTTAAAAAAAACTATAAAAAATATCTAAAATTATAAATAAATAAAAATTTCTTTATTGATGAAGCAACAACCAACAAAAAATAAAAAATCTCAAATAAATACTGAAAAAACATACTTGAACTTTGCCACTAAGTAACGAATGATCAAAACATACTTGAACTTTGTCATTGGGTTCTCCACCAAAGCATGGTAGTCCCTAACAAATGCTGGCATGCGTGTGTGTGTGAGGTATACTTACATTGAGTATTGAATGGATTCAAAGGCAGTGGACGCTGCCAGAAAGCCATTCACATAAACCTTTTTGTGTGAGAATGGCCCACTCGATCTTGCTGGAACGTGAGAATGAGGCGTGAGAGAGAGAGAGAGCTGCGGCAGCAAAGGGGGACTTCACACTTGAAGTCGTGCCCTACTTTATGTTTATATATACATATACAAAACAGTAACTGGGTTGGACCAAATATTTGGATCCATACCCAGACATAAAGTTACAAGTTACATTGGAGAACCCGACCCACACTGGAAAACCCGATCCAGTTTATGATACAGTGTTAATACCCTCCCTCAAGTTGTGCATGGTCCTGTACCATGGACAACTTGCCTTTGAGATACCAAAACCGCGCACTCGTAAGTCCTTTGTTAAGTAGATCAACAACTTGATCTTCTGTTGGTACATAGACTGGAATAACTTCTTTGTCCTCTACCTTCTGTCGGACAAAATGTTGATCGATCTCTATGTGTTTCGTTCGACCATGGTGGATAGGATTGAAAGCAATTTGAATGACACTTTGATTATCGCAAAACAGATTCGCAACCTTCACTTTTTCTCCTATCTTTGTTAATAAATGTCTTAACCATGTAACTTCGGCAGTGGCAGAGGCCATGGATCGGTACTCAGCTTCTGTACTTGAACGCGCAACAACACGTTGCTTCCGACTACTCCATGCTATTAAGTTTTCATCAACATACACACAATACCCAGAGACTGACTTTCTATCGTCTGGATCTCCTGCCCAATCTGCATCTGCATACACTTCTAGTGGTCTATGTTCTCCTTTTGCCTTTGATTGACGATAAACAAGCCCATCTCCAAGAGTACCCTTCAAGTACCGAAGAATTCTTTTAACTGCATTCATGTGTTCTGTACGTGGATCGTGCATGAACTGAGAGACTTGATTCACTGCATATACAATATCCGGCCTCGTAAAAGTAAGATATTGAAGCATCCCAACTAAGCGACGATAATATTTCGGGTCCTTATAGATCTCCCCATCTTGAGCACTGAGTTTATGGTTTAACACACTAGGAGTATTCAATGGCTTGCAGTTCTTCATTCCTGACTTCTCCAGAAGATCCAGAGCGTACTTGTGTTGGGTCAACAAGAGGCTAGTATTTTGTCGATCCACTTCAACCCCCAAGAAATATCGTAGGACACCCAGGTCCTTCATCTTGAACTTCTGATTCAATAGGATCTTTGTAGCCTCTATATGCTTGCAAGAACTTCCTGTAATAATAATGTCATCTACATATATGAGGAGTAAGGTGTTGACCTGATGTTCTCGAAAAATGAACAATGAATGATCAAGTTGAGAACGGACAAATCCATATCGTTGTACTTCAATGGAGAAATTGTCAAACCATGACCGAGATGCTTGTTTTAGTCCATAAATAGCTCGTCGCAACCTGCAAACATGTGTCTCAGGATTGTTTTCTGCATAACCAAGAGGCTGCTCCATGTAAACTTCCTCCTTTAGATCGCCATGTAAGAATGCATTTTTAACATCAAGTTGACTTAGAGACCATCCATGCTGAATCGCCAAGGATAACACAAGTCGAATGGTTCCCATTTTTACAACTGGACTAAAGGTCTCGTCATAGTATTCTCCATATGCTTGTGTGAAGCCTTTAGTGACTAGTCTTGCCTTATATCTTTCAATGGATCCGTCAGGTTTGTACTTAATTTTATATACCCACTTAGACCCTACAACATTCTTATCCGGAGGCCTAGGAACTATTTCCCAGGTCCTACATTCATGTAAGGCTCCCATTTCTTCATTCATAGCATCTGCCCATTTTGATGACAAGGAGGCTTGGGAGAAATCGATGGGTTCTTCTTGTTTTTCAACCTGTGCAACGAATAACTGCATTTCTGTGAAAAAATTCTCATAGCTTACCCATCTTTCAATAGGGTGTTTGATCCTTTCCGAACGTCTGACATGCTCAATTATGTGGGGTGTGTCCCTTCTCCTGACATACACTGCCCCTTTGAATCTTCTGCCATCTAGACGAGCAGTACCAGATGTCAGGGTTTCTTCTGCGATGGGAGGCACAGTAGATCCCTGAGCAACTGTCAACACGTTCCCACTAGGTTATGCATTGGTTTCCATGGGCTCACACTCATCTATCACTGTGTGACATGGAGCAGAGTTATCCATCTCTAGCTGATCAAATAATTCATTCGCTAGCCACGGCTGATAGCTTTCTTCCTCCTTAGTAACCCTTGCTTCTTTGTTCAAGATCTGAACATTGTTCTCAGCAAAGACAACGTTTCGTGAGATTTTAATGCGTCGAGTGTCTGGATCATAGCATCGATATCCTTTATACTCTTTAGCATACCCAACAAACCTGCATCTACAAGCTTTATCCTGAAATTTGTTACGTTGGGAACTGTCAATGTGAACATAGCATACACATCCAAACACTCGTAGTTGACTGTATTGAGGCTGGGTACCAAACAACACGAAATAAGGAGTCAAATTATTCAACATTTTCATCGGTAAACGATTTATTACATAAACCGAAAAGTGAAAAGCTTCTGTCCAAAGACTTAAAGGAATATGAGTGTCATGCAACATACTTAGGGCACTTTCAACAATATGACGATGTTTTCTTTCCGCAACCCCATTTTGTTGTGGTGTGTGTGGGCAAGATATTCTACGCCTTATCCCGTTGTTTTGAAGAAATTCAGTAAATTCCTTTGATAGATACTCTCCCCCTCCGTCACACTGAAATTGTTAAATACTTGTCGAGAATTGATTGACAACAAGAGCATGAAATAAACGAAAGAATTTGAATACCTCAGACTTGTATTTCATAAAATAAATCCAAGTATATCTGGAATAACTATCAATGAATGTGACATAGTAGCGACTCCAGACAAAGAGGGTTGTGGATCAGGTCCCCAAACATCAGAATGAATAAGTTCAAAAGGAAAAGAAGCTCTTTCATTTATTGAATTGAAGGGAAGTACATGACTCTTACACAACTGACAACTAGAACAAAGAAAACCATCAACCTTATTATACGGACTTGATCTTGAAATAATACCGCTTGACACAAGTTTCTCAAGAGAAGAATTATTACAATGACCCAAACGACAATGCCAAATATTTGGCTTATTGTACGAAGACAAACTCAAACAATCCTTAGATGAATCCAATTTGAATGGTTGACCAATTGACGATTTTGATCCAGCTCTACGAACAAGTGAAGAAGTCTCTTTGAGGATATACATATTTTGTTAAAATGTATCTAATATATATATATATATATATATATATATATATATATATATATATATATATATATATATATATATATGCTGCTGTATATTACATCAATACCCGATAGGGGTATTTTTGTAATTTCACATAGTTGTTTTAGAAAACAACTATTTATTCTTTTTGTCCAAATGTAATTTCCTTTTTTTTGTTTTTTTAATTCTTTTTATTTCGGTTTTTGAGGACCTAAAGGGGCTCCAACATAGAGTCGTTGGAGCCCCCAACGGTCACATTTTGTGACCGTTGGGGGCTCCCAACGACTCCATGGGAGCCCCCTTTTGGCTCTCCTTTTGAGGCCCTTTGGCCCTCCTTTTTTCCCCTCTTCCTCTTGTATAAATAGGGGTGAACCCCTTGTGTATTCTCATCTTGGAGAGCTTCTCTCTCTTTTCAATAAGAGGCTTTGTATATTGTTGCCTTCTTAAAGGCTTGTGCTTGTATTGTCCCTTCGTGGACTTGTGATATTGTCTCTTTTATTCATTGTTGCAAGTGCTTGTATGCACTCTTTATATTTCCGCAATATCTCATTACATGGTATCAGAGCCACTCGATTCTTGAAGGAAAGGTGTGGTTCGTGTATCTCATACTTAGTGGACATCTTCTCACTTCTTGGCAACATCATGGAGACAAAGATTGATCTATCTTTGAAGCTCAATGGAAAGAATTATATGATGTGGGCATTGGCAATGGAGAATAATCTCAAAGGAAAGAAGCTTTGGGGTTTTGTCATGGGGACCGTTCCGGAACCCAAGCTTATGCTCATGAAGATGGAAGAAGATCAAAAAAAGGCTCTTGAGGGAGATGCTCGCCTCAAGGCCATTGAAAATCATCAAAAGGAAGTGAAAGATTGGGAAAGCAATCACGCAAAAATCCTTGCGTGGTTTATGAATAATGTGGAGCTTAAGGTATGTGCTAATATAGCTAAATTTCGTAGAGCCAATGAGGCTTGGTCTTTTATGAGGAGTATGTATACCCAAAAGGATCTTGCAAGAGCATACTTCTTGCAAGAAAATATTAGAACCACCAAATAAGGTGATTCTAGCATTCAAGACTACTATAGTGCCCTAAACCCACTATGGGATGAATTGGCTCTCTTGGAGTCAAAGTGGGTTTCTATGAAAGATATTGATTTAAGACAAAAAACAAATGGAACAAGAGCGATTGTTTCAATTTCTATTTGGGCTACGTCCCGAATTTGAGCAAGTGAGATCCTCACTTCTCCATAGATCTATTTTTCCTCCTATTGAGGATGCTATTGCCGAAATCACTCAAGAGGAGACAAGGCTTGGCATGAGTAAGCATGTTGATGAAGTCCTTGCCGTATCCAAACCGGGTAACAATGTTAGAACCTATAAGCCTCCTCATTTTGGGAAACAAGGGAACTACAATGAAGGAAGAAAAATGATTGTTTGTCATTATTGCAATGAGCCGGGTCACATTAGACCCGCTTGTCCAAAGCTTATTAGAACCTTCAAGCCTAAAGTGGTCTCTCTTGAAGAAACAACCACCAAAGAAGATGAAGGCAAGAACAATGACATTAAAGAAACTCTTGGACAAATATCTATGGCTCTCCAACAAATGCTAAAAGTTTCTTCCTCCACATCGGGTGCGGCTATTGCTTCAACATCATCACCCGGTACGTATTCTTGGATCCTTGATTCCAGAGCTTCTTTTCATATGATCCCTCATGAAAATACCCTTAGTGATGTTTGCACCAATTCAAAGGACTCTTGTGTCTCTACGGCCGATGGAACTTTTTGAAAATTTCAAGTATTGGTTCTTTTAAAGATTAACAAAATTTTTGTGTTCCAAAAGTAAGAGTTGTTCCCAAATTAAATTTAAACCTTTTTTCGGTTTCTCAAATTGCCGACTATGGATGTGAAATATCTTTCTCATCTAATGGTTGCTTTGTGCAGGATCTCCGGTCCGGGAAGCGGATTGGGCAAGGCCATAGAAAGGGAGACCTCTATTATATGGACCATCTTGATCTCCCTACAAACTTTTTTTGTTCTTATGTCCAAGAAAAAAACATGGAAACTTAGCATAAAAGACTTGGTCATCCAAGTTATTCCAAAATGTATCTCTTTCCTTTTGGAAACAAATTTTGTAAGGAAAAAGAAATTAATTGCAAAGATTGCATTTTTGGGAAAATGAAGTCTATTCCATTTCCAACTAGAACTTTTCTCTCATCAAGACCTTTTGAGTTGGTGCATTCGGATGTTTGGGGGCCTTCTCCGGTTATGTCTAAAGGGGGCTATTCATATTATGTTACGTTTATTGATGACTTTACTCGGTATGTTTGGATTTATTTCCTTAGTCATAAGTTGAAAGTATTTACTTTCTTTAAAGATTTTCATAAAAAGGTTCAAAATCAATTTCAAAGTAACATATCTATTTTAAGATCCGATTTCGGTGGTGAATACTTATCTCACGAATTCCAAAACTATTTAACCCAAAATGGCATTTGCCATCAAAAGTCATGTCCTAGGACTCCTCAACAAAATGGCCTAGCGGAAAGGAAACATAGGCACATTATAGAAACCGCTAGAACATTACTTGTGTCTAGAAATATTCCAAAAAAGTTTTGGGCCGAAGCCGTTCTTACCTCAACCTATTTAATCAATAGAATGCCCTCTTCTAAGTTAAAAAATGCTTCTCCCTATCAGAAACTCTTCAAGTTTTCACCCGATTTTAATCGTCTTCGTATTTTTTGTTGCAAATGTTTTGTCCTACTACATAAAAGAGATAAGTTATCTCCAAAAGCAATTGAATGTGTATTTTTCGGATATGGTGAAAATAAAAAAGGGTATAGATGTTATGATTTTAAGAATGATAAACTATATGTTTCAAAAGATGTAACATTTCTTGAAGAAGAAAACGGTTTTGATAAAATAGAAGAGACAAATGAAATTGATTATATATTCTTATATGATCTTATTGATGACATACAAGAAGATTCTCTTGAAAACATAGATGATACTCATGAGGTATCCCCTCTTGACATAACACTCTCCAATGATAGTGATTCCAATACAAATGTTCATGATAGTGATGCCAATATAAATGTTTACTCAAGAAGAAATCAAGAAAAACCTATTAGTGCCCTCGAAAAATACTCTCAAATTTCTGAATCCACTGAGGAACCACAAGTTAGGCATTCTTCTAGAATATCAATACCCCCAAATAGGTTTGTATCCTATGATTCCTTAACTCCCAACTATCGAGCATGTTTGATAACCCTACATTCTTATTTTGAACCGGCTCACTATAATCAAGCTAAATCTATACCTCATTGGGTTGAAGCAATGAAGTTGAACTAAATACTTTAAAAAAGGCCAATACCTGGGAAATAGTCAATCTACCCTCACACAAAAAACCTATTGGTTGTCGCTGGGTCTTCAAAGTTAAAACTAAAAGCGATGGCTCTTTAGAACGATATAAAGTCAGATTAGTTTCTAAGGGATACTCCCAAGAATATGGCATTGATTACGAAGAAACATTCGCTCCCGTAGCTCGAATGACTAGTGTCAGAACCTTAATAGCTGTCGCATCAACCAAAAAATGACCTATTTATCAACTTGACGTAAAAAATGCTTTTTTAAATGGAAGTTTAAGTGAAGAAGTGTATATGGATCCGCCACCCGGAATAGATATTAAGCAAGGTCAAACACTTCGGCTTTTGAAGGCATTATATGGTCTTAAACAAGCCCCTAAGGCTTGGTATGATCGCTTTAGTGATATCATGATAAAGTTAGGATTTCATTCTTGTTATACTGACACTGCTCTTTTTGTTAAAAATGCATGTTCTAGTATCGTAATTTTGTTGCTTTATGTTGATGATATGATTATCATTGGGAATGATCAAAGTAGTATTATTAATGTTAAAAATATGTTAAAAAATAATTTTGATATGTCTGATTTAGGTTTTCTCAGATATTTTCTTGGAATTGAGGTTGCATATTCTCCTAGAGGATATATTCTGTCACAGATGAAGCTTGTTGCAGATATATGTTCTAAGTCTGGGATTTCTGATGATAAGAAGGTAGAGACTCCCGAGGTTATTAATGCCAAATTGCGGTTAGAGGATGGGGTTCTTCTGGAAGATCCCACACCCTACAGACAACTCATTGGGTCTCTTACCTATTTGACCATCACCAGACCAGATATCACTCATGCAGTTCACTCAGTCAGTCAATTTCAGCATGCTCCTACAACTGTGCATATGAGTGTTGTTCTCCGAATCATTCGCTACATTCGGAATACCATCAATAAAGGGCTATTTCTATCCTCCTCTTCTTCCTTGAATCTTCTTGCTTATACTGATGCAGATTGGGGAGGTAATCCCAATGATCGAGTCTCAACTACTGGTTTTTGTGTCTTTTTAGGGGACTCGTTGATTGCCTGACGATGCAAAAAGCAGCAGAAAGTTTCACTATCATCCACTGAAGCTGAGTACCAGGCGATGACAACCACGACAATGGAACTTGTATGGCTTCGCAGTTTGCTTAAAGACATGGGAGTTGATATTACTGAAGCGTCAAAGCTATGTTGTGACAACAAGAGTGCCATCTATATTACGAGTAATCATACTTTCCATGAACGTACAAAACATATCGAAATGGATTGCCACTATGTTCGTGACGAATTCTTACGAGGAACTATTGCTCTGCCATATGTCACCTCAGAATATCAGTTGGCGGATTTCTTCACTAAAGCTCTTCCGGCTCCTCGCTTCATGTTTCTTCTTGGCAAACTTTCCGTCATTCCCCCGTAAAGTTTGAGGGGGGGTGTTAAAATGTATCTAATATATATATATATAGATATATATGTATATATATATGCTGTATATTACATCAATACTCCATGGGAGCCCCCTTTTGGCTCTCCTTTTGAGGCCCTTTGGCCCTCCTTTTTCCCCCTCTTCCTCTTGTATAAATAGGGGTGAACCCCTTGTGTATTCTCATCTTGGAGAGCTTCTCTCTCTTTTCAATAAGAGGCTTTGTATATTGTTGCCTTCTTAAAGGCTTGTGCTTGTATTGTCCCTTCGTGGACTTGTGATATTGTCTCTTTTATTCATTGTTGCAAGTGCTTGTATGCACTCTTTATATTTCCGCAATATCTCATTACATATTTCCCTTTCGCTCTCCCTCAACGAGCGTCTTCTTCGTGAGTGGATCCTTGACACAGACAAAAGAAGGAGTAAATTCGACGCAAGAATGAATGTCATAAACCAATTTAGAAACGAAAATGATATTTTTGACAATATTAGGAGAATGAAAAACATTGGACAATTTTAGGGAACCATCAGAAAGAGGAATATTCACGTTTCCAGTGTAAGTTATTGGATGGAGAGCTCCATCTCCAGTTTTAATACTTGCATTTCCATGATAAGGGATGGGTTTCAAAATCTTACCAATATCACCTGTCACGTGGGCTGCAGCTCCAGAATCAATATACCAAGTTCCCTGATCACTCTGTTTGAAATTCAATCCTGACAAAGCTGATATTAAAAGGCTCTTGACATTGTCTTCATCCCATTGAGTTCCTCCAGCTTTTCCCTTGCTTGACGACCCTGTGACATTCATTTTCCCTTTGTTTTGCGGGTTGTGCCAACAATTTGCCTTGATATGTCCCTTTTTGTTGCACAAATAACATGTTGGAACATTTTTGAAATTATGATTTCCCGAAAAACTACCTGACGACATGCTAGGCGTGGGCAACAATCCACGCCCCCCTTGATTATTTCTTATCTGTTCATGTCCTCCTCGAAAGCGGCCACGTCCTCTCCCTGAATTTGTCCCTGTAAAGAATACTTCTTGGCTTCCTGAATTGTTGTCTACATCTTCTCCTTTAATGGAAATTTCATATTATAGTAATTTTGCCCGAAGATCCTCAAAGTTAAGAAGTGAAGGAAGACACAAGAGAGATGTTACCAACATATGATAATCTGATCCAAGCCCGTTTAGCGCTTGTTGAACTTTATCCTTATCAGAAATCACACAGCCCACCATAGTCAATTGATCTGTGATGATCTTCACCTTGTTCATATACTCTGTAACAGTCATGCTTTCTTTCTTTAGGAGTTGAAACTCCCTCTTCAAATGCATAATTCTTGCCTCTGAGATTTGAGAATAGGTCTTCGTAAGTTGTTCCCACAACTCCATTGTTGAGCACTCATCTGGAATACCTACAAGAACCTCTTGCGAAAGAGTAGAGGTAATGTAGGCTTCAACAGCTTGATCTTGTTTTCTCCAAGTGGTGAATTCAAGATTTCGAATCAACTTGTTAGAAGTCTCTCCCTTATCGTCCACAATTTCCTGCACAATAAATTCCGGTGGTGTAGAGATTGTTCCATCTAGGTGTCCATAGAGATCGAGGCTCTTAATGAAAGACAGTATCTGCCTCTTCCAGGTTAAATAGTTATTGTTACTCAGTTTGTCTGAGATAAGTTGTCCTAGAAAACTAGATGGCAGGGTAACAGAATCCATGAAAACTGAACTGTAAAGTAGCTGACTGCTGACAAACACTTAAGGAATGACTTTAGATTTGAAATAAATTCAGACTAGATTAAATAAAGAATAAAGAATAAAGGAATAGGTATTTTAGATCTTGAAGGAATGACCAGAAATCAAGAATAAAGGAGTGAAACTGGATCGGGAAGAAATAAAAATCTGATTCGCTTCAGATCTGAAGTGAACTCAGATCTAACCGTGACAGACGAAGAAACAACAGAAACTAAGAAAACAGATCTGATCTTTGGATTAGATCTGATCTTGATTTCAGACTTGAATGAAATAGATGCAACAACCAAAGCACAATATATGAACCTAAACAGTTGATGGCTGTTTTCAGTTTAATACCAAATCTGATATCAGAACCCACGTTTGGGCAGATTCGGATTTCAGATAGCCTTTGGGTTCGACATTCTGATCCAAATCAGACGTGATAAACAAAAGGAAGAAAAGGTAGATAAAGAGGGCAACAGTCACGCAGGGTCAAATCTATCGATCAGATCGAACAGATCTATGATTAGATCTGAACCGATAGTTTGGAAGAAAACAAAAAGGAACGATGACTAAATAGAGAGGGAAAAGCTGGATGAAGACAGAAATGGAAGAGGATGCAGACAAAAATAGAAAATACAAAAGAAGGCAGATAGAAAAACCTGGAAGAAGAAACACCTGGGACGTTGATCTCGCTGGATAGCCCTAGACGGAACAACACCTACAGTGTCCATCTTGCTAGACACGCCCTTCAGAGTCGATTCACTGTGCAGAAGCCTGCTCTGATACCATGTGAGAATGGCCCACTCGATCTTGCTGGAACGTGAGAATGAGGCGTGAGAGAGAGAGAGAGAGAGCTGCGGCAACAAAGGGGGACTTCACACTTGAAGTCGTGCCCTACTTTATGTTTATATATACATATACAAACAGTAACTAGGTTGGACCAAATATTTGGATCCATACCCAGACATAAAGTTACAAGTTACATTGGAGAACCCGACCCACACTGGAAAACCCGATCCAGTTTATGATACAGTCTTAATATTTTGTTCTCGTTCTTCTTTTCTAAAATTCAGTCAAGGAAGCCAACTTGTTTTCAAGATCATCATGACTGTAAAGAGAGTACTTGCTAATTTACCATGAACTTTGTCAGTGTAGTGTAGTTTCATTCAACTCGATAATATGACTGTTGTCATTGGATTCAACAGGAAGGCCTCAAAATTATGAGGAAATTGTTTCCTCTAATTTGTGAACCATGGGGGTGTATGGTGCACTTGAACTCATTCCACAGGCATTCAGATGTTAATAAAGTAACACTGCCTCCAATGAGGCTTTGTTTATTTTGTTCAAACTACACTGCCAATTTAGCATGAACTCAAGTATGTTGCACTCAAATATCTCATCATGCTTGTCAAGAAAACAATAGTTTTTGCACCCCTCGAAAGGCAAAATATCATGTCATATGTAAAGGGTTCAATCATGGATAATCTCTAACAAGCTGAATCGACTAATCTCTAGCAAGCAGAACAGACAGACTTCAGACATAAACTACACAGGAATATGTGAAAGAATAAATTTCCTTTGAATGTAAACTTCAGAATTTATATATGAAAAAATAACACACTGCATCTCAGTTAGTAAAATAAAAATTGGGTCGCCCTTTACCCTTCTGAGTCACATTCAGCCTGATACTGAGTTAGGAGGCAACCACCGAGGGCTTAAAATCTTTTTTTTTTTGAAAGGCAAGCTGGGGTTAGTCCGACCCCTAACAGTTATACAATCTAGAGGAATAAAGAGAAGGAGAAGAGATAAGAAGAAGAAGAGAACCAGAGATGAGAGAGAGCGTACATGTTTTGAGGCTCCACCACGAGAGAGAGAGAGAGAGTATGCTGTGAGAGCCAAGAGGGAGAGACTGTTGTGAGAAAAAAAAAATAGAGAGAGAGAGGGGTGAGAAAAAAAAACCAAAATCACAACATAAAGGGTCGCGGGTGCTTTGTTTAAGCCCTATTTTTTGGTCAAATGAGGATTTTGACTTTGACCCTCATTTGACCAAATGCTTCGAGGCGTGTACGCCTCATCTTGAGGCGCGCCTCGCCTCAAGGCATGTGCCTCAAGGCCTATGAGGTGCACGCCTCAAGGCTTTTACGCTTTACACATGCGCTTCAAGGCATAAAGCCCCTCGCCTTAAGGCGAGGCTCGCTTTTTGCGCCTTGAGGCACGTTTTTAATAACACTGCTGTGAACCATTGAAAACCGTTTAAGAACTCTTCTTCTATCTGCAAATCTGCTTTGGTTAAACTTGTCTCAGTTTCAAAATAGTTTATATATATTGTCTGATCAAAAAGATTATTTTCTAGGCATTGGATCTTGAATAGAAATTTCCTGTTAGATTGTACTGTTTTCATAATCTTTGCGTAGACTAATCGGAGTTGGGGTATGGTGGAAGGGTGAATTAAAATCGGCTTAAAAATCTGTTGTTTGAAAAGTGTATGACTTTGGCACTGATTCGTGACATTCTGTTTGTCAGAGTCAGTCACGTTGTTTGCATCATATCTTCTAATACAGATAACAAAATTTTGTGTATAATAGCTCGTTGAAAATCTAACACACATATCTACAACTTTCATGTTCATAACTTTTGTTAAATCGATTATCTTGGCCGGAAAAATTGTCCCGAAATAGAGAAAACAGTCCTGCAGGTGACTGTTCAGGACTGTACCAGTCTGCCTCATTGATCGGATCACATCTAAGTCATACGATCTCCGATTTGCTTGATTTTTGTTTCCCTGTATTCACAATTAAATTATCTAAGATTTTTGTGTTTGGAGTTTCGACCGAATCTACACGGATTATCCTCGTTCTGGTCTGTCCCAACTGGACAGTTCCAGTGGTCCCAGCCTGTGAAAACCAGTCTTCTGTTTTGATGTTCGTCCTGTTTCTCGACCATCTGCGGTAAGAAAATTACAAATACGGATTCGTTGGAAAGGCGAACTCGTTGTCTACAAATCCCGTCTTGGCACTTTCTGTCAGTTAGGAACGAAACTGGGTCAAAACGACCCTGGACTGAAACCTGTAAGTCTAAAATTTCAGTCTTTCGCTTCTGCAGGTAAGGATCCGTTTGGATCTTGGATCATGGATCGACCCTTTGTCGGATCCACATCAATAATTAATGTCCTGAAGAGTTAGTCTTTCCAGCACTCTCTTTTTCTGTTGCACTTTTAGGGATGTGGAATGTTTTCTGTTTGGTTGTGGGGTTCAAAATTTGGGGGAAAAATATTTCTGAAGCCAGAGCTTGGTTGCTTCTTGTTTTCCTGTAACAATACACAGAAATCATTGGTGTTTTCTTTATTTTTCTTTCTTTTTTTAGTTCTCCTGTTAAGCTGTTGCCATTCCCTTTTGTGCCTTGTTTGTTTTCATAATAGGTCTATGTTCATTTCTCTATATGACATTGATTCATATCATTCTCCAGTTCAGATTCAAATTAGTTCATAGGTAGAGTTTGAATAACACTGATTTATGATCTTCAGTTATTCACCTCTGATTTATGGCTAGAGTTTGATCATCCATTTCTCTATGCCTTATGCAATGATTGGAGTGTTCCAGACAAGAGATCTCAAACCCCCTTAAAATAAGAGATTGATCCCGTTTTACTCAGGTTTATGATACAGGTGGTTGTGGTCAACTGTATGATCTAAGGATCTTCAGATCTCAAATCATCCTTGTATCTAAGATCCAAGGGATTCAAAATGTAACCCAGGAATAACATTTTGTAATCAGCTTGATGGAATTGAACATTGAAACAAGTGGAAAACCCAATCTTAAGAACCCCTAAAGGTTGTTTTGGAGCAAGTCCTGCTGGGGATCATCATTTGAGATGAAGATGGTTTAAGGTGTGCAACTCAGCCAAATGTGGCTTAGTGAAGTGCTTACTTGTATAGAAGCAAGGGGAGAGGAAATGTAGAATACAAATGTTGAAAAACGGAACAAAAATTTAATGAAGTTTTCCAATATGGTTAGAGTATACGGTTATACACTACAAAGTAAAATGGAGTATCCATGTGATATAGTTTCAACTATGATGATTGAATTGCTGGCAGCTGTCAAAATTTTCAACTGCCTGTCAGCTCACTGTTATATAAATGACCTATTGTGTTGCTGTCCTGATAATAATAATTTTGCCTACCTACAGAATGGTAGGCCTTCAAAAGTGTGTTCAAACAATAACCCTGTTTGGTTCTCTTCTTGCACCTGCATAACAATAACCTCCATAATCTTATCGCGACAATAAATGTTGAATTTGCTATCCTGCAGAAAAGAAAGATTTGTTCACCAGTTTGTTTCCATATTATTTCCTTTAAAGATGTAGAAGTGATTGGACACACTGGAATATAGAATCAGTTAACTTGTTTTCCTTTTGCACATTTGATCAATCATCTAGTTTGATATATGGCTTTGTTATAAATCTTCAGGTATTCAATATGGATTGATAGCAAATTGCGGCTTCAAGCTGATCCTATGTTAATCATTGAACACTTCTTGTGGCGAAAAGGAGCAGAATATGCTATTTCAAACCACTATGATAGGCACTGTGTCTGGGAAGAGGTGCTTCAAAACAAGCGATTAAACAAGTACAATCACAGTGCCATTGATGAGCAATTTCTTTTCTATCAGTATGATGGCCTGACAAAGTTCAATGAATCAAATGAAAATAATGTTCTTCCCAGCTGTGAGTATCATGTGCATGTCAGCTTCTATTATCATGGAAATTAATGAATGGACCTAATATCCAGTCATCTATGTCACACGGACTCTTCTAACAGGGCACCGCACCTGCGTCGCACCCGCACCCAGGTGGGTGCGACACTTGGACACAACTTCCTTTGTGTTAGGTGAAGTCAACCACACTGAGGTCCATTTCTATCCAAAAGTAGATTCAGTTAACCCTAATCAAGTCCATTTTTATCTATATTATATATATAAATACATAAATGCACACAAATACACATAGTGTTAACTTAAAACTGCTAAAAATTATATATATATCCTCCCCGCACCCAAGTTTTTTTAAAGTGCTACATCGCCGCATCCGCACCCGCACCCGCACCCGCACCTATGTGACATAGCCAGTCATGTGGTCTCAAATAATTTTCTGTGACTTATTTTGCAGATGTTCCAGAAGGTTCCTTTATTGTACGTGCTCATACACCCATGTCGAATTTATTTTCATGCCTTTGGTTCAATGAAGTTGATCGCTTCACATCAAGGGATCAACTGAGTTTTTTCTATACTTTCTTGAAATTGAAGAGAATGAACCCAGAGAAAACATTCCACTTGAACATGTTTGAGGTATTCATTTTGTCATTTTTGGGTTTGTGTTTCAATCTGTAAGCTTGTGTATATGGTAAAGGGTATAAGCATTTCATGCTGAATTTTATAAAATGATTCAGATAATAAGTGATGTTTCATGAAGTTGACAGGAGTTCATCAGGATATGGAGAACCACTTTTTTTTCTTTTCAATATAAGTTGGAAGTTCTGCCTTCCTGTATCCTCCCTCTGCATGATAACTGTTAAAATATGATTATATATATATATATATATATATCAGGGATATTTTGGTCATTTCCTCTATTGTAATAGGGACAGCCTAATAGAGGCTGTTTTGTTTCTTTTGCTTTTTTATTTGATGTGTTTTTTTTATTTTTTGTTTTTAGTCAATATAACTGTTGGGGCAGTCCAACAGCTAGTTGGACTGCCTCTCTTCTGTTGCTTGGCTCTATAAATATGGCCATTCTCTCTATTGTAAAGCATGCTTGTTCAAGCATATTTGTGATTCAATACATTTATTTTTTTACATTGTGTCTCTTGTGAGATTTGTATTGTGTGTTTATATCCTTGTGTGAGATTGTATTTGACCCATTAATGGTTTTTGTGTATTTGTGATCTTTTGTAATCCTTAGTTGCATTCTCTTGCTTTTATTGTTACTTCATTTCAATAACCTTCTGTAGGGGGTAAAAAAATGTGAAAAAGATATATATATATATATATATATATATATATATATATATATATATATATCTTGCACTTTTGGATAATCTAATATTTGCATCTAGTGTTGAGCCATTAAATTTCTGGTGTTTGATGTGCTTAGAATTGATTACAAATTTTTTTCATTGATTGTTTCCTCATGTTTAAAAATTAGTATAGTTATGTTGAGGGTTTCTGTATTTTTAAATAGTGACCATCATTTTGGGGATATACTTTATGTTGGTTCTGATTTATCCTTAATTTAGATGTAGTAACCGTTTGTAAAGTGACTTGGTTAATATATTGGGCAGTGACAATATTAGTGTTTTTTATTGCTTTCATCAGTTGAACTCATCTATTCCTTGAACTGACTCCATTTTGAGGATATTTTAAAGTCTTGTTGAGTTCATAGTTTCTCTAACTGTGGCTTATTTCACCACATTTATGAGCACAAGATATTACCAGTATTCTGCATATGTTCTGCATTTAGAAGTAGCTATTAAGCTTCAGATATGAAAAGATTTTGTAATTTGATTCCCTGGATATTCTACTGCACAGGATTGTGAGAGGAGAGCAATGACAAAGCTTTTCCACCATAGAACAGAAATGACACCTCCATCTAGAAATTTTGTTGTTTTGTAGAGTTGGTATTCATTCAATTTTTGCAGAAAATGGAATTGCAAGATCATGGCGTAGATAGTGTGGTGCTTGCATCTTGTAGGTAATACATGTTTGCTTCTGGATTTTAGTCTGTTCCTTCTCAAGGTTCTTCCTTTCTCATTTATAAGCTCTTTGCATTGCATGTTTCTTAAGCGATGCAGCTGGTTTTCGAGTGAGAAGGAAACCGGAGCACAGATGCTGATGGTCAGCTTTGTACTTGTTATTGCTTGTAACATTCATTTGTATTATTGCTTTTTGTAAGGTGTAACTGGGAGGGAAAGTACTTTTTGTTCTCGAGATTGTTGATTTTCTACAACAGCACAATCTGAAATTACTAGGGGAAAATTCTCTTCCGTTATATATGATAAATGTCTGTTCTTGGCTGTCACAGTGACACGCCTAAATAAGACTGTCACGGATGACATGCTCAGACACGAAGTTCAATACGCTTTGGCATACAGCTCGCCTATGACACGGTCCAATATGGACTCGATTAAGCTGTTAGGACTCGGTTATTTTAGTTTAAAAATGGTCCTTTAAAAAAAATTGGTTTTGAGCAATGTTATCAGTATCAGTGCGAATCAGCCGATACCATCATCGGCAGAAAATCAATACGCCTGCAAGCCTGAATCGGCTATTTTTAATAGATGTAAAAAATACCAAAAAATAATTTTTTAATATTATTTTAGAATTATTTTAATGGTTTTAACATGTGTCACGTTAGGATTGACATGTAATAATTTTTTATTATTTTGGAGATACTGAACGATTCACTTGATTATCGGTATCGCGGTGGCCAAAAGATTCAGGGCAAAGACCGATAGTGACAACATTTGGTTTTGCGCCCCTTCAAGGTTTTCCACCGTTTCCTTTTTTGAGAGAGAGAAGAGAACAATGTGACATTCAATGTTGACTTTTTTGATATATACCATTTTTTAAAAAGAGGGCGATAAATTCATTTCACAAATATTATAAAAAAAGTTTTCAAATGTAGCTACATAGAGAGAACAGTATGACATGTATTGTTGACTTCCCTCAAACCAAACAGACATGTAATGTTGACCTTTTTGACACACCATTTGAAAAAAGAGAGCGAAAAACTCATTTCATAAATATTATAAAAATATTTTCAAATGTGGCTATATAAAATATTTATGTTAGTTTTTTTCATCACGAAATTAGGACGAAAATATTTTTATATTTTATTAACATGAAATGCTTTTATAAGTACATAATACAAAATACAAAAAAAATAAAGTAAAAAATATAAATACTTTATATTAATGCTAGTCACTTTATATATATAGGGAAGGGCGTAATGGTGGATGCCAACAGTTACCCCCACCATTGAACGAGTGCACGCTGTTGATCGTCATGCGCTGAAAAGCACCGAAAAGGGTCTTTATCTGTGATACTTTGAGCGGACCATGCGTTCACTTGTTCGATGCAAGACAGGTGTCATATGGGAAAATATTTGTTGCTTAAGGTAAGAAACTAATGAACTAGAAACAATGGGTGCAAGTACTCAATCTAACCGGGTAGATGTGTTCAGCACAGTTTGTTTGCTAAGGATAAAGTCTTGGATCATGCTTTTCTGATGTAAAAATGTGATCTTTTGAGTTATAAAAATATAGCACAATGTAGGTTATTAATTTTTAGACCCCTTTAAAAACTAATTACTTGTCATGGATACATGAATCAAAACAAGTTTCTTACTAAACAAACCATGTAGATCACATTCATAACATTTGATGTACAAAATTGTTTTTTTTTAGTAGCCAATATTTACTATGTATATATATATTGAGAAAGTTGAATTTTGAGAAAGTTGAGGATTATAATGATTAAAAAGGTCCTATAAAAGAGATATGTTTGAGAATTTTTAGATTATATAATAATCAATTTTTAATTATTAGTTTAGTAGATTATATAATAATTAGTTTTTCACTAAACCATATAATCTAATCTAATAGTCAGTTTAGTAGAAAAATATATTTTTTAATAAAATACTGAATTAAGGTCTCAAAAGAAGAAGCATGTGATGATTATCAATACACTAACTTAAATGGTAGTTGTATTTACCCATGACCTAATTAATAAGACAACACTTGAGCAAGATTCTAGGTATGCCTTTATCGAGACATACTTAACTGGAATGGTCATTTGTCTACCTTAGAAAGGGTAGGCTATATAAACTCTCTGGGCCCTACTTTATGCTTCAAATGAGTAATTTCTTAAAAACGGTTTAATTTCTTTAGTTTTATACGACAGATATTGCCCAAAGCTTAGTAGAAAAATATAATCTACTATAACAGAATTTTTACTAGAATAAATCAAAGCACCAACACTCTATTCTGTTCATATGATCATAGATCGGCTACCAACCCCAGGAACTCTTCTAAGGTTTTAAGACGAGAGACGAAGGCCAATCTATGTTTGAGAACTCAATTAAGGTAGATACATCAATCGCGTAGGCATAGATTTTTCCAAACACATGAAATATGCATATGATAATTTTCTGATCTGAACTAATGATGAATAAGACCTTGAAAAATCTCTCTAAAATTGTTTTTTAATCTAGAGAACACGTTTTTATGAATCTTTATTACCATGGAATAAAAAAAAGATTTTGAAACAGGATGATTTTTGGGCTTCTTTTACGAAAAATGATTCGGGAAAAGTTTTCTTTCTTGTTCTTTGCTAGATCTTATTTATTCCAATATGTTTCATATGTTAATCTTAGTTTATATTGATAAAATATAGGTTTTATAAGTTCTGAAAATTTGTCATATGCTTGAATCCATGTTCTTGTATGTGAAAGATCATTTTAAAGAAGGTTTTGGCCAAAACGTCTTTAGGGTTTTGATATTTTTGATAAAGAAAGTTGACTTGAGCATGTATAATAGATTATTTCACATTTAGCATGATTAAACACCATGTTAATATATAAAAAATTCATATTTTCATGATTATTTAGGGTTTATTATGATTCTTACATAGATGTAAACTTATTTGAGGTATTTTTTTATGGTTTTGTGATTCTTGAATGATGTATGTTGTTTATTTTAGCAAGATTAGCATGAATCTAAGAAAATATTTATTGTATGATGATGTAAACATGTTTAGAGCATCAAAAATCATGATTGTATGGATCTTTACCTTGAATTTTGTTCTTACTTGATGGATCTTGCATGAATGTGAATCTTGTCTTTTCTGTTCTCATTTTTGTCCCGACCTATTTTAGAAAAAAATCAATATCTTCATGAAAAAAATTAATAAATAAAAATAAAAATAATGAAATGTTCTATACGTCCCGGGCTTGAATTTAGAATCTTGAATCACTTCATTTGGAGTAGTACTGAAGTCAAAACGTCCTTTGCAATAGAATACTTTTTTCTGCTCTATTTATAGGATTGTTCCAACCCATAATTTTGTTGGTTCTAAAAACCCAACCAAGAATGATCAAAATAAATTGGAAAAAATCTGGGTAAAAGGTAATAGGTATAAGAAGTTTATGTAAAAAGGGTTTTGTAAAAATATGTGTTTGTGGGCCTGGAGAAATTTCCCAATTTGAAATAAATTTCTACAGATGACAGCATCTGGCTTATATTTTTTTTAATAGAGTTTAGTCCAAGAATTTTCATGATTTAATTACAAGTTTTTTAATTATGTTTCTTGGACTGTTTGTATGAGACATAAGGGCATTGTCAGTAAAATTGGGAAGGTATAATTCAATTTCTGTGATTTTCGGTGGGTTTTCCAAAAATAGGTTAACATGGATCTAAATTTACACATTATGACCTATATAGATGCTTAAGTGTATTTTACATTATGCAGCATGATTATGGATGCTTATTTTGATATTTGAGCTGATATGCACAAAAACTGAATGTATTCCATGTTATTCTTGATTTATAACTATTCATATAATATGCATTGTTAATGATCATTGAATATCATAAGACATGATTAGTGTAAAGTGAATTGTTACACATGTTGTTGCTTGTTTAAATATAATAATGAATTACATATGGTTGCAACCTTAATGTATGCATATGGATATATGATATGGTGATAATGATGTGTGATATGAGTATATGTATGGATCGGGTGCGAGTTAGGGTTCAGTGAAACCTATGGGTGTCTGTGATGTATCAAAGATAGAAAAAATATCTATGCACATAATTACATAATTGCTTCGTGGAGACCAAACTCACAGTGTTAACTGTGGAATCTGGATGAGTCAAAAATAGACTTGCTTATGTAATCTCTAGTAGGAAGATTGTGATGGTAGGCCCGAGTGTGTGTGGTGAGCACATGTAATTTAATTTATGAGCTTAATAATTAAATAAGATACATGACTCATTCGAAACAAGCCCTTTAGATTGGTGCCCACTTTGGAGAGAGTGGAGATATATACGATCGAGTGACCGTTATTTTGTTTTAGAGAGCGACGTCTCCTAGTCCCATGTTTTCAATCGTAGGGGGCCCAGACTACCATGTGTCATAGGTGGTAGGTCTAAAATTTCTTTAGAGTAGGAATCAATTTTATGCGGGACCACTGAGAGTTTCTCTCTGTTACATATCACTTTAATGGGACCTCAGTGAGAGGTTACAGGTTCTTTCACTTCAATGAGGTTAATAAAATACATGGCATAATATACCCCTCATTGGAATGGTTGAATCGAAGTTAGAAACCCGAGAGTATACCTTTGGACATGAGGAAAAGTGACACATAAAAAATCAGAATGAAATCAGTATAATATTTCAGTTGTGTATAAATTGTTATTTCATTGGCATGATGCAGTGTAGCATGTTTATTTTTGTAATATGAATGTGAGCATGATTAGTTATGTAAATGTGAGTTGTGCTTAATTCTGATATTGTGATGTTGCATGATTTAGATGTTATCTGAAAATGTGCCACTGTTTATTTATGTGGTTGGAATATTTATGTTCACGTGTTTGGTGATTACCAAATGAGGTTGTAGACTTATGCTTCTATTTATAATATCTCAAGTAATGAATAGGCTGATGGGTGATGACCGTAGGCTCAGAGTAGCGCGAAGAGGATAACAGTTATTTACGGTTTTGAGAGGACTTGATATTCTATTATTCAATTATTTGATTAAGTCCTATTAACTCTGTTTGAGACTAGTAGTTGATTTATTTAAATGTAAACTATAGTTTGATTTCGTTATTCTAGTCTTACATGTGATGTGGAGTTTCGCTATTACATGAGTGAGTTTCATAGGTTTTAATTTTGTTTATAGATATTACATGAAGTTTTTTTAGCGCAAAACAGTTTCTCTATTCTGTGAATGAGTCCTGTAGGTTTTAGTTTTGTCTATACATGTTACATGAAGTTTTTTTTTTCATAAAAATAAGTTTCATTTTTCTATGAAGAGTTCCACAGGTACATGTTAAACCAAGTTTCGCTACTGTATCACAATTAGTTTCATTTTTCTATTATAGGAGACTCTCGTGACAAAGGATGTTACTTCCACTTTTTAGTCCCCTAGTCAAATCTTAAGGTCGAATTTGTCTGGAACAGTAAAGTTGCGAGTGTTGCTAAAATATTTGGAAGCGAAAGTTTCTTTTTTACGTTCTAGTGGAAGGGTAAAATAGTCAGAAATATCCCCAAATTCAATGAAAATTGAGCGAGAGGATATGCCAAAAATATTGAGATATCTTGCAGCTATTATTTGAAATAACATTTTTCTCAGTCATTTTTTGTATATATTTTTGCTCTCTTGCAATGTTTTGTTCTTCACTTACCGCCACCATCGTTGATTCCATAGAATAACACAGGCGTCATTTATGATTTCCACTAGTCAAAGGATCGAACAACCTAACAAATGTTTGGTTTACAATAGTGAGGCCTTTTCATAGGCCGCCAACGACATCAATGGTCAATTGTGTATCTTTTCTTGTAAACATTAACACAAAATTTGCGAAGCAGGTTATATGTTCCCCCCCCCCCCCCGAACAGGGCAGGTAGCTACATCTCATGTTCGGGGGTCCCAAAGAGCACCACGTATGTAAGCATGTGTGGCTCGTATCCCCATGTTTGTTAGCATCACTTAGCGTTGGAGTTTGATGCGATTGCAAAGACTTAAGTACCCTTTCCTCCATTGGTGCAAAAAAAATGACGATTCTAGAAAAGGAGTGGTTGTAAAGACTTAAGTACCCCAAAGATGGTTATTTAAGACCCAGTCCCTGCACTGCAGGTTTATCCAAGAAAGGAATCCCCCCTGGAGAAGGCCATGAACATCAACCCTCTCACTCTCCCTCCCTTCTCTTTCTGCTTCTGTGCACATCCAACAGACGATCCTACAGTGCTCCATCAACCACCGACTGGCCTGCATCGTTCAACTTGATGAGTTGTGGAGCCTGATTCAGAGTTTTTGCCCTTACAGGAGGGGGGTCTGGGGGCTCCCTCCGATGTGGGTAGCATCATTCAACTTGATGAGTTGTGGAGCCTCATTCAGAGTTTTTGCCCTTACAAGAGGGGGGTCAAGGGGCTCCCCACGGCGCGGGTTCCGCTACGCGATCAGCGGGTGAGGGCCTTGTATAATTTTTTTTGGGGCCTTGTATAAAATTTTTTGGGGCCTTGTATAAATTTTTTCTTTTCTTTCCCTCTTGTAACTATCGAAAAAGAGCAATAAAGTGTTTTGTTTAATCGTGGTGCTCATGTTTCCTTCGATTGTTTCTTGCTCGAGGTTTTCGTAATACCCTTTTCCATGATTTTTCTATTTTTTTTCTGCTTTGCGATTTTTATAAATCGCTACTCAATTTGCCATTTTTTTCACTGCACAATTTTCATAATTCGCTACTCGATTTAGCGATTTGCCATTTTTTTCGCTACGTGATTTTCGTAAATCGCTACTCGATATAGCAATTTACAAAAATCACATAGTGATTTGCCATTTATTTTTTTTTGCTACGTGATTTTCATAAATCGCTACTCGATATAGTGATTTACGAAAATCATATAGCGATTTACCATTTATTTATTTTTTTGCTACGCAATCGCTACTCGATATAGCGATTTACGAAAATTACATAGTAATTTGCATTTTTTTTTGCTACGTGATTTTTGTAAATTGCTACTCGATATAGCGATTTACGAAAATCACATAGCGATTTGCCATTTATTTATTTTTTTGCTACGCAATTTTCATAAATCGCTACTCGATTTTGCGATTTGCCATTTTTTTTGCGCGATGCGATTTTCATAAATCGCGATGCCGAACACTGCCCCCTTGAGCATGATCTTCACCGTGATCAGGCTGTAGTCGCCAGCCATCCCGATGACAGTCTTGGGGTTCATGATGGGGAAGCCAGATGCTGTACTCCATTGTAGGTGTACTGGAGAAGGATTTCGTTGTAGGTGTCCCTCGAAAGCGGAGGAGGAGTCACCACAGTCGGTTGCTCATTGGACAAGAGCAGCATTCCAGCCACTACTAGTAGAAAGAGGATGACGATCACCATCAGATTGCCGACTCTTTGCCTTCCTTGATTTCTTCTCTAGAGAGAGAGGGTTTTACAGTATTTTTCGGAGAAGGAAGAAGAAGAAGATGACGACGAAAAATTCAAACAGACATTTTTGATGGCTCAGGTTCGTTTCGCTGGATCACTGGCTAACCATCGTTTCGTCGGATCACCGACTAAGGTTCGTTTTGCTGTGTAGACTTTGAAGAGTCAATATCATCCTCGACTTTCTGGATGAAGGATATGTTTGTCCTTTTTTTGAACCGTTTGTTTCCTTTTTTTTTGAATGAAAGACATTTTTGTCATTTTCTCAAACCGTCGTTTTGTGGCAAGAATAGCAAAAAAGGGTACTTAAGACTTTGCAACCGCACCAGATTCTGATGCTAAGTGATGTCAACATATATGAGAATACGCGCCCCATGTGCTTACATATGTGGCGCTCATTCAGACCCCCGAACACAGACGTGGGATTCAGTGAATCATCAGGGGAGAACATACACCACCCTCTTGGTTGTAAGTTCTTTAAAAAAAAAAGGGTTCTCTTTCGTTGAATTCAAGTAATGTTGGCGTCTAAATGGTGGCCGTAGCCGTAATTAATTGTAGCTTACAAAAGTTTGTTTTTTTTGGAGAGAGAGAAGTAGCTTACAAAAGAAAATTCGTGAATGTCTTCAGTAAAAGTAAAGAGTGTAAAAGTTGTCATCTTTGTTTTCATCGTCATCATCAACTTTAATGATGTTGTCCACATGTTATCTTGGTAACATAAGCATGTCCAAAGATACTGCATGCTCACAAGAAAAAGCGAGAGGAAAGCAGCAAATCCACATAAGACATAAGGAGATTATTTATAGAATGTCAGTTGACAATCCAAATGGACAAGTAAAATGTATTGCCCTTTCGAATATGTTTAGGAGTTGATGCTTGATTACTAAGAGGATGTACATATATATGGTGAACAATTTCATTTAATAACAAACAAATAAATTTCACCTAAAATCAAAATTCATCAGGATTTTTCCATTAGAAAAAAAAGATGATGTGGACGTAATAACATAGTGATTATGATAGTGTTTGGTATCCAAAGTTGAAGAACGACAGCTAATACTCTTGAATGCATAAATAAATGTTGATTACAATGACGATGACGAATGTTTCATTCATACTTTTTTCTTTTTGAAGGAGACGAATGTTTTTTACTCAAATCAACATTAGATAAATATCTACATGCCATGATGAGAGAGATGACCGCGTAAAAAGCGTATGTGCATTCATGCACAGAGAGAGAGAGAGAGCATATATTTAAATTATTTGGTTTCAGTATAGAGAAAAATTGAGTTACTAAAAGCGCTTTTTTGGAAGGAGAAAAATTTCCAAAAAAAGCCAACAAAGAAAAATCTATACTTGGTTTTCCCAAGCAAGGTTACCGCATGGATTTAAGTTCCAAACATGCCTGATTTTAATTTAAAAAAAACTTAGAAATACTGTGTTTGATCATCAACGAGAATAAAACGAAAAGACCTATATATGTGATTTGATGGTTTCAATTTATAAAAAGAAAAAGAGAAGTGGTGAATAGAGTAGAGATTGAAGAAGAAAAATGAAACTGTGTTGAGGGGTGTGCAAAAAGAAAAAAGAAAATAGTGGTTTAGTGACGCTTTATGTTGGAGGGATCAAGCGCACTTGCAAATACGTGCAGTTCACCTCAGCATCATAATGATTTGGAGAAAAAAAAGGGGATAAATAAGAGATATCGCAAGAATAGTAAAAGAAAAAACAAAGGCTAGCTGAAATTGGATAGATTCAACAAACCTGCGTAGTATTTCACATCATAATTGGTGGTACAGCTTTTTAATTACATGTCCCAATTGAAGAACTCTTTCATTCTGAAAACTAGAAGGTCTAAGCAATTCCAAATTTCCAACCCAATAGACAGATACAGAACAAACTCTCAGAAAACCTAACAATTGGAAAGAGAAAAAGAAAATAACACTGTATATAACAATGACTCAAGGGTCATTTTTTCATTTAGAAATGAAAAAAACTGCTATTTATTGGAAGAGCTTGAGCATTCATACCAATCCTCAGCCTCCTCGTGTCTCTTATGGAAGCTTCTGTGGCAAAGGCAGGCAGCACATTCAAGAGCAGCCCTGGTTCCATCTTCACCGCTGGGAATGAATTCTCTGCACCCATCGACAGCATACCCACCAACTCTAGCAGCATGATTCCTTTGACACTCCCCATATCTCACACCCTTCTTTTTCACACCAGCTGTGCCGTTTTCCTCGACGGCCTTTCTTGTTATCACTGGTTGACGTTTCTTCATCTCTCTCTCTCTCTCTCTCTCTGGTGTCGATTAATGCATGCCTGCAACACAATCACCATTTTGAATTACTTGCGTTTCCCATGATTTCATCTCTCTCTCTCTCTCTCTCTCTCTCTCTCGGCTGTCAATGGGGCAGATATGGGTCCAACCTAAGTGGATCCATGTGTAGATCTTACTAGCATGATGGGTTACCCAGAAGCTGATGCATGTTTAGTATGATCCAAGATTTCACATGCAAGTCAAGGACCAAAATGCCAAAAGAGTGGAATCAGTGGCTATAATAAGTCAGAACAAGCCAGGCTTTCATTTGCATCTTGCAGCCTATTTGCGTTTCGATGCTTAGCTCGAAACCCAGTCAAATAGGTCAGAAGTGGGTTTGATCATAATCTATACATTCGGCACTTCACCAACCAAAAACCAATTGGTGCTTTACTGTTTGCAACTTTTTTTTTTCTTTTTTTGGATTGAAAGTTGAAACCAACTGCTTGTAATTGTTAAGAAGAAAGGAAACAAAATCGAGTGGGATATTAGCTTTTTCTCGAAAAAGTGCTAAACTTATCCTTTGAACCTTAGAGTTTGGTTTGAGTATTTTTAGAATGCAGAAACTTTGACAACAACTCAATAAATGGAAGTAGATGCCGGTCGTTTCCATGGGCCCAACCTCCACATGGGTTGAGTTGTGGAGGAAACAGGCATGCGGAAAAGCCAAAGTTGAGTTCTCTTGCTTGGTGCAATGGTAAAGTGCACAGGCTGTCATTGTTTGCGGAAATGCAAGTTAGAGGTGTTCGAGTCCTGGTAGCAGCCGCTTCCTGCAAAGACAGATGGTCAGGAAAATCTCCAGGCCGCTGTCTCAGGTACCATGGGACTGCACCGGTAATGACCATTTTCCGAGTCTGGGCTCAGTCAATATGAGTGACCATTGCATTCCAGTCTAATATTTTGGTCACATGCTGGAGTTAGGGTACAGTAATGCTACAGAATCAAAACCAAGGTGAAGATTGTGGACCTCTTGGAAAGATTACTGCATCAGAGTGCCCAAGGCACTAATCATTTTCTCAACCTTGAAAAGTATGCAGATCACTTTCCTTCCTTTATCACAGTTATAAATGATCACGAGGAACTTGGCGTAATGCCACCTTTGTTTTATGACAAGTTGTTTCACCATCGCATTGCCCTCAATTAATATAGGTTGGCTAGACCCACAGTTCCACCTATCATCGGGTAGAACACTCACAAGACCAATTGTACAACAATGACTTGGACATGCTTGGCTAAAAGGACCACCGAAACATGTGTGATATTTTCGGCCTCGTTATATAATCGTCAAGAGCCAACGGCCTTGATTTGATCTGCTCTTTGTTCACAATTTCACACCACTCGTTTATTTTTCTCTGATAACCCAAGGTAATTTTCCTCTAAAAATACGATAGCTTTGGCGATTCTTTCGAGTGTGTAACTTCGTTGAGGAAGGTTTGCGGAATCGAACTTTGCTGAGCTAAGCAAAGTTGGGCAGAACCTAGCTTTGGTGGAGGAAGGTGGAGTCGAGTGAGCTAGGTCCGAATCTAATAGTGGGTTTGGTCAACCCTAGTCTTAACCAAAATTGGGATAGGGCAAAACCTAGCTTTGGTGGAGGAATGTGGAGTCGAGTGAGCTAGGTCCGAATCTAGTAGTGGGTTTGGTCAACCCTAGGCTTAACCAAAACTGGGCTAGGTCTTAGAGAAGAGAGACAAAGCTAGGTTAGCTAAGAGGCTGGGTTCAGACCAAGAGCTTAGGTATGTTAGGTAGGTCTGAACCTAAGAGGGCTGGGTCTAGCCTAGTGGCTTGAGTGGTGAGGAAGTGGGCTAAGAGGGAGAGAACCACCACAAGGGTGGCTTCTAAGGGGGTTAGGGGAGAGAGGGAAGAGAGGAGAGACAACTTGGAAAAAGTGAGAATAAGAGAAATGGGAGGAGAGAGGGTGAGGGGTATTTATACGGGGTAGAGAGGGAGGAGGGGTAGCCAAGTGTCAAGGACCACTTGGCACTTGGCCTTGGCCAAGTGGAGAGACCAAGGGGGGAGGGGGGTGCCCTTCCCTTTTGGAATACCATAGGCCTGGCCCATGGTGGTGCTTATATTGGTCTAGCCCTTGGATAAAAACCCAGGTCCAGTCCTCTAATGTTCATCTAGTACCTAATTAGGTTAGTTTCTAGTTTGGTTAGGTTTTAATTTAGTTGCTTAGACTAGTTTAATTACTTTTTTGGTTTGGTTTAGTTACCTTTATTAATTTAATTTTGTATAGTTAATTTTAGTTAAGAGTAGGATTATTAATAAAGTTGGTTTATAGTTTACCCAGCCTAGTCAATGAGGGTTGGACAACTATGATCCTCACATCATATTTATCCCTTAAATTCAGTAAAAATTATGACTATGCCCTCAGAACTTGTCGGGAGTGTTCTGAATGTGTTATAACTCTAATATTTATGAAATTAGGACTGTTCTTCTTAGAATTTTGATACAAATGCAACTCAATATTTAAAGCTCTAAAAGTCGATCAGTAAAATTATAAATTTTCACTTAACCCTTTTTTCCTTCGTAATTTTGAGTGTATATATATATATATATATATATATATATATATATATATATATATATATATATATATATATATATATATATATATATATATATATATATATATATATATATATATATTCACCCTACATGTTACGTAAATTGAAGGGGGTTCTGCCGCAGCCCCAGCTTGCTCCTTTTAAAATTAAAAAACAAAATCAGAGTTATAACACTGCAAGCCCTGACCAGTACCATGCTACGTAAATTGAAGAGGGTTCTGCCGCAGCCCCAGCTTGTTCCTTCTAAAAGGAAAAAAATACATATGCATAGCAGAGCGGCTAGGCCTGTCAATACCCAGCCTACTGCCTATATCACCATGCAACTTGCTATCATGCCCTGTGGATCACAACAGATTTGTTTTGTTGTGTTAAATAGGGACAACAACTGTTGCACCCTACATGGGTGCAGTGGGCTGGGGTTAAACCATCCCCAGTTTCACCATGTCTAATACCTAGACAATCAACAGGGACTCCGCTTGTCTAGTAGGAGCAGCTAGTTCACATAACCATGTGTTGGGATGTTGCCAGTTCAAAACCCAATGGTATGTTGGGGTCTCCCTAACCCCAGCTTGCCTTTCAAAAGAAAAATAAAATATATAATAGAATGGTTTCATACCTGATAGTCGGTTGGGCATAAGCATTTATACTTATGGGCTGCTGAATCAAAACCTCTATGTGAATCTCATTTACAAATGAATATTTAGATACATAAGGACATGAGGCTTTAATTGGGGTCTTACTGTTAAAAAAAAAAGGTTTGGTATCCTAATCAAGGATGAGATACAATGTATGTAAGTGGTGATTTAACCTGTATTCTATGAAACTGCTTGCTAAGATAAGCTTGTTGTCACTACCCGTATGCTTGCACAAATGTTTTGCTCGTGTATGGGCCTATGAGTTTGAAAAAAATTGTGTTGATGCCTTATGTGCACTGGGATTACTTACGTCACATGATAAACATAAGTGATGAAATATTGGAAAATATAAATACACTCAAATCACCCTGGGTATGGGTTTGGGATTATGGTAATCCCTTGAGGTGTTGTGACTTGCACCAAGAAAATAAACAAATTAATACATGATCACATAACTTAAGATTTTAGATTATGGGCATACCTGAAAGACAATATATATTACCAACTTTCCCTAGGTTTTGTGTATATCTGAAAGATAATATATATTACCGAACTCGTGGTCTACCTTGGAGAGGGTGGTTGGTACAAACTCCATGGGACATCTTTGTTTTAGTAAGAGATAGGCATCTTACTCAGTCCTCAGAGTTAGGGGGCAAAGACTACCAATGTGTCCTAGGTGGTAGATCCATGTCTTCTGAAAAAGTCTTGGGATGCATCCTATTCTAATTATGCCTTTGGGGAGTACTGTTGAACCATCCCCTCAATGTACAACTAGTCACACGGGATATAAAAAGATAAATAGTATCACAATGAACCCCTGTGTGATCTCGATTTACTATGATATCTCATCATGTGTATACCCATAGGAAAGGTTAACAAAGGATAACTAAATAATTTCTTTTATAAAATTAGATGTGTGATTAGATAATGTGGGTGATGTATTTTATTTCTGAAATACAAATATGAGAAATGCTTTGATAAATGAATTAATGGTTCTAATTGCATGTCTTGTATATATGAATTTCATGTATGGTATAAGAATTGCATACATCTATGATTGAATGCCTTTAATGCATGTTAGAATGATGAATATGTTGTGTACATTTGACATGATGAATATACATATTGCTTGTGTATTTCTTACTTAGTCGGGTTATAGTCTGACCCCTCTAAATTTTTATTTTTTCAGGTAGTGAATAAAAAACCATGAAGCAATTGCGGGCATCATTGCGGGTGGAGCCATGAGATTATAATTCTCAGAATGTCCTGCGAAATTCTAAAGAAATTTTGTTTCTATTTTATTTATGACTCTCATATAATAATGGCAGACAATGATTCTTTATTTTGTTTAATGGAATGGAATTTAGTATTATCACCTATAACTCACCCGATCTATTTAACCAAAGTTTTAATAAGTATTTTTGCTGTGATTTAAAAAAAATAAAAAATTCATAAAATTTTGAGTTAAATCTTTTTGAATGTTACAACTTTGGTATTAGAGTAGGGCAAGAATTTTGATTCATGGCCCTCCCGGCGACCCTGCAATGGCTTTGTAAGTATATTGTAGTTAAGTTTGTAGTGTTGCGAAGACAAGAAAATTTAATGTATATATAAAAAGGTGGAACAAAACATGTATTAGGAATACTATTTATTTATTTATTGGATAGGCGAACTTAAAAAAAAAATTGATTTTGTTCTTTTGTTGAAATAGATGGCCTAAGCGAATAGGTGTAATGACATAATGGACACCCTGAACAACCTAGCTGAGGTTGTTGGACAACAGGCCAGTCTACTATGTATATGTATTATTTTTTCTATTTTTTTTATTTAAAAGGAGCAAGCTGGAGCTGCAGCAGAACCCACTTCAATTTGCGTAACATGGTACTAGTCGGGGCCTGCAGCGTCCAGCTAAGGTGACCTGCACTAGCCGTGCGTCAATTGTTTACAGCGTACAACCAGTGCAATGTGCACTAGCTATGCATCAAGGTCTGGTCTGCCCCCTGCAGCAGCCAGCCTGTGGAAAGTATACTGACTATGCGTTGCAGAGATGATCCAGACAATGTAATGTTGCCACGACGAAAACCATAAAAACCAATAGGCTAGGGTCATGACCGAATAGGTTTGGGTCGGACAAACCCAAAAAAAAAAACAAATTGGATTTATCAGAAAATGACATGTTAAACATTCAGAGCACACAAAAATAATGGGTCTCAAAAGAAAATATGCTTAACCTTCAGATTTCACAAAACAACTCATAATATTTTTAATAATAAATACTCTAACTTAACAAGCGAAAACATATGGATTCCATGTACATGACGCCCACCTCTATGACATGTCATTCTTATAAAATCATGCTCAACATCTAATCAGGTTGCACTCCATGACTTATTTAAGGTTTCGATCTACCCGATGCATCATAGCATGCTTATGAAAACAATAACTAAGATATAACAACATTACATGATGGAAACCAACAAAATTTTAGCATTTAACGTCTGTCATGGCATGCAAAAGAATGCAAATGTGAAGGCATAAACCTCTTAATGTATTAAAAATGCACATCATATAGCAGACTATATATGCATCTATTTTCGAATGTAAACACCAAGGAACACCAGTAAAATCATGCATGGTTTTATGTAAGCACGTAATGCCGTTAATTGAATTCCATGCATAACAGCAAAAAAATGCAGATCTAACATCATGGCGTATATGTATTTTTTTTTTATTCATAAATGATACATGTATATTAGCTAGATCTGGTTACCTGTGTAATGCTTGTGATCTCTCCATTTAGGGCAGATCAACACACTATGACAAGAGTTCCAACCGTCATACATGCTGGTTTAGCATTTATGAGAGCTGGTGCGACACCTGGGATAGTCCCCAAATCAATACATGATCTCAACAAAGTGAACCACATATTTTTGATCATTTTTATTTACTGTAGTATTTTTGTTTCTTTTATTGGGGTTGAGATGACCCGTAACCAGTCACGATTTGCATCAATGACTGCTTATATGTATCGTAATACATATATCACAGAGTTGAATGTGTTCATGAAAAACTCAGCACGATGTATACACATCGAGCTTGTGTGTACCTACCTTTCAAAGGATCAAGACACCGAAAAAGAAGGATCGCTTGGGTCAATGCCTACTTCAGGTTTGATTGCTGGTTCACTATGGCTCAGTGTCCTCCTCAACCAGTCGTACCTCCTTCAACGAAGGCTTCTACCCAGAAATCGTGTGGGAGGGAGATGATTAGAGAAGAAAGGAGAAGGGAATAGAAATTAACAAAAATGAGAGCTTGAGATATGAGTGAGGTGAGAGAGAGAGAGCTATGGAAAGATTAGAGAAGAAATGAATGGGAGTGTAAGAGGGTATAGAAAACCAAAAAAAATCTTTTTATTTATTTATATTAGTTGCCAAAATTGTTTTATTGAAACCGCCCCTCTCCAATTGTGTGTGTTGGCCTCTCATACCAAAGATTTTTTTTATTGCCTTTTCCATTGCTTAGCTTTTAAACCTTTTCATATTACATTATTTCCCAGTACAACTTTGAAAAAAATGTGAATATCATAAAGTGAGTCAATGCTTACCTTAACGAGGTCCTCATTCCTTCTTTCCCTCCTTATTCCCTTTCATTTAAGGTCAACAAGGAAAAGAAAACGTGTGGGCTATTGCTAGAAGACCATGTTGCCTAATTAAAAGTTTTATTCTCCTATTCTTTTCTCTTAAATATTCTCTTTTCTAACTATAGTCATTTCAAACACCATATAAAACGATGTAGGCTATTTCAAACTCACCATACTTATTTTTTAATTGCATCCTTTTCATCTTTCACAACACCAAAGAAAGAGAAGGTTGATTATTATTATTATTTATCTAGTTAGGTGGGTCCCACTAGGGGTGTGTCACCCTATCTACAATTTTATATAATAATTTATTCTTTTATTATACTTTATATTCATATATTTTTTTTGTATCAACTATGGTTTCCTAATAAATCTCAGTTCCTATTTGGATCACATAATATTTTGGATCTCTAAGAATCAAGCTCCAATTTTCAACTGGATTTTGGTTCTATCCGAGATCTAGATCTAATTACCATATCCAAATCTATATACTAGATTCATATAACTTTATTCAGATCCAAGACCCATTTGGATCACTTTCTTCTATTTAATAAAATAATCAATATGAAAAAAATTACTTTTATTTATTTAAATAAATACTAAAATTCTACAGGTTTTACATGACATTGTATTCCTATGGGGCCCACTAGATATTTCTATAATATATTTATGTGGGGCCCACATGATGTTTTTATGAGATATTTATGTAGGGTTCACAAGATATTTTTGTGTGGAGCCCGCACATTTTTGAGGTTTTGCTGATATTTTTTACGAAAAAAAATGAGTATAGTTCATGATAAATACGTGTCACTCGCGGGTCGTACCATTACCGTATTTCACGATGAGCAATAGTCCTGAAGGGGTTTGATGGCATAACCGTTCTTTATAGACCACTAGGGAAAACCAGTGCATTCTGCACTAAGAAAAATATGTATCCCAACCTCATTCAGTATTCTGAAGCATGGTCTAACCATGTGGTCAAGGGACTACCATTAAGTTTTATTCATATATATGCATAACTCTGCTCTCGGCATCTATGACCTAAATGAGCACTTCACCTCTTTCATGTAGACAACAAACCGCGACACTCCAGCCCTTATGAGTCTAGTTGTACAATAATATTTCACATGAGCATGCTTGTACCATGATCACATCGGATCAACTACTCGATGTATGTAGTCGCAACGAGCACTTGACCTAGTCAAGGTGCAACAACTACTTTGGTGCACCGGACCTTATGAGTAGGGTGCCCTTACAGGCAAACATGGAATAAGCTATTCCGACAATGTTCTTACAATAGGGACATCATCGTGCCATTCAAACTAGTTCAGACAAGTCTTTTGCCAAATATTTTGACAGCACTTCCTCTACTTGACCGAGAAAGCGTGATGACCCTTTCTACTCGTAGAAGGTACTTATCAGAATTTTGGCAGCACCTCTTCTTTGTGATGGAGTACGTGCTACGCTCTTTTTAAAATTTGTTGAGCTTCTTTCAGAAATTTTGTCATCACTTCCTCTCTTTGACGAAGAAAGTGGTGTGTTCTTTTAAGCTCAATGCGCATCTTTTTAAAAACTTCAGCAGCACTTTCTCTCTTTGATGGAGGAAACACTACACTTAACTCGAGAATAGATGCACATCATTGTGCATACTTCATATCTATCATGGTTCGTTGGAACCTTAAGCCTTAGCTAGGTCATACACAAGTGACTTAGGTTTTTACGAAAAAACAATTTTGCATAAAAGTGAAGCCTTTTCAATAGGGGCTTATTTTGTAAATCAAAATCTTGATCGAGGAGTGGCATATGGAATTGCATTGGCGATAGGAGTTGATCTTCATTTAAATGCTCATTTATGTGCAGCTATATGTAACATAAGCAGAAACCTATGCAATATAGTGCGGCGATGTAAATGAAAGCATATTTAATGTTCGATAAGAGAAAATAAACTGAATAACTTACAGAAAGCAAATACATATATATTTGTAAAAAGCAGGAGCCTTAGCACCCTTCGACATGATGGCAATCTAAAATATATAAGCAAATACATATATATGTAATATGCATAAAGTAGGACCCTTGGGATCATTCGATGCAACCACAATCTTAAATGCAGAAGCAAAATGCAGAAAGCAAGAGCCTTAGCATCATTCAATGTGATGTCAATCTTAAAAGCATGAGCAAATACATATATATGTAATATGCAAAAAGCAGAAACCTTAGCATCGTTCGACACGATGACAATCTTAAAAGCATAAGTAAATACATATATATCAAGAAAAAATGAACTTTGGCACTATTTAGTGTGCAAACCTACCAAGATATGTGTCAGTGCTCCAACAAGGTGGTTGAGGCACTCCTAAGTCATAGTCGGCACGTCCTTTACGTCTGGTACAATCATAACTAAGAGTTTCTCTTGCAACCTTCAACGAAACGGCGATCTGACAAAATTTAAACCAAGAACCGGTTTAGACCTAGCTTAGGTTCAACTAGGTTCGAACCTACCTCAACTAAGTTAGGTTTAGTCAGATGGGTTGGGTTTAGGCAAGGAAAGGGCAGAGAAGATCAAGCCGTCAGGACCAAGGGTTCATGCCCCAACTAGGTTCGAACTGGGTTAAGTGAGTCCAAGCCCACCCTAACTAGGCTAAGTCTAGGTCAAGTGGGTTTGACCTAGGCTAAGACGAAAACAAAAGAGGAGAGAGAAAAGTTAACCTGGTAGGTCAAGTGAGTCTTAACCAACTGGGCTGAGCATGAGCTAAACAGGTCCAAGCTCTTTGCAAGTGTGTTTGGTCTAAACTAGAACCAAGAGAGAGTAGAGAGAAGAGAGGAGCTAGAGTGAGAAAGAGGAGAGAGGAGAGGGGGCGATTTTTCTAAAGGGGGATCACCCCTATTTATAGTTTTTTAAATAGATCTTGGATCCACATGTGGTGTGGATCCGATCCATACCCCTTACTTGATTTAAAACCCAAACTTGGGGATAAAGTAATAAAATGACTTCTATATCCTTGTGGGGTCCACATAAATAATTTTATGAGATATTTTTGTGGGGCCCACAGGATATTTTTTGTGAGATATTTTTGTGGGTCCCACATATTTTTGGGGTTTCATTGATATTTTTTGCAAAAAAAATTGAGTACATCATTTTTTTTGTATTGATGAAACTAAGAAAGTTGGCTCGTTGAAATCTTATAATTTTACTCAAGAGGAAGTCATGGCTCCCTGACTGATTGAGCATATATTTGCGATGATACGTACGTCATAAGTATAATTGGTTCATTGAAATCTATTCATTTCATATTTTGAGTTCATATGCTATTTTTACATAAAATGCCTCGATTTATTCATAATTTTTGCTGAAACTTTTTGGGTCTTACGTATATGGATGGAAAAAAGGCTATAGGTCCCAAATAACCCTAAGCTACGAGAAGAGATACTTCAGGAAGTACACGATAGTAAATATACTATCCACCCTGGGTGTAACACCCCAAATTTTGTATCCCGAAAATCATGATTTTTTTTAAATGGTTTTATACAAACTACAGCGAAAATTCAAACGGGACAAAAACTTGGCGTGTGTTATCATGCAAAATTTTACTTTTGCAATTCAACTGACCTTTTGAAAAAGTTTTTAGAAAACTTGCCTCCGTTTTGAAAATTATGGGAAAACTTGAGAGAGGGGACTCGCCTGTCGGTACGAGGTTCAACTGCTCCTAGCGCTATACTAGGGGTAATTGACCCAATGATTGAACGATATGCCTTGTTTTATTCAAATGCTTAAGAGATTATTCTAAATCCTAGAATGCAAAAAGAATCAAACACGCATGACATGATTTTAAAAAGAAGTTTATTGAAAACATGATGCATGTTTGAAATTATTGAAAAATACTTTTTGAAGAAATATTTTGAGATATTCTAAAATCGAATTTCTAAAAGGCTCAAATGATTGGGCGTGTAGCCTAGTGGGCTCATGCATGATGCAACCTAAGTCTAAATGATTCATGGATGCATTTTTTTTTAAAAAAGAAAATTTAAGAAAATCATTGCTAAATCCCCTCGTTTTATAAAAACTCCTTTGATAAAAAGGGGGTTTTATAAAAATTCAGATAAAATAGATTTGCCACATATTTATGACTATAGCCACAAATATGTTTTAAATATGCTTCATTTAAATCCTAAGAGGAAGGTTTAAGAAAATATTTTGAAAATTTGTAATGATTTTGAAAATAAACTAAGTGTTTAGACTTTTGTAATTTAAAAGAAATTAATAAAACCCGAATTTGATTCGTATTCTAACTATGGTCACAAATACGAATTTCACTAAGTTTATTAATTTCTTAAAAGAAGGTGCATGTGCCATTCATGTTTCACTATTGTGGAATTTGAAAAGTCCATATGCATAACAAACCATAGCAATTAATATTAAGAAATAAACTATATGCTTATGCAATCCTAAACTATGTAGAAAAGTAAATTTTTATTATTTCTGGTATTTGATTACAACATACATTGAGAAATTGAATAATAAAATAAAGAAAGAAAAGAAGAAATAAAGTCTTGAACATTCTGGCAAAATCAACAAACATGTTAGTAGAAATATGTAGGCTTTTCAGAATTTATCCAATAATATCTGGATATTAAGGGATATTACCCTAAAATAAGCCTTTTCCATACATTCATAAAATAAAAATTTTAAATAAACTAAATAAAAATGCATGATTTAATAAACTATAAACCAAACTTATTATAAAATTAGAAATTCATAATTGAGGCAAAAAGTCTAAAATACTCTTAAAAATTGATATTAATTACAAAATAGTGTTAAAAACCAGAGTTTTGGAAAACGGTTTTGAAATATGCCTAATTCGAAAGCCAAATGAGTTCAAATCGACACCAAATCGGATGAAGAGCACCTTGACATGATCAAGAAAGTAATCAGATTTTAAAACCATAAAAACTATTTATGAAAACTATAAAATAACTAAGAAAAGATTGAATCTGCCCGTATTTCTGCAGAACTGGATTTTTGCAGAAAACCAGTTCTTAGAAAACAATAAAATAAAATATTAAACGACCTTATAAAATCATGAAAATTGAAAATAAAGACTTTTAACAACCCTAAAGATAGCATGCAATCGAAAAAGATATTTAATAAGCACGCAGGAAAAAAGATATTTAATTAAAAGTAAAAACAGGCTGCAGAACAGGTTATTTTGTATCTGTCATGGTTTCAGATTAAAATAAAATAGCAGACAGTCGTGAAAAAGTATAAAGTTTAACAGAGATAAACTAGACACGATAATAAAGAAATCCCTTTTTACGGATCAAAAAAATCATCTCTGGTTACGGAGATACGACTCCGGCAAGTTAACTTTGATTATAAACAATGTCTGACGATGTAGAAAAATAGGTTCTGGTTTTTGGCTAAAATAAAATATCAATTTTTTTTTAAATTACCAAATTTGACAGAAATAAACTAGAAATGCGGATGAAAAAGTCACTTTTTATAGATCAGAAAAATCATCTCTGGTTAGGGAGATATGATTCTGGAAAGTTGGCCCTGATTCTGTATAGCGTTTTGATGGTGGAGAAAATAAGTTATGAGTTTTATTTTTGAAAAGAGACAAATGATGCCCAAAAATCATGAAATTTGGCTAGATTCACAAAATCATATGAATATATCTCTCATAAAAAATTCAACTCGAAACGATGAAAATAAGCACATAAAATAACGATGCTAATGAGAGGCCAGAATCAAGTTTTAAACATGATTGTTAAACACGATTTAAAACCTAATCTACCATGCATAAAATGAAAAAGAAAATAAAAGAAAATATTCTTGATTATGTATGGATGAAAACAAAAATACAAACCTAAATCTATGATGCTTATGAATAAACTAAAAATTAAAAAAAATGAGAACTGCATGGGATTCATTTGTTGTAGTCATTTTGAGTGAGATTCAGCCTATGAGAGGTCGAATCTCTTTTTCATGGTGGCTGTTGAAAGGAAAAATGCAGCAAGTAATAATAAAAATAAAAGAAATAAAATAAAAAGAGAGGGAGAGGAGTTACCAAGCTCTGATTCGTCCTCCTTTTGCTGCAACAAAAAGGAAAAAAAGAAAGGAAGGAGAAGGGCGACACTTAGGGAAGAAGGAGAGGAAGAATAAGGGAAATCAAGAAGAGGTTAAAAGAGAAAGCATGGCCTGAACGTCCCCCCCCTTGGGCTTTTTTATAATAAAACTTTGGAAGAAGATAGGGATTCCAAGGGGTTCTAGATTTGCTAACTAATTAGGAATATTAGAGGGGTCAATTTTCACATTTGAATCATCTTTTCTTTGACTTTTCCTTTTTCACTCTAATTAAAACTCTAAAAAAAAAAGGGTTCTAGATGTGGCGCCACTTAAGTGGGGCCCACATTTGATTGCCTTTTAACCTAATTAAAACACTTAAAAATGGATTAGGACTCTCTAAATGTGGCGCCACCTAAGTGGGGTCCACATTTGATTTACTTTTGACTTTTCTTTTTTCAAACTAACTGAAACTCTAAATAAAGAAATCCAAATGTGGCGCCATTTGAGTGGGGTCCACATTTGATTTTAAAACAAAATAAAAGGTTAAATACAAAGTTAAAAACAAAAGGATAAAATTAAAAATATATAAAGCGAAAATGAAGTCCTAATCAACTAGATTTATGAAATAACAAAAATAAGAAAGTAAAGTGGGGCAAAAAATCAAAAAGTGATGCCACCTAGGTGGGTCTTATCTAAGGTGAATTGGATCTAAGATCCATTTTAAAATTTGAGCCTAACAAAAATCCAAATCAAAATCCAATCTAGATCTGGATCTGACACACATTGTTTTTCTGAAAAAGGCATTTCAAAATATCAAATGTAAAACACTAGATTTAGATTAAAATGTAAAGATCAATTTTGAACATAGTTTTTTGAAATTAGATGAAAAGATTTGAATTTGAATCTGGATCCGAAATTCCAAATGACAAGTGGATCTAGATCTCAGACAAAATTGAAAAGTGGATTCTGGATCAATGATGAGACATTTTAAACAAATTCTGGATAAGATAAAGTAGTGAGTTGGATCCTGGATCAATGATGAGCTTGCAAAAGCAGGTCCAAAATCAAGATAAAATGGTGGAAATAGATCCTGAATATATAGGAATTGGAGAACGGATCCTGAATAGTGAATGACTAGACCCTGAATATTTGATGAGATAATCTAGGTTCAAAAAACAAATTGGACTCTAGATATAGATAATAAAGCAAATCAGATAAAAAGATCCAGGTCTGAAATAGAAAATGGATACTGGATATCAGTATTCAATACTGGATTAGATCAGATATCAAATATCCAAATTAAAATATGAGTTGGTTCTCGAATATAGATATAATCAGAAAAAGAATGGATTTGAGTCTGTACGGGAAATCATCTTGGCTCAGAAATTGACTGAATTTCCCCTCTGAATAGAAATGAGCACAAGTTTGGACAATTTTGCCCTCATCGACAGGGGCGTAAAGTGGAATGAAGAATGACACAAGGTTTGAACTGAGTTCTAAGGTTTTGAAACTCAGATGAACTAAAAAGACATTGACTCAACTAGACTCCCAGACCGAATGATCGAAAACATACACAATTCTAAGTGAAATGGTGAGAAATTCACTATGGAGTGAAGTAAGCAATGGGAATGTTCTAGATGTAGTGAATAAGACACTGGGTTTGAACTAAAATCACAATCAACTAAACTTAAATGAACTAATTTGGAGCTTAAACAAACTAAATCCTAGCTAGGCTGACTAGGGTTAGTTCAATTTTAGCTAAAATGAGCTTAATTGAGCTAAAAATGAACTCCAACAATGTGGAAAAACAAGTTTGAACTGAAGCTGGACCACTTGAACTTCTGATGAGCTCAAGCTAAACACAAGGGAATAAAATCAGCTGGAATTGACTAATTTTGAGACAATTGGATTGAATTTGAGCTAGAAATGAGCTCATTTTACATGAAATGAACCAAATTTAGCTAAAATAAACATGGTTTACTCATTATGAGTTCAGGGGACCTAGAAATAATTGATATTCTAACTCTTCTAAGCTTAAAATGAGTTTGGTTGGGTCTAACTGATAAGGATCTAGGGTTATCTAGGGGTAAAAATGGTAGCTTTCTTGGTAACTAATACGGGAGAGATAGTGTAACACCTCAAATTTTGTATCCCAAAAATCAAATTTTTTTTAAATACTTTTATAAAATAGCAACATAAAATATGTTGTATGTATACATGTGGATTATTTGGGCATGATGACATATGCAACTGTATGTTAAACATGAGAATTAAGTATGATAATTAGACCAAATGGTATGCATAATCATGCATGTGTTATTCTTTGAAATTCATGGTTCAAGCTAAATTGAAATGAGTTTTATGCATCATGGAGTGTGGTATGTGGCATATGATATGTTATAAGTCATGTGAAGCATGCATATATGGGTGCTTGTGAGTACCTGGTTTGGCTATGTTAAATATGCCCATATACACAGACACTTTAACTTGACTCTTGGTTGTTCCTTATTAGAGAGCATGTGCCTTGAGTTGAGTTCAGATTAACTATGTTAGGATACTTCAGTGACTGTAGGGGGTGTTGGTTCTTGTCTTGTGAGGTCGTGGTTTAAGCTGCCCATAGTGGAGCTTGGTGTTGTTGTGTCTGGTGCAGAGTGTACCTAATGTGTAGTTAAACCTATTATAAATAACACCTAATGGCTTATTTATTTCAGTGGCTTACCTTAGAGAGGGTAGGGGGTACACCGGTACATCATTTTGGTATCAGAGTGGGCATTCGTTTGCATAGGTATATCATCTTTAGTTGAGCTTGTATATTAGTTCCTTTTATTTTCTAAAAGAAAAAAAAATTATTAGTAGTAATTATAGTTTATTTTTAGTTTAGAGTCTTATCGCTTCTGCATCATACACGTAGAGTGTACCCGTGTTCGCTAGGCCGACCCTCGTGGGGTTGACTCCACATTAAAGAGTCAGACCAAACATCCACTGAAGCGGTTTTTAACGAAGAGAGAAACTTAACAGTGGTCCAGGGAATCAATTCATACTTTGTAGAGCCTGACTGTCTACCTAGAATAAATTGATAGCCCAAGCTCCCTACACCGACGACTGGGGGTGCAAGAGTTGTCAATGCCCTCAAAACGTGTTAGTCAGAGTATTGGTGATTCAAACTTGCGGTCTTCTGTGCCAAAGTTGGTTAATTTTGTGGGCATTCCAGTAGTAAACTTATTTAGGAAAAAGAGAGGATAAAGAAAGAGTGAATGAGAGGGAACAAGGGGGAAAAGAGAGCAAATCTCCAAAGAGGCAAAATAGGGGGGGGGGGGGGGGGGAGATCCCCTCCCATGATTATATAGGGCTTAAGGTGAGGTCAAGGGTTGGGTTAATCTCAACCCTTGATCTATCCCAATTTTTTCTTTCCTTTTCTCTATTATTTTCTAACTTTCTTTTCTCTCTTTTATTTTCCTTTTTTTTATATCTTTACTTAGCTTAGGTTAGAGTATATGATATGCATATATATTATATTATATATTACATATATCTCTCAGTAAAGGAGGTGCCCAAGCCCGCAAATTGAACATCCTCTTGAAATTGTAAGTGGCGAAAGTCTAACAGAAGCCAAGTAACTCATAAAACTTTTTCTACCTTAAAAAGATATCTTGCAATAGATACAAAATTACTACCTTTGACATTAAAGTATATACAACACAACACAAAATTGATTCATCAATGAGAATAAATTATTAGTCATTTTCATTACTACACTAGCAACAATACCACTACATACAAAACAATTTAAAGAAAATTAAGCATTCCAGAAAAGTTAACTAAATTTGAAATGCCTCTAAGCATTAGAAGATGAAAGTGCTCATAGCCATCACCCAATATTTAGGAAGGTAAACTAATACTGATATAGTTTCTTATATTTTTCGATGTACTGATTGTAGGCACATTTTCTATATGAAAGATAAAGAGAGGTACAAGAGAGAAGATGCAACAATATACAAAATGGTAAACTAATTTTTCAGTGTTCTCGATATTTTATAAAACATTAAGAAAAAGGGTTACCAAAAAACTTGTCATAAATACTTTGCTTACCTCCAGAAAACTCATCGTTAAGAATGTACTTACCAAAAAAATCGCCATCGATGAATATGAAAAACTCAGTGATGAAGTGCCGCTGATGAATCACCAAAAAAAAGTGACTGAAAATAGTTGTCGAAAAAGTCGCTGAATTTTTTGCAGAAGATCAAGAAAGTTGGAGACTACAAAGAAACCCTAGAATATGTGAAACTTGCCCTAGGGTGAGAACAATCGCCTTTTATACCCCCTAAAGAGTCACATTTATTCTAGTAGAAAAACCACAAACATGAAAGAACATCACACATTTAGATATGTGGTATTTATGTCGTTAGTAACATATTTGCGTATCTCCGCATAATTAGATATGTGATCTTCTTATAAAATATGTGATTTTACTCTATTATTTGTGAAGTTACAATTAAAGGAGGTTCACATAAGTTATATTTGTATGTTTCATGAGGACTGCAAAAAACAATATGCGTATAGACATTTAAGTGAGGGTTACAGAAAGGAGGTTTGCACGTTATCCGATGACTTTGGTATAAAATATGTGATTTTACTAGGGTACTTACAAAGTTACAATCATAAGGAGGTTCACAAAACTTGTTTTTGCGTGCTTCATGTCGACTATAAAAAAATATGTGAGAACTTACATTAAGTGACAGTTAAAGAAAGTAGAAGCGAGGTTTGAACGGTTTTTCATGACTTTGGTATAAAATATATGGTTTTACTAAGGTATTTGTGATTTTACGATTAACAGACAATACTGCATAAATAACATAATTTTTTGCATGCTTCTTAAGGACCACAAAAAAATATGTGTGAATATAAGATTTAAGTGAGGTTTTGCCTTAGCCAATGGGCGGAACAATATATTGTGCAAACTTTGTGAGGTTCCCTTATGCGAAGGGTAAAAAGGTCCTAAAAAAAATTTATTTACAGTTTTGGGCAGTGGGCGAATTTTAAAATTTTTAGGGCATTTGTAGAAATGCATCATATTTGTCGTATAATATAGTCATTTTTCATTTTTATTTCTCACTGATGAAGTGCCGCTGATGAATCATTGTAAATAGTTGCCAAAAATAGTCATAAAAATTTTATTGGAGGAAAACACATTGGATACCACTGGTTGAAGACCACAAACAACCCTAGTTTATGCAAAAATGGCCTTGGGTGTGACAATCAGTTTTTATATAAATAAATGAAATTCAAATTTAATGCTTGTATGAAAATCTGCAAATAAGCATAGTTGTAATGACATAATTTGCGAAATTAATACCTAATTGGTGAACTTCTTGAAGATCATAGGAAGTTCGTACTATGTCCTACGAATTTAGTACAATATTTGCAAAGTTACAATATATTAATATGAGGTTCATACTATCTCTTGAATTTCATGTTATATATGCAAATTTAGTACGATATTTGCAATGTTTCGAGGTTCATGTTCAATAGAAAGTTCGCAAATATATTTATGTGAACTTCGTGAGGTCCGCAAAAAATTTTTGTAAATATACCTTTAAGAAGGTGTGCTATCTGGTGAGTGTACCGTATCACACGAATTGTGTGAAGTTTAAAATGGTCTTTTTAATGACAAACATTTGCAGTTTTAAACACCTGGCAATTTTTTGAAAATTGTAGGATTTTTCATGAAACACATAATTTTGTCGTATAGTACTATCATTTCCCCTACTTTGATTGCATGGAAGTGATTTGAAGTCATTGATAACAAGCACCAATTATAAAGAAGAAAAGGAACAACACTCAAGAAGCAACCTACAGACTATCAGACATCACTGCTATGATACTGTAGTAACACATAAATCAAGCAGTGAAAGATGGAGACAACCAAATTTTTGTGGTTTGGTGATATACATGTGTCCACGACAGGTACACTCACACAGAAAAAATGCGTGAAGTATATCCACTATATATGATAATACAAGAGTGAGGAGATCATATCAACCATTCCCAAAACGATCTCCTATAAATCAGGATTACACCAGGAAGGATTTATCCTTGCTCCTCATTAGGGTCATTAGAATCAGCAAGCTTATCTTGTGGCTTTTCCTGCCAAGTTTGTCCACCACCAATCTTGCCTTCAGTAGAAATTTCCTTTCCTTGAATCCTTATCACCTCGTTCGGTTCATCTTCTTTTGAAATGGATATCGGTGTGGATGTCTGGATCCTTTCAAGACCATGCAGAACACGTCTACAAGGTCAGATTGGGTCAATACAACTTGCACCTGTAACTTCCATCTGGATAGGATGGTCATGCATGTTGACATGATCAAACAAATAGTGCTCTGAATGTCATTCAATATGCACTTTTTCCTGTTCTATTTATCGAACAGGTCAGACCATGATAAATTCGAATCAAAATCTTGATTCAAACTAAATTTGATGAAGTAGAGTTGAATCTTGATCTAAATTTTAAATGACAATACTGGATACTGTAAAAAAAGGGTCAAAACAAAGTTTTATATAATAAGCTTAAACATAAGAGATTTGATTTAGAACTACCAATAGATCCAACAGAAATATAAGAATTGAATTAAAAAACGATTCCAAAAATAAAAACTGATCATCTAAGTTCAAATCTGATCGAAATGCATATTTATATTCAGAGCCATCTTTTAAGTTCCAAGTCCAACAAAAAATGTAGAGTTAATGTTGGAGGCCTAACTGAACTAAGCATTGAGGAAAATTTAGGGATTAGGAGTTAAAAGAAGTAAACTCTCACAAAAAGCCCGGTCGACTGAACTAGGACGGCCTTTATGAATATACAAGCATTTGGCATGAATATACAAGCATTTGGCAATTACATGGCAGCCCAACCATTGATTAGAGATGATTGGTGGGAATTATGCATGACAAGATTTGATGGCCACAACCCGGGATAAGCTTTTGCATCAACAAAAAGTTCAAATGCCTTCGTGAACGACTTCATCGAGTGTTTTGGCCATACGATTCAATACAATACATCCCTCCGTATCCAAATTCCAATTTGTCATTTCCGTGTCATGAGAAGCTATGACATTCAGCAGTGGGCTCGAATTTTTGACAGGTCTATCTAGGTTCCTTAACCTAAAACTCAGTCCCAATCCACCCCAAAGAGGCAATGAACCAACAGAATTGAGTGGGTGGTCGATAATGGCTGTGGGGATGTAAACTAGTCAAAGTTTGATTCGGTTCTGAACTAAGTCTGAACCATAAAGACATATCCAGATAATCAACCCAACTCCCAGTGAAATTCAAACAAATAATGTAAGGTTCAGCCGAGTTCAGGTCAAAATCAAACAAATAAAGAGGTTCAAAACCGGTCCGACTCCCTGTTGTGTCTTTTTCACATGAAAATCAATATAGTTATCTTGCTTTATGTGGATCCAGTATCATAACGGAATCACATCATATCTGGATCCAAAATTCTACTATTTACACTGGATCTGGATCCAAAACCAGACTCACTCATTGGAAGTTGGATCGCATGTCAGGTCAACCTTGAGCTCACCCATATCCAAATTGCAACCCTCCTATTTGATGGACCACAGGCTGGATCAAGGCTCAAAATGCCTGCGCAAAACCAGGGCAGACAGGCCAGGCCGTAATGGCAGTATCATTTGAGGGATGCAAAAAACTTACTATAGAATTGTATATTTTGTCTCGCAAAAAACTTACTACAGAATTGCACGTTTTATCTCCATTAATATGCAAGCAAATAACAGCCGAAGCCTAGCTGATTTGGTTAGCTAGCACAGTGATTTTGCCTTAGATGGTGATGAATGTCAACCTTCTGAAATCAAAACAGCTAGGATTAACCAAGGTAAAAAACCCATAAATATACAGATAGGCGTACATATGTTACAAGCAGAGAAGACAAGGTAAAACATTACAGTGAAGGAATATCTATAAATAAGAACAGGCTTTTTCCTTTTTTTCTTTATGTGGACAGGCAAGCTTGGGATTCCAACTAGACCTTGGTTATGAAAGTGCAACTGAACCATCCAGCCATCTCACTCAAACCTTAAGAATAGTTAACTGTCGATTAACAACAGAAAGACTTTAGTTAAACTGCTGAATAGCAACTGAAACGCACTTGGCACCAGCAAAAATGCAAATAGGTAACTGAAGCTGAATATTTTATCTGAATTCAGCTGATGGCTTTAGTCTGGCAATTGATTTTCAATCTCGCATAGTGAAATCACGTTAAAACAGCACCTAGGCAAATAACCCCCAAAATCAAGCAACTATTTCCAGAGAAGAAAAAGGAAAAAAAACAAAAGCTTACACATAAATAACAATAAATACAAACAGAAACCATGGAACAGCAAAGAGATTTAAACTCAATAACTTGAAGTCCAAGGACAATTCACCTTTATAATGAACATGAACCCTGCTTGTGCATTATGAACTGGGTATATACTATATTCTATATTCTAGAAAGGCTACTTTCTCAACAAGTACATTCCATCTCGCAGCTCCAGCTTCTCTTCAGATACAAGGCCAGATAAAAAGTTCTGTAGCTGATGGATAGATTTGTCATAAGGATGATCAGCTATACAGAACATCTGCAGTAAACGTGAAGCTTTACTAAGACATCTTCCAGAATAATTGATAACATTGCAGCAATACAAACTAGCCACTCATTTACCTTCAAAGTATTATGAATTCGATCAAGGGTCATACTGCCAAAGTTGGTCAGCATTCCAAATATAAATTTCTGCAACAGGAAAAAGATTACTCAATAGTCATGTTTTATACTATGCATGAATTTTCTGAATATATCATGGCCTGAGTGAGTAAACAAGACTAAACCAAGAGAAATTAGTCATTCTGTCAATAGCTCTTGAACAGAGAAAATGGAAACAGATTTGTTTTAATTTTGACCGATTAACTTGGGAAAATTGTTCCAAAAGCATGATGTTATATACATGATAGATCAAGGAACATAGAATGAAATGAGATATCACAAGCATTGTTTAAAGTAGTGAAGCAATGCACTTCAACTCTTACTAAGCCTAGATGACATGGCAGATTTACAACTACCTTACAAACTTATTCCAAATTCTTTAAATAAGTGGATACCGGGGTTAGCCAAAACTCTAATTGCATGTGGGAAACCATTTCCAAAACTGAAACCTAACATCTCTGAAACTTGTGAGAAATGCATAGGAAAAGTGTTTCCCATTGAAAACTCATTTCCCATCACATGGAAAACAATATTTAATTTACATGTAGATCATGGTTTTCCATGTGTTCCCCATGCATTTTCCTTTGATAAGAAATCCTTTGTTTCTGTAAAATAAGTTGAGACGTTCGTGAAACTATTCTATCTACACCCTAAAGCTCTATGTCGCATTTAAATACTTGTGATGTTATCTTACTAAAAGCAGGCCAATGGTACACCCGTTTACATGAAGTATAAACAACTTGAGTGATTGTTTTATAATTTTAATCAATGTATTCACATATTTTTTGAAGAAAAATAATGTATTGATTCTTACTAGTGATTATAATGTTGGTAAACAAGTTTAGTTTGAGTAAACTTATAATATGCTTCATACATATTACAATATTCTCACTTTATATATTATGTGAATCATATAGATAATTCACCATACAAGTTCCTCACATCCATCCACTCAACTTATACATCTCCTTAGTAATGTTTCCTTGGCAGCAAAGAAGGGAATAGTCCCTTATAAAAGGATCAAACAGACAAGTTTTGTCATGTATTTACTTGTGTGACATTTTTGTAATAATTAATAAGTGGTATTTCTCTTTTACCTTATAAATCCCAAGACTTTGTTTATAATGAGATCAATGTGTTGAGATTTACCCTTGTGGGGGTCATCTCTTCTCCTTTCTGTTTTTTTTCTCTTCTCACCATCTCTGTGTAACACACTATAGGCACAAAACTAAGAAGATTGTCTTGTATTTGGCATTGCTACCATATTCTAAAATTGGTCTCAAGTATGCCTTCTCTTCCCACAATAAATGTGCATCAGTCAGGCCCCTTGGTTTGATCAACACATGAAGTTCGTAAGGTTGGACCAGCCAACCTTCTCAGGGAAGGTCGACCCAGAGGCAGCTGAGAGTTAGGTCAAAGAGATTGAATGAGCTTTTTGCGTCCTGCCTGTGCCCGAGGACAGAGAGACTGAATTTGTCATGGCTAAAGGGCATCGCCTGAGAGACGTTCAGAGAGGAGTTCCTGGATGAAGTGGTGGGACACCCCTGCGATGGGTGAAGTACGCAGGTGTGGAGGACATCCCCTGGAAGACGTTCAGAGAGGAGTTCTTGGATGCCTATTTTCCTGCTTATGCCTGGGAGCGCATGCAACAGCAGTTCCTCGAGTTGGTTCAGGGGAACATGAAATTGGTGGACTTTAGAGCGCTACTGCCCAAACTTATTCGTTGACGATATAGAGAGAGCAGCGAAGTACGTTCGTAGTTTGAAGGGCGGTTTTCGGGTTCGTGTGATGACGAGTCGTCCTACGACATTCAGCGATGTGATCGAGTTTGCATCCATCCTAAACGAGGAATGAGAGCGGTTCAAGGGTGGATCGCAAAAGAAGAGAGGCAACGGGAGCAACAGCGGTGGCACGAGGAAGAACCCACTTGCAGGCAACAAGGGGCAGATACAGATACAGAGCAGTTCAAGGGTGACTCTTTTTTTATCCCTAAGATCTTGGATTTGAAATCTCTTTTATAAATTTTGACTCCTTTGTGTTTTAGGTCGCATCTTTGATAGACCCAGTTCTTCGAGCCCTTTGAAAACTCCTTCGCCTTGACGACTGCGGAGGACTGCAGGGGAGGTTGGAGCAACAGAATGGACGGATGGTGATCGAAGGTAGGGGATGGCCTCTGTTGTGCGGCGTCTCCAACGTAGCGCATCCGAGTGAAGGCAACGACAGTGGCGGAGGATGTGCAGGCACACAGATGCGTGTAGGGATGGGCGTTTGGTTGCGTAGCGAGGGCGCGATGGCGAGCGATGCAGACGAGCAAGATGAAGACAGGTAAGGATGGTGCGGTGGTGTGAGCTCCGAGCGCGCACACAGTCGTGCACGATGGATGGAGAAGAGACCCCCAAGGCTGATGCTAGGTTGTAGTGACTTGCACAGAACAACCAGCAGCCACGATTGCGGCAAGGGATGCGAGACTCGTGTTAAGGGTGTGGCAGGGACAGCAAGAGTGCCATGAGAGACTGGGAGAACCACGCCCAAGGCCCACACAGCAAGTTTGCTGTGAAGGGGTGCCAACCCAAGAGAGGAGGACGGAGAAGGGGACGAGACCGATATGTCCGGCGGGAGGGGGAAGACGATAGAAGAAAGAGGGAGAGAGATGAATTGCAGAAGAAATGACGTTGTGCGTCTGCCCGAAGGCTATTCCATTTTTCCCATTCATGATGCCCCCTGCCGCCCCTTACAAGATGGCTTTATAGCCTCTTACAAAATGTGCAACCCTAATGGGTTGCCAGACAAAAAGGACACTCTACTGACACGGTGCAGAGGGTCAGAACAGGGGTGCCTAGGCTTGGGTGTCTGTTGCCAAAACTGCCCCCCTGCAATGCACATTCTGTAGAGGCGTGCCCTTCCTTTTCGGTCCAAGGCTGTTGCGCAAGCCTGACCACCACTGCACTGCATCGACTGCCACATCCCTCTGCAATTTTCGAAACACAGCCCTGGCAGGGGACAAGGCGCAAAAGGTGAACTGCTTTGGAATTTTGTGCATGGTCTGTTGGGCTGATGTCGTGAGCCATGCGGTCCATCCCGTGGGTGCGTATCATCTTTTTGTCCAAACCAAATTTATCAGATCTGAAAAATATGTTAGATTTAAAAAAACAAATTGATGTCACTTATGGCCAACGATTCCTGTTTTGCGTCATTGAAAAAAAAAAGGATTCCAAGTTGACCTTGATGCGTGATTTCATTAAGATATTCTATTTGCAGCGGCATATCTGATTTATTGTTCACGTTCCTTTCTGCAAAAAAAAAAGAAGACGTGACTATTATTGCTGCCAATTACTGCCAATAATTTTTTGCATCTTGGTTATTGATTATCTCATTTTCTTCTTTAATTAATTATTGTCCTGCTGTGTTCCTTTTGCATTGATTCTTTATTCATCTGTCATGGATTCAAGTTCCTCTTCAAGATATCTTTGCTAGCTTTCTTGGCCAATTACTTTCTTAAAAACTGAATAACTCCAACTACCTTACTTGGAAAAGACATAATATTCCTTTTATTAGGAGTCAGGATCTCGTTAGTCACCTCGATGCACCAGTTGTTGCTCCACCTGAGTTTCTTATGTAGGAAGATAAAGATGACAAAGAGGTTGTAACTGCAATGAGGACACTTAGGAATCCAAATTTTGTCAACCGGATGAAGAAGGATCAAGCCTTAGTGGCCTACATCACTTTGACCTTATCTCAGGAGGTATTGGTGGGAATTCCAGATGATTGCATTACGATGACATCATGGAATACATTAAAGCAGACCTACTCACAAATTTCAAAGGCCAAGATCATTTATTTGAAAAGAGAATTTCAAATGCTAAAGGAGGCATCCATGTTTATTATGGAATATTTCAACAAGATCAAGTCCATTACAGATCAGCTAGCGTTAATTGGATGTCAAGTGTCAGAGAATGACAAAACTCAACAAGCTCTAGTTGGCTTGGGACCTGAATTTCACGTATTGTCCACTACTTTACAGTATACTGGGACCGTTGGTACTTTTGATGACCTGAAAGCCAAACTCCTCAGTTATGAGATGTCATTGAAGGGAATGTCAAATACAGAAAAGACTGAGGCAGATTCTCATGTTGTATTGTTTACGGGATCCTTTCCAAGCCATGGATGTAGAGGAGGACATGGTAAAGACAGAGGTTACAATCAGGAAAGCCGATGAATTCTTCCTATTCCCAACATCCCTCCAAGAGGAAGAAGTGCATTCAATAATAACATTCCTACATGTTATATTCATAGACATCTAAAAGCAAAGTGTTGGTTCAAAAATAGTTTGAGGTACAATCCTGAAGCTAAAGACAAATATTTACCTAAAGATCAAGAGAAAAATGTTGAGATAAGTCGACTAATTAATGTTTTATCCATGCTTAAGGGTGCTTTTGATATTTTAGTAATATTAAGGGACCTAAATATAATTATTCTTTTTTTTTGTTAATCTCTATATAAACGAGATTAGCCCTAAATGAAAGATTGACTCCTCTCTCTCTCTCTCTCTCGGTATTCTACATGGTATCAGAGCAGTACATTCTTGGGAACGTGTGAAGGTGGATCGTGTGATTACGTGAAGGCAGATCACGTATAGAAGATCGGGCGTGAAGGTGATTGCATGAAGGCAGAACCGTGAAGGTTGTTCGCATGTAGAAGATCAGGCGTGAAGGTGATTGTTTGATCCTTTTTTCACGGGAAGGCAGATCGTCTGCAGAAGATCGGGTAAGTCTTTTCCTTTTGGTACAGATCTGATAACAGATCTGTAGCATGACAAATGTCATGACTCAGATCTGTAATCAGATCTACAAGTCGTCGTGACTCCATGGGTTCCCGATCTGGTGAGTGGTATGGATGTTGCGCAGATGTCGTGAAGCAGACGCTGAACTTAAGGGTTTTGTTGGCAGCGTGAAGCAAATATTTTTTTTTGTTAGATCTGATACAGATCTCAAAGTTTATTGGCAGCGTGAAACAGACGCTGTTATCTGTGTTTATGCTTTGGTGGAATGACAGTGTGGAGCAGACTGATCATAAGTTTTTCGTTGGCAGCGTGAAACAGACGTTATCTGGGTTTATGTTTTGGTGGAATGACTGCGTGGAGCAGACACTGGTATCAACTTTTTTTTTGTTGATTGGCAGCATGAAGTAGATTTTTTTTTTGGTGTGGACTTGCATAGTGTGGAGTTTTTTTTTTGGACGTCGTGGTGGAGACAGATTACTGTCATCGATTTGCTTATTGTGTTGCAGTAATAGCTGTTGAGTTTCTTTTGTTTGGTAACAGTTGTTCAAGTTTTTTTTTACTATGGGTGACGCTTCAAAATATGATTACAAAAATGAGGCTATTGGAGAATACAAAGCCTTTGCCAATCCTTTCTCGTATGGTTTTTCCGTTAAATTGAATGAAACAAACTATGCAAGGTGGTCCAGGATGTTTATGATGTCGGTGTCTGGACATCGTAGGAAGCATATTCTACTAGAATCTGAGCCAACTGACAAAACTGGAAAATATAATACTTGGGAAGAAGATAATGACATTGTTGTGTCATGGATCATGAATAGCATTGAACCTCATATTGCAGATGGCCTTATTTATTATAACACACCTAAACAGATGTGGGATAATCTTCGAGATACATATTCTCAAGAGACGAATGTGAGCCGCATTCTCCAAGTTGAACAAAAGATATATAACCTGCAGCAGGGTGATCAGACCTTGGCCCAGTATTATGCTTCTGTTAAGGCTGCCTTTGAGAGACTTAATGCTCACAGACCTTTGTGTTGCTCAAAACAAAAGGACCATCAAGAGAAAATTAAGGTTGCTCGGTTCCTCACAGGCCTATCATCTGAGTTCACTGTTGCTAAAGTCCAAATGTTGACCGGGTCTGATGTTCTTACTCTTGTTGATGTATATAATCGATTGAACAGACTGACCATCTCTCTTCTACAATTTCAACTTGCATCTCAGTCATCTGCTTTAGTTGTCCCATCGAGTTATGGACGAGGAAATACTTCTAATGTCAGAGGCAGAGGTCGTGGAAGAGTTATGGGAGGTAGAGATAAACTGCAATGTACCTATTGTGGAAAATCTGGACATTTAGAAGATCGTTACTGGGATAAACATGGACAGCCTGCATTTTCTCCATTGAAGCCAAACGTTCCAAAAGCTAATACTATAAAACTAGAGATGGAGCATGAATCTAATTCCCCTAGTGAGCCTATCAGTCTTAACCGTGCAGAATATGAGGAGTTGATCTCTCATCGTCCTTCAAGTTCGTCTTCTCCTGTAGCTGGTGTGGCCTACTCTATCGGAGACCATCTTTCTTCCCATGATAGTAAGTGGATTATTGACTCTGGTGCTTTTAGACATCTATGTGGAAACTCTCAAGACTTTTAAGATTTAAAGGCTATTACTACACATCGGGGAGTCTATTTAGCTGATGGGAGTTCCTCCCCAGTTATCGGTCAGGGAAATGTCTATAACTTCTTCCTTGCAATTGAAAAATGTTCTCCATGCTCTTTCATTTCCTCAAAGTTTACTCTCAGTGAGTTGCCTTACAAAAGATCTAAATTGTAGGGTGATATTTGATCCTGTGTGCTATCATTTTCAGGATTTGCTGACGGGGAAGAAGATTGGTGGAGGCTATGAAGAAAATGGAGTCTACTATCTACATCATCCTGTGGAGAACGTTTATGCTGCAGTTGATTCTTCATCAAGTCCTGTTCAGTGGCATAGTCGTCTCGGTCATCCTTCATTGTCAAAGCTTCGTCGTGTCATTCCTCAAATTCCGTCTACTACATCATTCCAGTGTGAAGTATGTCAGTTAGGCAAACATCATCAAAGTTTGTTTCCCTCTAGTTAGAGTCAGTCCAGTCATAAGGTCTTTGAACTTCTTCATGCAGATGTATGGGGTCCTAGTAAGATTCCTACCAAGACCCAATACCATTATTATCTTGTTATTGTCGATGATTTTTGTCGATGATTTTTCTAAGTTGTCTTGGGTATTTTTAATAAAAGAAAGATCTGAAGTTCCTAATATTCTAAAATCTTTGGTCACAGAAATAAAAACCCAGTTTGAGTCAGTTATCAAGATTATTCGCACTGATAATGCTCTTGAGTTTAAAACAACTGCACTATTGCAATTTTATCGGGATCATGGAATTCAACCTCAAACCTCCTGTGCCTATACTTTTCAACAAAATGGGGTGGTTGAACGAAAACACAGGCATCTCCTTGACGTAACCCGCACCCTTATAATTCAATCTAATGTTCCTGCTTCATATTTGGGTGATGCAGTTACCACTGCCTGCTATTTGATCAACCGCATGCCTTCATCATCTGTGGAAGACCAAATTCCTTTACAAATCTTGTATCCGAGTGCACCTTTTTTTCCTCTTTCACCCAAGGTATTTGGGTGTCATTGCTTTGTGCACAGACTTGGTCCTGACCGTAATAAGTTAGAATCTCAAGCCACCAAGTGTATATTTATAGGCTATCCAAAAAACCAAAAGTATCGATGTTATGATCAAATCTCTCGTCGGGAGTATGTCAGTGCAGATGTATCTTTTTTGGAGTCCCTTCCATACTATTCTAGTACTGGTACTCGGCTGCAAGCTGATCAAGATGGCTCTTTTCCACTTCCTATTCCTTCTTTTCCTTTGGAATCAGTGCCTTTAGTATCGAATCCAACTCCTCCTACCTCACGGTTCCACAATCCTCCATTGGTGTATGTGCGTAGAGCTTCAACTCCTCTGGTGCCTCCATCCACTTCTTCTCCTGAGGTAAGTACTCGTGAGAGCAATGACATTCATGTTGATGATGACAAGTCAATCGTTGCGCGAAAGGGGACACGACAATGTACATTATACCCTATATCTAAGTTTGTGTTTGAAGCTAGATTCGAAAATCAGATGAAAGCTTTTATTTCAGCCTTAACTGCTGAAACTATTCCTATGAGTCATCAAAAGGCAGTTCTCAAGAGCCAATGGAAGCAAGCTATGCAAGAGAAAATGGATGTTTTACTGTCTCAACAGACATGGGACCTCGTTGACCCTCCAAGGGATGTGGACACTGTTGGATGTAAATGGGTATATACCATCAAGTACAACTCAGATGGCTCAATTGAAAGGTATAAGGCCAGGTTAGTGGCAAAAGGCTACACTCCGACATATGGTGTTGATTTCTTCGAGACATTTTCTCCTATAGCACAAATGGGCACCATTCGTCTTGTTCCTTCTGTAGATGTTCACCGTGGATGGCGTTTGTGTCAGCTGGATGTGAAAAATGCATTTTTATATGGAGATCTGTCTGAGACAGTCTACATGCAGCAACCTCTTGTGTTTGAGGTTGAGGAGGTGTGTCAAAAGGTGTGTAGATTAAGAAAGGCGATATATGGTCTAAAGCAGAGTCCTCGGGCATGGTTTCAAAAGTTGTTTGAGGTGATGTCAAAGTTTGGTTTTAATAGATCAGCTTCAGATCACACATTATTCATTAAGAAAACCAACTCAGGTATAGTTGTAATGGTGGTATATGTGGATGACATCATTCTCACAGGAGATAACATGAATGATATTGCAGCTACAAAGACTCATCTTCAAAAACATTTTGTCACAAAAGACCGTGGTTCCCTCAGATATTTTCTAGGAATAGAAGTAGACAAAGGCAGTGAGGGTATGGTTTTGTTACAACGGAAGTATGTTCTTGATTTACTAAAAGAGACAGAAATGTTGGGAGCCAAACCCGCAAATATTCCCATGGACAACAAAGTTCATTTGTTTGATGAGGGGTCAAAACTTGTTAATAGCAAACGCTACCGCTCATTGGTAGGAAAGTTACTATATGTGACAGTGACTAGACCTGATATTGCTCTGGCTGTAAGGTTAGCCAATTCATGGACAAACCGACTGAGGTACACTGGAACGCTATAATGATGATACTTAGGTACTTAAAATCCTCTCTTGGAAAGGGGTTGTTATTTAAGAAAAGAGACACTCTAGAGGTAGTTGCTTATTCTGATGATGATTATGCTGGGTCTGTAGAGGATAGAAAATCTACCTTAGGATTATGTGTATTTGTGGGAGGTAACTTAATCTCTTGGAGAAGCAAGAAGCAAACTGTTGTTGCTATGTCAAGTGCGGAATCAGAATATAGAGCTATGGCCCAAACCGCAGCTGAATTAATGTGGGTTCGAACAGTACTGACTGATCTTCAAGTGAAGGTTTTATCTCCTATGGTAATGATGTGTGATAACAAAGCAGCTACATATATAGCTAATAATCTGGTATTTCATGAGGACAAAACATATTGAAGTTGACTCTCACTACATACGAGATATGGTTCAAGCTGGACATATCTCTACTAAGCATGTAATCTCTGAGGATCAAGTTGCAGATATTTTTACAAAGCTTCTTGCCAGACCCAGTTTCTCAAAATGTAGCGGCAAGCTGAGCATGATTAATATCTATGCTCCAGCTTGAGGGGGAGTGTTGAGATAAGTCGACTAATTAATGTTTTATTCATGCTTAAGGGTGCTTTTGATATTTTAGTAATATTAAGGGACCTAAATGCAATTATTCCTTTTTTTGGTTAATCTCTATTTAAACAAGAGATTAGCCCTAAATGAAAGATCAACTTCTCTCTCTCTCTCTCTCTCTCTCTCTCTCTCTCTCTCTCTCGGTATTCTACACAAAACAAGGGGCAAATTGGCACTGACAAGGAGCTTTTGTTGGCTGCCCTTTCCGAACTCAGTTTCAAGCAAAACAATCAGGGTGTTTGATACGTTGTTTCATGAGCTGCCAGCCATGTTACAGGTGATATAGGTAAATTCTCTAAATTGATTCTTTATTCTGGTAAAAACAACATTGTTACTGGAGATGGTAGACGCCACTCCATTACACACTCAGGAGATATTGTCCTTCCTTTGTCTAAATCACATTATGAACAATTGTCTGATGTATTGTGTTCCCCTAATATAAAAAAGAATATAATCTTTGTTTCTAAGATTGTTGATGATATCAATTTGTATGTTGAATTTATTCAATCTTCTGTGTATGTCAAGGACCTTTAAACGAGGAAGACATTCGTTGAGGGAGAAAAATATGGCAACATGTACGTCTTCAAAGAAGATCCCTTGACTACTCGAGCTACATTGGATAATCACTCGAAGCCTGAGTCCTCTACGTGTGTTTTCAGTATTTCAAAGTCCAGTCAGTCAAATGTTTGGCATAGTAGGTTAGGTCATTAAGGTGGAGTTTTTCTTGAAGGACTAATTTCAAATAAATTATTACCCAAATATGTCTTGCATGAAGAGTCTTATGATAGCCTATGTTCTAGTTGTCAAGTTTGTAAGTCATGTATTGCCATTTAATTTATATAATAAAAAGCTTCGAGACCTTTTGATATTATTCATTCCGATGTCTAGGACCCATATCTACTTTCTCTTCTGGTAGCAAATATTATGTATCATTTATTGATGACTATTCTCGTTACTCTTAGATATTTTTCTTAAAGCACAAGTACTTTTGGTGTGTTTAAAACCTTTTGGGCCTATGTTCATACCTAATTTTCATCAAATATTCTAAATCTCCAACATGATGGTGGCAGTGAATACTCGTCAAAGGAATTTGTTGAATTTTACAGAATAATGGAATTGGTCGAAGAGTTTCATTCCCGTGGACACCTCAACAAAATGACATTGCTGAAAGAAAACATTGTCATATTGTAGAGAATGTGATGTCCATGATTCATGAGAGTAAAGTTCTCATAAAGTTATGAACTGAAACATTTCATACAGTTGTATATGTCATAAACAGATTGCCCATTAAACTTTTGCAGAATAATTCTCTCTATTTTATGTTATACACGAAGAACCCAAATTATAATGAGTTAAAGGCATTTGGATGTGTGTGTTATGTTCATGTAAATAGCCAGCTGAGAAACAAATTTAAGGATAAAACCCATGTTTGTCATTTTGTTGGATATGCTCATGATTACAAAGGTTACAGGTGCTATGATTCCAAGTCAGGCATAATTAAAATATCTAGAAATGTTGTGTTTGATGAGTGCAACTTTTCTAATTATCAGTGCAGCCATTATGTTTTGCTGGACAAGAATAATATTGAAATATATCAGCCTTAGCTGAATAATAGCCTATTTTCAGCCATGAATGATAGGGTACAACAGCCGGATCTTTTTCTTGATCAAAGTCAAAATGTCTTAGAAGATCCATCAACTGAATTAGATTGTGACACGGAAACTGATTCAGGCAATGTAGAAAGAACATCAGGAAGATTCAAAGAGGGATGTGTTTATACAAGGCATAATCAAAGCCAGCCGGTTCTGCAAGAGCAACAACAATCGTCAGATCAAGAGAGACAACTTCAATCAATAAGAACATCAAACAGAGTGAGACATTCAATTGAAAGATGGGTGAGTTATGAAAATTTCAACATAGATTTTCAGTATTTCCTTACTCAAATCGGACAACAGCAAGAACACAAAACATTTCCGCATGCAATGCAGTCAAATAGGTGGATAGAAGTTATGAATGAAGAAATGCAGGCCTTGCATCAATGCCAAACATGGGAGATAGTGAAAAGATCGCCTGATAAAAATGAAGGTGGTTAAAAATGAGTGTATAAAATAAAATATAAACCCGATAGAACTATTGAGAGATATAAAAGCTCGCCTAGTAGCAAAAGAATTCACTCAGGAGTATGGTCATGATTATGATAAGACCTTCAGTCCTATTGTCAAAATAGACACTATACGGATCATCATTTCTCTAGTTGTTGATTATGGGTGGCAACTAAGTAGTTGGATATAAAGAATGTGTTTTTAGTAGGGCATCCTAAGAAGGAAGTTTATATGGAGCAGCCACCCGGGTATAGTGAAAAGAATCTAAAAACTCATGTTTGCAAGTTAAAAAGAGTTATTTGTGGACTGAAGAAAGCTTCAAGGTCTTGGTTTGAGAGGTTTTCAGTTGCAATTCAAGGCTATGGTTTTAGTCTGTCCCGGTTAGATCATTCACTTTTCATTTACAAAGGTAACAATTTTATCATGGTGTTACTAATTTATGTTGATGATATAATTGTTACTCGCAACTGTAGTGAACATATTGAAGAAGTGAAGATCTTAGTCTATTACAATATTTTCTTGGGATAGAGGTAGATCGGCAAGCTAATTCCTTTATTTTAACTCAACACAAATACACGATGGATCTCCTAAAAAAACGGGCATGAAAGATTGTAAACCTGTCGCAACCCCAGTTCCCATTCATCAGAGATTGGCCGCAAATGATGGAGAATTGTTTCATGACCCAACACAATTCAGAAGCATAGTTGGAATGCTGCAATATCTTACTTTCACTCGTCCAAATAGTGTTTTTGCTATTAATTTGGTATCACAATTCATGCATCAACCTAGAACATCACATATGAAGGGTATGAAAAGAATTGTGAGACATTTAAAGGGCACTATTGGAGATGGCTTTCTCTAAAGAAATAGGGCACCACATGATGATATGTTAATGGTTACGACTTATTATGATGCGGACTTGATAGGAGATCCTGATGAGAGAAGGTCTCTTTCTGGATACTGTTTTTCTTGAAAAAAAAATTTGGTCTCATGGAGTAGTAAGAAATAAAAGGTTGTTGCGAGGTCCAGTACAAAGGTTGAATATCGTTCAATGACTGCAGTTGCAGTTGAGATGACATAGATTAGACACGTATGATTTGGGAGAAGTCATCCCCAAGTCATCAACATTTTATTTGCCAGAAAGTGCAGGATCAGGCGATTGAGACCAGCTATGTTTGAATTAAAGACCAAGTGGCTGACTTGTTCACTAAAGGCCTCACAAAGAACAGGTTTTGGTACTTAAGAAGCAAGTTGTCCATGGTTGTTAACCATGTACAACTTGAGGGAGGCTATTAGAGAGTGAGGTTTGAGGTGGTCGGACCTGGATCTTGATCTGAATCTACACCACTCATGTCATTGTTCACGACGTTATTGTTCACATCTCCTAGTTCCCTATTGTATTCTTAAAATACCCTTTATTAGTCTTCTTATATTTTGTGTTAATAAGAGTGTTTTAGTAAAGATGTATTTTAGGGTAAAGTGGATATAAATAGTCATAATGAGGCATGATTTTCCCATATTGGGAATCGTGAGAGTTCAGCCCAAAGCTTTCTCTTGTCTTCTTTCTCTTTGCAAGAACTTCAAAAAACCTAATTCTAACACTTTCTAATATAATTTAGATTACAAAAATACCCGTCATTAATATACACATAACAACATAATAAGGGTAAAACTGGAATACATGGACATTAATAATAAAAACACGAAAACAGTCACAAATCTGGATCAGATCTGGAACAAGTATCACATTTCAACAGCTATAACATATGAAAATGTCAATATTCCACATAAGACTTTAATTATAGACCAAAAATACAAAAGGATAGAATCTGGAATGAAATTTCTCTCCGCAAGATTATGAAGATAAGCAAGAAATTGCTCAATCAACAAGGATGAACATTCTTACCTCATAAACTGTCATTTCCTTTTTTACTTGATCTTCCACTGAGGACATGGAACTTTCCCCTTCGTCCTCAGCTGCTAGAAGTCCACCAAATCTCCCGTTGTTGATATTGTTCTTGTTTGCATCACCCATTTCTTCAATAATTGTCAAGATATGATCATTGCTGTCTGTTTCCAGTGATTCTGCAATTATTCCCTGTGCAGAAGCAAGGAAGCAAATGTTCAACATATATCACAAAATTAATAGTGTCAACTAGTAACTGCTATACAATATTAGTTAAAACGATTATTCATTCATAAAGGGAAAATTCATTTGAAAGCCAATAACTCCTCTATTTGGATAATTTTGTTGCCCACCTAAGGCACCTTTCAGGATAGTTCTAAAATTTAAGGACCAACACTAGACGGTGGTTCCACTTCATTAGGGTTGTTTTTAACATTAAATAATTATACACAAATGTACTGTTTTTTATGTTTTGGATGCATTATTGGATGGTCTCATTGCAAAGAAAATTTGTATAACATTGTTTCGCCGTCATTATTATGATTCCGAAAGCCAACTCAATTACCAATGAATATATCAGATACTGTTTAGGAGTATTGCCAATAAGTGAAAATTAGAAATGTCATTTAAGATGGTTTGGATATGTTCTGTGGAGACCTATCTGTTAAGGTGCACCAACGTCATATCCTATTTGTAGAGGTACACCTTTTACCTTTTGGCTCATGTACATCCTTTTGTATTTTTCCTGTTTTTTCAATAGTACCTTTGAATGAATGCATAAGTGAAAGTCAATGTGTTACAATTTGCATGCATGGCATGAAACCAGTATTGGCATTGAATCATGCATCAAAGTGCCCAAACTGAAGGCACGAATCTTAGTGATAGATTTATCATGTGTTTGCACGGAAACACAATAGAGTTAATGTAATTAAAAGAATGTGATGTGAACATTAATTCTATTAAGGCTTACAATGAAAGGGTAAGTGATACTCCATGAAACCAATTTCTTTAGCACGAAAAGTTATTCATCCCCAACCACACAGATAGGAAAAGCCTCCACATTAGCCGTGGATGGTAGGTAAGGAACTCATGAGTGAAGCCTGATGCATCAGGATGGAGGTGTTGGGAGCTCTCTCTCGTCTAAGTCGTCACCCAGGACTCATGAAAGGTGTCGGGTCAGGGTTAAGCTACAACTTGTTTGAAAATACCCCTCCTAAGTTGTAGTTATGATCAAAGTTAAGCATGTGTAGTACCCACATGGCTAAGAAGTGAAACACTAAATGTTTGTGCTTTATTTAAGCATGGCATGCATCACGTAAAAAGAAAAGTTAAATAAAAACAATTAAAAGTGACTCATGCATGAAAAGGCTATCAGTTCTTCATCGGTAAGTGCATGCATTATTTACCTGTTCATGCTTGAGATTGTTATTTATTTTTTAACATTATTCTTATCATGCAAATGTAATATCATGAATACTTGAAATGGATACTTGTCTAAATTAATATGTGAATTTATTGAAATATATTCATGTATATTGATTTTGATTTACCTGGGTTGGATTAGCATCTCCTACTGGCACTCAATAAGTCTGACCCCAATATATCATGAAAGTATTGAGTAAAAAGGCCTTGTGATGGCGGGACAAGAGCCAAGTCTTTCCTTGTCCTGAACATTTAGTTATGGATTTGATTTTGTCATTGGACTCTAATATTTATTTTAAAACTTGTGAGACTGATTTAAGTCAACTTTGTGAATGACGAATTCAATTTAATTCAATGAATGGTTTGTTAGATCTGTAGTCCGAACAATTCCTTTAGCCGATTTTGTACGTAAAACAATTTTCATTGTTCTTATTTTAAAATGTTTAAAAACAGAATCTTTTCCCAAGGGTGGTCTTTTTCTTGGATTTGGTTCAAAAGAGCTATTAAATGTCGATGCATGGGCAGGTTGACTCCTTAGAGCTTCATTCAATTAAGGCAATTACCCTAGAGGAGACTCTGCATTGAATCCCGCATAAAAAAAATCTAGCGATTTTCGAGTTAAGGTTTTGGGTGTTACACGATCCTTCTCCAACATTCATTTTCAGTTTTTCTAACTCCTTTTTCAAAATAGCTATTGTATCATTCTCTTCAACCTTGGCCTTATCTAATGAAGTATTTATGCTTGTAAAATGAAAGGCTTTGTTTTTCAAGAAATTGGGTTTTCCAATAATGTCACAACATTGCCCTTCAGTGTACCCTGATTTCCACAATGTGTGCATTTTAACTTCTTTCTCATCACTTCTTCATTGGTCATGTAAAAACCACAAAAAAAAAATTTGTTGTTTTGGACCCGGGCCGGGTCGGGTCCGGACCCATTTTCTTTAGGGTTTTAAGTAACCCGACGCAGGATCCCGAGCGCCGCACCCCCCCCCCTCTTCTCCCCCTTCGTTTTCAGGTAGATTGGGGAAACCCACCGAGGTTTCCCCTTTCATCGCACCCCCGAGCTCTTTAAGAGCATTGCAGGAGGGTGAGGGGAGGCACGCCTCCCCTCTCGAGCTTCCTCGTGCCGACCTGCTGTCACTGCGCCCTGCCGCCGACGCCGGCCACCGCCTCCCAGGTACGCCGCCCTCTTCTCCTCCCTCTTCTCTTCCTCACCCCCACCCCCCCCCCTCTCTGTCACCTCGCCGGGAGGCCGACAGGCGGCGCACGGCCCCTGTCGCGCCCTCCCGCCTCTCTAGTACTCATCGGAGGGCCGACAGGTGGCCTGCAAGGCCCCTGTCGTCCCCTCTTCCCTCTGGGGGTGCACCGGAGTGCCGGCAGGGCACCAATGGCCCTACGACACTCCCTCACCTCTGGGGGTGATAGGGAATCCGACAGGAGGTCGGCTGCCCCCTGTCACCCCCATCCTGAATTCTCTCTCTCTGGCAGGGGTTAGCCCCTGCCGCCTCTCGATCTCCGGTAGGCAGGGGTAATGCCCCTGTCGTTTCCTATTTTCCGGCAGGCAGGGGCTTGCCCCTGCCGCCTCTTGGCCTCTGGGAGGGCAGGGAATACCCCCCCCCCCTACTGCTCTTGACCCTCGGCACGCAGGGGGCCGGACACCCCTGCGACTCTATGATTTTTGCCAGGCAGGGGTCGAGGCCCCTGCCATTCGTAGGTGTTTCTGGCAAGGGCCGAGGCCTCTGCCGTCCCTTAATTCGTCAGGCAGGGGCTGGGGCCCCTGCCATTCCCCATTTTTCGACAGGCAGGGGCTGGGGGCCCCTGCCATTTCCCCATTCTCGTCAGGTAAGGGCCAAGGCCCTTACCATTCTTTTTGTGGCAGGCAGGGGCCGAGACCCCTGCCATTTCTTATTCGTTGTGCAGGGGGTCGAAGCCCTGCCACTTGGCTGTTGCCGGCAGGGGCTCAGCCCCTGCCACTCGATTGTTTTGGCAGAGGCTCAGCCCTGCCACTTTGGTTGTTCTGGCAGGGGCTCAGCCCCTGCCACATTCATTTTTGCCGACAGGGGCCCAGCCCCTGCCACCTTTTTATTGCAGGCAGGGGCTCAGCCCCTGCCACCTAACCGTTTCTGGCAGGGGCTCAGCCCCTGCCACTTGGCTGTTGCTGGCAGGGGCTCAGCCCCTGCCACTTGATTGTTCTGGCAGAGGCTCAGCCTTGCCACTTTAGCATTCTGGTGCCCCATTTATTTTGCCGGCAGGGGCTCAGCCCCTGCCGCTTCTTTGCGATTGGCAGGGGCTGACCCCCCCTGCCGCCTCGGTATTATTTTCGACAGAGGGCTCAGCCCCTGTCACCCCGCGATGGTCTGCAGGCAAGGGCTCACCCCTTGTCGTCTTTCTGATTTCGATCAGCAGGGGCACACCCCTGCTGCCTCTTTTTTTTCCTATAGGCAGGCTTGTTTTTCTATTTCTCCGCATAATAATTAACGTAGCACTGTTGCAGACCTCGCATCGGACCCCCGCTCTGGCTCCGCGGCTCGAGCCTCGTATCATCTACACGCGTAGACGCACGCAGCTGCACGACATCCCGAGGTAGGGGAAAGTCGCACGAAAAGTTTGTATGAACAAAATAAAATAAGACTTTTGAGATAGAATAGTTATTTTACATACCTGCTTATCTGAAGAAGTATTGGCTGGTCAGAGTTTTACTCATTTTGATTCTTTTGAAATTGCATGCTCGATGTAAATTCTGTGGTTAGACTCATTCTAGAAAGAATCAAGTAGTTTAATTGGCATACTTTTTTACGTGTCGGATTACTTAACTCGTGATTGTCTGTTCTGCATGCTTATTATTTTGAAACTGCATACTTAAGGTAGACTTTGTGAATAGACTCAATTCTGGAGAGAACACCACTGCAATTGCTATTGTAACCGAACCTTAAGTCATGTACGGTATGAATTTTAGTTGAGGTCATGGAGGATCCTGAAGTGGGAAATCAACACTTTATTGATTTTGATGTGATATTATCGGCCTCCACAGGCCAATTGCTCAGAAAAGCAATACATGTCATGTATGAACCAAAAGAATCATAAAACATTATATGTTGCCCTATCATCGTAGTCGTACCTCTAGGAAGGTACAACTGTACTTTTGGACAAGTACGTCCCATGTGGGTTACGATGGTTGGAGGATGAGGTTGTAGCAACCTCAATGAGTGCAATTAGCACAATGCTGAGATCACATAAATGGTGACCATTCGCCTTCACAGGCAAGATGCTCGAGTGGGTCTAATAGACCAGAGCATGCAGGATGGGGCGGCGGTTAAGAAACCCCCGTCGTACCCATCCGATCTTCACGGTTCATCAAGGGAGAGGATGGATGGTACAAAGACTCCGATGGACAGGTTGTTAACAACCACCCCACGGGCAAAAGACTCGGTTTCCCCAGTCATCGGAGTTAGGGGAATTGGGATTACCATAAATTATCCTAGGTGGTAACTCCTAGGCACTTTTGCAGAAGTTGGATGCATCCATGGGCCACGGATGCCTTTAGGGATTTACTCTCTTGATCACTGACCGTCCCCTTAGGAGCGGACTCAGTCAGCCATCCGGGTTAATGAAAACACCTGACATAATAAACCCCCGGATCGGTCTCGGTTGTTTCTACGTTTCGCGTCTGTGCGTACCCACAGGCCAGTTAATATCAGAACTTAAAGAATATCTTCATGAATAGTTGTAGATGACTGAGACTTACACTGCTTCAACTAACAGCTCTTTGCACTTATTACATTTGTTAGAATAGACTACAATTGCTTTAATTGCTTAAATATCATAACTGCTTATCTCATGAATGTCCTGTTTTATTTTCGTTCTATTGATTTGTTCGTGCACCTACTGGTTTATTATGAAACTGACCCATTTCATGGGCAGGTGAGGAGTAGGACTTCACTGGCGGCCGATGGCGTGGTGCAGCATGGATCAAGATTCATTTTCTTTCTGCTGGCGGCTTGGCTCTGGGTCTTTTTGGAGTTTTCTTTAGATTTATTGAACTTTGGAATAAAATGCTCATTTTGTAATAAACTGTAGATTTTTAATCTATTGCCTTATTTCTTAAATTCCTTTAAGTCGTTGTACATGTGAATGATGGTTTTCAGCTAACGTACCCAGGATTGTTGACTTGTGTTCCTTTCTAAATGTCTTCCGCTGTCATTTTTTAAAAGTTAAAACTTTAAATCTTTGAAAGGTTTTTCGATAAGGTTTTCGAAATCACAAGTCAAAATTTTGGGGCGTTACAAGTCACTACCTTGCCCTCAAGTAGAGACTCCTCTACCGCTATCTCTCTCCAATTAGCCCCTAAGAGAGTAACGCCCCAAAATTTCAAACTTGCAAACCTTTCAGAAAACAGGCAAGAGACTAGAAAAAATCTTTCCTCCAGAGTTTGTTCATAAAATCAGCGGAAGACTATTCTTTTGTTAATTCAGAAGGCAAGCTGACAACTTTGGGCACGTTAGCTAAAAGAACCAAAACTCACAAAATTCGGATATCCCAAGGAAAATCCGTTACAAACCCAAAACGTCCAGGACGCGAGCTAAGAGCAGGAAGAAGAAGTCTTGAAGCCATCTTGCAATCGCGTCATCGCCCGTAGTGTACCTAATCATCACTTGTACCCATAAAATGGGTTAGTTTCGCGAAAAACTAGTAGGTGCACAAGAGAAACAACAGGAAACTGAATTAAGTACATTTAACTTAGTATGCTAAGCAGTTTAAAGCAGATATGCAGTTAAACAGGGAAGCAGTGCAACAAGGTAAGCAGTGCAACAAGGTAAGTGGTTCAAAGCAAGCAAGCAATGCAAGCGGGTAAGTAAGCAGTGCAAATGGCAAAACGTAGCAAGACAATTCATTTGATCGTAGGTTGTGAACCACCACGCAACTAGCTTGTTCTCGTTCCTAGAACGGGGTCTCTACATTTAATCAGTATCAGGACATCGTTTGTCGCTCTCACTATTTCTAACAAACTCTTTGTCCTGAACAACCTTAAACTATTCACATCTCTCAAGGCCTTACGTGGCCACCTGTCACCGGTTATGACTCACTAAGGCGTCATACTTTCTCAGAAAAGCCCACCCTTCCGTAGAAGGTCCAAAACATGATCACTATCTCAAATCGCTAACCATCTGACTCTTACATCTGAGTCATGCATGTAATCATGCTAAAACAGAAAGCTGAAACTATAAATTCATAAGTAGCTATCTCAAACAATCTCAGAAGATCATCACAGCTCACCATAACTTTTTATGGTAAGCAAAAACACAATATCCACGTTGAATCACTCGGTCCGGAAGATATACGACCTGACAAGGAATTACCGCCCTAAAGGGTATACCTGGTCTTGGACCATACACTTCCTCACAGGAGTTCACCGTCTTTGCGGCTACCCGTTCGTGGACAGTGTACATCCTCACAGAGATTCTACCGCTCTAGCCGGATTACCCAATCTGGAAAATGTACCTCACAAGGAATTCCGCCCTAGATGGTATACCTGGTCTTGGACCATACACTTCCTCACAGGAGTTCACCGTCTTTGCGGCTACCCGTTCGTGGACAGTGTACATCCTCACAGAGATTCTACCACTCTAGCCGGGTCACCTGGTCTTGATCATACATACCCTCACAACGAAACCTTTAGGAAGTCGGTCCCCAACAAATGTCATATACAATGAAAATCATTGTAATACACTCATCAACACAAATGACCGCTTTCAGAGTCGATAGCCACTATAATAATCAACAAAATCAACGCTGGATCACCTGGTCTGGGAAATGTATAACCTCATAAGGAATTCTGCCCTAGATGATATACCTGGTCTTGGACCATACACCTCCTCACAGAAGTTCACCGTCTTTGCAGCTACCCGTTCGTGGACAGTGTACATCCTCACAGAGATTCTACCACTCTAGCCGGGTCACCTGGTCTTGAACATACACGCCCTCGCAGATAATCCATTGAAGATCAGGTCCTCAACAGACACCCCACTCAGTGATACGTGCATCAATACAATCAACAACTCTGAACAATTGACCGCCTTTGGGGTCAGTAGCCACCAATATGAGCACAAGCATGTATATCAGCAGTATGCATCGTATCACTCAACATGGTAAAACAAAACACATGATCACCCATTCCTCTAATAAGGTTTCATGAACCATGAACATATTATCGCATACTTCCAACATTTCTTATCACGTGGCATATCAATCACATCACACAGAAGCATATAATACTACGCATCGTGTTATTGCCACAAGGAACATTGCAATCCTCAAATAGGACCTCAAAGCATGCGTAAATGACACATGAGAACACGCAGATATGGCAATCCAGCTGATTCTATAGGCGAAGAGTAACTAACTCTATCTGTCAACCAAACAAAACAATTGAATAAGACAAGCACTCATAACAATGCTCGCGATACATACAATTACCATTAAATGGCTCAGTCCATCAACAAGTAATTAAATTAATCGTAAAGCATAAACCATTGCGTCGCAATCCATTCATAAGCTATACATGATAAGCAATCATATGGCAGCAGTTATATCACAATATTAAGCAGCTTATAAGACAAACGGCCACATCAATCCTAGTTGCCACCAGTTCGTAGATTACGAGCTGTATGCAATCACATCAATCATAAGAGATACAAGCCAACAAGTACTATGTTACAACAAGCACCAAGCAGTTCGACCAAGGGGTAAAGCAAGTCACATGCTAATATGTAGCAACTGGCATAATGCTATTATTATGAGCACTTAACTAGTATGAGAAGCTAGTTATTACTCAGCAAAGAACTGTGTAAGCAGTTTAACAAACTAGAGTAATGCCTCAACAGGCGGGTACAGCTCAACGAGTAGCATACTGAACTACCGAGCAAGCAAGCAATCGACCAGTGTGAACAGACTTTATGTTTCGATATTACTGGTATGCGGGAACGCGCAAGCAAAACGTAGAAACAACTGAGACTAGTTTGGGCGTATGTTATTCTATATATTTTCAATAACCCGAATAGCTAGTTGAGTCCGCTCCTAAAGGGACGACTTTAGCGGAGAGAGAATTCCCCAAAGGCTGATAAGCAGTGTCACGGATGCATCCAACTTCTGCAGAAGTGTTGAGCTAACTATTGTAGCCTCTTTCCCCTAACTCCAATGACTGGGGAGGTCGGATCATTGCCCGTGGGGTGGTTGTTAACAACTTGTCCATTGGAGTTTTGTACAGATCTGTCTTCTCTCTTGACAGACAACAAGAAGCGAATGGGTGTGTTAGGGGTTGCTTAACTAACGACTCATCTTATGTTGTGGTCTTTAAATCACTCGTGCAGCTTGCCTGTGAAGGCGAATGTGAGGCCATTTTATGTGATTACAGTATTGTGCATTTAGCACTATTCGAGGTCGCACGACCGACTCATCCGATCATCGCAGTAGTAGCGTGTAGTGCACGACTACAAGTACTCTAGAATGAAAGGGGTATAGTTCCTCAATAGGAACCTCAACAGGAGTGTTTCACAAAGATGTAATGTTTCTCAAGCTTTACTTTTGATATTCTTTATCTTTTGAAACAGCCAGCAACTTGTGCCAACATTTATTAGAATACAAATCGGATCGGATATGGATCCAATAGAGGATCCATATCCATATAGACCACCTGTATGTTATAATGTAATATACATTACTAAGGGCAATCTTGCCATTGTAAAAGACTTTGTAAACCTATTTATCTTAATGATGTTTAGTGCAGTAACACAGAAGAAAAGTGTGGCTGTCGATTCCAAGGAAAATTTTCTCTCCTCTCTCCTCTCTCCTCTCTCCTCTCTTCTACTACCTTCCTCTTGGTATTCACGACAAAGCTACCAGTTTTAACATGGTATCAGAGCGACGATTGATCTGGGCGTAAAAGTGCCTTCATCAAAGAACGTGAAAGGGCCTGCCGAGCCTGCTCCACCCATAGTCGAGCCTGTTCCTTCATTAGAGAACGTGACAGGGCCTGTTCCACAATCTGTCGAGCCTGCTCCACCTTCAGCCGAGCCTGTTTCTTCATCAGGGAACATGAAGGGACCTGTTTCACGATCTGCCGAACCTGCTCCACCTTCAACCGAGCCTGTCTCTTTATCAGGGAACGTGAAAGAGTCGAGTCTTTCATTAGCCACGACCTACCGTGCATCACAACCTACCGTGCCTGCTCCATCTTCTGTCACGTCTGCTCCTTTTCCAATCAGACGAGTCGAGCCTGCTCTTTCTCCTCTTCAGTTGAGTTTACGGACAGGTCACGTCTGTTTTTATTCTTTCTCCCCTTCAGTCGAGTCTTCTGTTTGCTGAAATACTTATTTTCTTTTGCTTTTGTTCCTTTCTCCCCTTCAGCCGAGTCTTCTGTTCTTTCTCCCTTTTTGCTGAAATACTTATTTTCTTCTGCCTTTATTCCTTTCTCCCTTTTTGCTGAAATACTTATTTCCTTTCTCCCTTTTGCTGAAATACTCCTTTCCATAACCTTTCGCTGAGTTTCTCTGTCATAGATCTGAAGTAGTTTCAGACCTGTTATCGTTCCTTCCTTTCCACGCAGTTGTTGTTTTCTGATTTTCTTCTCTAATCAGTTCAAAACCCTCACGTTACTGCTACTACCAATGGATACTTCAGGCAATTCGGGTCTTTCTTCCAACTTCCTTGGACAGCTAGTTTCGGAAAAGTTGACTACCAACAACTATCTGACTTGGAAAAGGCAAATTGCTCCTTTTATTCGAAGTCAAGACCTTTCAGGCCACTTGGATGGCTCTACTCCAATACCCTCAGAATTTATCATAACCGAAGCCAAAGAAGATGGAGGATTGCCGAGTATTATCCGCAATCCTGCATTCGTCTCTTGGATGAAGCGCGATCAAGCTCTTGTCGCATACATCACTTCCACATTATCACAAGAGATATTGATTTCCATTCCTGATGATTGCACATCCAAAGTTTTGTGGGAGGTCTTAGTTCAGGCATATTCTCAGATATCAGAGGCTAAAGTGTTGTTTCTCAAACGCGAATTTCAGATGTTAAGAAAGGGGGCAATGAGCATTATTGAATTCTTAAATCAAGTTAAAAGCATTATAGACCAGTTAGCCATGGTTGGATATCCAGTATCAGATAAAGAAAAGGTGCAACAGACATTGAATGCCCTGGGATCAGAATATCATGTCCTTGTGACCTCTTTATTATGCTTACCTACATTACTCAGTTTTGAGGAATTCCGTGCCAAACTCCTTCAGTATGAAATGACTCTGAAGAGCATGTCTGATGCTTCAGATGGACAATCATCTACACATGAGGTTCTTGCCACAGGGATGATAGTTGATCGTGCACGAGGAGGACGTGGCAGAGGCAGGGGATCTGCCATCCAGGGTGGACGTGGATTACTACCTACACCAAATTCCACGGTCAATTTTTCAAGGAATGTTCCCACATGCTATCAGTGTAATAAACAGGGTCACATCAAAGCCAACTGTTGGTTCAACCCGCAGAATCGAAACAGAGCGCAAAATAATATAAATATTGCTACACCAGGAACTGCAGGTACTTTTCGGGTCAGTGATGATGCTAAGGATATTCTTCTATCTACGATGGCCAACTTGAACCTGAAACAGAATGATGATGGAATATGGTATGTTGACTTTGGGGCAGCGGCTCATGTCACTGGCAATACAGGTAAATTCTCTCCTTTGGTTCCCTATTTTGGAAAATCTAATATTGTAACGGGAGATGAGACTCACCACCCTATTTCAAACATAGACAATGTCCTTATTCCTTTGCTGGAGTCATCTATTTCTTTATCTGATGTTGTTCATGCACCAAATATAAAGAAAAACATTGTCTCTGTATCTAAACTTGTTGACTCTACCAATTCATCTGTGGAATTTACTCCTACTTCTGTCTTTGTCAAGGATCTTCAAACGAAGGAGATGTTCGCTAAAGGAGAGCGACGTGGAAACATGTATGTCTTTAATGAAGATCCAACCTCCAGTGTCTTGAAGCCCAAATCTGATCATGTCTTTGAAAACGTCCTAAGTTTATCCAAATGTAATAAGCCAGATCTCTGACATTCTCGTCTTGGTCATTGTAGTCAAGACTTTATTGAAAAGTTAGTGTCCAATGGTTTTCTTCCAGAGTCTGTTTCACTTTCATTAAAGAATAAAATGTGTTACAGTTGTCAAGTCTGCAAGAGTCATGTACTTCCTTTTCATCAAATAAATAAAAGATAATATGTTCTGATGTTTGGGGTCCAGCTCCCAATCCTTCTTCTTCTGGAAGTAAATATTATGTATCTTTTATTAACAGTTTCTCTCGTTTTACCTAGATATTCTTCATGAAACACAAATCAGAGGTCTTTCTTATTTTTCGTCACTTTCATGCCTATGTTAAAAATCAATTCTCCCAAAATATTCAAATTCTCCAATGTGATGGAGGTGGTGAGTATTCCTCCAAAGAATTTTTAGATTTCCTCCAAGATAATGGGATACATCGTAGAGTTTTTTGCCCGTATACTCCACAACAAAATGGAATTGTTGAACGTAAACTCAGACATATTGTGGAAAGTGCAATGAGTATGATGCATGGTTGTAATTTGCCCATCAACCTTTGGACAGAAGCCTTTCACACTGCCACTCATGTGATACTCATGTGATAAATCGTCTGCCTATGCTTGTCCTTGAAAATCAGTCTCTCTATTATGTTCTCTTTGGTATACAACCTAATTATGATGAGTTACGAGTTTTTTGATGCACATGTTATGTACATGTTGACAAATCCATGAGAAACAAATTCCAAGACAAAGCCTCTATATGCCAATTTGTAGGTTATGGAGATGAACACAAGGGGTACAGGTGTTATGACCCTATCAATATGAAGATCAGAATTTCCAGAAATATTGTCTTTGATGAAAATAGCTTTCTGGAAAATAATGCCAACAATGATCGTGAACATGGTGATATGGCTGATAATTGGTATGATCTATGGCTCAGTGCTGAACTTATTTCACATGCCGCTGAGTGTACCACTTTGGCTCCTGAAAGCATACATGATGAGACGATTTCAGATAAGGTATCGGAAATAGAATGTCAGAGATACAAAGGGAATGTCTACACCAGAAGACCCAGAGAGCAAACAGATGCCCCTGTTGGAGAACACATGATATTACCCAGTAACAGAGAGGCACCAAGAAGATCAAGCAGGATAAGGCATCCAATTGAAAAATGGTAAGTTACGATAATTTCTCTATGGATTTTCAGATCTTTCTATCCAAGATTGAAAAACATGAAGAACCACTTGGGTTTTGTCAAGTTGTTCAATCTCACAAATGGATTGAGGCGATGAATGAGGAGATAGAGGCACTTCATGAGTGTTAAACATGGGAGATAGTTGGTTGTCCCCCAGATAAAAATGGTGTTGGCTCAAAATGGGTGTATAAGATTAAATATAAACCGGATGGGAGCATTGAACGATACAAGGCACGTCTTGTTGCCAAAGGCTTCACCCAAGAATATGGTGAAGATTATGATGAGACCTTCAGTCCAGTAGTGAAAATGGGAACCATTCGAATTATTTTTGGCCTGGCTATTGAACATGGATGGAGCCTTAGTCAGCTTGATGTCAAAAATGTGTTTCTTCATGGGGATTTAAAAGAAGAGGTCTATATGGAGCAACCTCAAGGTTATGCAGAGGGAGACCCAAAAGAATATGTATGCAAATTAACCAGAGCATTGTATGGTTTAAAACAAGCCTCCAGGTCATGGTTTGAAAGCTTCTCCTCAGAGATTCAGAACCACGGCTTTATTCGTTCCCAACTAGATCATTCTTTATTCATATACAGGGATGGAACCGTTGTGGTTTTCTTACTTATATATGTTGATGATATAGTGGTCACTGGTAATGCTCCAGAACATATTCAGCAAATTAAAGTTCTGCTGAGTATGCGATTCAAGATGAAAGATCTTGGAAAGCTAAGATATTTTCTTGGTGTAGAGGTGGACAGACAGGATGGAGAAATGTCATTAACTCAACACAAATACACTCTTGATCTTTTGGCCAAAGCAGAAATGACAGATTGCAAACCTATCCCTACACCCAGTATTGTCAATCAAAAGCTCAGCATTTGTGATGGCGAGTTGTATCATGATGCAAGCAAGTATCGCAGTTTAGTGGGCATGTTACAGTATCTTACTTTTACTAGACCAGACATTGTATATTCTGTAAATCAAGTATCTCATTTTATGCATGAACCAAAGACTGGTCATATGGATGTCGTCAAACGTATTCTCCGATATCTAAAAGGCACAGTGGGTGATGGACTCAAATATGCTCAATCTTCATAGGTAACACCGAAACATGACATATTGGCCTATACAGATGCAGACTGGGCAGGGGACCCAGATGAAAGGAGGTCTGTTTCAGGATACTGTGTTTTCATTGGAAATAATCTTATCTCATGGAGTAGCAGAAAACAGAAAGTTGTGGCAAGATCTAGCACGGAGGCAGAATATAGATCTATGGCAGCTACCACAGTAGAAGTAACCTGGATTAGGCATCTCCTTACAGAGATGGGAGAGAGTATCTCAAGTTCAACCCTCATGTGTGATAATAGAAGTGTTATACAAATTGCGTTCAATCATGTTCAACACGGTCGGACCAAACATATTGAGATTGACCAACATTTCATCAAACAAAAGGTAGCAGACAAAGAGATTGAACCGGTTTATGTGTCTTCAGAAGACCAAGTTGTTGATATGTTCACAAAAGGTCTCACAAGTAACCGCTTTTGGTATCTCAAGAACAAGTTGCACATGGTTTAATCACATGCACAACTTGAGGGAGGGTATTAGAATACAAATCGGATCGGATATGGATCCAGTAGAGGATCCATATCCATATAGACCACCTGTATGTTATAATGCATTATACATTACTAAGTAAGGGCAATCTTGCCATTGTAAAAGACTTTGTAAACCTATTTATCTTAATGATGTTTAGTGCAGTAACACAAGAACAGTGTGGCTGCCGATTCCAAGGAAAATTTTCTCTCCTCTCTCCTCTCTCCTCTTTCCTCTCTTCTACTACCTTCCTCTTGGTATTCACGACAAAGCTACCAGTTTTAACACATTTGGCATGTGATTATCTCGAATCGCATCCTCTATCAGGGTATCTACATGCCTCGCATGACTCGATACCGACCTCGATAGACAGGATACGAGTTTCTGAACAGAACCAGCCAATCACCTCCTTCCAAATGCTTTCATTTGGGCAGTCTTTGATGCTTTTGCGCAGTTCCCTAAAATCTCAAGTCGACTCTGTAGGATTGCACACACGAAGAGGCAAAATCCTTGCGAGGTATCCCTCTCCTTAGACGAGGATGTATCGCTCGCTCCCGACTGAACTCTTGTAGCAAGAGGGAGAGTGTAACGCCCCAAAATCGTGGACTTGAAATCAATCATTTATCAGAGTTTAAAACCAAGGTTTTAAAACCCGTGACTCGGAACTCGACTCGTTCTTTATTGACTCGTGACTCGGCAGGTCAACTCGGTGACTCGGACCGGGTTTTGTTAACTTTTGATTTTAAAACAAAGACAATATATAAATTGTCATTTAAACATATAAAGGTTTGTAGAATGACTTAATTACTAGTTTAATTGATTAATAAGTAAAATAACATCAAGTAAAACTGCTCTTAATTCAAATCTCACATTTACTAAAGAAACTACACAAGCAGGAGCAAGTCTTTCAAGACAATATATAAAGAATGACTTAATTACTAGCTTCAAGAACTTTAATAGCCATGCTCGATCATGGTTTACATCCTGAATATATGGACATAGCTGTTGTGTTGCAGGGTCTCAAAAAATCCTTGCAAAATTTTGGGAACATTGAACTTTATATTGATATTTGTAAGTGTGTTTCTGATGTAGGGTTGATTGGACCATGCCTTATATATCTGCACATAAATGCAAATAAGCTTTGGATAATGAGAATGTTGTGATGTATATATATTATAATGATAAATGTGGGCATTTTATGCTGTTGGTTTTGAACAGGCTGGCTGCCAACTATTGTGTAGGTCTCAGAGATGGTTGCATGAGGGATCAGTTATGTTAGCTGGATTAGTGGATTCACTCTATGTTCATTAAGGGGTACTGGGTTTGATTCCTTACCTGGAGCTACCAAAAGGAATGAACGATGGACATGTGAAATTTGATTGACTTTTACTAATTTTGTGATTTTATATTAAGTTGGTAAGCCTATTGTTATTATGCTAATTTGTTCTTTGAAAAATGAACACTTACATATGAAAAAATGCCCATAGCCTCAGAAAAATGAAAAAAGAAAAAAGTGCCCAAAACTCGCCCGAGTCAGGCCGAGTTTTCGCAGAACGAGTTTAGCTTGCCGAGTTGACTCGTTGGAGGGCCGAGCCGAGCCGAGTCACCGAGTTGACTCGGCGAGTTTTAAAACCATGTTTAAAACAGAAGTTCAACGGAAGATCAGGTTCAAAACAGCAAGTCCCTAGACCTTGGGCGCATTACAACACAAAAGCAGACTTCCCCTTATAAACCGATTTGTAATTCAAGTACATATTTTATTGAAATGAAAAGAAGAACCACGTTTTGGTAATACAGTTTTAGAAATCCAGAGTTCTAATCAGAAGAGATGCTTTCAAGAAACTTTATACCACATCTGTCAAAAGTATCCCCAGGAGCGCAATGTTAGGAAAGAGCATTGCCTTGAATGCATCGTGTCATCGCAAGTTGTCTCAACCTATTCACCACCTGCCCATGAAATGGGTCAGTCTCACAACAGACTAGTAGGAGTGCAAAAGACAAGAAAGAACAAAGGTTGCAATAAGCAAGATAAACGCTAGATCAAGCAGGAAAAGCAAGACTAGCAGATCTAACAAAAGTACTCTGAAGTGAGCAAAGCTCTAGTAAAGCAAACAACTACATACAAGAGCAGTGAGAACCATAGTACTAAACAAGTGATTATAGCACTCCAACAGATACTATAGGTGAAGAGTAACTAACACTATTCCACAGTCAAGCAAAGCAATTGCATAAGACAAGCATTCGTAACAACGCTCGTAATACATATACAAGTATCATTAGATGGCTCAGTCCATCGACAAGTAGCTACCTTAATTGTAAGGCACAAGCTATTGCATCACAAGCAATTCATAAGCTACACAGGATAAGCGTTTAACTAGCATAAGAAGCTAGTTATTACTAAGCAAGGAACTGCGTAAGGAGTTTAACCAACAAGGGTAACACCTCGACAGGCGTACATAGCTCAACGAGTAGCATACCGAACTACCGAGCTAACAAGCAAGCAAGCAATGCACGTCACAACACGCATATCTCATGATCATGTGTATAAGTTATATCTTGTCTCATTATGAGCAAGTCATTGTGGGTACGCACAAGGCAAAACGTAGAAACAGCCGAGATCGATTCGGGGGTCTATTATGCTATGTATTTTATTATACCCCGAATGACTGGCTGGGTCCGCTCCTAAGGGGACGGCCAATGACCACGAGAGTAAATCCACAAAGGCAAAACAAAGGCCCAATGGATGCACATCCGAACTTCTGCAGAAGTAGCCTGAAGGATTTCCCCTAACCTCCGATGACTGGGGAAGGTCGAATCTTTGCCCAAGATTGCCATTAATGACTGTCCATCGGAGTTTTGTACCATCCATCATCTCTCTTGATGAACCAGTTCGAATGAGCACGACGGAGGGTTTTCTTAACCGCCGTCCCATTCTACATGCTCTGGTCTTTCAACCAAATGAAGGCGCATGACCGTTATTTAGGCGAATTATACGCGCCATTGCACGTTCGAGGCAACAACACACTTCTCATCCTACTCACTGCAGTACGCAACGTACCTATTCAAATATACAACTACGATGAAAAGGGTCAATCCGTAGTGAGGGTAGAAACATCACTCTTGTGATCTCAAACACATGTCAATGCATGTTCGAGGTAGACATAGACCTCTCATCCTACTCATCGTAGTACGCAACGTACCTGTTCAAAAGTACAACCACGATGAGAGGGGCATGGATCTCTCGCAGGAAATCCCAACACTTATGCTTTACAGAAGTCCATAGTGAACTCATTTGAGTTCCAACTTATCGTGCTCGGGTCCTTTAGACAATCGCATCATTCTGCCTATCAGGCGAAATCAACATAACAGGATTTAGCTTAATGTGTCAATACACGTTTAGAGGTTACTATAGACCTCTCGTCCTGCTCTCTGTAGTCCAAACATATCATACGTGACTAAAGGTACAACTACAAGAGAAGGAACATGGATCCCTCGTAAGAGATCCAACAATACCTCTACGAAGGAAGGCGCTACAATCTTGGTTGAACCAGAAAGCCTAGAAACTAGGTCTCGTATCAGAGGCGAGGTAACGTCGATCTAGCGATGGCGCAAGTACCTCGCTAGGATCCCCACCCTACTCATGCACAGGCTCCTAAACAAGGTTATCTGAGTTGTATCGGATAAGCGAACTGAGGTTGTAATACACATCTCCCAAATACATCGATTTAGGAGATTTGGCCGCTATCTCTGCTTTACAAGCTATACATTCTTGAAAATAGGTTTGCACTTAAGACCATCATCTTTGAAGAGCCGAAGTGTGTAAGTGTGTGTCGTGACCTTTAAGACAAGTGAAACGATATACATTATACACTCGAAGCTGCACTCAGGGAGTGCAAGCTGACAAGGGGCAAACCCGTGCACGTACTAATACAATGGCACATCGAGGGGCAAAACTCGATGGGTGAAGCTACACCACAAAGGTAGAACGTTAGAGCTACACACGAGGTATGGAATCATACCTCGACCATCGAAACACACAAGCAGACAACTACGTAAGCAACTCGCGAGGTATGAGATCCTATACTGCCTATGCAAGTGTAGAGGACGACTCACGAGGCATGAGGTTGCACCTCGATTAAACGATAAGCGTAAGCAAGTAAAGAAGCATACGACAGAGATAAGAATACATACACGAAGGGCAACAGCATGGTAAGAACGAACACATGCAAAAAGATAAGTGCAAAAGCAAGCACGACAACACAGGAAAGTAAAGTACGAAGAGTAAAGCAAGAAGCAAGGCCATGGCGCATAAAGCGCAGGGCAACAAGTAAATGCAAGAAGGTAAAGTGCAAGAACGTAAAAGAGGACCAAGATTGCATCCTGGAGAACAAGGCAAACATAAGCAAGTAAAAGCCAAGGCGCAAAGCGCGGGGCAGCAGAAAAGTAAAGTGCGAGAAAGTAAAGAGGACAAGGATCGTGAAACCGCGTCCTTGAGTTAAAAGACATGAAATGTAAAGACATGAATGAAAAGCCTAGGCATACATAGCGCGGCAACGACAGAAAGGAAAGTGCGAGAAAGTAAAGAGGACAAGGATCGCGAAACTGCGTCCTTGAAGGTAAAGACATATGTATATACATTATACGTATACATATATCATCCTCTTTTAGTTATCTTTTCTTATTTTAGCATTTATTCATTCATTGTCCTTTCACTCAAGAATCCCCTACCTTAAAGGGTTGCGGGTCCTCGTACGCATGCAGCGTAGGCAAGCAAGAGCTTAAGCCACAGAGGGCGAGCTGGATCCACCGTTCAACCTAGAGAGCTTAGAACGTTAGTATATGTCGTGATATAAACGAGAAGCAACAAACACAACAAGGCCCCTGCCTGCAGGAGGCAGATGCAGGAACTCTGCATCCCGCAGACAAGGGTGCCAGAGGCAGGGGCCTCAGCCCTGCTTGGCAACAACAGCAGAGGCAAGGAGCAGAAGCTCCCTGTCTGCCAGAACAAAGAAAGGCAGGGGAGGGAGCATAGGCTCCCCGCCACAATTGCCGCAACGAGGCAGAGGGGAAACACCCCCTGTCAGAACACGAGACAGGGGCGCAGCCCCCTGCTGGGAACGAAACAGGCAGCAGCAAGAACAAGGCAAGGGGGCAAAGCCCCTTGCCGGAAAACAATGAAATGCAGGGGGCAAGCCCCTGCTCGAAAAAAGGAAAGCAGGGGGGGCTTCGCCCCCCTGCTGGCACAACGCAGGAGGCAGGGGACAGAACCCGAGGAGCAACAGAGGGTGCAGGGGGGGCTCCGCCCCCTGCAGGGAAAACAACTGAAGGCAGGGGGGCTCGCCCCCTGCCGACAAACAAAAGAAGGCAGGGGGCGAAGCCCCCTGCCGAGAAGCAACACAAAGGCAAGGGGACCCCTCCCCCTACCGAGAAACAACAAGAGAGCAGGGGGGCTTTGCCCCCTGCTGAGACAACAACATAAGGCAAAGGGCGAAACCCCCTGCCGAAAAACAAGAGCAACGACAGGGGGGGGGCTCGCCCCCTGCCGGGAAACAAAAGAAGGTAGGGGGCTTGTCCCCTACCGAACACATAATGGGGTAGGGAGGCAAATCCCCCTGACAGAGGACCCCAAGAGGCAGGGGTGAAACCCCTACCGAAAAACAACAGAGGGCTCAGTCCCCCTGTCGACCCACTGCAAAAAGGCAGGGGGGGTAACCCCCTGCCGACAAGAGGCGACAGGGGGATCAGCCCCCCTGTCGACCAGCTGCAAAAAGGCAGGGGAGGGGGGGTTAACCCCCTGCCGACAAGAGGCGACAGGGGGCTCAGCCCCCCTGTCGACCTACTGCAAAAAGGCAGGGGGGTAACCCCCTGCCGACAAGAGGTGACAGGGGGCTCAGCCCCCCTGTTGACCTACCCTACACAAAGGAGAAGGAGAGGGGAGGGTTTACCTCTGAAGATCGCAGCAATGGGGTCGTCGAAGGGGTTCTCGGGTTCGCCAGCGTCAAGGTTTTGGCTCAGTCGACAGCCAGACAGGAGGCAGAGAGGTGGTGGCGACGCTGGTCGGCGGCTGCAACACCCAGGAGGAAGGCAATGGTCGGCGGCGAGTCGGCGGCGTCGGCTCGAAGAGGGGAAAGGTTGATGGCGACGAACCCTCGCTCGAAGGGTGAGAGGCGAAGAGTGGCGAGAAGGGAAGTCAGAGCTAAGAGGCCGTCGATGGTCGAGGATGCCGGCTGCAGAAGATCGTCGACGGCTACCGTCTGCGTCGATCGCCAGCAACCGAAGATCGCCGACGGCTGTCGTTGATGCCTGCAGTAGCCGAGACAAGGGTGGTGGCCGGCGGCGAGTCGCCGGCGTCCTGCGACACAGGAGGCAACGAGGGGTTTTGCTGGTGCTTGCCTCGTCGGGAAGCCTGCCGGATTGAAGGAAGAGGCGACCGGACGGAACTGCTCGCCGGCGTCTCCAGTCGGCGGCGGCAGTGAGAGGGAGACGGAGCAGAGGAGATCGGGCGAGGAGAGAGAAGGGGCGAGGGGTTCTGCCCCTCGCCCGAGACGCCTGTGACTTTTTAAAGTCACAGGCTTCTCGAACGATCGAGAAGCCGGGTCCGAGTTTGGGCTCGGGTCCGGGGCCAGCTCAGATCTGGGTCCGACACGACGGAACGACTTTGACATGTGTCTGACACGTGCAAGGCACGTGTCTGACACGTATCCGACACGGGGTTTTTTTTTTTCAATGGGCGTTACAGAGAGTGGTAGATGTCTCTTACATCCGCCACGAAGATGCCTCAAAAGCGTATGCAATGAGCGAGAACCTGAGCGTCATCTGCAATAGCAAGGCAGTAACAACACATGCAAAAGCAAGAGCCTGGGCGCAAAGCGCGATGACAAAGTAAAGACGGTGAGCAGGGGTGCAACGCAAAACCTTTGCGCAATGCGCGATGGCAAAGTAAAGACTGTAAGCAAGAGTGCAACGCAAAACCTTTACGCGATGGCAAAGTAAAGGACTGTACGCAGGAGTGCAACGCAAAACCTTTGTGCAATGCGCGACGGCAAAGTAAAGGTTATAAGCAGGAGTGCAATGCAAAACCTTTGCGCGATGCGCGACGGCAAAGTAAAGGACTGTAAGCAAGAGTGCAACGCAAAACCTTTGTGCGATGCGCGACGGCAAAGTAAAGGACAAGAATCGCGAAAACGCGTCCTTGAGTTAAATGTGTACTCGTATAAATATATATATTTATTTAATGGTCCCTTTTTAGTTAATTAAACTTAATTCAATTGTCCAAGTCTTTCGTGCAATCTTCCCCTACCTTTGGGAGTTGCAAGCTTGCTGGCGTCTGTGAGTGTAAGCGATGGATGGCTCGGGTCGCGGAGCGCGAGCAGGATCCATCGCACGAGCTGCAAAAGCGACAATCTTAGCAAGCTAATGCCAAAAACCTAAGGTCGGGGGTACTGCCACTGACCTAACGTGAAGGAAGCAGAGGCAAGGGCATCGCACCCTTGCGCACTTGTTATAGCCCAAGAAGTAGGGGCAGGGGCTGCGAGCCCCTGCTGACCTGCTGTCAGCAAACTATAAGGAGGCAGGGGGGTGCACCCCTACCTGAAGAAGACAACGAGGGAGGTCGAGGTGTCGCCTTGCGGGCCAGAAGAGCAAAGAGACAGGGGACCAAGCTCCTACCCGTTACCACAAAGGGGGAGGCAGGAGGCTTTGCCCCTGCCTGCCGAATACGCAAAGAGGCAGGGGCAACATGCAGGGGGCAAAGCCCCTGCCTGACGCCCGAAAAGAGGGACCAGGGAGGGGTTTGGCCCCTCCCCTGAACAACAGGGGTGCAAGGAGGTGGCAGGGGCTCGACCCCTGCCCACCCAATCGAGAAAAAGAGAGGGAGACAGGCGAGGAGGGGTGCTCGGCACCACCCTCCTAGTAGACCCAGAGAGAGGCAAGGGGGGAGTCCCCCTGCCGACGAGAGGCGACGACAGGGGGCTCTGCCCCCCTGTCGATCCCAAAGAGAGAAGCAGGGGGGAAGTCCCCCTGCCGACGACAGGGGGCTCAGCCCCCATGTCGATCGATCTCAAAGAGAGAAGCAGGGGGGAAGTCCCCCTGCCGACGACAGGGGACTCAGCCCCCCTGTCGGTCGATCCCGAGAAAGGCAGGGGGTAACCCCCTACCGATGAGAGGCGACGGCAGGGGGCTCTGCCCCCCTGTCAGTCGACCCTTCACGGAGAAGAAGAAGAGGAGGCGGAAGGAAAAGAAAAGAAGAGGGGAGGTGGGTGCGTACCTGGGGGTCATCGGAGCGGAAGGTGGTGGTGGTGGTGGTGGGTCGCCGGCACCTTCGCAGCAGAGAGAAGGAAGGAGGTGGCCGGCAACAGGGCGAGACTGAGGGTGTCGGCCGAGAGGCCATCGACGATCCCTCGAGACGGGGCGGCAAAGGTTGGCGAGGCGTAGCCGACAGCGAGTCTGGGGGGGTCGTCGGGTAGAGAGGCGTCGCCGGCGAGGTCGCAGAGGGGAGGCTGCCGCCGGCGAGGGTGGGCTCCGGTGGTGCTGTCGCCGGTGGCGGCGGCCTGACAGGATTTTTTGGCAAATCACAGAAGACGAGAGAGGGTCGGGGGTATCGGGGAGAGAGAACGAGAGAGGAAGAAGGGGGCGGGGGTTCTCTTTGAAACCCCTGCCTCGCTGTCTTCAAAAGACATGGGCGGCAGTGCCTCTATTGGGTCCGGGTCGGGTCCGGGTTCGGATCCGACCCGAATCCAAGCTTAATTTTTTTTTCCGGTTATTACAAAGAGAGTATCAATTAATATGTAGACGTGATGTATCATTCACCTAATAAGTCAAGACTAGTCATTTGTAGGCGTGATGTGTCATTCATCTATACGCTAACATAAGTGTCACAATCATAACCTCATATCAAGATCTAAAATCAATAAGGATCTGATTATCATATCTGATTTCAATATATAATCATGCTATAATAAAAAAGTCAAATCTATAGATTCATAATTGGCTATCTCAATCAACTCAAAAGATCATCATAATTCATCATAACATTTCATTTATTTATAATAAAGATTTACAAAATCCACGCCGGATCACCTGGTCTGGGAAATGTACAACCTCACAAGGAGTTACCGCCCTAGATGGGTGGTTTGCCTGGTCTTGGACAATGCATTTCCTCACAGGAATATACCGTCTTCACGGGCTACCCGCTCTTGGACAATGCACTTCCTCACAGAGACTTACCGCTCTAGCCGGATTACCTGATCTGGTCATGCACACCCTCACAGAGAATCCTTTGAGAACAGTTCATCAACGGGTACCATATCCAGTGAAAACTATTGTGATACATGCATCAATTGTGGTAAGATAGCCATCAACACGGGCATAAGCATGTATACAATCAAAGCATCACATCATACATCACTTCATATGGCATTAAAATTATAAAATCACACATTTAACCAATAAGGCTTCATGAACCAAAGTTCACTATTGAACTTAAACATTTATCGCATGCATTCATAATTTTATTTCGCATGACATTTAAATCATATCATACATAAGCATATTATCCTACGCATCGTATCATCGTCACAAAGAACATTGCACTTCGTAAATTGAACTTCGAAACATGCGTAAACAAAACATGAGTTATGTGCATGCATACGTGAATATGCACATTTTATAATATGAAGCAATTAAACCTCAATATACATAACTCCTACGTAGTTCGAGATTTGCACACACGATAAAAGTCATGCATTTTTCACCACATGAATCGATATATCACCTTAGATATAATTGTGTAAGGGTTGGTCAAAATCCCATTGACCATCCTACCGTACATCTTACACATATATTTCTCAAGCAAACAAAACATACAAGTTCAAAACAATTTATAACATTCGCATGCTTTCTTCTATACAAGAATAAATGAGTCCATCATATGACAAGACAATATATATAACATTCACAGTATGCATCGAACACGACTTATACATATCCATAGTAGTTATATGTGCACCATGTATCAAATTCATACAAACACACAAAGCAACATAGTATGTGCAAACCAAAGTATGATGGCACACATTGCATGTTAGATTTCATAAAACAGAGTTTATCCTGCGTGAAGGGTGAAGAACAGAGAGAGAGGGAAGGAGTTGCAGAGAAAACCTGATTCCTCGTTTCAGGAATCGGTTGCTACTAATGCTTTCATTATATATGTTACTAATACAAACTTAGGGTACTAAAATACCCTTTTTCAAAGAGAAGAAAATACATGTGTGCCATTAATTAAAGTATACATGATCATGGGTCTGGACCCGGACCCATGATCCAACACGTCTTTTCACCCTCCCTCAAGTTGTGCATGGCTTTGAACCATGAACTTGCCTTTTAACATCCAAAACCTGTCTTTAGTCAAACCTTTTGTGAATATATCAGCCACTTGATCGGTGGTTCGTACAAATTCAGGCTCAATCTCCTTCTCTTCTACCTTTTGTCTCACGAAATGTTGATCTATTTCGATGTGTTTGGCACGACTATGATAAATAGGATTAAAGGACATATTTATGGTACTTTGATTATCACATAAAAGAAGGGATCGAGAGATTGATTCTCCCACTTCTGTCAGTAAGTGCCTAATCCATATAGCTTCAGCAGTAGCAGCTGCCATTGACCTATATTCGGCTTTTGTACTAGATCTAACAACAGCCTTTTGTTTCTTACTGCTCCAAGATACCAAATTCATCCCAACAAATATACAATGGCCTGATACAGATCTACGTTCGTCTGGAACTCCCGCCCAATCTGCATCAGTATAGACAGTAATTTCATGTGCATTTTGTCCATTTGTCCTTTTTTTGTACAAAAGTTCATCCCCAACAGTTCCTTTCAAGTACCGAAGTATCCTCTTAACCGCCTCCATATGCCCTTCACGCAGCTCATGCATAAACTGAGATACTTGATTTACTGAGTAAATGATATCAGGTCGAGTGAAAGTAAGATATTGCAACATGTCGATTATGCTACGATATCTTGTAGGATCCTTATACAAATCTCCATCTTGAGAGCTGAGTTTCTGACGAAGGACACTAGGAGTTCCCAAAGGTTTGCAATCCTTCATACTTGCCTTGTTGAGAACATCAATAGTGTACTTATGTTGGGTGAGAGTCATTCCTTCAGAAGTACTATCAACTTCAACCCCAAGGAAGTATCGTAGTTTACCAAGATCATTCATTTTGAATCTTTGATTCAAGAGATGTTTAACCTCCTCAATATCAACTTTGAAGTTCCCTGTGATGATAATATCGTCTACGTATATCAATAGGAGGGTAAATGTGTCTTGGTTCTTGAATATAAACAAAGAATGGTCAAGGAGAGAGCGCCTGAAACCATATTTTTGTATTTCCAGAGAGAAACTATCAAATCAAGAACGAGAAGCCTGCTTCAACCCATATATTGCCCTTTTTAATTTGCAAACATATTTTGTAGGATTGCCTTCTGCATATCCAGTGGGTTGTTCCATATATACTTTCTCCTTCAAATTTTCATGTAAAAAGGCGTTTTTGACATCAAGTTGACTGATTGTCCACTAATGTTCAATAGCCAAAGATAATATGATTATGATTGTTCCCATTTTCACAACTGGACTAAAAGTTCCATCATAACCCTGTCCCTGCTCTTGTGTAAATCCTTTGGCGACAAGTCTCGCCTTGTACCTTTCTATAGTGTCATCCGGTTTGTACTTTATTTTGTACACCCATTTCGACCCAACTACATTTCTGTCAAGTGGTCTGGGAACATCCCAGGTACCACACTCATGTAGAGCCTCCATCTCTTCATTCATTGCTTCAATCTATCTTTTAGAATTTGCTGCTTGGGAAAATGTTGTGGGTTCATCTTCCTTGCCCAAAGGAGTTAGAAAAAGTTGAAAGTCTAGCGAAAAATTCTCATAGCTGACACATCTTTCAATCGGGGACGAGATCGGGTGGATCTTCTAACATCTAAAGTGGAAGTAGATGTAGAGGGGGTATCCATTTCCTGATAAAAAATAGTGGGCGCCTCGCTTCCTCGTCGGGTATAGACAAAACCTTTATACCTTTTTGTATTCAAAGGTGGCTCTGTGCTCTCCTGTGCAATCAACTTATCAGCAGGCATAGTTTCCTTATCCTTCTGATCACAATCTGAAGAACAAATATTGTTAGTACTGGAGAAAAGTTCAGAGTTCAACCAAGGATAATAGACCTCGACTTTGGAATTTGATTCAGAATAATTGATGTGACGATGATCAAAGTTCAATTCGTCGAAGATAACATTTCTTGATATTTTGATGTGTTTGCTCATGGGATCATAGCACATGTATCCTTTATAGTTATCTTCATAACCCACAAACCTTCACTTCAAGGCCTTGTCCTGAAACTTATGTCTCATTGAATTGTCAATATGAACATAACATACACAACCAAACACGTGCAAATCATGATAGTTGGGATGAACTCCAAATAGAGAAAAGTAAGGAGACTTGTTTTCCAAAATATCCATGGGCAGTCGATTTATCACATGGACTGTTGAATGAAAGGCTTCTGTCCATAGAGTAATCGGAAGATTGCTATTATGCATCATGCTCATTGCACTCTCAACAATATGGCGATGCTTCCTTTCGGCAATTCCATTCTGTTGAGGCGTATGAGGACAAGATACCCTTCTCCTTATTCCATTACTTTAAAGAAAATTAATAAAGTCACTTGAAGAGAATTCATCTTCTCCATCACATTGGAAGCAAAGAATATTTTCAGAAAATTGATTCTTGACAAATGAGTGAAAATTTTGGAACAACTTGAAGGTCTCAAACTTGTGTTTCATAAAGAAAATCCAAGTATAACGAGAATAACTATCAACAAATATAAGATAATATCTAGTTTCAGACCTAGAGGCAACTGGGGCCGGCCCCCAAACATCAGAACATATAATCTCAAAAGGTTTTGAAGCTCTTTTATTGATAGAATGAAAAGGTAAAACATGACTTGCACAAGGAACAACTAGAACATTTGTTGTCATTGACATTCATTCCTAAACTAGACTTGGGAATGAGATTATTTGAAACAAGCATCTGAATGAAACTACTACTGCAGTGACCTAAACGACCATGCCGAAGATTTGACTTATTGGACTCAGAGACACTAAAAACACATGAAGGAATCTCTGAAGATGACGATGAGGAGAGCTTCAAGTTGGAATCAACAGGACGAACACGAGTAGCAGGATCTTCTTGAAAAACATACATATTGCCTTGTCGTTTCCCTTTAGCAAACGTCTCCCTCGTGCAAAGATCCTTGACAAGGACAGAAGAGGGAGTACATTCAACTGAAGCATTGATATCATCGACAAGCTTGGAAACGGAGACAATGTTTTTCTTGATGTTAGGAGCATAAAAAACCTTTGAAAAGGTATGACGAAATTACCAATATGAGAGATAGAGTGGTGGGATCCATCCCCAGTGACTATACTATTTTTATCAATGTAAGGAACAAGGTTTAAGAGCTCACCAGCATCACCAGTAACATGAGTTGTTGCTCCAGAGTCCACATACCAAGTACCCTGCTCATTCTGTTTCAGATTTAATCCTGCTAAGGCTGACAATAGCAACTCTTTTACTTCTCCACTGACCTTTGAGCTATCAGTTCCTCTTTTTGCTTCAGTCTGTGTTGATTTTACTTTATTCAGGGGATTAAACCAACAGTTAGCTTTGATGTGCCCCTTTTTATTACACAGAAACCAAGTAGGAATTGGCCTCTGTCGCTGTGAGTTGGGAGCTATGTTGGGTGTAGGTAATATTCCACAGCCTCCTTGTCCTCCTCTTTTCTTAACATCATAACTTCCTTGTCCTCGCCCATAAACTACCCCAGTGGCAAGAACATCTTTCGTGCTTGTACTCATATATGGTTCTTCAAAGAACCCTTTTAAGGTCATCTCATATTTGAGTAATTTTGCACGCAAGTCTTCAAATCTGGGCAGATCAGGTAAACACAATAAAGAAGTGACAATCATATGATATTCAGACCCCAATCCACTCAGAGTCAGTTGTACCATATCCTTATCACTCACTGCACACCCAACAACTGCTAGTTGATCTGTGATGATCTTTAATTTGTTCAAGTATTCCATGATAGCCATTGATTCTTTTCTTATCATCTGAAATTCTCTTTTAAGAAACATAACCCTGGCTTGAGAAACTTGTGAATATGTCTGAACTAATTTGTCCCAAAATTGCATGGATGTACAGTCATCAGGAATTGCCACAAGCACCTCTTGTGACAACGTAGAAATAATATAAGCCACCAGCGCCTGGTCTCTTTTCATCCAGGTTACGAATTCTGAATTTCTAACATATACTGTGGTAGATGCGCCTTTACTGTCCTCTTCTTTACGTGATATAAACTCTGGAGGGATTGTAACAGATCCATCCAGGTGTCCAGAAAAATCCTGACTCCTAATAAAAGGAATGATCTGCCTCTTCCAAGTTAGGAAATTAGAATTGTTTAATTTTTCAGACACGAGTTTATTCAGAAAGCTTGATGAGAGACCCGAAGAAGAAAATGAATCCATGTTTCACAATAAGAATAATATGTCCAACACACAGCCCGATAGCAGCTAAAGAATAAGGATGACGAAAGGCAACTGTCAATTCCAAGGAAATTCCTGTAATCCCCTTCTTTAGATTTTTTTTTTTTTGCGGAGAGACAATATCAGGCTATGTGAAGATTTAAAAGAAAGAGTCAAGAAGACAATTGATTGCGCAAGTGAGGCTAGATCTGATTCTGATCAGATCTAAGGAAATCTGATCAAGAAGGGAAACTGATTACGTGATCAGACCTAATTCTGATCAACAAGAGAATATAGAACAAGGTTGAGAGGAAGGCATGAAGTGTATTAATAACAGAGAAACGTGATCAGATCTGATTCTAATCAGATCTGATTCTAATCAGATCTGATCAAGAGGATGACGTAGAAGAAATAATTAGGGTTTAAGAGTCAAGACAGAATTGCTGAAGTTGATTTCTAATCAGAGAAACATGATCCGATCTGATTCTGATCAGGTCTGATCAAGGAGACAATGCAGAAAGTTTTGGGTTTACGAGGGAGATCGAAAAGAGAACTCGGGTTCTCGTGCTCAGATCTGGGTATTCAAAAAAGCGTAATCAGATCTGATTCTGATCAGATCTGATCGATAAGATAACACAGAAAGGTTTGGGATTAAGGGAGAGACAAAAAAGAGAACTCGGGTTCTTGTGCTCAGATCTAATTTTGATCAGGTCTGATCAAGATTAAAAATCAGAAGAAAAATGTTGGAATTCGATTTTCTGACTTGGAAGAAGAAGAATCTTTCTAGACATACCATTTTGGAAGCAGTCCCGAATCCAGCTCTAGCGTGGCTCTGATACCATGTTAGATTTCATAAAACAGAGTTTATCCTTCATGAAGGGTGAAGAACAAAGAGAGAGGGAACGAGCTGCAGAGAAAACCTGATTCCTCAATTCAAGAATCGGCTGCTACTAATGCTTTCATTATATATGTTACTAATACAAACTTAGGGTACTAAAATACCCTTTTTCAAAGAGAAGAAAATACATGTGTGCCATTAATGAAAGTATACATGATCATGGGTCTGGACCTGCAACAAACAGGTATGTCTAGAAAGATTCATAAGTGCACATGCATTCAAATCCACACACAGGTGTACCTGCAACAAACACACTTCATATTCCGCTAACTACAATCATGACAAGCATGATCTCCGAACTACAATCACAAGAGTCCTAGATATTCACAACTAAGTGAAGTGTGTGAGCATAACTTGTATTTGCAATTCATTTAGATATTCAGTGCAACATCGTGCTTACACAATTAGTGCCTAAACAGGCTCTCTATAAGTTCAGTTAAGGTATCTTACCTTAATAATGTAAAGAACAATGAATCAAAACTCAAAAGACCGAGGAGTTTCGAAGTCCGCAAAGACTGCTACCCAAGCAATACAACGAACCCTTCGTGTGCGATCGCAAATGCCAAAAACTCAAAAAATGCCAATTATAACAAGATTAGCCAAAAATAGCAAATTACCCTATAAATCATTACCAAGAATCAAAAAACACACAAATACACTCCAATAATTTACAAACTCCATCAAAAATATATTTAAATATAATATATATAAATAGTGATTTATAGCCCAAAATAGTTCTGTAAATGCAAATTATACCCTGATTGGCTTGAATGAACAAATGAATATGTAATAAATAAATAAATGAAATTCAAAAGCTAGAAACACATTTCTAATTTGGAGATAAAAAAATGAGTTCTTTATTTATTAATAATCCGTAAAAATTACGGGTTTTACAGCTATGCACTAAGCGGCATGGATTAGATGAAATTCGCATTTGAAAATTTGCTTGATCAGCTTTCGCTAGGCAGTTGCGCACGAGGTGGTGTGTAGGGCCAATGAAAATGATTCAGCACATGGAAAGGTGTTAGTACACGGTCTTTGGCCGTTAGGCTGGCCAGATTGGGCAGCTTGGCATGTTGCAGGTTTGTGAAGCATTCTATGCCCGTGACAGAGCAATAAGAAGCCTTGCGGCGGTAATAAAGGACCGTCGTGTCGCACTGGCTTATTGAAAAAGTAAGCCCGTGACACTTGTATTGTTAAAGGTAATTTATCGGTGATGGTATTTCTGGAAGAGATTTTCAAAAGTTGATAAATCTCGAGAATATCTTGGCAATATATAAAAAATTGAATAAAATATCTAAAAAATAAGTAAAAATACAGAAAATAGAAAAATAAAAGAAAACTAAGATAAAGACCTTAAAATCAACAAGATAAATTGATAAATGAGCAACTAACTTAGAGGCTAACAACTAATTTTTTTTTGTTTTTAAAATCCTCCATTTTTCATATTTTTTAAAAACAAGATCTTTTAAAAAAATTAGCGAAATGTGCAAAACTCATCGAATCAAACCAAATTTTGAGGCCAAGGTCGCTTTTTTTAAATTATAGTGATTTTTCTAAATTTTTATATTTAATAAATTTAGGGTTTTTTTAAAAAAGAAAATCTGAAAACAAGCGCAGTTTTCTATAGCGATAATTATCGCGATATATTTTCAATATTATCGACTACCTTGAAATAGCTGCCAATATCGCAATATTTCCATATATCAGCGATATTGGTGACTTTAATATATATATATATAATTTTTAATTGAACCCAGTGCGCCTGGGTTCTGCCCTTGCACCAATGTGTGCCCTTGCCCAAAAGACGATATCGATGTCTATCATGTGCCATGCTACCACCGCACGTCATCGATCAAGCCAACGCACACCGCGCGTTCTTACACTAGATGCATTTTTCACTCAGTAGAGCTTTGAACTGCAACTGCCCCATTCCGAAAGATCGGTCTGGGACATTCTCCTCTACCCAAAACCATTATCATCCTCGACAATGCCGATGCAAGTAAGAATACAGTCTTCACTTATATGCCATTTTTTCTTTGTACTTATCTTTAGTTTACTCTTTTTCTTCAACCTACTCAACTTGTTCTGGTTTACATCCACCATCGCCGCAACCTTTAACACGCCAAGTCTCATTCCTTAACGAATCTCCGATCAATTAGATAGTGGTCTTCTGATTTATCAACATCGAGCATTCTCTACTCGTGAGACCCCAATACAGTCTCATACACAAGCAAGTCATCCTCGCCCGCACGACAAACTTGAAAAAGGTGAAAAAGGATCCGACACGATCCACGTCGATCCATGGATTGTGTACAGCCATGTAACATATCCATACTTATGTATTGTAACACACTTAGACTGTCGGGTCTGGATACACCAGACCCGGATCCATATCTTTGTGTTGTAACATTATAAAACATTGTTTAGGTCACGATTCTAAGTGGTGAAAATAGAAATCGTAACAGCCAAAAGCCTTGGGTTTCTTCTTCATCTCTCTCTCTCTTCCTCTCTCTCTTTTCTCTATACAGGTGAAAAACTTTCATGGTATCAGAGCCAGGTTCGCCTAAGGCTGAAAAGGATTCCGGTAAGAGCGAAGATCGGAAAATCGAGTTTTTTTTTTTCTTCTCCATTTTCTTTTATTCCTCCCCCATTTCCTCCCCTCTTTGCTCACTCGTCCCCTCTTTCTGAAATCTCCTGTGTACCCACACCTCACGTGGGTTTCTTTTCTTTGTGAAACTGTGATCCACGTGACCTCTATTCACGTGGGTTTCATATTTGGTGAATCTGCGATTCACGTGCATCCTATTTACGTGAACACAAACTGTGGGTGACTGTGTTTCACGTGAATTGATTCACGTGAAACACTGAATCTTTCCTTATTTTTTTTTCTTGATCTTCCTTTATGTAATCTCCTCTAAGTCTGCTTTTGCATATTCGAATATTTTTTTTTATGATTCTTTACTGCTATGCTGTGAAACTTATTCCTTGATTATCTATTTCTATTCTTGTCAAAAAAAAAAGTTCTTTTAATGTGTGAAGGCATTCTTCATCACGTCAATCTCAGTTTCTGGACTGCATAGAAAAGGTTCAGAAACTGAGTTCCCTAAATCCGACAGCATGCAATTCTCTATCCTAAAAAAAAAAGAAGAGGAAAGCGGGCTGAATTTTTTGTGAACACTCTGGTTGACATTCTCGTTGATTTTCATTCTCAAATGGACCCTTATCTCTCTCAATCAAATCTTTCTTCAAGCTTTCTCAACCAACTCGTTTCTGAAAAGTTGAATACATTAAATTTCTTGATTTGGAAGAAACAAATTATTCCTTTTATAAGGAGTCAAGGTCTCTTAGGTCACCTGGATGGAACCACTCTTGTTCCACCAGAATTTGTCCCGAGAGAAGAGAAAGATGATCAAGGAGTGAGTTCGATCGTGTATGTCAAAAATGTAGAATTTCTCAATTGGGAAAGGAAAGATCAATCAATTGTCGCATACATCACCTCAACCCTGTCTCAAGAAGTTCTAGTTGTCATTCCTGACAATTGTACAGCGCTACAACTCTGGGAGCGACTGGTTCAGACGTATTCGCAGGTTTCTCAAGCAAGGATGGTTTTCCTAAAAAGGGAATTTCAGATGTTAAGAAAAGAATCAATGACCATCATGGAATATTTGAACAAGATAAAGACCATCACATATCGGCTTGCAGTTATAGGATGTGTTGTAAGCAACAATGACATGGTGCAACAAACTCTGAGTGGATTGGGATCTGACTACAATATGATAGTCACTTCACTACTGTGCCTTCCTGCTCTTCCTTCCTTCGATGCGTTATGAGCGAAATTGATTTAGTATGAAATGACTCTAAAGGGATTCTCTGAAGAAACTCACATCCACACAAATTCTCAAAAAGTTTTTGCCACAAGAGTGACTTATGGTAGAGGACAAGGACGAGGAGGACAAGGGCGAAGTGGATACGGAGGGCGTGGTCTGCTCCCCACTCCAAATATGTTTGTTCATGCGCAGGGATCAAGATCCATCCCCACTTGCTTCTTTTGTAACAAAAAGGGGCATATCAAGGCGAATTGTTGGCACAATCCAGAGAATAAAGGAAAGGGCCCACAGACATAAACGAAAAGAAAGTTCACAAATACCAGAGATAGTGGAGAGATCAAAGATCTACTAATATCTGCCTTGTCAGAGTTGAAATTGAAGCAAAGTGATGAAGGCACTTGGTTTGTCGACTCAGGAGCAGCGACTCATATGACAGGTGATGCAGGTAAGATTTCTAATCCTATTCCTTATTTTGGAAAAAGTAAGATTGTTACTGGAGATATCACACCATCCTGTTTCTCATGTTGGAAAAACTGTCATTCCCATGTCACATTTCACTCTTACTCTTTCTGATGTTCTTCATGCTCCTAACATTAAGAAAAACATCGTCTCTGTCTCCAAGCTTATTGATGATAATAATGCTTCAGTTGAATTTACTCCCTTCTCTGTGCAGGTTAAGGACCTACGCACGAGGGAAACATTCGTTGAAGAAAAAAGACGAGGCAATATGTATGTCTTTGAAGAAGCTCCATGTCATGTTGTCCGCCCTGCTCATCTGAATTTGAAGCCTTCGTTAGAGTCGTGTTCATCTTCTTCTGTCAGTGTTTTTAGTATTTCTGAATGTAATAAGTCGTTCTTATGGCATAGTCGGTTAGGACATTGTGGGAGTCATTTCATTGAGAAACTTGTCTCTAATAATCTCATTTCAAAAGAAAGTCTCAATGGGAATGAGAGCAGTCATAAGTGTTTCAGTTGTCCTTCATGTAAGAGTCATGTATTGCCTTTCCATTCCATTAATAAAAGAGCTTCAAAACCTTTTGAGATTATTTGTTCTGATGTATGGGGACCCGCCCCAATTGTCTCTGGATCTGGGAGCAGATACTATCTAATCTTTGTTGATAGTTATTCTCGATACACCTAAATATATTTCATAAAGAATAAGTCGGAAGTCTTCTCTTTGTTTCAAAATTTTCTTTCCTTGGTCAAAAATCAATTTTCTGAGTCCATTCAATTTTTTCAATGTGATGGAGGTGGAGAATTCTCATCCCGTGATTTTGTTTCTTTTCTTCAAAATAATGGAATAGGAAGAAGGGTGTCCTGCCCCCACACCCCTCAACAAAATGGGATTGTTGAACGAAAATATAAACATATTGTTGAAAGTGCCATGAGTATGCTTCATGACAGTAATCTACCTATCAACCTATGGACAGAAGCCTTTCATTCTGTCGTGCATGTGATAAATAGACTGCCCATGGTTGTTCTGAAAAATAAGTCTCCTTATCACTGTCTTTTTGGAGCGCATCCTAGTTATCATGATTTGCGTGTCTTTGGTTGTGTTTGTTATGTGCATATTGATCAGTCTCTGAGAAACAAGTTTCAGGACAAAGCCCAAAAATGTAGGTTTGTGGGATATGCAGATGACTACAAAGGATATAGGTGTTATAATCCCACCAACAAACGTATCAGAATCTCAAGAAATGTTGTCTTTAATGAACAAAATTTTGATGACGAAGTTGATGCAACGAATATGCCAACTGAAGTTTACTATCCTTGGTTGAGTTCAGAACTTTTTGTTGACTCCAATGAAGCATGCTCCTCAGATTGCGTGTAGCAAGAAGAAGAGAGTTTTGAAGACACTGGGACGTCGGGATCACAGAATACAGAAGAAGTACCAGGCAGATACAAAGGCATTATCTATTCTAGACAGAGACCAACAACATCAAGTCATTCAGATCATGTTTCAGACGGCAATCTGACTCCTTCTCATACTCTTGAGGTCAGAAAATCAAACCGCATACGACATCCCATTGACAGGTGGGTTAGTTATAACTTCTCATTGGATCTTCAACTCTTCTTAACTGCTCTCAATAAGGAAGATGAGCCCACCATGTACTACCAGGCAACCACTTCTACCAAGTGGGTAGAAGCCATGAATGATGAAATGCAAGCCTTGCATGAATGTGGAACCTGGGAAGTTGTTCCCAGACCACCTGACAAAAAACTTGTCGGATGTAAATGGGTCTACAAAATAAAGTGCAAGCCAGATGGAACCATTGAACGATACAAGGCAAGGCTTGTGGCAAAAGGATTCACTCAAGAAGCAGAGCAAGACTATGATCAGACATTCAGTCCGGTTGTAAGAATGGGAACAATCCGAATTATTATTTCCCTGGCTGTTGAACATGGATGGAAGTTGAGTCAGCTTGATGTGAAAAATGCATTCTTGCATGGAGACTTAAAGGAAGAAGTATACATGGAGCAACCCCCTGGGTATCAAGAACAAAATTGTAAAACTCATGTGTGCAGGTTAAAAAGAGCTATCTATGGTCTGAAGCAAGCATCTCGCTCATGGTTTGATAGCTTCTCGCTAGAGATTCAGAAACATGGATTTTCACGTTCCATGCTAGACCACTCATTATTTATCTTTAGAAGTCAGACTGTGAGCACTCTGTTATTAATTTATATCGATAATATTGTCATCACAGGAAACTCTGCGACCCACATCCAAGAAGTAAAAGACTAACTAGGTCAGAGGTTCAAAATGAAAAATCTTGGAGTTCTACGTTATTTCCTTGGCGTAGAAGTTGATAACCAGGTTCATGGCTTGACACTCACTCAGCACAAGTACACCGTAGATGTTCTCAGCAAGGCAGGCATGCAAGACTGCAAACCTCTGGGAACTCTGAGTGTGCTTCATCAAAAACTTAGCGCTCAGGATGGAGATCTGTGTGATGACCCCACCAGGTATCGAAGCATAATAGGAATGTTACAGTACCTCACATTCACCAGACCTGATATTGTTTATGCAGTCAATCAAGTGTCTCAATTTATGCATGCGCCACGTACTGGAGATATGGAAGCGGTCAAGAGGATCCTTAGATATCTGAAAGGGACTATTGGGGATGAATTGATATATTCACCACAGTCATATGGCAAAGATGAGCACGGACTCACTGTATATTGTGATGCAGACTGGGCAGTAGATCCTGAAGAACGAAGATCTACATCCGGATATTGCATCTTCATTGGAAAAAATTTAGTCTCTTAGAGCAGTAGAAAACAAAAGGCCATTGCTAGATCAAGCACTGAGGCTGAGTATAGATCTATGGTTGTTGCTACTGCCGAAGTCACATGGATCAAGCATCTACTAGCTGAAGTAGGAGAAAAGATTTCCCACACTACTTTGCTATGTGACAACCAAAGTGCTATCAACATGTCATTCAATCCAGTACATCACAGTCGTGCCAATCACATTGAGATCGACCAACACTTTGTGAGACAGAAGGTTGAAGAAAAAGAGATTGAGCCTGAGTTCGTCAATACTGAAAGACAAGTTGCAGATCTATTTACCAAAGGGTTAACAAAGGATCGTTTTTGGATGCTTAAAGGCAAGTTGTTCATGGTCCAAAACCATGATCAACTTGAGGGGGGGTGAAAAAGGTGAAAAAGGATCCGACCCGATCCACGTTGATCTATGGATTGTGTACAGCCATGTAACATATCCATACTTATGTATTGTAACACACTTAGACTGTCGGGTCTGGATACACCAAACCCGGATCCATATCTCTGTGTTGTAACATTATAAAACACTGTTTAGGTCACGATTCTAAGTGGTGAAAATAGAAATCGTAACAGCCAAAAGCCTTGGGTTTCTTCTTCGTTTTTCTCTCTCTCTCTTCTCTATACAGGTGAAAAACTTTCAAAACTTGTCGTCTTTATGCTCATAGCTGGAGTGCCTTCCAACCCCAGCAAAGGCAATTCCAAGCCCTTCATGGTCTTCACAAAGAAAGACGACCACCAATGCGTGCCGCAAAAATATCATATTTTTCAAGCCCTTAAGTACATTTTTCATATTTTTTTAAAACAAGATCTTTTGAAAAAAATTAACGAAATGTACAAAACTCATCGATTTAAACCAAATTTTGAGGCCAAGATTGCTTTTTTTAAATTACAGTGATTTTTCTAAATTTTTATATTTAATAAATTTAGGGCTTTTTTAAAAAAGCAAATCTGAAAACAAGTGCAGTTTTCTGTAGCAATATTTATCGTGATATATTTTCAATATTATCGACTACCCTGAAATAGCTGCTAATATCGCAATATTTCAATATATCGACGATCTTAGTGACTTTGATATATATATATATATATATATATATATATATATATATATATATATATATATATATTAACTGAACCCAGTGGGCCTGGGTTATGCCCTTGCACCAATAAGGGAAGGAAAAGAGGGGAGAAGCAAGAAGAAAAAGAGGAGAAGGAAGAAGAAGAAAGACGGGAGGAAGAGAAGGAAGAAGAACAAGAAAGAGAGGAGGAGGAAGAAAGAAGAAGAACAAGAAAGAGAGGAGGAGGAGTTGAAGAAGGAATAAGAGGAGGAACAAAGAGAGACTTACTGTCGCCGGCATCAGAAGAGGAGAGGAGGGGTTGGGGGAGGGGAGAAGTCGTTCCCTAAACACCCCCACCCATCACAAAAATGTCTTTTTAAACAAAAAAAAAAGTATACCAAAATGGACTCAGTCAAAGTTAACCGAGTCCATTTTGGACAAAGATCCTGGGTGAGGGTTGACCGCACCAGCACCAGTGTCGACACGGGTACGGCGGCCTCTTTGGTGAGTCCTTGTGACAGAGTAATAATCAAGGCAACCAAGAACAATATGAATCCTATCCTATACTACATAAACAGACTTAGAAACATACTCTAACCTAGTCCACTTTTATAGATCAATATCATAGGCTAGACATGAACACAAATAAAATAAATAAATGTGACTTGCACATTACATCTAAATCCAAATGCACCCGTGTCTGGTGTGGGTGCTGGTACCACCTGCGCACCAGGTACGAGGTGGGGTCCTTACCCAACCCAAATTTCTTTTAAGTTTTTTACCGTTGTTTTCTTTTTTTTTCCTTCATTTCCTTCATTTTATTTATTGTATGTATTATTGATAGGTTTTATATTTTCATTTGACTATATTTCATATTTGCATTCCTAAGCATTTTTACTGTTCGTATATAGCTGATTTACTTCAATGTTTTATTTGATTTTTTAGTTTTTAGTTACCTTTAAAGATGTTATAATATATATATATATATACACACATATACATATACAATCTAGCACTTTTTAGTTCAGAAGTAGCCTGGAACATATTTATTTTCCTTTATAAAGATTTCAAAATGACAATGAAACCACTTTTATTATGGCACCATTCAATTTTAGGTTTGTTTTTTAGGGCATTTGCCACACTTGTTAGGAATGTAATGCACAATATAGATATAGCTAGAGATAATCCAACAATTTTATCCGCAATTTAATAAAAAATAAGTTGAATTCTTCCTCTATATTATTTTATGATTTACTTTTAAGGAAACCAATAAAATTAACTTTAATACATCAAGGCTCAGTTACCTCAGGACTCTCTTTCAGAAAGCAGTTTTGCCTACTTTACATAAAATAGCCAATAGCCACTTGCTCAAGATGGAGCTCTACATAATTTTTATGTCAAAGACCAAAAAGCAATTATTCACGCGTACAATTAATAACCAACAGAAATGATAATACTTATCATACCTTGCTTATCCAAAAGCTTATTGCTCTGTTCAGAGCATCTACAGGCACTCCAATTGAAGCGGAAAGTTTTCTTGAAGTCCAGCTGAAATTTGACAAAATACGCATCATATCAAAAGGAAGAAGATAAAAAGAATGGAGGAATTCATGAAAATAGAAAGCCATCTTTTAATGTATTCTGGTCATTAAACAACCCTATATACACCATCGGTTTTATTTTTACCTTGATTGTTCTTGAAATTTCAAGATAATAATTGCACACAATGGAGATACTCTAAACTCAACAGATCGATCTTCAAATTCCAACTCTAACTGAAAGAGCATAATAAAGAAAAAGTAGAAAAAGAGACGAAGAATTAAAAAAGAAAAGGATCATGAATCACTTATTTCCTATTTATCAATCAAATATTACAAATTTTGAATATTTTGTTCATAACTGTTCAAACCTTGACAATGCCAAGATTTTTCTTCCAATTTAGCTTTCGTGGGGTTTTGATTTCATGAAATCTCTGTGCATAATCCATAAGCAATTGATCTATTGAATCAGGCAAACGGAGAGCTTCTAACTCCACCTGTCATTTGCATTCAATGTCAAGCAAAAAAATCACGATATCACTAACGCCAAGTAATAGCAGAATGCAAAAGAATTTGTCGGAACATGTAAGTAATAGCAGGATGCATATAACTGTGGGCGGTTGCTTTTTGTACTTTTGGTATTTTGACTATATAGTTTATATTTTTTCCATTGACAAATATTGAGAAGTATGGCTATACTTTTTGCAAAATGACAGTGATATAACACTATATGGATGATATTTCCTTTTTTTTTTGTAAATTCTGAGATAACATGAACATTTTTTGTTATTACTTCATAAGTTTGTCTTTTAAGCAAAAGGAATCAATGATTTTCTATTTTAGATTGGCACTGGATTTTGGCATAGGTATGGATCTATAAAACACTTGGTTCAAAAGTATTACATAGTATTTAGTTGTCAATTTATGTTGTTAGGCTGTGGAAGTTTCTTAGATTTGTAACGAGCTTGCCTGAAGTTTCTTAGATTTGTAATGTATGTGATGAAGTATGTATACATTGCTGCAACAAATTATTGAATATTTTGCACTCTTGCTGAATGTATATTTGTGTATCATTCTCTAAAGTAGTGTAGAGATTTTTCTAATAGGCTAATATAGTTATTCACTGCGATCTTCATTTCTTAAAATTTTCCCTATTACCTGTCAGTTATCAGTATTTCACAGTTTCACATACCACTTCCTAAATGGTTCCTCGTACCACTTTTTATGTGCCACCTGCTTCCAGAATACTCCAATGATTTGAAATGGGTGTTTCCCAATTCTAATTCCCATATTAATTTCCTCTTTCACTTCCCACTCTGGCAACTATACTTCAAAAATGTAAGGCAGTGGGTTGGGACATGCTACTTTACAAGAAATGAAACCAACACCTAGGTGTTGAAATAACTTTAGCCCACATGGTAGCTTTGCCAAATCTCTTTAATTGTTTTTTTCCTGTTATCTATTTCAGGCCATCAGTACCCCTTTAAAACTTTCCATTGATCATAACAAGTTGACAAGTTCATACAATCTTTTGCCCCTCAAATTTGAAAATATCCAAATAACCTATGTCATATAGGTAAGGATACGAGTTTGGGTGTGGGTGCGAATACTTGGGATACAACACGGGAATGTCTAAAAGTATGGCTATGGGAGTCCAGCTATATATATTATACATATAGGGTTAATAGTAGCTGTTGAGACTAAGATGTTTTTAGTAAATAAGTTTTTCTAAACTAGAGGTTATTTGCATCTTATTCTTTAATGAGGGACTAGGTGTAATTTTGTTCCTTGGACTATCTCTATTTAACATAGAGATTAGCCCTAATTGAGATTAAGAAGTTCTATTATTCTCCAGCCGTCTCTCTCTCTCTCTCTCTCTCTCTCTCTCTCTCTCTCTCTCTCTCTCTCTCTCTCTCTCTCTCTCTCTTCCTCTTTCTCTCTCTCTCTCTCTCTCTCTCTCTCTACCTCGGTTTCTGCGCCTTTCATCTTACCTTCAACATGGTATCAGAGCAGCGTGCGACCATGGGTGCCTAAGTTCCAGCATCATCTTCCTTCGAGCAACATCTCATCGGATAGTCGGTCCTTCTGTGTGAAGATCAGACCTGGCTACAGATCTGCAGTCAGACCTAGTCACGACTATTGACTAGAGGTCGTGACTCAGATCTGAAGCCAAATCTAGGTATTGAAGTCTTGGCATTGACGATGTTGCAGTTGGTGGTGATTTAGAGCCTGTCGCACGGTGTGGACCAGATCTGTCTCCATTGCAGGCGTGTTAAAGATGTTGTGATCAGATCTGATCTGTTGTGGTCGTGAGTTGCTGCTGTTAATATCGTTGTGGTGCTGGTGATCAGCGGTCTTTGTGGTGACGTGGGTTGCTGTTCTTGTGGGTTGACGTGGTAATGTTAAATCAGATCATATTCAGATCTGATATTCGTTTTGGTGTAGTTGAAGTTGTCTACTGCAGATCTGCACCTTGGTTCCCAACTTGGTGTGCTTGCGCCTATCAAATATTAATTTGCTGGAGTGTAAGCGTCTCAATAGTTTTTACTCCATTAAAGCTCTAACATGGTATCGTGAAACTGATTTTATTTTGGCTGTCGTGATTTATATTGCTGAGAGTTGCTGTCGTGAGTTCCTTTATTTATGTTGATAAATATGCAGCTGTCGTGAATATCCTTATCTATGTTGATAAGTACAAGTGTTGTGCAGAAGTCGTGGAATTGAATTTTTTTTTGGCTGTCATGAGGTATATGGCTGAGAGCAGATGTTGTGAGTTAAAAGTATTTAGCAAGCAGCTGGGTGCTGTGTAGTGATCTTTTTGACTTAGCAAGAAGCTGGGTGCTGTGTCGTGACCCTTTTGACACAGCTGACTTTTGAAAACTGCATGTTAATAAGTTTTTTTTTAATCAGCAGGCGTGATTCCCTGCTGTGCAAAAAAAAATTTATTCTGTTTGTGGGAACCGTGTCCCTTGAAGTGGGATTCTGTGTTGGGCACTGTGGTATCACACTCTAAGTCGTGTGTTGGGTGTTGCTACTGGTTGTCGTAGTGGCGAATGTCTGATGATAACACACTCTAAGTCGTGTTGGATGTGTGATCTTGATTTACAGCCTATAGTCATCCTTGGTTGAGGTGAAAGGTTTTGGTCAAGTTTCTTTAAAATTATATTTGTAGTTTGGATCTGAACAGTCGAAGGTCGTGTTTCTCAGATTTCATTGGTGAAGTCAAAACTTGATATACTCAGGCTTGCTGTTGATTGTGGGTATGCGCGTGTGGTTGCTCTTGCATTTTGTGAATCAAGCCCATTAGTTTATATTATGGCTCAAGTGGTTAAATCAGATGCAGATTCCTCCAATGATTGTGTAACTCTTAGCAGGGCTGAATATGACGAGCTCCTTGCTTTACGATCATCCAATTCAAAGTCTTCTGTTGCGGAGGTTACGGAGGTTGTGTGCTCGGCAAGTGATGGCCTATCTGCTCAAGGTGGTAGGTGGGTTATTGATTCTGGAGCCTCTGGTCACTTGTGCGGAAACTCGAGCAATTTTTTGAGTTTAAAACCTGTGACAGGTCAGAAAGGGGTACGTCTTGCTGATGGTAGCTCTTCCCCAATTGTAGGGCAGGGAAACAAGTCTATTACCCCTACTCTTCAATTGTCACATGTTCTTCATGCTCCTTCGTTTCCACAGAATTTATTATCAGTCAGTCGAATGACAAAAGAGTTGAATTGTAGAGTGATTTTTGATCCTATGGGATGCACCTTTCAGGACTTGCTGACGGGGAGAAGGATTGGCGGTGGCTATGAGGAAGGTGGTTTGTATTACCTTCACCAACCAGAGGTTTCGGCCCACTCTGCTGTTACATCATCCTCAAGTCCTTTATTGTGGCATCATCGTTTGGGTCACCTTCCAGTGACAAAACTTTGTCGTGTCATTCCTCATATACCTTCCTCAGTCTCTTTTCAGTGTGAAACATGTCAATTGGGAAAACATTGTCGAAGCTCTTTTCCCTCCAGTCAGAGTCCATCAAGTCAAGGATTGTTTAATCTTCTTCATGTAGATGTGTGGGGTCCGAGTCGGATTCCTAATAGGTCTCAATGTCGTTATTATCTAGTTATTGTTGATGACTTCTCAAGACTATCGTGGGTGTTCCTGTTAAAAGATCGGTCTCAAGGTCCTGGCATTCTTAAATCTTTAATTGCAGAGATAAAAACTCAATTTGACATATGTGTTAAAATTGTTCGCACTGATAATGCTCTTGAGTTCAAATCCAAAGACTTACTTCAATTCTACTCTGGAAATGGGATTCAACCTCAATTTACATGTCCCCATACCTCCCAGCAAAATGGGGTGGCTGAGAGGAAACATAGACAAATCCTTAATGTTGCTCGGTGCCTTATGATTCAATCCAATATGCCTGCTACATACTGGGGCGATGCGGTTTTGACAGCGGGGTTTCTTATAAATCGCATGCCGTCCAGTTCTATAGAAGACCAGATCCCAATTCAAATTCTCCATCCAGAGGCTCCTCTCTTTCCTATCCCCCCTAAAGTTTTTGGATGCGTGTGTTTTGTGCATAAGCTAGGTCCTGATCGAGATAAACTTGCTGCGCAGTCTATTAAATGTGTTTTCCTTGGGTATCCTAAGAACCAAAAAGGATATCGTTGCTATGACCCTATATCTCATAAAGAGTATGTCAGTGCGGACGTTACCTTCTTTGAGTTTATTCCTTATTTTTCGAGTACTACTCCAAGGTTACAAGAGAGTCAAGGTGATGTTTTTCCTCTGCCAATTCCCCCTTTTCCTTTAGAGTCGTTCACTCCAAAGCATGTGCCTCCATCCTCTGGGGAGTCTCGATACAGAAACCCTCCTATAGTGTATACTCACAGGTTACCCCCTACCTCCATGCCCCCATTATCTTCTTCTCCTGAGGCAAGTATCACTGAGCATACTGAAGTTTCTGCTATTGATGAGGATCTTCCTATTGCTCTGCGAAAAGGGAAAAGACAGTGCACCCTTCATCCCATTTCTCAGTTTGTTTCTGAAGTTAATCTTGGGGCTTCTATGAAGAAGTTTATCTCGGCTTTGTCTGCCTCCTCTGTTCCGCTTCATCACAGTCAGGCTCTATTCGACCCCAAATGGATGCAGGCTATGAAGGATGAGATGGATGCCCTATGTTCTAGGGGCACTTGGGATTTGGTGGCTCCTCCGACTGATGCAGATATTGTTGGCTGCAAATGGGTATATACCATTAAATATAACTCGGATGGGTCAATTAAACGGTACAAAGCCCGGTTGGTGGCAAAAGGTTATACTCAGACTTATGGTGTTGACTTTTTTGAAACTTTCTCCCCAGTTGCTCGACTTGGCACTATTCGTCATGTTCTTTCTGTTGTTGTGCACCATGGATGGCCCTTGTTTCAGTTGGATGTCAAGAATGCCTTTTTGTATGGGGATTTGCAGGAAACGGTCTACATGCAACAACCCTCAGGCTTTGAGGTTAAGGGGGAGTGTAAGAAGGTGTGCAAGTTGAAGAAGGCTATTTATGGCCTGAAGCAGAGTCCAAGGGCATGGTTTCACAAATTATTTGAGGTCATGTCTAGTTTTGGCTTTGTCAGGTCAGCTTCAGATCACTCCTTGTTCATCAAGAAAACCAGTGTTGGAATTGTTGTTATGGTGGTATATGTCGATGACATCATATTAACAGGCAGCAGTGCCCAAGATATTTCTGCCACAAAAGATCATCTTCAGAAACACTTTGTTACTAAAGATCTTGGTCACCTTCGATATTTTCTGGGTATCGAAGTTGCAAGAAACAAAGAGGGCTTAGTGTTGTCTCAAAGAAAGTATGTGTTGGACTTATTAAAAGACTGGAATGCTAGGAGCCAAGCCAGCTAATATTCCAATGGATCCTAAAACTCACATGTTCGATGAGAAGTCTGAGTATGTAGACAGTGTCAGCTTTAGATCCTTGGTGGGTAAGTTACTATATGTGACAGTTACTAGACCTGACATTTCATTAGCTGTGAGTAAAATCAGTCAGTTCATGGACAAACCTACAAAAGTTCACTGGGATGCAGCTATGATGGTTATTCGGTACTTAAAGACATCTCCTGGTAAAGGTATGTTGTTTAAACGAAATCCATCTTTGGACGTTGTTGCTTACACTGACGCGGATTATGCAGGATCAGTTGAAGATAGGAAGTCAACATCTGGATTTTGTGTGTTTGTGGGAGGAAATCTTGTTACCTGGAGGAGTAAGAAACAAACCGTTGTAGCCAGGTCGAGTGCTGAATCTGAATACCGAGCAATGGCCCAGACTGCAGCTGAGATTATGTGGGTAAAACCAGTCTTAACCGAGCTTCAGGAGAAAGTATCCCTACCTATATTGATGATGTGTGACAATAGGGCTGCTACATATATTGCCAACAATCCAGTGTTTCATGAAAGGACTAAACACATTAAAGTTGACTGTCACTATGTTCGCGACTTGGTTCAGGCTGGGTATATCTGCACCGATCATGTATCTTCCGAAGATCAAGTAGCTGATGTTTTTACCAAAGCCCTAGCGAGACCAAATTTCTCAAAGTGTTGTGACAAGCTGAGCATGATTGATATCTATGCTCCAGCTTGAGGGGGAGTGTTGAGACTAAGATGTTTTTAGTAAATAAGTTTTTCTAAACTAGAGGTTATTTGCATCTTATTCTTTAATGAGGGACCTAGGTGTAATTTTGTTCCTTGGACTATCTCTATTTAACATAGAGATTAGCCCTAATTGAGATTAAGAAGTTCCATTATTCTCCAGCCGTCTCTCTCTCTCTCTCTCTCTCTCTCTCTCTCTCTCTCTCTCTCTCTCTCTCTCTCTCTCTCTCTTCCTCTTTCTCTCTCTCTCTACCTCGGTTTCTGCGCCTTTCATCTTACCTTCAAGAGTAGCCACAATCGTCTGTATATGCAAACGACTTAGCAACTTCTATTTTTTTATCTTTTATAATTTTAGGTCCAAGTGACCCCATGGATGTGATCTACATGTTTTTAGTGGGAACCTGTATGTGAATCGCTGGAATCTGACTTGTGTACACGATTTTCCAGAGATGCAAAAATCAATGGCTGTAAATGCACCAACTTTTTAGAAAAAAAGAAAAACATGTTTTTTCATCGAAAAAACATGATCCAAGGGTTGATTTCCACTAATTAGAGCATGCTGAACACATCCAAAAGGTTAGATTGAGTCAAAACAACTTGCATCGTGAGATTCCAACTAGATTGAACCTACAATCGACTATATTAAATATAAACCTAAATATCCATATATATATATATATATAGATAGATAGATATAGATAAACACTATACAGAAACGGATAGAGATGACCTTTCATGCATCTTAAAATGGATGAAAGCAGGTAGTGGATCGGTCATATTCAAAACTGGTCCGACCCTTACCCAATGAAGTACCAGTAACAGTGTCAACACAGGCATGCATTCTCATGGATACTACACCCTTTTTGAAGTATCCATGTTACATAGCTAATAACTTTATAAATTATAGTGATTTAAAGATAGACTTATTGGTTGTTCCTTAAAAAAAGCACCTCGTAATGATGTTAGGTTTTCAATCAAAGCAAGGGCAGATATTGGAAGAGGAGATTGTTGGAATTCGTATTTCCAGCCCACGTCAACTTTCAGCAGAGAAAAAGATAGAGAAGGACAAGGGATTGCTGCACACAGAAAAGGTCATTATCGTGACCTAGAAAGGCTGTGTTTATATACAGTGATTTACAAAATACTGTGGATGGTAATGTCCCTGATTATAAAAACAAAATACAGATATGTGCACATGTGCAAATTAGAAATACTAAACATAAAGTATGGATCTGGACCAGACGTAAATCCATAACCATATCACCTCTTCTTTAACAGCCTCCCTCAAGTTGTGCATGATCTCGAATCATGGACAACTTGCTTTTTAAGAACCAAAAATTATATTTGGTCAGCCCCTTTGTAAACATATCAGCCACTTGATCTTCAGTGCGAACATAGTATGGCTCAATTTCTCTCTTCAACCTTTTGCCTGACAAAATGTCGATCTATCTCAATATGTTTAGTGTGACTATGATAAATGGGATTAAAAGAAATATTTATCACACTTTGATTGTCACACAATAATAATGATCTTGAGATAGATTCTCCCAATTCTGTTAGCATGTGTCTAACCCACGTAGCTTTTGTTGTGGCCGCTGCTATGGAAAGATATTCAGCCTCAGTACTAGATCTGGCAACAGCCTTCTGTTTTCTACTACTCCAGGACACAATGTTGCTGCAAAGAAATATGCAATAGCCTGAAACTGGCCTTTTCTCATCTGGATCTCCTGCCTAGTCCGCATCTGTATAGATAAAAATTTTATGAGCCCCATTATCTATAAGATTCCTCTTGTAAACAAGTTCAACTCCTACCGTACCCTTTAAGTATCTCAATATCCGTTTAACTGCATCCATGTGCCCAGTTCGAGGTTCATGCATAAATTGAGACACTTGATTTACACAATAGACAATGTCGGGTCTAATGAAGGTAAGATACTGGAGCATTCCGACTATACTTCGGTATCTGGTGGGATCATCATATAAGTTTCCATCGTGGAAACTCAATTTCTGTTGTAAAACGCTCGGAGTAGCTAAAGGCTTGCAATCTTTCATTCCCGCTCTACTTAACAAGTCAATAGTATATTTATGTTGTGTTAGGGTCAATACATTGTCTTTCCTGTCAACTTCTATTCTAAGAAAGTACTTCAGTTCTCCAATGTCCTTCATTTTAAAATTCTGACTTAAGAATACATTGACTTCCTGGATATGACTGCAAGAGTTGCCCGTGATAATTATGTCATCTACATAAATCAATAAGAATGTGATTGTATGCTTGTCCCTGAAGATAAAGAGTGAGTGATCAAGAGTGCATCTGCGGAAACCAAGATTTTCAACTTTAAGAGAAAAACTATCAAACCAGGTCTGTGATGCTTGTTTTAAACCATAAAGAGTTCTCTTCAATTTGCAGACATACACCTTAGGATCTTCTTCCGCATATCCAGGTGGTTGTTCCATATAAACTTCTTCTTTAAGGGCCCCATAAAGGAAAGCATTCTTCACATCAATCTGGCTCAATGTCCATTTGTGATGGACGACTAGAGATAATATGATACGAATTGTTCCCATCTTGACCACAGAACTAAAAGTCTCATCATAATCCTGGCCATATTCTTAAGTGAAACCACGTGCAACAAGTCTTGCTTTGTGTCGTTCAATGCTCCCATTAGGTTTATACTTGATCTTATAAACCCACTTAAATCCTATGATATTTCTATCATTGGGTCTGGGAACAATTTTCCATGTTTGACATTCATGTAATGCTTTTATTTCTTCATTCATTGCCTCTATCCACTTGTGTGACTTGACTGCTTGATAGAAGGTAGTAGGTTCATCTTACTTTTCAACCTGTGACAGAAATAACTGAAAAATCCAGAGTGAAATTATCATAACTAACCCATCTCTGAATTGGGTGTCGAATTCTTTCAGATCTCCTGACAAAGGAATGATTTTCAGGTTCATTAACAATCACATCAGTAATGGTGGGAATATTTTTTGCTGCTCTTCTCGTATAGATTGGTTCTGAAAACTTCTCAATCTCCTTGGGCGGCAAATTGTCAATCTCAATTTGAGTTGTGCAAGAGGTTTCATCTGGTACAAGAATAGGCATGGGAGCAACACTGCAATCAGATGAACACTCTCCATTGATGTTAGCAAACAACTCGACATTCAACCATGGAGAATAAACTCCAACACTATAACGTGTATTTTGTAAAGAATGCCCATCTTCAAAGTTCTGCTCATCAAAAAACACATTTCTGGAGATCTTAACACGCTTGAACAGAGGCTCATAGCAACGATATCCCTTATAATCATCCGCATATCCCACAAATCTGCACTTAGAAGCTTTATTCTGAAACTTATTTCTTAATGATTTGTCAATATGCACATAACAAACACAGCCAAAAACTCGTAAATTATCATAATCTGGGTGTTGTCCAAAAAGAGTATAATAAGGTGATTTATTGGCTAAAATGGCCATCGACAAACGATTTATAATATAAACCGCAGAGTGAAAAGCTTTTGTCCATAACTTAATAGGAATATGACTGTCATGCAACATGCTCATCGCACTCTCAACAATGTGGTGGTGTTTCCGTTCAGCCACACCATTCTGTTGCGGTGTGTGCGAGCAGGAAACTCTGCGACTTATACCATTGTTTCGAAGAAAAGCAATAAAGTCATTTGAAGTGTACTCACCTCCCCCATCACACTGAAAATTCATAATATTTGACAAAAATTGAGTTTTGACAAAGGCATGAAACGTTCTGAACAATTGAGGAACTTCAGATTTATGTTTCATGAAATATATCCAAGTATAACGAGAATAACTATCAATGAAAACAACGTAGTATCGACTACCCGAAGGAGAACAAGTAGGTACAGGACCCCATACATCAGAGTAGATAATCTCAAAAGGTCTTGAAGCTCTTTTATTAATTGAATTGAAGGGAAGAACATGATTCTTGCACAATTGACAACTTGTACATTGCTTATTACCAAAAGTAGGACTCAAACTAGATGAGGAGATAAGATTATCTCTTACAAGCTTTTCAACAAAAGAGGAACTACAGTGACCAAGTCGACTATGCCAAATATTTGACTTGTTACATTTAGACAAACTAAGAAGACATTTAGAAGAGGATTCATCGAACTCCAACGAAGGCTTCAAGACGACAGGAGCAGAAACACGAACAAAAGGATCTTCCTTGAAGATATACATATTTCTTCGTCGCTCCCCTTTAACGAACGTCTCCCTCGTTTGAAGGTCCTTGACATACACAGAAGAGAGAGTAAATTCGACATAAGAATGTGTATCATCAACAAGTTTCGAGACAGAAATGTTCTTTTTTATATTAGGAGCAAGTAAAACAATGGATAGTTTTATGGATGAATTTAAGAAGGGTATTATGGCATTCACAGTGTGAGAAATGGAACGATGAGTTCCATCTCCAGTGACAATACTGCCGTTATCGAAATAAGGAGATAAGTTCGAGAGTTTACCTGAAACCCCCGTGACATGGATGGTTGCCCCAGAGTCTATATACCATACTCCCTGATAATCTTGTGCTATTGTCATCTTTGAAAGAGCTGTCAATAAAAGTTGTTGCACATCTCCACTAGATTTACTCCCATCAGTCTGCCTTTTTGACTGAATAATAAAATTTTTGCCTTTGTTCTGAGGGTTGAACCAACAGTCAACATTAATGTGTCCCCTTTTATTACAGAGGAAGCATGTGAGAATATTTCTTGGATTTCCTGCATGAGCATTAGGAGGCATGTTTGGGGTAGGAAGCAACCCACGTCCCCCTTGTCCACCATATCGTCCTCGAGCTCTACCTCCGCGATGATTATTTCTTCGACCACGACCTTGTCCATAAACCAGCCCAGTAGCCAAAACATTTTGTGAGTCAAGTTGCCCACCATCACCATCAGAAAGGTTCTTCAAACTGATCTCATAATGTAAAAGTTTAGCCCGTAAGTCTTCAAAACTGGGTAAAACAGGCAAACATGTGAGAGACGTGACAAGAACATGATAGTCTGCTCCAAGTCCGCTTAAAACTTGTTGCACCTTATCTCTCTCTGAGATCGCACATCCAACAAGAGCCAACTGATCTGTGATGCTTTTTACCTTGTTCAGATATTCCATAACAGACATAATTGTTGAGAAACTATATTTTGATGACACACAATATGATACACTGTCATATTTGATTTAATATGATATGATAATGTCTTTATGAAAAATGTTATATTATGACTGGATATGCTTTGTCATGTATCTAACGAGTATTTGATGCAAGGATATCTCACCCAAAAGGATGGAGACCTCCTGTTCAAGTACAACCTTAGTGCAATCATACTCCTTGAAGAAAAAGCTTGATGGGCCATTCATTCTTAAAGATCATCTAAAGGGATCGGCTACTTCAAGATGAAGATTTTTTCTTCTTTAGAGTCATATGTAACAGAACCTTCAGAAGCATGCATATTGCATATTACATATTTTATCATACAAGTCACTCATTCATAAAAGTATACGATATTTTCAAAAAGCACCTTTTTTTTTAAAACCAATCATTGTACCTTCTTACAAACTTTTATGAGAAATGTATTTTAGCTCATGATTTCAAAAGCATTAATTGTACCTTCTATCATGTATAAGACAACTTGAAAAGAAATAAAAAAAGTAATGATTTCAAGTATGTAAGAAAAAGACAAACATAGAAATCGGCTAGTTGAACTAAACAAAGAAAAACAAATATTATTATATGTTTACAAAAGACTTTAGTCAGTTTTTACAACTCAAGAATGTCGACTTACTTAAAGTCATCATTCTTTCTGTAAAACATTAAATACCTCCTCAAAAACTTTTTATAAATGACTATCTTAATCCCACTCAAGAATGTCGACTTACTTAAAGTCTTCATTCTCTTTGTAGACATTAAATAACTCATCATAAAGTATTTTGAGATTTGACCATTTACAAAATAAAGAATTCAAAAGTATTTATTGTACTTATACACATTTAAGTCAAGAAGTAACGATTTCTAAATAAAATATTAAAGTACTACAAATCATTAAATTGAATAAAGACAAAACTACATAATGACTTACAATCCAACGTTCAATGTACTATTATGAGAAATAGACTTTTTACATAAAATATATCATACCTAAAATACTACAACGAATAGTGTACCCCAAATACTACACTTATAGAAAGAAGACTTTTTCGAAAAACCATAAAGTGTTTTTGAAATGACTTGACATCTCACATCCCAAAAAGACCATCATTTCAAAAAGGCAACGACTATTTTTCTAAGGCTATATAAACACAATCAAAACAATTTATTCAGTATGGACATGTGAGCTTACAACGAGAAAAATTCTTATTCGATATTTGAAAAAGAGCCTAGAAAAAGAAAGAGAAAAAGTCAAGAATAGCTCTTTGACAAAGAGTATCTTCTGAGTGAAAATAACAGAATATTCTGAGAAATTCTTCATTAGTGCATTCATATCATTCTGAAGGTTCTATAGGAAGTATTGTAACTTTCTGTTATTCACTGTATTCCTTCTTTGTTGAAAGAAGAAGACCTCTGTGAAAGAGGGTGTGCCCCTTCTCTGTTGAGAGAAGAAGACCTCTGTGAAATAAGGTGTTCCCCTTCTCTCTTGAGAGAAGAAGACCTCTGTGGAAGAGGGTGTGTCCCTTCTCTGTTGAGAGAAGAAGACCTCTGAGGAAGAGGGTGTTGTACTATTTATCCGGTAACTCGGATGTTATAGTGGAAAGCTCAAGTGGTTTGCTTGGGGACTGGATGTAGGTCAGGGTCTTGACCGAACCAGTATAAATTATGTGTTTTATGTGTTGTGCCTTATTGCATTCTATTTTTAATTTATCGATCTATTTAGTATTTCGCTATTCACCCCCCCTCTAGTGGAATTTCAATAATTCCCTTCTTTAATGATTGAAATTCTCGCTTGAAATACAAATCTTTTTCTGCCGACATTTGAGAATAGGTTTGAGCCAATATATTCCATAGTTTAGCGGTTGAACAATCATCTGGAATTGCAATCAGTATTTTTCGTGATAAAGTAGAAGTAATGTACGCGACTAGTGCTTGGTCTCTTCTCATCCAAGCTGTGAAGTCAAGATTTTGAATAATCCGAGATGAGACAACCCCTTTATCATCCTGTATTTCCTGCGTGATAAATTGAAGTGGGGCTGGAGTTGATCCATCTAGATGCCCAGAAAGATCTTGGCTTCGTATGAAGGGAATTATTTGTCTTTTCCAGGTCAAGAAATTTGAATGATTGAGTTTTTCATAAACAAGTTGACTCAGAAAGCTAGAGGAAAGACCAGAATGAGTAGAGGACGAATCCATATTTTTCAAATATGGATTAAAAACTTTTTGATGCATTTGGATTATGGATCTCGTGCTGTGTACCCTCTTTTTTTTAAATATTAGTTCTGGTTATGTACCAGAACCACAGCACAAGTCCCTATGACGCCCAGTATTTCAGAACAATGGATTACGTGATTCCAAAGAAAAAAGATATCTTTTGTGAGAAAAATAAAACAATCAACCCAACAGCAATGAGATGGAGAAAATAGAACTTCTGTTGTAGAAAACCAAGATGTAATACAGCAGTTTGATACCACTGTTAAAGAAGAAAGAGATTAGGGGAGAATAATGAAAAGATTTTAGAAGAAAAGAATATTTAACCGAAACGATTTTAGAAGGAAAGGATGATTGAGGCAATAGAAGAGAAAACATATCAGTTTTGACGTGATCTAGGTTTGTGAGAATAGATCAGTCTTAACGTGATCTGGTTTTGAGAATAAGGAAAAATGATCAGAGGAGAGAACAGATAATTTCAACATGATCTGTTTTAAACAAAAAGAAATAAGAAATCACAGATCTTCAGATATAGATCTGGAAAAAAAAAACAATACCAGATCTGATATGATCAGATCTATCTTAAATTGAATGAAGAAAACGATAGAATATAGAGAAAACCCAGATCTGGAATTCAGAGGTAAAACCGAAGAGAAAAGAATAAAAAAGAACGAGATGGACAGAAGAAGAGAGGGAAGAAAGATGAAGCCAACCTTAGTGAGCATGGATCGGTTCAACTTGCTCTGATACCATGTTGGAATTTGTATTTCTAGCCCACGTCAACTTTCAGCAGAGAAAAAGATAGAGAAGGACAAGGGATTGCTGAACACAGAAAAGGTCATTATCGTGACCTAGAAAGGTTGTGTTTATATACAGTGATTTACAAAATACTGTGGACGGTAATGTCCCTGATTATAAAAACAAAATACAGATATGTGCACATGTGCAAATTAAAAATACTAAATATAAAGTATGGATCTGGACCAGACTTAAATCCATAACCATATCACCTCTTCTTTAACAGAGATGACATCTCAAGATGGTGTTGACAATACCAGTTTCCAGCATCACACCATTGGAAACAGCTATAACACATAGATGTTAATTTGCATGATAGACATGTATATATATAGAGAGAGAAGCATGTAATAGCGGATGGGCGAATGAGCGTCGATTTTCAATGATTTAGGGTCATTAGCGACCATGGCAGAAAAGAAGGAATCTTTTTCGGCCATCGTACCAATAAATAAAAGAGTAAGAGAAGAGAAAAGATAGAGAGAAAAGAAGATTGCAAGAAATGTGTTGAAGAAATTTGATGGCGCGCTTCCCAAGACAACAAACCAATACTCCACCAATCTCACAATCCTCCTCTTGATCTACACGTACAAGTTACAACCCAAGAACACTAAGGCTATGATACCGTGTAATGAAATAGAATCAACATAAACAAGTGTCTCTTATGAGTAAGAACAACATACACAAATGGAGACCACTTATGAGTCAAGATACAGTCATAAACACAATGCCACTTATGGGTATGAGAAACAACATAAAAAATATAAGGATCTTACCGGAAGAATGCTTGAGAACAAGCTTAAAATACAAGAGGGGTTCTACCCCTTGATATACACAAAGACATGAGAGAGAGCCTTGGGACCCTCCCCAACCGCTAGAAATAGAGTTGTTGGGGCCTTGGGACCCTCCCCAACAGCTAGAAATAGAGCTATTGGGGGATGTCCCAATGACTCTTATCACAAAGGCTTAAAAGCCCTTTAGCTATTAGTGAAAGGACATTTGTATACAAAAGCCTACAAATATCTAAAATACCTAAACAATTTACTGTTGTGGCCCTAACGGGCACAATCTATGGTACCCGGACACTCCACTTTGCTCTTCGTACCCGTGATGACACGGGGATAGGGACACAGTCTATGGTACCCGAACAATCTATTTTTCCCTTTGTACCCGTGTCCACACGTGTATCCCCGTGTCAACACGCGTCGAAACCCGAACACGCCATTTTACCCTCCGTACATACAAGCTTGTATTCAATTTATAATTTATAATTTATAATTTATAATTTATAATTTATAATTTATAATTTATAATTTATAATTTATAATTTATAATTTATAATTATATTTTCAGTTTATAACTTCATATTTTTAGTATATAATATATATTTTAGATATAGCATATATATTTATATTATATTCAGTTTATTTTGAATTTATAATTATATTCAATTTATACTTCAAATCTCTAGTTTTTTTTTATTTCTAGAAACAAAAAAGGGGTAAGAGTAGAGGTAATGGTGCAAGTCAACTGACCAAATAAAAATTTGTCAAGGCTTTTGTTGGGCACGTATTCATAGACGAGTATATTTTCTTGTAGGCAACAACCAAGAAGCCTAACAAGGAGTTTGTGTTGAAGCTTTGCAACCAAATTCTAGCTCGGTCATTAACTCGGTCACTCCCTGCCCTGAATCGCTTGACAGCCTTTTTACTGCTATTTCTTGGCCATCTTGCAACATGCCCTGCAGAAACGCATATGCTTGGAATTTTTGAAATATGAAAAACTTGGTTAGAGAAGATTTGTATCATTAGAGGTAAAGGAGCATTTGCTTATCTTGTAGACAAGACCATACCCACCTTTCTGTTAGAAAGTCACATATAAGGGAAATTGATTGGGGAAGGATATAGGCAAGGACATCTTTATTATATGAACTTTGTATTTCAAAGGAATCATTTTGTAATATTGCCCAAACAAAAGATATAAAAGTTTTGCACCATAGACTTGGGCATCCAAATATAAGGAAATTGAATTTTGCACCTATTACTAAGGATCTTTGCAAAGATAATTTTGAATGTAAAGAATGCTTACTTGAAAAAATGACATATTTGCCTTATGGACAAAGAACTTTTTACTCCTCCATGCATTTTGAGTTGGTTCATTCGAATGTGTGGGGTCCTACCCTTGTGATTTCTAAAGGAGGATTATTCTACTATGGTGTGTTTGTAGATGATTTAACTAGATATTGTTGGATTTATTTTCTTAAGTTTAAATCTGATGTATTTAGAACCTTCAAAATTTCCCATAACATGATTAAAAATCAATTTGAAAGCAATATCAAAATCTTAAGAACAGACTTTGGGGGAGAATATTTGTCAAATGATTTTAAACAATTCTTAGAAAATGAAGGAATTTTGCATCAAAGATCGTGTCCTAGAACTCCACAACAAAACGAGATTTCTAAAAGAAAACATAGACATATTATGGAAACTACAATTTGCTAAGAATGTTCCTAAAAATCTTTGGGCTAAAGCTGCATTAACCTTGGTATATCTCATAAATAGGATGCCTTCAAAAACTTTAACCAATGAAATTCCCTTTGAAAATTTATTCAAATACCAACCTGACTATCAAAAATTGAGAATCTTTGGTTGCAAATGTTATGCCTTAAATGATAAAAGAGTAAGGCTATCTCCTGTGCTTTCATTGGTTACTCCGAAACACAAAAAGGGTTTAAATGTTATAATATAAAAAATGATAAACTCCTTGTCTCAAAAAATGTTAACTTTGTTGAAAATGAATGTGGATTTGAAGGAAATATGTCTCGAGACAAATTCTGACTATTCTTTCTTATTTAAACTATTGTCTAATGATGAAGATACTTATGTAGAACCCTCTATTGAAAATAGAACAACAGTTGAACCAATAGTATACACTAGAATAAATAGAAATATATCTGATGAAAGTGTAAATCAACATAATCATGAAGCATTAAAAATTTCCTCTGAACAAATCATCATTCGCATATCTGAATGAACCTCAAGGATTCCAAATAGATTTGTTTCTTATGATTCATTCTCTCCTAAATATAGAGCATGTCTTATAGCTATTCATTCATATTTTGAACCCTCCTCTTATAATGAAGCCAAAAACCCACCTGAATGGGTAAAAGCCATGCATATAGAATTAGATGCTCTTGAAGAAGCCAACACTTGGGAAATTCTAAGTCTACCAATCAGAAATAAAACCATAGGTTGTAGATGGGTTTTCAAAGTCAAGACAAAAAGCGATGGATCTTTGGAAAAACATAAAGTCAGGTTAGTTGCCAAAGGTTATTCTCAAGAATATGGAGTAGATTACGAAGAAACATTTGCTCTTGTTGCCACGATGACAACTGTTTTAATTCTTGTAGCTATTGCAGCTATTAAAAATTAGAATATATTCCAAATGGATGTTAAAAATGCCTTTTTAAATGGCAAACTCAATGAAAAAGTATACATGGATGTTTCACCTGGATTGATAGTTCCTACAGGTAAAGATCTTAAATTAAAAAAAGGCATTGTATAGACTCAAAGAAGCACCTAAAGCTTGGTTTGACATATTCAACAATGTTATTACAAAATATGGTTTTAAACCATGTTATACCGACAGCTTTATTTATTAAGAACTCTTCCCCGGGTATTATAATTTTACTTTTATATGTTGATGACATGTTGATTACAGGAAGTGACAATGAAGGAATTAAAAAAGTAAAATAGTTTTTGAAAAACTCTTTTGAAATGATTGATCTTGGGTTCCTAACATACTTTCATGGGATAGAAGTACCTTATTCTAACAAAGGATATATATTGTCACAAACAAAATTTGCTTTAGATATCATTGACAGGTGAGGATTATCAGATGACAAAGTTGTTGACACTCCAGAGATTGTCAGAATGAAGATGCGGGCTGATGATGGAGTTCCTTTGGACAACCCTATTAAGTGTCGTGAATTTAGTTTGGGTCTGATCCAGACCCAAACTGGGATTTGCGTGATTGACGTGTTTACTGGGACACACGTGTAATTTTATGTTTTGTTGTAGGACAGATATGTCCATAATCAAATTGTTTTGTAACCTAATATATAAATATGAAGTATCATCAGGTCACGCACGATTGATGAAAGCGTGAACCTGTGCAGCCCAAAACCTCTCAGCATCTCCTTCCTCTACTTCAGCATCTTCTTCTTCTGCTATTTTTTCTCCATTGCAGATCAGCACAGGTGAGAACTCAAGTTCTAACAAACCCAACTCCCTTCAAACAACTCGTGGGATCTCTTATGTATCTAAGTATTACAAGACCTGACATAGCTCATGTTGTACATATAGCTAGTCAATTTCAGCATGCTTCAACATCAGCTCATATGGGTGCAGTCATGAGAATTATCAAATGCATCAGAGGCACAATAAATAAGGAAGTATTTTTATCCTCTTCTTTCTCATTAGAACTTATTACATACTCAGATGCTGATTGGAGAGGTAATCCAAATCACAGGCGCTCAACAACTGGTTTTTGTGTGTTTTTAGGTGATTCTTTGATTTCATAGAAGTGCAAGAAACAACAAAAAGTGTCACTATCATCTACGAAAGCTGAGTATAGAGCAATGGCGACTACTACCATGAAAATTGTCTGACTCAAACAACTAATTTCAAATATGGGAGTTCATCTTCGGAATCCTACAAGATTATGTTGTGACAACAAGAGCTCTATATACATTGCTTGAAATCATACGTTTCATGAAAGGACTAAGCATATAGAAATTGACTGCCAATTCGTTCGTGAAGAATACTTAAAGAAGACTATTGACCTTCCTTGTGTGACATCGGAATATCAACTTGTTGATTTCTTCACCAAGGCACTGTGCTCACCAAGATTCAATTTTCTACTTGACAAACTTCTGGTGATTGTACCATAAGTTTGAGGGAGACGGTTAGAAAGTCACATATATATGTATATACTTGAATATATATGTATATATATACTCTTCGTAATACAAGAGTATATATATGTATGAATATATATATATATATATGTATTTAAAGTATATACGTATGAAATACAATTTTGTAATATGTATTTTTATATTTCTTATTTTATTTTTGTCTTTTTTGTTTTTTAGTCAAAGTCAATAGTCAACATTTGACTGTTTGACCAGCCGTTGGGCCGTTCCCAAGGCTATAGCCCTCTTTCAAGTCTATAAATAAGGGACTATTTTACCATTGTAAAGCATCTTTCAAGTGAGGTTTTTCTCTCAATAATATTCGGTATTTCATGTGTTTTGTGCCTTGGTGCACTTTGTGATATTTACGCCTTAGTGCATTTGATGAGTAAATGTTCTTGTCAAGTTTTTATAAACTTGATTATTTGTGAGATTCTTTACACTTTCCCTATCATATTTAGCTCTGAAAAGTTTCTGGTGGCAGCTCTAATGCTGCTAAATTCAAAAACCAGTGACTCATTGCTATCAATACCTTGATGACCTGGAGAAATATTTATCATCAATCATTGCAAAAGTTGTGGGGAAAAGGAAAAAGAAGGAAAAGATTGAAGGTTTTTGTGTTTGTCAGGATGCGCGCACTCACTGCCTCGATCTTGACTTCTATTATGCCTCACGTTTTTCCTCTTTGAGCAAAATATGCAGCAGGCACAAAAAACTAAGGCTAATGGAACTAAGATGGAGACAACGATGATCACGGCATTCGTTCTCAATCTATTGGAATCGGGTACTGCATCATATGGCAACCAGATATTATCAGCAAATTCCAAGATGTTCTCACATGGCTCCTCACACATGCTTCCCATGAAGAGCGAGAGCACTTTAGCATAGCTTATTTCCATGCTTTATAGCTACTTTTGTAATCCAAGAGAACTTTATCTCAATCATTTCCTTTTAAGGTCTCTTCTTTCGATGTTCCAACTTCTCCCACAACAACTTTGGTAAGAGTAGGTTGAGGTTCCGAAGTGGAACCATCAACCAAATGCTACAATTTTTTCCCTAATAATATTATTTTCACCGCGAACGCCCGTACGTTGTAGGAGAAGAGAAAGAGATGGAGATGGTTGATGGCACGCTTTCCGAGCCAACGAACCGATGCTCCTACAATCTTCACAACCCACCAAACTATCTTCAAATACAAAGAGTAATCTAGGAGCACCAAGGTTCAGATACCATGTAATGAAAGAGCAAAAAATTCAAATAGATGCCTCTTATGGGCTTACAAGAACATGATGACCACTTATGGGTCAATATAAAACTCATACACATAAGCCACTTATGGGCTTGAATCACAAGAAAAAATAATGAATATTATTGAGAGACTGGTTGCCTGAGAAAGCAATACCCGTCTAAAAGGAAGCACCCCTATATATACACAAAGGAGAGCCAATATAGCAGCTGGGAGCATCCCAACAGCTATATTTGGGCAATGACAATATTGCCCATTACAAAAACAGGAATTTACAAAACAGGAAAAAATAAAGAAAACAAAAAATATAGACACTAGTGCCCCTAGTGAGAACAACCTATACATGAAAAGACTGAAATACCCCTATTAGGTATTACCTATTACAATGATATGAATATCATACACTGTATATACATATATGATCATATACACATATATATAGCACAACTTAACAATTCTTACCAACAAAAATGACAAACTTTCACCAAAAGCCATATCATATGTATTTCTTGGGTACGGTGAAAATCAGAAAGGATTTAGATGTTATGATTTCAAAAATAAGAAACTTTATGCCTCAAGAAACGTTTATTTTATACAAAAGAAAAGTTTTTTTTGATAAAAATGTGCCTAAGAAAGCTACCGAATACTCATTCTTGTTAGAATTGTTGCCTAAGAGTAGCGATGAATGTGTGTTTGATGACATTGTTAATAAAGAACCACAACTCCTTATCCAGGATGGTAAAAATATTGACCTAACTGAACCCAGTAGTTCAATATAGTAAGTGTGAAAATGATAGGCAGCCTACTGCCCTACACAATACTCCAACCTAGAAAGACAACAATCAAATGACCTAAGAAGATCTAAAAGAATCTCTAGACTTCCTAATAGATTTGTATCATATGAATCATTCTCTCCCCAATATACAGCTTATCTAGCTAAGATCTTGTCATATTTTGAACCAACCACCTATAACCAAGCCAAAAAGTATTGTGAATAGATAGGAGCTATGAATGACGAATTAGAGGTATTTGGGAAATCTAAGACCTGTGAGATAAAAGATTTACCCAAATGAAAGAAAACCATAGGCTATAGATGGGTCTACAAAGTCAAAACCAAAAGTCACCAGACTTTAGAAAGATATAAAACAAGATTAGTAGCTAAAGGCTATTCCCAAGAGTATGGTATAGATTATGATTAAACTATTGCACTTGAAGCCACGATGACCTCCGTTAGAACTCTTATAGTTGTAGCTGCTATCAAGGGTTGGGTCAATTATCAAATTGATGTAAAGAATGCTTTTTTAAATTGGGAACTAAAAGAAGAAGTTTATATGGATTCACCTCCTAGATATGAGATTTCATCTAGAAAGGTACTTCATTTAAGTCTTATATGGGTTAAAACAGGCTCCTAAGGTCTAGTATGATAGATTTAGCTCTGTAATAATTACACTTGGATTTAATTCTTGTTATACTGACACTGTTATGTTTATTAAGAAATATGATACAGGTATCATTATTTTGCTTCGTTGTGTTGATGACATGATCATTACTGGTGGAGACAAACAGGGAGTTAACCATATTAAAAATATTCTTAAGAAACATGTTGAGATAATTGACCTTGGATTTCTTAGATTCTTCCTAGGAATTGAGATGACTCATTCTCCACGAGGATATTTGCTAATCCAAACCAAGTTTGTTATTGAAATTATTGACAGGTCCAGGATTACTAATGAGATGAGGGAGGATACTCCAAAAGTAATCAATGCCAAGATGAAGAAAGATGACAGATCACCTCTGGAAGATCCCACTCCATATTGCCAGATGATTAGATCATTGACTTATTTGACAATCACCCGACCTGATATAGCTAATGCAATTCATACTGCACTCACTTACCACAGTTCACATGAGTATTGTGATGAAAATCATTAAATATTTACAAAATTATGTTTCTAAGGGTCTTTTGTTATCTTCCTCCTCACTTGAATTAATTACTTACTCTGATTCAGATTTGAGAGGAGATCCTAATGACACATGCTCAACTATCAGTTTTTGTGTTTTTTTAGGTGATTTTCTAGTATCTTGAAAGTGCAAAAGGCAACAAAAAGTATCCTTGTCATCTACTGAAGTTGAATATTGTGCTATGGTTACCACAATATCAAAGATTGTCAGGCTGAGAAGGTTACTTAAAGACATGGGGGTTTACTTGCAAATACCCTAAAGACTATGTTGTGACAACAAGTGTGCAATATACATAGCTGGCAACCGTACATTTCACGAAAAGACTAAACATTCAAAATGGATTGTCACTATAGAAGTGAAGGATTGTTTAAGAAGACTTACTCTGCCTTATGTCACTTCAGAATATCAGTTGATTGATTTCTTCACCAAGGCACTTCTGTCACCACGGTTTCACTTCCTACTAGACAAGCTTTCAGTTATGTAAGTTTGAGAGAGTGTTAATTTGTATGATAGATATGTACATATATATACATTATGTGTATATGTATATGTATATGTATATGATATGTATATGTATATGTATATGTATATGTATATGTATATGTATATGTATATGTATATGTATATGTATATATGTATTTTTTATTCTTATGTCATGCATGTAATAGGTTGTGCCCTATGTCACATGGGTGCGGGTGCGGGGATGTGGCACTTCCAAAAAACTCGGGTGCGGGGGTGCGGCAAGGGCAAAAATGTAAATATATATATATAGAGAGAGAGAGAAGGGGGGGGGGGGGGGGGGGGTTCCCCTGCGTGGGTGAACAAGAGGGCCACGTGGGTCCCCGTCTATGTCACATGGGTGTGGGGTTGCGGCAAAATATATATATATATATATATATATATATATATATATATATATATATATAAGGGGGGTCCGGGGGGTCCCCCGGTGCGAGTCCCGGGACACCCCTTCGGATCTTATTTTAAAAACCCGTCTCTGGAAATAAAGTGTGATTCGGATTGGAGTTCCAATCAAAGCCAATATGTTTGCGCCCCTAATCTGATCAGACCTGTTCACGTCCCCTCTAAAAAGTTAACTGGATCTGGATTTGAACCTCTCCCTAACTGGTTCTGAAATTTTGGTTATATTTTATCCAATTTATGTTTGGTAATCACCACGCATAACTGATTCCGGTCCACTTATATCCCCAAAGCCTTGGAGACAACCAGATATCCTCAAGCCAAATTCGAATTCAAGAACTGAGACCCAATCTTATGGTCCAGACATCACTTTGAAGTTTGGACTCAAAACTCAAGTATATCCAATCTAAAGCGACAAATTGAACTGGTTAGATCTTACCTAATTGTTATAGACCCATGGGTTGGTGGAGGCCAAGATATGAACCCCAACCCAAATTCGAAACTAGTGTAGATCTTAACCAATTGCTACCCAACCGATACGGACCTGAGCATTTATTTCCTAACTCAATTCATACCGAAACCGGTAAAGACCCAACCCACTAAACCCCGACCTGACACACAATACGAGTCTGAAATTATTTTCATATCCAGAACCGAAAACTAAAGCCGTTTTTATCATTTGGGTTTTTTGTCTTGTCTGACCCGACCCATTTTCACCCTGATCGTAGAAAAAATAGGAAGCAGATCGTGGCAGTCTGTTTGCATTTTGGATGAATGCCACGTGGTTTTGTTAACTTTTGAGCTTTTTAAAATGCAAATCGGATGGCCAGCATGAGCAAAAACGCTCATGTTCAGCATGACCTGATGTGCTTCCGAAAAAATATGGTGTTTTCACTTTTTTTTTATTTTTTTTTTTATTTCCTTGCAAATTCAAATATTCCAAGGGATTCTGCCATGGAAAACTCTGCCCACCATGGACGCAAATCCTTCCTCAGAAACCCTACACACCGACGATGCCGAAAAATCGTCGACGGAATCCGAAAATACGGTCATCCCCGGCAACGTCCCGGGTACGGAGGCGGTCGGAGAAAGTGCCAAGGTGTTGGGGAGAGGAATCTTGTCGATGCTGGAAACCCTAATTAGGGTTTTCGAAGATCGGTCATAGAGGGTGGGGCGAAGCCAGGATCAGCTGTCTATGAGCATCGATAGGCTCACTCGAGGTATTTTTTTGTTTTCGATCCTTCTCCTTTTCTTTGGCGTGTTTTCGTCCGACCCCATTCCTGTTTCATTTCGCTTTTTGAGATTTCCCTTTACTCGGGTTTATGAGATTGAGGGTTTTTCTGCGATTTGGTTCCGCAATTTAGGGTTTTGAATTTCTTTGCTCAGCTTTCAAAAAATGGGAAAAAATGAACCAAAATGACCCTGGGTGAGTTGACCGCACCCAGGGTTGGGTTGACCGCACCGGGTGCCGCACCCACACCCGCGTCGCATCGCGTCAACGCGAGTGCGGCACCTGTCTGGCCGAATCCCTGTGACATAGATTATGTCCTTTAGGGGCATTTTGTCTTTTTTATTGTGTAATAGGACCTGCCCATTAGGTGCAATTTTGTAAATCTTTTTTTGTTTTTTTTTATTTTATTTTTGTACTTCTAACCATGTTGCACTAGCCTCTTGCTATCCTTTTCTTCTATAAATATGGGATCTCTCCCATAGTGTTATTTATGTTTTTCTCAAGCATTTAGAGATAAATAAAGATATTTATTTTTTATATTGTTTAGCCCTTTGGTGGCTTGTGCTTGTGTTACTCTTTGTGAGTTTGTGTCTTGCCCATAAGTGGCTTATTGTACTTGTGCACACTTGTGTATTCTTGTAGCCCTTAGAGGCATCTATCCGTGCACTTTATCTTGTTTCATTACAATACACATATACATTTGAGTACATGTGTGTGTGCACGATGCGTGCATGCATGTGTGTGTGCTTGTTGAGCACCTACTCTCTATTTTAAGTTGTTGGATTGGCATATAAAAGTGACTGATCATGAAGGGGAGATCAGTGGTGCCATTTTGGAATGCTTTTTCATTGTCTTTTTACTAAGTCCAAAGAAGTTACCATGTTAGATCAACTACATTTGAGCATGTAACAGTAATTAATGTGGCACAAAAGCAACTTTTAAGTTTTTAGTGGTTTCCCAGATTTTAAGTTACTTCTTAAAGTGATGCCATTTAATATACTGTTAGAAAAACTGAGACCTCCACAACTAACAGATCTACTTAGATCAAATGGTTAAGAGAGATGAGAGAGCAGGTGAACCAGGAGCACTGGAGACTCTCTCTCTCTCTCTCTCTCTCTCTCTCTCTCTCTCTCTCTCTCTCTCTCTCTCTCTCTCTCTCTCTCGTTTCAATGGCAATTTATCAGACATGAATTTCTCATGATATTTTCAAACATTCCAGATTTCTCATGTTTTTACTGGAAATCTCCAGTAAAAACAAAATAGGTTTAAATTTATTTTAATATGGAAAACTAAAAGTTCAGTACGTGAAAATGATTCATCTAAAATGGCAGAATGAAAAGCAAAAATCAAAGTATCTTTCAATTGAAGTATGAAGAGAAAGAATTAATCACCAGCTAATGGAGTGTGAGAGAGAGAGAGACCCTAGCATTAGAAAAAGCTAAAATAGTGAACCACTGTTAATTTTCTTTCATTTGTCAAGTAGCTCCTACTTGTCAACTAAATCACATCAGAACCTCGATCACCCAATCCTATGAGAAGCCTTGTTCACATTCTCTCATAGAAGGTAGGTATCAAAAAGATTTCCTCATAATTAGGCTAGGACCAATTAGTTTCCTATTTTCTTTAGTGATAGCAAATGTGCACTTCGTAATCATTGATATTAATATCTCATTTAAATCCTTCATAAAGAAAGATTAAGAGCAGTGATAGTGGCAACCTCTTCATAGAAATCATGGCCAACTCAAATAACATAGCTTGCATCTTTGTTCTAGGAAGCCACGGATATCAAATTGCCCTTCTATGGTAAACTTTACAGACACAGCTGCAACCAGCTTTGGATTATATAATTCCACTTAATTAGCAATTCTTTGATTTGGCGTTATCACAAATAAGGATCTAGAACTACCTCAGGTGACATGAAAAAAGATCTAGTGGTGGGGAAAGTTTTTGATAATGTGGATTTGGGCCTAACAATAGTTCCTGATTCCTTCTTACATATCCCCTTTGGGAGGCCAAGTAGATTAAATGAGTGATGGACTAATATATCTTTAATACGATTTAACAGAAGAAAGGAATAAACAGCACTCTGACATGATTAATCATAGAAAGCGGTCAAATATAGAAGACAGAGGTGTATAGAGACAACTCCTGCCATTCCTCCAAAGTCATAATCATCCATATTTACCTGGAAAGGAGGCCAAAAATTTGATGATATAATTGTTGCATCAAACAAATCCATTGATACTTTGGTTTCTAGTTCATTTTCTCCTACAGAACCACTAAAAACAGCTTTAGAAGCAAGCATTATTAAATGATAACATAATTTTCCATTATCATGTTGAAGAATGACTTAACAAGTACCTTTTTGAGATGACTGTGCTAAGGTCGCCTTTATATTGGCATTTGTTCTCTTAGAATGTATTAGATCATTGAGCATAATCTCGCATCTCTGCATGCTGCTCTCTCCAAAATGTATCTAGAAAGGTAAAATAAAAATGATTGATAAAATCACATTATAAACAAAATCTGCAAGTATTTTAAAATTCATATATGTCGTGCAACAAAGCAACCGAAATTTAAAAATTTGGTGCAGAACATAACATGCTTTGCTTTCACATGGTATCAGCATAAACAATGTTATCAAAGATACAACAAATGAAAATTTGAACCTTCAGGAGTTCCAGTGTGCGAATTTCTGAATCTATGTCATAGTCAGATTTATTTAGAAGCTTCTCAGCTAGCATGATGCGATACTGGTTCACAAGCTGCTCTTTTGAACCAATAATGCTCACCATCATTCCAAGAATATCAAGCTTCCTTCCACTTCTGCTACCCTTCAATGGATCCGCCTCTATGGGATCAGGCTCCCAACTGAGTGAAAGCATAAAAACAATTGCAAGAAAAAGTGCTTTTCAGGCTGTAAGGCTTGTATTGAATCAAATGGCGATGGGGGTGAGACAAGAGCTCAGGAACCTACAGATATTTGAGCCTATGTTTGACAGAACAAACAGTATGATAGAGCCATACCTTTGAGCTTTGATCCATGCTTGTTTTTCGTCTGAATTGAAAGTATCGTCATGGTCAGATATTTCTAAATTATCAGCATTTCTGTTCAATTCTTCAAGAAGGCTGTCCCCAGCACCCCCCAAACCACTGGCATTCCCAGTTCCAGCAGTGAGCATAGTCACAATGCATTTTATAGTATCCTTTCTGCCTCTTAGATAGTCCCTTATTGGTTCACCAACTGCTTCAAGGAAAACACCAGTTGGATCTATTCTACGAAGAGCTTTTATTGTAGAAAGATACTGATGCAATATGTCATTTGTTGATGCACCAGCAGTAAGCAACCGGTACCGAAGAGCAGATATAAATGAATCAATGAGCTTTGAATGCTGCCCAGTATTTTCCAGACATTGCTTTAAATCTTCAATCGCAGGAGAGCTATATAACACAACATTAATATAATATTGTTCAGAAGAACTTAGGAGAACAAATCAAGAAAAATCAACCAAAGAGCTGACAGATGCATCTTGTGAGCAATGCCACACTCTGCCAAACGAGTGCCGGTGGTGGTGCACATACATTCAAGAAAATAAAGACATCAACATGAAAGATATTGAAGTGACAGACTACACAAATATCATAGTCTCACATAAGGCAGAATAGGAAAGACTAATTCATGGCACAAAACTTTGATACACCTTCTTTAGAAGGCATGTTCATTGTGCACACTTTTTGAAATAGAAAAACAAATTATTGTGCAATAATTTATATAGTTAAGTTATAGTTCCTTTTGTTTGTTGCTGAAGCGTTTATAAAGCTTATCGCTTGAGGACTTGAGGGAACATACATACATTTTTTCCATTCTAGTACATAAAAAATAAAGATGAATCAAAGGGAAAATAAATTTTTAATATTGTCATATTGTCACTGTAAATTCAAAAACTTTTTTATAGGGAAAATATCGCATAAATAAGTCAGATCTCAAATCTTCTGACCATGTATCAGGTGAAAAGGCAGCAGAGAAGAAAAAAGGAAAAAAAGAAAGAAGGAAAGAAGGAAGGAAAGAAGAAGTAAAGGAAAGGAAAGAAAGATGAAGGAACAAAAGAAGGAAGATCATCCAAATTTTCTGTTTTTTTTTCCTGTTTTTTTTTCATTTTATTTTTCAATACCGAGATTTTCCTGAGATTTATTGAAAATCCTATAATATCCAGATTTTGCCTCTCTGAGATATAGTCGAGACCGATATTTGTGACTATGCTTTAGAATAAAGAAAAATAAAGGAAAAGGAATATCGATGTTTACTTAACATGTCGCATCACATATGAAATATTCATTTTTTGCAACTTGGAGAGATGATTAAGTGGACTAAAGTGGCAGATTGCTAACCTGTTGTACGAGTTATTTGCACTAAGGGCTTGAATTCCTCTCTCTCCATTCCCTATGCTCGATATTTATCTTTCTAGCCCTATAAATAGTGAGTCCCTTTGGCCGGGTTGGATTGATGATTTCATTTATCTAAATGAGATGTATGGAATAGATTAAATTTTAAGTTAAGAAGAATGTAGAAGCCAAAAAAGTAAAGGAGAATTCCTTGAATCCAAGATTATGTCCCGGATCATTAGATAGGAATTTGAAGATGAAGAGCAAAACAAAGAATATCACCACTGTAATATCATGTGTTTTTATACTTGGCTAAGTGTTGTAGAAATATAGGTAGAACCCTCGAAGTTAGGGTGTGATAATTGAGTCTCGGCTTGGCCCAGGTCTCATTGACAAGACTAAACGAGCCAATTGATGTGTGATAAAAAGTTTTATTTTTAACCTTTAAAATCGAGCGAAATTCAGATTAAATTCAGGCGAATTTCGGAGACGAAATTCGAATTATATACCGTTAGGTGCGGCTCGAAATTTTGAGTTCAACAGTATTTTACTTTTCCGAGTTTGGGCTGCGGCTGGCCCGAAAATCACATTTTTCAAAAAAGGTTTGTCTCGATGGGACAGGGTCTAGATTAGATCGGACCAAAGCTGATTCATATAATCCAAATTAATATGGATTTGGACGCAGTTCAAAACCTATATTAATTACGATTTGGTCCATCTTAGGATCCAAATGGATTTTGGATATGGATTTGAATCTTGGATCCGGATCCAAATCCAACAAAAATAAAGCTTTAAATTTAAAATACAGGCTTAAATTAAGAAAATGAAAGGTTTAAAAGACTCCCAAAGGGATAAGGTACCCTCTGAAATTTTTTGGAAATTTAATAAATAATTATTATTTAATTATTTTAATATTAAAATTAGTATATTCTGAAATTTATTAGATGAGATAGTGAGCTGATTAGGGTTTCTAGAAGGACCCAATGGCTAATTAGAAAGAAGTAAAATAAAATTAAAATGAAGAAGTATTAAGGAATAAGGAAAGTGTTGAAAAAGTCAACATGGAAAATTTTAAGAGATTAGGAAAGGGAGTTGGAGATAGGCTCTCATATGGGAAGCTCTATCTCGAGCCCCTATTAGAAAGCCCTAGAAGGGGGGGGGGGCATCACCTTCTAGGGGGTCTAAATATATAAATTCAAAAAACAGAGAAAGAAAGAAAGGAAGAGGAAACGAGAGAGAGAGGAGAAAAGGAGAAGAAAAAAAATGAGAATCCACCCTTTTCACCAGTGGTCCGACAGTTTTCCGGTCTTTTTCGAACTCAAAACAAGGTACGGGTTTTCTCTCTTGATTTGAATGGGTAGGAATAGTATAGATGAGATTTATGTAATGTTTTTAGAGGAAAAAGAAAAGGAAAAGAAGGTGAAATCCGATTTTTATTAGGTGGTGTATACATACATATGTACATAACGAAATATTGGTTATATATTCATATATATACATACCTATATGCATATGTATATACATGTCATGTATATATATTTATACACATTTTTGTGTGTGTGTATATATATATATATATATATATATATATATGAGACGTACACCCGGTCAGATCTGTCCCATGAGATGTACGGTCAGATCTGACCATTGCAACAATGGACAGATCTGTCCCATCATGTGTGCTGTCAGATCTGGATAGATCTGCCCACTGCAATGGTTGACAGATCTGACGAGACAGTTTGATACATGTAGACAAATGAAGGATTGTTTATGTTTTGTTTTCATTCTCATGTTCCGTTGTATAGATGGAAATAAGAAAAAAAAATTATATGTATGGGCTAGTTCAAAAGAAAAGAGGAGACAGTGAGCCCAGCCGTGTGTCTGTTGGGCAGTCACTTGATTATTAAAGCCCGGCCACAGTCGGCTGGGCATAAGCACACAGAAAAAAAATGGACTGATTGGTTGTGGCTATGTCCCAGCTGAAACAGTCGGCTGGGCAGAGCAGCATGTTGCTCAGCCCCAACCGACTGGTTTGGCTGGGCCAAGTCACCAACACAAATAAAAAAGTGGGCCAAGTCGGTTGGGAAACCACTTGACTGGCCAAGCCCAGCCGACTGTCGGCTGAGCAGGATCAAACAGAAGCCAATAGGCAAAAAAAAAACAGACTACTGTCCGGGCAGATTTAAAACTGATTAAAAAATAAATAATATACATCAAACAGAAAATTTCTGGGCACTGTTTAATGAGGACAAAGCCCCAACCGACCTGCAGTTCGGCTGGGCAAATGATTTTCTAGGCAGTCACTTGACTGGCAAGGCCCAGTCGACTGTCGGCTGGGCAGATTCAGAAACAGAATAAAAATAAAATCTGGGCAGCATACATGCTGTTAGAACCCCCAGCTTTGGACTGTTTTGAACACATAAAACTGGGTAGAATCCGGACTGTTTTAAAAAGAATAAAATTGGTACAGCTTTGGAAAGTTTCAAATATATATATATATAAGCTAATGTCCAGACTTGCATGCTTTGGAATATGACCAGAATCACATATATATTCAGATTCACATATATGTTTAGATATTACATATGTGTTCAGAATTTAATATGTTAAATACTCATGCTTATGTTCAGAATTTAGTATGTTAAATGTTCTTGGTTATGTTCAGATTTGATATGCCAAATGCTCATGTTTGTATCTAGAATTACAAATGGTAAAAGTACAGACTTTATATATGCTAAGTGTTAGATGTATACATGTGTAAAATGCAGATTTGCATGTTTGTACATGTTTAGGTTCAGCTTTTGCATATTTATAATTGGACTGGTATACATGTTTGCATATGAGCATTGGAATGTATTCATATGGCTACCAGTGTTGTCCCGAGTGCGAGCAGCATGGCTTGGACTCGGTGGGTATGTGTTATACCTCGAGCTTACCCGAAATGGTAAAAAGAATTGTTAGTTATGTCTGCTTATGACATTTAATACATTGTTTACATACATATGCATGCAAGGAAAATGAGATCATGTGCACGTTTGCATATCGTGCATTAGGTGAATCGTGAAAAGAATGATGTATTTTGCAATCATGAGGTCATATGCATTAGTGAAATGGTTATACATGTATATTCTCATTATGGTTGCATGAATGTGCATTTGTAAAAATGATAAATGATGTCGTATTTGCATGGTCATTGTGGTTTTTGCATAAGGTGCATCAATGGTCAAAAGTGAACCGTTGTAGGTCGTGTGGGCCGCAAGCAAGTGTTGTTCTATGTTTAGTTATATGCATCGCAAAAATCAAATTAATGTTTATTGAATTTCTAAATTAATTGCATTGTTTTATATTGTAACAGGTTGTGATCCCGCATTTGTGTTTTGCATGCTGATTTGCAAAACGAAATTTGGTGGTGTTTTACATGCTGAATTGCAAAACGAATGTTGAGAAATAAATTTTTCTTTGATAAAAAGATATAAAGAGAAAAATAGTGTAATTAATGCTTTTCCTAGATATTCCTTCTTTAATGTGAAAATCCTGGATTTCAATTTGGGGGAATCATGAGGATATTAAAACTTCATGTGTGATTGTACTCCTGAACCCAACTTGGTGGTTCACCTCCCGGCCACAGTTTTAAGGAGAATCCACCACTTTGCCTGGGGATAGTGTGTAGACACAGCTGTTGTTAATGGTATACCAAGAAAGTGGCATTAGTGAATGTTGATTTCCCTAATGTCCCGATATTATATACTGAATTCTAATGTTTCGATGAATGGTGTTGATTCCTGATGTCTGTCGATGGACAAGCGTGAAACCCAATAATAAAATAAAATTTGTATATTAAGCTACAATTGAGAACCTAACTTGAACTCAGAAATTTGTTGTGCCTATTTTTTAGCATCTACGGGTTTTAACGGAAAGTTAAATTAAAATTGTATGCATATAATAGGGACATGCATACAAAAGAAAACTCTGATAAAAGATAATATGCTACTCATGCATGTGCATTGACACCATGCATATTTCTGTTATGCATTAGATCATGCATCTTTACATGTTCTATTAATTGTGGTATATTGTTGTTACATGATAATTGTGCACTAATGCATAAATAGTTATTTGAATACCAGAATTTGTTGTAGTTATATTTCTCTAAAATGTTGCATGAATTTGATTTGTGTTCTTCTTGATTATTTGATTTATTAGAGGAATTCGTACGCAGGATCTATGATTCTGATACCGTATACATTATGTTTTTCACAGCCTCTGAAGACCAGTGATGAAACCAGTTGTTATAGGGAGCTACGAGAACTGCGTGACTATTTGACGATTTACTTTACGACAGAGTGGCTCTAGATTTTGCTTTATTTGACAATCATTTACTTATTGTTCTCAAACTTTATTGATTGATGAATAAAGTTATTTTGGTTTGGATGATGGTGGTGTAAGATCCCTTGTGGCGTGGTTTGTGGTTATGACTGTAAAGCTCCAGGTCTCTGGGTTTGTTTCTGCAATTGTTTTAAAAAAAACCACTTTTCAACGGGAATGAGTTGGGGTCGTTACAACCACTGTATAAATGAACAGTTTAAGAGTAGAATTACTACCCTAACAACAACATTAGTCGCTCTAAATTGAAGAAAAGGTCGATTACATGCCTTCTACATATTCCAATTGTATTGCGTCTACCAATAGCAATGCATCAAACTGTGCTGCCCTCATGCATTCTTTTCCAAATCTTGACACGGAGAAAGTTGGATACGACTTATGGTATGTTGTTCTGGTGCTGCCAATCATGTAATAGAAAATGCAAGAAAAAATTGTCATGATTGACTCTTTAACTATGAAGAAAAAATGGTTACTGGCAATGAAAATGTGTGTACAATTTCTTATGTAGGCTTAGCTCATATCTATGATTCTTAGGTGTTGATATAACTGCTAAATTATATATTTGTGCATAAGGGGTAGCTTTCCCATTCAGTTTTTCCTCTGACAAATTTTTCATTTATTTGTTAGGTCAGAATTTTCCTTTTATCTTTCTCGTTATATTCTTTTTTAGCGGTGTTTTCATCCTGTCGTTTAGTTTTTGGATGACTGTTGTATCACACACATATATAAAGGTATTTTCATGGTCATATAGTTTTTTCCTTCTTGTACAAAATATCCCTACTGCTTGAGATGGTATTAGAGAGGTTGTGTGATGCCCACCTTTGCAGGATTTAGCTTATTAAGGCATGAACACCATTAGCACTAGGGGCACTATCATCTTTTCTCAAGGTCCCCTATTTTTATCGTCTTTTGTCTCTTCACTAATTGAATTAATCATGCAATATTCATTAGTTTGTGTTTCTTATTTGTTCTAAGCTTACTTAAGTGGCATGCTATGTCACGTGGGTGTAGGTGCGGATGCAGATGCAGATGCGGGTAACGACCCCAACTCATACCCTTTGAAAATGCAGATTTTTTTTTAAACTATTGCAGAAATCTTTCCAAAAACCCGGGGCCCTTACAGTTCTACTCCCAATTGGACAATGCAATCAACCTTAGTAGAGTTTATATTTATCATCTCAAACCATAGCAACTTATTATTTATTAATCATGAAAGAAAGAGTATCTAACAATAATTGCAAGCAGAGTTATTTTAATGACGTAAAAGTAAATAAGGAAAAAGATTGAGCCACGATGTCCCTCTGTGATCTGTCTAGCAAGTGTGTGACACTCGTGACTCTCCCAGAAGCCATTCGCTTCACTGATCACCTGCGACTGCGAAAAACTACAGAAGCCGGAGGTCAGAAATCCAAAGAATTCTGCGTACAAATCCATCTAATGAAAATAAATGAGCATAAAGAACAAAGATACAATTTCATGCAATAATTCAAAGGAATGCAATTATGACAATTACATAATCTAAATTAAGCATTTAGGAAACATGAAACTTTTATTAAGCATGGAAGAACATAAATCAACAACAGGAATTACAATTTAAGTAAGCAAGGCATTCAACATGCATTAGAAATTAACCATCATGCATCCAACATGTAACAATTAAGAGAACAAGAAAAATATGCATGTCCTAATGCATAACAGGATTATGCATGATTTATGTGCAATGTATGAACATCTTTTTGTCTTTTATTAAAGTTTACCTTTCCATATGCATGCCCTATTAAATGCATACAATTTAAGTTCCTCTTTTTAATTTTTGTTGTTCGTGTATACACTAAGCGAGTACAATTTCCCCAATGTCAAGTTAGGTTCCTAGGATAGCTTAACACATAATTTGTATTTTATTACTGGGTTCCAAACTTAGCCCTCAACCGAATCACCTTCGGAACAACAAACCTCCACATCTAATGTCGGGGACACCAGGGACACTCCACGCCCACAAGTACCACTTCCTTGATATACCAAAACAACAATTGTATCAAACACACCACCCCCAGGTAAAGTGGCGGACTCTCCCTAAAACCGTGGTCAGGAGAAATAACATCAATATCGGGTTCAGGGGTCAAAGTAAAACACACAGAGTTTTTGTATCCTCGTGGTCCCCCAAAACCGAACCTCTAAGATGCACATTCTCCATATGGGAGATCTCAGCTTATACATTACATTGTTCCTTTTTCGTTATCTTTTATTTAAATGTCAATTATTAAGTTTTGCAATTCAGCATGCAAAAGCAAAAGCAAAAACTCGCATCTACCCCTGCAAGAGTCATCACGGGACTCGCGCCCGTGAAAACACATAGAAAAGTGCAATATAGTGCAATCAAAATAAAGGTGATTTTTGCGATGCAATTCAAAAAAAAATACATAAAAAGATAACAAACCATAGCTCAAGGCCCACCAAGCCCACGATGATTCATTTCGATCATCGATGCACCATATGCAAAAACCATAACACAGGCAATATATGAAATGATGTCAACATTCTCCAAATGTATATCTGCCCATTTAACAATATGCATGAAATATAACATTCATATGCATGCGTTCACCATTTAAGTACATGTGCTTTTAGAAAACCATTCCCTAAACATGCTTTCATTCACGAATCACCTCAATTTGAAAAAGTGAACATTCATGCATTTGGGTACATGTGCAACACACATTAATTCATGTATGCACATGCACTCGAAATAAGCTTCATACAACAATATGATTAAGCATGCCACATCAATTTAAGCACATGAAACTTTTCATTCATAACATGCATTAAAACCAACATCCATGTACATAGTCAAGATCTAAAGATTTAACATACATTCAATGTAACCATCCACATTCATATTTTTAACTATGCATCATCTCAACTAGAGCATATGTCCACATGCCGAAAACAAATCAATATCATGTTTAAACATGCTCTTAAATGCAAGTTGTAATGGCACATAACTTAAGCATGTCATACCACAACAAAATATGTGAAAAATTCCACCCTTAGCATGTATAAAAAGCATAAGACATGCATATAATGCAAATTCTGAAATGTCATATCTATATACTATTTAAACTTTCAGATTTGGAGCAAAAATATAATAGATTAAAAAAAAATCTTGCAAAATAGACAAGCCAACACCCAGCCGAAGGTCGACTGGAGCTGACAGCGTGCCACACGGCCCCGACTGAGCCTGGGCACCGCCTGTCACAGGCTGTCGGGGTCTGGCAGTCAGCCGAGACCCACTCGGCTGGCTGCCAGCCACACCCACCACTAAGTTTGAAAAGTTTTATTTAAAACTTTACCTCTTTTTTTTTCTTTTGAAAACAAGAAACGTGACCCAGCCGACCAGACAGCTGGGTCTGGTTTACAGCAACACCCTCCCAGCCGACCCAGTCGGCTGGGTCCATCACGCAACCCAGCCGATTGGGTCGGCTGGGGCTGATCACCTAAAGGCTCAGCCGACGTCGAGTCAGCTAGGCCCAAACACCTAACACCATATTTTTTTTATAGGGCATGACCCAACCGACTCAGTCGGCTGAGTCTACCGTGAAACCGATCCAGCCTGTCTTCCCCCCGCCCCCCAGCCGACCCAGTCGGCTAGGTTAAATATGCAGCCCAGTCGGCCCAGTCAGTTGGGCTTGATTGCCCACCAGGCTCAGCCGACCGTGGGTCGGCTGGAGCCTAACAGCATCCAAAACAAGGTTTTCCCTTTTTTTTTTAAGGATGAAGAAAAAAAAATGGAAAAACAGCCAAGGGTGGGGACGATCCATGGGTCATCCCCCATGCTTCGCGAAGGAATCCCCCATGAAAATGCCTCTCCCTTGGATTCCATCCGAAAAATAGCACAAAATCGAACTGGCCCCTCCCCTGCCGAAATCAGGGGGGGGGGGGGGGGGGGGGGCTCGGCCCCTCCCCTGCCGACCCAACGAGAGAAAGAGAGGGCGCAGGGGGGGTTCGGACCCTCCCCTGCCGACCCAACAAGAGCAAGAGAGGGCGCAGGGGGGGCTCGACCCCTCCCCTGTCGACACAAGCAGAGAGCGAGAGGGACGTACCTGCGACGAGGGAGAGGAGGAGCTTCGGAGGTGGCGTCGGGGCGTCGGGAGGAAAGGAGTGATTTGGGCAAAAAAAAAATTGCCCTAATCACTCCTTTTCATCGGGGGTTAACGTTCGAAATGTGGACGAAAACGACCTTGGGTGCGTTGACCACACCCAGGGTCGTGTTGACCGCACTCTGTGCCGCACGCGCACCCGCGTCGCATCGACGCGGGTGCGACACCTGCTTTGTCGAGTCCCTGTGACATAGGTTCTTACTAAACTAAGTGGAGAATAAACTAGATTGGAAATGAACAAAACCAATCAAAGTGTGTTGGTTGTTCCTTCTAAAGATGAAAATGAAGGAGCATATGTCGTCTCTAGACCAAGGAATAACATGAAAACATACAAACCCCCTCATTTTAATAAATTTCAAAATCAAAATCAAGGAGCAAGAGAGAATGGTGGCCAAAATGGAAGGTATTAAGGAAGAGATTATAGTAAAATTATGTCATTTTTACAAAGAACCGAGACATATTAAACCAGTGTACCCAAAATGGAAGAAGATGATGGTCATGTCTACTACATTTCAACAACATAAGGAGGAGGGACCATCTACTTCCAATAATGGAGTGTTGTCTCTAAGTTAAATCATGGAAGATCTTCAACCTCTTCTCAAAGGATCCATTTCTGAGGCCGCCATGTCAACCTTCTCTCCTCCCGGTAAGACTTCTTGGCTTTTAGATTCAGTTGCCTCCTTTCATATGACTCCAAATATTTTTGTCCTTTCCGAATACATAAAAAACATATCTCCTTCTTTTGTCTTAACCGCGGATGGTGCTTCTCTTGAAATTAAAATAATTGAAAATTTTAAAAATCAAGAATTTTTTATTACTAAAATTAGATTTATTCCTAAGTTAAACTTAAATTTGCTTTCAGTCCCTCAACTATCAGACCATGGGTGTGATATCAAATTCTCATCAAATAAATGTTGGATACAGGATCATAGGTTCGGGTAGTTGATTGGGGAAGGCTCTAGGAAAAGAGATCTATATTACATGAAATTTCTCCAAATTTCAAAACACTCTTTTTATATCATTGCCCAACGTAAAGATATAAATGTTTAGCATAAGCGTCTTGGGCATCCCAATATTGTCAAGCTTTATTATTTGCATTTTGTTAAAGATTTATGTAAAGACAACTTTACTTGTAATGATTGCATTCTTGGAAAAATGAGAAGCTTACTTTTTGGACAAAGAACTATGTTTACAAACAAGCCTTTTGAAATTGTGCATTCAGATGTATGGGGACCGCCGTTGTATCTAAAGAAGGATTTTCTTACTATGTCATTTTTGTTGATGATTATACTAGATTTTGTTGAATATACTTTCTTAAGCATAAACATGAGGTTTTTTTCACTTTTAAGACATATCACATGATGATAAAAAATCAATTCAATGGTAAATTAAAAATTCTTAGGATTGATTCTAGAGGAGAATATATCTCAAATGATTTTAAAAATTATCTTGAAATTAATAAAATTATTCATCAAAAATCATGTCCCAAAACACCCCAACAAAATAGCTTAGCCAAAAGAAAACATACACATATAGTTGAAACCACTAGGACTTTGCTTATCTCTCAAAAAATCCCTAAAAGATTTTGGGCTGAAGCGGCTCTTACATCCGTCTATCTTATAAATTGTCTTTCTTCAAAGAACTTGAATAAAATATCACCTTTTGAAATCTTGTATCAAAAGAAACCCGATTATAATACAGTAAGAATTTTTGATGTAAATGTTTTTTTCTTACCGACAAAAATGATAAACTTTCACCCAAAGTCATTCCTCGTGCATTTCTTGGATATTCGAAAACATAAAAGGGATTTAGGTGTTATGATGTCAAAAATGATAAACTATATGTTTCTAGAAATGTAACCTTCTTAGAAAATTTAAATGGTTTTGAATAATATAAAATCCATGAGGATAATGTCAATTATTCCTTCTTGTTTGAATTATTGTCTACAAATGAGGATATTTCTAGTGATGATGAAATGATATTTGACGCTTCTAATAATGATACACAAGAGAGTGAACGTTCTTCACTTCTTGAGGAAACTATCAAAGAAAGAATATCTAGTGAACCAATTACATATACACATAGAAATAGAAACACTTTTAGAAGTGCAATTGAAAAATATAGTGAATCTAGTGAACCTTCCTCAATAAACAATCCTCGTAGAACCGAGAGAACTAGGAGAAATCCTTCTAGATTTATATCCTATGAATCATTCTCACCTAAACATAGAGCATGTCTTAGTGCTATTCATTCATGTGAAACCTAGGAAAGCTAAAACTTGAGAATTCCAAAATTTACGTAAAGGAAAGAAAACAATAGGATATAGATGGGTTTTCAAAGTCAAAACTAAGAGTGATGGGTCACTTGAAAGATATAAAGCCCGTCTAGTCGCCAAGGGATATAGTCAAGAATATGGTATAGATTACGATGAAACATTTGCCCCCGTTGCGCGGATGGTTATTGTTAGGTGCCTAATTATAATTGTCTCTATTAAAAAATAGAACATATACCAAATGGATGTTAAAAATGCATTTTTAAATAAAGATTTAAATAAAGAAGTCTATATGAATGCTCCTCCAGGTATAAATGTGCCTAAGGGTAAAGTTCTTCTTCTACAAAAAGCTCTCTATGGTTTGAAACAAGTTCTCATGGCTTAGTATGATAGATTTAACAATTTCATGGTAGAAAATGGTTTTATTTTATGTTATACTAACACTACTTTATTTGTCAAGAAATCTGATGCAGGAATTGTGATTTTGTTATTATATGTTGACGATATGTTGATCACATGTGATGATGCCAAAGGAATAAAGAGTATTAAGTCTGCCTTAACAGAAAAATTTGAAATGTCTGACTTGGGTTTTCTGACATATTTTTTAGACATTGAAGTTGTTTATTCTCACCGGGGCTATTTTTTGTCTCAAACTAAACTTGCTTGTGAGATCATTGACACGTCAGGCATTACAGATGATAAAATCTGTGAAACTCCTGAAGTAGTAGGAACAAGAATTAAGATTGATGATAGAATTCCTCTAGAATATCCTACACCTTACAAGCAACTCGTTGGATCATTGATGAATCTTAGCATTACCAAGTCAGATATCTCTCATGCAGTACATGTTGCAAGTCAATTTCAGCATGCCCCTACATCAGGTCATATGAGTGTCATTCTTCAAATTATCATATATGTAAAGGGGTCCATAAATAAGGGAGTATTTTTATCTTTATCTTCTGATTTAAATTTAATTGCGTATATTGACTCTGATTAGGGAGGTGACCTAAATAACCGTCACTCTACCACTGGTTTTTGTGTCTTTCTAGGCGAATCATTGGTTTCTTGGAGATGCAAGAAACAACAGAAAGTGTCTCTCTCTTCTACTAAGGCTAAGTATCGAGCCAATGGCAACTACAACCATGGAAATTGTTTGGATTCAGCGATTGCTGGAAGATATAGGGGTTCGTATTCAAGAGCCTACAAAGTTGTGTTGTGACAACAAAAGTGCAATATATATTGCCACTAATCACACATTTCATGAGTGAACGAAGCATATCGAGATGGACTGTCACTATGTTAGAGAAGAATACCTCAAGAAAGTCATTGATCTCTCTTATGTAACATCAGAATATCAACTGACTGACTTCTTTACAAAGGCACTTTGTTCCCCTATATTAATTTTTTTTTTTTTTTGCAAACTTTCGGTCATCACACTGTAAGTTTGAGGGGGGATGTTAAAATATAAACTATATATTTTTGTAATACCCGATAAGGGTAAAACTGTCATTTCTATTTTACGCATATTCTCTTTTGAATATGAGTGTATTTATTTTATCTCTTTTTTGTTTTTCTATTTTTTTTTTCTTTTTTGTTTTTCTTTATTTTAGACATTGGGGGGGCACATTATAGACGTTGGGCCCCTCCAACAGTCAATTGTGATCGTTGGAGGGGCTCCAACGTCTATATATGGAGCCCCTCCAATGCCTCACAACTTGTATATATAGGGGTTCACCCCCTTTGTATTTCATGAAGCTTTTAGCTAAAGCTCTCTCCATTTCAATAAAGATTCTATTTTATTTTTATGCCTTTGTTTATTTGTAATCTTTTGTATGTGTTGTGCCTTTGTGCACACTTGTTCTAAGTGTTCTTGTGCCTTTGTGCACACATCACACGTTGAGAACTTAGTGCTTTTGTGCATATAGTCTCTTTGAAGACATTTTCACAATGCTATCCAGAACCGGGGGATTTTGAGTGAATTCAAGTTTTTGGAACGTGGAGTCGGAAATTCCTCTTTGTTACTTATTTTTGAGTGAATTTTTGAGATTGTTAAGTAAATCATAAAATTTGATGTTTTTTTTGTTCCAGTCACATTTGATAGAAATGGTAATACTTGTGTTTGATATACACTAGTTTTTAGGATCAATGAAACATTCTGACCTTATTATAGTGCCAAAATCAAAGGAGGAGACTTGAGTTGCTCTCTTGGTTTCTTTGTTAGGTTTATGGATGGATTAGGATGACATTTTGTTCTCTAGATGGAAAATTTGGCTGTGTTATTTTCGCACAGAATTCTCGATGTTGATCAGAAACCGGCGATCCCTTCCTCTCTCTATCAGTTGCTGCACAGATCCTATCTCCCTGTTCCATCAAATAATCTTCTTCTTGGACCTTATCTGATTCATGAGATTGAGAAAAGAGAAATATACTCTATGTATGGATCCCCCTAATTTCTTTGTATATTATACTACTAACGTCTCATATTGTATCGTATGTCTCTTTACTTTTTTTGTTTCTTGATTGTCTGTTTTCGGATGATTTTCGGATGTGATCATGTAATTGCCCACATTGCTTAGAAATATTGATTCTCTTGTCATATGTACTTTGCTTAGTGTGGTTATTGTTTAATGAGTAACTATGTCATAGGGACTCAGCAAACCGGGTGTTGCACCCGCGTCGACGCGATGCGACGCAATGCGGGTGCGCTTGCGAGTGCGGCACCCAGTGCAGTCAACCCGACCCTGGGTGTGGTCAACGCACCGAGGGTCATTTGTGTCTAATTTTTAGACTTTAAAAAAAATTACGCCCAATGAAATATGCTGCTGAGGGAGGATTAGGGAAAAAAAAATTTTGCCCTAATCCTCCCTTCCTCTCCTCTTGAAGCCTCTGTCAGACCCCGACGCCGCCGCCCCGCCTCTGCTCTCCTCCTCAGGTAGGCTCGCTCCTCTCTGACTCCCTCTGCTCTCCTCCTCTCCTCTTCGACCCCTCCCCTGCACAAAGAGGGCACGGGGAGGGGGCTCAGACCCTCCCCTGCCAACAGGAAGCGCACGTACCCCCAAAGTATTCTTTACCTTTTTTACCTTTTTTACCTTTGAATGAAGAAGAAAAAGAGAAGGTTATTCTTGACTTCTCTTCAAAAATAGAGGATTGGGAAAGTGAACATGCTAAAATTCTAGCATGGTTCATGAACAATGTGGATTTAAAGATTTGCGCAAATCTTACTAAGTTTAATAAGGCCAATGAAGCTTGGTTCTTTATGAAAGAAATGTACACGCAAAGAGACCTTGCTAGGCATTTCTTTTTACAAGAAAAGGTAAGAGAAACCAAGCAAGGTGACATGAGTATTAGGGACTATTATAATGCCCTATCTTCTTTGTGGGATAAACTTATTCTCCTTGAACCTCAATGGGAAGGTAGTGCTATTGCCATGAGGCAAGAGCAAATGGAGAAAGAAAGATTCTTTCCATTTATTCATGGGCTTCGTCTCGAATTTGAGCAACTTAGAGGATCCCTACTTCATAGGGTTTCTACTCCTCTAAGTGATATTTTGGCTGACTTATGTCAAGAAGAAACTCGTTTGGCCTTGAAAAGAGATGTTGATGAAGTTCATGCCGTATCTAGACCCGGCAATAATGTTAGGTCATATAAACCACCCCACTTTTGGAAGAATAATGGTGGTGGAGGAAGAAAGGTTATTTCTCATAATTGTAATGAAACGGGTGATATTCGCCCGGATTGCCCTAAATTCAAAAGGAAGGTTGCTTCCGTTGGTGAAATTCCTCCAAATACTAATGAAGATTCAAAGAAGGATGGAGACATAAAGGAGTCCATTGCGCATCTTACCCAAATTCTTCAACAATTCATAAAGATGAACTCCTCTACATCATCTTCTTTGCCTTCTACTTCGGGTGCTGCCATTTCCTCTTTTCCGGGTATGACTTATTGGATCTTTGACTTGGGTGTCTCCTTTCATATGACTCCAAATGCATCACTTTTATCAAAACCAAGTCTTAACAAATTTAAATCATGTTTCAATCGCCGATGGAACATCCTTGGATGTTGAAGGCATTGGAAACCTTGAGAAAACTTTTGACCAAAACAAAGAATTTTGTGTTCCTAAAATCCGAATTATTCCAAAACTTAATTTGAATCTTTTTTCCGTTTCTCAAATTACCGATTTTGAATGTAATGTCTCTTTTTCACCAACCCATTGCTATGTGCAGGATCTCCGGTCCGGGAAGCGGATTGGGCAAGGCCATAGAAGAGGGGATCTTTACTAGATGGATTTTTTGTCTTTGCCATCTAAATCATTTTGTAATCATGTTCAATCTAAAGATATTGAGACTTGGCATAAGAGGCATGGACATCCTAGTATGTCCGAGTTGTACTTCTTTCCTTTCTTGGAAAAATTTTGTAATACAAATACATTTACATGCAATGATTGTATTCTTGGAAAGATTCATTCGTTTCCGTATTCACATAGTAATTTTGTGTCAAAAAGATCTTTTGAACTTGTGCATTCCAATGTATGAGGGTCGGCACTCGTTATGTCCAAAGGAGGATATTCCTACTATGTTACCTTTATTGATGACTTTTCTAGATATACATGGGTATACATTATTAAAAATAAATCCAATGTCTTCAATATTTTTAAAGAATTCCATGTTCTTATTCAAAATCAATTTCAACACAATATAGCTATATTTAGATCCGATAATGGAGGGGAGTACATGTCTAGAGATTTTCAAAATTATTTTAAAACAAATAAAATTTACATCAACGTTCTTGTCCTAAAACTCCGCAACAAAATGGTCTTGCGGAAAGGAAACATAGACACTTAATTGAAACCACAAGAACACTTTTTGTCTCTAAAAATGTTCCTAAAAATTTTTGGGCCGAAGCTCTTCTTACCGCAACATATCTTATCAATCGTATGCCCTCCTCTTCATTAAAGAATCTATCTCCTTTTGAAAAATTGTTCAAAATTATTCCCGATTTTAATAGACTAAGGATCTTTGGATGTAAATGTTTTGTGCTTGTTCTAGGACAAGACAAATTATCACCAAAGGCCCTTGAATGTGTATTCATTGGCTATGGTGAAAATCAAAAAGGGTATAGATGCTATGATCTTCAAAACAATAAACTCTATGTGTCAAGAAATGTAAACTTTCTTGAGGATCAAAATGGTTTTGATGTTCACACATCTAAAGAAGACATTGATTATTCATTCCTATTTGATTTAGCTCCTAGAATTGAGTCCCTAGATACAACTATTTGTGATAATACTTGTGATGGGATTTTACATCATGATGGCATACCCCCAACATGATGAGGTTTTTCAAAATGAAAACCCTAATGATTTAAATGTATATACCCGGCGGTTAGGAAATGAACATTAATCGGCCCTTGAAAGATATTCTCAAAACTTAGAAGAATATATTGATGACAACCAACCTAGAAGGTCTTCTCGTAATAGTAGGCCACCACAAAAATTTGTATCTTATGAATCTTTTTCACCCAATTATAGAACTTGCCTCATGATGATACATTTGTATCATGAGCCTACCTCTTATAAATAAGCTAAGGATCATCCTCATTGGATTGAAGCAATGAGAATTGAATTAGAGGCTCTTAACAAAGCCCAAACTTGGAGCATTATTCGTCAACCATTAGGAAAAAAGGCTATTGGGTGTAGATGGGTATATAAAGTCAAAACCAAATGTGACGGATCCCTTGAAAGATACAAAGCTCGTTTGGTTGCAAAATGTTACGCCCAAGAATATGGGATAGATTATAAACAAACATTTGCTCCAGTTGCTAGAATGACTATTGTACGAACGTTAATTGCCTTAGCCTCTATTAAACAATGGCCGATTTATCAACTTGATGTTAAAAATGTCTTTTTAAATGGAACTTTATGTGAAGAAGTCCTTATGGATCCTCCGCCAGGTCTTGAAATTGGTAAAGGAAATATTCTAAAGTTAAACAAAGTTCTCTATGGTATCAAACAAACACCAAAAGCTTGGTATGATCTTTTTAGCAAAGTAGTTCTTGATAATAGCTTTTCTTCTTGTTATACCGATACTGTTTTGTTTGTTAAAACTTTTAACGAAAAGATAACAATCTTGTTGCTTTATGTTGATGACATGATTATCACAGGTACCCTGGTTTTCTAAGGTATTTTTTAAGTATTGAAGTTTCATATTCCCCTAAAGGGTATGTCCTCTCCCAAATGAAGCTTGCCTCTAATATCATTGCCCGGTCTGGGCTCACGGATGACAAAAAAGTGACAGACTCCAGAAATGATCAACGCCAAGATGAGAGCCAGTGATGGCACTCCTTTAGAAGATCCTGTGAAATTGTCTACGAAGAGACAATACGCATATACGCACAAATACTTTAGAAAAAGAAGTGCACAAAAGCACTCTCACAACACTTGAACAAAATACGCAAAAAGCGTATAAATAATAAACATGCAATAATGCATGTATTTCATAAAAAGCAAATGCTTGAGTCTCTCAAGCTTAGGAAATACAAAGGGGGAACACCCCTATTTATACAAGAAAGAAGGAGTGCAAGAGGGGGCTCCCCAAAGGAGTCGTTGGGGAGCTCCCAACGGTCACAATTGTGACCGTTGGGGGCTCCCCAACGACTCTATTAGGGAGACCCCCAATGCACTTTTTTGAGAGTGCAAAAAAGAAAAATAAAACAGTAAAAGAATTACAAAAATAATGGGAAAAATTACAGCATATTCCAAATGGAATATGCGCAAAATGTAAAATGACAAAAATACCCTTTCGGGTAAAAAAGGAGAAAAATGTATAAATATATATACTTATATATAGAGATACGTATACATATAATATATGTATATGTCTCTCTATGTATATAAGTATATATATTTATACTTACAATATTGATTTTGAGTGTACATTTTAACACCCTCCCTCAAACTTACGGTGTGATAACCGCAAGTTTGTCCAGAAGGAAATGAAATCTAGGCGAACAAAGAGCTTTTGTGAAGAAGTCCGCAAGTTGATACTCAGACGTCACGTATGGTAGATCAATGACCTTCTTCAAGTATTCTTCTCTGACATAATGGCAGTCCATCTCTATATGCTTTGTTCGCTCGTGAAAGGTGTGGTTTTTGGCAATATAGATTGCACTTTTATTGTCACAGCACAGCTTTGTTGGTTCTCGGATAGGTACTCCCATATCTTCCAAAAGTTGTCGAATCCATACAATTTCCATGGTAGTGGATGCCATGGCTCTGTATTCGGCTTCAGTGGATGACAAAGAGATTTTCTGTTGCTTTTTACACCGCCATGAAATCAAAGATTCACCTAGGAAAACACAAAAACCAGTGGTGGAGTGACGGTTACTACGATCACCTCCCCAATCTGAGTCAGTATAAGCAAGTAATTTTAAATCAGAAGAGGAAGATAGAAATACTCCCTTATTTACAGTGCCCTTCAAGTATCTGACGATGCGAAGAACAGCACTCATATGAACGGTTGTGGGAGCGTGTTGAAACTGACTGGCGATGTGTATAGCATTTGATAAGTCAGGTCGAGTAATACTAAGATACATTAACGAACCTACCAGCTGCCTGTAAGGGGCAGGATCGGTTAAGGGAACACCATCGTCAATTTTCATTTTTGCTCCCACAACTTCAGGAGTTTCGCATACTTTGTCATCTGAAATCCCGGATCTGTCAATAATCTCACAAGCAAGTTTAGAATGAGATAAAAAATAACCACGTTGCGAATAAGCAACCTCAATTCCAAGAAAATATGTCAGAAAACCCAAGTCTGACATCTCAAATTTTGAAGTCAAGACGGACTTAATACCCTTGACTCCTTGAACATCATCACCGGTAATTAACATATCATCAACATAGAGCAATAATATGACAATCCCTGCTTTAGATTTCTTAGTAAATAGAGCAGTGTCAGTATAGCATGAGGAGAAACCATTTTCCAACATTACACTGGTAAATCTATCATACCAGGCTTTGGGAGCCTGTTTCAATCCATAGAGAGCCTTTCGAAGACGAAGAACTTTATTTTCAGGAATCTTCATGCCTGGTGGGGCATCCATATATACTTCTTCGTTAAGATCACCATTTAAAAAAGCATTTTTCACATCCATTTGAAAAATGTTCCAATTTTTAATAGATGCAATAGTAATGAGACATCTAACTGTAACCATTCGGGCTACAGGAGCAAAAGTTTCTTCATAATCAATTTCATACTCTTGCTCATACCCTTTAGCAACTAAGCGAGCTTTATACCTTTCCAGGGATCCGTCGCTTTTAGTTTTAACTTTAAAAACCCATCGACAACCTATAGTTTTCTTTCCCATGGGTAGAGTTTGGAAATCCCAAGTTTCAGCCCTTTTTAGAGCAATAAGTTCATTCTGCATGGCTTCTTGCCATTCTATACATTTTTTGGCTTCTTCAAAATTCCTTGGCTCAAAATAAGAATGAATGGCACTAAGACAAGCCCTATACCGGGGTGAAAAGGAATCAAAAGAGACAAACCGAGTTGGCGGTCTCCTATTTCTCTCAGATCTTCGGTGATCGAGAGTAGGTACAAGCTCACTATATTGGTCAATGGCACTTCTAAAGTTGCTTTGGTTTCTACAGGAGTAGGTTATCGGATCACTTGAAATCCTGTTTTCTTGATCATTGAGAGGGTTATGTTCTTCAACATCACCATCCTCATCGTGGTTTGATGATACATCATCATCACTAGATATATCATCGTTACTAGCCAATAAATCAAAAAGGAATGAGTAATCAAAATTTTCTTGTTAAGAAACATTTTTTTCAAATCCACTCTCATTTTCTAAAAACGTTACATTTCTAGAAACATATAACTTATCATCTCGAAGATCATAGCAACGAAACCCTTTTTGAGTTTCGGAATACCCAAGAAAGGAGCAGGGGATAGCTTTGGGAGAGAGCTTGTCGTTTTTATCCGTAAGTATAAAACATTTACACCCAAAAACACGTAACCTATTATAATCAGGTTCAAGCTTATATAAGATCTCAAAAGGGGATATTTTTCCTAATATCCTAGATGGTAAGCGATTTATCAGATAAACAGAAGCGAGGGCTGCTTCAGCCCAAAAGTTCTTAGGAATGTTTTGAGAAATAAGCAAGGTCCTAGTGGTTTCAATGATGTGCCTATGTTTTCTTTCGGCCAATCCATTCTGTTGAGGGGTTTTAGGACAAGATCTTTGGTGAATAATTCTGTGATCCTCAAGATATGTTTTAAATTGGTTGGATAGATATTCTCCTCCAGAATCACTTCTAAAAATCTTTATATTACTATTGAATTGATTCTTGATCATTGAGTGGAAGGTTTTAAAACATGTAAAAACTTCATGTTTGTACTTTAGGAAATATATCCATGAATACCTGGAGAAATCATCTACAAAAATAACATAGTAAGAGAAGCCTCCTTTTGAAACAACAGGTGCGGGTCCCCAAACATCGGAATGAACAATTTCGAAGGTTTTAGATGAGAACATAGTTCTTTGCTCAAAAGGTAAACTTTTCATTTTTCTGAGAATACAATCATTACAGGAAAAAGAACTTTTACATAGATCCTTTGCAAAATGTAGATAAGACAACTTGGTGACATTAGGATGACCAAGTCTTTTGTGCCATATGTTTATATCTTTGTTCCGGGCAACATTACAAAAAGATTTTGGAACTCGGAGAGATTCCATATAGTATAAGTCTCCTTTTCTAAAGCCTTCCCCAATCAATTTCCCGGACCGGCGATCCTGTATTAAACATTTGTCATATGAAAATTTAATATCGCAGCCATGGTCCGAGAGTTGAGAAACAGAGAGAAGGTTTAAGTTAAGTTTAGGTATAAATCTAATTTTTGGAATGAAAAAATCTTGAGTTTCAAAATTACCTATTCCTTTAATTTCAAGAGCGGTTCCATCCGCAGTGGAAACAAAGGATGGAGAAGCATGTTTTGAAAAAACGGAAAGTGAAAACATGTTTGGGGACATATGAAAAGATGCACCTGAGTCCAAAAGCCAAGAGACTTTACCTGGAATGGAAGAGGTAGACACGGCGGCGCCGGATGTAGCTCCCTTGAGAAGAGGTTGAAGGGCCTCCACTATTTGATTCAACGAGAGTGACCCACTTGATGAGGCATCTTCCTTTTGTGGTACACCGGTGGTGGCCATGGCTAGAAGTCTCTTCCATTTGGAACATACGGGCTTGATATGCCCCGGTTCCTTACAAAAGTGACAAATAGTCTTGCTATAGTCCCTCTTTCCTCTTTGTCCACTATCTCCTCCTTGATTTTGGAATTTAAAATGAAGAGGACGATAGGTCTTTACATTATTTCCGGGTCTTGATACGACATTAACCTCATTGTTTTCTTCATGATTACAAGGAACCACAAGAACATTTGGTCCTTGTTTACATAAACTCATACGAGTTTCCTCACCACTTAATTTGGTGAGAACATCTTCAAGAGATGGAGGGGTAAATGAGGATAGAAGTGATGACCTTATTTGCTCAAATTCCGGTCTTAACCCATTCAAAAAGTTGAAGAACCGATCTTCTTCAAGTTGCTTGTGGCGGAGTTCAATTGCCTCTCCACTCTATTTTGGTTCAAGCATGGAAAGCTCATCCCAAATGGAGGAGAGGTCGGCATAATATTCCCTAATGGACATTTCACCTTGAGTAAGGGAGAGAGCCTTCTTTTGAAGGTAATACTTATGGGAAAGATCTCTTGATGTATACATTTTCTCGAGATAATGCCAAGCTTCCGATGCTTTCTTGAATTTGATAATGTTGGCATTAATCTTTGTTTCGACGGATGCGAAGAACCAAGAAAGAATCTTGAAGTTCTTCATTTCCCATTCGTCGTGCTTCTTGGAGTATTCTTCAAGAGCTTTGATCCTTTCTTCTCCCTCAAGAATCTTGATTTCATTTCTGTCCATCATGGTTATTTTGGGTTCCGGTTCCGGAATTGAACCTTGCACATAACCCCATAATCCTTTACCTTTTATGTGAGCCTCCATGTTCCCGGCCCAAATATGGTAGTTGGACCCATTCAACTTGAAGCCAAGCGCGAAGTGAGACTCTTTTACACCCATTATGGAGTAAAGAAAAGGAGAGGGAGGCGTACCAACACAATGCTTCAACTTCTAGCTTGCATAAGATCCTTCTAAAATATTTGAGAAGCGAGATCCACCACTTCTACTTCTAAGAATCCGAAGGCACGGTTTTCGAGGCACTTGAAAAAAGAAGAATCCCACGATCCTTGATCACCAATCGAGCTCTGATACCATGTGAAATTGTCTACGAAGAGACAATACGCATATACGCACAAATACTTTAGAAAAAGAAGTGCACAAAAGCATTCTCACAACACTTGAACAAAATACGCAAAAAGCGTATAAATAATAAACATGCAATAATGCATGTATTTCATAAAAAGCAAATGCTTGAGTCTCTCAAGCTTACGAAATACAAAGGGGGAACACCCCTATTTATACAAGAAAGAAGGAGTGCAAGAGGGGGCTCCCCAAAGGAGTCGTTGGGGAGCTCCCAACGGTCACAATTGTGACCGTTGGGAGCTCCCCAACGACTCTATTGGGGAGACCCCCAATGCACTTTTTTGAGAGTGCAAAAAAGAAAAATAAAACAGTAAAAGAATTACAAAAATAATGGGAAAAATTACAGCATATTCCAAATGGAATATGCGCAAAATGTAAAATGACAAAAATACCCTTTCGGGTAAAAAAGGAGAAAAATGTATAAATATATATACTTATATATAGAGATACGTATACATATAATATATGTATACGTATCTCTATGTATATAAGTATATATATTTATACTTACAATATTGATTTTGAGTGTACATTTTAACAGATCCCACGCCTTTTCGTCAGTTGATTGGGTCACTAACATATTTATCTATCACCAGGCCAGACATTTCTCATGTGGTTCATAGTGCAAGCCAATTTCAAACTGCTCCTTCTACCATTCACATGGCTGCAGTCATGAGAATTATCAAATATTTGAAGAACACCATAACTAAAGGATTATTCTTACCATCTTCTTCACCTCTTACTTTACTTGCTTATACTGACTCTGATTGGGGTGGTAACCCTGATGATCGTATTTCCACCACAGGTTATTGTGTGTTTCTTAGAGAGACTTATTTCATGGAGGTGTAAGAAGCAGCAGAAAGTATCCCTCTCTTCTAGAGAGGCCGAATATCGTGTGATGGCCACTACCACCACTGAGATTGTATGGATAAGAAGTCTCCTTAAAGATATGGGCATTTCATTCTCAACTCCTTCGAAGTTATGTTGCGACAACAAGACTTCTATCTACATTGCATGCAATCATACCTTCCATAAACGAACCAAGCACATTGAGATGGACTGCCATTATGTTCGTGATGAGTTCCTCTGGGGCACTATTCACTTGCCATATGTTCCTACCGAATACCAGTTGGCGGACTTCTTCACCAAAGTTTTGCCATCGCCTCGCTTTTACTTTCTTTTCAGCAAACTCTTGGTGATCTCCTCGTGTGTTTGAGGGGGGTGTTAAAATATGATTGTACATATATATATATAGAGAGAGAGAGAGAGATCACGACACATACACATACAACAACAACAACAACTACGCCTTCATCCCAAAACAATTGGGGTCGGCAATATGAACCAAAAAAGAAAATCATTCTGGGTCTTCCACATGAATCCTTCTCCTCCAATCATTTATATCCAATGCCATGTCCTCGGTGAGGTTCAAAGCATTCATATCCTTTCCTATCATCTCCATCCAAGTCTTCTTAGGCCTACCCCGACCTCTTTTAACTAATATATTTTTTCATTTCTCCATCCTTCTAACTGGAGCATCATTAGGCCTTCGCCGAATATGTCCAAACCACCGTAAACGATTCTCTCTCATCTTATTTTCAATGGATGCAACGCCTACCTTCTTACGTATCTCCTCGTTTCGAATCTTATCTTTTATTGTATTTCCACACATCCATCTAAGCATACGCATCTCAGCTACACTCATTTTTTGAATATGATGTCTCTTGGTAGCCCAACATTCCGTACCATATAGTAAAGCGAGCTTAATTGTCATCCTATAAAACTTTTCCTTCAACCGCAATGGCATTCTACGATCGCACAACACTCCAGTTGCACTTTTCCATTTCATCCACCCAACCTTTATCCTATGATTTACATCTCCATCAATTTCTCCATACTTTTGAATGATAGATCCCAAATATTTGAAACAGTCATCCACTGGTATTTCTTGCTCACCAAGCTTCACTACACTCCCATCACTACTTCGTTGCTTACTAAACCGACATTCCATATATTTTGTCTTACTCTTACTCAACTTAAAACCTCTTGCTTCCAATGTTTGTCTTCATAATTCTAACTTAGCATTAACCCCAGCTCTAGACTCATCAATCAAAACAATATCATCAGCAAACAACATACACCATGGCACATTTTCTTGAATTGATCTCGTAAGCTCATCTATCACTGTAGCAAATAGGAAAGGGCTTAATGCAGATCCTTGATGTAACCCAACCGTTATAGGAAAATTGGTTGTCACCCCTCCACAAGTGCGGACATTGGTTACTACTCCTTCGTACATATCGTTAATTATACTAATGTACTTTAGAGAAACACCTTTCTTCATCATTGTCCATCAGAGAACATCCCTAGGTACTCTATTGTATGCCTTCTCCAAATCAATAAAAAACATATGCAAATCTTTGTTACTCTCTCTATATCTCACAATAAGTTGTCTAAGAAGATGTATAGCTTCAATAGTTGATCTTCGAGGCATAAAACCAAATTGATTCTCCGATATCATGACAACCTTCCTCAACCTATACTCAATCACCCTCTCCCAAAGTTTCATAGTATGACTCTTGAGTTTTATACCACATACACATATATATATATATATTACATATATATATATATATGTTTATGTGTCTATCTACATGTATAAATATATATATATATATATATTTTCTTTGTAATACCCACTAAGGGCAAAATAGTCTTTTTACCATTTCACGCCATGTATATTTTTCTCCTTTCTTTTTTCTCTTTTATTTTTTTTCTTTTCTTTTTCTTTTCTTTTTCCTTTTTCCTTGGAAAAGCCCCCCTTGGGACGTTGGAGCCTCCAACGGTCACATTTGTGACCGTTGGAAGGGCTCGAACGTCCCTTAGGAGCCCTTCCAAGGGGCCTCTTCTTGTGCCTATAAATAAACGGGTTCTCCCCCATTGTATATATGCTTCTTTGAAGCCCTCTTGAGTGGAATATATTTTTTCACTTTATTTTGTGTGTTTTTACCACTTTTGTGGTTTGTTGTATTTTTGCCCATTAGTGGCTACTTGTGTATATGTGTTTTGCTCTTGGAGATTTCGCTTCATTCATTTGGCACTTCATTACAGACGGATCGGGTCATATGATCCAAAACGAAGTAATTTGATCCATTATCCATGATTGTCCAAGTTGTCCGCACATCATCATCAAATGGACATTTGGAACATAGCATTTGAGTACGGTCCAAACAAACGTTGGACTTGGAACAGTTGTTACGGAATGAACAGAACCAAAGTTCTGTTACGTTCTTTTTGTTCATTTCGTCCAACCCTGGACAAGCCATCAAACATACCCTAAATCTATTAGTCAATCAATAGAACTATCAAAGATACCTGCAAAGGCAGAATCAGAAGGAGCAGAGAAGTGAGAAACAACAGCTGACTGAGTCAAAAGTTGTCGGATCTCCTGCTGAATGCACTCAAGAACCTGAGTCTAGCCAGCTGACAAGACATTTGAAGTGCTACTCATAGTCACATTTGAACTGCTACTCATAGTAGGCAAGGATGGCTGGACACCACTGAGCCTGCATCTCCTTGGGCTTCACAATGCCTTCACTGGATAAGACCACAAAAGCTCCTATCTTCTTCTTGAGAACTAGGTAATTATTTTTCATATGCCCAAGTTATTTACAGTAAATGCGCATGACTGAGCTCATATCAAACCTGAAGACTTCAGATTCGCCACCTCCTCTACCTCCTTGTGGCCTAGATATAACCAAAGCCATCTCTTCAGATGATTTTATACCAAAAGCCTTATTCTTGGTTTCTTCCACCATAAGCTCAACCAATGCTTGCACAAGAGTAGGGAGATGCTCTATGGAGAATCCCATTGTGCACACTATCAAATTCAGAGTGCAAAGCCATGAGCGGGTCTATGACCCGATGTTGGTCCTTAGCTTCAACCTCTAGCTTCTTACATTCTTACATTTTGAACACTTCACATTCAGAAGCATGGGGGTAAGAGCATCCCATAACTGTTGGAACTTTGTGAAGGATTGAATTGACTCCCCTTCTTGTCTCAAGTTTTTAAGATCTTGAGACAACTGATATCTGAGACCCAATTAGACTGCTCATAGATTTGCTTCAAGTAATCCCATGCCTCTTTCACTTCCTCAAACTTCACAATGTTTTGAGCAATATTTTGCTTAAGTGGACTCAATAGCCAGGATTTAACCTTGACATTATCCCTATCCTATTCTTTAAAGTAAACTTTATAATTCTCAGATTTCATTTAAATCCAACCAAGTATCCACCATATCCAAGACTCTTCACAACAGTTTTTACATATTCAGCCCAATAGGAATAGTTGGTCCCATCCATCTTCATGGGAATGATGTGAATAGAGTCTTTCTTCTCCATTCCTTGCCAAACCCCAACTATGATTTCTCAAAATGGTGATTGCAATGATTCTTGATTCAACGAGCCTCTAAAATCAGCAGCTAGAAAAGCCCTAACTCAATTGTTCCAACTGCACCAGCCATCTCCTCAATGTTGACGTCAGTCAAGCCAAGCACGAACTCCAAAGCTGGTTGTTGACAACACTAAAATGATGATTCTTTCTTCTCAAATCTCCCTCCTCTATTGTACATAGTACCATATCTGTAATACTTATGAAAATAACCCTGTTAGCTAGGTCAAAAAAAACACAATTTTGAGTTTCTGACTAGTTAAGTAGCACAATCCATTTATACATTCCTATCTTATTCAGATTTTCACCATTCATATGTGCATGTAGAAATAGGTTTTAAATCCAAATACATATTAAAAAATTCTACACTATGACTGAGATGCTTTTCAATACATATACAAGTATTTGCAATAGGAGAGTAAAGAACAATAGTTAACAGATGCATGCCAATTCCTTCTGAAAATGACAGTCATGCATAGGATCTATATAGATGACATGAAAAGAAGCAAAATATTCCCAAGTCCAATATCTTATAGCTGATGCCACAAAGCGACCCTCCATTAACTCAGACAGAGGGACCAAGGTTAGGCGAGATGACTCTTCTAGATGATTTTAAATGTAATGAAAATAAAGAAGGAACCAACCCCTCTTATAAATGAAATTGGTATATGCTGAGGGTCAGTACTCTGTACTTAGGAAGTGAAACGCAAAAGAGCAGAATATATTTAAAAATGAAATAGCAAACAAAAAGCAACAGCACAAGAAGGACAAATAGCCATGCCAAAGGAAGCCAAACCTGTCAGGGTAATCAACAATTATATCAAACAGCTTGGCGATCCTCAAATCTTGCAACGTTTCATATGCAAAGTACTCAAGACGCAGTTTCCATCTGATAAGTCCCTCAGAGTGACCGTGGAATGAAGGAGAAAAAGCCAAAGGTGACTTCTGACTAGATAATCCCACAACACAATCAAATGTATCTCCCAAATAAGAAAGAAGAGCAGAAAGAAATGGGAGGATAACATCCTGCATGAATAAAGTGAGCAAACAAGTGGATCTTAGAAGTGATCACTGATCGACAAATAAACATATGGAGAGACCAATATCCTCCACCCTTTTCCCTCCCGCTCTCTCTCTCCCTTGCTCGTGCCTAAGAAGGACGAAGAAGAAAGAGAAGGAGAAGGAAGAAGAAGAAAAAGAAGTGCAGTGGATCTCTCTCTCTCTCTCTCTCTCTCTCTCTCTCTCTCTCTCTCTCTCTCTCTCTCTCAACAACCTACGAAGAAAATGGTGGTCGGGGATCAAGAGGAGGGTGGGAAAAAGCCATGAAAATTTGGGTCTGGGGTGAGACCAAAATGGTCCTGCCCTTTTGACCTTAGTCAAGAAAAAAAACTATGTGGGTCAGGTTCAACCTGACCCATACCTGAGCCAAACCCCACACTCCTATCCATGTCAACATGAGTACAACGTCCAGGGACGTACCCATGTCACTTAGTCCTCCAATTTACAAGATGATGGAAATGGAAAGTCATAAGGTGCAGAATAATTATAAAGGAATGCATATGATATTCAACTAATAGTTTCAGTATGACATGCTTAATGCAAGTTTTATGTAAAAAGTACATAAGCCTACATAATATGTACATGCAGGTAGATGCATGCAATGCACAGATGAATAGGTACATGCATAAAGAACCATGCACACAAAATAACAACAAATTCAAAGATTAATGAAATACTTTAGAAGAAAAAGGTGCATGCATTTAGAGAATGATCACTACAGTTCACCAGATGATATACAAACACACATACGCACCTGCAAAAACAAGACAACATCCCACACACACATGCATACTCACATATGCAGGCATGTACACGCATTTCATTTACTCGTATTGCAAAATAAATGGAAACAAAAAAAAATCCTTCGCAGAAGATGTGAATTAAATCAAATCATAATTTTTTTCCAAAAAATAGTTCATGTGCGAAAAGAAGAAAATAAGTGTCCTCAATAGCTTCCCGTCGGGTTGCGCCTTACTCAGAGAGGGGTCACGTCGGGTTAGCAAAGAGAATCGGGGCAGGCTCGCTCGTGGGGTTATAGACCCGGATCAGGTCGGATCCAACCTAGATCCAAAACAAAAAAAAAAATTCAAAAGGCACGAGTCTTACATTTAGGATTGGTAAATGACCAAAGCGAGTCAAGCTGGGGTTGTTCAGGCTCAACTTGTTAAGGGTATACCCATGGTTGCCAGTTGAGGAAGTGGGAGCAGGAAGCAGGAGCGGGAAGCGAGGCACTTTCAAAATTTTAGAAAGCGGGAAGTGTGGGACCACTTAAGAGCGAATCAGGAATCGTCTCGGAAGCGACCTAAGAAGCGAGGGGGAAGCAAAAAAATTAAAAAATAAAAAATAAAAATACAAAAAAAAATTGAAAAAATGGGGGAAGCAAGGGAGAAGGGCAGGGAAGCATGCTTCCCATAAAAGGGAAGTGTGCTTCCCCGCGCATTTCGGAAAAGCGACGTTTCGCGCTTCCCCACTTACCTAGGCACTTCTGGTAACTCTGGGTATACCCCTGCTCCAGCTCAAGCTTGTTACGAGTCGAGCTTTACGAGCCGGCCACAAGCTGGCTTGTTTTTTTTAATATATATTTTTAAGTGTTTTTAAAGCTTGATAATGTACAGAACATATATAATGTATGTATGACAGATTTATAAAACATACATAATATGTATATTATATATAATATATGTATAACATGCATAATTTATAAATATATAATATGTAAAATGAGTCTATACAAGCCGAGCCAAGCCAAACTTGCAAAGTTTATGCTCGGCTCATTTACCAAAATGAGCTGGCTTACAGTTCGGCTCGGCGAGCTCAATTCACAAGCTGAGCTGAGCCACGTAGTGAGCTGCTCGTCTTGTTTCCAGACATATTTACTTTTCACAACATTTTTAGTTTGAGGTCTATCCACTATATCCCAAGTATGACAGACATGCAGTGCATTTATCTCTTCCTTCATCATTTCTATCCATATGTAATCTCTACTTGCTTGAAAATAGTTGACTAGTTCTTGATCTTGCTGGATAGCATTAAAGAATACTTTATACTCAACATTAGAGGTATTATATGAAACCCATCTATCAATGGGATGCTTCTCTATGGTAGATCTTCAAAGAACTGGCTGTATAATTTTATAACTGGTGGTGTTACCATGCAATAGTTCTTCTTCTCTATGCAGAGCATACAATGGTTGAACTGCATCATGTGCCACATGTGGATTATCAAAAGTAGAATCATTCTGCTTAACAAGGACATACTCAGTTCTTCTATGATATACCTGGCCATAAAACTTGTCCTGAATTTCCCTTTCTTCACCCATGAAATGTTGTGTGCCGCTATTTTGTGACACACTAGCAAAAGTATCACATTGTTGAGTAGGGCTTCTTGCAACTGGAACTTTAAGTCGTTGTTCTACACAAGGTTGTAAGTATCGTATTGTTGCCAGTATCAGTCGGGCCCAAAATAAGATATGTATCATATCGTAAAAATCATAATTTTTTAATAAAAAGTTCAAAAAAAATCAAGAAAAATCTATAAAAATCATAACACATGAAACAATGATGAATTGCACAAAATGCAACCATAAAATCACATATAAAGCACTGCATAAGACATCACCAAACATCAACTATCTCACAAGAACAATGCAAAATATTAAATATCTTGTAATTAAGAACATGCCACAAGACTCATACTTTCATATTACATAAACAAAAATATTATGGCAATAGTCGCACTCGATTTTCAATCGGTTTTCACTCATTACTTGAGTGCCCCATTGCCATGCTGGATCATCTGATGTCATCTTTGTTGGAGTGTGGAGCCTGATTTCTTTCTTGATATAAATCCTGAATTTTTTTGGATCCAACTTCACGGTAAGTTGGCGGCGGGTTGCAAGGGGCTAGCCCCTCCTCCCGTAAAGTGGGGGTTCAGGGGCACGGTCCCTTAAAGTATAAATTTTTTGGAAGGTAGTTTTATAATTTTACTCATAATAGAGATTTTTTTACCTTAACCCACTTCAATGAGTGGAAAATGGTGAAAATGCACTCTTACTTGAGCAAACCGCAAAAGCTCTCTCCCTTGTGCACGGATTGGCCCCCAAATTGCTCTCACGACTCCTAAGGTGCATGCATATCACTCTAATGGCCTCCACACAAATGAGAAAGTCAACCCTCAAGAGGTCTTCAAAACCCAAAAAATAAAAAACAAATTTCAACCTTTTTAAAGTGCGTAGAAGGTGTATCATACGATGCACTATGTATCGTACAATGCAGCATGATAAAGGGTCGCATCGTACGATACATGTGATACACACTCGTATCGCGATACGAGTGTGTATTGTGTCACTTTTGCCCATAGTAAAGATATGTATTGTACTGTATCATTGTAACGCCCCAAAATTTTGAACTTTATAAAACCTTTGAAATAGTTGAAAAAAATTTATTTTCTTTAAAGAATTTATTTTCTAAAATCAGCAAAAATGATTTCTTTAAAAGAAAAAGGACAAGTTTGACTTTGGGCACGTTAGCGAGAGAACAAGGATTTACCATGGACGATCTGCAATTTACTTAGGAAACCATTCTTTCTATAAAAAGAAAATGTCAAGTTTGTACAAAATCCGGATTCCTCTAAGGAAACCGTAACAAAAACCCAAAATGTCCAGGGGAAGAACTACGAGCAGAAACAGTGGATCCTGAGGCCATCTCGCAGTCGCGTCATCGCCTGTTGTGCACCTATTCATCACCTGTACCCATGAAATGGGTTAGTTTCACGAAAAACTAATAGGTGAGCACAAGAACAGAAAGAACTAAATAAGGCATAAATAATTAATGCAGCAAGTAGTAATTGAACACTAAGCGGAACAAGCAAACTAAGCAAATAAGCTAAGTAATCCTACTTAAGCAAGTAAGTCAAGCAAATATGCTGATCAAGAAAGCTTAAACAAGCAATTTGCACAAGCAAGCTAAGCAGATAAACTGAAAAAGCAAGCTAAGCAACTAAGTCAAGCATGAAAGCTAACAGATAAGTTGAACTGCACGCGAGCTAAAAGCTAGAAAGTTGAGTGTGTAACAAACTGAAATGTGAGCATACTCAATTTAGTTATTTCTTGTTAACCGGTCATGCGGGTACATACATGGCACGTGAGTCGAAACAGCCGAGACCAAGCCGAGAGTTCATTATGCTATGTTTTTTAAGATACCTCGGTTGTCTGACTGAATCTTATTCCTAAGGGGACGACCGGTGGTCGAGAGAATAAGCCCCCAAGGCCTGATAGGAATGCATCCATAGAGCTATCTTTTGGTAGCCCCTATCCCCTAACCTCCGATGACTGGGGAAGCCGCGTCTTTTGCCCGTAAATAGCTATTAATGGACTGTCTATCGGAGTTGGTACCCTTCGTCCTCTCTCTTGGCGAAGCCAGGTTGAATCGAGCGCGACGGGGTTTCTTAGTCATCGTCTCATTCTTCATGCTCTGGTCCATTAGACCAAACGAGCATCTTGTCTGTGAAGGCGATCCCATTTTTATGTGTTTTCAGCAACGTGTACAAAGCACTAATCGAGGTCATAAGATCATCTCATCCAATCGTCGTAGTACTAACATGCCTCGCATGTTCAAGAGTACACTACGAGGAAAGGGATATAGGTCCTCAATAGGAGTCTCAGCAGTGTGTTTCGCAAAGATATAATGTTTTAGAAAGTTATTTTAACATTCTAAATCTTTTGAAACGATCAACAACTTGCCTACATATGGCATGCGATTTTCTCGAATCTCACATCCGATAACACAGTGTCTGGATGTTACGCAAGTCTCGACACTGTTCTCGATAAATGGGCTTCGCAAAAGAACCCATCTCCCAACAACTTGATCTTTCCCCAGATCAAGGATTTTCCCGAAACATATCGGGTATACGAAAATAGTAGAAAGGATACTCCTCCCGAATATGCTGAGTCAGAGAGGCTTAGATGCAATAGCGCATCACCAAAAAAAAAAAGGGGGGGGGGGGGGGGCTCAAACTTTACCGACAGAATTGCGCAATCGAAGAACTGGGAACCTCGCAAAGGACCCAATTAACTTCGAGGTTGCGTTGTTTAAGCCTCAAATCTACCACAGTTGTGAAAGCGAGAGTGGTGGAGGCCGAAGCACATTCCGTGAGGTCAAAACCATGGAATTATATGTGAAGAATGCAACAGGGAAAAGCATGTGCGATGGCAAGGCAAAAATGAAAGACAATAATGCGAAAAGCAAAAACCTGGGTGCGAAGCGCGACGGCAAAGCAAAATGACAGAAATAGGAAGTGAAAAGCAAAGGACAAAGATCGTAAAACCGCATCCTTGAACAAAAGACAGAAAGTAGTAAATACGAAAGCAAAAGCCTGGGCGCAAAGCGCGGCAGCAAACAGAAACAGAAAATGCAAAAGCAAAGGACAAGGATCGCGAAACCGCATCCTTGAGCAAAAGACAGTAAGTAGTAAATACGAAAGCAAAACCTAGTCGCAAACCGTGGCGGCAAACAGAAACAGAAAATGCGAAAGCAAAGGACAAGGATCGTGAAATTGCATCCTTAAATTAAAAGTGTACTTATATACGTATATGTATATAAAGATGTAACTAAGTCCTTTCGATCTTTAATTATTTAAGCTCGATTCAATTATTTAAGTCCTTGTGCAACTTCCCCTACCTTGGGGTATTACGAGGAAGAAGTTGTCTTCGAGCGTAGGTGATCGTTGGTTCGGTTCGCGGGGCGCGAACGGGCTCCGTTACGCAGACTGCAAAAGTACGTTGTTAGCATGCACTTAAACGAATAAGTAAGGACAGGGAGAAGACTCGGCTTCTATGAAATACAAGGCAGGGCCAACAGTCCCTGTTGACTTGAAACTGAATGGGGCAAGAGCTTATGGCTCCTACTAGCTCGTAAAAGAGGAAGGGCAGGGGCTTGCCCTTGCCGAAATAAAAAGAGGGGCAGGGGTGTCTATCCCTACCGAAACCAAAGAGAGGGGCAGGGGCAGGGGCCGATGGCCCCCTGCTGGACATAGGAAAAGGAAGAGAGGGAGCGCAGGGGCCAAAGGCCCCTGCGGCTTTCAGGAGAGGAGGCAGGAGCCAATGGCCCCTGTCGACCTCCAGAGTCATCGGGGCAGGGGTCAGTGGCCCCTGTCGATGCTTTGGAAAAACAAAGTAGGGACCCTTTGGCACCTGCCTGCAGCTAACGGGAAAGGAGGCAGCGAGAGGGAGGGGACTCACCTGAGGCTGCCGGAGAGGAGGGAGGTCGTCGGGGAAGTGGGAGGTCGTCGGGCGGTGGTTGCCGAGATGGGAGCTCGCCGGAGAGGGGGAGCCGAGCGAGAGACACAGAGGGAGAGGGGAGATGAGAGATGGCAGAGGGGGAGAGAGAGTTGACGGGTGAGGGTCACCGGAATAGGAGCTCATCGGAGAGGAGGGAGGCGCTGGGGAGGGTCGAAGCCGAGAGAGAGGGGAGAAAGCGGGAGTTCGGGGGAGGGGTTTTGAATGCCTCTCCCTTTCCCCCCCCCCTTTGCATTTTATAAAAGAAACACAGGGGATGGGCGCCCCCTGTGTGTCGCCCCTTGAAACGGTAAGAAAATGCAATCCACAAAAAATACCTCTCAACAAGTTCTCACAATGAGATTACAAGAACCGCAATGGTTCACAAAGAGAGCATCAACACCAAACATACACCATACCCGAAAGAGGGTATTCACAACAAAAATAGAAAAAATAAACTTTTATTAAACTTGGGATAAAATCCCACACTCAAGAGCATGATCTGTACAAGGGGAATAACCCCATATTTATAGAGGGAATAAGAGGAGTCTCAAGGGAGTAGTTGGACTCCCAACGGCTCTATTAGAGCTGTTGGGAGTCCAACGGCTCCCTTGGAGCTGCACCTTTTTGACTTGGTCAGAAAGGCCTTTTTGACTAGTCAAAAAGTTAAAGCCTTTGAGAGTCCTAAAATGGGGATTTAAGTTAGTTCTAGTTGGGTTTTAACTAGAACTAATCAAACTAAAAACTAACTGGAAAAAAAGAAAAATATTGCAAGGGATTACATGAGCTACTTATGAGATTACATATGAGATATGAGATTACATATTTTAACACTCCCCATTAAACTTACGGTTGGATAACCGAAAGTTTGCCTAAGAGAAAGTGAAATCTAGGAGCAGCGAGAGGCTTGGTGAAGAAATCGGCCAACTGATATTCTGAAGCAACATAGGGAAGATTGATGGTGCCGCACAAAAATTTCTCTCGAACATAATGACAGTCTATTTCTATATGCTTGGTGTGTTCGTGAAATGTCTGATTGCTTGCAATGTAGATAAAACTCTTGTTGTCACAACACAGATTTGATGCTTTTGAACTTTCAACTCCCATATCATAAAGGAAACGTCGAAGCCAGCCTAATTCCATAGTGGTTGTGGCCACTGCCCTATATTCAGCTTCTGTTGATGAGAGGGAGACCTCTTGTTGCTTCTTGCATCGCCATGACACCAAGGATTCTCCCAAGAAGACACAAAAACCTGTAGTTGAGTGGCGGTCATTTGGATCACCACCCCAATCTGCATCAGTATAAGCAAGCAATTCTAAATTAGAAGAAGCAGATAAAAATAAACCTCGAGAAATAGAATTTTTAATGTATCTAATAATGCGCAAAACTGCGCACATATGAACAGAAGTTGGGGCATGCTGAAATTGACTGGCTGTATGCACGGCATATGCAATGTCAGGTCTTGTGATGGACAGACACGATAGAGCCCCGACAAGTTGTCTATATGGAGTTGGATTCTCAAGTGGTTCTCCATCATCAATCTTCATCTTGACATTCACAATTTCAGGTTTCAACTGAAATACCTGACCTGGCAACAATATCCAATGCAAACTTAGATTGAGTTAGCAAGTATCCCCTAGGTGAGTATGCAACTTCTATACCAAGAAAGTATTTCAAGAAACCCAAATCACTCATTTCAAAGTGTGTTTTGAGAAATTTTTTAATATCATAAACTCCCTGTTTATCACTTCTGGTGATGATCATGTCGTCAACATAGAGTAGAAGGATGATAATACCTGCATTCGAATTCTTAACAAACAGAGTTGTGTCAGTAAGACAAAAACGAAAACCAAAATTAAGCATAACCTTACTAAACTTGTCATATCAAGCTTTTGGAGCTTGTTTGAGACCATACAAAGCCTTGTTTAGGAGAAGAGTTTTCCCTTTGGGAACATTCAAACTTGGTGGTGGATTCATGTGTACTTCTTCAGTTAAATTTTCATTTAGAAAAGCATTTTTAACATCCATTTGAAAAAATATGCCACCCTTTTATTGATGTTGGAGCTATTAGGATTCTAACAGTAGTCATTCTAGCTACTAGGGCAAAGGTTTCTTCGTAATCTATTTCATATTCTTGGAAATAACCCTTTGCCACTAATATGGCATTGAATCTTTCAAGAGTGCCATCACTCTTAGTTTTCACCTTGTATACCCAGCGACAACCAATAGGTTTCTTGTTGTTTGGAGGATGATCTTGAATGGTCCAAGTGTTTGCCTTTTCTAAGGCTTCTAATTCGACTTTCATAGCTTCGACCCATTCTGGTTGATCCTTGGCTATATCATAACTGGGGGGTTCTACATAGGAATGAATTAGGGCAATAAAGGCTTGATGTTTTGGTGAAAAAGACTCGTAAGACACAAACTTTTAAGAACTTTCGAGATCCTAGTGGATTTTCTAGAAGAAGCAACTTCTTGTTCCCTTGTGTATTTATCCAGGGCACACTGTCTTTCTAAGTTTCCTCGCCTAGAGTATTGAATACAATCCTGACCGTCGTTAATTGGATCAGAATCAATCATACTCGTCTGATCATCCAGATCAATTTCTCTTTCACTATTCTTTGGAACTAAATCCAACAAGAATGAATACTCATCTATTTCAGTAGACTTTATATTTTCAAAAAGGCTTTCATTTTCTAGAAAAGACCCATTCCTTGAAATATATAATTTGTTGTTTTTAAAATCGAAACGCTTGTAGCCCTTTTGATGACTAGCATATCCTAAAAAGGCACAGGGAATAGCACGGGGAGAAAATTTGTCATTCTTATCTGTAAAAACAAAACATTTGCACCCAAATACCCTTAGTCTAGAATAATCTAGAGTTTGTTTATAAATTTTTTCAGTGGGAGAGATATTATTTATTGAAGATAGGGCATTCTATTAATAAGATAAACTGCAGTTAAAATAGCTTCGGCCCAAAAGACTTTAGGGACTTGATGTGTAAAGAGAAGAGTTCTAGATGTTTCTATAATGTGTTTGTGCTTTCTTTTCGCTAACCCGTCTTGTTGAGGAGTATAGAGACAAGATTTTTGATGTGAAATCCCATATGAGTTCAAATATTCTTTAAATTCAGTCGACAAGAATTCTCCCCCTGAATCAGTACGAAATATTGAAATATCGTTTTTAAATTGGTTTTTGACCATATTGTGAAATATTTGAAAAAATGAAAACACTTCAGACTTATGCTTAAGAAAATAAATCCAAGTATATCGTGTAAAGTCATCTACAAAAATTACATAATACAAAAAACCATCTTTTAACACAACTAGTGCAAGACCCCAAACATCAGAATGTATTAATTCAAGTGGTCGAGTAGAGACAAAGGTTCTTTCATGAAAAGATAATTTTTTCATTTTTCCAAGAATACATTTTTCACATTTAAAATTTTCAAGATTACAAAATTTTTCCATGTTTGGAAAGAACTGAAGCTTGGACATACAAGGATAACCAAATCTTTGGTGCAAAAGATCCAAGCCTAATTTTTGAACATTGCAGCATAATGTATTCTTGGGTATTTCAAAAAAATCCATATAGTACAATCCTCCTTCTCTATGGCCTTCCCCAATCAGCTTCCCTGACTGGTGATCATGTACCCGACAAGCATGAGAAGAGAAGGAAACATTACACCCATGGTCAATTAGCTAAGATACAAATAAGAGATTTAAATTCAGTTTAGGAATATATCCAATTTTCGGAACACAAAATCCTTTTGAGTTTTGAGAACTATTTTCGAAATTTCCTATTCCTTTAATTTCAAGAGTTGTTCCATCCGCAGTAAAAACATTAGATCCACTTGAGTTATTACACTGAGAAAGCAATTTTATATTTGGTGTCATGTGAAACGAAGCACCAGAGTCAAGAAGACATAGAGGTTTACCTGGATCGGAGATGCCAACAGAAGAAATGACGACTCCGACAGAGGAAGAAGCTCCTTTGAGAAGAGGTTGTAGTGCCTCTACCAGCTGAGTTAGAGACATGCTTTCAATGGACGTCTCATTTGATTCTTTCGTTGATTCCACAGTAGCTACCTTCTTCTCATAAGGTTTTTTCAACTTTGGACAGTAAGTTTTAACGTGTCCTGGTTCATGACAGTAATAACAAATAACTTTTCTTCTTTCAAATCGCCTCCTTGTCTTTCATTATTTGTCCTTCCAATATGTGGCGCTTTATAAGTGTGAATGTGATTGCTTGGTCTTGATATAGCTAGAACTGTATCATCATCACTCTTGGCGACTCGCTTCTTGAGTCTATTTTCTTTCATACTTAACTCTTTAATTGTATCTTCAATAGAGGGAACCTTTCCCCGATGTAGAAGAGCGGGCTTGGTTGTTTCAAATTCGGGTCTCAACCCATTGATAAATTGAAAAAAATGCTCTGCATTTACTTGATTTTTGCGAAGCTCAATATCTTGTGGGCAATGCCACTTTGGTTCAAGAAGAGCCAACTCTTCCCATAGCTCGGATAGGCTATTATAGTACTCCTTAATACTCTTCTTCCCTTGAACCATATTCCGAACTTTTTCTTGCAAGTTACAAATGTGAGCAATGTCTTTAAGAGAATACATTCTCTTAAGATACTCCCATGCATCATTAGTGTGTTCAAATTTTGCGAGACTTGAACACTTCTTTATATCCACACTAGAGATTAGCCAAGACATGATCTTGGCGGGACCCATTCTCCATTCTTTCCAATTTTTCTCATACGTGGAGATAGCCTTGTTTTTTTCAACTTCCGAAAGAGGTACTTCTTTACCTCATTCTTCTTTGGTGAGAGTTAGTTGAGGTTCCTCGTCGGTTCCATCAACTAAGCCCCATAGACCTTTTCCCCAAATGAGGTGCTTCATGATAGAAGCCCATGTTACATAATTTGAATCATTTAATTTTATGGGCTTAATGGTGACATTATCATGGTCATCCATTTTACAATCTTGAGAAGGAAAGGGGAAGAGAGGAACAAATAAGAAAAAAAAGAGTATTTTTACCACGAACACAAGAATGGGTAGCCTTCCAAGCTTTTCACGGCTACACACAATCAATTCTTCAAAAAGCCTTCACTTTCTCGAAGAAATACTTGAATGGCACGCTTCCCAATGCACATCCACCAACGGCTCTGGTACCATGTAAGAAAATGCAATCCACAAAAAATACCTCTCAACAAGTTCTCATAATATGATACATTGGTTCAAAATTTGTATTTCACATGTTTTGGTCCATCCCCATGAATCACACACGATCTAGCTATCCCTCGCATCGATAAACTCATCCAATGATCTAAACCATCCAGCAGCCACTACATGACTATTCTTTTGAGGCTCTTCGTGACTAATGTTTTCTGTAATGTTGAAATTCCTTTCATCAAATATGACATGACGAGACGTTGTTACACACCTTTTGGATTGGATTCCAGCATCCAACCTTTGTACCCATTTGCACATCCCATGAATCTACATTTATGCCTTAATCATTATATCTATGTGAATCGTGTTATTGTTAAAGTATGTATTTATATATATTCTTAAATATAAATAATATATATAATGCCCAATAGGGGCATTTTAGGCATTTCAACTCATGTAACTAGGTCGGTCCAATAGGGATAGGTTAGTTAGTTATATTTTTGTTTTTTCTTAAATAATGTAATTAGGTTTGCCTTGAGTGGCTCTATGGAAAATATTTATAGTCATTGGGATTGCTCTCAAGGACTATAAATATAGTCGTTAAAAGCTCCCAATGACTCTATGGGAGCTCACAAGGCTCCTTACCACTTGTATTTTTTTATATAAATAGGGACACATTGTTCCCATTCAAGTTAAGCTTCTAGCTAAGCATATTATCAATAAAATCCTTTATTTTTAATTTGTTGCAAGCCCTTGTTGGCTTTTTGTCTTGTCCCTAGTGGACTTGTGATTGTGCACACTGAATTATGCTTTTGTATGCCCTTAGTTGGCATGTATCTATCTTCAGCTTATTTCGATAAAGTGATTTTAGCATAAAACAAAGAAGACAAAAATGAGACTGCAATCTCACGCTTCCTTAACCAGGAAAATCATGAGTCAATTCTCCTTCATATAAAAAAACAGTTACAATAATTGATGTTACATATTTGCCCTTACTAAATTACAACATCCATATACATTAAAAGCGCAATAACGTAAAACAACATAACCCTATATTGTATCTGGATCACAGACCCAACACTATCCAGATCACATATCACGTTCCAACAGCCTCCCTTAAGTTGTATGAGGCACTTAAGATACCAAAATCTTAGATTTGTCAATCCTTTTGTAAACAAATCGGCAATTTGATTTTTGTCACAACAAATTTAACTTCTAATTCTGTATTTTCAATCTTGCTTCTAATGAAATGTTGATCTATCTTTGTATGCCTTGTCCTTCCGTGATAGACAGGATTAAAGGATATCTTGATGGCACTTTGATTGTCGCAGAACAATACAGATTTAGGAATCATTTCATTTAAGTCGTTCAACAAAAATCTAAGCCAAGCCAATTCCGAAGATGTTGCAGTTATGGCTTTGTATTTTGCTTCAGTGCTTAACCTTGTCACTGTCTTTTATTTTCTACTGGACCAAGAGACTAAATTTCTGCCAATATGAACACAATATCCTGAAATCGATCTTCTCTCATCTAGATCTCATGCCCAATCTGCATCAGAAAATGCCATAATTGTAAGCATATTTACCCCTTGCCTTCGTCTCTTATAATATAAGCCATCTCCAAATATGCCTTTAAGATATCTCAGGATACTCTTCAAAGCTTACACAATTATATCTAAGGTGATATATCGATTCATGTGGTAAAAAATGCATATAACTTTTATCGTGTGTGCAAATTTCGAACTACGTAGGAGTTATGTATGTTGAGGTTTAGTTGCTTCATATTATAAAATGTACATGTTCACGTATGCATGCATAGAACTCATGTTTTGTTTACGCATTCTTCAAGGTTCAATTTACGAAGTGCAATGTTCTTTGTGGCGATGATATGATGCGTAGGATAATATGCTTCTGTATAATATGATTTAAATGCCACGTGAAATAAAATTATGAATACATGTGATAAATGTTTAAGTTTAATAGTAAACTTTGGTTCATGAAGTCTTATTGGTTAAATGTGTGATTTTATAATTTTAATGTTATATGAAGTGATGTATGATGTGATGCTTTGATTGTATACATGCGTATGCCCGTGTTGATGGCTATCGACCCTGAGAGTGGTCAATTGTATTGATGCATGTATCACAATAGTTTTCACTGGATATGGTACCCATTGAGGAATTATTCCCAATGGATTCTCTCTGAGGGTGTGCATGACCAGATCAGGTAATCCGACTAGAGCGGTAAGTCTCTGTGAGAAAGTGCATTGTCCAAGAGCGGGTAGCCCGCGAGGACGGTATATTCCTGTGAGGAAGTGCATTGTCCAAGACCAGATAGACCATCAGTCTAGGATGGTAACTCCTTGTGAGGTTGTACATTTCTCACACCAGGTGATCCGACGTGAATTTTGTAAATCTTTATTATAAATAAATGAAATGTTATGATGAATTATGATGATCTTCTCAGTTGATTGAGATAGCTAGTTATGAATCTATAGATTTGGCTTTTCTATTATAGCATGATTATATATTGAACTCAGATATGATAATCAAATCCTTATTGATTTTAAATCTTGATATGAGGTTATGATTGTGACGCTTGTGTAAGCGTATAGGTGAATGACACATCACGCCTACAAATGACTAGTTTTGACTTATTAGGTGAATGATACATCACGCCTACATAGTTTCATTGCAAATGATTGCATTATGATTGTCTGAGTAAATATATCACACCTATGTATCATGATTGATGCGTATCATGAATATCTAACTAAATTACTTATAAGGCATGTGCGTGTGTTTCACGTTGGAATGGTCAAATGTGATTTGCCTTATTGTTTATAAGAATTATGAATGCATATGAAAATGATGCAATGATCTGAATGTCTTATATGTGTGTGTGTGTGTGTGTGTATATATATATATATGTGTGTGTGTGTGTGAGTGTGAGTGTGAGTGTGTGTGATGACTTGTATAACTTGAATGCATATAGATTATGCTTTATTACGTGAGTTAAGGTTGAATAGAATATTAAGTGATGAAATGTGTTTAAATGCTTATATTCGAATGCTTGAAATGAATGACTCATAGGACATTGTTTCCTTGTCTATCAATTGACGATTGATGAATAATATATCTTTACCTTTAAATGCTTAATATGTTTTCTTTAAGTTTGAGTTTGGGTTGCTTTACTAGACTTTAGCGAGTCTGACCCCGTTTTATGGGGAACAGGTAATGCAGGTAAAGTATGATGAGTAGTTGGATTGGAGCGATGGGCTGAGCGAGCTGCATCCTCGAGGGTCCACTCTTACCTTGTGATCTTGGTATTCATGATCTTTTCATTTTAAGTATTTGATCGTGTAGAGACTGAAGTATTTTTTTATACTCTGATTTGAAATGAAATTAAAACTCTTCATATTTCAGTCTTATATTATACGTGATTTGAAATGTGTATATTCCGTACATTTTGATTTGATTGTTATCTTTAGTGTAACCGCGCCCAAAGTGTTAACCGTTTTTAAAAATCGTTTCTGCATTATAAGATCTGATTTACTTATACTTATCAAAAAAAATGGTCTCAAAATTTCAATATTGGAACTATAATTAAGGTTAGAATTTTTGCGGCGTTACACATAGTTGGTGCATAAATTGAGATACTTGATTCCCAGGTGAAGGTCAAATATTGTAACATTCCTACAATGCTACGATATTCTATCGGATTTTCACATATTTCACCTTCTTCCATTATTAGCTTCTGGTGAATTGGAGTTGGAGTTAAGAGAGGTTTGCAATCAACCATACATGGTTTCTTCAAAAGAACAAGGGTATATTTTTGTTGTGATAAAATCATCTTATCTTCCTTTCTATCAACTACTCCAAGAAAATATTTTAGCTTCTCAAGATCTTTTATCTTGAATCTTTCTCCCAACAGACCTTTGATTTCTTCAATATGTTCTTCAAAGCTCATTGTCATAATTATGTCATCAACGCTTTGCTCGCTTAGGACGGCAATGTTAGCCAACCAACGAGTGATCTTCTGGAGCAGGTTCGAAAAGCTTTAAAGAATGATCCAACGACACAACAATTGATCGCGTTGGTAAAAGAATGAAAGGTGCGGAGATTTTAGTTGGAGGATGATTTGCTCTGCTTCACGGGCGATCGTCTATATATTCCGCGACAGGATACTCTATGAAGGTGCTTGATGCACGAGTGTCATGATACCACCTGGGCGGGTCACCCAGGATAATAGAAAACTTTGGCGTTATTAGAACGTGTATTCTATTAGTCACAGATGTGCGACGATGTGGACGCTTATGTGCAGACTTGCTTGATCTGCCAACAAGATAAGCCATAAACCAAAGACCTGGTGGACTATTGGAGCCCCTACCAGTGCCAAGCCGTCTGTGAGAGTGCATAACCATGGACTTCATAGTGAGCTTGCCAAAAGCTTAGGGTTGCAGTTCTATCTATGTGATTGTGCTGATCAAATATTGAGGAATCTCTGAGAGCATCGTCAATGATCGTGATGTCCGCTTCATTGGCAAATTTTGGCGAGAAGTATTTCGCTTGATTGGGACAAACTTGTAATTCAGCACAAGTTTTCACCCTCAAACCGATGGCATGTTGGAGGAATATCTGCGGCACTTTATCAGTATCAATCAAAGAAATTGGGTTGATTTACTTGATGCTGACCAATTCTACTACAACCTCCAAAAGAGTGAGTCGTCTGGCCATAGTCCGTTCAAAGTTGCAACTGGACAACAGCCACATATTCCGCACTCATTTGTCGCGCGAAGACGTGGCAAAGCACCTTATGCATACCAGTTCGTTAGGAACTAGCAGGATCAGACAGAGTTAGCAAAGGCATATTTGAACAAGGTGATCAAACGCATGAAGAAATGGGTAGACGAGAAACGTCGACCAGCAGAATTTCGTGTTGGAGATAAGGTGTTGGAAAAGCTCTTTTTCAATCGCACAGCTATCTTTCGAGGCCACCACTGATGCCTCATTTCGCAAGTATGACGGCTCATTCACCATCACCAAGCGCATTGGAAGCTTGGCGTATCAGTTGGACTTGCCAAACTTCTAAGTGCATTTGGTCTTCCATATATGCAACCTGAAGTCGTTCCATGAAGATGAAGGAGACTCTCAACGGAGCATGCCTCAATGTGCGCCCAATCTGCAGCGCACACCATCAACAGTTTGCATCCCAAGTAGAGAATCGAAAGTCATCCTCAACCACTCCAACTATCTCGGCGAAGTCAAAAAGTACCTAGTGCAATGAAAAGGTCTACCAGAATGTGAAACCACCTAAGAGAAACCTACCCACATGTTTCAGCATTGTCAACTTGTGGAGGACTACATGAACAATTGGCATCGAGGACGATGCCAACTTAAGCACGGGAGCGTGTTCCAGACCGCCATGTTTTCACCTTTTTGTTTCTGATGTATATACCTCTTTGGCACTCTTTAGTTCCAAATATGGCATTTTGGCTTAAGAACCCAGTGTAGTGAGCCCCTCTCTCCCCCTCTTTATGTGCTCTACTTACAAGTTGTTATAAAAGAAGTTTTATGCATCATCGCCTCCTTGCTCTTTTTGTATTTGTGCATGTGTGTACTCTTGATTCCGCTCCTACGTGTATGTTGTGAGTTGCTTGTACGTTTAAAAGGCTTGCTTACGGTGTTTGTGATTACCCGAAGCTATGTCGCGGGGGCCTTCGCTTCTAAGCCTGTGACAGTTTGTATCCAAGGTGAATTAGGGCATTCATATGTCAAGAACTTTCATAAAGTTAACCCTCAATTGGAAATAATAGGAGGCCAAACACAGTGTATTCCTATATATTCTCTCTTCCCTTCGTCTCCTTAGTAGACTTAACAAAAATTAACTAGTCAATAATACTGCAACATGTTCATAACATCATATTCATAATATAAACAGCAATAATGTGATTCTTTTGGAATATCAGTTTCGAAAATATCATTTTTTGTGATGTTTTGAGAAATTAGTCAATATTTATCACCAGAACTGGCATCAAATGAGCAACTTGCAAGCAGCCCATGGCCTAGCTTGAATCGGGCAATCCTGGGTCAGTATTTTGGACCTAGCCAAGCTGGTAAATGGTCCAGTTAGCCAAGTCCAAAATAGACTTTTGAGAACAGGCCAATCAATTCCAGTCCAAATGGATTTGAGCCCGGCTGGCTAAGCAGTTTGCCCTTTGTTGAGAATAGGTGGTTTTAAGTTTAAGTCTTTTTATATTAGAGGTTATTTGAAATTTTGTTTTAATAATGGGCTTAGATGTAATTTATTCCTTTTAGCCTCTCTCTATTTAACATAGAGAGAAGCCCTAATAATGTAAGTTAACGAGTTTTCTATTATGCAGTCGACTCTCTCTCTCTCTCTCTCTCTCTCTCTCTCTCTCTCTCTCTCTCTCTCTCTCTCTCTCTCTCTCTCTCTCTCTCTCTCTACAGGTGGTTGTGCATCGCATCTTCCTTCTACATGGTATCAAAGCCCTCGATCTCGGGAGCGTGATCAATAGGGACTGATCTTCACCAACGGAAAAAAAAACTTTTCTTGAAATCAGGTTTGTTGTTTTTTCTGCCGTGGAAGATCTGATAACAGATCTGGGATTTTACCCAGATCTGTCATCAGATCTAAGGGAGCAGATGTGGAGCCGTAACCCTTGAGCTCCTCAGTTTGGAGTTTTTTTTCTCTCTGCCGTGATTTCCTGGATTTCCTGCCGTGATCTTTTGTTGCCGAGTTTTGTTCCTGCCGTGACGTGATTTTTGTTTGTTGCCGAGTTTTGTTCCTGCTGTTTGGGAGCAGCAGAAATTTTCATTTCCTGTGTTGTTGCGTGCCTGCCATGATTTCCTGCTGTTTGGGAGCAGCAGAAATTTTCTTTCTTGTGTTGTTGGGTGTGATCAAGATTCATTTAGTGTATTGTTGCGTGTGATCGAGATATGATTTATCTGTTTAACCGTGCCCTGAAGACTTATTGGCTGTCGAGCCTTATATGTTTGGAGAACAGCAGTTGTCGTGATTTCTTTTCTGCGTCTGCATATTATCATTGGTCGTGATGTGTTTGGGAGCAGCAATGGTCGTGATTCCTAGACTTTAGTTGGTTGGTTTATTTCAGAATATGGATTTCAGCAATCGTGATTCCCTGTTGTGCCGTGTTTTTTTTATGCATGCTGTGAAAGAAGCATGTTAGTTTAAGTTATCCTTCTGTCGTGGAAACAGCAGGCGTGATTCCCTGCTGTGTTGGAAAATTTCTCAGTTTGTGGGCTGCTGTTTTTTTTCTGTCGTGGAAACAGCAAGTATGATTCCCTGTTGTGTTGCAAAATTCTTCTTGAGCACTAGCTGTTCAAGTGAGGTAATCTGATTTTTTTTAATTGAATTACATCTTCAGTATGGCTGAAACTTCGAAATGTGATTCCAAAATGGAACATATTGGGGAGTATAAGGCTTTTGCCAATCCCTTCTCGTACTGCTCTTCCGTAAGGTTGAATGAAACCAACTATGCCAGGTGGTCCAGAACTTTTATGTTGTCGGTATCTGGACATCGTCGAAAACATATTTTGTTGGAAGACAAACCCACTGAAAAATTCGGAAAATATGTTACTTGGGATGAAGATAATGACATAGTTATGTAATGGGTCATGAATAGTGTCAAACCCCATATTGCAGATGGATTGATCTACTATAATACAGTCAAACTGATGTGGGACAATCTTCGTGATACATACTCACAAGAAACTAATGTGAGTCGTATCCTGCAAGTCGAACAGGAGATATATAATTTGCAGCAGGTAGATCAGACCTTGGCCCAGTACTATGCCTCTGCCAAAGCTGTGTTTGAAAGACTTAATGCTCACAGGCCTCTTTGTTGCTCGAAGCAAAAGGATCATCGAGAACAAACCATGGTTGCTCGCTTTCTTACAGGTCTCTCTTCAGAATTTTCTGTTGCAAAAGTTCAAATGTTGACTGGATCAGATGTTCCTACTCTTGCTGATGCATACAATCGTCTGAGTAGACTTGCGATCTCTCTTCCACAATCTCAGCCTGTGACTCAGTCATCTGCTCTTGTTGTCTCATCTGGTTATGGGCATGGAAATATTCAGAATATCAGAGGACGAGGTCGCGGACGTGGTATGGGAGGCAGAGGAAAGCTTCAATGTACATTCTGTGGAAAATCTGAACATTTAGAAGATCGTTGCTGGGATAAACATGGTCGGCCAACCTCTTCTTCATCAAAGTCATATGCTCCTAAAGCAAATGTTACTACTGTCGAGGCAACAAATGTAATGGACAATATCTCTGCAAGTGACCGTAGTATCACCCTCAGTCGTGCTGAATATGATGAGTTGATAGCTCTTCGTCCTTTGAGTTCCACTCTTCCTGTAGTTGGTGTTGCCTACTCAACAGGAAATCATCTTCATCCGACTGACAGTAAGTGGATTATTGACTCTGGTGCATCGAGACACTTGTGTGGAAATTCACTTGTTTTTTCAGATCTAAAGGATATTATTGTTCATCTAGGAGTCTTATTAGCCGATGAGAGTTCCTCTCCAGTTGTTGGTCAAGGAAATATTTTTATATCCTCCTCCTTACAGTTGAAAAATGTTCTTCATGCTCCAAACTTTCCTCAAAGTTTACTATCTGTTAGTTGCCTTACAAAAGAACAAAATTGTAGTGTAATATTTGATCCGATGGGTTGTCATTTTCAGGATTTGCTGACGGGGAAGAAGATCGGTGGAGGCCATGAAGAAAATGGAGTCTACTACCTACATCATCCAGTGGGTAATGTTCATGCTGCAGTGGAACACTCATTCAGTCCTGTTCAGTGGCATCGTTGTCTTGGTCATCCTTCATTGTCAAAGCTTCGTTCGGTCTTTCCTCAAATTCCTTCCACTACATCATTTCAATGTGAAGCATGTCAGTTGGGCAAGCATCATCGAAGTTCGTTCACTTCGAGTCAGAGTCAGTTTAGTCATAAAGTCTTTGAACTTCTTTATGCAGATGTATGGGGTCCTAGTAAGATTCCTACTAGGACTCAGTGTCGATATTATCTTGTTATTGTTGATGATTTCTCTAAGTTGTCATGGGTGTTTTTAATAAAAGAACGATCCGAAGTTCCAAGTATTATCAAATCCTTAATTCTTGAAATAAAAACTCAATTTGAATCTATGGTCAAGATTGTTCGCACTGATAATGCTCTTGAGTTTAAATCAAAAGTTTTGTTACAATTTTACCAAGATCATGGCATCCAATCCCAAACTTCATGTGCCTATTCATCTCAACAAAATGGGGTGGCTGAGTGAAAACATCGGCACCTGCTTGATGTTGCCCGGACCATTATGATTCAATCTAATGTTCCTGCGTTATACTGGGGTTATGCGATTACCACTGCTTGCTATCTGATCAACCGCATGCCTTCGTCTTTTGTGGGTGATCAAATTCCATTACATATCCTAAAACCTAATGCCCTACTCTTTTCTTTCTCACAAAAAATATTTGGATGTGTTTGTTTTGTACACAAACTCGGCCCTGACCGTGATAAATTAGCTGCTCAAGCTACAAAATGCATGTTTATAGGTTATCCCAAAAATCAAAAGGGATATCGATGTTATGATCCTATTTCTCGCCGAGAGTACGTCAATGTGGATGTATCTTTCTTGGAATCCACTCCATATTACTCTAGTACCAGTTCCCCGCTGCAGGTTGATCCAGCTGAGTCTTTTCCATTACCTATACCTCCTTTTCCTTTAGAATATGTGCCCTCATTACCGAACCAAACTTCAGCCTCTTCCAGATTCAATAATCCTCCATTGGTATATGTGCGTAGAGCTCCACCCCCACAAGTGCCTTTATCTTCTTCTTCCCCTGAGGTAAGTTCTACTCACAATAGTGATCTTCATGATGATGATAACAGGCCTATTGCTCTACGCAAGGGGACACGACAATGCACCTTATATCCCATATCTCATTTTGTCTCCGATGCCAGAATTGGAAATCAGATGAAAACTTTTATTTCAGCCTTATCTGCTGAAACTATTCCTCTGAACTATCAACAGGTAGAGCGTGATAACCACTGGAAGTTGGCCATGCAAGAAGAAACGGATGCTTTAGTATCTCAGCATACATGGGATCTAGTTGATTCCCCAGCAGATGCTGACATTGTTGGATGTAAATGGGTATATACAATAAAGTACAAATCCGATGGTTCTATTGAAAGGTACAAGGCCAGATTAGTAGCAAAAGGGTATACTCAGACATATGGTATTGATTTCTTTGAAACCTTTTCGCCTGTTGCACGGATGGGTACCATTCGTCTTGTTCTCTCAGTAGATGTTCAGCATGGTTGGAGCTTGTACCAATTAGATGTGAAAAATGCATTTCTATATGGGGATCTATCTGAGACCGTTTACATGCAACAACCTCCAGGATTCGAAGTTGAGGGGGAGTGTCAGAAGGTGTGTAAATTGAGAAAGGCGATTTATGGCTTGAAACAAAGTCCTCGTGCATGGTTTCAAAAGTTGTTTGAAGTGATGTCACGCTTTGGCTTTAATAGGACAGCAACAGATCATACCCTATTTATCAAGAAAACTAACTCTGGCATAGTTGTTATGGTGGTATATGTGGATGACATCATTCTTATAGGAGATGATGTGAAAGCTATTGAAGCCACAAAGGCTCATCTTCAAAAACACTTTGTTACAAAAGACCTTGGTTCACTTAGATATTTTCTGGGTATAGAAGTTGCCAGAAGCCGTGAAGGGATGGTTTTGTCTCAACGGAAGTATGTTCTTGACTTATTAAAGGAAACGGGAATGTTGGGAGCTAAACCAGCTAATATTCTCATGGACCATAAAGTTCAGTTGTTTGAAGAAGGGTCAAAACGTGTTGATAGCAAAAGCTATCGCTCCCTAGTAGGGAAGGTACTGTATGTAACTGTGACCAGGCCGGATATTGCTTTAGCAGTAAGCAAAGTTAGTCAGTTCATGGACAAACCAACTGAGATACACTGGAATGCAGCTATAATGATTCTCAGATATCTAAAATCTTCTCCTGGAAAGGGGTTATTGTTCAGGAAAGGTGGAACTCTGGAGATAGTGGCCTATTCTGATGCTGACTATGCAGGATCTGTAGTGGATAGAAAATCTACCACAGGATTCTGTGTATTTCTGGGAGACAACTTGATTTCTTGGAGAAGTAAGAAACAAAATGTGGTTTCTAGGTCGAGTGTTGAATCAAAATATCGGGCTATGGCCCAAACAGCTGCTGAATCGATGTGGGTTCGTACTATTCTTCATGATCTTCAGGTGAAGGTTTCCTCGCCTATGACCATGATGTGTGATAACAAGGTTGCAACATATATAGCGAACAATCATGTCTTTCATGAGAGAACAAAGCACATTGAGGTTGATTACCACTATGTAAGAGATATGGTTCAAGCTGGTCATATCACTACCAAATATCTAAAGTCGGAAGACCAAGTTGCAGATATGTTTACAAAGCCTCTTGCTAGACCAAATTTCTCAAAATGCTGTGACAAGCTGAGCATGATTGATATCTATGCTCCAGCTTGAGGGGGAGTGTTGAGAATAGGTGGTTTTAAGTTTAAGTCTTTTTATATTAGAGGTTATTTGAAATTTTGTTTTAATAATGGGCTTAGATGTAATTTATTCTTTTTAGCCTCTCTCTATTTAACATAGAGAGAAGCCCTAATAATGTAAGTTAACGAGTTTTCTATTGTGCAGCCGACTCTCTCTCTCTCTCTCTCTCTCTCTCTCTCTCTCTCTCTCTCTCTCTATACAGGTGGTTGTGCATCGCATCTTCCTTCTACACCCTTAAACAAGAGTGAGTGGCCCATGGCCTTACCTGCCTGTGGAGTTTTGATCCCCAGCCCAGCCCATTTGATTGGGCCGCCACAGCTCATTGATGAGTTCGCCAGGCCAAATTAGGCCAACCCATTGCCCACCCTTATCTAATTAGTCAGACAACACATAATTTAGATCACTTGCTAATATATCAAATGATTCCCATCTTTCTAACCAATTCATTGTCAGACTTGTAATTCATGCAGTTTCTCAACAACTTCTTAATATGTTTGGTAGCTCCACTCATCCGATTGCTCTCGGTTGGCTATATGCTGATAGATGGAGACCTGCCCCTCAAGATTGGCTTAAACTCTCTATTTACAGTTTTTGTAGCAATGGTGGAGTGTGAGCTTTTCAGTACACAATCATACAGGTCACAATCTATATATTGGCTGGTTTATAGCTGAAAAGGAGCAGATTTCCAGGAAATGGGTTTTATGGCCTCAGATTTTGATTCTCCTCCCTCCCCACCTCAAAGATTATGGTTGAGACATCTCGTCAGAACATTGTTACAAGGTAAAGCTTCATCTCACTTGCACAACCAGACATATGGGAAGCAAATATCCAATTTTCGTTACTTTCAATGCCCCTGGGTTCCCAAAAACCAATTATGCAGCACGTAATCTGGCCAAGCTGGGTGCTTCCCGAAGAGCTCACATTTGGAAGGACAAACCACCTGAGTGGTTAGCAATGTTAACCAATGTGTAATCTTTTGTACTGGTAGGGCTCAGACTAACCCCAGCTTTTCTATCCAAAAAAAATGGTGATGATGATGGAAATAATTTGCCTCAATGCAGATCAAGATGCTTTAAACTTAAAGTTAAGAAATTGCATATGTAGATGTTTCTTCCACCAAGCCCCTTCTCAACATTTGGCAGGATTTTTTTAGAAATGAAAATTCCATATGTTTTGTATCATAATGCTTCACTTTAATAGATCGACATTAGTAGTTAAATGATGAATGAATCAGAACACAAGAATATTGATGAAATTTTCAAGTTACGCAAAGATGGGGACAGATTTACACATGAATTGGTGATTCTGAAATACAAAGGGGTACTCCTGACACCAAAAGGTAACACAAAAGGTTACCTGGATCCATTCTTTAATTAACTCAAGAACATGAGTCCTGTAATCGTCACCTGCCAAATCTTCAACTTTGGCCTATGAATAGAAAAAGCAACAGTGGTTCAGGATAAGAGCGAACTAAAACATTTTCTGGGATTTTATAAATGAATTCCTGGCCAAAATCTAAAAAATATGCTTAAATGTTCTAGGCAAACATATTATATACAGTCTAGCAATTGAAATGAAGATAAATCTATAGCTACCTTTAATAGCAAAAAAATAGCAGAAGCATATGCATCTTCAGTCATGGAAGCAAATCCAAGGCTTCTAAGGTCATTGACAACTTTTCCAATATTTCCAACCAATCTGCTCTTGCCAGAATGAGCTAGCTCTTGATAGCTTTCATCAACATCCATTTCATCCATTCCAGGCAACTTATTTCCAACCCTTATATCATTGTTGCATCTAACATCCTTTTTTGATCCATCTTCATCACCATCTGTCATCACTGTGCTTAACTCTTGCAACCTTCTCTTGAAGTACACACGGAGAAATTCTAGAAGACAAAAAAATATAAACTCCCTCAACAATACAATATGAATTATAGGCGAGGAATGTAAAAAAGAAGATAACATTTATATGTACAAAGATAAACATAAGGGACATGATATCATATGCCCACTAATTCACAAGAGGTGTCAATTCAATACATCTAGCCTTCAACACAAAGCATTTCAAAAAATGAAAAATCTCAATGCCACAATAGACGCTCAAATCAAAAGGTACAAATTGCCCACAACAAAATATTAGATTTATATCATAGTTAGCAGTACCGTTCTGATCAAGGTTTTGCTCGGGAGTTTTTTTCAAATAGTTATTTTATTGGAAAAATCTGGGTAAAGTATCCAAAGTTTTATTTTTCGAAAAAAAACTTATGAATAATAAAAAGACAAGAAATAAGAGGTTTTATAGTATTTTTCTTGCAAAAATATAAAGAAACAATTAGAAAAGCATTTAACATATAAAAAAAAAAACATATAAGAAAAGTTATTTTTGGAAATCTTGAGAATATCTAAGAACAATCTCGGGATAATATCATGATATTTTTTATTCTAGCAATATTTTGAAAATCTTCGGAAAATATTGGTGGACCTTGAAATACTGATAATATCGCGATATTTGCAAAATATCGGCAATATCAGTGACTACGGATTATATCACCTTAAGCAAAATTTCTTGCCTGACACGACATTTACTTATTCATAGCAAAATGGAATAGCAAGAGGAAAAAAATTAAAAGGTCAAAATGTTTCATGACTGAAAAACTATTTAAAACCGAAGTGTTTTACACTGTCACATAGACACGGATATGTGCATGGATATGGGACATGATGCAGACATGCTTGGTACAACACCTAAGTTTTGGAAATTCAGACAAGGGGACACTAGACAATGATGCTGACATGCTTGGTACAACACATAAGATTTTTAATTTAAGACTTGGGGACATGGCTGCACAAGACAAATAAACAGACGAATGCACACAAGTTTGACCATGTCCATAAAGTATCGTGGAGTGTTGACACAGGATACGCATCCTAGGATATATGACATAGGTAAGTCGATGGGTGTGGGAAAAAAGGGTACAACACCGGGGGGTTTAAATGTGTATGAGGATATATATATATATATATATATATATATATATATATATATATATATATATATATAGAGAGAGAGAGAGAGAGAGAGATGGGAGTAACATCAGACACTCAAAGTATTTGACATTATGTTGGACGAGCGCACGCTGTTGATCGTGTGCGTGATCAGCGGCACGTGCAAATTCTGTGTTAAATCACCCTTCAGCTAAAGGTGTTTTTTTCTGCTGGGACCTTTAGTGATGGTTCTGACTGTCGCTAAAGGTACTTTTTAATAACATGTGGTGTGAGTTTGCACGTCTGACGCTTTCCCCTTCTTCCTCCTACAACTCTTCTTCCCCCTCTTTCTTCTATTGTTGGCCCGATGACAAAAGGAAGGGGCCAAGCATGGAGAGGGTGGGGTTCTCGTGAACATTAAAATATACATACATATATATATATATATATATATAGTTTTCGAGCTGAGTCAAGCTTAGCTCCAACCCGACCCAATCCAGAACATACCGGGTAGTGTCTTGTGCTTGTACCTGTGTCAACACTAGTAGTTTGGTATTGACCCCTAGGTCATGTACCCATGTGATATAGATGCTAGGTGAAGTGTTTGTGTGACATATATTCTATATGAGGAATAGGATTAATTGATTGGGTTATGGTTCCACGAAAAGATTTAGTGAGCAACAAGTTCCTACAAGAAATAATATCTTTCAAAAAGAATAAGGTTTCTTGAATAGTGACAAGCATTGTTGTGAAAAGCGTTGAGGCGTAGCGAGGCGCTCCACCAAAAACTGAGGCAAGGCGTAAGCCTCAAGGCGTAAAGCGTAAGCCTCAAAAAAAATTGAAAACTTTAAAAAATCTATAAAAAAATATCTAAAAATACAAATAAGACTTAACTGAGCCTGCTCGTCCATTTTACGATGAAATTGATGAAGAAGAAGAAATTTATTAGGTTCATGACCTCATCATCATATACATTGTGTTTGATATACTTTTGGTATGCAATTATGCATTGTTTGTTTCTTTTGTTAGTATAATTTGCTTATTTTCTGCTTGACTTGTTTGCTTCTTTTCTACTTGACTTATTTGATTGGTATGCAATCTGCTTGACTTGACGTATACTTCGTAGTTAATTTGATTTATTCCATGAACTTATACATGATGAATTGATGATATGATAATATATATAAATATATATATACCCTTCCCGCACCCCCGCACACAAGTTTTTTTAATATGCCACATTGATGCACCCGCACCTATGTGACATAGCTTTAAAGTTATGTTGTGATAACAAGAGTGTCATATATATAGCCCACAATCATACATTTCATTAATGAATGAAGCACATCAAAATGGATTATCACTGTGTTGGGGAAGAACACTCAAGGGGGACGATTGATTTACCATATGTTCCGTCTGAATTTCAGATTGAGGACTTCTTCACTTAGGCTCTTCTTCTATCACGCTTTCTTTTTCTTCTTAACAAACTTTCAGTGATCTCACTGTAAGTTTGAAGGGGGGTGTTAATATATATATATATATATATATATATATATATATATATATATATATATGTGTGTGTGTGTGTGTGTGTGTGTAAACTGAAATACCCATCAAGGGGTATTTCAGTCATTTAACAATGTAATAGGGTCAGCCTAGTAGGGGCTGATTATATTTTGTTTTTTTTTCTTTTTCTATTTTTTTTTTTTGTAATATGGCTGTTGGGAACAGCCCAACTAGTCGTTGGGCTGCTCCCAACAGTCGTAAATATGACCGTTTGGAGCTAGCCCAATGACTAGTTGGGCTGACCCCACTCACTCTTTTGTGTGGTTATAAATACGGGTTTTCCCCTTGTATTCTTTCATGCTTTTCTAAGCATTTTATGATTCAATACATAATATTTTTACATTGTGTTTTCTTTGTGATTTGTATTTGGTAATTATCTCCTTTGTGAGACTGCAATTGGTCCATTAATGGCCCTTTTTGTGTTTGTACACTTGTGTAGCCCTTTTTGTGTTTGTGCACACCTTGTTTCATTTCACTTATACCCCCATATGTATTGTTATTTTGTATACTTAAACAGGGGTATTTGTCTTTGTAAAACATGGTAACTGATCAGTTTTATATTGGAGAATACCACACAATTTCCTACATTGGGAATCATGAGATTGCAGCCCCTCCTTGCATCTTCTCATCTTCCTCTACTGCATGTGGACTCTTGGAAATAAACCATTGTGTTCTGTCAGGCACCATATTCAAGGTTAAGATCCATCAGAATATGTTCTCAAGAGGTAATTGAAGGACAACAAGCATGGTTGCAATTATCATAGCATATTGATTGCTACAATACCTATCGTATCTACAAGATACAGGAATACAATACACACCCATATCCTAATTCAAGTGTGTATCATATGTGTTATGCATATCAGGTGTATTATACGGTACACCTATGTATTGTATGATATTGTATGATGTGGTCTGTATCATAGAATACATTCTCGATACACACAATACAGAGCTTGTGGGTGATTTATTGAGAGAGAGAGAGAGAGTTTTTTTATTTTTTTCACCAAGGAAGCATCTTTCCACACGTTTTTTATTCAGCCATATACTCAATTTAGCAACACAATTGTATTATGAAGGTAAATTACAGTAACTGCCTGCATTGATATTTTTTCTTGTTCTCCAGCACATGACCGGCCATGCATAGAGTAGCCATGACCATCACAGGCTATGCAATTCTTTTATGATTCGCTTACCAGCAATTCACTCACCAATTAGACCTAAGAGTGTAGAAGCCTAAAGCTTCTCATTATTTCAGGTTTGTGTGTTTTCAATAGACAAGAAAGAAAACATTGAAGGACAGCAACATAAATTTTACCAAGGTTTCCACCATAAACACAGAGAAACTTCTCATGGCCACAAGTTTAATGGCACTACATTCGACCAGCAAAAACCAATAAAATAATAGTTGCACACCTGGAAATTGCCCCGGAAGAGTACTTAACATAACTGATGAAACCACCAACTGATACTTGGAAAGCAGATTGATTGGAAGTTGCTCGGAGCTTTCCCTTCCTTTAGGCAAATCCTGTTGGATTGACAGAAATGCACTCCCTAACAATGATAGGCACTTTTCTTGAAATTGTTTGAGTGAGCATATTTCTTCCAATGATATAGCAAGAACATCTTGTGTCATACCACCCTATAACAAATGGAAAATCAAGAAATATTACAATAAGCCCGCATGAGCAAGTGTTCACCAACCCAGAGTGAAAAAAAAAATGAGACTACGGTATCTGATGAACATATGAACAAACCGCGATCTTATATTCGTATACAAATCAGCAAATCATTCCACGTACAAATAAAACTAAGACAAATTACAGAACATTTTTATAGTTACAACAATTTAAGTCATGTTTCAGCAAAATCAGTTATAGTTTTCATGATTTTGTTCATACATTGCTTGTTAGCCAGCTTTATTGAAGAATGACTTTAAAAAATGACAGTATTTAGGTCTGAGGCTGAAGGCATAATCTTGCGGAACAGGTCAGTATGTTTTGACAATGATATGATATCCTTGAAATCAAGAGGGTGAAATAACAGATTAATATATAAGGTTTTATGCCATTATTTCAAGACAACAAATTAGTTGTCACTTCACGTAGATGCAGTACCTAGGGCTGGCAACATGCCAGATTAAGCCTCATAAAGTCTAGCCCATCAATTGGCTGAACTGGAGACTAAGCCCCCCTTAGACTAGGCTAGGGCCGAGTACCTGGCCTACAGCCTGTGTTGACATTTCAAGAGAAAAATAGTTTTTTTCATGCCAGGGATATACTGTTACTTATTGACCTTAATTATCTCAGATACAAGCATGGCAGCATGGTAATTTACTTTCTTTATGAGAATGATGTGTAATATGGATGTTGTATAATTATTTTGTGATTCTTTATTATATAAGGACATAGATGACATCTTTCTCATTCTTTGTTTTGACTTTTGACTTTCACGAACGTACCAAACATATTGAGACGGACTGTCACTACGTACGAGAGGAGTATTTATAGGGCACTATCGATCTTCCCTATGTTACCTCAGAATACCTGTTGACGGATTTATTCACCAAACCTTTTGCTGCTCATACATTTCGCTTTCTCTTATACAAACTTTTGGTTATCCAACGGTAAGTTTGAAGGGGAGTGTTAAAATTGTATATATATACACATTATATATATGTATTAGTATTATGTATATATACATATATGTACTCTCTCTCTCTCTCTCTCTCTCTCTCTCTCTCTCTCTCTCTCTCTCTCTCTCTCTGTATATATATATTGTAACTAGGATAGTTTCTTTTTCTTCTTTTTCTTTTTAGTTTCTTTTGAACTAGTCAACACAAGGTTGACTAGTCAACAAGAGATGTAGGGGTTGGTCCAACGGCTCTCTATGAGACTCCTATGATGTATATAAATAAGGGATGATTCTCCTCTTGAATGTAATGCTTCTTGTATGGGTTTGACATTAATAAAATATTATTTTTATAATTTGTGAGCCACTTTTGTTTGCCCCTTTGTGGGTTTTGTGAGTCTATTTTGTGGCTCTTTGTTTGTTCATTTTGATGATTTGGTGCATCTTGTTGTGGCTCTTTTGTGTGTCCACCTTGGTGATTTGGTGGACTTTGTTTGATGCTCTCATTTCCTTACACTAACCCTCAATACCGCACCCTAAAGCTCATCTTTTACCCTAAAAGCCCTCATTTTTATCCTACACTTGTTTTTTTGGCTTCCAACCCTCAAAACCAAGTCATAGTGGTGTGATTTACCTTAAATCCACCCATTTTCGTCTAACAAACACATCTTTTCCCTCTAACCCTCAAATATGAACCATAGAGGGTTTGATGCAACATATTTGAAGCATGGCTGCATCAAGAGACCTAACATAAGATCATTCTACACCGGTTTATAAAGGAAATAGGTTGTTGAAATGGTGCAAGTTGCAACTATTGTAAGAGAAAGATTCATGAAAGCATTTCTAGGTTGAAGCATCATTTAGCCGACATAAGGCATAATATGATCGCATGCAATCCTAAGCATTTGTCAAATGCTATGAAATGGCAAATGCATGAGCTATTGAAGGAATCCCAAAGGAAAAAAATGATAAAACAACAAGAGGCGGGAGAAATTAGGGGCTACGATATGACCCAGCCCTGGGAAGACCCCAGAAGTGTCACCTTCACCTGAGGTGTATGGGAAAGTAACTAACAGCGTGACCAGCCCCATTGAGGAAGAGTTCGAGATTATACAGAAGTAGAAGTGCAAGGCGTGGAGGTGGGGGCAAGCAGTTGTGGTATTGAGCATGCACCATCTCGTGGTAGCAGTAGTAGGGGAAGGAAGGGAGGAGAGAGTGGAGAGGGGATTTACGAGTCCAGGAGGTACCTATTTCCCACACATGAATGCTCTTGGAGCCTGACAAGATATACGTTCTGCCATGGCCTCCAAGCAAATGATTGAGCAGGCGGACCTAGCAATTGAGTGTTCTTTTATGAGACTTGCACACCCTTCAATGCTGCAAACTCGCATTATTTTCAGGCTATAGTTAATGCAATAGCCAGTATAAGAGTTGGTTACAATATGTCATCCTATCATGAATTAAGAAGGATTTTGAAGCAAGTTGTTGTAGAAGCGAAGCAGTGGTGTGGTGAATTCAGAGAGTCTTGGAAGGCTACAGGTTGCACCATCATGAAGATGGATGGACGGACAGGCAACTAGGAAATCTGGCAATGTTTTTTGTTTTCCTAATGGTGTTGTATTTTTGAAATCTGTTGATATGTCTAATAGACCAAAGACAGCAGAGGAGTTGTTTGTGATTTTTAAAGATGTGGTACTGAATGTTAAACCTGAAAATGAGATCCATCATTACTGATAATGCAACAAACTTCAAAGTTGTTAGATTAATGGTGCAAGAGCATTATAATTACTTTGTTTGATGCCTGCATTTATCTCATGCTTGAAGATATTGGTGAGATAGAGGGCATTTCTGAGTGCATTGAAATGTGTAAGAACGTAACAAAATCCATTTATAATCATTCGACCACTATAAACTTGAGAAGGTTTACCAATGGAGCCGAGTTGATACGTCATGCATTGATAAGGTTTGCTATGAATGTTTTGACTGTACAAAGCCTTGTTATTCATCAAAATGAATTAAAGCAAATGTTTGCTTCAAATGAGTGGTTTGCAATAAAGATTACGCAGAAACCTATTAGGCTTGGCATAGTGGAGATATTCTTCTCCATAGATTTTTAGAAGAGGTGCAGTATGTTTTTGAAGATGATAGTGTCACTCATGAAAGTATTAAAGTGGACAGTGATGAGGCTCTAGCTATGTCCTACTTGTATCATGATATTGTCTGGGCAAAAGAACAGATTAGATAAAATTTCAACAGCAAGAAAAAGTATTATATGCCAGTTTGGAAGGTGATTAATAGAAGATGGACTCACCAGCTCTATCAAGACATTCATATTGTCGCTTACTTCATTCCGGCCATTTATATAATAGAGAAGTACAAACAAGCATCCTGAATTCCATTGAGAAACTTAATGTAGATCATAGCCTCCAAAGACATTCATTTGGAGTTAACCAAGTATGAACAAAATGAAGGGGACTTTGGGCGAAGGAACGCAATCCAATTGCACAGCTCATTGTGGCCAGGTATGCATTTGAAATTCAATGTTATTATATTTAATTATGTATTTTTGTGTTGCAAGGATTTTCTCTCATGATATGTTTTTCTTTTGTTGGTTCAAATCAATGGTAGAATAGGTTTGGTGGTGATGCTCCTTCGTTATCTAGGTTTGCACAGTGTATATTGAACCAAGGATGGAACTCGAGTGGATGTGAGAGAAATTGAATATTTTTTTAAGTGCATCCACACAAAGAAAGGGAATAGATTGGAGCACTCACGATTAAATGATCTTGTATTTGTCTCATGTAACATGAGATTGAAGCAAAGTTAACATCAACATATATGTTAGGAATTTACTTTAATAGTACTTATATTTTAATGTATATGTGAATGTTGCAGACAAATACAAAGAGAATCAAGACGAAGCCAGAGGAGCAGCTACGGCCCCATCAGTAGTGACAACCTTGACATATTTGATGAGTGGGTAGAAGAACCTGGTGTCTTGGATGGTAATAAAGATCGGAGGCAATTGGAGGCTGAGATGGAGGCTCAGGTGGATGATGGCAATAATTATGTTCGCCCAAAGATGAATGTGAATGAAGAGAAGACAATTCAAAAGAAGAAGATCTATCATTTGAATATCATTTTTGTTATAATTGATAGATTAGGATGGTTCTTCTTTTGTTTTGTTATGTAATATATAACTTTGATATTAAACATTTGTGCTTGTAAGTTGTAACTTTTGTTAAATGTTTAAGAGTGTTATCAGTTTGGTTTTGAATGTTTTACTAGTGCATGTTACTCATAATGCATATATTCATGTTCGTTTTTTCTATTGCATTCTACATTTTTTTCTGAATTTTTTGGAGATTTTTCTCTTTTTTGTAATTTTTCAATTTTTTGTGATTTTTAATTCAAGTTTTTTCTTGTATCTTACAATACACTGATATCTCAGGGTCATGCAATACGGGTTCTGGTACACTAATTACCACATTGAATAACACAATGAACCGAGCTCTTTCATGTGAAATCTTTCATATGGGACCTTGACCTCTAAAATGTTAACCTAAGAGTTTCTTGTCATGACAATGTCAACAACATAATAACAAAATAATAGTAATGCAGTTATCTTTCTTGAAAACAAATAAAAAATAATTAACTTGACTTCTATAAAAAACATGTTCATGAACTGTGCTGCAAAAGCTCTCAAAATGCGAGCTGGAGGCTTGTTTGAGCCCATAAAGAGTTTTCTTAACTTACACACCTTAGCTTGAGATCACCTTCATGATAACTGGCAGGCTGCCCACTGCCCCATATAGACTTTCTCATTGAAATACCAATATAAAAAGCATTTTTGACATCAAGTTGCTTCACAAACCATCCATAAGTAGTAGCAAGAGAGCAGTCTCCATAGTATCTATTTTTACAAAATAACTGAAAGTTTCATCACAATCAAGTCCATACTCCTACGTGTAACCTTTTTCCATCAACCGGGCTTTATACTGCTCGATCATTCCATCAGATCAATACTTGATTTTATAGATCCATTTTGGTCCTAACATGTCTCATATCTTCCAACACACATTACGGACATGGATACAGGTCTAGGTCACATTCTAATGGAAAGAAAGGGAAAAAGAGATGTCAAAAACTGCCCTTGTCGAGCCTTCTTAGCTTTGTCGACATGAATCCTGAGGTCAAACTGAAACTCAAGTAAACATTTACAATACAAAAGGCTATAAGCCAATTGCATTCTATTCTTTAGCAATTAGTAACCTTAAATACATGCAATATGCAGATTCGCTTTTATAGCCCCAACAATAGCCACCCATGAAATAAAGGTGATTTCTGTATATATGGCTGTCACATGGAAACTCTGCTGTGACTGCCGTTCCGTATCCTTTTACATACAAATCATATTGGAAACTTCACAAAAATGGTTGAATGATGAATCCCCATCTCTGCAGCCTTATTCATGTGACATAGATATATGGAAGATGCCAAAACAAAAATCAAATATGCAGATCTTCAACATAAACGAGAATCAGTTAAACTGGTTATGTATAAACATAATTGAGTAATAGCACAGTAACAAGTTGATAGCAGAAAAACAATGTGGATTTGAAAGTTTTCCAGGATATGATTGACTAAAGCATAGTAAAATGTGGCCTTTCAAATGTCATTAAACTAATCCAATGAGAGAGGAAAAAAGAGGAAAAAGAACATAAAAATAGAGTAGAAAAGGCTATTGTTTATTGTCATACACTGCCATTATACACTTGTGATGCAGATGGATTGTGGTTAATATCAAACAAACTCCAGAACTTTAATGCACCATTTTCCTTGAATGATTGCTGGAAACACGGAAACAAAAAGGATTAATAATAGTGTTCATCTCATAAGCTAAATAATTTTCAAATTTAGTGTTAATTTCAGCTAAATGATTTTCAGAATTCAAAGTTCAGCTACAAAGGTTCAATCTAAAATTGAAAACATAATATGAGAGTGTAAAGAAACAACCAAAGACGAGTGGTTAGGACAACAGGCATTAAAAAACAACTTAAAAGGAGAAGGATGCACAGACCACCCAAAACAATTGAGAGTATCCTTTCAGAATTTTCCAGCTCTTAGGGGAATGATAAGCATGATTGGAATGATCAGCTCAACAGAACAAAGAACTCATAAAGAAAAGAAAGTTTATCGATAATTCGAATAACACCAAACGGATGCAAATAAATGAAACTGGGCACAGACGAAAATTAGAAAGCCCTAGCTCGATAAGTTGCAATGAATAACAGCATAATGAAACACCAAATTCATAACAAATCAGAATCACAGCAGTCGCCCAAAATCATATGATCTACTTCCAAAAAACACTGAAAAATAGCGCAGAATATCCTACCAACATTCAGCCAGCCTGCACCATCTTTCCAAAAAAAGTTAAGTGGAAGAAACCAGCAAAAAGAAAAAAGCAAGAACCAGATGCAGCTTCCTTCCAGGTTTAAAACTTCACATAGTACAAAAAAAATAACGCTCATAAAAGTACTATAACAACCATACATAAATTAGATAGATCAGACATGATCCTTTTAAATTCTGATGAATTTTATTATGAATCCTATGAGTTAAATGGCCTTGTGTCAATCTATGTTGATGAACACTGTAGAGATGACTTAAATATGATGTGGCACATTCGCATAAGAAAAGCAACCAGAATTTCTTAATCGCATAAACCTATAAACTTTAAGAACTAAGATCTTTGATCCTTCATATCAATAGAAGTTACATGGCACCAAGGTTGTAAGTAGTGTATTGTTACCCGTATTGGTCGGCTCAATAGTAGCACCATATTGTATCAAATCGTAAACGTATCATAAATTTTTTATAAAAAAATCTAAAAAATCAAGAAAAATCAGAAAAAATTAGTAAAAATTCTAAAAAAATCATCACATGAAATAATGATGAAATGGACAAACTACATACATTAAATCACATATGAAGCATTTAAGTCTATTACATACCACAATAGTCATAATTTCATATTACATAAACAAAAACATCTCACAAGAACAAGTTTTTTAATAAAGCATGACACATCAATAATTATATTCATCTTAATCATCATTAACTTCTTCTTCATCTCCTTATTCCACCTTCACATCGTCTCCGAGATACGTGGGGTCTTCATCATGTATCTCTTGTGCTCCTTCCATGTTAATCCACTGAATGTCCTCTTCATTCAAAAGACTATCTGCTTCTTCTTCAATCCATGTATCCAATTCATCAAAACGTTTTAAATGGATGGGATTGAATTATTCTTTGTGTACTTCACCGAAAAACACTCAATAACAAGCAAAGAATAGGATTTTTTTACCTTAACCCACTTCCTTGAGTGGAAAAACAGGTGGAAATGCGCTCTTGAGAAAATCACAACCGTCGTCCAAAAATCATGAAAGATGCTCTCACCCAAGAAACTTAATTAGTATGTATATGTATGCATTCTCGAACAAAAAATATATCTCTCTATCTATCATAGTCATAGATATTGGCTATACTTTAAAAAAATCACCTATATCTATATTTTTAATGGGTAAATGATATTAAAGGTAAATTATAGCAAGATATTTTTAATGGGTAAATGATATTAAAGGTAAATTATAGCAAGATTTTCAAATTCATATTTTTTTTTATATTATCACAATATGATCACGATATTATCGTGGTAATGTCATGTTATTTTAAGTCACTTTTATATTTTTTTCTACACTTTAAATATGTTTTTTATTTTTTTATTTTATAATTTTTATATTTCAAAAGATTCTATAAATTTTTTTATGCATATATTTCTACATTAACTCTATTATCCAAACATATTCTTTTCTTACTTATTTTTGTTATTTTTTACACTTTATATTTTTTAGTGTTGAGATTTTTCCAAGTTTTTCCCAACATTTATAAACGCAACCTTTATTATCCCGAGATTTGGCTTGCCTATATATAGTTGGGACTTGGGACCCATATTTGTGACTATGATAGCTATTTTATACGAAAAGTGACCATAGTGTACAGCAAAAATGACATGCTTCCTGAAATGCCTTAAAACTTTTCAAATTCGTATGTTGTCCAAAATCGCAAGTGTTGTTATTTTTAGGACCATTTTATCCTTCGCACCTATCATTTTCAGTGTGAATTTCCTCCATATGTGAATTTCCTTTGTATCCACCAGAAACGCCTCAGTCGCACATATTTTATGTGAATTTAGTAAATTTTTTATGTGAAGTAACTCAACTATTTGCAAGATTTCTCAGTTCGAGTTTAAAAGAAATTTTACAGCTTTTTATGTGTATTTTTAAACTTTTTATACGAAGTAACTCAGGTATTTCCTATATTTGCTATGTCTCTCGATTCGAGTTTTAAAAAAAATTGCAGATATTTTATGCAAATTTAGAAATTTTTTATGCGATGTAACTGAGTTATTTGCAATATTTTCTATGTTTTTCAGTTCGAGTTTAAAAGAAATTTTGCAGCTTTTTTATGCGAATTTAAAAACTTTTTATGCAAGGTAACTCAGGTATTTGCGATGTTTGGAGGTTTGAGTTTAAAAGAAAGTTCGTTCACACATATTTTATGCGAAATTCGTAAATTTTTTATGTGAATTAACTCAAGTATGTATGAGGTTTGTAGGGAAGAGTTTGTAGAGCATTCCTTCTTATTAAAAGGAAATGGCTTGGGTTTCTTCCCTTAAGTTACCTCATATAAAAAATATAATAACGTTGCATAAAAAATCTACGAATTTGTTTTTTAACTCAAACCGACAAACCTCGCAAATACTTGAGTTATCTCGCATAAATGATTTACGAAATTCGCATAAACTAAGTGCAAGGGAACTTTCTTTTAAACTCAAACCTCCAAACCTCGCAAATGGTTAAGTTACCTCACATAAAAAATTTACTAAATTCGCATAAAATATGTGTGAGCAAACTTTCTTTAAAACTCGAACCTCCAAATCTCACACATATTTGCAAGGTAACTTAAGGGAAGAAACCCATGTCATTTTCTTTTGACAAGAAAGAATATGCTACAAACTCTTCCTATAAACCTTGCAAATACTTGAGTTACCTCGCATAAAAAGTTAATAAAATTCGCATAAAATAAATATGAATGGAGTTTCTTTTCAACTCGAACCTCCAAACATCGCAAATACCTAAGTTAGGTTGCATAAAAATTTTCTAAATTCGCATAAAAAATCTACGAAATTTCTTTTAAACTCGAACCGAGAAACATAGCAAATATCGCAAATACCTATGTTATTTCACACAAAAGTTCAGAAATGTGCAAAAAATAAGCTGCGGAATTTCTTTTAAACTCGAACCAAAAAACCTCGCAAATAGTTGAGTTGCCTCACATAAAAAATTTACTAAATTAGCATAAAATGTGTGGCTAAGGCGTTTCCGATGGAGAGGGAGAAAATTTGCATATGGAGGAAATTTGCACCGAAAACGATAGGTGTGAAAGCTAAAATGGTCCTAAAAATAATAGTATTTGCGATTTTGGACAACAAACGAATTTGAAAAGTTTAAGGCATTTCAAGAAACGTGTCATTTTTGCAGTAGACTACGGTTATTTTTCATATTATATACATATATATATAGAGAGAGAGAGATTGGTCCCTCCTGATTGTCCATACCATGTGGGTAGTGCTGATTTTTTATGTTTCAAGCCATATTTGGCAAGTCTGACTCTCCACATGTATTTAGCATAATCCATTTGCTGGGAATCTACTATTGGATCATGTTTTTTCAATAAAAATATGCTCTTATGAGTGTTTAAATTTGTAAAAATTAACACATTTTGAAACCTTATTAAAACCTCCTCACATATCATAATTGCATGATCCAAAAATCTATTCCTACTAAACTGACTGTAGATCACATTTGTGGGGTCAAGTTCCTAAAAGAATTACTAAAATTTTGAAAATTAAGCCTGAATGCACCCTTGTACCGTCAGGTGTGGTTTATGAAATTTATACCAGACCCAGGTCCAACCTGAATTCCAATTAAGATCAGTTATTTTTCAATGTAAAAAACTTGAAAATGTTTTTTTATCGAGTATGGATTGTGTCTGGTTTATGTAATTCTTATCAGATATGGGTATGGTTTATCTTATAAAAAATTTGGTCGGACCAAATCCGAATGAATCTGATACCTGCATCACTTAGTCGGATCCGAGTTTGGACCCACCCATTTTAGCAGGGGTTTGACCCATTGACACACCCAATTCAACATAAAATTAATTGAGGCAATATGAATAGAGTATAACATGCCTTAGTGCATACTACACAAAAACGTTGCATCTATTCTTGATACACTAATATTGTAAAATTTAACTTTGAACCACAGTTGCATTGGTACTCTACACTCCTGCATCCCAGTACCAGATATCTTTGCAAGCCTATATATATCCTTCTCGCCCTCTTTGGTATCCAACTTTTCATAAACCTCCTTATATACCTTATCCCTCGCGTTCCGAACTACTTTTTTAGCTTCCTTCTTTGTTATCATATACTTCTTCAAATTCTCATTATCACGACTCTTACTTAGATTTCTATAACACTCTCTTTTAACCTTAATAGTTAATTTGACACCCTCGTTCCACCACGATTTATCCTTACCTAGCGGTGCACCGCCTTTAGACTCACCCAATACCTCCTTAGCCACCTTTCTAATGTCACCCGCTATCTTATTCCACATTGATTCTGAATCCTCCTCAAGACACCAATCAGCTTCCTTAATGCCAATTGAAAAATAAAAACACATAAAAACCTTAAAACCATAACTAAACATTTATGCCAATATAAAAAATCAAATCAAAAACCTAATTCTTACAAACATCATAAATTGTGCATTTATGCTAATTGATAAAAAGACCCCTAATATTCTATCTAAAATCAAGCATTTACTATTCATGCCTAATAGTAATTAGAGAAAACACAAAAAAAAACTAAAACCATAGCTCAACATTTGTCATTAAAAAATCAAATCCCTAAATCCTAACAAACATCACTCATAGATATACTAATTAAAAAAAATAAAACCCCTAAATTTCTAACTAAAATCAAGTGTGAATTCATGGAACCATGTTTAATGTTGATTGAAAAAAAACACAAAAAAATACCTATTTAAATATTCATGTCATTTGAAAAATCAAAATAAAAAACTTAAGTCCTAATAAAAAAGAAAATTTTAGGGGTTTGATAAGTGATAACTAAAATCAAACATTTATTAATAAAATCATACTTAATGATAATTAAAAAGAAAAAGAATGCACAAAAAAAACCTAAAACCCTAATTAAACATTCATGTTATTTGCAAAAATCCAAATCAATACCATAAATCCTTAAAAAAATCATACATTTATGCTAACTAAAAACCCCTTGATATTCTAATGAAAAGCAAGCATTCATTACATGCCTAATGTCAATTAAAAAACACAAAAAAATCCTAAAAACTTAATTAAACATTCATGTAGTTTAAAAATAAACTAAATCAATAACCTAAATCCTAAAAAACATCATGCAATGTGCTAATTAAAAAAACAAATATAACCCCTAAAATAAAAACCCTATCAAGCACTCATTTATGATTTGGAAAAAAAATGGAAAGAAAAAGAAGAGGAAAAGAGGCAAAATAACCAGCCACAGGGGTGTGTGTAAAAGAGGAATAAGAGGGCGTCAGAGGTCCACCGCAACCCTCCGATGGCACCGAACGAGAGATGGGCCACACAAGAATCGGAGAGAGAGAGAGAGTGGTCGTTGTGGTGGTTGTGGGGTTGCGGGGAGAGCCGGAGAGAGTGGATTCCCTTGAGGTGTGGGTCGCAGGGAGGGTTGGAGAAAGATTGAGAGGAGGGGGCTATGTTGTGGGGTCGGAGAGAGAGAGGGAGGGCCTGCGTTGTGGGGTCGCAGGGAGCGTCGAAGGGGGCGCACGCAAGAGAGAGAGAGAGAGAGAGGTTTAGGGTATGGAGGGAGCCAAAAGGTTGTGCCCCTTTGAATCGGGGCCGTCAGGCACAAGTGCCCACGTATCTTGCAGATGAGGGTCGATCGTTGGGCACGTGCCCACCTCCCCACAACATGGCTCTGCCCCTAGTAGGGATGGCAGTGGACCAGGGGGAAACGAGACCCCGCCCCGCCTCGACCCAGGATGGAGGACATGAAACGGGGAATGGATCGGGGATAGAGGTTAAAATCAAAACCTGTGCAGGTATGGAGGCGGGGATGAACTTACTCTTGCCCTGTCATGCCCCCTCTCTTATCCCCATTAAGGAAATTATTAATATACCCTTATACGTATTATAAAATCATATATATATATATATATTCTTAACCCTAACATAAAATCCTTTCTTGAATTTCTCCTCTCTCCTTCCTCTCTTTCCTCTAACGAGACGCGTGAGCTCTCATTTTTCTCCTATTTTTCCTGTAACAGCGGAAGGTGGCAGCAGCGAAAGGATCGGGGAAACGGGGTCCCGCCCTGCCTCGCCCCGTTTGGACCAGGGATGGTGGTTAAAATCAAAACTCGTGCGGGAATGGAGGCGAGGATGGAGGGCAAAATTTTGAGATGGGTCGGGGGTGGAGAACTTGTCCCCCGCACCCGCCACGGTTCACTGCCATCCCTAGCCCCTGGTTGTAAGTATTGTACTGTATTGTATGATACAGTACGATATGTATAGTAACTATGGCCTAACTCGATACGATACACACTCGTATGGCGATACGAGTGTGTATCATATTTGTATCAGTTGTATCGTACGATATAGGGTGTATCGTACAATACGTGTCTAGCGTACTTTACAATGACTAAAACTTGACTTTTTTTATTTTGGGTTTTAAAGTTTTTTTTATATCATACAAAACCCAACTAGTTTTAATTCTTTCATGTCATCTTTTTAGGCAAATGAAAAAGTTATCATCAGAGAGGCACAAAGAGCAATTTGATCTCATACGTTTGAAACATTTTGATGTATGTATTGGATACATAGGTTAAAAAAGAAACAGGTATTTTGAATGAAGAGAGCATTCAATATATCAACGTGGAAAGAGCACAGGAGGTAGATGATATAGAGCCCATGTATATTGAAGACGATGTAGATATCGAATAAGGAAGAGAAGAAAAAGAAGATAATGATAATGATTGAGGTTATAGTTTCAAAAACTTGACTATTTAATGCTTAAGTGTTCATAAACTTGGTTATTTTGTTTTTGTTTATGTAATATAAAAGTATGAGTCTTGTGGCATGCTCATAATTCTAACATATTTAATGTTTTGCATTGTTCTTGTGAGATATGCATGCAATATTATCTATATTAGTTGATGTTTGATGATGTCTTATGCAGTTTATAGAGACATAAATGCTTCATATGTGATTTTATGGTTGTATTTTGTACAATTCATCATTTTTTTAAGTGTTATAATTTTTTTAGAATTTTTGCTATTATAGAGACATAAATGCTTCTAACAAATAATTTTCCTTGATTTTTTCTAATTTTTTGAAAAAAATTATTAAAAAATATGTTTTTTATGATGCGTATATAACTTTGGGTCCGATCGATATGGGTAACGATACGATACTTACAACCTTGATAAAAATGTATATTTCATATCAACTTGTTAGAAACTCGTACGAATTCTTTTAGATACCGTAGCAATGTTTATTAAAAATTCGTATCATATTTTCTTGGAATCGTATTAACATGCTTTTCAAATAAAAACATACTTGAAACTTTTTATGCCCTCTCGTATCCGTACAAATACCTCATACCTGTAACAGTACCCATATCCGTTTCTAACAACTATGCTCTAAACGCCCTAAAACTAAATTATAGGCTAAAATTTTGGACAATACAAATGTTGCATTTTATTTAAAATAAAACTTTACTTTTGTAGTATAGGTGTTGTATGTAGACTCACTCTATACCAGCTACACTTGATATTAGCCCACTTCACATAGGTGTAACTCTCAATTACAACTAGGGATGTAATCAGGTCGGATCTAGGCATTACCGAGTCTGACTTAATCGGATATGGCCTAATCAGGTTCAATTTCAGGGAATTAGATAAAACTAAATCCAGATCCAACTAGCTTAAATCCTTATACTTACACTTAATCAGGTTGGGTTTTGTGTATCCATGCATACGTAAAGCTACCATAACATGAATGAAACAACTAGCATTCCTTTAACAATTTCTAAGAATAAACCACAGCACAAACATAGATTTTGATAATTTTAAGTTTCCCAAATCACTTTTAACCACACACACGGCCACACAAACACATGCACACACACCTTATTTCTTCTTCTTCTTTAGCCTTTGCTTAAGAAGAAAAAAAGAAAAACAAGTGAAGCGAGAGGAGGAGAAGAAGAAGAAAAGGGAGAGGAAGAGGATGATGAAAAAGAAAGAGGAGGAGGAGGAGGGGGGAGGGGGGGGGGGGGCATGGTTGGCATTCTTGAAACTTGGTATCTGATCAGCCACATGCAACTCCGTGACTCGAGAGAGTCATGGTTTTTTGTTTAATTTGTTAAATTAAAATATAAACTATAAGTACATATTATAAAAATTAAATAGATTCGGATCTTAAATCCTTCATTAAGATTAACAAAAATTCAAAGTATCATTCCTATTTATCTCCAAAAAAAAGAAAAACATTTAGAAATCCAAACCAGAGTTACCGGAAGCGCCTATGCTTGAGGGGAGGCGCGCTTCCCCAATACGCGTTTCAGAAGCACGAAACGTGATGCTTCCGAAATGTATGGGGAAGCGCACTTTTATATCAAGAAGCGCGTACCCCTTTAAAGGGGTACGGGTAACCTATTACTATTTTGCCCTTTTGTTTTAAAAGAAAGAGTTTTTTATTAAGGGCAAAATGAGAATTTTAAAAAAATCGTGAAAAGAAATCTTAAAAGAGGGCTTTAGGGTTTTTTTCATGCCTCTTCCGAGTTTGTCTTCCTCCCTCTCTCTCTCTCTCAGGATTTTGGCCACCGACCGGCGACCTTCAAAACTTATGGCGACCTTTTCCAACGTCCGACGACCTCCACCGACCGACAATGAGGATATTCAGGTACGCGTATCCATTTTCCCTCTGTCTCTTCTCTCCTCTCTTCTCTCCATCTCGCCCACGAGATGCAAATTCATCGATTTTTTTCCTCCACCCTTCAGCTGCTAGTGGAACTCGTCGTGAGCTCGTTCCTCTCCACCCCTCCCCCTGCAGCCCTGCTAGTGGAGCTCGGCGTGAGCTCCTTCCTCTCCACCCTCCCCCTGCAGCCCTGCTAGTGCTAGTGGAGCTCGCCGTGAGCTCCTTCCTCTCCACCCCTCCCCCTGCAACCCTGCTAGTGGAGCTCGTTGTGAGCTCCCTCTCCCTGCAGCCCTGCTAGTGGAGCTGGACGTGAGCTCCTTCCTCTCCACCCCTCCCCATGCAGCCCTGCTAGTGGAGCTCCTTGTGAGCTCCTTCCACTCCACCCCTCCCCCTACGGCCCTGCTAGTGAAGCTCGGCGTGAGCTCCTTCATCTCCACCCCTCCCCCTACAGCCCTGCTAGCGGAGCTTGTCGTGAGCTCCTTCCTCTCCACCCCTCCCCCTGCAGCCCTGCTAGTGAAGCTCGTTCCCACTGCGCTAATGGCCATGCTGGCCTGCTAGCAGTAGTAGGTCAGGTGGGATTAAGCCCACCTGATTCGGGTGAGTCAGGCAGGTGAGTAGCCGTCCTCCCCACATTCTTGGTGAGACAGAGTGAGTGTGAGGGAGGAGGCTTGTGTAGACCATGGAAAGCAATTTTGGTAAGTCGCCTCCTTTTTTTCCTCTTCATTTTTGTACTGTCTGAGAGAGAAACAGACAGATTGTTCTTGTATTTGTTTTTTAACCTAATATGCTCTTGGTTCACGGATAGCATTGATCTATGACTTTTTGGAATGATAACATATTCATGTAAATGGTCCTTTTCGAGCATGTGTTCTAGTATACAATTTTTGAAATTTGAGAACATGATATTTTTTTTTGTTCTTTGTTGACTAGTATATGCATGTTATGAATGTATAAACATGTTATTTCTTATTTATGGTCAAATGAGTTATGTCTATTGCTTTTATTCCTCTTTATTTGTCTTTCGTTTGTGTCTCGGGTTCTATAGACTGTACCACTTCATGAAGCAGTTTCAAAGCCTTATCAGGCCAATAGTCTGTGAAGCAGTTTCAAAGCCTTAACACGGCAATGAATTTTTCATGTTTATTTTATTTTATTTTAAAATTCTGATAGTATAAATGTGATATGTATTCTTGATTTTATAGGGATCTGCTCTTGAAATGTTGAATTCTGAGACCTGAGCAGGTTTTTAAAAAATTCAAAAAATCAATCATCCAAAATCTTTATAAATTTTACAAAAATGTATTATCGAGCATGATTGAGCTTATCATTCCTTTTTTTCCCCTTTTTTTTAATTTTGTTTGTTTTATCATAGTATATTATAGAATCATAGATCTTTAACCTCCTTAAATGATGTTTATTTTTTGTTTTAGTAATTGGTAAATTATGAGAGTAATGATTTGTGTTTTCACTCTCCATCCTTTGTTGTTAATAATAGCTTTTTAAAAGTGTTTTAGATTGATTCTTATACTTTTATGATACAAGTATATTTGCATGTTCTTTGCTTCACTAATGACCATCACAAACTACGATCATGACAATTATGACGAGGATGATGATTATTTTTGCAATTCGGAGCATGAATCGTCTAGTGGTGTTGGGAATGACAATGCAAGAAAGGGCAAGAGGTCTTTTGATTGTCCATATCAGTTTGAGGACAGAAACAAAAATTGTTTTGATGAGGAAGATGAAGAAGAATATGACTTGGATGACTACTATTCTGAAGATGACCAAGATGATGAACCACCTAGCATGCATAAAACAACAGTGCTATGGCGCCATGTATTGAAACAAAAGAAGAGTGGGCAAGGAAAGCAAGGTGGAACCCAGGTTTTTATGTGCAGGCACTGCAAAAAATATTTATCATGGGTCATATACTTGAGTTTTTGCACATCTCATGGGATCTTCAAAGGGACAAAGTATTGGAATTGCCTTTTGTCCTATAGTTGCAAAAAATGCAGAATTGGCAAGGAAAATTAAGAGGCAATTTCGACGAGTGGAGGTTTCATCAAGTGCATTTGAGTTGAGGAGACCAAGAATTGATAAACCGAAGAAGCCTATTAGTATGACTACATCATCTAGTGGAAGCCGAAAAACAGTTGATATTCGTGATACCTTTAAAAAGGTAGAAAGAGATGATGTATAGCATAAAATTATCAGATTTTTGTGTGCAAATGGCATACCTTTCAATGTGCTTCGATCACCATATTGGGAAGAGATGATATATGTGGTTAATAAAGTGCCTAGATATAAACCTCCATCATATGAAAAAGCGCAAACAACGTTGCTTGACAATGAGAAAGAATATTCACAGGGAGTTAAATAAATTTTGAGAAAAGTTTGAGGAGTTTGGAGTTTCCATTGTCTCAGACGGTTGGACAAATATCAAGAACAAGCACTTGATAAATATACTTGCATCAAACTGTTTTGGCTCGATGTTCTTATATGCAAGCGATTTTTCTAATGTGCAACAGTCAGCTTCAAACATTGTCGAGTTTTTTAATACGAGATTTAAACTTGTGGGGCCTTCTAATATAGTGCAAGTGATTACAGACAATGCAGCAAATTGCAAGTTAGCAGGTGAAGAATTAAAAACAAACGTATAAGTATATTTTTTGGGCACCTTGTGTTGTGCACATACTTAATTTGATCTTTAAGGATTTGGCACATGAGTTTCATTGGTTGGGAGAAACATATTTGCAGAGTAAAGAAATTTGTGAAGTATATCACAAATCATTCAAAAGCACTAGCAATCTTTAGAAGGAATGAAAAATTAGAGCTAATAAAGATTGCAAAAACAAGATTTGATTCATATTATACTACTTTGAAGCGCTTGCTTAATGTGAGGGAAAGCTTGAGGCTCATATGAATTTCAAATAGATGGAGCGAGTGGAATCAATCATGCACGGATGAAATTATGAAAAAATGGACCGTTACAACAGAAACAAGTATTCTTGATGAAGAATATTGGGATTCTGTACGTTTAATATTATTGATTACAAAACCCATATATAAGATGATTAAATTTTGTGATCAGAAAGGCCTTATAATTGGTGAAGTGTATGAAAGCATGGACAACATGTCGGGGAAAATCAAAAACAATCTAAAAGGACAACCAGATTTGTATGAAAAGATTCATAAGATTGTCTCAAATAGATGGGATAGAATAAATGTGCATCTCCATAGTCTAGCCCACATGCTTACTCCAAAATATTACGAGTTAGAGTATCTCAAGATCCCAACAGCAGGAGAGGTCAAACGAGTTTCTCCTGGTAAAATTTTTATTTTATCTATTTAATAAAGTTTAAAGTTTAATAATTTAATTATTTTATTATTTCATTTGCATTTTTTTCTTATAGTTATTAAACATTTTTTTCGCAGAAAAGGATAATGATATCTTAGACGGTGCAATGCTCGCGCTTGAAGTCATATCTGCTGGAAATGAAGAGCTCTCTACACTTTATAGGTCACAACTTGTGGCTTTTGCATCAAGAATTGGAAGATTTAGCCGAAATGCAACAAGAATAGATGCATTGAATCCTACAATGTCGGTGGTTAATTTGTGTTGTTTTTATGGTGGTGATACACCTGAGTTGAGAGCATTAGTCATTAAGGTTTTATCTCAACCTGTTAGCACATCTTCTGCAGAAAAAGTGCGGAGCACCTACTGTTATATTCACAATGTTAAAAGAAATAGGCTCAATAAAGATCGTGCTGATACCTTGGTGTATATTCATTCCAATCTTCGATTGATTGACAGGTATAATTAAACTGTGTTGTACTTTTGTTTTGATATTTTTTTTCTCTTTTTCTACCATTGATTGTTTATTATACTAATCATATTTTATATTCTTGTTATAAAAAGGTGCAACAATCGCTACAAAGAAGGATCTAATCTAAAATGGGATATCAATCCAAAACTTCCTATTGTAGAAGAAAATACGTTAAGATTGGAGGATATGCGTTGGAGATATTGTTAAATTATGTATATATAAATATATATATACATATACTTATATATATATATATATATATATATATATATATATACATTCGTATATATATAAGTATATATACGTATATATGTATATATACATAATTATATAGCTTTTTCCTGTTTTGTATAAACCAAAAACCCGATAGGGGTGTTTTGGTAATTCCATATGTACTTTTTTGTTTTTTACTTTTCGTTCTTTTTTCCCCTTTTTCTTTTTCCTTTTTTATTTTCTGTTTTTGCTTTTTGGAACCATAAAGGGGCCCCACCCATCTAGTCGTTGGGGCCCCAACAGTCATATTTATGACCGTTGGGGCTCCCAACGACTAGAAGGGAGCCCCCTTTATGGTCCTTCTAAAGTGCTCTCCTCCTCTATATAAAGAGGAGGTTCCCCCTTGTAAATGTATGGGTTTTTACACCCTTCTCTTCCTTTCTTCAATAAATCCAACTTATGACTTTAAGTCATTTTCTATATTTGTGAGTTTTTGTGTGTGCACATTTGGTGTTTGTGTTCTTGGCTCTTGTAATCACTCTTAAAGAGTGACTCTTTGCCCTACTGGTGCTTCCGCCTCTTTTCATTACATGGTATCAGAGCACGGTTGGTGATTGGGCTTTTCTTTTGTCATCTTGGAAAGCATGCCTCTCAAAGTTTTGAAGAAAGGAAGAATATTTGGTGCCGATGGAACGTGACTCTAAAGTGGAGTTTTCTTTCAAGCTAAATGGGTCCAACTATCTCATGTGGGCCTCCGCTATGGAAAATCATCTAAGAGGTAAGAAACTTTGGGGCTTTGTTATGGGAACTACTCCCGAACCCTCTCTTGTTCTTACCAAAATTGAAAATGAAGTTGAAAAGGCTTTAGATGGCGATAAGCGCATCATAGCCATTAATGAACATCAATCCAAAATCGAGGATTGGGAAAGTAACGATGCCAAAATTTTGGCATGGTTTATGAACAATGTAGATCTTAAAAATTGTGCTAATATTGCCAAGTTTAGAAGGGCCAATGAGGCTTGGTTTTTCCTTAAGGGTATGTATACCCAAAAGGATCTTGCTCGGCAATTCCTTTGTCAAGAAAAAATTCGTTCTACCAAACAAATGGATATGAGTGTCCGGGACTATTTTAGCTCTCTAACCCCCCTTTGGGATGAGCTTGCCCTTCTTGAGCCCAAATGGGTTGCTCCACAAGATATTGAACTAAGAAGGGAACAAATTGAAAAGGAGCACTTTTTTCAATTCCTTCATGGACTTCGCCCGGAATTTGAACAAGTGAGGACATCTCTTCTCCATAGAAGCAAAGCCCTACCTATTGAAGATGCTCTTGCCGAGGTATGTCAAGAAGAAACTCGACTTGGCTTGAGCATTAGGAATGATGAGGTTTTGGCCGTTAATAGGCCCGGATCAAATGTTAAAGCATATAGACCTCCCCACTTTAACAAAAATATCAATGGGCCTAGAAAGGGAATCATATGCCACTATTGTAATGAACCGGGGCACATTAGACTGGTTTGTCCAAAGCTTAAAGGAAAGGTTGCCGCGGTTGGAGAAAATTCTCCAAAGGAAGAAAGTACCAAAGGAGATATCAAAAAAACTCTTAATCTTATCTCTGAAGTTCTCCAACACCTTCTCAAGTCTTCTCCTTCAACATCCGGAGCCGCCATCGCCTACTCTTCATCACCTCCAGGTATGTGGATACTAGACTCTGGTGGTTCTTTTCATATGACATCTCATAAAAACTCTCTTTCAAATGTTTTTTCCGAACCCATGTCCTCCTATGTTTCAACGGCCGATGGAACGTCATTAAAAATTGAATGTATTGGAACACTTGACTTCAAAAATTCTCAAAATTTCTTTGTTCCTAAAGTAAGAGTTGTTCCAAAAATTAATTTAAATCTCTTTTCCGTTTCCCAAATCACCGACCATGGATGTCAAGTCTTTTCTCACCTAAAGATTGCATCGTGCAGGATCTCCAGTCAGGGAAGCTGATTGGGCAAGGCCATAGAAGGGGTGATCTCTATTTTATGGACTTTTTGACGCTTCCATCTAAGTCATCTTGCAATCTTGTAAAAGACAAAAGTATTGAAATTTGGCATGAGAGACTTGATCATCCAAATTTTGTAAAAATGTCTCTTTTCCCTTTTTTGAACAATACTTGTAAAGACAATCACATGACTTGTAAAGATTGCATTTTTGGGAAATCTAAAGCTACTCCGTTTCCTTAAAGAAGTTATTTTGCCACTCGGCCATTTGAACTTGTTCATTCCGATGTGTGGGGACCTTCCCCAATTTTATCTAAAGGAGGTTTCTCGTATTATGTGGTCTTTATTGATGACTTCACTAGATTTACGTGGACATACTTCCTAAGTCGCAAATCTGAAGTCTTCTCTTTCTTTAAAGAATTTCATGCACTGGTTAAAAATCAATTTTTGGGAAATCTATCTATTCTTAGGTCCGATTCGGGAGGTGAATATATGTCTAATGATTTTCAAAATTACTTAAAAGAAAATGGAATTTGTCATCAACGTTCTTGTCCCAACACTCCGCAACAAAATGGTCTTGCGGAAAGAAAGCATAGGCACATAATAGAAACTACAAGAACATTATTGATTTCAAAAAATATCCCAAAATCCTTTTGGGCCAAAGCGGTTCTAACTTCAACATATCTCATCAATAGAATCCCTTCATTGTCTTTGAAAAATATTTCTCCATTTGAAAAACTTTACAATATGTCTCCTGATTATAAAAGATTAAGAATTTTTGGATGCAAATACTTTGTTTTAACTCGCAAAAATGATAAACTTTCTCCTAGGGCTATTGAATGTATTTTTTTGGGATATGGCGAAAAACAAAAAGGATATCGATGTTTTGACATACTTAATAATAAACTTTATATCTCAAAAGATGTCACATTCCTCGAAGAAGAAAATGGTTTTTCGCATCAACCAAATGAAAATATTGACTATTCCTTTTTATTTGACTTGTTACCTCAAGAAAACATCATAGATGATCATATTGATCTTAATGAACCTCTTAATGAAGATCTTGTTGAACATCCAAATAATGATCAAAACTTAGAAGAAAATGCTTCAAGACAAATACAAGTCTACTCTAGAAGGAATGAAAGAAATCCTCCTTGTGCCCTTGAAAGATTTTCTCAAAGTGAATCGATAGAAGAAACCTCTCAAAGAAGATCAAATCGCATTCCTAAGATTCCAAATAGATTTGTTTCTTATGACTCTTTTTCCCCTAATTATCGAGCATGTCTTCTTGCTCTTCACTCCTTTCATGAACCATCTCATTACAATGATGCTAAACAATATGATCATTGGAATGAAGCTATGGAGCTTGAACTTAATGCCCTCAAAAAGGCGCAAAGTTGAGAAATCGTTGATCCTCCCAATGGCAAGAAACCCATTGGATGTAGATGGGTGTTTAAAGTAAAGACTAAGAGTGATGGTTCATTAGAAAGATATAAGGCTAGGTTGGTAGCCAAAGGTTATGCCCAAGAGTATGGGGTAGACTATGATGAAACTTTTGCCCCAGTTGCTCGAATGACTAGTGTTCGAGCCCTTATTGCTATAGCTTCTGTTAAAAAATGGCCCATCTTTCAACTTGACGTTAAAAATGCCTTCTTGAATGGTAATTTAAATGAAGAAGTTTATATGGAACCACCTCCAGGTATGAATTTAAATGGAAAAGTTTTAAAATTAAAAAAGGCTTTATATGGACTTAAGCAAGCTCCTAAAGCTTTGTATGACAGGTTTAGTAATGTATTAGTCAATTTAGGTTTTTCTTCTTGCTATACTGACACTGCTCTTTTTGTCAAAAGGACAAGTGACTCCATTATAATGTTCTGCTGTATGTTGATGATATGATCATCACTGGGAATGACAAAAAGGGAGTAAATGATGTTAAGTCTATACTAAAAGATACTTTTGATATGTCTGACCTTGGTTATTTGAGATATTTTTTAGGAATTGAAGTGGCTTATTCAGCGCGTGGGTACATCTTATCTCAAATGAAGTTAGCTGCAGAAATCTGTACCAAATCAGGAATATCTGATGAAAAGAAAGTGGAGACTCCTGAAGTTATCAATGTGAAACTAAGACTTGAAGATGGTGTTCTTCTTGAAGATCCAACCCCCTACCGTCAATTAATTGGATCTCTCACCTATCTATCCATCACACGTCAAGACATAGTTCATGCGGTTCATGCAGCGAGCCAATTTCAGCACACTCCTACTACGGTTCATATGGCGGCCGTAATGAGAATTGTGCGATATATCAAAAATACCATCTCCAAGGGACTCTTCTTATCCTCTTCCTCATCTCTTGAATTGACTGCTTTTACTGATGCTGACTGGGGAGGAAATCCCAATGATCGGATCTCAATTACGGGTCTTTGCATTTTTTTAGGTGAATCTCTCATCTCGTGGAGATGCAAGAAGCAGCAGAAGGTCTCCTTATCATCTACTGAAGCTGAATATCGGGCTATGGCGATGACAACTATGGAGATTGTGTGGCTCAGAAGTCTTCTTGGTGACATGGGCGTTTCCATTTCCACTCCCACCAAGCTCTGTTGTGATAACAAGAGTGCGATATACATTGCCAGCAATCACACCTTTCATAAGCGGACCATGCATATCGAAATGGATTGCCATTATGTTCGAGACGAATATCTCAAAGGGACCATCACATTGCCATATGTCACTTCAGAGTATCAACTAGCTGACTTCTTCACCAAGGCGCTCCCAATTCCACGATTCATGTTTCTTCTTGGCAAACTTTCGGTCTTCTCCCCGTAAAGTTTGAGGGGGCATGTTAAATTATGTATATATAAATATATATATATATATACATATACTTATATATATATATATACATTCATATATATATATATAAGTATATATACGTATATATGTATATATACATAATTATATAGCTTTTTCCTGTTTTGTATAAACCAAAAACCCGATAGGGGTGTTTTGGTAATTCCATATGTACTTTTTTGTTTTTTACTTTTCGTTCTTTTTTCCCCTTTTTCTTTTTCCTTTTTTATTTTCTGTTTTTGCTTTTTGGAACCATAAAGGGGCCCCACCCATCTAGTCGTTGGGGCCCCAACAGTCATATTTATGACCGTTGGGGCTCCCAACGACTAGAAGGGAGCCCCCTTTATGGTCCTTCTAAAGTGCTCTCCTCCTCTATATAAAGAGGAGGTTCCCCCTTGTAAATGTATGGGTTTTTACACCCTTCTCTTCCTTTCTTCAATAAATCCAACTTATGACTTTAAGTCATTTTCTATATTTGTGAGTTTTTGTGTGTGCACATTTGGTGTCTGTGTTCTTGGCTCTTGTAATCACTCTTAAAGAGTGACTCTTTGCCCTATTGGTGCTTCCGCCTCTTTTCATTACATATATTTGGATGATAGTGCACAACAATCAAGCACTATTTCCAAATTCAAACTCAAAGATGCACTACCAAGAGTTCCATTACCTCCAATAATCATACGTACAAATGAAGTTGAAGAGGATACAAATCAATCCAATAGAGCTAGTAGAACTGCGGATATACAAGAGCGACCATCAGTTCCTCAAGGCTGAATTGATCGTTTCCTTAACAGGAGACCTAGGCAAGGTATGTTGATCTTTTGTTTTTTAATTTTACTTTTTTCTATATATGTATTTTTTATATTTAAAATTATGGTTTTTGAACATTTTCATTTTTTAACATATTCATTATAGGAAATGAAGGAAGGAGCAGAAGCACGTGATGATGCAAAAAGTTCTCGATCTATTGCTGACTTAAAAGGGAAGAGAAAGATGACAGATTAATGAACTATTGAATTCTTAATTATTCTTTTGATGATGTATTTGGAGTAGTCCAACTTAGAAACTTTTATGTTACTTTTTTTGTTATGGTTTTTTAATATTTTGTTGGTTCGATATGTACTTTTATTTTGAAAAGTGAAGTAGTGGATTATGTTAATTTTAAGTTTATAGTTTAGAACTTTATAGCTTATGGTTTACAGTTTAGACTTCAGAACTTTATAGCTTAAAAATTTAACCATATCTCTATGTAATCTTTGAGTTTATTGATTTCTCATTTTCTATGTTGCAGAAATCATAAGATTTACAACAATCAAGTCATTTAATTCTTTCATTGAAAAATGTACACTTTTTAATCAAATTTATTAGTTTTCTTAATGTATTATGTAGTGCTTGCATGCAAGAGGAATGTGAATTATGATCTTCTCTTGATGTATTTTTTTTAAATGCTTGAAAATTACAAATGATGCATTTGTTAGATAATTGCAACTTATATTATTTTTTGTCTTAGATACATGTTTTATTTTGTCAATAATGATATAAATCTTATTTTTTGATAAAATAAATATATATAATTACATTTTTGCTCCCCTTTTGATTCTTATTCACTTCCCTTTCGCTTCTCATTTGAATCCTATGTCGCTTCCTTCTTCGCTTCTTAGGTCGCTTCCTTCTTCGCTTCCTAAGTCGCTTCGAAGACGCTTCCCGGTTCGCTCTTAAGTTGTCCCGCGCTTCCCGCTTCCTAAAATTTTAGAAGTGCCTCGCTTCCCGCTTCCCGCTTCCGCTTTCCGTATCGCTTCCCGCTCCCGCTTCCTCGACTAGCAACTCTGCTTCAAACTCTAAACTGGGAATGCAATATCCAAAATGGTGAAAATCAACCACCCATCCATCACAAATTACAGCAATGTGAAAGCAAATAATTGAATCAGAACTTGCAAAAGGTTTAAATAGTCAGTATGAATCTTCCATCCATTGGAAGCATGAATGTACATCTACATAATAGAAGAAAATAATCATCTACAAATCCACAAAGTTTCAGCTTTTCAATGATCATCAAAATCGAAACGGAGGGCAAATCTTCATTTTATGTGTGTGGGTGTGTGCGCATGGAAAAAGCATCTATAAGCAGTCACCTGATCTCTTTTGCCGATCTTTAACTCAAAAACTTACACTATATTTAACAAGGGGAAAAGTAGGCACCTCATGATTTAATCGATTTGGACAGTATATTTGAATCAGTTCCCAACCAAACAAGGACTGTGTTTGGAAAACTCAAAGGGCTTTGGGGTTCAGTACAGTCAAGGTTGTACAGATATCAGATGAAAAAAGGAAGCATATGTTTTTCACCCTTAAAATATGCTGGACACGGCAGGTTGGCCCGCGCAGCTCGCTCCTTCGCCAGAAAACCCATCGGCAATCGGCAGTCAGAGAGAGAGAGATACGGTTGTTGCCTGCCAACCCCCTTTACTCACCGGAAGATCCCAATTGGAGGCGGCCAGAATCAAGTAAGAAAATATTTGAATGAGATCAAGAGACTAAAGGAGTGTTTGGATGTACACCTAGTATTCACAGAACTGAGAAAAGCTGGGATATTACATCATGGAGAAAATTACATAAACAAAAAGACGAAAACCCAATTCAGTCTATTTTTTGTGAAAAGGAGGGTGCTCCCAAGGACCATCTAATGTGTCGTCCGATGAGCCCACTTATCTTAAATGTTAGGAGAAGCTGCAAAATTTGCACCATGCTCTGAAATGCCAGTTCCAAACTTAGACCATGTATCGTAAAAGTAAGATGAGTCGGAAACAAACTTGATCGGAGAATGAGAGAAAATGAAGACGCTATTGTACCTCGATTGCCCGAAGAAAGTAATCCTGGATGAACCACATGAATCCATGCTTGCAGAGAACCTTCACGGAAGCAGAGAACTCAGTGTCAACTGACGGATCCCTCGCACCGGTCAATAGCATGTCGGTGCACGCACAGAATTCCTCCCAATTGATAGAGATCTCATCGATGGCTTCGTCGTTCAAGTTGCCCAAAACCCCTAGATCGCTTCCCATGATCCCCAAATCCATATGGAACCGCCTCTCAAACGGGTGAGGGTGAGCCTATTGGATGATGCAGTAGCACGGACGAAATCAAAGCGGAGAAAGAGAAGCCGACCCAGCGAGCACGGTGGTGCCCTTTGGGACCATGAACGCCATATTATCCTAGTCGGTTTGGAACTGTTGCAGAGATGTGCAGCGAATCGCTGAACTGTAACTACGACATGGTCTGATCATATGGTTGGACAGATCTGCAATAAAACACAGCGAGAAGAGGTCTGTACAAGCGCGAGATGAACAAGCCCACGCAAATTTGCTGACTGAAACAGCGAAAACCCTAGAAAAAGGTACAACAAAAAGTAGGCCCTCAGAGAGAGAGAGAGAGAGGACGGGATGAGGGTTTCTTCACATGTCCACAGTGGGGGAGGGAGGAATTTCGCGCGGGAAGAGGTTTAGTGCGCCCTTTCTACGTTTAGACGAATTAGACTATGTTTGCTGATACGTGTGCTCGTTGCCTTGTTATATGATTCATGTGGGCTATATCTATATCATCAGCTCAAATGCAGTTTGGTGAGAGGATGGTGTATGTTCTCCCCCATGATTCATGGAATCCCACGTTTGTCTTATAGAAGCACATGGGGCTCATATTCCCGTGTATATTGACAACACTTAGCATTGGAGTATGGTGTGGTTGCAAAGACTTAAGTATCATTTCTTGCTATTTTTCTCATAAAGTAAAGCGATGGTTTGAGAAAATAACAAAAATGCCCTTCATTTAAAAAAAAAACAAATAGTTCAAAAAAAGGACAAACATGTATTCCATCCAGAAAGTCGAGGATGATATTGACCTGAGGCATCAAAAATATCTGTTTGAACTTTTCATCGTCATCTTCTTCTTCTTTGTTCTTCGTAAAACACTGTAAAACCCTTTCTCTTTCTCTAGAGAATAAATCAAGAGAAGCAAAGAGTTTCCCCTGGAGAAGACCATGAACATCAACGCTCTCACTCACTCTCTCTTATCTCTCTACTTCTGTGCATATCTAGCAGACGATCCTACATTGCTCCATCAAACACCGACTGACCTGTACACTGATTGTAGCATCGTTCAACTTGATGAGTTGTAGAACATGATTCGTAGTTTTTGCCCTTACAGGAGGGGGTTTGGGGGCTCCTCCCAACGTGGGTAACATCATTCAACTTGATGAGTTGTGGAGCCTGATTTAGAGTTTTTGCCCTTACAGGAGGGGGGTCCAGGAGCTCCCCCCCCCCCCCGGCGCGGATCCTGTTGACCGGTCAGCGGGCGGAGGGCCGCCCCTAGGGGGTTCGGGGGACAGCGCCCTCCGGACCAAATTTTTTTGGGGCCTTTCAACAATGATTTGTAGTATTATTGGGCTTTTCTACAACGATTTGTAGTATTTTTGGGTCTCCAACGAGCCACACAACGATTTATAGTGTTATCCGGCTTTTCAACAGCGATTTGTAGTGTCTTCCGCAAATCACTCTAGCGATTTATAATGTTTTTGGGTCTCCAACAAGTCCCACAGCGATTTATAGTGTTGTTGGATCTCACTATAGCGATTTCTAGTGTCTTCCGCAAATCACTATAGCGATTTGTAGTGTTATTTAGTAAGCAAATCATTGTAAATCACTACCTGAATTAGGACCAACTTGTTAGGGTCATAACTCCCTAGCTGGAGGTCATATTCCAAATCCATAAAAAGTGGTGTCTTCGTTATTGAGTCTAGTTTATTTCTGTAAATTTTCAGCGATTTCTATTGTCATTTCATTCCTCATTTTAACTAAAAACCAAACCTCTATTATTCTGAGTTATTTGAGTTGCACAACATCATTCTCGCTTGACATTCTCGCTTGACATCCACATCTTGATTCTGGCATGCTCCTTGTTGAATTTTTCATTGATTTCTTTCAATCTTGCTTGGAAAAAACATATGTCTTTCGCACCACGACACCCTTGCATTTTTTTACCACGACACCCGGGACCTGTGCGGGGGGGAGCCCCCGGACCCCCCTCCTGTAAGGGCAAAAACTCTAAATCAGACTCCACAACGAATCAAGTTGAGCGATGCTACCCACGCTGGGAGGAGCCCCCAAACCCCCCTCTTACAAGGGCAAAAACTTTGAATCTGGCTCCACAACGAATCAAGTTGAACGATGCCATCCACGCCAGAAGGAGCCCCCAAACCCTCCTTTTATAAGGGCAAAAACTCTAAATCAAGTTCCACAACTCATCAAGTTGAATGATGTTACCCACGTTGGGAGGAGCCATCAGACCCCCCTTCTGTAAGGGTAAAAACTCTGAATCAGACTCCACAACTCTTCAAGTTGAATGATGCTACCCACGATGGGAGGAACCCCCAGACCCCTCTCCTGTAAGGGTAAAAACTCTGAATCAGGATCTACAACTCATTTAGTTGAATGATGCTACCCACGCTGAGAGGAGCCCCCAAACCCTTCTCATGTAAGGGTAAAAACTCTGAATCAGGATCTACAACTCATTTAGTTGAATGATGCTACCCACGCTGAGAGGAGCCCCCAAACCCTTCTCATGTAAGGGTAAAAACTCTGAATCAGGCTCCACAACAGTCAATGTGTAGGTCAGTCGGTGCTTAATAGAGCAATGTAGGATCTTCTACTGGATGTGCACAGAAGCAGAAAGAGGAGAGAGAGAGAGAGTTTGAGGGTTGATGTTCATGGCCTCCTCCAGGAGAGATTTCTTTCTCGGATAATCCTGTAGTGCAGAGACATGGTCTTAAATAATCATCTTCGGGGCACTTAAGTCTTTACAACCACTCATTTTCTAGAATCGTCATTTTTTTTGCACCAATGGAGGAGAGGGTACTTAAGTCTTTGCAATCGCATCAAACTCCAACGCTAATTAATGCTGACAAATATGGGGATACGAGACGCACATGCTTACATACGTGGTGCTCTTTGGGACCCCCCGAACATGAGAGGTAGCTAACGGCCCTGTTCGGGGGGGAACATATAACCTGCTTCGCAGTTTGCTTGTTACGCCATGCACAAGTGTTAGATCTTGATTTGTACCTATTATTTTTCTTGAAGTCCACATTCTTGGATAAAAAAAATTTGTTTTTTAAAGATGCTGGTTTCTTTTTTCGTCGTCATGCATTGGAGGGTATACGCGTTTTCTTTCTTTTCTTTTATAGAGGGGTCGTAATTCTCTCATGATAGATAGGTTTATTATGGTGTTGTAGTAATTGGTGTATATATATAGAGAGAGATGCTGAAAAAAAAGAGAGTGATTATGGGTGTTATGTCGACATTTAAATATATGTTAATATATGTGACAACTTTTTTTGTCTTTTTTATTTTTCTTTTGCCTGTGGCTTATAATACGTGAATACTAAAAAGAAAGAGAGAGTGTTTGTGGGTGTTATGTTAACACTTGGTACACATGAAAGCTTCCCTTGGTACATGTAACATCTTCTTGTCTTCTTTCTTTTTTCTTTTGTAGAGGCTTTATTGTTGTGGTGTAGTATTGTGTGTTGTGCTTAGAAGTCTAACAATACAATTAAGGTTGGATGAGACCCGCTTTGTTGTCCTATAATGGCTTCATGCTTTTTGAGGTTTAGGTGATATGTGTGTTTGTTGCCTTTTGCCAAGTACCTTTGTTTATAGGCTCTATTCCCATATGTCATTTGCTTGTTACGCCAAGCACAAAATTTGGGTCTTTGAAGGGTACCTATTATTTGTTTTCTAAATTTCACTGGCTTTGGTGAAGCTTTTAGGTCGTTTAAAAACATCTATTTCTTCTTTTGTCATTGTGTATTCGAAGGTATATATGTTTTCTTTCTTCTTCTTCTTTTTACATAGGAGGCGTAATTATCTTTCTTCTTTTATTATAGTGTTGTAATATGTAATGTGTATGTATCCACATAGATGCTTAGAAAACAGAGATTGATTGTGGGTGTTATATTGACACTGGTACATGTAGGAGCTTCTTCTGTCTTTTTTCTTTTTTATTTTGTAGAGGCATTATTGTGGTGTGTATGTATCTACGTGAATGTTAAGAAAAAAGAGAGATAGTGTTTGTGGATGTTATGTTACCTCATTTGAATATATCAATGGACATCTCCTGCATTTAGGAAAATGGAGAATGCTCATTAGCAACCATCAAATCAGGTATGTGAGAGACATCCAACAGTGTAACCATCGATTGTTCCAAGAGGTCCAAATTCTTTAAATTGTCAAGGAGAATCGATGACTCAAATCTCTAAAGATGCTAAAGTTTGCCAAATTCATAAAGGGGTGGCTAATAATGCTTCATATGGGATACCAGACCTTTAAAAGGTTAAGAATATATGATCAAGGGATTGAGATTCCCATCTAAGTGTCCAAGACCACCTCAAGAGAAGGCATGGGATGTGATAAAAAATGAAAAGAGAAAGTGGTAGCATGGAAGCAAATGGGTCCTCCCTAATTTGTTCAAAAAGAAGTTTTAAATCCTGAATAACATCCAGGTGCTATCCATAGCATCTCTATTTCTCGATGTAAATCTTCATGATAGAGAAGTAGCCACCTTCAACCAGAGCAAGTCAAGAAAAGATTTTGCAGTATCTGATCAGTCCATTCATGTTTGAGTTCACTCATAAATGAATCATTTCGCAAGCAAGGCAAAATTGGGGAAATGGGCCATGGATCCAAGGCACAATAAGAGGATTAAATCTACATGTTTGTTGTGGTTGGCCTCCGTCAAATACGACTTTAAAAGAGATGAATCCTAGCAGTCTTGGGATCATTGCTATCAACAGATACTTCAATCAATTTCATGGGCCAAAATCCAAAAAAGGATACCCCAACTCATTAAAGGGCAATATCCCAAAGTTGCTATCCAAATATATGCCCGGTGGATAAAATGTCCACAATGGTTAAAGAAGTCACACCTTAAGCATATAGTAGAATAATAGTATTGTATCCAAATCGATAGATTTAGCATAGCATTTTTTGGTATTTTAGTAAGTTTTAATTTAGTTCATGTTAGATCTAGGTTAGATTTAGTCCAGATCATATTTTTAATATTCAATACTAACTAGATCAATCAATTAGTTTTTTTTTATTATTAGTCGATTAGGGTTTTCACAATTTTTCTGAATCTTTTTAGATTGCGTCAAATAGATCCTTTTTTTTTTGTTTAAACTCAGTTCTTGGTTAGTTAGTCATTGTTTAATGCATGCATTTAAGCCTTCCTTAATATTAAATTAGTTTTTAGTTAGTTATTTGTTAGATTAGGAAAAATCGATAGAAAGTGGGTTAGCGTTTTAATTTTTTTTATTCAGTCGAAGAACATAGATTTAATTTTTGCCTTCTTTTATCAGTTATATAATTATTTTGTTTAATTTCAGAAGTTTTTAATTAATTGCTTAGATTATATTAAAATATTTTTTTAGTCGAGTTATGCTTTCTTTCAATAGTCGAGTTTTAGTTAATTAGTGTAGTTTATGTTAATGATCAAGTTGTAGGCTAATTTCAACTTTTTAATTTATTTAGTCAGCCGTTCACATTAAGTTTGTTTAGTTTTTATTTCAATCTGCAAATTATAATTAGGTTAGTCGTTAAATAATAATAGCCAATTCTTGTTTTTTTGCCCTTTTATTGAGTGTTATTAATTAGATTAAATAGCTTAGGTTAGTTATTATATTATTTCCAAGTTTGTGAATTAGATTAGTTCAATCTTGAATTTCGTAGAACATGGTTTGTTATTTGTCATTTGTTAGTTAGTTATTAATCTTATATTTCATTTAATAGCTAGTTTTTTTTAGCGATTCTTGCAATTCGGTTAGCATCGTTTGTTAGTTAACATTATTGTTAGTTAGTTTTTGTTAGTCTTGTTATTTATTAATGTTACATTAGTTAATTAGTTAGTCATTCATATTAGTTTCAATTCCCTTCTTGATTTTCGGCTAGCTTATATTCTTGATTGCTTAGTTAGATTGTTATTAGTTGCATAAATTAGTTTCTTAATTGTTACTTAGTCTGTTTTGCTATTTTGTCATTTAGTGCTTAGTTTGTTACATATGAGTTCATATTTGTTACATGTAGTTAGTTTGTTACTAGTAGTTAGATCTTTGTTTTTGTGATTTTTTTTAATTAACATCGATTTTCTGTCTAGTTTTTCTTTGTTTTATTTTATTTTTGTCTTTTTGTGTTGCGGGGAATTTGTTAAACGTGCAATGAGCCCTCAAAAGTATCCCTGAAGAGCCCTCTGAGGTACCCTCAAAAGGCTCTTTGAGCCCCTCAAGGAGCCCTTTATGAATCCAATAAGCAAGAAAAACATACATCAATTCAAGAAAGAGAGTAGAAGCTCAAGCATTGAAGACTTTTTTTCTCTTTTATTTTTAACACAGGATTTATTTAATTCATTGGGTTTGTAATAAGGCCACTTAATTATTTTTATTAGTTTAAGCCCTCTGCAGAGGGCCGCACTCTCATTTATTTAATTAATTATTTTTATTTTTAAGGCAATAAAGAGTATATCAGTTTTCTGTGAAATATAAAGTGTTTCTCACGTTCCGTGAGATCGACCCCGACTCCACCACTAGTGCGAGCCATTTTTTTGTATTTGGTGTTTGGCTTTTACACTATTTTTATTAAAAATGGTGTTTTAAAAATATATTTAAAAAAAACTTACAATAAATTTTTGGCATCGTGGTCAGGAAACGATAATAGAAATACGAGTATTCACTTTATCGCTTATTGTGTGTTTTTGCTTTACTTAGGATTGCTAGTTTCATTTTTGTTACTTATTTAGGGCTACTAGTTTATTTTACTGCTTATTACTTAGGATTGTTAGCTTATTTTAGTATTTAGGATTTTTAGAACTACGTTGCTTGTGATCCCTAGAGACTAGTTTACTTTTCCTGCATGACCCACCTATTAGGGCTCCCCTAGGCGGTGACTCTTCACAATTAGTACCATGCTCATAGTTTGCTTTTCGCAAAATATATGTTTGGGTTCAAGTGTGTGGTGTATGTTTACTGCTTTCTTTCCTTATTTTATTTTACCTGCTTCGTGGGTTGTTGTGGTTTGATCATGTTGCATGTTGCACCTGCACAAGATGGAGCGAAGAAGGCTGGCATTTACGAGATAGAGACACACCTTGACTTGCAAAACAAGGTTGACATGCTGATCCAAAAATTAGATTAGTTGTTGTCAAATCCCTCACCAACCGTGCAGGTGTGTGTTGTGTGCTAGCCCAGCACACTATGTGTTTGACTGCCCAGCGACGCCATAGTACTCTGAGTTTGTCCAAAAGAAAGCTCAGATGGTGCAAGGTTTCGCTAAACCTGTGTCCAACCCATATTCCAGTACTTATAACTCGAGTTGGTGAAACCATCCCAATTTCTCGTAAAGAAATCCACAACATCCCCATGTACCTTCCCAAAACCCACATAGGCAAGGCAGTTATGTGCCTGGTTTCCTGCAGTCTAGTTTCCCTTCAGCCAAATCTTCGTTTAGCCAACCTCCATCCCAGAAGCCTTCATGTAGTCAGTCCTTCGAGGACATGTTGCAGGCCTTTTAAGATATCAAAGCGAATCTGAGCTCCCACACACAGTCTATTGCCAAATTAAAAATGTAGATGGGACAACTCACCGAGGTTAACCCTAAGTGTAAGGAGTTGATGATGGTCTGCATAAAATAGATATCCATCAAGAACATGCTCAAGCAGTTATAACCCTCAAGAGTGGGAAGTAGTACCAATCAAGGGAGGTTGCAGAAGAAAGTGAGAGATCTAGTGTTGAGCAGTCGATCCCTATTGTCATACCTCAGGAAAGTGAGAGGGCTCTCCTACCTGAGCCTTCCAAGTCTTATATACCCAAAGCCCCCTTTTCTGAGGCACTAGAGAAGCCAAAGTCGTTGGACAAGCAAGGGGTGAAGATGCAAGAGATGCTTGAGATATTCAAGCCGTAATATTGTGTATTTTCACACTTGGTTAAATTTGAGATTTTCAAAAATTTGGCTAAGTCTGAGAGAAAAATTGTTTGAACCTCAACTTTAGATAGATGCTTTTGAGTCTGGGCTTGGCTCAGGTCTCATCACCTAGGTCTAAACAAGACACTTAAAACATGAAAACAAGTTTTATTTTCAACCTTCAAATTCAAGCAAAATTCAGGTGAAATTCAGAATTTTATATTCATGTATTATGTCGTAGGATGCATCTCAGAATTACAAGCGCAACAATATTTTAATTTTCTCGATTCAGGCTACAGTTGGGCCGAAAATCACATTTTTTAAAAATTGAGCAGTTTTTCAGTTTGGATCCAGACTTGTATCAGACTGGATATGAGGTTTTGATCCAAATTAATATGGATTTGGACCCTATCCTAGACCCATATTAATCTGAATTTGATCCAGTTTAAAACTCATTTGGATTTCAGATTTGGATCTTGGAACCAGATTCAGATCCAAATTCATGCCCAATGATTTTTCTAACTTTAAATTCATCAAAAACCTTTAAATTGGGGTTTTTTTATATTAAGAAGTCTCCAACATTAATTTGGTAATTTTTGAAAACTTTTCAAAATTTATTTGCAATTTAATATTAAATAAATAACTAAATAAATAATTAATTTAATGCAATTCCAAAAATTTATTTTGAAGTTTATTTAGGACTCTTGAAAGAACCCTTAAACTCCTATGGAAGAGTTCAAGTGGGTCTGAGAGACTAAGAGTTCTTTTTTAACAAAATTTTGAAAAAGTCAAACTTGAAGAATTTTAAAATTTTCGGAAAGCTCATATTAAAGAGTTTTATTTTCATGAGAGTTCTTTCTCTTCAGCCCTTTTAGATGGGTTGGAGAGGCGGGAGGGAGATCCTTTCCTTTAGGGCCTATAAAAAGACTTCAAAAAAGAGAGAGAAAAGAGAAAGAAAAAGAAAAAAAGGAGAGATAAAGTGCGGAAGAAGAGGAGTTTAGGTCATCTTTAACCATTTACCCACATTTTTCAACTTCTACCATTATTTTTCTTCAAGTTTTTATTCATGGTATGGGTTTTTTCTCTTGAATCAAGTGAGAAATTGATATAGATTGGATTTTCATGCAATAATTTGATGAAATTCATGGAAAAAGCGTTTATATGGATGTTTTCTAAAAAAATACATGGAGGATGATCCATGGATCTTCCTCTATGGATGCATTTTTTTATTCTTTTCATTATTTCAAAAATAAAATTTATGTACATATTTGTTCTATGTTAAAACATGATTTTTATTATTGTATAAGCGGTCTTTTAAAGCTTACTCTTGATGAACAACGATTTCCATGGTTGTGTTTTGGTTTTATTCATCTTTTCACAAGCAAGATTTTGTATATATTTAATTAGACGATAAAACAGAAATTTTAATGATGTTAAAAGTTGTTCAATACGTGTTTGTTCCATGCTAAATCGATTCCCATGATTAACCCCATGTAAAAGTAGTTGATGTGTGTTATTTTATTAGAGAAAAGAATTCTGTCTATGCATGCATATCATATTGGGAAATTTTGATTTTGATTTCTGTTACATGTGTTCTTGTGCTAAGTATAAGAGAGTACATTCGTGCAAAACCAAGTAGAACCATGTCTATTTGAGAGGTGAAATTGTAGACGCATGCAAGCTGAGTTTCATACGCATATATGCATGCATAACTGAAATTCAATAGTGCACTTTTATATGCATATGAAAAATATATATATGTATATGTATTTATAGTCATAGGCTGGTCTGGTTTTGCCAGGTTTGGTTTGCGTCGCAGATCCAGCAGAGTGCAGCAGGCTGATAATGAAAATGGTCACTGATTTTTTAGACAGTGTTGTCTGGTCCCAACTGACGTAGTTGGCTGGGATAGAACAACATGTTGTCTAGTCTCAACTGAATGGTTCGGTTGGGGCTGGGTCTCTGTCAAAATAGAAAAAATAAAGTTAATTCGGGTAGATTCAAAATAAAAAGAAAAGTGTGTATAGTAGATAGAAAATTTCTGATTTAATCTCAGCTGACTACAGGTCATTTGGGCATTGTTGTAAGTTGTTAATGCCTCACCGATTGTCGGCTGGGCACTGTCATGATACACCCCCAGCCGAACTGCAGTTTGACTGGGTAATAATTTTTTGGGCAGCCCCCTGTCGCCTGGGCAGAATCATCAAATATATATATAAGAAATTGTTTGAAATGAAAACGAATCTAGGAAGAATTAAAAGACTAAGCTGAGCAAATTCAAAAATAAATCTGGACTGAGTTGAAACAAAAAAGAAAAGAAAGAAGTATTTGTGAAAGAAAAAATGTTGGACTGGTAGGAGGGCCTGTCCAAGTCACCCAGCCAACTCAACTCAGTTGGGCTAAAGCCGAGCCCAATGTTGGTATGTTTTTATAATATATGTATATATATAGTGAAATACATTATTTGAGACAAAAGTTTCTAAAATAAAAACTTGGTTTTAAGAAAGATGGGTGGCCTATTTGGGTTCAGCTGGGTCGGGCTGAACCCCAGTCGACGGTGTTGGCTAGGCTTGACAAGCCAACTTCAAAAATTATAACACTGGGTGTTATGTAAATATGGAATTTGATATTTAGTATGCATGCAAAATTTTCAGATCTTGGCTATGTATGTGTATGTTGATTTTAATACATGTTATACATAAAAAGTTTTGTATGCTTAAATTGATGTGACATGCTTAATCACTATGCTTTATGAAGTTTATTTTGAGTGCATGTGCATATGTGAATTAATGTGTATTTCACATATACATAAATATGCATGGATTGTTCACATGTTCAATTGAAAAGATTCAAGAATAAAAGCATGCATTAGACATGAATATGTGTATTAAATTAAAGCATGCATTTGATATGAATATGTGCATTAGATGAAGGCATGCATTTAACATGATTATATGAACCATGAGCATGCTTATGAATATTATTGTTTCATACACATAGTTAAACTTGCATGCAAATGAATGAGATTTTTCACATGCTTGATATATCATGCTTGATTTGGTTTTTCGTGAGATTGATTATCATGTGCATACATAAACTGGTAATGTTGTGTGTTTACAATATGTGCTTATATGAAAGAGTGTTCTCATGCTTATTTGGTGAATGAAAGCATGTAAGTGACATAATGGGGTGAACACATGCATATGAATGTCTTGATTCATGCACTTCTCTAAGATTGCTTATGTGAATGTGCATTTGAAAAGCATGTAAAATCATTGCATAAATGACATGTTGTTATGATTTTTGCACATGATGCATCAATGATCGAAAAATGGATCATTGTGGGTTGTGTAAGCCTTGAGCTTCGGTTGCTCTTTCTTTACTTGTTTTAATGTATCGCAGAAATCACATTGATATTATTTTTTATATTGCACTGTTCTATGTGTTCCATGGGTTGGAGTTCCATGATGAGCCTCACATTTGGAAATGTGAATTTGTGGTATTAATTTGGCATGATGAATTGCAAATTGATGTAACTATTAATAATAAGATAAAGAAAAAAATAATATAATATACTTTTTGAGATGTCTCATCGAAAGTATAAGACTCTTAAAGTTGCGATTTTGGGAAAATCGAAAGGATAAAAAAACTCCGTATACATTATTTTGCCCCTAAACCTGATATTGAGGTTCTTCTCCTGACCACAATTTTAGGGAGTTTTCGTCACTTTGCCTGGGGGTGGTGTGTAGACACAGATGTTGTTTTGGTATACCAAGAAAAGTGACACTTGTAGATAGCTGGTCTCTGATGTCCCCGACATTAGATGGGTGGTCTAATGTTCTGAAAGTTGTTTTAGTCGAGGGCTAAGTTTGGAACCCAGTAATAAAATATAAATTGTGTGATAAGCTAGCTTAGAAACCTAACTTGACCTCAAAGATTTTACCCATTCGGTGTATCCACGGGTAACAATAATTAAAAAGAGAAACTTAAATTATATGATTTTAATAGAAGCATTCATATGGAAAAGAAAACTTGACTAAAGATAATAATGTGTTCATACATGTGCATTAAAATCATGTATATTCTTGCTATGCATTAGATCATACATATTTACTTGTTCTTTTAATTATGATATATTGATGAATGCATGATGTTTCTTTCCTACTGCATGCTAAATGTCTATATTGCTTAACTTATGGTCTTTATTGATTATTAAATTGTCCCTCATACTTAACAATTATTCCTTATTGCACAAATGATTAATTGAATTATGAATTTGTCATAAATGCATCCCTCTAAATTATTGCATGAATCTTATATGTGTTCTTTATGCTTATTTGTTTCATTAAAGAGATTCACATGTAGAATTCGTTGGATTATGACACCCTATTTTTTGTGTTTTTCACAGCCTCAGATGTCGAGTAGGGAGGACTTGCTTTTGAGAAGAGTCACGAGGGGACTGCACGACTGCAAAACAGATTCTTGAGATGATGTGACTCTTTCTTTTTGCTTTCTTTACTTTCATTTACTTATATCTCAGACTCCTTATATTTGAATAAATAAAGTTTACTTTGCTATGAAAGATGAGTATAAGATCCCTTGTGGTAGTGGTTGTATTTAACTGTAAAGGCCTCGGGTCTCTGAGATTGTTTTTTCACTTGTTTAAAAAAAAATGCACTTTTTAAGGGTTATGAGTTGGGGTTGTTACACAAGCACATTCAGATAAACCTCCCTGTGCTTGACGCCATCTAGCAGGTCCTGCATATGCAAAGTTCCTGAAGGAGCTTTGTACGCAGAAACAAAAGTTATGATCTAATGTGCCGAACAAGATTTATTTGACTGAGCAGGTGAGTGCAATGCTCCAACACCAAACTCTACCAAAGCTCAAGGACCTAGGGGCTCCTATTATCTCTTACATCATAAGAGACATTACAGTCGAGCGTGCTTTGCTCGATCTCGGGGCAAGTCTGAATATCTTGCCGGGTTTTTTTTATGACACGTTTGGATTAAATGAGATGAAGCCAGCGCCGATGACCCTGCAACTAGCAGATCGCTTTGTCAAGGTCACGCGAGGGATTCTTAAGGACGTGTTGGTCAAGGTGAAGGATTTCTATTTTCTTGTAGACTTCATCATTCTGGATATGGAGGGAGTGGATGACGTGAGGCAGACGCCCATTATTCTTGGTCGCCCCTTCCTCGCTACTGTCAATGCGTGCATCAATTGTTGCACTAGTGCAATGAATGTTTTGTTTGACAACTGAAAGATGATGTTGAACATTTTAAATGTTGTAATAGGCTCTGTAGGAGTGAATGCTTCTTTTAAGGTCGATTTCATTCAGGACCTGGTAGAAGCAATGCCGGTATGGACGTTGAGTGATCTACCTCAGAACGAGGATGATGCTTCACTCATGGGAGAGGATTATGGTCTACTTGATAGATTGTCAGGAGAAGTGCAGTGGACCTGATAGTTCAAACTACTCCCTGATTTGACAAAGAAGTCTGTTCAACCTTCCATTGAGAGTCCGCCCAAACTTGAGTTGAAACCCCTACCAGCTTCGCTTAAGTATGCCTTTTTAGGCAAGGATCGAACTCTCTCCATCATCATTTCAGCTGACCTGACTGATACTTAGAAGTATCAGCTTCTTCAGGTCTTGCATGAGCATAAAGAGGCAATTGGATGGTCGATGGCGGATCTGATGGGGATAGGCCCCTCCTTTTGCATGCATCAGATCATCATGGATGAGGGTGCCAAGCACTAAAGAGAGATGCAAAGGAGGTTGAATCCCCATACGAAGGAAGAGGTAAAGAAGGCGATGGTCAAGTGGCTGGACACAAGGATCATTTATCCCATCTCTGATAGTCAGTGAGTGAGCCCCACCCAGGTTATCCTCAAGAAGTCTAGGCTCACTGTTGCGCTGAATGAGAAGGATGAGAGCATCTCCATGAGGACTACCATGGGAGTGACGAGTGTGCATCAATTATAGGAAGTGGAACAGTGCAATGCGGAAGGATCATTTCTCATTTTCGTTCATCAACTAGATTTTGGAGAGACTTGCAAGCCATCATTATTTTTGCTTCTTAGATGGTTATTCAAGATATAATCAAGTGATCGTTCACCCCGAGGACTAGGAGAAAACTACCTTCAACTATCCCCATGGCACCTTCGCGTTCAGAAGAATGTTGTTTGGGCTCTGTAATGTTTCGACAACTTTTTAAAGGTGCATGATGGTCATTTTCTTCCATATGGTTGATGACGTCCTTCAGATATTTATGGACGATTTTTCAATGTATGACTCTTCATTTGATGATTGTCTCCAAAAATTATCGCACATGCTTAGATGTTGTATGAAGACAAATCTCGTGCTTAAGTGAGAGAAGAGTCATTTTATGATACAAAAGGGGATTGTTCTTGGATATATTGTGTTCGAGAAAAGGATTGAGGTCGATAAAACCAAAGTGAAGTCGATTGTCAAATTATCTTCATCGACCTCTGTGCTGTAGGTGCGTCCATTCTTAGGGCATATAGGTTTTTATCGATAATTTATCAAAGATTTTAGCAAGATTTCTAGACCGTTATGCAACCTGCTCTCTAAAGATCAGTCGTTTTTGTTTTGATGATGTATGTCTGAAGGCATTTTTGTCTCTGAAGGAGGCCCTGACCACTGCACCTATTCTTTGATCTCCCGATTGGTCCGTACCTTTCAAAATCATGTGTGATGCTTCAAATTATGCGGTAAGAGTCATTCTTAGCCAAAAGATAGAATAAAGGTCTTATGTCATTTATTACGCTAGCAGGACCCTCTTCGATGCTCAAATAAATTATATGACCATTGAGAAGAAACTGTTAACTGTAGTATTTGCCATCGAGAAGTTCTGTTCATATTTATTGGGCTCCAAGGTTATCGTTTACTCTGATCATGCCGCTTTGTGATATCTGATGAGTAAAAAGGATACCAAATCATGTCTCATCCGGTGGATCTTGCTGCTACAAGAATTTAATCTCAAGATTCGAGATAAGAGTGGATGCGAGAATCTTGTAGCAGATCATTTGTCCAGACTGACTGTGGAGACATTAACTGATCAGGAACAGATTGATGATTCCTTCTTGGATGAACAACTTCTTCACGTCAAGCGTCTGCCCTGGTTCACACATATCATCAACTTCTTGGTGACCAGAGAGTTCCTTGCACATTGAAACATGAACAAGAGAGATCGCTTCATGTCATAGGTGAAACATTATTTCTGGGAGGATCTAGAGTTGTTTCGATTATGTCCTGACCAGATGATTTGAAAGTGTATCCTCGAGGAGGAGTTCACATCTATTCTGGAGTTTTATCATTCCTTGGCCTGTGGAGGCCACTTTTCTAGCCGGAAGTCCGTTGTAAAGGTCCTCTAATCTGGATTTTGGTGATCGATACTACATAGAGACACTCATGAGTTTTGTAGGAGGTGCTTACTCTACCAGTAGACAAGAAATATTTCCAAGCGTGATATGATGCTCCCTCTTCCCATTCTTATCGTAGAGATTTTTCATGTTTGGGGCATTGACTTTATGGGTCCCTTTCCGCCATCGTTCAGTTTTGTTTATATTTTAGTTGTAGTCGATTATGTATCCAAGTGGGTCGAGGCCATGGCCACCTGGACCAATGATCATAAAGAGGTGCTTCGATTTACAAGCACAATATCTTTAGTAAGTTCAGAGTTTCGAGAGTGATGATTAGCGATGGAGGTAAGTATTTCAAGAATGTGCATGTGACTTCCTTACTCAGGAGGTACTCTATACAACATCAGATTGCTACACCATACCATCCGTAGATGAGTGGCCAGGTCAAGGTCTCTAACAAGGAGATCAAAAAGATTCTTGAAAAGACAATCCGGCCAGATCGAAAGGACTGGTCCCAATGCCTTGATGATGCATTATGAGCTTATAGGACTGCTTTCAAGATTCTGATTGGCATGTCTCCTTACCACTTGGTTTTTGGGAAGCCATGTTATCTTCCTGTTGAGTTAAAGCATAGAGCATACTGGGCGATTAAGAAGTTCAATTTTGATATGGCCCAAGCTGGCGCAAAGCGTAAACTGCAGATGAGTGAGCTTGAGGAGTTGCGAAACAAGGCTTACGAGAGTGGAAAGATCTAGAAGGCTCGAACTAAACATTTTCATGATCAGCATATTTTGAGGAAACAGTTCGGGCCTGGTCAAAAGGTCTGGCTTTTTAATTCATGACTCCATCTTTTTTCAGGGAAGTTGAAGTCTAGATGGGATGGCCCGTTCATAGTACAGAAGGTGTTCGCACAAGGTGCAATTGTTATTTTTGATCCTCGTATAAACGGGACCTTCAAGGTCAATGGGCAATGACTGAAGCCCTATATTTCTGATGTCGTGGTTCGTCGGGACATCGTGGTCATTGACCTCGTTGATGAGTGAGGAAATGCACAATTTTTGTAGTATTTTTTAGGATTAGATTTTTGGTTCTTTCATACTTTTCTTAGGACGTGTTTGTTTATTTCCTTGTTCATGAGCATAAATGTTAGATCATATATCCATTGCATTTTTATGATTTATAAACATTGAGACAGGTGGAATCTCTGCAGAGCCAACACAGGGCAACATCAGGTAAGATTCCACAGTGTATATCAGGTGACTTCTACTACTTCCTTCCTATTTTTTCTATTTCTCATATGTATTCATATAGTTTCATACAAGCATAAGGGAGTGCCACTGAGGACAATGTCATTCAAGCATGGGAGAAGGTTTAGTTTGCACACCCAAAGTTTTTCTGTCTTTATACTTGCACATTGATGAAAACTCATAAAAATTATGTTTTTAAGGAATGAGTTGGACCTTATATAAATGCTTTACATAATCTAATATTTTTAGAGGATTTTTAAGCCCCACAAAATTTTTCTGACACTAATATAGAAAAATGTGGTTATTTATATAGATTTTAAAGAAATGATGATAGATGCATGTTAGAGTTTATTTTGAATCACAAGTATAAATATGCATAGTTTATTTTTGAAAAACTAAGCAAATGAATAACATTGAAAATAAGAGCTCAAAAAGTAAAAAAGCGCATACCTTTAGTTGTTTGATCTCTTCATATTCCCTAGTAGCTAGGCTCAGACACAAGTTGAAGTGTTTGATTCTCATGTCGAAAAGGATAACACAGGAAGTTACTTCTTTGTCTAAGTTAATATCTATGGCCTATTTTGTTCGAGCAAGTAGAGCCTTAGGACTGTTTATATCTGGTGCCCTAAAGCCATTTTGCTTGGGAGCCACCGGCCCGAAAGCCTATTATATTTACTTTATAGAGAGCTTAATAGATGTTGACCTTGCACATGACAAGAAGCAAGCTATACATAAAACTATAAAAATTGAAGGTCTAGTTACTCAAGTAATTAAGTTCGAGAGATACTTTGTATTTGGTGCCCTAAGGTTGTCTGTCCTGTGAGTCACTGACCCAAAGCTTGTTACACGGGTCACGAAAATTAGAAATTTAATATAATGCTCAACAAAAAGAAAGTGAAACTGTAAAAAATTGAAAATCTAGAAAAAGAAAAGGAAAAAAAAATTAAGAGTAAGAAATAAAAAGTTTATTGCTTAGGAATAAGTATTGACAAAACCTGTGCAGAAAACATATGAGTGAGGACAAGTAAATAATGACATGTATATATTTAATTTTTTGAGAATAAAGCATAAATGATTATGATATTTAGAAAAGTAAAAGAAAAGGTTTTATTATGTGGTGGCCTGTAAAAGACTCTAATTATGTTTTGATAATGTAATGTCATGAAATATTTGTAAAGACAAACTTCTTAACTGTGTAATGCTTTTTGAAGTTAAATTTTTATACATACATGATAGAGATGTTTGTGGGTAGGATTACTGCAAACCCTCACGAGACCTTACTCGTCCACTGGGGTAACCCAAGGGTTTAAAGGGCTTGTTGCATATGCTAAATCCAATCGTGATTCCTATGAAAGTGAGTTAGGTTTTTGCTTTGTTTAGTTTATCTTTTGCTTTTTGTTAAGGGTTAGTTTGCTCAAGGACTAGCAAGCGATAATCATGGGGGAATTCGATCATGCATATATTTTGCATTTTATTCATACTATTTTATGCATGATCTAGTGAAAAATTAAATTAAAAACTCATTCTTATCAGTGTTTTTTGAGAAACTGCTTTGAAATTGAAAATATAGAAAAAATCACATATTTCAAACCGTTCCTTATGTTTTTCAGAGTTTTAATTAGTTTAGGATTTTTGTTATTCATAGATTAATTAGTTTAAGAGTTTCAAATGGTAGTTTACTTTATTTAGAAGTGTCTTTTTCCAAAAAATGTTTTTCTAAAAGAGTACTTATTTGAAATTTTTGAAAATTAATTGGCTTTTTAGAAAAAACGTAAGGCACCCTAATTTTAGAGTATAAAATATAAGAAAAGAACATGTTTTTGCCTTCAGATAAAATGCAGGCCTCTATCTCCCTCCCCCTCTTCTCTTTTTTCCCTGTTTCACTCTTGGCCAATTCCTCCCTCGGTTCTTCATTTCCCTCTTGTTTTGTCTTGCTTCTAATTCTTGCTATCATTGGCTTCTCCTTATCCTCATCGTCGAAGGTACATGTAGCTCAAAGGTAAGACCACTTTTTTTTCTGCAAACCTTCCATCAGAAACGGATCAGAAGGTACATTTCTTCTCTCCTATTTCTCCATAGTTTTGTTGTTTTAGTTTCTGCATGTAGTTCATAATATCATTGCAGCTAGAATAGATTAGTTTTAGTTTTATCATTTGAAAATATAAGCTTAATCTAGTTTAGCTGATTTACTTGATTTGCACTTAGAATAATAGTATTGTATCCAAATCGATAGATTTAGCATAGTGTTTTCTGATATTTTCGTGAGTTTTAATTCAGTTTATGTTAGATCTAGGTTAGATTTAGTCCAGATCATATTTTTAATATTCAATATTAACTAGATCAATCAATTAGTTTTTTTTTATTATTAGCCGATTAGGGTTTTCGCAGTTTTTCTGAATCTTTTTAGATTGCGTCAATTAGATCTTTTTTTTTGTTGTTTAAACTCAGTTCTTGGTTAGTTAGTTACTGTTCAACGCATGCATTTAAGCCGTCCTTAATATTAAATTAGTTTTTAGTTAGTTATTTGTTAGATTAGAAAAAATTGATAGAAAGTAGGTTAGCGTTTTAATTTTTTTTATTCAGTCGAAGAACATAGATTTAATTTCTGTCTTCTTTTATCAGTTAGATAATTATTTTGTTTAATTCTAGAAGTTTTTAATTTCTTGCTTAGATTAGATAAAATTAATTTTTTTAGCTGAGTTATGCTTTCTTTCAATTGCCGAGTTTTATTTAATTAGTGTAGTTGATGTTAATGATCAAGTTGTAGGTTGATTTCAACTTTTTAATTTATTTAGTCAGCCGTAATTTTGTTTAATTCACATTATGTTTGTTTAGTTTTTATTTCAATCTGCAATTTAGAATTAGGTTAGTCGTTAAATAATAATATTCGATTCTTGTTTTTTTGCCCTTTTATTCAGTGTTATTAATTAGATTAATTAGCTTAGGTTAGTTATTATATTATTTCCAAGTTTGTTAATTAGATTAGTTCAATCTTGAATTTCGTACAACATGGTTTGTTATTTGTCATTTGTTAGTTAGTTAGTTATTAATCTTATATTTCGTTTAATAGCTAGTTTTTTTTAGTGATTCTTGCAATTCGGTTAGCATCGTTTGTTAGTTAACATTCTTGTTAGTTAATTTTTGTTACTCTTGTTATTTATTAATGTTACATTAGTTAGTCATTCATATTAGTTTCAATTCCCTTCTTGATTTCGGGCTAGCTTATATTCTTGATTGCTTAGTTAGATTGTTATTAGTTGTATAAATTAGTCGCTTGATTGTTAGTTAGTTTGTTTTGCTATTTTGTCATTTAGTGCTTAGTTTGTTATATATTAGTTCATATTTGTTACATGTAGTTATTTTGTTACTAGTAGTTAGATATTTGTTTTTATGATTTTTCTTTAAATTAACATTGATTTTCTGTGTAGTTTTTCTTTGTTCTATTTTTGCTTTTTGTGTTGCAGGAAAACAGTTAAATGTGCGTTGAGCCCTCAAAAGTATCCCTATAGAGCCCTCTGAGGTCCCAAAATGTCTCATCAAAAGGCCTTTTGAGCCCCTCAAGGAGCCCTTTATGAATCAAATAAGTAAGAAGAATATACATCGATTCAAGAAAGGGACTAGAAGCTCAAGCATTGAAGACTCTTTTTCTCTTTTCTTTTTACCTTAGGATTTATTTTATTTATTGGTGTGAGTTTTATAAAAATGATTTTTAAAAAGATATTTTAAGTAAAAACAAGTGTGAAAGCCAGACACCAAAATATATAAAAACTGACTTGCATGAGTGGTAGAGTCTGTGTAGATCTCAGGGAACGGAAAAATACTTTGTATTCAAGCAAACTGTTAACTACTCTTTATTGCCTTGAAAAGAAAATTAATTACTGAATAAGAGTGCGCCCCCCTGCAGAGGGCTTAAACAAATAAAAATAAAGTGTCTTATTACAAACCCAAATTGAATTGAATTAAATAAAATAAAAGCCTGATCTAAAAAAATAGGAAAAAGTCTTCTTTGCTTTGAGCTTTTTGTCTCTCTTTCTTGTTTTCTTGAACTTTTGCTTTTCTTATTTTCTGAGGGCTCCCTGAGGGGCCTTTTGAGGGGACCTTCTCGGGACCTCTGAGGGCTCTTCGGGGGTATTTTTGAGGGCTCACTGCACATCCGAATGCTTCCCTGCAAAAATCAAAAGACGAAACAAAACAAAAAAAAAACAGAACTAGACAAAAACTCAATGTTAGTTGAATAAAAAATCAGCAAAACAAGTGTCTAATCCACTACTAACAAACTAACTACCATGTAACAAACTAACTCACTAAAGGCCAAAATAGCAAAACAAACTAACAACTATGTAACAAATTATGAAACCAATTAACTACTTGAAACAAGTATGAAACTAATGAATTCAAAATAAACAGAGGAACATGGAATAACCTAATGACTAAAAGGAAGAAGCTAGAACCAGTAATTAGTTTGACCCAAGGGAAACATAAATATACTTTGACTACTTAATAACCTAGTAACATAAAAACAAAAACAACAAAAATTGTAGACAGCACTATATTAGAAGGGTCTAATGAAGCATGGACTATACTACGACAAATTAAAGCTCTAATTAATTCAAGAAACATGTTAACTAAAATTAACTAAACACATGGAATGTAATTTTGATCAGCCCTACTACTCTGTACTAGTATCTAACAACTAAACACGATCTAACTAAAAAAAATGTATACTTAAAATGGATTACTGAAAACGATAACATAAGACTGTCTAATTCGATCAAGTGATGTGGAATTTATTCAGTTACCTAATAAAAAATTAAAAGAAAATATAATCAGAAGATGAAACTTAATTAATGCTAAGAAAATTGTCAAACACATATAGACTAATTAGCATAGACGATAATGACTAACTAAAAGAAAACGTAAGACAAAGTATTAATGGGTGACCACACAATATAATATAATTCTAATCTAACTAAGTCAATTCAGCATATAATATATATCTAACTTACTTTCTAAAAAAAAAACTAACTACTTAAACTCAATTGAATCACGCACTTAATTAAATTTGCAACTATAGTCAGTCACATTGGATCGTGATTGACGTTATTTGCAATTCAAGAAACGATATAGCGTGGAGTGTTTGGTTCAGACCGTGCTTTCTCCTCCAGAGGTCTGCAGGCTGTTGAATCACACAAAAATTTATTTTTCTGTTCAACAAAAACGTGCATGACTCAACAGACTGCGAGTTTGACGGACTGTTGGTGAGGACTGTAAACCGCAGAATATGATAAAATATAGATTTATAGGAAACACAGTTCTGCATTTTTCTTTTTTTTTTTGTCTTCCCTTATGCACGATCTGTGTAACTAAACAACACGATTCAGCGAGTTTTATTGCTGATGTTCTGATTTAAATCCTGATCGTGTGTTATTCTTTTGACCATTTTTGTTTTTTTTAAACACTATGCGTGATTCAATAAAAACCGAAAATACACAGCAATATAAAATTCAAGACAACGAGACTCTGTGAACTACTACTACAAAATTTTTAGACTCTATTCTATGCTAAAAACAACGAGCAAATAAAACTATTTAAATCTATCTACAAGCAAATCAATTAACGAGATAGGGGAGAAGAAATGAACCTCGCGGTCCGCTTCCGACGAAGGGGTTGAGAATAAGAAACAGCTTTTCCATTGCAATCACACGTACCTCTAATGTCTCTGACAATGAGGGCAAGAAACATCGACAATGATGGGGTTTAGAAGAAAGAACGAGGAAGAAAAAGAAGAAAGAAGAGCTCATCAGCTTGAGAAGAGAAAAGGGAAAAAGGTGAAGAAGAAGTAGAGAGGAGAGAGAAGGGGGGCACAGATCTCAAGAGGAAAAACATGGGCTGCTATTGGAAAAATTCTAGTTATATTAAAAATTAGGTCAAAACACGGTTTTTCTATGAAAGTCCATTTTTTTTTCAAAAATTCCAAATAAGTCTTTCGCAAAAACATATTTTTTCAAAAGAGGTTTTTTCTAAACTAATTAAAATTAATTAATTACTCCTAATCTAATTAAATTATAAATTAAAAGCTCCTAAATTAAATAAAACACTAAAAAATACAGGTCAAACTTTGAAATTGATGATTTTCTAATAATTTCCATTTCAATGCGGTTTCTCGAAACTAACGATAAAAATGAGTTTTTAATGCAATTTTTCTATGGATCATGCATAAAATATTATGAATAAAATGCAAAATATATGCATGAACATTTATTTAATTCATTGGATTTGTAATAAGGCCACTTAATTATTTTTATTTGTTTAAGCCCTTCGCAGAGGGCCGCACACTCATTTATTTAATTAATTATTTTTATTTTCAAGGCAATAAAGAGTAAATTAGTTTTCTGTGGAATAAAAAGTATTTCTTCTATTCCCTGAGATCGACCCAGACTCCACCACTCGTGAGAGCTGGTTTTTAGTATTTGGTGTCTATCTTTCACACAGTTTTTATTGAAAAAATTGTTTTAAAAATCTATTTCAAAAACTTACATCATTAGGAAGCCAATATCTAGGGCATTAATCACTACTAGTCCCACAGGCTGACCTACTACTTTGATATAGCCACCATAATCCAAAAAGAATATGAGAAATGGCTTGAAGATCGTAAGGCATAATTCACCTCCAAGGAAGAAACCCAAAGACATATCGAGAAGGAGTTGGAGCGGATAAATAAGGAAAATAAGCAAATCTCGCTTACTGCTCCGAATTTAATGAGCTCATGGTCTAACAACTTCAAGCCCGCAGATCCTTACCTTGTTTATTTGGAAACCCGAGGTTGGAGCTGGGAGCATGTGCTCGAAATGGATCTTGATATAGAAGAAGAGCTCCAAAAGCCAATATAGGTTGTCAGATGAAATCAGAGGGAATACATCAGCTTCCACAATGGAAGGACCTACAAGTATAAGCCATTTGAGGAACCATTGTATGGTAGATTCGTTTGTCTCGGGTTACACTAAAGGCAATGGAGAAACTTACCTGGACCATTTGATTTAGAATGAGCAGGCTTTAGTTTACGAGATCTCTTCCAAGTGAAACAAGATTTGATCCATGTCCCACCCAATAAATTATGGAGGATTCCTCGAAAGATAGGGTCTACCCTTGGTCCCTATGAATATCTAGCAGTCAAGATTGCAATTCCCTAGTGTCTCCCAAAAAAGTGTCTTTGTCTTTTGGTGTGAGTTTTATGAAATTGATTTTTAAAACAATATTTTTAATGAAAATAAGTTTGAAAGCCAGACACCAAATAATAAAAATCGGCTCGCACGAGTGGTGGAGTCTGGGTTGATCTTAGGGAACGAAAAATACTTGTATTCAAACACATAACTACACTGCACTTTATTGTCAAAAAGAAAAAAAAAGAATTAAATAAGAGAATACTAAAAAGTACTACCCTACCCAGAGGGCTTAAACAAATAATAAAATGCCTTATTACAGACCCGAATGAATTGAATTGAATTAAAAATAAAAGCTTAATCTAAAAATAATTTTAAAAGCAAAAGTGTCTTCAATGCTTGAGGCTTGTAGCCCCATTGAATTGATTTGCTTCACTTTGTCCTTCCCTCTTTTTGTTCCCTCAATGGAACAAATAATGCATGTTTTCTTTTGTCCTCTGAGAGCTCCCTGAATACACTTTTTAGGGCTTGAGGGTACTTCAAGAGCACAAAAAAGGGCTCACCGCAAGTTCAAACGCTTCCCTGCAAAAAATCAAAAGCAGGAACAAAACAAACTAAACAAGATCTAATACTTAAAATTCAGCAAACGACAAGATTTAAACTAACTAGAACAAGCTACTAAACATATAACAATGAACTAACTAATAACAAACTAAAGTGCTAAAAGACAAAATAGTAAAACAAACTACCTAACAAACTAGAAACTAATGTGTAACAACCTAATTATTAACTAATTGAAGAAATCAAGAAGCTAATTAAACCTAAAGATCAAGAAAGCAATCAGCCCAATATGATAAACTAACTAACTAATCAATCCAACATCAATAAGTAATAAAGATTAACTAGCACTAAAGCAATAAAATTAACTAACAAACTAATGCTAATCGTCTAACTGGAATCAATTAAAAACTAGTTATTAGACTAAATGCGAGAAGGAAAATTAACTACAACCGAATGACACATAATGCAAGATGCATATGAATTTTAAAACAAAAACTAATCTAATCTAAACAATCAAGAACCATTTAAGTAATTTAGACTAACCAAATAACAATAAATAACTAAACTATCTATTATCAAATAAGAAGAGACGGATTACAAGAATATCGATTAACAAATAACCTATACTAACTCAGCCGGACGATATAGACAAAATGAAACAAGAATAATAGCTAACCTAATATAATGTTTGACCTAGCAAATAAATGATATATTATACTAACCTAAGCTACACGACAACCAACGCTACTTAACTAAAACACACCATGAAAACTTAATTTCTAAAGTCAATGCACAACATGAATACCTAGTATATAGAATAAATTAACATTACTACCTACAGCTAATTTATGCTAACCTATATAAAAGACGTTAACTAAATCTCGCAATAACAAAGACCAATCACCAAGCTAAACGACTTTGAGGTCAAACAATAATAAAAAAAAACAAGAATCATTAAAACATATCAATACGCATGTTGTGGCAAATAATTTACCCAAAATTACTAACCACTATAACTATCTAACATGACCTAATATAAAACACTAAACAAAGGAACACAAACGGCTGAACCAAATAAACTTTATAACTAATACTAACTCTTTAAGCTACCTAAGTGATTTAATGATCTGAATCAACTACCATGCATGCCTAAACGACTTTGCTGAAATAAAGCACACAAGTGGTTCTAGCAATCGTTGGTTGCTTAATCTGATTAGAATAAATCGACTGAATAACAAGTGCGTCTTGCATGTATAGCCAGGTTCGACAACATATCCTGCTGATCACGCTGGCCTATCGACACTTTGGCTATGATCACAAAGATGTAATTTTTTTATGAATATCACAGCGTCAATGTTGACAAACCAACACACGCTAAGCCGATCAGTAGTTGTGAAGGATCAATCAACGATTAATGCAAATCGGTGTGCAAAACGTTGATCAACAAGTTATACAATCAATCGGTCAGACCTGATCATGACGGGTATGATGCACTCAACGAATCAGTCTAGTCATAAAATATTTTGAATGGGAAGGTGACCTGATCAATGATATGCAAGATCTTGTATATGCATGTTTCTTTTCTTTTTCTTTTTGCAATGTTGGAAAAACAAACACTATAAATCAAATGGAACAAATATACGAGAGTAAACTATCCTACATGTGATGATGGTGCTGGAATAAGATCTGATACATGCAATGGTATGATTTATGCGATGCAAAAACTAAAACTATGGTGAAAAAGAGGGAGAAAGAAACGACCTGTCATGGATCGCCTCCGATGAAACACTACAACAGAGCAGTAGATTAGCGACGACCACCTTTCGTCGCTAATCCGTCGCTAATCCGTCGCTAACCATGTTAGCGACGGATTAGCGACAACGCGGCGACAGTATGCTTACGTCGCGAATATTTCGACGCTAACTGGCGACGGAATTATTCCGTCGCCAAGTCCGTCGCTAATTGCGACGGAATAACGAGCGCTATATTCCGTCGCCAATCCGCCGGTACTAAACGGCGACCACGGCGTGGCGACGGATTTAATTCCGTCGCTAAGCCGTCGCTAGATTAATATGAATAGCGACGGAATCATCCGTCGCTAATCCGTCGCAAAAACGAAAAAAAATCAAAAAAAATTTATTTAAAAATTAATTACGGAGAACTGTACAATTTATATTTCCTGTACAATTTATATTTCCTGTAAATAAAAAACAAACCACACAAAAAAATTCATATAACAAGTATCTATAATAATTAATCGTTCCACCTTAAAACTAAAAAGTTTAATTATTTACAATTCAACAATTACAATTAAGAAAAATAAAAAAAATAGAACTTCTTCAACACAGTCCTCTAATCATCGCCAAGATTTTGTGCGTCTTCTTGTTCATTGTCTTTATCTGTCCCTTCAGCTCCACTACCCTGATTATCGCTAGCAGCCTACACAAGAAAAGAACAGTCAGTATTGATAAACAAAATATAATGAAATAAATTACACACTATATGTGATTCTATCATGTGCTCATGTGTGATCTAAGGCAATAAAAAAACTCTATATGTGATTCTATCATGCTCATATGTGTGCTAAGGCAGTCAAAAAATTGAATATGTGATTATAGCATGTTCATATGTGTTCTAAGGCATATAAAAAAACTCTATATGTGATTCTACCATGCTCAGATGTGCTTTAAGGCAAGCAAAAAACTATATATGTGATTCGATCATGCTCGTATGTGTTCTAAGGCAGTAAAAAAATTGAATATGTGAATATAGCATGCTCATATGTGCTCTAAGGCAGGCAAAGCCAAAAATTTTATATGTGATTCTATCATAAATGATATATAACATGTTCATATGTGTTCTAAGGCAGTTAAAAAACTCTATATGTTATTATAGCATGTTCATATGTGTGCTAAGGCAGTCAAAAAACAGAATATGTGATTATAATATGCTCATATGTGTTCTTAGGCAGTAAAAAAACTGAATATGTGATTATAGCATGCTTATGTGTTCTAATGCAATCAAAAAAACTTTATATGTGATTCTATCATGCTCATATGTGCTCTAAGACAGACAAAAAGTTAAATATATATATATGTGATTCTATCATGCTCATATGTGTGCTAAGGCAGTAAAAAAATTGAATATGTGATTATAGCATGTTCATATGTGTTCTAAGGCATCTAGAAAAACTCTATATGTGATTCTACCATGCTCAGATGTGCTTTAAGATAGTCAAAAAAACTATATATGTGATTATACCTGAGAGGGACCTGGAATCGAAGATCCCCTATCCTGAACAGCGGCCTTGATCTCATTTCGGAGAAAAGGGGGCGACGGTGTATTGGAAGTAGTTATTCAGTGATTCATTAATGATCTCGCGTACATCATCACCGGAAAGAATAGTCGGCTGCTTGGAGCTTATGTCGGCGCAAGAAGTTGGTGAGCCGTAACTGGAAGAACCAATAACTAGTGAAGTGTTCATATTACTCCCAAACCCGAACACGCGACCTTTTTTGGGTTCACCTGCTGCAGTCACCCATGCTGTAGGATCAAATGATGGATGCTGAGTAGCGTCTTCACCATATCGCTCTACCATTTGTTGCTCATATGCCTCCTACAAAATAATGTTTAAAGTATTCATTAATAATTAATGATAACATTATGATGACTTGCATATATATTGCAATGATTATTAATAGAATTAATACATACCGTTGTCGTTCTCGCCTTCTCTGATACGAAGACTCCCGTGGTCTTCCGTTTATGTGTTTCTACAAACACATCCTTATATGGTACACTGCCTCCTTTTTCTGCTTCCTGCGAAGTTAAATGACAAAAGATTTAGTACACAAATTTGCAACTATACTTATAAAATTAATATTATATATTGATGAGTTACCATTTTCTTTAGGTGGCTCCCAAATGTCTTAGATCCACCTGTGTGTAGATGGGCTTCGGGCATCTTCGATCGATTTTGTGAAGCCTTCGCAGAGCGATTTTTAAATGCATCTCCCGCCCACATATCGCACATTTCATCCCAGTAATCTCTCCTGATAGTAATAGGACCATGGCCCTTCCACAGTAATGGATCATCTACTACGCCAGATGCTTTTTTTGCTGCAGTCTTCATAGTGTGCAGCATGTCTGCAAATCGATTGGCAGCCACCTTCTGCCACACCTTCCTTGCATCATTTTCTTCCACCGTAGTTGCAAAGCGATTCGAAGCCTACAAATATTTTCAGAAAGTTAGTAGACATTGCTTAAATAAATTAAATATGAAACACATTAACTATGAGGAACAACTGTATACCATGAATGAGGACCACAATCTGTCTAATACCTCCTTTGGGTACTCTTTCCATTGAGCAACTGGTCCTGGTAGATGTTGAAGAAGTGAATTCCTAATCTCCCGTACTACTTCTTGTGGCTCAAACCTCGTGCTGCACATGAATTGTTACACAGTAAATATCAATATAAAATATTTAAAAGATATGCAATAATTGAAAACAAAATACTTACGGTCGATTATCGATATACACTATTCGAATGAGTCTTCTTGTGCCAGCCTGTGAAGACCCTGTTTCCTGTGTTGGCTGTTGACTTGTGCGATCAACTGGTGTAGGTGGGTCGTATACAGGCGCAACATCATCTGTAAAAAAATACACACCAAGTTCTCAGAATGTGCATTTGAACTAATCAAGCATCTAATTAGTTATATGATATACCTATCACAGGAGCCCGTGAAGATGAAGGTTGAGCCTGGCTACTACTGGATGAGCGACCACTATAACCTCCACGAACCATATTCTAACAAATAACATATGTCATACAATACATTCAAATAATTCACATCAAGTATTACAATGCATTCAAGTCATTCACATCAAGCATTGCAATGCATTCAAATAATTCAAATCATTGACATCAAGTATTGCACTAATTCAAATCATTCGTTAATTGCATAAATTATAATACATTCAGATAAATTACAATGCATTCGAATCATTCGTATCAAGTATTACAATACATTGAAATAAAATTTTTAATCATTCACACCAAGTATTGCAATACAACTCACATCAAGTATTACAATGCATTTAAATAGAGGTTTGTAGTATAAGATTTTTTTCACTAGCTTGAGAATTCTTCCTCGTCACTAGTTTGACTTTCTTCTTCTTCTTCTTCTTCTTCTTCTTCTTCTTCTTCTTCATTGTTTGCCCATCCACTTGGTACATCATTTGGATCACATTCCTCTATGAATGTTTCATCAGCCAATGGAGATATGACATGCATATCATGCGCAACATCGTGACCATAAGCGAAGTCACAGACATCATCTGATTGATAGTAATCACTGTCTTCAGCTAACTCATCTTCTTGTAACTGATCATACTCGGGGTATAGTTTGGATTTCACCTTGCAAACTGCCCACCATTCATTTCTATCTGACTTTTTTATACTCGGATATGAAGTATAATAAACTTGTTGAGCTTGCGAGGCTAATATGAATGGTTCATATGTTCCAAACCTGGATTTATGATTCACCTCCACAATGCCTGAAGCTTTGTCGAGTCTTGTTGCAGTTGGATCAAACCAATGACACTTGAATACCGTAACCCTGTTATTCATGCCTAAGTAAGTCAACTCCATTATTTCCTCTATAACACCGTAGTAATCATGTTCATTTTCACCGTAGCTGCTACCCTTGACACACACGCCACTATTTATCGTTGATTTGTTTATACCGTAGTCTTTTGTATGGAATCGATAACCATTTACGATATACCCGTTGTAGCATTGCACAACTTTGGTCGGACCATTTTCTAAATCACATATTCCTTGATCTTTAACATCACCATGGCGAACCTACGCACAGACATAAACAATTATTGTGATCACGATCAATTAAGTAACTTAGTGTTGTTTATAAGTACAAAATTTATGTTAGCTTCTTTACCAACTGTTTCAACCACTCCACAAACTTAGTTTCACGTTCTTTTTGTACTTCTGCATTAGTGAGATGTGAAACTTTGCTTTGCAACTCCAGATCAAATCGTCTGCAAACCACAAATACTTATATTACCGAGCCATGTATCCACATATAGAACATAAAAGGATTTATAATTGAGTTGCATATACATATACTTACTCGATGTATGGGTCGATCGCTGAACAATTAAAAAGAATATAGATGTGTGCTGCATCTTGCTCTCGATCTGTCAATAGCCTTGATCGGCAACTACCAAATGCATGCCCAAGTCGTTGAAATATCGACAGCTTGTCAGCTACAGTTACTTGTTCTCCATCATCGTTACGGGGCGGGCATGTGTAACGTGTTGAAATATGAGGTTCGAAGTACATAGATGAGAAATTTGAAATCTCTTCTAAAGTGTACGCCTCACAAATAGAGCCTTCTACTCTTGCTTTATTACGAACCTTTTTTTTTAGGTCGAACATGCATCTGACAAGAATATACATTTCAAATTTTAAATATCTGTCATTAAAGAGACAAATATAAAAAAACATATACCTTTCAAATGGGTACATCCATCGATATTGCACAGGGCCACCAACCCTTAGTTCATATGGCAGATGTATGATCAAATGTTCCATAACATCGAAAAATGCTGGCGTAAATATCTTTTCTAACAGACAAACAGTGGTGATGACAGAGTCCTCGAGATTCTTTACATCTGATACAATGACCTCCGATGCGCACAATGTTCTGAAAAATCTGCTCAACTCAGACAATACCCCCCATATAGGTTTGTCTAACATATCATGGAATGCTAGGGGTATCAATCGTTGCATAAAGATATGACAATCATGGCTCTTCAACCCATATAACTGTCCATCGTCAATCTTCACAGCCCGAGCAATGTTAGAGACATATCCATCTGGAAATCTCAGTTGTCTCAACCATTGACATACATGTTTTATTTGATCAGGTCCGAGCACGTACTTCGCCTTTGGTTTCAGTACTTTGCCATTATACTCTTTGAGTTCCAATTCTGGTCTTTTACATATTAATTTTAAATCCATACGGGCCTTCGGATTATCCTTCGTTTTTCCTTTAATATTCATTACTGTATTGAACACATTATCAAACACATTTTTCTCTACATGCATCACATCCAAATTATGTCGTATCAATAGGGTCGGCCAATACGGTAGTTCCCAAAAAATAGATTTTTTCGTCCAATTGTGTTCCTTCCCAAATCCACGGAAGGGTGTAGGACTGCGGGCATCTGTTAATACATTTGGAAAGTATCGCAATCTTCTTAAAATCTCTATGCCAGACAATCTTGAGGATGGACCTTCCATTTCAGTTGTGCCTGCTGTAAATGCATTCTTTTGACGTCGGAACGGATGATCGCTGGGTAGAAATCGACGATGGCAATCAAACCAGCAAGGCTTCCTTCCATGCCTCAATCTAAAAGCTTTGGAATCCTCCATGCAGTACGGACAAGCCAACCTCCCATGTGTGCTCCAACCAGATAACATACCATATGCAGGGAAGTCACTGATTGTCCATAGAACAGCGGCCTTCATGTTGAAATTTTGTTTTTTGTGGGCATCATACGTGGTAACACCGTCATCCCACAGTACTTTTAATTCATCAATCAATGGCCTTAGATATACATCAAGATTTTGGCCAGGTGAGGTCGGACCAGGGATCAACAGAGACAAGAAAAGATTTGGACGTTTCATACACAAGCTTGGTGGAAGGTTGTATGGAGTTACAAATACTGGCCAGCATGAGTATGGAGTTGATCTACCCCCAAATGGATTAAATCCATCTGTACATAGACCGAGTCTAACATTTCGCACTTCCATTGCGAAGTTCTGATGAGTACGATCAAAGTGCTTCCAAGCTTCAACGTCAACAGGATGCGTGATCTTGTTTTCATCGTGTCGAACTTTATTTGCATGCCATCTCATGTGTTTTGCTGTCTTTGAAGACATATACAATCGCTGCAATCTAGGAGTGATAGGAAAGTAGCGGAGCGACTTGTATGAAACTTCCTTTGATCTCGTGCTACCATTGCCTCTTGTCTTTGGCTTGAACCGAGGATGCCCACATGACGGGCATGATATGTCGTTTTCCTGCTCCTTGAAATACAACATGCAGTGATTTGGACAAGCATCAATCTTTTTGTAACCCATACCTAGAGCGTTGACCATAACTTTCGCACGATAGAAATTTTGTGGCAATTTCTCATCTTTAGGCAACATACTCTTCACAATCATGCACAAACGGTCAAAACATGATTGACTCAAATTATACTCGGACTTCAAATTCATTAGTTGAAGAACTGCAGACAAGATAGTGTGACTCTCACAACCGTTCCAAAGTGGCTCATCAGCATCTCTAAGTAAATCATAAAATCTACTAGCTGCATCGTTTGGTGATTCTTCATCTACGACAGTTCTTACATCACTAGAACTCATAGCAGAACCCAGTTCTGTTCCTGCAGCATCAAATATCAAATTCGTATATGGATTATCGTGCACCACATTCACCCGTGCATCAAAATCGTTTCTAAATTCTTCTCCATGAAACGTCCAGTTCTGATAATCACTCACAAAACCCTTCCTGTATAGGTGATGTCTAACGCCATGAGGTTCTACAAATCGATTATTCTTACAAATCTTGCAGGGACACCTAATCCGACCTGTGGGATCTACCGTACTGACACTTGCCGTTGCAAATTCAATAAAACTGTCGACACCATCCATATATTCATGCGATAACTCATTGTCTACTATCCTACGGTACATCCATTCACGGTTTGCAGTCATTCTGTCGTATGATGTTACGAATAGTATCCTAACCAGTTAAAAGAGAACCATCAGAATACTATGATGAAGAAAATATCAAATTTATCATGCAATATATGATGTCATACAATCACAAGAATTATGATGCATGCATTGATAACTTAATATTTTCATGTGCAAACTATTCATGACACGATACATTCATTTGAAGCATGCTTTCAGTATACAATTTCACATGGAAGACATAATCAAATTGAAAGTAACTACATGTAAGCATGGATACAATCACATCAAACATTGCAATACATCGAAATAATTCATATCAAACAAATATCAAACATGTACCTGCAGCAAACACACTTCAATATCCCACTAACTACTACAATGCATAGCATGGACTCCGTAGTCCAAAAATAAGAACACTTCCATATTCATACATTAAAATCATGCTCAGCATGATCTCCGAACTCCAACAAAGTAGTCATAGATATCAACAACTAAGTGAGTGTGTGAACAATAAAGTGTTATATTCAATAAATTAAATAACATGTGATGCGCTTGCATCGCTTACTCACCACGGGTATTTACCCGATTTGCATTGTTTTTGTCACTTACTTACCACGGGTGGCGGGGCACAAGCAAGTTCTGTTGAGAAATCTGCAAAAAAAAATGATGTTTTAAAATGAAGTCACCATGAAATTATTCGACCATATTAAATCATAAAACCTTAAAATACAAGAAAATAAATTATAAATAAACCAAAACATCATAAACTATAAGAAAAATAAACCATAAAATTAAATAAAAAAGCCACAATTTAAACCTTAATCAAACAAGGAAAAAACCTGCCAAAATCAAATACAAAAAAATCCTTCATCAAATTAACTAAAAAGTATTAATTAAAAAAATGTGATTTAAATCCCTAATTATAGAAAATAAAAATAAAAACTCTAAATAAATAAAAAAAACCTAATCAAATTAACTATAAAAGCCTTAATTAAAAAATTTTGATTTAAAGTCCTAACCAAATTAACTAAAAATCCTTAATTAAAAAAATTATGATTCAAATCCCTAATCATAGAAAATAAAAATAAAAGCTCTAATCAAATCCAAGAAAACCCTAATCAAATTAACTATAAAATGCCCTAATTTTTAAATTTTGATTCAAAGCCCTAATAAAACAAAATCAAATAAAAAACCCTAATTAAATTAACTACAAATAGCCTTAATTTAAGAAATTTGATTCAATTGCTTAATAAATGAAAATCAAAATAAAAAATCCTAATCAATGAAAATCAAAGAAAACTAAACAATAAAAATAAAATAAAAACCCTAATTTCTGAAAAAAGAAAAAAAAGAGCAAGAAACCAGGGGGTCGACCCCCGGCCGGACACGGCAGGGGGTCGACCCCCGGCCGGACATCAAAAGGGGTTGACCCCCTGCCGGACAAGGCAGGGGGTTGACCCCTGGCCGGAGACGGCAAGGGGGTCGACCCCGGCCGGACAAGGCAGGGGGTTGACCCCCTGCCGGACATCAAAAGGGGTTGACCCCCTGCCGGACACGGCGGGGGGTCGACCCCCGGCCGGACATGGCGGGGGGTCGACCCCCCCCCCCCCCCCCGGCCGGACACGGCAGGGGGTCGACCCCCTACCAGGGTTGACCCCCGGCCGGACACGGCAGAGGGTCGACCACCTACCGGGGTCGACCGCCTGGCAGAGTCGACCCCCTGCCGGAAAACGCAGGGGGTCGACCGCCTGGCAGAGTCGACCCCCTGCCGGAAAACGCAGGGGGTCGACCGCCTGGCAGAGTCGACCCCCTGCTGGAAAAAGCAGGGGGTCGACCTCCAATCCATTTACGTACCTGCGGTTGCTCCGGGCAGCGACGGCGGCAGCGGAAGGTTGACGGAAGGAAGAGGGCGGCAGGAGGGAGAGGGCGGCGGGCGGGAGCAGCGAAAGGAGAAAGGAAAAAGAGGGCTGGGATTAGGGGTAATGCGACATATAGCGACGGCTTAGCGACGGATTAATTCCGTCGCTAAGCCATCGTAATTCAAAAAACAAAAAAGGCGACAGAAAATATTTCGTCGCCTAGGCCGTCGCTATGTTGCGACGGAATCTTAGCCGTCGCAATTCCGTCGCTAACTGTCGTATTTATTGCGACAAAACATTCTCTCACAAAATCCGTCGCTACTTAGCGACGGATTTTGCGAGGGAATGTTTTCTGTCGCTAGTTTCGTAAAATTCTACAAATATAGCGATGGATTCATTTCTCTCGTTAATCTGTCGCTAAGTAACGACGATATAACTCCGTCGCTAAATTCCGTCGCTAATCAACTATTTTTTTGTAGTGGAAGGGTTGAGAAGAGAAGATGGTTGATCCAGCTGCATCCACGCTGCCCCGACAAAGAAGAAGAAGTTGCCGATGACGAAAAGGTTCGAAGCTTGAAGAAAAAGAGGAAGAGGAAGAGGAAGAAGAAGAGGAGAATAGTAGAGAAAGAAATTGCCAAAAGAGAGGAAAAACAAGGGAGAGAGAGAAGAGGGGGGCAAGGAGGGGAAGCAAGAGGGCTGCTGGAAAAACATTTTTTCCACCCCTCAAAACTACTATTTATAAGCCTAATTAGGTTAAAACAAAGTTTTCAAAAGAGTCTGAATATTTTTTATACTTTCCAAAACAAAGTCTCTTATGAAAACATATTTTTTTTAAATCAAAACTTACTAAACTAATTAAAAATTAGCTAATACAAACCTAAGCTAACTAAACTATAATTAAGAAATTCTAAATCTAATAAAAACACTAAAAATGCAGGGAAAGCTTTGGAAAACTCATTTTTTTGATAAAATTCAATTAAATGCGGTTTCTCAAAACTAACGATAAATTTGAGTTTTTACAGTGATTTTAACAAGAATCATGCATAAATAATGATTAATAAAATGCGAATATTATGCATGATCATCTTTGTCGGGCGATGCCACTGCCTCCTCCTTGTTCTTATTCTTCTGTATTTGTGGACAAGGATCAAGAAGTCGTCATTAGTCCTCTCCTTTTTGTCAATGTCTCTCTCCCTTATTCAAAAATTCAAAAAAATCAAGATATTTCAAAATCTCAAAAAAATCAAAATTTTTAAAAATCTGACATTGTCGAGTCTTCTAAGTCCGCGAGCAAGGATGGTTTGAGCCATGAGCACGATGGAACAGAGGAAGGACCCATGGAAGACATCACAAAACTTCCTAAGTACAAGAGAATTTTTGAAAGATAGCAAAATTCTTCTCCGATGGTCACAGAAGAAAGTGTAGAAGTCAACCTAGGTACCTTATAAAACCCTCAGGTTGTTAGGATAGGAACCTTACTGAGCCTAGAAGAAAGTCAAGCCTTAGTCGAGTTCCTAACCCATTATAAAGATGTGTTCACATGGTCATACCAAGACATGCCAAGTCTAGATCCGAAGCTTGTCAGACACCACCTTATCCTACACCCAAATGTCAAACCTGTCAAAAAAAGCTTAAGAAGATTGACTAGAGGGTAAAACTCCAAGCCAAATCTAGCCTAGAGCATATGCTTAAAGTAGAGTTCATCTTAGCCATAGACTACCCAAATTGGTTAGCCAACATCATTGCAATCCTTAAATCTAATGACAAAGTAAGAGTTTGTATAGATTTTAGGGACCTCAACAAGGCTACACACCCAAAGATGACTTTCCTCTCTCCAACATCGACCTTATAGTTGATAGTATAGTCAGACATGAGATGTTCTCATTTATTTATGGTTTCTCAGGGTACAACCAAATTATGGTAGTCGTAGCTGACCAATTGAAAACCTCATTTAGAATACCCTGGGGCACCTTCTGCTACATTGTCATGCTCTTTAGTCTCAAGAACGCAGAGGCAACCTACCAGAGAGCCATGATCGTGATCTTCCATGACCAAATCCTTGATTATGTAGAAGTTTATGTTGATAATATCCTGGTCAAGTATAGGACTATAGATGACCACCTGGACTCGGGAGAGTTTTTGAATATATGAAAAAATTTCAACTTAGGATGAATCCTCAGAAGTGTGTCTTTGGTGCCGAGTCGAGGAAGCACCTTAGTTTCATTGTCAGCAAGAACAATACCAAAATAGATCCTGCCATGATCAAATCCATCACGGACATGCCTTCACCCACCATTCTTAGGGAATTGAGGGGCCTCTAAGAAAAAATCCAGGAAACCATAAGTTTCATATCCAACCTAGCTACTAGGTGTGAACCCTTCAACAGACTCTTGAGAAAAGATGTAGATTTTGTTTTGGATGAAGAATGTCAGGCGTCTTTTGATAGGCTTAAGCAATATCTCCTCAACCCACCAGTCTTGAGACCTCCTGTTAATGACGTGGACTTAGGATGTTTACTTGTCCAGTATGAGGATGATGAAAAAATGTCATATGTCATATATTATATCAACAAAACTTTTATAGAATACGAAAATAAGTATAGTAGATTGGAGAAGACATGCTTACCTCTTGTTTAGGTGACCCAAATTTTGAGACATTATATGCTAGCATATGAAGTTAGAATTTTGTCTAGGTTTAAACGAATCAATTATGTCTTTGAAAAATGAATCTTGACCGGGAGGATTGTGAGATGATAAGTGCTATTGATGGAATTTGATTTGAGGCATATTTTCTATAAATCGATCATGGGGCAAGTTATTGTAACACCCCAAAATTTTAACCCAAAAATCATGAGAAATATATATATTTTAAATAGTTTAAAAATCACAATGAGAATACTTTATGGACAATATCAGATAAAGAGATTGGCAGGTTACAGATCTATCAAACCATTCACCAAATTAGATTAAATTTAACAATCACATAAGTACTTGAATTTAGTCTCATAAGTTTGAAAATACATCAGAGTCATAAATGTTTAAATGACAAATAAATATCCAAATCCAAAACTCTGCAGGAAAAAAAAGACTTGGCTCTAGTCCCACCGTAATGTCCTGCCATCGCAAGGTTTCTTTACTCGATACCTGTATGATATATTTGGGTCAGACTCACCGAGTCCCCAATAAGAGATATTATTAAACACCGGTAAATCAAAACCAATATACATGATTATATTTCAATAAACTCACATAATTATTCAAGAAATTATCCATTTCAAGTATGCATAACATCGCAGTGCATAACGAGAATATCATTTATAAACAATTATAATCTTATGCATGAGCAGATAATTAATGTATGCACTCATCGATGCAGAATGAATAACCATTTCATGCTTGAGTGTTTTATAATTTCTTTTATTTACTTTTCTTTTTATGTGATGCATGTCATGCTTAAATAAATGCACAAACAATTATGGTTTTCACTTCTTAACATTGTGGGTACTACACATGCTTAACCTGTATCAGGACCACAACTCAGGAGGGTAATTTCAAACAATTTGTAACCTTGTTCGGACACCTTTCACCACTATTAAGTAAGAGATGACCTAGTTGAGAGAGAGATCCCAACACCACCATCTTGATGCATCAGACTTTACTCATGAGTTTCGTGACCTACCACCCTGCGGCTAATGTGAAGGCTTTGACCTATCTTTGTGGTTGGTGAGTGACAACCTTTCATGCTCAAAATTTATTTCACGAAGCCTGAAGTACCACTAGCTCTCTCATTGTAAGCCTAATAGAATCATCGTTTACAAGATTACTCTTTTAATACATTAATTCTATTATATACACATACATAATGAATCTAATTTAAGATTTGAGTCTCCTGTTAAGCTCATAGATGCAGGATTCAATGCTAATGATGCTTTCATGTTATATATGCAATTTGTAATACATTAAATTTATTTATACATTCGTTCATAGGCATTGCTCATGATTAACTATATGCATTCATACATAATCACATGAATCAATATAATACACAACACATAAAATTCGATAGTAGTGTGCATTCAATCATAAACATGAATTAATAATCTTTTTCGATGTTATGCTCATTAGAAGCTTAAAACCTACATAGACAAAGCATCACATGTCACATCTGCATGTTAATTTACATTTCAAATCACAGGTTCATATCAGAAATTCATTATATACATTGATTAATAGATCCATAACTGGTTCAGGACACATTTAGGCCTATAATTTATGACCATCATTGCTTTGTACACATATAGATAATAGAAACTAATTTTTTTTTACAAAACATGTGAAATTTGGTCAGCTTTCATACGCCACAAACGGTTCTTAAAAACTCCTACGTACGAGAAACGAGAGAGACACAAACATTTTTACCAGGTAGTGGTCGGTTCTCATATACATGGCAAAAGATATACAAGTTAACAAGCACATTTTTTTCACAACAAGTCTTGAGCAATCATCACAATAGTAAAAAATATGTTTAAAATCCGCAAACTCTGAAGGGAAAAGATGGTGCCCATCAAGTACATAAGGTATAAAGAATGATGGGCAAAAAGGTAATGGCGAACGTCGTGCACTGAAGCCGCAAACTCTCTCTATGGTCAGCTCATCGGGACTTTACTAGTTGAAGGAGGAGAACACCCAAAAGTCTCCCAAAAAAGTTGTGTCAGATCCACACATGAAGTCACCATCGGATTTTCACCCATTGGAAGGCCCGACAAGCGAAGCAGGTTATATGTCCCCCCCCCCCCCCCCCCCCCGAACAGGGCATCTCATGTTCAGGGGTCCCAAAAAGCACCATGTATTTAAGCCTGTGCATCTCATATCCCCATGTTTGTCAACATTAATTAGCATTGGAGTTTGATGCGATTGTAAAGACTTAAGTACCCTCTCCTCCATTGGTGCCAAAAAAAATATTGATTCTTGAAAAGGAGTGATTGTAAAGACTTAAGTGTCCCGAAGATGATTATTTAAGACCCAATCTCTGCATTGCAGGATTATCCGAGAAAGAAATCTCTCCTGGAGGAGGCCATGAACATCAACCCTCTCACTCTCTCTCTCCCTTCTCTTTCTGCTTCTGTGCACATCCAGCATAAGATCCTATATTGCTCCATCAAACACCGACTGACCTGCACATTGACTGTTGTGGAGCCTGATTCAGAGTTTTTACCCTTACAGGAGGAGGGTTTGGGGGCTCCTCCCAGTGTGGGTAGCATCATTCAACTAAATGAGTTGTAGATCCTGATTCAGAGTTTTTACCCTTACAGGAGAGAGGTCTGGGGGCTCCTCTCAGCGTGGGTAGCATCATTCAACTTGAAGAGTTGTGGAGTCTGATTCAGAGTTTTTACCCTTAGAGAAAAAGGGTCTGAGGGCTCCTCCCAGTGTGGGTAGCATCATTCAACTTGATGAGTTGTGGAGCTTGATTTAGAGTTTTTGCCCTTATAGAAGAAGGGTTTGGGGGCTCCTCGAGATAGCCACGGGGCTGCAGCCACTGACCCCGCACACTCTTGCCGCACAAGAAAAGAGAAGGTCATCCTTCGCCTATCAGTTTCTTTGCGACTGACACGAGCAAAATGAGTTGGCAAAGGCATTCTTACACAAAGCGGCAAAGAGAATGAAGATGTGGATGTCAAGCGAGAATGATGTTGTGCAATTCAAATAACACAGAATAATAGGGTCTGGTATGTAGTTAAAATGAGAAATGAAATGACAAATGAAATGACAATAGAAATCATTTAAAATTTACAAGAATAAACTAGACTCAATAACGAAGACACCACTTTTTACGGATTTGGAATATGACCTCCGGTTAGGGAGATATGACCCTGAAAGTTGGTCCTAATTCGGGTAGCGATTTACAGCGATTTCTATTGTCCAACACTACAAATCGCTATAGTGATTTGCGGAAGACACTATAAAGCGCTATAATGAAATCCAACAACACTATAAATCACTGTGGGGCTTGTTGGAGACGCAAAAATACTATAAATCGCTATAGTGATTTGTGGAAGACACTAAAAATCGTTGTTGAAAAGCCAGATAACACTATAAATCGTTGTGGGGCTCGTTGGAGACCCGAAAATACTACAAATCGTTGTAAGAAAGCCCGATAATACTACAAATCGCTTTGAAAGCCCCCCAAAAAATTTGGTCTGGAGGTCGCTGCCCCCCGCCAGGGGCGGCCCCCCTGGACCCCCGCCCGCTGACCACGCAGCGGGATCCGCGCCGGGGGGGGGGGGGGGGGGGGGGAGCCCCCGGACCCTCCCTCCTGTAAAGGCAAAAACTCTAAATCAGGCTCCACAACTCATCAAGTTGAATGATGTTACCCACGCTGGGAGGAACCCCCAAACCCCCTCCTGTAAGGGCAAAAACTATGAATCAGGCTCCACAACTCATCAAGTTGAACGATGTTACAGTCAGTGTGCATGTCAGTCGGTGTTTGATGGAGCAATGTAGGATCGTCTGTTGGATGTGCACATAAGTAGAAAGAGAAGGGAGAGAGAGTGAGAGGGTTGATGTTCATGACCTTCTTCAGGGAAAACTCTTTGCATCTCTTGATTTCTTCTCTAGAGAGAGAGAGAGAGGGTTTTACAGTGTTTTACGGAGAAGGAAGAAGAAGAAGATGACAATGAAAAGTTCAAACGGACATTTTTGATGGCTCAGGTCAACATCATCCTCGACTTTTTGGATGGAGGACATGTTTGTCCTTTTTTTGAATTGTTTGTTTTTTCTTTTTTGAATGAAGGGCATTTTTGTCATTTTCTCAAACCATCGCTTTATGAGAAGAATAGCAAGAAAGGGTACTTACCTGGTGCTCATTCAGACCCCCGAACACAGACGTGAGATTCAGTGAACCATCGGAGGAGAACATACACTACCCTCTCCCCGACAAGTGATGTACCTTATTGGGGTAATGGTCATCTCGCTCCAAGAAAAATGAAACATGTTGGTCTCTCGCCTCCACCTCTCAATCAAGGCCAGAATCAACTTACGGTTGGCTAGAGTCATCATGCACGGATCTAGGAAGCCAAAATTGATCTCATCTACGAAAATCATCAGCTGGGGATTGTCCAATAGTCGTCAGGTCCGCAATAGCTCAAGGTGCGATCACACCCTGTTCTCCCGAATCTCTTGAAAGGTTAAAGAAAAAAGCCAAAGTTAGCAAAAGGCTAGGAAGCCAACAAAGGAGCAAAGCAAAGGGCAAAAAACATACCTCTCCTACAAGGGCTAGGGTGAAAATGTGATGCCCCTAGTCCAGTAGAAATGTCAGAACGACTAGTGAAAGAAAGAAGACGTATGTGCCCTCCTGACACTGAATATGGAATCTCCACAGTTTAAAAGGCCCCTCCGCCTACCAAGGACTCCTGGATGAACTGCCCGTGCCCCTCTGTCAGAACGGTCTTACGCGAAAGAACCTCGAGCTCCTCAGGCTCCCAGATCCCCAATCTCAAAGAAGATGGAGGTCTCTCTCCATCCCCAGTCGCAACCGCTAGTGCTTGAGAATCCTCTAGCCTCTCTATGAAAGAAGAGCCTAGGTAAGTCTCTCACCAAAATCAAGCTCTCCTTTTAGATTTTAACTGAGTAGTTGGGCCGCCTCTAATGGCAACTCAAGTTGTCGTTTGTCATTAAAGGCCTTGAGTCATCAACCCAAGATGGACCCCCATGATGACAAGTCTTGGTGTTGTCAGAGTCTTGACCAGGATCCCTCACGACAACTCCTCGGTTGAAAGAATTGTCGTCACAACTCTGTCAATTGTCGTCATCGCCTATGGCATCGATGACGAATTGTTGCCAGTGTCTCACGGTTTTTGATGACAGTCGAACCCACTTCAGACAATTTTTCTCCATTAAATCATAAATCTAAGGTTTCTAAACATCCCTAAAATATTTCTAAATGTGTTTTCAAACATTTTAGACGCAAAAATTTGGATTTGGGGCTTTTCTGGAAACCGATGGGTCACTCTCCAATTTTCATCAATTTTTTAGCATTTTCATTCAAAAAAAGAAACCCTATGATTCTGTTTTTACCCTAAAAGCCGTTTGCACCAATTCAATTATACAAATGCGGTGCCAAAACCAAATAAAAAATTTAGAAAAAAAAGAGTTTTTTGGCTTACCTCATTTCTAAGAGACTTTCGAACGTTGAGAGGGTTTGTTCCATTGAATCTGATGTCCTTCCGCTCGCAAAAGCCATGTGTTGAAAAGATCTTCCAAAAAAAACTTGGAGAAAAAGCCAAATATTTTGAAAAATGGTAGAAGAGCCCTGGACATGTTTAAGACCCGTCAGAGCTCTAAAGACAACTAAAGCATCCCGCAAATGTCATTAGACCCCTTTAGTTTGTCGTCAGAGACATGGGTTACTTGACCTGGGTCCAGATCCGATCCTCTAACGACAACTCAAGTTGTCGTTAGACCAATTTTGCATTTTGTGTTTATGTACCCAACTCAGTTTTCAATAATGATAACTACGTCTTGAAAATTGTTGTTATTGCTTACCACTAACGACAACGTAACTTGTAAGCATCCGTTTAATCCTATGACTTCTAGATTGCTTCTAGATGTGTCAGTTACAAAATTTCATGCATTTACACTCACATTTTTCATGTTTACGTGCATTCGTTCATTACATTACATGCATTTATCCAAAAAATTGCATTTATTTTATAAAAAATCCATAAAAATTGCATTCATTCATCAAAAAATCCATAAAATTGCATTCATTCATATTTATTCATCAAAAGCAAAAAGATCATTTGCAAGCACAAAATGATCACTGAGGACCTCAGGGAGAGTAAGCAAAGTCGAAATATAGACGCACATCTTCCCACCAGAGGTCAAAGTTAGCAGTAGTGCCCGCACCCCAGAAGCCTTCAAGGTGAGCACAACGGTATTCCAAGAAGAGGTGACCATATTCAAGTAGGTGATCCACTCATTGGAATCCAATTTTGTTTCCTCCAGCTTGTCCTCAGAAACCCTATTGTTTCTTGAATCTGCGAAAATTTACGCAAGCACCGGTCATTAAGATATGAAATCCTGTAGTAAGGGCATGCCAACTAGAGAACCTTTCTAGGAGTCGATATTATGAACATAGGAGGACCAAAAGTAGCCAACGACAGGATATCTCAAGTGATGGATTCTTCCTTCAAGTCATTGAGCAACTTGTGATAAACCTTCACAGATCATCATCTCGATGATCCCATGAAATCTGTGTATTTATTCGACAAATTCTCCATCAAGAGGACTTGAGAAGGGTGCAAATTAAAAAGGTGCTTGTAGAACCAAATCTCTAGGAGGACTTTACTGCCAATAAAGCCTTTGTCACGGCAGTATGCAAAAGAACTCAAACCTCTGAACAAGCAAGTCAAGGCCGTCATGCCTAGTGAAAGGTGTTTCCCATAATAAAACTGGTTCTTCAAAAGATAAGCATGACGAGGATCCATGAGTTCCTGAGTCAGAACAAAGATAATAAAAGCAATTAGGCACAACGTAAAACTACCTCTCAACCTTGTCAAGAATCGGTCAGACTGAGTCTAGATGTCTGTAACACTGTGATATGCTTCCCACAGGGATTGTAAAGCTAAGCACGAGACTCCATCATGATCCATATGCGACCATTATCCTTCACCAATCAAGTTCCTTAAAGTGGTCCTTTCGTCACAGGGAGGGCAGTTCAAGAAAAACTGGTTTTAGAGAGTTTCATCACAAGGTGGAGAAGAGACCAAGATAGTAATGCACTCATCCAGAGTAATTATGAGCTTCCCCATCGAAAGCTAGAATGTGTTAGTGCACAAATTTCATCTTTTTGCAAGTGCCGAGATGAGTGCACTCTTCACTTTAAAGGAGCAAAGTCGAGTAGCCATTAACAAGTTGAAAATGATCAGGTATTCTTCATAAAAGAGCTCGAATACCGGCACCTAATCCCTAAACCAAGAAGAAAGAGTGATCGATGGCACAATGTCCCTCAAATTCTACACCCACGAGAAAGAGAAAGAGAAAAGTTAGAGAGAAGAACAAGAAAAGGACAAAAAAATGCAACATTATCACATCCCCTTCTTCCATGCTGTAGTACTCATGGGTCAGGTGCAGGTCTTCAAAGCAAGGAAAAACATTGTCCTTCTCAATCATCACCATGACTCAAAAGAGGAAAAGGTGCAGAAAAACTGAAGAAAAGCTCACTGATAGCCTGACACAGAACTACTCTCTTAGACTTAAAAAAAAATACCAAAAGAGCTCAAACGACAACTTGGGTTGTCATTAGAGTAGGGCTAGGTGTCGTTAGTAATGCACCAGGTTTCGAAGTTGTCATCAATCTTTGATGAAAGTTCTTGAAAAGAAAGCCCAACACCTTAACTTGTCATCAAAGTAGAAATGAAAGTCTTAAATGACACCCTTAGCTGTCGCTAACAAATTTGGAAGCTTCTATAATGACACATCAAGTTGTCATAAGAGGAAAAAGCCAGATTTCAAATACAATTGCACTATGAGTTATTGTTATTGACCTATACAAGTCAACTTGTTATTAAAGGTCGCCCGACATGACAGGATTTCACACCTTGACAGGTCCTCCCAGTAATCATTTTTATGCACATTTTCATGCATGTCATGCATATCTCTTATGTCTTTGCCATGCATCACATGCATATTGAATTTTCCAACTTGTTTCTTGTAGAAATCTCAGTCAAACGCTTAGGAAAAAGCCTATCCAGTCCTATCTTAGGATCATCCTATAGATAGATGAACACGAGCTCCTTAGTTTGTCCCATGGATTGATAGAGAAATCCAATACCTCTCTTGATGAGCGCACAGACCATCCTAAACTCAGTCTTTATCCCAACGACACAATTTTGGACATCAGTTCCTCTCTATTTCACTCCAATTAATCTCATCCCATCAATAAAGTCAATAATCTGTTATTCTTTTTCGATGCTTTTGCCCCAAAAAGCTTGTCTCTCTCTTCATCTTTTAAAAAAAAAATCTTTATCTTTGTAAAAAAATATTAGTAATCTTTTATGTGATTTTTAGTGACAAGACACTTGTTTTATTTTCCTCTAATCATGCTTAAGTAAGACTTCCCGCTCACAACACCAAGTTCAATGAAAAGCCCTTGTGTGAAACAAGGTACTAGCTTAGTATGTAGTTCAACCATTTTAGCCACACCTCTCTTGTCTGTAAGTATCTGGTACCATAGAGAGACATTAGTGTTGAGCTATGTATGCATCTTTAGCTAGCATCAACTGTCCATGTCTTTGTCAAAGATCTCTTTTAAAAAATACTTTGTCATAGTCAATCTTTTGCTCTTTACAAAAGCCGGTGTGTTTAGTTCTTTGTTATCGATCAAGTTTCGCATGCTCAACAACAAAGAGGGGTTTCTGTAGACACCCAATTTTTGACCAAGATATTTTTTGTCTAAAATTCCATCTTCTCTCAAGCAAAAGTGATCTTTATTCTAATTTTTGAACTTCAAAGTAATCACTTTTAGACTTTTGACCAAAAGAAGAGATTCCTAGCTTTTCATGAAATAAAAAATCACCTTAATCCGACATTAGAATCAAAAGTTATGCCCAAACAACTTTTCATCATCTAACAAGTTATAGTGTTGTTAGCCCTCATTGAATTGTTGTCACAGTCACCTTGCTGTTATCATAGGCTTGGGATTGTCGTTATCATCCTTGAGTTGTCGTTATAGGACCTTCCACTTTAGAAAGATGACATCATCTGCTCCTCACAACACCTTAAGTTATCGTCAGGACCCCACTAATTGTCACCATGGTAGACCTGCATCATCAGTTGTCATCACAAACTAGCTATAACGACAACCTAACTTGTCATTAATGCTAAAGTTATCATTAGCACCAATTATTGTTAACATATCTCAAAATTAACTCATTATCAGTCTCCATTTTTGCGCACCTTTGGGACAATATTTGCCTTCTCAACCTTCCAAATTCAGAAATGGAAAGCCATCCCATCCAAAATCCCCTTCCTCAAAACAAAAATGCATCAAAGAAAACAATCCATTGTCCAAATCTCAACCTTTCATCCAAAACAACCTCCTTAACAACTATCCATCTAGATGGATCCAAGATACACATGAAATGTATCCAGATCTGCTTACAAAACTATAAATAGGGAGGCATTCTTCCCTATTTTAGCATCTGGAGTTCATTTGTGTCTACGTTCTTACTCTGCACAAATTCCTACAAGGCCTAGCCAACTTAGCCTAGCCCATCTAGCCTAGCTGACCTAGCCCACCACTAACCTAGGGTTCAAATCAGCTTAGTCTCATCCCTTTTGGAGCTTGCATCAAGCCAAAGTGCTGCCCGTGCTCCCCCACACTCTTCAACAATGTAGAAAGAGCTACCTAAGCCCAAGCCGAGACTTCGTTCTTGTTTGTATTCATATTGTGTTCATTTTATGCTTTTTATAAAGTTTCGATTTGTCTAATATTCATATGTCTTTTGTGTTGTTATCTTTTTCTCAAGTTTTGCTGGATCCGGCCTCCAAATTTGATTTCTTTTAGGTCTCTTATATGAAGGTACAAAACTCCACAATGTCGGTGCTCCAAAATGAAGATCGAGGATTCCTAGTTCGCCTGATCCCTACTCAATGGAGGAAGAAAGTCTCTTTACCATCAAGAATGATCCCCACACCCACTCGAAGCCTGAAACTATTTTGGGTCCATTTCTAAAACAAAACATCTTTTAGTGTAAAACCTCGCTTTTTGCATTTCAAAACCTGGGGAGGTGTCCACAACTTGGCACCTCAAAAAATAACAAACAAGGATAGAGATATTTCCCTATTTACATGCCTAAAAACTAAAAAATACAAACAAGTGAATGCCTGTTTGCAGTAGAAAAAACAAAAATATGACTATCTAGATCCCAAATCAAGAAAAATAGCCAAAATAAGAAAATAGATTTCTTAGATTTCCAAGAAGACTAGAATCACTGGATTATATCTAGGGATCTTGAAATAGAGGGTTGAAAAACCTGGGTGTTCTGACACAACAAAATATGGGGCAAATTTTTTATGCCTTTGGGTGCAAAAAAGGAGTAAAATAGAAGATTTTGGAAAAACACCCAAAATAATAGAGAAAGTTTCAATTCTCAACCTTCCAACGATATATAAAACATGATTAAACAATAAATAAAAGCTGAGATATAGTTTGGACAACATAAACTTTCATGAAGAACAACACAATTTATATGCAATTTTCTAGATTTTCATGCAATTTGGATACCTTAGAGAAGGAATCCGGCTTCGCATGAAAATGAACAGAGAAAATATGAGAAATAAACTTTCTAATGACTCCTAGAATGTGAAAATAGGCACCTAGTCACGAAGATATGGTTGTGCAAAGCATGCACAATCGAAACAAGACAACTGGATCATAGATTCTAAGCAAATATGAAACCTATGACACAAAAATTGAGAAAAATTTGACACATATTGACCTTTACATGCTAATTTTGGAATTTCAATGTGTCTTAGTTGAGGAAGCAGGGTCCCACTAGGTGTGCCATTTTGTGAACATGTAGACCTGGATGTCCCATCATGGTTGTTGTGTTTTGTAAACACTTTGATCTGGTGGGTTTTGACAAAGGTTGGGTTGAATTGGATCGAGATTTGTTATAGAAGATATGGGATCCCTTCTTACAAGTTGAACATCTTTCCTTCTTTAGTAAGAAGAGATCAACCTCACCAAGAACTGATTTTGGCTTTAGCATGCAAATACACATACCTTATACACAAACCCCATAAAAGTGAGCTTGATGTAGGAACACCACCAAGACTCAAAAAAGATCCAAAAGACACAAATATGTGAACTATTAGACAAATCTATATTTAATTAAATAAAATAAGCAAGATAAATCAAAATAAGTGCAAGAATCAAGTATCACCTCGAGCTCAGGTAGCCCTTTCTATGACATTGATGACTGCGATGATTGACTGGCATAACTTCGGCTAGGTAGATGCTTCAAAGAATGTGAGACAAGGATCTAGATCTAAATTTGAGTCTAAACTCTAGCAAGGTATGCATATGGGTGCAATATGCTAAGGAGAATCTTACAGAGTCTAGTTGAGTAGATCATAAATTAAAAAAAAGAGAGGATAAATTTGATAATGTGTTTTGGATTCAAAAACTAAATCTAAACTTTAGAAGACATAAGAGAATGTGGGGTTCACTCTTCGACACAAGTGATCAGCCACTCTAAGAACTTTTGAATCTTTAATGGATGGGCTTTAGCTTGTAAGTGACTAGTACCTCATACGTGAGTCCTAAAAAAAAGTGAGGTTGATGGTTTAGGGCACCAACAATGCTCGAAAATGCACATACAAAAAGCAAATATACAAAAATTAGAAAACATATTATAGATAATTTGACTAAAATAAAAAATAAAAAATAAAAAATAAGAGATACTCTTAATTAAAAAGCAATTAATGAACTTCTAGAAGAAGGGACATACCCTAGGACTCTCTCGATTCACGCTCCCTCTCATGTGGGGCCCATCTGCTAATTAGATTCCCTCCAAATGATGCCATGTGTCTGAGTTCTCCTCTTCCTTTCTGGGACTCTAAACAATTACCATTTTCCTTAATTGGAGAAGCCATATCAACTACCATGTCATCACCCTGAGACCCATACACTGCTGGACCCACTTGGGGTTTTGAAGGCAATGTTTGGATCTTGGGCACTGGGTCGATATCATCTTCTAAAATTCAGGTTATAACAAACCATCGTGCTTTGCACTACTTTACCCCCAAAGTGGAGACCACGACCCTCTGAATTGCCGCACCTTCGGGATCAAACACAATGTTTTGATCATCCCCATGCATTGGGACGATTTCATGGTTGCGTGATTGCAGCTTTCTACCTATTGCTGAACTCTCAATCCAAACTAAGTTTTGATGGAGTTGGGGATATTACCTGTGAGTGCATGTGCCGGTGAAGAGCATGCAACTGAGTTCATAACGACAACAAAGTTGCACTTTTGGGAAATTGTCAGGATGTTGTGGCTGCATGAGAACGGCCACAACCAATTGGCAATAGTTGCATCCCTCATGGTGACCCTGCTAGTCCGTTGCCTCAGGTGAAAATTCTTCCACTTGTTCAATTATGTTATTCACCAATTGCATTGCATTGTTGACTGTAGGTGCGAGCTGTATCTGGTCCCTGTTTGTTTCACTGGATTACTGATGTGCACAGATAAAGAGAAGCTCGACCTGTGCCTTAAGATCTACAAGACCCTCTAAAGGGCTTTAGTAGTTTAGGGTCATATCCTTGTTGTGTTCAGGGATGCACTAGCTCGATAGAGAGCTAGACTCCTCTGCTATGCACAATAGTGCTTCCTCACTGGGCACAAGGGTGTCCTGCTCCACAAGCATGGAACTGCGAGAATCTTGGTTGTTGTCCTCAGGATGGAATCCATATGATGCGGGTTAGTTGAGCTGCTAGTCTGGTTGGACCTGCACCTGATCCATGATACGTTGTTGGGGCATTGGAAATGGTGATGCCAAGAAAGGAATCATCTCTAGTAGATGTTGTGCTGGTGGATTAGTCGACTCTCGAACATTGTGATATAGGGACAAGGGCATCCAAAGGCCATTGTCGTAGGTAGCTTGCGATGGAGATGTGTGTGAAGGAAATGTGGACACGCATTGTGCTGAGTATGCACCGCTCATGCATATATACCCAGGCGCTATATCGATCGTTTCATACAAGGGTATTGTACTATAGGAAGGAGTGTGGAGATTTTCTATCACTCGCCTCCATTTGGATGTATACCATTCGAACACACACGACTGTGATTCAAAACCCATCCAAGGGATTTCTTCTCGTAATTTTCACTGCACGCATTCTAAGGACTGATGCATGTCACGTACACACCGTTCATCAACAATGTTGGCTTCTACTGCATCACAATCTTTCGTACGTCGCAAATATCTTGTGACAAGTGATTTCAACTCCAAATGCATCTTTAAATTCGACCTACGATGTACTGTGTGCATTTGGTCCACAATTATAGTTAGGTTTATGCACAATTTAAACAATACGTCAACCAATGTATTTAGGGTTGGAACGTACTTTGGCGACTGCTTTGATATCACTTGTTGCGGCTGCTATCCGCAACCTCAAAATCTATACCGTGATATATCTCAGCGGTTTGGGAGGTAAAGGAAAAACAAGACAAATGGCTAAATCAGGTAAGAGCGGTTTGAACTCTATAAGCATTTTGGGTGTAGTTTCGGTCCAGAACTGAAAGACTTATTCAGGGGTTCTAAGGACACCTAAGAACATGTGTGAGAGTATGAGATATGTTCTAAATATAGGGAGAGGCTTCTAATAGGCTGCACTAAGATTGCTAAGCAGCCAAAACTGGAAGTATGTCTTGTGAATGCTAAATTGGTGATGGCATCAAAGTGCATGATGCTCGAACAGATAATTGCATTGTAGACTATTGTCAATTCTAAATCTAGACTAGCCTGCCTTTGTATTCCAACATTAGCCGGAATGAAAGGCATGACTTGAGCATTTAGTTATTGGGGATGTCGAGAAACGACAATAACATAAGCCTAACCTCATAGGTTTACCCCATCATAAACAATAATGAAAATTTAATACTAATACACGTAAAACTAGGAAAATCATGTGAATGAATGCATACAACTAACTTAGCAGATCCAACAATCAAATGTTTATCACGACATTAGAGGAAGCATGTTTCCACATGAAATTATCATTATATTGATACTGAATCAATACACCTAAGGAACATACAGACATGATTGACTATCATGCATGCGACCAGAATGATTGATTGTCATGTATAAGATACTCAAGAAACATAAAGCGTGTTCAACAACCTGCATGATTTGTGAAATGTTGCTCCTGTCCTTTTTGTCAAGCTTTGAATAGATGCTGGAAAGGTGTGGTAGTTCTTTTGCTTTGGATATCATATCACACTCGTTAAAAAGGATGAGTTAATGAAGTGCCATTTTGATAGTTTGTCGATTGTATTCTTTGCTCTATAATCAGCTTTTTTTTTTTGAGACATAAAAATTAGTGCTCTGACAATGCAGATGGCTGGTTTGGGGTTAGCACTGTTATTAAAAGCATTACGGTGTAGCAAGGCATTGCAATTCACCTATGAAGTGAGGCTTCCTGAGTAAGCCTCACAAATAAACATTAAAAAATTAATAAAATTAAATTTGAGAAATGTATACGAAAATTATTAAAATAGTCAGTTTCTTTAGCATAATACTTACAAGAATATGATTGTTAGTTAAACACTTATTTCTTTAGCATAATACCTAGCCCCAGCACCTACTTGGCATGCTAATGGAACCAACCACTTTGGGGTTTTCAACAAACTCGTCAAGAACAGCAAATTTTATAATTTTTTTATTTTTCTTTTAATATCTAAATTATATGCTTTATCAATGCCAACATATTTTCCTTTGGTAACATGTGTTTTATTTGTGCAGCATTTATGGAAAGCGCCAAAATTCTTTGAGGTCTCTTTATTGCCATTGTGGAATTTTAGCACCTATATGTATATCAAAAAGCAAGGCTAACCCAGGAAAATTATTTTATGGGTGTGAAAATTGTGTATTTTTGTTATAAATAAGAAATTTTGAACATTTAAATAAGATTATGTTTTTAACTTTTTTATTTTATAAAATTTCAGACTTTTGTGGCTTATTTTAATGGTGTATGTAAAGCTTGAAGGGAGGGTGAAACTTTAGGCAGCCAAATTGGAGGAGGCACTTAAAAAATTAGTACATTGCATTAGTTACTGGATTACAAAATTTGAGAATAAACAATTATGTTAACTTTTATTACAAAAATGACTGATCATAATGTTATGTATTCAATGTTAGGCTGGTTTAAATAGAGCAAACTATCTTTTGTATTAACTTAAACCTTACGTGTAACTATAGCATGATAGCTTTTCTGCATTGATCTCACATGTAACTAGAGCAAACCATCTCATGTATTGACTGTGGTTTCTCTCTCTCTCATCAAGTTCCGCACATATTGGTCGGTTGAACGTTGTACCCTTAAGAGTGTTGTGATTGTGATTTTACAAATGCAGGATCTTGAGAAAATCTAAGAATCACAAGGTATTGCAAAACATGCCTTTAGATTTGGCAATGCTTCCCACTTTTCCTCTTCTCTTTGTATTTATTTGGGGGATTTTGTTTCTTTTTTTTTTTTTTACTGTAAGGTTTTGATATGGAATTGTGAATGATGACAGATTAAGTTGCTTATCTCAAGGAATATGTGGCAGGCTATTGATATGAATTGCTTGTGGATGTAACAAAGTCGCTTGCCAATTTGTGATTTCAAATGTGTCATGAAGGGCTGCGTTGTGCATTAGAAGTGGTAGCAAGTTTCCTGGTTTTCAAAAGGGCATCTTGACTATTTTTGTTGATCTTTATTACTGCTTTATTGATATGATCATATTCGCCATTTGCCAAATTGAAAAAAGATTTTGGTCGTCGGTTCGGTACATGATTATGGAAAGAATTGGTGTAGGGGGGTATTATTTTGTGCATAGTTCATGATTCATAGCTTTGAATCGGGTTCAATGGAAATTTAAACATTAATATATAAAGATTCAACTCACTTGTTTAAGGAGATATGAACATGTTGGCCGATGATAATTGTAGCTTTTTGCTTTATTTTTCCTGCCAACGAACTTATTTTTTTCTGCAATTATGTTGTTTAGTTGTTTGATATCCCGGTCACTTAATGGGTACACCTTCCTTGCGAGTGAGGACAGAGTGCATGTATGTCTTGAACTTTTTTTTTTTAAAATTTTTTTTATGACGAAGAACCCTCGTCGAAGAGGAAAACACTGGGTTAGCTTGGCAACTCCTATTTTCTCGGCTCATTCTTTACTAAAAACAATGAAACATGCATCAAGAAGGCATCATCATTTTGTGTTTAGGATTTGTAAAGAAAATGATTGAATTTAATGAGATTCTTTACATCCATTGAATATGAAGCACTCAACACATTGGCTTGAGGAAGAAATGTTAACCAACATAATGGACTCGCCCAAGCTGACCCACCTCTGGTATCGTGGTGCCACCATGACTTAGACGCCAAGTTTGTAAAAATTACTGATATGGTGACTGCAGATAGAATTAAATAATCAAAACAGCATCCTGTGTTGCCACATGTGTACAACATTGGATCTTTTGAGAATAAAGAAAAAAGGAGGGAAAAATAATTGCACCACCCATTTCAGCACAACAAGACGTGGCATGGTAACTAACCAGAGAGGATGAATAATTTTACTATTTGAAACAAACGCATAATGAAAGCAGGGATAGTGTGGCAACTAGTGTTAATTTTTGGTCACCACTAAACTTAATGTGGTCATTGTCAATTGCTTTCAAGCGTCATGTATCTTTGAAGGCATTGTCACCATCTTTTAAGGGAAAATTGTGATCACCTTATGATAAATGAGGCTGGTTAAGGCCATGTACCAGCGTATGTAGAATGAGGGCCTTATTATGGAAATTAAAGCCTCCCTCTAGTCATCAGTCGCTGGTGGTAGCAATCAGTCAATTAGGGCCATGGAAAAAACCACATTGTACTCTATTTGAGTGCTAATTAAATTTGAGAAAGCGGTGCCCTTGATGATTTTCGGTAGTAGTGAAACCGCAATCAAGCCATCGATTGATTGGTGAGGCAGTTAAAAGGCTTCCCTTATTGGAATCAAGCCACAAAGGCTCCATTTAATTTGAACTTGGCTGAGATTGGAAGATTCAACTACCTAAACCATCTGATCAGTCCGAGATGATTATCCAAAAATAAAAAACTTTGATCCAAATCATATGAACTTACCAAATCATTACAACATAGAAACGAGTCACAATCCAGACCCAACCCACATTAATAGTCGTTAATATTGGCTAGCTAACAGAGACCTAAGTATGGCAGGCAGAGCCAGCGTGACTAGCTAGGTCTATGATCCTGGGGTGGTTTCTCTGAAGAAAAGAAAAACAATGTCCATGCTTAATTAGGGCTGGTAAACAAGCTGAAAGAACTGAACAGAGAATTTTCGGGCTTGCCTCATTTACCAATGGATTGATCGTGACTCGCTTAGCTCATCCCTGAATGAGACGAGTAGAACATGAGCCGACTCGTGCAAAAACATTATATATATATTTTGTATTTGAGCTCAACTCGCTTAAGCTAAATGATCTATTCATGGGTTGGCTCCCAAGTTATATGAACCAATCAGGAACAAGTTTACGATGAGCTGAACCAAGTTTGACGCGATGTCACAAGTTCAAAATCCACGAGTGGCGTCCCTTGCCACAAGGTTAAAGCTGGATATATTCGCATGGGTGGGCAGTAGGGATGGCAGTGGGACGGGGAGGGGGACAAGGTCTCCACCCCCGCCCCGCCTGCGGGGATGGATTTTATCCTCCACCCCCGCCTCCATCCCCGTTTCATGTCCTCCATTCCCGGTTCAAACGGGGATGAGGCGGGGCGGGGATATTGCGGGGAAAAGTGGTCGGGGCGGGGTTGAGGCGGGGATCGTGGCGGGGCGGGGAAAAGTGCACGTCCATCCCCGCCTCCACCCGCAGATGGGGATGGATTTTAACCTTCGTCCCCGCCTCCATCCCCGTTTCATACCCTTCATCCCGGGTCCAAACGGCAGAGGGACCTCAAAGGTTTTACCAACCGAAGGCCAGTAGTTAATTTGCAGTTGGTGATAGAGTTTTTTGTTTTTGTTTTAGAAAACGAGATGAACCGAGCGCAGTCACCAGCTACTTGGCGCGTTTACCAGCCCTAGTGATGCTTCCACGATTGTGGCTTAAAAAAACATAAATACCGCTCTCAGATTACCACCAACAGCCCAGTCGAATCAACTCATTGATGACGTGATCCCTGAGTCACTCAAGAGCTCGGTCAATTCACAAGGACTCTACAAAAATATCAATTTCATTTTCCAAATCGGATCAGGTTCGTGGTATAGATGAGTTGAGAGCCAGATCCCTTGTCATCTGCATCATAAGACTGACTTCAATGAGAAAGGATATCCTTGGCAATCACATCAATGCAACGTCGTGGTTCGTGCGTGAAATATGTTGAAGCTCATGAACTTGTTCCTGCTTGTGGATCAGGTGCAATCACATTGCACATTTTTTGATGTGCTGCTTCACCTGCGCACCGTTTATCTTTCTTATATAGCCTATCATCTGTGGGGCTCAACAGCAGATGGTGGGTGTTATCCTTTTCCCATGGCTTCACCGAATGCCAGAAACTTGGTGAAAGGCCTCAAGTCACAGCTCCCAACCACGCAGATATATATAAGTATGCGGACCAGCAGGGGTAAAAAAAACAAATAAACAAAGAGGCCAATAGATGGAGGGGCGGCGTTAAATGCCTCGGTTATTTGATCTTTTTACAGTTGAGAAGACGGAGAAGCGACGGACCAATACAATGCGGATGGTAGGGAGGGTTAAATACTTACCCCTCCCCTACTTTTTTCTCGAAACCACCCATCCTTTTTTTTTTTTTACTTTTTCCCTTTTTACGGTTCCAAATCCAATCTAAATATTAACAGAGGTGAAGAAGGGGCAACACGATGTAATTAATTATGTTGCTCCTTTCGGCCCCTATGACGTGGCAAACGATTAGCTGACGCAAAACACGCACATCACACACAGAAACTCAGAAAGCGTCTTCTTCTTGGTTGCTTTGATTCTCCGGTACCGGAAAAGCCGACTTCCGGCAATGTCCGGCACGGCGACTGGGAACTCAGAAGATCGGTGAAGCCGCCAGAGACGACGAGGAACTGACCATGTTGAGTATGCTGTTCCAGTAGGCCTTGTTCTCCTCGCCGGCGTCGTCCCTCCCCAAATTCCGGCTTTCCGAATTCTCCGTCTTGTTCTCCGACTCCAGCACCAGCAGGAGGTCCGAGTTCATGAAATTTTCCATGTAATTGTGCACGTCTCCGGCCTTGATGGAGCTGGTGGAGGAGAAGCCAATGTTGCCGGTGCCGCTCGGTTTTGAAGATTCCGATGGCCATGCCGCATCCGGGTTCTCTGTCTCAGCCGGGAACACCATGTCGGGGAAGTTGACGAACATCATGGCGGTATCTATTCCGTCCTGCTTTTCCGGGGCATCCACCGGCTTGTTTCCAGAGAGAGCATCGGTTTCCGGCATGATCGCCTTCTGGGCCACTGCCGTGGCTGCTGCCGTCGGGTGTAGGAAGGGGAAGGCCTCGCATTTCGGCGGCTCAACGAGCCCTTCACTGATCGTCGGGAGCTTCTCCGTTCGGAATTCAGGCGGGTTCTGGAATCTGGCAGCACTGGCAAGGGGGACGACGCCGTTTTCCGATGAGAAGCTCAGCGTCGACGTTGGGGACTCAAGAAATGCCGGATCTCGACGCTCGGGTGTTGACTTTGACCAGCCGCCCTGCCACGCCTTGAGGACGTCCATACAGAGCGGAGGCGTCGGGGCTTGAGCCGGAGCCGAAGGATTTACGGCTGGGCGAGCCGCCAAGCCGAGCTGGGGCGAGAAAGTCGGCATCGAGTTGTGGGGCTTGCTTGCGGCAGCAGCGGTCCGGAGCTTGGACTCACGGACGAGCCTTGCCTCGGCTTCAAGCCGGGCACTCTCCCACTGGGCCATGTGGTTCAGGTTCGCTGCACTCTTGCTCTGGCCGCCGGCCACGCTGAGCGCGTCGGACTTGGGCTTGTGGGTGACTGGGTCGATGCCCAGCTTGGCCAGCCTCTTCTTTAGGTGGGTGTTCCAGTAGTTCTTGATCTCGTTGTCCGTCCTCTTGGCTAAATGCGTCGCGATCGCCGACCACCTGCCCCGTTGAAAAAAAAAAAATCACTCCGCTCATCAGCAAAAAAATGTGGGGAATTCTTTGATTTTTACTACTGCCGTGCGATAATCGTTGTGCAATTCGAACTCGTGTGTAAAACCTTAAATTTTGATACCTCACGCTCACGATCCGTCGGTCTTGGGCGTTTGCTTGTCACGAAATAAGGTGCTACTGCTGCAGCAACCCTTCCTTGGTTTTTTCTGCTGAGGAAACTGAATCGGACCCCACGGGAACTGTTTCCGCAGAAAATGGGGTTAACGATGCCATGTTTGTTTTGGCATTATGGGCTCAGCCAAAAATGCACGCCCTACATGCTCGCGGACAACCCGGATTTTCCGTGACAGGCAAACGCCCCTAACTCTTCATCTTTTTTAATGCATATGTGAGACGGGATAATAAGCATCTTAATTGCTAGAAAAAACAGTGATTTGTCGTTGGGAGATTAACGATGTAGTTATTGTACGTAGTTATTTATTACCTATTAATGCACATGCAATAACGTGTCTACTCGATATCCTTATTAATTTACAGGGACAAGAGATGATCATAGTGATGACGGAAATGTTATCGGGGAAGCTTAATTATTTTTCTTAATGTGATTACTATGGTTAAAACTAAGGCGCTTCACTTGTTCCTTCTAGATAGGAAAAATTGGGAATCTAGATGGGTTTTTTTTTCTTTTTTTCCCTCAAATAAAATTTTAGCCGAAAGGAAATAAGAACACTGGCAATTTCCGTTTCCTACTTCGCGTCCCACAACTAATGATACGATGAATTTCTTCTTATCCACCCAAAAAAGAAAAAGACCATACAGAAAAGAGGAGCAAACTTGATATTTTAAAATTTCAAGTAGTACCCACTGCTTGAAAACTTCGTGAACATGAAAATTGAGTGAATTCAGGCCTACAGCTCTCTTGACTCTTGAGAGAGAAAAAAAATCCAGAATATAATTTAAGAAACAGGTAAAACTACACAAAAAATTCTCCACCAACATAAGAAAAATTCAAATGGGTTGACCTGTTGCCCAACAAGGCATGGAGCTGAATAATTGTTTGCTCCTCTTGCAGACTGAACTTGCCTCTCTTGATATCAGGCCTCAAGTAGTTGGTCCACCTCAATCTGCAACTCTTCCCACATCTTAGCAGCCCTGAACAAATTAACACGGGAAAAAATCAACACCAAAGAGGAAGGCAAGACCTAGGAAGAAGAAATCAAGCAAATTAAGACCCCAAAATAAAGGAGAAAGCAAATCAAGCCCACCAAGAGCTAGCTGTGAAAGCTGAAAGGAGTATGAATTACCAGCTTTGGGAGGCAACGCTCTCCAACTGCCATGGCCATGCTCTTCAATATAGGCCAACAGCTTCTGGTCTTCTTCTGGCGTCCAAGGGCCTTTCTTCAGTCCGACCTTCTCACAACAAGGAGACCGGCCCATCTGATCTCAAGCGAGAGAACAGAGTGCTAAACTGCTGCGGATCCTTGGCGTTTGGCAGGAAAATGCACGAGGAGAAGGAGATAGGGGTGTGACCATATAGATATAGAGAGAGAGAGAGCGAGAGAGGTACGGCAAGGTTGGGACACAAAGGACAGAAGACAGCTAGACGTAAATAAATAAAGAAAATAATGAAAGAGAAAAAGAGGAAGAGTGGGGGCTTCAGCGCGAGAGAGTGACAAAAAATATCGATCTTCTGTAAATTACTATACCACCCATACTCTGATTTGGGAATGACCACAGATGTTCGGTAGAAAAAAATGAAAGAAAAAAGCGGAAAAGTTCTCAGGGCCTTCAATGGGTTGAGTGTCAACCGCATCCAATACCCGATCTATAACTGAACCTGGAATCACAGTGACAAGCTTTCAAAACCGCAAAGTAATGCTAGTTTTTTTTTCTCCAGGGATATTCAACATTTTTTTCATGCATTTTCATAAAAAGTAAAATATATATATATTTATAAAGAAACATTAGTTTCCAGCAATGTTTGAAATTTTAAATTGCCAGAAAAATATCGTGTTTTTTCACATTAAAAAAAACCCCAGGTGTAATTAATTAACTATGATTATTAGGATCCAAGCTCTTAGCGAACAAACGAAAATTTTATCAGCCCTGAAGTTCTTCAGGTGCTTCAAGATTTTCATTTTCTTGGGTTTAGTTTGAAACAGCTTCATAAATAAATAAATTTTAAATTTTAAACATATAAAAAAGGGAGATAAAATCATCAAATATGTGCAACATCAAATAAAGCCTTTTCCCTAGCTTTGTTGATTAACAAAATATGTATCTTGATAAACGTCTGATATTTTCATTTAAATGTTGACATATTGATATTTATTACAAATTTAACGTTTACCAAAATATCGCTTTTTTTTCGTGATAGAATAAAAATTCTTGCATCTATGGATTTTATACCGATCAAATTAGGGACGGCAGTGGACCGGGGGAAAGCGGGGCCCCGCCTCGCCCCGTATGGACCGGGGATGAAGGGCATGAAACAGGGATGAAGGTCAAAATTCATCCTCGTGTGGGGATGGACTTACACTTTCCCCTGCCCCATCCCAGGCTGCCCCTCCTCATCCCCGCTCCATTCCCGTTAATAATATTACTAAAATACCTAAACCTAACTAATAAAATTACAAAAAACCCACAATGATATATACTAACTTACTAACCCTAAATCGTGCAGCACCACGTTCTTCAGCCCTATCCACCATCGGCGACCATCATTATCGGCGTTAGATTCGTCCACCAACGATGATGAAGGTTCTCCATCACCGTTGGTGACCATCATCGCCAACCCTCTTTCTGTCCACCAACGGTGCCAAACACCTCCATCGTACTTGTCTAAGAGAATAGGTTTGGACCATCCCTCTCTCTATCCACCGTAGCCGTCAGTGAATCAAGATCATCCTTTTGCATAACAGTTCTAATACTTAGGACTATCGCAACCTCATTTTATTCTCTTTTATTCTCAGTTTTTTATGGTTACTTGGTCAGGTCTTATTTCATTTGTTGAATCCTCACTTTTGTCCTTTAGGAATGTGTCGTTCTTTTGAAATTCGTAGCTATTTTTTATTTTGTCTTTTAAAGATGTGTAGTTTTTTTTAAAGCTATACTCCTCTTTTGAAAATTGCTTGAATCATGAGTTTTGTCCTTTAAAGATACATAGTTTGTTTGAAATTTATGTGCATCTCTTATCGATTATTGCCTGAAGCCTTTGATTTTGTCACTATGAATAGTTTGCTAGCCATCTGTTTTGGAAGATTGCAGAATGTGCGTGTCTTATGTTTTTCATGGTAGCCACTAGTTTTGATTGAATTTTTGATTAGTGGTTCATGGAAAATTGTCTTATTTTTTTTGGCAAGCATTCCTCCAAACCAGCAACATCTTATTTGTGTTGTGAAGCAGCTTGAAGATGGTCGCACCCTAGCTTAGTACAGTATTTAGAAAGGTAAGCACGGTTGGTTTAGTATTTAGAGTATTTGTTATTGTCTTTGTTTTCGTGGTTGCCTTTGTTGACTTGTGTACTTGCAGAATCAACATTGCATCTTGTTCTGAGGCTTTGCAGTGAGATTATAGAGCCTTCTTTCCTTTTGTTATTGTACCATTCAAAAATGTAGATAATGTATTGGGTTACTCTATAAAGACTATGAGCAATGAGCAACAGTGCAAGTTTACAAAATATGATACTATTGGATGGTAACGTCTATGTTGGAATTCTACAAGATTTGTTAAAGAAGCCTGACAATGAATTTACAATGGCTTTAATCTTGTCTTGAAGCCTATTTATTAAAAAAACATAAGATTTTTAGTCCCATCTTCAAGGTCCAGCAAATGTAGTCTTTGATTTTTATTTTCCATTTATTTAAATTTCAGTTTCTTTATATTGTAAATAAATGTTTTTTTTTTAAATGCACTAAAATTGTACAAAAATTTAATGGTCGAGGATGCACTAAAATTGTACCAAAAAATCACTGGGCAGCACCGGGGGATGAGGATAATTACTTTGACATAATTGACGGTCAAAGGCAATTAGGCCGACGAACCTGATGACATAAACAATGCTGACGGAGAAGCAAGTCATTTAATAGGCGCTGCCCCATCTGCGACCTAAATTCTAACCAGGGTCACTTTACATAACCCACTAGTTAAAAGCCGCCGCACGCAAAATCAAACCTGAGATGAAAAAGTCAGGTCAGGACAGGACAGGACAGGCGGGTAGGCCCGCTGCGGCTCGGGCATTCTAGGTGTTTTCTCCAAACGTGCTCAGTACTCTCAACCCAGTCATTATTATTATGACTAGCTAGCGCAATCAAAGGAAAGGGGCATTACGATCATTTTCTTAAGCGACCTCCACGTTTGTCCTAAACGGAGACGAAGCCCCCAACAGACTTTAATGCTCTTCTGACAAGTAAGCTCACTGACATTTCCAAGAATAACTAACTCACCCTTCCCTTCCTTTAATTGGCCATTCGGCCATTCATTCCTTTCCCTGGTTCGCATATTTGGTGCTCAGCGGTGGTTCAAAGTGCTGGGATATGTTGGGCGTTTTATAAAATGTTTATGGCGATCCTTGACTTTTCCACGTGAAGCCTTAGCTCGGTATTCTGTTTTTTGACATAATAAGGATTCCAGGGACAGTTTTGGAAATCATCATCCGCTCTCTGCAATTTTTGTCCTTGGTGTCTTTTTGGCAAATTTTTTTTTTTTTTTTATGAAGAAGAGACCGGGAGAAACAACTTTCTAGGAAATACATTTAATAAGAGGCATTAAAGGAGGTGGACAACAGTAGACGTGCTTTCGGAAACAAGTTAATTCCATCTTTACATGATTGACCACAGGCCCCTTGTTCTTTTCTCAAAATGATCGTTTTATCCCAGAAACGGGAGAAAATTCCTCTTCCAAACCTCATCTCCCCGTGACGTCAACTGGTCAAGCGAATCATATGACCATATTACCCTCATATTCTTCAAAGATGGACAGAATTGGACTGATCGTGTTCAACTTGACTTTGGACAAAGTTTTAGTGGGCTATAGGGGCTGCACGAGAATCGCTCCCGTGTTCGAAGATGAGACCTTCAGGTAGATTGTCGATTATAAGATCAACGGCTGGGTTGTTAAGATGGGGTCCACATGTCTAACTGAGAGAGTCTATAATTGGTCCACCGTTATGCTCCCATAACCTCACACAAACACAAAAGAAATTTGGGGATAAAAACCGGTCAGAGTCTGCCCCAATCCAGATCTGATTAGCTCATGGCATATATTATAACCGGGTCTGTTATCCATCATATTTGGATTCAGATACGAATGCAAAATCGCAACCTGAATTCAGATCTGAACATTAACTGGATTCTAGTTACTTTACTGAACCTGACTAATTAATTCAATTCAGATTAAACCTGACGCCTGACCAAAACCGATCATTGACATCCCTAAGTAAATTACATGGCGTGAACAGTGCTGGTGCCACATGTTTTGAAATATGTGAACAAGAGTGTCAACTAGGTATTTTTGACATGTTTTTTGAGAATCCGACTCTGTAAATGCGTTCAGCATGGTCTATTTCCTAAGGATCCAACTGTTGGATCATGCATTTTCAACAGAAAAAATGCATTTTTTGGTTGCTGAAATATTTATTAAAATTTTAAGCCATCGATTTTCAAGCCATAAAAGATCCTGCATGTGCATCGTAATCAAACGATCCAAAAGCTGGTCCCCATAAAAATAAGCATGTAGATTGCATCGGTGAAATTGAAGGAAAAAAAGCCCACCAAAATCTTGGTTCATACTCCTGATTACATATTTCCAGTAAACATCCTCTCTCTCTCTCTCTCTCTCTCTCTCTCTCTCTCTCTCTCTATATATATATATATATATATATATATATATATATATATATATATATATATAGTGATTGATTCCTCCTAACAGTAGGAGGGTGCGGTGCAGACAGCCTTAATTTTCAAATTTTTAGTTCTCTTTTTTAAAATCTAACCTTATACAGTGATCTACATGTTTTATTTGTAGAAATAAACTTTTGAATTATATGAACATGAAGTGAGCAGGTTTTTGTAAGGTTTCAAAATTCGATGGCTCAGAATTTTTATAAATTTAAACTCATAAAATTTTATTTTTTTCTTGAAAAACAAAATTCAACAGTCGATTCTTAGCAAATAGAACATGATGTATACATATGTAGAGTCAAATTTACCAAACATGGCTTGAAACATACAAAATCAGCACTGACCACACTTTATGAATATGTAGATATGGGTTTGTATGCGGTACTAATGAAGGCAAGGAACTATTGAGCTCAAAATCAAAGATGCAAAGTGTATCTGCTCAATCTGACCACATAGATGCATTTAATAAGTATTTTTTACTAAGAATGAAACCTTGGATTGTGTTCTGTCGATGTAAAAATATGATTTACTGAGTTGTGAAAGTTTGGTACATTGTGGGCCATTGATTTTTGAAGCCCTCAAAAACATTTACGATTCAAAATCCATTTTCTACTGAACTAATATGGTAGATCACATATATATGGTTTGATCTAGAGAAAATATAAAAATTATGAAATAAAGGTGATTTATAATCAATAGTTTGTAGAATATATTTTTGTGATAAAGTTTTGCACGGAAGCAGGTAAATCTTCGAGAGGGGTCACAGACACCCAAGCCCTTAGATAGCCCACCAGTGAAAGGTACCTACACACTCAATGGGAACGAATGGGTCAACACCTTCTTCCTAAGCTAGCTACCACTCAGCCTGGGTGGTGTATATATATATATATAGTCAGTAGAATATGAGAACTAGAATATAAGAACTAAAAATCTGGTATTTTCAATACTTATTTTGCAAATCCAACCATGTGGATGTGCTTGACATGGTGAATTTGCTAGGAATAAAAAATTGGATCCTGTATTTTTGATGAAAAAATGTGATTTTTGATTGCTTGAATATTTATGAAGATTATGAGCCGTTGATTTTAAAGCCTTAAAAAATCTCGTTTATGCATAAAAAATCGGATGATTCAAGAGCGGGTTTTTATAAAACCAAACAAGTATATCACATCTGTACGGTTAGATTCAGGAGAAAAGAGCAAAAAAATTATGAAAACTGTGGTTCACACATTACTTCTCATATTCTAGTCACTCTAATTCTAGAACTATATAGAGAAGGTAGAGAAATTTTGTTGTGTGGGTGTCTTGAATTATGGAGTCGGTTCGATCTATGACTCGATCTGAAAATAATTTGGAGATCGTGCAGTGAGAATTTTTAATAAGGTTTGGGGTGGACACAATGGGTTTGGACCTGTCTTGTTTTGTAATTTTTTTTTTGTACCGGCTATAGTTTTGTGTCCTTTGTAAATATAATGTTGATTCCTTTTAGGGTTGGGTACGAGAGTTTTTCGGTGTATTGAGAATTAGAGAGTTTTGAGAGCTCTCTATCTCGCCATTGTATCTCCTCCCATCTTGGTAGTGGATTTTTCGCTTCTTCACCCATCGGCATAAGCCTGAGTGCTGCCGAACCACCTAAATCTCTCTTTTTTTTTTTCTCTTTATTTATCTTGCAGTTTGCTTTGTGTTTGTTCATGGTTTCCATAACACAGCCAATGTTTTCCATCCATCCATCTATTTTCTCAAAACAGTCAAGATTGGAGAATTTGAATTAATTTTATAAATTGTTGCAGCCTTCCTGGAGACAATGAGTTCGACCCATTGGGCCTCGCAGAAGACCAAGAAAACCTGAAGTGGTTCGTGCAGTCTAAGCTGGGCAATGGCAGGTGGCTATGCTGGGTGTAGTTGCGCTGCTGCTGCGGGAGGTGGTCACAAAGGCCGGAACCATCAATGCACCCAAGTGGTATGATGCAGGAAATCCGAGTACTTTGCATCATCGTCAACTTTGTTCATGATTGAATTCATCCATTTTTTTTTTTACTGTGGAGAACAGAAGATGGCAAGATATCAAGAACCCTGGTAGTGTGAACCAGGATCCCATCTTTAAGAACTATAGTTTACCACCAAATGAGGTTGGCTACCCTGGAGGAATTTTCAATCCACCAAAATTTGCGGCCGACCCAGGAAGCTAAGGAGAAGGAGATGACCAATGGTAGATCTCTTCTTCTTCCATGCATTCTAGAATGGTCACTATTGGTTTCTGCTTGGACAGGTAATTTGTGGCCTTTGCATGCTCAATGTTATTCTGGGCTGTGTAGGTTGAGGTATTAGCTGCTGTTGGGTGCCATCCACATAATTAACCAAGCGCTGGGCTTCTAGCAAACTCCCTGTCCCGGCTTGGTTATGTTGCCAACTGCTCAGTAGACTACTCTACTATTGAATCCAGATCTACTGGACTAAAGGTGAGCGAGCCCTTTAACAAGAAACTTGAGTACGCAACAACTGGTAACTGGAAATCGTCTCAACCATGTAACTTCCCAAGTGGCTGTTGACTTCATGAGAACCAGCGGATATCACAGGGTTGATTTCAGTGGGGATGCTTTAATGGTGGCTTTGGTGACCTTTTTTTTATGTAGGGAGACAGGCTAAACATTCTTCGGTATTTTGTCATTCAACGCAACGTATAACTGGCAAAGGCCCCCTTCAAGAACCTCCTGCAATACCTCACTGACCCATGGCACAACACCGTTGTCCAAACATTCAGAGGAGCCTCGGTCAGACACGGACCCTCTGTTCTTCCTTTTTCTTCTCCTCTTTCTGCATTTAAACTTGTGAATGGTTTGGCATTACATAGGCGAGTTTGTTCCATGGACAAACAACAACATCAAGGTATTGCCAATATGCTTCCCGAGAGACTTTGTAAACCTTATATTTTTCTCCCAACAATGTGCTGCTCAAAAAAGTTCTCAGTTTTTTCCATCTCATCACTTGTCTTGCTGAAACATGATAAGGCTCAGTTGGTTAAAATGAAAACAAGAATCAGAAGAGACTTGGTACGTCTCTTCTTCTGTTAGACTGCAAAGTTGTAAAACTAGCTGCAGAACAACTGGTCACTCGACTTGTAACCATTCCAATTAAACTAATTCCCGGGGCCATAAACTAAGACAACCGGAATTTAGACGTCACTTTCCCTGTTAAAGGTATAGCGAATTTGGTTCTATGGTAAGTTGAAATTGATGCAAGCTGGTGCTACCTTCCAATTAAACCACACGACAGTTGACTTGGTTTATCCACTCATTCTCAGAGATCAATTTGGGGAATCTAAAGCTGGGTCTCGGTTAGCATCAGTCTTAGTAAAGAGCTTTTGTCTCAACTCAACCCCTCCACAGCACATCTGAGAGCTCTGATTTTATTGTGCAACCTCAAACCATTTTCATTCAAGCGACACTGGAGAAACTTGAATGATGGCAAAAATATGAAATACACAGAGAAATGGAAAAGTCTTGCAAATGCACATTTAACTTATTCATAAATGTAAACAACTTTACAGATCGTCACTGAAGAATGAAGATATCCCTCCCTATAAAAAATATGTCAACAGTGCAAGCGCTAGTCTGGAAACTTTTAACTTTGGCGAGTTGTGATGCTGAGCAACCCTCTGGCACCTTATGCTTCACTGTTGTCGTCCGTTCTTTGTATCCATGTTTTATATATAAATGTATGAAGTATACATATCTATTGGCGAAGTAAACACATTACGTCTCCCACTTAGGCTTTCTTTGGCAGAATGTGGATAAGAATACCACTCAGCTATTGTCGTCACTTTTTCATGACGGACTGTATAGATATGACTGTCTTTGATCTGAGCAACTGAACTCTGAGAGCTATATACTCCCTGGGGCGGCTGAAAGCTAGCCAAGTTATTTAGTTTGGTTGCTGCAAAACGTTCAAAACAATCTCAATTCCAGATTGTTAAACGAACAAAAACATTGATTCATATCAGGGCAGAAAGAATATTGACTTGTTCAAAAGGAACTGCAGCAATGGCGTTTCAAATATGGCTGCAAACAGCACAAAACTCCAAAAGTAATGAGCTAACTTAATCATACACAAATATAACCAAATTTTTGCTTTTAGATAAACAAAGAGCTTATGTTGATGAAAGTGACTGAAAACTTTAGCACTCAATTGCAAGCATGTGTTTGAAGAAACATGAAAAGTGCAAACTTACATTTTCCAAGCACTCTTTTTGAAGAACTCGAAACAATGGCCGGATGGTTAGGTCACGTTAAATATATATATATTCAATATATATATTTATATATGTATTTGAATATATATACATTTCTATGTATACATACTATATTTTTCTGTATTGTAACAGCTAATGCCCTCTAGGGGCATTTTAGTCTTTTTATTCAATGTAATAGGTTCTATCCTCTTGGGACAGTTTGTATTTTTTATTATTTTTCTCTTTTGAAATAGGCTAGGGGCTCTATGGTCTTTTAGATCATAGAGTCATTGAGAGCTCCCAACGACTATTAGAAGCTCCCAAGACCCCTTGTGTTGTATATAAAGGGACCGCTTGTCCCTATTAATGATATGTTTGTCTCACGCATTCTATAAAACATTTTTATTATTTTATTTGTGCTCTCTCCCTCATTGTGAGTGGTTTGTGTTTGCCCTTATGGTGTATTGTATTTTTGCCCATTAGTGGCTTTTGTGTTTGTGCACACTTTGCTCTCTTGGAGCCCATTAGTGGCATTACTTTTGTACAGTCTTTGATTTCATTACATGGTATCTGAGTCTTTCGGTGCACACTCGTGAGCTCTATTGATCGTGCTTCTCAAGTATTTGAATTGCTTGTGGAGGTCGTGTTGGTGAAAATCGTGCTCTTCCTTATCCCTCCACGTTTCTTCTCTTTTCTCTATTCTCTTCGTTATGGCCGAGAAGGATGCAAAGATTGATCTTTCCTTTAAATTAAATGACTCCAATTATTTGATGTGAGCGGCTGCCATGGAAAATCACATCAAAGAAAAAAAAACTTTGGGGTTATGTTTATGGCACCATACCCGAGTCAACTTAAACTTACAAAGAAGGAAGGAGATCAAGAGAAGGCTATCAATGAAGAAAATGAATCAAGAGAAGGCTATCAATGAAGAAGAAAATGAACGTTCAATCCAAGAATACCAAACGAAGGTAGAGGATTGAAAAAGTTAGCATGCCAAAATATTGACATGGTTCATGAGCAATGTTGAGCTTAAAATTTGTTTCAACCTTGCTAAATTTAGAAAAGCCAATGAGGCTTGGATTTTCATGAAGGGTATGTACACCCAAACAAATCTCATTAGGCAATATTTTTTGCAAGAAAATGTAAAATCTACCAAACAAAGAGATATGAATGTCTATGAATGTACCAAACAAGGGGGTACGAACTTGCTTACATTGAGCCACAATGGAAATGAGATGCTATTGAATTAAGACAACTTCAATTTGAAAAGGAACATTTATTTCAATTCCTTCTTGGGTTTCACTTGGAATTCGAGCAAGTTCGATCATCTTTGCTTCATAAGCATTGTAATGAAACTAAATGTGCACAAATACAATGTCACTAATGGGCTACAAAGAGTGCACAAACATAAAAGCCTCTAATGGGCAAAATACAATAAGACGCAAAGGTTAACATAAACAACTCACAAAAAGTAAGTGTGAGAGAGCACAAAAAATATAAAAAAACAATTTATATTGAAAATACTTGAGACAAGCACAAATGAGAGAGGAAAGATGCCCCTTTAAATAGGCCACAAGAAGGCTCTTAGAACCATTGGGGAGCTCCCAACTGCTATAATTATAGTCGTTCTCAACAGCTCGATTTGCCTTTTACAATAAATCCCTTTCACATTTGTGAAAGGGACAAAAGTAAAAAAATAAAAAATAAAAATAAGAATTACAATGCTTCCCCTAATGGGCGGCTCCTATTACACAGAATAGAAAAGACAAAAATACTCCTAGAGGGCATTACTAATTACATCATAAATATATATACATATATATATATACATAAACAAGTATGCCCATACACATATATAAATATGCATATATTTTAACATCCTCCATTGACAGTGAGATCACCGAAAGTTTGCATAGAAGGAAGGAAAAATGGGGAGACGACAATGCTTTGGTGAAAAAAATCACAAGTTGATATTCTAATGTGACATAACGATGTTCAACAGTGCCCTTCAGAAATTCATCACGAACATAATGGTAGTTCATCTCTATGTGCTTTGGCTGTTCATTGAAGGTGTGGTTACTGAAAATGTAGATCGCACTTTTGTTGACGCAATACATCTTCGAAGGAGTGAAAATGATGACTCCCATGTCTTTAAGTAGACTTCTCAACCAATATTGTAAGTATCTTACTGTATTGTACGATACAGTACGATATGTATCATAACTATACTATATCGTACGATACAAAGTGCATCATACGATAAACCTTCGACGCACTTTAAAAAGGGCCGAATTATATTTTTTATTTTTTGGGTTTGAACGATCTCTTGATGGCCAAGTTTCTCATTTGTGTAGAGGCCATTAGAGAGGTATCCACACATCCTAAGAGTCATGAGAGCAATTTGAGGGCCAATCTGTTGGGAAACAACTCAACACACTATCGATAGATCGAAGAAACAAAAAACGAGAAGAGAAAATCAACCACACAAGAATAAAGATTTTATGTGGTTCGACAAGAGTTTCCTACGTCTACGGCTGCACTAAGTTCCACTATTAAGATTGAGATTTCTCCATTACAAAAGATGGATTGCCCTCTTTAAATACAAAGAGTTTAGGGCAACCTATTTTAGGTAAAATTATAAAACTACCCTCTACTGAAAACCTTCGCCACCTTACGAGTAAGGGGATGCTGCCCCTTACAACCCCCCCTCTCCCCGCCAACTTACCGTGAAGTTGGATCCACGATAATTAGAGATTTATATTAAGGTAAAAATCAAGCTCCACACTCCAACATGATCCCTGCGCAAGGGAGAGTGCTTTTGCGGTTTGCTCAAGTAAGAGGAGGTAGATGATAAAGAGCCCACGTATATTGGAGACGATGTGAATGTCAAAGGAGGAGGAGAAGAAAAATAAGATAATAATGATGATTGAGGTTATATTTTAAAAAAACTTGGTTATTTAACACTTAAGTGTTCATAAACTTTGTTATTTTATTTTTGTTTTATGTAATATGAAAATATGAGTCATGTGACATGTTCTTCATTGCGAGATATTTAATATTTTGCATTATTCTTGTGAGATAGTTGATGTTTGATGACGTCTTATGTAACAGAGAGACATAAATGCTTCATATATGATTTTATGACTATATTTTGTGCAATGCATCATGGTTTCATGTGTTATGATTTTTTTTTAGAATTTTTGTTATTTATTCTCATTTTTCTTATTTTTTTGGATTTTTTAGAAAAAATGTATTAAAAAATTATGATTTTTATGATACAATATGATATGTATCTTATTTTGGGTCCAACTGATACGGGTAACAATATGATATTTACAACCTTGTTATCAACCATACAATTTCAGTGGTAGTGATCGTCATCACCCTATATTCAACTTCAGTGGAAGACAGTGACACATTTTGTTGTTTCTTACATCTTCATGATATAAGCGAATCGCAAAGAAAAATATAATATCTTATAGCAGAAATACGATCATTGGGGTTACCACCCCAATAAGAGTCAATATAAACAATTAAACTAGGACATAAAGAAGATGATAAGAAAAAGTGAAAACCCCTTTTGTCACCAGATATCTTACAATACACGTGATTGTTTCCATGTGAACAATGGCAAATGCGTGTTGAAATTGACTTACACTATGAACCACATGCGCTATATCTGGCCTGGTGATAGATAAATACATAAGAGACTTAATCAATTGACGATAAGGAGTAGAATGTTCACTTCTGGAGTATCCACCCTCTTTTCGTCAGTTAGTCTAGATTTAACAATTATATCTAATGCAAGTTTCATCTGAGATAGCATATAACCTCTAGAAGAATATGTAACTTCAACACCTAAAAAATATCTTAGAAATCCAAGGTTGGACATATCAAAATTTCTTTTAAGAACATTTTTAATTGTTTCAATGCCTTTTTTATCACTTCCAGTGATAATCATATCATCAACATATAATAACAAAATAGTTATAATGTTTTATGCATTTCTAATAAAAAGAGTTGTGTTAGTAATAACAAGAAACAAATCCACTATCAACAACAATTTTATTAAAACAATCATACCAAGCTTTTGGAGCTTGCTTAAGACCATAAAGAGCATTTTAAGTTAGGAACTTTTTCTTTTTCAATGTCAAACTCAAGCGGAGGATTCATATAGACTTCTTCACAAAGATCATTGAGAAAAACATTCTTAACATCTAACTGATAAATATGCTACTATTTGATAGATGCTAAGCAATTAAAGTCCTCACACTAGTTATGCTAGCAACAAGGGCAAAGGTTTCTTCATAATCAATACCATACTCCTATGAATATTCTTTTGCAACTAGCCTATCTTTATATCTTTCTAAATAACCATCACTTTTGGTCTTATTTTATAAACCCATTAACACCTAATAGTCTTTTTTCCTAAGGATAGGCTTACTACTTCCCATGTATTGGCTTTGTTAAGAGCTTTTAATTATAATTTCATAGCATCTACTCAATGCGAATGTTGTTTGGCTTAGCATCATCAAGCAAACCCTATATCTCGGGAAAAATTATTCATAGGACACAAACCTTTAAGGAGACCTAGAAATCCTAAGAGTTTTTCTAGGCCTAGGATATACCCTCATATGATACAAGGTCAACGCTCTTAAAAAAGGGTTGAATCATAATTTTTCAGTTTTGGATTTTAAAGACCTCTTGAGGGTCGACTCCTTTGTTTGCGTAGAAGTCATTAGAGAGGTATCCACGCACCTTAGGACTCATGAGAGTGATTTGAGGGCCGATCTATACGCAAGGGAGAGAGTTTTTGCAATTTGCTGAAGTAAAAGTGCATTTCCGCCATTTTTCCATTCAAATAAATAGGTTAAGGTAAAAAATCTTTATTATGAGTAAAATTACAAAGCTACATTTCAAAAAAAAAAATTGCCGTACCCTGGAAACCCCCGCCAACTTACCGCGAAGTTAGATCACCAGAAATTAGATATTTATATCAAGGTAGAAATCAGGCTTCACACTCTTCCAACAAAGATGACATCAGATGATCTGGCATGGCAATGGGGCACCCAAGTAATGAGTGAAAAGCGATTGACAATAGAGAGCAATCATTTCCATAATATTTTTGTTTATGTAATATAAAAGTATGAGTGTTTTGGCATGTTCTTAATTGCAATATATTTAATATTTTGTATTGTTCATGTGAGATAATTGATGTTTGATAATGTCTTATGTAGGTCAGAGAGACATAGATGCTTCATATGTGATTTTATGGTTGTATTTTGTGTAATTCAACATTGTTTCATGTGTTATGGTTTTTTTTATAATTTTTGCTAGTTTTTTCTGATTTTTGAATTTTTTATTAAAAAATTATGATTTTTTACGATACGATATGTATCTTATTTTGGGCCCGATCAGTACGGGTAACGATACGATACTTACAACCTTGGTTTTTTCCATCTCCAGAACTGCTCAATAAAAAAAAATAGAAATAAGTAAAAAACAACAATGGAATAGACATGGTGTTGTAAACACTGACCTGAAATGAGCTCTCATCAAACAATGGAACTGCACAACTGCCAGAGGTGGAAGCCCAATTGCTTATGTTGTTATCATAACAGAGCCTAGTAGGTTCAAAGTTAGGAACCTGGTAATCCACTGACGAGCCTTGAATGTTCATTTCCATTTCACCCTTCCTTTCTCCAAGAAAATTGTGATTCTGATTATATGGTTGGTAAGGGTAGAAACCCCCAAGTTGCAAATTCAGACATGAGTTTCTATTTATCTGATTCAGGGTATCACATGACCTGGAGTGATCCATTTCCACATGCTTTCCGGTCTCCAAGTAAGCAGAGAAATTTGGAAAAGGAGTTTCTGAGGAGCACTCAACCTCTCTGCATGGCAAAAAAGTTATCAGCTACCTATTTCAAAACAATAAACACAAGTTTAGAATGTACTAATTCAGAACATACTTAGTCCATTTGTGGAATTGTCAGATTTACTCTGTAAATTACATAGAATGTGGTCGTATATTCCATAAAGCATTAGCAAGGGGAAATTCTTAAATAATGTTTCAGAATGCCAATAATTAAGAAATGTGTCCCCAAAGAGTCTAAATTTGATGTAGTTAAAATCCCGCCTAGGCTACTTAGGTGCAAGTCTGCCCCCTAGGAATGACTAGGTGCCTTGGTGACCTAGGTTGGAGGTGGGGCACCAAGGTTGGCATTTTACATTTGTTCTTTTATAAAAAACATTATAATCATGTTTTTATTGTGTATTTTAAAACATTAAAAAATTTTGGTATTTGTTCTTATTGTTATGACTTTTTATATTTTTATTTCAAATAATTTTATTCTTTTGCCAGTCTCTAGGTGACAGCTAAACAAATATTTGTTTACATGGATTTAAATGTTAGAAATGTAATTATGTTTTAATTGTTTAGTTTCATTCATAAATTAGCTTTTTTCACTTTTGGTTATTTAGCTTCATAAACTATGTTGAATATGTATTTTCTATTATGTTTAAGAATTTATTCTAATTTTTATTATTTTATTTTTCTCTTTTTCGGTCCCGACTAGGCCGCCAGATCCTGCCTAGGCACCGACTAGGCCTTTTAGGTGACTGGCACCTAGGCACCGACTAGCGCTTTAGACTACTTAGTCCAAATTACAATTTTCCGAACCTGCTCTCAATTCCACAAAGCAAAAGAGGCCCATAATTGAATTCTCCAAGAGAACATGTAGCAGGTTGAGAGAAATTAATCATACTATTAATCAAATACAAAGTTCCAGGAATCTCAGATGGTAGAATATATGGAACAGGTTGATTAATCTTGAGAAATCATTTTTAAATTGTATAGCTTTTGAAAAGATCATTTGTGATCAATGTTTTCTCCTTGCAAATCAGGAATCAGATAAGTTCATTTATGACAGCAGAAAATAGAAAAGGTTGGCAGAATGAATAAAATGAGTGCATAAATACATGATGCCTTTAACTTGCTTACCGGGGACCTAATACCAAGTGTGGGTCCTCATTCAACATTAATTGTCTTCCATCTTGGTTTGGAAGCCAAAATAAGGAATGTCCATGTTGTTCATTGGTCAATCCCAAAGGCAAATGCATGTCATTCTGTAACTATTAAATCAAAACTGCATGTCAGTTGAAACCTATTGCTCAAGAATGTGAGCATCCAACAGAAAGCAACAGAGAAGGTTACCTGACTAGTGCATTCTAATGGCAAGAGTTGTTGCTTTTTCAAATTTTCCTGTCAAGAGAATGGTAATATCAGTACTCGCCTTCATGAATGGTCCTACTCAAAAGAAATCAAGACCTTAAAAGAGCATATTTTTAACAGCAATTAGACCAACCAAGAAAATCAATCCTAAGGATCTCATGGTGTCCCATTGACAGAACCAAAGGAGTTTTACTAATTCCATATAAATTACACCACTTTTGACTTTACAAACTTCTATAGATATTTGTCTTTTTAAAATGAAGATTTGGGTTCTTTAAGATTTACTGAAGCAACTTTGGTGAACCCCACTAGCCCAAGGTACCATCACAGCATTTCAAGAATTGCTGGAGTCAACGCTTGTGAAAAACAAAAGCAGTAAAGTATCAGCATTAGGAACTCCCAAAAAAAATGCAAAATACTTTGTTGGTCTGGAGCTGACTTAAAGCTTCTTTCAGAGATTCTTGCATTGCCCTAATTTGATCAGGACTTCTGATCTTGTCTGGATCAACCCAGTAGCTGCACAAATACCACAATATGGTAAACCCTCAAATTTGAGTTTGTATACATAGACAGATGCATACACATATTAAGAAGGCTGATATTTCCACATGGAAAGATTGGAAAGGTGAATATCTCAAATAAGAGATCAGGTATACATGATCAAGAGTGAGAAAAAATTCCTGGAAAAAGAAAAATAAGGAACCTTATTATCTTGTTTAACTCAGATGAGCGTGCTTGCAACATCCTTAACTGGTTAGTCAACTCCTGTTATAAGCAGTTAAAAAAATACACATTACCAAAATAGAAAGGGAAAAGTGTGCTACGTGGACCAGAACAAAATATGTTAGATACTCAGACTCTGATGCATACCTCAATAGTTTGAGAGCTGCAAAAAAAAATATCGAACTGTAGAAATTAGTGGATGTACATTCAAAAAAAAAAACTAAACTTAAACAAAAGAATTAGTACATGCCTTGTGCATAAAAAGTCTTGAATATTTACTTCATGGTCCAACTTCTTAAAGGTCTTTTTGAGAGCCTAAGGCATCACACACTCTTATTAAGAAACACTACTGTATTCTTCAATAAAACCTTGACATGTTCAACTTCTTATTTGCAATTCAGATAAGAGAAACAAAAATATGATTATCTTACTTCAAGGCTCTCCAGCTTCCTGCTCCAACCAAAGGAAAAAAAACAATAAAAAATAGTGTAGTTTAAATATGAATTCAAAAGGAAAAAAACAACTCAAAATAGTGCAATTTAAATATGAATTCAAAAGGAGAAAAACAAGCTACTTTTTTTAGATTATCCACACCTTTTTGCTCTCTCTTGAGGAGTTAACTGAGAAAATCTTCCAATAACATCTTCAATAGTACTGAAAAGTTAAAAATGTTTAAATAGAAGCAATTAGAAGTAGTTATCATAATTTCAAAGCAACTTACACCTGAAAAGACATTTAATGGCATTGCCAATGTGCTTACTTTAAGAGCATGTGAGGATTTCACATCAAGAAAATTTTAACAAAGTTTTTAACATGAAGTAGGTTCTCAAGTGATTAAATCATTCATTTTATGTTTTCATATTCATACTTTCTGTTCATTTAATTCAAGAGCAGACCATAATCAATGGTAATTGAAAAAACATTTTTTAGAAACATGACCAAAAGTAGGAGCATGCGCCTTTCAGAATAGACAATCAATTTTCAAATCCATTGATATGGAATGTTATCACAGTTCCACTGCGTTAGCATTTATTATAAAGGAAAGCATAAATTAGTAAGAGAAAAGAATACAAATAAAATACTAAAAAACATTTCCTAGATCCTGTTGTATGCCGAATATGAAGCAATCAAAACTCTAATCTAAAAGATTCTTGAGAGAAGATCCTGTCAAAGATCATCTCCTTGATAGATAGTTTTTATTTAAGACTTGAGAAAAGCAAGATAAGCTGAAAATAAGAAAAAGGAAATTCTTAATTAACAAAAAATAAGGAAAACAATACTCAAAGTGCATATTCAATCCATGAATGTATAGATTCATTAGATTCTACTGATTTCCCTTTCTCTGGTTTTTCGTCTTTCGATTAGAGGTTAGGATAATACACAAAGAGAAACAACACAGAGCAAAACTTTAAGAGAGGAAGCCCTCAAAAAAAGTTCCGTACATGCCCTTTCTCCTTTTCTAACCCTGCCTTTTAACTTCCTTTCTTTCTTATTTCCCCTTGGTTCTTTTATTCTTGCAAACCACTATCCTTGCCAACACCTCCACCAATGAACAAACCCCCTTTCTCCCTGCATCTCAAACTTCAGCTAAAATGACAATTTTGATCTGTCCACGACTGAACCAACTAACCATGATAACACAAACACAGATGTTGACTGTGTCATCCAAGCCAAACTCAAAATAAGCTTACTGGCTACACGAAACTTGATTGGGCTGTTTCTTTTCAACTAAGGATCTAATACATAAATGTAGGCTCATCCTACAAGGTTAGCATTATATATATATATATATATATATATATATATATATATATATATATATATATATATATATATATATATATATATATAGTATAACTCTAGGGAAATTCTAGGTCATGATGTAGGGATAATGGCTAGAAATATGCTAGTTTCTCTGCCAGAAAAAAAAAATGGTTGAAGGAACTCATGCAAATGGAGATGTTACATATGCTAGAGTGCACCATCTTAACCAAGAAGCCATGGGCTTCAGTTTCATGCTTGCCAACTAAAAATAGAATTACTCTAAGTTTAATAAGTCTGTGACCCTATAAGTCAGGGAAGATAAATGGATGACTTACAAGGGTTTCAGGAATTAACCTTGCTAGCTTACCAACAAAAGGGGGATATTGCTTCTATCTAACTAGAACAGATACCTGCTATTGTGATAATGCACTTTCAGCAACAAGCATCAACCTCTGTAACATGGGTACGGGTATGGGTACGGAGTGTACGACACGGCAATTCCAAAAAATGTGGGTACGGGGACACAGCGGTATATATATATTACATAAATATAAAATAAATTCCAAAAATAAAAATCTATTATTCCAACAAGACAACATAAATTAATTTAACATTTAACAACCAACTCAACTAGGAACAGAACAGGCCAACAACTTTTATTCAAAGAATCACAATTCAATAACAAGTAAAGCTACAACTACAACTAAAAATATCTAAATAATCTATATGCAATTTGAAAATACCTAAGATTATTAGATATATTCAGTAGAAAATATCTAATAATCTATATTCTGTCTGAAAATAGACAATCTATATTCGGTCTGAATATCTAATAATATATATATAAGTATAACTGAAAAATACCTTAAAACAAAAGAGAAGAAAAATAGTTTAAAAAAAAACTGAAAGAGGGAGACAGAGATGGGGAAGACGAGAACAAGAGAGAGGGAGACAAAGAGGGAGAGAGAGAAAGAGGAAAATCGAGAGAGACACGGATGAAAAATCGAGAGAGGGAGAGAGATTAGAGAGGCGAGTCGACAGGGAGACAGAGATGAGAGAGGCAAGAGGCGAGTTGAGAGGGACAGAGACGAGAGGAATACCTGAGCTAGGAAGAGAGGGCGACGCTGTGAGGGGCTGAGAGAGGCAACGTTGCGAGGGCAGAGGCGGCACTTTAAGGGGCAAAGAGAGTAGAGAGAGAGAGAGAGAGAGAGAGAGAGTTGGGGAGTTAGGGCACAGAGAGTCGAGAGAAAGAGAGGGAGTCGGGGGGCTTCTTTAAAAAAAATTACAGGTTTTTTTTTACCTAACCCGAAGCAGTGAGAGACCTGATCCTTGGCATACCTACACTGCGTCTAGTGGTGGTACCCGTGTCGACATGGTTATGGCACCCTAAATGGAGTGTCCATGTTACATCAACGCTACCAATCATGAATCAGAAGATACCACAAGCACATGAAAGAATGAAAAATTAAGTTGGCTTTTGCATAAAGGGGATAAAATGTGTTCCAACTAGCTCAAAGGTATGCAGTTGCTTGCTGAAGAGAGAAACCTATGTTAATATATATGTATATATATTTGTATATATATATATATACTCATGTATATATATATAAATCTTTTTGTATTAGTTTGCCCGATAGGGGCATTTTTGTCTTTTCACATGTAATTATAGTTGTTTTTTAGAAACAACTATATTTTAGGTTGTTCTATTTTTCTTAAAATATTTCCTTTTTTATTTATTTTTTATTAGCCATTAAGGGCCCCACTCATAGAGTCGTTGGGGGCCCAACGGTCATAAATATGACCGACCGTTGGGAGCTCCCCAACGACTCTACGAGGGGCGCTCCCAATGGCCTCCCCTCTTTTTAGTTGTATATAAATAGGGGTGTGTCCCCCTTATTCTTCTCATTATATTCCAAGCACTTCTTCAATAATATTGTTAATTCTTTTACTTGTTGGTGTTGCCCTTTAGAGGCTTTGTGTATTGTCCCATAACGGACTTCTTGCTTATGCACTTTTGTGCCTATTGTGTCTTTGTAATTGTCCACTATAGGACTTGTTTGGTGTTTTTGCACCTTATCCTTGTAATTCTGCATACTTGATTACATAGTATCGAAGCAAGGTTGTGCTCTTGAAAGATCGTGATTCGGGAATCAACATACTTGCGGCAACTTAAGTGGAGGAGCTCTTTCGTGTTCTTCCATACTCTTTTCCTTTCTATAAGCCACAATAGAGAATGAGCAAAAGATTGATCTCTCCTTCAAGTTCAATGGTACCAATTATATGATGTGGGCATCCGCCATGAAAAATAACCTCAAATGCAAGAAGCTTTGGGGATATGTGATGGGCTCTATTCTGGAACCTCAACTCAAACTCACCAAGATGGAAGGACAAGAAAAAACTTTAAAAGAAAATGCTCGCATAAAAGCTATTGACGACTATCAATTCAAGATAGAAGATTAGGAAAGTAAACATGCCAAAATTCTCACATAGTTTATGAACAATATTGAGCTCAAAATATGTGCTAATATCGCTAAATTCTGCAAGGCAAATGAGACATGGTTCTTGCAAGACAATTCTTTCTCCAAGAAAAAATATGTACCATCAAACAAGGGGACATGAGTGTCTGTGATTACTTTAGCACTATTAGTCCTTTATGGGATGAACTATCTCTTCTTGAAACCGAGTGGGTTGCTAGTGAAGATGATGAACTAAGAAGAGAGCAAATGGAAAAAGAACACTTTTTTTAATTCTTACATGGGTTTAGGCCCGAATATGAACAAGTTAGATTTTTTTTTTCCATAAATCTAAGCATTTTCCTTTGAAGGATGTCATCGCCAAAATATATTAAGAAGAGACTCGTCTTGGCATGATAAAAAGAGAAGATGAAGTGTTAGCCGTGTCTAAGCCCGACAATCATGTAAAAACCTACAAGCCTCCACATTTTTGGAGGTAAAATAGCTATAATAGAGGCTACAAGAAGGCTATTTGTCATCATTGCCATGAACTGGGTCATATACGACTTAATTATCCCAAGTTATGTAACACCCCAAAAAACAAGGTAGCTTTTGTTGAAGAAACCACACCAAGGAAAGAAGAACCAATCAAAGAAAAAGTTTTCTTTTCTCTTGCTCAATTATCGGAGGCACTTCAAATTTCCATCTACATCGGGTGCCGCAATAGCCTCACCTTCTCCAGCAGGTATGTCTTTTTGGATCCTTGATTCTGAAGTCTCCTTTCATATGACACCTCATGAAAATGGTTTATCCGATTTATGCATTAATTTAAAAACCCCCTATGTTTCAACTGTCGATGGAACATCTTTATAAATTAAAAGTGTTGGAACCTTAAATTCCTCTAAATTTTTTTTTGCCAAAAGTAAGGGTTGTTCTTCAACTAAGTTTAAACCTTTTTTCCGTTTCACAAATTTTCAATCATAGATGTGGAATCTCCTTCTCATCTAAAGGTTGCTCCGTACAGGATCTCTGGTTCAGAAAGTAGATTGAGCAATGCCATAGGAAGAGAGATATCTATTTCATGAACTACCTAAACCTTCATCTAAATTTTTTTTTGTAATTATATTCGAGATAAATATATTAAAACTTGGCATAAACGACTTGGACATCCAAGTTCCTCAAAGATGTGTCTTCTTCCTTTTGAGAAAAAATTTTGTAATGAAAAAAATTTAGTTTGCAAAGATTGTATCTTTGGAAAGATGAAATCCACTCCCCTTCCTAATAGAACTTTTGTCTCTAAAAAACCTTTTGAATTAGTACATTCGAATGTTTGGGGACCTTCTTCCGTCATATCAAAAGGAGGATATTCATATTATGTTACCTTTATTGATGATTTCTCTAGATATGTATGGATATACTTTCTTAATTTCAAATCAGATATATTTACTTTAAAAAAATTTATATGATTGTCAAAAATCAATTTCAAAGCAATATCTCTATTCTTAGATTTGATTCGGGTGGTGAATACTTTATCAAATGAATTTCAAAATTATCTAGAACTAAACATGATTTGTCACCAAAAGTCATGCCCTAGAACTCTAGGACAAAATGGATAGGCTGAAAGAAAACATAGACATATCATAGAAATCATTAGAACATTACATATTTCTAAAGATATTTCAAAAAGTTTTTGGGTCGAGGCCTCTCTAACATCAACTTATTTGATAAATAGAATAACCTCATCATTCTTGCAAAACACAATCTCCTTATGAAAAACTATTTGAAAAAACACCCGATTTCAAATGGTTGCAAATTTTTTGTTGTAAGTGTTTTATGCTTTCACATAAAAGAGATAATTGTCTTCAAAAGTCATTGAATGTGTATTCATGGGTTATGGAAAGAACAAAAAAGGATACAAATGTTTTGATCCTAAGAGTAACAAACTATATGTTTCTAAAGATGTAACATTTTTAAAAAATGAAAATGGTTTTGAGAGAACCAAGGAAAACAATGAAGTTGATTATTCCTTTCTATTTGATCTCTTGCCACAAGAAGGGTTGAATTCTTGTGATGATTCTTTGAATGACATCGGGGATAATCCCTTAAATAACAATGAAAATGGTGATGATAATGTGCATTCAATTAATGGGAATAAGAAATCATCTATAAATAATGATATTGTTGATAAACCTATTCAAATTTATACCCGACGTGAACAAAGAAATCCTTTAAATGCTTTAGAAAAATATTCCCAAAATTCGTCATTAGAAGAAACTTCACTTAGAAGATCCAATCACATCTCCAACCCACCAAGTAGGTTTGTATCGTATGACACATTAACACCAAAATATAGGTCGTGTCTAATAGCATTACATTCCTATCATGAACCATCACACTATAACGAAGCCAAAAATCTTTCAAAATGGGTTGAAGCTATGAATATAGAACTTAAAGCTCTTGAAAAAGCTAAAACATGGGAAATAACTTCATTACCCATAGGAAAAAAATTTATAAGATTTATATGAGTTTTTAAGGATAAAACCAAAAGTGATGGGTTTTTAGAACGATACAAAGCTAGGTTAGTGGCCAAAGGGTACTCTAAAGAGTATGGTATTGATTATGAAGAAACATTTGCCCTAGTAACTAGAATGACTAGCGTTAGAACCCTCATAGTTGTTGCATCTATTAAAAAATGGTCAATCTACCAATTAGATATAAAAAATGCTTTTCTAAATGGTAAATTAAATGAAGAGGTTTACATGGATCCTGCGATGAGGTTTTGTATTGAAAAGGGTAAAATTTTAAACTTAAAAAGGCTTTATATGGTTTAAAACAAGCTCCTAAAGTTTGGCATGATAAATTTAGTAATGTAGTGACTCATCTAGGTTTTCATTCATGTTATACTTACACTGCTCTTTTTTTAAAAGTATAGGTTCTAAAGTTGTTATCTTTCTACTTTATGTAGATGATATGATTATCACTGAAAGTGACAAACAAGGAATCAGTGATATTAAAAATATTTTAAAATAAAATTTTGATATGTTTGATTTAGGTTTCTTAAGATATTTCTTAAGTATTGAAGTTGTGTATTCTCCCAGAGGGTACATCCTTTCTAAAATGAAACTTGTTACTGATATTTGTACCAAGTTTAGTACTAAAGATGATAAGAAGATAGAAACCCCAGAAGTAATTAATAATGTTAAATTGAGGCCGGAAGATGGGACTCTACTTGAAGATCATACTTCTTACCACAAACTTGTTGGGTCACTCACATACTTATCTGTCACTCGACTAGACATAGCTCATGCAGTTCACTCTGTTAGTCAGTATTAGCATGCTCCTACCACTGTGCACATGAGTGCTATCTTGAGAATTGTCAGATACATCAAGAGTACTATAACCAAGGGGATTTTTCTATCCTCATCTTCTTCATTTGATTTACATGACTATATTGATATTAATTGGGGTAAAAATCTCAATGATAGTCTTAACTACCGGTTTTTGTATATTTTTAGGTGACTATGATTTCATGGAGATGCAAGAAGCAACATAAAGTATCATTATCCTCAACTGAAGTTGAATATCATGCAATGGCTACAACTACCATAGAGCTTGTGTGGCTTCGAAGTCTTCTTAGTGATATGAGAATAATCATCTCCACTCCTTCGAAGATGTGTTGCTACAATAAGAATGCAATTTATATCGCAAGCAACCACACCTTCCATGAGCGAACTAAACATATCAAGATGGATTGTTATTATGTCCGTGATGAATATCTGAGATGAACTATTGCATTGTCGTATGTCACATCAGAATACCAGTTGACGGATTTCTTCACAAAAGCTCTTCCTGTTCCTCGATTTATTTTTCTATCCTTAGCAAACTTTTGGCTATTTTTCTGTAAGTTTGAGGGAGAGTGTTAATATATATATATATGTTAAAATATGTACCTAATCATTTAATGTAATATATATATTTTATATATATAAGGTAATACATATACATATATTAATATATATGTATATGTATCTACTTATTATATATATAAAATATATATTTCTATTTGTTTAGCCGTAGGGGTAGTTTAGTCTTTTCCTCTATTTTGCGCACATTCATATTTTGAATGTGATTGTTTTTATTTCTTTTTCATTTTTATTTTTTTATTTTTTAATATACCAAAAGGTACCTTGGGGGGCCCACTCACATAGACGTTGGACCCCTCCAAAGGTCACATTTGTGACCGTTGGAGGGGCTCCAACGTCTATGAGTGGAGCCCCTCCAAGGCTCCTTTTGGTGTTGTTATAAATAGGGGTTCTCCCATTTGTATTCTCTTATAGCTTTGAGTCAAAGCCCAAGTGCTCAATAAATTGATTCCATTATTTTTATGCCTTTGCGCATTTGTGGGTTATTTGTGAGTTGTGCTTTTATGCACAAGTGTTCTAAAGTGTTCTTATTGTGCATTCGTGGCGGGTTTATTATCAAGAATATTAAGGTCTTGATCTTAGTATCTTATCGGAGATACTTTTAGATGGTATCAGGCCTCGTTGAAGGAGGAGGATCGTGCATATCGCCACTTGTGGAGTACTTCGAAAATCGTGCCCTCAAGTTAGTGAAGTTTTGGAGTAAATCACCTACTTCGGGCAATATTTTAGAAGCAACTTTTGTCAAGAAAAGTTTGAAAAACTTTTAAGGTACGCATTATTTTCTATCGTCTTTCCTCTCTAATGGGTGAAAAAGACTCTCACTTCTCCTTGGGTTTAAACTTAGTGGTTCGAACTACCATGTTTGGGCCGGCAATATGGAAGCCCATATCAAAGGGAAAGGCCTTTGGGGATACGTTCAAGGTTCCATATCGGAACCCGAACCCAAACTTTCTATCATAGAGAAAGGGGATATTAAGATTCTTGAAGGTGAAGATAGACAAAAGGCCCTAGAAGAATATTTAAAAAAGCATGATGAGTGGGAAATGAAGAACTTCAAAATATTATCTTGGATTTTTTTCATCCGTTGAAACAAAGATCAATGACAACATCATCAAGTTCAAAAGGGCCTTCGAAGCTTGGTTGTACCTTGAAAAAATGTATACTTCAAGGGACTTATCTCACAAATATTATCTCCAAAAGAAAGCTTTGACTCTTCAACAAAACGATTTGTCCATTCGGGAATATTTTGCCGAACTATCATCTATTTGGGACGAGCTTGCTATGCTCGAACCGAAATAGAGCGGAGAAGCTATTGAATTAAGACACAAGCAACTGGAGGAAGATCGATTCTTCAACTTTTTAAATGGTCTTAGACCCGAATTTGAGCAAATTTGGTCCTCTCTCCTATCCGCTTTCACATCTCCCTCTATTGAAGATGTCATCACCAAGCTAAGTGGTGCGGAAACACGTATGGGGATTAGTAAAAATAATCTGAGTATTCTTGCTACACCTTCTCAAAGTGATTATGAAGTGGTTAATGCTGTGTCAAGACCCGAAAATAATTTGAAAACCTACAAACCACCCCATTTCAAAAATCAAGGGCAAGGAGGAAATGATCGATATGGCAAGAGAGACTATAGCAAATTAACTTATCATTTTTGTAAAGAACCGGGGCATATTAAGCCCATTTGTCTCAAATGGAAGAAATTCCTTGCCGCGGCTTTAGCATCCCAATCAGAGGAACGACCTTCATCATCAAATGAGTCTCTTTCGCTTCATCAAATTATGGATGCTCTTCAACCTCTTCTCAAAGGAGGAATTTCTGGAGCCGCTATGTCATCCTCTCTCGGTAAGTCATCTTGGCTTCTTGATTCCGGTGCTTCATTTCATATGACTCCAAGTCCTTGTTTTCTTTCTAATTATTCTAAAAATTCTCTTTCATCTTTTGTCTCAACGGCGGATGGAACACCTCTTGAAATTAAAGAAATGGACGATTTTGAAAAACAAGACTTCTTTATCTCAAAAATTCGTCTTATACCAAAACTAAACTTAAATTTACTCTCCGTTTATCAACTCTCGGACTATGGTTGCGATATAAAGTTTTCTTCTGATAAATGTTGGATACAGGATCGTCAATCCGGGAAGTTGATTGGGGAAGGCTCTAGGAGAGGAGACCTCTACTATGTTGATTTTCTTAAAATTCCCAAGAATCAATTTTGTAATGTTGCTCAAAACAAAGATATTCATGTATGGCATAAGAGATTGGGTCATCCCAACATTGTTAAAATCTCTTATTTGCCTTTTATTAAGCATCTTTGTAATGAAAATTTTGTTTGTAATGAATGTATTCTTGGAAAAATGAAAAGTATTCCCTTTCCTCAAAGATCCATGTTTACAACAAAACCTTTTGAAATCGTTCACTCCGATGTATGGGGTCCGGCTCCAGTGATATCTAAGGGAGGTTTTTCATACTATGTTATCTTTGTAGACGATTTCACTAGGTTTAGTTGGATATATTTTCTTAAACATAAACATGAAGTTTTCTCAACTTTTAAAACATTTCATATGATGGTTTTAAATCAATTCAATGGAAAGTTAAAAATTCTTAGAACCGATTCGGGTGGCGAATATCTTTCCAATGAATTCAAAAGTTATCTTGAAAATTATGGAATTCTCCATCAAAAGTCTTGTCCTAAAACCCCCCAACAAAACGGGTTGGTTGAACGAAAACATAGGCATATTATTGAAACAACACGAGCTTTGCTCATTTCTCAAAATATTCCGAAAAAACTTTGGGCTGAGGCAGCCCTTACATCTGTCTATCTCATAAATAGACTCCCATCTAAAAACTTGAACAAGATTTCCCCATTTGAAAAATTATACGAAAAAGAACCTGATTATAGCAGGTTAAGGGTTTTTGGATGTAAATGTTTTGTCCTTACTGATAAAAATGACAAACTCTCCCCTAAGGCCATTCCTTGTGCCTTTCTTGGTTATTCTGAAACTCATAAAGGCTTTCGCTGTTATGATATTAAAAGTGATAAACTATATGTTTCCAGAAATGTAAGCTTCTTGGAAAATATTAGTGGTTTCGAAAAACTTGAAGCTAATGACGAGAATATAGATTATTCCTTTCTGTTTGATTTATTGACTGAAGATGATGATACTAGTGATGATGAATCAAATCAAAATGATTTAAGTAATAATACCCATTCTGAGTCTTCAACACTTCATCAACACATCAATGAAGAACCACATAGAGATCCAATAACCTACTCTCATAGAGATAGGAATACTTTCAGAAGTGCCCTCGAAAGATATGATAGTGAGTCTACTCCTTCGAGTGAAGAAAATCTTCGTAGGACCGAAAGACCAAGAAGACCCCCTTCTAGGTTCATCTCATATGAGTCCTCTCCTAAATATAGAGCATGTCTAAGCGCCATTCACTCTTATATAGAACCTAGGAACTTCGAGGAACCACGAAATTGTCCGGAATGGATAGTCGCTATGAATAATGAACTTGAAGCCCTAAAGAAAGCAAAGACCTGGGAGTTTCAAGACCTCCCTAAAGATAAGAAAGCAATCGGGTGTAGATGGGTGTTTAAGGTCAAGACTAAGAGTGATGGGTCTCTTGAGAGATATAAGGCCCATTTAGTTGCAAAAGGATATGGTCAAAAATATGAGATTGATTATGAGGAGACCTTTGCCCCGGTAGCTCGAATGGTCACCGTCCGATGTCTTATAACCGTTGCCTCAATCAATAAATGGAACATCTATCAGATGGATGTTAAGAATGCCTTTTTAAATGGAGATCTAAACGAAGAAGTGTATATGGATGCTCCTCCTGGAATGGAGTCTCCTAAAGGAAAAGTGCTTCGCCTTCGGAAAGCACTTTATGGGTTAAAACAAGCTCCCAAGGCTTGGTATGATACGTTTAACTCCGTAATGTTAGAAAATGATTTTTCATCTTGCTTTACTGATATTGTTTTATTTGTTAGAAAATCTAATGCGGGGATTGTTATTCTGCTACTATATGTGGATGACATGCTTATAACTGGGAGCGATTCTAAACGGATTAAAAGCATAAAATCCATTTTAAAGGATAAGTTTGAAATGTCTGACTTGGGTTTCTTAACTTATTTTTTAGGTATTGAGGTAGCATACTCTCATAGAGGATATTTTTTATCTCAAACTAAGCTTGCATCTGAGATTATTGGCAGGTCAGGTATTACAGATGATAAAATTTGTGAAACTCCTGCTATAGTAGGAGCTAAAATGAAGATTGATGATGGTGTTCCTCTCTCCGATCCTACTCCCTACAGGCAACTAGTAGGATTGTTGATGTACCTAAGTATCACCAGACCAGATATCTCACATGCGGTGCATACGGCAAGTCAGTTTCAGCATGCACCAACTTCTGTTCACATGGGTGCTATCTTACGTGTCGTAAGATACCTAAAGCACACTATTAATAAGGGAGTTTTTTTGTCTTCATCTTCTGAGTTAAAATTGATTGCTTATACTGACTCTGATTGGGGAGGTGACCCAAATAACCGTCACTCCACCACTGGTTTTTGTGTATTCTTAGGAGACTCATTGATCTCATGGAGATGCAAGAAGCAACAAAAGGTGTCTCTATCATCAACTGAAGCCGAATATCGTGCCATGGCGACTACTATCATGGAAGTTGTTTGGATTCATCAGTTGCTGGAAGACATGGAGATCACTATTGAAGGGCCTACCAAGCTTTGCTGTGACAACAAAAGTGCGATTTATATTGCTAAAAATCACACTTTTCATGAGCGGACCAAACACATAGAAATGGATTGTCACTATGTTCGGGAGGCGTACCTCAAAGGAATCATTGACCTTCCATATGTCACGTCCGAATATCAATTGGCGGATTTCTTCACTAAAGCCTTGTGTGCTCTGCGTTTCAACTTTCTTCTTAGCAAACTCTCGGTCATCCTGCCCTAAGTTTGAGGGGGGTGTTAAAATATGTACCTAATCATTTAATGTAATATATATATTTTATATATATAAGGTAATACATATACATATATATGTATCTACTTATTATATATATAAAATATATATTTCTATTTGTTTAGCCGTAGGGGTAGTTTAGTCTTTTCCTCTATTTTGCGCACATTCATATTTTGAATGTGATTGTAAATTTATTTTCTTTTATTTCTTTTTCATTTTTATTTTTTATTTTTTAATATACCAAAAGGTACCTTGGGGGGGGCACTCACATAGACGTTGGGCCCCTCCAACGGTCACATTTGTGACGATTGGAGGGGCTCCAACGTCTATGAGTGGAGCCCCTCCAAGGCTCCTTTTGGTGTTGTTATAAATAGGGGTTCTCCCCTTTGTATTCTCTTATGGCTTTGAGTCAAAGCCCAAGTGCTCAATAAATTGATTCCATTATTTTTATGCCTTTGCGCATTTGTGGGTTATTTGTGAGTTGTGCTTTTATGCACAAGTGTTCTAAAGTGTTCTTATTGTGCATTCGTGGCGGGTTTATTATCTAGAATATTAAGGTCTTGATCTTAGTATCTTATCGGAGATACTTTTATAATATATATATATATATATATCTTTTTGTATTAGTTTGCCTGATAGGGGCATTTTTGTCTTTTCATATATAATTATAGTTGTTTTCTAAAAACAACTATATTCTAGGTTTTTCTATTTTTCTTAGGATATTTTCTTTTTTTTATTTCTTTTTTAATTAGCCATTAGGGGCCCCACTCATAGAGTCGTTGGGGCCCCAACGGTCATAAATATGACTGTTGGGAGCTCCCCAACGACTCTATGAGTGGAGCTCCCAATGGCCTCCCCTCTTTTTAGTTGTATATAAATAGGAGTGTGTCCCCTTTATTCTTCCCATTATATTCCAAACACTTATTCAATAATATTGTTATTCTTTTACTTGTTGGTGTTGCCCTTTGGAGGCTTTGTGTATTGTCCCATAGCGGACTTCTTGCTTATGCACTTTTGTACCTATTGTGCCTTTGTAATTGTCCACTATTGGACTTGTTTGGTGTTTTTGCACCTTATCCTTGTAATTCCGCATACTTGATTACAACCTAAACCAAAAAATTCTTTTGAAAAGGAACTCACTAGCAGCCCAAAGAAGAGCATTATTTGATTGTGTCTGTGACTCTGTGTTACATCAACGCTACCAATCATGAATCAGAAGATACCACAAGCACATGAAAGAATGAAAAATTAAGTTGGCTTTCGCATAAAGAGGATAAAATGTGTTCCAACTAGCTCAAAGGTATCAGTTGCTGAGGAGGGAAACCTGAACCAGAAATTTCTTTTGAAAAGGAATTCACTAGCAGCCCAAACAAGATCATTATTTGATTGCAGGTCAGTATCTCCCATGTGAGTGTTTCAAATTTGCACAAAATGATGTGTTTGTCATTCTAGTTCCAGGAATATCTAATACAACTAGAAAACCATATCTAAGCAGTATATTTAAAGCAATGTATGAGACTTTCATATATGAGACCAATCAAGGAAGTACACCATAATGCGGGAGGAATAATCTTCAAAAGAAGTGTCAAGTATTTGCAAATTCCATAAATGTCTATGGAAAGTTTCTTTATAGGAAAGATTGTACCATACGAGGGATATGCATATTCTACCAAAACAATGATTAACCTCTCATTATAACGAAACTAGGCCACTTTAACAATTCTTTCAGTGATCACTGATAAAGATAAGCAAAAATTAGCACCGGAAATCGAGTGACAAATTATTAACCCCATCTACATATTGTAACAAGCAAATCAGATATCTGATATCTTGGTACTTTAAGGAATTAACTAATAGACCATAGATGATTGAAATCTTCTTAATGAAAGTGACAACCTGCAAAGGTCAAAACATAGTATGGCAAAACACAAATTTTAGCTTAATCACATAAAGTATTACAGAGCAAAATAAAACTTCTCATATCATATATCAAGAACTAAAAGAAAGTGTTCATAGAGAAAAAGAATAAGAAAAAGGGATCATGTACCTTCGTTCTCCATGGCATAATGTAGCTTTCCCAGTTGGTGAAAACATGAGAAGAATGATATCAATATCACATAGTATTGAGAGTTCCTTAGCTTTCTTCACAATTCCTGCCCTTCTTTTGGAGTACGTAACTTGCCTACCATTGCTATTCTCCAACTTTTTTATTTTTAACTTAACCCTTCCCATCCTCTTTACAGAAGCTTCCTATTCCTTTTCCAATTTCTGCAGAAAAAGAAAAATGCAGTCTTCCTCATAAACATGGAAGACATACCCTAATCCCTCTTTAACATCATCACATAAGGAAAGAAATGACAATTTTCACATTCAAAGGAAAACTGGAAAACACAATTTTCCATCTACCTTCACTAACGAATGCTACAAAAAGCCAAGGAAAAAGTTGACAAATGAAGAAAAGTAACATCCTCATGGGACTAGCACATTTATAGACTTTGAACAAGAATCTGAAAATAAGATTCTAGTAATGAAGATGAAATCTTTAGTAACAGAGACAAGATACAAATTACCCTCCACAAACTACAAAATTAATAGGCACTTTTAGCAAAAATTTATGAGAAGAGAGGAAACTCATTTTGAAGCTCCTCAGTAGTGGTACACATCAGAGGCCAGGTTCGAGCTGTACCCCAATAAACCCTATCAGAATTGACAGAACACTAGACCCAAGCTCGGGCTGCCATACCCAAACTGCTATGCTGGCATCTTGGGACTTAGGACCCCATCCGATCAGGTTTCATGACTACACATGGAGCCTCACCCTATATAGCCAGGCTGGATTCAAGATAAGTTTTGCTACTAGAAGGAAACAGAGACTGGAGATTACTTTGTGGTCGAATCCATCAGCCATAGGGTCAGGCGTAGGCCTTGGGTAATCAATCTCAGGCCCATAAAGTGGATCCAAGACCCTACTTCTGACTCTGTCACCATCTACAAACTGGAAGATATTAGTTCCTCCAAATCAATAGAAAAACTTTCTCGCACTCTTCGATATAAACATTTATCTCCCCACTTTTTCCTCGTTCTTTTTGCTTAATCGTATCTAGCAAATCCATGAATGAGTCATCTGTAAACGGCAGTGGAAAGAAATCAAAGCAAGTGTTTTTCGGCATAGAATATAATTGAAAAGTACAGGATTTATCATTGCAAAATTTCTAAATTCAGTCTGCATAAACAGTCCGTACAGCCTTTTCAGAGGATTCAAATGACATAGATGGTGCAGAAATTATGATAAAAATAGCTCATTCAGAATGCATTATGACCCAAATTAAACTAAAGCAACAATCATTTTACCATTAGCAGCAAATGTGAATATCAGATTCCAAATAAAAGAAAAGAAAAAACTATTTTTTATTACATATTCAGCATGAACCATAATAATTTTTAGAGGAGAAATTATTTCTCACACGAAAAAGAAAAAATGGAGAACTCCGCAGAAGAAGAACAATTATCAAGCAGAATGTGTCAATTGAAGTAGAGTTTTTCGTTAATTCAATCCTCCACTTTCACATTTAGCAGGATCACCCAAGTCTGAATCTTTGATCTTCCTCCCTACAACACCCAGAGCCCCAAAAGAAGCAGTTATTTCAAAATATTAGGAAATTGAATTGCAAAAGTATTAGCTCATCAAGAAGCCCAAAAACGAAAAAATCAAGCCTCATGCAAAACAAACGAACCCCATCCGCAAATAAAATATTTCCAAATAAAAAAAAATAGATGAGTACGTCAACGCCAAAAACGACGATAGATTCTACTTAACCAAGTGATATCGAGAGAGAGAAAGAGATACCAACGGAACAGAGTTCGCTGGAAACAAGCACTGATAAAGTGCCGGGAAACAAAAAAATGTGGGTTTGAAGCAAAATTAGTTGACGTGGGTCTTTTGGGCAAGAGGAAAAGAGATCCCAAGAGAACCCAGCAAGCAGAACGAATGGCGTCTCTATCTTAGCAATCGTTTTATGTTTAAAGCAAAAGCCAATCATAAGAGGCCAAACAACAAGAAATGAGAACTCAACAAACACCAACATCGAAGCTACACGAATTCTGCGCAAAGAAACCGAAGGAACTCTGCATTTACTTATTCTTCAAAGGAAGAGAAGCAGGCAGAAAATCAAGTTCTCAATTAGGTTGTCGCAGAAACGAAAGGTTTTTGCAAATCAGAAAGCCCAAGAGAAACCCAATTAAAATCCCCTTGCTATGAGAGAGAGAGAGAGTCTGCTCCTGCGGGGTATGGCTAAACGAGCGGGGATTGGAGAATGGGAGAGGGAGGAGAGCCCACATTCGAAGCTCTTGTCTGTCTTCCTCACCGAGGGCCCACATTCGAAGCTCTTGTCTGTCTTCCTCACCAATTGTCAAAAACTGCCATCAAATGCTCCCCACCAAGCGTCCCCCTAGGAATGCGCCCTCTCCCTCTCTCTCTCTCTCTCTCTCTCTCTCTCTCTCTCTCTTGCATATTTCATTTTTTTATATTTAACAAAAGCATTCTCATAAACAAATGTGAGAAGATTGCTGGGAGGCGGGCTATGAGTATATTTCTTGTTATAATTAGGTTTTTTACGTGGAACCCTCCCAGGGTTAAGCAAATGGATAACGCTGTTTTTCAGAGAATGATATGCTGGTGGCGTATGGGACATGAGTGTCTCCATTCAAGTGGCATTCCAAAATAGATTTCCGTATCACTGGTGACTGCACGTATTAATCGATGGAACTTGTGTCTAATGACCGATGGAACTTTACCTCAAACTTTCAATAATTAAAACTATAATGAAGTTCAAATGTAGTAACTGCAAAAATTTTGTAGTTATTAAATAATAAAGAATGAATTTGTGCCTTAATTTGAGATTGAATTATAATTAATTTTGAATGTCAATTCAATTTAAATTTAATTTGCATCTTACATGAATTTGAATTTGAATTTGAATTTGAATTTAATTAAAGATGAATTTATATTTAAAATTTAATTAAATTTAAATGTAATTAAATATAAATTTGGATATGAGATTTGAATTTAGATCTAATTTAGAAGTTAATTTGGATTGAATATGAATTTACTTAAATAAATTTGAATCTAAATTAGATTTGGATTCAATATATAAATCAATTAAAATTTAATTAAAAAATCTAATTAGAATAGAATTAAAAAAAATAATTTTGATTTAACCAAGCAAGTAGGATCCCAAGAGAGGGACACCCACATATATAGGTTCATCCTACTTCACAAGATATTTCCTACATTTCTATTTTCTAATCTCTTAGAAGCCTCTGATCTATGCAAGTCAAAAATCTAATAAGCTTCATAAATTAAGAAGTAGGCTAATTAGTTAATGAACTTGAAAAATAATTATGATTGAATTAATTAGGTAAATGGAGTTCTAAGTGGGACTCCCCCTTGTGAGCCCCTCTTAATTGACTAAGGCCTCTACATTGATAAAAAAACAAAATAATCTAGAAAGTTTCTTAAATTCAAAACAAGGCTATGGGCTTCGATATTTCAAAAGTTTTCTAAATAAATCAAGAAGCCAATTTAACTTAATTTTTTGTAAAATAATTAAAAATAAAATTAAAAAGTTAGAAAGAGGATTGCACATACTTATTTTATGAGATTAAGAGATCCCATACGGGGTTATAAATGGGCGACCTCACTCACGCCCCCTATTGGGCTCTCTCTCTATCTATCTTCTTTATCTTCTCTCTCCTCTCTCCTTCCTTCCTCACGTTTTGAGGGGTGACTCCATTAAGGTTAGAGGTTGCAGCTGAACCTAGGAGGTGTTGTTGATAGGAGGACCAACAAGACCGCTGATTCAACATGTGCATCAATCTAACATTTTTGAAGGTTCTTAGTCCTAATGATTTTCGAGGTAAGGGCATTCTAATTGTGTGTGTGTATAGGGCCAACGTGCAGGATTCATACAGACAGTTTTTATAAATCAGAACTCACTCGATGGGCCTTTTCGGTTAAGTTCTTCGATCCACATGACTCAAGACTCGATCGAAACACAAAAAAAATGATCAAACCTCAAATACTGACTCTAGACGATAAATAACATCTAATATAAAAAACTCAAAACAAAACGAAAAAGAAAAGGGGCCAAGACTTGGGTTCTTTTTAAAAAATAAAGGGTTTAAAAACCGAAAAGTAGAGAGTGGGAGGAAGGCACACCTCAAGGGCTACCCAATGAATGTGGGGGTAGAAAAGAGCGGACTTACACTTCAGATTTTATGTCATATACGTCTTTCTCTTGCTGAGATTCTATTTTTTGCTGCAGCATGATTGAAAACTGAGCTAACGAAGTGGGAGATCGGTGTTGGAAGAAAGAGATCAGTCGATTGCAAAGGAAGAGTTCTCGGCTACCAATCATGGTAGTAGATGGTCGTTCACACCAAAACTGGGGTTTTAAAGCTTCCAGCCATGTGTACCTGCAACAAATACGAAAAGTAACAAAAAAAATAATGGCAAACATGATGGTAAAGAAAAGCAAATTAGCATCAAGAAGAGAGGTAGAAAGGAGGAAGAGGCAGAGAGGAAGAAAGGGGAAAGGAGGATCTGAAAACGGGGCATGAAACCCTAGGTGTAAGACAAAGAGATCAAGGTTGGATGTCCCCCATATATAGAAAAATAATTTACAAAATTACAAATTAAGTCCTTATTTTAACTATTTATAATTTAGTGCCTAAAACTATCAATATATGCTAAAAACCACCTACGCCAATTTCAAGAGGGTATTTATGAAAATTTTCATGTAGATCTTGGACTTTGGGTCTGGAGGACGTGTGGACCAGATTTGATATCCATTTGGTATGATTTGGATCAGATCTGGATCTAGTTCGCATTGGTACATATTCAATTTCTCAAAAAATGCTTTAATTTCTTTGTTATAACTTTGATTCTGATGAAATTTGAATTGTAACTCCTTCATACTTAAAACAACATAAACAAGGGTGTTTAAGCTATAAAAGTTTATATGAAGTAATGATTTTATGATACTATGATATGCATTTCATGCATTATCAAATGCCCCCATGCATATTTGTTTACTAGTCCCCGAGCACCAAATCTAAACTACTCTGCTAAGAAACTAGAAATAAATAATGCATGTATTTAAAAGTAAATAATAAATAAATCCTAACTCACTATCATAGAAATCACGGTTGCATTTGGCATATGCAACAAGCCCTTTAAACTCCTAGGTTACCCTAGTGGAGGAGTAAGGTCTCGTGAGAGTTTATAGTGATACTACCCACAAACATTTCTGTCATGCATAAGTAAGAATTCTTTCAAAAGAAATTAGGCAATTAAGAATTAGTTTACACAAATATATCATGCAATTACATTCTCACAACATAATTACAGTTTAACATGCCTTTATAGTAGAAAAAGTGTTTTTTCACTTTTCTAAAAATTGCAATTATCTATGCTTTTTCCTTAGAAAATCAAGTACATTCATGTTATTGCTCATTTATCACCACTTGTATGTTTTGTACACAGTTTTTCACAATTATTTATAAGCAATGAATTTTTCATTAAGCTGTTATTCTTTTTTTCATTTTCTTTTTCCTTTTTCAATTTTCCAAACTTTTTTTTAGTTGAATACTATTTCAATTTTCAAGTTTTCGTGACCCGTGTAGCGAGCTTTGGGTCAGATGACTTTAAGACACCAGATACAGAGTACCCCTCAGACTTAATTTCTTGAGTTACTAGACCTTAGATTTTTATAGTTACGTATAGTCTTCTTTTTGTCATGTGCAATGTTTACATCTATTAGGCTTTCAATAAAGTCTATGTAATGGGCTTTCGGGCCGGTGGCTCCCAAACCAGATGGCTTTAGACCACCAAGTGTAAACACCCCTCAGGCTCTACTTGCTCGAACCAAATAGGCCACAAATGTCGACTAGTCAAACAATTGATTTTCTTAGTTGTCTTTTTCAATATGGGAAGCAAACACGTCAGCTTGTGTCTCAACCCAGTTGCTAGGGAACAACCAAGGCATCAAACAAACTAAACGTATGTTCTTTTTCTTTTAAGCTCTTATTTCTTTATATTTTTTATTTGTTTAGTTTTTCAATCAAAAATAAGACTGTGCATATTTATATGTATGATTCAAAACAAACTCTAACATTTATATATAATCTTTTCTTTGAAATCCACATAAATAACCACTTTTTCTGTAATACATGGGGCTTAAAAATCTCTAAAATGTCAGATTATGTAAAAACATTCATATATATGCTTAAAACTTGTTTCTCAATGGCCTCAATTTATGAGTTTTTATTAGAAACAAATACATGGAAAAAAAAATGGGTGTGCATTTCATACTCTCCCCCATGCTTGAATGACATTGTCCCTAGTGGTATACAATAATATAAACATGCAAATGCTAATACACACCTAAGAACATAACAAAAATAAATATGGGAGGAAGAAGAGATACAACTTGTTTAATGTAGGGCCTCTTGAGTTGATTGTTGCCTTGTCCTCGCACCACCACCATGCATATACGAATACATAATTTTCTACTGGTTTGACAAATGGGATGCTCCTATAAAAGTACCATGTGTCCTGTAACTTGTAACTTATAACACTAAAACACAGAAGATTAAAGCATATATGCATGACAATATAAAAAGAAAACAAAAATGTAGAAGAAATAAACAATCAAAACAAAAGCAAAACAAAGATGAAAAGAAATAACAATCTAATTCTACTCTTACTATATACATATAGTACAAGATCCCTGTTCAAATCCTATTATGTTCCTTAATGACAGTCTGACAAGTTCAGACCAGAAGCCATGCGGTCCATGCCCTTAGGATTCATAATAGGTTGATTGGGTAAACTATCCTTAGTTCTCCTCGTTAACGCCTCTACTAATTGTCCCATCTGAGATTCTAATTTGGCTATAGAATGAGTATGAAAGTTTAGCATTTGATTATGTCTCTCCAAAGCATTTTGACTTGAGGTTTTCACCTCTTGAAATGCTTGGAGAATTTTCTCCTTAAAAGACAACTAGAGAGCGGTCTCCTGATGGGTAAGTAAAGGAAAAATGGGAGAAGGTTGGGGATAATTCGACCTCTGATAAGACTGAGTGAATGCGTTGGGCCTAACCTATTGAGATTGAGGGACATGAACTACAACTTATTGGTTTCTCCATGAGAAATTAGGGTGGTTTTGCCAACCCGAATTATATATGGGAGAATATGAGTCATTCGTGGGTTTGGCAAACCCTTGAGTAGCTTGAAATTGTTTTTGAATAAATTCAGGATATTGAGATGCTGAAGGATACTTAGTAACGAAATGTGCCAGACTGACACACAGAGAACACACCGTATGAGTATGCGATGGGTCCACGAGAAGTTGGTCGAGCTTTTAAATAATAATATCAACTTTACTCTTTAACTCAGCAGATTCCCCAATTTATAAAGCACCACATTTCTTGAGAATGCTAGGTGTGGGTCTCTCGGTATGAGAGCTAGAGGCATGATATAGAATTTTTTTGCTTAAGGTATCGAACAACTTCTATGTCTCATCTTCGCTCTTTAACATAAATGTGCCCCCACAGAAAGAATCGATCATCTGATAGTAACGTTCAAATAGACCGTCATAAAAGCACTACACCAACTGCCATCTCAGCACCTGGTGATGGGGACACTTTTGAAGGAGATCTTTCACTCTCTCCCAGGTCTCATGAAATTGCTCTCCCTCTAGATCTGAGAAGCTAGTGATGGCTCTCCTAAACTGATTGGTGCGGCCTATGAAAAAGTATTTCTTCATAATCTCCTTTGCATCTGATCCCAGGACTCTATTTCTATGAAATCTAAGGACTTTAACTAATACTTGACCTTATCCTTCAACAAAAATGGGAAAAGGGTTAATTTTAAAGCATCGTAACCAAAATTTTGAATTTTTACAATAGAGCATATTTTGAGAAACTCGTCTAGGTGCCTATAGGGATCTTCGTGACTAAGACCATAAAATGATAGTAATATTTGGATAACACTAGCCTTAATCTCATATTGTGGTGTCCCTACATCAGGTCTTTTAATGAAGGATGCTTGGGTGTACTCTGTGGGAACAAAGTACTCTCTTAGAGGGCGTGTAGGAGCAACAAGCGTCATGTCACCCATTTATCTTGAACCTCAAGGAGAATGAATTATTCTCTCAGAATCATCGACAAAGAGATGCAACAGAATACCCAAAGTCCTATTCCCTTGCATACACTGTTATATGAACCAAGTATGCAAACGAACTTAATCGAATAATAAAAAAGATCTAACTACGAACATAAAAGAAAGTGAGCCTATATGTAGCTAACTATGCTTAAACCTGCATCTAACTAACTATGTTAGAAACTAAATTAACACAGATATTAATAAAGCAAGTAGTGAACTATTACCTTTTGTTGTTCCCTAGCAACGATGCTAAAAATTTGGTGACAATTTTGAAAACAATATTTTTAAACCAAGAACTATGCACTAAATAATAATTTAAAAATCAATTTTTGCACTCATTACAGAGTAGCAAGTCAGATCGTCTCCTTAAGGAACAAAACTTAGACAAAGTAATTCACTCAAGTTTACTTTATTAATAACTGGAAAAGAAAATTACACTATTCTTAATTACAATGCTAATTAAAATTAAAAAAGAATAAAAATAATAAAAATTCTAAACTAAACTCTGGCCCTCTAACAAAATTCAGGGAGCTTTATGACCATATTCTTTTACATCCACCTCAACCCAACCTCTTCCTTATGTCGGCACAGTATAGGGACCTGTAATATATAAAAAAATAAAAAGGGAACCTACCCTATTCTAAACAAAAAAGTAAATGAATATCAAATAAACAAAATAGAGGGACTTAAAAAAAGAGGAAACTAAATTAAAAAGGGACAATAAAGATCTAATGTAATCAACAATTTATCTAAGAAATAACTAAGCTAACAACCTAGCATCTAATCAAGAAAGCAAGAAACAACTAACTACTTAAAATAACTAATTAACAAGAAAACAAGAAAATACATGCTAACCGAATAACAAGAATTAAAACTAACACACTAACATGCTAACTAACCTAATTAACAAAATCTTGAACAATATCTAACTACATAAAATATATCATCTAACTACTTATTAATCAATTACAATTAACAACAAGAATCAGCTACTAATTCTTTAATGAACTATGTAAGATAAAATCCCATCTAAACTAAAACTAAAATTGTGTAACGTGAAGCAATTTAAAGCTAAATTACTAATATATCAAACTAACACTAATCTGAACAATAGATAGAAACTAATCTACACTATCTACTTTAATTAATAACTTAAATATGAGAACAAGAGATTGGCTATCAATTTAACAAACTAACTACGTTTAATTACCAGATTGACATTGGATATAACTGAACTAACCTGACGTAACTCTAATAAACTAATTGACTAACTAAACTAAACAAATATTAATCTATAGCAAAACATAATTTGAGAAAATAATCTAAACTATGCTAAAACAGAAAATTGAGAGTTGATAAAAGGGAAACTCGACTACTTTATTTTATTCTAATCTAATGTCTAATTAAATTTAATTTAACTAATATAATTTAGTCTCAATAAACTAACACTAACACTAACACTAATCTAATTACTGTGAAAATAAATTTTGACATGAATTAGAAACTGCAAAATAAAAGGAATAACTATGATTATCTAAATCAGCTAAAATAAAATCTAATTAAAAATGATAATTACAATAAAATAACTATTATCTAATCTAAGTACTAAAATTAATTTTTTGGAACTAAATATTAATGATTAACTAACTAATAAAAATATAAATTAAATCTAGGCTATTCAGCTGAATAAAAAAAATTAAATAACTAATCTATTTTCTGTAGATTTTTCTAATTTAACTAAAAATTGAATAAAAACTAATTTAAGCAATTACAAAAAGCAAGAACATGAATTAAACAATAACCAAACTAATCTATTACTGAACATAAACAAGAACTAACAAGATATAATTATTAAATAATCAAAAGAATTAGAAAGATTATAAAAACCCCTAATCGGCTAATTTAGAAATTCTAAACAAATTAAATCTAACAACTATCGAAAATTGAAAACTTAGTCTAAATTAAATATAACGTAATTTGAACTAAAAATCACATGAAATATAAAAACAATCTAATTTATACCTAATAATTTTACTAAAACAGGAAACTATGCATGAAAATCAAGAAAATCAATAAACCCTATTTTTTCCTAATTTTATTTTTAGAAAAACTTAAATCTGAAAATAAAGAAACTCAAATCTAATCTAAAACTGCTCTAAACTTAATCAAATCAAAGCAAATATAAAAATTAACTATGCTACGGATTCATATAGACAATTTTTACGAATCAGAACTCATTTGATGAGCCTTTTTGGTTAAGTTCTTCAACCCGAATGACTCAAGACTCGACCAAAACACCAAAAACAAAGTGATCAGACCTTAAACACTGACTCTAGATGATAGATAACATCTAATATCAAAAACCCAAAACAAAACGAAAAAGAAAAGGGGCCAAGACTCAGGTTCTTTTAAAAAATAAAGGGTTTAAAAATCGAAAAGTAGAGAGGGAGAGGAAGGCACACCTCAAGGGCTGCCCGATGAATGTAGGGGTAGAAAAGAGCAGACTTACACTTCAAATTTTATGTCATATATGTCTTTTTCTTGCTGAGATTCTATTTTTGTTGCAGCATGATTGAAAACTGAGTTAACAAAGTGGGAGATCGGTGTTGGAAGAAAGAAATCGGTCGGTTGCAAAGGGAGAGTTCTTGACTACCAATCATGGTGGTAGATGGTGGTTCACACCAAATTTTGGGGTTTTAAAGCTTCCAGCCATGTGTATCTACAAAAAATACGAAAAGCAACAACAAAAAAGAAAAACAAAAACAATGGCAAACATGATGGTAAAGAGAAGCAAAATAGCATCAAGAAGAGAGGTAGAAAGGAGGAAGAGGCAGGGAGGAAGAAAGGGGAAAGGAGGATATGAAAACAGGGCATGAAACCCTAGGTGTAAGACAAAGAGATCAAGGCTGGACATCCCCTATATATAGAAAAATAGTTTACAAAATTATAAATTAGGTCCCTATTTTAACTATTTACAATTTAGTGCCTAAAACTATCAATATTTGCTAAAAAACACCTATGCCAATTTCAAGAGGGTATTTATAAAATTTTTCATATGTGGATCTTGGACTTTGGGTCTGGAGGACGTGTGGACCAGATTTGATATCCATTTGATATGATTTAGATTAGATCTGGATTCAGTTCGCATTGATACCACTACAAGAAAAACTCTAATAAGCGACGAATTTTTTCCATCACAAATTTATGATGAATTAGCTAGAGAAAAATATTTGTCGCTAACATTCAAATTATTTGCGGAATTAGCGACAGAAAATATTCCGTCACTAATCCATTATTAATTAGCTACGAGTTCACAACGAAAACTTTTCATCTCAAACTCCATCGCCACTTAGCGATAGATCAACGACATAACTTTTTTGTCGCTACTTGGCGACAGATTCGTGATGAAATTTTTCCGTCGCTAATTTCCCCCATAAAACCCTAATGTGAGCCCCTTTATTTTCTTTTCTTTCTTTTTCATCCCTCGCTCGTCGCCCGCCGCCTGTCGCCCACCGCTCGTCGTCAGTCGCCCGCCGCCCATCGACCTCCCCCTTCGACTGAGTCCTCCTCTCACCTTCGCTCTCGTTATTTTTCTAGCCAGCGAGCCCCTTCTGACCTCACCCCGTCTCCCTCTCCCAACTCCGGTCGCTCTCGTCTGCCGACACCAACGTCGACTCCTTTCAGGTAACCCCCGACTCCCCTCTCTCTTTCCTTTTTCGTTGATCGGCGAGCCCCTTTTTCCCTCTATTTTCTTTTTCGCCAAGAAGGGGTCGAGCCCCCTCTCAGTCTCTCGGTCTTACGGGATGCGAGTGAGGGGCTCGGCCCCCTCCATGTTTTTTTTTGCCAGGGAGGGGCTTGGCCCCCTCCCTGTTCTTTTTTCGCCAGGGAGGGGCTTGGCCCCCTCCCTGTTCTTTTTTCACCAGGGAGGGGTTGATCCCCCTCCTTGTACTTTTTTTTGCTAGGAAGGGGTCAGGCCCTTTCCCTATCTCCGTCTCTTACAGGTTGCGAGGGAGGGGCTCAGCCCCCTCCCTATTCTTTTTTTGCCAGAGAGGGGCCGAGCCCCCTCCCTGTCTCTTTATCTTATGGGATGCGAGGGAGGGGCTCGGCCCCATCCCTGTCTCCCTGTCTTACGGGATGCGAGGGAGGGGCTCGACCTCTTCTTTGTCTTACGAGATTGTTTTGTATATTTGTGCTTTACCGGTACGTAACTGAGCTAATTGTGCGATGCTTAGTGCTAAGCATCACATGCAGTTAAAAATGCAATGCCAAAAGAAATAAAAAAATGCAAAGAAAAAAGCAATGCAAATCGGGTAAATACTCGTGGTGAGTAAGTGATGGAAGTGCATCACATGTTATTTAATTTCTTGGATGCAACACTTTTCTGTTCACACACTCACTTAGTTGTGGATATCTAGGACTGCTTTGATAGAGTTCAGAGATCATGCTTAGCATAATTTTAATATATAAAAATAGAAGTGTCCTTATTTTTAGAGTTCGGATTCCATGTTAGTCATGGTAGTAGTTAGCGGGATATTGGAGTGTGTTTGTTGCAAATACATGTTTGACATTATTTTGATATGAATGATTTGAATGTATTTCAATGTTTGATGTGACTGTATACATGCATGCATGAAATTATTTTCAATTTGATTATGGCTTTCATGTGAAATTGTATCATGAAAACATGTTTCAAATGAATGTATCGTGTTATGAATGGGTTTGCACATGAAAATGAATGATAAGTTATCAATGCTTCAAACATACTTCAAATGAATGGTTTTGCACATGAAAATATTAAGTTATCAATGCATGCATCATAGTTTTTGTGATTGAATGACATTATATATATATGTATGTATGTATATATATATGTGTGTGTGTGTATGATATATATATCAAATCATTACATCCACCATGAATGCATGATAAATTAAATATTTTTTTCATCATATCATTCTTATGATTCTCTTTTAACTGGTTAGGATAATATTCATAACATCATAGGACAAAATGACTGCAAACCGTAAATGGATGTACCGTAGGATAGTTGACAATGAGGCATCACTTGAATATATGGATGGTGGTGACAATTTTATTGAATTTGCAATGGCAAGTGTCAGTACAGTGGATCCCATAGGTCGGATCAGGTGCCTCTGCACGATGTGTAAGAACAATCGATTTGCAGAACCTCATGACGTTAGACATCACCTATACAGGAGGGGATTTGTGAGTGATTATCAGAATTGGACGCTTCATGGTGAAGAATTTTAAAATAATTTTGACACACGGTTGGATATGGTGCACGATAATCCATATGTAGATATGATATTTGATGTCGTAGGACCAGAACTGGGTTCTGCTATGGGTCTTTATGGTGTACCAATTGGAGTAGAGGAAGAAGCACTAAACAATACATCTATTAGATTTTATGATTTACTTAGAGATGTTGATGAGTCATTTTAAAATGGTTGTCAGAGTCACACTATCTTGTCTGCAGTTCTTCAACTAATGAATTTGAAGTTCGAGTATAATTTAAGTCAATCATGTTTTGACCGTTTGTACTCTATTGTGAAGAGTATGGTGTTCAAAGACGAGAAATTGCCACAAAATTTCTGTCATGCGAATGTTATGATCAATGCTTCAGGTATGGGGTATCAAAAGATAGATGCTTGTCCAAATCACTGCATGTTGTATTTCAAAGATCAAGAAAATAGCAGATCATGTCTGTCATATGGGCATCCTCGGTTCAAGCCAAAGACAAGAGACAATGATAGCACGAGGTCAAAAGAAGTGTCATACAAGTCGCTTCACTACTTTCCGCTCACTCTTAAATTGCAACGATTGTATATGTCTTCGAGGATAGCTACACACATGAGATGACATGCAAATAAAGTTTGACATGATGAAGGCAAGATCACGCATCCTGTTGACGCGGAAGCTTGAAAGCACTTTGATCGTACTCATTAGACCTTCCTAATGAAAGCGATAAATGTTAGGCTCGATTTATGTACAGATGGATTTAATCCATTTGGGGGTAGATCAACCACATACTCGTGTTGGTCAGTATTTGTCACTTCATATAACCTTCCTCCAAGTTTGTGTATGAAGCGTCAAAATCTTTTCTTGTCTCTATTGATCCCTGACTCGACGTCTCTGGGCCAAAATCTTGATGTATATTTAAAGCCATTGATTGATGAATTGAAAACATTATAGGATGACAGTGTTCTCACATATGATGCCCAAAAAAAATAAAACTTCAATATAAAGGCTGTTATTTTATGGACAATTAGTGACTTCCCTGCATATGGTATGTTATCTGGTTGGAGCACACATGGGAGGTTGGCATGTCTGTACTGCATAAGGGATACAAAATCTTTTAGATTGATGCATGGAAGGAAGCTGTGTTGGTTTGATTGTCACCGCTGATTTCTACTCAGTGACCATCCGTTTCGATGTCAAAGGAATGCGTTCAAAGCAGGCACAACTGAAATAGAAGGTCCACCTACACGGTTGTCTAGCATAGAGATTTTAAGACGATTGCGATACTTTTCATATAGACTGACAGATGCCCGAAGTGTGACACCTTCCTTGGATTTGGAAAGGATCACAATTGAACAAAGAAATCTATATTTTGGGAACTACCATATTGGCCATCCTTATTGATACAACATAATTTGGATGTGATGCATGTGGAGAAAAATATGTTTGATAATGTGTTCAATACGGTAATGAATGTCAAAGGAAAAACGAAGGATAATCCGAAGGCCTGTATGGATTTAAAAGTAATATGTAAAAGACCAGAATTGGAACTCAAAGAGTATAATGGCAAACTATTGAAACTAAAGGCAAGGTACGTGCTTGGACCAGATCGAGTAAAACAGGTATGTCAGTGGTTGAGACAGTTGAGATTTCAAGATGGATACGTCTCTAACATTGCTTGGGCTGTGAAGATAGACGAGGGACAATTATATGGGTTGAAGAGTCATGATTGTCATGTTATCATGTAATGGTTGCTTCCCCTAGCATTCCATGATATGTTAGACAAACCTATATGGGGGTATTATCTGAGTTGAGTCAATTTTTTAGAACATTGTGTGCATCAAAGGTTCTAGTAACTGAGGTAAAGAATCTGGAGGATTCTGTCGTCACTACTATTTGTCAGCTAGAGAAGATATTTCATCTAACATTTTTCAACGTTATGGAACATGTGATCATACACTTGCCATATGAACTTAGGGTTGGTGGTCTTGTGCAATATCGGTGGATGTACCCATTTGAAAGGTATTTTTTTATATATTTTTCTCTTTAATGCTATTGAAAATTTATTGTATTATAAGATGTATATTGTTGACAGATGCATGTTTGATCTAAAAAAAAAGGTTTGGAATAAAGCAAGAGTGAAGGGTTCTATTTGTGAGGCGTACACTTTAGAAGAGATTTTAAATTTCTCATCTATATACTTTGAGTCTCACATTCCAACACGTTACACTTGCCCACCTTGTAATGATGATAGAGAACAATTTATTGCAGCTGACAAACTGTCGATATTTCAACCACTTGGGCATGCCTTTGGTAGTTGCCGGTCAAGACTCTTGGAAGATCGAGAGCAAGATGCAACACAAATCTATATCTTTTTTAATTACTCAGCGATCGACCCCTACATTGAGTAAGTATACATAATATGTTACACTAAGTTCTCTACGTAAATGGTTCGATAATATAATTATTCGTTAAGTGCAGATGATTTGATCTGGAGTTGCGAAGAGAACTTCCCCATCTCACTGATTCAGAATTACAAAAAAAACGTGAAAATAAGTTTGTGGCATGTTTGAAAGAGTTGGTAAGGACGATGACATGCATTCTTTTCGTGTAAACAACAATATGTTACTTAATTGGTCATGTTTACAGTCATTGTTTATGCTTGTATGTCCGCCATGGTGATGTTAATGATTAAGAAATATGTGATTTACAAAATGGTTTGACCAAAGTTGTGTAATATTACAAAAAATACATCGTAAATGGTTATCGATTCCATACAAAAGAATACAGTATAAACAAGTCAACGATAAATAGTGGTGTGTGTGTCAAAGGTAGCAGTTACGGTGAAAATGAACTTGAGTACTATGGTGTTATTGAAGAAATAATGGATTTCACTTACTTAGGTATAAATAATAGGGTAACTTTATTTAAGTGTCATTGGTTTGATCCAACAACAACAAGAGTCGACAAAGCCTCAAGTATTGTGGAGGTGAATCATAAATCAAGGTTTGAAACATATGAACCATTCATATTAGCCTCACAAGCTCAGCATGTTTACTATACTTCATATCTGAATACAAGGAAGTCAGATAGAAATGAATGGTGGAAAAGTTTGCAAGGTGAAGTCTAAACTATACTCCGAGTATGATCAATTACAGAAAGACAAGATTGCTGAAGAGGGTGATTACTATCATTCAGATGATATGTATGACTTCTGTTATGGTTACGATGTCACACATGGTATGCATGTCATATCTCCATTGTCTGATGACATACGTATGGAAGAATGTGATCCAAATGATATACTAAGTGGATGGGTGCCCAATGAAGAAGAGGAGGAGGAAGAAGAAAAATATGAAAGTCAAACAAGTGATGAGGAAACATACTTAAGCTAGTGAAATACAATTTGTAATACATACCTTATGTTTGAATGTATTTCAATGTTTGATGTGAATAATTTAAATGATTTGAAATGTATTGCAATGTTTGATGTGAATGATTTGAATGTAATGCAATGTTTGATGTGAATGATTTAAATGTATTGCAATGTATTGCAATGATTTGAATGTATTGCAATGTTTGAATGTATTGCATGAAGTTATTTTCGATTTGATTATGTATCAATGAAGATATTGAGTTATATAACTGATCCAAATAAAATTTATATTTGTTAGAATATGGTTTATGGAGGTCACAATGGTCGAGCACCCAGTGGTAGCCAGTCTCAACCTTCATCTTCACAAGCTACTTCAATAGGTATATCATTTAACTAATTATATACTTGATTAGTTTAAATGTGCATTGTGTGAATTTCTAACTCAATTTTCTATATATGGTGTTTCACTTACACATGAGACAACGCCGGATGTAGGTCTTCTCAGTCTGACACACGACGACTCATTCAAATAGTGTATATCGATAGTCGACCGTAAGTATTTTACTGTCACTTGTCCAATACTTATCTTATAAATAGTGTATATCGACAATCGATTGTTAATGTGTATCAATTCATGTGCAGCATGATGTTCGAGCCACAAGAAGTAATACGAGAAATTAGGAAGTCACTACTTCAGCATCTTCCAGCACCGGTCGCTTAATGAAAAGAGTACCCGAAGGAGGTGTTGGACAAATTATTGTCCTCATTCATGGTATGCAATAGTTTATCATAACTAATGTGTTTTATATTTAAGTTTTGTTATAGTCATGTGTGTTAACTTTCTGAAAGTATTTGTAGGTTTCGCATCGCTTCGCAACTGCGAACGAGGAGAAGGACGCGAGGGTAGTGTGGCAGAAGATGGTTACCAATCAATTTGTCGACATGTTGCATAATATGAAGACTGCAACAATAAAAGCAGCTGGTGGGATAGATGATCCACTACAGTTGAAGGGCCATGACCCTTCTACTATCAGGAGAGATTATTGAAAGGGAATGCGCGACAAGTGGGCAAGCAATAAATTTTCAAACCGCTCAGCAAAGGCTGTACAAAACTGAGTGAAGATGCCTGATGTCCATCTAGACACAGATAGATCTAGGACTTTTGGGAGCCATCAAAAGAAAATGATAACTCAGCAATATATATATATATATATATATATATATTCAAAAAGTTCTCTCGCCAGCATCAACTCCCACCGTCTGATTGACCCTGCTATGTCTTGAGATGGTGACTGTCAGCGTCTTGAGGACAAAATGCATGACTTTTTACATGAAGTCATTCTCAACCTTGTCCATAATGAGTTGTGCAACTTTTTTCGGGATAGGGGAACTTCGTCTGAATTCAACATGAGCTCCAGTGCCTGTCAGGTATAAAGATTCATGTAATTTGTTTCGTGTCATTAGATTTCAAGCTAGTATATGCATGATTGAACACATATAAGCATGATTTCATCATTATAAGATTTTTTGACTGCCTTATAACATATATATGAATGATTGAATCACTATGAAAGTGGTTTGACAACCTTAGAACACATACAAGCATTCTTTCATCACTATGACAACTTTAGAACACATATGAGCATGCTGTTAGCATATATGAAAGTTTTTTTATTGCCTTATAAAACATATATGCATGATTGAATCAATATAAAAGTTTTTTGACAACCTTAGAACACATATAAGCATGATTTCATGACTATGAAAGTTTTTTGACTGCCTTATAACACTTACATGCATGATTGTGATACATAACACATTTATTTGAAAGTATTATAAACATTATATACATGCATGAATCACTGTGACATTTTTTTTACAACCTTAGAACACATATGTGCATGATTGAATCACTATGATTTTTTTTTTAGTCTTAAAACACATATAATTTTGTTATTGTTCTTCACTTTATTGCTAGTCTATGATCATTCAACCATTTACCTTGATTGCATTAGACTATGTGCATTGCATATAATTTATATCATTATATTTTGTTTATCAATACTAACATTTCAGTTCTCTTGTAGGATGCTGGAGATGATCAGCGTAGAGGAGCTGATGGAGATATGGATGAAGGGGCAGAGCAAGACAATAAAGATGATGATGCCCCGAATCTTGGCGAGGATTAGATTCATCTGTTTAATTTGTTTCACGTACTTATAATTAATTAGAACTTGGCAAGGATTGTACTGGGTTGTTAAATTTGTTTAACTTAAAACTTGTGTTAAATGTGTTTCACCTGCTTTGTATATGTATTTTTTATGTGTACTTTATTTTTTATACACAGGTTATATAAATTATATAACGATATTTTTTCTTGATATTCATATTTAAAAAAATAATATTTTTTTTTAAAAATTTACGATGGATTAGCGATGGATAGTATCCGTCGCTAATATCCATCATAAATTTAAATCAACCAATATTTTGTGATGAAATTTAATCCGTCACTAATCCCTCGCTAAATTGGCAATGGACATTAGTGACATATACGTATTCGACATTAAATTTTAGCGACGAAATACATTTCTTCGTAAAACCAAATCAGTCCTTATTTAGCGACGGATTGGCGACAGATAAATTTTGTCGCATTTTAGCGACCAGGATTATGCGATGGATGCTTTCCGTCACTAAACATGTTAGTGAAGATCTAGCGATGGATAGCATCCATCGCTAATCCACATTTTTCTTGTAGTATACAGATCTAATTTCTTAGAAAATGCTCTAATTTCTTCATTTTAACTCTGATTGTGATGAAATTCAAATCGTATCTCCTTCATACCTAAAACAACATAAACAAGGGTGTTTAAGTTATAAAAGTTTATACGAATGCATGATTTTGTGATACTATGATATGCATTATCACTAATCAAGCCATAAACTTGAACTTATGCAAACTTTGGTGCAATGCGGCATTGTCCCAAACTCTTTCTTCTAGATTTTGCTTAGCTTGGAAGTTGGGTAGCTATTATGAAACAATAAAATAGCAATTGCGACATTGCCACAATGCATGAGGTAGATCAAAACCATGTGTTTGATCTGGGTGGAGTGGCCAAGAAGTTGGTCATAGTCTTTTTCACTTTGGGGGCAAAGTGGTGTGTACTATGTTAGTCTGTTACAACTCGAATTTCAAAAAATGGTGTAGATCTAAGTTTCAGGATCCACATGCCTTTTCCTACAGATAGTAAGGGCCGTTCAGGCCTAGGTGAGGCCCAGGTTGATAACAAAGTAGCTTATTAGAGTTAATTAGATAGTTAATTAATTATGAAAGAGTCTTTAGTTGATTGGTTTTTTTGAGGAATCTTTTTTAGTGAATGAGTCTTGTGAAAGGAAAGACTCTAGAGTCCTTAAACTTTATTTTTTAATAAGAGTCTTTAGGCTTTAGGATAACTTGATTGGATAAAAACTTTATCTCAGACCTCTCATCTCTAAATAGAGGTATGGGGTTCCCCTTTATGTATTATAAATTGAAGTATTAAAGTCTCATATCTCTCTTTCTAGTCGTTTCCTCACTCTCTCTATTTCTCTCTCTTCTTTTCTCTCTACTCTATATCCTAAACCCTTCTACATATCAGACCCCAAAAGTTGAATGTCCAACCCTTCATTAAAGTTCGAGCTTCCCCCAATGCCTAGACTGTGTGTTTTTCTTTTTCCATGATCTAAATGACAATTTTGTATTATAGATCGTGTGCTCGAGTTACATAACATGTAGAACCTTATACTAGACTTCTATAGACCTCTCGATTACTTATATCAGCCCTCCTTAGCCTTATTATAGCTTTTGCTAACTTTCTAGGTCCTGAAACCTAAAAGTGCATTTTGTCAGGTGTCAGGTGTCTGAAACCCCCAAAATTGCTATATTGATAAATCCTAATTGCCAGCAGATTTCCTCTGAGTTTAGGTCATATCCCGAACCCTCACACACATCACTAGGTGACCCTAAAACACTTAGACCATGGCATCTTATTTCTAAACCAAAACTACACCCAAAATGCTTATTTGATCCAAATTGCACCTACCTGATTTAGCCGATTAACCTTATTTTTCTCATTTCTCTCAATCCGTAACCATGGTTACCCTTAGACATTTTTTCCTCTGTATCTAGCAAGCTTCTATGCCCTTGACATGTGTACCATATGTCTCACGATCTACTTTTCTGGCCTTCTTTCGAACCACCAACTTCAAAATTTTTGAGGGTCATAATACTTTCATTGTTCGATTATTGGTGATGTGATAATTTAAGATGCCAAGTGGTCATTTTAAAACTTTCAAAGATATATATGTGGGCCAAAACAAAGTTAATCAGTCTAGTTAGTAAAGCTTGTATTTTTTTCTGATGAGGAATTAAAAAACCATCTTTGAGATTAATGTTGAAAAATAAAATAGGAATTGAATATAAATAAAATCAGAATATAAGAACGATAAAGGGATAAACACACCAAATATATGTGGTTCATCCAAAGGCCTATATCCACGGGAAAAAGCTTTCTCACCATCTTTCTTTCTCATTTATTCAATCCTTCAAGTTACATATTTATACAGGTTTAAGATCCAAACAAGAAAATTTATCTGTAACTCATTAAGATAATATAATGATAGATTAAAACTCATATACTTTATCAAATCTTAAGAAAGTTGTAATTGCAAATCTTCTCTAGATGTAGATAAAACTTTTTATACCGTTATAGATTCTAATACACCCCCTCCAGTTGGAGGGTGAATAAAGAGAACTTTCAACTTGAAACTTCAAATTGAATGCTAGAATTAAAACAAATTGAAAGCACAATGTTTCAGCAATAATAGGGCAACAATGAAGCATTGGGCTACAGTCTAAACCAAAGTAGCTAGAAAATGCACAATGTGTTGATTTCAGTATAAATTTTCCAATGAAAAGAAAATTGGTGCCTTCAAGTTGGTGAATATTGATCAAGTAATGCTTTGATACCATGTTGAAAAATAAAATAGGGATTGAATACAAATAAAATCAGAATATAAGAAAGATAAAGGGATGAACACACCAAATATACATGATTAAGCCAAATGCCTACACCCAAAAAAAAAGCTCTCAGACTCTTTCTTTTTCATTTATTCAATCCCTCAAGTTATTTATATATGTTCAAGAACTAAATAAAATTTTTTATCTATAACTCATATGGTAACTAATTAAGATAATATAATCATAGATTAAAGTTCATCTAATCCATCAAATCTTAAAAAAGTTGTAATTACAAAGTTTCGTTAGATTTATATAAAACCTTATATATCATTATAGATTCTAACAATCAGAGACCTAGTTGAGTGGATGTACTTACAATCACTTTCTCAATGATGCAACCCCTTGCCCTCAAGAAATCTTGCTTCAACACCAGTAACACATAATGCTCTTGTTTTTTTATGCAAGGAGCTTACCTTTTTTAGAATGGAACCCTAACCACCAGTCTAGCAGCCAAGGCTTTCTTCCACTACTTGTTAGAGATACTAAATGTAAAACCTGCACATTTTTGATATTTTATGAGAAATAACATTGAATTAAGACTAAAGTATTATTTGAGATTAAGATGAGAATTAATTTATAATTCAAACATTTATTAGGATTCATAAAAAAATTTCAGTTGAGAATTTATTTTGAATCAGTGTTTTGATTTTTAATCGGGTTTGAATTTGAATTCAGATTTAATAAATATGTCTTAGATATTATAATTAGATTTGAGTTTAATTCAAATCTAAATTAAGACTCAATCAAATATTAATTCAAGTTTAAAAAATACAATAAATTATATTTGTGTTGAAATTAAATCTATGATTTTAAATTTAGTTTAGAAGTAATACATGTGATTCTTCATGGTATTTCTAATAAATAAATAATAATTTTTATGAGAAAGAAGTATAAAAATATAAATTAGCCTAAGAGGAGTTATAAAAATATCGTATGATAACTTAAAGTTGATTTGAGTTGATTTTTATGAAATTTGCATTCAGAATCAAATTTATGAAAAAGATCAAAATTTAATAAAAATAACTGGTAAAATTCATTGAAATAAACTCGACTAGGATTTTAGATAAATTTAGGATAAATCGATATATATGTAATATAAATTCAATAAATTTAAATTTAGTTTCATGAGTTTGAAATCTAATCTACGAAAAAAAATAAAACACTCAAAACAATACTGGGTCCTGCTAACCTTGGTAGAGATTTCTTTCGAAGTTCATTTATGAGGAAACATCATTTTTAGAAAATAAATTAAATAATCTAGATAATGATAATTTGCGTTGAGTATAGAGTATGTAGGACTTAGATAAAATTTTCTAAGTGTAAGAAACACCCCTACATGCACAAGGATCTCATCAACCCTATTGAGTTTTAATTTTTCTAAAATTATTTCTCAAAATTTTGAATTAACCTTTTAAGGAATATTTAAAATAAATAATTTAAATACATGAAAATTCAAAATTTTATAGATGAAATCTATTTACATCTAAGCCTAATTCAGAGTCATTTAATGTCATTTTATTTTATTTTACATTTGAATTTATAAAGAATTGAATTTTAATTTAATTAGGCATGAAATTAGAATTTAATCATAAATAAAAATTTATATGAATTTTGATTTTAAATTAGGTAGTGAATTTAACTAATGATATTGGGATCAAACCCAATTAAGTTTGATATAATTCATAATATTTAGATTAGTTTAGGGATATATTAGATTAAATATAACTCAAGATATTTTAAATCATATATCATTGGATTGGACCCATAGGGTTAGACGCTCTAAAAAATGTTATTATTGTTTAAAAAAATTGGCTGATAAGCAACCTATCTATTAAATCAGAGTCAACCTTGATGTTCCTCATTTCAAGGGCATCAAAATCGATTATTTACATGCCCACATTGGTGTTGATTTAAGCATTTTATCATCGACTGAAGTTTATGCCTAATTATAGGTCAAAAATTAACGTTCTTCAATGTCGACTAAATTTTATTATCAATCCGTATGTGTATAATTAAATCTAATACCACCATGATGATGTACATTTTAAGGGCTATCAAATCGACTATTTAAACATCAAATTCTGGTAAGTCTTTGGATCTGTAGGACTCCTGAAAGGTTACCATTGTCACTAGAGCGCATCCAGGGTAAGAAGTCTCTACTTTTCTTCTTTATCTTAGTTAATTTTGAAATTTAATAAATTAGAACCTATAATTTATTTATTTATTTTATTAATAAAATATATTAATAGATATTAACCTCTTATATTAGATATGCGACTCTTACCTAAGCCCATCTATAAATAGAGGCCCTCATGAGGAGGATTAACAATGTTAGTTCTCCCTCTTTCTCCTATTCTCACTAGAATTCTCTATTTTCTTCTTCTTCCTCTTCTTTCTTTTTTCTTCTTGGAGCTTTTTCAGCAGACATTGAAGCTCCTCTAGGGTTTGAAGATGGGAGACGAAGGCCGATTCGTGGAAGAAGAATGAGTTACGCGTGTAAGATTGATTTTTCACCAAGGTAGGGTGTTCTATACTCTACACGTAATCTGAGATTCGTAGGTATGAATACCCTCGATCTTTTATGAGTACAACCCCTAAATCATACTTCCCACATGTGGGTTTGGTTTAGGGTTGTCAGATCATGTGGTTGGAAGAAGTTTTCGAAAGAAAAAACCCTCTATAAATTGTTTTCCATCAAACTAATTTCTTCAAAAAATAAAATTATAAAAACTATAAAAGATCTATGGTAGCTAATTGTTTTTCTGAATATTTTGATTTGAGTTAGTGTATTATAATAATATTAATGTTTTATAAAAATTTGAAGAATTTCTATGGTGGTTTCTCTGAGAAAATACATGTTTTACAATTCGAGTTTTTTTAGAAAAATTTTTTGTATCATATTTTCAGCCTGATACTCGACCGATAAATCACTTGTATCTTCCTCGTCCGAAGGAGTTTTAATGAGTAATTTATTGTGTTAGAAAGCAAACAAAATTTAACATCTACTGTAAAATTTTGGGTTCTGTTCACAGGCTGAGCACAGATTTGTGATAGTCGAAAAAGAAAAGTGTGGGTCTACACCAAAACATTTATATCTCCCACATATGGATGAGTTTTTATGAACGGTTTTGGGCATTGAAAAGCTGACAAAATTTTCTATGATCTGGAAAAATTTTAAGGCTATCCACCGTATAAAAAAATTTATAGTTCTTATAACAGTAGAGCAAAGTTGGGGTTTTCTCGAAATCTGAGATTTTGTTTAAGAATAGACTCTCGATATAGGGTATTTGGTTGTTCTGGTTAAAGAAAGATGTTCTAAGCATCTATAGTAGATTATTTTATGTTTAACATGATTAAAAAACATGTTAATCCATGTTCCCATGATCATTTAGGGTTTATTGTGATTCTGGCATAGATGAATCTTATTCGAGTTATTTCATGAATGTTTAGGATAGTTGGATGTTATATTTTTTTGTTTTAACAAGATTAACATGTGTATGAACAAATATTTATTATATGATGATGAAAACACGTTTAGACCATAAAAAATCATGATTGGTATAAATCATTACCTTGAGTCTTGTTCTTTCTTAATGAATCTTGCATGAGTTTGCATCTTGTTCTTTTCTGTCTTCATTTTGAACCTGACCTATTTTTTAAAATAATTGATATCTCATTGTTAGCGAAGCCAATAAATTCAAATAAAAATATTGGAGTGTTTTACACATCTAGGGCTTAAATTTGGAGTCTTATTTTGCTTCGTTTGGATCAGTATTAAGATCGAAACATCCATTGCAATAGAGTGTAAATTTTCTACCCTTTCTGCAAGACTATTCTGACCCACGGTCTTAAGGACCTTAAAGACCCAACCAAGACTGATCAAAATAAATAAATAAATAAATAAAAAATTGGGTGAATCTTAGCATATATAAGATGATCCTAAAAAAAGGTTTTTGTGAAAAGATTTATCTGAAAGTTTGGAGAAATTTTGCAAACTGAGAAATAATTTTTGCAGTAAACATGAACTGTCTTATATTTTTCTTGAATAAGGTTTAGTCCCAGATTTTTTTTTATTTTAATATAACAATTTTTTCAGTTTTGTTTCTTGGATTTCCTTTTTGAGATATTTGAATATTTGCAAAAAGAATAAAAAAGTGCAATTCATTTCTTGTAATTTCTGGTAAATTTTCCAAAATAGGGTTGATAGAACCTTAAAATTGCAATTTGTGATAAATGTGATTTCTTATTGAAATTAATGCTATGCATGCAAAATTTTGGAAGGTTATGAGAATAGTTATGTATATGTGCACATGGTTACTGAGCAAGATGTATGAATGATTGATTATATGCCTATTCAAAACTTGTAATCTATGGTCCTAAAGTGACCCAATCAGCTTTCATAAATTTGGTTATATAGTGCATAGAAGAAATTAATGCAAATAAGTGAAACCATAACACTAAATCATTGTTTAACTAAGATAGGGTAAGCGGTACAAAGTTGGCTTCATGGAAAATTATTGAGCATGAAAGGTTTTTCCTTTTACCACCCACAAAGAGAGAGGAAACCTCTATATAGACTGTAGCGTAGAGGATATAGAATTCATAAGGAAAATCTGATGCATCGAGATAAGTATTGTTGGGAGTCTCGTACACAGACTGGTGAAAGTGTACCTAGCCAAGCCAAAGTCACCTTATATAAAAATACTCATGCACCATGATCCTTCACTAGGTAACTATCTGTGTTCGTATCTATATGGCTAACAAGTGAAACCTAATTGTGTGCACATTAGATGGTCATGCCATGCATCATATAAGAAAAAAAAGATAATCAAAGATAATAATTGATTCATGCATAAGAAGAGCTTCTGCATTGGTAAGTTCATACATTTTTAACTATCCTTGTATTTTACTTGAATGAATGATTGATAAATGTTAACTTTTGTAATTTTTTGCTTACTTGAAATAGTTGCAATACTTGTTAAATATGACAAATACTTGTTAAACATTGTCATATTTGCATTATAAATGCATGAAAGTGTGGAGAGATTCATACCTATGAACTCTAGATTACTTATTTAGTATAGCTCGGCGCTACTAAGACATATTTGTGTGACCCTATAAATTTATAATATTTTTCAGGAGGTGATTGAATTCACATGCGATAGTAGGAGGTTGCGACGGGGACCGAGTCACACCTTTTCCAACCTTCCAAAGTTAATGAATAAGAGCCTATTAGTTGCTCGACACTCTGATATATAAATTGATTTAATTCTTGATTTTTATTGTTATTGACGGACATGTAAAATTGTTTATTTCAATTATGGATGCTTAACTTTTCAAGTCTAAATGCCCGTTTGAATGTGAATGTAAATGAATTATAATGCATCAAGTTTTATTTTCATTTAATTTTCTACTAACTACAATTATGACTAGCATGATCTTCGAACTACAATCATAAGAGTCCTAGATATTCACAACTAAGTGAAGTGTGTGAGTATGAATGTGTTGCATACTATAAAATAAATTTATTGGGTGACACATTTGCACCACGTACTTACCATGGGCATTTACCCAATTTATATTTATCAAGAATATATTCAAAGTTGCTGAAAATCAAAATAATTTAATCATACATGCTCCAAGTGTATAAAAAACATTAGCTACGTAAATCTTACCACGATCATCTACACATCTTGATCTTGAATGTAGAATATTATTTCGCTCATGTTGGATCCGTATTGTTAAAGTTATACCTGTTTTAACAAAGCCTCAATTTTGGGCCCTATTTACAAGATGATTTTGACCTATCTTTGATAAAAGTTGTAAATACCTTTAAAAATGACTAAATATTTTTTAAATTTTTTGAGAGAATCTTAATACCTAATAACCGACTATATAAAAAGGGTTTTGTCAAAAACATTATAAATAAATTTCAAGAAACCTGTTGATCTAATAAAAATATTGAAGATTTAAGATTTTAGATCAAAACTTTGTCAGAATAGGATTCTGTAAAAGATTTTTAATTATTTTTGTACGTATTATTTTTGAGATCTTATTATTGGGTTGTGTTCTTGAGAGATACAGGTAACTCTATTATTCTTGACATAATTTATAAAAATGGGTCAACAGATATCTGAATTTATCCAGAAAAGTTATGCTTGCATTTGATTAGTAACATGTTAGAGATCTAGGGGTTTAATATATTTCTGACATGTATTACACATTATTGGTGGTTATTATTGATATTGCATAAAAAATAATATATTTGACATGTGAGTGGATCTGAATAAAGGTTTATGTACATTATATGCATAAGATATGACTTTATTCATATTTTTTGCTAATAAATTATCCGGATTGGTTCTAAAGGCATAATTAAATGAGATATGATTTGTTTACATATTTTTACAGCAGGAATTGAGTTAAGTTATGTATATTCATCTTGTAAGAATTATGTGTGGCATTAAATTCTTAATTGAATTGCAAATATAAATTATCCACACACACCATACGTAGTTATGAATATCTAGGGGTGCTATGATTGCCTATATGTTTAACTGATTTGAGTGCAAGACATACTAAAAATATAGTACTTATGCTAAGTATCAAAATGACTATAAGCCAGTGTGCATTGAATGCAATGTAATAAGAAATGAACTTTGAAAGCGATCTCTACCAGGGTTGGCAAGACCCAATGTCATTTTGAGTATTTTATTTTTTTTGTAGATTAGATTTTAAACTCATGAAACTAAATTCAAATTTATTGAATTTACGTTACATATATATTGAGTTATCCTAAATTCGTCTGAAATTATATTCGACTTTATTTTGGTGAAATTTATCAGTTATTTATTAAATTCTGATCTTTTTCATAAACTTGATTCTGAATGCAAATTTCATAAAAATCAACTCGAATCAACCTTAAGTTTTCATACAATATTTCTTATAATTCCTCTTAGGTTAATTTATACTTTTATACTTCTTTCTCGTAAAAGTTATTATTTATTTATTAAAAATACTCTAAAGAATCACATGTATTATTACTGAATTAAATTTAAAATCATAGATTCAATTTCAATAAAAATATAATTTATTATATTTTTCAAGCTTGAATTGACATTGGATTAAGTTTTAATTTAGATTTGAATCAAACTCAAATCTAATTATAATACTTGAGATATATTTATTAAATCTGAATTAAAATCCAAACTCGATTAAAAATCGAAATCTTGATTCAGAATAAATTCTCCACTGAAAATTTATTCTGAATCCTAGTAAATGTTTGAATTATAAATTAATTATCATCTTAATCTCAAATAATACTTTAGCCTTAATTCAATACTATTTCTCATAAAATATACAAAAATTACAGGTTTTACATCCTTTCCTCTTTAAAAAAAAATTCTTTTCAAAATTTAACTAAGCTTATCTATCGATATAATTCTAAATGTCTTGGGTTTATCATTTATTTATTTAATAACTATAAAAAATTTATGACCATAAACATTTGAACACTATTATGACGTGAACAATACTTTCACCTAGTATCTAGTAAGTAAGAACACATGACAGTCTAAGGTTGAAAGTCACCATGTTAAATGGTAACTTTGGCATGGTAGGTGAGTTGGCTCCTACGTAGTATCACATTAGAATCCAAGCCATTGTCCAAACGCGTCAGGGAAATGTCAAATTTTGCTAAGTCTTACAAAATGTTAAATGATATAAATACCCTCTCATCCTTTCAAATCAAACAAACGAGTAATGGTGTCGGGCCAGTGGCATCAAATATTCATGTTACCTCAAAAAGAAAAATTCATTCCAGCACTTTTTAATCGATGGTCTAATCATCTTCCTTAAAATCAAAGGTAATGTAAGTTTGAGAAAACAAAAAAGAAAGTAGAGTTTTGGACATAATAAAGGGAAACCAACTGGTGTTGTCTCTTTTGGCGTTGTGTGGCTTATAGGGATGGCACTGGACTGGGGCTGGGGCTGGGGACAAGGTCTCCACCCTTGCCTCATCTCAAAATCCTGCCCTCCATCCTCGCATGGGTATTGATTTTAACCTCCATCCCTGTTTCATGCCCTCCATCGCCGGGATCAGGCGGGGAGGGGCAAGGCAGAGATTGGAGACGGGGACGAGGTGGGGAAAAGCATAAGTCCATCCCCTGTCTCTATTCTCGCACGGGTTTTGATTTTAACCTCCATCCTCGCCCCATAACCGTTTCATGTCCTCCATCCCTAATCCGAAAGGGGCGAGGCGGGAAGGGGGGGCCCATTTTTCGGCGGTCCACTGCCATCCCAGGTGGCTTAGATAGAGGTTAGTTTTTAATAACAGGACTGATTTTTTTAGTAAAATGTGTGTCTACATTTGTACGTCTAAACTGTAGGATGTCTCCCTCAACTCACACTTTACATTCTCCAGCTTTTTTCTTTCAAATCTTTCCTGCAACCTATGGGTACATTCATGCTTGACTGTAATATCCCTACATTTAATCTTTGTAGATGTCCTCTGCCACTGGTTTTCAGCTCTGATTGAAAAGAGAATCTTTTTTATTATTATTCAATTCAGCTTTTACACTATTTTTTGGAACTCCCCGCTGTTACCAAGTACATTCTTTTTTTTAGAATGTACAGATTTCCTCAATTCTTTGCGTCATACTCCTTTTCTCTTATTGTAAAGAAAGAGTTTTATTTCGAAAAGAAAACTGCTGCTGTTCACGGGTTGTGCCAAGTTGGGCTTCAGAAAAAAGCGACTATGAACATTGTCGCTACTGGATTGCAAACACAAAAATCATAATTAGGCCATCTTTCATAACCATAACAAGTTCATCATATCCATTGTTTGACATACTAAATATTCAAATTTGTTCATTATGTAGATTTACAGTCTGGTTAGTGACGCCATTTAGTGTTATGATATGAAAGAAAGAACAATTACTTTATTTTTTTGGACATGGAGCAATTTTTCACATCCTTTTCTTTTCCCTTTTTTAGATAAACACTCTCACTTATTCTAGCTGTTATTATTATTACCGATTGTTATTTGCTTGCCAACTGAAGCAAGGTTTTTGGATCTTATCGACAAATATGTTTATGTTTTGAAACATGTAAACATTGATCACAGAGTTGTTGTTGACAGGTGCATTTGTCATACAGAAATTGAAAGGAAGGAGGTGACCTGTTCCATGCAGGGTTAAACTAGCAGACACAACAGTAGGGCCTTTTTTGTCAAGCAAGAGAGTGACAGGGTGGGAAGAGGGTCGGATATAAAAGGACCATCACACGTGCGGCTGAGCGACATCACATGTGTGAATGGTTATGGTACAAGAACAGAACAAGGAAAAGAAATAAAGGTAAATAATAAATCCAAACCATAAGAATTCTTGGGTCAGGGTCACTGGTAATTCAGACACACTCACACGCACACCCCACGAGAGAGAGAGAGAGAGAGAGCCGTGTGGGTGTCTGCAGAAATTCTGTTGCTGCTTCAAGTTGCAAGCTTCTGATGACATGACCTTCCATCAGTTTCACAGGAGCAGTATCTGTCATGATGACAACGAGGGTATGATGATGACCGACCATAGTTGGTGTTAATATTAGGGTACTAATGATAATGCTTTACTATCATTACCACCCAAGAGAATTCATTTATTTCATGCATGTGCAGAGAACTCTTCTTTGGGGAGTATGTTTGCAGGTTCCACTGGGTATTACTCTGGAAATGAAACCACCATCTCACCATGTTATGGTGGCTCGTTCTCTTCTTCTAGCGCGAGTCATTGCAAAGGTGATCCAGTCATTCAGATCTTGAGCGCTTCATCAGACAAACATGGTATGAAAGCTTGGAACTTGCCATTTATGGAAATGTATAACATTACCAAGTCCTCTGAATCCAGTGAAGGAAACAATGCCACCGAGGAGAACCCGAATGAGGAAGTTCATGAGAATGAGCCTTCTTTGATTGGTAAGGCTACTACAACTAAGATCTGTGTTAGAGGACATTGGAGGCCTGCTGAAGACACCAAACTTAAAGAGCTCGTTGCTTTCTATGGCCCTCAAAACTGGAACCTTATAGCAGAGAAACTGGAAGGAAGATCAGGTAATCAAACTGTTATACATGCAGAAAATATAAACATCTAGTTGTCTATGTTGCTAGTGATGGTGACCTGAAAAAAGAGAAAAAAAAAACTTTTATGACCTCTTTTTCTTGCACCAGGAAGAATCATTTGAGTGTAATTTCTTTTTTTTTCCATACCTGAAAGTTCTTGTATAGTGCTCATCATCCTAGCTATGCTTTGAAGGATCATATCCCACACAAAAGTCCAGCATTTTTCTCTAGAGTTTTTCTTTCCTTTCTTCCAAGAAACAAAAGGTCTAAAGTTTCTTTGTTTATATGTTACTATTGGATTTGGCAAGTGTGTTGATTTTGCAGATGGCGATATGTCCATGTGGGTGGGTATTGTTTTAAACTCGCTTCTGTTTATATGCTTTTTTAAAGGTAAAAGTTGCAGGCTGAGATGGTTTAATCAATTGGATCCAAGAGTCAACCGTAGGACCTTCAGTGAAGAAGAAGAGGACAGGCTAATGGCTGCCCACAGGCTATACGGGAATAAGTGGGCAATTATTGCTAGACTATTTCCAGGTAGAACAGACAATGCAGTCAAAAACCACTGGCACGTGATCATGGCTAGGAAATACAGAGAGCAGTCAAATGCTTACAGGAGGACAAAGTTGAACCAGTCTGTCAGCAGAAGGTTAGACACAAACAACAGCCTTGGTTGCAGTCACACAATCAACAGAGAAGAGGAATCTGACTGCCCAAATCTTTGCCATTTTAACGGCTCGCCTCCATTTCCAATCTCTACCGTGGCGCAAAATCTTAATGGTGATTCGGTTTCAAGTTGCAAGGGTATGTTGTTTGGTTCAGCCAGTAGCATCACCAGTATGAAACAACAACCACCACCTTTTAATTTCCCTTCTGGTATGTGTTCTTAGCCTTTGGTTAACCATGAACTTTAAAGTTCTCAGCAAATAATCCTTTTTGGATGATATTTGTTCATTTTTTTTATTAGTAGTAGTAGTAGTGTGAGACTCTGAGCCTGGTTGCCATGCTTTCTGCTTTTCCTTGCTCTTCTTTTGTTTCTGTTTGGAGCCCCACCATGTCATGCTTTTGCGTTCAGGCATTAAATTTCTTCCCTTTTTCCTTAATTTCAGGAGTTTGTACCGTTTTAACCTTGTGGTCTCATGCATTCCTGATTTTCACTGAAGATAGGAGCCCCATTTGTGTTTGTGCTAACTCGTTCGAAAAATGACCAAGCTATATTACAGTCATGTCATGCTTTTGTGTTCATGCATTAAATTTCTTCTCTTTTTGCTTAATTTCAGGAGTTTGTACCGTTTTAACCTTGTAGTCTCATGCATTCCTGATTTTCACTGAAGATAGGAGCCCCATTTGTGTTTGTGCTAACTCGTTTGAAAAATGACCAAGCTATGTTACAATCATGTCATGCTTTAGTGCTTTTTATAGGTGTTTGAGTACTCAAGTCCCAGCTTAAATGGAAGCTTGTCATTGTTATTAAAAAATGACAAGTCCATCCTCTGTCTCCTGAGCCACCAAAATGGTCCCAAAACTCCACCCAGCTGTGTTCAAAGGGTGCCCACTTTTCTTTTAAGCCCTGTTTGGAATCTAGGAACTGGGATAGGAGTTAATGCATTTGGCAAAAAGTTGGTCGAAGTATCACCTGGTGGCTGTTTTGAAACTGGTAGCTGGGATGGGAATTAATGCATTTGGGATGGGAAGTGACATTGTATTTACTTCCCATCCCAGCTACTAGTTTCCAAACAGGGCCTTAAAACATGAGTGAACTTTTTTGTAGTTGAATACATTCTTAAGCACCTGTTCTTCTTTGTGCAGGTTTCAAGAACGGTGATAAGGCTGGCCTTTCTGTCAATGGTGGCAGTTGTTGGGATGTTTCTGGTGATTCTCACAATGGTTTTTATCGCCGCCACTACCTATCTCTTCCTCCGTTGATGATGAGGAGTGCTGGTCATTACCCAGACTCATCCACCTCTGAAATCTCGGACACCCAGGAGACCTCAGTTGCAGACAAGAACAGGAACAATCCCTTTGATAACATCTCCCCTGCATTCATTGATTTCCTTGGTGTAGGTGCTACTACATGACAAGGAGTAAACGAAGGCCTTGCACTGTTAACAAGGGTCGAGTTTTGTGTTCGTTTTAAGTGAAGACCAACAGCAAAAAAGGAGGAAGTATTATCATGATGATGCTGATTAAAAGAAAAGGGTTTTCTGTTTTAATTGTTGAACCCCCTTCTGTGTTCCTTCCATGTTTACCGGTTTAGTTGCTCGGTGAACTCAATCTTTACAGGCAGTATATTTAAGTATACGATACAAGATATCCCACGTAGTTTCTTTTATTATCAAGGGTAGTTTTTTTCACTTTTATATATGTTACTAAAAGAAAACGTTCCTCTTGGCGACCTATTAATAGCTTCACACCACCCACCTTAATGTCACTTGTGAGAGAAACCAAGCTGGGGGCAACATAAATCACATCAAATCAGGTTCAAAAGTTTGGAAGATAATCAACCTAACTTAATCATTCAAAGAATCAGAAAGCCTACTTTTCCCTTCTTTCATTGAAGTCACATCCGTCCTTGGTCAAAAATTTCAGTACACGTCTGTAAATTGCTGGAGAGAAAAATAAATAAAATAAACAGAGGCAGACAAAGTAGAGAGCCCAGTCTCCCTTAATGGCCCTGCAGATTTTAGATTTTGTAGGTGGAGAATCCTCTACGCTTTTGACACTGTATTTATGGGACTATTGACCTTTTACTATAAAACAATCATTGCAAAAACCAGACCATTCAGTGGGCTTTCCCAGTTCCACTTTCAATACCCCTGAAAAAACCATATGGCGTAGTCCAATAGCAAATTCGCAACTAATAGTGTGCTGTTTTGAGTGCGGTTACCCTGATGGTTTATCCTGTGGGAATGTGGCTCGAAATTATCCTTAAATTTTTTTTTCTTAAGATAGTAGGATGTAGGATTCTCCATAAAAGTTTAGTGTGGTGTTTTAAAGTTCAAGGCCCTCAAAGGTATTAAGTCTTGGGCTTATGTATCACTTTATTTTTAATCTTGAACTTTGACCTTAGTTTGAGTTTGGTCTTTAACTTAATCTTTTTAGTGCTCAGGACATATTTAATTTCTAAGTCTAAAACCTATCTTTGACCAACTCATTAAATAGACTAACTTTTTATTGATTCTTATTTCGATCTTCCTAGATCTTATTCAAATCCATTTTTATCATACTCAACATTTTTGCATCATCATTTATAGTTCAAAATGGTCCAGTAGATGCCCTTATCCTTGACTTGTTGATCATTGACTTTTTGACTCGATCAAGATTGGACTTTCTCCTTACAAAGTCATTTTTGATCTGTTCCTTACAAAGTCATTTTTGATCTGTTTTGACATCCTTCTTTATATAATTGTTTGAGCCATTATAGCTGGCTATTCTGGATTTATTCCTAGTCATTTAGGCCTCTTAAAGAAGGCCTTTATGGGTGGCCTTAGGCAAGGGGCTATATAAATTTGAGCTTTCTCTCATTTTTATCATCCCATTCTCTCCTCTCCTCTCTTCTCTCACAAGTGCTCTCTCCACTCTGTGAGCTCTGCTCTCTCTCCCTCTCCGAAAAGCTTGGCTATGCTCTCTTCTTTTTTGGGTTTTGAGATTTCAGTTTAGATTCTTATCCAGGATACAGATCCGATTATTGTTCGAATCTTTATCCAAGATTCAGATCATGTTGTTGTTCGGATCTTTATCCAAGATTCAGGTCATGTTGTTGTTCGGATCCCTATCCAAGATCTAGATCATTTTGTTAATCTTTATCCAAGATCCAAATTCAGTTATTGTTCAGATATAGATCTAGTTACTATTTGAATCCAAATCCAGATGCTATTCGAATTGAGATTCGATTACAGTTCAGATCCAGATCCTAATCCAATTGCTATTAGGATCTAGATCTATCATGATCCAGTTGTTATTTGGATCCAAATCTAGTTACGGTTAAAATCTCTATCCAATTGCTGTTTGGATTTAGATCCAGCTACAATTTTGATCCATACCTAATTGAAGTTTGGATCCATATCCAGTTGTAATTTGAATCCATACCCACTTGTATTTAGAATCCATACCCATACCCAAGAATCATACCCAAATTGAGCCTAGATCTTCCTATCTTAATCAAGAGGTTGTTCAAGGTGGTTTGTGTCGAGGTTATTGGTTTCATCCAGTGCAGGACATAAACTATTTTTTTATGATTGTGCAAAAGCTCGATTGTATCCTAGGAGCGTAGTTGCACGAATACCCATTATATCGAGGACTTGATCCTAAGTGGGGCAATTATCGCTTGAAAGAGAGTGCGTGTATATGTGTGCTTCCGAGCATACTTGGTTTAAGCTCAGTTGCCTGATCTACTAAGTTAAAATATAAGTATATTCAAAATATATGAAACCGTAGAGAAAGACCACATGATTTATATGAGAGATAAACATAAAGCTAAGGTTCATGAAAATGGAAGTATTGAACTTCACTTCACTTCACCTCTGAAAAATGTTTAACCCTCCAAAATGTGTATCACATACCTACCCTCATGAAAAATCTTGTATATGCCTATTTGCTTACAACTCATGATTTCAAAGTTGTATATAAATCCGATAGTATTATATTATCGAATAACCACAAGTTTGTAGGCAAAGGCTGCACCACTAATGAGCTGATCAAACTCAATTTGAGTAAGAAAGTTGATTCTTCTTCTATTTATATGCTTGACTCATATGATTTGTAGCATGCTAGATTATAACATGTTAATTATAAGTCTTTTGAGAAGCATGGGTAACTTAAGACTTATTCCTAAATACAAATCTGAACATGTTAAAAACTGTGATTAGATTTAATACACACTGATGCATATGATTTAAAAAATACTCTAACTCGTAGGGGCAACAATTTTTTTATAACTTTTATTGATGGTTTCACAAAATATGCTTATGAAAATAAAAGATGAATCATTTAAAAAATTTAAGATTTTTTAAAATGAGGTTGAAAGTTTTCATAATTGCAAAATAAAATCTTTTAGATTTGATAGAGGTGTTGAATATCTTTCAAATGAGTTCATTAAATTTTATGAAATTTATCGAATACATAGACAAAATACGGGTCAAGAAAAGAAAGTTTACAAATTGTTAAGGTCATTGTCTAGTTAAAACAATCACCTAAATAATGACATGAGAAATTTGATGAAGTAATCCTTTTATATGGTTTCAAAATTTATGACTTTAATAAATGCATATATAGTAAAGTAGAAAATAGTCATGTTATAATTATTTATCTCTATGTGGATGATATATTAATCATGAGTAATAATACATAAAAAATACTATAAGGTTTCTTTCATCTAAATTTGACATGAAAGATATGAGTTTAACTGATGTTATACTTGGTATTAAATTAATGCGATATGAAAAATAGTTATACATTAACTCAATCCCACTACATTGAAAAAATATAATTATTATAATTATAAATTAGTTGCTACTCCAATTGATCATAGTGATATTGAGTTCGAATTGAACTCTTAATAAGATCCATAAGCCTTATGGCTGAGTGTTTCAAATAGGTTTACACTCTTGATGAACTTACCTATACGAGTGCGAAGGTGGGGGTCACATTTTAAGAAACTTGGACTTTATCTCTAGAGTACTCATGAATTTGTGATACAATATGCGACTTTTATATATTGGTAGACATACTATGACTACTTGAATTGAAAGTATGTGTTACGATGTTTATAAGGTCAATTAGGATTCTTAATTCAAAGTTAATACTATTGAGGTCTCAAATTGACTAAAACTAAGTAACACTAACGTGGGGGTTCAAACCCAAATGATACTTTCAATTATATACTGAATCTTCGTGAACAACCTCTTAAGTCTTCTTCTATAAATTTGGTTCATGTGGAGGATTATCATAATTTAGCTCAAAACTACCCTAAAGTTTTTTCTTAATTTTTTTCTATTTTCCTAAGATTGTAGGATGTAGGGTTCTCTCCAACAGTTCTTTCGTGGCGATAAATGGCATCAAACTATCATTGTTGGACTCTTTATGCTCTTAATGGGCTTCACAAAACTTTTCAGAGCTAATGCTATAGATGAATAACATTTAAAGCATCTTAAATGGATGGCTCAGAGAGAAGGCTGTAGTCATGATGGTTGGTTGGGGAAGGTGCATTTCATCTAGTATCTAGTAAATGGACGTTATCCAAGAGACCTTGACCTGAACTGCGCTCTGTTGTTATCGTCTCTTTCACTCGTAGACAGAAACTAACTTGAGCAAGGTCACTTCAATATGCTGCAAGAGTTAAGGGATCTTATGATAAAACTAGAACTTTTGATTAGAGTTTCTGGTTCTGATCTAAAAACAGTGAATCAAGTTCTATTCCCTTTCATCTCAATTCTTTTTTTTTAAAGTTTGCTGTGAAAGAATAAAATTCTCACCCGCCCAACGATCTCCTTGGATTTCCCCCTTCAATTTAAGCATGTCACTTTTTAAACGCTTTTGGATGGAGGGAATTGAAAGTTGTCCCCATGGAGTTGATATCTTGTTTTCAACTTAAAGAAAGGGCGTCTCTTAATTAATATTTGAGAATATGCCTTTCTCATTTTATTTGTGTAACATCTAGGGGTGTCAATGGGTCTGGTTTGGTTCGGACCCAGGTCAAACCAGACCTGGATTTTCAGGTATGGTATCGGGTCCGGACTCGGGTCTAATTGGACTCACCGTAAGAGAAACCATACCTGGATCTGATGAAAACTACATGAACCAGACTTGGGTCATACCTGGTAAAATAATAAATTTTATCATTTTTACATTGAAAAATTACGGGTCTTAATCAGAACTCAGGTTGGGCCCGGATCTGATATAAAATTTCACAAACTATACCCGGATCTATGTATTAATTAGACCTTCGGGTCCCGACCCAGGAAGTAATCAGGTCTTCTTATTTATCACCATACCCTGACCTTATAGGGTTTGGTACGGGTCGGTTCCGGGTAGTCGCGACCAGTTGACACCTCTAGTAACATCCAAATCTGGGCAGTGGGCAACATCCAATAGTCCTTGCTGCTTAAGCAGTATCGGTTTCACGTCTCCATACCCCTTGGTCATGGAGCACACCTCTTAGCATGAAACCAAAGTCCCATGGGAAAAACCAACTAAAAATTTGAAAAAAACAAAAACAAAAACAAAATTGGGGCTGCCACTTGGATGACAGTTTCCGCAACAAGCATTACGGCCTCTAGAAAGAGATGCTGTTGTGTTTCTACCGAATTCCAAACAAAAATTTGGGGCATTCAATGCCATACATTAAGTACTGGTTTGTGGACAACAGTGTACGTATCACACTTTGAATTTTGGTAGCCCCAATGATACAAAATAGCTGAATTATGATGAGGGTCGTATAGAAACTGAGCAGAAAGTGAATGGGAAGCCAGAAGCCAGATAGAAAGCCTATTCTTTGATAGGTTTTTTATTTTTTCTAGTTTGATTCTGTATCTCTGCTTAAAACGTTATGCCCAATGTAGAAATAAGCAGGGGCCCTATTGGCAAATTGAGATTTCTAAATCGTTGCAAACATTTCATAACATAATAAACATAAAAAAGTTACAGTTGTTTGTGTTTCTCTACTCTTTGCAACACAGCAGGGAAAAAAAATCAACTTAGAAATTGATCCTTCAATGTAGTAAGAATCAGGAAATTTGAGGAACAAGTGCATCCTTTAATTAGTTGACTGTTAGCAGCTTCGTTAAGCATTCACCTTACACATTTGAATTTGTGGTGAGTAGGGATGGCAGTGGACCGGGGGAAGGTGGGAACCCGCCCTGCCTCGCCCCGTTTGGACCAGGGATGAAGGGTATGAAACGAGGATGGAGGCGGGGACGAAGGTTAAAATCCATCCCCGTTCGGGGATGGAGGTGGGGATGGACGTACCCTTTTCCCCGACCCACCCCGTCCCTGCCACTTTTCCCCGCCCTGCCCCGCCTCATCCCTATTTGAGCCGGGGATGGAGGACATGAAACGGGGATGAAGGCGGGGGTGGAGGTTAAAATCCATCCCCGCTGGGGATGGAGGCGGGGATGGAGGTTCTAATCATGAGGCGGGGCAGGTGTGGAGACCTTGTCCCCCGCCTCGCCCCACTGCCATCCCTAGTGGTGAGATCCTCTAACTCCACTGGTTTTAAATAGAAATAGCTGCCAAGATCAGAGACTTTTTCTCCTGATAAAATATGATCTTGATGTTGACATGTTTCTTATTAGGCACAATAAGTCAATATGATCCCTCTTGTCAGGGCCCGAATCAGGGGTCCGTCCTGCGAATTCTGGAAGGCTGAGCATGAGACACGGCTCAAAAGAGAGGCATGCACATAGCGTGCAGCATTGAGGGAGAGAGCGGCGTCTCTCGTGGGTGGTTGCATTGGGATGCATGTGGTAGATGGGAGGTTGATGGCAAGGGAGGAAGAAAAGGCATTTCTTCTAGATCAATGATGGACGTGAAAGAAGAGGTGAAGGAGAAATGTATTCCCTCAGTGTATCAAGAAGCAAATAAAGAACAAAGCTTAGAGAAATCTCTGAATAAACTTCATTGCTAAAGGACTTAAGCTATACACTTATTTATAGAATACAAAAAGATAAACATGATAAAAATACAAGGGGCATCCCAACCTAGATGGGACTCTAGGCTTAATGTCCTCCGAAGTCCTGTCTTGAGAGGCCTTCTTTTCTTTCCCACAATCGAAAGGGACTCTATGCTGGGCAGGTTTTATCGAACCACGTGGATTGGTTCTTGGAGGACGCCTTTGGGTTGAGTCAGACACAGGGGTGGTTTGTAACCTCTCCTGAAAAGAAGACCAAGATGTCTCAATAAATATGAGAAATGTTTCAACGTGGTACTAAGACGAGAAGGAAAAAAAGGAAAAAAAAACACAATCACAAGAATATCTCAAGAATGGAATTGATCCATCAATATAACAAATACAAATCTCCAGTGTATAAATTTAATGTAGAATAGAAAAAAAGTAGGAACTCACTAGTTGCATCATATGCTTCCAAGCAAATGGCGGCTAATAAACAACCAAACTTAGTGAGTTTCTGGTGACATGTTGGTGTTAGCAAAACACTGACGACAAGTGGCGCTAATGACAACTTGCTTTAATGACAACCTACTCTAATGACAAATCTTGGACAAAAAAATATCTAACGACTTGTAAAGCTCTAACGATAAGTTGACTTATTGTTAGAATTTTTGGGCAAAAACTCTAACAACAAGTTGACTTGTCATCACTGAAATCGTGTAAAACAAGCCTGACAGACTGACTTGTTTTGGCCATAACATCCTATCTGAATGTCGGTTTAAGGTAATTTTTGATGCGTAAAAGATAACATCCTCAACTTTAATTTACCTTTTAAGTTTAAAACCAAATTGGGCCTTACCTAAAAATAAGATTTTTACTAAACAAGACACCTTCTTTTGGTTATAACTTTTTACTTTGATGTCATATTGAAAAAGTCTTGTTGAAAAGAAGAGATCCTCTAGTGTAATTTGTATTTTGGACAAAAACCTTGAGGATGTCATTTTAGAGGCTAAAACTAAAGTTGAAGAAAGAAGAACTTTAAAATAGAACAAAAATACTTGATTTTGGTATGCGACATGTCATGAAATGACTCGAGAAAATTTGTGTCAACACAAAGTTAACCTTATTTTGGAGTAAGCTGAAAACATGAATTCTTTGATAAGTAAAATGTCTAGATAAAAAATTGGGTATATATATATATCTTACTATTTCTAAAAGATGGAAGAGGAGCATTGGTGCTGCAAAATAGTTTGCTTTAGAACCCCTTTAGAAATTATACATAGTTTTATTGTGTTGTATGTCACTTTTACATTGTCAACATTTTTTATCTTAGTGCCCCATCTCGTACAAGAGAGAGAGAGTTATATGTTAGATTGAAAAATCTATAGGTGGTTACCAAAAAGTAAAATATTATAAGATCATTACATACCAAAGGAGAAAAAATAAAAAATCCTATCAAAGTTACTAAAGTAAAATTCATCAACTATATTAAAAGTTATTTAAAGTTAAAATATACATAAATAAAAAAATACCACACATGGAGAGACACTAGAAATCCAAACCACATTAGATAAATTATAGATAGTTTTTAAGTTGCCAAATTACAATTTCCAAAAAAACATGGAATAAATTTGGCTTCTTCTAAATCCTATTTGTTAACAAGTTATATCCATAGTCAAGGCCATGAGATTTACTATTCTTATAAGGATTTCATGTATTGAGACATTAAGGAGGAGGTTTTTCATGTCAACCATTAAAGAGGAAAGAGTGTGTTTTTGTTGTAGTTATGTAATCTTCTTCTGGTCTATTATGATGTTCGTAGCCTCTAATGGGTTAAGAGATGGCAGATTCGGTTATGATGATTGAATAGTGATTCTTAGTTTTTGGAGCAAGAAAGAGCACACAAGTATTATTCTTTTCTTTTTTCTTTAGTTTTACATCTAGCAAATTTAGTTTTGGATTCTATAATTATATTTTAATTTGAATTGAAGGTCTTAAAAAAAAACAATCTTGGGGAATCCCTGGATATCTATTAATTAAAATAATCAATACCAATGATCAGCCTTCAACGTTGAATGGCTTGTCCTTCCAATACAAAGCATCACAAGATCTGATGGAAAGAAGAACAAGACCCATGGCCATAAGAGATCACTTGTGCATAACACTTTGGACTCTAAATAGACGAGTAAGAAAAAGTCCCCGAGAACCCCGGCTCCAGCCTTCCATAGCAGCAGTCACCTTCATGCACCAGTTGAGATTATTGGATATGACGTGTACACTAGTACCTTGCTGCACTTATGAGAGAATAGAATCACAAGCTTCTTCACTAGTCTCTGTCTTCTCAAGCCCCGAATGCAAATAAATCTCTGTTGATCACAAACTGCAAAAGCTAACAGTTGAAACTCTTTGTAATCACATACAACAAATATGAAAATAACGTCCTCACTGTTAGTCTAAAACTAATTCTCAATAACACCCAACTTCACAAACAACTGTACCTGATCCTCCATCACTGACGACCAAGGCATAGCACTGCTCACAATAGGCTGACCAAATGTGGTCAACAATAAATTATCTCCTAGGAAGAATACCTTTATGATATACGGTGTAATACTAGAAATTTTTTTACAGTTATTTTAATAAATAAAAATGATTTATTATCTTGAATATGAATTTTACTTATTTAAATATGCTTGAGAATTATAGTTTATGTGGTACATTGATTCGAAATGAAATTCTAGCTAAATTAAAAATTTTCTTAAACATTAAAATAAAAATTCAAATTTTATTTAGGGTTAATCTCACATAAATTAAGACTTAAATGGAATTTGAATGAAATATTGGTAAATTTTATGTAGATTTGAATTCCAAACAAATTTGAATTTCAAATTTGGGTTTGATTTGCATTTGGGCTTAATTTAGAATTTTAAAACCCCATAGTGATGATTTAGGGTTTTTTGGAAATCAATTAATAATTAATTAATTAAATTAATTAATTAGGAAGTAAGGGGTGGGACGTCCCCTAGGTGGGCTCACACCCTTGCTGGACATGCTTTTCATAAAGAAGTTCAAGTCAAAATTTAAGAAAAAAAAATCTAAAAGAAATTTTGAAAAAAAAAATGGCTTAGTCAAAATTTACCAAAATACGTGGTAAGCCTTAACTTGGCTTGAGCAAAGAGTCAAAAGACTTTAGCCAACCAAACTAAGAATGGGAAGGGACCACATGGGGCATCCCTACCCCTGGCCAAAGATAGAAAGAAAAATAGAAAGGAAAGAAAAAAATGAAAGCAAGGAAAAAAAACATAAGCAAATAGGCAAGTATTTCTTGCCTTGACTTTTGGAAAGTAAGGAAAGAAGGGGGGGGGGGTCACGACCCACCCTCCTTCCTCCTAAAATCTAAGATCTAAGCAAGCCCATTGATGAGAAATAAAAAAATTTTGAGAAAGAGAGAGATTTTGAGAGAGAAAATTTGTGAGAGGGAGAGAACTAGGAAAAAATTAGCCAACACTTCTTCTCCTTCTATTTCTTCTTCTTGGTGGAGGCTGATCCAGCACCCATTGGAGGTTGCAGCCAAGCTTGATGACCTTTGTTGGCAAATCCAAGATGGGCGACAAAGGTTTTTACCGGTTCTAAACACCAAACGAGGTAGGTTCACCTATCGCATAGGCGTAAATTGATCTCATCACATGGAATATACGTAGAACCAATTTTCAAATCTGATCCAAGGTGGATAAGACCTTAGAGTGATTGAAAATTTGTTTTACGTAAATTTTAGAAAAAGTTTTTGGTGAAAATACATCACCAAAGTATATTTTGTGCAAAAGTGGTTTTAGAAAAGGGGTTTTAATAAAATCAATTTAGGGGATTGAATATGAATTTTGATTCATGTAAAAAGAGCATATTTAGGTTGTTTAGATTTATAAATTCATGTTATAAATCATATTAGTATGTGAATAGTGGTTATTTGATTAGGATTTTGTTAAGAAGCATACCTAAATCAAATTTTTGTGCTATTTTCATGAATCATGAACGAGTAGTGCTCAAAATTATGTAGTTTAGCATAGAAAATTTATGATTAATGGTTGTATTATACTGTGATCATGTTAGTTTAATTTACAATCATGTTAGATTAATTTTTATGCCACACTTAACATTGATTAATGCAGGATTTGTATATTTAAATTTTTGTTATGTTGTTCACGTTTTAGACTTGACATATTTCAAGAAAATTTGATAACTCGGTGAATACGAGTCCAATAAATACAAATAAGAACTCTATCATATTCTACACATCCGAGGCTTAATTTTTGCACCCTTATTTATTTTATTTGAGTAATTTTTTATGCCAAAACGACCACTGCAATAGGACATAAGTTTTCTGCCCTAACAATAGGACTGGCTATAAAACTGATAAGTTGACCTCATAAGTTTAAAAAAAAAACCTATAACTCCTAGAATATAAATAGAAAAATGTCAATAAAATTGGTGGGATGTTCTACACATTCGGGGCTTGACTTAAGCTTCTTAATTTGTCCTGATTGAGTTTGTTTTGAGGGAGTTATGCCCTCTGTAACATAGCACCATTTCTGGCTCTCGTTACAGGGCTATTCTGACCAATTATTTTGACAGTCAAGAAAACTAATTCAAAACGACTTATTTAATTTTGTGAAAGATCTGGGTGTGAGTTCACTTGCAGAAAAAGACTCGATAAATAGAAATTCTCAAAAAGAATTAACAGCAGGTCCCAGGAAATTTTCAAAGTTGAAGAATTTTCTATACAATACAAAAACTGGTTTATAAAATTTTCTAAAAAGGGTTCAGTCTTTGAGTTTGCCTGATTTTATTAAAATTGATTTTAATTTTTGTTTCTTGGCTTGTGTTCCTGACATGTTGTAGCAATCCCAGTTAAATTTTGAGAGTTAAATTAGTTTCCTATGAGTCTCGGTGAATTTCCCAAAATCAGATTCACAGTGACCCAAATTACCTAATTACTACGTGTTAATGCCTAGTCATTTTCTATATTGTTTCAGCATGATTACAGATACTTAAACTTGATTATGGGTTGATAAGCATGTTAATTGAATGCATTTCATGTTCAATCATGATTGACAATCATGTATATGTTAGATATGCTAATGAGTACATGGCATCATAAGGCATGAACTGTGAAAAAATAAATGGATGCACATGTTGTTTGTTTATTGGGGCATGATTAGGATTGAATTACGTATACAATCATTGTATAGGCACGTGTGCACATGATATGATGTATTTTTTATAATAAAGAATGTGTGGTATGAGTATGAACATGACTTATGAACAAGCATGGGTTCGATGGAACCCATGGGTGCTTGATTCAACTTTTTGTGAAAGTATTTTAAAAGGTATTTTTCACTAAAAATTATTTATGCAAACCGTGCATCAAATCCTAAAATTTTGGTTCACACCAGTGGTGAAGTCTGGGTTGAACACAGGGAACGAGTTTAAAAGACTTTTGTACTCCACATATTGACAAAGCTTTATTGCCCTCAGAGAAAGAACAAATCAAACATTTTACCCTATTAAAGAGGTTCGAGCAAAAATAAAAGTTATTACAACCCAATAAATTAAATTGACCAATTGCCCAAAAAAAAGATAAAATAAAGAAAAGTAAAAATTTGCAGGGCTCCATTCCTTCACGAACTAACTTTCTTTTGCTTTGCATGGGCACGACTCTAGCAATGGTACTCCCTTCGCACATGCAGATTCACCTGCAAAACAAGAAACACAAAACAAAAACACAAAAAGCACAAAAATACACACAATGATGTTTCTAAAATAACGAACATTAGCTTCTAAAAACAAAATTAATTAAAACTAGAAAGACTATTAGCAATATCTAATTAATTAACTGTGTAAAGAAACAAAAGAATCTAACCAACTAACAATGAAGTACTAAATTACCTAACTACAAAAACAATTAACATAATCTAACTAACACAACTTATATAAAATATGCATGCATAAAAACAAACATGATCGGCATACTGCGTGATCAGATCCAACGATGATGGCATGATTTGCAGTTCATACTAAAAATTTGATCACCGCCCATCATGCTATAGTATGTGCTAACCTACTGTAAATGACCAATAGAACAAAAAAAAAACTTAAGAAACCTTGGTCGCTTAATATCAATACTCTACAGATTGCACTTCATGCAGATCTGCATGATCTACTGAACGTGGACGCACCCGGTCTGAATTGATCAAGACTGTGATCTGTGAATCATGCTGGAAAAATGTGATGTTGTAGATCTAGTAGATAAAAAACATGATTTAAAAATCACATTGAGTAGAGTAAAACATGAACAACATGATCACGCGGAACTGGATCCCATAAAAAAATGACGTAGATTGGTTCTGCGAGTTCCACAAAGCCTAAACCGATTTCTGCACACCAGACATACGTGATCTGTGAATCACGCGAGTCTGCATGATTTGTTGATCACGTTGATCAGAAAAATGGATATGGCATGATGTCAAAATCACGTTGTTTAACGTCTGATCAAGATTTACATAAAGTCATTGGTTCACTCTGACCTCTTATCATTTCGCAAAAAAAACAAGCCAACCTACGTGAATGAACAGATCACGCAGGTCTGTTCACAAGCCTAAAAATTTCTTTAATGCGTATTCTCTAAAAAAAAATAGAATATTGACTAAAAAAACTATCCTAGATGCAACGAAACCGTAGAAAATAAAATATGATGTATGCAATGCTAAAACACTATTTTATGCATTTGACGAGACAAAATAAATCTAACTAAATACGTAAAAGTAAAGAAATAGGGGAGAAGAAGCATACCTCGCATCCGCTTCCGACGGAGGGGTTGAGAAAAGAGCGGTCCTTCTATGAGATTGCACATGTATCTTGCACTCTGATGACGAGGAAAAGAAGCAGCCGTCGAGAGAAGGGAAGGGAAAGAAAGGAAGAAGAGAAGGAGGAAGAAGAAGAGAGGGAAACTGGCTAGGGAAGAGAGAGAAGGAGGAGAGAGAGAGAGCAAGGGGCATGAACCATGGAGAAAGACGCCCCCCTCTCTTTGTTTAATAATTGTTATACTAAAAAAATTAGGTTAGAAAGAATATTTTCTAAAGACTACGTACATTTATGAAATTCTTAAAACTACCTTTTTTAAAACTTATTTCCAAAAGAAGGGCTTTTAGAATAAATCATTTCTCAAAAACCACTCAGGTGAGATTCATTTTGTGTGATTTTTTCTCTTTTTTTGAATTTGAGTAATGCCCTGGAAAAGTTGATAACCATGGGTGTTTATTCTATTTTTGGGATGAATCATGCACATAAACGTATATCTAATATATATAAAATTATGCATGATCAAATTCTCCCATGCTTATTGTTTGCTAGTCCTCGAGCAAACTGACTCTTAGCAAAAATGAAACAACACATGCAGAACAACCTAACTCACTTTCATAAGAATCATGATTGTATTTAGCGTATGCAACAAGCCCTTTAAACACATGGGTTACCCTAGAGGACGAGTAAGGTCTCGTGAGGGTTTACAGTGATGCTACCCGTAAACATCTATGTCATGTATACATCAGAATTCAAATTCAAAAAAATATTAGGTAGTTAAGAAGTTCATCTAAGCAAACATTTCATGCAATTATATTTTCACAACATATTTAGAGTTTTCACATGCCACCACAGAAAAAAAAACTTTTTCTTTACCTTTCTAAAAATCATAATTATTTATGCTTTATTCTCAGAAATCAAGTACACTCATGTCATTACTTATTTATCCTCACTTATATGTTTTCTGCACAGTTTTTCATGATTCTTTCTAAGCACTAAAACTTTTTCAATAAGCACTTGTGATGTTTTATTTATTTATTTATTTTTTACTTTTCTTTTTCAGTTGAGCACTATATTAATTTTCAGGTTTTCGTGACCCATGTAATGAGCTTTAGGTCAGTGACTCCCAGGCCAGACGATACAGAGTATCCCTCAGACTTAATTGCTTGAGTCACTAGGTCTTCTATTTTTATAGTTTTATGTATAATTTTCTTCTTGTCATGTGTAATGTCAACATCTCTTAGGCTCTCTATAAGGTCCATGTAATGGGCTTTTGGGCGGGTAGCTCTCAAATCAGATGACTTTAGGGCACCACTTGTAAACACCCCTCAGGCTCTACTTGCTTGAACCAAATAGGCCACAGATATTGACTTAGACAAAGAAGTGGTTTCCTTTGTTGTTCTTTTCAACATAAGAATCAAACACTGGAACTTGTGTTTGAGCCTAGCTACTAGGGAACAACGAAAACATCAAATGACTAAATGTAGGCTCATTTTCTCTTTTAAGCTCTCATTCTTGATGTTTTTTATTTGCTTATTTTTTCAAACATAAAGTTGTGCATATTCATATTCGTAATTTAAAACAAACTCTTACATTCATCTACCATTCGTTCTTTGAAATTCGCATAAATGACCACGGTTTCTAGATTAGTATCAGAAAATTTTTTTGTAGGGCTTAAAAAATTTCTAAAATGTTGGATCATGTAATATATTCATATAAGCTCAAACTTATTTCTTAAAAGCCTAATTTTTATGAGTTTTTATCAGAATAAATACATGGACAGAAAAAATTTATGCGCAAACTATACCCTCCCCCATGCTTGAATGACATTGTTCTTATTGGCACTCCCCCATGCTTATATGCAACTAAATAAATGCACACTAGAAAATGATGATGGTACAGCCGTGAGTAACATGTATTTGATTTTGAACCTGATAGAGTTCAAGGGGCCTCTCGTCACTCAGGAGGTTTGGTGGTTGTGGTTATCCTTAAATATCTAGGGATTGAACCCAACTACTATAGTAGAAGATACATTCGAACTGGCCTGGTAGGGTTATCCCAGTATGAGTTCTACCACTTTATCATGGATAGGGTCAACAAGCCTCTAGGGTATCTAAAATACATAGAATAATCAACCCCCAGAACGTCGCGTTGATGTTTAGACAAAACTTCTCTCGTGTATCAGGGGGTGAATCACTAATATCAAAACAATGCATTAGTTCTAGGTTCAGCGATGTATGAATGTATGAATGAATGGATGTTGTTTTGTCAAGTCCTGCATAACCTTGAGAAAGGTGTCATGATTGATAATACTACTGGACCGATAAGGCAAAGACCCATGTTGTATCCGCACGACTAAGCTAAGTTCGAGGAGCTCACGCTTGGATTCGTGGGATACAAATGTGCCAGGTATTGGAGACTTGAGTTTGACATTCCAAATGAGGCCCTGAAGAGGTCTTCGTTAAGTCATGGAGACTTGAGCGAGATATTCAAATCACAGCCCTGAAGAGGTCTACGTTAAGTCATGGAGACTTGAGCGCAATGTTCAATCATAGGCCTGATGAGGTTCTCGCGATATACGCTAAGTCGTGGAGACTTAAGCATCATTGTTGCGAATTGTAACCTTGAGCGGTTTGTGCATTTCCTTGAGTTGATTGAATGTGTAGATGAATGCTTGTTTACCAGACCAACAGTGGTTCTGACCCTGTTTAATGATGATTTCGGGTGTTGAATCTGCGTTGCGATATGCAGAGCAAGGTCGCATCGAGTTTCAGAGTTTCTCCGGACAGTGTTGTATTGTTTTCTTTATAAGACCAAATACTGCTTTTTCAAGCAGTGGTGTTTGTAATAAACAAGTAGTTTTGATAAATAGAACACCTTGGTGATCAATGAGTGCTTGGCAACATACCTGTGACTTGCCCGAAGTTTTTTAAAATTAATAACTCATTATCGTCTATTTTTGCTGCTAAAACCTTTTCTAAATTCCGCTGCAAAGAAAAAAAAAATCATGAAAAATTCAACTTAACTTTGTTGTGGAAATCTAGGGTGTTACATCTCGAGTGAAAATGTCTCACCCTCTCCCTTCTTACCTCCTACTCAATCCTAAGGTTGACTAGTCAAACTAAATCTTAATTATGGTTTTTATTTAATTTTATTCAAATTAAATTATTAATTCTTGTGGATAATGAAATCTTACATTAATTATGGACTTTATCTAAAAGGTCCAGGATCCAATATAAGATCCACTTCTATGCTCCAATGTGCCATCCTAATCCATTTAATTAATTAAATACTATTAATTAATTATTTATTAAATAAATTAGCATTAAAATTACTATTAATTAAATTGCCCGACCACTTATCGGCCTGATGTAACCTAAATGATACATCTTTCAGCTTAATTTAAATCCGAAAAATCATTTTTCTTTCACTTAAAAAAAAAATATGAACGGGTCCACGTAGGTCAAATTGTAGTATATCCAAATCTAAATTTGAATATTGGACATTAAATTCGAAGCCAAACCCTAACATGAGCTAAGTCCCATGTAGTAGAGCTGTTTTGATCTAAATTTTACTTGCTGGACCGAAATCCAAAGAAAATCTGCTAAGGTCCAAATCCAATACATTTGGGTATTCTTTTAAAATCCGTATTCTAGAATGTTGTGATAGATTTAGATCGGGGGTGACACTGAATCTGATCGATTTGCACCCGCAGTTGTATTGGAGAGAGAGGCCGCAAAATCTGAAAAAAAAAAGGTAAATTGGCCTCAACTGATTTTCAGCCAGGGAGAGAGTATCATAACATCGCATTTCGTTAATGACTAAAGAAGTTGACACTTGATTATGGAGAGCGGATCAGGTCAGGACCACATTACTGTCAGGGTGGTTCCTCAGGAGCACATCTGAAACACAAGCCTTTTCGATTTAGTTTCAGCTGTACACTCAGTATGCCATTCATCTAGAACATCAATGCTTCTGAAAAAAATTGTGAAACCCATTTAAAATATAAACAATACAATATTAGTGTTTCATATGAAGGGCATCAGAAGGACCCCTGATGGCATTCAGGATTAGCTCTGATGGTCTGACCTGATTCGATTTGGTAATTATGCATTCACAATCTATCACCACGATGGTTATCCATGTGGTCAGCGGGGTCCCGTGTCAGGACCCGAACGGACTGGTGTTGGTGTGGCTGCAGGGGTGCTGGGCCATCAATGGGGCGCGGGAACGGAGGAGGCTACGAGCAGCGCGCCCTGGTGAGCGTGGGCCTGGCTTCAGCGTCAGCGGCGGTGGCGGAGAGTGCGACCTTCCCCATTGACATCACCAAGACGAGGATGCAGCTCCTTCGCTCCTCCGGTCCGTCCCAACCTCGGGCGGGCGCGCTCCACGTGTTGTCGGAGATCGTGAGGCTGGAGGGTCCACTCGGCCTCTACCGGGGGTGGTCCCCCGCCGTGGTCCGCCACCTCCTCTACACCCCCATCCGGATCGTCACCTACGAGCGCCTCAGGGATTCCCCCCTCCACAAAGCCCTCGCCGGAGGCATCTCCGGCGTCGTAGGCCAGGTTTTTCATTCCCTCCTCCTCTCTTTCATTCTTGTTTTCCCTTTGAGAGCTGATTTTCGATGCTTTCAGTTTTGTTCAGACAGAGTGACCATTTCTCCCTCTTTTTCTTTGGTCTTTTGGATTAGCTGGATTCTAAATTCCATTGAAATTGGATTTTTCTACATCATTGAATTCTAGAACTTGGACCGCCAGATAAGTTGGATGTGGAATGATTCCTTTGCAGTGTCCAGGATTTTGAGTTCTAGCCTTGATCGTCTCAGAGTTTAAAAATCTGAAAAACGAAGAAATTGGACATTTTCCAAAATTTCTGGGGAAGCAGGTATTGGGTCTCAATTTTGTAAGTGAGACGATGGGGCCGTGGATGGTTGGCAATTCACGGTGTGGACTTGTGGTAAGTGGGTGATGAGTGGAGTATATTTCCTGCAATATGGGCAATGGTTTTACACATGATCTACTGGGTGAGTTGCGGCAACGGTTGCAGCTTGCGGGCATTATGGATCTACCAAATGCCACGAACATGATCTCGTGCGTGTGTAAATACAACTCAATCCAGAAGTTGATGGACATGTGGGGAATCGCAAATGTATATTAGGACACAATAGGTCCAAAAGCCCTTAGAATATCTCTCTCCCCCCCCCCCCCCCCCCTCTCTCTCTCAGGGGTTGTCTCCGAGAACCAATTGTTATGCATTCTAACCTGAAGATTGATGCTAATTTAGTTTCATATGTTCTGGCTGCTAGGCTTCATTATGGGTTGGGAGACAGGCTGCACAAGCGCCCATATATTTGAGAAAAGTTTGGCCTTGTGGTAATCCAATTGATTGCAGGCAAGGCGTGCCTTTTTTTTCCCTTCTCTTGTATGAGCTGGGGATTGTTTGCTAAATTGAAGAATCACATGAAAGTGATCTCCACTAGTGTAAAAAGCTATGACAATTTCCTGGCTGTGAAATTCTTATATGCTTTTCAAAATCCTTAGATTACCTGGATTTGTACTAGGAAAACTTTGGGGAATTCAGTAAATATGATTAAGGATTTAAATTTTTTTTGAAAGAAGTAAAGGATTTAAGTTATAGATCAGTATATCACAATGCACAAAAGGATGGAAAAATAATTAAATTCCAATAATAATAGAAGTATAAAGCAAATAAAGTTCCAAGCAGGTTGAATTTATCATGAGATAATAAGCGAACTTTCACTATAATTAAATCCATCAAATAAAACCACGATAAGTTCATTATATCTAAATCCTATTGTAGTACCATCAACTTAATTAACATTGCTATAGTAAGATGATATTTTGAAAAATGGCTAGAGATATTGTCACCATGATCAGATTTGTCATTCTCCTTTTTTTCCTTTGTCGAATAATCTAATGATTGACTATTATTTGGATCGGTCATTTTCTGAATACTATAAGATGTCATGGTTTTAATCATAGATACTGTTTATTGTTGTGGTCGTTTCCCAGCTGCACTGGAGAATGACTTATTGCACTCAGCGAACTATTACTGAATTTGCTAATCGTACACCTAATAAATCAAGTTTTTGAAAAAACCATGAACCATGGAACCATAGCCATAGCAGAGAACTGACATAACTAATGTCATGGACATGCTACAAGAAGTAGATTTTATTTGAAGTTGGAATGGTTTGCTGGTTCTTATATTTGCTTCCTAATTCTTAATCTCAATGCTCACAGATCTTTGTTCTTTAACTCTAGTTGTTGTTGTTAAAATATATGTAATTCATATATATATATATATATATAATACCCGATAGGGGTATTTCTGTCATTTCACAAGTACCCGATAGGGGTACTTGTTTTTCTTAGTTTATTTTTCTCTTTATTTTTTGTAAAATGTATTTTTTATTTTTTTGTTTTTTGCTCACTAAAAAGGGGCCCCACCATGTAGTCGATGGGGCCTCCAACGGTCACATTAGTGACCGTTGGGGGCTCCCAACGACTACATGGGGAGCCCCCTAGGTGGCTCTCCTTTTAAGGCCTCTTGGCCCTCTCCCTCTCCTTCTCTTGTGTATAAATAGGGGTGCTCCCCTCTTGTATTTCTTACTCTTGAGAGCTCTCTCTCTTTCAATAAGAGGCATTTATATTTTTATGTTGTGTTGTCTCTTGTGGGTTTGGGTATTAGCCCCTCTTTGTTTGTTCATTAGTAGATGTTGTAAGTGCCTAGTGCACTCTTTGCTTTTCCGCATATTTCATTACATGGTATCAGAGCCTTGTGTATGCTCTTCTTTTTAATATAGCTAGTGGTGTAGCTATATTTGTTTTTTTGTTTCTCTCTCCTTGATATTCTCTTGTAAGTGGTTGTTATGGAAGGAGAACAAAAGATTGATCTCTCCTTCAAGCTCAATGGTTCCAACTACATGATGTGGGCCGCCGCCATGGAAAACAACCTCAAAGGGAAAAAGCTTTGGGGATACGTTATAGGCACCATTCCGGAACCACAACTCCAACTAACTAAGATGGAAGGCGATCAAGAAAAAGCTCTCGAAGGAGATGCTCGCATAAAGGCCATTGAAGATCACCAATCTAAAATAGAAGATTGGGAGAGTAAGCATGCCAAGATTCTTGCTTGGTTCATGAATAATGTGGAGCTCAAGATTTGCGCCAACATTGCCAAATTTAGGATGGCAAATGAAGCATGGTTCTTCATGAAAGGTATGTTTACACAAAAAGACCTTGCTTGTCAATTCTTTCTTCAAGAAAAAATCCGGACTATCAAGCAAGGAGAAATGAGTGTTAGGGATTACTTTAGCACTCTTGGCCCTCTATGGGATGAGCTATCCTTACTAGAACCAAAATGGGTTTCTAGTATAGATGTGGAATTAAGGAGAGAACAAATGGAAAAAGAACACTTTTTCCAATTTTTACATGGGCTTAGGCCCGAATATGAACAAGTGAGATCCTCCCTCCTACATAGATCAAAGCCTCTTCCCTTGGAAGATGCCATAGCCGAAATATGCCAAGAAGAAACCCGTCTTGGCATGATTAAAGGAGGAAATGATGTCTTGGCCGTATCCAAACTCGGCAACCATATGAAAACCTACAAACCTCCACATTTTGGAAGACAAAATAACTATAATGGCAACTATAGAAAAGCCATTTGCCATCATTGTCAAGAACCGGGTCATATAAGACCTAATTGCCCTAAGTTGAATGAAGCATCAAAAAATAAAGTTGCTTCCGTCGAAGAAGCTACTCAAAAGAAAGAGGAAGCAATCAAAGGAACGAACTCTTTTTCTCTTGCTCAACTATCGGAGGCACTACAAACTCTACTCAAGATTCCATCAACTTCGGGTGCCGCCGTAGCTTCCTCCTCTCCTCCAGGTATGTCGTCTTGGATCCTTGACTCTGGAGCTTCCTTTCATATGACCCCCCTTGAAAATGAGCTTTCCGATTTATGTAATAACTTTAAAAACTCCTATGTTTCAACTGCCGATGGTACATCTTTACAAGTTAAAAGTCTTGGAACCTTAAACTTTTCAAAAGACTTCTTTGTGCCAAACGTGAGAGTTGTACCTCAACTTAATTTAAATCTCCTCTCTGTTGCTCAAATATGCGATCATGGATGTAAAATCTCCTTCTCAACTAAGGATTGCTCTATACAGGATCTCTGGTCCGGGAAGCTGATTGGGCAAGGCCATAGAAGGGGAGATCTCTATTACATGAGCAACTTGAAACTCCCCATTAACTCTTTTTGTAACCATGTCCAAGATAAAAATATTGATATTTGGCATCAAAGACTTGGACATCAAAGTTTCTCAAAAATGTACTCCTTTCCATTTGAAAAGAAATTTTGTAATGAGAAACATTTTGTTTGCAAGAATTGTATTTTTGGCAAAATGAAATCTACTCCTTTTCCAAACCGGACTTTTGTATCCAAAAGACCTTTTGAGTTAGTCCATTCGGACGTTTGGGGCCCTTCCCCCGTCATGTCTAAAGGAGGGTACTCCTATTATGTCACTTTCATCGATGACTATACTAGATATGTATGGATCTACTTTCTCAATTTAAAATCCGAAGTCTTTGAGTTTTTTAAAAAATTTCATATGATAGTTAAAAATCAATTTTCAAGTAATATCTCTACTCTTAGATCCGATTCGGGTGGAGAATATTTATCAAATGAATTTCAAAACTATTTAGAAGTAAATGGGATTTGTCATCAAAGATCGTGTCTTAGGACTCCTCAACAAAACGGCTTGGCCGAAAGAAAGCATAGACATATCATGGAAACCACTAGGACACTCCTTATTTCCAAAGAAATTCCAAAGAATTTTTGGGCCGAAGCGGCCTTAACCTCAACTTATTTAATAAGTAGAATGATATCTTCATCCTTACAAAATACATCTCCATACGAAAAACTATTTGAAAGAACACCTGACTTCAATAGATTAAGAGTGTTTGGATGTAAATGTTTTGTCCTTACTCATAAACGGGACAAATTATCTCCTAAAGCTATTGAATGTGTCTTCTTGGGTTATGGAGAAAATCAAAAGGGTTTTAGATGTTTTGACTTGAAAAATAACAAACTCTATGTATCCAAAGATGTAACATTTTTGGAAAATGAAAATGGTTTTGTGAAAACTAAAGATATTGACGAAAGTGAATATACTTTTTTATTTGATCTTCTATCTCAAGAAGATGAGACTCCTCAAGAAGAGGAAATCTCTAATGAGTCTTTGAATGACCTAGAGGAAATCCCTCTTGATAATGCTGTAGATGAGAATAATAGACCAATCCAAACATATGTTAGGCGTGGTCAACAAACTCAGATAAGTGCCTTAGAAAAATACTCTCAAGGATCCGACATTGAAGAAACATCTTTAAGGAGATCCAGTCGGATCTCCAATCCTCCAAATAGGTTTGTTTCCTATGAGTCCCTAACTCCTAGATATAGAGCATGTCTAATTGCATTACATTCATTTCATGAACCTTCACACTATAATGAGGCCAAAAATATTCCCCAATGGGTTGAAGCCATGAACTTAGAGCTTAGTGCCCTTGAAAAAGCAAAAACTTGGGAAATAACTTCGTTACCCACTGGAAAGAAATCAATAGGATGTAGATGGGTCTTCAAAATTAAAACCAAGAGTCATGGTTCATTAGAACGTTATAAAGCACGATTAGTAGCTAAAGGATATGCTCAGGAATATGGTATAGATTATGAAGAAACCTTCGCACCTGTTGCTAGAATGACTAGTGTTAGGACTCTTATTGCTATTGCGTCTGTAAAGAAATGGCCTATCTATCAACTTGATGTTAAGAATGCATTTCTTAATGGCGAATTAAATGAAGAAGTTTACATGGATCCCCCACCAGGAGTATGTATTGGTAAAAATAAAATTTTTAAACTTAAAAAGGCATTATATGGTTTAAAACAAGCTCCAAAGGCTTGGCATGATAGATTTAGTAATGTAATGACAAGTTTAAATTTTCGTTCATGTTATACTGACACTGCTTTGTTTGTGAAAAGTGCAGGGTTTTCTGTAGTTATTTTACTACTTTATGTTGATGATATGATCATCACAGGAAGTGATGAGCAAGGCATTAATGATATTAAAAAGGTTTTGAAAGAAAATTTTGATATGTCTGACCTTGGTTTCTTAAGATATTTTTTAGGAATTGAAGTGGCGTACTCTCCTCGAGGGTACATTCTCTCTCAGATGAAACTTGCTGCTGACATCTGTTCCAAATCGGGTATCTCCGATGACAAGAAGACAGAAACCCCAGAAGTCATCAATGCAAAATTAAGGTTGGAAGATGGAACACCTCTCGAGGATCCTACTCCCTACCGGCAACTTGTTGGGTCTCTAACCTACCTATCCATCACACGGCCAGACATTGCTCATGCCGTCCACTCTGTCAGTCAGTTTCAACATGCACCTACAACCGTGCACATGAGTGCAGTCTTAAGGATTGTCAGATATATCAAAAATACCATAATTAAGGGAGTTTTTCTTTCTTCTGCCTCGTCACTTGATTTAATTGCTTATACTGATGCAGATTGGGGAGGAAATCCCAATGACCGTGTCTCAACTACCGGTTTTTGTGTTTTCTTAGGTGACTCTATGATTTCGTGGAGATGCAAGAAGCAACACAAAGTATCATTGTCCTCGACGGAAGCAGAATATCGTGCTATGGCCACTACAACCATGGAACTTGTGTGGCTAAGAAGCCTCCTCAGTGATATGGGCATTGTCATCTCTACTCCTTCGAAGATGTGTTGTGACAACAAAAGCGCAATCTATATTGCAAGCAATCACACCTTCCATGAGCGTACTAAACATATTGAGATGGACTGCCATTACGTTCGGGATGAATACCTAAGAGGAACTATAGCACTACCTTACGTCACATCAGAGTACCAGTTGGCGGACTTCTTCACTAAGGCTCTTGCGGCTCCTCGGTTTTTGTTTCTCCTTAACAAGCTTTCGGTTATATCCCCGTAAAGCTTGAGGGAGGGTGTTAAAATATATGTAATTCATATATATATATATATATATATATATATATATATATATAATACCCGATAGGGGTATTTCTGTCATTTCACAAGTACCCGATAGGGGTACTTGTTTTTCTTAGTTTATTTTTCTCTTTATTTTTTGTAAAATGTATTTTTTATTTTTTTGTTTTTTGCTCACTAAAAAGGGGCCCCACCATGTAGTCGATGGGGAGCCCCCTAGGTGGCTCTCCTCTTAAGGCCTCTTGGCCCTCTCCCTCTCCTTCTCTTGTGTATAAATAGGGGTACTCCCCTCTTGTATTTCTTACTCTTGAGAGCTCTCTCTCTTTCAATAAGAGGCATTTATATTTTTATGTTGTGTTGTCTCTTGTGGGTTTGGGTATTAGCCCCTCTTTGTTTGTTCATTAGTAGATGTTGTAAGTGCCTAGTGCACTCTTTGCTTTTCCGCATATTTCATTACAGTTGTAATCTGTAATCCTGTGAATTTTTGCTGAATCAAATAACTGGACCCATGTTTGGATTTTTCATTCTTCAGATGGTAGAAAACAGTATACTGCTGTATGTGCGCTAATACTTACTAACATACTCATAATTGTATGAGAATTTTGCCTTCCTTTGATAACTAACTGTCTAAAATTAATGGATATATATGTAGAGGGTCTGCTTGGTTTCTGAGTTCATTCACTAATTAAGGGTTGTGGTAGTTTTAGCAACCTTATCTAGGGGAACATCATTGTATTAGAGTGAGGTACTTGAATTAAAGTCTCCTGTTGCAAATCTTGTTCCTACAAGCAAAACCTTGAGAAATGGATGTCCATATAGATTCTTACAAATTTAGGATGGTCGAAATTTTTACTGATTTTGATTATCCAATTTTTTTTTTACTGATTTTGTGTATCAGTAATGCAAATAATTCTACAAGTTCAGCCACCAGTGGTATAGGGTTCAATTGCCAATGATGCCAACTCGGATAGCTTACTTCTAACATACTTTTTAGCTTGATGAGAGTATTCTCTTCTGTTCAGATGTTAGAAATCAAGTCACATCGAATCAAGAATATGCATTTGGATGCTGTCTAAGACTAGTCCTCCAGATGTCGGTGGAGGTGATTTTCTATGTATCCTCCCTATTTTCTCACTATTGACATTTGCAATTATTTGATCCTTGGAAGCCTTTGCTTTTGCAATATCACATACTAATCTTTCTTTAATAATTCATCCAAGTGGTTGTTGGAAATGGAAAAAATGTGTAATTTGCTAGTACCACATGTTAGTCTCTGATCATTGCTGTTACTGAAATGACTCAATTTTTCTCAACATTATTATTATTATTATTTTGGCCCTTCTCTTGGAATTCTTTTATAGGTTGTGCTACAGTTGTAAAATTATTTGTTGACTGCAGGTAGTTGCAAGCCCTGCTGATCTAGTCAAGGTGAGGATGCAGGCCGATGGTCGGCTTGTTAGCCAAGGCCTTCAACCTAGGTACACTGGGATCGTAGATGCCTTTTATAGGATTGTCAAAATGGAAGGTTTGCAGGGACTTTGGAGAGGGGTTTATCCAAATGTTCAGAGGGCTTTTTTGGTGAACATGGGAGAACTGGCATCGTATGACCATGCAAAACATTTCATTGTAAGCAATAGCATTTGTAACGACAACATATATGCTCATACATTGGCATCTGTTACATCGGGCCTCTTGTCTACTTTGTTGAGTTGTCCTGCTGATGTGGTCAAAACCAGAATGATGAATCAGGTTATGAGCAAAGAAAATAGTATAGTTTACAAGAATTCTTATGATTGTCTAAAGAAGACTATTAGAAATGAAGGCCTAATAGCGTTATGGAAGGGTTTCTTTCCTACGTGGGCTAGACTTGGTCCTTGGCAATTTGTTTTCTGGGTTTCTTATGAAAAATTCAGAAGTGTAGCAGGCCTTTCTCCTTTTTAGTTAATGGTTACTCGGTTAGTGTCCTTTTCCAAGCATCCATTTTTTTGGTCTTTCTGAATTTTTTTGCAGAATCTGGGAAACTGAAAAATGAATTGATTTTGTCTACTCTCTCTCTCTCTCTCTCTCTCTCTCTCTCTCTCTCTCTCTCTCTCTCTCTCTCTCTCTCTCTCTCTCTTATACTGCAGACCTGACACATGATACAATAATATTAACTGAGGACAATCCTCTGAGGTACGTGATTTGATCAGTCATTTATTGGTGGAGTTGATCTTAGTTATTGTTGCTATCTTTGGCTTAATGCATTGTAACTTGCAATGTTGATGGAATTTGCTAGTGCAGGTGGTGTTGATGGCTCATTTTATTATAGAGTTGTTCTTAATTGCATTTCGCCTTTGGATTAATGCCAAACGCACGGATTGTAATGCACATCTTAGATGGGATCTGGTAATGCAGAAAGTTGTGTCATATGAGTTCACTGATGCTTGTCATTGTACAAGTCATCATCGTTGTTGTCCTCAAGTAACACTGTGCCTGTGGTATGTCGTGTCCCTCATCTTAGATGGCTTTCTACAAGATAACATTTAACCTGTTTACCCCGACAACTTTGGGGAGTAGAAGACAATGTTTATTAGTTATATGTAATTTTTCTGACCACCTATGAGGTGTATCTCTTGAAAAGATGCCCTACTAAAAAGTTCTTTTTTGATGACTCTATAAGAAACATGTAGTAGTTCTAAGCCAATTGGTAACTATCGGAAGATTTTTTTTTCGTGTTGAATATCAAAAGTTAACCAAGTTATAGACGATAAAATCAAAAAATGCGTTTTTTATTGGTTACTGTAAAAACTTTAAAGCTTATTAGTTTTATGACCAAGAAAATTAAAAGTTAGTTATAAATAGAGATCTTGAGTTTGATGAGAATGATTCATAGAATTAGGGAAATAATGAAAAAATAAAAATGTTAGGATTGAACTTAAAAAAACAAAAACAAAATTCAAGAACAAGAAGTTAATGCTCTATTGCTTTTACCTCAACAAGTTTCAATATTACTTCTAAATCCTATTCATGATGTTAAAATATCACCAAGCACAAAGAGTTTGAATAATATTTATTATTAAACAAAAATACTAACAATGAGCATATTTTGTGTTGCTTGCTTGTTTATTAGGAAACGTTTAAGTTATGAATAAGCTATTAAAAAATGAAAGATGTAAAAAAGCAATGGATGAAGAAATCAAGACTGTTGAAAAGAACAATACATAAGAGTTGACAACTCTTTAAGATCACATGGCAATTTGCGTGAAATGAGCTTCTAAAACTAAGAAGAATGAAAGAGATAATGTGAAATGGTTCAGAGCAACAAGGACGGTTAAAGGCTATAAACAAATGGTTGGAACTCACCGTAGAGACAAATATCGTGAGATTTATGAAAATCTCGCGAGAAATTTTCTGAAAGTTTAAAACGGTAATTTCTTGCGAGATTTATGAAAAAACATAAATACCATGATTTAAACACGGTATTTATGTTTTAAACAGCTATTTATCGTGAAAAAACTGTGTATTTTTATTTATAAATATTTTTTATTAATATTTTCTTATAAAATTTATTTTTTTATTTTTTTTATTTTTTTTATTGTCGAGGTTTTGCCAAAAAAATGCAAGATTTATGAAAAATTTTCAAATTCTCGCGAGTTTTTGAAAAATGAGATTTTGCCGTTTTTAACGTTTGTGACTATGGAACTCACCAGCAAGAGGTTCTCCAAAAAGGTCATATGATAATTATGATGAACAAGAAATCAACAATTACATTAACAAAGAATTTAATGTTTTATGCATGATCAAGTACTTGACATTTGGTTCTATTTCACTTATGAGCATATGCAAAGCAAATAAATTGAGTTGGTGCATAGCGAACCAAAGAGAACAAGTGGTAGGCATTTTTACAAAGCTATTGAAGACATTATTTTTTTGCCATTCAAGAATGTTTCTTGGGATGAAGAGCTTTCCAAAAACAGTTGAAATGGGACAGTTAGGAGTATCCACCCATTTTGGTTTGTTAGTCAGTCAAAGTGTCAAAGTTATTTTGTAGTAAGTAGTTAGGATATTTTAGTAAAATGGCAGTGTAGAAATTTGAAGATCAGTCTTACTATTAGCTAAAACATATAGCATATGAGAAAGAAAAAGTGAAAAACGTAGTGGCTATGTACGTTATGCATGCACATAAATGGATAAAGTAGTGTGGTTCATGTGGAGTCAATGTGAGAATTATGACATGTTTGTAGTGGGTACGTCTAAAGTCATGCATGGAGTTATTGGCCTTTGTAATGTGGTTATGGAGTGACATGTATGTGTACTTAATGGGTTATTAAACTCAGGTTAATAGAAAAAAATTATGATTAGTGTCATGTCACATATGAAGGGAAACTCAGGTTGGGTGGATGAAATGAAAAAGTGCAACTGGAGTATTGTGTGATCGTAGAATGCCTTTGCGGTTGAAGGGAAAAATTTATAGGACGACTATTAGGCCTGCTTTACTATATGGTACGGAATGTTGGGCTGCCAAGAGACATCATATTCAAAAAATGAGTGTAGCTGAGATGTGTATGCTGAGATGAATGTGTGGAAATACAATAAAAGATAAGATTCGGAACGAGGAGATACGTAAGAAGGTAGGCGTTGCACCCATTGAAAATAAGATGAGAGAGAATCGTTTACGGTGGTTTGGACATATTCGACGAAGGCCTAATGATGCTCCAGTTAGAAGGATGAAGAAATGAGAAAATATATTAGTTAAAAGAGGTCGGGGTAGACCTAGGAAGACATGGATGGAGGTGATAGGAAAAGATATGAATGCTTTGAACCTCACCGAGGACATGGCATTAGATAGAAATGATTGGAGGAAAAGGATTCATGTGGAAGACCCAAAATGATTTTCTTTTTTGGTTCATATCGCCGACCCCAATTGTTTTGGGATGAAGGCGTAGTTGTTGTTGTTATTGTTGTTGTTATTGTTGTTGTGTTGTCATGTCACATATAAAGGTCAGAAATCATAAGTACATCAAAAGGGTGTAAAAATTAAAGGGGTCCTCACCGCTATGCATATCTATTTAGAATGTATGTTTGTACATGAGTGATAATATTTAGCAATAATATAGTGATATTTTCAGTGCTTATTTCATTTTGAGTTTCTTTTTTGTGTGGACGTGAGAGCCTTTTTCTCATCACTTTGGGGGATCATTTGAATCCAGCCCACTACGAAGGGAAGGAAGGCACAATCAAAGCGACGATTTTAAGGGTCAAATTATTACCTTATTGTAAAAAAGTAAGTGCTTCAAGTTGCCACAAATTATTGGCGAACGTGAAAACTTTCAAGGCTTATCTTATTAATAATGGGGGGCCAACAAATTTATGTTTCCACCTAAAAAAATAACTGGGTTCCATCAGAATCTTTCATCTCCATCAAAATCCGTCCAACTATAAGTCATCATTATCTTTTTTTTATTGGCCCTATCATTTTCCAGATATGCAAGTGGACCGACAGTCTACATGATCAGCATTCTAGTTTTTGTACATATGATTTGCCTGCCAGGGTGGGGCCTCATGACCGCGTCCTGCCTCACGTTGGCCCACCTCTGAAAGCTACGGATCGGGTTTTGATCCATAAAAGTTAATCTTAAGAGTTTTATGTTGTCAGAATATAATTTAAACCTAATGTACTTTTATTTTGCTACTACAGGTTTCTTCACTGATTTGGATTTAGACACTATCGAATCCGAGCTTTTGCCAAATGCACCTCAAGCATTCACATTGATAGGTAGATTCGCCATTGTAATTCCATTGTAAATTCACTGGAACATGGTGATACGAGCTCACAACTAGGCTTGCTACACCCGGCTTTGAGCCAATTGCACACACACACACACACACACACTCTTGCTCGGCCAGTGGGCCTTGAACCTAGGTCCAATAAGATCAATTTGATGTAAATAAGGGCCCACAACTCATTGTCCATGTAATAAGCCTATAAACAAGCTGAGTGTGATGACTTGGCATACCATGAATTGAATTGGCTTCTCTTCCTCTTAATTCTATCAACTCTCAACTCTCTCTCTCTCTCTCTCAAATTTCCCTCTTTTCCACCTAATCTTCTCTCTCCTGTCTATCAGTTGCCAATTGGCTGCCACTTGGTACATTGGTACCTGCCACTACCCAATTGGACATGGATTGAGTTCATCGCCGGTCAAACGAGCTTCCTCGGACTTTCTCCTTACCCAATTGTGGCCTAAGAAGCTCTTTGGACATGCATCATCGGACCAATTTCTGCTAGTGAGATTCCTTGGATCCCCGTTCGATTGCTGTTGTGATCGTCGTCGACCATCAGAGTGTCTACCATTGGCCTGCACTAGGTTTTTTTTTTGTGAAAGTCAAGCTGGGGTTAGGCAGACCCCTACCAGTTATACAACGATACCATTGGGATTTGAACTTGCAACGTCCCAACATAAGATGGCCTGCACTAGTTGATTGGCGGTTAATTGCTGATTTGCTTGTGACCCAATTTTAGCCGATCACCAGCCACATGACTGATGATATCCATGCCTTCCACTCTTTAAATCTCATATCTACAGATCCTAGGAATCTTCATTGGGCCAAACCTCATTCCACATAATCGACTGGTTTGCCCATTCCCACACACTAACTAGTCTCTGCGCAGGCAATCCCTTGATCACCAGCCAGATCATCGACTCCAGTCCATTTCTCTAGTGTTTGTCATCTGTTTCAGCTTCAATTTATCTGAATCAGGGAAATTCCCCAACTCCATTGATAGAATTTATCGATTGAGCAACCGTTTTGCTTAATCAACCCATCAACAGCCTTGTAAGGAGCACATAGCTACTGAATTTTCCTACCAAGCATTGATCCTCATTTTCATCTTAATTAGTATCATATCAATTTAGTATCAGAGTGAATTGTCTTCTAAAATGATGGCGATTAAAGCTCTACTAGAAATGAGTAATAGTTGGCCATCTCTCCAAATTCGGTGAAGAGATATAATCTGCAGTGGAAGGGCTTCAAATTGAGGTGCAAGACCTCAAGACTAGTTTCAACAAGAATTATTAGAATTTGCAGAAAGCTATGGGTAAAATCAGAGGTCAATTGGTTGCATTCACAGCCTATAAGGCCATTAGAGGCTGAAAGAAGTCGACTGCATATCTCACACGACCGATCAGAGAGCATCAATGCTCAGTGCCTCATTGTGGCAAGCTGAAACTGTGGAAACCAACAATAGTTCCATGCATTGCCATTCGGTAAGTATGATACTCCTTCATTTTCAGGTAGTATTCTCAACGATGGGTTTTTGAGGCCAACCACTGATTTACTTGTCATAATATTCCACATGATAGTTGTTTAGAGTATGTTGTCATGCATTTAGATGAGAATGCCTTTTATTGTTGCCATTGGCTTCGACAAATGCAAGATCTACATGGGATTAATTCGTTTAGGCCTTAACTCAGAAGTTTGAACCAACATTCTTTGTGAATTACAGTGTTGAGATCTGACAATTGAAACAAAGGGACTACCACAAAATTTTTAGGATTTATGTTCCATGTTATCTAGAAATTGAGATCGAAGACGCGATTTTGACAACGTAGTATGTCGTATGTTGTAAGTTTGAAGCATGAGACTAAAATTGAAGTGCTTCCAGCCAATGTAACTAATTTGAAGGAATGCTTTATGTTAGCTAGAAATGTTGAGAAGAATAAAAGGTTGCTGGCCTTGAAAAAGCCAAACCACCCAATTTTAGAAAACCCAGTGCTAGTAAGGCTCATACCAGCAAAATGTGGTTAGTAAGGCTCCAATGATTGAATACATCACTCAAAAATAGAGAAATGCCAATTGAAAACATCCAAAACCAAATTCATTTAAGAAGGATCCAAGATTCAATTAAGAAGATCCAAAAGCAAATCCATTTGAGAAGAATCCAAGATCCAATTAGGAAGATCCAAAACCAAATCCATTTGAGAATGATCCAAGATCCAATTAAGAATGTCCAAAACCAAACCCATTTAAGAAGGATCCAAGATTCAATTAAGAAGATCCAAAACCAAACTCATTTAAGAAGGATCCAAGATCCAATTAAAAAGATCTGAAACCAAATCCATTTGAGAAGGATCCAAGATCCAATTAAAAACATCTAAAAATCAAATCCATTTGGGTAAATCCAAATCAAAAAATTCAATTGGGTAAATCCAAATCCATTTGAGTTGATCTAAATCCATTTGGGTAAATCCAAATCTAAAATTAAATTGGGTAAATCTAAATCTAAAAATCCAATTGGGTAAATCCATTTGAGTATATCTAAATCCATTTTGGTAAATCCAAATCTAAAATTCAATTGGGTAAATCCAACTCTATTTGAATAGATCCAAATCCATTTCGGTAAATCAAAATCCTAAATTCAATTAGGAAAATCCATTAGAGAGAATTCAATTAGGAAAATCAATTAGAGAGAGAGTTCATTTAGAAAAATCTATTAGAGAGAATTCAATTAGGAAAATCAATTAGTGAGAGAATTCAATTAGAAAAAATCCAACCCAATAATCTAATTAGAAAAAATCCAAATCCAGGAATGTAATTGTTCAACAACCCATATTAATTTCAAAAATCTCATTTTTATTGGAAGAGATCAAAAATCTTCTTTTGAATTAGGTGAACCACAACTATCTGAATTACTTTGCTTTGGGCATGATGCTAGTGATTATGGTTGCACAGATTTCTCAAAAATTGATTTGCACATCATATGAATTCTTGAGCATTCATTCTCCCATATTCACATGAATCAAATTCAAAAATTTAAGTATGATCAAGACATATCCTTTTACATGAATTTTTAAGAGTAAAATCTTCCCTTTTCATGAGCACATGGATTTTCAAAAGAAATCTTTTAAATTTGAATAAAACATGACTTGCATAATTCTAAAATGCATGAATGCATATATCCAAAAAAATACTTCTTAATACTAATTAAATTTTTTATGGCAATGAACTATCATTTGGACATGAAAATTATTTCTCTTTTCATACGAACATAATAAAGAAAATCATGTATCTTGAGAAGGGATAAAAACAAAGTCAAAAGTATAATAACAACTCATTTTCTAGCCGTACATGTGTTATGAAAACACTTGCCTATATGGATGAAAATAGGGATTATGAGAAAGAATAAAAATTGAATAATATTAAGATGTATAAAGAATAAATTCACTTACCTTAACTTAGGATCTAGGTTAAAACTTCTTCTTGGTTGAATTCTTTCAAAGCACTAAGAGAATAGGGAAGAGTTTCTACAGAGGCACCCTTCGCTATTCTTAAGTGAAGAAAGAAGAAAACTCAAAAATCAAAAGGAGAGAAGAAAACAAGAGAGAGAAGGAAGAGAGAAGCTCTTGGATGCTTGAAACTCTCAATTTGATGGGGTATTTATAAGGGGAGGGTAATAATTACTTTCTAAATGGAAGGTTGAGATGAATTACAAGGAATCAATGGTGGAGATTAAATCATCTTACTTTTCCAACACTTTTCTCCCAAGCATAACCCTTGACCCTATTATGAAGACCTATTAGGTTAGATATTTTAGCTTCTTTGAAAGATATTTTTAGATTTAATAGATATTTTATTGGATTTAGAAAAATCAATCTAATCATTAGTGTACTTGCATTTGGTTTGAATCAAATTGATAATTCCTACCTAATTTGTACTTTCTAGTTACTTTTTAGTTACTTTAATTGTATATTATTTTTTAATTAGATTCTAACTATTTAGTTGCCTTTTCTATTTATTTTAATTATGTACCTTTTATTCTTTAGAATATTCTTACTTACTTTATGAAAATTCTATATTGAATCTTATCTTTTCCAAAATTCAATTATCATGCTATACTTTCAAAAATTTATTTACAAGGTCATACTTTTCAAAATTCATAAACAAGACTATATGTTTTCAAAATTCAAATACAAGCTTATATTTTTTTTAAAATTCAAATACAAGACTATATTTTCCTAAAATTAATATACAAGGTTATATTTTTCCAAAATTCAAATGCAAGGCTATATTTTTCTAAAATTCATTTCTTACTAATTATTCTAGATTTAATTAGTCCTATTAATTTCTTATTCTTTATCTTAGAAATATGAATCATAAATAAGATTGACATTCTCATATTAAGAAAAATACCTAGAAATTCATGGGTTTTACATCCTACCTCTCTTAAAAAGGATTTCATCCACGAAATCTGATTACAAAATTATGTGAATAGGTCAGGATATCTTTCTCTCATGTTGGTCTTGGGTTCTCATGTACATTCTTCGAAGCCATAGTGTTGCCAACGTACCGTGATCGACGAAATAGTCTATGATCACAAAACTTGATCTTGACGATCAATTATCTCAATTGGTTGTTCTGACATGGTTAGATCCTCTTGTACCTCTACATTCTCTTATTCAATGATGTGAGATTGGTCATGAATGTATTTGATATGTGGTAATTCCACATGATATGCTACTTTGTTGATCCATTGTAGGATTTCAAACAATTTAACAAATCTCAAACTAAACTTTTTCTTTTTCCTGAATCTTAACATGCTACAAGTGGTCCAAAATAAATATTGTTCGAGTGCTGACACCACATCCCAAAAAAAAAAAAAATCAAAAATAGGTATCGTACTTCATAATAAGACTCGCATGTCTATGTCAGGATACAAGTGGTAATATCAAGCTTTGCATGATCTATCATGCCGCTTAGACAACATTTTGCCATGTCTATCATGTGCAATTCAGGCTACACATGATCACATCATACCATAACTATCAGGCCCCACATGAGTGCATTATGCTGTGACTCAGGCTACACATAAGTGCATCATGCCGCATTTTAGGCTCCATATGATGACATTATGTCGCAACTATCAAGCTTCACATGAGTACATCATGCCGCATTTTAGGCTCCATATGATGACATTATGTCACAACTATCAAGCTTCACATGAGTACATCATGCCGCAATTCAGGCTGCACATGAGTACAATATGTCGCAACTATCAGGTTTCACATAAGTGCATTATGTCGCGATTCAGGCTCCACATAAGCATAACATGTCATAACTATCAGGCTCCACATGAGTACATCATGCCACAATTTATGCTCCATATGAGTACACCATGCCACAATTTATGCTCCATATGAGTACATCATGCCACAATTCAGGCTCCACATAAGTACAATATGCTGCAACTATCAGGCTCCACATGAGTATATCATGCTGCAATTCAGGCTCCACATGTGTATATTATGCCTCAATTCAGGTTCTACATAAGTACATGTCACAATCTAGTACTATCAGTACTTCCATGTTTGGCACCTACGGGGTATGTGTCCTTTAGACAAACCCTAGTCAGATATAATCGGATCTCTGTGATATATACCAATCATGTTATATATGTGTAATATATTTTTAATCAATCACATCTCAAATGCAATTATTTGCAATAGACTATGTAGGCGTGATATTTTATTCACCGATACGCTATCGTAAGTGTTTAAATCATAACTTCATCCCATAATCTGTAATCGATAAGAATGTGATCCTCACACCTGAGTTTAACATATAATCACACTACTATCATAGAAAGAAATCCAAATTTGTACTTTCTCAATGAGCTATTACATCAAACTCCTATAATTCACACAATCCATCAAAATCATTTTATTTATCATGTTCATCCTCACAGGGTTTTACCGCATCTCGAAATAAGTCTTCCATTGGGTTACCTGGTCTTGGACATGTACCCCCTCATAGAGGCCAGATTGACTGCATCCCCTAATCTTGGACGTGTACATCTTCAAAAAGATCAGATTGACCGCATCACTTGGTCTTGGACTTGTCATTATAAAACCATTTCAAATATATATATATATATATATATATATATATATATATATATATATATATATATATATATACGATTTTTGGGATAGAAAAATTGGAGTGTTACATTCTGGATCTCCTAATGAGTGGAGGAAGAGTACTTGATTTGACAAATCTTTTTAACTTGATTTGGCGAACAAATAAGATGCCTAATGAGTGGAGGAAGAGTACTTTGGTGCCTTTATATAAGAATAAGGGTGATATACAAGATTGCACAAACTATCATGGTATAAAACTCATGAGTCATACTATGAAACTTTGGGAGAGGGTGATTGAGTCTAGGTTGAGGAAGGTTGTCATGATATCGGAGAATCAATTTGGTTTTATGCCTGGAAGATCAACTATGGAAGCTATACATCTTCTTAGACAACTTATTGAAAGATATAGAGAGATGAACAAAGATTTGCATATGGTTTTTATTGATTTAGAGAAGGCATACGATAGAGTACCTAGGGACGTTCTCTGGTGGACAATGATGAAGAAAGGTGTTTCTCTCAAGTACATTAGTATAATTAAAGATATGTATGAAGGAGTAGTAACCAATGTCCGCACTTGTGAAGGGGTGACAACCAATTTTCCGATAACGGTTGGGTTACATCAAGGATCTGCTTTAAGCCCTTTCCTATTTGCGATAGTGATGGATGAACTTACGAGATCAATTCAAGAAAATGTACCGTGGTGTATGTTGTTTGCTGATGATATTGTTTTGATTGATGAGTCTAGAGCTGGGGTTAATGCTAAGTTAGAATTATGGAGACAGACATTGGAAGCTAGAGGTTTTAAGTTGAGTAAGAGTAAGACTGAATATATGGAATGTCGGTTTAGTAAGCAACGAAGTAGTGATGGGAGTGTAGTGAAGCTTGGTGAGCAAGATATACCGGTGAATGATTATTTCAAATATTTGGGATCCATCATTCAAAAGTATGGAGAAATTGATGGAGATGTAAATCATAGGATAAAGGTTGGGTGGATGAAATGGAAAAGTGCTACTGGAGTGCTGTGCGATCGTAGAATGCCATTGCGGTTGAAGGGAAAGTTTTATAGGATGACTATTAGACCCGCTTTACTATATGGTACGGAATGTTGGGCTGCCAAGAGACATCATATTCAAAAAATGAGTGTAGCTGAGATGCGGATGCTTAGATGGATGTGTGGAAATACAATAAAAGATAAGATTCGGAACGAAGAGATACGTAAGAAGGTAGGTGTTGCACCCATTGAAAATAAGATGCGAGAGAATCGTTTACGGTGGTTTGGACATATTCGGCGAAGGCCTAATGATGCTCCAGTTAGAAGGTTGGAGAAATGGGAAAATATATTAGTTAAAAGAGGTCGGGGTAGGCCTAGGAAGACTTGGATGGAGATGATAGGAAAGGATATGAATGCTTTGAACCTCACCGAGGACATGGCGTTGGATAGAAATGATTGGAGGAAAAGGATTCATGTGGAAGACCCAAAATGAATTTCTTTTTGGTTCATATCGCTGACCCCAATTGTTTTGGGATGAAGGCGTAGTTGTTGTTGTTTGTTGTTGTTGTACATTCTGGATCTCCTAGATTTCGGTGAGGTGCCTCCCTCTATTTGATTTTTCAACAAGGGTAGGTGTATGGTGTTTTCGTCAAGGGGTTCCCCGATGCCCTTGCTTTCCGGTGAAGAGTGATTCCCTCAAAGAGGGATTTTTCGTTCACCTAAGCAGTCTCTCTGGCAACTGCTTGACAGAGGCCCCCTCTCCTCTGTAGTTGATTCCCTCATGCAGCACTGCTGGGCACAGTCGTCGGTTCTTAGGGTTTTCTGGCAGTGGTTGTGTTTGCAGCGATCGGCGTTGAGTCTCTGTGCACACCAGAACCATAGCACTGATATTACTGTTGGATTTTTTGGATCGGGATGTGCTTAGAGTGAGGGAGGTGAGAATAGAGAGAAGAAGAGGGAGAATGAGAAAACTGCCTGGGTCAAGGGGATTTGCATTTTTTTGTATATATTTTATGTATGTGCAGGTGTTGGGTATAAGTAACCTCCATTAGTGTAGTCGTTTCTAACCAATCTTAGATGACACTTAGCATAACTATTTTGGGAATCCTATGACTAGTGGGCCCACCACTCTTTTTGTGGTTCACATTTCAAGGAACCACTACTTTTGGATCATTGAATTCTCTTGTGAGACCCAATGATTAACTTTGGATTAATATCTAGATCCATACTTTGAATCCAATACCTGGATCCAGCGTATGTATGAGTTATAAGTTTTATTTGTCGGACCCTATAGCCACATGGGATCCGATGCCAAAATCCAACATAAAAAGACTCATATTTTTGGATTTGAATCTGGATAATGTGAGAGCCCCAAATCCATTGGTCAGGAAAATTATTGTTGATCCACAATTAGGCAATAGTGATTATGTCCTCTCAATTCAATTATGTACAACATATTAACAATAATATCAGCAGTAATTGTAGTGGATACAACACACATTAAATTAACTTTATTATTAGTATTAGTATTAATAATGTTATTAAATTTAATCTGATTGTCTTTTTTTGACAGCTTTAGAACCTATGGTGTCTGGGGTTTCTTTTCAGTGACAAATAATATATAATATGGTAGAGAGTAGAGACAGAAGAGAGGGAAAAGAACAAAAGAGTGAGAAGGTAAAGGAGAGAAGATTTTAAGCAGGTCTGACGAACGTAAGAGGTTGCATGTGGCGTATGACTTTTGGGGCATCTTTCTTTGTAGACTAGTTGACAGAACATAAGAGGAGACAAATTGCACGATATGACTTTTCATTACAGACCATTTCAGAACCCATCCAACGGCCCAGATGAGATGATCAGATGTGAAATGCCCCTCGGAAGAAAGTCCAGAGCTTCTCTTGGTTGTTTACAGAGACAGACAGACAGAGAGAGAGAGACAGACAGAGAGAGAAGAGAGAGCAGGTACAGGCGGTGGTACCACCTTGCTCATAGTTTAATAGATGGGGGGTGGCGTGGAGATGATCGTTTAATGATAAGCATATCCCCATTTGTTGACTGAATCACCAACGAACATGTGCCTGAGTTACTTACAAATTGTTGGAACAGAATTATTGCATAGTTTTCCTTAAAAAAAAAATTTATTGCATAGTTTTCCTTAAAAAAAAATTTTATTGCATAGTTAAATATTGTCTTCCTAAAGAAATATACACCCAGTTAGAAAAGAAAGCAAGAAACTGCCCATGCCATATGTTCTCCCTTGATAAACCACGACAAAAAAGAGCAATCCTTTTTGTGGTTCTTTTCTTAATTTATTTTTAAGAAAAATTATAAAATCAGCATAATTACAAACATATTCTTATCCTTTAAGAATTTACAAATACACGCCTAGATAAGCAAAATAAGTGTCAAATACACTCTTCCTTCAATTAAGATAAGTTTACCATGATTAATCAAATCAAGCTATTTACCCTCAAATTTTTTAACCTTTTTAAACAAAAACTAAAGATGAAGGTTTCTTGACTACCCCCACCAAAAAAAGAGGGTTTGTTTTCCAGTGCTAGATCTCATCAGGATGCAGAGAGAGAGAGAGAGAGAGAGAGAGAGAGGAAACACACCAAGCACTGTACGGATATAAGAGCTCCAATGGTGGGATCATTGCTCAAGGTTGGGGAAGAAGCCTTCTTTGTTTTTTTTGTTTTTGGGGATAGGCAAGAAATCCTTAATTATTTTGATTGTGATAAAATGGTGAAAACGAAGAGAGTAATTTCGTAATTTAAACATGACTGACCATGGTAAACCCGTAGCCCATTGTAGGAGGCGGGTGTATGAAAATTATTTTACTAACCTAGCCGTGAATTTTTAAATTCTTAAATGATAGGTCTGTGTTTGTAATTACGCTAAATGTTAGGTGTGTTTTTGTAAATCTATTTTTAAATTTCAAAGAGTAACAGAATACCATTAAAATTTGAGGTAAAACTACACAAAAGTATCTTAGGTGTTCAAACGGATTGAATACGGGGTAGACTTAATTTGAAATTAATCTGATTTTTTAAGAAACAAGACTGAACACAAATCATTATGGAAACTGGTTCTCGTATAATAATTAGCAGGGTTGAATTTGGTTCCAAACTTTATATGGTAATACTTAATTCGTTGAGAAAGGCTTGGAAAATTAAACAGTTTTAAATGTATAGAGTACAAACAAATTGGTCTAATTCTTGATGCACACATAGATCCTAGAAAAAAACTTTGATATAAATCTAAATGCCAAAGAACCTGATCATATATCTTCAAATCCAACTTAGAGGTGGGCCAGGTAAGGCAAGGTGGTCATGAGGTCCTACCCGGGGTTTTCTATTGCTTCGGCATGGGTTATCATCATCATCATTAATATATATATATATATATATATATATATATATATATATATATATATATATATATATATGTGTGTGTGTGTGTGGGCCACGTAAGGCAAGGTGGTCATGAGGTCCTACCCGGGGTTTTCTATTGCTTCATCAAGGGTTTCTATCATATATATATATATATATATATACAACTTAGAGGTGGGCCACGTAAGGCAAGATGGTCATGAGGTCCTACCCGGCGTTTTCTATTGCTTCGGCAAGGGTTTCTCCTCATCATCATCATTAATATATATATATATATATATATATATATATATATATATCCGACTTAGAGATGGGCCTCGTGAGGCAAGGTGGTCATGAGGTCCTACCCGGGGTTTTCTATTGCTTCGGCAAGGGTTTCTCATCGTCGTCATCATCATCATTAATATATATATATATATATATATATATATATATATATATATATATATATATATATATATATATATGTGTGTGTGTGTGTGTGTGTGTGTGTCCAAGAGTGCTCATTCCAGATCTTTTCCTTGATGAATATCTGAGAATAATTTATTGAAATTGGATCGACCGTCTGACCCATGAGTTGCTGCCCCAAGCCTCAAGGACATGCAATGCCGCTAATAAATATGTTTTTTTAGATTTTCATTATTTTATTTTTTTTATCAAAATCTCTCTCTCTCTCTCAAAACATTTGGTTTCTTTGGCAAGTCTCGTGGACATGTGGAGAAGGGAGAAGGGAGAACCAAACCAGGCCAAGGAAAACTGCAAGGCATATAGAAAGGGAAATGACAGAGTGTGGGGGTAAGTAAACATACAACTATCACATGCAGATGGATAGATGGATGGCAGAGGCAGAGGCAGAGGCAGAAGCAGAAGGAAAAAGGGGTTCAGGTTGATATATAAAACAATAAAAAGGAGAAACCGTACTAAATAAAGAAAGGGTAAAAGAAGGCCGACAGGCATGTGTATGTGTTTGTGCTACTGCTGCTGCTGGCTTAGCATGAGAGCAAAGAGGGATATACGGGTTGTTGGTAGGGTGTCAACATGTCGGGTTTGGTTGGGACCCAGGTAAAACCAGAATTGGACCAGGTTTTATAGTATGGTATCAGATCTGAACTTGGGTCTAATCAGGTTTATTATAAGAGAAATCATACCCGGATCCGAGAGGTACTATATGAACCAGACCCAGACTATACCCAGTAAAATAATATATTTTTTATCATTTTTACATTGAAAAATTGCAGGTCTTAATCAGAACTCAGGTGGGGTCTGGGTCTGATATAAAATTTTGCAAACTATACCCAGGTCCATATATTAATTGGACCTTTGAGTCCGGACCTGAGTTTAAATTGAGTGTTCTTATTTATTACCATGCCCGGACTCTATAGGGTTTGGTCTGGTTAAACTCGACCCGTTGACGCCCCTAGCTGTTGGGTGGCACGCTCCCTTCTTTCCCTATTCCATAAGATATGTTTTAGCTTAGCATAAGGGAAATGTAAGTATTTGTATTACTGCTTTCATGTCATACTACAAAAGTCACTTACAAGACCAAGTAAAAGAGCACATTTCACTTCAGTAGGCTTATGTTCAGATAGAAGATCAACCTTCAACAAATAACCAATCGATCATGAGGCAGCCACTTGAAGTTTTTCTCGATGCAAAAGAGAGAAAAAACTTTAAGGGATGCTTTTACTTTCGATGAATTAAATACTTTGTGGTCCTTGCATTATCTATTTAGGTTAATAAGGAAGAAAACAGTACAAAAGCCACTGAAACAAATTCCTAAAGTTCATTTAGAGCCTGTTTGGAATCGCTAGCTGGGATGAGAGTTGATGGAGTTTTCGGATTTGAGAAAGTGGCAGCGGATTTGGCAGCGTCCTTTTAGTGTAAATACAAAGGAGAAAGGGCTTCACTTCCCATCCCAAATGCATAGACACCCATCCTAGTGCCTAGATTCCAAACAGGACCATCATGAAGTTTTGACCACAATTTTGCATCGGGAACACCAAATTTCAAACAGGCTCTTAATTTTATCAACGCGAGCTTCGCAAAAAGTGCATGTGAATTTTGGCTCGGGATCCCATTAAAGCCTCAAACGTGAATTCAAAACTAATTTTTACCACGTAAATTACTAAAACCGACACTTTTAAGCATTTTACTGACATGGTGAGAGAATGAAAAAGAAGGGGGAAATGAAAAAAAAGAGAGCAACTTAACCGATTCCATCTGCTCAACGCTCTCTAGTAGGAAAACCACTTGTGGTGGGGACCAGTTTAACCCTTTCTTCACATGGGCACCCCCAAAACCACGCGGTCTCCCACTCCAAAAACCAGTTTTCCCTCTCTAACCGACGGTCCCTTTTCTAAAATCACAACTGGTCTCCATTAGCGGTTTTTCACCACCCACACCTCACCAGTCACCAACAGCAGCCCAAGTGTCGGTTAGTTGGTGAACTCTTGGATTACAAACCTGTCCCTGCAAAAGAAAAGAAGCTCCCCCACCCCCAAACATCTTCTATTTATTCACCCCCAACCTCCTCCTCCTTTCCTCCCCCACACTCCTTCCCTCTTTCCTCTCTATGATACTTGCTTGTTTCTCTGCCTCCTCACTCATCCGCCCATCATTTGTAAGTAATCACCATCATCTCTCTCTCTCTCTCTAGAAGTAGACACACTTGTGTAACTCCTTTTCCTTCTCCACCTTATCATCCCACCATAATATGTAATTTCTCTTTGGAGTTCTTTCAAGAAAGTCATGTCCATATGTAACTAAAGGGAAATCCCCATCTCTACTTTTTTGCAGGGAATGGCTTCCCTTTTGATTTTTTTGGTTGGCCTTCTTCCATTGTTCACAACTGCTTATGGGTATGGATGGGGCTGGTCCACTGCGCATGCAACCTTCTATGGAGGTGGTGACGCATCCGGCACAATGGGTATGTGACAAAAAGAAAAGGAAAAAATTATGATACGCGGTTGCATAATTTTTCCTATCCTCGTAAAACAAGATAATGAAGTTTTGTGTTTTACCAAATGTTGGTTGGCTTTTCTTTGATATTCAGGTGGTGCATGTGGGTATGGAAACCTATACAGTCAGGGATATGGGACCAACACAGCAGCACTGAGCACTGTCCTTTTCAACAATGGGCTCAGCTGCGGGGCTTGTTTTGAGATACGGTGCGTGAGTGGCCGGAGGTGGTGCCTGCCCGGCTCTATTGTGGTGACTGCCACCAATTTCTGTCCACCAAACAATGCCCTCCCCAATAATGCAGGGGGTTGGTGCAATCCTCCTCTTCAGCATTTTGACCTCTCTCAGCCTGTCTTCCAGCGCATTGCTCAGTACAGGGCTGGGATTGTCCCTGTTGCTTTCAGAAGGTATGCATATTTTGCTTTTTAACATAATCCTTTTTGTAGGCTTGCAACCTTCATGAAAAGGACTGCTTTTTCTCATGTAAAACTTGCCCTAAAGATTTTGTTTCAATTCTTTCTTTCCCCCCGTTACAAGTCCTTTTTCTGAGTACCATAATCTTTTCAAGAGGGCGACCATAAGTTTTCTTTGAAGTTTGACTGGTTGATTTTTACCGGACATTAGATTTCCCCAAGTTTCTGCCTTCTCTTAAGCTCATGCTGTGTCTTTTTTTTTTTGGAAGGCAAGCTGGGGTTAGGCAGACCCTTACCAGATATCTCTTAAGCCGCATGTGGCAAAGGGATTCGAACCTGGGCCTTCAACTTGGTTCAGGACCCCGCTTACCACATGGGATACCACCTTCAGTGGTACATGCTGTGTCTTTGGTTGTGAAAAAGGCTTCTTGTTTCCTTTTTGGTTAGTCTCTGTTACATTAATGTTGCTCTCCAGGCTGTCTGTATATGCCTTGGTTTAAGATGTCACGTTTGTTGCTTTCTCGATTGAAAAAACGGTTAGAGTTACTTTCCTGGTCCTCTCCCGTGCTTTCCAATTTTATGCCCTTATGAACGGCCCTTTCGTGCTTAATTGCAACGAAGAAGCAATAGGCTACTTTTGCATTTATTCGACTAGAAGGGGTCCTTTACTCTTTTCTTTCTCTTCTTTTTTTTTCCAACCCTATTACGGTTTTGGCAGATCTCCTCATTTCCGTAAAATTTCAAAGTTAAAAGAGATTACATGAAAAAAAAATGTTGGCTATTCCCACCTAAATGCAAAAACAGAAAAAAAAAAAACACGCAAGGATATTTTTCTTGGCTATCTGCAGCTGGAAAAACCAACTAATACAACATAATCTCCAGAGAAATTTGTTCTCTCTCTCTCTCTCTCTCTCTCTCTCTCTCTCTGACACAGCAGCTTAAAAGGTTAAGATTTTGAATCATCTCCTTTTGAGACAGGGTACCCTGCAGAAAGAGGGGTGGTATCAGATTCACCATCAATGGGCACGCTTACTTCAACCTTATTCTCATAACCAATGTTGGTGGTGCTGGGGACGTCCACGCAGTTTCCATTAAAGGATCAAGGACTGGTTGGCAGCCAATGTCAAGGAACTGGGGCCAAAATTGGCAGAGCAACAGCTACTTGAATGGCCAGGCTCTCTCCTTCAAGGTCACCACCAGTGATGGCCGCTCTGTGGTCTCTTACAATGTCGCCCCTGCCGGTTGGTCTTTTGGGCAGACTTTCAGTGGAGCACAATTTTACTAATTATCAGCACCTTCTTTTCTCTTAGTCACCCTAAGTCTAGCTCTGCCTATAGTACTACTGGTTATTACTTGCAGTAAAACCAATGTGAAGGGCTCTTGTTTTTTCAAAATGGTAATGATCATTCTTGGATCTTGACCTGTTTTAAGGGTCATGACTGTGTGTGTGCTTCGAGGGTGCCGTACCCACTTGGCACATGAGCAGATATTGGCAGAGGTGGAGTTTTACCACCCGCCATTGTTATAGATGTAGAGGGAGACAAAGGGTTGTCCTAATTTTTCTTTTTATTTCCCTAAGTCTTGTTTGAAGGAGTAATGATATATAAGGTCATTGTAATCAGCATCTTGCAGAATATCTCCTTTGTAATAAGAAGAATATATTTTTCATGTATAAGATTGTACAATGTATATCGATACAATTTATTAGGAATGAAAAATGCAGTATTTAAGTATAGGCAATCGTCTTTTCACCTGGCTGTTTTTGTTTTTTTGTTATTTGTTTTCCCATTGAGTTTGGATACGAAGCATTTATAAATTTCACTTAAATAAACTTGAGTTAACTTTAATTTTTTGTATAATATTTCTTATAATTATTTTTAAGCTAATTTTATATTTTTATATTTCTTTCTTTTAAAAGTTATTATTTTGTTTATTAAAAATATTTTGCATGCATTATTTTTTAATTAAATTTAAAATTTTAAATTCAATTTCAACAAAAATATAATTTATTATCTTTTTAAAACTTGAATTAATATTCAATTAAGTTTTTGATTTGGATCTAAATCAAACTCAAATCTAATTGCAATATTCAAGATATATTTATTAAATCTGAATTTAAATTCAATTTTGATCCGAATTCAAATTGATAAAACTTTAGAAATTGAAATCAAAATGTAATAAGATTCCAAATTGAAATATACACATAGTTCAAATTTTAACTAATATTAAAACTCAATTTAACTTTCAGTTAAGTTCAACTTAAACTTAGATTAAATTCAATAAAAATCAAAACCTTGATTTATAATAAATTTTTAACTTGAAATTTGTTCTAAATCTCAATTAATACTTGAGTTATAATTAAAATTTTAGCTTAATTTTGAATAATATTTTAGCTTTAATTTTATTGTTTTTTTCAAAAAATATCAAAAATTTTATGAGTTTTACACTTGCGTCCTCAAAAACCCCATCTCGCAAAACACACGTATTAGTGATAAACTCTACAAAATTGGACAACATTAATAGAAAAAAGTATCAAAGCTTCTAGCACATAAATGTTGCAAAAATCCTATCAAAACATATAAATAAATCACCCATTTCACAGTCTTAGCCAAAAACAAATAATCATCCAATTCACAGGCGGAATTAGTTTTTAAACTGATCAATCTTAAAACGGTGGGGATCAAATAATCATTTTATTTGAAAAAATCATGATGATGACTTGAATCAAATTGAGGACAAAGAAAATGGTTGAGAGATCAATTCATGCTTTAATTATCTATTGAAAAATAGACTCGAACAATGAAAAACAATTAATAAATGAACAACAAGAGCGGAAACATATGCACATTTTCATGAGCAAGTGCGTCAGTGAAGGGTAAAGGTGAGAGTGTATAATTCACACGCAACCAAATACTGTCTAAATAATGATGCCATGCTGGCTATCCGTGAAACACCTTCTCCATCCCTCCCAGTGGGGAAGAGCTTTCTGAAGATGCCTTTGTTTCATCCCGTCTCTTTCTTAGGAAATATGGCCTTTTTCTCTAGATTGGGAGAAACAAGCATCTCCATTAGAAATATGTGGCAGAATCCATATAATAAATACACAAACAGTTTTTCTGTCAAAATGAGTTGATACCTCCTCCTATGAGAAAGCACTTTCTCTCCGAAGTCTCTCAAAGGAAAAAGGCTTCTCTTACCATGAGGGTGCATTGAGCCCCGATGCACTAAACCTAGGCAGTGCTTGGGGCTCGCATTTTTCTTCCAGGACCGTTTGTTTTAAGCAAGAAGAAAAGGAAGACATTTTCATCTGAAAACTACTTCCTTTCCTATGAACCTAATGGGGCCGTCAACAAAATTTTGTCTTTATGAGATCCAAGGGGGATGGCGTAGTGGGATGGGGCCAGACTGTTTGACCGGCAGCTTAGGTTCCAATTCCATGGGCGTCACTCCCTGCGTAAGCCAAAGCTTGGCGACTCCCTGGGATCAAGGAGTAAGCCCTCGCAGTTTTACGTTGATCGGGACAGCGACTGTATGTACGTCTGACTGAGCCAGCGTGACTAGGTTTCTGCGCTTGGAAAAGTTTTCCCGAGTAAAAGTAAAAATAAATTTTTTTTATCTTTATGGTTGCGTAGGGAATATGCCTCACTAATTTATAGCAAAGCATTAAAGATCTATCACAAACACACAATTTACAACTAAATAAAAAGGATTTAGCACAGATTACCTCAACGCAAATTTACCGACTTGCTCAAGTTTTTCGACGTCTTGCCGTTCCACGCAACTTTCTGTTGGGACTTCCGTGGTGGCCAGAGGAGCGAAGGACTCAGGCAGTGATGCAAAGGCATAAATGACCACCGATAGAAACAGAAATCTGGTGGTGGTGGTGGTGGTGTTGCAAAGCGCTGGAAGTGTCGTTGTCATCGGAGGGTAAAGTGACACTCATGTGGGAGCTACCTGTAATATCTGGTGGTGGTTACACATTGTCAGAGACCAGATGAGCAGCAACATGCTCAGGCGGGGCAACTAGCGGTAGCAGTGGTGCTCTGGTGGTGGTGGCAATAGTGGTTGCACATAGTCAAGGGTCGGAGGGTGGAGCAGGTGCTCAGGCGGGGGCAACCAGCACCAGTGGTCCGTTGGTGGCGGTGGTCGATCCACAAAGAGGGAGGCCAATATGGGAAGAAAGAAAAAAAGAATGGGTGTAGATGTCTGAGGCAAGGCTGGCACTGAGCATGACAGAGAAGGGGTCCGAAGGGTGGGATCATCATTTCATTATCAAATTTCAAAGTTTTTTTGGAAAATGCGTGGTTTTAAAGGGTACTAGTCTGGACAGTCCCATCGAACGATGACGGTCCATACAAGACTGGTTCAACCAACCCAAAAACAGGGCCTGGCCGAACGCATTTCTCTCTCTCGATATATATATAGGTATGTGTGGAGGGGAAGAAAGAGGAGAGCCAATATTCCATTTACTTGTGGGGGGAGGGGAAGAAAGAGGAGAACCATTCAAACAAAATCTAAAATTTATTATTATTTTACAATCGTTGTTACTATTTTTTTCTTTTTAACCATAAAACATGCTTTCAATCCAGCTATTTCAACACAAAAATCCACTAATTATATTATAAAATTTTAAATGCAGTGTATTATTTAAAAGAGTTTGTTTAGAAACACTAGCATTTAGAACATATTTTTTACTAAATAAATTTTAAACAAGGAATATGTAATCTCTAGTCTATTGAACGTCCAATGGATGGAAAAACAATTGTTTATATCTATCAAGTTTGAGCGGCACTTTTGAAGAATTGCTCAAGACTTTAGCGCTTTTGCAAATTAATACTGGGCACGATGCCCTTTGCCTGACATGTCCTGACTTTTGCAAATACAGTACAATGTTCACAACCATGAGTTGCAAAGGTCCCCAAAATGTGCAAACTCCTTTTACTAAAATTGCATAAGGGGCACAAGCAGAAGGATGTTCACAAATATGTCAAAAAAATCATGTGTGAAAGTTAGGACATTCACAAATGTAAGAGTATTTAGTTAAAAAATATGTTGGCCTCCTTTTAATAAAACCACATAAGAGGCACAAGCATGAGGATATTCGCAAATGTGTAGAAGAAAATTCACATATTTAAGAGAGAATTCACATATTTTAGAGAAAATTCACATATTTGAGTATTTAGAAGAAAGTTTGCATATCTAGAAAAAATTCACTTGTGTGATGGGTAAAAAGGTCCTTTTATGAACAAAAAAATTTGACTTTAGAGAACATGCATATTCCAAAAATTCTAGGTATTTTGAAAAACACATCATTTTTTTCATACAATACGATCATTTTTCGTATTTAGAAGGCAAATGCTTCATTACAATATAAAAGCACGCATTATTATAAAATTATAAATGTATTCAACATTTATTCATTAAAGTGAGAGATTTTTAGACAACCAATCCAAGGACTATTGGATTGAGATGAGCCAAACCAAACATGAATTTTGATGTGAGCTTGCACCAATGTTGTCAGTATCAAAATTTGACATATATCATTTGGCCAACGATTCAGGCATATCAGCCGATATTGATAAGTGTATTATTCTGAATCAACCAAAAAATAATTAAAAAATATTGCAAGTCAATCAAAACATAGCACATGTTAAAACCATTAAAATAATAAAAAAATAATAAAAAATAATTTATTCTATTTTTTTACATTTATTAAAAATTAGTCGACTGAGGTTAGTGTCATATCGACTTTCTGGCAATATGATACGTATCGGCTGATACTCACTAATACTACAACATTGGCCTGCACAAATTTGTTTGCCTTGGGTGCAAGTCTAGGTTTTCAAACTTGTTCAAATTTGATTCATAAGGCATATTATTGGTTAACCTCAACCTATTGTGGCACACTTTGGCCCTCACTTGTGCTTAGAAGCATAAACAACTCATGTTGGACTGAGTTTGGGCTCAATTTTATTATACTCACTTTGAATCAAGTTTAAAAATGACACAAAATCAAACCAAACCAAGCCAATATGAAGCAGGTTTAGGTATGAATTTGAGTAGGCTATTTAATTTAAACCCATATTGATAATTTTGTGCTTATGTTAGATCAAATCTGTTTGTTGAGGGGTTGAGTTGAGTTTGGTTTTGTTGCAAATCTTGTCAAATAAGTTCTAGTCAGTCTGAATTTAAAATCATTTTTGTGTTTGGACTTGTACTAGTATGTTTGCATATAAAATATATAATAAAAATAAATAAATAAATAATTTAAATATATATGCAAGTGTATCAAATATATACTCATTTACACATGCTAAAATAAATATGCAGGTTACATTATACCTCCCTTACTATGCTTGCTTGTTACAATAAAAGGGGGTAATTTGTGCTAGTTACAGTAAACCTCTCTTATTATGCTTGTTGGTTACAGTAAGAGGGCAGCTTGTGCTGGTTATAGTAAACTTTTCTTCTTACCATGCTTGCTTGTTATGGTAAATGAGTATAACATATACTAGTTATACTAAATCTCTCTTATCACCCTTGGTGCTGGTTACGGTGAATCAGCCATGCATCACCCTAACTCAAACATTCACCCATGTCATGATTGGTACTCATAAAAGTGTGAAGACAAAGATCATGAGGGTGGTTACAGGTATAGATGGCATCCATCCAGCAAAAGAGCAGCATCCATGTTGGAATAACTTTCATCATGGGATGCTAAACTTATGGGAGAAATTTAGCAACTCTATAAAAAGAATAACCTATGTAAATTTAAAAAAAAAAAAGGAAAAAAGTAAGTTGCCAAAGCAATAATGCATTCAAGGAAGCCCAAGAAGACCCGAGGATCCAACTAACTCTCAAGTCATCATCTTCTTCACCCTTTTATCTTTATCTTTTTTCTTATTCTTCCCACTTGTATTCTAAGCTTTAGAAATCAAAGGCTATTATAGAGGTGAAGAGATCTTGAAATAAAGTTTCAAGTTTTTATATCTCAATTTGAGTGTTAAAAAAATCATTGTTGTATAGTACAAGCCAAGTAAAATACATCACCAATTACATTGTGCTCAAACCAAGAAAAGATTAAATTTAAACATAAAATGTACTCATTTAAAGGCAACTAGTGTTGAATAAGGACATATAATGAAAATACTTTGATTAGGCACCTTCATAAAATTAGGAGCATATATATATCTATGTAGGGTTTAAACGTAAAAAGTTATTTGCTTTTTTTTTCTAATGTTGTTTAAAGTTTAGGTTGTCACAAATACGTTTAAGGTACAAAAATTTGTTCATTTGGGATATTTAGGGTCAAACCAATTTCAGGCCGAACTCATTTTTAAATATAAAAATTTGTAAATTTTTTGAGTTGGCAATGACAATAATGGATTCATGCTAAACTCTGTAATCTAAAAGTGATACGAGGCAAGACACACTTTATTTATGCTAAATTAGCAAGTGAAATGAGCAAAATTTGATTGACTTATAGAATTTGTTTTGCAGGCCCAAACAAAGAGCTTAAGCATGCTCAAGCACACACTTGAGTTGTGTTGAAATTATGAGATCGTAGTGTGCACAAAGGAAAGAATGGGGGAGAGGAAAATTTTTGAAAAATGGTCTGCGTCAAGGGGGATATGCATAATTTAGGATTCATATTCATGCATGTGTAGATACTGAGTATATGTAACCTCCCTTGGAGTAGTTGTTCCCAATCCCAGCTAGGGGTGGGCATCGAGGCCAAATCCGGCCTGGCTCGATATCCATTATTAAATAATAATAATTAATAAGTTTTCAACTTTCCAGTACCCAACTAATTATCTTTCTAGTTTCTATAAAATTAATGCAACTAATTAGATAAATATTAATAATTACTATGTAATAATTAAATTTTTAAAATTTTATATTATTGAAAATTTAATAAATAACTCAGGCCCATTAGGTTGGCCCAAACCCAGTACCTAACGAGTTCAGGCCTAAAATCTTGGCCCAAACTCGGCCCATGGCGGGCCAGGTTGTCTTAGCCCATCAGGCCACCCTCCTCATTGCGTACCCCTAATCCCAACCATAATTGTCTCCTTGGATTCCCAAACATGTTGGGAATCCAATGAAATGTGGGACCACCACTCTAGGTGTGGCTCGCATTTCAAGAGCTTTAGTCATTGAATTCTCTGGATCTAATACATAGATTCATACTTTGGATCTTATACCTGGATCCAATATACATATGAGTTATGGGTTACATATGTGAGATTATATAGCCTCACTGAATCCAGTACCAAGATCCAACAAGTTGCTTGATTAGTTTTGTAAACCCTATAAAAATTTGATATTTTTATGAGGAATAAAGACAAATTTAATGCTAAAATATTATTTAAACTTAAGGTAAGATTTAATTATAATCCGAGCCTTAATTTGGATTTGGATTTGGAATGAATATCAAATTGGGAATTTATTTTGAATTGAGTTTTGATTTTTAAATAAGATTTAATCTGAATTCAAGTTGGACTTAATTAGAATTTAATTTTAATTTTAATTTAGTTGGGATTTGAATTGAGCGTGCATTTGAATTTGGAGTCTCATTGAATTTTGATTTCAATTTATGAAATTTAAATTTAGATTTAGATTTAATTTGGATTTAATAAATAAATCTTGGATATTTTAATTGGATTTGGATTTAATTCGATTTTTTATCTAAAGTATAATTAAATTGAATGTCAATTCAAAATTTAAATTATAAAATAATTTGAATCTTTGTTGAAATTGAATTTAGATGTATTACTTGTGATTGTTTAGAGCATTTTAATGAATACAATAATATTAATGATGCTTTTTATGTGAAGAAAAGTAAAAATGCAATTTAGTCTAACTTAATCTTTAAAAGATATTTATGAAGAATTAAAGTTGATTTTAGTTTGATTTTTATTGAAATTTGCATTCAAAATTAAATTTATGAAAAATTAAAATTTTAATAAAATAATTGGCAAATTATGTCAAAATAAAGTCAAATGGGATTTTAGAGGAATTTGAGTTTAATTTGGCTTGTATGTAATATAACGGCATTAAATTAGAATTAAGTTTGTATGAATTTGAAATCCATATTTTAAAATAATATAAAATATTAAATAGGCATTTTATAGAATGAAAAACTTGAATTAATTAAGCTTGATAAAATGGTAGACGTCCATAGGATGGGGCATCCTCCTATGTGGGCTCATCTTATGTGGCACCTCAAGTAAATTTAAAAGTTGTAAGATAAAAACTCTAGAAATTGATATTTCAAAAGTTTCCTAAAAACAAAACAAGCAAAGAGAGAAAAAAATGTAGAAGTCAAAACTTGCCAAATAAGTGGTGTAGTAGTCTTAGACTAAGTGGTTTTAGAATTTAAAAAGTTTGGACTGAAAATTTAGGAATTAAGAATGTTAAAAAATTATATAAGAGGGTCAAATAAGGGATCATGCCCCCTCTTGGGATTTTCTAGAGTTTTGCCTATTTTCTCTCTCATTCTCTCTCTTTTTTCTCTTTTTCCTCTTGCTTCTCTCCTTCATTTATTGAGTTTAGGAAGTCTGAACATCCATTGAAGGTGGGTTGATCAAGGAGTTATAGGCACGCATCAAATGATTGGTGTGGATCGAGCCATCAAACTGATTGTTTTGACGTTAATGCTTATTGATTTTGATGAAACAAAGTAGAAGGTTTTATTCAATACTCGTAGACCGAAGCTCATATTCACAAGCATATTCCGATACTGAATAGGTTTGAAACCATACATCGATCATCATATCTAAGAGATCAATGTTGGCTCCATCTTATTGAGCATCAGATTGGTTTTAAAATCTGATTACTGGTTTCATGAACTAGTTCAAGTATGGATCAGTCATGAATATAGTACGTTTTAAGACTGCATATATATGTTGTACATATACATATATACTGGTATGTATATATACAAATATGTGTATAAGAGCGTGAAGTTAAAAAAAAACAAAGTATGTTTATTTTATTGCACTACGGGATTAAATCGGGTAAGCTGATTGGTCAAACTAGTCGCGCGAGATATCACAAACTAATTCCCTTATGGATCAATTTTGATCAACTTAGGAATAGACTGGTCAAACCTCATTGGGTTGGGTCGATTCAATTCTTAACAAAATAATTGTTAAAATCTACATATAGTGTAGATTTACCAAAAACATTTCTGAGAAAAGTGATTTTGGGGTGAAGACTTACTTCCTTGTCTGAGTGGTTGTGTGTGTGTGTGTGTGTGTGACTGTCATAATTGTGATCACATGTTGATAACATATGCATTTAATACATGCATAGATAAGTACAGTCGACCATGGAGTCAGACCATGACGATGATGCGGAGTTAGAAAAGTATCTCAAGACTGATTTCTTCGAAAAATATTTTTGAAATCATGTATGTATTTTGCAAATCTTCACCCTTAGGTATATCGAATTTATCCTTGTTATACATATTGTCATTGTGGAATTGATATGCTTATGAGTACACATGCATTCAGTCTCTTATGATTGATAAAAAAAAAAGAAAGAATAATTTATGTTGTTTGTTTTTAAAAGCCAAAATGGATTTCAAAAGAACATACGTGTGTTTATCGTTTTAAAATCGTTGGTGAGATTGAATAAATCAACGGTTGGGGTGTTGTTGAAACTCAACCAATAAAAAGAAAAAAATCAATAAAGTACATTTTTTTGGGGGAGTTCAGTAAACAAGAAAATAACTTGCATGTGTTAATCGTTTCACCTGAGTATGTATTCTTGACTATGTGTGAACAAATTGACATATGTCTGGTAAATCAATTATATCTCCCTCATCCAGAAGAGTTTTTACAAACAATTTACGACATTGGAAAGCTGACAAAATTTTGCATATTTTGAAAAAAATTGAACTCTTTTCTAAGAAAGTGTACCGAACAGTGATAATCGGAACAACAAAGCATATACAAGCCTAAATCGATTGATCTTCCTTATTCAAAAAAGTTTTTATGAACAGTTTATGATATTAGAAAGCTGACAAAATTTCTCACATTCTGTAAAAGTTTCAACTTTGTTCTCATAATGTGCATAGAGTTGTGACAGTCAGAATAACAAAGTAGATATAAGCCTAAGTGAGTCCCGAACCGGCTATAGATCGGTTAAGCAATGCAATGAATGAATGTATGATATGAGCCTATGTTTTTTAATGCTAAATGAACATGTATATGCAACCTATAATGTTGTGTTTATGCAGGTGCTAAGTGTCTAAAGCAACATAACATGGAAATGCTTATTTTCGCATGTGTGATTGAATGCACACTGCTATTAAAGTGCATGTGTTATGCATTGTGCCTTTATGTGATTGTGCATGGATGCATATAGTTAATCATAATCAATGCCTATATGTGAACGCCTGAATGAATTTGATATGTTACAAATTACATGTGTAGCATGATAGCATATTTGACATTGAATTCTGCATCGATGAACCTAAATTGGAGTCCTGAATCTTAGATTAGATTCATCTTGTACGTGCATGGATAAATAATATAATTAATAGATTAAAAAAATAATTATGTAAACATTAATTCTATTGAGATTACAATGAAAGAGTAAACAATACTTTCGGTTTTGTCGAATATATTTTGAGCATGGAAGGTTGTTCCTCCCCAACCACGAAGATAAGGGAAGGTCTCCACATTCGCCGCGTGGTGGTAGGTCACGAAACTCATGAGTGGAAGTTTGATGTATCGGGATAGAGGTGTTGGGATCTCTCTCTCGACTAGGTTGTCCCTCACCTAGGACTGGTGAAAGGTGTTCAACTAGGGCAAAGAAAAAAATTATTTGAATATATCCTCCTGAGTCGTGGTTCAAATCCAAGTTAAGTCAGTGTAGTACCCACAAGGCTAAAAAGTCAAAACCCTAATTGTTTATGCATTTAGTTAAGCATGACATGCATCACATTAAAATAAAACTTAAATAAAGACAACTAAAGTCACCCATGCATAAAAGATCTCATGTCCTGCAATGGTAAGTGCATGCATGTTTATCTAATCATGCATAAGATTATTAATTAGTTTTTAATGATATTCTTGTTATGCAATGGTGATAGGCATTAATTGTGTAAGCATGCTTTTATTTCGTTAAATACGCAACTCAATTGCAAATGCAAGTTATGTGCACCTACTACACTTAATTATAAATATTTAGGGATGTTATTGTGTTCAATCCTTAACCGAAATGCAAATACAAGTATGAGCACACACCGCACTTAGTTATGAATATTTAGAGATGTTATTGTGTTCAATCCTTAACCGAAATGCAAATGCAAGTATGAGCATACACTGCTCTTAGTTGTGGATATCTAAGGATGCTATGGTTGCTCTATATGTTTAACTGATTTGAGTGTAGGAAATATAAAAAATGCGATATTTATGCTAAGTATCAATGCATGTTGCCTAAAATGTAATGCATATGAAATCAGGCAAAGTGCTTGTGGTAAGTGAATATGATGCAAAGGCATTATGCAAATAATAATTGAATGTTTATCTATTTTGATAGTTGAAAGCAATGTATCTCGTGTATATTGGTTTCAGTCTACCTGTATTGGTAATCCTTACTAGGCTTTCACGAGTCTGACCCGTTTTATGGGTTTTTAGGTGAGCTATGATGCATAGCTGCAGAGCTGATGCAGATTGCTAGCTAGAACGACATTGAGAGACAATCTTTTTCTTTTTTGGGGATAGTTTTAGAAAAATATTTATTATAAATTTTTTATTAAAAATACTTTGACATGAATTTTAAATTTTTGGGACATAATTAAATTTTAATAGTGAATGCTATTAAAATTTTAATTCAGTTATGATATGATGATTGTTTGTACTGTAACTCGTTTAGAATATTTAATAAAAAATTTGCTTTTATTGATTTAAAAAAAAACTCAATTTTTTTTGGGTTGAAATTTTGAAACGTTATAAGTTTTGCAATCCTAAATAAGAATAAGCTCCTTGCTTGGGTTGCTTCTTGTGCTTATATGCCGAAAGATAAACAACCAGATTGGAATCCCACCCTTGCTTGATTTGTAATGCCTTTTTCTTTCTTTGATGTATAACGGGCAAGGATCCGCTAAACTCAGCTGGCTAATCAACAAATGAAAAAAAGGTTTAGGTAAAGTAGGATAGCTCTCTATTAAAAGTTATGAATAACGGATCACAGATCCCGTCATTTGACATATGTTGGGATCCATTCTACGTTCAATCCAAGCCATCCAACCAACGCATAGGGTTAACGTGCATTTTGGATGTGGACGAATAGTAGCCGTTAAGATTTATCAGTTGGACAGCGAGGATCAACATAGGTCTCCAAAATCATTTGTCAGCAGATAAGATCCTCTTTCGGTATTCCGTACCTGACAAAAACAGCACTCCTTTTTCAATGGGTCTAAGTAATTTTGGGCACGACCCGAGATTTAGGTCCATTAAAATCAACCATTGTTGGGTCTAATAAATTCGGTTCTTATGTTCGGTTCGGGTTTACATCCAACCCGCTTATACCCCCATCCGGTGCCCAAACACCAACTCGGGCCCCTCTCAAGGTAAACACAAAATCGCAATAAATCCTTTGCGGCCAAACGGGCCTCACTAGGGTTTTTGAAAGGGCTGTCTTGGGAACCTCATAAGAAGCCCAAGGGGATGACGCCTCCCCAACTCTAAGCCCGGAGGCAGACAGAGAGAGCGTCCTGTTGCTGCTGCTGTTGGGGCTCTCCTTCACCATCGGCCATGGTGCACGTTAGCTTCTACCGCAACTGTAACCTCTCTCTCTCTCTCTCTGTGCGTGAAGATCTAGGGTTTCTTCATTTGCATCCAGTCGTTCTGGGATTTCCGTTTTCTCGTATTCGATCTCTTGATCCTTTCAGAAACTGTCCCGTAGCTTTTGTGCTTGGACTTTTGATCTCTCTCTCTGTAATTTCAGTGGAGTCACGGATTTTAGGGTTTCTCCAGTTGTTCTTCGCATGATTTGATATCATTGCTTGATCCCTTGAAGATCACGCTTCCCTTTCTCCGTTTTCCGTTGTTTTTCGTCATTCTAGTGCTTCTGTTTTACTTGTCATTGTTTTTTTTTTTATGATGTGATTTTTTGGATGGATTTGTATCTATAAAACCCCATGTCTTGTTATGGCCTTCTTGTTGAAAGTGATTGTATTTGGCTTTTTTGTTTTTGAAAATTTTGTTATCGTGTTTTTTGGATCCCTTTTTATTTGATCACTATGACTGGAAGTCCTAATTTCTCTGCGTGCATAGATGGGAAAACGTTCAAGAAGCCCCGGCGTCCCTACGAGAAGGAGCGTTTGGACGCCGAGCTGAAGCTGGTCGGAGAGTACGGGCTCCGGTGCAAGAGGGAGCTCTGGAGGGTTCAGTACGCACTCAGCCGTATCAGAAATGCTGCCAGGGAGCTCCTCACTCTAGATGAAAAGAACGAGCGCAGGATCTTCGAGGGTGACGCCCTGCTGCGGCGGATGAACCAGTATGGGCTTCTGGACGAGAGCCAGAACAAGCTCGATTACGTTCTGGCCCTAACCGTCGAGAACTTCCTTGAGCGCCGTCTCCAAACACTTGTGTTCAAGTCAGGGATGGCCAAGTCGATCCACCATGCCCGAGTCCTCATCAGGCAGAGGCATATCAGGTAGAGAAAACTTTTATATTTGTCTTTCCATTGATGTCTTCTCTCTCTCTCTCTATATATATATATACATTCTTTTTTATTTAATAGTGTATATGACGAGAAAACTTTGATGGTTATCACACATGGTCAATTGAAATGCATCTCTTTGCTTTTGCTTAGGCAGAGTATGTTGTCTTCGCCTGATTTTTTGTTGTCCATGGAGGATTTTATCAATTTTAATATTTTTTAGCATGGTGGTGTGAGATATTTATTGGACAATACAGAAGGAAATTTTATGTGATATGCGGCATGTTAGATGTAGTCATGAAAGAATTTTCGTGGGTTGCATTCAGGGTCGGAACCAAGAATTTAAGCTAGCGTGGGCACAAATGCACAGTCGGAACCTCACATGCTAATTGAAAAAAAAACTAAAATTCTCATCTATACTAATTGAAACGAAAAAACCCTAAAAATCTAACTTCTAACCAAAGTCAAGTATTAAATACATAACACCCTAATCCAAACTTCATGTCATTTAAACAAATACAAAATTAAAACCCTAATTCTTACATAATCAATTATGCATTTATGATATTCAAGCATGTAGAATCATCTTTCAATGTAATTAAAAAACACAAAAATACCTTAATTAAATATTCATCTTATTTTAAAAACTAAAAAACTAAATGCTATTAAAAGAATACAAAAAAACTTTAAAACCTAATTAGATATTCATGCTATTAAAAAAAATGAAAACCTTAATCTTAGCAAATATCATTCATAGTTTTTTATACATAAGCTAATTGAAACAAAAACAACAAAACCCTCAAATTTCTAGCTAAAATGAACCATCTGGACAATGTATAATGTTGATTAAAAGAATACAAAAATAACTAATTAATATCCATCTCATTAAAGACCTAAATACTAATTTGAGGAAAAAACCCAAAAGCTGGAAACCTAAATGCTATTCAAGTATGTAGAATTTTGTTTAATGTTAATTAAAAAACATAAAATGCCTAAATAAAAAATTGTTATTATTTAAAATCAAAATAAAAATCTAAATACTATTAAAAATACAAAAAATCTAAAACCTAATTAAATATTCATGCTATTTATAAAAAACTAAATGAAAACCTCGATCCTAGCAAACCTCATTCATTGTTTTCATACATAAGCTAATTGAAACAAAAAACAATAAAACCCTTAAATTTCTAACTAAAATCAAGCATGTGGATCATGTATAATATTGATTAATACATAAATAACTAATTAATATCCGTCTCATTAAAAACCTAAATACAATATCGGTCTCATTAAAAACCGAAATGCAATATTTGTCTCATTAAAAACCTAGATGCTAATTGAAAAAACACAAAAATCTCTAAACCTAAATGATAATAGAAACCTACATAATCAATTATGCATTTATACCATAAACACAAGAGAGAGAGAGAGAGAGTGGACCTCGTCCTGTGCTCGCCTTGACTTGATCAATGTTTTGGCCATTCAAAATAAAGACCAAAATATTTTTTTCCTATAGCCTCAAAATATCGCCAATATTTGTCACTAATGTCAGAACTGAGGGGCTCCAGATAGAAATCCACAAGGGTTTCCCCTAGATTCACTGAAAAAAACACCCCACAAACCATGAAGTCTCTTTACATGTGAATAATATTTATCTTAATTTGAACCTTGATTTTTTATTAGAACTGTTACAATACCTCTCCCATCCAAGTTCTCGAGGCCCTCATTGAGCTCTAGCAATTGATGATAATCATGATATTTTGCTACTTATTGCAGAAATTGTTGAAGCTTGGCAGTGTCCTCCCAGATGGATTCACTACCTGGTATTGAAACTTCGCGAGTTAAATCACATTAATCATCATTACATAAACAAAAAGAAGATTATCACATCAAGCTTTATCACCCAAAATCAGTTATCATAAGCACCTCTCAAAAAAATTCTTCCATCGCAAGGACTTGTTGAGAAAAAAGAAATATAATAGCCTTTCAACACTTTATAAGTACAATATCAAGAGGTACATATTCTTAGGATTACAAAATAAAGGGCTCTCATACTAAAAGAGATTTGGAGACCTCTAGGAATCTTTTCTCTAGGTGATACATACTAAAGATTTTTTTCATGTATAGATTTTTACCCAGTACCAAATCACTTAATTAGCAAATGTCTCTTTAAAGAAAAAGACTTAAAAAATAAGAGGGACAAACAACAATATATGAAGAGTCATCTTTCCTATATAGTTTTCATGGTGTGCCAACTCTATCAAATATTTAGGCTTGAGAGAGGGATAGATGTTGTAGATCATGGCATGGATAGCTAAACATTGTGTGATATGTAGCTATTGGCGAAAAGATATTTTGATCTTTATTTTGAATGGCCAAAACTTTAGGTCGAGCATTGCCCATATTTTCTGCAGGTCAGGGGACTCATGCCCCCAAAGGGGTTTCTGTGGGTCAAGGTGGGCACATGCCCACCCTCTCTATAAATGCCTTCGCCTTTGGATGTATTGAAGGAGTTTTGTTTAATGTTTCTCTAAGAAGAATTATTCAACCCATGAGTGTGGCTTTTGTGTGCGTGCTCCAACATGTCTGTTTTGTATTCACTTGCAATTCCATTAAAGTTGGTCTTCTTGGGTTGAGTTCCTAAACTTGAATGTTAGCTACCTCTTAGGGTTCTGTTAGAAAATCTAGGATTTTCAATTCTGACCTATGTCACAGGGATTCGGCCAGTCGAGTGTTGCACCCATGTCGACGTGATGCGGGTGCGGCCAAATTGACCCTAGGTGTGGTCAATGCACCCAGGGTCATAAATGTCCAATTTTTGGACTTAAAAAAATCGCCCGATGAAATGGGTTGTGAGGGGGATTAGGGCAAAAACATTTTGCCCCCTCCTCCCGGTCCCGACATGGCGATGCCTCTTCTTTGTCTCCAACCGAGCAGCGATTTTGGTGTGACGATTCCGGCATGAAGATTCTGGCAAGTATGTCTCTATTCTCTCTCCCCTCGTCTCTCTCGCTCTTCTCGGCTAAACCCTCTGTGTACCTCTCTCTCTCTCTCAATGTCTTTTCCCTTTGTGTACCTCTCTCTCTCTCTCTTAATCTGGGCTAAACCCTCGGTAGTACCTCTCTTTCTTTTGTTGTTTGGTTTTATGTTGGGATAGTGGATGGATGGTGTTTGTTGTGTTTCAGTGTTCATTTTTCTCAGGCTTCAAAATTTGGGCTTCATTGTCATCTGTATGTCCATGCTATGGACTTTTAGAAGTGGCTTCTTCTTTTCCTTTTCACTTGTTTGTAGTTTTTTTTTTCGATATTTTTTCGTGCCTCGTCGATTCCTCGAATCAGGTTTAGGGTCCTCTTTCTCACACACAAAAAATTCCCTTTGTATATTAACCGATGTTTTTAGTTGCTAGTTGTCTAACTTAGATTCACAAGGTGACAATATTGCAAAACAACCCTTATAAATATTACTACGTGAATCTAAATTTAAGCGCATTTTTTGTGATATTCTTTGGATGAAAATATCTATGCTTTATCCATTGTGAACTTTATATGGGAACATCTAGTCATTTTTCATAAGCAACTTGGTGTTTTCCTTTTGGTAAATGCATGAATTGTTATGTTTACATATGTTTAATTTGAGGAACATTATTTTTTTCTTACCCCATATATTGTTGTCAAATAAGTTGCGCAACAACATGATTGGAATTGCTCTTCAGCTGTTCATGGTTTTGCAGTATAAACTTTTTTTTCAGTCAAAAGTAGATGTTGTTGTTGATTTCTGATTAATGTTGATGAGGTTAGCAAGTTTTTGAAAGGTTTTTGTTGCTGGAATGTGGCATGCTTCAGTTTAATGTTCTACTTTGATCTCTTTTAAGTGTATCAACCTTTATTTATACATATGTTATGTATTTAAATTTATAAATAACATGGAAATCATTTCATGTTTGTTATCTAAAAGGCCCCTTTATCGCTTTTACGCAAGTTTTTATATTTTGGGTTTGTAATTTTTGTGCAGTTCATCAAAGCCAATGCTTTATAATTTCTCTAGAATGTCGTTTTGGTGATTTTAAGCTACCAACAGAAATTGCTTCGCTGGATTTTTTAATTTATGGTCTTTCTTCTGAGAACTGTTTGTATTTTGTTCCGGTACAAGAAGCTTTTATCCCGTTGTTGACCCTAACCAAAGATTTCTTCTATAGATAAGTGCCAAAATACATCGGATACATTGGCCGAATTTTTGATGTTATATCCCTTGCCCTTATTAATTTAAGGGGTTTGTCATATTTTTATTATTGCTAAAACATAATTTTACGTACTATTACTATATTTTTAGAACTTATTGTATATGTTATTGACCTTGCACTCAATATTATCAATCTTGATTGTGTGCATAATTGATTTTAATATAATATTTTTTTGTTTTCAGGGTAAAAATGATGGATAAAGGTAAAGGACTTGCGTCATCCTCGTCCCCACTTGTAAGTGTTACAGGTAGTGGTAGTGGGAGTGTTGATTCAAGTTTGTTAACTGCAACATGTGATGATGGAAGGCCATTATGGGCACATGTGGATAAGCTTGCAAAAACTGGAAGAGGTAGTGAAAACAAGAGATTTCGATGCAAGCTTTGTAAAAAAGATTTTTTGGGTCTTACACAAGAGTTAAGGTTCATTTGTTGAATATACTAGGACATGGCATTTCAGGATGTAAAAGATTTGATGAGGCAATGCGAAGACAATACAAAAAAATACAAGATAAATATGAGAAGAGGAAGACAATGAGTGATTCTTATGCAATTAGTGTACCCTTTTTAAGCCACCAAGAAGATGCTAAAAAGAAAAGAAAAGTGGATGCATTATGTAGAGAGAGAAACAATACAAGCGTCATTCAATACATATGAAATAAAGATAGATAAAAAAGTAAGGAAATATTTTTATTCTAGTTTACTTCAATTTAATGCAGTTAGAAATCTTTATTAGAAGGATTTAGTTACTTCACTTATAAATTGTAACTTTAGTGGCTATGTACCTTCAATCTCAGAAAAATTATGAATCATAATTCTTGCAGAAGAGAGGGCAAATGTTTAAAGATTGCTAGAGATTAAGAAATATTCATGGGAACAAAATGAAGTTTCTATTGTTTCTAATAGGTGGATGAATATTCAAAGGCGTTCACTGATTAATTTCATGACTTTTTCGCTTAGTAGCTCAGTATTCTTGAAAGCAGTTGATGTATTTGGGCAATATAAAAATGACGAGTACTTGAAGGAGTTGTTTATAAAAGTAATAAAAGAAGTGGGTGATAAAAAAATAGTGCAAATCATCACAGACAATGCTTCAATTTGTAAAAGTGCAACATTGAGTTTAAAGAGAGAATATTCTCATATTTTTTAGACTCCCTGTGTCACATACAACTTGAATTTAGCCCTCAAGAGTATTTGCAATCCCAAAGAAGAAGAAAATTTACCAGCATATGCTTATGTTCATGAATTAAGAAATTAAAAAAATATCAAAATTATTAGAAATTTTGTTGTCAACCACCGTAATGCTATATTTAATAGGCATTCTAACTTGAAATTATTGAAGGTTGCTGAAACACGTTTTGCGTCCATCATTGTGATGGTGAAAATGATTAAAGAAGTGAAGAATGCTTTGGTTAACATGGTGACTGATGAGAATTAGACATTCTATCATGCTAATGATCTTATCAAGGTTCAAGAAATTAAGAAATTTATTGTTGATGATGAGTTTTTGGATAAAGTCATATACTTCATTTAGTTTACGCAACCTATTTGAGAAATGTTGAGAGAAGTCGATAAGGATGAGTCCATGATTCATAAAGTTTATGAAATATGGGATGATTGAAAACATAAAAGTTGTAGTTTTCAAGCATGAGAAAAAATCTGCATTGGATGATTTAAATTTTTTTAATCATATTCATTCAATTTTAGTTATAAGATGTGATAAGAGCAACACTCCTTTGCATTGCATGATACATTCTCTCAATCCAAAATATTATGCAAAAAAATAACAGGAATGCGTTATTGGTCGTGTCCTTCCAAATTTAGAGCCAGAGCTATCATGACATAAAAATACGTTTATGACAAGACTTTATTCATATTCACATATTTTAAATCAAGTTACACAAGAGTTTGAAAAATTTTCATCTTTGAGATTAAATTGACAGACATTAGTCATGAGAGAGGAAAATAATATAGATCCTATCACATGATGGGTAACATTTGGATCAGAATCACATATTCTCCAACGTCTTGCATTGATATTGTTATCTCAACCAGCTAGTTCATCCTGTTGTGAAAGAAATTGATCATATATTCTCAAATCCACAACATGAAGAGAAACAAACTCACCAGCAAGCGTGTACAAGATTTAATATATGTTCATTCTAATCTTTGACTACTTTTGCGAAATAATGATGACTACATGTGCTAATTGCTCTCTTAGTTATTTGATTATTTCTTAGTTTCTTCATTTAAATATACTTGTATTTAACATTTTCAAATTGAGTTTGTAATGTAGGCAAGGATCATCCAAATTTTGGGATGTAAACCCTGAAGAGTGTGACTTAGAGGGAGAGTATGAATTCAACATTACAAACATGGACTTATCTGAGCCTAATCTTCTTTCTTATGATGCATTTGATGATGAAGTATAAAATTATTAGGATTCATTGTTATCTACATTGTGTAGGATATACTTTTGGTATCTAATTATGCATTGTTTGCTTATTTTATTAGTATATTATATAATTTACTTCTTTTCTGCTTTACTTATTTGATTGTTTTTATAATATATTTAGGTTAATTTAATTATGGTGTTTGTTTTTATGATGAATATAATTGTAGATTGTTAATTTGATTTATTTATACATGATGAATTGATTTGATGATGATAATTGTTTTTTATTTCATGAGTTTTACTGTTAACTGTTAAAATTTATATATATACACACACACACACACCCTTTCGCACCCCTGCATCCGCAACTATGTGACATAGATTCTGACCTATGTCACATGGGTGCATGGGTGGGGGTGAGACACTTTAAAAAACCTTGGGTGCGAGGGTGCGGCATGGCAAAAATGTAAAAAATTATATATATATATATATATTATAATATATATATATATATTATAATATATATATATATATATATTTAATTTTAAAGTTTTAACCGTTAATATTGTCATAATTTACCGGTTAACATTGTCATAATATCATTCATTAGGTATGTAATATATCAAATTAACAATTTTATAATTTTATTTTACATTACAAAAACTAACACCAAAATTAAATCAACCTAAATATCAATCAAATAAGTAAAGCATAAAATAACTAAATTACGTACCAAAAGTATATCCTACAATGTATATGACGATGAAGTAATGAATCTTAATAATTTTCTTCTTTTTCATCAAATGCATCATTAGAATGAAGACTGAGCTTAGATAAATCCATGTTTGTCATGTTAAAATCATGCTCTCCCTCGAAGTCACACTCTTTTGAGTTTACATCAAAAAATTTGGATGTTCTTTGTCTGTGTTACAAACCCAATTTGAAGATGTTAAATATAATACAAGTATATTTAAATGAAAAACTAAGAAATAATCAAATAACTAAGAGAGAAAATTAGTACCTATTCATCATTGGTTCGCGAAAGTAGTCGAAGATTTGAATGAACATATACTAAATCCCCTGCACGCTTGTTGGTGAATTTGTTATTCATGTTGTGGATTTCAGAATATGTGCTTCAATTTCTTTCACAACAAGATGAACTAGCAGACTGCGATAACAATCTTAATGCAAGACGTTGGAGAAGAGGTTTTTTTGATTCAAATGTTGACTACCATGTGATAGGATCTATATTATCCTCTTCTCTTGCGAGTAATGCTGATCCATATAATCTCGAAGATAAATTTTTTCCAAACTTTTGCGTGACTTGATTTAGAAGATATGCTTGTGGAAAAAGTCGTCATACAGATATTTTTATGTTTTGATAGCTCTGAGTCTAAATTTGGAGGGACACGACCAATACCACATGCCTGCAACTTTTTTGCATAATATTTTGGATTAAAAGAATGTGCCATGCAATGCAAAGGAGTGTTGCTCTTATCCCATCTTCTGACTAAAATTGAATGAATATAGTTAAAAAATTCTTAATCATCAAATGTAGGATTTTTTCTTCATGGTTGAAATCCCACATTTCATAAACTCTTTGTAGCATAGGCTCATCTTATCAACTTCTCAACATTTTCCAAATAGATTGTGTAAATTGAAGGATTTATAACACTCTGTTCTAAAACTCATCATCAACAATAAATTTCTTAATTTTTTCAGCATTGACATCATCATCAGCATAATAGAATGTCAAATTTTCATGAGTCACCATGCTAACCAAAACATTCTTCACTTTTTTAATCTTGTTTACCATCACAATGATGGATGCAAAACATATTTCAGCGACCTTCAGTAATTTCAAGTCAGAATGCATATTAAATATAGCATTAGCACGATGGTGGTTAACAACAAAATTCCTAATACTTTTAGCATTTCTTTCTAAATATTCAATCCATGAACATAAAGCATATGTTTATGAATTTTCTTCTTCTTTGGGGTTGCAGATGATCTTTAAGGTCAAATTTAAGCTCTGTGCTACACAGGGAGTCCAAAAAATATGAGGGTACTCCTCTCCAAACACAACAATCCACTTTTACAAACTGGAGCGTTGTGTGTAATGATTTGTACTACTTTCTGATCACCCACTTCTTTTATATGTTTATGAATTTTCTTCTTCTTTGGGGTTGCAGATGCTCTTTTGGGTTAGATTTAAGCTCTGTGCTACACATGGACTCCAAAAAATATGAGGGTACTCACTCTCCAAACTCAACACTGCACTTTTACAAACTGGAGCGTTGTATGTAATGATTTGTATTACTTTCTGATCACCCACTTCTTTTATGACTTCTATAAACAATCTTTTCAAATACTTCGCATTTTTATATTCCTCAGATGCATCAACTGCTTTTCAAGAATACTGAGCCACTAAGCAAACAAGCAATGAAATTGATCAGTGGACACCTTTGAATATTCGTCCATCCATCAGAAACAATAGAAACTCCATTTTGCTTTCATGAATATTTTTTAATCTCCAGCAACTTCTTCACATTTGCCCTATCTTCTGTAAGAAGTGTGGTTCGTAGTTTTTTCTGAGCTTGGAGGCACATAGCCACTCAAATTACAATTTGCTAAAGATGTTACTAAATCATTCCAATAAAGATTTCTAGCCGCATTAAATGAGAGTGAACTATAATAAAAATACCTCTTTACTTTTCTATCTATATCCTCTCTTTCATATGTATTGAATGTTGCTTGTATCGTTCATCTATCTCCTATATTGACTTTTTTTTAGCATCTTCTTGGTGACTTCTAAATGAGACACTAATTGCACAAGCATCACTTATTGCCTTTCTTTTCTCATATTCTTCTTGTATTTTCTTGTATTGTCTTCGTATTCTCTCATCAACTTTTTTGCATCATGAAATATCATGTCCTGGTATCTTCAACAAATGAGCCTTCACTCTTGTGCAAGACCCAAGAAAATCTCTTTTACATAGCTTACATCGAAATCTTGTCCTCTTTCTCATGTTTTTGCAAGCTTATCTACATGTACTCATTAGTGGCCCTACATCATCACTCCCACTACAACTATCAGGAAAATTAACAGCAGAACTCACATGTGGGGATGCGTATGATACAAGTCCTTTCCCTTTATCCATCATTTTTATCCTAAAAACACAAAAATTATATTAAAATCAATTATGCACACAATCAAGATTCAAGATTTATAATATCGAGTGCAAAGTCAATAACATATACAATACGTTTAAAATATATAGTAGTAGTATGTATAAATAAATACCGAAAGGTACGTAGTCGAAGCGGACCCAAACCCAACTAGAACGACAGCTAGAACGACAAACAAAAGGCCAAGGGTGGTCTTGGCTGTCAGACTGTGCCCGACCCTGGCTCGCAAAAGAAGGCCGAGGGGTGCGCTCGGTCAGTTAGGCCGACCCCAGCTCCCGGCTCACAAAGGAGGGTTGAGGGGTAGGCTTGGTCTGTCAGGCCGAGCTCAACTCCCGGCTCTTAAAGGAGGGTTGAGGGGTAGGCTTGGTCTGTCAGGCCGAGTTCAGCTCCCGACCCGTCCAGGGAAAACAAGGAGGAGGGTGTGAAGGGTTGGGGCCTCGCCCCACCCCTGACTGTCGAAAAAACAGGGAGCAGTGAGGAGCTCACCCCCTCCCCTGCGAAAACAGACAGGAAAGCAGGGATGGGCTCGACCCCTCCCCTGAAATCAGAGGGAGCAAGGAGGGTGGGCTCGATTGTTAGACTGAGCCTGACCTTGACTCGTAAAAGAATGTTGAGGGGTGCGCTTGGTTAGTCGGGTTGAGCCCAACTCCCAGCTCACAAAGGAGGGTTTAGGGGTAGGCTCGGTATGTCAGGCCGAGCCCAGCTCTCGGCCCGTCCAGGAAAAACAAGGAGGAGGGGGGGGGGGAATGGTTGGGGCCTCGCCCCACCCCTGACTGTCAAAAAAACAGGGGGCAGGGAGGAGCTCACCCCCTCCCTTGCGAAAATAGGGAAGCAGGGAGAGGAGGAGGTGGCGTCGGGCTCCCCTGAGAGACAGGGGGAGGTGAGCGAGAGAGGAGAGGAGATGATTGGGGCAAAAAAATTTGCCCTAATCCTCTCTTCGCAGTCCATTTCATCGGGCAATTTTTTTAAGTCCAAAAACTGGACCAAAATGACCATGGGTGCATTGACCACACCCATGGTTGGATTGACCGCACCGGGTGCTGCACCCGCGTTGCGTCGATGCTGGTGCGACACTTGGTTTGCCGAATCCCTGTGACTTAGATTCTGACCTATTTGGTCCCGATTAAAAACATGAAATTGGCCCCAAATTCTTGGTATTGAGTCAATCTCGTCTCTCAAAATTTGACCAGTGTTGGAATTCCAATTCTAGAACCCAAGCTCCATTTAGTCTAAGCACATTTTTTTTGTTTCAATCCAACTTTTTATTTGATTAATTTTGTTTTCTTATGCAAATATTTGTTTTTTCTCTGCATGCGTGTCAATGTCCATCTCTTTTTGTGTTTATTTGGTTGTCAATTCCAAGTCCTTTTTGTTTTATTTACCCTTTACTAAATCCTTAGGGATCTAGTAGTGATTATTGGTGTGTGGGTTATCTTTGTATTATATTTGGGGATTTTGGCATCTTTCAGTCTCTTTCCATTTTAAAAGATGGTTAGATGTTGGAAAGCATGAGTATATGTGCTGTATGCTTTAGCCGGATGTTGTTGCTGGACTGTCTTTGTACCAACTGCAAATCTCAACATGCAATTCACGTCTTTAAGGTTCTTTTGTTTGTCCTAAGTGCTAGACTGAAATGGATGTCGGAATAATAGATTTCCGTCTTATCATTCTGGAATTTGGTGATCAAGACTGTTTTATCTTGACCTAGATCAACTTTCCTACTAAGCCTCTGTCAGGCATCCTACGTGCAGTGGAGTCCTAGGTGTGCTACGGGGCAGCTTAATTAACGTAAGTTGCCTTCCAAAAACATAGACCCTCCTGATTTTTGTTATCTCATAATGACATAAAAACATATTTGATTTCAATTTGTCTCCAGTTTCTCAGTTTTGATGCCTAGATAGAATAAGCTATTGGAAGAACTGGATGGAATTGCATTTCTCTTAAGATCTTGTCCGTGAATCGAGTTTGTGTAGAATGATCTCAGCCTCTAGAGCGTCAGAGGAATTTGCACATCCTAAGCAATTTATCCTAGTCACAACTACCTAATCTAATACATGTTCCCTACCAAGTAGTTATAGGGAGGGAATACATCTGCAAGTTCAGATTAAGTAGACACCCATAACCGTGCTTTATGGGCTGCTGGCTGGGATGGTCAAGGGATTAAATTGGTTAGGGCATATACCTGTGGTTTATGAACCTTCTAATTAAAACTATGAGATGTTTTGACCAAATATGATCCCATGGGTGTGTTCAGCAGGGTCAAAATAGTGGGAATTGATCCCTGGATCTTATTCTTTTGACATAAAAATACAATTTTTTAGAGTTGTAATTCGGTAAATTGTAGGACATTGATTTTTCAACTTCTTGAAAATCTGAAAAACATGAGCCAATGGATGGTTTCTAGTAAACCGAACATGTAGATCACATCTCGAGGGTCAGATGTGCAAAGAAAAAAAATTACAGTTTTTCACTAGGATATATATAGGATATAAATTTGCTAGTTGTTTGTATGTACAACCTAGTAGAAAGCACCATTTTTTTATATATATTTTCTGCTTTTGCAAACTTGACCTTATAGATGTGATCTATATAGTTTATTCATTAGAAAACAAGTTTAAAATATAGTCACAAATATCAGTATTGGCTATATCTTGGCCTAATTTTTTTTAAAAGTATAAAATAACAAAAGTAAGAAAATATCATGTTTAGACAATAAAATACATATATAATAAAAAATAAGTAAAAAAAGAAAAAAGAAAATCATATTTAAGATGTAAAAAATAGATAAAAACATTAAAAATAGTTATAATATTGTGATATACTTAAATTGGCAATATTTTAACTTTAATATTGTTTGCTGAAATACAATGATGATATCCCAATATTTTAAAAATATCGTGGATAACTTTTACTATGGTTTAAATCACATTTTTGCAACATGTAAGTTGGTTTACTAAGGGCTTAAAAAAGCAATAGCTCATAATGTATCAAAATTTTATGATTCAAAAAATCATATTTTTACATGGAAAAGAGATGATCCAAAGAGCTATTTCCCTTACAAACAAATCATGCTGACATCTATGAGCTTAGATTTAGTTGTTACAACTTGCACCTATGATTTTTCAACTGCAGTAGTTCTTGTGGAATGGATGAGTCTGCTGTAGCTTGAAAGGTCTCTTCTCTAACTACATTTGCTCAAGTGGGATGATTTCCATTGGTGTCCATAGAATGGACAGTTTACATGAATGTTACTGTATCTTATGCTCCGTCTAATTTATTCAAGGTCGCTTCTGAAAAAAAAAATCATTGTCCTGCTTGCTGCAGGGTTGGTAGGCAGGTGGTGAACATTCCATCGTTTCTAGTGCGTGTAGATTCACAGAAACACATTGACTTCTCACTGACAAGCCCACTGGGTGGAGGACGCCCTGGTCGTCTGAAGCGAAAGAATCTCAAGGCTGCATCCAAGAAGGCTGGTGGTGGTGATGGAGACGAAGAGGATGAGGATTGATAAATTAAGCTTCTCGTTCCCCTATACTTCGAAAAAATCTTTTCTAAACCTGAACTATTATTCCTTCTCATATTTCCATCTTCGTCCTACAGATGTTTCTGTCTGGTAGCTTTGTAGCCTTTTCTTTTTGGTGATACTGCAGTAACTTCGCCTGTGTTGGAGAATTTATTTATTTTTTGCCTTTTCTTTTTTTGTTTTCATTTTTGCTTCTACTTGAGGATATATTCGTAGTTCATGCCTTCATGGCAGTGAATTTAAACCTTTGATGCTTATACATTTCAGTATTTTATTAATTCAATATGTGGCTGAACTTACACTAGCATGCCTTTAAAAAGATGAGCAAATTCAGTTTCCTCTTCACCAATCCGAGCAGACCATTGGGGTCTACAGCTAATTGTGCAATCTAGGAGTGATATGGCTTGGTCTTGTTTTTTTTTATTAGATAGTCTAGCTGGGGCCATACAATTGGGATTTGAACTTGCAACGTCCCAATACAAGGTGACATGCATTAGCTGCTCCAACCTGACAAGCGGAGCCTCAGTTGGTTTTTAAATGACCTTGTTGCTATGCCCTTTTGGGTATGCTGTCTCAATTGGATTGATCTCTTGGCTACTTCAGTGGACCAATCGTCTAGTCACTCTGGGGATGGAGTTGGCGTGAGTTCATTTTAAAGGGTATGGGCCAACTTCCTTTGCTCGATCTTGTGTTTTGGTTGTGATTTAGGTCAGTGTAATGGGTTTGTAGAAGCGTCAGCACTATTCAAGTGTCTCGACACTGGAAACTTGGACAGCGTTTTCTCATCCTAAGCTGTGTTGGTTAATCTGCATTTGGTTGGTGGGACATCTTATCCCCAAATCAACCCAAATTGAAAGCTTTAAAGCTCAAACTTTAGCGTCTTCTATTAGATGCAAGTTGTAGCCTACATACTTTATTTTGTTATTTTTTGGCAGATTTTAAAGGTGCCCATCATGTTTGAACTTGGATCTGGACTTGAGTTCGAGACCGAATTGAACTAGTAACCGTAGCAAGTTTGAGTCCGCCCCAGGTGCATACCTAGTGGACTCCGAGGTTTTACCCCTCGACCCCAGGGAGTCACCAAGCTTTGGCTTACGCAGGGGGTGATGCCCATGGGATTTAAACCTAGACTTCCCGTCAAACAGTTTAGGCCCCATCCCACTAAGCCAAACGCCTTGGGTCTAATAAGGTTGAATACTTGAGCTAAAGTTACAACCAAAAATATTGATTCAAGTATATGAATATAAATTTCACATAAGGCAGGGTGGCCGTGGAGCTCCACCCGGGGTTTTCCTTGCGTGGGTGAGGGTTCTTCGTCATAAAAAAAATGAATATAAATATGAAAATATGTATCGGACCCTGATTCAAAATTAGATACGTAACCTTTAGTTCATGTCGTTAGTTGAAAACTGACCTAGCCAATATATCATATTTTAGACGAAGTTAAGCATGTAGATCAGCCATGGTCACATAACTTTAGGATCACTTATTCATAAAGTTTAACCCAGAGGTTGTACGAATCCAGGGCTCAGAACTTAGTCTTGAAACTGCCCATATCTTGAAGCATCAGTTAGTTGTCTCAGTTCCTTCCAGTGAAAAATCATCTTAGTTGAATGGAGTTCTTCAATTCCAATACAAATTAAACTTGAAATGATGTTAAGATGGCATTTGAAGCACCTAAGAGGAAGCTTAAAGATAAAGAGTTTAACCAAAACTCTAGGTTGTCTGCGGACCCAATGAAATTGAATTCAATGGAGGCAGGGCATCTGGTAGTGGCAACTTGTGAATGTCACCAAGTTGACAGGACATCACAAGTTTGAAACCCATGGGTAGCGTCACTTGCTTGAAGGTCAAAAGGACCTTAAGGATTTTACCAATCGAGCCCAGCCAATGTGTGGTCGGTGGGGGAGGTGTTCCCCTTGTTGGATTATCAAAAAAAACATTGTGTTGATTTCATGGAAATGGAATTCAAAATGGCAGTAGGCTCTGATCCAAGCCCATGTCCAACCTAGCTGATGTTCGAAATCAAGCAAGCGATTTTTCCATCGTAAGAAAGTAGCCTGGGAAACACTTTATTATTTAGTAGAAGTTTGGCGACTTGTACGGGAAAAAACTTATTCATTTGCATAAATTTACATTATTTACCACTGAAAAAGAAATTAACATGGTTGCTTACTGTGAGAAAGCCTGAAATCCCTTGCTGAAACTTAATTTTATAAATTTCTCTCGCTTTCCGCAAGTATCCAAACATTGTAATTGCCAGTCCGCAGAAAATGAGTTGTGTCGTACTACAGAATTGACATTTAGGCCTTGTACATAGTCCACCAATCGTTTGGTTGTAAAATGGAGAAGAAAGAGAGGAGAAAAAAATAAAAATTTCTAAGTAAATGGATAGTGATCGTATCAGGCCTCATCTCATATGAGATTACCAACAGGCAAAACATACCGGACACTGCGAATCTAAGGGTGAATCTGCATCTGAATACCAATTTTAATCAGGAGCTCTGAATCCAAGTCCCAATCCAAACAATATATGATGTAGCAGAATTGAATCCATATCCAGTAAGAATAATGTAGAAAATAGGACTTTTAGATGCAAAATGTTCAAAGTGGTCGGACTTGATCTGAATCCGAATGCCAATCTGACCGAGAGTGTTAGTCACCATTTTTCAGCGGTTCATATAGAATGACAAACTAGATGACCGCTGAAAAGTAAAAGTGTGTTGGGGACCATGTCCCAACCACTCGACATGGGGTGGTTGGGCATACATAACGCAGCCCTCTTGGCGAATGGATATAGAAAATCTGCACAAAGGAGGGCCGCATATCATTGATCTTTAAGGAGGAATATGACCTAAATGGTTGGCCTTGAACAACCACAAGTGGAGACGGGGGCAGGTATTTGGAAGGGATGGACCACACTTATAGATATCTTTTGTCAGACCATTACCATAGAGGTGGGGGATGGTCGATCGAACCCACCCTTCTGGCATATTTTTTTTCACTAACGCAGTGTGAAGATAGGGTAAGGTGGTTCCTGTTCAATGATGGAATTTTGTAGTGTGTCCTCCCTTTACAAGGCACTGGCCAACCTGACACCTTGTTGCCTACCAAAGAACGCATTGTGGGGGGTCGGCTCCCACCAAGAGGATCGCTCATGAGCTGGCTAATCCTGTACGGGAGGGTGAACATGGAGCTGAGACTTAAGTGTTGAAACATTCAAATGGCCAGCAGGTGCAGCTTGTGCCGCTGTGATCAAGAGTCGCTGGCCCACTTGTTTTGGGAGTGCGCCTTTGTACGTGCACTTCTCAATTATGTGTGGGAGGACCTGTGCTTGACCTGGGACTATATACACTTCCCTAGGGGTGTGCTGGAGGATTCCGATACTCACGGCATGGAGACTGCTGTTGTAACGCCCCCAACAATTTGGACAAAAAATTTTGGATTTTTTTTTTTGAAATAGCGAAAGTGATAAGTTCAAGAGTCGGGCGAATTACGGAGTAAAACAGAGAAGTACTAAAAAGCATTCCATTCATTAATTAAAGCATTAATGTCATTAATTACAACTCATAATTGAAACATACATCTCACTAATCAAAGTCTAAACATGAATACCAGATGCATGGTTTGCTTGATATATATATTCTTCATGAGTGCCCTTACTAAGGTCACAGAGACTCATCACACCAAGTTGGGATGTCTTGAGCCCTCTCGTGTCGTGGCCTTGTGGCTGCCACCTCCAGGTGACGCCATCAATGAAAGCTGCTAACCATCGCTATCGCTCGTTGAGGAGCCCGCCTGCCACCTATGTGTGCAAGGCCCAACAAACACCCGAAGTGGTTTTTTTTCCTACTGCTGCCGCATCCCTGCTAGTGGTGTAGCACCACCATTTGGATCCTGTAGGTCACGACAGACCCTTATGGGTCGACCGACCGTCACAAACAGTGACTTTCGCCACCGCTAGCAGCCTCTCCAAATCCCGCAGCATGCTACCCGGATTAGACCGATCAAACATGTGGTTTAAAATAACGGGAAATCAGGTTGGGGTCCAACTAACCACTACCCACACCTACTCCTTTGTACGCAAAGGAGAGTGAGCACATTTGGCTGGCTTACGACAGACTTTCACCAGCCTGCAGCCGCCAGCGCCACCAAACCACCTGCCAAGCACTCAATTTAACCCAGTTCGGCAAGAGCAGACCGGCCATATATATATATATATATATCAAGAAATAGATTCCTTAAAAATTTGTCTACCACTGGCATTTTCAGAAACCTCTAATAATCTGATAACGTCCAGAACAAGTTTGACACTTTAGTGAAAATATCCCAACATTTTTTTTATCGTGTGGGATGATTTATAAAAGGTTGGTTTTGTTTATTTCTTTTTTTTTTTTAATGAAACGTGAGTTAAAACTAAGAGCTACAGGCTTCAAAAATCTTGTGAGGTCGATCGATGTATTAATATGTTATTTGGAAGTCATCTAATAGGCATTGGCTGATGCTTAATCCATAAGAAAGAAATAAAAATGTAACCTTCAGCAACAAGTGTAACATTAAGGCTCACGGTGCATTCGTGAAACCTGATCAGTAGATCTGAACAAACATGTTTAATCAATGATGTGAACACAATTTCGGGTCAGTATCCAACTTGATCACATAAAGACCATTGAATTGTTAATGTAACCCTTGATTGTGATGCTAAAACAAAACAATCATCATAAATCCGATAGACATATTTCTACAACTACACATTATATTTGGTTCACATATAAAAGTGAATGAATAGATGATATCACATCCCACGAAATGACCGAATCCACTTAAAAGAAAGACTCAACCATACCTATCCAGATACGTTTGTATTTCAAGGCATCAACCAAAATAAAATGTCTACTTTCTCGGTACCCTAGTTTAATAATGGGTTTCTGTTTTTTTTTTCTTTGTTGTAGTGACACACCAGATTGCGTGCACACTTGTAACAGCATCACGCGATCCCTACGGCCATCACAGCGAGGCTGTTGGCTGAACTTTCTTAGATCATCATTTAAGCGAACGGATGGTTTGGCACCCGCCCGATCATGCCTTATGAAGCTGACCACCACTCGTGTTGATGGTGCCGTCCATGCTCAAATCGATGGCATTACAACATATTTGTGCTGTAGGGCATTGAACACGCACATACAAAATAAAATACTCCTACCTTGTTTGGAAGATCAAGCCTGAGAAAATGACATTTCCTTCTTCACGGTTGGAGCTCCACGTAAAGCGAAGAGGAGAGCTTCCCACGTCAATAATGGAAGTCGTAGAAGGCTTAGAGAGTAGAGAGAGAGAGAGAGATAAAAAAATGGTGGAGTCAATTAAAATCATGTTTTTTTTCAAGCCTCCATTTCCCTACTTAATCTCCCTAAAAGTAGCCTTTTCAAAACTTTTTGAAACCCCATGAAACGTCCTCTAGTCTCCCACAATTTTGGGGGTTTTAGTTCACTTCCGTTGATGCCCCTCCCCTCTTTGAGCATGTTTTTTTATTTTTGTGGTACCCCTCCACCACTTGTGGTGGGATTCTCCTAAAAATTTGTAAAAGTGAGAGGAGTAGCAAAACTCCTGTCACATTTTTCGTGGAAAAGGGCTAAAAGAGGTAAAAACGCAAGTAATTTATAGAAGAAGCCATGTACGTAAGGGGTTTTGAACTATGGTCTACTCTCAAAGGGGTACTGTGCTATATTCAATTTCGTTGCAAATATTGTAAAATTTATTATACTTAAACCTATATGGGCCTATTTCCACTTTTTATATAAAAAGAAAAAAGATTTTTCTTTATACTACATGTGTGCTCACAGTGGGTTTTGAACCTACATCAAACCCTAGAAGGTAACAAAGCCTAACCACTATACCACACTATCTCTGTTGCTTGTTTTAGCAGGATTAATTTATACAAGCTTACGCTTGATGTTTCTCTACTTGGCAGATTTTTTTATTTTCACGTGGGCTTTTCCGATTCTTCTTATCTTTGCATTAACTTCTATTTAATATATTTCGGATCTTACACCAGAGTCTTGAAATGTTCAAATTTCTTGAGATTCCCTCGCAAATCAGGTCGAATCTTCGGATCCCCCTGGAGTTCGAATATGATTATCAATCCGTATTTTTTTATTGGACCCGTGTGGACCAATTTGGATTAACTGGAATTCCGTTGGATTTGATATAGACATATCATTTCGCAAAAATTCTCACTTTTATTTATCTTATTTTTTTTGGATTTTACAGCCCTGGCATGAACGAAATCTACACATCTTCAAGGGTTGCCACAGTGATCCTACGGGACTACTGGACCAACACAACACAAATGGCCTGGTCAAAACTTGGGATAAATTGAAAAAAAAAATAGAGCTTTTATTGAAGGAAATCTGTAATTTCAAAAGATGGATCAGTTTATGATGTTATCATCCTCATTTGTTTTTTCTGTTTTTACTGCAAAAATTTGTTAGATAAGATGAACCCAAATGGAAAACGAGTATTCTTGTATATCTAGTATTGAGTTTACATCATTCCTTTATGTATACAACAAAAAAACCTTGAAATGAAGGGATTGAATAACAACATTTCCTTTTTGATATTTAGCTGATGATAAGGTGTCGTGATCAATGGATCCCTATCTTACTAATACTCCACGTCAAGATGGCGCGTGTGTCATGAATACCCATCTTGGAAAGAAGGTAGTGAAGCTATTCTTTTTCAACAGCTTTTGTAAAAATATGAGCAAGTTTGAATTACTGGAGACGAAATCTTCTTAGTAACCCAATGACAATCAAGATCAATATGCTTTCATAATAGACGGGGTTGCCTACAATATTTGATTATCACAAAACAATGTTGCTGGTGTAGATAGTAGAACCCGTAGGTCATTTAGAAGAAATCTTAGCTATATAAGTTTACATGTAGCAGTCATCATTCAGTGATATAATTCTGCCTCTGCGGATGATCATGAAACAATATTTTATTTTTTTGTTTTTCATGATAATGAGCTTGTACTCAAGAAGGTACCATGGCCAGATAATGATCTTCTGGTATCGAGGCAACTTTCCCAGTCGGCATCACAATCCGCCTTCAGATCAAACGAACTAGAGGACGATAAAAGAGTTTCTTTAACTGGGCTTCGTTTGAGATATCTTAAAACTAACAGTATTGTGTCTAGATGTAGGTAATATATATATATCCTAAAAGTTTCGACCGGGTTTGGAACGTGTTGTCACTTGTGAGGCTCGGCCATTATGACCAACAAAACTAATACTAATTATCGGCTATTTGAATCTTGGACCCTATTTGCTTTCGGACACACAATGTGCTCAGTCGGGGCATGAGTAGGCTGGTAAATCATGAGCTAAACAAGCCGAACAGAGGGTGTTCAACTTCAGATCATTCTGGTGGTGAACCAAACCGACCTCCATCTCATGACGAGCAAGAGTTAACAAGCTAATCTCAGGCTTTTTTTCTCAAAAAAATTACATTTTCAAAATTAAAAGAATTTCTACTCTTAAACCTAGTGAAGCAAACTCCACCAGCTTTACATAATAAATACATTGTTTCAAAAATATAAGCAAAAGGATTTGAACTCTAAACTTATTATTTGCAAGTGAAACACTTCAACCATCCATGTTTTATGACATTGTAACCTATTATTTATTGGGTTAAGCAGACCCCCACAGGTTACACAAGATATGTCCCAACACATGGTGACGTTCACTAACAGCTCTTACCAAACAAGCGGAGCCACCGTTGGTAGGAACACCAAGCCATTTGATTAAGAATGAAGGAGCACAAATTAATGACGAGTGATTTCCTTCGGCTGCTTATGTAAACATGGCCCATTTGCGGTCCCTAGATTTCACTGAAGAAAGATGTTTGTTTGGTTTTTAAGCTCTCGTAAATGAAACAAAATACCTCTAAGCAAATCACACTTTGGTACCAACGGAGGAGCTTGTCTGGTAGGAGCAGCTGGTGCGTCACCTTTGTGTTGGGACATTGCATGTTCTGAACCCAATGGTATACTTGTATAACTGGTAAGGGTCCGCCTAACCCTAGCTTGCCTTTCAAAAACAAAAATGCAATTTCATCTTTTAAGGTGGTATTTGATACACTCTCACTCAAAAGAAACCTTGGAAGTTACATTTCTTGGACATTGTGCCTTCGCCTCTTCAATTGCTTGCTTGGTGCCTTGCTGCACCACCTTGTTTGCTTGCAGGTTTCTCATGCTTATTGGTTGGTGATTGCCTGCCATACTGCTTACCTTTGTGGCTTCGCGTGTGGCCATCCTTCCCAAGGTTGTCACTTTTTCACAAGCCTCTAATCTCATTGGGCCTCTCAAGTACTGTAAACATTGATTGGGCATCCGCCCCTACGCTGTGGCCCTCAATAGCTGTCTCTCAATTGCTTTGAGCACTGATTGGGCAACCTCTCCCACACGGTGTCCTTAAAAAGTTGCCTCCCATGCATCACTTTTACTCATTGGTATCGTCTCCCAATGCACCGCCTCAAGTTGCTCCAAGTCACTTCCGCGTGCTGCTTTTGCTACACAGACTTGCCTAGTCCGCATAGTATGTGCCACAGGGTTCTTAGCAAAAAGATCGTAATAAGACACATATGACATCACAAACGCACGGGATGCTACTGCCATCAAACCTTGGATGCGACAAACACGAGAAATGCGTCCACTACATCTTTTTTTTGGGTGTAATTTTCACTTCACCCTTATGTTATGGTGAGAACATGGATGCATGGGCCGGTGTTGAAAAAAAACATGTAATTTTCACTTCACCCTTATGTTATGGTGAGAACATGGATGCATGGGGGCGGTGTTGAAAAAAAACATGAGTCTCTCTCTCTCTTTCTCCGTGCAGGTCAGGCAAGGCCACCAACAGCCCACAATCGACCGCGCCACCATAGACCACCCACATCTTTCTGTCTTTTTCGTTTTTCTTCTTCGCATTGATTTCTATTATTTAGGGTTTTTTCATTGATTAAGATTTTTTAATTAAAATTTTAAAATTAGGGCTTTTTATATTCAATTTGATTAAGGTTTTTTTTATTTGATTAGTTTTTCTTTGATTTTTTATGATTAGGTTTTGAATCAGTTTTTTTAAAACTTTTTATAGTTAACTTAATTAGGGATTTTTGTATTTTCTTTGGTTAGGGTTTATATTTAATTTTATGATTTTTTTCTTATAGTTTAGGTTTTTTTTTGTTTATTTATAATCTATTTTATTTTCTTTGGTTAGGTTTTGAATTAGGGGTTTTTTATTTAGTTTTATGGTTTTTTCTTATAGTTTGGAGTTTTTTTGGTTTATTTATGATTTATTTTATTATATTTTAATATTAATTAATTTGATTAGCCATTTTTTTATTTTCTTTGGTTAGGGTTTGAATTAAGAATTTTTTATTTAATTTTATGTTTTTTTTTATAATTTAAGGTCTTTTGGTTTATTTATGATTTATTTTATTATATTTTAAGGTTTTATAATTTGACCAGGGATCTTTTTATTTTGTTTGGTTAGGGTTTGAATTAAAGGTTTTTTATTTAATTATATATATATTTTATAGTTTAAGGTTTTTTGGTTTATTTTATGATTTATATTATTGCATTTTAAGTATTTATGATTTAATAGGATTTGATAATTTGATTTTTTACAGTTAATTTGTTTTTAGGGTTTGATATTTTTATGATAAAATTTCATAATTAAATGTGACGTGACATTGATTAAATCACATATATATATTTATTATTTCTCAAATGACTAATTGTACCAACGGAGCTCCTCTTGTTTGGCAGGAGCAATCAGTGCTTCTCGAAGTTGCAAGTTTGAACTCCAAATGGTATGGTTGTATAACTGGTCGGGGGTCTGCCTAACCTTAGCTCAGATTGTAAATATTTTTTCGTTTTTAAATCCAATCCGAAATCCAGTCTAAGATCCGTAATAAATATGTAATACTCATATGGTTGCACGGATGTACGATCCAAAATAAAATTATCCGACCTATTACCCGTCTGTTCACGTTTCTGCACACCGCATTAAACAAAGGTTGTACAATACTGAACAAGCTGTAAAGAGATCGACCCAACGTAAACTGCCGACGCGGTGGGCCCCAGAAGATGATGTTATGCGATGCCAACCATTCATGTGATGAGTCAAAAAGAATTGCATGGGGTCCACACTTACAGAGTGCAGGCTCCACGTGAAATGGCTACGTCATTGGATGCCTATAATTTATGGTAGTCTGAATTCTTTTACATATTAAATTTTTCTCCGTGTAAAATTTTAATAGAAATAGAAAAACGCAACCCCCATCTTTTCATAAGGTCGACAAAAAACTTTTTTTTTTTTTGGAGTAAAGAACGGACAAGAAAAAACCATATTTAAAAAATATTTTTCAAAAGAATACCAATATGCATCCATATTTATTGGCTTGTTTAAGATCTTGTTAAGTCGATCCATATCCTCTAATTCTTTAAGACTAACTTGATTTCCAAAAAAGATTTATTATATAAGCGTTAGTAACTTAAAATTAAAATAGAAGTGATATACCACAACAACAACAACAACAACTTCATCCCAAACAATTAGGGTTGGCAATATGCTAAAAAAAAAATCATTTTAGGTCCTTCACATGAATCCTTCTGCTCTAATCATTTCTATCCAATATCATGTCCTTAGTTCAAAGCATTCATGTCCTTTCTTATCATCTTCATTCTAAGTCTTTTTAATCCTATTTCAACTTCTTTTAGCTAATAGATTTTCCCATTTTTCGGTCCTTCTAACCGGAGCATCATTAGGCCTTCGCCGAATATTTCCAAACCATCTTAAAAACAGAAGTGATATCATTTGCATTATTTGTCCATTTCTTGTAATGGAAAATTTTGCAAAACATTTTAAATGTTGCGGCATTCATGCAAACCAACCATGGTGTAATGGTGTGTGCAAGGTCGGATTCAATTCTCGCCCAAAGGGTAGTTACATAATTTTACAGACACGAAAATATCAGTCAACCAAGAAAGACATTTCCTTCTATAACCAGTTTAAAAAGGATCGAGATCTCTAAAAATTTACAATACTATTCTCCAAAAAAATATCAGGTCAGCCCGAGAGAAAATAAAGCGAAAAGGACGAGGGACCAAAATGCAATACATAGTAAAAGTGTTTCTCCTACCGTGACAAACTGAGTCACTGACAAAGTGTTTCTCCTCCTGTGCCCCCAACGATTTCCTCATATTCCAATTTTACCCTCATCGTAGCAGAGCAAAAAATCGTCGTAGTTGGCATCCTGGTCGTCCATCTCCCACCACCCATCGCAGTCCAAACTTCTCTCCTCCTCCTCCACCTCCCTCTTCAACTGTAGCCCTGACCCTAACCCTAATCCTAGCCCTTCTTCGATCTCCAGTTGGTCGAATCCTTCTCTCTCTAGAGGAGATTGGTGGGCTTGCTCTTCTCTCTCTAGAGGAGATTGACCGATGGGGCTCATGGGGATGCCAAGCTCGTCGTCGGAAGCTTCTAGAAGGTACCTCATGACCTCTTGCGGGGTCTCTTGGTCAATGAACAGGAGGGGAGTTGGGCCTTGTTGGTTGAGTGGGCTCGTGTCTGGTTGGGTTAGACCTTGTTGACTATGCTCGCATAACGATGACGATGGAGAGGAGGAGGAGAGCTCGTGTTGGAGGGTGGTGATGAGGGAGGAGAGGTTGGGGTCCGTGGGCTCCTCTTCCTCGGACTCCAGTAGGAAGAGGATGTCGTGGATGGATCGTTTGTGGGGTCTCTCTTGTCTTTCTTCTTTTTTTTCTTCTCTGATTTGGTCATTCCCTTCTTTTTCTTCTTCTCTGGGACGTTTTCTGTATGTCTCGGCCATCATGAGTTTGTCAATAATGGCTTCAATGTGTTTAGAGGGAAGAAATACAGAGAGAGAGAGAGAGAGAGAGAGAGAGAGAGAGAGAGAGAGAGAGAGATGGGAAAACAAGGGAGAGGGAGAGAGGCTGAGTGAGGATAACAAAAGAGGATGATCAAAGAGAAACGTTGGAGTATCATATAGACTCCATTAGTAACACTGGGAACTTTTTTATCTTTCTTTTGTTCTCTTCCCATATATGTAATTTCCTTTCGCACACAGACCAATTGCCATTTGTAACATGGTCATCTCCACTGTCGATCTCAATGAATCTGACGGTGCGAATGTCAACAAAAGATAAAGAGACGTTCTGGTCCCACCACCCTAATCCTGTCTAGTGGCCAACTGTCCCCAGCTAGCTTTGTGAACTCCATTAGTACCACTCTAACGTTGGGAACATGTGAGACGGAAAAAGTTTGGTTCTTGTTTCACGTGACGCCAAATACACAACTAACCACCGAAATATTGCTTGGATTTCATGAACTAAATCAAGTTTTATATGACGTCGAAGTCACAAGAACAGGAGGTGTTCGTGATCATGAACTTGGACGTGTTTCACGAAGAACTCCCATCGCCGTTTCATGCCCTTCATCCCGGGTTCAAACGGGGTGAGGCGGGGCTGGGCTCCGCTTTCCCCTGGTCCACTGCCACCCCTACACATTCTTGAAATGTCACCCGTAGGTTTTGAACTTGTAACGTCCCATCACCTAGGTGACATTCATAAGTCGCCCCCACTACTAGATGAGCCGAGCCCTTGTGGAGGCAAACAAAGAAAGCAATCCGATAAAAGAGTTTGACGTGATCAAGTTCATGAACTCCCATGTTAGAAATGAAATATGTAACAAATTTCATGACAGAGATATTGGTTTTCTCTATTTGCGATTGGAACGTTGAAGTTCATGAACTTGGTCAGGTTCCCCTAGTGTCAAACAATACGTTCCACAAAAGGTCACCCTAAAGATGATTTCCCTCTCATGAGCGTTGCAGTTATTTCCCACCTAAAATTATCCTCTTTGAAAAAACAAAAAGAAAACAAAAAGAAAACAAAAAGTCAGTTTATTCTTTTTACGTAAATTTTTTCAAAGAAAAAGAGGGAATAAGGAAATAGGATCCACTCAATCATGATAAGGCATATCTTTTCGCATCCAACATCACCACGGCTCCCTAGGGTTGGTTTTGGATAATCTTGACCTCTTTTTTTCTAAGCTTTGATTTTTTGTAATTTCTTTATTACACAAAAATAATAAAAAGAAGAGCAATTACTGGAAGAACCGAGAAATTGGCCATTAATATTTTAATATTTTCAACCCTATATCATTTTGTTCTCACTCGAGTGGCTGAGGAACTCTCGAACTGGGAAGCGCCATCTTCACGAGGAGCTTCCTTCGAACTGTGACTTCGTCTCTGCCAATACGTACTCTTGTTGGTCATTTTGTTTAAGTTGGTCTATTAAATTATTTTATTAATTGGAAAATTTGCATTTGACCCTTCATGAAAAGAATTGGACTTTCGGAGTTTGTATTTGGGACCCTCTGATTTTGAGAAATACTCGAGCTAAGCTTAGGAAACTGACATTTGAGATTGGGACCCTATATCAGGCTTTTGATCATTTTGTTTTTGAGAGGCAAACGCTGAGAGTGGGGGAGGGAAAGTCGAATTCTACCAATATGAGAAAATAAAATTACAAGTGATCACCCGTAGAGGGTAGTCAATCCAGTGGCTTATCCTTGCAAAACAAAGAATCAATTGCGCAAAAAATAGAAGAACATGGCCCACCAATGGCTAAAAGAGGGCTCTTACAGGAAACATTATCACTACAGAATCTAAGGGAGAGAGACAATGCAAAAGACGACTTTCCACGAATGCAACTGAAACTAAATTGCACCATCTCTTACTATTAGCACCGCAAGAAAAACGGGTTTTACTGGCGCAACAAACTTTTGTGCCAGAAAACATAAGTTTCACTGATGAAACCAAATACATCGCCAGTGAAACAGGGGTTTTCCCATTTTGTGCATCCTTTCCCTCTATTTCCACAACAAAAAAAAAATGGTGCAGCCTCGCTCATTCTCCCTTTGTCCGTCCTCTCTTCTTCTCTCTTTCTCTGTCGACGATGAACACTCGATCTTTACCGAGCTGCAAGAACCCTTGGCGTTGGTGATCGTGCACCGTCGGATATGCAGGATGCCGGAGGCGTCCCCAACCGTTGTTGTTATGTGATGCCGGATGCTGGAAGCCCTCTCCAACCCTTGTTGTACACACTTCGAAAGATGTCGAACTCCAAAAGCCCTCTCCAACCCTAAACCGATTTGATGTGCTCTCTCTCTCTCTCTCTCTCTCTCTCTCTCTCTCTCTACAAGTCTTACCATCCCCATCAGTTTAGGGTTTCTTTTTCCTTTCCTTTGGTCGTGAAATGGGTTACTGGAGCATTTCGATGAATTTTCAAATGTTTTGCTTGTACAAATTTCTACATAGGTTGTAACGATCTTTTTTTTCTTCTTTTTCTTTTATCCCACCTGATGCAAGGAACATCATCCTCGTAGGTTTTTCTTTTTTTGTTATGATGGTCATAGTTAATTATGCAATGCTTGAGGTTTTATATTTTTGTGAAAATGTACTTCCATGGTAAGCAACAGTTTGGCTGGCATGGATAGTCACGGCATTCGAAGTGATTTAGAGGTCCTTTCCTTCTATTTTGGCTGGCACTCCTATTGCTGACCATTTTATGTTATCGAGTTTAATAAGCTATAGTGCTTCTAAACAAATTCTTTTCACTCACCATCTGCTCTATACTGACTTATCATGTGTCTGGCTTATCTTGTGGTTGGAGTTTGTTTTTAGATGCGTGGTTTTGCTCATGTTTAGTTATTGTCAGGGTCCATATAGGCAAAATTTGTGGAGAAAGTAAACTCATATTGATTCCCATGTGGAGTTGTGTGATTTCTATAAGAAAATTTTCCACGGTAGTATCATCACACAAACATGCATGCTCTTCTTCTTGGCTTATTATAAATCTCAGTGGATCACCCTAGTATTCTCCTTCAAGTTATCTTTGACTTTAGCCTATTTGTTATTGCCTGCCAAAGGCCACTTCTTTCATAATCTAATGATATGAATATATGATTAACTACTTTGTTGATATTCTTATTTTTTAGTTTGTGTGGTGGCTGCTACCCGCAACCCCAAGATCTATGTTGCGATATATTTCAGTTAGGTTGTATAAAAAAAAAAGGTCAAAATTGAGTTTAATAAGTTGTTCAAATAGGGTTTTCGATCCAGATCTAAAAGGACCTGATTAAGGGCTTTTAGAGGGACCTAGGATCACATGTTGGGGTCTGATATAGGTGTTGGCATCAGAGAGGTCAATCAGGGTCATTGGAGATGCTGATAGGGTCAAACTAGCAAAATTATACATTCTGTCGAATCGATAGAATGCAATTTTTGTGTTTCGGGTCTCAACCATTGGTAGGTTTTAGCTAAAGTTGGGATTGGTTTCAGGAGTTGTATAGCCGATATAATGAGGTATTAAAGGGGTCTACACATTTAGGTATGGTCAAGGTATCTGCAGGAGATTAGAAAAAACAAAATAACCCACAAAATGAGACTACACTGCAGAGAAAGCAAGGGATGGTGATAGGGGATTAAGATAAGTCCATGGAGTGTATAAATATTTGGAACAAATTTGAGAGGATGACTGATCACAACTGATGGGGCTCCTACATCAAATTTCATGATAGAAATCACTCCATAACAAAGATACAGGTACAAGAAGGGCTTGGACCCTTAGAATGGATGAAAGACAAGCTTAAGAAAGCCTGGCTTTACATAGATCATAGAAAGAAGAGAGATAAACATGAGGGAGAATATAAAGAAAAAGGAGAGACGTCTAAGAGAGAGAGGGACATCTAGAGAGAGGTTTAGAAAATCAATTCAATCTTATTTAATAATCCAAAACAGTTGTTCAAACCTCTATTTATAACATGAGAGCCTGAAGTAGAGTCCAAACCCAACAATGTAATTAAATTAATCAATACTACCAGAGAATCTTACTATGAAACAAAAATTAGATTATAAAGATGATTCTATAATTCTATCTGTATCATGACTCCTACTCTAATTAAAAATTTAAATTAAAATTAACTTAAGAATACATGATTAGACTCTCCCTAATAACCTTCCTGAAAGGTGAAAGAATCCTCTAGAAAGGTGGGGACATCTCACCTTAGACTTCTTAATTAACGTATCCCATGTGGGCCCCGCCGATTGACTTTCTTTGCTTTTTGCATGTACAAGTATCATGATTTTTTTTTCTTCTAGTATGGACATGTGTTCATTGATTTTTTTACATGTGAAGAGGATATTTCAGTTGTTACATCACCCTCATGAGTCTCACCTAGGCCTAGACGACCCTCACTGCCTGCAGGGAAAGACATGTGGATCTTGAAGCTCAAATATGCATCATCTTCTAAAAGTCGGGTCCTAACAACTTGCAACTTGGTTCATTTGGTGTAGACTTATTCATAATTGCCCCAAACATTTATGTGTGAAATCATTTTTCCCATCTTTTAGTGTATATTATTCTTAGACAATTATCTTGTGCTTGGTTATGATATGTACCAGTTAGGTGTTAATTCAGTGAACAAGCATCTTATCACATTCATTTTATGTATTTCTTTGTCATACATAACTCTTGTTAGTGGAGTGGATTTGGTTTGAAGTTCTTTACTTTACCCAAGCATGATGTGATTCTCTTTAGTCATCACTCATGTATAATAGAGTGGGATTGCTGATTGTTGTGCTAGCTTAACCTTGTGTTCTACCCAGTCCTTACTTCATTTTTGTTAGTTGTGATTGCCAAGGTTGTAAGTATTGTATCGTTACTCATACCAGTCAAGTTCAAAATAAGATACATATCATATTGTATCATAAAATTCATAAATTTTTAATAATTTTTTAAAAATATCTAAAATAAATTATTAAAAATAAAAAAAATTAGAAAAGATTCAAAAAAATTATAACACATGAAATAATGTTGAATTGCATAAAATACAACCATAAAATCATATATAAAGTATTTATGTCTTTATGAGTTGCATAAGACATCATAACCAAGTTTTTTAAAAATATACCATCATTCATCATCATTATCTTCTTCTTCTTCTCCTTTTTCGACATTCACATCATCTCCAATGTACGTGAGCTCTTCATCATATATGTCATAAGCTTCTTTCACGTTTATCCACTGAATATCCTTTTTTTTTAAAATGTTTGTTTCTTCTTGAACTTATGCATCTAATACATCAAAAGTTTCCAAATTAATTGGATCAAATTGTTCTTTGTGACTCCTTGATAATAACTTTTTTAGTTACCTAAAAAGATGACATAAAAAAATTAAAATTAGTTGGGTTTTGTATGATATAAAAAACTTTAAATAAACACATAATAATAAATTTTTTTTTTATAAATTTATATACCTTTGTCTCAGTCATAAGTTGTAAAGAGTGTAGACGAGGTCATTGAGTTTTTTGTGCTCCAATCTATTTTTTGTTTTTTATATATTTGCTCAAAGATGCTCAAATTTCTCTTGCATCCACTTGCATCACACATTTGACTAAGAATGCAAATGAAAAAAGCTCTCAAGTTTGAAATATCACTTTCAAACCTGATCCACCATATGTTTGAAAAAAAATAATAAAATGAGAAATCAGTAAGGCAATAACAGATACAATCATGTAAAACATTATAACTAAATAATAATACGAAATTAAAATTAAAATAGACAAAATAAATTATGTAGACACATCATGATATGGTTTCACAATGCTGCAGGTCTCCCCATATCATACAACGCATTATCATAAATTTTTATTTCTTTATGAATTTGATCTTGAATACCATAATCAGAGTTTAACCTTTCAACACAATCCAAGAGTCCCTTATTGACTTTTCTATCCATTTTAAATGTATAAGAGCATCTAAATGCATGATTTAAATAATATGTTGCAACATTAAGAAGTTGATAAAGTTTCCCATTCCACCTATGATCAATGATGTTTCATGTAAGAATGTATAACTTTTTCTTTTCATTAAAATTATATCTAATAGCCTCTTTTATGTTATCCATGACCTCATAGAAATAACCCATACCTGGCATGTCTTCGTTCTCAACTAATCAAATCACATTCACCAAAGGTATAATGATTCTCAACAACTTCACACATGAATCCCATAATTTATTTTTTAATATAATATCTACAATTTCTCTTGACTTTCTTTTTGTGTATGGGGATATGCATTCTACTCATAAGATGAAAACACTTTTTTTAATGCAGTTATATTCTTTACTAGACTTTGCACTGTCAAAAAAATCATAGCAAATCTAATAATTGCACTACGAATCAATTTAGCACCATTTGTGTACTTTCTCATTAAGTTTAAAATGTATACATGATTGAAAATAAATTTAGTAATTTCTTAGTAGCATTCAACTGACTGTGTGCTTTATTTCATCCATGCTACCAATGTCCTCAAGCATGAGGTCTATGCAATGGGTAGTACACAAGGTCCAAAAAAATGACCCAAAATTTTCTGTCAATTATTTACTTGCTACCCCATAATTTGATACATTATCAGTAATGAATTAAATAATATTTTGAGGTTGAACATCTTTCACAACCTAATCAAATACCCTGAGCAATGCATCCGCTATCTTGGGTGCATCAGATAGATTAATTGACTTCAAGTATATAATTTTTTTGGGGTAATGGATAAGAAAATTGATCAAGGTCCTTGACTTTTTGTTTGTCCACCCATCTACCATGATGTTACATCTAGTTTCTCTTCATGATTGCCTCATGTCATCATAATATCTATTTACTTTATTTATATTAGTATCTAATTTTTTTCTCTCAAAGCATGATATAAAATCATTTTATATCCAAACCTGATATTGGTTATAACATCTGTCATGACCTAAAATTGAAAAGAATTTCTTGCATTGAAAGAAATGTAGACATCATAGAACTATCTCCCAACCATAATATTTATTTATTGGACTAAATGTTGAGGAGACATAGCAATATGAATGTTGGGTTGTGCCCTAAGAGTAGTCTTAGAAGGAAAAAAACTTCTAATAGATCCTCTAACTCTACCTCCTCTCGAAGAACTCTCTTTTACTCTTCATCTTCTTTTTGTGCCTACAACACTATTACTACTAGCACCAATCACACATTTCTTCTTTACTGTAAAACTTTCTACTTCTGATACTATGCTAGAGTTTGTAAGATTAGAAGTAGGGAGTCTATATGTATCCTCTCAGGGTTGTTTTCTTATTTTTTTTCTCATATCAGTGAGTAATTGTTGGCATTGCCATTTTACGACATTCAACAATTTTCTTGATGTGCAAGCCATAATATTGAGATGTGTCATGGCTAAATGATGCTTCAACTGAGAGATACTACTAGAAAAAACAACATGACTTCACTATTACCACTCTCTAACAAGAGAAAAAGAGGGTTAGATTAAAGCATGTCATTAATTAGTGCAATTTTTAACTGCCTCCATGTCTTTGTGTACTCCAACATGACCAATCTATCCAAAGATTTGTCCCATCATTTACCCCATATTAAATAGACCAATAATCCATGTTGCTCCACTGAGATTTGACTTTCATGTTCAGTTCCCTACTTTAGGTGATATATTCTAATAAATAGAATTAAAGTGCAGTTAGCTCTCACTAGTTAATTTTTTTTACTTTAAATGAGCAAAGTAGTTGGGTGCCAATTTTTTGCGAATAAGTGAATTTGCCTTCAATGTTCACATAAGGGGACATTTCAAATATCACTAAATCAAGGATTTCTTGATTTTTATAATTTCAAAGCAGTCTTGTATATCTTGAAAGTTCTGGGTTTTTAAAAGCATATACCAATGCTTTGAGCCTAGAGATGAAGTACCACCAATGCACTCAATAAACCTTGTAACCCATCAAATATCTAGTTTATCCTCTATATGATGGTCAAGTTAATCTTAAGGGAAAGATACTGTTGGCTAATCATAGATCACGACTACTATTCTCATGTCAAAAATTATAGAGAATGTCAAGAACAAGTTGATGCCATTCATGTACCTTTATCTGTGTTGCATTTGGTTGCATCTCCTTGGCAAATTTTCATGTGGGCATTTGATGTTATAGGTACAATTTATGTACATGCATCCAATAGTCATCGCGCTGCCACTTAGTATTTCACCAAATGGGGTGAAGTTATCTCCCTAACCTAAGTAAAAGGTCAACATATATTTGCGTTCATTTACAAGAATATAGTGTGTCATTTCGGTTTACCAAAGGACCTTGTAAGTGACAACGATTCTTATTTCAAGAATAATAGAGCTAGAAAGATATGTAAGAAGTTTGCTATAACCAATCATTTCTTGGCCCTTATTACCCCCAAAGTAACAGTTAGGCCAAAGCTACAAACAAAACCATCATTCGCATTATTAAGAGAACCGTATAAACTGGTTGAGATTGACATGAAAATCTACATGATGCATTGCTTGCATATCATACTACCATCCACACACATACTAGTATCATTCCATTTGAGTTGGTGTATCGGCTCAGGCTGTAAGTGTAGTGACCCTCATTCTGAACTAGATCTTTTAGATGAGAAGAGGCTCCCATCACAATGAGAAATATAAGAGAAGAATAAAAAAATACTATGCTAAGAATGTGATTGAGTAATCCTTTCAAGTCAATGAGATAGTCCTTAAATTCATTCACCATACTGGACCATGTCCCTTGGGGAAGTGATATCTCAATTGAGAAGGACCCTACATTGTCAAGCAAGTCCTACCCAGTTACTCATATCGGTTAATTAATTTTGATAGAGTTGACTTATCCAATTCAATAAATGCAATGTATTTGAAAAAGTTTTATTGTTAGATTGGGTATGCTTTTGATTTTTTTTTTTTTAAAACCTCTCTTTGCCTTGTGAAAATATGTCTTTCAAGAAGATGAGATGAGAAGGAAACCATAGAAGCTTGAAGTTCTAATGAAAAGGTTATCCTAAGAAAAAAAAATGCAATGAAGCGTAATTACCTGAATCATTGCATGCTAAGCGATGGTCTTTAAAAGCGAATCATGAAAAGTTATAACTTGACCATACAAGACTTCCCTAGATGACCTACTCTATAAGAATAAGATCAAGACTGGGTCACTTCTTCCTTGTCCTTACTTCTCAACATCCTTTGATCAGTTATAGGGGATCCTTAGTCACTAGCCTAAGGTGGAGTCCATCTGATAGCCAAAGAGGTGAATAAGGCCAAAGAAGTGCCAATGTGTGAAAATCATATAAACAAAGTGAGAAAATACCTTGTCATACCCCTAAGCCTGGTGGTTCTCGGTAAAGTTATCACCCGGTCATAAGTTCAGGTGAGAGGTCTTTTAAACCCAAAAGAGCAAAAATGGCCGCACATAAAAAGTCAAAAAGGAAAGAAAAAGGCCACACATGAAAGAGCAAAAAATTGTGTCATATCTTGAAAAATGGGGAGGTCAATAGTTGAAGAAAATCATAGAAAGGTAAACTGACTTAGGATGAACTTGGAGTTGTATCCAATGCTCTATTTTTTCTAGGATCATAAGAAAGATCTTTGAGGTACTCACCCTGTTTGGTGGCAAATAGAGTTCTGATCTCTGAGAAGCCCAGCTATGGCCACCCTGTACTATGGACATCCGATTATAAGTTCTTGAGATGGTAGGATAATTGAGGGAATAAAGGATAGGGAATGATAAGACTATTAAGAAATAATATTAACATAATAAGCAAATTATGAAATGTCATTTTGAATGAACGAGGATAAAAACCGCCAAGGTAGGTCAGAATGCTAAAAGTTAAGAACATTTTTTTATTTTTACTCAAAGAAACCACCCTAGGTGTAGGGACCGAGCCGCACTGGCTCAGCCTGCCGTACTAACGGTCTATGTTCATGTCGGCGTAAAACTCTAAGGGCATACCCCTCAACCCACGGGAGTAACCAAGCTTCGACTTACGCAGGAGGTGATGCTCACAGGATTTGAACCTAGACCGCCTGTCAAACTGTGCAGGCCCATCCGGCTACGCCAACTCCTTGGGTCTCAAAGTTAAGAATTGTTTGCAGCAAGTTTTTAACAATTTAAGTATGACATTTTTAAGATAATAATGTTTTCTCTTAAATAATACCACTCTACTACAAGTATGAAGTGAAAGAATAGTATTGGCAATTATTGGAGAATTTGTTATCTCTGTCTCTCTCCATGCGTTAGCATCCTACGTCCCTACCACACCACCTTGGTTTCACCGGTATAAAATGACAATTTTGTTTTTATTAAACAACTAAGGGTGTGTTTTGGGTGACACCCAAATCCTGGGTGCAAACCTGGTTTTCACATTAAAACTAGGTTTGGTGTTGGTTTGGAAGACGCCAAACCTAGTTTGACAAAACTAGGTTTTCATGCAAAAATAGGTTTGGCAAAACCTGGTTAAAGCCAGGTTTTGAAAAAACTGGGTAGGTGAGCTAACTAACTCGGTTTATTCGGCTACCCCCTTCACCTATCCCCATGCCCCAGCCTCATCCCCACCCACCCCTTTTTAACCTACCAAAGGCAACACACACATGACATTTTTCCTACAGTGACTTACCGACATAGTACCGCCCTCACCGGGCAGTACCAACAAACCATTTTTCTGCCAGTTGTCTTGCCAAAAATAGTAAAAAATCATCCTTTTTTTTTGCCTTTCTAATGTAAGTTCGACCATTTTTCGGCCAGTCACCGGCCAAAAAATAATCAGGTTGGTACCGCTAAGCAAGGAGAGTACCATCTTGGTCAATTTTCAGCTACTAGCTAGCAAAAAATTTATTGGATTTTTTTTTTTTTACTTTTAATGATTTTTACTTTTTTTTGCTCTTTGGCCATTTCCGGTCAGTCACCGGCTAGAAAATGGCTAGGCTAGTGCCACCCAGCAACGGTGGTACCATCCTGACCATTTTCAGGCTGATAGCTAGTTGAAAAAATGCTTGGCAATTTTTTTCATATTTTTGGCTCTTCAGTTATTTTCAGCTAGCTAACGGTCAGAAAATGCATGCCAGCTGGGAAATGGTCGAGCTATTGCTGCCCTGTAAGGGCAGCACCATCCCTTGCCATTTTCCAGTCAGTTGCCGCCTGATAAGGACATCATCCTAGCCATTTTTCTGTCGGTAGCTAGTCGAAAAATAGCTGATGATTTTTTTAATTTTTATATTTTTTAGTTTTACCGACTGTCATCCAAACTAGGCCTAATCCTATCTCAACAAAATCAATAAAGAGAGAGCCTCTATTGTCTTTTTTTTTTACTAAACAAAGGCTATTTCTCAAGGACATGCCATTTTGGGGGCATGTCCTTTATGATATAAGCAGACAAGCTTGGACATGCCTACATGTATCACATTATTTTAATATTTTTTATACTTTTCATAATTAAAATATAAGAAAAGTTTTTTATTGATTAAACAATAAAAATAATTTTGTGTCCTTGTGCCTTATTTTTCATAATTTTTTTTGAATTTGCGAGTTGAACTTGCATCACGGGTCCTTGGTTCCACGAATCTTTGTGACATAGAAGGTCGACTCCTTGATCTTATGACCAAGTGTGTCTTTCAATAAAAGTGGGCAACTAACCACGACAGTGTGTCTACCGAGGTAGTTGTAAGGGTGCGGCTTGTGCTGAACTTTATTTGTTATTGGTCAAAAGTGGTGCACATGTGTGTGCGGTGAGGTGGAGCTTATGGTGACACGTGCATTGCTAAGTGGAAAACCCATGCCTTAACTATGGCATGAGGCGACAACACAAGGTAACGCTACATTGCTCTTAAGCAACTCAACAAGCTAGCCTAAGTGTTCATGCTAAATATCAAATGTTTTTACTCAGCTACATGCTCTATGCCACAATTGTTTCTTTGGCCACTCACAACCATGTGCCATGCTTCGGGAGTGCTACGCGACCCGCAACAATCTTAACTTCTTATCCACACACGAAAGCCTTCCCTATAGAATTCATGTATCATAATCGAGTATTCTCTAGCACAATCATATATAGGGAACACATCCTTGAAGTCAAAACACTGAAAGAAGCTACTTCATCAGGAGGTACCACGCTAGTGCCCATGCAGGCCTGCTCGAACTTTAGGGTTGTGCATCACTTTGCACGTTGAGAATTATTGAGCCAAGATCAAAATTTCGTCGACATATTCATATGTGACAAAGACCCGATGCGATTGTTTTGGCAAAATACAATGTCTACTTTCAAGAACTCCATTGGAAACAAAAACTGTGTGTTTGTAAGGGATATTAGGGTTCCTCCTATTGGTGAGGGTCAACGCTCATAACATGGAGACCTTTCTCTTGACTTGCATGGATGCACCACCATGCGGTCTCGAGTTGGTGACCCCTATATCTTGTGAGTGTATGGGGGTGCTCACAAGTATGCAATTTTCTCATGTGAATTTCAAGCATGCACATGACCCACTCTTGTCACCCAACCTCACACTCTTGCGAGAAGCTCAACAAGTGCATGTCGAACGACAATGATTCATCTTGGCTAAGGAGCTTCACTATGTCAAATTAGCAACTCACTTAGGTTGGGGGCTAAAAGGTCTTATCCATCACAGTGGACAATTACCCATGGGGCGTGTGCACTGCACTCTGCAGGGTTTACAGGTGCTGAAAAATAATATACCCCCTTGTTTGGTGAGACTTAGGAACTCGATGCTCACTTTAATGTTCGTGATGTTTATTCAGACACGTAGCTAGCTCTATTGACCCTCGACTGCTCGTGCATTCATCATAAGAATGTGATACAATCATTTCTCATGGACTTGAATGCTCGTATGCGCGCCAAAGACTTTGGCATCACCCTATTTTATCAACCTGTTCAACATTGTCGCTTCAGATATTTTGCTATGCTAAGCATGCATGACATATGCACTCTCACGAATCCACTTTCTTCAAACTTACACAACTCCTCGCCTAAAGCAAACTGCGTGTCAGACGACCTAGATAGCCCGTCAATCTCTCTTTCTATGCGAAACTGAAAGATGTGAAGAAAAAGTCTGTGATATGTTGGATCAAACTCAACTGGTGCACAAAGGTGTTGAAAGCTTTTAGAAGTGGTTCACTAAAGTTGGGTGGTCGTGAGTAGGGGTGGGCAACGGGTCAGGTGGCTCGATGAGCCAAGCCGACCCAAATCGATCCATCATGGGTCAAGTTTGGGTCAAGGTTTTAGATTCAGACAAGTTAGCTACCAGGCCAAAACCCGACCCGTTATATACGTGGGCTAGGTTCGAGTCGACCCATGAGCTACTGGTCCAATCGGACGGGCCTGTGCTATTTATTAATTTTTTAATAATATAAAAATAAAAAAATTAATTAATTGTATAGTAACTTGGTAAGTACTATTATTTATTTATTATATTAATTTTATAAAAACTAAAAAGACAATTAGTTGGTTACATGAAAATTTATTAATTATTTACTTAATTTATTGCACTAATTAGTTAGGTTTGGGCTGAGCTGGCCCAATGGGCTGCTCTTAAGTACTGGGTTGGCCCATTAGTAAATGGGTGTGTGAGACGGGGCTGGCCTAATGCCCACCCCTAGTTGTGACTCGTGAGGCCCGCAACAGTTTTTCTTCCCTTCGACAAGGATCCTTGTCATAAAAAAAAAAGATTGTGATAAGTTTTAGGCTTAAGCTCAAAAACTTTCTTTTATTATGAAGGCTTTTCTCATGAAAGAAATGCTTAGAAGTAGGGATGGCAATGGACCGGGGCGGGGGCGGGAGACAAGCCTGCCTCCATCCTCGCACGGGTTTGGATTTTAACCTCCACCTCCCGCCTTCATCCTTGTTTCATGTTCTCCATCCCCGTTTGAAAGGGGGCGAGGCAGAGCCCGTTTTTCCTCAGTCCATTGCCATCCCTTACAAGGATTTGGGATGGGGCAGGGCAGAGATTAGGACGTGGATCGGGGCAGGAGAAAGTGTAAGTCCATCCCCGCATGGGTTTTGATTTTACCATTCATCCCTGCCTCCATCCCCGTTTTATGTCCTTCATCATCGGTCCAAACGGGGTGAGGCTAGGCGAGGCGGGGCCCCGTTTTCCCCGGGTCCACTGCCATCCCTACTTAGAAAGAAAAAGCGTGCCGTGAGTCCGGATCGGGTGCAATTACATGGCACACAATTTGTGCATTAAGCACCTGCACCTGATTTTCTCCTTCAGGCCTTGGGCCCCACATCTAACAGGTCTTGTCTCAAGATGGAGGGTGATCAGTACACAAATATTTGTGCAATCATATTGCACCGATCTTTTCGCGTTCGCTGTCATTCGGAGACCGCGAACCCCTTCCTCCTTCCTCTCCAATAACCCAACGACGTCTTCCTCCTCCGGTGGGCTTTGAACCCTTCAGCCCCTTCCTTTCTCTGCTCCCTCCCCCTCAAGCAGTCTGTCCACGACAAGGCAACTCTCTCTCTCTCTCTCTCTCAATTTCTCTCTTTTTTCTAATATTCTTTTTCTTTCTCCCCGTGGTTTTGATTTAACTCCCCCCCCCCTTTCTCGATGTGCATCAGAAAAAAAGGTCAGAAGAATTTTTTAATCTATTTGATTTCTTCATTTCTTCAAATTAAGATGTTAAATTTATTTTTTTCTTTAGCACTTCTTTCTGTTTTTTTTTTACCGATTGTAAAAGGGATGCCATGACCTTATACTGTTATGCCTGTTGTTTCGTGTGTTCTTGATTTCTTGTATGAGCTTGATTGATGCTGTGTTTTTGGTTAGCGACGATAAATTTTTTACTTTGGGGTCAATGTTACATGAAACCCAACATTCTTATGTTGCACAGATCCTGAATTTTTGATACAGTTGAAAAAAAATTCTACCATAATGATTTTTATGGTAATAAACCGACTTCTTGGTGCATGTTTTTCCTTTAGGTGGGTGAATCTTGCAATTTTGACCTTCATGCGCATAAGAGAAACCAGAGAACGTTTGTTGAATATCATGATCAGGGACTATAACTTGTCTCTTGTACAAGCTGTTGTGTTATATATGCATATGTTGAGGCGTTGGATTTTGTGGCATTTAAAATAAAATGAAAGATCCATTGACGTGTTTTAAATTCATGAATATTCTTTTGCACTGCTTTGATTGAATTGTATTGCATTGGTGACAATGATACTTGTAGTGCCCGGGTAACATTGCTGCCATTAAGTATTTCTTTCCTTTCTTGTGGCAGTTTGTTACACCGTGTAACTGACCATGCTTCAAGACACATTGTGGATGTCTTTCCCAAGGACAACTATTTGCATAGTACAAAACAGAGAAACCGGTTATGTATTACTACAGGAAAAGTTTATACAATGCAAAATGCTTGTTACAGTTCTACAACCAGCTTAGCTATGTCAGTTTGTTGATGACTCGGATATCTCTTTCCCTGCCCCAATTTCATCTTTAGGGTGATAAGTTTCCTGACATTCTTTGGGATTTTTATCTTGCACCGTTTCTTTCCAAGGAATCTCTTTAGAATATTTATCTGAGAAGTAGATCATTTCTATTTGTTTTGGCTATGTGTGTCACTGCAAGACTGATTTCATGGTTCTGATAGTTACCAACTTGGATGGTTATGCATAGTAGGGGTGGCAAAATCTGACCCGACCTGCCAACCCGCTTCTTAGCCGGGTTAGGGTTTGGCTTAAACGGGTTCGTGTCGTAAACAGGTAGACCTGCCCAACCCGTTTATTAAACGGGTCGTGTTCGTGTTAGGGGTATGCCAACCCGCCAACCCGTTTGACCCGTTTAATAAACGGGTTAGGCAGGCGGGTCAACCTGTTTACACGAACCCGTCAACCCGCAACCTGTTTATATATATATATTAACTTATCTAACCCTAACTCTATATATATTAACTTATCTAACTGCCAACCTGTCAACCCATCAACCGGCAATCGTGTCTATGTTATCGGGTCGACCCGTTTAATAAACGGGTCGCCATGTCGTGTAATCGTGTCGTGTCGACCCGACCCGTTTATTAAACGGGTTAACCGTGTCGTGTCGGGTTACCCGTTTATTAAACGGGTTAACCGTGTCGTGTCGGGTTACCCGTTTAATAAATGGGTCGTGTTCGTATTTGCCACATCCGACCCATTTAATAAACGGGTCGTGTTCGTGTTGAGGTGTTCTGACCCGCCGACCCGACCCGACCCGATTGCCACCCCTAATGCATAGTTGCCAATTGGTAGGGAATAACCCCCAGGTTTGGCTAGTGATATTACATAATTTTTTCTAATAACTGTTCAAAACACAAGCTGCCATTCACTAGTTCTTCCAAGTGTCTGTTATGCTTTTAGTTATTATCACTGATGCAGTGATGCTTGCTTATTTACATTTATCACTATGAAAGTCTCTATCACTAAGGGAAATTATTAGAATGTTTAGCATTTTAAACAGACCTATGAGCTTATACACTAGTTTCTGTATCAGATGCAAAACATGTCAGAGCAAACAAAATTGATGTATGGCACAACTGTTTTACTTTTACTGAACCTGAGTTTCCATGAAACTAAGTGTCTCAAAAGAATGGACACAGGAGAGAAGTCTGAGCAATAGATATCTCTTAGTCATGGGACTGGATTGCAAATTGAAGTGATGAGTGTGTGAATGTCGTTCCAAGCATCTTTTGCCCAATCTTATAATTTTGTGATCTTAAAAACGGTCAATAGAGTTCATGATCCAACCAGAAACTTTGATGCGTCCCAAGCCTCAAATTGCCCAAGAAAATATGTTTCTGCATCTCAATCCCTTTGAGGACATTATGGTGAGAATAGGTCCAAGGTATTATTTCTCAATAAATATTCTTAACAGTGACCTGCAAAACAGTTTACCAGATTCTGCCACAATGTACCTTAATTCTATTGAGTTGTCAGTCCAAATGTCAGCCACAATGAAGACAAGATAGAACACAATAGGAAATAGATAGAAAGAGAAAGAATAGTGACAATAAAAGGATAGTGACTGCATAGCAATACCTGAAGTGACACCAATTTTATGGACATAATGGTGACTAAAGAATTAGTAGGAGGATAGTTGGAGAAATCAGAAGTTGAAGCACTTGTGCAGTAGATAACAAAATGTGAAACAATGAAGAATGCTAGAATTTTTTCTTCAAAAAAAAGAAAAGAAAAGAAAAGAAGAATGCTAGAAAATTAGTATTGAGAACTTGTGAAAGCTCAAATCAGAATGAGACCAGAAGACACATGAAACCTGATAAAATTGGAAGTGAGAGTCATAAACTGAGCATGGCACACAGAGGTGATGTAACCCAGGAGAAAAATAATTGTAAAATTTCATTTTGAAATTAGTACCTCTTTTTATAGTCAAGCTGGGGGAAATGGTCCTCTACCAAGATGCATTTTTAATTCAATAAAAATAGTGCAAAAATTCAAATTTTTACATGGAATCCAGTCAGGCAATTTCTTTTTCCAGAAAATATTGCCTAATTCATTTAACAAACAAAGAGAAAGACAGAGGCTAAGATCAGGATTGGTAAATGCAGTTATCAGAACATTAGGTCTAGTATGGAGCACAATCAGTTCTTTTAACTGTCTGCCTCTACCAGCTTAGGAGCCCTCAACATCATTCAACAACATATTGTTGGAGAAAATTATGACATTCTTGGACCTGCCTTGTGATCTTTGCAGATCATCATTGCCCCTGGAAATTGCTTTGATCTCTGGTGTGTAATCGCCTCTATCATAACAACCACCCACCACCAAAAACATACCTTCAGAATCGCTAACAGTATATGAGATCATCCCATCAACTCGATTCCAGATTTCAAAACTGAATATGCAATACCCCTGTGTCAGGTCTCATGCAAGCCAAAGGTAGAGGCCTACCGTCAATCCACGTAAGCACCGACCTCTTTGGTCAGAAATTCAATTCAGCGTCAGAAAATGTTCCCTGCACACATACCCCAGTCTTCGCTCTTCAACATGGAGATACTATAAATCATATCTTCATGAACTGTATTGTTACGCACATAGTTTTGTTATGATAATATGGTAAACTAAAGTTCCAGCCACTTTACACTCTCTGCCAGCAATGATTAAGAAGTGGTAGGGTAATTCTTTTGGCCAAACTTCCTGCTGATATCAGACCAAAAGCTAGCTGCAAACTTTGAGCTACAGTGCAAATGATCATGAGTTCATCACTTTCCTCTGAAGAGTTGCACAAATTCACCAATTGAATTTTTTTTCCTTTGACTAATCTTGTGTAGGCAACCTGTAAGCTGCAGCACTATACTACATCCACTGATGCTTTTTTCCACTTTCAACAGGCATTCTTCCTGGTAAAGTTCCAGATCTCCTGCCTGGACGCCTCCCTGCACTTCATCCTATCTTCCCAAATCAGTATGTCATCTTCTGCACCAAGATTAACTGAAAGCATTTCCTGCTGCACTGCTTCCAATGATTGAAAGGTGGTTCAATAAAGAGAGAACTCAAGCTTTCTGAAACATTGCGCTTGAGTCTTCCTTGAATAAGAGTCCTTTCATCCCTGTGCAGCAAGGAATTTAAGTTAGTTCTGACCCATGAATCAGTCCATAACCTAACTGAGTTCCCATTCCCAGTCTTCCAACTAATGAGATCTTTAATCCTGCTCCACCCTAAGAATAAGCTCTTCCAGAGGTAAGAGCCTTTCCGCACCTTCTCCATAGACCAAATACCCCTGTTATGCATCTACTCGGCCCTCATGATCTAAGCTCAAGGGAGTTACTTTGGATTGCATTCAGCATAATTTAGCCAGATAAGCTTATGTAAAAAATATATATATATAAACATATTATAACTTATAAGCGTATGTAATTATGTATATATATGTGTGTAATTCATATATAATCTGTTTTTTGTATGTAAATATATAATTATATATATTAACATATTATAACTTATAAGCTTATGCAATTATGTATATGTATGTATATATTGTATAGTTTATGTATTTGCTAACTATGCAAAGAAGAAAAAATTCCAACCATTGTTCCAGATTCTGAAGATGATGATGGTCCACTGCAGTGAACTCGATTAACTTCACTTGCAAAAAAAAGATGCCAATATGAAGAGATGGTGGCGCAACAGTTGGATGCAGCAATGAGGATTTTCTGTCTTAATTTTTGGCCTATATAGTTTAATTTTTGGATCTTTATAGTTTAGAGATGAAGATTAGCATATGAAATATGATGTTTTTAGTTATCATGAACTATCAATAGTTCAGTTATGACTTGTGACATTTTAGTATAACTTGGATGTAAATTTAATATTGTTAAGGTTTTAATTTGTGTTTAAATTTGTAGCCTTTTATTTGCATTGACAGTTCTCATGCATGATTTGTTTATTCAATTGTTCATTTCCTTTTATTTGTCTATTGCTTATTTTATGTCTATTGTCATGATTTTATTTTTTGTATATTGTTCATTCATTCTTAATTTTTTTGAGAAGGTTATTTAATATAATTGCTTTACTGTGTTCGATGTTGCTTATTGTTGATTGGTTTTATGTTGTATATATGTTTGTTATTAATTTTGACAGTTTGTTTACACATTTTGTGTACTTTTTTAAAAAAATTTAACTGGGGTACCAATTAGTCCGCCTAAGCCCCCGCCTAGTCTTTTTAGGGGCTCACCACCTAGGCTGCGCCTACCACCTTTGATAACTAAGATCATGGTAATGGTGTGCATGGCAATGTCCTACTTTGTTGACACGGGGTGGGGCACCTTAAATGAAGAGTCCATGTCACATATGTCATGTTGGCATGATTCTCTTTGTGTTCTAATCAATATCCACTAAGTAGATGAATGGCATCATGCTTGATTTTACGACTTGCAGTTATGAGAGTGATGTTAGACACTTCTGCTATGTCTGCTTTGATCACGTAATTGAACTATGTAAATATCAAGCTAAACATATTTGACTTTCCATGATATTGATGTTCTCAAAAGACATCTGCGTCTGTGGACTGCTGCATTTGGATAGTCTTCCGCAAAACTGGAGAATTAGGCATCTAATAGTTTTTCTTTTTCATTTTGTTTCATGGGTACAGTTTACCATCTAGTGGGCAAGGTTTCATTGGTTGGTAGATGGCTCGGGCTCACCCCAATGATATGATTTTAAGCTACAATGATGTTGTATTGAGAAGATCAGACTTGGATATTCTTAAAGGCCCTCACTTTCTCAATGATCGTATAATTGAGTTCTATTTCAGCTATCTGTCTTCAACCTGTTTCTCGTCCCAAGAAATACTTCTTGTTCCTCCGTCCATATCCTTTTGGATTTCAAACTGCAATTCAACTGAAGACGTCAAAGATTTTGTTAGTCCTCTGAAATTACAAGATCGGAAGCTAATAATATTTCCTGTTAACGATAACGAAGATGTGACTATAGCAGAGGGTGGATTTCATTGGAGCTTGCTTGCATATTATAAGAACTGGTCCTTGTTTGAACACTATGACAGTTATGGAGGGTCCAACAAAAGGCATGCTATGAAGCTACACCAAAAGATCTGGAGTCTCATGGCAACACCTGCGGTACCGAAGAGTCATTTCTGTGAATGCAATACACCACAGCAGAGGAATGGCTACGACTGTGGTTTATATGTGCTGGCTGTTGCAGAAGTTTTGTGCCGTTGCCATCAGAGAGAGCCTGAAGATGATGGGCATCATCGATTTCAGGCAGTGACATTGTTAGAAGTGGGTGACATGCCTAATCGCATCCTGAAGGCTATCGAGGATTTAATGGCCTCAGTAACGCACGATGGGCAATCATTGTAGAGGTTTGTGATTTCTAACTGAAACAACGTGTTTCATGTGTTTTGAAAGAATGTGTAATTGTCGTTGCTTTTGTTGATAGATAACACAAACGCCCTCATTACTAGATCATCTATCAAAAGCATTTACATACCGTTTTTTGGTTCTTTCATTCAATTGCTCCGTTGGTTATTCATGGATGAAAAAGACTACGCGGTTGGGCAGTGGATTTAATCTTAACGAGATTCAGTCCTCTTGATAGGTTGCATGAAGGTCAGGCGGTAATCGCCGGCGCTGACGGTATAGGGTTGGACTTTTAGTATATGGCTTTCTCAGGGGCTGCATCATTCGCCACACTTGTCGAGCAATAGAGGAAGCAACAATCGACAAGGTGGTTAACTATATGGAAAAGCAGTTCAGACATGTTCTACTTAACATAAATTCATGTCTTTTTAATACAAAGCAGGTTTTATAAAGAAAATTGCAATTTTCAAAGAGTTCATGGCAAGAAAAGCAGAACTCCCATATGAAGTCTGTTTAGTTTTTTATTCCGGGTAAAACAAGCTTGCCATTCTTTGAAAGTGGTTTCACATAGGTGGAAACCATGGAGGTGCAAGTAATAAGTTTAGGGTTTAAATCCTATTTCTTACAATTAGGGATTCAAATGGGTCAGATATGGTACAGCTAAATGCATGGGAGAGTCCGATCTGGTTAGATTCGGAACAGCAAAAAATTACAAACCCTTCATCCTGGATCTGACCCATTTGCATCCCTACTTACAACTTCAAAACAATGTTTTTTTTTTTGCAAGTGATCGAGTTTGAGCTGGGCTCAGTAGGTTTAGACTTCAATTTCTATTATTTTCAATTTAAAAAAATGTTCTTTTGGTTGCTTAACGGGCCAGTTTGAGCTCAATTTGTTTAACTTAGGCTTGCAAAAGCTGAAGCTCAACTTGTCTTTCCACAAAAACGGGCTGAGTTTGAACACCCTCTGTCTATTTATTCGGCTCATTCACCAACCCTACATATCGGAGCCTTCTTCCGCACATGGCATTCAAGAAAAGGCATAAAAAAAGGGTGGGCCATCCACACCAACAATATTTCTGAAATAAGACTGTATCCCTACTATTTCCGATCTAATAAAATCAGAGAAAATGGGCAGAGCTGACTCCCATCTCCCATCCTTTTCATAAACCCGACCCTTATAACTAGGGGTGTCAATGGGTCGGATCTGGCCCGGACCCAGTTCAGTCCGAACTCTAATGTGTCTTTGATGTATTGGTACCAGGTCCGGACCTGGGTCTTATTGGATTCACTATAAGAAAAACCATACCTGATTCCTATAAGGATTACATAAACTAGACCCAGTCCATACTTGGTAAAATATTTTTTTATCTTTTTTATATTGAAAAATCACAGGTCTAAATCGGAACTCAGATGCACTTGGGTCTGGTATGAAATTTCACAAACCATACTCGGCTCCATATACTAATCAGACCCTTTGGGTCTGACCCAGTTTTTAATTGAACCTCTTTTCTTTATCACCAAACTCAGACCCTATATTCAAACACCTTTTCCTGTGATTCACTTATAGGAAGAGGACTTGAGGTTTGAACTGGCAGTGGCCCAAATACCTCCTCAAACTCAAACTCCATATATATGCTCCGAGGGTATATTGGCAGGAGGGTCAACAGACAAGACCAACTTAGATTGGAAGGTCTTGCACATGCCAATTGATGTAAAACCAGTTATCTGAGAAGCAACCGTCTCTCAAATTTTCAAATAACCCACAACTGAAGAGGGCAAACAAATAACAATGTGCTGCTATGGGTGGTTTTCTCCAAGAGCCTTTGGTGCCACAACTGATGAATAAAAGATATCTAACAATAGCCTTAAACAACTGAAAGTTCACGTGCACAACTGTAGCTAGAAAGAATCTTGGACGGAGACAAACATGGATCCAAAAAAAGTTGTTCTTATTTTCCGAGTTGCCGGAAAAAGTAGATGCCGATCAAGGGTCCAGAAAAAAAAGTTCTTGTTTCCTGAGTTGCAGGAAACAGTTGATGTCGCTCTGCTTCTTGAATTCATGAAGATCAGGTTGTAGAAAACCTGTGCCATATGTTCAAGGAACAATATAAGTTGGAGAAAGTACAAATAAGTGCAGTGCAGAGCAGTAGAGAAAAATAATGATCCAACAAAACTGGAACAGTATGGGGCAAGGTATGTAAGTTCAGTAAATCAGATGGAGGAGAAAAAAAACAACCAGAGGACTGATTCATGATATCACAGTATCACATCTCTCCTTGTTTTCCTAGCTAAACAGCTCCTAAATATGAGAATGACAGTTTGAGAATATAGCTATACATATTAGCTTTCCCAAATTACAAATGTACCTGTAGCACAGTAATACACGGTTTTACGAATATGAAACAATTAACATACAACAGTAAACTTCAATACGGCCCTTCAAGTTGGAGCATGAAGATCGAGCGTACCCAACTTGGTCTTCAAGAGAGAAAATTGGTCATTGCTCAAGGCCATGGTAAACAAATATGTTAATTGAGAGGCCATGTGAATATATCTGCAATTTTTTGATGCTTTTACCTGGGTTTTCGTATTTTCTTTATTTAATGATAAATCAAAATATTAAAATTGGTAGACAATGTGTTTAGAGGGTTTGTAAAGTTTAGAGAGAACTTTAAAATGATAAAAATAAATTCTACATGCCCCAGCGTCTTACTGACCCTATAGAGCTCAAATTTTTCAGAAATTTATTCTAAACAATTTGAATTAAACCTTAAAAGAATAATTGGGATAAATAATTTAAATATTTAAGACTTTGAAAATGTATTAATGAAATTTAATTAGGTGTGAATTTAATTAAATTTCATGTGAATTTACAATTCCATTATAAAATATTACATTTGAATTAATTTGTATTTAAGTAGAATTTCATTTAGTGGAATAGAATTAAAAAAGTTAGTTAGATTTTATAAAATGGTATGAGTCCATAAGTAGGCCATCCCATCCTATGTGACATCATAATTTAAAGTTTAAAATGATAAAAACAAAAAATAAGCTTTAAAATGAGGTTAAAATGAAAGTTACCAAAAACTAAAAACCAAAAGGAAAAGTCAAAACTTTTCTTTTTTCTAAAACCAAGCCCCATAAAAAGGGAGCCAACCCTAAATGGGTCTAGAAAGGTCCAGCAACAGTTGGACCAATGAAAAAAAAGAAGAAAATAAGAAAAAAATGGTTTTAAGGCAAGTTAGAGAGTTTTCCTCACTAATGTTCTTTTTTTGTTGTTAAGGAAAGAGGTAAATGCTAATAGAAGGAAGTGGGTTTAGAAACCCACCTCCTTTCACACGATTTAGGCTGAAACTCTAGTGGAGAAAAAATGATGAATGATAATAATGGTAATAATAAAAAAAAGGGCCAAGGCTTTTTAAATAATAAAAAAGAATGGAAAGGTTGAAATACAACTTATAAAAAAAGGTGCTTTTAGAAAGTTTTGAGAAAAAGGGGACGTTCCACTCTTGTGGGGACCTCTTATGTTTGGCTGGAACCTATTTAAGAGGTAAGCCAACTTGTATTTATATGTATGCTATATAATTTATCTTATGTAGTTTATATAATGTAATTTTTACAACTTAGAAAATAATATATATCTAGTTAAAATATGAAAAGAAAAAAAAATCAAGGAAGACAATTAAAAGGGTTTGAGAAACTTTTGAGCTAAAAAGTTAATTAGAATAGGGGAAATCTTGTGGTAATAGAAAACAAAAAAAAACTATAAAGAGATAGGTGTGTTCACGCCCCTCCTTCCTCTAATTGCCTCTTCTTTTCATTCTCTCTCTTCTCTCCTTATCCTCTCAACTTTCTCTCCTTTCAAATGTTTCTTTCCCTCCATATGACATTGGAGGATTGAGACTTGCTTGAGGTTTGTGCCTAGATAAGGAAGCACAACCATGTTTGGAGGATGTTTGGCTCGTACTTAAGATGTGGTGATTCATATCCAACAATTTCGACGATTCGAGAAAGGGGGATCTATACTTTACTTGCAAAACATAATTTGTAGCACAAATTTCGTCGATTTTTTATAAGCATAGACCCTAAAACAAGCCTCACATATGTGGGTTTAGCTTAGGGCTATTGAAATATGAAAATAGAATGGGGTTCAAAGAGAAAACCACTTTTGAAAACACATTTTCTCCAAAAATCAATTTCTCAGAAAATAAAACCGTAGATTTTCAAAATATGTTGGTTATGCTATAATTTATCTGCAAATCTTGATTTGGGTCAGTAGTATATATTATGTTAGACTTTCTGTATGAATTTGAAGGATTTCCATGGCCAAAATCTTTAAATATTGTGCTTTTAGTCATATTGAGTTTTTTAGAAAAAAAATCAGTAAATTTAGCAAATCCCATGAATTTCGTAATTAACCCCATACAAAACTTAATTGTAGTTGGTAGAATATGTGCATGTGGATATTTTATGATTTTTGCATATTTTTTTATTTTTAATTCTAAGGAAATTCTATGATTTATTTATTAAATTATATAGTTTATCGAAATTAATTCTGAGAAATTATGTTGTGTGAATAACGGGCCTATTTTTTTAGCCAAACTGCTGAGAAAAATAGATTTGTTCATGGTAGTTTTTGTTAAATTAGTATGATGTAAATTTAGTGATTTTTTTAATTTAATTTATGTTAAAAAAATACGAATGTATGGATTTGGGTGACCCAGTTTGGCCCCGCCCGAATGCATAGACCCGATATTACAGTTTTTTGGCCAGACATTCGACTAGTAAAACACTCATAACTCGCATGTAGAGAAGTTTTGATGAGCGGCTTATTGTGTTGGAAAGCTAATTTTTTTTTACACCTACTGTGAAATTTTGGGCTCTGTTCATAAACTGAGTACGGTTCTGTGACAGTCGAAACATAATATGACATCTCTATAGTAAAACATTTGTAACTTTCTTATACAGATGAATTTTCATGAATAGTTTGCTGCTATGAAAAACTGACAAAATTTTCTTCAATCTATAAAATTTCAGCTCTATTCATCAAATGTACATTTTTTTTGCAACTTTGTAATAGTCAAACAAAGTTGAGAGTTTTGCAAATTTGAGTCGATCTAAGAACCGAACCCCGATATGTGCGTAGTTTGCAAATATTTTACGTAATTTATCTTTATGATTAACATACAGAATGTGTATACATATACAAGTTTAATTTTTTATAGAGTATGATATGCCTACCCTAAGGCATGAATGAATATTGAAAAGACTAGACATGTTGCCTAAAAGGGAGTTAAGCGTTAATTAAGGGACCGAAGGGTCTAACATGCAAAGTGCATTGTTTAATTTCAAATGTTATTTGTGGCTACATCTCTGATCATGTTATGATGATGATGATGATGATGATGTGATGTTGTAATTATGTAGATGCCTATAAATTATGTTTTGTTATCGCATTACCCATTGATAATGCGTGATAATGCATCCATTCTTAATACATAAAATCATTCATTTTAGCATCTTTTATTGATTTACATTTTATGCTTCTAATGTTTTAGAGTTAAAGAAGTTATGGTTCAAATTTCATGTAATTCGGAGTTAAAACGAGGAAGTTACGATCGTTTTACGGTTATAGAGCGAATTCCAAGGCAATTCAGACCTTGATTCGATCCAGAACACATTAATTGGATCTTGGATCCAACTCTAATATGTTCAGCAAGCATTTTTAAACCAAATCTATTTCAAAGTTTTGGAAAAAATCATTTTGGAAATGGCACCAAGCATTTATTTTCATTTTAAACCTCTTTTTAGAATTTTGTAAAAAGTAAGACTTAATTGTAATTTTTTTAAAACTCTTATAAATATCACACTAGGGTTGGCATGAAAAGGATCTTCAGCCCATTTCACGCCAACCTCATTTCTTCTTCTTTACCTCCTCTTTAAATTCCAAGCAATTATCCTTTCTGCTCTTCTTTCCCTCTTCTTTCTCTCTCCTCTTTCCTTCTTCTTCTTCTTTTTCCTTTCTTCTTTCTATTCTAGCAATGAAGGCATGCTTGGAGACCAATCCGTATTGGAGTTGCACATCTCTCTTTGGTTGACGATCAATCGAATTCATTGGATCTAAGATTTGGTGAATTTTCTTTTCTCTTTTCTCAATTCATGCATGGAAATGCATGAATCTTTGTAATTTCAATTTTCTTTCTCATCTTTGTTTTGTTTTAAGCATTCTACAATTTCTAAATTTCTGTAGTTCAATGAGTTTCTGCACATTTCATTTGTAATAAAATTTTAATTCAAAGAAGATCAATTGATCTACTCGAATTGCATCTTGCATAATTCACTAGATCGATCAACCGACTATCTTGAATTAGAATAGTTTTTTTCTTTAAATTTTAGCACACTTTTCATTTCTTAATTGTGATTAGATCAAATTAGATTAGATCCAATCAATGAATCTACATTGAATCTAAGTTTTCATTCTTGTTCTTCTATTTTATTGAAAAAAATAAAAGAAGAAGAGGTGATTTATGCTTAATTAATTTCAGTTCAATTATAGCTTTAGATCAATTATTCTCATATTTTAGATTTCAATTCCAACATGTTAATTTTTGTTTCTTTGATTCAATTCTATAATTAGGTTAGTTAGATATTAGATTAGTTGTTAGAGTTTGGATTAATTCACTCATTGATTCAATCTAATGGATCAAAGAGAGAAAATCAATAACTCTTAGTTTCTGTTTTGATTTCAATTTTTGTGAGATTTTGTTTTCTCTAGAAATGGAGATTTCAAAATCCAAATTACGATCTATAAATTTGATATGATTTATGTTTGAGTCTATTTGCTCTCTACAAAAATTCAACAGAATTAGATTCTTTTTCACGGAACGATCTGAGTTTTTTTTACCACATATTCAGGCATCTCTGTTTTCTGCAACTTTTATTTCTTGTATTTTTTCAAGTTTTTGTTTTTTATATATCTATAGCTTCCGAACTGCAAATCCAAATTCGTAAAATGGATTGGATTCATGAATAAATCTAATTTCTACTATGAAATTTTTGTTTATTTTCAATATGTTTTATTATACTTAATCTATTAAATATCGAAAGCTATCAAAAAATTTGACAGCAATTTTCAGAGTTTCAAAGTTATTCATTTGTTAATAAATTGAGTTTTACGTTGAATTTTGCAATTCTGTAAATTGGATTCTCTTCATTTACATGTTGAGGACATATCTGAAAATTTTGAGAATGATTTAAATTCAATTGATACCTAATTTGGTCAAATTATAAAAATCTATTCTGATAGAGAATTTTGTACTAACTAGTAGCATAATTATAATTTGGTGTATTAATTCAAATTAATGTAGAATTTCATATTTTTATATTTTTATTGATTGTTTTTACAGAAAGGCGCCATTTGCTAATTCTATAGTGTTGAAGTGAAGTGTATTTGAATCTAAAGTGAAGAGGCAAAGGACGAAAAAACTTTATTTGCATTTTTTGTATTTTTTTCCTAGTTAATTAGGGTCTTTTTGGCCACATTAAGAGTTTGCAATTAATTTCAATTCAGTTATTGGGTTTATAATAACTCCTAATTATATTTTATTTTTATATTTTTAGTTAATTCAAAATTTCCTTTTAAGGCAATAAATAATTGGCATTGAGTGGAATATGAAGTTTTATCAATCTGTTCTTCATGTTTAATCTTGGTTCTCACTACTTGTGAGAGTTGGATTTTTAAAATTTGGTGACCAACTTTCGTAAATACTTTTTATCAAAATATCCATTTAAAAATTCATTGATAAAGGGAATACCAAATTGTTGGTGCCATGGCCGGTGAACGACAATTGAAAAATGAGTATTCATTTATTGCCTTATTGTTAGTTTCAATTTTTGTAAAATAATTAGGATTATTAGTTTAAATTTATTGCAGTTTTAATTAAAATTATTAGTTTATTTTCACAATTAGGATTAGATCCACGTTTGCAATCCATAGTGCCAAGTTTACTTTTCTTGCACGACCCATCAAGTAGGATACCTTTCTAGGTGACTTGTGCATGATTGATACCTTACAATTAGTTTAATTTTTAAAAATTTAATTGCATGATTGCAAGTGCATATTTGATTGTGTTTACTTGCTTTTTAGTTTACTTTTACAAATAATTGCTTGCTTCATGGTTTGCGTGGTTTGTTTACGTGTGCACGCTAGGTTTAGGTAGAAAACTCATTTAGGATGGTTGCTTACACTGATCTCGATTCAGGTGTATGCACGGGCAAAGATCCAAAGATCCTAAACTTGTATTGATAATTGAGGATCCCGAGTCCTTAGTTAGAAAAGCCAAACGATCTAGCCCCATGGAAGAAGACCAAAGACTAACCTGTTCACTTTGGGAATACTTTATTTCCAATGTCTACACCCCCGCCTCTTGCATCACGAGACCTAATGTGAGGGCAGACCAATTTGAAATCAAGGCCAGTGTTATTCAAATGCTTCCATCTTTTTATGACCTTAGCAATGAGGACCCATATCGTCACTTTAACAAATTTTTAGAGAACTGCTCCACTGTTTGGATCTACAATTTTGGGGATGACGCTTTGAGGTTAACTCTTTTCCCATTCTCCCTTAAGGATAAAGCTAAGCACTGGCTTAAATTCTTAGATACAGTTCATATTGCTACTTGAGAACAATTGCAAAAGGAATTTCTAAAAAAATATTTTTCCATTGGCAAAATGAATCAATATCGAAAGGCCATAACTAGTTTTCTGCAAATAGAGAGAGAATAATTTCATGAAACCTGAGATAGGTTGAAACACCTACTCAGGAAGTGTCCCCACCACTAAGTTCCAAAATGGTAACTTGTGTAATATTTTTATAATGGCCTTACTGAAAAGAACCGTCAAATGGTGGATGCTACGTGCGGGGGCATATTTATGCTAAAAAATGAAGACAATGCATGACCACTTTTCAAAACATTAAGTGACAATTCTATGCACTATGCTTCATCTTTAAGATTTGATAGGACCACTTCTGATCCCAGTAGTCCAAAGAAAGGAGGAATTTATGAAGTTGAGTCCAACCAAAACCTTCATATCAAAGTGGACCAATTGACCAAAAGAGTAGATCAATTATTAGTCAACCCAACTTTATTGAATCAAGTGAGTCAAGTGTGTGAGCTATGTTCTAGCCTGACACACTTTGTTTCTGATTGTCCTGCAGCACCACTCTATCCTGAATTTGTTCAAGAAAAGGTGAATGTTGCCCAAGGTTTCACCAGTCCTACACATAACCCATATGCACCCACTTATAACCAAAGTTGGCAAAACCACCCCAACTTCTCATGAAGAAATCCATAAGCCCCACCTTACTCCCACCCACAGGTCGGACCATATAACTTTCAGCAAAGTTATCAGACACCCATATTCTAACAACCTCCTCAGCTAAGCCTACCATCTCCTTAGATGCCCATAGCGAGTCTGTCCTTTCAGGAGAAGCTCCTCGAGGCTTTCTCTGACATTAAAGCCAACCTCAACTTTCATACACAATCAATAGCCAAATTAGAAACATAAATGGGACAGTTGGTTAAGGCCTTGAGTAGGTGAAGATAAGGGAGACTGTCAAATTAACTTGTGAGTAACCCAAGGGGTAAAGAACCAATGCATAATGACCTGCACGTGGCAGAGACTCATCAAGAGCGGGTCAATTCAATGATAACCCTTGAAAATAAGAAAGAATTTTACTCACCCATCTAGGAAAAGACTATAGAATCACAAGCAAACATCCAAGAACAATCAATTCCTTCTTTCTCTAAGCCTCCTTCGTACATACCAAAAGCCTCATTTCCTGAGGCATTGAACAAACCAAGAATTTTTTACAAGCAGGAAGCCCAAATGCAAAGAATGTGTGAGATTGTCGAGCATAGTCATACAAACTTTCCTCTGCTTGATGCTGTTAGGCACAAATATCATGTATATTTACAATTAGATAATGGCATGACAAAATTCTTGGTTTGTGGCTCTACCAATCATCCACACACACTATATACTGAATTACAATTAGGTGTGGATGATGACATTAATGAAAATCAAAAGAAGAGCTACCATAGGGTGAGTTTGAGACCAGTTGGGGGTAATGTGGTTGAAAGGTCAAAAGATGAAACAATCTATCTGAGACCTCAAATTGAGCATGACCATTTGTCCATTGATCTCATGGACGATGGAGGGAAACCAAAGATCCGTCTGGCTGAAGACGTAAAACTTAGCGCTTGGTAAGAGGCAACCCACACTAATTGTAAATAAGTAGTTTTGTTGTTTTATTGCTTTGTTTCTTTTGCTTTTTGTGTCGTAAGCATGAATGATAGATCATGCATATATATTGTAATGAGTTACAAGACTAGGGCAATCAGGAGTTTCACATCACAAGGCATTATCAAAAGAGCTTCAACATATTTTTTTATCTAGTTGTACATTTCTTTCACTCACTTCTCTATGCTCTTTTTATGCATTCATGCATTCATATAGTTTCATTCAAGCATGAGAGAGTGTCACTAAAGATAGTGACATTCAAGCATGGGGGAAAATATGATATACCTAAAAGTTTCTGTCCATGAATAATTTTTTTTTTTAAATCTCATAAAATTGAGCATTTTTAAAGCAAAAGTTTAACAATATATGATGGTTTTCGCATATCTTTGACATTTTGAGGTGAATTTTAAGCTCCATGTGAAAATGTTTCAAAAAATCAATTTAGATGAAAAGGGTACTTATGTGGCATTTAAAGAAAATATTTGTTTATAACTATGAAAATCTATTATGATTTACATGAATATAAATGTATTGAATTTTTTGAAAACAAGCACATGTTAGCAAATAAAGAAAAAGAGCATACAAATTGTATTTTGATACTTCTAGCTATAGTGCATTTAAAAGCAAGGTTCAAGCACAAGTTGAAGTGTTTGCACTAATGTGATTGAATTCCTAATCATTAGGCCCGAACATGAGTTGAAGTGTTTGTATTTTCTTTTTTTTCTAGTTAATTAGGGCCTTTTTTGCCATATTAAGAGTTTGTAATTAATTTCAATCCAGTTCTTAGGTTTGTAATAACTCTTAATTATATTTTATTTTTATATTTTTTGTTAATTCAAAATTTTCTTTTTTAAGGTAATAAATAATTGGTATTGAGTGAAATACAAAGTTTTATCAACCCGTTCCTTCTGTTCGATCCCGGTTCTCACTACTTTTATAAATACTTTTTATCAAAATATCTGTTTAAAAATACATTGATAAAGGGAGCACTACCTATGTATATACATATGTATTAGCCAAAGCATGAGAATGAATGTGTAATCGAATGCAATGCTTCAAAGAATGCGTCCATTGCCCAAAAAGTGGTTGAATCCTTATAACAAATTCAATCATGATGTTGCATGTAAGCTATTAAAGTAAGGGCTTGCAAAGAGAGGGCAAGCGGTACATTCGGCTTCATGAAACTCTATTTGAGTACAGAAGGTTGCTCCTCCCAACCCACAAAGATAGGAAAAACCTTTACAATAAACTACAACATAGAGGGTAAAAAACTCATGACTAGAAGTCTAATGCATCGGGTTGGTGGTGTTGGGAGTCTATCTTGCTCTTGTCGTCTCATACCCAGTAATGGTGAAAAGTGTCCGACTATGACAAAGTCACTCCTGTATGTAAAACACTGCATGAGCCACAACCCTTAACCAGGTTTCTGCATGTGTTGTACCCAGAGGGCTAAGAAGTGATATCTTAAGATGTATGTGCATTAGTTAAGCATTGCATATATCATTTAAGAAAGAACATGTAATTAAAGATAAAAATTTGTGTAGGCATTCAATAGCTTCTGCATTTGGTAAGTTCATGCATTTTAATTGCTTATGCATTTTAATTGCTTTGGATGAGTTAATTGATGCATACTTGTTTCATTTAACAAATTATATATGCATGTCAGTTGTGCAAGTATTTCAGTTATTTTTTAGTTTTAAATTATGAAAAGTCTGATGAAATTCCTGCTTTGTATTCTATTTTACGAGTTTAGTATATTTCACCCTATTGAGACATGTTATGTCTGACCCCATATAATTTAATATTTTTTCAGAAAGTGAGTAGATGCTTGCATGCGAAGGTGGGAGGTTGCGACGGGGATCGACCCTACCTTTCCTTTGCCTTCAAGACGTTTTGGACTCTAATTAATTCTTAAATTTTAATTCAAGGATAAATATAATTAATTGTGGACATGTGTGGACATTTGATTTTTTTTATCATATGGATGTTTGAATTTGTTTTAATTCCACAATTGTATGATGTGAATGGTTGTGAAAAGTAGCATGCCAAATTTTAGATCTGATGAGTTTTTTCGTTGTTATTTGTTAAAATATTTAGAAGTATTTTGAAAAAAAATCCACTATTTTTCAGGTTATAAAAATTTGGGTGTTACAAAAAGCCAATTTAGTGGCTGATGCATTGAAAAGAAAAATAAGAGGCCTAGCAAGTATGATCAGAAGCCAATGGAGACTACTCGAGGACCTGATTGATTGGAAACCCTTTGGCTCAGATTCAAGTAGCATTCAGGTTGCAAGTCTCGCTATAAGAACTAAACTCATGGATCAAATTATAGCCTAACAAAAGAATGACATGGGCGTCTCAAAGATGGTTTCAACATGTAAACAGGATATGTGAGCCCTATATCTAGAAGAGGATGGTAGAATCTGGTACAATAAGAGGCTATGGGTGCCAGAGGATCCACAACTATGAAAGGAGCTACTTGATGAAGCACATATAACTAAGTGTATACTATACATCTAGGTAGTACCAAGATGTATAAAGATATGCATCAGAACTACCGGTGGAACAGAATGAAAAGAGAAATGACAAAATATATGTCAAGGTGCTTATTATGCCAATAAGTCAAGATAGAACATCAGAGACATGGCGGGACACTACAGATGATTGAGATACCCCAGTAAAAATAGGAAGACATTACCATGGACTTCATGGTAGGTCTGCCCAAGACACGACACTAGTACGATACTATATGGGTCATTGTGTATCGCTTTACGAAGCCAATGCACTTTTTACCAACTAGGACGAATCAGACTTTAGAGAGTCTAGTGGAATTATATATGTAGATAAGATCATTAGGTTACATGGAGTATCTGTCTCGATTATTTCGGATAAAGATCCAAGGATTACGTCAAAGTTCTGAGGTCAACTACAAAAAACTTTGGAGATAAAGCTTAAGTTTAGCACGACCTTTCACCTGTAGACAAACAAAGAGTCAAAGAGGATGATTCAGATGCTAGATGACATGTTGCATGCTTGTGAATTGGAATGGAAGGGCGATTGGAATAAACACTTAAAGCTAGCAAAGTTTGCCTATAATAATAGCTATCATTAAAGCATCGATATGGCTCTATACAAGGCTCTATATGGGCGACCCTGCAGGTCTCATGTATGTTGAAGCGAGGTTGATGATTGATTTATCGAGTCACCAATAGTTCTACAACAATATACCGACCAAGTACAATTGATATGAAAGAGACTTCTAACTGCTCAAAGACTTCAAAAAAGCTATGCAGATCCAAAGCATCACGAAGTCACTTTTGAAGTCAGTGATCATGTGTTTGTTAAGGTTTTTCCAATCAAGAGTGTGTTTTGGTTTGGCAAAAAGGGTAAGCTCAGTTTGAGGTATGCATGACCTTTTGTCATTCTCGACAAGATCAGAGGCACAACATATAAATTGGCACTTTCACTTCAGTTCTCAAACATCCATAATATATTTCATGTATCGATGTTGAGGAAATATATGTCAGACCCGACACATATCATACAGTATGAGGAAGTAGAGATACAAAAGGATCTCACGGTCGAGGTGCATTCGATAGAGATTTTGGATTAACGTGAACAAGTGTTACGAAACAAGATCATTCCCCTAGTAAAGGTACAATGACAACACCATGAACTTGAAGAATGTACATGAAAGTCAGAAGCAGAGATAAAAGCAAAATATTCAAGCCTATTCGATAAGTAACTTTAGTTAAATTTTGAGGATAATTTTTTTTAAGGAGGGTTGGATGTAATACCTAAGTTTTTTTATGGATATTCTCATAAATAATAAATTAATAATAATAATAAGAGGTATAAAATAAATAAGTTAAATTTCAAAAAAAAAATTTAAAGGCCAAGTTGTCCTACTTACTCTAGTGTAAATCGCACTCAAAACTAATTTAAGTAGAAATGACATTTTTGGAGAAGAAAATTTAGATAATTATGACAAATTAACATTTAAAAGAATTTTACATGAATTTAGAATAATTTGGAATACATGTAATGTCATTCCATCAAAAAGTGAATTTTAGTTTTAGGTATTTTAAAATCCAAAATACCAAATAAAGTTAATTAGTAAAATAATTACTATGAAATGAAAATTTTGATTTAAGGAAACTTTATAAAGTAGTAGAGGTCCATAGGTAGGGCGTTCCCTATTGACCCATCCTATGTGGCACCATAAGTTAAATTCAAACTTGATAAAACATAAAAAAAAAAGAATTTAAAACTTTTCAAAAACTAAAATATGAGAACCAAGTCAAAGGTTTCTATATTGGAAAACCCTCCCAAGGGGTGGGGAGAGAGTCCCACCTTAGAAGGCACTAGAATGGGCTGACAAGCAAGAAAAAAAAAGTAATATGAAAAGAATGGAAGAAGAAAAAGAAAAAAAAAATAAGTCAATTGCTTGTCAAGCAAGCAAGCTTGTTTCTTTTAGAAATTGGAAAGTAGCTAAATAAGGGAGGAAGTCCAGCCTTATGGACCCCTTTGCTTAGCCATATGATGTACATTAATGTACAACATATGAATGCCTAAACTATAACCCTAGAGATAGCTAAGTAAAAAAATATAATGTATATAAACCCAAAATGAATGCTTAAGGAAATTAAGAAAGTAAAAAGAAAGAAAAATAAGAAATTTTGTTTTAAGGGCTGAGATTTAATCTCAACACCTTAGATAAGGGATAGAGTTGAAAAGGAATTATAAATGAGGGGGAGGAACTCACGCCCCCCTATTTGCCTTTTTATGGTTTTTTTTCTCTCTCCTCCTTTCTCTCTTCTTCTACTTCTTATTCCTCTTCTTTCCTTGAGTTCTCATCTTTCACATGGCATAGAGGACCAGACCACACTTTGGACCTAGGCTGAGCATAGGGTTGCAACCACCATATAAAAGGGAGAAGGCGAATCGACAAAGGAACCAGTCTCTCGGCGGTTAAATTCATCATGTTCGTGAAAAAGGTAAGGGGTTCTATTCTTTTTTCATAGATCGAAACTCATATGCATGAGTTTATTCTAATACTAAATAGATAAACCCTGCATCAAACCTCTCATATGAGAATTCGATGTTGGATCTATCATATTTAGCGAAAAAATAATTTTTGGGATCGAAAACCGCTTCAAAAACCCGATTTTCACTCAAATCGGTTTCAAAAAAAATAAAATGGAATTAAGGCTATATACACATATGCATGTATACATACCAAATTTGATACGTACACACACATATACATGTGAGAAAGATTCTAGTTTAAAATAATAGCAAAAAATATATATAATAAAATAAATACCTTTTATGCATTTTAGTCGTATATGGGCAAATCAAGCATAGCCGATTAGCCCGAATCCAATGCACGAAGGGTTTCCATAAAGATGTGGGGACTAATCAGATCCTATAGTGGGGGTCGGTTCAGTCCCTGAAAAAAACAATGTATATGATTATGCAAAATGTATGAATGTTGGTTTAAATTGAAAAAAAAATAGAATTTGGATTCAATAGAGGGTTACATAATTATTTTTTATAAAATAAATTATTGTTCTTGTGTTATTTCTCTCATTTGTGGTATAGGATGTCAATAAAAGAAAAGTGAAAATATAAAATATTAGCTGTGCAAAATAAATGCATATGTTTATGAAAAATACCAAACTTTTTTTTAGGAAATAGTTTTGAAGATGAGAGATCGTTTTCTAGGTTTAATGGCTATTAAAATGCAGTTTATTTGCTAGAAAGTTGGTATTGTTAGTAGTTGCAATTTTTATAATGTTATATGACATGTTGTTAGTGTAAAACAATAAAAAACTCAATTCAGTTTGTATATTTTTGCTCACCTGAATGCACTTTATCCGTTATTGTGTATAATTGGCTTGATATTTGTTCAATTAATCGTTTGTATCTCCCTCGTCCAGAGGAGTTTTTACAAATGGTTTGCTGCATTAAAAATCTAACAAAATTTTACATAATCTGTAAAATTTTGAGTTATGTTCCAAGAAGGTGCAAAGAATAATGATAGTCGAAACAAAAAAATATATGTGAATACTAAACCGATTGTATCTCTCTCGTTTGAAGAAATATCTTGTAGGGGATGACCACCAGAAGAGGGACTCTCCTCTCTAATGTGTGGGGCTTCTTCAGGAGAGTCTTTCTCAATGTGGAGTCCAACTGGATCAGGGATTCTTGCAAGATTTGAACCTGGATTTGCTCTTACTGGATCTAGACTTATCTTCACACGCCCCTTAGGCTAATCTCCTCGAGCGGATATGACACTTTTCATCGAATACAAATGTACCAAGCTCGAGTTGCACAAGCCTATGACAAGCATGTTCAAGAGCGAGAATGTCAGGTGGGAGAGTTTTTTTATTCAGATTCATTACCTTTTAATAAGGCAATACATCCAGCAGACAAATTTGTACCCAATTGGGAAGGTAAGGCCCTTATAGGAGATTTTCTCAAGCCTCCCCTTCTTGATGGAAAGATATCGACGGCAACAAGTTACCAAGTCCTAAGAAAAGCATTTCCAAAGCACACGTCGTGTTCCGTCCAATTGAAAATCTCAGATGCTAATCCATTTCTCAAGGACTGAGTATCTGTCATCAGCACTTTGAGTTCATCACTCATGGTCAGCTTCTTGGCCATCGTCCTTCCCCAGAGCACACATGGACTCCCCCGTTTATAGAAAGCCTGCCAAGTGCCAATCAATAAAGGTAGGCACCAATTGAAGCAACTGAACAAGCACTCACCATCTTCAGTAGGTGTCAATTAAAAGGAATTTTTATCCATTTTTTTAGCCCAGTCCTAGCCCAGCCCTGACTGCAGCAAATAGTTTGATTTGTCCATATGAAATAGATTTTTTTATCAATAATTGTAGCCATTTTTTATTTTAACCATTTTTTTTTCCTACACCCCTGTTTGCCCCCCCCCCACACACACACACACATGAATCCTAGCTACGCCACTGGGTGTAAGGGCTTGGGTGCAGGTGACCCCACCTAGAGATTACTCACTTCAACAGGAAAAAAACAAAGCTCAAATTGGAGTAGAGATTGCAATCCAGTCTTGCTTGTGTCACGAGCCATATTCAGGCTCTATGTTAAGGTCCATATCCAAAAATTAGTATGTTGGCTTGATGAAGAAGGTCTTAAATTCGATCCATTTACACTCGAGAATAGGTTGAGCGCTACTCATGCCACTGATATTGTTTTAAATATCTTCAAAGTATCAACATACTTATCAATTGTATGTAGGGGTGTCAATGGGTAAGGTTTGGTTCCGGCTAAGTGGAACCAGACTTGGACCAGATTTTTGGGTATGGTATTGGGTCCGAACTCGAGTCTAATATGGTCTACTATAAGAGAAATTATACTCGGACTCTATAAGAACTACATGAACCAGACCCGAACGATACCTGCTAAAACAATATTTTTTTATCATTTTTACATTAAAAATTTGTGGGTCTTAATCGAAACTTGGGTTGGGCCCGGATCTAGTATAAAATTTCACAAACTATACTAGGATCCATGTATTAATCTGACCTTCATGTCCGAACGGGTCTTAATCGGGTCTTCTTATTTGTCATCATACCCAGACCCTATAGGGTTTGGTCCGGGTAAATTCGACCCGTTGACACTCCTATGTGAAAAAAAGGTTTTTCTTTTGTGTTTTAAATTTTTGTCACCATGACATGATATCGATCTCCCTTATGACGGAGAGATGGAGCACCAAACCCAGTAAGATCCGACCCAATGGCCTCCTCCGCCCTGTCGCTGCTGCAGCGCTGCACCGACCTCGCTCACCTCAAGCAACTCCAATCCCACATGGTCGTCACGGGCCTCGCCCGCAGCTCCCACGCCCTCACCAAGCTCCTCGAGCTCTGCGCCCTCCTCTCCGCCGGCGAGTTCCTTGAGTACGCCGGCGAGATCTTCCGGCGTGTCCCCGACCCGACCACCTGGACGTGGAACGCCATGATCCGCGGGTTCGCCCAGGGACCCGACCCGAAGGAAGCCATCCTCTTCTACGCCGGGATTCAGACTGCGTCCGCCTCGCTTCGGCCCGATGCCCTCTCCGTGTCCTTTGCCCTGAAGGCGTGCGCGCGCCTCCTGGCCCTCAGGGAAGGCCAGGAGCTCCACGCCCAGATCTTTGGGTTCGGTTTTGGGTCGGATCCGCTATTGCAGACGACTCTGATGGACCTTTACGCCAAGACGGGTGTCTTGGACGACGCGCGCAAGCTGTTCGACGAAATGCCTAAGAAAGACGTCGTGGCCTGGAATGTCCTGATTGCGGGCTACGCTCAGGGCGGGCGCTCCACTGACGCGCTGGCGATGTTTCGCCAAATGCAGCGGAGTCCGGACGTGCGGGCCAACGAGGTCACGGTCTTGGGGGTACTGTCAGCGTGCTCGCAATTGGGTGCATTAGATGATGGCGAATCAGTGCATGCGTACGCTCAAGAGCACTTGCTCGATCGGCATCTGTTTGTTGGAAATGCTCTGATAGACATGTATGCAAAGTGCGGGCGTGTCGATCGGTCATGTCAAGTGTTTGATGAAATGACTCGGAGAAGTTTGGTTTCGTGGAACACCATAATAATGGCGTTAGCAATGCATGGCCGTGCTCATGATGCATTGGGGTTGTATCAGAGAATGAAGACGGAAAATGTGGCACCTGACTCAGTCACGTTCTTGGCTGTGTTGGGTGCGTGCAATCATGCCGGGTTGGTGGAAGAGGGACGTGAATTGTTGAGCTCCATGGAGGACTATGGTGTTGTGTCAAATATCAAACACTATGGTTGTGTGGTAGATCTACTTGGGCGTGCTGGCAGGATGGAAGAAGCATATAATCTGATTGTCAGTTTGCCTATAGAGGTGGATGTGGTTCTCTGGCAGAGCTTGTTGGGTGCATGTTACACTTATGGTAATGTTGAGCTAGCTGAGCGTGCAATGCAGCGATTGGTTGAGTTGAAATCCAATAACAGTGGGGACTTTGTGCTCATGTCCAATGTATATGCTGCGTGTGCTCGTTGGGAAGATGTGGGGAGGACGAGGGAAGCCATGAAGCGTGTGGATGTTATCAAGACACCTGGGTTTAGCTACATTGAGGTGGATGGTGTGATACATAAGTTTGTCATGGGAGACCAAGAACACGAAAGAAGAAAGGAAATCTATGAGAAGTTGAATGAGATTGGTGCAAGAGCTAGGTTACTTGGGTATGCCCCAAAAACATCGTTTGTGTTGCATGACATAGATGAGGAGGACAAGGAAAATGCCCTCTCCTTTCATAGTGAGAAGTTGGCAGTTACCTTCGGTCTTCTAAGCACCAATCATGGTTCTCCCATTCTTGTCATAAAAAACCTTAGGATATGCGGTGACTGCCATGAACTGATCAAGCTTATATCTAGAATTTATGAGAGGGAAATTATAGTCAGAGACCGTGCACGCTTCCACCATTTTACTGGAGGTTTATGTTCATGCAGAGATTATTGGTGAAGCTCCTAGATTGGTATGAGCTTTTAGCTATTTGGACCTTTGATTGAAAAGAATATGGAGCTCCATTCTTAACTGAGTTATTCCCTTCAAGGCATTATCATTCCTAATATTTCCCCCCTGCTTGCTTAGGACAGGCCAGACACCATCCCCTTAGCCCTATATGTCAAGCTTCTTTTTCCGTGTTCTAACACAAGAACAAAGCTGGTATGGACTATCTAAAGGGCCACCTGAGGGATCAAGGGTGCCGACAGAGAGAAACTCGAGCATCTTGGGGTCATTTTATTGTTGGAACAATCAGATTAGGAATCAATTATATAGTCGCTTGATATTGATGACTGAATATTTAAAACTATGCATCTTGAATTAGCATAACTTTGTGCAGAAACATGCTTGGAAATGGAAAAATGAAGATTAGAAACTGTAAATGTACATGAAAAGAAGGAAAAAAATTAGGGGATGGAGTACTTGTTAAGGGAGAGGAAGAGAACTGAGGGAGCCATATGTCAAAGCTCGAGGATTTCTTGTTATGATAATCTCAACAGGATATTGCCAAGTACAAATGGGCCTTGCCTTCTGGAATTGGTATGGCGGATCTTTCCTATTTAAATTTTCTGTCATTATTTCATTATCATTCAAGTAGAAGAAAGTCTTACGGGCAAACTTGTTCTGACATAAAAATTTGCTTTGATTGGTAGAATGATAAATTTCATTATTGGGACGTGCACACTCTAAATTAATTCCTTTTGTAACATGCTACCTAAATTACATAGTACTCATATAAAGTTCTTAAGCAGTTATTCGATGCACAATAATATGAGAGCAATGAGAGGAAATGTCTTTACTGGTTCAGTTCCTTATAGTACGGTTGATTTCCAGAGAAATCAAGTTCATGGACTTCAATGCTCTACTATTTTAGTACTATAAACATGCTGAAGTTCATCACGTCCATAATGTTTGAATGATGATTAAACATGCTCTGATTTTGTTACTCCAAAAGTATTGCAGGTTGATGGAGGAATATTCAGCTTAGTTTTGCACATAAGATTGTCATGCATGCTAATTGGTTTGGATGGCCTAATTGTATCTTGATTAAGGAAGATGTGATGTAAATCGATCTCACCCAATTGTGATACACAAAGCATTCCTTATATATCTTTTTTCTTTCTTTCTTTTTTCTTTATCAGCTTGACAAACCTAGTGCTCATTGAATAAACAAACTTCTTCCAACCCAGCAATAAGGTAAGTCCTGTCGAGAATACAGATTTTAAGGTAAGATATAAATCCACAGCGGTGGTAGGGCTCGGATATAATGGATTCATATTCAGTTGCATATCTTACCGAAATCCAAAAAAAATTCTTTACACATTGAAGAAACAAGTTATATGTATTGGATTCAAGTGGACTTGGTCTATATCTGTCTAGCCGAATCCTTGATTAAAATTGAGTTGAAAACCAGGCACACCTTGATTAAAATTTTCTGTTTGTCACAATAAATGATGGTTGTTTCAATTTTGTTGTAAGTCTGCGAGAATTCTTCTTAGCTAAACTGCTTCACATATGACATTGGTGGCAAAAATATATTCAACTTTGATAGATGATAGTGACATTGTAACATGTTTTTCTTGACAGTGAGAGAGTACTTTTGTATCTAGGCAAAAAGCATAGCCTAAGACACTTTTTCTATCATCGATGGATCTCGCGAGTTTAAAACTCGCCGAGTCAACTCGTTGACTCGGCTGACTCGGCTCGGCTCGGCCCTCCAGCGAGTCAACCCGGCAAGGCAAACTCGGTTTGCCTAAACTCGGGCTTGACTCGGCCTTGACTCGGCTTGACTCGGCCTGACTCGGCCTGACTCGGGCGAGTTCTGGGATGTTTGAAATTTGTTTTTTGAGTTTCAAATGGTAATGATATATATACATATATGCAGTCTACTGTTTACTGTCTGTACAATCTAGTTGAAAAATCATAGGTGCAAGTTGTATCTAAGCAATCTGACCTCATATATGTGTTCAACATGGTTTATTTGCTAGGAATCACACCTTTATCATATTTTTTTATGTAAAAATATGTTTTTTTGAGTCATGAAATGTTGGCATATTGTAGGCCATTGATTTGTGAAGCCCTTGAGAAACTTGCTTACATGTTGACAAACTATTTGAAAAAAAAAATTGTGTTCTAATAGATTGTATGTACAATTGACTGTGTAAAAACATACATTGAAAAACTTACTCTATTGGCAAAACCAGGAGATTTTTGTATGCATTTGCTTTTGTCAAATAAAAAATGGTCTATTTTCAGTTTCAGACCTTGTTTACCTCAAAATTGGGATTGATATGAAAAATCAGATAAACTGTTGAAATGGAGAACCAGGTCTTGAGTAAGGCTAAAAGAGTCTAGTACTTTCTGCAAGCTGATGAAATGGTTTGGGAGTTGGGACTTAAACTAGCAAAATTAATGAATTTTTGCTTGTCGTGACCAACTGTTCTACATCTAATAAACTTTTAATCTTTAAACTCCCAGATTTCTGTGGCACATGACAAATTGACTGTCAAAGTGCTTGTATAGATATCAAATTCAATTATTCAAGCAAACCTCTATAGCTCTTTGCAGTTGTTTTTATATTCTTACAGACATTTGGAGACTATGTTTACTCAAAAACATGGTTTCAGACAAATTATATATTGTTTTTCTTTTAAAATCAAAAGTTAACAAAACCCGGTCCGAGTCACCGAGTTGACCCGCCGAGTCACGAGTCAATAAAGAACGAGTCGAGTTCCGAGTCACGGGTTTTAAAACCTTGATGATCATTATATCCAATTAGTTTTAAATTATTTTCTGTAAACATATTCTAAAATTCTTTTTGCCTGGAGATATTTTAGGATCCTTTTTGTCGCTGCAAGATGGAGATTACTAGGCTTGCTCATAGACCTAAAGACAATGCTCACAATATTCATGATGTCGGGTCTTGTATTTATGAGATGGATGGGAGACCCCACTAGAGTATGATACATTGTCACATCAACTTTTTTTTGCACCATCATTTTTCGAGAGTTTTTCATTTGTGGCCATTGATATGCTCATCACTTTGCAGTTGGATATGGTAAACCTTTTTATCAAGTCTTTGATATATTTTTCTTTAGAATTTTTTTTTTGCTTGACTTGAATTTCAAGAAAGTATTTTCTAATGTCCAGATCAGTCATTTTGTATTCTTTCTTTATAGCTTCCTTGAATCTTCTATAATTTTTGGATTTGATTCGACATTGATCAAATCATTGACATATAAGCACACCATCAAAAAATTTTTCTCTTTTCACATATAGGTCATGTTTGTAAGTAAGAAAAAGTCTCATAAAACAAGAAAATTTTACCTATGAGAAGTTTTAACATGATAACTTTTTCAAATAAAAAAAAATGTGTGGAGAGAGAGAGAGACCTGAAAATGTGGTGGGTGGGTGAAAGATGAAGATTTTGGAAGCTCTTCCTATGGCAACCCATGAAATGAGATGTGTTGTGGGTGAATGGTTGACCTAATGCAAAAAGAATTTTTGATAGAAAAATTTCTCTACCATCCCCAAAATGAGAATTTTTCTTATAAAAAATAAGACTTTTTAGAAAAAAACTTTCTTTTTTTTCTCTCATTTGGAACAATGGAAAAGTTAAAAAATTTCTTTCTTACCTTCACTTTTCCTGCTACTTTGCCACTTTCAAACCCATAGTGATGTCTCACTATGACTTAGTTTTATGAAAGTTTTAATCAATTTTTATGTTTCAAAACCGGGGATCTTGTTTCAAGTCGTTTAGGGCCTTTTTTTATCTGTAAACTTTTCTTTTATGCCTTCTTTTCAAATCCAAGAGGTTGTTTAATATAAACCACTATTTTAAGTGCTCCAATTAGTTGATTTGACTTCTAGTTGGTAGGCTGAAATTTTTAATTCTGCCACGATGGCTAACACAATTCTTATAGTCTTCATTCTAACAACTAGAACAAAGGTTTCATTGAAGTCTACTTCATATTTTTTTGGGGTATCCCTTTGCTACTAGTTGAGCCTTATACTTTTCGATTAGTCATCCTTATTGAACTTTGTTTTGTAAATCCCTTTTAGACCAACATCTTTTCCTTTGGTTTACCTACTAACTCTTATGTATATTTTTTTATATTGCAAAGATTGTCTCATTCATGGAAGTTTTCCAAATATCACTTTGAATAGCCTCTTCAAGGTTTTGAGGTTCACTGGAAAAAATGCCAAATCACATGAATCATAAATGTGTGCAAGAGATTTTACATTTCTTGGGGGAGATTTTGACTTTGAATGACTTGAATATAGATCTATTCTGCTTGTTGAATGGCGCTTAGTAGTTGTAGCCTTAGTTGTCAAAGGCGGTAGGCGGAGCCTAGGTGGTGAGTCCCCTTAAAAGACTAGGCAGGATCATAATATATATAAATGAAACACATTAACCCATTATATATATAACAAATATATTATAATAACTGAAACACATAATATATAATATATAACTGAAATATAGAATATTATAATATATGCTTATGATATGTTAATATATATAATCATATATATTTACATAGAAAACATGTATGTGTTTGTGCATCAGCATATGTGTGTGTGGATGCATGTGAAGTATGAAGTATGAAAAAGAATAGTCAAACAGATAATATATGAATCACACACACGCATATAACTCGTAAACTCAATAAACCAAAAATAAAACTCACAAACATAACTTAGAAACAGTCAACCAGAAATATAACTCAAAAATAATCAAACAGATTATATGTGAATTACATTACACCACACATACATATAAATGAAATACACAAACACAAAATATATATTATAATAATTGAAATACAGTATATATAATGTATATATATAAATAATATAACTAAAAGACAAGATTATCAATTATATATATAACTGAAAAACATAAAAGATGGAAAAAAGAAAAAAAAGAAAAACAAGAATAAGAAGAAAACAAAGAAAAAGGGAAGGAAAAACAAGAAGAAGAAGAAAAAATGGGGGAGAGAAGAAAAAGAAAACTGAAAGAAAGAGAGTGGGAAATGGAGAGAGAGGTGATAAACTGGGAGAGAGGCAAAGAGCGAGAGTGAGAATCCGGGAGATTGAGAGAGAGGAGCATGCGGCGTACTTGTGAAAGTCGTTGTTGTTGTTGTTTTTCTTCTTTCTGCAAAAAACTAAGAGAGAGAGAGAGAGAACTAATGTAATACCTGCAATTTTTGTATCTATTAAATAATAAATAAATAAATTTTATGTCTTAATTATGTGATTTATTTCAATTTAAATATTCATCTTAGAGTTCAATATGAATGCCAATTCGAATTTAAATTTCATGTTAGTTTGAATCTCATTTGAATTTGCATTTGGAATTGAAATTAAAATGGAATTTAATTAAATATGAATTTGCATTTATAATTTGATTTAATTTAGATTTAATTAAATATAAAATTGGATATAAATTAGAAATTTGGATTTGGATTGGATACGGATTTACCTAAATTAATTTGGAACTAAATGGGATTTGGAATCCAATATAGAAGTCAATTAGAGTTTAAATGAAAAATTAAAACTTAATTAGAATTAATAAGACAAGTAGAAGTTCAAGAGGGTGGGATGTCCCCCTATGTGGGCCCATCTTACTTGGCAAATCTCATATTTTGTATTTTCTAACTTTCTAGAAAATATCTATTTTAAACAAAAGTAAAAAATTCACTAAGTTTTCTAATTTAAAATCTACGTGAATTAGCAATAGACTTGAAAATAAAAATTTTGATTTTTTATTAATAAGGTAAAAATAATCCCTAGGGTGGGACATTTCTCCTTAGTGGGCCCCTCTTAGTTGGCACGAGCTTCTACTTTGAAAAGTTAAAAAGAATCCAAAGCTTTCCTAAATTCTAAACAAGGCTTGTACTTAAATATTTCAAAAATTTCCTAAATACAACAAAAAGTCAATTAAGCCTAGAATTTTAGAGAATATCAAATAAGAAGTTAAATTCTGGAATTTTAGTGTTGAAAGGGGATTTGAAACTTACCCAATGGGATTCAAAAATTCCCAAAACCTCTATAAGAGGGGACCCCATTCACGCCCCCTCATTCTCTCTCTTTTTCCCGAATTTGACCTCTCTTCTCTCTCTTGTCTCTTCTCCTTCCTCGTGTTTTGAGGGAGGATCCATTAGAAGTGGTGGTGGTGCCGATAGGAGAAGGACTAGCAAGCTAATTTAACATTTCAACTAACACTCCAACGTGATTTTGTTTTTGGCTTTACGAGGTAGGTACACTTAGCCTTGCTTGTGTACATAGGATTAAGTTGCATGTGCATCTTGTAGTATGGTCCACTGATGCTCATCCACTTATGAATATCAGTCAAACATAATGAGAGGTCTGTATCATAGTATTCTTTCAATCATTATACTCCAAAAATTATTTTGGAAAAAATTATTTTTAAAGAGATTCATGACTCTTTCTTAGAATCGTTTTTGGGTTTGATATTTAATGCATATGAATGCATGTATGATCTATGTTTTGACATTAGATCCATGAGTAAACTGATGTTGTTGTCTGATCCAACATCCAAAACATTGTTTTGTAAAAACTAATTTTTTATTCTTAAATGCTTGCTTTTATAAAATCGGGTCTTATGAGATTCTTGATTTTTGGGTGTGAATTGTGTGTGGATCCCTGTTATGAAATTGCTTCATATAAATCCAACATGCTTAAATGTTACATGTCTGCATATGATGAATCAAACATTAATGAATGCATGTTTGGTGAATTCTTTATGAATGAGCGTATGTATAATGTAGTTGCACTCTTGCTTTTGTACGTGCATAGTGCATGTGTAGACTGGATAAAATTTCAAAAATTGTATTAATGTGTTATCAGCCTTTGCTTCATGCATGGACTGATATCATGTTCTGATTGGAAGTTTTAAGAAACTCCAAAATAGTTCTGAGAAAAATGATTTTGAGAAAAAAACCCTATAAATCAAGTTGTCTTGTAAAAAATATGATTAATTATTCTAACTTTATGATTAATGTTATATATGCATATAATCAGCATGAAGGATGTTAGAACTATGTTAAAATTGATATTCGTGGTGCATACTTGACTAATATTCAAAAAGGAAAAACAAATAAAACCCTAGGTGTTCAAAATCGATTTTCGGGTAAAGGAGCCTCTTTTTATAAAAACGGTTTTTAAGGGATCTATGAATCTTATTAGGTGTTGAATTTTCTATACATCATGATTTAAATATGATTTATGTTAATCTAATAATGATATGTGTTACTGAATTAAAATTCATAAATTAGCTTGTGTATGAAAGCCTTTTTAGGGAAAAACAATTAACATGATTTTATTTATGTGCTAAATTGATTTATGTTCATTATGTGTTAACTTATATTCATGTTAGATCTAACTCTATATGTGCATGATTGATATAACATCCAAAAATAAATCTCAACTTGTGAAAAACGATTTTGGTGTTTGGAAGCCATGTTTTGGAGACAACCATTTTTAAGTGATTCAAGATTTATTTTATGTATTAAATTAATTTATGAACAACATTAATTGATTTTTGTTTCATGTTTAAACTCATATTAGTTGTGTATGAATGACTAAATAACTGAAAACTATTTATGAGAAATCATTTTGGCATAGGGATATGTTCTATTGGAAAATTGGGTTTTCTTTGTCGAACACAAGTAATTTCAGGTGTTGTTTTGAAATTGTAATCTGAATTTCTTTTTAAACAATATGTTAGATACCCTTAGATGTGAACTTAATATGGTGTTTTTTATGTGTATAAATCTAGAATTCAACGGATGAATTCCTATGCTTGCTTGGTGAATCCTTGCAAAACTTTGTGCGGTTTCGAGGTACTTTGTCCCGAATGACCCAAAAGAATGAACTATTTCTCTCAAATTGTAAATCCTAAAAATATGAGATTTTGAGAAGAAATTCCAGACATATGGAAGTATATACTAAAAATTTGCTAGGTTTTAAATTATTGCCATGGTACATTACTGCCTTGTCATGGGCATGTGAATTTTTGAGAAATTTGGATTTTTGGAGAAAACTATTTTAGTGATTATGTAATGTCATTATGTTGTGCATGCTTATTATGATATGGTGTTCAACATATGTTTATGATGTATAGCATGTGTATGATGTACATGTGATGCTATGACATGCAGTATGTATGTATGAGGTGCATACGAAGATTATGAATGTACATAGTGTTGTGTTGTGCAACATGTGGCTATAATATAACCATGTTATAATGCTTGCATATGGAATGTAATTTCAATGTCAATATTGTGTCATGTGTGTATTTGTGCATTAGACTTTGAAAACCGCACATGTACACATATATGTTCAAAGTGTGTGTTAGGCAAAGGTTCCAAAGGAGAACCAGGACATAGTTAATGTAGTGGGTTATCCATGTGAAATATCCACTTTGACCTATGGCCCTAATTAAGATAACCCTCATTCGATATTTCAGGTATACTGTATTGAAAATCCTAGGTCTACCTTAGAGAGGGTAGGTGGTACAAACTCACTGCACCATTGAAATGTTAAAAAATGCTTCAAGTGACAATGACTTGGTTGGTTTTGAGTCCTTGTATAAACACCCCAAATTTTTCCTGTTTATTTTCTGGACACCTCTCTCACAGATGTCAGCTGACCTTGTAGTACAGTGTAGGAGTCTAACCCCTAGATATATTCCAGTTTAGGTGTCATTTCACCCTTTTTATTAGTAAAATTACCATTTTACCCCTAGGTCACCTTAAACCCTCGCCCAACCAAGCTCTTTTTTTATTTCAGAAGAGTTAGAATATCAGTTATTTCTAGCTCACGATGAGTAAATCCCATTCATTTCTATTCATTTCAGCTGAATTTGGTTCACTTCTCAAAAAATGAATTCATTTCTAGCTCAAATTCTAGCCAATTGTACTGGAGTCATTTATTTCTAGTTGATCATGTTTATCTGAGTCTAACTCGAACTCACTAGGAGTTCAAGTAGTCCAATTCTAGTTCAAATTCATTTCTCACAGTCTTAGAGTGCATTTCAACTTATTTCAGCTGAAATTGAGCTAAGTCTTATTAGTTTAGCTAGTGTTTAAGCTCCAAAGTAAGTTCATCTCAGTGTAACTGACCTTCATTTCAGCTCAAACCCAGTACATTTTTGTGATCCTATCTTATTCTAGTGTTCATTTCTCTAAGAATGATATCATTTCTCGATCATCCAGTCTAAGAGTTTAGTTGAGTCCGTGTCCTTTTAATTCATATGAGTTTAGAAACCCTAGAACCCAATCCAATCCAGTTTAAACCAGTTCAAACATCATTTTCTAGTGTCACTCTTTGCCCTGCAAGGGCAAAATCATTTCTCAGGTTATTTTATCTGAAACATCAATTCTATCAATTTTTTTAAGCTGGTACAATTACCAATTTGGGCTTGAATCAATTCTTTCTCTAAAATTTTAGCTATATCCGAGATCCAATTCATATTTGGATCAGATCCAATATCAGATGTGATATCCAATATCCAGCTTTTATCCTCAGATGAAAATTTTCAATTCCTTGTCTCTGTCAGGGGTCTGAGACTTCAAATCTCTCATCCAGGGTTTGCATTTTGCATGTCATTTTATATCATTTTATCGTATTTCATGCCATTGCATATCATTTTCGAGATCCAACACTCTTGTTTTCAAAATATCAAATCCAGATTTGATTTTAAAACCTTTTTTTTCAAAATCAATTTCAAAAACTTGGTTTCTAGAACCAATTTTTGCCATTTGACCAACCCCCAGGGCTTTACATCCCTTATTTTAAAGTATTTTCCTTAGAAAAATGATCTGAATTTGTTTTAAACTCTATTCCTAAATCAACTTCCAATTTTGCCAAATTTCTTCAAGTGGGCCCACCCTGTAGGGGGCGTCAATCCTAATTTTCCACCTTTATTCAATTTTATTTTATTTTCATATTTTATTTATTTCAAAAATACAAAAATTTAGTGGATTTAGGTGTCCTTTAAAGCTTCTTGAAAATCTTGTTTTTAACCCCTTTATTTTACCTTTTTAAAATTATTTTTGAAAAAACAAATGGGGCCCACATAGGTGGCGTCATATTTGAGGGTGTTTAAGTCCATTTAGGTTTACTTAGAGTTTTAATTAAGTTTGGAGTTTGAAAAGTCAAAAGTCAAAATGTGAATTCAATTAGGACTTTGATTTTATTTTCAATTTTATCTTTTGTTTTAAATTCTTTTAAAAACCTTTATTTATTTGCTTTAAAACCAAATGTGGGGCCCACTTAGGTGGTGCCACATTTGTGATTTTGCAGATTTATTTAGGTTTTGTTTTAGAGTCCTAATTAACTTTTTAAAAAAGTCCAAAAGTCAAAGTCCATTTAATTAGGGCTTAATTAAGAAAAATCGCCCCTTGTGTTCTTTTTTTTAAACTCTTAAAAAAAACCTAAACATAAACTTATAAATACCCACATGGGCTGGACGTCCAACCCATGCCTCTCATGCTCTCTCTCCTCTCTTTCCTTTAAGTTCCAGCCGTCTCCTCCTCTTCCTCCATTGCAGCCCAATGTGAGTTTCTTTTTCCTTTTCCTCTTGTTAGTTTTTATTTATTTATTTTATCGATTTTCCCTTGAATCCCCTATTGTCGCCATTTTTAGCATGCTTCTCTTTTCTTTTTACTTCAAGAAATCATGTGAGAGCTTCAAGAAGATGATCAGCTGAACCATAATCAATTTTTTTTTATAATTTTATTCCATGTATCATGCTTATATTTTGTTTATTTTGTTAATGCCTGAAGAAAGAAGGTGATTCGACCTTCTATAGGTTGAATCCCTCTTCTCTATTGGCAAAATCAAATTTCAATCCATGCACCCTGAATTTTATTTTTTATTTTTGTTGTATTCATGTTTATTTTAAGTTATTCATGCATTCAATCATGATTAATGGTCTTAGTTACACGTTTTATTGCTTTTAGCATGCTTAATTAGGTTTAGTTTGTTCTAGGGTTTTAGATTTTACAATATTGAATTTTGGGCCTCTGTTCATGTTATTGTTTTATCTGCTTATATTCATTGTTTAAATCTAAATTTTTTATGGTAGAATCATGTGTCTATGGTTTTCAATAAAAAAATCAGATTTTTTTGAGTTTTGTAACCCTATTTTCTGCATCGTTAAAACGCTATGCAGAACTAGATGTTGTTTGTCGGGGTCATATCTCTGTAACCGAAGATTGTATTTTAGATTCGTAAAAAGCAGCATCTTCGTCAGAGTGTCTAGTTTAATCTGTGAAATTTTTATAATTTTCTACTGTCATTTACTATTTTATTTTCATATGATATCAAAACCTGTGTTTCTTGAACCGACAATCACGGTTCAAGTCCAGGTCCATCTTGCCGGAACGATTTCTTCCTCATCATAAATCATATTGATGATCTGTAAAAAGTGACTGATCCATCTATGTGTCTAATTTCTGTGGTGTGTTTTTTATAAATTTTCACCATCGTTTTCTATTTTCTTGAAGTTCGAAATCAGAGTATGTGTTTATTGAACCGTCAGACATGATTAAAACCTAGGTTCATCTTGCTAGAACAATTTCTTCCTCACCGAAGATCGTATTTCCAATCCGTGAAAGGGAGTTTTCTTGTCATTATATCTAGTTCATCTCTGAAAAAATTTATGAATTTTGATGATTGTTTGATATATTTCTTTGGACCCAAAACTGGGTTTGTCTTTCTTGCATCGTTATGCACAGGCAAGAATCAAGTGCGTTTTGCCAGAACGATTTCTCCCTAACCGAAAATCGTATTCTCGATCTGTAAAAAGAGTTATTTTTATTGATCTGTCTAATTTATTCTTGTTAAATTTCATAAAATTTTATCTCTATTTGATGTTATTTTGGTCTGACACCATGATAGGCACGGAACTGCGGGTAAAATAGCATATTTTTTCCTTTTTATTTAATATTTATTGCTTAAATAATCATAAAAAAATATTTTTTGATTGAATATTATTTTTATGGTCATTATCAGTGTCTATGTCTATTTTTATAATTTTTAGAATTTGTTTGATGTATTATTTAGCTATTTTATAAAAACAGGATGCTGACGAAGTTCTCATTCAACCGAAACACGGGCAAATTTTATCTTTTTCGCATATTTTATTGTTTTCATGGTTTTTTAATTTGATCATATCTATAATCATATTAGGGTGCTCTCTACCCGATTTGGCATTGTTTTGAATTTGTTTGGTCTTCAGATTAAGCGTATTACAAATTTTTTTTTTTGAAAAACCCTGTTTTTAACCCTATTTTGCAAATATTATCAATTTTCAAAGGTATTTTGATCATTTTTCTCTCAATTCTAAATTTCTAATTTTTTTAAGTTTATTATTCATTTAGTTAGGCATCATCCATTATGTTATTTAATGATTTTTATTTCAGAGAAGCACAGAAAAAGACTTATTTCAGGATAAAATCCTTGAATTTCCCTATATTGTTGGATAAATTTAGAAAAGCCTACATATTTCTACTAACATGTTTGCTAATTTTGCAGAGAAACTCAAGATTAGATTTTATTTTCTTTTTTCTTTTTTTTTCTTTATTTATTATTCAATTATTAATGTAACTTGTAATTATAATATTGGAATAAGAATATTTTCCTTTTCTGTATAGATTAGGGTTGCATTTGCATATAGTTTAATTCTAATATTAACTGCGATGGATGATGATTCATGCATATTTCAAGTTCACAATGGTCAACATGAATGATACATGCAATTGCTTCTAAGAAGTTAATAAACACAGTGGATTTTGTATTTGTGGCCATAGTCAGAATACGAATGAAACTCAGATTTATCATTTTCTTTTAAGTTACAAACAACATACACTGTTAGGCTATCTTCATAAATCATTGCATATTTTCAAAAGCTTTTCTAAGTATTTTTTCTTTTAGAATCAAATGAGATATATTCAATACATATTTGTGGTCATAGTCAGGAATATGCGGTGAATCTATCTTATTTAAATTCTATAAGGCACAAAAATCCTTTTATAAATAATTCTCTCAAATTCTTCAGAAAATATTTTCACAAACTACATCCATGCATCATCTAGGTTTAGATTACATCATGAATAAGTTCATAGGGCCACACACTCATCCTTTTTTATCTATTTCAGAATTTAATTTTAAAAAAATCAAATTTCTCAAAGTTACCCGGGCTTTCTTCAAAAATCGATTTTCTTAAAGCATCAGGATTTTCTTTCTTCAAAAATCGATTTTCTCATAATACAATTATGCTATCATGAGCTAAATTTCAAAGGCTCGTGTTGTGTTGGGTGAACCTTGGCCCAACAAGACTTTTAGTGAGTTCCAAAAGTGAACGCAATGAATCTTTCAAAAGCAACAAGTATGCAGGCAGTATTGATGCAAATGCACAATTACAAGGAGGCAACAATCACACAGAGTAGAGAGAGAATGAGAGAATAGAGGGAGGGAGAGGAACGTTCAACAACAATCAATTCATTGAACACAGAAAATATACAATAGTGTCATGCACCGTAATCTCATTAAGGAAAATGCAAATTATAGGTATATAAAGTTGTATAAACATTACAAGGCCGAAAGACCCTTGTGAGCCATGCAAGGCTTTCAGTAGGCTTATTACAAGGCAAAAACTATGCAAAAAGATTGGGCCTAACGTTCTCCCCAACCTAAGTTGTTGATGTCCTCGATGACAGGGTCCATGCTTCATACTCATCCACTACTGAGGAAAGTTGGTGGACATTCTTCGCTTTCTCCCAATTGGTTTCTTCTTCTGGCAGTCATTTCCACTTGATAAGATACTCTTTGATTTGTCCTTGACAATTACACAAATGATCCATGAGGTATTTTATTTCTTTGGTGTCAGTTGTGCAGAGAGGTGTTGGCGCTCGCGTCAGCTGGTTGCGACTGTTGTCTTCTTCATCAGCATTGAATGACTTTAGGTTACTGACGTGGAAGATTGGATGTATTTGAAAGTGTAGAGGAACTTTGAGCTTGTAGATAAGGTTGCCTACTCGCTTGATGATAGGAAAGGAACCTTCATATTTGCGAATGAGGCTCTAATGTAGACCTCAAAAGATCCTGGTTCTCTCGAGATATAACTTGACCAATACTTGGTCTTTGACTTTAAACTCCGAAGGGTGACACTTCTGATCTGCCCACTTCTTCATCCTCTTGGCAGCTTTGTGTAGGAACACCTTGGCCAGTTTTGTTTGATCCAGCGAGTCTTTAGCAAAACGATGGACAAGAGGCACCTTGCCCCAATGCCAATTCAAAGGGACTATGGCCAGTTAATTCACACTTCTATAGGTTGTGGGAGAACTGAGCTACGTCTAGAAGGTCTACGCAATATTTTTTATTCGAACCTACAAAGTGCCACAGATATTCTTTAAGGAGAGTGTTGGTTCTCTCTATTTGGTCATCTGTCTAAGGGTGGAAGCACATTGAAAAGTGCAACTCCGTCCCCAAAAATCGAAACACTTATTATCAAAACTTCCCTTTAAAGTGTGGGTCATGATCTTTGATGATGTTCTTTGAGAGGAATTTCAAAGTAAGGACACCATTTTGTTTTAAAGACTTGTAGACGTGCATCCCCATTGATTGATGAGGCCGGTAGAAGGAAGATGGGGCAGATTCAGGTTGGCTCTCAAACTTAGGGGAATCCAATCTTTTATAAAAAATTGGATCAAGGAAAATGTAAGGGGGGTAAATTCTCACACATATAGGAGCTTGAAGAACAAATCTATGATCTATAGATCAAAGTTGATGCTTTGCACACATATAATCATGAAATGTTTAAAAAATAAGAGTTCATATCTCTTCCCCAAGGTGGGACCCAAGAATGGAGGTTGCATAATGAAATTTGATGGCACCAAAGATCAAGAATTTCAATGCTCAAATTTGAAGAGCAAAACACGAAAGTTTTTCATCAAAGGGCTTTACACCGAAGGAGGGTTAATTGCATCTAACATATACAGATTGTCGTATGATTATTGGCCCAAAAATTTTAACCAAAGCAACTAACTACTTCAAGACCTTCTTTCCCCACCCCTCCCTCATTGTTGGTCAGCTTTAAAATCTCCCATTGGGATTCTTAATGCTGGAGGATGCTTCTCTTATAGAGTCAACTTTTCAAGAAGATAAAATAAAGGAGGCGGTGTGGTCCCTTCCTTTGGAGAAGGCTTCGGGATTGGACAGGTTCCCACTCATTTTTTCAAATGGTTTTGGGGGATTTGCTAGAGTGATTTATGTGCTTTGCTTTCGGAGTTTCATGCTAATGCCAAAATGATTTGTGAGCTTAACAGGTAGAATTTGTTTTTAATACCGAAGGACTAACAAGTCAATGATAATTTCATATTCTCATCCATACACTACAAGGATGCAGGTCAATAGCGATGACATATCTTGCTTCTATTGACCTATTTATTGCCGCTATAGGCCTATAATAGTGAGAATTTTTTGCCAATAATTCGCCAAAAAGAATTGGCCTTTGTTGAGTAATAACAACATTTAAAGCTCACTGTTAATGGGTGAACCAACACCAGTGAAGAATCTTGCAATCTTTAATGGCGATGTTGTTTTAACAATGAGATAGGGTATAACAGTGAGATGTATTATAGGTTACCTATAGGTTATAATAGCAAGGTACTCTCATCGTTATAGGTTATAACAGGGTGAATTAACTCATTGTTATAGGCTATAACAGGGTGAATTAACTCACCATTATAGGCTAGCAAAACAGAAATCTCGCCTATAACGGTGAGAAAGAGATCTCATCGTTATAGGCTATAAACCTCCAATCAAAAAACAAAAAATTAGTTTCAATTTTTTTTTACATTTAACAAAAACAAGTAAGCAAAGCGAGTTTGGAAACACACTTCAAATCCAAACCCGCTACACCCTCTATATCCTCTTCAAGCCTGCAACAAACATATACTTCTCTAATATTTACATAAACAAGTAAACAAAGAGAGTTTAGAAATTATATCTTCTACAAGCCTGTAACAAATACACTTCAAATACAAACTCTATATACCCCTTACATCATCTTCAAGCCCGCAACAAACATATACACTTGTAATATTCACGTAAACAAGTAAATAAAAAGAGTTTAGAAATTGTATCATCTCCAAGCCTACAACAAATACACTTCAAATACAAACCCCCTACATCATCTCCAAGCCTACAACATATATATTTCTAATATTCACATAAATAAGTAAACAAAGACAGTTTAGAAATTGTATCATCTCTAAGCCTGCAACAAACAGACTTCAAATACAAACCCCCTAGATCCTCTCCAAGCATGCAACAAACATATACACTTCTAATGTTTACATAAACAAGTAAACAAAGCAAGTTTAAAAATTGTATTCTTTAAGCCTGCAACAAACACACTTTAAGTATAAACCCCCTACACACTCTACATCTTCTCCAAGCCTGCAACAAATATATACACTTCTAATATTCATATAAACAAGTAAACAAAGAGTGTTTAAAAATTGTATACACCCATCACAGAAAAATTAAAATAATTACATCATAAACAAGTAAACAAAGAGTTTAAAATTTGTAGCAAGGTAAACTAAAGATAAATGGGAGTGTGATCCAAAGGTGATTTGTGGGCCAATGTTACCCATAAGATCATGATAATAATTTAAGGAGGTAGATACTAAAGCCCGGACCAGGAACCTAAGGCACGACTTTTGTTGGTTATTAGACCATGTAAATGCCCCCCCCCCCCCCTTAGAACATCATATAGTTCCCTAGCTGAATTCATTGAAGTCTCGTATTGCTCTGCTAAACTTGACAAGGTGATTACATTCTTGTGGAGATCAAAAGTAGATGAAATCTTCAATCACACCATTGGATAGGTGTCCTCATGCAGGAGTGGAGTGATGCATAGCCGGGTCCACATCCCTAATTGGATTGTTTGAGATCCATTTTATTTTACTTTGGATATTTTCTCATTTGGGTCATTGTAATAGACATTGAATCTTAGCAATTGATTCATATCTCTTTTTAGTAGTTTAGTAGAATTAAGATTTCCTTTCTTAATTAGTGTTTATCAAGTATGGTAGTTTTAGTCTACAAGGATTAGAATTCTTCTCCTATCAATATAGGAAAAATCTAAGATTATAAACAGTTTAGAGTTCATAATTGAGAGTTGTTTTTTAGATAATTCTAATTATTTTTTTTTGTTAATTTCTTGCAATTTCTTATTATTTTCTAGCATTTTCTCTGAGTTTTTGGTCTTTCCTAGATAATACGTAGAGTGGGTAGTTTTCTCATAAATCGGGCCCTTCCAATTTATATTAATTGGTATTTGAGTGCCCTCTTGGTTTACATCAATTGGTATCAAAGCCAAAGCCCTTATCATGTTTACGATGTCAGAAAATAAAAGAGAAGAAAGCATAGAAGAGATCATGGTCAAAAACCAAGATCCACCCAAAGAAGTGATGTTGTTGATAGCGTTGTTTGCCTGATTGAAAGACGATGTCTCGTTGATCGCTCAAAGCGTGCATTAGTTGCAAAATGGTGTAGTGAATCATCAATTAGAGGCATTGGAATGACAAAACACCATTTTCATGCAGCATTTTGATAGGTGATCGATGGAAAAAGGATCGATGATGGGACATCATTGGTCATTAGTGTTTGTTCGATATTTAGCCATGAGGAGGGCCCAATAAGCAGCGATAACATTCAATCCATCATGGTATAAAAGATCAGAGGAGGAGGGTCTCAACCATACCCCCATGTCTCTCTCTACCACCACCCTTGTCTCTTGCGCCCCTACTGCCGTAGACCCACCCAATGCCTCATTGTTGGTGGGCACAGGCCAACAGGGACTAGACCCGTCATCGTGGCCGACCGACAGGGAGCATCTCCTTGTTTTTTCATAATTGACAAAGGGTCATGAGTGCACCATCATGGGTCACCCATCGATGGCTAGCCATCGTCTGGTGCCGACGGGGTCCACCCATGGTTGATGCACCGCCTGTTGTAGCCCGCACGTCTCGCACCAGGAAACCCGTGTCTGGTTTTCTTATGAGGGTAGGGCATCCCATTAAATAGGAACCGAACAAACCGATTCCCATAACCATTTAGGTCAAGGAACCGGTTCCCAACCTAGTTCTCGTATACAAAACCTGGTTTTGGGGGTTTTAGGTTCGAATTTGAATTGGTTCTCATTAGTTTTGACCCATAATACCCCAGTTCTAGGTGTTGTGGGTTCGTTCCAAGGGCTTCCACCTTTGGATTGGACTCAATCCCTTGATTTTAGTCTGAATTATCATATCTAAATACTAATCAGACATGGACGGAGCTCTAGTTCCAATCCAAACGGGGTCGAGACCAGACCCATACATATTTGGATCTGGATTAGAATTAAATCAGACCTAGTCCCATCAAGCTCTGATCCAATATCTGGCCTCTTACATTCTGGGCTGATGAATCATTGTGTTTTTTATCTAGTCGTGATCCAATTAGATCCTAACCAAGTCAAAATTAACCCAAACTCAACTTAATTTTCTAAATGGTCCTACACCAACCAAAATACTATCCAACACCCACCAATACCTATGCGCACCTATCTACTATCTAAACAACCCTTGAAGTACCCATTTGACCCATGTGAAAGTATTTTGGATCCGATCAATTATATTTAAATCCAGAAGCCTTTATAGTTGGGCTTCTCTACTTTGTCTAAAATATTGCAAATGGATCTATTTAGTATTATGTTACACCAACCATCAGGGAGCGACAGGGTCCATATACTCTCTCTATTTAGATCGTTGACAACATGGATCTTGGCATCGCTAGTTTCTTTGTATCAGTGAATCAATCTACACCCATTAGATATGACAACACCTTCATGGTTCTTAGAAGTTGAGTGAAGCTGGAAGAAACGAAAGCAGGATCAAGACTTGAGGGAAAGTCTTCTCCAACTCGGGAAGAATGATGCAGGAGTGGAGTGATGCGTAGCAGGGTCCACATCTTCGTTGGATCATTTGAGACCCATTTTATTTTAGTTTGGATATTTTTTTATTTGGGTCATTGTAATGTATATTGGATCTTAGTAATTAATTCATATCTTTTTTTAGTAGTTTAGTAGAATTAAGATTTGCTTCCTTAATTTGTGTTTATCAAGTATGGTAGTTTGAGTCTATTAAGATTAAAATTCTTTATCTATAAATATAAATAGTTCAGAGTTCAAAATTGAGAGTTATTTTTCAGTTATTTTTTTGTTTTCGTTAAGTTCCTGCCATTTCTTATTATTTTTCAGCATTTTTCTTGAGTTTTCTATCTTCCTAGATAATTCATAGAGTGAGTAGTTTTCTTATAAATCGGGTTCTTATGATTTATATCAATTGGTATCAGATCACCCTTTCATAAATCAAGCCCTCTCAGTTTACATCATGTCATTTCTAATATATGATTTAATTCAGCCCAAAAATAGCTTATTGGAGCTTGTTGGTGTTTCGTAGACTGCTGTTAACAGGAACTCAGAATATGGCGATGTGCTTGAGAATAGTAACAGAGAAAACACTCATGTATCGACGATAACGCTATACCATTGGAAACTCCAGCAGATTAAGATACCCTCGGATTCCCCTCAAGATGGCAACGCACAATAATTAGAGCCTCTCCATAGGTGATTTATTGTGCCCACATCAATTTCCTCAAGTTTTGTTTCTTGCAATACCAATATATTAGGCATGTGGCTTTTGTTCTAGCTTCCAAGAAATGGAGTTCAGGCCACAGATATTCCAAGACACCACCATTATCTAGAGGAATGGGCAGACCTCCTTGCTCTGACTCTGAGCATGCTACTAAAGCCACTTCATGAAAGATCATCCATAGTGGGGGCTGGGGATAGGTGTCAGAGCTCATGTTTGAACTTAGTTAGGCAGAGACTCTTCTATGGGGTTGTTAGAGCAGACATGTCCACAGAAAATTCAATCTGAAAGGATAGTTGGAGCCAGTGGCCTAATTAGGATTCATGTGAGGGGGGGCAAACAGGGGTGTAGGAAAAAAAAACTGGTTTGATAGTCGGGGGTAGCGCCCCCAAAAAAAAAATTGAGATAAAATAAAAAATAGCTACAATTATTAATAAAAATCTATTTCATATGGACAAATCAAACTATTTGCTGCTGTCAGGGCTGGGCTAGGACTGGGCTAAAAAAATGGATAAAAATCTATTTCATATGGAATCAGGGCTGGGCTAGGACTGGGCTTTTACAAAAAAAATTAACTGCCCCCCCCCCCACAGCTCCGCCTATGGTTGGAGCGGAATCCTATTGACATCCTCATCCTGCAGTTTGACCTCTAGTACTGCAAGCGCTTAGAAAATAAGTCATCTCGAGAATGTCCAATGTAGTCAGAGACTGGGTGGTTTGAACTGGAGAGTTGAGAGACAGAACAAGTGGGGTTTATAGTAGGGGTGGCAATCGGGTTGGCGGGTCAGCATACCTCAACCCGACATGACTCGCCAACCTGTTTAATAAACAGGTTGGGTCGGGTAAATGGGTTGGCGGGTTGACCCGCCCGCCTAACCCGTTTATTAAACGGGTCAGCCGGGTTGGTGGGTTGGCATACCCCTAACACGAACCCGACCTGTTCAATAAACGGGTTAGGCGGGTCAACCCGTTTATTAAACGGGTTAGTTTAAGCCCAACCCGAACCCGCCTAAGAGGCGGGTTGGCGGGTCGTGTCAGGCTTTGCCACCCCTAGTTTATAGTAGGGAAGGGTCCAAGAGTGTGATCGAAAAAGGGGGAAAGGCAATGGACAAAAAGGTAATTTTTGAGGTCATAGGTGATAGGATGCTGAGCTGAAAAGGGAAAGTTCCTTAGTAGTTGTTCAATAATGAAACCTGAATTGGAAAAGTCACAATGTACCAGCCCGTTAAATTAACGGGGGCTAATGATGGGGTTTAGTGCCACATATGATAATAAGGGAGTGGTGCCATTGCTAATGATAAACAACAATGCAAGGTGGGGTTGCGAGGTTGAAAGACAAGGATTTGATGTTCGTCACAATTGACAAGGATAAAAAAGGTTGTATCGTTCAGTATGGGTTCTTGGGTCACTTCGTGCATCGCGCAAGGAGAGTTATGGGGGAGCCTCAAAGGTCGGCGATGTAGGTTGGTTCAACAACTGTTCTTCCATTATCGGATTTTGAGCACCCACGATCGCTTTTGTGGGTTGTGGGGTTTGACAGTTCTAGCAGTCACGGTGAAGATGGCATTGAATAATTGGAAATGATATTGTCCCAACTAAGAAATGATCAGATAGAGTTTCCTCAGCCTTTCTAACAATTGCATGATCCTCATAAGTCTGATGGCTTACCAAGGATTTGTGCCATTGACAGTTTCTTCAACTCTACGCAAATTAATTAGACTAATTAAGGACTCTTTAATTAAAAAAGCAATTAGTGAACTTCTAGAAGGGGGGACATTCACTAAGACTCTTTGGATTTACACCCACCCTTCCCTCTGCCTCATGTAGGGCCTTTTTGCTAATTGTCCCGTCTCTTAGTGATGACATGTGTCCAGTTTCTCCTCTTCCTGATTTGGATTCTAAACAATTATTTTTTCTGTAATTAGAGAAGCCACCTCAACTATCATGCCATCATCCTGGGACCCACACATTGCTGGTTGACCTTCCTGGGGCTCTAGAGGTGGTATTTGGATTCTGGGCACTGGATCTGAATCCCCTGTCATTTTTTAACCGTAACACATAGTTGTGCATGCTTCTTCAAAGAATGATGCAAAATTTGCATCATGGACATCTAAATTCATTTTCTAACAATCTTCACATGATCCCACGAGAAATGATGAAAGATCTTTAAAATAAATTATTGAGTCCAGATCCATTCTTTTCTTTTCCTTCGCTCAGCTGATTCACATGGCCGCTTTGCCAAATCATGCAAGGCATCATCTATATTGCACCATGATGAATCCATCTTGACTGCACCCTCCAAGTCAAGTACTGTCTGTAGGACAGAATGTTGCTATTATGAAGTTCGGGAGGTGCAGAGGGGTGGGCTAGAATTTAATGAGGGCTCTGAGTTTGGTCGTCTGGCCTGGGATATCAGGTATGTAAAAATATTTTTTTAGGGTTTTATAAGGTCGAGATTAATTTATTTTTGGGTTAGGTCAGGACATTATAGGTTAAGTCAGTTTTTTGGGGTTTTGACAGGTTAAAAGAATCGAACCAGATCTCAGTGATTCAGACAATTTTTTGGGATCTGTAAATTGAGTTTAAAAGCTAATAAATGTACGTTCTTAGGGTAAAAAATTTAGGATTTGTGGATCTAGGATCATACCTAGGTAATTTTTTAAGTTTAAAAATTTTAGGTCGTCAGGATCCAATCGTTGGATCTGACAGGTTTCGGTAAATGGTGATGTATAAGGATTGAGATCTAATTTTTTTATCCATAAATTAGGTTCGGTATAGGATGGGTAGGGCTAACTATGTTGCTTTTGGAGATTTTTTGGGACTGCAAGTCCTGGGACAACTATCGAGCACCTGAGTTGGTCAATGTAATACTTGATATTTTTTAAAAAATTAGAAAATTAATTTAATTTAACAGCTATTTTAATTTGTTAATAATTGACTAATTAATATCATTTAATTAATAAATGGGACAATATAACATGTTGGACCTTATGTTGGATCACAGTCCTTTTAGATAAAATCCATAATTCATGTAGGAGCCTATTATCTATAAAAATTAATATTTAAATTTTAAAGAAAATATTTGGAAAATCATAATTAGGAAAGAGGTTAACTGGTGATGACATGAACATGAAGGGTGGATGTGATGGTTGGAGGTGGTACAACCCCATCACAAATCCTACCTGCTTGATAAGCTTCTTCATTGTAAGGTCCTGAAAAACACAAAAATTGGAGAAGAAAATTGCAACATAGTTCAAGGTTTGTGTTAGTTTTCGACTAGATAACAAATTGTATTGGAAACATGGGACATGAAGAACATCATTGAGGATAAGTTCTGGTGATATCTAAATTTTTCCTATCTGGGTAACCAAAATGCCTTGGCCGTTTGGTAGTTTTATTGATTTGGGTTTATAATGGGGGTAATATCAAACAATGATTCAAAATGAGGGGTCATGTGGTCTGATGCCCCCGTGTTAATGATCCAAGAGTTCATGAAATGGGAGAGGTTATTTGACATATTACCTGCAAAGTTAGTTGAAGCAGGTTTAGCATCTATGTTGATCAACAAAGCAAGGTGTTTGAGTTGATCCCACATTAGTTGCAAGATGATAGACTCCCCAAGTGTTGTGGTCGGATTCACGTTGGAGCACAAGAATTCCCTTGATTCAACGTTATTGTGGCACAAGCATTGGATAATGAGGGGGATATCCATGTAAGACATAGCATTTGGCCTTCATATGTCTAAGCATATCACAATGGTCACATTTGGGCCAGACACATCCCTTTCCCATGTTGTGATTAAACCCAGGTTTGGTTTGCATTCCCATGTTCATCTTAGCCGGGAAGGTTGTCGCTTATGTGGTGGTACGGTTGGACAACACCAAGAGACGTTGAGTCTCTTCTTTGAGCACCATCGAATAAACCTTGCTTATATTATGCAAGGGTTTTATGGTCAATATTTGGCTTTGGTCTGCGAAGGTCTCATTGAGATCCATGAAAAACTCATATACTTTCTCTTATTGATGATAATTATTTAATTCCTTAAAGGCGCCACATGAGCATCCAAGGACCATGACATAAGATCCAAGCTCATTCCATGAGTCTTGAGGGTGGTAAAGTAGCACTATAAGAAATCTGTGGATTAGCGACGACCTAAATTCGTCGCTAATCCATCGCTAATATGTGACTAAACAGTTTAACGATCGATTAGTGTCACATTAGCGACGGATAGCTTCTATCGTGAATTTTTTGACACTAATTAGCTACAGAATATATTTGTCGTCTGTTCCGTCGCTAACTTGCGATGGATTAACGAATGCCAAAATCCGTCGCAAGGTCGTCGTTACTTTGCGGGGGTATCATTTTGTGACAAATTTCTAGCCATCGCGAATCCATCGCTAAATTCAATGTCTATAGCGACAGATATATCCGTCGCTAATCCGTCACAAAAAAGAAAAATAAATAAAAAATTTATTTGAAAATTAAATATCGAAAAAAAAATTCTCGTGTACAATTTATATTTCCTGCGAATAAAAAACAAAGTACACATCAAAATACATATAAAAGGAAACTGAAACAATTAATCGATCCACTATAAAATTCGCAAGTTCTAATTATTTACAATTCAACATTTACAGGTTTTAAACAAAAAGAAGGTAGAACAAATTCAACACATAAATCTAATCATCGCCAAGAATTTGTGCGTCCTCTTGTTCAGTGTCTCGATTTGTCCCTTCAACTCCACTACGCTGATTATCGTCAACAACCTACACAAGAAAAGAAATGTCAATAGTGATAAACAAAATATACTGAAATAAATTATACTTTATATGTGATTCTATCATGCTCATATGTGTTCTAAGGCAGTAAAAAAACTTTATACATGATTCTATCATGCTCGTATGCGTTATAAAGCAGTAAAAAAAACTTTATATGTGATTCTATCATGATCATATGTGTTCAAAGGCATTAAAAAAACTGTATATGTGATTCTATCATGCTCATATGTGCTCTAAGACAGTCAAAAAGTTGTATATGTGATTCTACCATGCTCATATGTGTTTTAAGGCAACAAAAAACTTTATATGTGATTCTATCATGCTCATATGTGTGCTAAGGTAGTAAAAAAAACTATATATGTGATTCTACCATGCTCATATGTGCTCTAAGGCAGTAAAAAAATTGTATATGTGATTCTACTATGCTCACATGTGCTCTAAGGCAGTAAAAAAATTGTACATGTGATTCTATCATGCTTATATGTGTTATAAGACAGTAAAAAAACTTTATATGTGATTCTATCATGCTCATATGTGTTCTAAGGCAGTAAAAAAACTTTATACATGATTCTATCATGCTCATATGTGTTATAAAGCAGTAAAAAAAACTTTATATGTGATTCTATCATGATCATATGTGTTATAAGGCAGTAAAAAAACTTCATATGTGTTTCTATCATGCTCATATGTGCTCTATGACAGTAAAAAAACTTTATATGTGATTCTATCATGCTCATATGTGTTATAAGGCAGTAAAAAAACTTTATACGTGATTCTATCATGCTCATATATGTTCTAAGGCAATAAAAAAACTTTATATGTGATTCTATCATGCTCATATGTGTTATAAGGCAGTAAAAAAACTTCATACATGATTCTATCATGCTCATATGTGTTCTAAGGCAGTAAAAAAATTTTATACATGATTCTATCATGCTCATATGTGTTATAAAGCAGTAAAAAAAACTTTATATGTGATTCTATCGTGCTCATATGTGTTATAAGGCAGTAAAAAAACTTTATACCTGACGGGCACCGAAGCTCATGTTGAATGCAGGCGAAGTTCCTCTGTCCTGAAAAAAGTTGTACAACTCATTACGGACAATGTTGAGAATGACTCCATTTAAAAAGTACTGCATTTTGTCCTCAAGACGCTGACAGACATCATCCCAAGACATAGCAGGGTCATTAGGACGTTGAGAGTTGATGTTGGCGGGAGAACTCTGTGGGCCCAGACTGCAGGAGGCAACGACTGGTGTGGTGTTCATGTTACTCCCAAACCTGAACACACGACCCTTTTGGGGTTCACCGGTTGCAGTCACCCATGCTGTAGGATCAAAAGGCGGATGCTGAGTGCAGTCATTGCCATATCGTTGTACCATTTGTTGCTCGTAAGACTCCTACAATGTAATGATTAGAATATGAATTAATAATTAAGAATTACAATATTTATGATAACTTAATTCATAGTAACTTGTCTATTACAATGTTTATTAATAAAATAAATACATACCATTGTCGCTCTCATCTTCTCTGATATGAACTCTCCTGTGGTCTTACGTTTATGTGTTTCAACAAACACATCCTTGTATGACACAATGTCTCCTTTTTCTGCTTCCTGCGAAGTGAAATGATAAAAGATTTAGTTAACAAGTTTGCAACAATACTTATAAAATTGACAATATATATTGATGAGTTACCATTTTCTTCTGGTGGCTCCCAAAAGTCCTAGATCCACCTGTGTGTAGATGGACTTCGGGCATTTTCGCTCGATTTTGTGCAGCCTTCGCTGAGTGGTTTCGAAATGCATCCCCAGCCCACTTGTCACACATTGCATTCCAAACATCTGACCTGATAGTAGGAGGTCCATGGCTCTTCCACTGCAGTGGATCATCTATCCCGCTAGATGCTTTTCTTGTTGTAGTCTTCATATTGTGCAGCATGTCTGCAAATCGATTGACAGGCACCTTCTGTCATACCTTCCTTGCATCATGTTCCTCCATCGTATTCGTAAAGCGATTCGAAGCCTACAAATATTTTCATAAAGTTAGTAGACATGACTATAACAAAAAATTAAATATGAAACACATTAACTATGACAAACAATTATATATCGTGAATGAGGACCACAATCTGTCTATCACCTCTTTTGGATACTCTTTCCATTGAGCGACCGGTCCTGGTAGATGTTGAAGTAGTGAATTCTTAATTTCGCGTACTACTTCTTGTGGCTCGAACCTCATGCTGCACATGAATTGGTACACAGTAAATATCAATATATAATAATTATAAGATATGCAATAAGTGAAAATGAAATACTTACGGTCGATTATTAATATACACTTATTGAATGAGTCTTCTTGTGCCAGACTAAGAAGACCTTGCATCATGTGTTGGCTCCTGACTTGTATGATCAACTGGTGTAGGTGGGTCATGTATAGGCGAAACATCATCTGTAAAAAAATATTTAGAAATTCTCAGAATGCACATTTCAACTAATCAAGTATCCAATTAGTTAAATGATATACCTATCAAAGGAGCCCGTGAAGATGAAGGCTGAGTCTGGCTACCACTGGATGAACGACCACTGTAAACTCCACGAACCATATTTTAACAAATAAAAAATGCCATGCAATACATTCAAATTGTTTCAAATCATTCACATCAAGTATTTCAATACATTCAAATCATTCACATCAAGTATTGCAATGATACATTCAAAACATTCAAATCATTCACATCAAGTATTGCAATAATACATTTAAAACATTCAAATCATTCACATCATGTATTGCAATAATACATTCAAAACATTAAAATCATTCACATCATGTATTACAATAATACATTCAAAACATTCAAATCATTCAAATCATTCAAATCAAGTATTGCAATAATACATTCAAAACATTTAAATCATTGCAATACATTTTTATACATTCAAAACATTCAAATCATTCACATCAGGTATTGCAATAATACATTCAAAATATTCAAATCATTCAAATCAAGTATTGCAATAATACATTCAAATAGAGGTTTGTATTAAAAGATTTTGCTCACTATCTCGAGAATTCTTCATCATCACTTGTTTGACTTTTATATTCTTCTTCTTCTTCTTCTTATGCATCTTCTTCATCATCTTTTTCTTCTTCATCTTCTTCTTCATTGTTTGCCCATCCACTTGGTATATCATTTGAATCACATTCTTTTATGAATGTTTCATCGACCAATGACGATATGACATACATATCATGCGCAACATCGTGACCATAAGAGAAGTCATAGATATCATCTGATTGATAATAATCACTCTCTTTAGTTAACTTGTCTTCTTGTAACTGATCATACTCAGGATATAGTTTGGACTTCACCTTGCAAACTGCCCACCATTCATTTATATCTGACTTTTTTGTACTCGGATATGAAGTATAATAAACTTGTTGAGCTTGCGATGCTAATATGAATGGTTCATATGTTCCAAACCTTGATTTATGATTCACTTCCATAATGCCTAAGGCTTTTTCGACTCTTGTTGCAGTTGGATCAAACCAATGACACTTAAATAAAGTTATCCTATTATTTATGCCTAAGTAAGTCAACTTCATTATTTCCTCTATAATATCGTAGTAATCATGTTCATTTTCACCGTAGCTGCTACCCTTGACACACACGCTACTATTCATCGTTGATTTGTTTATACCGTAGTCTTTTGTATGGAATCGATAACCATTTAAGATGTACCTGTTGTAACATTGCACAACTTTGGTTGGACCATTTTGTAAATCACATATTCTTTGATCTTTAACATCACCATGGCGGACCTACACACAAACATAAACAATGATTGTGATCATGACCAATTAAGTAACTTAGTGTTGTTTACAAGTACACAATTTATGTGAGCGTCCTTACCAACTCTTTCAACCACTCCACAAACTTAGTTTCACGTTCTTTTTGTACTTCTGCATCAGTGAGATGTGAAACTTCTTTTCGCAACTCCATATCAAATCGTCTACAAACCATAAATACTTATATTACTGAACCATGTATGCACGTATAGCACATAAAAGGATTTAGAATTATGTTGTGGTTATATATACTTACTCGATGTGTGGGCCGATCACTGAGCAATTAAAAAGAATATAGATGTGTGTTGCGTCTTGCTCTCGATCTGCCAAGAGTCTTAATCGGCAACTACCAAATGCATGCCCAAGTGATTGAAATATCGACTGTTTGTCAGCTACAGTTGCATGTTCTCCATCATCGTTACGAAGCGGGCATGTGTAACGTGTTGGAATGTGAGGTTCAAAGTACATAAATAAGAAATTTGAAATCTCTTCTAAAGTGTACGCCTTACAAATAGAGCCTTCTACTCTTGCTTTATTACGAACATTTTTTTTGAGGTCAAACAAGCATCTGTCAAAAATATACATTTCAAATTTGAAATATCTGTCATTAAAGAGACAAATATAAGATAACATATACCTTTCAATTGGGTACATCCACAGATATTACATAGGACCATCAACCCTTAGTTCATATGGCAAATGTATGATCAAATGTTCCATAACATCGAAAAATGCTGGCAAAAAAATCTTCTCTAGCTGACAAATAGTAGTGATGACAGAATCCTCGAGATTCTTTACCTCAAATACTATAACTTTCGATGCGCACAATGTTCTAAAAAATCCACTCAAATTAGATAATACCCCCCATATAGGTTTGTCTAACATATCATGGAATGCTAGGGGTATCAATCGTTGCATAAAGATATGACAATCATGGCTCTTCAACCCATATAACTGTCCATCATCAATCTTCACAGCTCGAGCAATGTTAGAGATGTATCCATCTGGAATTCTCAATTGTCTCAACCATTCACATACCTGCTTTATTTGATCAGGTCTAAGCACGTACATTGTCTTTGGTTTCAGTACTTTGCCATTATACTCTTTGAGTTCCAATTCTGGTCTTTTACATATTACTTTTAAATCCATACGGGCCTTCAGATTATCCTTCATTTTTCTTTTAACATTCATTATTGTATTGAACATATTATCAAAGACATTTTTTGCCACATGCATCACATCCAAATTATGTCATATCTACAAGGTCGGTCAATATGGTAGTTCCCAAAATATAGATTTTTTTATCCAATTGTGATTCTTCCCAAATCCAACGAAGGGCGTCGGACTACAAGCATCTGTTAATACATCTAGAAAGTATTGCAATCTTCTTAAAATCTCTATACCAAACAATCTTGTGGGTGAACCTTCCATTTCAGTTGTGTCTACTCAAAACATATTCTTTTGTTGTCGGAACGGATGGTCGTTGGGTAGTAGTCGATGATGACACTCAAACCAGCACAACTTCCTTCCACGCGTCAATCTAAAAGTTTTTGTATCCTCCATGCAGTACGGACATGCCAACCTCCCATGTGTGCTCCAACCAGATAACATACTATATGCAGGGAAGTCACTGATTGTTCATACAACAACGACCTTCATATTGATTTTTTTTTTTTTGGCATCATACATGGTAACACCATCATCCCACATTTCTTTTAGTTCATCAATCAATGGTCTTAAATATATATCAAGATTTTGGCCAGGTGAGGTCGGATCAGGGATCAATAGAGACAAGAAAAAATTTGGACGCTTCATACACAAGCTTGGTGGAAGGTTGTATGGAGTTACAAATACTAGCCAACATGAGTATGGAGTTGATCTACCCCCAAATGGATTAAATTCATCTGTACATAGACCGAGTCTAAAATTTCTCACTTTCATTGTGAAATTCTGATGAGTACGATCAAAGTGCTTCCAAGCTTTCGCGCCAATAGAATGCGTGATCTTGTCTTTATCATGTCGAACTTTATTTGCATGCCATATCATGTGTTTAGCTGTCCTTGAAGACATATACAATTATTGCAATCTTGGAGTGATAGGAAAGTAGCAGAGCAACTTGTATGAAACTTCTTTTGATCTCATGCTACCATTGCCTCTTGTCTTTGGCTTGAACCAAGGATGCTCACATGACGGGCATGATATGTTGTTTTCCTGATTCTTGAAATACAACATGCAGTGATTTGGACAAGCATCTATCTTTTTATACCCCATACCTAGAGCGTTGACCATAACTTTCGCACAATAGAAATTTTGTGGCAATTTCTCATCTTTGGGCAACATACTCTTCACAATCATGTACAAACGGTCAAAACATGATTGACTCAAATTATACTCAGACTTCAAACTCATTAGTTGAAAAACTGCAGACAAGATAGTGTGACTCTCGCAACCGTTCTAAAGTGGCTTATCAACATCTTTAAGTAAATCATAAAATTTACTAGTTGCATCGTTTAGTGATTATTCATCTACTGCAGTTCTTACATCACTATGACCTATAGCAGAACCGAGTTCTGTTTCTGCGGCATCAAATATCATATCCATATATGGATTATCGTGCACCACATTCACCCGTGCATCAAAATTGTTTTTAAATTCTTCTCCATGAAATATCCAATTCTGATAATTACTCACAAAACCCTTCTTGTATAGGTGATGTCTAACGTCATGAGGTTCTACAAATTGATTATTCTTACAAATCTTGCAGGGACACCTAATCCAACCTGTGAGATCCATTGTACTAACACTTGTCGTTGCAAATTCAAAAAAACTTTCAACACCATCCATATATTCACGCGATAACTCATTGTCAACTATCCTACGGTACATTCATTCACGGTTTGCAGTCATTTTGTCGTATGATGTTACAAATAGTATCCTAACCAATTAAAAGAGAACCATCAGAATGCTATGATAAAAAAAAATATCAAATTTATCATGCAATATATGATGTCATACAATCACAAGAATTATGATGCATGCATTGATAACTTAATATTTTTCATGTGCAAACTATTCATAACACGATACATTAATTTGAAACATACTTTTATTATACAATTTCACATGAAAGTCATAATTAAATTGAAAGTAACTACATGCAAGCATGGATACAATCACATCAAACATTGCAATACATGGAAATCATTTATATCAAAAAAAGTCAAACATGTACCTGCAGCAAATACACTTCAATATCTCGCTAACTACTACCATGCCTAGCATGGAATCCGTACTCCAAAAATAAGAATACTTCTATTCTCATACATTAAAATCATGCTCAGCATGATCTTCAAACTCCAATAAAGCAGTCCTAGATATCAACAACTAAGTGAGTGTGTGAGCAGTAAAATGTTGCATCCAATAAATTAAATAACATGTGATGCGCTTGCATCACTTACTCACCACGGGTATTTACCCGATTTACATTATTTTTGTCACTTACTTAATACGGGTGGCGGGGCACAAGCCGGTTCTGTTGAGAAATCTACAAGAGACACTGTGTTAAAATGAAGTCACTCTCTGCCGGAAAAAAAAATCGAGGCAAGGTCACCCCCTTGCCCGAATAAAAAAACAACAGGGGGGCGACCCCCTGCCCGAATAAAAAAATGAGGCATGGGGGTGACCCCTGCCAGAAAAAACAAACGAGGCAGGGATCGCCTCATCTGCCGAAAAAAAAGAGGCAGGGGGCGGCCCCCTGCCCGAATAAAAAAACGAGGCACGGGAGCGACCTCCTACCAGGAAAAAAAAACCATGGAGGGGTCGCCCTTCCTGCTGGAAAAAAAAAGTGGCAACGAGGCAAGGGGGTTGACCCCCTACCAGAAAAAAAAATGAGTGGCAGGACAGCGACCCCCTGCCTGAATAAAACAATGAGGCAGGGGGGTCGACCCTCTGCCCGAATAATTAAACAACGAGGAAGGGGGGTCGACCCCCTGCCGAAAAAAAAACCCATGGAGGGGTCGCCCCCCTGCTGGAAAAAAAATGGCAACGAGGCAGGGGGGCGACCCCCTGCCGGAAAAAAAAAAACAATGGAGGGGTCGCCCCTCTGCCGAAAAAAAAAGTGGCAATGACGCAGGGGGGTCGACCCCCTACCGAAAAAAAATGAGTGGTAGGAGGGCAATCCCCTGCCGGAAAAGCAGGGGGTGACCCCCTGCCCGAATAATTAAACAACGAGGCAGGGGGGTTGACCTTCTGCCGGAAAAAACAAACTAGGCAGGGGGGTTGACCCCTTGCCGGAAAAAACAAAACGCAGGCAGGCGCCCCCCCTGCCGCAGGTAAAAAAAACTGGGATTTACTTACGGCTGGTGGGGGGCGACGGGTCGGGCGGCGGACCGGGGAGCGACGGGCGGTGGTCGGCGGGGGGCGTAATTGGGGAAGACGGGCCAGGCGAAACGGGGGGCGACGGGCGGCGGACCAAGGGGCGACGGGCCGAGCGGAACAGGGGGCAGACCGGGGGCAGCGAACCGGGGAGCGACGGGCGACGGCCAACGGGCCATGGAGTGCGTCGGGCGGCGGGGGATGGCATCAGGCGGCAGAGGGTTGCGTCGACCGGACGGGAGAGACGCAACATGAAAGAGGAAAAGGGGCTTTTTATGCAAAAATTAGCGACAGATTTGGCGACGGCTTAATTTCGTCGCAACTCTATCATAAATTTACATGACCAGTTAGAGACGGAAGATTTTGGTCGCTAACATCGTCGCTAAGTAGCGACGGAAAACCATCCGTCGCCTTATCCGTCACTAATCATCGTGTGTGTTGCAACAAAAATGGGTCACCGCTAAGCCGCCGCTACGTAGCGACGGATTTAGCGACTAAAGGTTTTCCACTACAAGAAAATTGTTAATTAGCGACGAAAATTAGCGACGGATTTTTTTCGTCGCTAATTAGCAACAGATTAGCTAGAGATAGAATCTGTCGCTAATTCACGACGGATTAGCGAGGAAACAACTTTTATCGCTAATCTGTCGCTACTTAGCGACGGATTAGCGACTACAGTTTTTGTCGCTACTTTTTATTACAAGAACACCATTTTAGCGATGGATTTAGAGAGGGAACTCTGTCGTCGCTAATCCGTCGCTAATTAGCGACGGCGTAGCGACAGAATATATTTCGTCGCTTGTTTTGTATTTTGATTTAGCGACGGCTTAGCGACAGAAACATTCCGTCGCTAAATGTCGCGTAAATCCTTAATCCCATCCCTCTTTCTCTTTTTCCTGTTTCGCTGTATTGCTCCCGCCCGCCGCCCTCTCCCTCCCGCCGCCCGTCGGCTCTCGCCACCGTCCTGCCGCCGCCGCTCGCCAGCCGTCGGCTCTTCGTCCACCGCTCGCCAGCCGGCGCTCGCCAGCTGCCGCTCCCCGTCAACCTCCCGCCACTGCCCGGCGACGCGCAGGTAATTTTCTTCTTCTTCTTCTTCTTCTTCTTCACGCTGTACGCCCCGACGATGGCCGATGAGGTTGAGCCCGGGCTATCGGCGGCGAACCTCGCCTGAGCTTGCCTTGCCTCAAGCTCATGGCCTGAGGTGAATTATTTGGGGGATGCGAGGATTACGAATTTGGAGGACCGTTTGATAATCTTTTTCTTTTTCTTGTGGAGCTTCGCTCGGCCCGTTTTTCTGAATTGAAGGAGAGGTCATTTTCATTGTCTCTGTTTCATCATCCCAACCTCTCTCTCTCTCTCTCTCAGGCTTCATTTTCCATTTTGGTTCATTTCTCTGAGTTGGGTATTTTTGGCCCCATGTCGAAGTTTGCCATGGAATTGGGAGTGAATCCTAAATTTTATTCCTCTGTTTTGTTTGTCCGGAAATCTTGGATCAGATTTCTGAGCTGGGTGTTCATGGTTTCATGTTAATGTTTCTGGAGTTGGTGCGGGGATCTGGGGTGCTCGGTTTTTGTTGCTCTGTTCGGATTGTTTTCTGTAGTTTTGGACTCCTTTTTCTGAATTGGGTAGTCATGATTTTCATGAAGTTCCCAAGTTTGAAGCTGGAAGAGCTTAGCTTTACTCTTATTTTTTCTTTTTTATCTCTTTTGGGATTCGGTTCAATTTTCTGGGTTGGGTATTCACGATTTCGTGTTAAACTTAGATATTAGTTAGGGGTGGAGGTTTAGGGTTCCTACTGTTGTCCCCATGCAGCATTTTGTTTTTCGTTGTTCATTGATAATTAGGAAATTGGCAACCAAAATGGACTTCAAGACCTATTACAATTATTAGTTAAAAGTTGGATTTTTTATTTTCAGGACCTGCATAGCTGATTGCCCATTGCTAGGGTCTGCAACATTATTGTCATCTAGATTCTTGGCTCTTAGATAGCTTATGTATGATCCCATGCAGCACTTTAAGTATTCTTCTTGATGATGGTCTTGGTTGACTACTTGTGAGTTTCTAATCATGCATGGACACCATGATGTTGGCCTTTGGAAGAAGTTGAGGTCCTTTATTGCAGAAAGGTTTGTTTTAACATGGTGTGAGGACATGGGATTCTCGTATGGCAGCATTTCTTGTCTGGACATGAAATTTAGCTCAACTTCCCATACAGTAACTGTCATGTTTTCTTAGCGTTGATTTAACCTACTAAGCATCGTGAGGGCTTATGCATGCATTAAATGGCAAGTCTTTGTTAAATAACTCTAATGAGAACAAAAAAGAAGGCGTTAAGCGGGTTGTATGTCTAATTGTTGAGGTGGTAATTATAGTATGTTGTACCTGGTCCTGCACTTTTTCTAATGGAGAAGAGGACTGAAGCATGCCACTCATAGGTGTTCAAAGGTGTTTTTAATACACAAAAGATTCTGTACATAGTGCATTAGTGAATAGGATAGTATTCTAGTTATGTTTTTGTTCGTGCATTGTATGCAAAAAGAAATTAGAAATGAATAGTGTATTTATATGTACTCAAGACATTTTAGTGTAAAAACAGTACCTTTAGGGTATGTTTGATGGTATGAACAAAAAAGACGGAACAAACCATTGGTTCTGTTCATAACTATTCCAAGTCCAACATTTGTTTGGACCATACTCAAATGCTATGTTTCAAGCTCATGGCCTGAGGTGAGTTTTGTAACATTGGTGCAATTTTGAATTATACTGAAAACATGGGAGCAATTTGAAAAATTAGCCTTTAGTTTTTTCATCGAGTTCTCACTACAATTTGATGTTCAAGCTTCAAAAACAAGGTTCGGAGTGCACTTATAATTCTTCCAGTTACGGCTCACCGACTTCTTGCGCCGACATAAGCTCCAAGCAGCCGACTATTCTTTCCGGTGATGATGTACGCGAGATCATTAATGAATCACTGAATAACTACTTCCAATACACCGTCGCCCCCTTTCTCCGAAATGAGATCAAGGCCGCTGTTCAGGATAGGGGATCTTCGATTCTAGGTCCCTTTCAGGTATAATCACATATATAGTTTTTTTGACTGTCTTAAAGCACATCTGAGCATGGTAGAATCACATATAAAGTTTTTCTAGATGCCTTAGAACACATATGAACATGCTATAATCACATATTCAATTTTTTTACTGCCTTAGCACACATATGAGCATGATAGAATCACATATAAAATTGCTTTGCCTGCCTTAGAGCACATATGAGCATGCTATATTCACATATTCAATTTTTTTACTGCCTTAGCACACATACGAGCATGATCGAATCACATATATAGTTTTTTGCCTGCCTTAAAGCACATCTGAGCATGGTAGAATCACATATAGAGTTTTTTTATATGCCTTAGAACACATATGAACATGCTATAATCACATATTCAATTTTTTGACTGCCTTAGCACACATATGAGCATGATAGAATCACATATATATATTTAACTTTTTGTCTGCCTTAGAGCACATATGAGCATGATAGAATCACATATAAAGTTTTTTTTATTGCATTAGAACACATATGAGCATGCTATAATCACATATTCAATTTTTTGACTGCCTAAGAACACATATGAGCATATTATAATCACATATTCTGTTTTTTGACTGCCTTAGCACACATATGAGCATGCTATAATAACATATAGAGTTTTTTAACTGCCTTAGAACACATATGAACATGTTATATATCATTTATGATAGAATCACATATAAAATTTTTGGCTTTGCCTGCCTTAGAGCACATATGAGCATGCTATATTCACATATTCAATTTTTTTACTGCCTTAGCACACATACGAGCATGATCGAATCACATATATAGTTTTTTGCCTGCCTTAAAGCACATCTGAGCATGGTAGAATCACATATAGAGTTTTTTTATATGCCTTAGAACACATATGAACATGCTATAATCACATATTCAATTTTTTGACTGCCTTAGCACACATATGAGCATGATAGAATCACATATAGAGTTTTTTTATTGCCTTAGATCACACATGAGCACATGATAGAATCACATATAGTGTGTAATTTATTTCATTATATTTTGTTTATCAATACTGACTGTTCTTTTCTTGTGTAGGTTGCTAGCGATAATCAGGGTAGTGGAGCTGAAGGGACAGATAAAGACAATGAACAAGAAGACGCACAAAATCTTGGCGATGATTAGAGGACTGTGTTGAAGAGGTTCTATTTTTTTTATTTTTCCTAATTGTAATTGTTGAATTGTAAATAATTAAACTTCTTAATTTTAAGGTGAAACGATTAATTATTATAGATACTTGTTATATGAATTTTTTTGTGTGGTTTGTTTTTTATTTACAGGAAATATAAATTGTACAGGAAATAGAAATTGTACAGTTCTCGGTAATTAATTTTTAAATAATTTTTATTTTATTTTTTTTCGTGTTTGCGACGGATGATTCCGTCGCTATTCATATTAATCTAGCGACGGCTTAGCAACGGAACCATCCGTCGCTATTCATATTAATCTAGCGACGGCATAGCGACGGAATTAAATCCGTCGTCAAGCCGTGGTCGCCGTTTAGTACCGGCGGATTGGCGACGGAATATAGCGCTCGTTATTCTGTCGCAATTAGCGACGAACCTGGCGACGGAATTATTCCGTCGCCAGTTAGCGTCGAAATATTCGCGACGTAAGCATATTGTCGCCTCGTTGTCGCTAATCCGTCGCTAACATGGTTAGCGACGGATTAGTGACGGATTCGCGACGGAATGTGGTCGTCGCTAATCTACTGCTTTGTTGTAGTGTTCCTTCGCTACATCCGTCAATATTATAAATCTTAGCGATGGATAAGTTTCTATCGCTACATCCATCGCAAAGTTGGGACAGAAAAAATCTGTCTCTAAGATCCGTCGCTAATTGACATTTTTCTTGTGGTGGAGGTGGCCAAGGGTGATTGATCTTGATGAAGGACAAAGATCATTTTCTTAAGTTGGTAAATCTGTGCAATATTACCTTTGAGAAAAATGATCTTCAAGATCAATTCATGTGTCACGTGTGGTGTCAGCATAAAGCATTGAGGATTCAGAAGAGTACCATGTCATTGCAGCAATTCCAAACCTACGGATCTTTGGATGTTGATAATGGATGTGACAATCAGAGGCATAGCTAGGAGGGGGCAGGGCTGGGCTGTAGCCCAGTCCTGCCTCCCGAAACCGTTACTTTTTTTTTTTAAAAAGCCTAGTCCTAGCGCAACCCTGATTCCATATGAAATAGATTTTTATCCATTTTTTAGCCCAACCCTGACTACAGCAAATAGTTTGATTTGTCCATATGAAATAGATTTTTATTAATAATTGTAGCCATTTTTTATTTTATCTCAAAATTTTTTTTTCTACACCCTTGTTTAACCCCCCCCCCCCCTCGCATGAATCCTAGCTACGCCCCTGGTGACAATGATTCATCAACCAATACGTACTTATTTTTGGAATTGAGATCCATCTTCAGCATCATTTTCCATGTTGAATAGTTATATCCAGTTAGTGGTGAGGTAGGTACCTGAATTGTCCGAATGGTGCAGCAGGTATGAAGTGGTTAGAGACGATGATATAGATCTGCGACAACACAGGTAGCAACGCGGGCAGGTTATATGTCCCCCCCCAGTAACATGCACTCTACAGTGCATGTTCTTGGGTCCCCACTGAGCGCTGCGTGGCGCTAAGTGGGGGTGTATGGGGGGAGCTGTACATCCTGCTGGTTGGTGTACGGCTCCCCTGTACACCCCCACTGAGCGCCGATGCTCAGTGGGAACCTCGGAACGCGCACTGTACGCGTAACGCAACACCCTCTCAGTACCAACCCACCATGATAACAAAATCAATAAATACGATAATGCAAATGACCTCAATAGTAGCACCAACAGTATCCAAGGTAGGAAACCGAGTTACAGAAAGAACTCGACATGAAACACCCAACAGATCAAGGTGTGTTTTGATACCATAAGGAAATGGATATGGGAAGAAAAAGTTTTCTTCTTTTCGTGTCAGCATAATATAGGATACAAACTGTAAATCCCTTGATGATTGGGACATCAATACAAGATAAAAGGAAATATAAAAACTACATTTTAGATACAACACGTTTGAGATAACGTAAATCTCGTGTTTCACGTTAACAACTGATATGCATGGGTTGTCTTCCATGCATATCGTGATACCCATGCATATTGTAATATTTTGTACCATTTCTAAACCGCCCTTATTTTCATGAATCATGAGTTGTCGATTTTGCATATCTCAAATATAGGATCTTATTATATTAAAAATGATACAATCTTGTAACACAATAAATAAACCATGCTAAACACATCTATAGGGTTAGATCACCATTTGGTGGTTAGATCCATACAAACAAGGGTGTGTACCACCATATATTATCATGGTACACAACCAACATATGTTTTATATATATATATATATATATATATATTCAAATGTTAATTGTATTATGGCAACTCTGTAAGATAGAATTTGGTTTTCTAGGGTTGATAGTGGAGAAGTTAACCAATAAGTCACCTTATTGTAAATCATACAAGTTTTTAACCTTAAATGGCTTCTCAATTACATCTTTTTCCTTGTGCGACAATCTGGTCGCTTCCAATCTATCTCAAAGATGAACTAGGCCAATTTAATTGTATTTTTATGGATCAATTGAACACTTGTCATTTTTTTTTATTGTTATCAATAGAGAGTTATTCTTTTTACCATACATGTTGACCAAATCATTCTTAGAGGACAATCTTCTGAAAGACCAAACCAACAATAAAAACCATATATAGTTACTATGACCATGATCTTAAGTGGCTATTTACCAAGTGTGGCAATTGGCTGAACAAAGCAAGATCATCATAAGCGCCTGAGTGGCAATGGGCTTGGGGAGAAGGTGCTGACCCCTTTGCTCCAGGTTTGATACCCACCAGGTGTGAGGGTGCCTTTAACTGGTGGGCTCCATAAAGGCTTGGATGTTGGTGACCCCATCTGAGGTTTACCTTGCTGAAGGTGGGACCATTAAGTGACTTAGTTCTCGGAGTGCGTGGACAAGCATCAATCACAATATGAGGTTTTAGGCTTCTTGTCAATTTTGGTATATAATTAGCTCTTGTTGTATCCACCTTGATAATTTTCAAAAATGAAAACAAACATAAGATGATGCAACAGCGGAGCAAAAGACCTAATCCATAAAGATCCATTTGGATCTAATTCAATCTAAGATTTTTATTTAAATTTCTTATTTAGAAATTATCTTTTTATGTAATGAATCTATGTCAGATCCAAAGTAGACCTAGGGTTTATCATCTTTCCCTATAAATACTCATTGTAGGGATTTCTAAAAGAAGAAGTTGAATGATAAAAATCAATTACTCTTTTCCTTTAATCTCCCTCTTTATTTCCTACTTTTTGATCCTTTTCTCATATTTTCCTATATTTCTCAGTTTTTGTGCATAGGGGTAGCATAATATAGATTTTTCTCGTAAATCAAGCCCTCTTGATTTATATCAATTGGTATCAAAGCAACACAATGATCGAAAAGTGAATTGGGGAAACCATTAAAGCATATAGGGATCGTACATGGACCAGAGATCGATGTATGCGATATAAAACAACAAATGGGCGAGATAAGGCAAAACATCGCATCATTGGTAGAAATGTTCAAAGCCCAGTTTGGAGTCCCACAAACATACCCTCCAACCCTTATGGCCTTTGACACCCCCAACACTTCGTTGTTGGTGGGCAGAGGTTGACGGGAACAAACCCTGCCGTCGGCATTGGTCGACGAGGGGCTTGGGGTCACTGCCCCACCCATCACGGGTTGGGTAAGGGAGCCCATGGTGGGTGTCTCCACCGTCAGCCAACCACCGTCCGGTCAGACCCAACCAACCATCGCTCTTTCAATGACTAGATCTAGCTGATTGACAATCACCCTGCCCGCCGGAGGACACGTCCACCTGCAACTTCAACTCAGTTGACCATATCCCAACCCGCTCATGGGACCTTCCAACACCAACATTGATTGGAACTTGGCCAGTGCATGCACGTCAGTCAGATCCATCTGGTCGGCACCACCCCTACTTGTTGAAGGTGACGAAGGCATGACCCACATAGAGGCAGTGGAGGACTTCTTTATCGTTGACCTCAGCCTCAGCAACCCCTTCACTTGTCAGCTAGCGCATCCCCAACCTGCTGGAGGCGATGCCGATGTTAACAGAGAGATGGTGGCAGTGGAGGTTTCCTCCTCCACCGTCGTATTGCAGCAAACCGCCAACAGGATGACCATCAACAGGAACACCACCGGTTGCCTCCCGTTGGTGCGCTCTGACCGGCAGGGTGGCCGACCAGAGGCCCCACTCTTGCTCTGCGCAGTTGGTGTCAAGGGGGGGCGTCTCTTTCCCTAGTGTGGGTAGGGAACCCCGTGAAACATGAACTGATCGAATCGGTTCCCATAACCGGTTTGGTACATGAACTGATTTTCAACCTAGTTCCCTTATACAGAACCCGGTTCTAGGGGTTTTAAGGGTTTTGGGTTCAGATTTAGACCGATTGCCACTAGTTTTGAACCATATCTCCCAGTTTCTAGGTGTTGTAGGTCCGGTCCTAGAGTCCCACCAACAGGTTGGACCCAACCCTTTAATTTTGGTCCAAACTCTCTTTTGGATCAATTTCAAACTCATGTTTTGAGTCTCACTCTTGAGTATATGACCCAAATCCATTTTCCTTACCCATATGAGCCTTTGAACCCCATTTCTAACTCTTACCCATCCCAAATCCTATCAGATTCGGTTCAACTTGACCTAACATATTCACCCTGGACCTACCAAAAAACACTTGGGTCCTATTAAGATTAACTTGAATTCAGTTGACTCTATTTGGAACCAAGTGTATCTTAAGGTGAATTTTCCTAGTTTGATTGATGCTCACATGAAGACCCATTTGGTTACATGCTACACTAGTCATTGGATGATTAGTCTGTCAGTTTGCACTTGCTTGAACATTCTTTGGATCAAATCACACCGGTGCTAGCAGATCTGTGTATTGCAAAGGTTTCAATTGTCCATTGTTTTCTACAGTTAGAGCGCAATTGGAAGAAGCGTAAGCGAGATCAAGACTTAATGGTAAGTCTTCTCCAACCCAGGGAGAATGATGCAGGAGTGAAGCAGAAGACCCAGTCCACAAAGATCCACTTGGATCTAATTTAGTTTAGTTTTTTAAATTGGATTTTTTATTTAATTAGAATTAAATATTTTTATGTAATGGATCTTTGTTTGATCTAAAGTAGACCCAGGGTTTATCGTGTTTTTCTATAAATACTCATTATAGGGATTTCTGAAAGAAGAAGTTGCATGAGATAAGTTAATTACTCTTTTTCTTTAATCTCAAGTTTTCCTCTTTATTTTATGTTTTTTGGTCTTTTTCTTGTATTTTCCTACTTAATTTTTTTGCATAGGAGTAGCGTCACATAGATTTCTCATAAATCAAGCCCTCTCGATTTACATCAAAAGATCAAGGATAGTTTCTGTTGTAAAATACAAGAATATGTTGAATGCCATATATGGACAGGACAGTGGCGTCTTAGCTAAGGAATATTTGGGTTCAAAGTCACACTTGCCATTTTTTAAAAAAGAAAGAAAGTATCACTAGTATGACCGCAACCAGGTACCAACTAGATTAGTTCAAGTGGATCAAGTTATGCCCAGACTTGTTTGATTTTCTATATGAAAAATAATAGAAAATTTGAGTGTGCTGTAGTTACTTGTGAAGGTAGGATAAACCATGTTGATCAAGTTGTTGCAGACCTATTGAAATCCATGAACTTGTCATGTGCTAGAGCATCACAGTGGCATTGATGCTGATTGGGCTAAATAATTTTCATTTTCAGCTTCTTCAGATACTTCCACGTGCGTATGCAAGAGAGAGAGAGAGAGAGAGAGAGAGAGAGAGAGAGAGAGAGAGAGAGAGAGAGAGAGAGAGAGAGAGAGAGTTTATTATGGTTTAAAACCACTGTTAGAACAGGCTCCAATGGAGTTTGAATTTAAAGCCCCCTTAATTGAGATAGCGTGGCTCTACCAGTCCAGCAATGTTATTAAGATGATCATGCTTGTCTCAACATAGTGCCCAAGGCTCTCTTATGCTGCTAAAGTCAACTTGTTTTATGTTTATTGCAGTAAACTAATGTCATGGTGAGATTTCCGCAAGGTGGCACCTACATTACTGTTTTCAATGTTTAGTTGAGAAGCTTTCTTGAGGCTTTGAGAGAGAGAGAGAGAGAGAGATTTGATTGGCAATACAGTCACTGAGGATTTTTTTTTTTTGAAATAAACAATTACTGAGGATTTTCATGTGATGGTTTGGTGGTTCCCCAACAGTCTTATCCAAACCTTTCTTCCTTATTGAGATCCATACATTTGTCCAGTAATCATGTGACAAATATCATAAAATTCATTCAGTCTCAGTTCGGGTCTGAGTTGGGACTCAGGTGAAACCAGACTTGGACTAGATTTTCAGGTATGGTATCTGGATACAGATCTAATCGAGTCAACTATAAGAAAAAACATACTCAGATCCGTTGTGAAAAATTGCTGGTCTTAATTGAAATTCGGGTTGGGTCTGATTCTGGTATAAAATTTTACAAATTATACCCGGGTCTATGTAATAATCGTACCTTCGGGTTCAGATCCAAGTCTTAATCGGGTCTTCTTATTTATCACCATACCCGAACGTTCGGGTCGGGTCCAGGCCCAGTCCCAGGCCCAGGCCCAGGCCCGTTGACACCCCTACACACACCCGATGAAAGAGAGTGCTCACACGTGCTAAGCGAAGAAAACCCAGACACGCCTATAGGGCCGGCTCGAGAGCCCCCGCCACACGTACCACCAACGGATGGAGGACGCGTGTGTATTGACTTGACAATCAAGGTGGCGAAGAAGCTTTCGTGGTTTACGGGATTCCCAGAATTTGCCTTTCCTCTCCCACGGTCTCTCACCCAGTCACCCTCCCTCCCCCCCCCCCCCCAAAAAAAAAAAATCATATTTTTCTTGTTCCATTTTTTCATCATCCCCTCAGCAAAAGATAATTTAGATAAACCGAGTAGCTTATTAGATAATTAGGAAAAGACACCCCAATTTCTAGTTATTACATTCAACCTCTTGCCTTTCCTAAATGCCTCCCTGACGTGTGAAATGACAACTTTAATCTTTTCATTTTGTTCTAGAACAACTCACTTCGTGTTCTTCTAGAACGTGTTTTTAATGATTTTGTATGGCTCTAAACACGAAGGTCATCTTTATAATTAAGGAACAAGTGGCACCGTGGAAGGTTAACAAATAAAAAAAATCAGCAGGCCGAATGCAATGACCTAAAATTTAGCACGTTGCTTGTGAATACTGATAACTTACCCGACTTTTCGTCAATTATTGAGAAAAAAGGAAGGAAATATCGTTCCGCCTCTTTCCATGGCGTTCAGAAACCCTAATTCTAATTTGGAGCGTGACGCCGTGGCAAAGGGGCAACGTAGGAACCCCTAATTTGTTCTATTGCAAGGGTCGAATCTGACGAGTCGTTCCACGTTGTCCCTGTGAGACTTTGTTTCGTGAAGCTTTCTTCTGCCAATTTATCTTTTTCTTCTTTCTCGTCGCCTTAGTCCGAGTAAGGTTTTGCTTTTCTGTATTGGGTTTTTGCTCGTTCGTGGCTTCTTGATTTCTCTGTTTCGTGTTTTCCTTCTTCGGAATTTGGTGTCAGGAATTTTTGCTGAATTTGGTTTTGGAAGTTTGGGTTTTAATTGGTGATTGAGGTTTTGATTTTTTGTTTTGTTTTTTACTCTGTGTTTCTGATTAGGGTTCCAAGAATGTAATTGGTGTTATTGTTGATTCATATGGCTAATTGGGTTATGTTATTGTTCTTTTCTTGGTGACTCTTTTGGCTATTGTTTTGCTGAAATTTAGTTGGTGTTTTTTTTTTTTTTTCTTTTGTTTGGTTAGCTGTTTCATTGATGGCTGTGGTTGCGAGCGTGCTTGATGAGATTCTATTTCTATGTTTAGAAAGTTAGCTTTTTCGCTGACAGGGTCTTCCGTGACGGCAAGTTTGGACTCATGGAATTGAGTGGAACTGGATTCCAATTCCTTCAAAATTCTTTCATCAACAACAGGGGAAAAGATAAGTTTGATGGAATTGGATTCCAGTTCTGCCCAATTCAGTGAGAACAAACATGCCCTGAAGGTGTTTAAAGGTGTCCTCGTTCAAATAACAAAAAATTAACTCGAAGTTGGTATTTTCTAATTGTTTTAGGTGCCTATCAGAGATGAATTGAGGGTTTGATTTCGAAATTGTGTAGTGAAGGAAGCACGATTTCTGGTGCGCTGGCGTTTCTTCGGCTTGTACTTGATGCAAGGGAGAAGGTTTTGGTCTTCTGGGTCTGAAATTGATGGCTGGTGAGGGCTTCAAGTGGGGGACCAATCAGTTGCCTCATGGACAGTCTGGATTTTCCTCAGGTTTGGCTGTTCTATTAGCCAGTGAAGACCGAAGGGGCAAATCTCAGAAAGCCCATCTTCTTTCAAGTTGTGATGATGTCGGTTCCCGGACAGTTGAGCATGCGCTTGAGCATATATTCGACCTGCCCTTTAGATCGATTTTTGTTCCGGCAAGCGCTATTGATGTGGGCTTCATTCGGTCGGTTCTGAGTGAAGAAATAGAGAGGTTATGGGCCAAGTCGGATGTGAGTTTGGGTGACAGAGATGGAGTTTTCATCTTCGACAATGGGTGTGGTGCACATGATGTTGTAGTTGATGAGGCTAGTATTTGTGGGGATATGAGGATTTCTAGGCAGCCGCTCCTGGTAGGGAGCATGGCGGTTTTTAGCAGTGCACGTGCTAATGCTTGTGTCTGGAAAGGGAAATGGATGTACGAAGTAATATTGGAAACTGCCGGCATTCAGCAGCTTGGTTGGGCCACTATTTCATGTATATTTACTGATCTTAAGGGAGTAGGAGATGCTGATGACTCCTATTCATTTGATGGAAAGAGGATTAGTAAGTGGAATAAGGATGCAGAGATGTATGGACAGCCGTGGGTAGTTGGAGATGTTATAGGCTGCTGCATAGATTTGGACTGTGACGAGATCTCATTCTATCGAAATGGTGTTTCTCTTGGTGTGGCATTTGATAAGGTGCGGAAAAGGGAGCCTGGACTGGGATACTACCCTGCCTTTTCTCTGTCGGAAGGTGAAAGATGTGACTTGAATTTTGGCTCCAGGCCATTTAGATATCCAATTGATGGATTCTTTCCGATCCAAGCACCTCCCCTCTTTTGTTATCATGGGAAGGAAGGGTCAGCCACCACTGTTGCTACTTATCTTCTCCGTTGCTTGCTTAGGCTAGTAAAGTTGCAGAGTGTAGACATGTCTGCTTCAACATCAGTGGTGAATCTGCAAAGATGGAAGAGGTTTCCTCCACTTGAACAACTTTTCAGCCCGATCTGCCAAGCTATTTGCCAAGAGTTCTCTGCATTTGGCAAAACATCTGGGATTTCAGAGTATATTGCTCGGGGCCCACTTTTGACGTTTTTATTAGATGTCTTTGGGATGCAACCACCACATGACTACTCGAGTGTGGACAGAATTTTGGATCACCTTGCAGTGTTTCCTGAATTCAAATCGTTTTTCCAGCATGTTATGCATGCACTCGCTTGTTGTTGCAAAACTGCACCTCTAAGACGCGACGAGCTGATGGATTGTCCTTATTCTGGATCATACTCTCATCTTGCATTAGCTTCTCATCTTCTGAGACGTGATGAGCTGATGGTTCAATTATGGAAGTCCCTGGATTTTGAGTTTCTACTGGAAGGACTTCTTTCAAGGAAAGGTCCAAACAAGCATGATTTGCAGTGCCTTATGCCAACTGTTTGGTGGCCTGGATCATGTGAGGGCACATCATCTGAATCTAGTATGCTACTAACAACAACATTATCAAATGCAATCAGTAAGGTATCTTCTCCCCCCCCTCCCCCCCAATATTGTGTATGGATCTTATTTAAATAAAGCATCATGGGTTATTTATAGTTTGATCTGTCATGATTGCTGTCCTGAATGTTTTATTGAAATTGATAACCTTCTTCTAGTGGTGACTTGTCAGGGTTAAATTTTCATCTTACATGTTTCTGATGATTCACATATCCACTTTCTGCATTGCACTAGGGAGTATGCTACTACAACCTAGATTTGTTGTTGAAATACTGCATGCACTGTGAACTACTAAGTAATACTATGTATAGGTATGCTCATGTTGATAGATAATTTCTCAAGAATGTTCAGAAAAAGGCTTTTTAGTTTCCATATATATCAGAAAAATATTTGCAAATGTCAAAGAAAGAAAATTAATGGAAAGTAGCATTGTGAAAAATATAGAAATTTAAAGATTTGCTGAATAATGGTTATAAATGTTTTTACCTGAAACTTGGCAATAAATGTTTCTAAGGTTAGAACTTAGAAGTAAATTTTTTTGAAAGATTAGTGTTTTCTTTTTAACCACCTCCACCTAGGTGCTTGCACCAGCTAGCCTGCACTTTTAACACATTGCACCATATATGCACACACAAACACATGCACATATCCACGAATTATTGTTCAATTAAACCCCAATGTCGCAAATTAGTATTTTCTTTTTAAGCATTCCTGCCTGAGCATTTGCACTGGCTAATATGCACTTTTGGCAACATTACACCATTCATGCACACACAAAGACATGCTTGCACAAATCCAATGTATTATTAACAAATTAGACCCCAAAAATGTGATAAAGTGTCCACATAATTTCAGGAATGTTTCTGGTGAGACTATTCAAATTAAAGAACTATTTCTGTAATAATGACATCTTCATGAATCTGTGCTTTATCATATTCCTACTTAGGGTACATTTGGTTGTGTTTTTGAAAAGTGAAATTACTGTTCAAAAGAGATTCACTTTCAAAATCTAATGAGATTTCAAATCTCATGAGACCTCAATCTCACTTTTGGGTTTTGTGCCAACTCATTTTTTATGAGGCTTGCTTTTAGGATTCTGTGCCAATAAAGTTTTATGTCTGGTTGCTTTTGGAGTACTGTTCAAATGTGATTCACTCTCTAAAGTGTATTAGGAATTGGATCTCATGTGATCGTAGCAGCCAATACATCTCGTGGTAACAAAAATGTCTTGTTCTGTGGTATATCAATCTTCTGTCTCTGGTTCATATTTTCGTCGACCAAAACATACCCTTAATTGTAAACATGCTCAGTGAATGGCCAATGTCGATTGCATTCATGGGTTCCAATCTAAAAGACAATATTCAGATCTATAGGGTTTACAAGAAAATAATAAATACCATTCCTTTAATTTAAGTGTAATACCTTGTTGTGGTAAAATCTTTGGTTTGCGTCCAAAGGGTGGGTCTAACCTTTTGTATATGACAGACATGGTTTTGTGGTATTTTGTTACACTTATTACCTACAAATTCAACAGTAAAAAGGCCGAACAGACCCCAACACTAGTTCTAGTTGCTGGCTATTAGATTCACATAAACCAAAGGTTGCACCGTAATATTATTTTTTTGCATTACTGTTATATACATATATCATATATGCATACATGTATATAATCAATTGAATATTATCTTGCTACATCCAAAAAAACAAATCTAAAAAGGCTATTTTATGTGCAAATGTATATATGCATGACATGGTTATAATCTTAAGTCTTATCCCACCTGCATGGACGTTGGCTGTAGAATCTTGTTTCTGCAGTCCTTGTCTGGAGCTCACACATGTATAACCCCAAAATCTTTTGTATGTTCTCCTCTTCTAATTTCTTCTACTCATATACTATCAATCTCTTGTACTGGTGCTGTCTCTAGCTTTGATGAAACACACCCAAACGGCCAAACCATCTTTGCAATGCTTCTATTTTATTAGAATTGACAGACTTCTGAGTTGCTTGAGATCAGAAAAGATACCATCTTTTCCATATGTCTCTGATGTTTATACTAGACACATTACATATAAATTTTGTATTTTACTACAAGATTTTTTTTATGAATTGCTTCAACATTTAGGTGCTGTCTCGTTTGCTCTCATGATACTGCAGCCTTTCTCTTCCTAAAGGTTAATCCTTTTGTGCTCTCATTGCATTGATATTTTCTTGTAACCTTAGTCCAGTGAAGCTGGTTATTATATACTATATCTAGAGAATGCAGATGTCAGTACTATTGTCTTGAAAGACTTCTACTGCCTTATTTCGTTCATGTGAACATGTTCAAATATGTGAATAGGTCAACTAATTCTCTGCATTACCAAGGACTTTGAAAGGATTCTGTTCTATCTAATGCCAAATTTTAGTATTATTATTTTCATTGATGCTCCAGCTGCAATATTTGTTTATTCTTTTTCCCCTTTTCCCATTCAAAGATTGAGGAGATGCAACGAGAACTCTGCAGGCTGGTCATACAGTTTATACCTCCATCAACTCCCTCTCAGTCACCTGGATCAGTGTTCAGAACCTTTCTACAGAACCTTATATTGAAGAATAGAGGTGCAGATTGCAATGTGCCTCCTTCCGGAGTTTCAAGCAATTCTGTTCTTGTCTCTGTGTACACAGTGATACTTCATTTCCTTTCTGAAGGATTTGGTTTTGGGGACATGTCTGAGTGGATGAAGAGTTCAACAACCACAAGTCCAAAAGTTGGTGCTAGTGAAGGATTTCTTCACAGGGGCGGTCAGCAGAGTTTTCCTATAGGGTTGTTTCTTAGACCTGACCCCCTTCACATTGATTTTTATAGACTTGGAGGGACTTTTAGCCATTTGATAAAATCTTATCCTACTGATGATAATGAAATGGAAGTGGTTCGATGGGAGGAAGGTTTTATGGACAATGAAGAGGCACGGGTAACCCATACCAGTAGGAAAAAGCCATGTTGTTGTGCCAGTAATGATGCTGATTTTGCTAGAATTGCAAAGAGTCCCGTTAGAATTGTAACTAAAAGCCCTAAAGCTCATTGCAATTCTATTCCTGAGAGATCTGCACATGTTGCATCAGAGTGCAGTGCTAGCAGCTTGAATGATGAGATTGTTGACAAACCTAGTTCAAGTGATCAACCTGATACTGGCTTTGGATATCGATCAATGCAGCATACAAGGAGTGTACCAAGGGCTAATAATGTGTCTTCTGAAAGTCTAAAAGAGGAGGAACTGCTGGATGCCATGCTCTTGCTGTATCATCTGGGTCTTGCTCCAAATTTTAAGCAGGTGATTTGTTGCTTCTCTTTTGCTAAAATATTTGCATGGACATTGTACGATTGAATTTCATATAACGTTAGACCTCTAGATGGTGGATATTTATTGATTTCTCCCTCATGCAGTGGTTTTACAACTTTTCTGTGGCAATTGGTGGGTAGTAAATGATGAGACACATTTACGACATTGATGTAATCTAATGACATACCATCCTTATTATGTGATTGGAACAAAAGTTGTAATTTGCACTAGTTTAAGTGTGTAAAAAACATAATATAATTTTGGTGTATGTGCAATTATTGATGTGTGCACTTGTGCTAATTAGTCACTGTTTTTTTTTTCTAACACATTTTAAAAATACTATCATGCCTTCTAATTGCTACAGCCAAGTGGATTTTTATAAATGTATAAACAATGAGTATATATATATATATATATATATCCTTATTATGTGATTGGAACAAAAATTGTAATTTGCACTAGTTTACATGTGTTAAAACATAATATAATTTGGTGTATGTGCAAGCATTGATGTGTGCACTTCTGCTAACTAGTCAATATTTTTTTTCCTAACAAATTTTAAAAATACCACCATGCCTTCTAATTGCTACGGCCAAGTGCATTTTTATAAATGTATAAACAATGAGTATATATAAATACATATATATTAAGGGTAGCTGCCTATCTCTTGTCAGGTGAACACCCAATGGACGTGCGCTTAATCGAACAAATAGCGGTGGTTCCGTCCACTGCTAAAAACTGATTTTTCTGTTTTTACACTGCAGGCGGCACATGGTGTGTGTGCATCTGCCTGCTGTTCACCTGCTTTGGGGTAGGCAGTGTTAAAATATATGTAACTATACATATATATATGTCTAAAATATATATATATATATATATATATAATACCCGATAGGGGTATTATCAACTTTTTACATAGTTGTTTTAGTAAACAACTATTTCTTTTTCCTTTTCACTCTTTATTTTCTTTTTATTTTTGTGTCTCAAAATCCAACCCAAAAGGGGCCCCACATAGAGTTGTTGGGGCCCCCAATGGTCGACCGTTGGGGGCTCCCAACGACTCTATGGGAGCCCCCTTTTGGCTTTCCTTTTGAGACCCCTTTTGGGGTGTATAAATAGGGGTGACCCCCTTTGTATTCTTTATGCTTGAGAGCTCTCTCCTTCAATAAAGTGTATTTATTTTTTAGTTTGTGCCTTTCTCAAGGCTTGTTTATGTTGTCTCATAGTGGACTTGGTTATTATCTCTCTTGTGTATTGGACCATTGTTGGTCATTGTGAATGCTTATAGCATTCTTTATTTTTTCGCATACTTCATTACATGGTATCAGAGCCATTCGGTTCTTAGAGGAAGAAGCGTGATATTCATTTTCACATATATTGTCTCTATCCTTCACACTCTTTGGTGACATCATGAATCCAAAATCAACCTATCCTTCAAGCTTAATGGAAAGAACTACATGATGTGGGCATCAGAATGGAGAACAACCTCAAAGGTAAGAAACTTTGGGGTTATGTTATGGGTTCTATTCCGGAACCCCAATTAGAGCTCACTAAGATGGAAGGAGGTCATGAAAAAGCTCTTGAGGGAGACGCTCGCCTCAAAGCCATTGAAGGCCACCAAAAGAAAGTTGAAGATTGAAAGAGCAACCACGCCAAAATCTTTGTTTGGTTCACGAACAATGTCGAACTCAAGGTATGTGCTAATATAGCTAAATTTCGCCGAGCCAATGAGGCTTGGTTCTTTATGAAGGGTATGTATACCCAAAAAGACCTTGCAAGAGCATATTTTTTAAAGAAAAAATTAGAACCACTAAACAAGGTGATTCAAGCATACAAGATTATTATAGTGCATTAAATCCTCTATGGGATGAATTGGCTTTTTTAGAGCCAAAATGGATAGCTATGGAGGATATTGAAATAAGGCAAAAACAAATGGAAGAAGATCGATTGTTCTAATTTTTGTTTGGGCTATGTCCCGAATTTGAGCAAGTGAGGTCATCACTCCTCCATAGATCTATTTTTCCACCAATAGAAGACGTCATTGCCGAAATCACACAAGAGAAAACTAGGCTTGGCATGAGTAAGAATATTGTTGGAGTGCTTGCTATATCCAAACCCGGTAATAATGTCAAAACCTATAAACCACCCCATTTTGAAAAACATGAAAACAATAGTGGAGGAAGAAAGATGATTATATGTCATCATTGCTATGAGCAAGGTCACATTAAACCTGCTTGCCCAAAGCTGAATGGAACATTCAAACCTAAGGTGGCATCCCTTGAAGAATCTACCACTAAAGCAGAAGAGGGCAAGAGTGGCGACCTCAAAGAAACACTTGGTCAAATATCTATGGCTCTACAACAAATTCTCAAAGCTATTTCCTCCACATCGGGTGCGGCCATTGCATCTACATGATCACCCGATACGTATTCTTGGATTTTAGACTCCGGAGCATCCTTTCATATGACCCTACATGAAAATGCATTAACCGATGTATGCACCAAAGTTGCCAAACTAAGAAGCGGAAGCGGAAAACGATATGGGAAGCGGAAGCGAGAAGCGAGGCATTTTAAAATTTATACGAAGCGGGAAGCGAAGTTTCAATTTAAAAGCGAAATATGAATAAAAAATAAAGTAATATGGAATCAAACAAGAAACAAATAAAAACTAAAATAAAATTGATCATTCTTATATATCATGATTTTTCTGTAAAAGAGTTAAATTTTTGTTAAAATCTAACAATGATGGTTACCAATTTAAAGAAAGTACATGGAAAGTGAGTGAAAGCGTGAGAAAATACATGAAAAAGCTGAAAAGAAACATGAGAAAAACATATAGTATGCATAGACCATGTGTATGAGAAGCGTGGGGGAATCGAGCTTCCCATGAAGTTTCGGAAGCGAGGAGTATCGCGCTTCCGAAGCGAGTTTCCGGGAAGCGAGCTTCCCACCTACCTAAGAAGCTTCCGGTAACTCTGGATCATAGTCACTTGTATCATTCAAGGTAATTTCTTGCTGAGAGTTTGATTTTTTTTAATAAGTGGATTTTCTCAGAAAATCTCAGGAAAATCTTTGGAGTGTTGAAAGTTGAAAATATAAAAAATAAGAAAAATAAGAAAATAATAGGTTGTATAACATTTTTCTTGCAAAAATATAAGAAAATTAGTTTGAAAAGTTTTTAGAATAGAAAAGGAAAAATACAAAACTATACTTGAAATATATAAAAATAAGAGTTTTTTCAAAAATATCTTGATAGTATTGCGGTATTATCACGATATTTTGAATTCTGGTGATATTAAATATCGTGATATTTTACCGATATTATCAGATTACATTAAATTGATGATAATATTGTGATATTTTGAAAATATCGGTGATATCAATTACTATGATTGGGATATATTTACATTTCTCTAGTTGTTGGATATCTGGAATTGCTTATTTCATTTTTGTGAAACTTTCTCAAAGTGTGCATATGGAACCATGAAACTTATGGACATATATTATTGAATGCAGGCATCATACTACATATCTCATCAGTCACAATGGATCTCTATGTTGGATGAAACCGACAGACAAATAAGATCAGAAAGAAGTTGCTCTGATCAGCTAAAGCATTTGAAGGAAGTCCGCAATGCTTATCGAGAAGAATTAGTTGATTGTGTGAGGCACTGTGCATGGTAAATTGATTATGACCTGTTATGCAAGTTCATTTTTCATGGGAATTTTGCTGATTGGATAAGCTCTTTGGTCTTGCTTTGTATTCCTCTGGATATTGGTAGAGTTGCACCCTTTGAGATGGTGTCAGCCCCACCACCACTAGAAACTCGTGTGTGTGTGTGTATGTGTGTGTGTGTGTATATATATATATATATATATAGAGAGAGAGAGAGAGTAATGGGTAGGTGCCTGACGCTTTTTGTCCCTTCCGTGTGCCTACCGAACTTTGATAGGGGTTTTCAGTTTATTTTTTTCAAAAATCTGACCCTACAGATGTGTTCTGCATGATCGATTTGCTAGAAAATCACACTTGGATCATGTTTTTTGAGAAAAAATGATTTTTTAAGCATTGAATATTTTTTAAAATTGTAGACTGTCGATTTTTGAATCTTATAAAAACCTAACTTGGTGTTGGAATTGAACGATCCAAAAGTCGATTCCCACAAAATCAAGCATGTAGATCACATCTCTATGGTCAGATTTTAGAAAAAATCTTTCCAAAGCTCGGTAGGCATAAAAAGCACCTACCCATCTCAGCTCTCTCTCTCTCTATATATATATATAGAGAGAGAGAGCAGCTCATAAACAGTCTTATCTCCTAAACTGTCCTAAACAGTTTCAAGGGGACAAAGTTTCGGGTGTTTCCTTAATGCAAACTCATAGATGTATTCTCTTTAGCTTAGTAAAAAACAATGTATTAGATTAGGCACTGTTCGTGTTTAGATGTGTATTTAGAGTAATCGAAATTCAACGACTTATATTGGACCAAAACATGGTGAAACAGAAATTGAGTTTTCTCATCAAATCAAATCGATCCCAAGCATGGATTTTAGTGAATAAGCATGATGAATGCATCTGTGGGTTAGGATTAGTTAAAAAACATGTGCAACTATGTTTTTTAGAAGCGTTTAGGATGATTTAGGACAAAAACTGTCTAGGAGCTACTCATCAATACACACACTATATATAGCATAGATTTTAATGAATAAGCAATGATGAATGCTTCTGTAGGTTGGGATTAAGCAAAAAGCATGTGCAGCTATGTTTTTTTAGAAGCGATTAGGATGGTTTAGGACATAAACTGTCTAGGAGCTACTCACCACTACACACACACACACACACTATATATATATTAGCTACACAAGTGGGTAAGGAACCCCTTAGTGAAAATGTAATATTTTTCATTTTTCCAGTTTTTTTACACATCTGACCCTCCAGATGTGATCTACATATTAAGTTGAGTATAAACTGACCTTTGGATCAGATTTTATGAGGGTTGAAAAATCAACAGCCTACAATGTACCAAATTTTCAAACCTCAAGAAAACATGTTTTTTTATGTCAAAAAACTATTGATTCAAGATTTAATTTCCACTATTTTGACCATACTGGACACATCCATGAGGTCAGATTTGGTCAAAACAACCTCTGCCGATGAGTTCTAACTAGGAGGTTTTTTACCCACGATGGTAGCAAATGCTATATATATATATAGGGATAACATTTGCTATATATATATATATATATATATATATATACACACACACATAGGTGCAGGTGCGGCGATGCGGCACTTTAAAAAAACTTGGGTGCGGGAGGCTCGAGGTACCCCTTGGGGGAATCTTGAGGAAACCCTTATTTTTTTAATAGGGGGGGGGGGGCTCGAGGTACCCCTGCCTATTCTTGAGGTACTCTCGAGCCCCTCCCTTTTTCAATGGACCAAAATGGACTCGGTCAAAGTTGATCGAGTCCATTTTGGACCAAAATAACCATGGGTGCGGGTTAACTGCACCCAGGGTCACATTGACCGTACCGGGTGCCGCACTCGCACTCGTGTTGCATCGACGCGGGTGTGGCGGCCCCTATGGCGAGTCCTTGTGACATAGATGTATAGATATATATTTGGTGCTATTGCAGGCATGAAACTGTTGAGCTAGAACTCATAGGTTCAGGCTTTATCAACTCAATCTAACCACACAGATGTGTTCAACATGGTTTGTTTGTTGATACTAATATTTGTGAGTATATATATATATATATATATCACTGTCATCGATATTGGTGATATTTGAGAAATACCGATATTAAAGTTTATATCTCTTGATATTTTAAAAATATCACCAGAAGACAAAATATAGCAATATTATCATGATATTATCATGATAATATCGCGATATTTTTGGGATTTTTTATTCTAAGTTTGTATTTCCTATTTTTTTGTTTCTTTTATATTTTAAAACCTTTAAAACATGTTTCTTTATATTTTTGGAAGAAAAATAATGCAAAATTTATTATTTTCTTAGCTTTTTTATTGTTATTTATATTTTTTCCAGTTTTTAAAACTTATGAGATATTTCCGAGATTTATCAACTTTTGAAAATCTCTTCGAGAAATACCTCGTCGAGAAATTACCTTTAACGATACAGGTGACTATGATATATATATATATATATATATATATATATATAGAGAGAGAGAGAGAGAGAGGTGGTAGCTGCTAACCACTTTTCTAGCTAACTGGGGTTTTGAAGGGGGTTTTTCATGTTTTCCTTAAATCTGACCGTACACGTGTTCAACATGGTCAATTTATTTGGGAGTGACACTTGGATCATGTTTTTTCAATAACAAACATGATTTTTTAAGCCTTAAATATTTATGAGAATCTTAGACTGTTGACTTTTAAACGTTATAAAAATCTACCTTGTATTGGAATCGGATGATCCAAGAGTTGATTCCTATAAAATCAATCATGGAGAACACTTTTGTACAGTCAGATTTAAGGAAAACATGGAGAAAACCCTTCAAAATCCCAGTTAGCTGATGGTTAGCTAGAAAAGTGGTTAGCAGCTACCACCTTCTCTCTCTCTCTCTCTCTCTCTCTCTCTCTCTCTCTATATATATATATATATATATATATATATATATATATATATATATAATTCACTCATGGACCTTTTGCTGCATCCAATGGCGGTGGTGGCTGCTATAGTCATATGAGGAAAGATGACTGCATACATTTCTTGAAAATGTTTTGCATTGACTGTATTGTGTGCTTCTTTTGTCTGATTTTCTATAATTGTTTTGCTGTTCTCTTTCATCTTTTTACCTACAACCCTTCAAGGTGAAAGATGATTAGATGAATATAGTTATCCCATATGGAGCAGTATATCTCTTTCTCTAGATTACTTTACAGATTAGTCTGCTACTTTGTCATGGAAAAGTGTGAACAAGTTCTGTATTAGATAGAGTTTTAAAGATTGACATGAAATATCAAGTTGGTTATCAACTACCGTTACCTTCTGGAGGAGGTGTTACAAATTAATTTTCGCATTTCTTTTGGTAAAGTACTGATTTCTTGCACATTTTTTACTTTTTTTATGATTTCATGCTAGGTGCACACTGGAAATTGTGAGCTTTCATTTCTGCTTAATGTTTACATTTTTTCCCTTATTATATTATAATATAATGTTTATATATGACAGTACTGCCTCCACATTTTTCAGCTGCTGAAAACCTTTACTATATGGATGCAAAGCAAGTGATATTGTTCACCTTATTTCTTATTGATTTGATCTTCATATCATGAGGTTGGTGTCATGTGCATAAGTGGTTTTTTATGTGCTAAGTTGTGTAGCATAAATGCCTGCAGGTATCGTATCTCTCTATTTTCCAGGTGGAAGCAAAGGGGAATGTATGCTGCATGCATGTGGATCGTGCAATTGCTATTGGTTCTTAGCAAAATAGATTCGGTTTTCGTTTATGTTCCAGAATTTTATCTAGAAGCATTGGTAGGTTCTTCATTCTTGTTCCTCATCATGTTGTTCTGGTTGTTTAGTATAAGCCTATCTTTCAAAGCCAATTGTCTACCCATCTAACTTATCTCACACCTCTTCTTCACCGAAGGGCTATCAAAAGATGCCCGCTGATGGTAAAGAATGTTTAATCTTTCCATGCACTGAATTATATTATGTGATAACTAATAATATGATGTTCTTTGTCAATGTACACAATTTTCTTTATATTTTGCAATTTCTCTAATCAGAGATACTTGATAACTTTCAGTTTATTTGCCTTATCTCTTTTAGTTGTTTAAATATTTCAACAAATGATTGAAAATACTTATGCTATGGGTTAAGAGCCATTCTTTGATCTGTTTAAATCTTCATACTGTCTAAATGTATGTCAATACCTTGAAACAAGTCTTCTGTAATCATCAAAGGACATTTCTCAATGTGAATTGGGTCTTTTGAGCTATTTGGCCATGTAGTGGGAAATCCTTTTTATTATCCAGTACTTGCCACATTTTTATGCATGCATGCTTGTGTTTGTTTGTGGACACTTTTGTCCAGTTTTAAACAGACTTTCTTGGCATTTTGAAATTGTGATCACATTTATGATTGCCTACCGTGGGATTAAGTTTTATTCTCTTCAAAATCTCTTTCAAAAGGGAAAATATGGCTCTCAACAGAAAAATGATGAATGAGAGAGAGAAATTACAATAATTCGGTTAACACAACCTGCCACAACATTAAACAAAAGGACCTGTATTGTTTATAGTTGAAAATCAGCTAACGTGGCATAAAATGCATTATGTGGGACTAAAACTACAAATGAATTCACTACTGAAAGAGTAATATGAGAGTAAACTTATTTTGGTTTTAGATGGATCCACATGTAACAAAACTTTCACCTGTATCTAGGGGTGGACATTGCGCTGGCCTGGCCCAACCCGATTAGGACCTGAAGGCCCCAATGAGCCTTAGGATCGCCGAGGGGTCAACCCAATTGTTGTTGTTCTTGGGATCGGGCTGTGAGGCCTTGCCAATAACCACCCGACCAGCCTAATATCGCTCATCGAGCTGGTCAGACAGGGTGGGTCAAGAGAGAGAGAGAGAGAGAGAGAGAGAGAGGTATTGGGTTGTCTTGATGCCCAATAAAAGAAAGAGGGAGGTGAGGACACGTCTCACCTCCCTCCTCTCAGCCTCTCACATCAAATCAGCAGAATCAGGCCAGCTGACTACACACCATAGCCTACAGTTGAATTTTTTTTTTTTTTTTTGAAATTTTGGTTCTGCTGGATGGGCGGGTATATATATATATATATATATATAAAGTAGCTTTTTCAATTTCTTTAAATGGGGTAATAAAGGCCCGACTTGGGCCAGGGCTGCTGCCAGAGCCCGACTCTTATCGGGCTGATCCTTCAACTACCGGCCCGAGCCCGATCCATGGTTGTCTGGGTACCTGTCCTATTGTTCACCCCTACCTCTATCATCGTTTACATGATCAGCAATCACTTTCCATTTCTTGTATTCTTGTAATAGTGTCCATAAACTCCTCTTGTTGCATTGGGAAAAGTATTGTCAAAATGCTTTTACAGAATGGCAGGAAAAAGTTTTGTTTTGTGTTTTATCATTAATAACTGTAATAGCATTCAGAAACTCCTCTTATTGCATTGGGAGAAGTATTTTGATATGTGTTTTAAAATACTTTCTTGTTCTATTGCAGGTTGACTGCTTCCATGCATTGCGAAGAAGCGATCCACCATTTGTCTCTTCATCATGTTTTCTACAGCAAGGACTCTCTTCATTTGTATGAAGCAACTTCTACATTTGTCAATGTTACCTTGAGTTTGATTTGATTTCCACCTGTTTAGATTTTTTATTTCCTCGTAGAGATGGTTCTAATTTAATTTAATTCTTGATTGATGTTTCCATAATCTGAATTAAGACTCATGTTTTATTGTATGTATCACATGGTTCAGTAATTTTTGTTCCTAAAATCTGCTTGTTAACTTAAAAAAGAAAGAAGAAATTTTTACAAGTGCCTCGCTTCCCGCTTCCTCTTCCTGAATTGCTTCCCGCTCCCGCTTCCTCGACTGGCAACTCTGGTTATTCCCCATCCTTATTAAATGATGTATGATGACTTCCGATCATATTTACAGCAAAGGGAAGTTGATTAACCATGAGTCTGTCGCACAAAAGGTTTAATGCATTCAAGTTTACCATTCACTGCTTCACTTGAGCACATCATGGCACATTTAAATGAAACAAGGCATCTAAAGATACATATGAAGCCCATGTAGCTTTTATCACAAAAAATGACTCTCTTTTCCTATGATATGATGTTGTTTGAAATGTTTATGATAAATGCTAACATTTTCTATCCATTTTTTATCAGGTTACTTTTGTTGTTATGCATTTCAATGATCCCCGAATATCAAGTGCTGATCTAAGAGATGTTCTCCTTCATTCCATATCTGTCCTAGTCCAATATAAAGATTATTTGGTTGCTTTTGAAAATAATGAAGCAGCTGTTCAGAGAATGCCACGTGCTTTGCTTTCAGCATTTGACAACAGATCATGGATTCCTGTTACAAATATACTTCTCCGGTTGTGCAAGGGTTCTGGATTTGGATTGTCAAAACATGGGGAATCCTCGTTAATTCGTTTCCAGGTTGATGCTTGCTGCAAACAGACTTTGATTTGGGGAAGGTGTTTTTTTCCATTTTTTTGGGGTTTTCTTTTGCAGAATGTTTTGATGCTTCTGTTGGTTTTTCTATGTAGGCTTTATTAAGGGATATCTGTTTTCTTGATCAAGAATTGTTCTCTGCATTTCTTAATCGTCTGTTCAACACTCTAAGCTGGACAATAACAGAATTTTCAGTTGCCATCCGAGAGATGCAAGAAAATTATTTGGTAGGTTTGCTGAAGTCTGAAACACCAAACATGCTTCCCATGATTGAACACCGAGTTGACGTTCAGTAGTTAGATGCTTTTTTATCTTTTCTGTTTCCAAAAATACTGCATGGCCTGTTTAAAATATTTGATTCAGAAATTCCTCAATCTGCTAAAATTTTGCATCCAATCATTAACTCAAATGTTCAACTCTATTGCCATTTAATTTTTACGTAGTTGTTTCATTCTCTGGAAAAAGGTTTTCAATTATCCGACCCCATGCTTCAGTATTCATTTTCTATGCATGTAGTCCTTATGTATTAAGCTTTTTCATGGGGAAAATAACTTTACTTTTGCTTCCATTTGGGATTATGTTTCCTTTAACTACTTTCTATTAATCCAAAATGATCAGTTGACCTAACTATACTGAATAACCTAGCTGATCACAGCAGCCACCTGGGCCCCTGCAACATCAATCAGAAACTCCTAACCCACAGATCACCCGTAACCCAGAATACACCAAGCCATGATGTTGACCTTGCCTCATACTTACATTAGCAGCATGAACCAAATAACTCAAATATTAATTAGAAAAGCATATTTCTGTGTTTAATTAAAGCATTCAGTTGGATCATGTTTCAGTATATATATTTTTGTGCATCAAAACATGGCCTAGAAGAATGTGTTGCAAAATCATTTACTCGTTTCATACTGCTTTCTGTTACCAATTTCATCATTATTTTTAATCCATAAACTTTTTGATATGCTGTTATTTTAGAGCTGTCATTTAAATGTGCTCTGTTTATTACTCTAATTATTCTTAAGTTGGCTATTAGTTATATCTCCATTTTATTTGTATATGTTTATTTCATGTAATCAGGTGGTATCATAGTATGGTCAGTTCTGAAAATGCTAGATTAGTTGTATTCTCTCTTATGAGTTATCATCATTCTATTGCTTCATCCTTAGGATAGATGTACTTCAATGATATGAATGAGAGAGGACTGTGAATTTCCATCATTCTTTTAGGATGATACTGATGCCATTTCTTAACTCTTCATGGCAAAGGTAGGTTGAGCGTAGAGATGTGTAATTTGTCTTTGACAGCAATGGACCTGCTATTGAGAGTACTCACTAATTTATTGATGTTTTTTTTAGGTTCCAGAGCTGCACCAGAGAAAATGCGGCGTCATATTTGACCTCTCATGCAACCTTGCAAGGGTATTGGAATTTTTTACACACGAGATTCCTCAATCATTTGTTTCAGGACCTGACATGAACCTACGGAGGTTAATTGAGTTAATCATCTTCATTCTCAACCAAATGACTTCGACAGCTGATGTGGAATTCTTTGATATGTAAGTTCATGTACTTGGTTAAGTTCTTTTTGTCATTTACACGGTATCTCCAGCTATATTTTGCAAATGGCTTGGATGATATCCATCCATTTGTTGACTTTTTATTTGCGCTCATCTCATTGAGGTTGCTATGCATTTTTAACTCCTATGAATTTACAAGTTACCTCCATTGGAGCACCTAAAAGGAAGTATATTGGTAGCCAATGCCCAAGTTATTTTCAGTTTCTCATTATTCTAGTTATTACTTTTCCCCAGTATCACATACACTTGGGTAATGGACATGTAAACATGCTCTTCGTGTGCAATATCCTGTTTAAAATGGCATGCAAGGGAATGAAATGTCAGAGTGAATTGGAGTATCCTTGTGACAGCTTTTTATGAGGAGCACTCACATGATGAAATGCAGAATTTATGAGACTAAATGCTTGTGATATTAGGACACAGATTTTTTTTCTTTAACTGATGATGAAGATTAATTTGTGCCCTATGCAAATATTTTGCCTTCTGCAGGTCAATTAGGCGACATGGCCAATCTGTTGAGAAACTTAATCGAGCCATGATTTTGGCTCCTTTGGCAGGGATGATCTTGAACCTGGTGGATGCAAGTGAGGATCCTTTACAGATAGAGCAGAATGACATAGTAGGAGTCTTTACGAGCATGGATTGTTCTGCTGCCATCAGTTATGGATTCCAATATCTGTTGGACTTCAATTGGGTAAGTTCTTTGAGGATTCTGAGGCTTTGATAGTTTGCTTCTTGCTAGAGCAGAATCCTAGTGGCCAAGTATCTCTCAACAGTATTGGAAGCTGAAACATTTCTGCTTTGAAATAACTTTAGAGAGCATATTTAGTTGTTTCTATTTACTAAAACATGCACATCGAATATTTTAACACAAAACTTTTTGGAGTTATATGATTAATTATTCTGTCCTTTTTTTATTAACAAAAAGGATACGTATTACAAGAGTAACCTTTCTACCAGATGGTAAATATTGACTTTCTTGCATAAGTAGTGGAATCCAATAAATGATCTTTTTGTCATATGTAGAGAGCCTGGAAGTAGGCATGAAAAATTATTGTGGCAGTTTAATAGTTCTTTCTTCAAGCAAAAGACTTCCCAGCCACAATGTTTCGGACCAGATGGTAAATACTGACTTTCTTGCATAAGTAGTGGAATCCAATAAATCATCTTTTTGTCATATGTAGAGAGCCTGGAACTTGGCATGAAAAATTATTATGGCAGTTTAATAGTTCTTTCTTCGAGAAAAGATTTCCCAGCCACAATGTTACGGGCCATCCCAGATCAGACCCCAAGAAGTTCTGGATCAAGATCCTCCCAAGAGACCCGGTCTTACATAGACCGGAGGATGCCCTTTCCTATTTGGATTCTTATTTTTGGTCTTTTATTTATTTTATCTCTTTGGTAGATTCTATAAATAAGTGTTATTATTCTTGATTAATCATTAATGAAATAGTGGATTGATTCCTTCTTTTGTTCTAACCTGTTCATAGAACCTTAGTCCTAAAAGGAACACCTTTTCTCCCTCTCTTCTTCCACGTTTTCCTCATCAGCAACCCACCCAGAGTGATCGATATTCTTCCTTTGCCTTGTTGTTGGCCGAATAAGACGCAAAGCCTAGCCAGATTGAGAACAATTTTTTCTCTTTCCAGGTGTTTTCCTACACCAGAGCCTTCTCGAGGCCGAATTCGTAGAAATTGTCCCTCCCTAGGGGTTAAGTTTCTAATATTGATATCAGAGTGAAGCTTTCTGCAGGATCAAGAACGATGGATTTGTGTCTTGGAGGCAGATCAAGATCTTTTTTTGCAACAACGAGCGCCCACACCCTTCTTGAAACAGTTCAGGTTCCCATCATCACATTGATCAAAACGTCGGGGAGTTTGAAATTCGTTCAAGCAATGGATAAGATTAATGAGTCCTTCGACAATCTTAAGAGTAGCATAGATCGTCTCAATAACACTGTAGATGGAGGATTCACCAGAATAAAACGTGCATTGCGGAGGATCCTGCATTCCGTGACTAATTTGATGGGATCGGGAGACGCCAACGAGGGCCCACCCAACATTTTTTCGTAGGTCGGACCTGAACTGCTTTTGCCCGCACGGACAATCGGAATCGCCGACAACGTAGACTCACAACTGCACCCTTCTCCTTGCAGCACAGGAGCAAGGTCGACAGAGGTGTTGCTGCGTGCTGGATCATACCCAACGACCCCTCGCCGGCCATGGCCACCCGACGCGACCCCCACCTGTCGATGGGAGCCTCCTGACCCTGCAACACGATGGAGAGAACCATTCTCTCTCTCTCTCTCACGTTGCACCCACGACTGTCGTTGCTAGAGATGTCACCGCCGATCACCTGCATTGGGAGGACCCCGCTTGTCGTCGTCGTCGATCCCTCTCAGCCACTGGCCCCGAAGACCCCTCTCCCTGTCGGTTGCTGCTGATCTTCCCCTCTCTTTCCTGATTCCGACGAGACGGGGCAACCTCAACTGCAACCTCCCGACCCTCTCTTTCTCTCCAGTCTCTCCCTTTCTCCATCTCTCCCTCTCTACGGAGAACGACAGAACGACGCACCCTGTTTGATTGTGTACCATCACTGCCCTCTCTCTCTTGGCCCCTGCTGCCTCTGCCATTCGACCCTCTTTCTTCCTCTCTCCCTCCTCTTTCCCCAACCCCATCTTCTTCGTTCCCCTCTTCTTTTCAGTGACCACCACCACTTGACTGACGACACTCCTGATCGCTGGATGGGAGGCCACCCGGTCCCCCTTCTCCTTCCTTGACTTCTCCCTCGGCCGCCCTTTTTTTTCTTGTGAACAGGCCAGATCACCAGCCACTGGCAGCCTGAACGTCGACAGGGAAATGATCGGAGAGCATTCTCCAACCTCCCCTAGCCGGAGACCACCATGGCCACAGGCCTCCAGCCCCACCGGTGACCTGCCATGGTCGGTGGGCGAGGGAGGGTTTCCTAAACCTAAGTCACTCCCACCACCTCCTCCCCATCGTACACGATGGGTGGGTGGGAACTGGTTCAACACAAAATCGGTTCTCACTAATCAGTTCACCCCTTGTAGCTTGCCCTGAAATCGGTTCTGGGGTCCGAGACCTGAATCATGCTTGTCTGGACCCGGATCTAATCCAAATACCTCTCACTTCGACCCATTTTAACCCTAACCTCTATCCAAATCCGCCTGAACTGTTCTTAAACCTGGGACCCAACCCACTAAACTTTAATCCAAATTCAGCCCCACTACACTTGGACTCAATCCAAAAACCTATAAACCTAAACTTAACCCATGATCTAAATTTGAGTCTAACTAAAACCTTAACCCCACCCAGTCCATATCCAAACCAAGATCGGACCCAAACTTTACATGTCCCAAGACCCAATCCTATCAAGACACGTGGGAAAACCACACGCCTATTATTTAACTCCTGAGGTGACAAAGATCGGTTGCTGCTGCAGTTTTCAGAGAGCTCTCGCATTGAGGACAAGGTGAGTTTGACAGGGATGGATTGTTACGGACCGTCCCAGATCTGACCCCGAGAAGCCGTTCTAGATCCAGATCCGCTGCCCAAAAGACCCAGTCTGACAGGGACTGAAGGACGCCCTTTCCCATTTGGATATTTATTTTATCTTTTATTTATTTTAGGACTCTTTGGTAGACTCTATAAATAAGTGTTATTATTCTTGATTAATTATGAAAGAAATTAGTGGATTTATTAATTTTTTTTGTTCACCCTGTTCATGGCACCCTAGTCTTAGAAGGAACACATTTTCTCCCTCTCTTCTACGTCTTCCTCAGCTGCAGCCCACCTAGAGAGATCAAAATTCTCCTTTTGCCCTACTGGTGGTCCAATTAGACGCAGAGCCTAGTAAGATCGAGAACGGATTTCTCCCTTTTCAGGTTTTTTCCTCCGCTTGAGCCTTCCTGATGCCGGATTGGTAGAAACCATCCTTTCCTAGGGGTCGGGTTTCTAACACACAATGCTGATTATTGTCATTCTTCTTGAGAAAAGGGGCAATACGTGGCAGTTTCCATTTTTACTATTTAGAAAAGATCTTCATTCCATACGGTGTGAGTTGGATGAAACCATTGTCTGTTGATTGGAAGTAAAGTTTTCATGGGCCAGTGATATTTGAGTTACTACTGAATGATTCCATTATCTCTATAATCACTCTTATTGCAAATGTGACCAAATTGCTTGCAGGGCCATCCATTTTATGGTACTATGAACTGATCTCCTGAATCTCCAGCTGTTTGAGCTTGGTTCAGTAACCATGACTCTGGGTTAGAGTTCTGGTCAAATAAATGTTTAGCTTGAAGAGCCAAGCTTGAGTTTGGCTTGCTGAATTCTAACCAAGCATAAGCTAGGGTCAGGAAAACTCTTTTTCCAATAAACCTTCCTTTTGTAAAATATAATGAGCAACATGGGATAGGATGAGAAATTGTAATCTTCTGAATAAGAGGCAAGGCACTAGACTGCTAATTTTATCTTGTACTTTAGGACTCAACGCAGCACATATTGCAGAACTTGGACTTGTTCTATATGTGCCTGAAATAATATCTGGAACTATAATATTGCGCAATAGGATTTATCATATGATGGTGCATGCAATGGACACAGTTTCGAGGTCAAGGTCATGCTGTTGACAAACCTGATGCATATTCATCGTCATCGGACCTAGAGTTAAAGAGTTTATCTAGATGAAAGTTCTCAATACTGAAGCTAAATTGTTTGCAATTTTGTAACAAGTCAAGGTCTCTCTGGGGTGTTTGCTGCTATCTTGTCAGTGTTTTTGGTATTGATCTCCTTAACGCTGTTCTAGTTTTCTTTTTTTTTGTTATGGTTGATGGAAACTGGAATACGATGGGTTTTAGAAGTAGTTCTGCTTTGTAATCTATGTTATTTGTTGACATATCAACTTATTTTCTTCAGGGTGGCATGCTCAGAGGCAACATTCCATTTATCAGACTTAAAAAGCTTGAGAGATTTGCAAGCTGCCTAAGGAGCAGACGAGAAGCGGACAACATGGGCATGATAGAATGTGTAGCAGAGGATGAAGAGGACATTTGCTGCATTTGTTATGCGTGCCAATCTGACAGCCAATTTGTTCCATGCAATCACAAATCATGCTTTGGCTGCATAAGCAGACATCTCTTAAATAGCCAGAGGTGCTTCTTTTGCAATGCAACAATTACAGATGTGAGAGAAGTGACAATTATGGATCAAGGAGTGGATGGACAGTTATAAAAGTCATCAGTTGCTTTGGAGTTTGCCTGAACTTGTCTGCTACACTGAACTGCACTTGGCCGAAGGCTGAAGTTGTGACAGGTAGCCGGCAAACCTTCAACATATCAGGTGCTGCCTTTTCTTTATATGGCAGTATTTAAATTCCATTTGTATGTATGCTTTTGACAACTTAGGTTGAGGATAATTCATAGGTTATAGTATTTAGTGGGAATTTTGTAGGGTGTGAATCGAGGGCACTACTTATGTAAATATGAGCTGTAAATGAAAGGAAAACTCTCTCTCTCCACCCCCAAACACTCCTGATCTGTTAAATTTCCAAGTCTGCAGTGTTTGTAATCTTGTTTGTTATCTATGGTTGCATTTAGACGATCTATAGAATCAACTGGTTTTACAAAGTTTTTCCTGAGAAGTGCTCTCTTTGTTTTTTAATTGGTTGTTATTTTGAGTTTTGCTAACCGGGGCCGTTGTTTGTCTAATCTACCTCTAAACTACTTGTTTGAACTGAATTTAAATTATTTTAATTCATACCTGGTGCAACTTGGGCTTAAATTTCAGCAAATAATCTTGATTTTTGTGGCTGTTGACATTTGCAGACACCAGTTTTTGCATTTTTGCCTCCAAGTCTTTATGTTGCTTATTGGTACATCACCTTTAGCATTTGGAAACTGGTAGTCAGAGGGAGTTTATTCCTTTGGAAAAGTAATAACTGCCAAATCCAGGAAATGGTGCAAATACAAAAGGGAGACTACCTCAATTCCTTTCCCAAATGTTTAAGGCACTGTTTGGAAACTAGCAGTCCTTGGTAGCTGGGGCCGGAACTATGGAATCCACAAATTGTGGATTAACACTTTGTAAATCCATTTCTAAAACTGTTTGGATGATGTGTATTTCATAGTTCTCTAGCTTCCTGATTCCAAACATACATTAAAATGTTGCAAATGCAATTGCCCATGTTGGACTGGGGTTTGGTCTAGAAAAGGCTTGGTTTGACATGTTTGGGTATGATCCCACTTTTACGTACTTGTTTGACTTGGGCTTGGTATAGATAAGGCTTGGTTCAACAATTTCTCATACATTTTTTTCCTACAGAAAATCAATAACAAAACACAGAATGAGATGAAGCGATCCACAAACCTATGTAACGTAACGGACACAGGGAACATGCTGAAAAGATGAAAGCTGTCCTGAATGACCCAAGGCTTTCATATAAAATGCAAACCAGATTATTTAGCTTGGCAGCTGCTAAGGTGACAAGCCAAATGTACCATAACAAATTCCTAAAATCATTCAAGTGAAATTCATAGGCCCTGTTTGTAAACTCGGCATCAGAGGGCGCTGGAGAGGATTCATAGAATCCCCAGGTTTGGGATGGAGGGAAAAACAAGAAATCGTGGAACTGGCGTGGCAATTGCCAACGCCAGTTTCAAGAACCAACTACCACCATCGGGAGGTGGTAGTCGGAGAATCCCATGCCGACGCCCCTCCCAACAGTTCTTTCGCCTTTTCTGACACCCTCCCCACCTACCTCACTAAAGCTCCCACCTATCTTCTTAACTCCACACACCTACCACCCTCTCTCTTTCCTCTCCCGTTCTCAACCCTAGAGAGTCGAGCTTTGCTGGGGTTAGCCCTGCTTTAGCTGATTGGAGCTGTCATTCTCTCCCATTTCTTTTTCTCTAAGGTAAGCAATTGTGGAGAACGTCTTTGTTGGCCATTGGAGTTGGGGGCCATTTGTGTTTTTCTTTTTTTATCTGTGTTTTTCATTGCTTCATTTTCTTCCTTCTTGTATGTCACCTCCCATGTGTTTGACAAAATGTCTAGCCTAGTGCTCTCTTTTGTCTGTATGTTACCTCCCATGTGTTTGACAGAATGCCTAGCCTAGTGCTCTCTTTTTGTTGTTGGACATCATCCATTACCAGATCATTTTCTGGTCTCCTTGCTTGAAAGAATAAACATTAACATATAAGTCTTCTTTTTTGAAAGAATAGGATTCATTCAAAAGCATCAGTAGTTACGAAAGATACAGTAAACAAGTGTCCGACTGTTAGCTATGCCCAGACAATGCGCAAACAGTGCGGTGTAAAAAAAACCATGACAGAAAATTACATTTGATTTTCCCTAGCTAGATTGCCCGGTTCTTCCCAATCCACTCGACGGGGCCCTCAGGCCATTTCCAGCGAGCTCTCGAGTAAACCTCCCATCTCAATAAGTCGTGCAAATGATGGAAATCAGATTTTGTGTCACGAAAACGTCGGTGATTCCGTTCAGACCAAATGAGTTTTAAGCAGAGAAAACCCAAACCCTCCAAATAAATTTCCATTTTTTGTCCAGACCGTTGAAGAGCATTGCGACGACAATATCTATAGGAAAATGAAGGTCTGCCCAACATGTGTAAATCAGCCCATGCCAAGTTTAGTATTGATTTAAAGTAGATGCATTACCAAAATAATAGTTGAATTGATTCTTCCGCCTTATCGCAAAGAATACACTTACTTGTGAGGCGAATGCCACACCATTTGAGCATTTTTTCTATATACACCCTTCTCATGGTAATATGCCAAGTCATAAGAGACATCTAAATGTAAATATTTTTCACATAATGTAATTAGAGCATCTGAATTATTGAAAATCATACACACTTACATTTGTGGTTCATTTATAATTCAAACTCATAAAAGAATACAATATTTTATATTTTTTATTGATGACAACATATAGTTATGTATACCTTATAACATATAAGTATGAAGCATTAGAAAAAATTAAAGAATATTATCAAGAAGTTGAAAATCATCTTAATAGAAAGATTAAAGTTTTACGGTCCGATTGAAGAGGAGAATATACCTCACATGAATTTTTTGAATATTGTAAGGCTAATGGGATCAGACCTCAAACTATGACTCCAGGCACTCATCAACAAAATAGTTTAGCTGAAAGATTCAATATGACCATTATTGACATGGTTAGATGTATATTATCTAATGCTTCATTACCCAAAGTATTTTGGAGAGAAGCAATAGATACAACATATGTTTTAAATAGAGTTTCTTATAAGAGTATTGTCTCTACACCTTATGAATTATAGATATGAAGAAAACCTAACCTGAGTCACCTTTGTAGATGGGGTTCAGTAGTTCATATAAAGGTTATAGAGCGATCATGAGATAAACTCGATACAAGATCTGTAAGGTGTATCTTTATTGAATATCCCAAAAGATCTAAAGGTTATAGATTTTACCATCCGATAAGGGTTTAATCGAAAGTAGAGATGTTATATTCTTGGAAGATCAAAATATGGAATAAATTATTTCTAAAATAAATATAGATGATCATCTTGATTTGTATTATTATTTTGATGACTCGCAAGAACATTTAAGTAATGATAAACCATATGTTAGTTCTTCATCTTCTTTTCATCAGACTCAGATTATGTACAAAAGGTCTAGAGCTCTCTTGTCTTACTTGGATGACTATTATGTCTATCTGTCGGAGGAACTGTAATACGCTTTAGACCTTGATGACATAAAAGATAATATGTCATATGATGATACAATAAAATCATGTGAGTCAAGAGACTGAGTAAAAGTCATAGACGAAGAAATTGAGTCTATTGAGAAAAAACAGGTCTGAGAATTGATCGATTTACTTAAGAAAAAGAAAGCCATGGGATGTAAATAGATTTTAAAGAAGAAATTTAAGTCTAATTGTAGTATTGATAAATTTAAAATAAGGTTAGTAGCTAGAGGATTTTCTCAGAAAGAATGATTAGACTATGTTGACACATATTAACCTGTTGTAAAATTTATCTCGATAAGAATAATTCTCGCTATTATAGCTCACTGCGATTTAGATTTACATCAAATGGATGTTAAAACCATATTTTTTAATGGTGAGCTTAAGAAAACTATTTTCATGAAACAACCTGAAGGCTATATAATAAAATGCAAAGAAGATCATGTATATAGGTTAAAAAAATCTCTATACGGACTCAAGCAATCACTACGTTAGTGGTACTTAAAGTTTCATAAAACAATTACATCATTAGGGTTTGTGGCAAATAAATTTGACCATTATGTTTATGTCTAAACAAGTGAGAGAAAATTTGCTATCTCTCACTATATGTGGATAACATTGTTTTGACTGAAAACGACAATGATATGATTGTCAAAACCAAGTCATGGTTAAATCCTCAATTCGAGATGAAAGACATTGAAGAGGCATCCTATGTTCTTGAAATTAAAATCACTCGAGATAGAAATTCTAAACTTTTAAGCTTTGAGTCAAAAAAGGTATATAAATTATATACTCAAGAAAATTTAAATGAGTAATTGCAAGCCTGTTAGAACACCTATGATAAAAGGTGTCAAATTGAGTAAGAATAATAGTCTTGCTGATGGACAAAAAAGACTGAATGTCCCTTATGCATAAGCTATTGAAAGCCTAATGTATGATATGCTATGCATAAGGCCTGATATCAGCTTTGCTCATGGCCTTGTTAGTCGCTACTAAAGTAATCCTGGTTGGCCTCACTGGTAAGCAGTAAAAAAAATATTTCAATATTTAAAAGAGACTGTAAATTTGAACATATTTTCTCAAGATGATGCTTTAGAATTAACTAAATATTCTGATGCTGACTTTGCAGGCAGTAGATATGATAGAAAATTCACTTCTAGATATGTTTTTCTCCTCGAAAGAGGAGTAGTTTCTTGGTTTTGTAAAAAATAAGACTGTGTAGCTCAGCATACTGAGGAAGCATAATATATTGCATGCAATGCAACTGCAACATTTGCCATTTGGATACATCGCTTCATTAATGATTTGAAGCAGGATATAACCAACGGGTCAGTTCAAATTTATTGTAATAACCAAGCTGTCATATCTCTTATGAATAGTGAAATAGAAAATTCTAAAAGCAAACATATAATGGTAAAATATCATTGTATTCATGGCAAGATTGAAATGAATGAAATCAAAATTAGTTACTTACCTACATCTGATATGATTGTTGATCCCTTAACAAAAGGCATATCAGAGAAAATGTTCTCGAAACATGTATCATGTATGGGATTAAGATATGTCTTATAAGACATATAGCTGAATGAATAATTAAAGTATATAACTCTTTTCAAGAAGTGGGAGGTAAAACCCTCCATCATGATTTTTTTTTTCATATGGCCAAGTGAAAGATGTTGGTCTTACGTGACTGTTGTGACCATGTTTTCACGCATGAGTTCATACGTTGAGAAGAGAGGTGAACCCACTCTCTCTTCAATACATGAAACTACCTGATAGAGGCCTTATCCAAATAAAACACATTTGAACATACTTCGTTTAGATAAGCATAAGGTGAAAATGGTTACCGATTTTCTCTTTTTAGAGAGAAAATTGGTAAGTCCCAACAGCTAGGTAAGGATGAAAAGAGCCATCACATCTCTTCCTTATAAGGAAGAGGTTCTCACTTAGAAACATACAAATAGAAAGTGAGAAGATCCCCTCCTGAAAAAGGCCTTTTACTTACCTTTTTTACATTTACTTAAACTCATCTTCTTCTCTACTAACTGTAGATGAGCTCCATGTGCTGCGATGGGAAGGCAAACATCTAGGGTTGAGACAGATTGGTTATGGGAGATAGGTGTAGAAGCAGCCAGGTGAGGGGCTAGGGGGGAAGAATAGAGCCTGACATCACCCTCCATAATCCAAGAATTGGCGCAGGGGCTAATCAAATCTGGCCATTGATGTAGAGAGGTCTGGTAGGGGCATAGGTGCTAGTCGCGCTAGTGGTATGGGAGATAACACAGTTACTACTTACTAGTCGAGTTAGGCCAGTATCGTAGGTTAGTAGATAGTGGGGAAACTAGCGAGAGTTCAGAGGTTTAGAAGCCCAGCGTCATGTCACCTCCAAGATTTCGAGAGGTCGAAGGTGCGGGCCAGGTCTGTGCATTGTCTCAGAGATGTAGTCTGATCAAGATGCTTGGGGGTTGGGTCCAGCTTGAAGGTATGAATGGCCCGACCCAGGTGATGGTCTGACTGGTCCCGAGTAAGGTCGAATAGGTCCAAAGGTGGGTCAAGACATACAAGAGGCCCAAGGTCTAACATGGGTGATGTGGACTTGTCCCGGCCTACGTGATTGGTAAGCTATAGCCCATCGCCTCAGGGTATCCATAGTTGTGGTCTGTTTGAAGTGTGAGAGGAATGGTGATGATGAGGCCTCGAGAGAACCCCATCTACCATGATTGCAGATAATCGAGGATCCAGGATCATCACTGTTGTCGGATTTTGTTGGCCGGTGTTGGCATCAGACGTGACAACCGTTGGAGGTTGGCTTGAATCGGTGGTGCAATGCCGAGCCATTGATGGCTTGATGGCCAGGGTGATGTTTGACGGAGGATCCAGCCAAAGATTACAGTGGATCTGGCCAAAGAACATGGTGCTATGCGTAAGTTCGATCTCCCTGGAGGCGTGATTTGCATCTCCAGCAAGCCCGACGATGAGGGCATTTGAGCATTGGGTGGGGCCTCCTTCACAGAGGTGGTCACCGGGCGAGTCACATGGCACCGACGGCATCTAGATCACATATGTATGATGAAATTTAAGAAAAAAATCATGAAAATCTCAATTCATACTCCCGTTCACACATTTTCAGTTAACATATTCTTTCTTTCTTTCTTTTTACAGAGAAATCAAGGGTTAGGCAGACCCCTACCAGTTATACAACCATACCATTTGGTGTTTGAACTTGCAACTTTCCAACACAAGGTAACGCCTCCTGCCAGACAAGCGTGCCCCTCATTAGTCAGTTAACATGTTTTAGTATTTTAATGGCCCCTAAAAAATGATATACTTTGCTTTTATTAACAATTGGCCACGTAAGGCAGGGTGGTCATAGGCCCCACTCAGGGTTTTCCAAGAGAGGGTGTTGTGTGTTCTCCCTGGAACACCAATTCGCGTGTTCCGGTGTGTACGGAGGAATATCTTGGGACCCGTGATAATTCATGTGCCAATGTTGCCCACGATGACTTTATAATAAAATAACATATAAAAAAGGTAGATATGTTTTTGACTAAAATATCCTATCGTAAGATAGATATGTGTTAGACGAAAATGTCCTTTCGCTCCCCGTAAATAGATTTGCACATTCCGCCTTTGTTTTTAGCTTGTGCTACAACACATGACCGCCTTCTCATTCTTGTCTTGTGCTAGATAGAAAACTTTTTCGGGTTCGTTCCTACCTCGTGGAGATAATTATAAATTGAATGACTGGTTCGATCATTGGTGGGCGTCATAGGGGGATTTGTCGGCCATCTCTTTTTACAGTCTTCTCTTTTCTTCGTTTTTGTTAGGCAATATAGAAAAAAGCAATGACGCACAAACATTCCAACAAGTGCCATTAAAGCGTGGTGAGTACCTTTCCATGTCATCATGCTATTGTTGAAGAACGTATGTCGGCGTGAGTGTCATTAAGGCGTTATTTTGTTATTGCAAGTACATTTTATAGTTTCGACGGTTGGAAACTTGAAGATATTTGTAAGGCGATGGGATCTGTTGACAAGAATGGTTGGTTATAGATGCGAGCAAGGGCCTCTACCCCATCCGGTATCGTCCATTCACTTAGTATATACAATGTAACGCAAATCGCGGTTGTAGTAACATGCATATCGATTTCTGAGATATTGTTTTATTGTTAATATCGATTTGTAATATATTATGTTGAATTCCTATATATTGATTTATAAGATATTATGTGTTTTCTAGTATCGATTTGTGAGATATTGTTTTGTTTGTTAATATCGATTTGTAGTATATTATGTTGAATTGTCGTATATCGATTTGTAAGATATTATGTATTTTCTAGTGTCGATTTGTGAGATATTGTTTTGTTTGTTAATATTGATTTGTAGTATATTATGCTGAATTATCGTATATTGATTTGTAAGATAATATGTGTTTTCTAGTGTCGATTTGAGAGATACTGGTTTGTTTGTTAATATCGATTTGTAATATATTATGTTGAATTGCCGTATATCGATTTGTAAGATAATATGTGTTTTCTAGTCTCGATTTGTGAGTATTGTTTTGTTTGTTAATATCGATTTATAATATATTATGTTGAATTGTCGTATGTCGATTTGTAAGATATTATGTATTTTCTAGTGTCGATTTGGGAGGTATTGTTTTGTTTGTTAATATTGATTTGTAATATATTGTGTTGAATTGCCGTATATTGATTTCTAAGATATTATGTGTTTTCTAGTATCTATTTGTGAGATATTGTTTTGGTTGTTAATATCGATTTGTAATAATATTATGATGAATTATCGTATATCGATTTGTAAGATATTATGCTGAATTGCCTTATACCGATTTATAATATATTATACTGAATTATCATATATCGATTTATGAGATATTATGTGTTTTCTAGTGCCGATTTGTGAGATATGGTTTTGTTTGTTAATATTGATTTATAAGATATTATGTTGAATCTTTGTTACTTTGATTCATTCAATTGTTTCTTTGACTTGCTTAACTAATCGATAACCATTTTTATATGTATCTTGAATAAATCGTAGTAAACGTATGCGTTGGCTAACACAAATTGATATTTTTCTCTTGACAGTGTTGAGCATATCAACTAGTTGCAGTGAAGATGTTGTATCTCAATCATTGGAAAGTCATAGAGCAACAGACAACCGTACTATCAACGCACCTGAAGAAGTGAATATGTGCACTAATGATGCACATGATAAGAAGGGTGCAGACATTGGATTCACTCTTGACTTGAATATTCTAGCAGACGAAATGTAATTCGATAATTAGGTAGACAATCATGACAGTGCACTTGACAAAGGTGCAGGCACCTCAAGTCTACATGATAGTACACTTGACTCTATTCCCATAGAGGGAATGCAGTTTAATAATGAGGAAGCTGCATACAAATTTTACAATTATTATGCCTTAAAACTTGGCTTTAGTGTTAGAAGGTATTCTTGGGCAAAAAATGCACAGGGTGTCGTGGTGAGAAAGGCATATGTTTGTTCTAAGCAAGGTTGGAAGAAGTCAAGTGAAAATCCAACAAGGAGCAAGCCAAATTCAAGATGTGGTTGTTCAGCGAGAATGGTATTAAGAAGACTTCTGAATGAAAAATATGTAGTTATTACTTTAATCAATGATCATAACCATGAATTAGTCGCTTCATTTATGATTCCTATGTTAAAGTCATATCATAAAGTAACTAAAGCGCATACTGCAATTGCTGAAATAGCTGATAGCGCCGACATTGCACCAAGGAAGACATACAATTTATGCACGCACATAGATGGTGTTCGCGAGAAGATACAAGAAATACTTGAGTCATATTTAATGCGAAGATGGACAAGACAAGCAAAGATTGAACTGTTTAATACAAATAATGTAAGTTCATCTAGTGTTGATGAGAAGTGCCACATAGTCTTCCGTTACCAACAACTATATAGGTCACTTATGCATGTTGCAGATTTTGGCATAAAAAAAAGAAGAAGACTTTGTATGTATAAGAAAAGTGTCAAGAGAATTACTTGAAAAAAGTGCAGTTAATTCACCATGAGTTTGTTGCAGCTCGTGAAGACCAATCTAAGAAAACAGGATCGAACGTAGGTGAAAATCACGCTTCCTCTGACCCTTGTGAGAAGTTGCACTGAAGCGTAAACATCATCTTTGACAAGTCAAGCGTAAACATTGTAGATTATGATGAAAATATTCACCTAGCAAAGGGTATCAAAAGAAAACCTGCCTCTGATCACAGTCGTCAGAGGACAAAGGGTTCATTGGAATTGGTTGGCAAGAAAATGTCTAAGAAACAACCAACCCCTAAGCAACCAAGTCCTTCACATGAACCGGTATGTAATACAATATATTGTTTCCTATGTAAATTGTATTACGTGCAACTTATCAATATCTAACTTGTGTAATTTTCAACATGCATCAATACCATACATACGTGCACTACAATGTTGGAATCTGCAATCCACCTGACCTGTTTGAGTGGAACGATGGCATGAGTTTGACAAGTCTTTTGGTATGTAACAATTTTGGGAGGATGTTTGTATTTCTTGTTGAACTTAATGTAGTGTCTGATATTGTTCTATTTCATGACAGGCTCAGTTCAATTCAAAAGTAAGCAACGCAACACAGAAATCACATGTGGATTCTTCAGCTACAAAATAGTTGTAGCATTTAACTTTCATTAGTGTAAATCGTTGTAATGTTTAGCATTTTATAATTCTTTGTTGTAAATTGATAATTCTTTGTTGTAATTCTATAATTCTTTGTTGTAAATCGATAATTCTTTGTTGTAATGTTATAATTCTTTGTTGTAATTCTACAATAGTACAAATATCATAAAAACCGACACTAGAAAACACATAATATCTTACAAATTGATATACAACAATTGAGCATAAATATTATAAATCGATATGGCAATTCAACATAATAGCTTACAAATCGATATTAACAAACAAAACCATATCTCACAAATCGATACTACAAAACACATATTATCTTACAAATCGATATACGGCAATTCAGCATAATATATTACAAATCAATATTAAGCAATTCAACATAATATCTTATAAATTGATATACGGCAATTCAGCATAATATATTACAAATTGATATTAACAACCAAAACAATATCTCACAAATCGATACTAGAAAACACATATTATCTTACAATTTGATATATGACAATTCAGCATAATATATTATAAATTGGTATACGTCAATTCAGCATAATATCCTATAAATCGATATACGGCAATTCAGCATAATATATTACAGATCGATATTAACAACCAAAACAATATCTCACAAATCGACAGTAGGAAACACATAATATCTTACAAATCGATATACAATAATTCAGCTTAATATATTACAAATTGATATTAACAACCAAAACAATATCTCATAAATCGACACTAGAAAATACATAATATCATATAAATCGATATACAGCAATTCAGCATAATATATTATAAATCGATATTAACAAACAAAATAATATCTCCCAAATCGACACTAGAAAACACATAATATCTTACAAATCGATATACAATAATTCAACATAAATATTACAAATCGATATTAACAAACAAAACAATACTCACAAATCGACACTAGAAAACACATAATATCTTACAAATCGATATACGACAATTCAACATAATATATTACAAATCGATATTAACAACCAAAACAATATCTCAGAAATCGACACTAGAAAACACATAATATCTTACAAATCGATATACGGCGATTCAGCATAATATATTACAAATCGATATTAATAGACAAAATAATATATCACAAATTGACACTAGAAAACACATAATATCTTATAAATCGATATACGGTAATTCAGCATAATATATTACAAATCGATATTAACAAACAAAATAATATCTCACAAATCGACACTAGAAAACACATAATATCTTACAAATCGATATACGAGAATTCAGCATAATATATTATAAATCGATATTAACAAACAAAACAATATCTCACAAACCTGCGTGTTCCGAGAACATGCACCCTTTGTCATTTCGTGAGTTTTGGTTTGTAATATATTATGTAATATTACATCAATTTGTAAGATGTGTTGATTTGTAAGATATTTGTATTATGATTTTGAAATGTGTGCCTGCGGAATTTAGATTATTGCGATTTGGGCACTTGAAGTGGTGATTTGCGTATTCAACACACGTGTGCGAGGTTCATAATTTTGGTTTATGGATCAATGTGAATTTTGTACACAGTCTTACCAAATTTGTATACACAGTCTACAAAATCTGTTATAAATGTTTGTACACAAAAAAATTTGAAAATTGAAAGTTGAACAAAAAATTGTTATCTCTCTCAGCAGTAGAACCTTACCCTCTTCACATTATCCTTGAGAACAGGTAGACGTTGAAAAGGACTCCCTCTTACTCCTGGGGGCCTCACGTCTTTTGTAGCTTTCTAAGTAATCTTGCAGTCTAGGTTTTTATATCTTCCGTAACTAGAAAATTCATAAATTTTTCACATAGTTCTGTGTAGAATCTAGGTATATCATCTTGAAAAAAAAACCCAAGTCAGACCAATATAGAAATGTAGTCACCAATAATACAGGATAATAAAGCATGTTTAAGTGTAGAGCATACAACGGTGAATTCTGGTGCTCGTCCATAGTATATTGCTTCAGTACACTTCATTACAAAGATGCCACAATCGACACTATTATTTTGTAAAGGAGCATCATCTGCGATATGAAGCCTCCACAGGCCAATGTCGACACCCAACATGTCTCTGAAAAATCCAACCTGTGGTTTATGTAAAAGCAAGTAAATTCTGAGCCATGGTACAAGATACGCTAATCTTATTGATAGAAACTTATCAAATGCATAATGTCACGGTCTACACCAATGTTATAGTTCAAGGAGTTGTATAACAATATTTTTTGTTCTCGTACATCCAACACGTATAAGACCCAATGCTTTTCTAATTGCCACAATATAAGAATCAATATCTGCAAATCGATTATAAAATATCTTAAAAAATGGATATGAAAATGCGTATTGATACCATAAAAATCGATGTTAAGAATCAACATATAAATCAATATTAAGAATCAAAACAATATCTTAAATCGATATTAGGAATCAGCATAGAAATCGATATTAAGAATCAGAACAACATCTTAAATCAATATGAAAATTCCTATTAATAGATTAAAAATGGATATTAAGAATCAACATACAAATCGATATTAAGAATCAAAACATTATCTTAAATCGATATTAAGAATCAACATAAAAATCGATATTAAGAATCAGAACAATATCTTAAATCGATATGGAAATTCCTATTGATAGCTTAAAAATAGGTATTAAGAATCAAAACAATATCTTAAATCGATTTGGAAATTTCTATTGATATCTTAAAAATCGATATTTAGAATCAGCATAGAAATCGTTATTAAAAATCAAAACAATACCTTAAATCGATATGCAAATTCTATTGATAGCTTAGAAATGGATATTAAGAATCAAAACAAGATCTTAAATATATTTAACATCTTACAAATCGATATGGTCACAAACATTTTCACTTGAACAAAAGTCTGCCATTTGGTCATCGTTACCCTAGTATTGTAGTCCGTCTAGAAATCCAGTCGCGTATGGCATTGGGCGGACAATACTCTGTTGAACGAAACAATAATAATAGTAAGTTTAAAACACAAAGGTACATTAGTAAATCAAAAAAGAAAATAAACATATAAGATAACTGATATACCGTAAAATAAGGGGTGACGACGCGGACCGACATGGTTGTTCCCTTGCTTTGAATATACATGACGAAATCGTGTATAGTCTGTTTACAACAAATCACCACTTGTTAAAACATACCCATGGCATACGTAAATGTATAACTGATAGTGGTTTCATACGTACAAAATTACTGATAGTGTATCCTGCAAATTCACCTCGCATCCGGTCGATGTTCTTTTCAAGCACCTTGCTGAGTTTTCTGGCACCTTGTTTTGTGGATGTTACACTGAAATTAACTAAATATTCAGTAAACGAACTGTAGCATTATATTTAGTAAACGAACTGTAAACGCATAAAAAAGATGAAGCATGTTAAAGGAATCGAAGGTACTTGTTTTTTGTGGACGTTCGACTAAATCACAACATCTTTCTTCGACATTGATACAGCTTTTGAGACGAAGGAGATTAAAAGAAACATCAGTTTTCTGTTATTTGCTCACAAAGCAGGTCATAGGAAAGGCTCATTTTCTTCTTTAAATGAAACGTCGTTTGTTTCATGATCTTAAAAGAAACATCTTGTGTTCCTTGCGGAACACACTACTGAAGTTATGTGACACTTTATTCATTTATTTTTCACGTCGTTTCACGTCCTGCCAGTTTTCAAAAATCACTCCCAAAGAATATTGACAAATAAATAAATTACATTGCATATTAATTGAAAGACATCGTTTTATTTGCTAGTATCATCAAAACGATGTTAGTACGTGTAAATGAATGACACATCGCATAACATCAGTAGCATGTCAGATGACGTTTCCCTACACTCTAGACCCTAAACCCTAAACTAATGTTATACGATGTTCCTTGCACCTAAAGAAAACTCTATAAATAATAAACCCTAAACCAGTAATCGCTTAACGATTGAACAAACCTAAGTACAATTCATGGTAACTTCATAATCGCTATACCTAATAATCGCTATTATAGGAATCGCTATACAAAATAAACTCAAAACTAATAATCGCTATAGGATTTAGCAAACGTTAGTACAAATCATGGTAACTTCATAATCGCTATACCTATTAATCGCTATACTAAGTAATCGCTATCACATGAAACGTTATAAGTAATAAACCCTAAACCGGTAATCGCTATATGATTTTGCAAAAGTAAGTACAAATCATGATAACTTCATAGTTGCTATACTGAGTAATTGCTATTATAGGAATCACTGTACATAATAAATTCAAAACTAGTAATCGCTTTAGGATTTAGCAAACATAAGTACAAATTGTGGTAACTTCATAATCGCTATACATATTAATCGTTAAACTAAGTAATTTCTATCACAGAAAATGCTATAAATAATAAACCCTAAACCAGTAATCACTATACGATTTAGCAAACGTAAGTACAAATCATGGTATCTTCATAATCGCTATACTGAGTAATCGACATATTAAGTAATCGCTATCACAGGAAACGTTATAAGTAATAAACCCTAAACCAGTAATCGTTATACGATTTAGCAAACGTAAGTACAAATCATGGTATCTTCATAATCGCTATACTGAGTAATCGACATATTAAGTAATCGCTATCATAGGAAACACTATAAGTAATAAACCCTAAACTAGTAATCGCTATACGATTTAGCAAACGTAAGTACAAATCATGTAACTTCATAATCGCTATACTAAGTAATCAACATATTAAGTAATCGCTATCATAGGAAACACTATAAGTAATAAACCCTAAACTAGTAATCGTTATATGATTTAGCAAACGTAAGTACAAATCTTGGTAACTTCATAATCGCTATAAATAGTAATCGCTATCATAGGAATCATGATACATAATAAACCCTAAGCCAATAATTGTTATACAATTTAGCAAACGTAAGTACAAATCATGAAAGAATTATATAATTACAAACTTAAGTTTATGTAGTCTTGTTGATTTTTCAGTGGCACTTCTGTGTTACACTTATTAAGGAAAGAATTATATAATTACAACAAAGAATGATAGAATTACAACATAGAATTATCGGGATACACAAATCACTTAATATGTTTATTCACTGGTACTTGACGACTCAGATGGACATAGAAATCGTCTCTTTCTTAGACTTGGTGGAGTCTCTTTATTCGGTGGCTTCTTCGTTCCCTTGGTCTTATTAAACCCATTGGTAATCATCTCAACCAGTGACCCAATTTGTCTACTCAAATTCTGCATGTTCTTCCGTAACTATTTATTCTCACTCTTCAGCATCGCTAACCTTTGGTCGGATGATACCTTCTTCTTTGGGAGTTGTGTTTGCTCTTTATTGTGTACTGCAACTTAGGGAATCGTAGTATCCGCCAAAGGGACATGATGAACGTTACGTCTATGCTGGAAGACGACATGCTTAGTGACAAGAGTGACCTCACTTTAAGGTTGCTTCTCTTCAATCTGTCGATTTCCACGCATGGGTTGCCAATATTGTTTGAAATAGTTGGGATCATATTGTAGTTCTTTATAATCATATGGTATGGTATAAACACCTTCTTTGTTTCAGTTATCCAATTGTTTCCTAAAGCGTTCGTGTCAATTCACGTTCCTAACCACACCACTATTCATCTTCCTTTTCACTACCACAGACAATTTTGATATCGACTGTCCCAAGCGAGCTTGTAGGAGTACTCGACTACTATGCTGCAACTCGACTTCACATTTGCTAAAGAGCCAAATATCGCAGACAGACAGTCTCGCAGTTTCGGCAACAACCTCATCATCCTCGTCATCCTCATCCCCATACGGTCTATACACAACCTGTATAATCGAGATTGTGGTTTAGATATAGACATAATTATTCATGCAAAATGTTGAATGCGATAACAATTTGTACTAAGGAAGATAAAATGTTGAATGCGATAATTACTTAAGAATGCTAAACATTACAACGATTTACGCTAATGAAAGTTAGATGCAAATGCAATAACGATTTGTAATAAGGAATACAAAATCCTAAAGCGATGATTACTTAAGAATGCTAAACATTACAACGATTTACGCTAATGAAAGTTAGATGCTAAGGAGATCGTGATTTATACTATGGAAGACAAAATCCTAAAGTGATGATTACTTAAGAATGCTAAACATTATAACGATTTACACTAATGAAAGTTAGATGCTAAGGAGATAACTATTTGTGCTAAGGAAGACAAAATCCTAAAGTGATGATTACATAAGAATGCTAAATATTATAACGATTTACGCTAATGAAAGTTAGATGCTAAGGAGATAACGATTTGTACTAAGGAAGACAAAATCTTAAAGCGATGATTACTTAAGAATGCTAAATATTACAATGATTTACGCTAATAAAAGTTAGATGCTAAGGAGATAACGATTTGTACTAAGGAAGATAAAATCCTAAAGCGATGATTACTTAAGAATGCTAAACATTACAATGATTTACGCTAATAAAAGTTAGATGCTAAGGAGATAACGATTTGTACTAAGGAAGACAAAATCGTAAAGCGATGATTACTTAAGAATGCTAAACATTACAATGATTTTAAACCATTTACCTCATTTAATTGCAGCCCATCTAAAATGAACTCAGCATTTTCCTCCTTGACATTTATTGAAGCCCACTGGCCGATATTGGGAAAACCACAAACTGTAGGGCCACACTGAGAACGCATGGCAACAATATACTCCCACGTCCAGGCCTACAAAAACAATATATTAGTAAGACTACAACCTTCAACGAGCTTAGTCCACAAGCACTAAATATGTAATAAACAAATACCTGAACAAATGGCCAAAACCCCCGAACAGTTTTCGTACCCTTACTCGCACGGTAAAGTTGATTGTACAAGTGTGTGAGCATAGCAGCACCCCATGCCTAGTTGTCGACTTCATCTAAGTCTTCTAGGAACTGCAGCCACAAGTAACTTATTTTCGAACCAGAACAATCAGAAAATAAAGTAAGTCCAAAAAAAGAAAGAAGGAAGCCGCACAACTCTTGGTCAGCTGCTTCAGATGCACATGCAGCGGACCGGCCTTCCCATTTATTATAAAAAAAATGAACTTTCATTAATGAGGAATTGCTTCCATCAGAAATACACTCACGTCGTTCCTAGAAGTGCCATGCAATTGTCCCTTAGGTTATAGTTTGAATCCCGTGTTAGGACAGCACTTCCATGGCACTTAAGACCTATAATCCGTGCCACATCTTCTAGGGTCATGGTGATCTCAAAATCTCCAAACTGGAATGTGTTCGTCCTATGGTTTCACTTATTGACCAAGTGGGTCATGGAGTTCCAGCAATTTTTAAAATAATGTTGGTCCAGAAGGCCGCCGAAGTGCATCTTTCGTAATCGGTCCTTCTGATATTCACTCAGCTTTCTGAACCATGATAGAACTACAGGCCACTGACATTTCTCTTTCAGCTTTTCACCTGTTGCTGTGCTTCTCTTCTGATCTGCATGTAACATAAAATATCAAATCATAATTAATCGCTATATATACTAATCGCTATCGTAGTAATTGCTATACATAGTAATCACTATCGCATTAATCACTATATATAGTAATCGCTATCGCATTAATCGCTATCACAGTAATCACTATACAGAGTAATCGCTATACAGAGTAATCACTATTCATAGTAATCACTATTCATAGTAATCGCTATACATAGTAATCGTTATACATAATAATACCTACAATAGTACATTGCGACATACAGTAGCGATTAACGTACCTTGGTCACACTTTTTTTCTCTTTATCCCCGCCCTTCCTCTGCTTTTGTACTTCTTCCTTCCTTTCACTCTTCGCGACCATCGTCTGCTTTTTTATTTCCTTCTCTTCCTCCTACTTCTTCCTTCTCTTCTTCATCTTGCTTTTTTCTTTCTCTTTCCTTTTCTTCCTCGTCCTCCTTCTCCTTTCTTTGTCTTTCTTTCTCTTCCTCGCCCTCCTTCTCCTTCTTTTGCCTTTCCTTCTCTTCCTCGTCCGCCTTCTTCTTCATTTGTCTTTTCTTCTCTTCCTCATCCTCGTCCTCCTTGTCTTTCCCCTTTCTTTGCCTTTCCTTCTCTTTCTCGTCCTGAATCTACTTCCTTTGCCTTTCCTCTTCTTTCTTCTTCACTTGTCTTTGCTTCTCTTTCATCTCCTCCTTCTTTTTCAATTGTCTTTGCTTCTCTTCCTTCTCCTTCTTCAATTGCCTTCTCTTCTCTTCATCCTTCTCCTTATTCTTCCTTTATTTTTCTCTCTCCTCCTCCTCCTTCTCCTTCTTTTGCCTCCACTTCTCTTCCTCCTCCTTATCCTTCATTTGCTTTTCCCTCTCCTCCTCCTCCTCCTTTTTCCTTCGCTTCTCTTCCTCCTTCTCCTTATTCTTCCTTTGCTTTTCCCTCTCCTATTCCTCCTTTTTTTGCCTTCACTTCTCTTCCTCCTTCTCCTTATTCTTCCTTTGATTTTCCCTCACCTCCTCCTCCTCCTTTTGCCTTCGCTTCTCTTCCTCATTCTCCTTATTATTCCTTTGCTTTCCTCTATCCTCCACCTCCGCTTTCTTTTGTATTGATTTCCTTTGCTTTTTTTCATTATCCTCCTCCTTCCTTTCATTTTGCTTCTCTTCGTCATCCTTCTTCTTTTTCATTTGTACTTCTTCCTTATCATTCTTTGTTGGATTATCATCTTCAATATCTGATGGATTAGGCTTCGCTCTATACTTTACCAGCAATTGCTCCCTTTCTTTATCATTCTCAATCTTCATTATTTTATAGTACGCTTCTAATTGCTCATACAAAGCATATTGTTCGACGATTCCATCAACAGATTTCCCCGTTGATGATGAAGTATTTCTTCTCTTACGAATATAAGCCATTGGTAACCTGCACAACACAAAAACTCACCAAGATGGCAAAGGGTGCTCCAGCGAAAGAAGATGAAGCGTTAGATTTTTTGTGGAAGGTTTAGGGGGAAAATTATGAAGAGCTCCTTTTATAGCTAAGAAGTTTAATGCTTATGGGACCCGCCAAAGATTTTTTGTCGGTTCACGTTTTTTACGGTTTATGTTTTATAATAAAAGATTTTATAATGACGTTTTTGTCGGCCACAAAGATTTTCCTTTGTTACGAAAATATTGTCATAGTTTAATGCAATTCGATGATCAAATATCATGCAAATTGATATGGAAATTACTGTTGATAGCTTATAAATCGATATACAGAATCAGGATAGAAATCGATATTTAGAATCAAAAAAATATCTTAAATCGCTATTAAAAATCAAAACATCTTAAATCGATATGGAAATTCCTATTGATATCTTAAAAATTGATATTTAGAATCAAAACAATGTCTTAAATCGATATTAAGAATCAAAACAATATCTTAAATCGATATTAAGAATCAGCATAGAAATCGATATCAAGATTCAGAATAATATCTTAAATTGATTTGAAAATTCATGTTGATATCTTAAAAATTGATATTTAGAATCAAAACAATATCTTAAATCGATATTAAGAATCAAAACATCTTAAATCGATATAGAAATTCATATTGATATCTTAAAAATTGATATTTAGAATCAAAACAATATCTTAAATCGATATTAAGAATCAAAACAATATCTTAAATCGATATTAAGAATCAACATAGAAATCCATATTAAGATTCAGAACAATATCTCAAATCGATTTGGAAATTCGTATTAATATCTTAAAAATCGATATTTAGAATCAAAACATCTTAAATCGATATGAAAATTTCTATTGATATCTTAAAAATTGATATTTAGAATCAAAACAATATCTTAAATCGATATTAAGAATAAAAAAATATCTTAAATCGATATTAAGAATCAAAAAAATATCTTAAATCGATATTAAGAATCAACATAGAAATCGATATCAAGATTAAAAACAATATCTCAAATCGATTTGGAAATTCGTATTGATATCTTTAAAATCGATATTTAGAATCAGAAGAACATCGTAAATCGATATTAAGAATCAAAACATCTTAAATCGATATGGAAATTCCTATTGATATCTTTAAAATTGATATTTAGAATCAAAACAATATCTTAAATCGATATTAAGAATCAAAATAATATCTTAAATCGATATTGAGAATCAACATAGAAATCGATATTAAGATTTAGAACAATATCTTAAATCGATTTGGAAATTCATATTGATATCTTTAAAATCTTTATTTAGAATCAGAACATCTTAAATCGATATTAAGAATCAAAACAACATCTTAAATCGATATGAAAATTCCTATTGATATCTTAAAAATCGATATTTAGAATCAAAACAATATCTTAAATCGATATTAAGAATCAACATAGAAATCGATATTAAGATTCAGAACAATATCTTAAATCGATTTGGAAATTCGTATTGATATCTTAAAAATTGATATTTAGAATCAAAACAATATCTTAAATCGATATTAATAATCAAAACAATATCTTAAGGGTTTAGGGTTTAGGTTTAGGGTTAGGGTTTTTAGGGTTTAGGGTTTTTAGGGTTTAGGATTAAGGTTTAGGGTTAGGGTATAGGGTTTAGGGTTTACGGTTTAGGGTGTAATTTAGGTTAGGGTTTAGGGTTTAGGTTTATGGTTTAGGGTTAAAGGGTTTACGGTTAAAGGGTTTAGGGTTAGGGTTTAGGTTTAGGGTTTAGGCATTAGGGTTTACAGTTTAGTATTTAGTAATATATTATGGGTTTAGGGTTAAGGTTTAGTAAGATATTAAGGGTTTAGGGTATAGGGTTAGGTATAGTAATATATTATGTGATATATGTATCAATTTGTAAAATATTAAGTGCTTTCTAGTGTCGATTTATTAGATATTGTAGTATGTAATTGAAAACTGTGCGTAAGGAATTTACATTGTAGCGACATGAGGTAGCCATTTGCATGTTCAAATCATTGCTTATTTAGCGATTTCTATAGAAATCGCTTCAAAGCTTCGTACCTGTAATTAAATAGCTATCACGTGAATCACTATCATCAACAAGTATACATCGCTATTTTATCAAACGTATAAATCGTTCCTGCTTTAAACATATAAATCATTGCTTCAAACATACAAATCGATGTAGAAATTGAACCCTTCATAAGTATATATCGTTGTAACATTTGGGATTCAACAGTAAACGTCGTCCCACATCCCGCTCGTTCTCAAAAATCGATATGCCTTGTGAGACCTAGATTTTGGTTGACGATTTTTGCAATTTACGCAATGACGTATATGCTGGCCACAACGATTTACCTTTGTATAGAAAATATTGGAATAGTATAACGCAAATTGTGATTTGTAAGCTATTATGCGGAATTTTTGTATCAATTTGTAATATATTATGCGATATGTATATCAATTTGTAACATATTATGTGTTTGCTAGTGTTGATTTGTAAGATATTTATATTATGATATTGAAACGTGTGCGTGCGGCATTTACATTATTGCGCAATTGCGGTGGTGAGTTGCATATTCAAATCATTGCTCCTTCTTCCTTTGCTTTTCCTTCTCTTCGTCATCCTTCTTTTTCTTATTCATCCTTAGTTCTTCCTCATCTTTCTTTGTTTGCTTTTTATCTTCAATATCTGATGGATCAGGCTTCACATAATAAATATCCAATAATTTGTTCTTGTCCTTTTCATGGTCATGTTCATTATATTTTTGTACTTTACATAACCCTCATATATATCGGATTGGCGGATGATTTCTCCAAGAGTCATCCCCTTCAACGACGAAGGCTTTCTTGTCTTACAAATTGTAGTCATTGCTAACCGGCACAACACATAAATTTAATCACAAATCGTTGTAGAAATCGAAATCTTCATAAGTACATATCGTTGTAAATCATAAATCGCTACTGCATTAAATGTATAAATCGTGGCTACTTTAAATGTATAAATCATGAATCATAAATCGGCTAAATCGCTACTGCTTGAAACGTATAAATCGTTGCTGCATCGAACAAATCGCTACTGCATTAAATGTATAAATAATTGTTAAATTTAAACTTACAAATCGTTATAGAAATTTAGCCCTTATAAGTACATATCGTTGTAATGTTTGGCCTTCATAAGAACAAATCGTACTAACTATTTTTCATCACCCAGAAGGTGGATAGGTACAAATCGATTTGTTTCAGTATGAAAATAGGTGTTATTTAGCATGAATAGTATAATCAGTTGTAAGATTTAGCATTCAGATTTATATGACGAAAATCGATTTATTTACATAACGAAACCTTACACAAAACTCACCGAAAGGACACAAGTTTTGCAAATCTAATAATGGAGGAGAAACACCTAGAAGGTAGATGCAGCTGATGGTGGCAACGGTGCTCCGACTGTGCTCCAACGGCAGTAGACGATGAAAAGTGGTGCTCCGGCGGCAACAGACGACGACAAAGGGTGATCCCACGACAACAGACGACGTCAAAGGATGCGTCGTCAAAGGGAGCTCCTGTTACAATAGATGGTGCATCGTCAAAGGGTGAGCCAGAACGTTTAGGGTGACATATTGCGAGGAGCTCCTGTTAAAGCAGAATCGTTTACTCCTTAGGGAAAAACGATGATGATTTTAACCCTTTCTCTCTTCTGGCAGGAGGACATTTTTGTCCTTTACTCAAAACATCGTTTCATGGCACTAATGGCAGGAAATGGTACTTAAGTCTTTGCAAACAAATCGGACTCCGATGCTAAGTGATGCCGATGCACACGAGGAAACGAGCCCCACGTGCTTACATACGTGGTGCTCATTCAGACCTGAGAACAAGCACCTGCGTGTTTCGGGGGTAACATATAACCTGCTTTGGTTTTCCTAGCTTGGGCAAAAGTTCCTCGCCACCAAAAAAAAAAGTTCGCACCTCTAATTGAAATCTTTCGTTTTCTTTGTTATCAGTAGCTCTTTATCTTTTTCTCCTCTTGCAAGACTATCAGACCCTTAAGATGTCCAAACCATACCAACTCTTAGGCCCCAACCTTGACTAATTTTCTTATTAAATATTTTGATTGAAACATTGAATATAGAAGTTTTTATTGCCCATCATTTTAGTGTCAAAAATTGAGTTGTTAATAGACACAATACAATTTTGTTGGTAGGTGCAACTCATGAATGTCACCGAGTTGACGGGATGTCATGAGTTTGAAACCAGAAATGTCGAGTGCCACAAAATGAATAATAGGTATACTCTCCAGTTTAGGTGGGACTTCAAAGGTTTTACCAACCGAAGGCTTGCCAACGTGCATTCGGTGGCGAGGGGTTTCCCTTGCCCTAGCCCAAACAAAGAGAGAGAGGAAACACCAGTAATTAAATGGCCCTACATGTGAGAACATTATTTATGGATTACATATACTAGTCATGTTTCCATCATATAAGGCACAATCTGCTACATTTAGAGTAAGGCCCACTCGTATATGGAAATGGTTATGGTATTGCATTTGCTTAGTTTGATTTCTTATGGTAGAATCTACTAGTGCACCTCACCTTGTGTTGGGACGTTACAGGTTCAAAACCCAACGGTATAGTTATATAACTGGTAAGGGTTTGCCAAAACCCCATCTTGCCTTTCAAAAAAAATAAATATCACAGCCAACTACACATTAGCAGGTATGTGGTTGGTAAAAACTAGGAGTGTCAACGGGCCTGATTTACCCGGACCTGACCCGAACTAAACCCTATAGGGTCTAAGTATGGTGATAAATAATAAGACCCGATTAAGACCTGAGTCTGAGCCCAAAGGTTTGATTAATATACATAGACCCGGGTATAGTTTGTAAAATTTTATACTAGACTCGGACTTGGCTTGGGCTCTAGTGACATGGTAACCTTTTGGGAGGCCTGCAGACCTAAAGTCTCAACAGAATTCGATGTTTAAATAGTCGATTCGATAGTCCTTGAAACATAGATCATTGTGATAGTCTTAGATTTAATCGTACGCACACGGATTAACAAGAAAATTTAATCGATGCTGAAAAATATTGATTTTTTACCTACAATTAAGCATGAACTTCGATCGATTATAAAATGCTTAAATCAACATCAATTTGGACGTGTAGATAGTCGACTTTCGATGCCCTCAAAATGAAGAACATCAAGGTCAACTTTGATTTAATAGGTGAGGCACAATTTGACTGAAATGTCTATCGAAACAATAATGACATTTTTAAAAAAAGTTTTGCCAAAAACATTTTAAGGTTTTACGTTAAAGAAAGTTAATCTAAGCATATTTGATAGATTAATACTTGTGAAGTATGATTAAACAACATGTTATTGCATAAATAAATCATGATTTCATATTGTTTAATGTTTCTTGTGATTCTTGCATAGATGAAATTGTATTTGAGATATTTCATGAAAGTTTTGTGATTCTTGAATGATGGATGTTAATGTTTTAGCAATATTAGCATAAATATGATCAACGAAGTGTTGTATGATATTGTAAATATGTTTAAAGAATAAAAAATCATAATTATATGAATTTCACCATGATTCTTGTTCTTTCTTAGTGGATCTTGCATGAGTTTGAATTTTGACTATTTTGTCTTTGTTTTTTGTTTCGACCCGTTTTAGAAAAAAATTGATATCTCTATGGAAATGAAGTCAATAAATTAAAAGCAAAATCTTGAAATATTTTATATATCCAGAGCTTGAATTTAAAATCATGTGTTGTTCCATTTGATTTTGTTTTGAGGCTGAAACATCTATTGCAATATAGCACATGTTTTCTGCCATGTCAGCATGACTATTTTGACCAAAGATTTGGAAAGTTCTAAAATCCTAATTAAAATTCATCAAAATAAATTATGAAAATATGGGTGAAAGGTAACATGTATAAGAAGATTATGTAAAAGGGGTTTTGTCAATAGATTTTTCTGTAAATCTTAAGCAATTCCCCAATTCGAGATAAATTTTTGCAGTTGACAGGATCTGTCTGATATTTTTCCTGAACAGGGTTCAATTTCAGATTTTTTTTATTTTATTATGATGAATTTTACAATTCTATTTCTTGGACTGTGTTCTTGAGATGTTGGGGGCAGTCCTAGTAAACTATTAAGAGTAAAATTCAGTTTCTGTAATTTTTGATAGGTTTTCAAAAATCAAGTTAATAGGGATCTAAACTGCACAATATGGCATGTGTTGGTGGCCAGTTGTATTTTACTTTGTGCAGTATATTTATTGATTCTTAAATGGGATGTTCACCTGATATGCATGTTAACTAAATACATTTCATTATTGATTGAATTAGACGCATAAATATGAATGATTAGCCTATTTTGACTATGTAAATATATAACAATTACATTATTGTATTGATTTTATGGTATAGACTAATCAAAAGCATGCATAGAGTGCCATGAATATTGTTGTATATGAACCCTAAATGTGGTTGCATGTTTGCATTGACACAATCAATAATAGAATTAATTAAGAAATCAAAATAAAGTTGATTCTCTTGTGGCTTATTAAGAGAGTAAGCCTAGTACCCACAATTCTGTGGGTTGTTGTTTTAGCACAAAAGGTTGATTTTGTCATTCATCCACAAGACTCATAATCGAGATAACTATCACAATTTGTCTACGGTGTAGTAGGTAAAACTCATGAGAAAAATCTTATATATCGGGTTGTAGGAGGTTGAAAACTCTCTCTAAAATTATATTTTTTGGAGTAGTCACAGTTGCAGCATCATGCAGGTTAATAAGATAAAATTGCTTGAAAATACAAATTTGGGTTGTACCTCGATACTGATGGAGTCTGTGTTATATCCATAGACATATATTGGCAAGTGAAACAAGAATGTGAATTACATATAGATAGAACATGACATACATTATTTAAGTAAAAAAATAATAATTAAAGATAAAAACTTATTCATGCATGAAGGACCCACAATACTGAAATTGTAAGTTCATACATCTAGTATATGTTCATGGATTTTGTAAAAATTCATTCATGTGCATAAATTATTATATTAATGCAAATCTTAGCATGAATGGATGTGCATTAAATTGAACTATTATTTTGTTGGTAGCATGATTTTTATGTTATTGTCTACTAAGATGTGTGTTACATTATTGATGTATGAGGTTGTATTTAAATGTGTTTTGATATTGTACATTATGCAAGTATGTTATTGCCTATTCAAACTCGGGTTGTCTGATCCTTTTACTTATAAATTTTTTAGGTTCTGAGGAGGCTGAGTGATCTTATGTTGTTCAATTGTTCTTGGACTTTGCATACTGCCTGTCGAGGTGGTGGTTTTGGTTTCTCATGTTTTGAGGGTTTGGTTGGCTTTGACATTGGATTTAAGAATGGTTTCGTAACTTGACAATTGGATAATATGAACTCTATTTTAATTCAATTCAATTGATACTGATGTACTCCGATTTCTGCATTTTAGTAAGTGCATGGTTTGATATCGTAATTGTGAAAATCCTTATTTGTATATTTTGTTAAGTTAAAAATAAAATAAAAAAAATAAAAAAATCCGAGCTATAAATCAAGGTCGTTATAATTTGAGAGGGGGTCAAGGGAGTGCTTAAAAAAGGGGGGAGTGGGTGAGGAGAAGAAGGGAGAAAGGGAGGACTGATGTGAGAGGTGTGATTGAGGTGAGATATGAAGTGATGGGGATGGATGCTTGGGTTAGGTCCATTTGAATCCAACCCTAACCCATGTGGGTTATGGGGAGTGACCTATTCGGGTCCACTTGGATCCAAATTATGTGGGTTGAGACCCATTTGGATCTACTCAGATCTAACTCATGTGGCTTATGAGGATGAGGTCCATTTGCGTCTCTTCATATCCGAATCCATATATATATAATAATAATATCATTAATTTGGATTGGGTTTATCAAATGGATCCATTAAGCAAGGATTCAATCAGTGCGGATTTATTTGAACTGGGTCCAAATCTAAAAACACTAGGATCCAAATAGTGTGGATCTTGATTGAATTGGGCTTAAAATTATCCTATTTGGGTTGGCCATCTTGGATCTCCACCAGGATCTATACTCAAATGGTTTTGAGATCCAATGGGTCCAAGTGTACCCCAATTCGATATTTCAACCCTGAATTTATATAGTTGATTCTCTAGGACCCCCCCCATTAGGATCCAAACCCAAATATATTTCTAAAACCTTATAATTTTGAATTTTATTAAAATCTCAATTATAATTGGATGAAATTAAATTTTATCATCTCTTAAACCATTAATTTATTTAAGAGCCTCGTAAAAATATTAATTAGTCATTATTTGCCTATTAATTACCAATTAATTGCAAACAATCATTACCTATGAAATAACTGGTATTTACCCAAAAATATGCTAATAAATTATCAAATAAGGTAAATAACAGTTAATTACGAATGAATTAGAATTTCACTAGTACTTAGGCCAATATTTTATTCAAATATTCTTTAAAATTTGCAGGTCTTACACGCAATTTTATGGCCAGAGTTCCAAGATGATAGTAGGAACTTCCTCAAAAAAGTGACACACATGATGATGATCTCCTCTATGATCAAATACCATCTTCTGATATGTTACACTCATTGCAATAAAGACAAAGTAACTGCAACTCATTGACCCAATCAGATTTAGGTTGTCATGTTGAGCATGCTCATGAAATCATATCAGATGGGAGGCATGTGAGTGCTTGCACACACTTCATTTGGTAGCCCTTACTTGTTTGCAAAAACGTTTCATACAATTAACTTCGCGAGTTATAGTGGGAGAAGGCAAGAGGCTGCATTTGGATGTTGGTTAAGTCAAGCCAAAGGTAGCCCGGATTGAGTGTTCCACACACCTGGGAGCACGTCAATCCTTGTGGGTTGGGTACTCTGGGTCGTTGCTACACACAAGGGTGCTTCCCTGCTAGGCACAATGGCGTCTTCATTCACATATAAAGTGCTGCAAAAATTTTGGTTGTCATCTCAGCTACAGCCATGTGATGGGGCTGGTTGAGCCGACAACCTCGTTGGACGTGCTCCTAGTCCAAGATGCACTAATCTGGCATCGATGATAGCCTTGTTGGAATCATCGTTGGTGGCAAATCTTTCGATTGAGTATTCAACTCTATAGAATTTCCATGGAGGGACTGGGGCCTCCAAATCCCACCGCCACATATGTTGATTCCCTTCGTGATTCGGTCCTCATGTGGTGCCCCCATGAATCAGTCTGATCTAGTGTCTCTTTCGGTTACTATTAAAGTTAGCACCCCGATTGGTGCCATGCCTTTGCTTGTAGAGAGTGTCTAATCAATCTCCTAGGGTTTCTACAAACCTCTCAATGCACTCCAAGTGGTTGATTTTGTCGGCGCTCACTTGCCTTCGCGAATACATCTCAACTTGGGTTCGCTCAGCAATTGCTCGAACGTTTTTGGCATGCTGGCAGAAGGGGTTGAGATACCTCCATGGTATATTGTTCGCTATGATACCAAATTGTTGCACCCTCTCCAAGAACTAAATTGGATAGCTTAGAACTTGGACATGAAGGGAGCTTCAAGCTGGCAATATATGAGTACTTTTATTGGAACCTGACAAAAGCGAGAGGATCGTGTCTGTGGTTTTGGGTCCCTTGGGCCTGCGACTAACATGTGTGGGGTGTTGTACCCTAATTAATATGATATGGTAAGGGTCAAAGGTCTCTAATGGTGATGGTTTAGGTGGCACGAGAAGCTACAAGGTCAATCTAGCTAAATCGGGTTAGACTATTTTTAGTTCGATGAATGGTTCGGGCATGCGTTTTAGTCCATATATGAAATAATCTGATTCTGATGTACTGGGACAATCTAAGAACATGTCTTTAGGTTTGGTACACGTGTTGGGCATCAAATAGGTCATATTTGGGCATTGGAGAGGCATGTGAGGTCAACTGTATGTTTTACTCATTTTACATGTTACAATTTTAGTGTTTTGCATCACGAACGTGGGTAAGGTCTTAACTATGGTTGTGATCAATTTCATGGATTGTGTATGAGGTCTAGGAATGTCTTAAAGGTATATGCACATTCAAGTGAGTTCAGGGTATGTGCAACAAATTAGAAAATGTGAAACAACCTACAAAGTGAGATTACACTGCTCTTTCGGGTGTTGTCTTGTTCCAGGGGGCTTAGACGACTTTAGGTAAGGCAAGGGTTGGCGCTAAGGGATTAAGAGAAGCCCATGGAGTATATAAATACTGGTGATAAAGCTAGGATGATGGCCAATTAGCAGAATCACGTCTGATAGGGCTACAACGTTAGCTTTATAAGCTAAGGAGGTGCTCCCCTACACTTCAAGGATACAAGAAGGGCTTGGACCCTTAGTAGAGGCAAACAACTAGATTCACAGGTATGATCCACACGTGAGCTCAGAGATGAGAGAGGAAAAGATGTGAGAGAGGAAAAAGACATCAATGGGGGTAGAAATGTTTAGAGAGAGAAAGAGAGGGGGCGACTAAAGAAAGCCTCAAGAAAAGAATCAACTTTATTTCAGAATCAATTGGGTACTCCAACCCTATATTTATTGAGTGGATGTTTGGAGTGTAATCCTAAACCAATTGTGATTTCACAAAGAATTCTACCAATAATAAGGAATTTAATAATAGAGAGACTCTTATAGGTCAATTTCTATTAGGACTCCTACATTCATTGAAATTCTTAAATAATTAAAAATAACAAACAATTAAGACTTTAATTAATTAATAATTAATTGATTTTTTGAAAGCTCAGGAACCCTCTGAAATTGGCGCACGTCCCATGCTGGTTTCCTAGTTCATGCCCCATTTATGGGATCCGCCTGCTAACTCTGGTTATGACATGTGTCATGTTTCTCCTCCTCTAGATTAGAAGATGTGACCTTTGACTTTTCAATATGTGGAGAAGCCACCTCACCCTTATAGGTACCACTTAGGCTTGGATGACCCTCACTGACTCAAGGAAAAGGCATATGGATTTCGAAGCTCGGATATGGACCATCTTTTGAAAATTGAGGCATAACACTTCACCCGATCGTTTGACCCCATAGTCACACAACACAATACAGGCCCATCGACCACCGTCTGGAGGCATCAAGGCAACCTTCAGCCATCCGATGCATGATACACAACATTGCTACAACACGCATAGGATGAGGGCCTCTATCTCTATCTTCTCTATCTCACTCTCTCTCTTGGTCATGCATGCTTTGATTAATAGTCCTTAATTAGTATTTTTATTATGTTTTTTTAATTATCATATAAAATTATGATTGTTGCTTATTAGGATTATGATTTAGGATTTTTATTTACTTTTTCTTTACATAGTTGCATTTCAATAACTAAGGTTTATGGCATTTTGTGTTTTTCTCCTATTAGCATTTAGGTTTTAATGAGATGGATATTAATTAGTTATTTATGCTTTTTTTAAACAACATTATATATGATCCACATGCTTCATTTTAGTTAAAAATATGGGGGGTTTATTATTTTTTGTTTTAATTAGCTTGTGTATAAAAACTATGACTGATTTTGCTACGATTGAGGTTTTCATTCAGTTTTTTACATAGCATGAATATTTAATTAGATTTTAGTTTTTTTTTTTAAATATTTTGAATATCATTTAGTTTTTTATTTTATTTTTAAATAAGATAAATATTTAATTTAGGTATTTTTATGTTTCATGCTTGATTTTAGTTCAAAATTTGGAGGTTTGGTTGTTTTTTGTTTAAATTAGCTTTTGCATGAAAACAATGAATGATGTTTTCTAGGATTGAGGTCTTCATTTAGTTTTTTTTAAATAACAAGAATGTTTAATTAGGTTTTAGAGTTTTTTTATGTTTTTTGAATATCCTTTATATATTTATTTTATTTTTAAATAAGATAAATATTTAATTTAAGTATTTTTGTAATTTTTAATTAACATTTTACATGATCTACATGTTTGATTTTAGTTAGAAATTTGGGGATTTTATTATTTTTAGTTACAATTAGTTTATGTCTGAAAACTATAAATGATGTTTGCTATGATTGAGTTCATTTAGTTTTTTAGGTAGGATGAATATTTAATTAGATTTTAGAGTTTTTTGTCTTTTTTGAATAACATTTGGATTTTATTTTTTTTAAATAAGATGAATATTTAATTTAAGTATTTGCATATTTCTTAATTAACATTAAACATGATTCTAAATGCTTGATTAGCATAAATGCATAATTGAGATTTAAGAATTAGGGTTTCAATTTTATATTTGTTTAAATGACATGAATTATAGAATATGCTTTTAAGATGTTTTTTATATATTTTTAATTAGTATTAAATCTGAAAAAGAATACTTGACTATGGTTAGAACTTAAAATTTTAGGGTATTTTTTTTCAATTAGCATAGCCTGAGAATTTTAATGCTTTCCTATTAGTTTTATTATCTTTTACTAAGTGGATTGATGCTTTCATTTATTGACCATACGATAAAGATAAATGAGTGAAAAATATAAAATTTATTAAATATATTTGATGTTTCTCCTTGTTTTGAGTGGCTTGTAATATTTTAAATATTTATAAAACATTTATAATGTCCTTCATAGTTTTTTTGTAAAATTAAACTAATTAATTGGCTATTTATTTGTAGAATGTTTGTATTCTTTTGTCACGCCTTGCATTTCAAGATCAAAACTTAAGCTTAGTAACACTACATTATTCATGAAAGATATTTTCTTTATCTTAATATCAAACAAAGCTTAATTTTGGAGAATACATGTGTTATTACGATACTCTAAAGTTCTTAAATAATTTTCTTTATTCCTGAAAACATGTTTAGTTTCAACAAAGGTTTCTAATTATGGTTTTACCTGAGTCCGAGCCAAACCCGACCCGTTAACGCCCCTACTTTTAATAGATTAAGGTGGCAGGCTTGTGGCCATATTACCATTTTGCCAGTCTTCTGCCGTTTCCAAGTTATCAGGTTCGATTATCGCTCGAGCAAGTGCGGTTGTGGATGAGAGCGTGGTAACTGAAGGGGAAGCCGGGTGGATTCGAGTTCGGATACTTACTAACAGTCGGACTTCTCCGATCCGATGTGCACTGCGTACTCGGGTTCGTCTCAAGCAACATTGTGCGTCACATTAATTCATCCGAGTTCGGATCAGAATTCGATAGGTTTTCCTTGTTTTCAATCTTATTGAAATGATTCAAATTCTTACCAAGCCAAGCCCGATTAAACAGGTTTGGGTAGATCTAATATCCAGCCCAAAACCGTTATATTTACGATCCTGTAGGAAGCGAATAAGAAAACAACGGAAAAGTTGGGGGAAATCAAGTGAACCCTCTCTCTCTCATCGAGAATCAGCAAAGGTACTCTCTCTCGATTTCGATTCTTCTGCTTCGGCCCACATTTTCATCATTTTACGTTCTTCTTACTTTTGCCTATCCTCTTTCTGTGCTCTGAGCGATTTGAGGGCTGGAAACCCTATTTTTGTTTAATCGATGTTTCCTGATGGGAGAACTCTCTCTCTGTCTCCATCGATTAGTTTATATACAGATTTGAGATCGTGATCTTCTCCTTTTGTTTTCGTTCTTTTATTTTCTGTTTTTGTGATTTTTTTTATGTAAGTTGATTATTCGTGCAATTTAGATCGTCCTCCTTTTTGTTTAACTCACTGGATATGTGATCCTTTTTGTTTAACCCACTATAAATGCGATCTTAGTACATATTTTTTAATTGGTTGTGATAACTTGATGATTCTGTTCGTTTGATCTTCTGCACAGCTTATTCGGATGATTTTGATATAGGATTTGTGGAAAAAACAGAGGTAGCTTGGGTTGGTAGGGATTTCGATTTGCTAAGTTTATTTTTCTTTTTTTTTGTCTGGATTTTAACAAATTCATTGAAGAGGTTGGAGTGCGTATTGGACACACACACACCGCTTGAAATTCCACTGTACACTGTTTTTTTTTAATTTAACCTTTTGATCTGATAGTAAATGTTGGTAGACCGATCATTTTGATTTGAGTATGGGTATTTTCCTTTGTTTGCTCATTTCTTTGTACCGAATCATAGTTTTATTTTTCTAGGAAATTTTGCTTATTAAGGTTAGTTTAAGATAAGTGATTCTTCTTGCATTTGAATAGGAAAAGCAATGGTTGCATAATGCATGTACTATCTTGGGTATCTTCGTGAGTTTACGTCTGGAGACCTAGAAAAAGATAATCAGATTTATTGGATTTTCCTGAATTTTTATTTGAGATCCAGGAATTTGAAGTTCAACTTACCCTAATATGTTTTGAGGGCTTATTCATGTTACCTACTTTTTGATATTGTTTATTTAGTCTTGTAACTTTTGTTGTTTCAGCTAGCTGGCCATTCAGATAATGGTAGTTTATGCCTGCTTTTACAGTTCATGTCATCTTGCAATAGGACACCAAATGGTTGATTAAATGGCTCTGCTCTCTATTCCATTTCAGTGTATTATTTGGCAATAGTTTGGGCAAAAACCAATCTGTTTTGATGCCGCCAATTTCATGGTGTTGACTATTGAATATTGAGATTATTTATTTTAGTATATTTACTTGTCTAAAATGTGAGTTCTTTCCAAGATAAAATGAGCTCTATGCTTCTTTGGTTTTTACAGTACATGACCTCATGGTTTTTCCATTCAAATCCATTAGTTAGTGTAGACGGTAGATGAGAGGCGCAGACACCTAGGGAGAGAGAGAGAGAGAGAGAGAGAGAGAGAGAGAGAGAGAGAGAGAGAGAGAGAGAGACGGCTGCAAAAATAAGAGAACTCGTTAAATGTTATTAGGGCTAATCTCTATGTTAAATAGAGAGAGGCCAAAAGGAGAAATTACATATAATTCCCTTATTAAATTAAAATATCAAATAACCTCTAATCTAAGAAAACTTAAACTTAAAACCTCTTAATCTCAACACTCCCCCTCAAGCTGGAGCATAGATATCAATCATGCTCAGCTTGTCACAACATTTTGAGAAATTTGGTCTAGCAAGAGGCTTTGTAAACATATCTGCAACTTGGTCTTCCGAATTTAGATATTTGGTAGAGATATAACCAGCTTGAACCATATCTCTTACATAGTGGCAATCAACCTCAATGTACTTTGTTCTCTCGTGAAAGACAAGATTGTTCGCTATATATGTGGCAGCCTTGTTATCACACATCATGGTCATAGGAGAGGAAACCTTCACCTGAAGGTCATGAAGAACAGTACGAACCCACATCAATTCAGCAGCTGTTTGGGCCATAGCCCTATATTTTGATTCTGCACTCTATCTAGAAACCACATTTTGCTTCTTATTTCTCCATGAAATCAGGTTGTCTCCCAGAAACACACAGAATCCTGTGGTAGATTTTCTATCCACTATAGATCCTGCATAGTCAGCATCAGAATAAACCACTATCTCCAGAGTTCCACCTTTTCTGAACAATAACCCTTTTCCAGGAGAAGATTTTAAATACCTGAGAATCATTATAGCTGCATTCCAGTGTACCTCAGTTGGTTTGTCCATAAACTGGCTAACTTTGCTTACTGCTAAAGCAATATTCGGCCTGGTAACAATTACATACAGTAGCTTCCCTACTAGTGAGCGATAGCTTTTGCTATCAACCGGTTTTGACCCTTCTTCAAACAACTGAACTTTATGGTCCATGGGAATATTTGTTGGTTTAGCTCCCAACATTCCCGTTTCCTTTAATAAGTCAAGAACATACTTCCGCTGAGACAAAACCATCCCTTCACGGTTCTTGGCAACTTCTATACCCAGAAAATATCTTAGTGAACCAAGGTCTTTTGTAACAAAGTGTTTTTGAAGATGAGCCTTTGTAGCTTCAATATTTTTCACATCGTCTCCTGTAAGAATGATGTCATCCACATATACCACCATAACAACTATGCCTGAGTTAGTTTTCTTGATAAATAGTGTATGATCTGCCGCTGACCTGTTGAAGCCAAAGCGTGACATCACTTCAAACAACTTTTGAAACCATGCACGAAGACTTTGTTTCAAGCCATAAATCGCCTTTTTCAATCTACACACCTTCTGACACTCCCCCTCAACCTCGAAACCTGGAGGTTGTTGCATTAAACTGTCTCAGATAGATCCCCATATAGAAACACATTTTTCACATCTAATTGACATAAGCTCCAACCATGATGAACAACTACCGAGAGAACAAGATGAATGGTGCCCATCCGTGCAACAGGAGAAAATGTTTCAAAGAAATCAATACCATATGTCTGAGTATATCCTTTTGCTACTAATCTGGCCTTGTACCTTTCAATAGATTCATCTGATTTGTACTTTATTGTATATACCCATTTGCATCCAACAATGTTAGCATCTACTGGTGAATCAACTAAATCCCATGTATGCTGAGACACTAAAGCTGTAATGAAAAGAGGCGGAAGCATCAATAGAGCAAAAGGCACTCTTAAAGAGTGACCACAAGAGTCAAGAACACAAGCACTAAAAGTGCACACACAAAACTCTCAAAAGTGAAAATGACTTAAAGTCATAAGTTGGATATTATTGAAGAAAGAAAGAGAAGGGTGAAAAACCCATACATTTACAAGGGGGGACTTAAAGTCAACTGGCTGACTTCTTCACCAAGGCGCTCCCAACTCCACGATTCATGTTTCTTCTTGGCAAACTTCCGGTCTTCTCCCCGTAAAGTTTGAGGGGGCATGTTAAATTATGTATATATATGCCCCCTCAAACTTTACGGGGAGAAGACCGGAAGTTTGCCAAGAAGAAACATGAATCGTGGAGTTGGGAGCGCCTTGGTGAAGAAGTCAGCCAGTTGATACTCTGAAGTGACATATGGCAATGTGATGGTTCCTTTGAGATATTCGTCTCGAACATAATGGCAATCCATTTCGATATGCTTGGTCCGCTCATGAAAGGTGTGATTGCTGGAATGTATATCGCACTTTTGTTATCACAACAGAGCTTGGTGGGAGTGGAAATGAGAACACCCATGTCACCAAGGAGACTTCTGAGCCACACAATTTTCATGGTTGTCATCGCCATAGCCCGATATCCAGCTTCAGTAGATGATAATGAGACCTTCTGCTCCTTCTTGCATCTCCACGAGATGAGAGATTCACCTAAAAAAATGCAAAGACCCGTAATTGAGATACAATCATTGAGATTTCTTCCCCAGTCAGCATCAGTAAAAGCAGTCAATTCAAGAGATGAGAAAGAGGATAAGAAGAGTCCCTTGGAGATGGTATTTTTGATATATCGCACAATTCTCATTACGGCCGCCATATGAACCGAAGTAGGTGCATGCTGAAACTGGCTCGCTGCATGAACCACATGAGCTATGTCTGGACGTGTGATGGATAGATAGGTGAGGGATCCGATTAATTGACGGTAGGGGGTTGGATCTTCAAGGAGATCACCATCTTCAAGTCTTAGTTTCGAAATGATAACTTCAGGAGTCTCAACTTTCTTTTCATCGAATATTCCTGATTTGGTACAAATTTCTGCAGCTAATTTCATTTGAGATAAGATGTATCTACGCGCAGAATAAGTCACTTCAATTCCTAAAAAATATCTCAAATAACCAATATCAGACATATCAAAAGTATCTTTTAATATAGACTTAACATCATTTACTCCCTTTTTGTCATTCCCAGTGATGATCATATCATCAACATACAGCAGAAGCATAATAATGGAGTCACCTGTCCTTTTAACAAAAAGAGCAGTGTCAGTATAGCAAGAAGAAAAACCTAAATTGATTAATACATTACTAAACCTGTCATACCAAGCTTTAGGAGCTTGCTTAAGTCCATATAAGGCCTTTTTTAATTTCAAAATTTTTCCATCTAAATTCATACCTGGAGGCGGTTCCATATAAACTTCTTCATTTAAATTACCATTCAAAAATGCATTTTTGACATCAAGTTGAAAGATTGGCCATTTTTTAACAGAGGCTATAGCAATAAGGGCTCAAACACTAGTCATTCGAGCAACTGGGGCAAAAGTTTCATCATAATCTACCCCATACTCTTGGGCATATCCTTTGGCTACCAACCTAGCCTTATATCTTTTTAATGAACCATCACTCTTAGTTTTTACCTTAAAAACCCATCTACATCCAATGAGTTTCTTGCTATTGGGAGAATCAATGATTTCCCAAGTTTGCGCCTTTTTAAGGGGATTAAGTTCAAGTTCCATAGTTTCATTCCAATGAGCATATTGTTTAGCATCATTGTAATGAGATGGTTCATGAAAGGAGTGAAGAGCAAGTAGGCATGCTCGAAAGTTAGGAGAAAAAGAGTCATAAGAAGCAAATCTATTTGGTATCTTGGGAATACGATTTGATCTTCTTTGAGAGGTCTCTTCGATCGACTCACTTTGAAAGAATTTTTCAAGGGCACAAGGGGGATTTCTTTCTTTCCTTCTAGAGTAGACTTGTATTTGTCTTGAAACATTTTCTTCTAAGTTTTGATCATTATTTGGATGTTCAAAAAGATCTTCATTAAGAGGTTCACTAGGATCAACATGATCATATATGATGTTTTCTTGAGGTAACAAGTCAAATAAGAAGGAATAGTCAATATTTTCATTTGGTTGGTGCGAAAAACCATTTTCTTCTTCGAGGAATGTGACATCTTTTGAGATATAAAGTTTGTTCTTAAGCATGTCAAAACATCGATATCCTTTTTGTTTTTCGCCATATCCTAGGAAAATACATTCAATAGCCCTAGGAGAAAGTTTATCATTTTTGCGAGTTAGAACAAAGCATTTACATCCAAAAATTCTTAATCTTTTATAATCGGGAGACATATTGTAAAGTTTTTCAAATGGAGAAAGATTTTTCAAAGAGGATGAAGGGGTTCTATTGATGAGATATGTTGAGGTTAGAACCGCTTCGGCCCAAAAGGATTTTGGGATATTTTTTGAAATCAATAACGTTCTTGTAGTTTCTATTATGTGCCTATGCTTTCTTTCCGCAAGACCATTTTTTTGCGGAGTGTTAGGACAAGAACGTTGATGACAAATTCCATTTTCTTTTAAATAGCTTTGAAAATCATTAGACATATATTCACCTCCCGAATCGGATCTAAGAATAGATAGATTTCCCAAAAATTGATTTTTAACCATTGCATGAAATTCTTTAAAGAAGGAGAAGACTTCGGATTTGCGACTTAGGATGTATATCCACGTAAATCGAGTGAAGTCATCAATAAAGACCACATAATATGAAAAACCTCCTTTAGACAAAATAGGGGAGGGTCCCCACACATCGGAATGAACAAGCTCAAATGGCCGAGTGGTAAAGTAACTTCTTTGAGGAAATGGAGTAGCTTTAGATTTCCCAAAAATGCAATCTTTACAAGTCATGTGATTGTCTTTACAAGTATTGTTCAAAAACGGAAAAAGAGACATTTTTACAAAATTTGGATGACCAAGTCTCTCATGCCAAATTCCAATACTTTTGTCTTTTACAAGATTGCAAGATGACTTAGATGGAAGCGTCAAAAAGTCCATAAAATAGATATCACCCCTTCTATGGCCTTGCCCAATCAGCTTCCCTGACTGGAGATCCTGCACGGTGCAATCTTTAGGTGAGAAAGAGACTTGACATCCATGATCGGTGATTTGAGAAACGGAAAAAAGATTTAAATTAATTTTTGGAACGATTCTTACTTTAGGAACAAAAATGTTTTGAGAATTTTTGAAGTCAAGTGTTCCAATACTTTCAATTTTCAATGATGTTCCATCGGCCGTTGAAACATAGGAGGACATGGGTTCGGAAAAAACATTTGAAAGAGAGTTTTTATGAGATGTCATATGAAAAGAAGCACCGGAGTCTAGTATCCACATACCTGGAGGTGATGAAGAGTAGGCGATGACGGCTCCGGATGTTGAAGGAGAAGTCTTGAGAAGATGTTGGAGAACTTCGGAGATGTGATTTAGAGTTTCTTTGATATCTCCCTCTTTGGTACTTTCTTCCTTCTTTGGAGAATTTTCTCCAACCGCGGCCACCTTTCCTTTAAGTTTTGGACAAACCGGTCTAATGTGTCCCAGTTCATTACAATAATGGCATATTATTCCCTTTCTAGGCCCATTACTATTTTTGTTAAAATGGGGAGGTCTATATGCTTTAACATTCGATCCGGGCCTAGTAACAGAGCCAAGTCGAGTTTCTTCTTGACATATCTCGGCAAGGGCATCTTCAATAGGTAGGGCTTTGCTTCTATGGAGAGGAGATGCCCTAACTTGTTCAAATTCCGGGCGAAGTCCATGAAGAAATTGAAAAAAGTGCTCCTTTTCAATTTGTTCTTCTTAACTCAATATCTTGTGGAGCTACCCATTTAGGCTTAAGAAGGGCAAGTTCATCCCAAAGAGGGGTTAGAGAGCTAAAATAGTCTCGGACACTCATATCCATTTGTTTGGTGGAACGAATTTTTTCTTGACAAAAAAATTGTCGAGCAAGATCCTTTTGGGTATACATACCCTTAAGGAAAAACCAAGCCTCATTGGCCCTTCTAAATTTGGCAATATTAGCACAATTTTTAAGGTCAACATTGTTCATAAACCATGCCAAAATTTTGGCATGGTTACTTTCCCAATCCTCAACTTTGGATTGATGGTCATTGATAGCTTTGATGCGCTCATCACCATCTAAAGCTTTTTCAATCTCATTTTCGATTTTTAGTGAGAACAAAAGAGGGTTCAGGAGTAGTTCCCATAACAAAACCCCAAAGTTTCTTACCTCTTAGATGATTTTCCATAGCGGAGGCATACATGAGATAGTTGAACCCATTTAGCTTAAAAGAAAGCTCCACTTTAGAGTCACGTTCCATCGGCACCAAATATACTTCCTTTCTTCAAAACTTTGAGAGGCATGCGTTCCAAGATAGCAAAAGAGAAGCCCAATCACCAACCGAGCTTTGATACCATGTAATGAAAAGAGGCGGAAGCACCAATAGAGCAAAATGCACTCTTAAAGAGTGACCACAAGAGTCAAGAACACAAGCACTAAAAGTGCACACACAAAACTCTCAAAAGTGAAAATGACTTAAAGTCATAAGTTGGATATTATTGAAGAAAGAAAGAGAAGGGTGAAAAACCCATACATTTACAAGGGGGAGCCTCCTCTTTTTATAGAGGAGGAAAGCATAAAGGAGGACCATAAAGGGGGCTCCCTTCTAGTCGTTGGGAGCCCCAACGGTCATAAATATGACCGTTGGGGCCCCAACGACTAGATAGGTGGGGCCCCTTATGGTCCTAAAAGTAAAAAACTGAAAAAGAAAAAAGCAAAAAGAAAAAGGGGAAAAAGAAAGAAAAAAGAAAAAAGGTAAAAAAAAAAGGTACAGGTGAAATTACCAAAACACCCCTATCGAGTTTTTGGTTTATACAAAACAGGAAAAAGCTATATTATGTATATATATATATACGTATATATACTTATATATATACGAATGTATATATATATATAAGTATATGTATATATATATATTTATATATACATAATTTAACATAAATCATCCATTTCTTATTGCATAGCCAGCTTCCAACGGTTATCTAGCTCTGCTTGTTGATAGTTCAGAGGAATCGTTTCAACAGATAAGGCTGAAATAAATTTTTTCATCTGATTTCCAATTCTGACATCGGAGACAAAATGAGATATGGGATATAAGGTACATTGTCGTGTCCCCTTGCGTAGAGCAATAGGCCTGTTATCATCATCATGAAGATCACTATTGTCAGTAATACTTACCTCAGGAGAAGAAGATGATGGAGGCAGTGGCAGAGCCAGAAGTTTTTCCTTGGGTGGGCAGACTTCGGGTCTCGGGGACAATGCTATGGTCTTGAAGGACGATCCATTTATTCGGACCAGTGGCGGACCCAAAAAATTTTCGCTGGAGGAACAGTCATTCGTGGAGAGATAAAACTTAAATAAGCCTTTGAATTAAAATAACAATTGTTACAAACACAAACAACTAAATTTATGAACATAATAAGATAAAACCTTAAATTGTACTTTTAAACTAAAATAAAAATTGTTCACTTAAGAAATACAAACAACTAAATTCATGAAAATTTTACAATTGACATCTTCTATTTTTCATATTTTGAAAGCAATTCATAATTGCATCATCACTGATGGTATCAAATGTCTCCTTCTCTATGTAAGTAACCAAAGCATCATTGATCCATTCATCTCCCATTCTATTACGTAGACGACTTTTGATATTGTTCATAGCTGAAAATGCTCTTTCAACACTTGCTGTTGCAACTGGCAAAGTTAATGCCAACTTAATCAATAGATACACATGAGAAAATACAATGTGCTTTTGAGTTGCTACTATCATCTCTGCTAGCTCTGCTAAAGATTTTAAATTTGAAAACTGATCATTGTTTCGCATGTCTGCAATATATATATCCAATTGATTTTTCAGTCTAATTATGTTTACGTTAGAAAAGTCCTTAGGGTAAAGCTCAGCAAGACGAATCAACTTATCTTTATCAAAAGCAGAAAAAGAATTCTTTGGACTCAAGCATGCCATTGAAAGGAGGAGCTCTGTATTTGTTTCAGTGAAACGATCATTCAACTCTTGAAGTTGCAAATCAATAATAACATAAAACACATCAATACGATAATTATGCAATGTGGTGATCTTTTTAACCTTACGTCTTGGTCGTCCTTGAGGTGTATATGAGTCCCCTAGATCAGGAATCAGAATATAAAATCTCTTACAAAATATGAACACTTTGTTTATGAGAGAGTCCCATCCATTGTCTCTGAGACCTTGAAGGCACTGTTTTGATATAGTGACTAAACTCATAGCATTCACAATGTCTTGATCTTTTCGCTGAAGTGCTTGTGAAAGATCATCAGTTATTCTCAAAACTTTACACATCAAATGTAAGCAAAACACAAATTCAAAATCTTGCAACTGATGATATAAAATAATTGCATCTGAACTTTTTCCTGAATATGTATCTTCTGCAATGAAATCTAACACTTGAATAACAGAAGAATACATACTGAGTAAATTAACCAAAGCATCGTAATGAGAACCCCACCGAGTATCACCAGGTCGTTTGGAACTTATTTCTTGATTTAATCCTCGTCCTTTTTCAAGTTCACCCAATGCAAGTGTTTCAGCAATTCGCATAAATTCTGCTTCTCGAATAAGCTCAGATCTCTTGCATGAAGTGGAGAAAAAAGTTGACAACCTGCCTAATATATTGAAAAACACATCAAGCAATGAATTTTTTTTAGCAACACCAACTAATGCCAATTGAAGTTGATGTGCGAAACAATGAATATAATATTCAGATGCATTTTCTTGTAATATAAGACTTTTCAATCCATTAAACTCCCCTCTCATATTACTTGCTCCATCATAACCCTGTCCACGCAAACTTGATATGCTTAATTTATTCTTACAGAATGCTTCTTCAACTGCTTGTTTGAGTGACAGAGAACTTGTTTCAAGAACATGCACAAGTGTAAGAAATCTCTCAACCACTCGACCTTTTTCATTAACAAACCGTAAAACAATAGCCATTTGTTCTTCAGTTGATACATCACGAGAATCATCAAGTAAAATAGAAAAAAAAGTATCTCCAAGTTCCATGATAATAGCATTTGTGGTTTGTATAGAAGCAGCCTTGACAATATCCTTTTGTATATCAGGAGATATCAATTTGTTATTTTCTGGAGCACTTTTCAATACAACTTTATTTATGTCATCATTGATCTTTGCAAATATCTTCAACAACTCAATAAAATTTCCTCTATTAAGAGATTCTTCAGCTTCATCATGCCCTCGAAATGCCGATCCTTGACTTAACAAATATCTGATTGCACTAACAGTTGCCCAAAGGCGAAGTCTATATTCATCTTTCTGTCGAACACTTTGTTGATAAAGTATAGAATCAATATGTTGTTTTTGTTGCATCAAATTTTGACACTTCATTCGTGCTGAATTGTGAAAACTGCCAGAGCTTCCAACATGTTTATCAAACCTCTTCTTGTCTTTCCAGTTATCAAATCCTTCAGATACGAATGCCTCTAAACTAATCTTCTCTGTGCTTTTTGGCCTGAAAAGATAACACTGCAAACAATATGCTTTATGCTTACTTGTACTATACTCCAACCAATTCTTATACTCATCATACCAAGCTGGAATGAACCTTCATTTTTGATGGTTTAGTTGAAACATACAATCTCGAGGTTGACAAGGACCTCGGATCATATATGCTCTACGAACATTATCTTGGATATTAGGATGATAACTAGAAATAAAAGGACGAAGTGCAGGGTCTGCAGGTAACTCTGATTCATCATTTTCTGTTTTGCATATTTTCTGACTTGGTTCTCCATCTCGAGTTGCATAAGATTTATCAAAGATTGACCCTTTCGTTATGAACTTATCCATTCCTACGCAACGAAAAAAAAATATGACAATGTTATATAAGCCAAATCTCAGTGCAAAAAATGATCGAGTAAAATGAAATGACAACAAGAACAAGAACAAGGCAGGGGGCGAAGCCTCCTGTTGGCAATCGGAAGCAAAGCCCCAACCGATAATCGAGGGACAGAGGGCAAAGCCCCCTGTGGGTCCCACCCGAAAAGCGGGGAAACTTCTCTGGCAGAGAAGTTTCCCCTCACTATCAAACGTGCCCTAAGTCATGACGAGTATCCTGGAAGAAATTATATCAATCTCAAACACCTATGTATGATTTACTACTAAGAAATTACTAAGTTACCAGTCAAACTCAGGCACATCAACATACATGGGTAAGATGCCTTTACAAATCCGTCGCCAATAACCTAGTGATAGGATTGATTAAAGAATCTGAACTTTGAAAAGGCATTCAAACCAACTAAAACAGGACATGATTATTAAAAAAACAAGAGAGCAACTAATTTTGATTAGGAACAATGAAAGAATGTCTATTGAGTATTGACACAAATCCAGATAGAATTGTTGGTCTTTAGAAGAACTATAGCACTCATTTGAGAATGCATGACTCATTCATCATTAATACTATTAGATTCTAACTTCTAAGCATTTCTCTACATTGGAAGCAGCAACAGAAATTCCAGAAAGAAAGGGGTAAAACAACAAATAGTTATTCACCAACTTACTTGTATACCGAGTGATTGGTCTATAACCGCACCAAAGATTAGGTTTGCAGTGGGATCAACAAGGTCATATATCACTTCTGCAGTAGCATTTACCTGCATTTTCACAGAAACATAAAGTATAACATAATCTACTCGTTGGAGATTGAGGGAAAGATAAGACTTCATGAAAATTAAGCACTTAATTAGCTGCAAGATTGAAAATTCACAAAAAGCGAGATAAACAAAAAAACTGGCAAAAGAAAAAGTAAAACAGATGAAGGCAGAAGAGTATAGATGCCAAGGAGGCATCCTGGAACAGAAAGAGGACCACTAGAAAGAAATTAAAAGAAAGTCATCTTGCAGAGAGCATCCCATATGATCTGGTTGCTTATACACGCCCAAACATACCACCTAAGACTGGCTGAAGATGGCTGTGTGATGTCAAAAGAACAAGAAGACTGAGTCTGTCACCAACGCTGGAAAATGGTGGGGGAGCACGATGGTCAAAGGGGGATGGACCGCATGACAGGAGAGAGGGGCTGAGCCTCAGATTGAGTTGAGATTTTGAGAGGGAAAGAAGGGTAATCGTAGTTCTAAGGTTTCCAAAATGAAAAATCAAACCAAAAATAACATCTAACCTTGGTGTTACTACTCAATTGAAAATTTTCGGCAAACAGGGTTTAGGGTTATCGTGTTTTCAAAAGCAGGGTTATCGTGTCTGCCGATCGACTAGAAAAACAAGAGAGAGGGGAGGTTACCTGCGACAGTGCGACGGTCGGCGGCTATGCCGGCTAGCGATGGTCGTCGGCGAACGAGGAGGAAGGTCCGACTGCTACACCCGTGCCTCGCGTCGTCGGAGCTTGGGGGGCACCGCGGGTTCACCGAAGGGAAGCCGACGACAGTCGCTGGTGGCTGCAGAGGACAGGGGAGGAGAGCCGGCGAATGGGGTTGCCGGTGACGGAACGCCGGAACGGAAGGGCAGAGCACATAGGAAAGAGAAAAAGTGGCGAGGGTTTTACCCCTCGCCCCCTTTCGGCAGGCTCTAGACTCATCGAGAGCCCGGGTCCCGAGTCGACTCGGTTTCGCGAGTCCCGAGTCGACTCGGTTTCCCGAGTCGCGAGTCGACTTGGTTTCGAAATCTAGGGTGGGCGACCGCCCACCCATGCCCACCCGTGGCTCCACCACTAGATGGAGGCACGGGCAGAGGTGGAGCTCTGCGTACATATACCAATGGAGGATTATTAAATCGTGAAGAGGATGAAGCTTGGTTCGGTACCAAGGGCACAAATTCCAAAGGAAAAGGAGGTATAGGTAAGGGAAAAGAGTCAGCTGGACCAACCTGCAGCGGGGAACCGGTACTAGAGAAATATGGAGTGGATTCCAAGAAAGATACATCCGCACTGACATACTCTCGGCGAGAAATAAGATCATAACATCAATATCCCTTTTGATTTTTTGGATAACCTATAAATATGCATTTTGTAGCTTGAGCAGATAATTTATCATGGTCAGGACCAAGTTTGTGTACAAAACAAACACATCCAAATATTTTGGGTGAGAAAGAGAAGAGTGGGGCATTAGGTTTTAGGATATGTAATTGAATTTGATCACCCACAGAAGATGAAGACATGCGGTTGATCAGATAACAAGCAATGGTAATCGCATCACCCCAATATAACGCAGGAACATTGGATTGAATCATAATGGTCCTGACAACATTAAGCAGGTGCCGATGTTTTCGCTCAGCCACCCCATTTTGTTGAGATGAATAGGCACAAGAAGTTTGGGGTTGAATGCCATGATCTTGGTAAAATTGTAACAAAACTTTTGATTTAAACTCAAGAGCATTATCAGTGCGAACAATCTTGACAATAGATTCAAATTGAGTTTTTATTTCAAGAATTAAGGATTTGATAATACTTGGAACTTCAGATCGTTCTTTTATTAAAAACACCCATGACAACTTAGAGAAGTCATCAACAATAACAAGATAATATTGACACTGAGTCCCAGTAGGAATCTTACTAGGACCCCATACATCTGCATAAAGAAGTTCAAAGACTTTATGACTAAACTGACTCTGACTCGAAGGGAACGAACTTCGATGATGCTTGCCCAACTGGCATGCTTCACATTGAAATGATGTAGTGGAAGGAATTTGAGGAAAGACCGAACGAAGCTTTGACAATGAAGGATGACCAAGACGTCGATGCCACTAAACAGGATTGGATGCGTGTTCCACTGTAGCATGAACAATACCCACTGGATAATGTAGGTAATAGACTCCATTTTCTTCATAGCCTCTACCAATCTTCTTCCCCGTCAGCAAATCCTGAAAATGACAACCGATCGTATCAAATATCACTCTACAATTTAATTCTTTTGTAAGGCAGCTAACAAAGAGTAAACTTTGAGGAAGGGTGGGAGCATGAAGAACATTTTTCAACTGTAAGGAGGAGGATATAGAAATGTTTTCCTGACCAACAACCGGTGAGGAACTCCCATCGGCTAATGAGACTCCTCTATGAACAGTAATATCCTTTAGATTTGAAAAAACAAGCGAATTTTCACACAAGTGTCTGGATGCACCAGAGTCAATAATCCACTTACTGTCATTTGGATGAAGATGATTCCCTGTTGAGTAGGCAACACCGGCTACAGGAGGGGCAGAACTCAAGGGGCGAAGAGCTATCAGCTCATCATATTTAGCTCGACTGAGGGTGATACTGTCACTTGCAGAGATATTATCATGTACATTTGTTGCCTCTAGTGTAGTAACATTAGCTTTATGAGCATATGGCTTTGATGAAGAAGTGGTTGGCCGACCATGTTTATCCCAACAACGATCTTCTAAATGTCCAGATTTTTCACAGAATGTACATTGAAGCTTTCCTCTGCCTCCCATATCTCGTCCACGACCTCGTCCTCTGATATTCTGAATATTTCCACGCCCATAACCAGATGAGACAACTAGAACAGATGATTGAGTCACATGCTGAGATTGTGGAAGAGAGATCGCAAGTCTAATCAGACGATTGTATGCATCAGCAAGAGTAGGTACATCTGATCCAGTCAACATTTGGACTTTTGCAACAAAGAATTCTGAAGATAGACCTGTAAGAAACCGAGCAACCATAGTCTGTTCTTGATGATCCTTTTGCTTCGAGCAACAAAGAGGCCTGTGAGCATTGAGTCTTTCAAACGCAGCTTTGACGGAGGCATAGTACTGGGCCAAGCTTTGATCTCCCTGCTGTAAATTATATATCTCCTGTTCGACTTACAGGATACGACTCACATTAGTCTCTTGTGAGTACGCATCTCGAAGATTGTCCCATATCTGTTTGGCTGTATTATAGTAAATTAAACCATCTGTAATATGGGGTTCGACGCTATTCATGATCCATGACATAACTATGTCATTATCTTCATCCCAAGTAACATATTTTCCCACTTTTTCAGTGGGTTCGTCTTCCAACAAAATATGTTTTCTACGATGTCCAGATACCGACATCATAAAAGTTCTGGACCGCCTGGCATAGTTAGTTTCATTCAACCTTACAGAAGAGCAGTACGAGAAGGGATTGGCAAAAGCCTTATACTCCCCAACATTTTCAATTTTGGAATCACATTTCGAAGTTTCAGCCATACTGAAGATTTAATACTATTTCGGCTGCAAAAAAAAAATCAGATTCACTCACTTGAACAACAAGTTTTATAATCACGCGTCAGGCAAGTCCACGATTACACAGATTTCCACACCAGAGATAAAATCTGGACATGCTTCAGGCGACACAGGGAATAGCGTCTGTTATCATCACGCATCAGCCAATACGACAACCGACAACTGTACCCAACACAGAATCCCACGACAGTAATGAACAACAGCCCACAAACAGGGATATTTTCCAACACAACAGGGAATCACGCCTGCTGTTTCCACGACAAAAAGACAACTGATACTAACATGCTTCTTTCACAGCATGCATGTAAAAAAAACCCACGACATAGCAGGGAATCACAACTGCTGAAATCCATATTCTGAAATAAAACAACCAACTGATGTAAAACAACCAGCTAAAATCCAGGGAATCACGACCAACGATAATATGCAGACGCAGAGACAAAAAAAATCACGACAGCTGCTGCTCCCAGACATATAAGCTCGACAACCAACAAGAATTTCAGTTCTTCAGGGCACGGTTAAACAAATCAGTCATATCTCGATCACACGCAACAACACAGGAAATGAGATTGCCGCTGCTCCCAAACAGCAAGAAATCACGGCAAAAAAAAAAAAATCCAAAACTCAGGGGCTCAAGGGTTACGACTACCAAACCAAAGACATGCATCCACCGTGTCCCTTAGATCTGATGACAGATCTGGGTCATGACCTTGGTCAGATCCCAGATCTGTTATCAGATCTTACAAACAAAAAAGTGCACACCTGATTCCAACCTTTTTTTTTCTTCGTTGGTGTAGATCAATCACTATCGATCACGCTCCCGAGATCAATGGCTTTGATACCATGTAGACGGTAGATGAGAGGCACATACACCTAGGTAGAGAGAGAGAGAGAGAGAGAGAGAGAGAGAGAGAGAGAGAGAGAGAGAGAGAGAGAGAGACGGCTGCAAAAATAAGAGAACTCGTTAAATATTATTAGGGCTAATCTCTATGTTTAATAGAGAGAGGCCAAAAGGAGAAATTACATATAAGTCCCTTATTAAATTAAAATATCAAATAACCTCTAATCTAAGAAAACTTTAACTTAAAACCTCTTAATCTCAACAGTTAGTAATTTCATTTTTCTTGCATTTGTTAGTTATCTTATGCTTGTTTACATACTGCACACAATGAGAAAATAGCAACAGAGTAATCAAACAAGTGTATTTGTGTCATAGATATCAACGACATATAGTCCTAGCAGAAAAAAGGATATTTTAATAAAATATAGTTTTTAGACTAAATGAACAAAAATTTTCTAGATGTTATAATTCACTTTTTTAGGGTTAATATCATAATTCACTTTTTTAGGGATAACGTGCTAATATTTTGTATTTGGTAAATGCCATGTAGAAATCGTGAAAACTCTTTGTTTTTCTATGGCTTGACAAGATGCGAAATTGGGTATCAGCATTCGGATCTCAAGGAAATATCACCCTACGAGGGATTCTAGACTTCTCGAGATTACAAACTTGTTTGGACTTACTCGTTTCATGTTGGGGGTGCCTTTGAGCAACCCTTTGTCTACCATCGTAGTTATGACTTTTTGACAGTGATGCCGAGTTATACTACGATGAGTAGCATAGGAGGTTGATGAATCTCATGATATGCAATGAGCATAATTGATTAAAGTTCACATAATGGTGACTATGCGCCTTCACAGGCAAGATGCTCGAGTGGGTCGAAAGACCAGAGCATGTAAAACGAGACATCGGTTAAGAAACCCCCGTCATGCTCATTCGAAACAATTCATCAAAAGAGAGGATGGATGGTACAAAACTCTGATGGACGGGCCATAAATGACTATTTCGGGCAATTGACTCAGCTTCCCCAGTCATCAGAATTAGGGAAAATGGGCTACAAAAGGTGGCTTACAGTTGGATGCATCCATAGGCCACTCATACGCCTTTGGGGATTTACCAAAGTTACCAGTCGAGGAAGCGGGAGCGGGAAGCGATACGGGAAGCGGGAGCGGGAAGCGAGGCACTTTCAAAAATTTAGGAAGCGGGGAAGCGTGGGACCACTTAGAAGAAAATTCCGAACCGTCTCGGGAACGACCTAGGAAGCGAACCGGAAGCGACCTAGGAAGCGAACCGGAAGCGAGGGGGAAGCGAAAAAATGGAAAAAATGGGGAAGCGAGGGGGAAGCGAGGGGGAAGCGTGGGGGAAACGTGGGGGAAGCGTGGGGGAAGCGCGCTTCCCAAAAAAAGGGGACGCTTCCCCAAAAAAAGCGCGCTTCCCCTTTTGCCTAGGCGCTTCCGGTAACTCTGGGATTTACTCTCTTGGCCACTGGTCGTCCCCTTAGGAGCGGATTCAGTCAGTCATTCGGGGTATCATAAAATACATAACATAATAGGCCCCCGAATCGATCTCGGTTGTTTCTACGTTTTGTGCCTTGTGCGTACCAACAACGACCAGCTAATAACTAGAACAAAATATAACCTACTCACAATATTATTGAGATGTGCGTGCTCTGACATGACTTGCTTGTTTGCCCTGTAGTTCAGTGTACTACTCGTTGAACTATGCACGCCTGTTGTGGCGCTGCTCTTGTTGGTTGAACTGCTTACGCAGTCCTTGGCTAATAACTAGCTGCTCGTACTAGTTAAATGCTTATGATAATAGCATTATGCTAGTTGCAATATATTAGCATGCGATTTGCTTGGTTGAACTACTTGGTGCATGTTGTAATAGAACACATGTTGGCTTTTGTCTCTTATGACGAATGTGATTGCTTACAGCTCGTAATCTACGAACTGTTTATAACTAGAACTAATGTAACTGCTTGTCTTATAAGCTGCCTACATCTTGTGATTAATGTATAACTGTTGTCGAGTGATTTCTTATGGCATGTAGCTTATGAACTGGTTGTTGTGCAATGGCTTGTACCTTATGATTAATGCAGTTACTTGCCAGTGGACTGAAGAATTCAATGGTAATTGCATGCATTATGAGTTCTGTTATAATGCTTACCTTATTCAGTTACTCTGCTTACTATGCTTGACTGTTTGGTGGAGTTAGTTACTCCGTACTTGTAGAATTACTCGGATTGCTACAATTGCTTACTTTGATTGTTTAGCACTTTGTTTGTTACTACTTGCTTTATTTGAGTTTTGCTTGCAATACTCGACAACATATATGGTTAGCTCTGCGAGTTCTGTTTCTCCTGTTTAGTTTATTAATTATCTTGCTTATAGCAGTCTTTGTTCATTCTTGTCTTTTGCACCCCTACTGGTTTTTCATGAAACCATTTTATGGGCAGGTGTTGTTTTGGACCGCGATGGCACAATGGAGTGATGAGATCAAGATGAGACTCCTTCTCTGACGTTTCGCTCCTGAGGACATCTTAGTAAAATTGGTATAAGAATATCTTTCAAAGTCTCTTTTAATTAAACCTTGAATAATTAAAACCGTGTTCTCATTTTCATTTTAGTAAATATAATGAATTGCAAATCTGTTGTACAATTCTTAATTGTTGAAACTACATTTTGAAACCATTTGCTTTCAATGGTTGTACGAAATTCGAAAATGAAAGTTTGCGTTGTAATGCGTCCAAGGTCCATTGACTTGTTATTTCAAAAACCCTATTTTCTGCTGAATTATTATCTGATAAATGAATGATTTCAAAGGCTTTCCAAATTCTTCTAAAAGTTATAAGTCCTGGATTTTGGGGCGTTACACCTACTCACATAGGTCTTAGGCCAATCATCTGGTGGAAGGCATCCTACGTGGAACACATCTTATTTGGTTTGATCCAGCAATACAACTGAAAGGTTATCTCAACAAAACACAAAGGCCCTTGCTGTCATACTCTCCAAATCAACCTAATGATTATCTTAACCTCACAAATGGCTAAGGAAAAGAGTAATGCCTTGTACCAGCAATTCCATGATTCTACACAAACATGGGCTGATTTTCACAAGAGCCTAATTAGGAATCCAGCTAGTTCTCGAAAATGAAATTCTTCCTCTGTCCTCATGTAGATGTCGGGACGTTCCTCAAAACACCCTTAACAACAACCTAGCTGTTTTGAATACCAATAATTTTCTCTTTTGGAGCCACAAACTCCAACTATAATCCACTTGTGGTTGCATATAAACATCCTCTCATTGATGGTCAAGGCTCAAATTAAGGGACATCCCCTTAGCCATGTCACACAAACACTCCACTTAGCATGTTTCCCAAGCTGTTACAACAAGATGTGCCATGACATTTTGTGGAAGCTATCCAACTCATGCTAGACATGGTCAACATTTTGACACTAACGTCGTCTGTTTTTTTTAGCCCCAAGGGGTTTGGTGTAATAGGATGGGGCCTAGGCCGCTAGGCGGGTAGTCTAGGTTCAAATCCCATGAGCATCAACCCCAGCACTGTTAGATTTACAACCTGCAGGTCGTTCCACGCGTGAGAGCTGAGAAACAGAGAGAGATAGAGAAAGGGAGAGAGAGGTTGGGGAAAAAAACCGATACCCTATTGTGTTAGGGTCGACTGTGTATACTCCTTTATATTAACCTGCTATTACAAAATTAGGGTACTAAAATACCCTCATTACAATAAAATATATTACACAATGCCATTAATGAAAGGTGTATGTCACGGGTCTGGATCTGGAGATCCATGACCCGTAACTAGAGAAAACACTTCTTTTCACCCTCCCTCAAGTTGTGCATGATCTTGAACCATGAACAACTTGCCTTTTAACATCCAAAATCTGTCTTTTGTCAATCATTTTGTAAATATATCCGCCACTTGATCTGTAGTTCGAACAAATTCAGGCTCAATCTCTTTCTCTTCTACCTTTTGTCTCACAAAATGCTGGTCTATCTCAATATGTTTGGCACGACTGTGATGGATTGAATTAAAGGACATACTGATGGCACTCTGGTTGTCACACAAAAGAAGTGATCGAGAGATCGATTCTGCGACTTCTGTCAGTAGATGTCTAATCCAAGTAGCCTCAGCAGTGGCGGCTGCCATTGACCTGTATTCAGCCTCTGTACTGGATCTGGCAATAGCCTTTTGTTTCTTACTACTCCAAGAAACCAAATTCATCCCAACAAATACACAATAGTCGGATACTGATCTGCGTTCATCTGGATCTCCCGCCCAGTCCGCATCAGAATAAATAGTGATCTCATGTGCATTTTGCCCATTTGTCTTTCGCTTATATATGAGACCATCCCCAACCGTTTCCTTTAGATACCGTAGTATCCGTTTAACTGCTTCCATATGTCCTTCACATGGTGCATGCATAAACTGAGAAACTTGATTCACCGAGTAGACTATATCAGGGCGAGTAAAAGTGAGGTATTGTAACATACCCACTATGCTACGGTACTGTGTGGGATTATCAAATGGATCTCCGTTTTGAGAGCTAAGCCTTTGATGAAGAACGCTAGGAGTGCTCAAGGGCTTACAGTCTTTCATACCCGCTTTATTGAGAACATCAATGGTATACTTATGTTGAGTGAGAGTCATCTCTTCAGAAGTACTGTCGACTTCAACTCCAAGAAAGTATCGTAGTTTGCCATGGTCCTTCATTTTGAACCTCTGATTCAAGAGATGTTTGACTTCTTCAATGTGCTCATTGGAATTACCAGTGATGATGATATCATCCACATATATCAACAACAGAGTAATTGTGTCTTGGTTCTTAAATATAAATAAGGAGTGGTCAAGAAGAGATTTCTTAAAACCATATTTTTGTATTTCAAGAGAAAAGCTGTCGAACCAAGATCGAGATGCCTGCTTCAATCTGTATATCGCCCTTTTTAGTCTGCAAACATATTTTGTAGGATTACCTTCTGCGTAACCAGTGGGTTGTTCCATGTATACTTCTCTCAAATCTCCATGAAGAAAAGCATTCTTCACATCAAGTTGGCTAATAGTCCATTGATGTTCAATAGCTAAAGAAAGTATGACTCTGATTGTCCCCATCCGCACCACTGGACTAAAAGTTTCATCATAATCCTGTCCTTGCTCCTGTGTAAAACCTTTGGCTACAAGTCTCGCCTTGTATCGCTCTATAGTCCCATATGGTTTATACTTTATTTTGTACACCCATTTCGAACCAACAACGTTTCTGTCAGGTGGTCTTGGCACGACATCCCACGTACCACATTCATGTAGAGCTTCCATCTCATTCATTGCTTCAATCAATCTTCTGGAATTTGACGCTTGAGAGAACGTTGTGGGTTCATCTTCTTTATTCAAGGCTGTTAGAAAAAGTTGAAAATCTAATGAGAAATTTTCATAACTGACCCACCTTTCAATTGGATGGCGAGAACGTGTAGATCTTCTAGTATCAACGATGTTGGATGTAGAGGATGCATCCACATCCGAATTAACTATAGTGGGCAGCTCTCTTTCTCGTCGAGTGTAGACGAGACCTTTATACCTTTCTGGATTCAAAGTTGGGTTTGTATTTTCATGGGCAATCATTTCATCAGTAGACACAAATCTCTTATCCTTTTGAGTGCAGTTTGAACAAACATTACTAGCTCCTGAGAGAATTTCATAATTCAACCAAGGATAATAAGCCTCAACTTTAGGTTTTGATTCTGAAGAACTAGTATATTGACAATCAAAATTCAATTCATCGAAGATGACATTTCTTGATATTTTGATGCGCTTGCTCATCGGATCATAGCACCTGTACCCTTTATAGTCATCAACATAACCCACAAACCTGCACTTCAGGGCCTTATCCTGAAACTTATGCCTGATTGAACTGTCAACATGGACATAGCATAAACAACCAAACACATGCAATTCATAATAGTTGGGATGTACACCAAAAAGAGACAAGGAGACTTTTTTCCAAAACAGTCATGGGCAATCGATTTATCACATGAACTGCAGAATGAAAAGCCTTTGTCCATAAAGTGATCGGAAGACTACTGTCATGCATCATGCTCATCGCACTCTCAACAATATGGCGATGCTTCCTTTCAGCAATCCCATTCTGCTGAGGTGTGTGTGGTCAAGACACCTTTTTCCTTATCCCGTTACTTTGAAGAAAGTTAGTAAAGTCAATGGAAGAGAATTCGCCTCCTCCGTCACATTGGAAACTTAGGATGTTTTCAGAAAATTGGTTTTTGACAAAGGAATGAAAGTTACGGAACAACTTGAAAGTCTCAGATTTATGTTTCATGAAAAATATCCAAGAATAGCGAGAATAACTGTCAACAAATAAAAGATAATATCTAGTTCCAGATATGGAAGCAACTGGAGACAACTAGAACATTTGTTGTCATTGACATTTATTCCTAAACTTGACTTGGGAATGAGGTTATTTGAAACAAGCTTTTCAATGAAACTACTACTGCAGTGACCTAGACGACCATGCCAAAGGTTTGGCTTATTGATTTCAGAGACACTGAAAACACAGGTGGGATTTTCAGAAGGTAACGATGATTGGGGCTTCAAGTTTGTGTCTGCAGAGCGAATATGTGCTGAAGGATCTTCTTGAAAAACATACATATTGCCTTGCCGTTTTCCTCTAGCGAACGTCTCCTTCGTGCAGAGATCCTTGACAAGAACAGAAGAGGGAGTAAATTCAACTGAGGCTTGGATATCATCAACAAGTTTAAAAACTGAAACAATGTTTTTCTTGATATTAGGAGCATAAAGAACCTTTGAAAGGCTGATGGAAGATTCGGGCAAGGGTATAATAGAGTTTCCAATATGCGAGACAGGGTGGTGTGATCCATCTCCAGTAACTATACTACTTCTACCAAAGTAAGGAACAAGTTTTAGGAGCTTACCTGTATCACCAGTAACGTGAGTCGCTGCGCTAGAGTCCACATACCAAGTACCTTGCCTATTTTGTTTCAAATTCAATTCTGGCTGACAACAATAACTCCTTTACTTCTCCGTTGATCTTTGTACTGTCTGTGCCTCTTTTTGCTTCAGTTTGTGTTGACTTTCCTTTATTTAGGGGATTGAACCATCAGTTAGCTTTGATATGCCCCTTTTTATTGCACAGAAAGCAGGTAGGAATTGGCCTCTGTCTTTGTGGATTGGTATATGTGTTGGGTGTAGGCAATAATCCACGACCTCCTTGACCACTTCTCCCTTGTGCTCCATTTCCCTTGATATCATAGCTTCCTCGTCCTCGTGCATAAGTAACCCCTGTAGCAAGAACTTCTTGTGCCCTAGTATGCATAGATGATTCTTCAGAAAATCCCTTTAAATTCATCTCATATTGCAACAATTTTGCACACAGATCTTCAAAGTTGGGCAACTCAGGTAAACATAATAGGGAAGTGACGATCATATGATAGTCGTGTCCCAATCCACTGAGAGTTTGCTGTACCAAATCTTTATCAGTAACTATACTTCCAACAAATGCTAGCTGATCTGTGATAACCTTCATTTTGTTCAAATATTCCATGATGGTCATGGAATCCTTCCTTAACATTTGAAATTCTCTTTTAAGAAACATAATCCTGGCCTGAGAAACCTGTGAGTATGTCTGAACAAGTCTGTTCCAAAGTTGCATGGCGGTGCAGTCATCTGGAATGGCTACAAGTACCTCTTGTGATAGTGTAGATGTAATATAAGCAACTAGCGCTTGATCTCTTTTCATCCAAGCCACAAATTCAGGATTTCTAACATATACTGTAGTAGATTCCCCTTTGTTGTCCCTTTCTTCTCGTGATATGAACTCAGGAGGAACTGAAATAGATCCATCCAAATGTTCAGAAAGATCCTCACTCCTAATGAAAGGTATGATTTGCCTCTTCCAAGTCAAGAAGTTACCATTATTTAATTTTTCAGACACGAGTTGGTTGAGGAAACTTGAAGAAAGAACCGACTGGCTAGAAAGTGAATCCATGTGTCACAGTATTAAGAGTGAGTTCAACACAATCTGCCTACAGTTTCTGTAACTCTTTTTTTTTTGCAGAAACTAAATCAGATCAATGGCTATCAGATTGCTGATTTGAAACAGAAATTTAATATCTATCAGGTTTCTGATTTGTATAGGGATGGTGTAACGCCCCAAAATTTCTAACTTGCAAACCTTTCAGAAGAACAGACAAGAGACTAAAAAGAGATCTCTTTATCTCAGTGATGGTATATGAAATCAGCGGAAGACTATTATTTTATTAATTTCAGAAAGGCAAGCTGACAACTTTGGGCGCGCTAGCTAAAAGGGCCAAAACGCACAACCCATGCTACTTGTATACATTTGGAAAAACCATTTTCATTTAAGAAGTTCTCCAAATAGTACAAAATTCGGATATCCCAAGGAAAATCCGTTACAAAACACCCAAACATCAGGACACGAGCTTAGAGCAGGAAGAAGAACGTCTTGGAGCCATCTTGCCATCGCGCCATCGCCTGTGGTGTACCTAATCATCACCTGTACCCATAGAATGGGTTAGTTTCGCGAAAAACTAGTAGGTGCACAAGAGAGACTGCAGGAAACTGAATTATGTACATTTAATTCAGCAGGTTACGCAGTTTAAAACGAATATGCAGTCAAACAAGTAAGCAATGCACAAGGTAAAATAGTGCAAGCGCGTAAGTAGTGCAAGCGAGTCAGTAGTGCATGCGAATCAGTAGTGCATGTGAATCAATAGTGCAAGCGAATCAGTAGTGCATGCGAATCAATAGTGCAAGTGAATCAATAGTGCAAGCGAATCAGTAGTGCATGCGAATCAGTAGTGCAAGCGAGTCAGTAGTGCAAGCGAATCAGTAGCGCATGCGAGTCAGTAGTGCAAGTGAATCTCATGACTCAACGACCAGTGTGAACAGATCTTATGTTTCGATAATTACGAACCTGCGGGTACGCGCAGGAAAAACATAGAACCAACTAAGACTAGTTCAGGCGTCTGTTATTCTATGTATTTTCAATAACCCGAATAGCTAGTTGAGTTCGCTCCAAAGGGACGGCTTTAGCCGAGAGAGGATTCCCCAAAGGAGGTTGTGCCACAGACGCATCCAACTTCTGCAGAAGTGTTGAGCTAACTAATGTAGCCCCTTTCCCCTAACTCCAATGACTGGGGAGGCCGGATCGTTGCCCGTAGGGTGGTTGTTAACAACCTGTCCATTGGAGTTTGTATCGCTCTGTCCTCTCCCTTGACAGACACAAAGAAACGAATAGGTACGTTAGGGGTTGCTTAACTAACGACCCATTCTATGCTGTGGTCTTTAAACCACTCGAGCATCTTGCCTGTGAAGGCGAATGCGAGGCCATTTATGTGATTACAGCATTGTGCGTTTAGCACTGTCGAGGTCGCACGACCGTCTCATCCGATCATCGCAGTACTAGACGTGTCGTGCACGACTACAAGTACTCTAGTATGAAGGGGGTATAGCTCCTCAATGGAAGCCTCAACAGGAGTGTTTCACCAAGGTATAAAGTTTATCAACTTTACTTTTATCTTTTGAAACAGCAGTACCTTGTGCCAACATTATGCAAAAGCAAGAGCTTGGGCGCAGAGTGCGACGTAAGGTAAAGGCGGTAAGCAGAAGTGCAACGCTAAACCTCAACGCGATGCGTGACGGCAAGTAACCTGATAGAAGGTAAAGGGCAAGGATTTCGGAACCGCATCCTTGAGTGAAGTGCATACCCGTATAAATATATATATATATATATATTTGTATATATATATTCATTTAATGATTTCTTTTAGTTTAATTGAACTTAATTCAATTATCCAAGTTTTCCGTGCAATATTCCCCTACCTTGGAGAGTTACGAGCTCGCTGGCGTCTGCGGATGTACACGATTGACTGCTCGAGTCGCGGAGCGCGAGTGGGATCCGTCGTAGCTGCAATTATGCGATATTAATATGCAACCCAAACAAAAGCAAAAAATAAGGAGAAGACTCGACTTCTCCGATAGATAGGGCTGGGCCAAATGACCCTTGCTGCTAAAGAACAGGTGCAGGGGCCATAGGCCCCCGCAGTTTTTTTTTAAAGAGACAAGGGCCTTCGGCCCCTGTTGGAAATCTTAAAAGAAAAGAGAAAGAAAAGCAGGGGACCATCGCCCCCTGCCTTTGTAAAGTACAAAGGCAGGGGCCGATGGCCCCTGCTGGAAAAGTACAAGGGCAGGGGCCGATGGCCCCTGCTGAAAATGTACAAAGGCAGGGGCCGATGGCCCCTGCTGAAAATGCACAAAGGCAGGGGCCGATGGCCCCTGCTGAAACAACAAAGTCAGGGGCCGATGGCCCCTGCTGGAAAAGCACAAAGGCAGGGGCCGATGGCCCCTGCTGAAAATGTACAAAGGCAGGGGCCGATGGCCCCAACTGGAAAGGCACAAAGGCAGGGGCCGATGGCCCCTGCTGAAACAACAAAGGCAGGGGCCGATGGCCCCTGCTGAAAAGGCACAAAGGCAGGGGCCGATGGCCCCTGCTGGAAAAACACAAAGGCAGGGGCCTATGGCCCCTGCTGAAAATGCACAAAGGCAGGGGCCGATGGCCCCTGTTGAAACAACAAAAAGGGCAGGCAGGTGCCCCTAAACCCCCTGCCGAAACCCTCCTCACAGGCGGCAGGTGGGGTTAAAACCCTTGTCGCACGACCCTTCCCCGTCGTAAACAACCGACGGGAAGGGCTTTGCCCCCTGTCGATGACAGGGAGAAGAGGAGAACGAGGGAGGAGAGGCAGCGAAACGAAAGAGAAAAGGGAGAGCAAGGCGTACCTGGTGGTCGCCGGAGGGAACTCGCCAACAGGAAGAGGGTTGATGATGTCGGTGTAATAACCTCAATTTTTGACAACTAATTATTTAAGTTTATTGGAAAATACAGGTACTTTTCTAAATTTGGGCCTTGGATCCATTACCGGATCCATAAAAGAATGCGTAAATAACCCACAATAGGGTATTAAAACTATACTTATAATATTTAAATAAATAATTAATAGTATAAGAAAAAAACCCCAAGTATTTAAGGTTGGATCCGTGTTTGGGCCCAAATGGATCCAACATGGGGATCTAAAATCCATAAAGTGGTATTTATATCCATATCTATAATAAAACTAATAATAATAATAATAAGAAGAAATAAATAAAATTTTAAATTTTTCTTAATTTATCCGACGATCCACAGTTGGATCCATTCGGATCCAACTTGTGGATCCATATAGCTTGGGGTCGGGTTACGGGTCCCGGACCCAGACCTGGGCCACGCCCCGTTACGGTTAAGTAACAGAAAAAGGGAAGCCCTTAGACCCGGGTCGGATCCGACCCGGATCCGTAACCCGGTAGGGTTTTTAAACCCGATATCGGGTTGCTGTTTTCAAAAGTGGAAAGAAAGGCAAGAATCGTGCCCTAGGCACGATTCCTGCAATACCAGAAGGGAGGCAGGGGGGACGGCAGGCGTAACCGAAACCCCGCGCCTCTCGGCAAGAGGGGGGGGGGGTTCGGCGATAAAAGGGAGGTGGAAGAGGGGGTCTCACCCTCTTCCCTCGTCTCTCTCGTCTCCCTTCCCTCGTCTCTCTCTCTCTCTCTCTCTCTCGTCGGCAAGGAGGTGCCGCCAGTTTCATCTCCGGTGGAAGCACTCTCCTCGCAGCCACCCGCAGCCACGGTAGGTACCCCTGTCACGGCAGCAGCAAGGGACGACTTCAGCCGGCCCTTCTCTAGCAACGATTGAACCTGCAAATCGTCGGAGCTTAGCCAAAAAGGTACGGGTTTCTCCTTTTGTTTCGAATAGGGTAAGGAGCACAGATTCGTATTCTATGCAATATTTTAGGAAAAAAAATATATGAGAGAAGTCTGTCTGAGTATTTACTCCTATAAGGGTTTGATATCCCTATCTTTCGAACTATATTTTGGGAAAAATATGTACTTTTGAGGATCTTGTTCGTGGATCCCTAAATCAGGTCCAGTTTTAGAATATGTAAGATCGTGGAGGTATGATGCAAGAATAAGCGTTAGCATGCATACTTACTAAGATGCATACAAGAGCATGGGTTATTAGCTTATGGATTCATGAAACGTATTCCAGATTTGATCAAGAACCGTGTTTCTCATTTGTGTATGCTAGAACTTGCTGTAATGAGTCTTATTATACATTTGTATTATTTTCATAATGGCATGTTGTAAGATTTTTCTCATGAGATTCTATAGGCAAAGGACTTAGTCTAGTGTTTGTGAATCTACAAGAATCATTCTTCTTTTGCTGAGATCGATTTTGATTAGGATGTAAACTGGGCATACACATATGATGGGCCACATTACTGTTCTTGAACTAGGTCTCACGCTGGGCAAAAATCAGAATCTGTTTGAGTAAGATTCGATTTATTTGGCCCATCCTAGATCGGTGTGTACCTTTGATTTGAATTGATATAAAGTGTATATCGTCCTGAAATTTTTTGACTTAACTGAACAAATATAATTATTTCTGAGTTTATGTCGGATCAGAAATTTCTGTACCAAAGTTTGTTTTTGCTGCCATACTTTATTGTGGTTAAGCATGATTTGATCATAGTGTACAACTGGAAATTTAACCTCTTGTTTTATTGTCTGGTAAGATCAGCTAGTGCACCGTTACCTTGTGTAGGGACGTTGCAGGCTTACTCATGGGTATGTTGTGCACTTGGCAGCATGCCTGTCAAAAAAATAAAAATAAATAAACAAATGGGGACTGTTGGTGTTATTTTGGGCAGCCATATGTTGGCAGAGTCCAGCCTACTGGGTCGACTGGGATTGGTTTGGACAGATTTGAACAAAAAAAATGTTAAGTAATGAAACACTTGAGGGTTTTTGTTGAATTAGAAAATCAGATTTTTTTCGCATGTGTTGAACGTAGATTCATACTTGTTACACTTTTCAAATGAATTTTTGATGTGGATAATGTACCGGATTATGTGAATCTAATCTGAAGATTTGTATACATTAGATATGTTGTCATAGGTTGATGAAAGTTCAGTTTAGTGCACTAAATTCCCAGATTTTTCCTGTTATGAATGCTTCGGTTACGTGCACGTTGGAATTGGAATTCGCCTTGAATAATTATGCATGATCAATATTCAAATGCAATGTTACACATCTTGTGGGCATGTGCAAATCTTGAATTTCTATCGCTATGCTTATGTGTATTGGCATAAGTACTCATATGTTCTAAGTAGAGTGATTCATGAATGGAAGCGTGCATTTTGCATGATTATATGGAAGCATGCATTGTAATAATGAATACATGTATATGAATATTATTATTTCATGCACATCTCTAAATGGGTATTGAAGATTGTGCATAGAAAGGCATGTGATATGAACAGAATGCATGGGCATGTTTCTTGAGCTTTTGCATATGAATGAATAGATGGTCAAGGTGGATCATCATGGGCCGTGGGATGCCTTGAGTCGGTGTGCTCATTGCTTTACTTGTTTATGCATTGTAAAAGTCATATTTGACATTGTGGTTTTAATTTCACTATTCTATGTTGTCATGGGCTGTGGTCCCGTGAAAAGCTTAGCATGCTGATGTGCAAGCTTATGTTATTAATTATGCATGTAAATTTCAAATGTAAAAGAGATGAATTAAAAATCAGATAAAAGAAAGTAAAGAACAATGTAATTCATTTTTCTCCTTGATGTCCCTGCTTTAGCGTGGGAATCTTAGATGTTGCGGTTTGGGGGGAACCGTGAGGATACAAAAAAAAACTCCGTGTGCGTATTGTTACCCCTGAACCCGATATTGAGGTTCTTCTCCTAGCTATGGTTTTAGGGAGAGTCCGCCACTTTTCCTGGGGTGGTGTGTTTTGACACAGCTGTTGTTGTTTTTGTATACCAATAAAGTGGCGCCAGTGGATGCTGTTTTTCATAGTGTCCCCGACTTTGGATGCTGTTTTCCAAGGTTCCGATAGATGGTGCTGTTTCGTGATATCGGTCGAGGGCTAAGTTTTTAACCCGGTAATAAAATACAAATTGTGTGTGAAGTTACCCCGGGAACCCTACTTGACCTCGGGGACTGTACCCGTTTGGTGTATCAGCGGGCAATGATAAATTAAAAAGAGGAATTTAAAGATGGTGTGCATTTAATAGGACATGCATATGAAAAGCAAAAAGCTTAAATGAAAGATAATAATGGTTCATGTACTGCACATAAATCATGCATATTCTTGCTATGCATTAGTTCATGCATGTTTACCTGTTCACTTGGTTGTTATATATTGATCATTGCTTTATATTGATCTCTTTTGTATTTAATTGCCTTATTGATTAAATTGTGATCAATGTTACTTACTTCGTGTTTCCTCATGTTAAATATTTATTTTATTTTTGCATGAATGGTTAATTGCCGTATAATTTGGTTATAATTGTATCCTAAAATATTACATAGATCTTATTTATGTTCTTTTTCTTATTTGATTCATTAGGGAAACCTGTACGCAGAATTCTTCGGATTTCTGACCCTCTCATTTTATTGGTTTTTCCCAGACACAGGTGATCAGTGAAATCGACTCGCTTCTGAGAGGATACGAGGGTCACATTTACGTCAGACGACTTCACTTACGGACAAAATGACTCTACTTTTATTTTCTTTTAGTTCTTCTTATTTCCTGCAAGTTGTTATTTCACGTTGGATATTGAGTATGAGATTCTTATTGATTGATTAATAAAAGAGTTTAGTTGGTTGGTTATGGATGATAAATGTAAGTTTGTTTGTGGTGTGTAGTTATCTAACTGAAATTGGAACTGTAAGGACCCCAGGTCTCTGGGAAGTTTTTCGCAACTCTTAGAAAAAAAAATATTCCGCATTTTCAAAAGGTATAATTTGGGGTCGTTACAGTCGGTGACGGCGGGCTGTCGAGAGCTGCCGGCGTTGGTGGATGAGCGAGAGCGAGAGAGAGTCGGAGACACCGAGGAAGACAAGAGGGTCGGTGAGGGAGAGAGTCGGGGACGAGAGGGTAAGAGAGAGAGAACAGGGAGCAAGAGGCGGTGAGGGGGGTTTCGTAACCCTCCTCCCGCCTGCCTCGCTGTCTTTAAAAGACAGCGAGTGGCGGTGATCCGGGTCGGGTCCGAATCCGGATCCGGCCCGAATCAAACAATTTTTTTTTTTGCTGTTACAGATGGAATATTGGGTATGAAAATAACAAAAAAAAAGTCGTGAATATGGATTCCCACTTGATATTGACGCAATACTTTCAAGCTAAAGGAGAGAAAATAGAAGAAATGAGAGTGGATCGGCTTGATCAGATCTGATCACGGATGCAGCTGAATCAAATTAGGGCCTGATTGCGTGATTAGCTCACGCTGTGATCAAGAATGATGAACAAGGTATATTAATGACAAGAAAAGATATTTTCAACAAGGATTTGGGTCGAAAATCTGGGCTGAGTCACTCGGTCCTCTCTGAGTTGACTCAGATTAGATTAGGAGATAGTTTGATCAGATCTGATTAACGTCAGATCTGATCAAGTTCAAGAAATAGAAATGAAACTGTAGGGAGAAAAATGAAAGAATGAGACTGGGTCAGTCGTGAACAAGGACTGGGTCAGTCGTGAACAAAAAAAAAACAAATGAGATGGGGGGAAAAATATTTTCTTGACTTTAGAAGAGGAAATCGAGATGGGATAGATCTTCAGACGTACCTTTTTGGATCGATTCCAGTTTCAACTGAAGCGTGGCTCTGATACCATGTTAGATTTACAACCTGCAGGTCGTTCCACGCGTGAGAGCTGAGAAACAGAGAGAGATAGAGAAAGGGAGAGAGAGGTTGGGGAAAAAAACCGATACCCTATTGTGTTAAGGTCGGCTGCTGTGTATACTCCTTTATATTAACATGCTATTACAAAATTAGGGTACTAAAATACCCTCATTACAATAAAATATATTACACAATGCCATTAATGAAAGGTGTATGTCACGGGTCTGGATCTGGAGATCCATGACCCGTAACTAGAGAAAACACTTCTTTTCACAAGCCAAAGTGTGGTGACTCCCAGTGGGAAAGTGGTAAGCCCTCAGAGTTTTACATTGCCCGACAGGCAAAGCCAACTTGACTAGATCTATGATCCTGAGGTGGTTTCTCCGAGTAAAAATAAAAAATAAAATATCATCTATTTTTTATGGTCATGAACTCATGATCCTTCACTTCATACTGGTGTATTTTTATTTTAAAATTTGCCACTAGTTACATGTATTTTAATATTCAGCTTGGATTATTTATTGTTTACATAATAGCCTAGATTGATGTTAAGAATCTTATAGATATACATAACCACACATATCATGTGTTTATGCACGTGCACCCTTGAGTCCTTGTTTTACAAATCTAATGTGTTTACTAAGCATGTCCATGTCATGCCCCATGCATGTGTTGGCATATGTGACATAGGTACCTAGTGGCATCAAACCTAAGAGTCTAAGACCCTTAGCTAAGATAGTGTTGTAATGAAACTCAAGTACACAAAGGGTAGGGGTATCTACGAGACTGGTTTACCCGTACCCAACCCAAATCAAACCCTATAGGGTCCGAGTATGGTGATAAATAAGAAGACTTGATTAAGATCCGGATTTGGACCCGAAGGTCCAATTGATACGTGGACCTGGATATAGTTTGTGCTATACGAGACCCGGACCCGACCCGAGTTCTGATTAAGACCCACAATTTTTCAATATAAAAATGATAAAAAATAGGGTTTTACAGGGTATAGTCCGTGTTTGGTTCATGTAGTTCTTATCGGGCCCGAGTATGGTTTTTGTTATAGTGGACCCGATTAGACCTGGGTCTAGACCTAATACCATACCCAAAAATCTGGTCCAAGTCTGGTTCTGAACTAAACCCTACCCATTGACACCCCTAACAAGGGGAATGCCACAAAGGGCTACAAAGAGTGCACAAACCAGAGTTGTCTGTCGAGGAAGCAGAAACAGGAAGCGAGGCACTTCTAAAATTTTAGGAAGCGGGAAGCATGAAACGACTTAAAAGCAAACCAAAAATCGTCTCAAAAGTAAGAAGAAAAGCGAACCGAAAGTGACCTAGGAATCAAACAGGAAGTGAAGCAGGATTCAAAGGGGAAATGAAGAAAGAAGTCACCTACGATTCTAGTGGGAAGCGAACAGTAATTGAAAGAAAAGCAAATATATAATTGTATTTTTCCTAATTTACCAAAATATAAAAATTATGTTATCATTGACAAAATAAAACACGAGTAGAAACTAGATAACATTAAAGTTGATCTATTAATCTCAAAACTTAATTGTAAGTGCAACCATTTAACAAATGCATCAAGTTGCAAGCATTTAATAAATAATACATCAAGAAAAATTCAGCACTAAAAGATATAGTGGGCTTTGTGATTATAGTCACCAAAACTATCTCCTTGGTTCTTGAATCCCTATGATACATCAGCACTAAAAGCTGAAAGAATTAAATGCTCAATTTAACATTTAAAGCATTCAAAATAAAGATAGAAAAACAGCAAATACTCCTTTTTTATCAACTTAGAAAAAAATAAGCATTGTTACTCACGAAATAGGATATACAATCATCAGGCTCATGATCATTCTCGTTCCTTCAAAAATCATCACACGTTATTTAGGATTACATTGAATTTGTTTTCCTTCTTTTTTTCCTTTTTTGGTAAATTAAAAAAACAAATAATAATTTTTTATGAACTAAAATAAGAGGCATTACATGAGGAGGAGACCATAAGGATAAGTAAATATTTTCATGATTAAAAAATGATAGTTGCATCCAAATTCTCAAATAATAGAACATTAAATTAGCTTAGAAAATAATCATTATACAGTATACAGTTATACACACTGTCAACTTTGTTGGATTTTATCTCAAAATGCAGAAACCAGCACGTTTCGGAAGCGCTGCAGGTTGCACTTCCCCAAGTCCTATACCGCTTCCGGTAACCCTAGCATAAACACACAGGGAAGAAACCACTAGTGGGCAAGATACAAGAAGTCATAAAGGGCTAAGCACAACTCACAAACAAACTGGAGCAAGAACACAAAAAATAATAATAATAATATCTTTAAATTGCTTAAGAAAAGCTTAAACATGAACAGGGGCTAACAACCCTTATTTATACAAAGTGGGAACCAAGGGGGGCTCCTATAGAGTCGTTAGGAGCTACCCAACGATCATATTTATAACCGTTGGGGATACTCCCAACGACTCTGTGGTTAATAGCCATAGAGCCCTTGGTCAATTAATAAAAAAGAAAAAGAAAAATTATAATAGACAAAATTGTCCCTAGTAGACCCTTCTAATTATAAGGGTAAAAAGACTAAAATGCCCCTAGTGGGAAATACAAAAAATATGATAGAATTAAAATTTATATATACACATATATGTGAATATATATGTATATATATATATATTACAAAACAAATAGAAGATATATATACATAGTTATGTATACATATTTTAACACTCTCCCTCAAACTGAAGGTGAGATCACCGAAAGTTGGCTCAAAAGAAAGAAAAATCTAGGAGATGGCAGAGCTTCGGTAAAAAAAATCTGCAAGTTGATATTCTGAAGTGACATATGAAAGTTCAATGGTGCCCCTCAAAAACTTATCACGAACGTAATGGCAGTCCATCTCGATGTGCTTAATTCATTCTTGGAAGGTGTGGTTGTTGACAATATACATTGCACTTTTGGTGTCGCAACACAACTTTGAAAGAGTAGAGATGAAGACTCTCGTATCTTTAAGTAGACTTTTCAACCAAACAAATAATGATATATTATTCGAATATCATAACTCAAGTGGGTCAAATGTTTTAAATGTTAATGGAACATCTCTTGAGATAAAAGGAATACGGAACTTTGAAAACATTTCTCAAAATTCAAAAAGATTTTTTATTCCAAAAATTAGATATATTCTTAAACTGAATTTAAATCTTTTATCAGTTTCTCAATTATCTGACCATAGGTGTAAAGTTTTCTTGTCTTCTCGTGGTTGTCTAGTGCAGGATCGTCAATCAGGAAAGTTGATTGGAGAAAGCCATAGAAAATGAGGGTTCTACTACATGGATTTTTTTAAAATGCCCATGAATACCTTATGATGCAATGTTCTGAAATTATATTTGGATCTATGGCATAAGAGACTTGGGCATCCTGGCATATCCAAGATTCACTACTTTTCAAAAATGATTTTTTTTTGTAATTCTGAAAACTTTACATGTGAAAATTGTATTCTTGGCAAAATGAAGAGATTACCATTTTAAGAAAGAATCTTTCTTTCTTCCCGACCTCTTGAGTTAATACATTCGGAAGTATGAGGTTCAACACATGTTACATCAAAGTGTGGTTTTATGTATTATGCAATTTTTGTGGATGATTTTACAAGACACTTGGATTTATTTTATCAAACAAAAGTTTGAAGTTTTCTAACATTTTCAAATATTTCACAATTTGGTCAAGAACCAATTTAAGAATGATATTTTCATCTTTTGCACTAATTTAGGGGGAGAGATTTTATCAAAAGAACTTAAAGATTACCTAGATTTATATGGTATTACACACCAAAAATCTTGTCCTTATACCCCTTGGCAAAATGATTTAGCTGAAAGGAAGCATAGGCATATTATCGAAACAACAAGAACCTTGATTATCACAAGTCAAGTTTCTAAAGATTTTTGGGTTGAAGCTACATTAACAGTTGTTTACCTTATTAACAGAATATCATCTTCTTCCTTGAAAAATGTATCTCCTATTGAAAAACATTTTAAACAATTTTCATATTACTCTAGATTGTGAATCTTTGGATGTAAATGTTTTGTTTTCACTAATAAAAATGACAAACTTTCTCCTTGTGTTATTTCTTGTATCTTTTTAGGATATGCAAATAATCAAAAAGGATATATATGCTTTGGTTTTTAAAATAAAAAGCTATATGTTTCAAGGGAAGTATCATTTTTAGAAGAAAAAAAAGTTTTTTTTTTTAAACTGAGGAAACTAAGAAAATAAATGAATATTCTTTTCTGCTAGATTTAATTCCAAAAATTAGTGATTGTGATATTGAGCAAGAACAAGATGTAAGAGGAGAAGATTCTCATGACACAAGTGAAAAACAATCTCATGAAGATCAAGGTTATATCTGATATTTCGGGCGAGGTAATTTTGAACATCCAAGTGCTCTTGAAAAGTATGTCAATAATGAAAACCATGTAAAAACATAAACTAGAAGGCCATCTAGAGTATCTACCCCCCCTGGAAAATTTATGTCCTATGAGTCTTTTTCATCTAAGTATCAAGCTTATATTACATTGATACATGCCTATATAAAATCCCCAAACTATGTCAAAGCAAAGAAACATTCTGAGTGGGTAGAAGCCATGAGGGTAGAATGTGAATACTTTGACTATTCAAGTTATTCTCCTAGGAAAGAAACTCATTTGTTGTCGATGGGTATATAATATAAAAACCAAAAGTGATGGAACTCTTGAAAGATACAAAGTTAGGTTAGGTGCTAAGGGATACTCTCAATAGTAAGGAATAGATTATGAGAAAACTTTTGCCCTAGTTAAAATTGTAGTAGCTCTTGGTTCTGTAAAGAAATGGCCTATATATCAAATAGATGTTAAGAATGTGTTTCTAAATGAAAAATTAGTTGAAGAAGTATATATAGAGGCACCGCTTAGAATAATTATTCCTAAAGAAAAAGCTCATCGGTTAGATAAGGCCTTCTATGGCCTTAAACAAGCTCCAAAGGCTTGGTATATATATTTATACATATATACATTTATTTTGGATAGAAATGGACCTCTTTTGGAACATATTAACTGAATCTACTTTTGGATAGAAATGAACCTCAGTGTGGTTGACTTCACCTAACACAAAGGAAGTTGTGTCCAAGTGTCGCACCCGCCCGGGTGCGGGTGCGACGTGGGTGTGGTGCCATGTTAGAAGAGTCTGTGTGACATAGGCTATAACCACTATGGAGGTCCTCTGAATAAGGAGATTGTTGACTGACATGAGAGTTCAGAGTAAAGGAGCATCACGATTGTGTTGTGACAATAAAAGTTTCATCTACATTGCCAGCAACCGGACCTTCCATAAATAAACCAAACATATTGAGATGGACTGTCACTATGTACGTGAAGAATTCATACACGATACTATCGATCTTCCCTATGTTACTTCAGAATATCAATTGGCGGACTTCTTCACTAAACCTCTCGTTGCTCCTAGATTTCAGTTTCTCTTGGCCAAACTTTCGGTTATCCAACCATAAGTTTAAGGGAGAATGTTAAAAATAAATGTATATATAGTCATATAGAATGTAACTAGGATTAGAATTTTATTTTTTAATTGTTATTGAACTAGTTAACATTTTGACTAGTCAAAACAATAAAGTCGTTGCAAATTTAGAGCCATTGGGACTCCAACGACTCTCTATGAATCTTCTTCTGTATGTATCAATATGGGGCAAAGCCCACACTCCATGTATGGTTTAAGCATGTGTTATGATGAATAAAATTACTATTTTTTCGCTAGTTCTTGTTCTTGAACCCATTTAGTGAGTGTTTGTGAGTGAACCCTTTTGTGGTTCTTTGAGTGTTCATTTTGGTACTTTGGTGGAACTCTTTTGAGTGTCCATTGTTGGTGACTTGGTGAATATCTTTGAAGGAACTCATTTCCTTATAACCGTAAGTACCCTTACTCTCTTGTCTTGATCCCAGCTTCCTTACGTCCACCCTGCTGAACTTAGCCCTTTCAAACCTTAAACCTGAAAAGACTATGTCAGATTTTATATGGCTTGCCAGACCAAATGGCTAGTAAGCTTTCTTCTTTACTTTATTTATTCAATTTTAAGTTTATTTTATTTTTTTAAATAGATTTATCTAACGTGTCAATATTTTGTGTATTTTCCAAGCCTTGGTGGTGCCTTGCAACGTCAAGAGCTCAATTTTTCCAATCAGAGTTCAAAAGGGTGTATGATGAGAAATACCCTAAAGGCAGTTTGAATGAGCCAAACTTCTTGTTGGAGTTGATCCCAAGCCATTAGGTGGAGGAAAAACTTCTAGCATGTAAGCCGAGAGCCTTTATTTTATGAAAATTATGTGATTTTTCATGTTTTTCAAGTGGAAGACAATTTTTTCCCACATACACACGCAGACACATAAAAAAGACAAATTTTCCTTTTCACTGCATTTTCATGACCTTGAAATGGTTAAATTCCAAAGGAAGTATTACAATTTTTTTTCTATTCCTTTTCAACAATAACTAGAACATAGGACCATTTTGTGGAGCCTTTTGATTGTGAAACGATAGAAAGGTACCAGTTCTAGGGCTTGATACTGTCCAACCATATCAATTTTCTATTTGGGAGGAAATGGGTCGGGCACTTTGCCCGGTTTGCCCTGACAGAAACGCAAAAGGGCAAAACGTCGCATTATTCTTGTCCAAAACAACTAACTATAGTACACATTCAACTGTAGTGTGAGCATGTTACTTTTTAGTTCTGATCATTAGCTGGCCATGTGGGTACGCACATGACACGAAACGTAGAAACAACCGAGACCATCTTGGGGTTTATTATGCTATGTGTTTTATGTTACCCCAGGTGACTGACTGAATCCGCTCCTAAGGGGACGACCTGTGACCAAGAGAGTAAATCCCCAAAGGCATATGAGTGGCCTATGGATGCATCCAACTGTAAGGTACCTTTTGTATCCTATTTTCCCTAACTCCGATGACTGGGGAAGCCGAGTCTTTTGCCTGTAACTGCCATTAATGACCTGTCTATCAGAGTTTTGTATCATCCGTCCTCTCTTTTGACGAACTGTGTCGAACGAGCATGATGGGGGTTCCTTAACCGTCGCCTCGTTCTACAAGTTCTGGTCCATTAGACCCATACGAGCATCTTGCCTGTGAAGGTGCATCATCACATTTTATGTAGTTCCAACAAATATGCTCATTGCACGTTTCGAGGTTTCATCGACCTCTCATACTACCCATAGTAATGCAACATTTTGTCCTTCTCAAAAGACACGGCTACGATGGTAGGCATGGGTATCTCAAAGGATAACCCAACACATCATCTGACAAAGTCATTTATTATGTGCTCAGAGTGTACAACAGAATCATACAATGCTTAGGATCTTTGTGGATCCCCATGTACCTCCCAAGTGTCTCGACTTGGGGTAAAGCTAACTACATCTAGCAGTGCACAGGAAAAGACTAGATTAGCCAACTCGAAAAGACGGGATTTCGCATAGAGGAAATCCCTTTTTCGAGACTGAAGTGCCAGTACTCGATTTCTCGTCTTTCGTAAAGAGCGAAAATCGATATGCGCACCTGCACACCTTGCGAGGCCTGCAATAGCAGGGTCACTTGAGGCAAGCCCTCACTCCGAGTGTGATAACAATAGCATACAATAAAACGTAAAGGCAGAAGTTTAAGAGCACAACGGGTTCATCACGTACCAATACCGAATAAGTACTGAAAAGTAGATACATAAGGAAATACGTAAAGTAAATAATCTTTCAATTTTTATATATTTACGCATTCTAGTCTTTGTTCATTTCTAGCCTTTTTGCGCAACTTGCCCCTACCTTGAGGGGTTGCGAGTCCGGGTACGCCTGTAGCGTAGGCAAGAATGGGCTTAGCCACGGGGTGCGAGCGGCTTCGTCATGCAACCTGTAAGCGTAAAAATGTTAGTAAACTTATTTTGGAGAGAAGAAAAAGAAAGGAGGCCTGCACGCCTCCAGCCAAAACCGCAGAGGTAGGGGGATGCCCCCTGCCTGCCCGGAAGAGGCAGAGGCAGGGAGCTCTGCTCCCTGCGTGACAAGAACAGGTAGAGGCAGGGAACCCTGCTTCCTGCCTGCCTGAGCAGCAGAGGCAGGGGTTACCCTGCCAGACAGGAAAGGCAAGGGCAGGGAGCCCAGCTCCCTGCCAACAGAAGCATTTGAGGCAGGGGCATAGCCCCTGCCGGACAGAAGGCGGCAAGGGCAGGGAGTTCTACTCCCTGACTGTCGAGATCGAGGTGGCAGGGGCGCCGTCCTGCTGAAAGACGAGCGGCAGGGGCTTTGCCCCTACCGGAAGGGAAATCAGGAACAAACGGAGGCAGGGAGGGGCTCGACCCCTCCCCTGCCAAAAATAGGGAAGCAGGGAGGGGCTCAACACCTCCCCTAAAATCAACAGGAACAGGGAGGGAGTTCAGCCCCTCCCCTAAAATCACAGGACGCAGGGAGGGGGGCTCGGCCCCTACCCTGCCGAACCAACAAGAGAGAGAGAGTGAGGGGAGCAGGGAGGGCTTTGCCCTCCCCTGCCGCAATAGGGAGACAGGGAGGGGGCTGAGCCCCTCCCTCGTACCCCCATCAAAGAGAGAGAGAGAGAGAGAGAGACAGGGAGGGGGCTCGGCCCCTCCCTGATAGAAGAAGGAACAAGGAAGAACGAAGATGAAGAAGAAAAAGTCGAGGAAGACGAAGGAGAAGACAACATGCGCAGGGGGAAGGAGCTACCTGAGGGGGAAATCACCAGCGTCAGGTAGCCTTCGGCGAGGCAAGGTGGATGTCGGTAGGGTGTCGTCGGTGTCGGGAAGAGAGAGACGGAAAAGAGGGGTCGGTCAGGTCGGGTGCTCGGAGGTCAAACGAGAAGGGAGGAGAGCGAGCACAGTGAGAGCGGGAGAGAGAGAGAGAGAGAGGGTTAAAGAGTTTCCTGAGGGGAGTTGCCGGCGTCGGGTGATGGTCGTCGAGAAGCAAGGCAGCGGAAAAGGGGCGAGGTTTCGGGGGTTAAAGCTCGAACCAGGGGGCTCCGGCGAGTCGAGGTCGCCGAGGGTGGTGTTCGCCGACAGCAGAGAGAGCCCGAGAGAGAGAACTCGGGAAGGGTGAGAGAGAACGGGGAATGAGAGGGGTTGGCCGGCGATGCTGCTGGAAAAATAGAGAGGGGGAGCGGCGATCGCTGCCAGGTGGAGGGCGGTGGTCGACGCGTGGGGGAGGAGCTCGCCGGCTGTCCCTCCCCCTACGTGTTTTATCTTTAAAACACACAGGCGGTGGGCGGTGAGGCGGTGCCCGACTGCCTGACTCCTTTTGGATCTGAGTTGGGTCCAAATCTGGATCCGACCCGGGTCCATTTTTTTCGATTTTATAGTAGGATTCTAGTTTGAACAAAATTGTCTCAAAGCATGTGACATATTCCTCTAGGGGAGGCATACTTTCTCACTGTGTATTTCAACCATGCATTTAAAGAAAATGGTATGTCTTGCACCTCAGAGTGGCTAGAGGCTTGCTAACTTGCTTCATAAGGCCAAACTGTCATGACTCTGGCTTTATGCCTCTTGAAACCATGGACATGACAAAAGCTTAGGTAATTCAAAATTGAGTAGTTTTCATAGTGTATTGGTCTACACATGCTAAGTTTGACTCTTTGTCAACATGCTTGATTGTTCATTGCTTTCGTCTTATGTTGTTTACATCTTATGTTATTCTATCCATTGGTGCCTTATACTTTGGCATTAAGAACTGCAATCTTGGTATTTTTCTACTATATCAATAGTTAAATTGGCTGTCGTTTGATAGTTAAGGCTATGCCATCATAGGATGAGGACCTGACAGCTTTTCAATTTTATTCTCCAGTTCAGTTAGAGATTGTGCCACGTGTCCTGTCTGAGAGCATACCTACAAGCCATGTTGCATGTGCTTGAAAATGATAGGCATCTCTCTCTCTCTCTCCCTCTCTCTTGCATGCATTTGTCTCCCCTGTGTGAGTGTGTTTGAGGAAGGCAATAATCTGTTGTCTTTTTCTTCCAGACTTGTATTGCACCTTTTTGTACTGTACTTCTAATGGATTTTGAGTAGGTTGATCTTTCTGCTCCGGCTTCTTTTATATTTCTGCATTTTTACAGCATGGTCTTTTGTGTTATTACGGATTACATTGCTTCAGTCCCTCTGCCACAGGGCAACCCACTGTGTATATTTGACTGCTGAATTGGAGACGTATTACACAACAATGTTAAAGCAATGTCCTTTGCATACAGGTACTGCAGCAAACGTCATGAACTTTTTGCTGCGGAGCTCTCAGCCTGTACCATCAGAACCTTCTGGCATTCCAGAACTGACCAAAGGGAGGCATACTGTTTCCAAGTCAGCTAGTACTTTGGAAGGCCTCATTGCTGAAGAACCATTGTCCGAGCAATCTGTAAGTGTGGATGGTCCTCGAGATCTTGACATATTTGGAGCTGTAAGTAGGGATGTTGAAAGTGACCGAGGTTCAAACACCAGCAACTCGATGAAAGATCACCTAAACGTTTCTGAAGAAGAAGGATGGATAATTGTTCCATGCAGTATTTCCTTTAACCCCACCTTTTTATGTTTGATTTCATTCATGGACATGCTCAACTCTTTTCTGTTTCCTCTTCCTCTCCCTATTGTTCCTTCGTCATGTTAACTTATTTTTAATGGAAGAGAATACCTAGAATCACACTGTTTCAATTGGTGAGCTTGACAACGAGGTTGCTAAGGGCACTCCATTTTCATTCCTCTACCCATATTCATAAGTTATTTTCAGCAGAGTACACTATGGATATTGCCCACACCGTTGTCCTACTTTGCCATCGCTGTAATCTAGGCCACTAAATTGCATGGCGTAACAATAACATTTAGTAAACTCTGTAGATCCAGGAATCTTGGATATAATGTGCTGGTGCTGCCACTAAAATGCATGACTTAACAAGAACATTTAGCAAACTCTGTAGCTCCGGGAACCTTGGATATAATGTACTGGTGCTCTGTCTCTCTCTCTCTCTCAGTTTGGTCCACAGCACCAGCACATTATATCCAAGGTTCCTGGAGCTACAGAGAAAAATATCGGTTTAAAGGAGCTATACATGGATTGCAAGTTTTTAGAGAATTTTAAGAAATTGAAAGATAAACATTTGTATAAAATTAAACGTATGCAAATGGAAGTTATTATTCAAGGATAAGAGATAAAAAGTCATAATAATTGTGGATATCTACATATATGTATAAAATATGTGTATGTGTATGTGTATCAAGAGAGAGGGAATACCCTTGTTTTTTAGAACAAAAGGATTCAGTTTATAATGAAAACAGCAGCAATTATTGGCAAAAGGGATGAAAGGCAAAATGTTAAAAATAGGTAAGAGAGAGAGAGAGAGAGAGAGAGAGAGAGAGAGAGAGAGAGAGAGAGAGAGAGAGCCATGGCCACAAATATCATTCTTGAAAAAATTTCGTGAATTTTTTTCTCCCAAAAGTGGGTTTTCTCCGGAGAATCACCGATGCTTTGAAAATTATAAAAGTATGAAGAAAAATTAAAAAGGATAAGGAATAATAGGTTTTTGTTAAAAAAAGAGGGGAAAATTTACATTTTAAGAATATAATTTTTTTTAAATAGTGTGATATTATCATGATATCTGAATTATAGCTGATATTTTGAAAATATCACATTATTTTCTTGTTTATATTGCTAGGGTATTTTTCTCATAAATATTGTGATATTTTCAAAACATTGGCAATATTTGTGGCTATGATAAGAACAAGAAAGCCCATAGGTGGAAAAGGAAGATAGAACAGGTAAAGTTTAAGTTAAATCAATTAATTAAAAAAAATGAATAGTAACTCTAGCAATTATAGAACGTCAATTTTTTCCCATTAATTTATTAAGCTCTTTCGCGTACATTTCCATTAAAGTTCAGTCTAATGATCAGAGTAATCCTGGTGATAAACCAGTGAAACAAAACCATTCTTGTTCAGATCACCACCATTAATGAATCCAAATATCTCTTGAGGGTACTATTTTTGTCTTATTTTTTTGAAGGGAATTTCTAATTGATCAGCAGAACTGGCACATCTACAGGTGATAAGAAATCACCTTAGAAGTGAGCAAATAGGTAAACAGAAGTATGACACAAGAACAATAGCTATTTTTATATATAGTCTGAAAAAACCAAGGAAATAAAACCGTGCTTGTTCACAATATCACCATTGTATGAATCAAAATGTCACTTCATGGAGTGCATGAAGTCCAAGTTGTCAACAAAATGTCTCACTGATTCACTCACTTTGACGTGAGGCGTTAGGCTTTTAGGGGTTTGCCAAAAGAAAAACATGAAACCCTATGTCACCTACTTACACTAAACAAACAAGAAGTGGAAGAAATGAATGAATAACTCAATGATCTTGAGTTTGTTCACACACTTACGCTAAACAAACAAGAATTGGAAGAAATGAATGAATAACTCAGTGATCTTTATTCAGCCTGTTCTTCCCTTGATGCCTGCAAATACACAGGAAGTGGAGAAAAAAGAAGAAGATAGAGAGGAAATGAGAGGGAAAAGAGGGTGAGAGTAAAAGATTCTGTGTGGGGTTCAACCTTCACTGCAGAAACTAAGAAAAGAGAGAGAGAGAAGAGGAAGATTCACAATGGCTGGGGGCGGCGCACGTTAACCCAACCTCCCAGCCCTAAACTTTATAAATAGGTAAAAATACAATAGCTGGAAAAATTACAGAAATGTCATTTTAATGAAATGGCATTAAGCATGTGTTAAAAGTTAAAACATAACGTGCGTATGGATCTGGTTCCAGATCCATACGCATACCATATTTTAACACCCTCCCTCAAGTTGTACGTGGTCTTGGAGCATGTACAACTTGCTCTTCAAATACCAAAATTGATGTCCTGTTAACCCCTTGGTAAACAAGTCTGCCACATGATCTTCTGTTCGAACATGACGCAGTTCTATCTCTTTCATCTCGACTTTCTGCCGTATAAAATGTTGATCAATCTCAATGTGCTTCGTTCTGCTATGCTGAATAGGATTACATGCAATGTTTATTGCGCTTTGATTGTCACATAGAAGAAATGATGGAATAATTGTCTCTCCAAGATCACTCAATAAGTGTCTAATCCATGTAGCGTCTGCCATGCCTGCAACCATCGACCTGTATTCAGCCTCTCTACTTGACCGTGCCACTGCCTTTTGTTTTCTGCTGCTCCAGGACACTAAATTGTGTCCAATATATACACAATATCCAGAGACATATCGTCTCTCATCTGGATCCCCTGCCCAATCTGCGTCTGTATAAGTGATGAGTTCATGCCCTCTATGCAGGTTATCGTTCTTGCGATAAACAAGTCCATCTCCTATAGTTCCTTTTAAATATCGTAAAATGCGCTTCACAGCTTCCATATGACCTTCCGTTGGAGCATGCATAAACTGGGATACCTGATTGACAACATAAACTATATCAGGTCTGGTAAAAGTCAAGTACTGCAGCATCCCCACAAGGCTTCTATACGTGGTTGGGTTGACACAAAGATGGCCATCTTCAGAGCTCAGCCTTTGATGTAATACACTCGGAGTGCTGACTGGTTTGCAATTCGTCATCCCGGCTCTTTCTAGAAGATCAAAAGTGTATTTTTGTTGCATGAGTGTCAATGTGTCTTGTTGCCTGTCAACTTCCACACCAAGGAAGGACCTCAACTCCCCTAAATCTTTCATCTTGAAAGTTTTTATTAAAAACTGCTTCACGTCTTGCACATGATTATCTGAGCTCCCAGTGATCACAATGTCATCAACATATATAAGAAGAAGTATAACGATGCCTGTCTTTTGGTAAATAAAGAGCGAGTGGTCCAGAGAGCATCTTCTAAAACCATAGCTTTGAATTTGCATAGAGAAACTTTCAAACCAAGAACGGGACGCCTGTTTCAACCCATACAGAGATTTCCTTAGTTTGCACACCCAAGCAGTAGGATCCTTTTCAGCATAATCAGGAGGTTGCTCCATATACACTTCTTCCTTTAAAGTTCCATGCAAGAATGCATTTTTAACATCCATCTGGCTAAGCCTCCATCCTCGGTCGACTGCTAGGGATATAATGACACGAATTGTACCCATTTTGACTACTGGACTAAAAGTTTCATCGTAATCTTCACCATATTGTTGTGTGAATCCCCGAGCAACAAGTCGCGTTTTATATCTGTCAATACTTCCTTCAGGCTTATACTTTGTTTTATAAACCCATTTTGAGCCAACTACATTCTTTCCTTCTAGCCGAGGTACTATTTCCCAAGTCTGACCCTCATGAAGTGCTTTCATTTCTTCATTCATAGCTTCAGTCCAATGACGAGATTGAAGAGCTTGATTAAAGCAAGTGGGTTCATCCTGTTTTGTGAGCTGAGACATAAACAATTGGAAATAAAGAGAAAAGGTCTCATAACTCACCCATCGTTGAATAGGATGCCTAATGCATGACGGCCTTTGAGCCGGATCATTAGCGATGCTTTCCACATTCCTCTGCTTTATATTTTTGTCCCGTCTAGTGTATATCTGTCCAGAGAAGCGTTCTACTGGGGTTGGTTTTACTGGAGATGGTTCAACACGCATCTGTGAGTCATCCGACCCCCTGCTCAAGCCAAAGGAAGTACAATTCGCCTGACATGTTTCTTCTGTATTAGCAACAAGATCTGCGCTCATCCATGGATCATATACCTCTACTTCTCGAGATGGCAACGCTTCAGAGTCATTTACCTAAAAATTTTGTTCATCATAAACAACATTATTAGAGGTCCTAATACGTTTTGTAGTAGGATCATAGCATCGATAGCCTTTGTATTCATCCGCATACCCAACGAATCTGCACTTAACGGCCTTGTCCTGAAACTTATTTTGCAGAGATGAATCAATATGTACATAACATACACAACAAAAAACATGCAACTCATCATAAGAGGGATGTTTCCCAAATAAAGTATAATATGAAGAGTGCTCATCCAGAAGTGCCATAGGAAGACGATTTATGACATGAACAAATGTATGAAAAACTTCTGTCCAGAGACTAACGGGCACATTGCTATCATGTAACATGCTCATCGCACTCTCGACAATATGCCTGAGTTTCCTTTCCGCAACCCCATTTTGTTGAGGGGTATGAGGGCAAGAAACCTGTCGACTTATTCCTTTATCCCGAAGAAAGGCAATAAACTCGTTTGATGAATACTCGCCCCCACCATCACATTGTAAATGCACAATATCACAGGAAAACTTTGTTTTGACCATCGAATGAAATTCCCGAAATACTTGAAAAACTTCATGCTTATGTTTTAAGAAATATATCCAAGTATAACGGGAATAAGAATCAATAAAGATAACATAGTAACGACTACCGGAAAGAGAAGGAATAGGTGCGGGTCCCCAAACATCGGAACAAATAATCTCAAATGGCTTTGAAGCCCTTTTATTAATAATATGAAACGGAAGAACATGGCTTTTGCAGAGTTCGCATGAGGAACATTTATTATTATCTAAAAATGAACATAAACTAGACTCTGGAAGAAGAGAAAACTTCCAACGAAGAGATGAATTAAAAACGACTCTGCCAAATATCTGGCTTATTACAATGAGATGAATTAAAAACTTCCAACGAAGAGAAAAACAAAGACTCTGAAGGCGAAGACACTGAAGAATGCTTGGATGACTTCAACTGGAGGACTGGGGCTGAAGGTGAAGACATTGAGGGAATCTCCTTGAAGACGTACATGTTTCCTTGTCGCTCCCCCTTAGCGAACGTCTCCTTCGTTCGTAGATCCTTAACATAAACAGAAGAGGGAGTAAATTCGACGGAAGAATTCATATTGTCAACAAGTTTAGCTACAGAAACAATGTTCTTTTTAATATTAGGAGCAAGGAGAACATTAGACAAGTAAAGTGAGGACTCTGACATAGGGATATGTGCACTGCCAATATGACTAATGGAGTGACAAGTTCCATCTCCCGTAACTATACTACCTTTTTCAGAATAAGGCAATAAGTGAGATAACTTACCGACATTACCCGTAACATGAGTGGCAGCGCCGGAATCAACATACCACTCGCCTTGTTCATTTTGCTTGATCGTCATCTATGACAATGCTGATAACAAAAGTTGTTGCATATCTGTAGATGGCGCTTTCATGTCCACAGTAGTAGCTGACTTATTTTCAATTTTGTTTATTTTTCCTCTATTTTGTAGATTAAACCAACAATCAGCTTTCACATGTCCTCTTTTGTTACATAAGAAACAAGTGGGCACTCTCCTCTGATTCCCTGTATTAAAAACACCGAAAATATTAGGTGTAGGCAAGATACCACGACCTCCCTGCCCAAAACGTCTGCGGCCTCTGCCTCCTTGATGCCCTCCATTTCCTCGTCCAAAACCGACAGAAGTGTCCATGGCCAAAACTGAATGAGAACGAACTGATTCATTTCCTTCTACTCTTTGTTTCATAATCATCTCATGCTGGAGAAGTTTCGCTTGAAGATCGTCAAAAGTAGGCAAGTGAGGAAGGCATGACAAAGCTGTGGTAAACATGTCAAAATCAGGGCCCAATCCATTGAGGAGTTGTTGAACTTTATCTTTATCTGAAATAGAACTTCCAATAACCGCCAATTGATCAGTAATACTCTTCAAGCGGCCTATGTATTCCATGACTGGCATGGAGCCTTTCTTCAAACTTTGAAATTCATTTTTTAAGTACATAACTCGAGCTTCTGATATTTGAGAGTATGTCTGAGACAACTTACTCCACAGATCCGCCGCAGTGCAATCATCTGAAAGAGTAACCAACACTTCTTGAGATAGTGTTGACGTAATATAAGCAACCAAAGACTGATCCCGCTTCCTCCAGGTTGTATACTCTGGATTCTTAAAGGAAATAATAATTGTGTCACCCTTCTCATTGGTGGTTTCCTGCAAAATAAACCGTGGTGGTATAGGAACCAAACCATCCAGATGTTCATCGAGATCCTGACTCCGTATAAAAGGAAGTATTTGTCTCTTCAAGGTCAAAAAATTAGAGTAAGTTTTTCTGTAACAAGCTGACTCAAGAAATTTGCAGAGGGACCGGAGGACAAGGTAGATGACGAAGAGTAATCCATATCAATGGAACAACGAATAAACAAACAAGACGAATGAAGAGAAAGAGAAGAAAATTGAAGATCACTTAATCAATCAATAGAACTTTAATAAGGGATGCACCCGTGATATTAATAGACGTAAACCTTTTTTTTTAGGGTCGAGATTGTAGACTGTTATAATCTGCCTATAGGCGTCACACAGAAAACATTAAACAGTAATAGAAAAGGAAACTTCTGTAATCAAAGAGGAAATAAATAAAAAAAAAATACTCAATAACTGCAGTAGATTTGATTGCAATCAAAAGGAGACTGCAATCAAAGAGGGAAAACACGAATCAAAGGGATTGCAATCAAAGAGACTGTAATCAAAGAGAGGAAACTGCAGTCAAAGAGAGGAAAACCACAGTCGTTGATGTCGAAGAGGGGCGTTAAATGTGAAAACTGCAGATGTTAATGATGCTACAGACGTTGATGCTGAAGAAGAGAGACAGATGGTGATGATTGCAGTACTGTGAAGAAGAGGAATGAACAAGAATCAGAAGAAAAAAAAAACGAGTGCAGAAGTTACCATGAAGGAGGAAGAATGGACGAAGAGGTGTATCAAAAATTGTTCCTTCAGAAATCTTCAGATCTCGCTGAACACACGTCTGGTAGGGTTCCGCAACCTGGCTTTGATACCATAAAAGATTCTGTGTGGGGTTCAGCCTTCACTGCAGAAACTAAGAAAAGAGAGAGAGAGAAGAGGAAGATTCACAATGGCTGGGGGCGGCGCACGTTAACCCAACCTTCCAGCCCTAAACTTTATAAATAGGTAAAAATACAATAGCTGGAAAAATTACAGAAATGCCATTAATGAAATGGCATTGAGCATGTGTTAAAAGTTAAAACATAACGTGCGTATGGATCTGGATCCATACGCATACCATATTTTAACAGAGAGAGGAAAGACAAAGTTAGAGAGCATCTCCTTTCTTCCCCGTCTCTTTTTTATCAAGTATTTTTCAGGTTAGGACAAAAATGCCCTTACAAGATTTCAAAACACCATAAAAGCATGTATACAATGGAAACTGAGCTGCTATTATATTCCATGACTATGGACATAAACCTCTCTTCAACACTCCCCCTCAAATTGGGGGTGAATATGTCAATCATTCCCAACTTGTTGATCAAATCAACATGTCTTGTCTTTCACACTGCCTTTGTGAGAACATCTGCAAGTTGTCTTTGAGTATTAACATGAATGATCTTAAAGGTCTGATCTGCAACCTTTTCTCATACGAAGTGACAACCCACTATAATTAAACACTAGTGACAAGAACAATGTCACAAAGTGACTACAAAGAAGGCACAAACATAAACAAGAAGCCACTAATGGGCAAAATACAATAAGCCACAAAGGGCTAATCACCAAACACACACAATGTGAGAAGAGAGAACTAAAAATATAAAAAATGATATATTGAAAATGCTTTGAAAAGCATTAAGAATGAAGGGGGTCTTTGACCCCTATTTATACAACTATAGGGACCAAGGAGAGCTCCCATAGAGTCGTTGGGAGCTCCTCAATGACTCCAAGGGATTGGACTCTTTTGCCCTTGGTCAAATAAGGAAAGAAAAGGAACAAAAAATAAAGAAATCTAAAAATATCCCTAGTGGACATGTCTATTTACATAGAAACAAAAAGACTAAATTGCCCCTAGTGGGCATTACAAAAGACATAAGTATATATATATATATATATATATATATATATATATATATATATATATATGATAACCATATATTTTAACACCCTCCTTCAAAGTGACGGTGAGATCACTGAAAGTTTGCTTATGAGAAAGGAGAACTAAGGGGATGGCAAAGCTTTGGTAAAAAAATCTGCAAGCTGATACACTAAAGCAGTGTTGTGAAACCAAAGCGCTCCACAAAAAACTGAGGCGAGGCGTAAAGCGTAAGCCTCAATTTTTTTTGAAAACTTTAAAAAAATTATAAAAGAATATCTAAAAATACAAATAAATAAAGAAATGCTTTATTGATGAAGTAACAACCAATAAGAAATAGAAAATCTTAAATAAGTACTAAAAAATATGAGATTAACATATAAAAGTAACTAAGAAACTGATTACATAACTAGAAAACTAATTATATAATTGAAAAATATAATGTCCTATAAAGCAACAACCAATAAGCAATAGAAAAGCTCAAATAAGTACTAAAAAATATGAGATTAACCTATAAAAAGTAAATAAATAAAGAAACTAATAAATATAACATATAAAAGTAACTAAGAAAATAGAAGTTAAAACATATGAGATTAACATATAAAAGGTAAAGAAACTAATAAAAAGTAAATAAATAAAGAAAATAATAAATATAACATATAAAAGTAAAGAAACTAAAAGAAACTAATAAATATAATATATAAAAGTAAAGAAACTAATAAAAAGTAAATAAATAAAAAAACTAATAAAAAGTAAATAAATAAATAAAGAAACTAATAAAAAGTATATCTTCTTCTTCTTCTACTAAGAAATATAACATATAAAAGTAAAGAAACTAATAAAAGTAAATAAATAAAGAAACTAATAAAAAGTAAATAAATAAAGAAAGAAACTAATAAAAAGTATATCTTGTTCTTCTAATAAATATAATATATAAAAGTAAAGAAACTAACAAAAAGTAAATAAATAGAGAAAAGTTCTTGTAAAGAAATTAATAAAAAGTAAATAAATAAAGAAAACTTCTTTTTCTTCTTCTCACCTTGAATGGTGCCAACAACAATGTAGATTGCACTTTTGTTGTCGCAATACAACTTCAAAGGAATAAAGATAATGACTCCCATATCTTTGAGCAGACTTTTTAACCAGACAAGTTCAGTTGTAGTTGTGGTCATCGCCCTATGCTGGGCTTCCGTGGAAGACAATGATACATTTTGTTGTTTCTTACATCTCTAAGAAATTAATGATTCTCCAAAAAAAACACAATAACCTGTGGTAGAAATAAGAACATTGGGGTTACCATCCCAATAAGAGTCAGTATAAACAATTAAAGTTGGAGATGAAGAAGAAGATAAGAATAGTCCTTTTGTTATTGTTTCCTTCGGATATTTCATGATTCACATGACATAAGCCTTGTGAATAGTAGTCAGTGCATTTTGAAATTGACTTGCATTGTGAACGACATGAGCAATATCTGACCTGGTAATAGACAAATATGTTAGATATTTAATCAATTGACGATAAGTTGTGAGATTTTCTAAAGGAGTTCCATCATTGACTCTCTTCTTAGCATTGATTACTTTTGGAGTCTCCACATTCTTTTCATTAGTTAATCCAAACTTGACAATAATATCTGATGCAAGCTTTATTTGAGAAAGAACATATCCTCTAGGAGAATATGCAATTTCAATTCCTAAAAAATAGCTTCAAAATCTAAGGTCAGACCTTAGTTATCAAAAGCGGCCTAGGCGACCTAGGCGCAACCCCATCACCTGGGTGACCAGGTCTGGGTGGTGGGGCACTATATTGCCGCTTAGGATGTCACCACCTAGGCTTTGAAGTTTTTTTTTTGAAGATTTTTGTTTTTGTTTTGAAGACACCATTTGTTTTCTTCTTGAGGAGGAGGAGGAGGAGAAGAAGAAGAAGAAGAAGAAGAAGAAGAAGAAGAAAGAAAGAAAGAAAGAAAGAAAGAAAGAAAGAAAGAAAAGACATTTATTTGTCTATTGCTTGTATTATGTCTATTGTTGAGAAGAAGAAGAAGACATATTATTTGTCTATTGCTTGTATTATGTCTATTGTTGAGAAGAAGAAGAACACATTATTCGTCTATTGTTTGTATTATGTCTATTGTTGTTGTTAATTTTTTTATATACATGATTTTATTTTTTGTGTATTGTTCATTCACATTGTTAGTTGTATGGTTTGTTTATTCAATTGTTAATTTATTCTTAATTTGTTTGATCAGGTTAATGTTATGTAATATAATTGTTTTACAATGTTCAACAATGTTTTACAATGTCTATTGTTGTTGTTAATTTTTTTATATACATGATTTTATATTCACATTTGGTAGATGCAAAGAAACTAGAACTAGAGGCACTCAACAAAGCTCACACTTGGAAAATGGTAACCCTCCCTTTGGAAAAAAGGCTATTGGGTGTAGATGGGTTTATAAAGTAAAAACTAAAAGTGATGAATCCCTATATAGAAATAGAAAAATCATTGGATTTGAACTTAAGAAAGTAAACCTAAGTGCATCTAGTGAAATCATCAATAAAAACAACATAGTATGAATATCCTCCCTTAGATATGACGGGTTCTGGTCCCCATACGTTCGAATGCACAATCTCAAAAGGTCTTTTAGAAATGAAGTTGCTATGTTGAAAAGTAAGATAATGCATTTTTCCAAGAATACAATCGTCGCATGTAAATTCCTTTTCATTACAAAATTTCTCTAAGAAAGGAAAGAGATATAACTTAGAGACACTTGGATAGACCAAGTTTTTGTTAAAATTAATGTAATATAAGTATATATATATGTATATGTATACATATATATATTGTTTAATATATATCATGTATATATTGTAATAATATATAATGATATATTGTAATATATATAATATATGGGAGTCAAGTCAAAGCTAGTTTGACTTGCTCCCAACGACTAGAACTCTAGTCGTTGGGAGCTAGTCAAACTAATTTGACTCTCTCTCATTCTTTAATGAGAGAGGACTTCCCCACTCCATTCCACTTATTCTCTTCTTCTCTCCTCTACTTTTCTCTATAAAGCTATTCATTAAGAAAATTATATTTTATGTGTGTTATCTCTTTTGGGACTATTTAGCACTTATGTGCTTGTTTTGTGCCATAGTGCATTATTTTCTTGCTTGGTGACCGTGTGTTCTCATTGGATCATTCTCTTTTGTGGCCCTGTACACTTCATTACATGGTATTAGTGCTATAATAATTCTCGATCTTTTGGAGGTAGCTTTCTTTTTGTTGCGAAAGAAGAATTCTCAAAGTGTTTGTATCTTGTGGAAACTCAAGTAGTGTATCTCTTTTTCTCTTGAATCTCTTGTTTCTTAAGATGGAGCATGAATCTAAGATATATCTTTCCTTTAAGCTTAATGAAACAAATAACATGATGTGGGCTTCTGCCATGGAAAACAATCTTAAAGGAAAGAAGTTGTGGGGATATGTGATGGGCACCATTCCAGAACCATATCATTATCTCACAAAGCTTGAGGGTTATGTGAAAAAGCCCTTGTAGGAGATGCTCGGGCGAAGGCTATTCGTGAGTATCAAAATAGCATCAAAGTAGAAGATTGAGAAAGTAACCATGCAAAAATTCTTGCATGTTTCATGAATAATGTTGACATTAAAATATGTGCCAACATTGTAAAATTTAAAAAAGCAAATGATGCATGGTCTTTTTTGAAAGGTGTGTATACAAAAAAAGACCTTGATAGGCAATATTTTTTACAAGAAAAAAAATTAGAACTACCAAGCAAGGAGATATGAGTGTATGAGATTATTTTAGAGTTTTATCTCCTCTGTGGGATGAGTTGGCGATTCTTGAACCTAAATGAGTTGCTATTGAAGATGTGAAACTTAGAAGACAACAAATGGAAAATGAACATTTTTTCCAATTCCTTCATGGTCTTCGTTCCGAGTATGAGCAAGTTCGATCATCTCTCCTTCATAGAACTCTTCCTCTAGAGGATGCTGTAGCCGAGGTATGCCACGAAGAAACTTATCTCGGGATGACGAGATGAGATGGAGTATTAGCCATTTATAGTCCCATTAACAATGTTAGGGCGTATAGACCTCCACACTTTGGAAAACAAAACATTAATAATAGAGGAAGAAAAGTTATTTGTCATTATTGTAATGAACCTAGTCACATCAAACCGGTTTGTCCTAAGTTAAAAGGTAAAGTTGCTTCGGTTGGTGAAACCGCTCCAAAGAAGAAAGAAACAACAAAGAATGGAGGAGATCTTTGAGACATCCTATCTCAATTAACAGGGGCACTTAATCAAATTCTCAGGGCTACATCTACATCGGGTGTCATCATTACTTCTTCTCCCCTAGGTATGTGTTTTTGAATTCTTGATTCTGGAGCATCCTTTCATATGACTCATGAGAATTCTCTTTTCGATTTATGCACCAATTCAGACTTAAACTATGTTTCTACTGTAGATGAAACTTCTTTACAAATTAAAAGTATTAGAACTTTGGATTCAAAAGCACCTCAAAAATTTTTTGTTCAAAAAATGAAGGTTGTTCCTAAACTCAACTTAAATCTCTTCTCAGTTTCTCAAATCTTCGATCATGGTTGTGAAATATCTTTGTCATCAAAAGGTTGTACCGTGCAGGATTTCCGGTCCAAGAAGTGGATTGGGCAAGACCTACATGGTTTTTTTGTCTATTCCTTCTAAATCATTTTGTAATTATACTCAAGAAAAGGATATTGTAAATTGGCATAAAAGACTTGGGCCTCCTAGTTTTTCAAAGATTTATCTATTTCCTTTTACTGAAAATAGTTGGAATGGAAAAGACATTATTTGTAAAGATTGTGTTCTTGGTAAAATGAAATCCATCTCCTTTTCTTTAAGAAATTTTGTTCCAAAAGACCATTTGAATTGGTGTACTCGGATGCATGAGGACCTTCTCCTGTCATATCTAAATGAGGATACTCATATTATGTGGTTTTTATTGATCATTTCTCTAGATATGCATGTGTTTACTTTCTTAATCTTAAATATGATGTTTTTTCATTCTTTAAAGAAATTCATATGATGATCAAAAATCAATGTCAAAGTGATATATATCTATTCTTAGATCCGATTCTGGAGGTGAATATATGTCAAATAACTTTCAACAATATTTGAAACAAAATGACATTTGTCATCAAATATCTTGCTCAAGAACCTCCAACAAAATGGCTTAGCTGACAGAAAACATAAACACATTATAAAAACCGCTAGAACATTGCTTATTTCTAAAGGCATTCCCAAAAAGTTTTGGGACGAAGCTGTTTTGACCTCAACTTATTTGATAAACCTAATGCCATCTTCTTCACTAAAAGATGTTTCACCTTTTGAAACACTTTTTAAAATGACACCTGTGTGAAGAATCCTTGCAAACAATCAAGTTTTCAAATAACTTGATACTTCAAATACTCAAGACACAAAATAAAGGAACAATGTTTATAAGCTTTACACCACAAAAGAAGTGCAATAAATGCACAGTGTTTATAAGCTTTACACCACAAAAGAAGTGCAATAAATGCACAATGTTTATAAGCTTAAGGAGACAACTCCTTACTGTAATACTTACATTCAATGGGCTCACATAGCCCTTATTTATAAGCACACTTAAAGAGTCGTTGGGCTATTCCCAACGGCTCTTATTAGAGACGTTGGGAATCAACCCAACGTCTATCTTTTTTAAACAGTGTACAACAGTCAGTGGCTGACTCTTGTACACTATACACAGTCAGCCACTGACTGTGTACAAAAATATTACATAAAAGAACAAAAATAAGAAATGAAAAAATACAAAAATAAGAAAAAATAAAAAGGAGGAATTACAATCATATTAAAAAACATGAATATGCATAAAATGTAAAAATGACTAAAATACCCCTACAACTAATACAAGAAAGAAATATATATTTTATATATATAAGTAGATGGATACATGTACATATATATGAAATATATATATGTATATGCATCTTCTTTTATATATATAAAATATATATGAAAAATACATTGTCTTATGAATTACAATTTAACAACCCGATCTTAAAAGATTGTGTATCTTTGGTTGTAAAAGCTTTTTGTTATCTCACAAAAGTGATAAAAGTATCACCAAAAGCCATTGAATGTGTTTTCATGGGGTATGGTGAAAATCAAAAGAGCTATAGATTTTTTGATCCTAAAAATAATAAACTTTATGTTTCTAAAGATGTGACCTTTTTAGAAAATGAAAATGGATTTGATAATGTAATTAATAAAGATGATGACTATACTTTTTTGTTTGATATTTTGCCAAGACAAGCGATATGTCTTGTGAATTTGATGATTGTGAGATAAATAATAGTGAAGTTAGTGAGCATGCTTTAGATGATAATGATGTTTATGAAAATAGTGACAATGGAATCATCGAGTTACATCATAATAATAATGTTAGTTCTTCTCAAAACTTGTAAGTCTATACCTGACGTGATAAAAGAGATCAACCTAGTGCTTATGAAAAATATTCTCAAGATATCACTTTAGGTGAATGTTCCAATGAAAACTCAACTACAAAAAATACCAACCTTAGAAGGTTCGATAGTGTTTCAAGTGTACCCAATAGGTTTGTATCGTATGAATCCATTTCTCCCAATTATTAATCATGTCTTCTAACTCGACATTCCTATGATGAGCCTGCACATTATCATGAAGCCAAGAATTATCCACATTGGGTAGAAGCTATCAATATGAAATTAGAAGCTCTTTGTAAAGCTAATACTTGGGAAATAGTAGATTTACCACTAAGAAAGAAATCTATAGGATGTAGGTGGGTGTATACAGTTAAAACTAAATGTGATGTATCCTTAGAAAGACATAAAGCCAAGTTAGTTGCTGAAGGATATTTCCAACAATATGAGATTTTGATTATGAGGAGACTTTTGCTCCTATTGCCAGAATGACTAGTGTTAGAACCCTAATAGTTGTAGTTTCAATTAAAAATTGACCAATTTATCAATTAGATGTGAAAAATGCATTTCTCAATGGTGATCTTTGTGAAGAAGTTTATATAGATCCTTTCTCGGGGTTTGTAATTAAAAGAGGTAAAACTTTAAAATTAAGAAAAACTCTGTGGACTTAAACAAGCACTTAAAGCATGGTATGATAGATTTAGTACTGTTATGATTGATTTGGTTTTCGGTCTTATTATACTGACACTCTCTTCTTTTTGTAAGGAATGCAGGTGAAAATAATTTTTTTCTCTTACTATATGTTGATGATATGATAATTATCGGAAATGACAAAAAGGTGTTGGTGAAATCAAAATTATTTTAAAGAAAAATTTTGATATGTCTGACATGGCTTTCTTGAGATATTTTTTAGGGATTGAGGTGACTTATTCTCTCAGAGGATATGTCCTTTCTCAAATGAATCTTGCCTGCTGATATTTGTGTCGTCAGGAATTACTGACAAGAAGACAGTTGAAATTCATGAAGTTATCAATGCTAAAATGAGGCTTAAAGATGAAATTTTGCTTGATGATCCTACTCCATATCGACAACTGGTTCGATCTCTTGTGCATTACCAGGCCATATATTGCTCATGAAGTTCATGCAACTAGTGTCGATTTCAACACGCTCCAACTACTCTACACATGAGTGCAGTATTGAGGATTATCAGATACATTGAGAACTCCATAACCAAAAGGATTTATTATCCTTAACCTCTTCTTTAGAATTATTTGCATATATTAATGTTGATTGGGGGGAAAACCCTAATGATTGGATTTTAACAAGTTTCTGTGTTTTTCTATGTAATTCTCTAATCTCTTGGAGATGCAAAAAGCAACAAAAGATGTCTTTATCATCCACGTAAGCTGAGTATCTAGCAATGGCTACTACGATAATGGAACTCATGTGGCTGAGGAATCGTCTTAAAGACATTGAGAATTATTATTACTACACATTCAAAGTTGTAATGTGACAACAAGAGTGCAATTTACATTGCAAGCAATTGTAATGAAGTATGTAGAATTACAAGAACATTGTTCACATACAAGTTCAAGAGTGGACAATTATAACGACACAATACAAGCACAAAAGTGCATAAGCAAAAGTCCACTGTGGGACAATACAAAGTGCCAACAAAGGGTAACACCAACAAGTAAAAGAATAGGATTTTATTAATAATATGTTTAAAAGCATTAAGAAAAATAGGGGGAACAACTCCCCTATTTATATACGACAAACAAAAGGGAGGCCATTGGGAGCTCCCTTCGTAGAGACGACATTGGGGAGCTCCCAACAATCATATTTATGACTGTTGGGGCCCCATCGACTCTATGGAATGGGCCCCCCAATGGCATGAAAAACAAAAAAAGAAAAAGAAAAAGAAAAAGAAAAAAAAGAAAAATAAAGAAAAGAAAAATATAGTTGTTTCTAATAAACAACTATAATTGCATGTGAAAAGACTAAAATGCCCTTGTTGGGCAAACTAATACAATACAAATTATATATATACATATTCATATATATTTTAACAGCAATCACACTTTTCATGAACGTAATTGCCCTTGCGCCTAGTCTGGGCTAGTTTATGTTAAGTTGTATGTATATATATTTTTATATCTATAAATGCTTTGTATGTATTCACATATATATACATATATATTTATAATGATGTAATATGTAAATACCCATTTGGGGTATTTTGGTCATTTTAGTCTTTGTAATAGGATGTGCCCATTAGGAGAACATTAGTACTTTTATTTTATTTTGTTCTTTTTGTCTTTTTCTGTTTTTATAGGGACTATTTTTGACCAAATAGTCCAAATAGAGTTGTTAGGTTCCTTTTGAACTAGTCAACATAGAGTTGACTTGTTAGTAAAGCTGTTGGAACAATCCAACATCTCTATTTTAGACTACCTCTTGTGTATAAATAAGGGTGAACCCCCTCTTTTTCTTTAATGCTTCTCTTAAGCATTCATGATCAATAAAATATTTATTTTTTATGTTCTTGCATTCCACTTGTAAATTCTTTATTGTCTTGAATGCACTTAGTGTTTGTGTATGTGCTGTGCACTTTGTGTTTATGATATTGTAATCCCTTAGAGGCCCTTGTTTTGTATTTCTATATATTTCATTACATAATATTAGAGCTAAGAAAGCTTTCTTGACATTTTGCCTTTTGCGTCTTGGGATTGTTTGGTTCAAGTTCGTGCTTCGTGATCGTTGTGTGACTTGGATTCAAGGGAAATCTTGACCCAGTATTTATCTTAAATCTTTAGTGTTACTTGAGTTATCTATCTCATGCATTATGCATGAAAGATCATTCATTTTTCTTATATTTGAAAAGTTATTGGTTATTTTTGTTAAAAATTAAAATCTTTAAATATTTTTCAAATTTATTGTTAGATTTATTTTTATTAAATGTTTAATAAGGTTTATAAAATTTGTTTGATCTTTTGAAATGATATATGTGTATACTTTTATGAGATCTAGTTTGAATCTTAGATTTTTGAACTTGTTTTATATGTATGTATATGATCTAATATTCTTAATCCTGTGTTGTTGGCATTTAAATGCTTTATTCGAACACTTCATGTTTATAAATGTCAAATCATGTTTGTACTTATTGTTATATTGAAATTTGTTTGTTTTTTAGAAAATTGTCAGATACTTTAAAATAATTTAAAATATTTATTTTAAAATGGTTTGGTGTCAATAACAAGTATGCTTTATGTGATTTTGCTTTGATGTATTATTATGTGAAACATAAAATAGTTTATGAAATATTAAAAAAAAATGTGGTTAGGATCTTATTGATCATGGATACTTTGTTATTTTTGAAATTTAAATAAATGTTTTTTTATATTGATATATGATCCTTATACATAAGGTATTGAGCATGGATTCTTCTTAATGGAGTTATCCACTTTTATGAATGTTTTTAAAATGATTAAAAATAGTTATGTTATTGTTGGTCCTTTTGTGGCCCTTGTGATCATCCCTTTTAGATAATGATGCCACATTTCATATGTTACTTTTTATATATATCTTGCATTAGAGTAATCTATTACTTGCATATATGCTTAAATGTGTTCTTATACATATCTTATGTGATTCTTCATAGCTTTGTATACGATGTGGCTTTAAGTTATTAAGATTATTGCATATACATGAATTTTGATCTCTTTATGAGTATCCATAATTAGTTGTACTTGTGAATATGGTTTCCTATATGGTTATTTGAGAATCTTTATATATGTTTTGGCCCTTCTTAATGTTGTATGCCTTTTTTGTCTCATAGTAGACGTGCTTGTATTGACCATGCATATAATTGCGTCAATTGACATCTTGTTGTGCATATTATTGCACTATATTCATTTTAAGGTTTCATCTACCTTTATTGGATTTGATTTCAAAATTTGTTTTTTCAAATTGGTTCCTATATATGAACTCACTTATTTAGAATTTGATTTTCATGAGTATGTATTGCCCTCTTATTGCATTTGTTTTGTCCATCACAAATTTCATTTTTTTTCCCTTGTTATTGGATTAGGGTTAGCCGTTGAAATGAGTTTTGTGTGAACCTCATGTCATCCTATCGGTCTAGATTCTCAAGGGTTATGAGTGACGTGTTGTCACTTGTCTTGAATCTGATTGATAGTTGATTGGCTTCTGGATCCATGTTGGCTTTATTAAACCAGATTTGTTTGTTGGGGTGAGTTGTGTGCACTTCTTTTTTTGTCAGTTTAGATTGTTGGCTTATATTTAAGCTCTATTTGACTGTTGTTTGATCTCTGGTTCTATGAGTATGTTATATCACTCATTTGTTTATTTGGCCATTATTATTATGTTGGATGTTTATAATCATGTTTATCTGTGATTACTATATATTTTTGAAACCATGGTGTTTCAAAAGATTGTTAAAATTGATATCTTTATTCTTTTTACTGACATTAGTTTGTTTTCATTAGAAGCTCTCTTACCTCGTGTGTTCTCTCCTATTATGCCTCTTATTTAAGTACCATTTTATGTCGACAAGAGATGTTATTTTGTGGTGAGTTATGTGCATCCATTGGTTATTCACACTTTTTGTGTATTTGTATTATGCTCATATTCTATTTGCTGATACACTTGAATATTGAGATTGTCTCTTATTTAAGTGTCATTTTATGTAGAAAATAGATGTTATTTTGTGGTGAGTTATGTGCACTTATTGGTTATTCACACTTTTTGTGTGTTTGTATTATACTCTTGTTCTAGTAACTGATACACTTGAGTATTGAGGTTTGTCTCTTATTTAAGTGTCATTTTATGTAGACAAAAGATGTTCTCTTAACGTGGTGAGTTATGTGCATTCATTGGTTATTCACACTTTTTTTTTGTTTGTTAAGCTCATAAGTGGCATTATGATTGTGCTCTTGTTCGAGTAGCTGATACACTTGAATTTTGAGGTTTGAAGGTCTAGTGAGGTGATTGCTTGTGGTGGTCGAACTATTGTTGAGATTTGCAAAATATCATTTCTTGATATTTGTGGGATTTTTAAAATCTCTCTATGAAATTTCTAAACTTTACTGCTTGTTTTTTCCTTGTATGTAAAATTGTTTATTGATAAAATTTCATGCATTTCATTGATAACATACATATATATATGTTTTAAAAATTGTTATTTGGTTCCTTGTACTTAAACCCATTCTTGATTGTGAGTAAGTTCTAATGGGTTGTGATTTATGAGATTGCTCTCATTCATTATTATGTGCACTACAAATATTAATATATATATATATATATGTTTCATATTGATTATCTTGTTCACATTGTTGTATGCATAAATTTAATTAACTCCTCTTTTTCTTGAGGGTTCTTTTTTTTGAAATGTTATACTTTATATGCATGTTGTTTTTAGTATAAATTGATGATTTGTTTTATTTGAAGTGTTTTTCTAAAAATTTGGGATATTATTAATACATGATTTTTATCTCTTTTTGATAATTTATATGTTCTTTAGTGATTAAATTTTCTTATGATCAATATTTATGTTTACTTGAAAAATATGTTGATTTTGGGTTTATGATTGTCTAAAATTGATTTCATAAATATTTCTCTTTGAGGTATGCTCTTCATATCTTATTGATTGTCTAAAAATGATTGTTACTTTGTTTGAAAAATTCTACTTGAATGTTATTTTTGTTCAATATATATATATATATATATATATTTGCTTTGAAATTTCATAACTATTTGGTTAGAATACTTTCTTTTATGTAGTTGGGACTTTTGTTTTGTTCTCTCTACAGGTTCTTAGAGATGCGATGGATTGAGAAAGGAATATCTTTGATGCATCATGAAGATACAGATAGCTGATAAAGGCGTTTGTGGATGATCACTAATGAAGACATTTGAAGACATGCATTTGCAAAATTCTTTGATATGTCATAATATGGATATTTTCATTGAAGGCACTTGAAGACTTGGATCCTTCTGATTGATTCCTTTTTGTATTTCCAAACTTTTGGTATATCACACCATAAGTTTGAGGGGGACTGTTAAGTTGTATATATATATATATGCTTTGTATGTATTCACATATATATACACATGTATTTATAATGATATAATAGGTAAATACCCATTTGGGGTATTTTGGTCATTTCAATCCTTGTAATAATAGGCTGTGCCCATTAGGAGCACATTAGTACTTTTACTTTATTTTGTTCTTTTTGTCATTTTCTGTTTTTACAGGGACTATTTGGTCTTTGACCAAATAGAGTTGTTGGGTTCCTTTTGGATTAGTCACCGTAGAGTTGACTAATCAATAGAGCTGATGGAACAGTCCAACAACTCTATTTGAGACTACCTCTTGTGTATAAATAGGGGTAAACATCCTCTTGTTCTTTAATGCTTCTCTTAAGTATTCATGCTCAATAAAATATATATTTTTTCTGTTCTTGTGTTTCTCTTTTAAATTCTTTGTTGTCTTGAATGCACTTAGTGTTTGTGTATGTGCATGTGCACTTTGTATTTATGATATTGTAAGCCCTTAGAGGCCCATGTACACAGGTGCGCAAACCCGGATTACACGACTTGGATCAACCTGCGAATACACTTATAGGTGTCTAGTACAAGAGCGAACAAACCCACAAAATATAAAGGCAAACACATGTGGGGGTTTCTGAAATGCACGAGTGAAGTGCAAGGGGTGCTAGCCTGCCTCACGCAGTGTGCAATGCATATATTGGTGAGGGGAGGATCACCACCTCCTGCAGTGAACGGTGCACGCGGTAGTGGCAGGACAATACGCCTGTTGTGCTACGGTGCAAACGGGGTGCACACATAAGGGGAGGCCCAACGTGTGTATGTGTAACGACCCCAATCCAGACCCTTTAAAAATGCGGAATATATATATATATATATATATATATATATATATATATATATATATATTTTTTTTCTAAGAGTTGCGGAAACCTTCCCAGAGACCTGGGGTCCCTACAGTTCCCATTTCAGTTGGATAACCAAACACCACAAAGCAACTTACATTTATCAAACATAACCAATCCACTGAACTCTTTATTAATGAATCAATAAGAGTAATATGTTCAATGTCAAAAGTGAAATATCAAATTGCAGGAAATCAGAAGAACTAAAAGAAAAATAACAGTAGAGCCACTCTGTCTGTAAGTGAAGCCGTCTGAAACAAATGTGACCCTCGTATCCCTCAGAAGCGAGTCGACTTCACTGCTCACTTGTGCCTGGGAAAAACCAATAAAATAAGAGGGTCAGAAATCCGAAGAATTCTGCGTACAGGTTTCCCTAATGAATCAAATAAGAAAAAGAGCATAAATAAGATCCATGTAATATTTTGAGGAATACGATTATACTCAATTCCTAAGTCAATTAACCATTCATGCATAATTAACATTTAACAGGAGGGAACACGAAATATGTAACATTGATCACAACTTAATCAATAAGGCAATTAAATGCAAAAGAGCTCAACATCATACAATGATCAACATAAACAACCAAGTGAACAGGTGAACATGCATGAACTAATGCAGAGCAAGAATATGCATGATTTATGTGCAATGCATGAACCATTTATTATCTTCCATTTAAGTTTTTCTCTTTCCATATGCATGTCCTATTAAATGCACACAATCCTTAAGTTCCTCTTTTTAATTTATCCTTGCCCGCGGATACACTAAACGGGTACAGTCCCCGAGGTCAAGTAGGGTTCCCGGGGTAGCTTCACACACAATTTGTATTTTATTACCGGGTTCCAAACTTAGCCCTCGACCGATATCAGGAAACAGCACCATCCATCGGAACCTTGGAAAACAGCATCCAAAGTCAGGGACACCATGGAAAACAGCATCCACTGGCGCCACTTTCTTGGTATACCAAAACAAACTCACAGCTGTGACTAACACACCACTCCCGGGTAAAGTGACAGACTCTCCCTAAAACCGTGGCCAGGAGAAGAACCTCAATATCGGGTTCAGGGGCAACAAAACGCACACAGAGTTTTTGTATCCTCACGGTTTCCCCTAAACCGCAATATCCAAGATTCCCACGCTAAAACAGGGACATCAAGGAGAAAGTGAATTACACTGTTCTTTACTTTCTTTTATCTGGTTATTAATTTATTTCTTTTACATGCAAAATTAATAACATAAGCTTGCACATCAGCATGCTAAGCTTTTTCACGGGACCACAACCCGTGATCACATAGAACAGTGCGGTAAAACATCAATTCTCACATTTGATTTGTTGCAATGCATCAAAATAATTAAAACGGAGAACAACTAGTTCTCGAGGCTCACCCAACCCCTGATGATCCAATTTGATCATCACTGCATTCATAAGCAAAAATCCTCAATCACATGCCACTATGCATTCTTTTCACATGCTTTCCAATGCGCATTCATGTATGCAAGTTGTGCATGAATCAATAATTTCATAAGCATAAGCATAAATTCACACCCCCACATTAAATGCATGTTTTCATGTCATGCACATACTCATGTCAAATACAAGAGTTCATTCATGAATTGTTCCAATTAAGACATACGAGTACTTATGCCAATACACATAAGCATAGCAATAAAAATTCAAGATTTGCACATGCCCACCAGATGTGTAACATTGCATTTGAAATTTGATCACGCATAGTTATTCAAGGCGAATTCCAATTCTAACGTGCACATATCCAAAGCATTCATAACAGGAAAAATCTGGGAATGTAGTGCACTAAACTGAACTTTCATCAACATATGACAACATATTTAATGTATACAAATCTTAAGATTAGATCCACATAATCCCATACATTATCCACATCAAAAATTCCTTTGAAATGTGTAACCAGTATGAATCTATATTCAACACATGCAAAAAGAAACTCCGATCCACGTCCCTACACAAGGTAACAGTGCACTAGCCGGTCTTACCAGAAAATAAAACAAGAGGTTAAATTTCCAGTTTTTACACTATGATCAGATCATGCTTAACCACAATAAAGTATGGCAGCAAAACAAATTTCGGTACAGAAATTTCTAATAACATTGATATGGTCTATACAAACAATTTGTATGAGAAATCTAGAATTTAGGAAACACCACATGTATCTAAAAAGAATCGAACTTGCTGGGATCAGGATGACCTTGCCAACCGACCCCTGGCAGGCCCCATCTGCACTACATACAGGGCTGTTGTGCCAGCCCAGAACTGATTCGTTAGCATACAGAAACACAAGGTATGCCCCTTGACATTAAAATTTCCTAGGGGTCCTAAAAGGATGAATTGACCCAAACTTGTACATGTTCTAATATAACAAAAAGAAGAACTCAAAAGAAAATTCTGGTTTAGCAGTAAATCTGAACATGCACACATAATAGCTATCGTACTAGACTCACCGTGACATAACACACTGTTTCCTTTTTTTTTTTTTTCTTACAATGGCAATACTAGAGTATTGATGTAAACGAATGCTGAAATGTATATGAGCAACTTAAATATGCCTACCCAGCAAGACTCCTAAGGCCGAAATCGTGCTCTTGGGATATTATGCTCAACAAAGCCGGAATCCGAAATCGGGTGCTAGAAGACCCATCAGCAGGACATGGGATGCAAATTTTGAAGTCACTATTTCACATAAGAATTACCCAAACATGCATTTTAATACACTATTCTATCTGAATCCAAAAGAAAACATGATTTCTAACTTAATCCTAGCATTAAATCTTGCTGACAAGTCATTTAAAAATGTAACACATTAGGTCGGCTGCTTGTTATACCTATGTAACTACACCTGTACATAGGCAGCCACACATATATATGAATATATGTAAAAACCTACTCAAATATACCTAACTTCAAGAAATTTCACCTCTTCCCCTGGCTTTACTAGAATATTACATAGAATGCGAATCTATGCTCCCTTTTCCTATTCAAATCAAAGGAGAGACCCGTACCTTTTTAAGAAATTTTCCGGCGATCGGAGGCTGGAGGCACGGTCGACTAGGCTGCTCCTTGTTGCTGCCGTGACGGGGAGATTGCTGGAGGTCGGCAATGGTGGACGTGGGCTGCCGCAGCTCGCCGGCGACCTCCTCTCACCCAACTCGACAGAGAGAGCGATAGAGGGAGAGAGAGATCGAGGGAGAGAGAGATGAGGGAAGGGAGAAACGAGGGAGACGAGGGAAGAGGGTGAGACCCCCTCTTCCACCTCCCATTTATCGCCGACCCCCCCCCCCCCCCCCCCCCCCCTTCTTGCCGAGATGGGTGGGGGTTTCGGTTACGCCTGCGTAACCCCCCCCCCCCCCCCTCTTTCCCATTTTCTGTTCTGTTACAACCCTATCGGGCAACCCTTATCGGGTTGCCCCTTTCTTTAAAAGGGGTTACACAGGGGTGTGGCTCGGGTCCGGACCCGAGCCCGTAACCCGATCCCCGACCTATATGGATCCATCAGTTGGATCCGAATGGATCCAACTGTGGATCCTTGGATAAATAAAAATTTAAATTTCATTTATATATTCTTATTATTACTATTATTATTAGTTTTTTTTTTATTTTAGATATGGATATAAAGACCATTTTATGGATCTTAGATTCACATGTTGGTTCCAAACACGGATCCAACCTTAAATACTTTTTTTTTATACTATTAATTATTTATTTAAATATTATAAGTATAGTTTTAATACCCCATGGTGGGTTATTTACGCATTCTTTTATGGATCCGGTAACGGATCCGAGGCCCAATTTAGAAAAGTACTCGTTAAATAAAAATAAATAAATTACCAAAAATTGAGGTTATTACAGTATGGGCAACATGGTTGCCTAGTGGACCCCCTTGGTCCGCAATATAGGGTGGGAGGCCTCTGAAGGCCTTGGTGCCGTGCGTGGACCACATGCCTTCCACCAAGCAAGTGACATGCACTCCAAGTTTGCTCACAAGGGTAGGCTTTGCGCTTATGCGCAAAGCTTGTGTAGTGAGGCGGTGTGTGTACGACCAAACCATTGGTGTACAATCTAACCGCGACATCACATGTGTGAAAACCATATCCACTTATACATAAGCTCATGTTTGATGGCTGGTCCATGAAATTATGGTTGTGTTTGTTCCATAACAACTGTACCAAGTCCAACGTTTGTTTAGACTGTACTCGGATACTATGTTCCAAAGTCCAATGTTTGTTTTACGCTGTGCGTGGACAACATGGAGAGAGAGAGAGAGAGAGAGAGAGAGAGAGAGAGAGAGAGAGAGAGAGAGAGAGAGAGAGAGAGAGAGAGAGCTTTCTAGGATTCTTGAGTATGGATTGCTCAAGAATCCTTCTAGACTGCATTAAATTTGTAAAACAACGACAAATCGTTCGACATGTGGAGATCAATTTTTCAAACCAACAAATAAACCTAGTCAGATAAGAAATTTCACCTCACCATCAACTATGAAGATGTCAATATCAAAAGGAATGCAAACTTCACATTCACAAAGGATATTTCATCACGTTTGGTTTAAGAAGTCCAGAGCATCCAGATTCCATGAAGCATATGAGAAAAATGCCCATTTTTTCAATTATATTTCCCCTTCTTTTTTCTCTTGGAATGTCGATTTTACACTACATGGAATTCATAAAGCAAAACTTCATATTAGACATGATAGACTTTCAATTCAATGAACTAAAACACACACATTTACTCCTTTATAAATAAGGAAATCACAATTCGAGAAAAGATACCACCTAACCATGCCCTAGCAGGAGGCCGTCGGCCGTCCATCCGCCAGCCAACTCCTCCCCTTCCTTCGACAATAGAGGGCTCCCTTCCCCTCCTCTGTTCATCACCATTTTTTCCTTTTCCTTGTTGTTCCTCTTCTTCCTCCTCTACGGAAGAAGGCACGATGCAACCGGCGACATCGAGGAACATGGATTCATCAAGAAACCCCCAAATGTTCTCTGGCATTGCTTTGATCTCCGGTGGAGTGGGAGCAGATGGCGGTGTCGATGCAATCGAGATTGGCGTAGATGGACTGGGAGGAGGCCTTCATGTGGTTGGAGTCGGCGGAGTGGATGAGGTCGTGGTAGCTCCGGCTAACGAAATGGATGAGAGAGAGAGAGAGGGCTTACTGTGTTCCCCATGTCCCTGTTCATTTCGTAACAGGGGGTGGAACGCTGTCTACCCCCAAAGCTGGATGCGGCACATGGTGTTCTGCATGTCCGCCGCATCCCATGTTTGTTAAAAGACGTGATCCAATCGGCCGTGGCGTCTCGTGCGACACACGATCAAACAACCCCTAAGGGATCGGTGGGCCGTAGGGAATGGCCGAGATGTGCATAGATAGGGCACAAACAAGGAAATGACACACAAGGTGCACCTATCTACCTTGAACCCCGTAAACATGTATGGATCTCTTACAATTTGTATCCCTGCATGCACCTAACTTAGGCTTTTAACTATGCATGCTTTAAAACATTAAATACATAAATGGGAGAGATCCAACCGTTAGAAAATGCTCACCAAGCTTCAGCAAGCACCGACATGGCTGAATGATGTGCTTCGACACGGACCGTGCCAAAGATTGATCAGCCTGATGCCGGAGAGCCTCCCTAAGGTGAAGAGGAAGACTAAAGAAGCCTCTAGACTATTGAGATGCTTCCTAAGCTCGTCATGTGTACGCTTACTCCACAAATGCCGTCAATCATGCATCGTTGGTGGCCCAAGTAGACCAAGGTGTTCAAAGAATACTTAGGTGATCCGAATAGGGGTTGGGAAGGATTCCAACACCCTGGTCGAGTGTACCCTCCCACTCAAATGGAGAAGAGAAGAAGAAGCCTAAAATCCTAAGAGACTAAGTCTTGCAAGTTAACTTCACATTTCCATATTTTCCATTCTTTAGAACTTGCCCCCCCCCCCCTTGGGTTTATATAGAGCCCAAGGGTGGTGGTTTTACCGTGTAACACATGTGCTACTGTGGTTTTCTATGAAAACCACAGTCTAATACTTGATTACATTCAAAACTAACACCTAAACATTGTTGGCTACTGTGGTTTAGGCTAAAACCACAGTAGCCTACCATTTAAAGCAATCATAAAAGGGCTTGTGACTAGTCAAGCTCCTAGTCCACATCAGAGGATGATGTGGCAAGGTGCCCCCCCCAGGGTGTGAGGTGGCTAAGTCATGGGCCCCACATGGGTGCTGATGTGATCATCTCCCAAAATTGGTGGAGCTCCTCTCCTTTTGCGCCAAATCACTGGGACTAAGTGGGCTTGGGCGCAGGTGTGCCTAGGTCGTGCTTCCAGTTGCAGTGGCTCCTGGGTCTTGGTGCGCGCACATCTAGGCAGTCTTTTGCGCGCTGATGGCATCCCTAAGGTCTGTCAAGGGCGGATGCATCAGCGCCTAGTCGGGGCCTAGGCGGGAAAGTCGGTACCTCTATTGGGGTAAACTAGGAATCATATCGATTCCTAGTTATTTTGACGACTAGCCCAACGCGGCGCCTAGTCGGTACCTTTGACTACTTAGATCACAATATAGGACCCCATTCTTGACTTTTTCCTTTCGGTCGTGATACAAAATTTGCAACTTTGATAAGGGTAGGTATCCCAATCTCAAGTGCAATAATAAAACTGGTTCCATCCTATGTGACACATGGTGACTACTAGCGTCCAACACTTTGGGAGTCTCCAACATATATAAGTCTCTCTCTTCATGTCATCAGGTCCTGAGAGACACAATTCTAAGGCAAAAAGGTTACAGAGCAATTTAGGTCCTTGGTAGTGGTACTTACAGAAAGCAAATTTACAGGAAATTTTGGTGTATGCAAAACAGATTGCAAAAGAAAAGAGGGGGTATGGACTGTTCCATTGCCATGGACTGGAGAAGGAGATCTATCGACTAATTTAAGATTCCTATTGGAACATGGAGAATAATAATCTGAGAACAAGAACCTTATACCAGTGATGTGATTGGTAGCACCAGAGTCAATAACCCACTCACTTGAGTCGAGTAGAGTAGATGCCTCTATACCTTGATGGGCATGATATGAAGTGGAAGTGAAAGTCGTCTCCCTGCCATTCATAAGCTCAACATTCTTTAGCTCTAATTCTTCTACTCTCTTCTTCAGAAGCACTAACTCTTCACCTTGAGTTCCCTCCTTATCTGGAATTGCATTGTAAGCACGATTGCCCCTTGTTTTTGGGTTTCCTATCAAATCCCAACACTGCGCTCTAGTGTGTCGAGGTTTCCCACAATGACTACATCGCAATTTCTCCTCATAAAATCTATGGGGGCTTCTACCATGACCCCACATGGATGTTTCCCCTCGACCTCTGCCTCTTTCACTGCTCCATTGTGGTGTGTGTCACTTAAAAGAGCCGACCTCTCAATGCTTGGCTCTTGGGAGTTAACCAGTGTCCAACGGAGTGAACTCTTCATGTCCCATAATAAAGGCCTTCAAGTGGTCATAATCATTACCAAGACCACACAAAACTAGATACCTTCCTTTCTTCCAACTCTTGCTTCTCCTTGAAGCAACTCACACACCTTGCACAACTTGTACATTTAGGTTTTGTGTAGAAGCTCAATTCTTCACACAATTGGTGCAACTCATTGTAGTATTTGCTTAGTGAGACCTTGCTTCTGCTTATGTATTCTCTCCATAACATCACATTTCTACGACCTATGTCACATGGGCGCGGGTGCGGGGATTCGGCACTTCCAAAAAACCCGGGTGCGGGGGTGCGGCAGGGGAAAAAATGTAAAAATATATATATATATATATATATATATATATATATATATATATATATAAAAGAGAAAATCCTTTACGAAAAAAGGTTTTGAAAGGCAGCTGACAGCAAAAAGGAGCTGTCAGCAGAGTCAGCAGAAATTTTTTTTAAAAAAATTTCGCAGCTCAGCAGCTGACAGCAGTTGTCAGCAGCTGACAGAAGCTGCTGTCTCAGCTGTCAGCAGATTTTTTTTTTAAAAAGATTTCGCAGCTCAGCAGCTGTCAGCAGCTGACAGGAGCTGTCAGCAGCTGACAGAAGCTGTTGTCTCAGCTGTCAGCAGTAATTTTTTTTAAAAAATTCGCAGCCCATTTCAAAGGGCAAATTTTTTTAAATAAAAAAATCCAAAAAAGAAAATGGACCTAAATGATCCTGGGTGCGGTCAACGCACCCAGGATCGGGTTGACCGCACCCGGTGCCGCACCTGCACCCGCTCCCGCGTCGAGTCGCGTCGACGCGGGTGCGGCACCCTGCTAGCCGAATCCCTGTGACATAGTCTACGACATATTGGTTTTCTTTGAATAAGCCTCAGAGACTGCATCCCACACTTCTTTAGCAGTCTCAAAGTTCATCATGCTCCTCCCTATGGATGGCTCATGGATTGAAGCAACCACGCCATAACTAGGTAGTTGTTACATTCCCAATCTGGGAATGTAAGATCCCCTTCCTCGGGTCTTTCACTCCATCATTTATATATCTAAGCTTCCTCTTAGCCCCAATTGAAATCTTTACTCATCTGGACCATTCTTCATAAGTTTTGCCATCAAATTTCATATTAGTAATTTGAAAAGATGATCCTCCATTCATAGCCGATGTCCCACCACTAGTGTTGTGAAAAGCGTTGAGGCGTAGCGAGGCGCTCCACCAAAAACCGAGGCGAGGCGTAAAGCGTAAGCCTCAAATTTTTTTTTGAAAACTTTAAAAAAATTATAAAAAAATATCTAAAAATACAAATAGATAAAGAAATGCTTTATTGATGAAATAACAACCAATAAGAAATAGAAAATCTCAAATAAGTACTAAAAAATATGAGATTAACATATAAAAGTAACTAAAAACTGATTATATAATTGGAAAGTATATGAGATTAACCAAAAAAAGTTAAAACATACTAATAAACTTATTACATAGCTGAAATAACTGGAAAATATATGAGATTAACCTACAAAAGTTAAAATATATGAGATTATTCTAAAAAATATGAGATTAACATATAAAAGTAACTAAAAAAATGATTATATAACTGGAAAATATATGAGATTAACCAATAAAAGAAAAAATATACTAAGAAACCATTTACATAACTGGAAAATATATGAGATTAACCAACAAAAGTTAAAATATATGAGATTATTCTAAAAAATATGAGATTAACATATAAAAGTAACTAAAAAACTGATTACATAACTGAAAAATATATGAGATTAACCTACAAAAGTTAAAATATGAGATTATTCTAAAAAATATGAGATTAACATATAAAAGTAACTAAAAACTGATTACATAACTGGAAAATATATTATGTTAACCAACAAAAGTTAAAATATACTAAGAAACTGATTACATAACTGAAATAACTGAAAAATATATGAGATTAACCTACAAAAGTTAAAATATATGAGATTATTCTAAAAAATATGAGATTAACATATAAAAGTAACTAAAAAACTGATTACATAACTGAAAAATATATGAGATTAACCAACATAAGTTAAAATATATTAAGAAACTAATTACATGACTGAAATAACTGAAAAATATACGAGATTAACCAACAGAAGTTAAAATATAGTAATATACTAAGAAACTTATTACATAACTGAAATAACTGGAAAATATATCAGATTAACCTACAAAAATCTTTTTGATTATGTCTCAGAAGTCTTGTAAAAAAAAAATTTTTTTTTGCGCCTCAAGCTTGCACCTTGAGGCACAGAGGGCCGCGCCTCAAGGCGTGTTTTTGATAACACTGCCCACCACTAAGGGCCTTAGGTTTAGATGACAAATTTCTCAAGGGAGTACTCCCTTCAGCACTCGGGTCTTCCGAACTCATTGCTAATCCTTCTCTTAATGCTTACACAAGCATAAAAAACAGCCTTGCAACCCCAGTTCACAGGTAGGATTCATTCTCTAGGTGTTCCCCTCACGTTTCTACTTCACACCTATGTCACATGGGTGTGGGTGTGGGTGCGGGGGCGGGGGTGCGGCACTTTTAAAAACCTTGGGTGCGGTGGTGTTGCAAAAAAAAAATATATATATGTATATATTATATAATTTTTAAGTTTTATCAGTTAACAACATTAACACTAATGAAAGAAAATTTAAGTTTTGCCTGTGTGCCCTCGTAAACGTCGCAGCATTGGCCCAAAGGCCGCACAACTGTGAACCGTCATCCGTCGATTCCGACATTGAAAATATCAGTGCAGGAATGAGAGCAGTTTCGACTCTCCACTTGAGCCAACACATACCGAACATTCGAAAGCCCACATAGCGGCAAGGGAACCAACAACGACAGAACACTGCAATGTGGCCTGCCAAACCGCATGTCCAAGCCCTCTGGCAAGATGCACAAGGAACCTTGCTGTTGAGCCGTTAGCACCGAGTAGGGACACGATTCCGCTGCGACAAAGGGAAAGCAAACACAGAGACCCAAAAAAGCACAAGCCGTGCGCACAACCATGTGCACGATGGACATGTTGAGAAGCCGAGCACCCAAGCACCTCGTGGCAAAACAGATATCGCTCGCAGCCACGATGACGCCCGGCCCCTCCCCGACATTCTGAGAGGGAGAGTGGGAAGACAGAGAGGAGAGGAGGAAAGCAGAGGGAGTCAGAGAGGAGAGGAAGAGAGCAGAAGGAGTCGGGGGCATACCTGAAGAGGTTCGGCGGAGCGGTCGGCAGCGGCGTCGGGGTCGGCGGAGAGCAAAGGGAGTCAGAGAGGAGACAAAGGGAGGATTAGGGCAATTTTTTTCCCTAATCCTCCCCTCTGAAGCCCATTTCATCGGGCAGATTTTTTTTAAATCATAAAAACTGGACCAAAATGACCCTGGGTGCGTTGACCGCACCCGCACGGGCACCCGCGTCGCATCGCGTCGACGCAGGTGCGACACCTGGTTGGCCGAATCCCTGTGACATAGCTTCACACGAAGACTGCCCCCCCCCCCCCCCCTTTCTTCTCTTAAAACTTCGACCCAACATCACAAAAAACACCCAACCATCAAAACACAAGTATACTATTATTTTAGGGTCAGAACACACCTGTTCCAGCAGACTACAAGCTGCAAACATGCCAAAATCATGCCATATAGCCTTTACACCACACTCAAGATAGGCGATAGAAAAATACTTCAAAGAACTGAAATACTCACCAAACGACCTCCATAAATCTTCAAAAAATCTCCAAAATACTGCTAAAATGCCATATTACAAAAGCCCTAACAGATCTGGTTCATATCCTACCCAGGTAGGCCAGGCATGACATCATCCGCTCTGATACCATATTCAGCCTGTTGATCTTCCCTTGATGCATTTAAATACATAGAAAAGTGTAGGAAAAAAAGAAAGAAGATAGAGAGGAAAGAAAAGGGAAAAGAGAGTGAGAGAGGACACATAAAGGAAGAGAGCATCTCCTCTCGATCTTCCTAGTCTCCTTTTTATTAAAGTTGAGTACTTTTTAGGTTAGAACAAAAAAGTCCCTTTCAAGATTTCAAAACACCAAAAAGCATGTATAAAACGGTAAATGGGCTTCTATTATAGTCAATGACTAATGACAGAATTAGACCTCTCTTCAACAATCTTGAGTTGGAGGGAGGGAGGATCTGTTTATCCGTACCAGATTATTGTGAATTTTTGTATAATAGAGATTTGAGATTCATTTGCAAAGAGATGACATAAGAAATATTCATGAAGAATCTTAAACAAGTATCCTCTTATCAATATTCTTTAACTAGTCTCTAGGTGTTATTGGAGCCCAACAGTAAATAGTTGATTTTGCATTGCAATTTTCCAATTGCATTCTTTTCTTTTACAACATGAAGTAATGTTCCCCTTATTAGAATTTTTTTTGGTATCAATTTTGTATTATCAAGTTCAAGTTTCATAAAGGAGCTAAAGAAATCCTGAGTTTGACAGACTAACAGTAATGACAATTGAATTTGTTGTTCAGCTGAAAAGTTTTAGTCAGATGATTCCAGAATGAAAAGAACCAACTAGTAGAGTGGGAAAATTTGGCAATGCTTCCACATATGAAGGCTAATAGCTAGTGCTGATTATAGCACTATGTCCAATGCAGGCTAAGCTTTAGCTTAGTGACTTTAGTCCACGTGCAATCTTCTCAGATATGCAATGATAAATGTGGATGCTTCACTGGCAGAACGAGTTTGTAATAGATGGTTATTAGTTGTTGTCAGATAGTGTGTCATTGTTATTTTCTACCTGATTATATATGCAGTCCATCCAAATTGTTTTATTTATGCAAGGATGTGATCATGCATTTGCCAGCCTTAAATTGCCTCATGTCTGTGGGGAGTTTGCACATTTTAGGTAATGAACAAGTGCTACTCTCATATAACAAATTGTTTTCTGAACATGTTTTGGAGAAAGGTTCTAATTGAACTTTTCTGGTCATTTGCTTCTTGCATCTCTTGCTACTACTGTGCTGGGGTCTCTATGTTCCGTCTGATTGAGCCCTGCACAGGCCGGCATTATTTCTCCCAGAAAATAAAATGTGTAATTATGCCTAAAAGGCTAATTCTGCATTCCTTCCTATCATTCATTTCCCTTCCTTCAAGGTGTAGGTTTCCTTCCCTTTTTTATTAGCACAATGCATAGTAAAAAACTGTCATGATATTTTGATTGACATGTTTTTCAAGTTTTTTTGAGAAAAGGATAAAACTCCAATATCACTTTAAATTAGAAAACTCTAAAATGAAAAATGCCATATATCACTATATTATCACAACCAGTTACTTTTTCTTTTATGTTTTCAAATTTGTATTACTTTTTAAAAAAAATCCTTGAGATTTTCTTCAAAAACCAGTTATTGTTGACTGTCCCCAGGAAAACCTACCAATGTTTTCGTCCGACTAATATTGGCGACCATGATACAACACTTATCAACTCATCCCTGCCTCTTTCTGTTTGGCATCGTTGTGACTTCTTGTGTTCACTTCTACTTGGATTTTGCAGTCTTTTTCACTTAATGTAAATTCTGTCAGATTTTTTTAACTGTACCAAGGCCTTCCGATTCTGAAAGAGAGTGTGCCTTCAAAATCCCATAAGATGTGGTCATAGCATCAGGGTTGCTCTGATATTTCTCTGACAGGCATATTTGAGCATGAGCTCATGTACTTCACTTGTTCTATGAATTAATAATAGACTTTTTCACCTATTTGGAGTTCAGTTTGGATGTTATCTGACATTTTGTTAGTAATATATCAATACTGTAGTATATTATAGATTGAAGTATTTAAGTTAATTTAATTTTGGCTATCCTATATTATAACAGATTATTGTTCTGTCTTGGATTTAGCATAGGCTATTTTCAACTCAGACAGCTAGGCACTTAATCAGATTGAAGCCTTGGCACTTGAAGAAATGACAACCTATTCCTAGACAAGTGCAAATGCCTTGAGTTATTAATAATCCAACTACTCTTGAGCTTCTTGAGTATTGATTTTACTGGGTTGTCTTTGAAGATTCAATTAGAAAATATCAAAGAATTTTTAAATGCTTTACATATTCATGTCACAATCTTCATTGGCACCTTAGTTAGGTTCTTAATTGCATGGAACTGACAAGTTATTTGGTGCAAAATCTGACACGTGTCCCAGTCATTATAAAGTTGTATTTAAGTTGGCATTTTGGCATCATTGGTTACATTGGCCAAAATCAAACATTAAAACAATTCCATCATCACTAAGCAGGGATATTGCTCTTGTTTTAGCTTTCATCTGAATCTGGAAAGATGGTTGTTTTGTGGTTCAAGAATTATGTGCTAACAAATATCTAGGATGCAATATACTTCCAGTTTCTGGGCATATGCCCTACCTGGCAATAAAATCAGGTCTCCTTCGAATATTGAATAACATTTCAACATGGTCTTAAAAGGATATAAAGTTCTGGGGGAAAATGAAGCCGAAATCCCATACCAACGTTCAAAGGATGGGCTAACTGAACTTTTTCCCTCTTTAGGACTTCATGTTATGGAACCTATGAATGCCCTTCCAAAGAAACCATTTCTGGTAGAGGAGCAGCCCTTCACAATCACTTGCATCATCATTTATTTTTTACATAACTATCAAACTAGAGACACAACTGGAAGAAGTTATCAACTACGATAATGATATGTATTGAAAAAATGGTATGTGCTTCATGTCTTCATGGACACGAGTTGAGCACCCTGTCATTTTGATGGTTTGTATGAAATTCTTTTAGTTTTATAAAGGATCTGATTTTGCAAGGTCCAATTTGATGCTTAGGAAAAAATGTTTGAATAAGTTTATTGACCAACCAATTTTTATGTAATATTCTAAATAAAGCCCATGGTGTTTTTTTTTTCTCAGAGGAGCTTCCTGAGGATTGGAGTGATGCAACTAGCATATGTTCACTTCGGTCTTTGGACCGTGGCTTTGTCTTCCCTGGTAGCTAGATCTTCCCTTTGTATGTGCCTCTTGTTTTGGTCATTGATGCCATACTTGCATGCCATACTATTTCTTTGTTATTAAGCATCCGGATTTGGCTTTCTTTCTCAGGTGAGCAATTTCATATTCTTGTCTGCTTGTCTGCACCGAAACATGAAACAGAAGTTATAACTCCATTTAGAGTTGCTGCTATTATGAGTAGAAATGGTACTCCTGAACAAAAGCCTAGCTGGAGGACTAGCACGGTAGGAGCCGATTCCACTTCTATTCATACGGATGAAATTACCAATGACACACTTTCTGAATCTGCAAGCCCGATTTCTGAAGAGAATGGAGATCTTGCAAGTACAGGAAAATATGTTTCTGGACTTGATATATCTGCAAGTAAATCTCTTCTCCAGATGGAAGATCACAGACAACAGGCCGAAAGAATGCTGTGTAGATTTAAGAATTCACATTTTTTTACAAGAGTCGCTCGGTCAGACGAGCCTCTTTGGTGTAAGAAAACCTCTGTAGAATCTTCTGAAAATTCTGAGGTAGCTGGTGAGAACAATAACGTGACGGATCCTGGCTCTAGGAAAGCTTCAAGAAGAGATAATTTTCTTTCTGCTGTCATAGAAAGGGGATTCTTTAATCCTACTTCATCTGGAGGAGTGGCTCGAGATATAGTGAGATGTTGCTCTCTTTCTAATGGAGATATAGTGGTATGTTTCCAAACCTTTTGTTCTTGGTGGTTTAGTTTAATGTTGTCACTGTTTTTATCTTCAAATTGACAGTCTGCTTCAACAGGTAGGTTTGATATATGGTTTAGTTTAATGTTGTCACTGTTTTTATCTTCAAATTGACAGTCTGCTTCAACAGGTAGGTTTGATATATGAGCATGCAGTTTGAATTGCAAGTATGATTCAATTAGCAGTTGAATTGATGCTTGTGCTCCATGTGATGTTTCCTGTTTATGGTGCGCCCTGGTGCACAATGACTTGCGGGTACTCATGTTACCCTTCCTCTTTATTTTGAGCAAAGTCTATTTCAGTAGTGTTGAGGGTTGATCTTCTCATGCTTATTGCATAAGAACCCTATATTGTAGTGCTGAATCATATCTATTTTCTGCATAATGTCCAATTTCCAACTTTATAAGAATCTTCATTTCTAAATCATAAAAATTCTTATCTCTGGATGTGCATGGATACAACACATTGCATAGATTATCTTGTGGATCTTATGGATGCATTTTGACTTAGCTGGGTCAGCCATGTTAATTTCATAACATGGCATTCCATGACGTGTAAAAATGTTATAATTTAACTGATGATGTCACTGATTTTCCATTTTTGGCAACTTTTTCATCTGTGGGGAGGATGCAGATTCTTTTACGAGTGAATCTTAGCATTGATATTGCAAAAGATACTATCCTCGAGGTTCTTCAGTTTGAGAAAGATGAGAGTATGTTAACTCAAGAAGCCCATCAGAACATGCTGGATCAGGATAACACTGATCAAGACCCTTGTGCGAATTTGCTTAAGTGGCTGCTTCCATTGTATCGCCCTATAACTCCCCTTCGTCCTCTGTTACCCCCTTCTTTGAGCTCAAATTTGGCTTCCGGAAGTGTATCACAAGGATCAACCATTTCTATCGCATCTAGCTCCACACTTTTCCCTTTTAGCAATTTCAGAAGTTATTCAGTGTCATCTCTTCCACAAAATGTCACACCACCAGTGCCTGCCATTCCTTCTCAGTCTAAACCTAGTTTTGATCTAGAAGATTGGGATCATTTCTTGTCCCAAAAAATTGTTAAAAGTAAAGAAGTTGGCAATGAAGAACTTCTATCTTTCCGGGGTGTGCCTCTGGAGCCACAGAGATTCTCTGTTCATTGTTGTCTATATGGCCTATACATACCAGGTCGGAGGTGGAGAAGGAAGCTTGAAATAATCCATCCTGTGGAAATTTGTTCTTCTGTGTCTGACTGCAACACAGACGACCTCCTTTGTGTTCAAATAAAGGTATGTTTCTAAGACATTAATTCTAACTTTGCAGATCTGTTGTTATTGTTGATGTTGTTTGCTGAAATTTTAATGCATATTGTCATTTCTTTCATACCTTATTTTCCCCAGAACATCGTGCCTGAGCATGTTTCGGACATTGTGATCTTTGTTGAGTCTATAAATATAATCTTAGAAGACGCATCAAATGCTAGGCCACCAATATCTTTGCCAATTTCATGCATCGAAGCTGGCAATGAGCACAGACTACCGAACCTTCCACTCAGGTTGGTTTCCTCTCATAGTTTTTTGGTGATATATGTGGATCTCTTTATTGCTTCTAAAACTTGACCCTTTTTTCTTTCCTTTACTTGGGCTTCTTTTTACTTCTCCATTCAAGTTTCATTGGTGCTGTTGTGAGTGGTCCTGAAAGCCCTCTTCCAAAGCTGATGTCATAATGTTGGATAAATTGTTAGCTGTTGCATGAGTGAATATCCAAGTTATATGCCTACCGAGTGTCTTGATAACTATTTATTGTGGCACCGGAGCAGATGATGCTTTATATTTTTTCTCTTTCTAAAGGTTTACCTTGTTTTTTTAAAAGCCTGATTATAGAGATTTGCTTCTTTATTAAAATTTGACCTTACAACTTTGTGTCAATAGTAGTTAAGCATTATTTTCATGTTCCCTTTATTCTCTCTTTTAAGCTAATAATCCTTTTTTTCCCTTTAAGATTGTTGCCCAGCACTGATTACAGACTCTGGCATTGGTGTCTAACACAGGTCACAGATGGAGCCTCTGGTATTGTTGTCTAACATTGATTACGGGCACAACCTCTGGATCATTCCTTCACTAAAAAATGCATGTATATTGATAGTCTTATTGACCTTAATGCATCTTCAGATCAAGGTTGCCAGACTAGGAAGAGGAAGTGGGAAACAATACGGGAAGCAAAAGCGAGACATTTTAAAATTCATAGCAAGGTAGAAACGAGGCATTTGAAAATTTATAGGAAGTGGGAAGTGAGAAATCAATATGAAAGCGAAATGAGAATCAAATCAGAAGCGAAATTGGAATCAAATGGAAGGTGAATAAAAACTGAAAGCTATTCTTAAATTTCATGATTTTTTAATGTAAAAAATATTTTTTTGTCAAAATTTAAAAACAATGGTTACCAATTTAGAGGAAGCACATAGGAAGTGAGTGGAAATTGTGAGAAGCACATAAAAAACATAAAAATAAGCGCGAGGGGATGTATAAGAACTGTAGGAAGCATGGACGAAGCATGTGGGAAGCATGAGAATCGAGATTCCATCAAGTTTCGGAAATGAGTTTCTGGAAGCACGCTTCTCACCTATTTAAGAAGTTTCCAGTAACTCTGCTTTAGATTCACTACTTTGGCCATTACTATCTCCCACTACATAATTGATTTGTTAGGCTGTCCCGTAATTCAACTGTAGCTTCTAAAAGCTATTGTCTCAACATTTCTAATTCTAAATTATCAAGTATCAGGGTTGCAAAAAATCTATAATGTCACGGGATCATTTTCAATTGTCATTCTGTTTTCTTAAATGCTGAACTTATTCATTTAAGCCAGTTTTTGAAGATTTGGGTACTTGGTATACATAGAGGTGGATATTGGGTCTAGTAGGCTGATGGATTTTAGGTACCTAGCTAGAATGAGAGGAATGTGGACCCTATGTAGTCAAAAGCGCTAGGCGGTGCCTAGTCGGTGGACCCCTAAAATGACTAGTCATGGATTAGGTGGGACTAGTGGAACTAGTTGGTACCCCAATTAAAATATAAAAAAGTATGAAAATATACATAAAAATAGCAAATCAGATCTGCGTGATATGTTAAAACAACAAATCTGTTTTGCGTGTTTTCATATTAGAAACAACAAATCTGATCTGTGTGTTTTATATTTAAAAAAAACATCAAACCTGATGTGCATGTTTGCATGCTTTAAAACTGTTAACTGATCTGCGTGTTATTGTTTGATATTTTAAAACTGAAATCTGTCTGCGTGTTATTGTTTGATAGCTAAAAACTGAAATCTGTTTGCGTGTTTGCATCTGGTTTGCGTGGTTGATATTTTAAAACAACAAATCAGATCTGCATGATATGTTAAAATAGCAAATCTGATTTACGTGTTTTCATGTTAGAACGAGCAAATCTGATCTGCGTGTTATAGTTGCATGTTTTAAAACAGTAAATCTGATCTGCGTGTTATAGTTTGCATGTTTTAAAAATTGTAGATCTGATCTGCGTGTTTTAACAGTAAATCTAATCTGCGTGTTTGCATATTTTAAAACACTAAATCTGATCTGCGTGTTATAGTTGCATGTTTTAAAACAGTAAATCTGATCTGCGTATTATAGTTTGCATGTTTTAAAAATTGTAGATCTGATCTGCGTGTTATAGTTTTCGTGTTTTAAAGCTGAAATCTGATCTACATGCTATATTCTGCGTGTTTTAAAACAGTAAATCTAATCTGCGTGTTATAGTTGCATGTTTTAAAACTGTAAATCTGATCTGCGTGTTCTAGTTTGCATGTTTTAAAAATTCTAGATCTGATCTGGGTGTTATAGTTTTCGCGTTATAAAGCTGAAATCTGACATGCATGCTATATTCTGCATATTTTTTCAGTTGAAAATATGTTCTGCGTGTTTTAAAAACTGAAATGTCTACTTGTTATTGTTTGATGGTTAAAAACTGAAATCTGTCTGCATGTTTGCATCTGATTTACGTGGTTGATATTTTAAAACAACAAATCAGATCTGCGTGATATGCTAAAACAGCAAAATCTGATTTGCATGTTTTCATGTTAGAAACAGCAAATCTGATCTGCATGTTTTATATTTAAAAAAAAAACAGCAAACCTGATCTGTATGTTTGCATGTTTTAAAACTGTTAACTGATCTGCGTGTTATTGTACACATGTTTTAAAACCATAATGTGATCTGTGTGTTATTGTTTGATATTTTAAAATTGAAATCTGTCTGCGTGTTATTGATTGATAGTTAAAAACTGACATCTGTTTGCGTGTTTGCATCTGATTTGTGTGTTTTCATGTTAGAAACTGCAAATCTGATCTGCGTGTTTGCATGTTTTAAAACTGTTAACCGATCTGCATGTTATTATACGCATGTTTTAAAACCGTAATGTGATCTACGTGTGAATGGAATATATATATATATATATATATATATATATATATATATATATATATATATATATATATATATATATATATTTTTTTTTTCTATCAGCTATTGTGGGCAGCAAATCGCTAATGTAACGCTCCAAACTCCCAAACTTGTAAATTTTAGGAAAAATTTAAAATTTTGCAATCAATCTTTTTTTAGAGTTTAAAAATGGTACATCGGAAAAGTGTTTAAAATAACAAGTCAATGGACCTTGAGCACATTTCAGGCGAACTTTCTTTTACACAATGGATTTGTATCTTCATTAAAACCACATAGATTCAAAACAAGGTTTTTGATCAATAAAGTTTACACAAACGGAGGTATTACAAAAAAAAACCTTATACAAAATTACAAAACGTGCTCAGGAGCGAAACAACATATAAAGTAGGTTCTTGATATCATCACGTCATTACGCCATCGCCTGCCGCATCAAACTAATCATCAGTTGTATCTCATAAAACAGGTCAGACTTATGAAAGCCTAGTAGGTGCATAGATATCAAATGTCAGAACAAGACTAGCATATGTGTTATTTCACAACGTGCAATTTCAAAATAAGTAAAAATGTGTATGGTGAACTTGTTTGGATGATTAGTGACCTGTGAGTATGCACAGGATAAAACGTAGAAACAACTGAGACTGTTCAGGAGTTTATTATTCTATGTATTTTGATACCTTAGACAACTAGTTGAGTCCGCTCCTAAAGGGACGGCCCAATGACCGAGAGAGAATTCCTAAGAGGCCACTTGTTACCGAAGGATGCATTCGAATTTCTACAAAAGTCATTGGGATCTACCACCTAGGATAATATTTGGTAGCCTAGTCCCCTAACTCCGATAATCGAGGATTCCGAGTCATTGCTACTCGAGGAGCATAGTTGTTAACTTGTCCATCAGAGTTTTTGTACTATCCTATCATCTTCCCTGACAGAACCAAAGAATAAATGAGTATGTCAAGTCTTATTTTATCTGACAACCCATTCAATATGCTCTGATCTTTTAAACCAAATCGAGCATCATGCCTGTGAAGGTGAGACGATCATGTCACGATGCATTATCTCACTACGAGGTTACCATAAACCTCCAGTCCAATCATCGTCGTACTGATATATTGTGCATGTCTGATAGTATCACTACGATGAGAAAGATATTTTTTTATCAGAAAGAAACCCAGACACCACATATCCGAGTCATTCCATATACAGAAAATGACTTAACGTACGTGCCATTGAAGGCTACATAGTCAAAGCCTTTTTGTTATGTTGGTTCGAAGAGAAAACTCAGTTGCGAATTCCTGAGTCATGCCAATCTCAACTCATTTTAAAGCTCGAACAAGTTGGAAACGTGTTTAGAGGAACATTTCAAAGCTAGGGAGTTTGTCCGATAAGCATGGACATGACAACATTGATACCAGTATGCAAGAGAGTCTTGATTTATACTTAGAATAAGCTATGCATGAAATTGTTGGATGTTGTGAATATGCAAACACAAAACACTTGTTTGCTTTTTGAGACATCGGATAATTTGAGCTTGAAATCTTGCATGTGAAATCTATCGAAAATCGAGTTTCGTCGAGGATGCGCAAATCTGTATCTTTAAATGCATACTAGCGTAATTTAAAGTAGGCAGGAGTACACAACAACTGTATACTTTATGAAATTATATATTAAAGCATAAGTCTATGCACATTACAGCGCGACAACAAGGTAAATGGCATAAAACAGGGTTCGATGTGTGAAACCACACATTGAGCTAAATAAATTGCGTAAGCGAGGCCCAGTGTACGAAACCGTACATCGGGCTAAGTAAATTGCGTAAAGCAGGAGCCTGTGCACGTTACAACGCGATGACAAAATAAATGACATAAAGCAGACCCGATGTATGAAACCACACATCGAGCTGAATAAATTGTAGAAAGTTGTAGCCCGTGCACATTATAGCGCAACGACAAAGTAAATAACATAATTTAAAATGAACAAGAATACGCAAAACTGCGTCCTTGAGTTAAAAACATATATATATATATATAACGTAAATATAATACGATATATTAGAAGTATTCCGACCAGGGTTACCGGAAGCGCCATACCATATTGGGAAGCGCGCTTCCCTGAAGCGCATTTCGGAAACACGAAATGTGGCGCTTCCGAAACGTGAGAGTAAGCTCCAAAAAAAATTGGGAAGCACACTTCTCAATTTAGGGGAAGTTCACTTCTTATTTTTTTATTTTTTTGTGTTTTTTTCTTACTTTTTTCTTTTTTTTGCTTCCCTCTCGCTTCCTATGTCGCTTTCGGTTCACTTCCTAGGTCGCTTCCTAGATGATTCCTAGTTCGCTTATAATTCGTTTTGCGCTTCTTGCTTCCTAAAATTTTGGAAGTGCCTCGCTTCTGCTTTTCGCATTGCTTCTTGCTCTCGCTTCCTTGACCGACAACTCTGATTCCGACATTGTTCTCGCATGCAACTTTTCCCTACCTCGGAGATGGTCCAAATCTCTGACAATTCTGAGCATAGGTTTTCAAAGGCTTGTACCTCGGTAAGCGTGTATCATCCGTTGTGCCAATGTGAAATGCTAATTTTTTTAGCGTGCTACATAAAGAAGGATGTTAAAATTTTATATTAGCCGACGAGGAGATGATTGTGACAAGGGGTCGAACCCAAACCTAGTTCGAGCCGGGCTTAGTACAAGAAGTCGAGCCGGGGGGAATGAGGCATAAAAAGTCGGTTTAGTTCGCCAGGGAACCGAGTTGACTTGATTTGACCGAGCCGAACTTGGTTTGACCTAGCTGAACTCAGTAAAAAAAAATGGATTGAGCTGAGTTCGACCCTTGCCGAACTCCGCTTGGCTGAGCCAAGTAAGATGCTGCCTCTTGACTGAGTCGGGCTTGGGCCAAGGGTGAACCGAGCTGGGCTCGGTGCTAGCTGAGCTCAGTCCGACTGCCATAAAAGTGGAAGGGGCTCTAGTGCAGCCTTCCAACTAACAGAGGAGGATGGGGCCCAGGCAGCACCCCAATTCACCTGACAGAACAAGGATAAAGAGCGACCGAACAAGAGAGAGTGAAGGTTGACCCCACTTGATGAGGGTGGACCCCTTACAAATGAGCAGGGAACCGAGGGAGAGAGTGACTCTTCCCTGCTCTACCAAAAAAAAGAGGAGAGGGGTTGTGCCGGCCAGAAATCAAGAGAGTGAGGGGGGCGGCTGGCGCACAGACGTGCGACAAAGGGGGTGGCCTGTCTAGGTCACCTTTGGCTGAGGAGGAGAGGTGGTAGGGAAGCGTCCCTACTACCAGAAGCACGTAGAGAGAGTTAGGGAAGTCGTGACGGTTGTTGCAGCGGGTGGGATCTTCGACTGTCGGTGAAGGGGGGTCAGGGTGGTGTCGCTGGTGATGGAGGAGCAAGGCAGGGCAGTAGAGGAGCTCTTACCGAGTAGTGGCTCAAGGGGGCGTGACAGGGATCACCGTGTGTGGGGTTGTCTTTGGTGGCTTCCAAACAGAGCCAGAGGAGGCCACCTCTGGTAAGGGCACCACCAACGGTGGTGGTCTTGCCGAAAATGGAGTGGAGCGGCACACACAGTAGAGAATCGAGAGGGGTGAGAGAGCTTGGTAGAGGAATGTAGAGAGAGATTGAGAGGAGACTTACTAGATAGGGGGTTTTCGGAGAGGAAAGACCCCGACGAGTACGCTGAGGGAGAGAGGGGAAGCAGTAGAGAGACGGGGCAGTGGTTTTAGCCGAGTGAGAGAGAGAGAGGAAGAGACAGGGGGGTCTGGTGTTGCGGGTTTTAAAAACTGTAAACCCCGTAGGGGGCTTAAAAAGACTTGAACGATGGGGTGGGGGTTGTCGACATATCAACATCCCAACCTAGATCCGGTCGGATCCAACTTGGATCCGTCCCCAGTAATTGGGTTGGGTCCGTTTGGATCCAACTCAATCTTGATTATATAAATATATATCTATTTTATATATACATATACATACATATATAACTACATTGAGTGGTTTGGATCTGAATGGATCCAAAATCCTTATTCTCTTATCTGAGATCCATCTTGGGTCTTGTTTGGATCTTGGGTCCAAACACAAGCATTTATGTATATATACATATATAATAAGGTTTTCACATGTTTTGAGAATCGATCCATCTTTTTTGAAACAATTTCTTAATTTATGATGTTTATCGATATGGATCTATATTTGGATCCAAATTGTTTTATGGGATTGGATCTTTATTATTATTATTATTATATATATATATTTTTTAACGGATACAATCTCATGCCTTAAAGGTTTTTGAGTATTCCGGATATCTTTAGAGATCCGACTCTGAATTATTCAGAACCCGAACTGGATCCACTAAATGGATTTGAGTCCTTGTTATAAGCTTTATAAGCTCAGATCCATACTAGATCCGGACATAGTAAATGTAATGACCCCAACTTATCCTTGTGAAAAGTGAAATTTTTTATTTATTTTTAAAACAATTGCAAAAACCAAAACTCAAAGATCCAGGGCCTCACAGACTTTATAATTACCAAATCATATGATAGTGCATTGAATCAACGAAAGAATAACCAACTTTATTAACCAATAAATGAATGTCATAGAACAAAAATAAAGTATATAACATAGAGCCACACTGTCAAGAATATCAGAAACCGGTCACATAACTCGTAGGCTCCATGTGGCAGTCACCCTAATCATTGAGCTCCTGGTCCCGAAAAACATTTTGAAACACCGGGTAATAGTAAGAACCAAAGATTCTTTGTACGAATTTCTTTAAAAATTCAAACAGAAAGGAAAGAGCATAAATTCAGAGCAATATCACCACTAGTGTTGTTAAAAACGCGCCTCAAGGCGCAAATTGCGTGCCTCCCCTCGAGGCGAGGGCCTTTTTGCCTTGAGGCACACTTAAAAGGTGTAAAACCATAAAAGCGTACACTTCATGCACCTTGAGGCGAGGCGCGCCTCACCGTGAGGCACGCATTAAAAAAATCGGATGGGCCCAGACCCGAGTCCAACCTAGACCTGTATTCTCGAAGGTTCGAAAACCTGTGTCTTTAAAAAAGACACAGGCGCCTCGGACGAGGGGCAAAAGCCCTCGCCCCTTCTCTCTCCACTCCGTCCCCTCTCGTCCCCTACGACCGCTGTCGCCGGCCACCACCCGCCGTCGGTCATCGCCTCTTCCACCTTCTTTCCTCTGTTGAGAAGGCGTCGACGACCCGCCGACCATCACCGTCCACCACCGGCTTCTTTTCTCTGTTGCGAGGGCGCCAGCGACTCACCGCCACCGCCGTCCGTTCCGGCAACCTCGGCTGACATCCTCGCCGCCACCTTTCCTTTGCATTTTTCGGTGACGTCGGAGTCGCCGCCGCCAGGTAAACCCTCTTCTTTACTTCTTCTCCATGAGGGGTCGACCGACAGGAGGGCAGAGCCCCCTGTCGTCGCCTCTCGTCGGCAGGGGGTTACCCCTTGCCTTTCTTTTAAGGTCGACCGACAGGGGGTCGGTGCCCCCTGTCGTCGCCTCTCATGGGCAGGGGTTCCCCCCCCCCCCCCCTTTGCTTTTCTCTCTTGGTCGACCGACAGTGGGGTGGAGCCCCCTGTCATTGCCTCTCGTCGGCAGGGGGTTACCCCCTGCCTTTCTTTTGGGGTCGACCGACAGGGGGGCGGTGCCCCCTGTCGTTGCCTCTCGTGGGCAGCCCCCCCCCCCCCCCCCCCTTGCTTTTCTCTCTTGGTCGACCGACAGGGGGGCGGAGCCCCCTATCGGCGCCTCTTGTCGACCGGGGGTTACCCCCTGCCTTTCTTTTGGGGCCGATCGACAGGGGGAGGTGCCGCCTGTCGTCGCCTCTCGTGGGCAGGGGTTCCCCCCCCCCTCTGCTTTTCTCTCTTGGTCGACCGACAGGGGGCGGAGCCCCTGTCGTCGCCTTTCGTTGGCAAGGGGTTACCCCCTGCCTTTCTTTTGGGGTCGATCGACAAGGGGGCGGTGCCCCCTATCGTCGCCTCTCATTTGCAGGGGGTTCCCCTCCCCCCCCCCCCCATGTTTTTCTCTCTTGGCCGACCAATAGGGGGCGAAGCCCCCTGTCTCTTTCTTTTTCGGTAGGGGTCTCCGCCCCCTGTCGCTCACCTTGTCGTCAGGCAGGGGGCTCTGCACCCCCTGTCCTTCTTGCTTTGCCGACAGGGGGCTCCAACCCCCCTGCCATTTGCCTTGTCGACAGGGGGGCTCTGCTCCCCCCTGTCCTCCTTATGTTAAGTGTTATTTCATTGATACGATTCTTTATAGATTTTCTTATTTCCTGTTTTTGCATGTGTTGATTTTCATGCTAGTGGAATATTATGTATTGGAGAATGTCTTAGTTTATTATGTTTGATGATGTGTTCCAGTATTTAATCAAACCGTTGACGATGGTCGTCTCATTTATCATTTTATTTAGTTGTTCTGTCATTTTATAAACAGAGTGATGTTTCTAATTCTATTTGTTCCTTGGATCCTTGTGCCTTAATTTGGTTTAAAACCTTCTAGATCATATATACATGCTATTGCTAACATCATTAGTTTGGATTTGTCACTTCATATATCTTTCATTATCTGGTTATGCTTTCGTTCTGTGAAAAAATTCATGCAAATGTTTGAATCGATTAGGATTGTAATACATTCCTGTGGATTGCTGAACTTGTATCTTTACTTTTAGTTGCTAATCTGTGTTTGCATCACTACTGATAGTTCTCTGCATCGGGTGTCTCATTGTTTTGCTTGCATTTGCCATCATTTTCTTGTTAAGTTTATTTTCAATCTTAGAAATTTTATTTCCTGTATTTAGATTAGAATTTAGTTGTTAATTTATTAATTATCATTTTTAGATACATTAATACTTGTGAGACTAGTTAAAAAAAACTACAGTACATTAATACTTATGTTGAAGTTTTAGTGTAATACAATATGCTGGTTTTTAGATTTCTTTAAAAATCTGACTAAACATGACAAGTTTTGAATGTGGTATGTGTTTTCAACTAAAAGAACTAAAGAGATCACAATCATGGGTTTGGTTTACAAAACCTGCAACGGACTAAACCTAGTTAAGATGGACAAATTACTTAAAAGACCTTTCAACTCACATTATATTTTGATAGATTTGCAACTTCCTGACTACTATGCCTTCAGTTAGCATGTTGTATATTAGTCTGTTACATTACAGAAGAGTTGTGTATGTCGTCATTGTTTTGTTTCTATTACTTCATGAACTTTGGCACACATTGAGCAGCGCAACTCCTGTTGCTCAATTATGTTTTTTTCTAGGATTCCTATATAGCTTATACATCAGGATTGTAATGGAGCAACCATAATTAAATAAAATGATTCTGACAAATCATGGACAGGCTTATTTGGTCTTTTTGGTTGTGGTTTCCTTTGTCTATTTTGCATTTGTTTTCATGTAATGTGGTCAGCAGAATGCATGATGTTAATATATATTTTGTTATATGTATTTTTGCAGTTGAACAATGGGAAAATATGTAGGATGGGATCATGGAGTTAAAGTTTCAAATCCCACTAAAGATCCCAAACTTATAGGACATGTAATTTGCAATTACTGTCATAAAGAGACTACAGGAGGCATCTATAGGCTAAAACATCACTTAGCCGACACAAAACATGGTGTAAGCATGTGCGAAGCGGTTTCACCTGATGTGAAAAGATTTTTTCAGAATCATCTAAATGATCAGAAGCAAAAGAAAAAAGAGTTAGAACAAAACAAGTTAGATATCGGAAGAAGTGTTTATTTTGGATCATCAATAGGCGATAATGTAAATAAAGAAACTAGTGGATCATGTAGTGATGCAAAAACAAGTATAGGTGGTCCTATGGACCTTTTTGTGAACAAAGAAGCACGACAAACCACAATAAACATTGCTTTCAAAAGGGATGAAAGAAAAAATGTATGTCGTGCCATTGGTAGATTTTTTTATGCAAATGCCTTATCTTTTAATCTTTGCAACAATCCATATTTTGGTGCAATGGTAGAAGCTATTGCAAATTATGGGCGAGGGTTCAAACTGCCTTCTTATCAATAGATCAGAACGTAGATTTTGAAGGACGTGGTAGATTGTACTCATAAAATTTTAAAAGAGTTCAAAAAAGAATGACCAAAGGTTGGTTGCAGCATTATAGCAGATGGTTGGACATATGGAAAAGAAAGAAACTTAATTAATTTTCTTGTGAACAGCTCATCTGGGACAATATTTTTGAAGTTCGTTTACATCAGCGACATGGAAAAAACAAGTGCAAATTTGTGTAAGTTGTTTGAAAAATTTGTTAAAGAAGTTGGTGAAAGTAACGTGGTGCAATTCATTACAGATAATACACCAAACTATGTAGCAGCTGGGAATATGTTAAGAGTTAACAGCAGGAAAACCATGTTTTTGGATACCATGTGCAGCGCACTGCTTGGATCTTATGTTAGAAGATATTGGAAAGATATCAATTTTTAAAGATACAGTGGAAAAGGCAAAAAAAATTAAAAGATACATTTATAGTCATGCATGGGTATTAAATTTAATGAGAAAATTCACAAAGAAGAAAGAACTTCTGCGTCCACCCGTCACTCGTTTTGCCACACCATATCTTACACTTCATAGTATTGGCTGTTATAAAAAAAATTAAAGTCGATGTTCTTATCTTCAAATTTTAGATCTTCTAATTACTATAAGAAATCTGATGCTAAGAACATTTCTTATATTGTTCTTAATGATCATAAGTTTTGGGTTGCCATATCATATGCGATTAAAGATACACTACCTCTCGTGAAAGTGTTGCGACTAGTTGATACAAACGAACTTGCTATGGGATTTTTGTATGAGGCAATGGATAGAGCGAAGGAGAAAATTGCTTCAAACCTTGACAATGTTGAAAGAAAATATAAACCTATTTGGGATATCATTGATAGACGATGGGACTTGCAACTTCGTAAGCCTTTGCATGCAACTGCCTATTATTTAAATCCACATTTTCATTATGCTGACAACTTCAACCCTGATGGAGAAGGTATGAGTGACTTTTATGATTGTGTTGAAAAATTAGTTTCTGATGCAAATATTCGGTTGAAAATTACAACACAAATCGATGCATTTAAAAAGACAAAGGGGTTGTTTGGCATAGAGGCAGCTGTTACAACAAGAAAATTAAAAAGTCTTGGTAAGTTTGCAATTATGTTGTTATTTGTCAATATTTTTTTATGTTTTTGTTAATTATGACATTCTTAATGTTTTTATCAATTTTTTAATATTTTACTTGAATGCAGCTGATTGGTGTTCATTTAGGCACGAAAATCTTGAGGTGATGAATTTTGCAATTCGAATTCTAAGTTTGACGTGCAGTGCATCGGGCTGTGAGAGGAATTAGAGTACTTTCTCATTAGTTTGTGACTTCGTATTTTATTTTTGAAATACATTTTTATAAGTTTAATTATCTTATAATTGATTATCAATGATTTGAAATTATAGGTGCATACAAAACGAAGGAATAGACTTGAACAAGAGAAGATGAATGTATTGGTTTTTGTAATGTACAATATGAAATTAAGATAGAGAAATATAAGTAGGAGGGCTACCAAAGACCCTATATGTCTAGATCATATAGACTCAGACGATGAGTGGATTGTGGAGAAGGAAGATCCAGTGTTGCCAAGTGATCCTAATTGGTTGGAGGATTCATAGTTGGATCCGAACTTCGACATAAATGCCATTGAGCATGTGCCTATTGAAAAAGTCACTTCACCTCATGTTTCACAAAGTGGTTCTAGGCAAGACATGTCTTCAAGAGATCGAGGTAAAGTTATATTCCTTTTACTTAGCTATGAATATAAATGTATTTTTTTAATTACATAACATAAATATATAATAGATGATTTTTTATTGAAGGAAAAATAAAAGCAAAAAAAGTAACTGAGGACGTGGATGAAGAAAGTGTAGATAATGAAGAGTCAGAGAATGAAGATGAAGGAGAACCTATTTATATGGATTCTTCAGATGATGATATTGAAGACTTAAATATTGATGATGACGAGACACAACAAGAGCCTAGGCCCTAATTCATATCATAGAGCTATTAGCCATTTATATGTTTTTTGAGTCTTTCAGTTGTAATTGTGAATGTTAACACTCTCATTTTGAAGAGTTCTAGACAAATACATTAACATTTGGTTGTTAATGTTAACATGCATTTTCTAATTATGACGTGATGTTGTTAGTGCTAATATGCATTTTGTTAATGTTAGTTTTTTATTGAATGAATGCTCATATTTTAAGATGTTGCATTAATGTTACTTTTACATGTTAATCTCATATTTTTTTCGTATTTATTTGAGATTTTTTATTTCGTGTTGGTTGGTGCTTCATCAATAAAACATTTCTTTTTTATTTATAATTTTAGATAATTTTTATAGTTTTTTTTAAGTTTAAAAACAAATTTTTTTTTAGGCTTACGCTTTGCGCCTCGAGGCTTATGCCTCGCTACACCTCAACGCTTTTCACAACACTGATCACCACCCTAATCATTGAGCTCCTGATCCTGCAAAACATTTTGAAACACCGGGTAATAGTAAGAACCAAAGATTCTTTGTACGAATTCCTCTAAAAATTCAAACAGAAAGGAAAGAGCATAAATCAAATTCATGCGTAAATTTAGAGGAATATCACCACAATAATTTCATAATCAATTTACCATTCAAGCATTTAAAACAAGTATCATGCAATAACAATTTTCATATAAAGACAGAATAAGTAAAAATGTATGAACTAATAAAGAACAGTAAATATGCATGATTAAATACGCATGTATGAAGAACTTATTAAATTATTATCAGAGTTTTCTTTTGCATACATGTCCCTATTAAATGCATACAATTTTAGTTTCACTTTTCATTAAACCCGTGGATACTCAAAATGACCACAATAATTCTCGAAGTCCAAGATAGGTTCCTAGTTGTAGCTTAACACACAATTTGTATTTTATTACTGGATTTCACACTTGTTCTTTGACCGATATCAGGAATCAACACCATCCATCAGAACATTATAAATCAACATTTAATGTCAAGACACCAGGAAAATCAGCATCCACTGATGCCACTTTCTTGGTATACCAATAACAACAGATGTGTCACCAACACCACCCACAGACAAAGTAGTTGAAAACTTCCTAAAACCATGGTCGAGAGGTAAACCAGCACATCGGGTTCAGGGGCATAAACGCACACAGAGTTTTAGTATCCTCACAGTTTTCCCAAAAGTGTCGTCAAGGATTCCCACTCGAAAGGACATCCAGGAAGATAATTAATTACACTGTTTGTCTCTTTTATCTTTTTAACAAAAATCAAGTTCTTTACAAAAGAACCGTTTTGCAAATCAACATGCAAAACCAACTCGGGACCTAGCTCGTTGCCATTTTAACAATGCAATTAAATTAGAAAAGCAATAATTCCATAATGAATTTTGCAATGCATAAAAACAAATCTTGGAGCAACACATGGTCCTGACCCAAATGGCCTACAGTGGTTTACATCTGACCACAAATGCATTTTATGCAAAATCTTTAGTGAACATGCACACACAGTTGTTCAAAACATGTCCACGATGCACATTCGATCACACAACAAACATATAAAACAACTTGCAACACATGCGAACAGATAGTTGCAACATACAATATCATGATCCATTTTAACTAAATATTCATGCATACAACAAAATAAACTTCATAGTTTCCCATGCGTATGACATAAGCATTTGCAACATGATGATTGAATGGATACATATTTAAAACAAGTACCCTCCAGTACATGCGGATTCGATCTGACCATAACTACATTGTCCAAAAAACATAACACACCAACCATTACCAAACTAATCAAAATCGAGAGGGGTGAGAAAGCTTGGTAGAGGAATGTTGAGATAGATAGTAGATGTAACTTACAGGGTAGGGGTTTCCGGCAATGTAATGCCCCAAAATCGTGGACTTGAAACCTTTTATGAAAAAGGTTGAAAGCTTTGAAATCAATCATTTATCAGAGTTTGAAACAGAAGTTCGGCAGAAAATCATTTTTAAAATAAATAGAAAGTCCCTGGACCTTGGGCGCATTATAACGCAAACTCTCCTTTACAAACCGATTTGCATTTCAAGTATATATTTTATTGAAATGAAAAGAAGAACGAAATTTTGGTAACACAGTTTTAGTAATCCAGAGTTTTAATCAGAAGAGATGCTTTCAAAGAAACTTTATACCACATTTACCAAAAGTGTCCTCAGGAGCGTAACGTCAAGGAAAGGGCTCACCTTGAATGCATCACGTCATCGTGCCATCGCAAGCTGTATCAACCTGTCCACCACCTGCCTATGAAATGGGTCAGTCTCACAACAGACTAGCAGGGGTGCAAAAGACAAGAAGGTACAAATGCTGCAATAAGCAAGATATTTTGCTAGATCAAGCAGGGAAAAACGAGACTAGCAGAACTAACCAAACGTACTGTGGAGTAAGCAAGACTCTAGTAAAGCAAACAGCTAAATACAAGAGCAGTAAGGACCACAGTGCTAAACAAGCAACAATCCAACTAAGACAAGCATTCATAACAATGCTCGCAATACATACAATTACCATTAGATGACTCAGACCATCGGCAACTAACTACGTTAATCGTAAGACACAAGCTATTGCATCACAAGCAATTTCATAAGCTACATATGATAAGCAATAATACGGTAGCAGTTATATCACAATATGTAAGCAGCTTATAAGACAAGTGGCTACATCAGTCCTAGTTGCAATCACATCAATCATAAGAGACGCAAACCAACGGATAAACATTTAACTAGCATGAGAAGCTAGTTATTACTAAGCAAAGAACTGCGTAAGCAGTTTAACCAAGTAGAGTAACGCCTCAACAGGCGTACATAGCCTAACGAGTAGCGTACCAAACTATCAAACTAACAAGCAAGCAATCAATTCACGTCATAACACACATATCTCATAATCATGTGTGTGAGTTATATCTTGTCTCATTATGAGCAGGCCGTTGTGGGTACGCACAAGTCCAAAACGTAGAAACAACCGAGATCGATTCGGGGGTCCATTATGCTATGTATTTTATTATATCCCGAATGACTGACTGAGTCCGCTCCTAAGGGGACGACCAGTGACCAAGAGAGTAAATCTCCAAAGGCAAACGAAGGCCCATGGATGCATCTAAACTTCTGCAGAAGTGGCCTGAAGTATTTTCCCTAACGTCCGATGACTGAGGAAGTCGGACCTTTGCCCGTAATAGCCATTAATGGCCTGTTCATCGGAGTTTTGTACCATCCATCATCTCTCTTGATGAACTGTCCCGAACAAGCACGACAGGGGGTTTCTTAACCGCTGTCCCATTCTACATGCTCTGGTCTTTTAACCCAATCGAGCATCTTGCCTGTGAAGGCGCATGATTATCGTTTAATGTGAATTACACGTGTCACTGCGCGTTCGAGGTAACCACACACCTCTTATCCTACTCATCGCAGTACGCAACGTACTTGTTTAAAAGTACAACCACGATGAGAGGGGTAAGGATCTCTTGCAGGAAATCTCCCAACACATTTGCTTTACAGAAGTCCACAGTGAATTCATTCAAGTTTCAACTTACCGTGTTCAGGTCCTTTAGACAATCGCAAGCATTTTGCCCATTAGGCGAATATCAACATAATAGAATTTAGCTTAATGTGTCAATACACGTTTAGAGGTTACTACAGATCTCTCGTCCCGCTCTTCGTAGTCCAAACATATCGTACGTGACTAAGAGTATAACTACAAGAGGAGGAGCATGGATTCCTCATAAGAAATCCAACAATAACCTTGTGAAAGAAGTGAGTGCGCCAACTATCTTGGTTTGACCAGAAAGCCTAGAAACTAGGTCTCGCATCAGAGGTGATATAACGCCGATCTAGCGATGGCACAAGTACCTCAATAGGATTCTCACCCTACTCGTGCACAGGCTCCTAAACAGGGTTATCCGAGTTGTATCGGATAGGCGAACTGAGGTTATAACACACCTTTCCCAAATACATCGGTTTGGGAGATCCAGTCGCTATCTCTGCTTTACAAAGCTATACATCTTTGAAAATAAGTTTACACCTAATACCATCATTTTTAGAGAACCAAAATGCATAAGTGTGTGTCGTGCTATGTCACAGGGATTCGGCTAGCAGGGTGCCGCACCCGCGTCGACGCGACTCGACGCGGGTGCGGTCAACCCGATCCTGGGTGCGTTGACCGCACCCAGGATCATTTAGGTTCATTTTTTTTTGGATTTTTTTTTTAGAAAAAAAATTGCCCTATGAAATGGGCTGCGGAATTTAAAAAAAAAAATCTGCTGACAGCTGCTTGCTGCTGCTCTTGTTTTATAAAGGGGCACTTTTAAAACCATCTAAAATTGAAGAGCCTTTTCAATCCAGATCCTTCTTTTTCGTAAAGGATTTTCTCTCTCCATAATAAATGATAATGATGGTGGTAGCCTTGCTGGCTATTAGTATTCACTGTTCTCCTGACGAGATGGGTGCTCTAGCTGTAGCCTTGTGTAGACCTCTCTTTTCCACATGTCCAATCCAATAAATTTCCTTTAGCTGTCGTGTAACTTTATATAAAATGAAATTTGAAGAATCCTATGGCGTGGCAGTGGAGTCGTAGGCCTCATGAAGACTCTCTATCCAACAAACCACATCAAACCTTGCGCTTATATTTTTTTCGTGAAGACCAGGGAGTTTCAGACATGATTGAATCATGACAGTCAGTAGAACGCAGCAGGCTGGGTCGATAAGATTGCCAATCCTTTCGTTTCATCAATTTTGTCTTGTTGCCTCAAAGTGCGCAGCAACTAGAACGTGGGTAACGAGTCTTCAAACAAACACACCAGCAAAAAAAATTGGACCCCCGACCCGCGTTGGGGAACCCCCGGACCCCCTTATATATATATTACATTTTTGCCCCTGCCGCACCCCCGCACTCGGGTTTTTTGGAAGTGCTGAATCCCCGCACCCGCACCCATGTGACATAGGTGTCATGGCTTTTAAGACAAGTGAGACGATATACACTATACACTCAAAACTGCACTCAGGGAGTGCAAACTGACAAGGGGTAAAAACCCGTGCACATTATAGTGTCGTGGCAAATCGAGGAGCAAGACTCGATGTGCAAAGTTGCACCTCAAGCATAAAACGCACAAGCCACAACCGAAGTATGGAATCATACCTCGACCATCGAAACACAAGCAGACAACTACATAAATAACTCACGGGGTATGGGATCCTATCCTGACTAAGCAAGTGCAAAAGATGACTCGCGAGGCATAGAGTTGTACCTCGATAGATCGATAAGCGTAAGCAAGTAAAGGAGCATACGACAGAGATAAGAAAAGCATATGCACGATGTGCGAACAACACATACAAAAAGTAAGTGCAAGAGCAAACACGACTACAATAGAAAAGTAAGGTAGTAAGCAGTGAGGCCATTGTGCATAAAGCGCGGGGCAACAAGTAAATGCAGAAAGTAAAGTGCGAGAACATAAAGGATGACTAGGATTGCATCCTGGAGTAAAAAGGTATATAAGTAAATGCCATAGCGCATAAAGCGCGGGGCAACAGAAAAGACAAAACATAAAGTAAAGTACAGAAAGTAAAGAGGACAAAGATCGCGAAACCGCGTCCTTGAATGTAAAGACATGAATTAAAAGCCTAGGCACATATAGCGCGGCGACAACAGAAATGAAAGTGCAAGAAAAGTAAAGAGGACAAGGATCGCGAAACCGCGTCCTTGAATGTAAAGACATATGTATATATATATATCATCCTCTTTCATTTTTAGTTGTCCATTTACGCAAGAATCCCCTACCTTGAGGGGTTGCGGGTCCTCGTACGCCTGCGGCGTAGGTAAGCGCAAGCTCAAGCTACGAAGGCGAGCTGGATCTACCATTCAACCTAGAAAGCTTAGAACGTTAGTATATATCGTAATATAAACGAGAAGCGGGTCTGGTAAGACCTGCAGTGGTATCGGACCCCAAACACGAGAGTAGGCAGGGAGCTCAGCTCCCTGCATAAGAGGAACAAAGGCAGCAAGACCTCCTTCCTTCAAGAGGCAGAGGCAGAAACTCTGCATCCTGCAGACAAGGGTGCCAGAGGCAGGGGCCTCAGCCCTGCTTGGCAACAGCAGCAGAGGCAGGGAGCAGGAGCTCCCTGTCTGCCAGAACATAGAAAGGCAGGGGGAGGTAGCAGAGGCTCCCTGCCACACCTGCCATAACAAGACAAGGGGGGGGGACACCCCCTGTCAGAACAAGAATCAAGACAGGGGGCGCAACCCTCTGCTGAGAAGGAGACAGGCAGGGGCTCTGCCCCTGCCGACACCAAGAACAAGGCAGGGGGGCAAAGCTCCTTGCCGGAGAACAAGCAAGGTGCAGGGGGCAAGCCCCCTGCTCGAAAACATGAAGAGGACAGGGAGGCTTCACCCCCCGCTGGAAAACCAAAGGAGGCAGGGGGGGCTCGCCCCCTGTCGACAAAACGCCGGGAAGCAACAGGAGAGCAGGGGGGGCTCCACCCCCTGCCAGGAAAACAACTGAAAGCAAGGGGGCGAAGCCCCCTACCGAAAAACAAAGCAAAGGCAGGGGAGGCCCCCCTGCCGAACACTGGATGGGGGGTAGGGGGCAGAGCCCCCTAACAGAGGACCATAGGAGGCACGGGGGCAAAATCCTATGCCGAAAAACCACAAAGCGACAGGGGGGTGGAGCCCCCTGTCGATGAGAGGCGACGACAGGGGGCTCAACCCCCCTGTCGATCGACTGCAAAAAGGTAGGGGGTAACCCCCTGTCGACCAACCCCTCACAAAGGAAAACAAGAAGAGAAGACGGTTTTACCTTAGGAGACCACGACAACGGGGGAGTGTCGACTGAGGTCACCAGATCGAGGGCTGCCGACGAACATCGATCGTTGTCAGGGGTAGCAGAGAGAGAGAGAGAGAGCAGCGATGATGCTCTCTCCGACAGTAGCTGACGTCAGGTGGCCAGACACAGGGAAGAAGAGGTCGAAGGAACGAAGAGCAGTGGTAACTCACTGGAGTGTTGATCAAAGAAGCAATCTGGCAGAGGCGCTGCCAGACAGAGGTGGTTGTCGATCGCAGGTGGGAGTAGAAAAATGAGATCGGGGGAGAGGGTGCCTGACGGCGACGATCATCGGGAAACACAACCAAGAGGGAGCAGATGGTGGTTGACGGTGAGTCGCTGACGCCAACTCGAAGAGTGAGATGGCCAGTGACAGTGGTGCAGTCGAAGGTCGTCGGCGACTTCGATCGCCGACGTCTGCAGCACCCAGGACGAAGGCGACGAAAACAGAGGGGTCGCTGGCACCCACGCAACAGAGAAAAGGAGGGTGGTGGTCGGCGGCAAGTCATCGACGACAAAGGTCGTCGAGGCTTGTAGGTTGGCAACGATGAGGAACTCAGGTGGTGAGGTTTGAAAACTCCGACGTTGGGGGCTCTAGCGCAGCCGACGAGGTCACATGGGAAACAAGAGGAGATGGTCGGTAGCCGGAGCTCGAAGGCCGCCGGGAGGTCTGCCGAACTCAGAGAGGAGGAGGCGACCGAACGGAGTTGGTCGCCGGCGTCTCCAATCGCCGGCGGCAGCGTGAGAGAGACGAAGCAGAGGAGAGAGAAGGGGCGAGGGTTTTTGCCCCTTGCCTGAGACACCTGTGTCCTTTTAAGGACAGGCTTCTCGAGAATTCGAGAAGTCGGGTCTGGGCTCGGATCTGGGTCCAGCTCGGATCCGATGCGATGGGCAGACCGTGACACGTGTCCGATTTTTTTTTAACGGGCTTTACAGGCAAGAAGGGAGGGAGAACTCTGGCGAGTACGTAGAGGGAGAGAGGTTAAGCAGTAGAGAGAGACGGGCGGGGGTTTTAGCCGAGGGAGAGAGAGACGGGGGGTTTGGTGCCCATAAGGGGTTTAAAAAGACTGAATGGGGGTGGGGGAGGGGCCTGGATCCATCCCTAAAAATTGGGTTGGGTCCATTTGGATCCAACTCAATCCTGATTATATAAATATATATGTATTATATATATATATACATATACATATACATATACATATACATATACATATACATATACATATACATATACATATACATATACATATACATATACATATACATATACATACATATATAACTGCATTGAGTGTGGTTTGGATCCGAATTGATCCAAAATCCTTATTCTCTTATGTGAGATCCATCTTGGGTCTTGTTTGGATCTTGGGTCCAAACACAAGCATTTATATATACATACGTATATAATAAGGTTTTCACATGTTTTGAGAATCGATCCATCTTTTTGAAATAATTTCTTAATTTATGATGTTTATCGATATGGATCTATATTTGGATCCAAATTGTTTTCTGGAATTGGATCTTTATTATTATTATTATTATTATTATTATTATTATTATTTTTAACAAATACAATCTCATGCCTTAAAGGTTTGTGATAGAGATCCGGCTCTGAATTATTCTGAACCTGAATCGGATCCACTAAATGGATCGGAGTCCTTGTTATAAGCTTTATATACTCGGATCCATACTGGATCCGAACATAGTAAACCTAGAGGTTCAGTGAAACTCTCGAGTGTTAAAAGTACCCTTAATACTGGGTCTCGTGGATGTTGATCTTCGTGGATCTTCTACCGAGATCCAGATTCAAAAAGTGTCAAAAAGTTCGTATACGTTAAATATGCTGATAACGTTCAAAAAGTTCCTTGATTAATAAATATCGATAAATTTCTTATGAAAATACTGTGAGTAATCCATTATTTTTTTCTAAAAAATCTAGAAAATACGTAGACTTTACATGTAAAACCCAGGTTTTTACGAAAAAAAAAATCAGACCCGGGTCAGATTCGGATCCGACCCAGATCCATAGCCAGGTACCCCACTTCCCCCCGTCGACACTCTCTCTCTCCCTCGATTCGCCGAAACCCTCGTCGGACTCCCTGTGCGAGCAACCTCCCGACCTCCCTCTTCTCTCCCTGCACTCTACCTCTCTCACCTCTCCCTTGCTCGACTCTCGCAGTCGAACCCTCACCGGCCGCTCCCTCTCTCGACCCTCTCTTTTCTCTCCCGCTCGTCGTGTTCCAGCAACCGATGCCAGAACCCCTGTGCGCTATCTCTCGTCCGACGACCCCTTCTCAGGTAACCCCTCTCTTCCCTTTGTTGTCTTCTTCTTTGTCTCCTTTTTTTTCCTTTTTACGGTAGGCCGACAGGGGCGACACCCTTGCCGCCTAGATTTTTTCTGACAAGCTGGCAGGGGCGACGCCCTGTTGCTTGTATGTTTCCGGCAGGGGCGAAGCCCCCTGCCCCCCCTCTTCGTTGACGTCAGGTAGGGGCGAAGCCCCCTGCCTCCCTCTTCGCTGATGTCAGGCAGGGGCGACCCTGCCTCTTTGCTTTTCCGGCCTCCCTCCTCATTCTTCCATGTCCGACCGGGGTCGGGCTCACTGTCGAGCCCACCCCTCGGCCCTAGCCTTGGCCAGAGACGGGCTCGGCTCGACAGCCGAGCCCATGCCCCTGCCTCTGCCTCCCTCTTCCTCTGCTTTCAACCATCGGGGAAGGGGTTGTGCCCCTTGTTGACCGTTAGAAGCGGGAAGGGGCGCAACCCCCTTCCCTTCTCTTTTCCTTTTCTGGCAGACAAGCGGGCAGGGGCAGCGCCTGCCCCTTTCCTTTTTCAGGACAGGCCGGTGGGCAGGGGCTGCGCCCCCTTCTTTTATTTCCTAGGGTCGATCCCTAACGTGGGTTGACGTTTCTTTCTATTTTAGAATAACCACTTTTTGTCTTTCGCAACTCACGTGACAGATCCCGTTCGTGCCCCGCGGCCCGAGCCCTTCGTTACTTACTCTCGAAGGCAAGCACAACCCCAAGGTAGGGGAAAGTTGCGCAAAGGACAATAGACGAATTAAAAATTAAAGCAATTAAAATTAAAGACTAAAAATGGAAAAGAAAGAACCAAGGACAATATATATATATATATATATATATATATATATATGTGTGTGTGTGTGTGTGTGTGTGTGTGTGTGTGTGTGTGTGTGTGTGTGTGTGCTCCTTTAACTCAAGGACGTAGTTTTGCGATCATTGTCTTTTCCTTTATATCATTTACTTTGCCGCCGCGCTTTAGTGCACAGGCTACTGCTTTTTATCATTTACTTTGCACCCGTGCTTTAGTGCACAAGCTACTGCATTTGCATTTACTGTTTTATGTCATTTACTTCGCCGCCACGCTTTAGTGCACATGCTTGTAATGAAATGGTGGTCTTCAACAAATGCACAAATAACTCACAAACAAGTGTCTATTGGAGACACTACAAGCATGACCCTTGAAAGGGTATAAAAGGAAGAACACTTGAAAAATAAATAATACTTTATTCATGAACAAAATGCTTAAGAAGCATGGTAATATACATTGAAGGGGTTCACCCCTATATATACAAAAAAGTGGGAGAGAGGAGAACTCATTTTGAGCTCTCCAAAAGAGACGTTGGATTCCAACGTCTCTTAATATAGCTGTTGGACTACAGTCCAACAACATTTATTATTATAGCTGTTGGACTATAGTCCAACAACATTTATTATAGCTGTTGGACTACAGTCCAACAACTATTTGCACAGTCAAGTTCCAACAGGAACTTGACTGAATCAAATATCTAGTTTCTATTAAACTAGATGCTAAAAAAGAAAATAAAGAAAAATAGAAAAAGAAAATAATAAAAGAAAATATAATAATATTAAATTATATATATATATATATATATATATATATTACAGTTTACATTTTAACACTCCCCCTCAAACTTACGGTACAATGAGTGAAAGTTTGTCTAAGAGGAAGTGAAATCTGGGAGCAGCGAGAGGCTTGGTGAAGAAGTCTGCTAATTGATATTCTGATGTAACGTATGGCAGATCAATGGTTCCATGTAAGTATTCCTCTCTGACATAGTGACAGTCCATCTCAATGTGTTTAGTGCGCTCATGGAATGTCCGGTTGCTTGCAATGTAGTTCGCACTTTTGTTGTCACAACACATCTTTGAAGCTTGCGTTGCTTTAGCTCCCATATCCGCCAGCAATCGTCTGAGCCAAACAACCTCCATAGTGGTGGTTGCCATGGCTCTGTATTCAGCTTTGGTGGAGAAAAGAGAGACTTTCTGCTGCTTCTTGCACCTCCACGAAATTAAGGTTTCACCTAGGAACACACAAAAACCAGTAGTTGAGTTTCTATTATTGGGATCACCTCCCCAGTCAGCATCAGTATATGCAATTAAATTTAATGAAGATGAAGCAAACAAGAAGAGTCCTCGTGAAAGAGAGGATTTTAAGTATCTAATAATACGCAAAATCGCTCCCATGTGCACGGAGGTGGGAGCATGCTGAAACTGACTGACTGTATGAACCGCATGAGTTATATCTGACCTAGTAATGGAAAGATAAGAAAGAGCTCCAACAAGCTGTCTATAAGGAGTAGGATCATCAAGAAGTTCTCCATCATCAATTTTCATTTTAACATTGACCACTTCTGGAGTGTCTACTTTCTTATCATCTGTAATTCCAGACCTGGAAACGATATCAAGAGCAAATTTAGATTGAGATATCAAATACCCCCGAGGGGAATAAGTAACTTCAATGCCTAAAAAATATCTTAATAAACCTAAGTCAGTCATTTCAAATTGAGTTTTAAGAAGAGATTTGATATTTGCAACTCCCTGTTTGTCGCCTCCGGTGATGATCATATCGTCCACATAGAGAAGAAGAATAATGATGCTTGCATCAGATTTCTTAACAAACAAAGCAGTGTCAGTTAAACAAGGTTGAAAACCAATATCAAGCATAACATGACTAAATCGGTCATACCAGGCTTTTGGAGCCTGTTTAAGACCATAAAGAGCTTTTTCTAGACGAAGAGCTTTACCCTTAGGGATACTAATACCAGGTGGGGCTTCCATGTATACTTCTTCAACGAGATTCCCATTCAAGAAAGCATTTTTGACATCTAATTGAAAGATAGGCCATGTTCTAATGGAGGCCAAGGCTATTAAAGTTCTAACAGTGGTCATACGGGCCACAGGAGCAAATGTTTCTTCATAATCGATGCCATACTCTTGAGCATATCCTTTTGCTACTAAACGGGCCTTATATCTTTCCAGGGTCCCATCACTTTTGGTTTTGACTTTGTATACCCACCTACAACCTATAGGTTTCTTACCCGAAGGAATATCTTGTATCGTCCAAGTATTGGCCTTTTCTAGTGCATCCAATTCTATTTTCATGGCTTCTATCCATTCTATATGATTTTTTGCTTGAGAATAGGATGATGGTTCAACGTATGATTGTATTAATGTAATGGCGGCCCTATACGTGGGTGAAAAAGATTCATAAGACACAAATTTTTCTGGAGGTTTAGAGATTCTAGACGTTCTTCTAGGTGAGACTTCAGAGTATTTTTGTAATGCACATGGAAGATTTTGCTCTCTACGTCTTGAATATTGTAGACTAACATCCCTATGAATTTGCTCTTCATTATCATCATTTTCAACAACAATAGGACTTTGATCATTGTCAAGGTCACATCCAACATCACATTCATTGGATTTTGAAGTTGGATCAATTAAAAACGAGTATTCAGTGACATCCTTGGATTTTTCAAATTCAAAGAAGCTTTCTTTTTCCAAAAAAGATACATTTCTTGACACATATAATTTGTCATTTTGAAAATCGAAACACCTGTAGCCTTTTTGATTATCAGCATATCCTAAAAAGGCACATGGGATTGCACGAGGAGAGAGTTTGTCATTTCTGTTGGTGAAAACAAAACATTTGCATCCAAAGACTCTTAATCTAGAATAATCTGGAGTTAAATTAACAAGCTTTTCTATTGGAGTTGTATTCTTTAATGAGGACGATGGCATCCTATTAATGAGGTAGGTGGCAGTTAGGACCGCTTCAGCCCAAAAACTTTTTGGAACTTGATTTGCAATTAGCAATGTCCTAGTAGTTTCCATAATGTGCCGATGTTTGCGTTCGGCTAGGCCATTCTGTTGTGGAGTGTGTGGACATGATCTTTGATGTGTAATACCATGTAAATTGAGATAGTCTTTGAATTCGTTGGACATAAATTCTCCCCTGAATCAGTGCGAAAAACAGAAATATCATTTTGAAACTTATTTTTAACCATTTTATGAAATATTTGGAAGTTAGCAAAGACATCAGATTTATGTTTAAGAAAATAAATCCAAGTATGTCTAGAAAAGTCATCAACAAAAATGACATAATATGTATAACCACCTTTGGAAATAACTGGTGCGGGGCCCCAAACATCCGAATGTATTAACTCAAGTGGTCGTGAGGAAACAAAAGTTCTACTAAGAAATGGTAACCTTTTCATTTTGCCAAGAATGCAGTCTTTACAAGAAAAATTTTCAGAATTACAAAATTTTTCCAAACTTGGAAAATATTGAATTTTAGACATGAGGATGGCCAAGCCTTTTGTGCCATAAATCCAATTCTAATTTCTGAATATTATAACAAAATGCATTCTTGGGTAATTCCAAAAAGTCCATGTAATAAAGTCCTCCTTCTCTATGACCTTCCCCAATCAACTTCCCTGACTGGCGATCCTGTACCCAACAACCATGAGAAGAGAAAGAGATATTACATCCATAATCAGATATTTGCGAGACAGATAAGAGATTCAAATTAAGTTTAGGGATATATTTAACTTTTGGGATAAAAAATCTTTTGGATTTTTGAAGATTTTCAAAACATCCTATTCCTTTTACTTCGAGAGATGTGCCATCGGCTGTAAAAACCTTTGACACACTTGAGTTATTTTTAAGACATTCGGATAGACTATTAACATTTGGGGTCATATGAAAAGAAGCACCAGAATCTAAAAGCCAAAGAAAGTTACCTGGACCGGAGAAAGATGCAACTGCCGCTCCAGTTGAGGCTTCGGTTGAGGAGGATACCCCTTTGAGAAGAGGTTGAAGGATTTCCATCAGTTGAGCCATAGACACAGGTGCATCTTGATCTTTTGACTCAGATTCAACAGATGCAACTCTTTTTTCTTCTCTTCTTTTTAACTTTGGACATTGAGGCCTATAGTGCCCCGGTTCATGACAATGATGACAAATAACTTTTCATTTATCAAAGTCGCCGTTTTGCCTTCCAAAATGAGGCGGCTTGTAAGTACGAGTATGATTTTCCGGTCTAGATACATCTAAAACAGTCATCATCAACTTTTGGAGTACTTTTTCTAAGTCTATTTTCCTCCATAGTGAGCTCTTCTATAGTATCAACAATAGAAGGAATTTTTCCACGATGTAAAAGGGCCGATTTGGTGGATTCAAACTTCGGCCTTAGACCATTCACAAATTGATAGAAATGTTCCATATCGAGTTGCTTTTGGTGAAGCTCGATGTCTTCGACACAATGCCATTTGGGCTCAAGAAGCGCCAACTCTTCCCAAAGTTCGGACAACTCATTATAATATTCTCGAATAGTTTTATCTTTTTGAGTCATTGTCCGAACTTTATCTTGTAAATTGCATACATGTGCAATATCTTTAAGGGAATACATGTTTTTGAGGTATTCCCAAGCCTTATCGGCATGCTCAAACTTAGCTAGACTAGAGCATTTTTTAATGTCTATGCTATTGATGAGCCATGACATAATTTTTGCATGCCCTATCCTCCATTCTTTCCATTTCTTTTCATAAGTGGCTAATGCCTTACTCTTCTCTTCTTCCGTTAGAGGAACCTCTTTATCACCCTCTTTCTTGGTAAGAGATAGTTTAGGTTCCAAATCGGAACCATCCACTATACCCCATAAACCTTTTCCCCAAATGTGGTGCTTCATAATCGAAGCCCACATTACATAGTTAGTATCATTTAGCTTCATAGGAATGATGGTGATCTTATCATTGTCATCCATCTTTTACAAGGGTAAGAGAGGAATAAATAGGAGGAGAGAGAGAGAAAAATAAAAAGAAAGAAAAAGAGTAGAAAAAGGAATAAGAGAGGATAAAAAACCAATTTTTTTTGTAGCACAAGTTCGCCTTTCTTCAAACAAATCTTCTTGAGCCAAGAACAAGGTGATGAAACACCTTTTGTAAATGTGGCACGGAAATCGAGGCGGAAGCACTTCAAGATCTAAGGATTTCGTAGCTCTGATACCATGTAATGAAATGGTGGTCTTTAACAAATGCACAAATAACTCACAAACAAGTGTCTATTGGAGACACTACAAGCATGACCCTTGAAAGGGTATAAAAGGAAGAACACTTGAAAAATAAATAATACTTTATTCATGAACAAAATGCTTAAGAAGCATGGTAATATACATTGAGGGGGTTCACCCCTATATATACAAAAAAGTGGGAGAGAGGAGAGCTCATTTTGAGCTCTCCAAAAAAGACGTTGGATTCCAACGTCTCTTAATATAGCTGTTGGACTACAGTCCAACAAGATTTATTATTATAGCTGTTGGACTATAGTCCAATAACATTTATTATAGCTGTTGGACTACAGTCCAACAGCTATTTGCACAGTCAAGTTCCAACAGGAACTTGACTGAATCAAATATCTAGTTTCTATTAAACTAGATGCTAAAAAAGAAAATAAAGAAAAATAGAAAAAGAAAATAATAAAAGAAAATATAATAATATTAAATAATATATATATATATATATATATATTACAGTTTACATTTTAACAATGCTACTGTGTTTGCATCTACTGCTTTCTGTCATTTGCTTTGCCGCCACGCTTTAGTGCACAGGCTATTTGCTTTATGCATTTACTTGCTTACGCATTTATTTAGCTGAGATATGGTTTCGTACTTCGTGCACTGCTTACGCATTTTTGCACTCAATGCGCAATTTTGCACAATGAGGATTGCTTGGGTCTTGTAGTCGCACTATATTGTGCTCGGGCTCGCATTTTTGCTGAGTTGCACTTACATAAGTGCAGCCTTGAGCATATCCCATTTCGCTAGTTGTTTTAAAAGATGTGAGTCGCACTTATGCACTTTAGTTCTTTAAAACGGTGATTCGTAGTGCGAACCTGTTTTTCAAATGCGTAGTTTTGCAAAGCAGAATTTAAAAGTCCTTTCTGATTGCAAGATCGCAACCAAGTCTCCCAAATCGACCTATTTGGGAGAAGTGTTTTTACTACTTTGGTTTGCGTATCCGATATGACTCGGATAACCTCGATTAGGGACACGGGCATGTGTTTGGGTATAGTTCTGTTGAGAAACCCTTATCTCATTTATCGAAACCAGTATCGCGAGATATACGTAGCATACAGATACTGCAATAGACGGATGAGAGATCTGTGGCGATCTCGTTTCGTGCGAGTTGCACAATGATGTACCCACGGTTTGAAGGATAAATCATGTCAAAATAAGATATTTGGTTACAACATATTCAATTTTTGTTTTTTTTTAAAGATGCGGGTTTGCGCGTGGGCACTAAAATTCTTAAGAAAAATATTTCTTTTCTGTGAATCCAGCTTTCCAAATATACAGTTTTGCAAAGTAAAGTTTGAAAGCGTATAGGTGAATGACTCATCACGCCTACAAATAATTAGTTTTGACTTGTTAGGTGAATGACACATCATGCTTACAAATGATTAGTTTTGACTTATTAGGTGAATGATATATCACGCCTACACAGTTTCATTGCAAATGATCGCATTATGATTGTTGAAGCGAATATATCATACCTGTATAGCATGATTGATGAGTATCATGAATATCTTACTAAATTACTTAGAAGGTATGTGCGTGTGTTTTACGCTGGAATGGTCGAATGTGATTTGACTTATTGTGTATAAGAATTATGAATGCACATGAAAATGATGCAATGATCTGAATGTCTTAGATGCATATATGACTTGAATTCTGTGTGCATAACTTGAACTACGTAGGAGTTACGTATGTTGAGGTTTAGTTGCTTCGTATTATGAAATGTGCATGTTCACGTATGCATGCATAGAACTCATGCTTTGTTTACGCATACTTCGAAGTTCAATTTACGAAATGCAATGTTCGTTGTGGCCATGATATGATGCGTAGGATATTATGCTTCTGTATGATATGATTTAAATGCCACGTGATATGAAATTATGAATGTATATGATAAATGTTTTGGTTCAATAGTGAACTATGGTTCATGGAACCTTATTGGTGAAATGTGTGGTTTTATAATTTAAGTGTCATATGAATTAATGTATGATGTGATGCATATTGATGGTATATATGCTTGTGTCCGTGTTAATTATGAGTTGCCTTGATCACTTTAAAAGCTTATATGTCGAATACACACATGTTATGCATCATTTGCTACGAATGCCTTTAAGGAATTCTCTCTCGGTCACTGGCCGTCCTCTTAGGAGCGGACTTAGCTAGCTAACTGGGGTATTTAAAATACATGACATAATAAACCCCTGAATTAGTCTCAGTTGTTTCTACGTTTTGTGTCTTGTGCGTACCCGCAAACCAGCTAATATCGAAACAAAGTTATTATGTTCACATTACTTGTCGAATCTAGATTTGTTCACGCTAACTTGTTGAGCTGCGTATCATGAATGCATTTGATGCATATGTTAGCTTTATTCACAATACTTGTGATTGAGCCTCTAGTGTTAATTAATTGTTTATCGGTGTTAATTAACTGCTTATATCTTGAAATTATAAACTACTTTTCTTGTGATAGTTAATTGCTTATTTGCCTGTGTAATCAATTGCTCATGCTAGTTATAGCTTATTACTTGTTAAAATCACTTAAATAACATGCATTGTTTAATTTTGTTTTTTATTGTCTTGTGTACTTATCAGTTTTTCATGAAACTGACTCATTTTATAGGTACATGTGATGTTTAGGTTTACGAGACAGACGATGGCACGATGACGTGATGGTATCAAGATGAGACTCTTTCCCTAACATTTGCTCCTGAGGATATTTCTGTAAGTTTGCATAAAGGTTATGCGCCCAAGGTCCGTTGACTTGTTTCAAAAATACCATTTTTCGCTGAATTACTATTTAAAACTCTCGTAAATGAATGATTTCAAGGCTTTCAAAAATTTTCCTAAAAGTTACAAGTCTGGGATTTTTGGGGCGTTATATTATAGCTGCACACAACGATACCCTACCATTGACAGCATGTTGTTGCTCATATTTATGTAGCAACAGAATGCTCTTGACAGCATGTTGCTGCTCACATTCGTGCAGCGACGACATGTTGTCACAGTGCATATTTATGAAACGACAACATGTTGATTGACAACATTGCTGCTCAGGCAGTTGTGCAATGACAACATGCTATAGACATCACAGTGCATAATTGTGCAGCAACATGTTGCTGCTCACGAAGTTGTGTAGCGACAACATGCTAATGATAGTATATTGATGTTTATATTTGTGCAACAACCGCAGGATTAAGTAAGTTTGCTATGTAAATGTGTGTGATCAAATGCGTATTCATTTTCGCGTTGTGAGTGTGCATTGAAAATGCAACCAAAACAATTAAAAATGGGATTTTTGTTGAAATTGGGAAATCTGAATGGGTTTTGGTTTTTGTGGCTGCATTCATTCACTACTAGGAGTGTGCATTAGTGATTATGCAGTGTAGACATGAGATTTTATCTGTGTGTGCATGAATTATAATCATTGTAATTTTGTAATGATCCGATTTATTCATGAGTTTGTTTAGTGGTTGTTGTGAGGACCACTGATGGGCTTATGGAGGCTAGGGGCATGTGTTGCTCAAATCGCTACTAAAACTCCTTGTGCATTACAAAATGATTCTTTTTCTGAAAAAGTATTGTCTTCAGAATAAGTTACAATGTTAGATTTTCGTTGTTGCATGATGATTTGCAAAAGAACTGTTCTTGCGTAAAAAACTTCAAATTAATTGAATATGACAAAAGATAAAAAATGTAACAATCTTTCTTTCCTGATGTCCTGAAAAGGGTGGGAACCTCGAATGACAGTCGTGGGAGACCGTGAGGACACTAAAACACCTTATGCATTTGTTTTCTCCAAGAACCTGATTGGTGGTTCGTGTTCCTAACCACGGTTGTAGGAAACTTTCCACCACTTTGCATGGGGGTGTTGTTGTTGACTTAGCTGTAGTTATTGGTATACCAAGAAAGTAGCGTCAATGGATGTTGATTTCCTTGGTGTCCCGACATTAGGTGATATTTTTTAATGTTCCGATTGATGGTGATGATTTCAGAAATCGATCGGGAAACAAGTGAACCCTGTAATTAAAATACAAATTGTGTGTTAAACTATGACTAAAAACTGCTTTGAATCTCATGAATTTTTTCATTTTGAGTATCCGCGGGATTATAAGAAAGTGAAAATTAAATTTGTATGCATTTAATAGGGTCATGCATGCAAAAGCAATTCAGGTGATTAACTTAAGAAGTTACTCATGCATGTGCATTGATTCATGCATCCTTTACTGTTTATCTCTACTTTCATGCATTCCTGAATATTTGATATGTTGACTTAGCATGAAATTGTTGAATGCTTATTTTAACTACTTATTTGGTAAGTTTGTTCTGTTGGATATATTGATTTAATTCATGCTATTTTTCTTATTGTTGGATTTTAGAGGATCCCGTACGAGAACTTCAGTTCTTACCCATTTTCTAAAACTATTTTTCAGGCACAGGGGCTCACTGACGTGTAGGACTGGCTGGCTAGAGGACTCGAGGCTTGTGACTTGGTAGCTTGGATTCTGACTTGTTTGCGAGATGTGATTGAGTCGATTTTTATTTTTGGACTTCTGACTTATTGATTTAATTATATGAAGTTCAATTTATTATTTTCAATTGAATCTATGCATGGAATGGTTTGTGGATGGATATATTAAATCTGTAATTTTGCCCAGGTCCTTGAGAGGTTTTCCGCAATTGTTTTAAAAAAAAATCACTATTTTTCGAGTGGCAGTTGGGTTAAGGGAAAATTTTTCCTTTAAAAAACTATAATTAGTAGTGTGTATGATATCTATGTGTAAGTTTAATAATAGTTCTCTTTAAACTATTAGAACAAGTCATAGGTTTCCTTTTTCATTTTTTACCATTAAAAGCAGTCGTTTGTGGTGGCAGTTATATGTACTTGCAATTTGCATGAGGTTCATAGATAGATGAGTTCAAGTGTACTTGTATTAAGCTCATATTAATGTTGGGTTGGGCTGAAGCTCAGCTTGGTTAGTTATGAAGCTTAATTTGAACAATCCAAGATTCAGGTAAAGTCCTATCTCTAATCAATGCTTGTCCATCTCTCTTCTCTCTTTTTCTCTGATCTTGAAAGGAGTAGCCCAAATAACAACTGCCTTGAGACACAGTTCCAGTTATTTTTTTTTAAATCATTAAATCATGTATGATATTGCCCTTTTTTCTATTTCTTAATTGAAGTTGAAGGCTGGTTTGGGTCTAGTTTTAAATCCCAAGCATTGCAGAAAAGTGGTCCTACCGCTAAACAGGTTGCTTGGTCATGTTTCTCTTTAGGATCAATGAGTTCTTTCATTTCAAGTTAAGCCTGGCCTGGCATAACCTGATGTCTTTCCCTTGGTGTAGAACTACAGTCAACAAGAATTTTTAGTTGGATTTCACCAAGTACTGATTTATTTCACCTTATGGTAGGAGAGGTGAAGAACATTCGTTCATCTTAAAACCAGCACCATCTATATGGAAAAATGCTCATAGATATGGTGAAAAGAACGTGAATGGATCTCGTGCACTGGTTCTCGGTGCAAGCATGCCACATTTTAGGACAAGAACTTCTGATGTTGATCGGTTTGCAGTCCTGATATCTTGCCGAAGTAATTGCACAGGTAGTTGAGAGGCTTTTAGTGTTTAAACATGAAAAGTCTGAAATTTTAACTTTAATGTGCTATGCCCATGTATCATAGAATCAAAACTCTTCTTCAAGCACCCAACAAGTTGGAGACCGCGGGTTGCAAGGGATCTCATGCTATCAGTAGTATCAGAGATGTCAGAACGGAAGCTTACACTGAGTGGTGGTTTATCAGAGCTTCCTGTCCAGGTTTAGGTCACCTTATTGTTTAGTTTAGTTTTCTGCTCTCCCAAGAAATAAGCTCTCTTTGTGAACAAAGCCATCTGAAAGCACTGGCACGTCCAATTTTGCAGGTGTTGACACTCCAGGCATCAAATTTAACTTCTGAAGATCTGACATTAACTGTTCTGGCCCCAGCATCATTCACCGCACCACCTTCTGTGGTATCTTTAAATTCTGCACCATCTACACCTATGGGCTCGTTTATGGGATTTACAAAATTCAACGGAAGAGGAGATTCAGAGGAAGATGATACTGACTTCCAGAGATTGTCCATATCTGAAAATTCAGAGAGGCCAAAGGGAAGCAGTGGTGGTGAAAGATCAGGTTCTCTTGACCAATATAAAGTACCATCTGAATTTGTTCCTGATGCAAGTCTTTCTTGTACGCACCTATGGTTGCAGAGTGCAGTTCCTTTGGGGTAATTATATGTGAATCATTTTTTTTTCTTTTTTCTTTTTTCATTTTGATGTGTAAAATTATCATTGAGCGTGCATTGCTCTTGCTGACGAATATTTTTGTGGTCATCTCAGGCGTGTCCCTTCTCAATCCACAGCAGCTGTGACACTCGAATTACTTCCGCTAACAGATGGGATAATTACACTTGACACACTGCAGGTTGCTGTGAAAGAAAAAGGTATTATTTTCTTCACTGTTCTGAGGGATCACAAGTGCAAATTGTTCATTATTCAGTATATATGTTGGTGTGTGGGTGGGTGGTAAGCAAGTAGTATTTATTCAAAACAAGTCGATCCCTTTCTGGCGAACATATTTGTGTGCTTGAAAAATTCCATTACCACTTGGTATGCAGGAAATGGTATAGTTTTTGGGCTAGTGGAACCACTTTTTCAGGGAAATGGTAGAAAAGATGAGGGTGGTCAAGAAAGGATGAGTGGTGGCCCACGGTATCAACCATCAGCAAGGGAGTTGTCCAAAAAACATGCAGACTGGTACTCTCATTTCCAGATGATGTCTATAGTAGCCCCAATACAAACAACGATAAAACTCACAAATCCTTGCACAAAATCCTCCAAACAAGTTCCACAACCTTTATATACCAAAAATGACCCTAATGCATCGATTTGATGTGACCCAAAAACATTCAATAGATCAGCATCACTAGAAATTTCAAAACTGGACCAGTTTATCGCCAAACATAGTAAATCCACAGAAAGTATGTAGAAAATCCAAACCTGAACCGATAGGCCTGATTCTTGATTCAATAGGTCTCTAAAATCAGGAGCTATTGAATCCCTCTAACAAATTGCTCAGACCCTCACATGAAGTAAAATCTTGCTGCTGTCAGCATCCTCCCAGGTGAAGTCACGAGCATAGCTACAGGAATGGAGCTTCCTTACCTTCTTGATCTTCTTCTCAGCCAAGATATGACTTTGATACCATGTCAAGAGCATCAAGGATTGGGGCAAACCCAAGAGAGAAAGAGCAAAGAAAATAGAAAACTTCATTCAATAACAATTAGGGTTACAACAAGATAAAAAGGTGGTGTCGACCCATAGAGCCCACTACAAGACAAAACAGAGGTAGTGGTGTAGTAGGATATACCCCTATACTAGAATTTATATACAAAAAGATACAAAGAAAAGGTTACACATAATAGAACTATGACATTTCCTCAACACCATGCCCTATGGAACCTAACTGAAAATGGGTTGAAGTAATTGACTCAATCAACTAGGTTTTGATGCTAGATGGATTGGGTGGATCAATGAACTTATATCGATTATGGAAATCTTAGTTGGTGTTAGTTGGAAAGCAAGGAGTCTCTTCCCGCCTTCATATCAATTTCTTTTGAATATTGCATGAGATGCATTTTTCCAGCTCATGAATGTGGTTCTACAGAACAAATTGATAAGTAGAATTGTGATTCTTGGAGTCCCACCGCCTGCCGTTTGCTCTTGGTAGATGATATGCTAGCTTCGGTGTTGCTTTCACCCAATAGATCTAAAAGATTTGTTTAATCTTGGAAATTTCCCTTGCAGTTTCTTGTTTAACAATGAACAAAATGAATATGGCCTTTTAGCCTACTAGACTATGAGCTCATCCATATATGTGGGCTCTAGAAAGTGAATGAGTTGGTAAGATAGCTAAACAATGAAAATTTTTACTAGGATCAACATAATTGAAGCCCTAGACTCATTTACAGATTAGGAAACTTTTAGGTTATATTCTTGTGATTCTTTGATAAAAATAAAGATGTAAAACTAATAAAACCAAATAAGAATTGTAGAAGGAAGATCGATGCACAGCCACCTGTGTAGAGAGAGAGAGAGAGAGAGAGAGAGAGAGAGAGTCGGCTGCACAATAGAATACTCGTTAACTTGGATTAGGGCTTCTCTCTATTTTAAATAGAGAGAGGCTAAAAGAATAATTACATCTAAGCCCATTATAAAAACAAAATTTCAAAAAACCTCTAATATAAAAGACTTAATCTTAAAACCACCTATTCTCAACACTCCCCCTCAAGCTGGAGCATAGATATCAATCATGCTCAGCTTGTCACAACATTTTGAGAAATTTGGCCTAGCAAGAGGCTTTGTAAACATATCTGCAACTTGGTCTTCCGACTTTAGATATTTGGTAGTGATATGACCAGCTTGAATCATATCTCTTACATAGTGGCAATCAACCTCAATGTGCTTTGTTCTCTCATGAAAGACAGGATTGTTCGCTATATATGTTGCCGCTTTGTTATCGCACATCATGGTCATGGGAGATGAAACCTTCACTTGAAGAACAGTACGAACCCACATCAATTCAGTAGTTGTTTGGGCCATAGCCCGATATTCTGATTCTGCACTCGACCTGGAAACCACATTTTGTTTCTTACTTCTCCACGAAATCAAGTTGTCTCCAAAAAACACAGAATCCTGCGGTAGATTTTCTATCTACTACAGATCCAACATAGTCAGCATCAGAATAGGCTACTATCTCCAGAGTTCCACCTTTCCTGAACAATAACCCCTTTCTAGGAGAAGATTTTAGATATCTGAGAATCATTATGGTTGCATTCCAGTGTACCTCAGTTGGTTTGTCCATAAACTGGCTAACTTTGCTTACTGCTAAAGCAATATCCGGCCTGGTCACAGTTACATATAATAGCTTCCCTACTAGGGAGCGATAGCTTTTGCTATCAATTGGTTTTGACCCTTCTTCAAACAACTGAACTTTATGGTTCATGGGAATATTTGTTGGTTTAGCTCCCAACATGCCCGTTTCTTTTAATAAGTCAAGAACATACTTCCGTTGAGACAAAACCATCCCTTCACGGCTCCTGGCAACTTCTATACCCAGAAAATACCTGAGTGAACCAAGGTCTTTTGTAACAAAGTGTTTTTGAAGATGAGCCTTTGTGGCTTCAATAGCTTTCACATCATCTCCTGTAAGAATGATGTCATCCACATATACCACCATAACAACTATGCCAAAGCTAGTTTTCTTTATAAATAGTGTATGATCTACTGCTGACCTATTAAAGCCAAAGCGTGACATCACTTCAAACAACTTTTGAAACCATGCACGAGGACTTTGTTTCAAGCCATAAATCATCTTTCTCAATCTACACACCTTCTGACACTCCCCCGCAACCGCGAATCCTGGAGGTTGTTGCATGTAAACGGTCTCAGATAGATCCCCATATAGAAATGCATTTTTCACATCTAATTGGCACAAGCTCCAATCATGCTGAACAGCTACTGAGAGAACAAGACGAATGGTACCCATCCGTGCAACAGGAGCAAAGGTTTCAAAGAAGTCAATACCATATGTCTGAGTACACCCTTTCGCTATTAATCTGGCCTTGTACCTTTCAATAGAACCATCAGATTTGTACTTTATTGTAAATACCCATTTACATCCAACAATGTCAGCATCTGCTGGGGAATCAACTAGATCCCATGTATGCTGAGATACTAAAGCATTCATTTCTTCTTGCATAGCCAGCTTCCAGCGATTATCAAGCTCTTTCTGTTGATAGTTCAGAGGAATAGTTTCAGCAGATAAGGCTGAAATAAAAGACTTCATCTGATTTCCAATTCTGGCATCAGAGACAAAATGAGATATGGGATATAAGGTACATTGTCGTGTCCCCTTTCGTAGAGCAATAGGCCTGTTATCATCATCATGAAGATCACTATTGTCAGTAGAATTTACCTCAGGAGAAGAAGAAGATGAAGGCTCTTGCGGAGGTGGAGCTCTACGCACATATACCAATGGAGGATTATTAAATCTGGAAGAGGATGAAGTTTGGTTAGGTAATGAGGGCACAAATTCCAAAGGAAAAGGAGGTATAGGTAATGGAAAAGACTCAGCTGGATCAACCTGCAGCGGGGAACCGGAAATGGAGTAATATGGAGTGGATTCCAAGAAAGATACATCCGCACTGACATACTCTCGGCGAGAAAGAGGATCATAACATCGATATCCCTTTTGATTTTTGGGATAACCTATAAATATGCATTTTGTAGCTTGAGCAACTAATTTATCACGGTCAGGGCCAAGTTTGTGTACAAAACAAACACATCCAAATATTTTTGGTGAGAAAGAAAAGAGTGGGGCATTAGGTTTTAGGATATGTAATGAAATTTGATCACCCACAGAAGACGAAGTCATGCGGTTGATCAGATAGCAAGCAGTGGTAATCGCATCACCCCAGTATAACACATGAACATTGGATTGAATCATAATGGTCCTGGCAACATCAAGTAGGTGCCGATGTTTTCGCTCAGCCACCCCATTTTGTTGAGATGAATAGGCACAGGAAGTTTGGGGTTGGATGCCATGATCTTGGTAAAATTGTAACAGACCTTTTGATTTAAACTCGAGAGCATTATCAGTGCGAACAATCTTGACAATAGATTCAAACTGAGTTTTTATTTCAAGAATTAAGGATTTGATAATACTTGGAACTTCAGATCGTTCTTTTATTAAAAACACCCATGACAACTTAGAGAAGTCATCAACAATAACAAGATAATATCGACACTGAGTCCCAGTAGGAATCTTACTAGGACCCCATACATCTGCATAAAGAAGTTCAAAGACTTTATGACTAAACTGACTCTGACTCGAAGGGAACGAACTTCGATGATGCTTGCCCAACTGACATGCTTCACATTGAAATGTAGTGGAAGGAATTTGAGGAAAGACCGAACGAAGCTTTGACAATGAAGGATGACCAAGACAACGATGCCACTGAACAGGACTGAATGAGTGTTCCACTGCAGCATGAACATTACCCATTGGATGATGTAGGTAGTAAAGTCCATTTTCTTCATAGCCTCCACCAATCTTCTTCCCTGTCAGCAAATCCTGAAAATGACAACCCATCGGATTAAATATTACTCTACAGTTTTGTTCTCTTATAAGGCAACTAACAGAGAGTAAACTTTGAGGAAAGTTTGGAGCATGAAGAACATTTTGCAACTGTAATGAGGAGGATATAGAAATATTTCCTTGACCAACGACCGGGGAGGAACTCCCATCGGCTAATGAGACTCCTCGATGAGCATTAATATCCTTTATATCTGAGAAAACAAGTGAATTTCTACACAATGTCTGGATGCACCAAAGTCAATAATCCACTTACTGTCAGTCGGATGAAGATGATTTCTGGTTGAATAGGCAACACCAGCTACAGGAGGAGTGAAACTCAAAGGACGAAGAGCTATCAACTTCTCATATTCAGCACGACTGAGGGTGATACTACGGTTACTTGCAGAGATATTCTCCTGTACATTTGTTGCCTCGATAGAAGTAACATTTGCTTTAGGAGCATATGATTTTGATGAAGAAGAGGTTGGCCGACCATGCTTATCCCAGCAACGATCTTCTAAATGTCCAGATTTTCCACAGAATGTACATTGAAGCTTTCCTCTGCCTCCCATACCACGTCCACGACCTCGTCCTCTGATATTCTGAATATTTCCACGCCCATAACCAGATGAGACAACAAGAGCAGATGACTGAGTCACATGCTGAGATTGTGGAAGAGAGATCGCAAGTCTACTCAGACGATTGTATGCATCAGCAAGAGTAGGAACATCTGATCCAGTCAACATTTAAACTTTTGCAACAGAAAATTCTGAAGAGAGACCTGTAAGAAAGCGAGCAACCATGGTTTGTTCTTGATGATCCTTTTGCTTCGAGCAACAAAGAGGCATGTGAGCTTTATGTCTTTCAAACACAGCTTTGACAAAGGCATAGTATTGGGCCAAGGTCTGATCTCCCTGCTGCAAATTATATATTTCTTGTTCGACTTGTAGGATACGACTCACATTAGTTTCTTGTGAGTATGTATCACGAATATTGTCCCATATCAGTTTGGCTGTATTATAGTAGATCAATCCATCTGCAATATGGGGTTCGACACTATTCATGATCCATGACATAACTATGTCATTATCTTCATCCCAAGTAACATATTTTCCCAATTTTTCAATGGGTTCGTCTTCCAACAAAATATGTTTTCGACGATGTCTAGATGCCGACATCATAAAAGTTCTGGACCACCTGGCATAGTTGGTTTCATTTAACCTTACGGAAGAGCCGTACGAGAAGGGGTTGTCAAAGGCCTTATACTCCCCAATATGTTCCACTTTAGAATCGCATTTCGAAGTTTCAACCATATTGCTCACTTGAACAATAAGTGTTCAAGTAGAATTTTCCAACACAGCAGGGAATCAGACCTGCTATTTCCACACAAAAAAAAACAGCCCGCAATCAGCAGGGAATCACTCCTGCTGTTTTCACGACAGAAGGATAACTTAAACCAACATGCTTCACAACACGAAACAAAACTCGACACATCAGGGAATCACGACCATTGTTGCGCCCAAACACACCACGACCAACGATAATATGCAGTCGCAAAAAAAATAATCACGACAATTGTTGTTCTCCAAACATATAAGGCACGACAACCAATAAGTCTTCAGGGCACACGCAACAACCCATTAAATAAATCTTGATCACATGCAATCAGCACAAGAAATAAATTTCAGCAGGCACGCAACAGCTAAGGCACGACAACCAATAAGTCTTCAGGACACATGCAACAACCCATTAAATAAATCTTGATCACACGCAATCAGCACAAGAAATAAATTTCAGCAGGCACGCAACAATACATAAACTTTCTGCTGCTCCCAAACAAAAATCACGTCACGGCAGGAACTGAACTCGGCAACCAAAGATCACGGCAGGAAATCCAGGAAATCACGACAGGAGATCACGAAAGAAAAAAAAACTCCAAACTAGGGAGCTCAAGGGTTACAGCTCTAGGAAATCCTCGCTGGGAGCTCCATCCTTAGATCTGACGACAGATCTGGGTAACATCCCAGATCTGTTATCAGATCTTCCACAACGTGCAACAACAAACCTGATTTCAAGCAGTCGGGTTTTTTTTTCGTTGGTGAAGATCAGTCCTCTCGTGATCATGCTCCCGAGATCGAGGGCTCTGATACCATGTAGAAGGAAGATCGATGCACAGCCACCTGCGTAGAGAGAGAGAGAGAGAGAGAGTGAGAGAGAGTCAGTTGCACAATAGAATACTCGTTAACTTGGATTAGGGCTTCTCTCTATTTTAAATAGAGAGAGGCTAAACGAATAATTACATCTAAGCCCATTATGAAAACAAAATTTCAAAAAACCTCTAATATAAAAGACTTAATCTTAAAACCACCTATTCTCAACAAGAATCTTTTAACGCTATTTAAATTTGTAGAAGAAAAACTGTAGAATGGATTTTTAACTAAAAGGATCACCTTGTTCTCACCTCCCAATTACTTTCGTATGTAAAAAGAGAGGGAGAAGTTAGTTTTGAATCCAATTACTATGGTTAAAAGTTAAGCAAGTAATATTTGAGGTTAGTGAACTTTTAGCATTGTCATTTTGAAAAAAAGTTATAAAGACTAAAGGCATGTTTGCTTTGGTCACCAAGCATAATTGAGAGTAATTGTCATTGTGTATTGCTGGTCTGCTTTTATATGATGGACAGGTTCTGTAGAAACTACCAAGATGGTTGCTGAGAATGTTTTTGGATGCTAGGTTACTTCCCTATTTTGGTTTTTCCCAAACTCAGTGTTGCACTTTTACAAACTAGAGTGTTGTATGTGATGATTTACACTACTTTATGATCACTCACTTCTTTTATTACTCCTATAAACAACTCTTTCAAATACTCAATATTTTTATATTGCCTAGATGTATCAACTGTTTTCAAGAATACTAGGCCACTATGCGAAAAAGCAATGAAATTAATCAGTGGACGCCTTTGAATATCTGTCCACCCATTAGAAACAGTGAAAACTTCATTTTGTTCTCATGAATATTTTTTAATCTCTAGCAATCTCTCAACATTTGCCCTCTCTTCTGCAAGAAGTGTGATTCGTAGTTTTTCTGATCTTAGAGGTACATAATCACTCAAATTACAATTTGCCAGTGAAGTAACTAAATCTTTTCAATAAAGATTTTTAGCTGCATTAAATGAAAGTGAACTAGAATAAAAATACCTCCCTACTTTTCTATCCATCTTCTTCATTCCATATGTATTGAATGATGCTTGTATCGTTCCTCTTCCTCTATTTCCTACAGTCACCTTCTTTTTTTTTTAGCATCTTCTTGGTGGCTTCAAAAAGGTACACTAATTGCACAAGAATCACTACTTGTCTTCTTTTTTTCATATTCATCTTATATTTTCTTGTATTGTCTTCGCATTGCTTTATCAACTCTTGTGCATCCTGAAATGTAATGCCCCAAAAATCCAGGACTTGTAACTTTTAGAATAGTTTAGAAAGCTTTGAAATCATACAATAATCAGAGTTTAAATAGTACTTCAGCGGAAAATGATATTTTTAAAACCACAAGTCAATGGATCTTGAGCGCATTACAGCGTAAACTTTCCTTTACCGAATTCCGCACAACTATTGAAATCAAAGGGTTTTAAAATGCAATTTCAATGATTTAGAATTTTGTTTGTTGAAACCAAGAAGAAGTTTACTAAAACAGTTTTAGTAACTTAAGGTTTTATAAAAAGAGAAATTTGAAATACACTTTATACTAAATTTACCAACATGTCCTTAGGAGCGAAACATCAGGGAAAAAGCTCTATCTTGACCTCATCACGCCATCGTGCCATCACAGACTGTATTACCTCTTCATTACCTGCCCATAAAATGAGTCAGTTTCGCTAAAAATTGGTAGGTGCACAGACATGACAATATTGAACATAATTAAGCAGAATAATTTAATATGTCAAGTAGACAGGCAATTATATAGCAATTTAATTTCAACAGATTCACAGAGCAACTATCATGAGCACAATGCTAAAATTATTACAAGCATTTTACTGGCACAAGTAGGCTAACTACTACAAGCAAAGAACTGCATAAGAAATTTAACTAGCAAAGTACAATGCTTCATCAACCACACACACAATTCCATAACTTTCATACGCGCATAACTCAACAAATTGTGTGATCGAATTTAGATTATGTTTTGATATTAACTGGCCAAGCGGGTACGCACAAGGCACGACTCTAGAAACAGCCTAGACTGATCCGGGGGTTTATTATGTTATGTATTTTATGATAACCCGGATAGCTGACTGAGTCCGCACCTAAGGGGACGGTCAGTGACCAAGAGAGAAATCCCCAAAGCAGCATAAACAATGGATGCATCCCAAACATGAAGGGCTTCCACATAGGATAATTATGGTAGTCCCATTCTCCTAACTCCGATGACTGGGGAAGCCAAGTCTTTTGCTCGTAACTGCCATTAATGCCCTGTCCATCGAAGTTTTGTACCTTCCTGTCCTCTCTCCTGACAGGAGTCAGCGATTCGAATGAGTATATCAGGGGTAGTTAACTGAAGACCCATTCTACATACTCTGGTCTTTCGACCAACTCGAGTATCTTGCCGGTGAAGGCGAAAACATCACTTATTTAGGCGATCACAACATTTTGTTATTTGCACTCATCGAGGTTGCCACAACCTACTCATCCAATCATCGCAACGTAAGAAGACATACTTGTCAAAAAGTACGGTCGTACTTGACAAAAGTACGACTACGATGAAAGGAAAATGGTTCCACAAAAGAAACCCCAACAGATATTATCTGCAAAAGAATTAATACAACACATCCTGGCAAGATAAGTCTTGAATTCACTTCAACAACATTTTTCATATTTCATGATGCAAGGTCATCTCGGATCTCTCGTCCGATCAACAAAGTACTTAACATGTTGTGCATGTCTAAAAGAACGCTATACTGAACCAGAGAGGTGTGTGGGCTTCTCAAAAGGAACACCCAACACACAACTTCATAATGATCCAAAGAATAAAGGAGTGCTCATTTGACACGATTCATCCTTAAAAGCCATAATGCCATATTAAGTCATTCACGCAAGGCACATCACTATCAATCTTGCATCCAAAATTTATCTTAGTATCGACATGTGACACTAGATTGATAAATAAAGAATGAGTCCTTCAACAGAACCCCACTCATTCATATGCTCATGCCCCTGATCGGGGTTATTCGAATTGGGTCGCAACTCGAATCAGGGTTATAAAATATTTCTCCCAAGTGTGCGGACTTGGAAGGACTCAAATGCAACTTCGAAATCCTGCGAGGATTAAAACTTAACTTTGCAAAAGTTGTGCCATTTGAAGAGCACTGGGTTCGCAGGAGGAAACCCTCTTTTTAAAAAAACTGAAATGCACAAGTACAACTTCTAGTGTTTTGAAAACAACTGAATCAGGATAGGCACAAGACTTCATTTATATAAGTACATATTTACCATAAATGTGAGCATATGCAGGTTATAACATGACGACAAACAACTCTCGACTTGCGATGCCGCACATCGAGGGAAAAACGCATAAGTAACACACGAGGTGCCAAACCATACCTTGACCACTTAGATAGGCAGACACATAAGGTCATAAGTAATACATGAGACACGAAGTCGTACCTCACTCAAGGGAAATATGCAGGCAGAAATGTATACATGCAAACAAGGGCATATGTATTTCAAAAAGTACGAAACCACACCTCAAATTCATAAACAACTACGGAAAATAATAATCAAAGAATGAAATTGTACATCAACCCATGAGCATACAAACATGATAATACGCAATGCAGAAGCAATATAACTCTAAGCATATCTAGCATGGCATCTTAATCATTTCAACTTAAATACGTTCATCAATTGCCCTTTGTGCGACTTTACCCTACCTTGGGATGTCGTGCAGTTGCGTACGCCTATGCGTGAGGATAATACGAGGGTTGAGCCACGGAGCACGATCCAGACATGTTGCGTAAATATGCAAGAGTGTTAAATATTCAATTTTGCTAATATAATTAATGGTGCGACTGAGGCATTGGTAGAATTAGGCGACAGGGGACCTCGGCCCCTTCCTGACCGAACAACAAATGGCAGGGGCCTCGGCCCCTACCCGACAACAACTGATAGGGAGTAAAACCCTGATTGTTGATGACAGCGAGGCGGCAGGGGACGAGCCCCTGTCGACGGCACTAAGGCGGCAGGGGGCAAGCCCCTGCCGACAACAGCGAAGCGACAGGGGGAATAACCCCTGCCATCGGCAACGAATCGACAGGGGGGACAGCCCCTACCGATAGCAACGAAGCGGCATGGGTCGCACCCCTGTCGATGGCAGCGAATCGACAGGGGTCGAGCCCCTGCCGACGGCAGCGAAATGGCAGGGGTCGAGCCCCTGTCGACGACAGCGATTCGGCAGGGGTTGAGCCCCTGTCGATGGCAGCAAAACAGCAAAGGAGGCAGCCCCTGCCGTCAGCACCGAAGGGGCAGGGGGCTAGCCCCTGCCGACGAGAGAGGGATCGGGGCGGCAGGAACCATCAGCCTCCTCCCGACCCCTTCGCAGATCATGGCAGAGGGGAGGGTGACAGGGGCCAAAGGCCTCTGTCGGGCTTGAAAAGAAATGGCAGGGGCCATCGACTCCTGCTGGGTTTTAAAAGAAGAGGGTCTGGGAGACCGGGGGACGACCGACCTCCTGTCGGTCGCCCGATCTCTCATAGGGAAGAGAAGGAGTAGACAGGGGCCCCGTAGGCCCCCTGTCGGCCTCTGATGGATACGCAGGGCGCTGCAGGGGTCGTGCGCAGCCTGCCGGCCTCCCTGCGAACCCCGAAGAAGGGGGAAAAAGAGGGAGGTGAAGAGGGAGGAGACGACATACCTGGGGAGAGGATCGCCGGCGGTGGTTGCACCAGCGGTGACGATCGGACCAGCAGGAGGAGGCGTCGGTCGGGGTTGCCGGCGAGGCTGTCTCCTGAAGGGAACGAGAAGGGGGCGGGGCATCGATCCTCCCCTCCTGCAACGCTCTTAAAGAGCTCGGGGAGGGGCGACAAAAGGGGAAACCCCGATGGGTTTCCCTTATCGGGTCGAAGGCGCGGTGGGGGGGGGCGGCGCACAAGAGAAAGACCTCCTGTTTCGGGTTTTAAAACCCTAACGGCGATGGGCTCGGGTCGGGTCCGGACCCGACCCGGCCCGGGTCCGATAATTTTTTTTTTTTAAAGCGGGTTTTACATGAAATGTCATGTCTTGGTATCTTTAACAAATGAGCATTAACTCTTGTGTAAGACCCAACAAAATCTCTTTCACAAAACTTGCATCGAAATCTCTTGTTTTCACCACCTCCTCTAGTTTTTACAAGCTTATCCATATGTGCCCATAGTGGCCCCCCTTCATCACATATTGCAACTAACGAATTTGAATAAACACTCCCACTACAACTACCAGTAACACTAGCAGCAGAACTTATATGTGGGGATGAGGATGACGCAAGTCATAAAACAAAAAAAATGTTATATTAAAATCAATTATGCACACAATCAAGATTGATAATATTGAGTACAAGGTCAATAACATATACAATAAGTTCTAAAAAATATAGTAGTAGTACGTATAAATAAATACTGAAAGGTATGAGAAAAATATATAATAATAACATTAATGCAAAGTGAACACTTTCATGGGATTATAAAAAATATATATAAGTGCAGGCATATTTTTTCACTTAACTTGAACTGCAAATATATTCTTCATAGTCTATTTAATGGAAAACATGCATTAAATTAGGTATCTTTTATGTTTAAATGGGTTTCTAAAGAGATCCAATTAAAATTAACAGTCTATATTGTAGCAAAACTTTGTGATAAAAAATCAAATGTTTTGGTTGAATTAATTTGATATCAAAGCATATTTTCTAGTAACAAGCCATGATAAACGTATCTACATGCATGTTCGGATTTAGGAAAAACACCAACAACTATACTTTCTTTTTTAACTGGTGTGTGTGTGCATGTCACAAATATCACCTACATTTTGAAAATATTGCGATAAATTAGTGATATTTTTAATTGGCAATATTATAACAAAAAGTACTATTTATTAATTTTAAAATATTATCATTTTTTAAATATCACGTCTTTAACTTGGTATTAACACAATAAAAATACTTTTGCTTATTGTTTATACGATATGTTTGTAATAACCTCAAATTTTGTAATTTATTTATTTAAATCTATTTGAAAATAACGAGTATTCTTCTAAATTTGGGCCTTGGATCCATTACCGGATCCATAAAAGAACGTGTAAATAACCCACAATGGGGTATTAAAAATATACTTATAATAGTTAAATAAATCATTAATAGTATAAAAGAAAAGAAAAGAAAAGAAAAACCGAGTATTTAAGGTTGGATCCATGTTTGGATCCAAATGGATCCAACATGTGGATCTAAGATCCATAAAATGGTCTTTATATCCATATCTAAAATAAATAAATAAAACTAATAATAATAATAATAATAAGAATATATAAATAAAATTTTAAATTTTTATTTATTTATCTGGGGATCCACAGTTGGATCCATTCGGATCCAACTGATGGATCCATATAGTTTGGGGGTCGGGTTACGGGCCTCGGGTCCGGACCCGAGCCGCACCCCCTGTAACCCCTTTTTAAAGAAAGGGGCAACCCGATAAGGGTTGCCCGATAGGGTTGTTAAAAAAAAAAAAAGGAAAGGGGCGAAGAGGGGGGGGGGGGGTTACGCAGAGCGTAACCGACCTCCCCCTCCCATCTCGGCGTGAAGGGGGGAGGGGTCTTGCCGATAAGAGGGAGTGGAGAGGGGACTCTCTTCCCTCGCCTCTATCTCTCTCCACTCAGTCCCTCATCTCTCTCCCTCGTATCTCCCGTCTCTGTCTCGGTGCGCACACGCCGGAAGAGAGAAGGTCGCCGACGAGCAACCAGCTGCCATCAGCCCTCCTCGAGCATCCCTGTCACGACAGCAGTGGGGGCGACTCCAGCCAGCCCGGTGCTCCCGCCACGACTGTCTCTGATCGCCGGAAAAGTCATCGGAGAAAGGTACGGGTCTTCTTGGAATCGAGGTGAGGGATCGAACATGGGTTCGATTCCCTGTGTGGGTTTGAGGGGAGGCTCCACCGAAATTCTGGAGTGGGGATTTCTTTTTGAATCCCACATGGAAAAACCCCAAATCTTGGATTTGGGGGTTTCGGTTGGCATGAATAAAGGAAGGGGAGGAGGTTATGAGGGTTGACAGAAATCCTAATCAATCGGATTTTTGGGGGTTTTCGGATTTTCATCATCAAGGGGATGGGTGATTTCGATTTTTCTGAGAGAAAAAAAAGGGTTTCCTGTGTGTGTGCAATTGATCCCCTTTGCTGAAAATCTTATAGATTTTTAACGGGTGTTTCGGTAGATGATGTTTTTGGACGTTGGTATCGTTTTTGGAGCTATATAGCCTTTGGATCTGTTTGTTTTACTTGTTTTTCTTCATTTTGGATTTTCTTGTGGTGTTTAGTATGTTTGTATTACGTAAAGAGTTGAATTGCTTAGGAAAAAAAATAAATAGCTATACCCTTGTTATGCCTATGGTAGTGTTGGATTTGGTGTGAAATATATTTGTTTCAAATACATGCATATGAATGATTGATGCATATTAATATTAAGTGGGCAACCAGGTATGACCTACTGTTTCGGACATGTTCTAAAAGTTTGCTATGTTCCCTGCTTGTAAATAATAACTACAATACCTAGGTTAATGCAATGTTAATAAGTACATGCTGATAACTTTATTTGTTATTATCTATATAGTCGTGTTTTGAATATTGGGTTACACATGCTAGCATGCTTGTATTCTTTATATCTTCCTAAATACCTAGACTCGTTCTGAAAGTGGTTATGAAATGTTGACCATATCTAAAATATTTTACCTACTAAACTGCATATGTGTGGGTTGTTTCAGCATTGAACAGAAAATGATATTCTTGTCATGTAATTGCATAGATGTGGGTTTCTTCGGTGCCAAAAAGAAAATAAAACTTCTGTTATAAAACTGTGTGTGTGCGTGGGATGTACTGACACTGAAATCGTGAGAGAAACATCTTGAATGCATGTTGATACACGTGCATTAAGCTAACCCTGTTTGTCATGGTTGGTGTTGTCCATAATACTAATTTCATACAGGTGAAATAGATGAAAATATTGCTTATGCTGGAGATTTTTTTCCAGTTCTGTTCCTGCAGCATATGTATATAGTTGGGTTGGTTGACATGCGTATGATTGTGTTAGGATTGCATGAGTGCACATGCATTTGGCACATGTTAGCATGCTTTATAGTTGTAACATGTGAGGTATTTGATGTCTATTAATAGGGCATGGCAAGTTGTTTTGATATAGATGCATACCCGATGTAAAGGCGTGCAGCCCTGACATATAAATTTCTAGATCCGGTTTATGTGCTTGTGTGTGGATGATAACTCATGCTACGAATGGAAGATTTCATGTGTTTACCTGATGAGACGTGTTTAATTTCCATGCATAATTATTCTCATATACTTATGAAATTATGGATGAATGCATGTATATTAAGTGATTGCATGAAAACACTTACACATAAATGGTCACCCATGCCTATGACTGTGGAAGCTTGAATGAAGGTGCATTTGTAATTATGTTGGCATTATTACATACATTGCAAGTTATGATTTTTTTTGCATACGATGCATCGATGGCCTAAATAGACCATCATTGGCCTGGAGAGCCGTGGGTTTGGTTTTCTCTTACTTATGTTTTTAAATATATCACTTAAACCACATAAGATGGTTTGACACTTTACTACGCTGTTCTAATGGTTTATACGGGCTGGAGTCCCGAATGGGTTCCTGCAAGGGAGGATGCGGGGTTTTCACTTTACTTTTGCATATGTGTGGCAAACTTAAAGAATGAACTTTAAATGAAAATAATGAATAAGAACAGTGAAATTTACATTCTGGGATATCTCATCTGGAGTATGAGAATCTTGGATATCCGGTCTTGGGGAGACTGTGAGGATACAAAAACTCCGTGTGCGTTGTTGCCCCTGAACCCGATATTGAGGTTCTTCTCCTAGCCACGGTTTTAGGGAGAGCCCGCCACTTTACCCGGGAGTGGTGTGTTAGTCACAGCTGTGAGTTTATGGTACCAAGAAAGTGGCACTTGTGGGCGTTGGGTGTCCCTTGTGTCCCCGACATTAGATGTGGAGGTCTAATGTTCCGATGGATGGTGCGGTTTCCTGATATCGGTCGAGGGCTAAGTTGGAACCCAGTAATAAAATACAAATTGTGTGTTAAGCTACCCTGGGAACCTACTTGACCTCGGGGTTTGTACCCGTTTGGTGTATCCGCGGGCCACGGTAATTAAAAAGAGGAACTTAAAGATGTGTGCATCTAATAGGGCATGCATATGGAAAGATGGAACTTAAATGAAAGATAACAGAAGAAATCATGCATTGCACATAATCATGCATTTTTCTGTTATGCATTAGATCATGCATGTTTGAATCATTCTTGATATCATGACATCATTTGGTGGTTGCATACGTTTTACTTTGTGAGATCATGCTGAAAGGTTGGTTATTTAGTTATTGATATGTGACATTGCTGTACTGTTCCTGACTGGTGAGGAAATGCAATTATTGGTAGTTATAGATATTTAAATGTTGCAAATTTTATATCTGCATTCACTCAAATCACTGCATGAAATCTTATTCATGTTTTTTCTCTCACCTGTTTCTTTAGAAGTAGCTGTGCTCAGAATTTCGGTTCTGACACCCTACTTTGTTGGTTTTTCACAGGTAAGGGTGAACAGTGAAGTTGGACATGCATTTGGGGATGGATGAGTTACACTTGGGCTTATCAGCTTCAGTAGAGGATAGATTGGCTCTTTCTTTTGTCTTTCAGTTCTTTTAAATTCTGCAATTGTTATTTTACTTTCAGTTGAAGAAAACTTTGTCTTTGAAATTTTATTACTCATTAATAAAAGAGTTTTAGTTGGTTGATATGGATGATAATTGCAACTTCGTTGTGGTGTGTGGTTATCCAACTGAAATTGGAACTGTAGGGACCCCAGGTCTCTGGGAAGTTTTCCGCAACTCTTAGAAAAAAAAAATATTCCGCATTTTTAAAAGGGTATGGATTGGGGTCGTTACAATGTTTATATATGTTAATATATTGATATTTTCTGAAATATTCATGAGAATGAGACTGGGAGAGAGAGAGTGGTACACAGTAAAGGGAAAGAGATTGAGTTGAGCGAGAGAGATGTACGCAGTAACAGAGGAAAAAGGGAAAACTGGAAAGAGATTGAGAGAGACAGAAAGAGATGTGGCCGAGAAGAGAGATTTAGAGACGAGGGGCGAGAGAGAGATTGAAGGAGAGAATGTGTACTTGGGTTGGAGATGGAGAGGAGCCGTCGTCGGACGGTGGTAGCTCATAGTCGTCGCCGGCGTCGAGGTCGGGAGACGGGTCGCAGCGTTGGGGCCGGGAGGCAAGGGCAAATTTTTTTTGCCCTAATCCTCCTCTTAGCCTATTTCATCGGGCTCTTTTTTTTTAAAGTCCAAAATTTGGACATTTGTGACCCAAGGTCGAATTGATCACACCGGGTGCCGCATCGCGTCACGTCGACACGGGTCTGGCACTTGGTTGGCCGAATCCCTGTGACATAGGATGTAATCTACATGGTTGGTTTTATAGGAACATGCTCTTGGATCATCCATTTATGATTCATAAGCAAGATTGTTTAACGATTAAAAATCAATGGTTCAAAACTTTCATAAATGAATAGCATCAAAAATCGTTGAAAACGTATGATCCAAAGGTAGATTCCTAACAAATGGACCCTGCTGAACTCATCTGTACGGTGTGATTTATGAAAAATGTGTTAGAAAGTTCATACTCTAGTTTGAAAGGAAACAAGATCCTTCCAAGATGTTCACCAAGAACAACAATGTGGACACTCAAAAGAGTTCCACCAAAACACCGAGAGAACACACACAAGCCACAAGATGGGCTTACACACAAACACCCATTGAAGGGGCAAACACAAGAGATAAAAATAATATTTTATTGATCAATGCTCATGCAAGAATTATGCTTTAGAGAGGGGGTTTCATGACCCCCAACAACTCTATGGTTGACTAGTCAACCTTTTGTTGACTAGTTAAAATCCAACAATAAAGTTAAAAAACAACCTAACTAGTCTAACCCAGAGTTGCCAGTTGAGGAAGCGGGAGCGGGAAGCGAGACACTTTCAAAAATGTAGGAAGCGGGGAAGCGTGGGACCACTTAGAAGAAAATTATGAACTGTCTCGGAAGCGAGGGGGAAGCGAAAAAAACGAAAAAAAATGGGGAAGAGAGGGGGAAGCGAGCTTCCCATAAAAGGGAAGCATGCTTCCCCCAAAAAGGGGCGCGCTTCCCCTCACTCTTCGGAAGCGCGACGTTTCGCGCTTCTGAAGCGCGCTTCCCCTTTACCCTAGGTGCTTCCGGTAACTCTGGTCTAACCTATCTCTCTCTCTCTATATATATATATATATATATATATATATCTATATATATATATATATTTTTTAATGATCCTCCCTCAAACTTACGGTTGGATGACCAAAATTTTGCCTAAGAGAAAGTGAAATCTAAGAGCAACGAGAGGTTTGGTGAAGAAGTCTGTCAATTGATATCCTGAAGTAACATTGGGAAGATTAATGGTGCCATGTAGGTACTCTTCTCGTACATAGTGATAGTTTATCTCAATATGTTTGGTTCGTTCGTAGAAAGTCTGGTTGCCGGTAATGTAGATGAAACTTTTGTTGTAACAACATAGTCGCGATGCTCCTTGAATCTGAATGCCTATGTCAGCCAACAATCTTCTCAACCAAACCACTTCCATAGTGGTTGTAGCCATGACTCGGTATTCGGCTTCTGTTGAAAAGAGAGAAACTTTCTGATGCTTCTTATATCGCTTGAGGATCAACGAGTTACCTAAAAATACACAAAAACCAATAGTTGAGTGTCGATTATAGAGGTCTCCTCTCCAGTCAGCATCAGTATAAGCAGGTAAATCTAAAGAGGAAGAAGCAGGCAAGAAAAGTCTTCATAAAGTAGAGGTTTTGATGTATTTAATAATAAACAAGATTGCTCCAATATGAACAGTGGTGGGAGCATGCTGAAACTGACTTGTGTGAACTAAATGTGTAATATAAGGCCTCCTAATTGTGAGATATGACTAAGTTGTTTGTAAGGTGTTTGGTTTTCAAGTGGTTCCCTATCATCAATCTTCACTTTGACATTGACAACTTTAAGAGTGTCGACCTTCTTATCGTTTGAGATCTCTGACCTGACAACAATGTATAAAGTAAATTTAGATTGAGTCAGCAAATATCTTCTAAAAGAATAAGCAACGTCTATACCAAGAAAAAAATTTCGAAATCATAAATCAGTCATTTAAAAATAAGTTTGAAGAAGCCTTTTAATATGTTCAACTCCTTGTTTATCACTTCCAGTGATGTCGTCCACGTAGAGAAGAAGAATAATGATGTCTGCATTAGAAGCCTTTTAATACAAACAAAGTTGTATTAGTTAGACAAGATTGAAAATCAATATCAAGTATAACTTCTAAACCTTTCATACCCAGCCTTTGGGGCTTGTTTAAGACCAAATAGAGCATTATCTACCTGATGAGCTTTTCCTTTAGGAATAATTATACCAGGCGGTGCCTCTATATACACTTCAACTAATTTTTCATTTAGAAACACAATTTTAACATCCATTTGATAAATAGGACATTTCTTTACAGAAGCGAGGGCTACTATAGTTCTAACTGTGGTCATCCTAGCAACAAGAGCAAAGATTTTCTCATAATCTATTTCATACTCTCGAGAGTATCTATTGGCAACTAACCTGTCTTTGTATCTTTCAAGAGTTTTATCACTTTTGGTTTTTATCTTATATACTTATCGATAACATATGAGTTTCTTTCTTATGGGAATATCTTAGACAGTTCAAGTATTCGCCTTTTTTAAAACATCTAATTTTACCCGCTCTGAATGTTTCTTTGCTTCAACATAGTTTGAGTGTTCTATATAGGAATGTCTTAATGCATGTAAGCTTGATATTTAGGTAGAAATGACTCGTAGGACACAAAATTTTCAAAAGGGTTTAAATATTCTAGATGACCTTCTAGTTTGTACTTCTCCATAGTTTTCATCGCAAGTATACTTTTCTAGTGCATAAGGATGTTCGAAACTACTACACCTGGAATATTGGATACAATCTTGATTTTAAGATTGTTATTTTCTTATTTCATTACCATGGCATTCTTCTTCACTTATCATATCATTTCTGATATCCATCACAATCAATAATACTATCATCAAACTTTACAATTAAATCCAATAGAAAAGAATACTCGGTGGGTTCCTTAGGATTTTCAGATTCAAAGAATTTTTCTTTTTCTAAGAAAGATACATTTCTTGAAACATATAATTTCTTATTTTTAAAGTCAAAGCATCTATAACCTTTTTGGTTATTTGCATATCCCAAAATGACATAAGAAATAGCGTAAGGAGAATTTTTTATCATTTTTATTAATGAAAACAAAGCATTTGCATCTAAAAACTCTTAATCTTGAATAATCAGGAGCGAGTTTAAAACGTTTCTCAACTGGTGATATATTTCTCAGGGAGACATATGTCATTCTATTAATTAGATAAACTGCAGTCAATGTGACTTTGGCCCAAAAATTTTTAGGTACTTGGTTTGAGATAAGTAAGGTTAATGCAGTCAATGTGACTTCGGCTCAAAATTCTTTAGGTACTTGGTTTGAGATAAGCAAGGTTCTTGTGGTTTCAATGATGTGCATATGTTTTCTTTCGGCTAAGCCATTTTGCTGAGGAGTGTAGGGACATGATCTTTGGTGTGTGATGTCATTTGATTTCAGGTAATCGTTAAAATCTTTTGATAAAAATTCTCTTCTTGAATCAGTGTGAAAGATAGAGATATCCTGTTGAAATTATTTTTAACCAATTTGTGAAATATTTGAAAATATGAAAAAACTTCAGATTTATGTTTGAGAAAATAGATCCATTTGTCTTTAGTAAAATCATCAACAAATATGAAATAATATGCAAACCCACCCTTAGATATAACAGGCAGTCGACCTCAAACATCCGAATGTACTAACTCAAGCAGTCGTGTAGAGACAAAAGTTCTTTCCTTAAATGAAAATGTTTTTATTTTGCTAAGAATATAATCTTCACAAGTAAAATTTTCAAGATTAAAAAAAAAATCTATATTTAAAAAGTGCTGAACTTTGGATACATTAGGTTGTCCAAGTTTTTTATGCCATAAATTCAAATTCAGTTTTTAAACATTACAACTAAAAGTATTCTTGGGTATTTTCAAAAAGTCCATGTAGTATAAAACTCTTTGTCTATGGTTTTCCCCAATCAGGCGATCCTACACCCGACAACCAATAGAAGAGAATGAAACATTATACTCATGGTCAGATAATTGAGAAACAGACAAAAGATTTAGGTTTAGCTTATAAATATATCTAATTTTTGGAATAGAAAACCTTTTTGAAACAGTTTTGAAATTTTGTATTCCCTTAATCTTAAGGGATGTCTCATCAGCAGTAAAGACTTTTGACCCGCTTGAATTACGACATTCAGATAAAATATCACTATTTGGTGTCATATGAAAAGAGACACCCGAGTCAAGAAACCAAAGAGACTTACTGGTGTCAGAGATACCAACTGAAGAGACTTCGGGTCCAGTTGATGGATCTCCTTTAAGTAAAGGTTGAAAGGCTTCTACAAGTTGATTTAAGGACATGCTCTCGATGTTTGATTTTTGTGAAGCTTTGAACTCACTTTTCTCTTGTGTAATCAGGCTACTTTCTTCTCATAGAGTCTCTTTGATTTAGGACAATATGTCTTGACATGTCCCGGTTCGCGACAATAGTAACAAATAATTTTCTTCTTCTCAAACTCATTGCCTTGTCTTCCTTATTGCACATTGTTCGGTCTTCAATGCGGTGATTTGTATGCATGAACATAGTTTTCTGGCCTAGACACGGCTTGGACTAAGTCATCATCATCTTTGGATGTCTTCTTTTTTAGTCTATTTTTTTCATACTTAGTGTTAGGAAAACCGCAAGCAAGAAACAACCAAATGAAGCAATGAACAAGAACGATCAAACAAAATACAGGAAGAACACACAGATTTATGTGGAAAAACCTCTCCTCAAATCCGAGAGAGTAAAAAACCACGTCCGCCCAAAGAAAAATCTTATTGCTCTTCTTCGACTGTTACAAGAGGGAGAAAGAAAAGAGAGAATATATACAAGGCAAGGGCGACAACCCTAACCCTAACCCTAACCAAATCGGGTCTGATCCATAAGAAACCGGGTCTCAAACATAAGCCCAATTTTTTTTTTTCTTCGGGAGGGGGGGGGGGTGCTGCCCCCCTATAACCCTAGACCCCCCTTGTAACGACCCCAACTCCTACCTTTGAAAAAATGCGGAATATTTTTTTTTTTTTTTTTTAAAGAGTCGCGGAAAATTTCCCAGAGACCTGGGGTCCCTACAGTTCCAATTTCAGTTGGATAACCACACACCACAAAGCAACTTACATTTATCAATCATAACCAATCCACTGAATTCTTTTATTAATGAATCAATAAGAGTAATATGTTCCATGTCAAAAATGAAATATCAAACTGCAGGAAATCAGAAGAACTAAAAGAAAATAACAATAGAGCCACTCTGTCCGTAAGTGAAGTCGTCTGAAACAAATGTGACCCTCGTATCCCTCAGAAGCGAGTCGACTTCACTGATCACCTGTGCCTGGGAAAAACCAATAAAATAAGAGGGTCAGAAATCCGAAGAATTCTGCGTACAGGTTTCCCTAATGAATCAAATAAGAAAAAGAGCATAAATAAGATCCATGTAATATTTTGAGGAATACAATTATACTCAATTCTTAAGTCAATTAACCATTCATGCATAATTAAACAGTTAACAGGAAGGAACACGAAATAGGTAACATTGATCACAACTTAATCAATAAGGCAATTAAATGTAAAATAGATCAACATCATACAATGATCAACATAAACAACTAAGTGAACAGGTAAATATGCATGAACTAATGCATAGCAGGAATATGTATGATTTGTGTGCAATGCATGAACCATTTATTATCTTCCATTTAAGTTTTCCTCTTTCCATATGCATGTCCTATTAAATGCACACATCCTTAAGTTCCTCTTTTTAATTACAGTGGCCCGCGGATACATCAAATGGGTACAATCCCCGAGATTAAGTAGGGTTCCCGGGGTAGCTTCACACACAATTTGTATTTTGTTAACGGGTTCCAAACTTAGCCCACGACCGATATCAGGAAACAACACCATCCATCGGAACCTTGGAAAACAGCATCCAAAGTCGGGGACACCAGGGAAAACAGCATCCACTGGCGCCACTTTCTTGGTATACCAAACAAACTCACAGCTGTGACTAACACACCACTCCCGGGTAAAGTGGCGGACTCTCCCTAAAACCGTGGCCAGGAGAAGAACCTCAATATCGGGTTCAGGGGCAACAAAACGCACACGGAGTTTTTGTATCCTCACGGTTTCCCCTAAACCGCAACATCCAAGATTCCCACGCTAGAGCAGGGACATCAAGGAGAAAGTGAATTACACTGTTCTTTATTTTCTTTTATCTGGTTATTAATTCATTTCTTTTACATTTGCAAATTTACATGCAGAATTAATAACATAAGCTTGCACATCAGCATGCTAAGCTTTTCACGGGACCACCGCCCATGACAACATAGAACAGTGCGGTAAAACAACAAATCTCACATTTGATTTGTTGCAATGCATCAAAATAACCAAAACAGAGAACAATTGGTTCTCGAGGCTCATCCAGCCACAAATGATCTAATTTAATCATTACCACATGCATAAGCAAAAATCATAAAGAGTATGCCACTTATGCATTCTTTTCACATGCTTTTCAATGCGCATTCATGTATGCAAATTGTGCATGAAACAATAATTTCATAGGCATAAGCGTACATTCACACACACACATTAAATGCATGTTTTCATGACATGCACCCACTCGTGTCAAATGCAAGAGTTCATTCATGAATCAATCCAATTAAAACATACGAACAACCATGCAGTTTTGATCTAAATTTCATATGTGTATATGCACAAGTACACTCACGTACAACAATAATTTTGAACAAGGATTATTTATCAAGTTTAAGCACCTAAGGAAACATCACCCTGAATAAGCATAACCTAACCAATAGGCATGTGGAACATACATAAAAACTTAATTCTATATAAGGCAGGATTTGAACTCATAACCACACATGTACATGACAAGCATGTTACCTACTTAGCTAAATGCACACACTATGAGTCAAATTGTGGATTTAAAATAACATCTAGTTTATATAAGGTTTTTCTTGAAATTGGCTATTCAAGCTTGGCCGACTTAATTGACTAGGGTTCAGCCTCACTCCAACCGAAACCCAACCGGCAATCCCCCCCCTGTCAGACAAGTCTTTCTTTGAATCTGTAAACCCTTGTTTCACAATTTATATTTCATACTAACAACAAAACCTTTTTCCTTTGCAGAACTTACATAAAGTTACAGGCAACTGGCCCATCTTCATATGACTCTAAGGAGTTATAAGATATGCTCTGGAGGCCAAAGAAGAGTCCAAAATAATGTGCCTAAAACTACGAAAGTATCTCTCAATCCTGCATTTAAGTGTCTTGAGGAGACCCAAACACAGCCATGACATCCATGCACTATATGAACAAGAGCTTAGTAGCTAAAGAGAGTAATTTATATAAGAACAACTCAAACACTATGAAAGATATTAAATATATGTTGATAATCCCATCCAAATTTTGCAGTGAGCACAGAAATTTTCCATCAAATATGCACAGCCGGTTTAAGCCTCTTGAGAGTTAAAGGCTACTGAAAATGCATAAAGTATATCTACTATTATGAAGCATGCCATCAGATTAAATGGTTTTCAATAGTACTCGAGCAATATTTGCATAACACACTTGAAATCTCAAAAAAATAATTGTGTGAGGTTTATTTGCCATCATAGCCACAAACTTAGTTATTGGGATTTTCAGCAAAAGAAAATCTGGAGAACAAATAAAATCTACCGTTTCCATAAAATCTTGAAAACAGAAGTATCGCATATCTAGTTGCACAGTAGATTAACTAAACAGAAACATAGGGAAAACGTCAGACTGAAGTTTTATCATCAAACATGTACTTGCATGCATTAACAAAATCATGGTTCAAAAGCTTATGTAAACCACAATCGCACTACCTATCAACATGTTTTTTTTTTTTTTATAGTACAGCTATAAACAGCCGATATCAAGAAGCATACATGAAACGAAAGAAGCCTCAACCATGTGTTGCACATAATTACCAAACCACAGTAATAGCACCACTTATGCTAAACAATACTAAACCAGCCACACAATCTCAACATATGCAACTCGACACCTCAAAAAAAACTGAAAATCAGATTACTAGACTATTGGTAATGGAGAAAACTTTTGCTAGACAAGCCTATCGGCCACAAACTGATTTCAATAGCATCCTCAACCCACCCAATAAGGTACCAGTATAACCCATAGCATCAAATTTCACAAAACTGACGATTTGGGGTTCCGGCGCCTCAAACCCCAAATCTGCCCCTCTACGATTTTCCTAAAATATTCCATGTAAAGCAAAATTTACACCCTTTTTCTCACTCGAAATCAAGAGGAAAACCCGTACCTCTTGACGAAATCTTCCGGCGAACTCTCCGACGACCCTTGCGGCTGCTGCTCCCCGCGGATGCCGTGAAGAAGGGAGCTTGCTGGAAGACTTTGGTGGGTGTTGGTGGCTACTGGTGGCTGCGAGTTGCCGCAGCCTTTTTCCGGCGACCCCTTCCTTCTCCGGTGCGCGCCCGCAGACAGGGAGAGAGAGAGAGAGAGAGAGAGAGAGAGAGAGAGAGAGAGATGGGGCTGAGTGAAGAGGGTGAGAGCCCCTCTCCACTCCCCTCCTTTATCGGCCCCAGGCCTCCCCCTTCTCAGCCGAGATGGGCGCGGGGTCGTTACGCTCTGCGTAACCCCCCCTGCCCCTGCGCCCCCCCTTTCTGTTTTGGGGTTAGGGTTTTATCGGGCAACCCTTATCGGGTTGCCCTTTTCATTTAACAGGGCTGAAGAAAATGGGGTGGGGCTCGGGTCCGAACCCGAGACCCGCAACCCGGCCCCAAGACAAAATTGATCCACAAGTGGATCCAAATGGATCCACTGTGGATCCTTGGATAAAAAAAAAACTTAAAAATTTTATTTATTTTAAATCTCACATTTTAAATAAAACCTTAACCCCCACCAAAATGGATCCGCAAGTTGGATCCAAGTGGATCCAACTGTGGATCCTCGAATCCGCTTAATATATATATATATATATTATGTTTCTATAGTATTACCAATATTAATATTATTTATTTATTATTATGCACATATATATATATATTTAGATATATATATATATAAATATATATATATGTACATGGATCTGGTATATGGATCCCATACCCATCTACGCACTCCTATTGGATGATTATTATTCTCCGAATTACTTAGTTAATTACAAATTATTGTACTTATAAGTACATATCAAATTTACGAGGTAAATGTATGTGAAAAACCCCTTTATGGGTCTTGGATCTGTAATTTGGATCCAGGCCCAATTTGCAAAATTTTATAAAATTTTCGGGTTTTACACCCCTTCCTGCAAGGGCAAAAAAACTATGAATCAGGCTCCACAACTCATCACTTAGTTCTTCAATAGTATCTTTAATAAAAGAGACTTTCCCTCTATGAAGAAAGTTGATTTAGTAGATTCAAACTCCGACAATAAACCATTAATGAATTGATAGAAATGTTCCGCATCAATTTGTCTTTGTCGGATTTCTATATCTTTGGGACATCGCCATTGTGGCTCAAGAAGAGCCAACTCATTTCAAAGATCGAACAACTCATTAAAGTATTCTCTAATATTTTTTTCTCCTTGAGTCGTAGTTAATATTTTCTCTTGCAAATTGCAAACGTAAGCAATATCTTTAGTATAGTACATTCACTTAATATAGTCTCATATTTTATTTGCATGTTCAAATTTAGCAAGACTCAATTATTTCTTGATATCAACACTACTAATGAGCCAAGATAATTTTGACATGCTCCATTCTTCACTCTTTTTTTTTTTTCTCATAAGAGTCTATAGCCTAGTCTTTTTCGCCTCCGTAAGAGATACTTCTTTTTCTCCTTCTTAGTAAGAATTAGTTTGGGTTCCAAATCCGATCCATCCATTAATCCCCGCAACCTTTTTACCCATATGAAATGCTTAATGATAGAAGCCCATGATACAAAATTTGTGATCGAGCTTGATGGGTTTTAAGGTAACATTATCATTGTCAAAGAAAGAGAATAGAAGATCAAGAGAGAAACGAAAGAAAGACGAGATAAGAAAAAATCACGAGCACTCCACCACAAACACGAACGCTCTGTCACCAAAAAAGGGCACCACAATCTCACAAGCACTTAAATAAATTTTGCAAAAGCGGCCTTATCCCTTTCAAATCTTGAGTGACACGCTTCCCAATTCATCGAAAAAACAACTTTATTTCTAAGCTCTAATACCATGAGAAAAAAAACAAGATCCTCTGTAGATGTTCACCAAAAACAACAATGTAGACACTCAAAAGAGTTTCACCATAGCACCAAGAGAACACGCGCAAGCCATAAGACAGACTCCCATACAAACACCCACTAAAGGAGCAAACACAAGGGATAAAAGTAATATTTTATAGATCAATGCTCATGCAAAAAACATGCTTTAGAGATGGGAGTTTCACCCCTATTTATATACAAGACAACAGCTACAAGGGAGAGAAACCAGAGTCGTAGCCGGTGGACTCCCAACAACTCTACGGTTGACTTATCAACCTTTTGTTGACTAGTCAAAATCCAACAAAAAAGTTAAAAAATAACCTAGCTAAACTAACCTAGTTATATATATATATATATATATATATATATATATATATATATATATATATATATATATATATATATATATATATATATATATATATATATATAAATTTACATTTTTAACATAGTTCACATATTTTCCAGTTAACATATTCTAATGGTCCATATATATAGTTAGGATTTGCTACAATTGTTTGTATGTTCAAGGGCGGAACACCCTTGTTTAGGTTTTTCTCTCACATCTAACACAGTAGACCTGATCTACAGGTTTTGTTTAGTGGGAACCGACTTTTGGATAGCTGGAATCTGACTTTTATACAGTTTTTTCCAGCAATCCAAAATCAGCAGATGTGGAAGGCATCGATTTTTCCTGACTCATAAAAACATGTTTTCTTGGTCGAAAAAACATGATATATGAGGTTGGATTTTGTCAAAACAATACGCATCATGAGATTCAAACTAGATTGTAGGTACAATCGTTTGTATCAAATATAAATCCACATATAGTCTGCAATATTGTCTCTTCCACATTTTAAATTGTCTTCCTTCATACGTTTACATCTGGAGATTTTCTGCTCAAGCTTCAAGTTGATTTTTAAGCTGCATATAATTTTGTGTTTTAAGCATATGCTGATTGAGATATTTTTTATTGTTATGAATCTTTAAAATGCTGATCATAAAGTTCATAGAGTGCATTCTCACAAATATGCACATAACAGATGTTGTTTATATACCGGAGAATTTATTGAAGATAAATACAACATCCAGCATTGCAACTGGGATCGTCTAGAGTGTCTTGAAGCAGTCCTTGCCTATTCTGAATGTACGGATTGAAATGTCCAGACTGAAACATCGAGAAAGTTTCATCAGCCTGCCTTGGCATTCCCTCTCAAGTGCAATACGGTACACAGGTTTTAATGCTGAGTTTTGGTGATTCAACCACTGCCTGAGGAAAAAAAAGAAAAAAAATCCAAAAATGCTTGAAATTTAATAATGTAAGGTTTTTAGGCTCATATGATCCAGAACATAATTAGGAAGAGTTGTACATATTTTTTACCTTTGTTTTTTATTTTCTTTTTTCTTTTCCTTTTGCCTTTTTAGCAATTTGTTCTGATATCACCCAGATATACTTAATATATGAAAAAGTTTTTTTTTTGAAATAATATATGAAAAAGTTAATCGGTAATTCTGGAGGTAAAATGAAATAGCTGGATCTTTATGTGCCATTATCAGAACCGCAAGGAAGAAGGAAGAATGGTCTAGCTGGTTTGTTAGGTCACCATCTTGAAAAGTGGATTTTATTATATACCTGATACAATTGAATCTGCTAGTTAGGATGAAGCTCGAACCCAAGCCTTAGAGTCTGGGGTGTTCGAGCGTGGCTTGTTAAATAAAAAAAAGAAATGAAAAGTTCAAGCTCGGCGGAAATTGAAAACAAAACCAGAGGTACGAGGGGTAGGGATTCGAATCTACTACCTCAACTTTAGATGAAAGTAGCGCCCAAGTGCCCAGCTATGTGACACTAGCCAAGCACATGACAGCATTGCAAGGGGCCCACAGCCATAGATAGAAGGCCCCACATCGAATGCTATAATGTGTTTGGCTGTGTCAAATACCCAGGCACTTAAACGGCTCCCTGGATCCCTGTTCCTGACCTCCCTTACGAGTGCCCATCGCCGTATTGATTAAGGTAAGGCTTGTTGGGTTATTGTGTAACATGACTTGCATAAAATAATTTTCACCCCTTTGTTGCAACTCATAGTGAGACTTTGTTCAAATTAAATCCCTTGGATTTGTACTGCATGGTCAAAATAGTACGAATCAATTCTTAGATCTTATTTTTTAACATAAAAGCACAAGTTTATATGGGTTGAAAATTTTGTACATTATTGGCCGTTGTTTTTTTCAACCCTCTTAAATCTTACATGTTAAGAGTAACAATTTCTGCTAACCTAAACACGTAGTTCACAATCTCTTCTCTTCATATTTTAATTATTTATTAATTACTAAAAAATCATAGGTTTGAACCAAAACTGCACCGAAACCATGTCCTTTCAGTTTGGATAGAAACTTCACTCAAAACACTTACGGGATCTAAATTGCACCTACCTGATTTAGCCTTGTTTTTTCTGCTAAGCCCAATTCGCAATCACTAAAAACCTTAAACCTCTTCTTCACCATGTCCAACCGGGTTATGCACCCCTGATACATGTACCACATATCACACGATCAAAGAATCTTACGTTGGATCATCTTTAGTCCGTTGGGCTTAAAGTGAAATACCCGTAAAAATTTGGACCTACCTTTTAGGCCTTATTCCGAACCATCCGTTTCAAAAATTTCGGAGGGTCTAACACTTCTCCACCATAAGAATCATGGCAAGCATCTCTTTGTTGTAGGTAGATAAGGCACGACTCTGGATGGCCAAGACCTTACTCATGAAAACAATGGGATATTTCTCTTGCGAGAGGACAACACCTACTTGTGAACATAATGAGCAAAGCCTATTTGCAAGGATAAGGTAATTCACATAAAATATAGGTGAATAATAACCAATATTTGCAAGGAAATATACGTGAACTTCGTATACCATTTACGAAGTTATGTAGTTCAACTTAACTTCACATATAGTTTCACAAATTTTATATTTATAGAACAAAGATTACATAAATATATCTGTGAACTTTCTACAACTGAAATATATTGAAACTTCATAAATAGTGCACAGGAGATTTATAAATTTACTGAAGACTTAAATGTGAACCTCCTCATTTCTTTGCGAAAATCCCTACCAGCATTAATTATGATGCTTCGATAGTAAAACAATGATAAATCACATTTTTAGGGTTTGTTTCACTTTTAAAAAGCGACAATGGAGAAGATTATGAAACAACAATAAAAGGATGCAATGACTGAGGTGGACAAGATTCTGGAGAAGATGGTTCATTCTTTGACTTCTTAATTCCAGTCGGGTTATTATTTTTGTCCACCAATGATTGAGGCAAAATTGCCTCATCTGCAAACCGACCCTTGAGCCTATGAATCTTACAATTCGACCCCAAGGACGTGCACTTGTTCCTCTAATGACTCATTTTCAATCAAACATAGATCCACATCGGAGGTACTATCTTTGGTTACTTAATATCATTCGAACCTTTGATGTGATTCATGATTAAAAATGAGCCCTTTGAGAAATAAGTGCATGTTTCATGTCAAATTGCAGGATTTGCAGGCTTAATAATCGGATTGTAGAGGAGGTGGTTTCACCTCAATCATTTGCTTGATTGAAGAAAGGGTCTACGAACAAAAATAGTAACCTAACCGACATTAAGAAGCCAAAAAACGACCCCCTCATGTTGAGCCTTTTTCTATTTTATCAATAAATGACCTTGTACGACGTAATCCATTGAACCCTCTAATGTTGAACTATGTATAATGTTTATCACATGTTCATTTTTTAATGAATGAAATGAATATATGTATGAGCAAGTTCATTTTTGAATTACTAAAAGGTAGATTCACACAAATTTTTTTGCAGACCACGAAGTTCATATTTGCGAGGATGAGAAAGTCTACGTATATTTTATGTGCGGATGAGGAGGTTTACATATATTTTATGTGAGGATGAGAAAGTTCGTATATATTTTATGAGTAGATAAGGAGGTTCTCATATATTTTATGCGTTGATGAGGAGGTATGCATATATTTTATGTGTGGATGAGGAGGTCTGGTCTACATATATTTTATGTGGGATATATGCAGGCTTTCTCATATTCACATAAAATACATGTGGACTTCCTCATTCTCGCATAAAATATATGTGAAATTCTTTATATTTGCATAAAATATATGCAAACTTTCTCATCCTTATAAATATTGGTTATTAATTTGCCCATATTTTATGCAGACTTCATGAAATTCAAAAAAAAATCATGTGAATCGACCTTTTAGTCAGAGGATGCGATACAATCGAAAAGTTTATCTTTCAGTGGACTTTTCTCTCAAATAGAGAATTAGATCAAGATGATCTTTGTGGTGTTAGAAAGCTAACACGTCGATCTATCTACTCTTTTTATTGGTTTTCTGGATTTCTGGTGTAAGTGGCTGAAAAATAACATAAAATAACTAGGCTTGTCACAATTATGCCTATTCATCTTTTTTTTAGAATTTTGTCATTGATGTATATCAACACTCGTTCGTCATTTTTCAGCGATTTAGATGTCCTTGGAAAGATATTTTTGTATAGTTTCTTTGTTGTTTTATGTTTTTTCTAGAAATCCTTCATTTTTTTGGTCGAAAAGTCTTCTAAAAGATTGACGGTTCAGTTATTCCAGTCTGTAGGGTATGTTTCTATTTCAGTTTTGGAACTCAGAAACATGAACCTTAGAGAGGTTTTCGGTTCTAAGTCAAAATATAAAATTTATAGGCTTATATCTCAGATTTTCAACGACTATAAAAATACAAGTTTTTGGTGCCGGATTAGAGAAACATATATATGAGAATAAAGACTATTATGCAGAAAACAATCACATATTTGATAGAAAATTCATATCTATTTAGGAAGTCCGCATGTGTGAAGGGTTAAAAGGACTTTTGAAACCCGAATATTTACGATTTTGGACATGAAAAAAAAAGTAAAAATTGTGGGGCCTTTTGAAAAACGCATTATGTTGTTGTACAATACAGTCATTTTTCGAAAAATGTGTGAACATACATTTAAGTGAGGGTTAAAGAAAGGAGAAAGGAGGTTCGCACAGTTTTTCATGACTTTAGTATAAAATATGTTATTTTTACTAAGGATTTGCGATTTTATGATTAACAGAGAATACCAGATAAATAACATAATTTTTTTGCGCTTCTTGAAGTCCACCAAAAAAAATGTGCGGACCTCCTTTTAAGTGAGTTGCGATACCCGATGAGCATAATGATATATCGTGCAAACTTCGTGAGTTCCGCACATTCGAAGGGTAAAAAGGTCCTAACAAAAGTTGGCTATTTATGGTTTTGGTCATATGGCAGATTTTAGAAAATTGTGGGGTTTCAACGAAACACATCATTTTTACCATACTTTTTCATTTTATATTCTCTAGGGCTGTGTTTTGGAAATGGTGGTCGGATGTTTGCTTTCTATTGTCATTAATTTTTAAAAGATATATTTTTTCAAATGAGACAACTTGAGCATGGGTTTGCCTAGCTCGGCTGGTTATGAGTTCGGGTTCAGCTTGACTCATTTGGGGTCTCAAACTTGGTCTTAGCCTCATTGGGCCTAGATTGATGGCTCAAGCTCGGCTGGTCGGCCTAGTTATTTCAGCCAAATCCCCAATTCAAAATTGGCCTACCGCAAACTTAGTTTCAAGGTTACCAGTTATGCCTTGTCAGTTGTCATTACATAATGATTGGTGGCCAAGTTGGAGCTTTGTCCAAATCATCCAATTATAGGTTGATGAATGCTCTCAAAGACTTTTGATGTTTTTACATGTCTTCGTTTTCTTGTCTGCTAGAATAGCAGGGGAAAATGAATCATGTTATGGGTTGGAGCTCCACGCCCACCTATAGGGATGCAAATAGTTCCAATTCAAGCCGAATGTAGCTAATAGTATATCCAACTAAACAGATTCTAATTCATATTCAGAATCAGCGGGGGAAATCTCACTCCATTCAAATTTGTCAGCAAAAAATAAAAAACATACCAACATCCAATTATAATTAGACATGGTTAAAGGCTTACCAAACACAACTAAATGAAGTCAGAATTGGATAAAATTTGATCCATTGACAGCCATATCCATCAACTAAGGTAGTGTGCCTCTAACATATAATATGGATGTAAACTGGTCAGATTCAGTTTGGATGCCCACATTACTGAATCTTGATTGATCTGATATAACCTATCGGGTTTCTTTTCAGGAGTTAAAGCTTCTGCTAAATCTAAATCCGACTGGCTTAAATAACTAATCCGAGATGCTATGGGAAAATGATGAGTCACGTTGAAGAAAAGGATTACGATATGCTGCTGCTCCTCTGCCACATGCAAAAATTGCACACTTTTTCTCTTTTTTACTTTGACCATCATCATCTTGTCATTCATTGAATACCCCTACAATGCATATGCGGCAGCACCAGGAAGATTGCTGAAAGGGCATATCAGATTATCTTTTTCAAAGTTGTAGTGACTATCAATCCCTTTCTACTGAAAATATATTTAATAAAAAGAAGAAAAAAACAGAGATTTGATTGCATGAGCGTAAATGCGGGTCCCAGGATAAACATATCGACCGGTGATTTTCAATTTAGACGGCTTTGATTACTTGGCATGACCACCACTACATGGTCATGCTGTTTTCTTTCCTCACACTTTCTTCTTGTATGAGTTTTTTTTTTTCCGAACAATGACGTTGATGACCCCCTCTTTTATTGAAAATATTACTGTTTACTTGACACTTCTGCCTTTTATCGCCTAAAAAATTAAGCCTATAATTTTTCAGGCGACAATTACATGGCATCTGATTTTTTCAGGTGACAATTACATGACCAAGGCATCTAATTTGGTAGGTGACAAAAGACTAAAACTGTCAACAAAAAAAATCAAGTGATCATGTTTGGCATACTTTAATCCGGCCCAAAACAAGATTTGGTTCCAAAAGAGTACCATCTACGTCATTTTTTGGTTTTTTGTTTTATTAAAGTAATTCTCACCAATACAAATTTGTATTATTTGGTGCTTAACTTTAATGGTCAATGAAACAGCTATGATTCCATGCATAATGGAGATCCCATCCCATTTGATAGACAAACGAACGCAACATTGTAAAATGGATCGATAAACTTTTCACAATGTTTACAATGCTTCATATGATGGACACCATGCTCATGAATTAGTTCCTCCTTGGCTACAAAACATGGTCCACTAAGCTCAATCAAATTAATCGTAGCATGATAAATGCATAAAAAGTCATGTACAAATAAAAACCATGTTAATATTTTTTAGGATGAAGAAAGAGTAGAAATATATAAGTAACAACAAATACAGCAAGCCAGGTGCTTTGGCATAAAGAAAAGCATTATTGCTTAATAAGCGACAACCCCCTCCCCCGCCCATTTGAGTATTCCCCCAATTTCTCTCTGTCCCTCACCACAACGATCCGCAACCCCAAATCTCTCTCTCTCTCTCTCTATATATATATATATCTATCTCTCATTTTTTTGGAGTTTGGCTGATCACCAACAAATCTTTTCGATCAAGATTCGGATTTCTTTTTCTCCTTTTCTTCGATTTCTTCGTTTTTTTTGTTTTTTCTTTGGGGCTGGGGATTTGGGCTTTCGATTCTGTGGGGAGCGACGATGAGTGCTCCGAAGAAGAAGAATTTTAAGATCGAGCCCTTCAAACACAGGGTGGAGATGGACCCCAAGTACGCAGAGAAGACGTGGAAGCTGCTGGAGCACGCCATTCACGAGATTTACAATCACAACGCTAGCGGTCTAAGTTTCGAAGAACTCTATCGGTATACCTCTTTTCCCCTTCCTTTCTGTTCACAAATCGTTGTTTTTTTATCCCCACCATCGATTTCTTGGGGTTTCACTCGAATTTTGGCACTTGGATGCTGTTTCTATTTTGTTTAAGCATTTTGATATTGTGGGCATTCTTTTTGCTACTTTCTTTTTCCTTGCTCGGATCATCTTTCGCATATTTTCTGTTAATTGGTTTCTTGAATATGCAGGAGGATGAGTTCTTTTTTTTTTTTATTATTATTTGCCGAATGTTGCCATCGTTTGAGTGTAGGGAAGGATTACTTTGATTGGTCTTTTTAGTTTCTGGTAATCTACTTTTTTAGTCTGGATTCGGCCGTTAAAACATGTGTTGAAATATAGTAAAATTTGCAACTAAGTTTAAATCCAGGGTTGCTATTGTTTTGGGGATACTTTTCTAAAATTGATGTGGCATGAACTGAATAGAACATGGAAGCACACATATCTGTGTTATTGAGGGACTGAGGGGAACATTTTCGGGTGAATGCAATAAATTTGGATTTAAAAAAGGAGCTGTAACAAGGAGTCATACCTGAGGGAAGAGGCAAATGGGAAGCTATACCTGAGGAGTGATTAAAGACTAAGAGCCTTTGTCAGATTTGTCTGGTTGAGTCAATATCAATTGAAAGCGTATTAGCCTACATATCATGTAGCTTCATATTTACATGTCTAATACTCTAACTTTCTCATCTTAGGGTGTAGTTATTCATGAAATTGAAACATCCATCGGTAATCCTATGAATTGTCTCTCCATGTGCATGTCTCTTAGGCGAGTTCATTATCGAGAATACTAAGGGCACTTTTGCTTTGCACTGTGATTCTTGAACTTTCTCAGCTATCTGTGATTCTTGATCACCATCACAGAAGATTCACAGGGCTACACAAACATGAGAATGTGTATCCTGTGATTCTGAAATCTCAGCTGTGAGGGTTGAGACTTTTTAACCTGTGACCAACAATCACAGGTTGAGGAATCACAGCTAAGAATCATAGGCTAAGGAATCACAGGTCTAACCAAAACGAATGTTCCTGAACTTATAAACATTTCCTTTTAAAGGTCTTGTAAATTGTTTATAAGGGTAGACCATGAGCGAGGCCAACTAAGGTTCAATGGTTAGTAATTGTATCAAACTAAAGTCAACAGCATGGTGCTGCCAGTAGCATGCAAAATTTAATGCAGTTTCACCCTGCCAGGCACTGGGAGTAATGCTACTTGAATATGCATCAATAGCAAATAGTATTTTAAAATTTCACTGTCATTTCATCCAGTTTTATAAAACAAAACACTTCCTCTTGCTCTTCAGATTTGCAAATGGAACATGACAGCCTCACTCATATGTTTTTTGATCTTGTGGTGAATAATAAAATGCATCTAGTTGATCCTATAGTCACTAAGTATTTGGGCCATGTTTAGGCACACTGCCAACTCGATGAAATCTTGCACCCATGACTTGTATACTCTCAATAATAAATTTTTACTTCATTTTATATCTAATTTTGGTAGATAATAATCTCAATGTGTTCAAATTTTGACTAATGCAAGAGTTATATGTAAAACTTCATGTAACCTTTTGTGTGCTATATACAAGTCAAAGGTGCAGATCCTATGAATGCACATACATTCCAAGTAAGCATTGTAATCTAATTCATATAAACTGATGAATGGATGTATAGATATTCAACACAAAAATAGGTGCATCCAAATCTCTCTCTACAACACCACTGCCTCCCCCCCCCCCCCCCCCCCTCTCTCCCACAAGGCTGATCCTTTCTTTTTAGACCTAGAAAAATCAATCGCAAAGTCACTCAGTGATGGTAGATTCGGTTGCTTATGCTCCTTTTGCCATCATTGGCTTCAGAGAGATGATTTGGGGATTCTATGGACAAGTTGACAACTCCTCGGGGCATTAGTTTCACTTTTTAGTACTAGGCAATGTTGTGAAAAGCGTTGAGGCGTAGCGAGGGGCTCCACCAAAAACCAAGGCAAGGTGTAAGCCTCGAGGTGTAAAGCGTAAGCCTCAAAATTCTTTTTGAAAACTTTTAAAAAATTATAAAAAAATATCTAAAAATACAAATAAATAAAGAAATGCTTTATTGATGAAATAACAACCAATAAGAAATAGAAAATCTCAAATAAGTACTAAAAATATGAGATTAACATATAAAAGTAACTAAAAACTGATTACATAACTGGAAAATATATGAGATTAACCAACAAAATTTAAAATATGCTAAGAAACTGATTACATAATTGAAATAACTGGAAAATATATGAGATTAACCTACAAAAGTTAAAATATATGAGATTATCCTAAAAACTATGAGATTCACATATAAAAGTAACTAAAAAACTGATTACATAATTGCAAAATATATGAGATTAACCAACAAAAGTTAAAATATACTAAGAAACTGATTACATAACTGAAATAACTGAAAAATATATGAGATTAACCTACAAAAGTTAAAATATATGAGATTATTCTAAAAAAATATGAGATTAACTTATAAAATAATTAAAAAACTAATTACATAACTGGAAAATATATGAGATTAACCAACAAAAGTTAAAATATATTAAGAAACTGATTACATAACTGAAATAACTGGAAAATATATGAGATTAACCTACAAAAATCTTGTTGATTATGTCTTAGAAATCTTGTTGTACAATTTTTTTTTTCGCCTCACGCCTAAAGCTTGCGCCTTGAGGCACAGAGGGCCGCGCCTCAAGGCATGGCTTTTGCACCTCAAGGCGTGCCTTTTGTGCCTCAAGGCACATTTTTTATGACACTGGTACTAGGGATAGTAAGTAAATGAGAAAGGCGGATGGGCAAAGCAAGTCAACTTTGGTTGGCGAAAACCAAAAGAGTCTATATAAAGGCCAACTCTTCGTGTGAAAATCAAGGACTTTGGGGACTGATGGCAATACATGACAAGGAGAACAACAAGTTGTTAAGGCCCTAAACATTTACATCTTCCATATTCTGCAGGACAACTAGGTAATGTGGGTAGTTCAAAATGCCCAGCATACACATATGGAAGTTGGTACTTTAAGGTGCTGGTGTTGGGTGCTTATAGGTGTTTGCACATATACATAGACCACATAATATACACATATAATATATTTTTGTGTATTATATTATATATATTATCCATATTTAGTGATGTTCTCTCTCTCTCTCTCTCTTTTATATATATATATATATATCATATCATTTGTATCGTTCAAGATAATTTCTCGATGAGGGTTTTTCTTAGAGATATTTTCAAAAAGTGTTTTTTCTCGAAAAAATCTTGGAAGCTATGAATAATAAAAAAAGATAAGAAATAATAAATTTTATAATATATTTTCTTGCAAAAATATAAATAAACAATTAGAAAATGTTCCAAAATATAAAAAATATACTTAAATATATAAAAATGTTTTTTTGAATATCTCAAGAAAATATCACGATAATATTCCGATATTTTAGGTTTTGGCGATATTTTGAAAGTCTTGATTCTCGGCTGACCTTGAAATACTGATAATATCGTGATATCTTCAAAATATCAGCGATGCCAGTGACTATATATGTATGTATGTATATTACCCTTCTTTTTAAAGGCACACATAACCCGTGTCGTACCATGTACTTGTATCCATGTGACATAATTGTCCTTATTAATGCTTGAAAACCCATGTTTTGTAACGACTCCAACTCATCCCCGTAAAAAGTAGAATTTTTTTTTTAAACAATTGCGGAAACTAAAACCAAAGGATCCGGGGCTTCATAGACTTAACAAAATTCTAAACCACAAGGGATCTTTACATTGAACCAACCAATCAAAACAACTAACTTTATTAATTAATAATCAAAGTCTGAGAACAGAAGTAAATTAAAGTTTAAAATCTTAGAGCCACGCTATCCAAGAATAACATATCCAAGAATAACAGAAGTCATGCAGTTTCATAGGCTCTCTGTGGCAGTCGTCTTCATCACTGAGCTCCAGTTCCATATCATTTGAAAAACATAGGGAGTACTAGGTAAGAATCAAAGATTCTTTATATGAATTCTTCTAAAAATTCGAATAGCTAATAAGAAGCATAAATCAAATTCATGCAAGTTTTCAGACGAACATAACTACAACAATCTCATAATTCAGTTATCATTCAAGCGTTTAAAAGCAATTATCATGTAATAACAATATCTCACATGAAACCGAGCAAGTAAGAATACATGAAATAATGCAGAACAATAAATCTGCATGATTCAATACACATGCATGCATAATTTATTAAGTTATTATTAGATTTCTCTTTTACATGCATGTCCTTATTAAATGCATACAAGTTTAGTTTCACTTTTCATTAAAACCCGCGGATACTCAAAATGGACACAACAAATTCTCGAAGTTTAAGATAGGTTTCCGGTTGTAGCTTAACACACAATTTTTATTTTATTACTGGGTTTCACACTTGGTCCTCGACCGATATCAGGAATCAACATTATCCATCGAAACATTAGAAATCAATATCTAATGTAGGGATACCAGACAAATCAACATCCACTGATGCCACTTTCTTGGTATACCAATAACAACAGTTGTGTCTACAACACTACCCCAAACAAAGTGGCTGAAAACTCTCTAAAACCGTGGCTGGAAGGTGAACCACCATATCGGGTTAAGGGGCACAATCGCACACGGAGTTTTAGTATTCTCACGGTTTTTTCAAAACCGCCATCCATGATTCCCATACTGTTGAAGGGACATCTAGGAAAAAAACATTAATTACATTGCATGTCTCTTTTATCTTTTAACAAAAGTTCAATTCTTTATAAAAGAATAGTCTTGCAAATCAACATACAAAACACAATATGGGACCTAACCTGCTACAATTTTAATAGTGCAATTAATTTAGAAAGCCAATAATTTTAAGAGTAAATTTTGCAATGCATAAATACTAATCTTTGAGCCACACATGCTCCTAGCCCACATGGCCTGCAGTGGTTCAGATCTGACTACCGATGCATCTTAAGCAAAATTCTCAGTGAATATGTACACACACAACTATTAAAACATGTCCACAATGCACATTCAGTCACACAATTAAGAATGTACATATAAACCCATTGCATATGCATATGAACAATTGATTGCAATATGCATTTTTCTTTCATGATTCATCTCATGCATAACATCCAAACATGCACATGACATGTTAATGCAACATCAAAATAACTTTAGAATTTCATGTTCATGATATGCACATCTATGCCAACAAAATATTTAATTGCATGGGCATATATAATCAATAACACTTTTGCCATTCATGTAACAAATTTGGGCATGCTCGTGATATAAAACATAACTACATAGTTCAGCAAAACAAAACATACCATACTACTAATCTGAACAAAAATCCAAGTGCCACAAATCATGGTGATCTGGTCAGGTTGCACAAAGCTTGCTATACAACAAATCTAATCATAGCACACCATTGCAATCATTGGCAGACCCGATCAGATTGTAGGTGTTCAAGGACAGCTTGTACACTCGCAAATAACAGTCTGAATTGAACTTAAGCAAGTATGATACATTCTGCACTGTCACATGGGTGCGGGGGCGGGTGCGGGGGTGCAGCACTTTCAAAAACCTAGGGTGCGGCAGGGGCAAAAATGTAAAAAAAAATTATATATCTATATATATATAATTTTGAAGTTTTAACGGTTAACATTTAACAGTTAACATTGTCATAATATCATTCATCAATCATCATTCATGCAATATATCAACCTAAATATCAATCAAATAAGTAAAGCAATTACATAAATCAACCTAAATATCAATCAAATAAGTAAAGCAGAAAAGAACTAAATTACATACCAAAGTATATCCTGATGAAGTAATTGATCTTAATAATTTTCTTCTTCATCATCAAATGCATCATTAGAAGGAATACTGGGCTCAGCTAAATCCATGTTTGTTATGTTGAAATCATGCTCTCCCTCGAAGTCACACTCTTCTGGGTTTACATCCCAAAATTTGGATATTTCTTGTCTGCGTTACAAACTCAATTTGAAAATGTTAAATACAATACAAGTATATTTAAATGAAAAACTAAGAAATAATCAAATAACTAAGAGAGCAAATTAGTACCTGTATTCATCATTGGTTCGCGAAAGTAATCAAAGATTTGAATGAACATATACTAAATCTTCTGCACGCTTGCTGGTGAGTTTGTTTCTCTTCATGTTGTGGATTTGAGAATATGTGCTCCAATTTCTTTCACAACAAGATGAACTAGCAGACTGCGATAACAATCTTAATGCAAGACGTTGGAGAAGAGGTGTTTTTGATCCAAATGTTGACCACCATGTGATAGGATTTATATTATCCTCTTCTCTCGCGAATAATGTTGGTCCATATAATCTCGAAGATGAAAATTTTTCAAACTCTTGTGTGACTTGATGTAGAAGATATGCTTCTGGAAAAAGTCTTGTCATACACGTATTTCTATATCTTGATAGCTCTGGGTCTAAATTTGGAGGGACACGACCAATACCACCAGCCCGCCACTTATTTGCATAATATTTTGGATTAAGAGAATGTGCCATGCAATGCAAATGAGTGTTGCTCTTATCCCATCTTTTCACTAAAATTGAATGAATATGATTAAAAAATTTTGAATCATCCAATGCAAGATTTTTTTCTTCATGCTTATTGAAAGAAGTATTCCACTCTGTCCCAAAACTCATAATCAAAAATGAATTTTTTAATTTCTTAAACCTTGATATCATCATCAGCACAGTAGAATGTCCAATTTTCATCAGTCACCATGTTAATCAAAGCATTCTTCATTCTTTTAATCATCTTCACCATCACAATGATGGACGTAAAACGTGTTTCAACGACCTTCAACAATTTCAGGTCAGAATGCCTATTAAATATAGCATTAGCACGATGGTGGTTAACAACAAAATTCCTAATGCTTTTGATATTTCTTTCTAAATCTTCAATCTATGAACATAAAGCATATGCTTGTGAATTTTCTTCTTCTTTGGGGTTGCAGATGCTCTTTAGGGCCAGATTTAAGCTACGTGCTACACAGGGAGTCTAAAAAATATGAGGGTACTCACTCTCCAAACTCAACGCTGCACTTTTACAAACTGGAGCGTTGTCTGTGATGATTGCACTACTTTTTGATCGCACACTTATTTTATTACTTCTATAAATAATCCCTTCAAATACTCAGCATTTTTTATATCGCCTAGATACATCAACATATTTCAAGAATACTGAGCCACTAAGCGAAGAAGCAATGAAATTAATCAGTGGACGCCTTTGAATATCTGTCCACCCATCAGAAACAATAGAAACTCCATTTTGCTCCTATGAATATTTTTTAATCTTCAGCAACCTCTTCACATTTGCCCTCTCTTTTGCAAGAAGTGTAGTTCATATTTTTTCTGAACTTGGAGGCACATAGCCACTCAAATTACAATTTGCCAAGGATGTTACTAAATTCTTCCAATAAGGATTTCTAGCCGCATTAAATGAGAGTGAACTAGAATAAAAATACCTCCCAATTTTTCTATCCAATTCTTCTCTCCCATATGTATTGAATGCTGCATGTATCATTTCTCTACCTCCTACGTTGACTTTTTTTTTCCAGCATCTTCTTGGTGGCTTGCAAATGGCACACTAACTGCACAAGAATCGACCATTGTCTTTCTCTTCTCATATTCTTCTTGTATTGTCTTCGCATTGCCTTATCAACTTTTCTGCATCCTGAAATGCCATATCCTGGTATCTTCAACAAATGAACTTTCACTCTTGTGTAAGACCCAACAAAATCTCTTTCGAAATCTCTTGTTTCCACCACCTCCTTCTCCAGTTTTTGCAAGTTTATCTACATGTACCCACAGTAGCCCACCATCATCAATCCCACTACAACTATTAACAAAACTAGCAGTAGAACTCACATGTTGGGATAAGGATGGCGCAAGTCCTTTTCCTTTATCCGTCATTTTTATCCTAAAAAAAAAAAAATACATTCAAAATTTCAAATCAATTATACAGACATTATCTTGATATAAAAATATATATAAAATCAGGAGCAAGGAGGGGGGATCTGCCCCTCCCCTGCCAAAAACAGAGAGAGCAGGGAGGCTCAGCCCCTCCCCTACCGACCCAACAAGAGAGCGAGAGGGGGGAGGGGCTCCCCTGCCGGCCCAACAAGACAACGAGAGGGGGGGCTCGACCCCTCCCCTAAAATCAAAGGGAGCAGGGTGGGGGGCTCGCCCCCTCCCCTGCCGAAAACAGAGGAAGCAGGGGGGCTCAGCCCCTCCCCTGCCGAAAATAGAGGGAGCAAGGGGGGCTCAGCCCCTCCCTTACCGACCCAACAAGAGAGCGAGAGGGGGTCTCGGCCCCTCCCCTGCCGAAAACAGAGGGAGCAGAGGGGGGGGGGGGGGGGGGGGCTCAGCCCCTCCCCTGCCGAAACAACAAGAGAGCGAGAGGGGCTCGGCCCCTCCCTTGCCGACCCAACAAGAGAGCGAGAGGAGGGGGGGGGGGGGAGGGGCTCGGCCCCTTCCCTGCCTACCCAACAAGAGAGCGAGAAGGGAAGGGGGGGCTCAACCCCTCCCCTGCCGACCCAACAAGAAAGTGAGAGGGGGGCTCGGCTCCTCCCCTGCCGAAATCAGAGGGAGCAGGGGGTGCTCGGCCCCTCCCCTGCCGACCCAACAAGAGAGCGAGAGGGCGCAGGGGGGGCTTGGCCCCTCCCCTGCCAGAGAGCGAGAGAGGGTACTTACCTGCGAAAGGAGAGTAGGAGCCTAGGAGGTGGCGTCGGTAGGAGAGAGTTCGAGCTGAGCGGGAGAGGAGAGGAGAGATTAGGGCAAAAAAAAAATTTCCCCTAATCCTCCTTTTCATCGGGGATTTTTTTTTAATGTCGAAAAGTGGATGAAAATGACCCTGGGTGCGTTGACCGCACCCAGGGTTGTGTTGACCGAACCCGGTGCGTGCACCCGCGTCGCGTCGACGCGGGTGCGGCACCTGTTTTGCCGAGATTTCTGCACAATAACATGCAGTAAGATTAGCATGTTACTGGTGCACTAAGGCAAACAACAACATGCTGTTGCTGCCCATCGTGCACAGCAGTGTGCTGTTCACAGTACATGACAGTGTGCTGTGATCTGCACCTTAGGCTGTACATGCTAATGAATCTGATCATGCTCCTTAAATTGTGTGCATACGGCATACACCAAAGGAAATCAGGTTTACCTGTGTGCACACAACACACATCACTAACCTGATTTACATGTTTGCATATGGCACACATACACCCAAAAATCAGGCTTAAAATAACTGAACATGCAGTAAAAAATGCAGGTTTAATTATACGGAACATGCAATAAGTCTCAAATTTTATAGAACCTACATTAAAAATCTATTTATGCTGATAACATCACAAACACACAAACAATTTTAAACGATTAATAATCCAACATGCATAAACAGTTCAAGCGATTATCCAGTCCAAAGCGCACAAATAAGTTAGGCTACTAACAACTCTAAAACACATAAATAAGAAATCCAAAACACATAAACAAACTTGGCCATTAAACAAACTCCCACACGCATATACAGTTCATGATAAGATTTATTCTAAACGCATAACCGGTTTAGGTTATTAAAATTCTAAAATGCATGACCCATATGATTTGATTAATACACAATCTGGACAGGTTATTCCAAAGAAAAATGCATAGATCTAATCATGATATGACAAACATAAATCAGAAATTTCGAATGGCCTAGCCTATTATCCAAAAATCTGTCCACACGCACAGTGTGACAGATCTGTCCACACGCACAATGGGACAGATCTGTCCACATGTATAGTGGCAGATCAGATTTTCTTTTTAAGTTCTTAAAATACGCAGAACTAGAAATATGTAGAAAAATTAACACATATTCGGCTTTAAAACATGAACACTATAAGCACGAAATCAGGAAGCGTGGTCATGCCAAAAAGAAAATAAATGGCTGATTTAACAATCATTTATATATATATATATATATATACATAATCAACGCTATGTATATATATATATTTGTATTCTAATTTAGATTTTCCCCTTCCCTTAAAATCTTACATAAACTAGATTTAGGCTGTTTTCTCCTGTTTGAATCAATAAAGGAACCCGTACCATGGATGGAAGACGGAAAAAGAACCGGAAAATCTTCGTCGGGCGATCTGAACGGAAAGGATCCTCCTTTCCTTCTTCTCTTTCTTCTTCTTCTCTCTTTTCCTCTCTCTCTCTCTTTTCTTTTCCCTTCCCTCTCTCTCTCTAGAAAATGAAATCTAGAGAGGGGGGCGAGTTAGACCATTTTATAATTTTTTTTTGTAGAGAGAGGGTGACGTCCCTTCTCGAGTTTCCCATTTGGCTATGAGATAGAGTTCTAGAAGAACTCTATCTCTAACCTCCTCTTTCCTTTCTAACTATTTTTTTTATCCATTTGGTATTTTATTTTGTTTTACTATTTTACTTTAACCCCATTTGTGCTCTTCTAGAATCCCTACATGTTAGGTAGAGTTCCACAAATATAGAACTCTGCTATACCAAAAATAAAATTTTGGAATTAATTTAAATTTTTAATTAATTAATTAATTATTTATTAAATAATAAATTTTCAGAAAGTTTCAAAGGGCATCTCACCCCTCTGAGAGTCTTCTTAACATGGATTTTAACTCAATTTAACCTTTATATTGAATTTAAAACTTTAAATTGGATGGAATTGGATTTCAGATTCAGATCCGGATCAAAGATCCAAATTGATACCCAATATCCATATGAATCTCAAACTGGACTAGATCCTAATTAACGTGGGTCTTGGATTGGGTTAAAATCCATATTAACTTGGGTTAAACAGACTAGATCGGATCAGATTTGATCCGATCCAATCCAGAACCAGTCATGTCAAGGGGGGTTATTTTTGAAAAAATGCAATTTTCAGGCCAACCGTACCCCGAATTAAGAAAAACAAAATATCAATGTTTTCAGAATTTCGTGACGCATTTAATGATATATTACCTTGAATTTCGCCTGAATTTAACTTGAATTTTGCATAATTTTAAAGGTCAAAAATAAAAAGTTTTACCAAATTTTAATTGGCTCATTTAGGTCTTTTCAATGGGTCTTAGTCCACGCCCAAACTTAGCTGACACCACCTAAATTCGAGGATTTTATCAACTTTACCAAAACACTTAGCCAAATTTTCTGAAATCTCAGAATTTAACATAGTAGAAAAACACACGATATTACATGTTTCCTTCTTTATTAAATGTGCAAAACCATTATATTACCTGTAGTTATCTGAATTCCTATCAAATTGCCTCCATTATCATGAGACTATTCTATTCTTTATAAGTTGGGTTCTTTGTGGTTTATAGGAATGCTCAGCCACAAAACGTGACATCATCAATTCATGTCTGATTCTTTGTTCATGTGTGAGGGATTTCAACCTTTGTATTAACAACTTCTAACAACCTGGATGCTTGCCTCACCTTCTCCGTATGACATCTAAAGCCACCAAGGTCATGATCAATATATTATTTATGGATCTTATCTTGAATCATGGACTGGAATCTTCTTTGGTTTATGAACTCTTCCAAAGTTCTTATACTAATAGAGTCATTGGTTTAAATTAGCTTCCATGGTATATTTCATGATCCCGTCTTTTGAATTTAGACTGGAAACGTGACCAACACAATGTAGTCATGAAATGTTGCTTGGCTTGAATGTCATGTTGTGTTTGCATAGTTGGCACCTTCTCCACTGACTATTATTGTGATAGACAAAAAGGGAAAGTATCTGGTACCCTTGTGGGTAAGGAGCCCCCTAGTTGGAACTCGTAGTGCAAGGTTGCTTTTACCAATTCTAACCCCATGAATGTGTTCAGCATGGGCAAAATAGTAGGATTCAACCTTTTTTTTTTAATTTACACGGAGAAACCGTATTGCAAGAAAATGCCTTGTCGAGATATAGCCGAACCGGTATTTGTGACTATGGATGCACCTTATTCATCAAGGTGACCAAATTACAATTTCCTAAACGCAGCCACATACCCCAGGGAAAAAAAGGGAGCACCCAAGGTCCTTTGCACACTTTGCTACTTATGACCCATGGCATTGGTGGCCATGAAGCCACTGTTGGTCCCTTCGAGTTTCTTTTCCATGTGTTGGTTGCCATACCAATTTCATGCCTCCCTTTGATGATATCTGTTAGGAACCACCAACCGAATAATTTTAAAAACTTAGGACATGTGGATACGACTGTACACACATAGTGTGTGTGTATATATATATATATATATATATACAGAGAGAGAGAGAGAGAGAGAGAGAGAGAGAGAGAGAGAGAGAGAGAGAGAGAGAGAGAGAGAGAGAGGCTACCATGCTCCGGGAGCACCTACTCCCACATGCTAGAAATCATAGTTGTAGGTTGTATCTTGTCAATCAGACCATATAGATGTACTCAACATAGTTTATTTGATAGGAATCATGTTTTGGAACATGTTTTTTGGATATAAAAATAGGTTTTTTTGAAGTCATGAAATTTTGGTACATTGTGAGTCATTGATTTTTGAGGATCTTAAAAAACCTATATATGCCATAATCACATGATCTAAAACTTGTTTTCCACTAAATAATGATTGTAGATCAAATCTATAGGGTCTGATCAACAAAAAAACTCAAAATTTTTGAAATTTTGAAGCTTCTATTAAGTGGGAGTAGGTGCTCCGGGAGCACCCTATCATTGCTATATATATATATATATATATATATATATATATATATATATATATAAAGCAATAGTTCTAAACCGCCATAATTAAGAACATCAAATAATGAAACTAAGTTGAAATTAAAATGTAATGTAATTGATGACAAATTTCAAAAGAAAAGGAATGTGAATATGAAATAAGTAAATAAGATCATAAAAGGAAGTAGATAAAGTTAATGATATAATATTGACTGTCTATGAAGTGTCTTGGAGTGTCCGAGTATCATGTTGCGTTGAGATGAGATATGCATTTCTACTTTGGAGGTAGCTTTTTTTTATTCCTGTGGTCATTTCTGATTTCAATGCAGTTCTTATGTAAACATGAATATGAGCGTGAATCCCAAAGATTGGCATAAATCTTTTTGTCTTTAAATCATGTTACATTTTTTGACTTTTAGTGGGAAAAAGTTTCCTTAGGTCTAATGGATTCAGTTTGGATGGTTGATATATCCTTGTTATGAGTATCTTTGCATGGTTACAGGTGGGAGTCATCTTTTATAGTGATAACTTTCAAAAGAAGAGGCTTTCGTATGATTAATAAATGCTCCTACAAAATGTACACATTTATTTTAAGTTTCTTGGTTCTTTATCCTATGGGTGGTCACTTCTTTGACAATTTTACAATCCTCTATCATTTGTATTCAACAAGTTTAGTGAAACCTTCTCTTAGTGATTATTGACTGTGCAATCTAATGTCTTACATAATGGATAAGGGGGGAGATTGCTCATGTTTTTCGCTAAAGATGTCTACACACTACATTTTTTTTAAGCTGAATGAACTACCTTGTAGGTCTTTTTCTTTAAGGGGCTTTACCCAAACATTTTTTTCCCTGGGAATGATGTTACATAGGCACTCCTCGAGGTTCAACATATCCGTGTCCAGCCATGTACAACACCGACACCAACAAAATGACTTTGACACGGCTATTTTTAAACTTCAGACCGTCTTGGTATGTGGTGCATGAACACTTCAAAAGCAAGTGTTTGATACTTATACAAATTGGTGACCTCTAGCACTAATTAGCCTTTTAAATTTTCTTTTCTAGCAGATCCTATCCATTTTCCATCTAACTTTAGGAATTTTACAATTTGCTTCTCTCTCTCTCTCGTCAAACCTTTTTCCTCTCTATTTTTCTCCGCTTTTGATTATGGAAAGAAGTTTTGTACCGTCTTTCTTACATTTAATGCTTTGTGTCTAATTTTTTGAAGTTCGACATGTTTTACACTTCGTATCCATATCCAACACGACACTCATATTAATGCCCAGGTAGTATAGCTTGGAAGAAAGTCATTCTCCACTATAAATTTGTGTCAGAAAAGTTTTAGATTCGATTGATTTGAGATAAGAGAATTATTTTTGAAAAAAGGTGCATAGCGGCAGTTTTTGGGAAAAAATCGGTTTTCCAGGCCCATTTGTTGATTTTTATGAGAAAGTAGTGGACCTAACCTTATTTGGAGAAAGTTTCTCATTTTTGGCAACTTCTTGTAATCTTATGGCCCCTAAAGATTCTGCAGTTTTTTCAAGCCAAATGAACCATCATAAAGGTGATTATGCAAATTTTTTATTACATCTACACTTCATCTAATGGGCTGAATATCTCCAATATACACTGTTTTAGAAATTAAACATGCTTGGTCAATATGATTAAGAGGTATGCCTATTAAAACAATGTTCCTTTCTATTCAGGCATTCCCTTTCATTTGATCTTGTCTTGGCATAGGGGTTTGACAAGAGAGAGTCGTATAAACTTTTTGGCCATTGGAACAGGTTCTCACCCCTGATCTGTAATTTTTTGATATACATGGTGCCAATTATTTACATATGCCAGAAACAACCAGGTGCAGGCACCGCTTTGTGAGGATTCAACTTAGCTTCTCAATTCGACTGATAACCAAATGAATGATGGGAGCTGCAGGGTGTATTGGACTCTTCCAAGAAAAAAGTGATACTTTCTGTAACTTTTTTAGATGTGCAGAGTGAAGATCGTCATATGAATTGGGAAGGTAGAGAGACTATTTCCTTGGTAGAAACCGCCATGGTGTGATATTTGGTAGGCTTCCACCTTCTTGCACACTTGGTCTTCAGCTTCAACTCAGCATACTTAAGTAATAGGGAATGTTTACACGGTGCACAAATTTGGTTGTCTTTTCCACAAGTGCATATTCTGTTCCTCATTTGTGTTTATTTTCCTTAACACATTGGCTGATTCAAAGATTTTGAGAATGGCTTACATCCTCCAAAGTTGTTCTGGATGGTCACCTTGATAGCCAAATTGTCCTTTAGGTCGAAATCATTTAATTATTGATGATAATGCTAAAACCTCCATGACTGATTCTATCAGTAAAGGTGAAGGCATGCTCATCTTGTCTCAGTGCGCATTTATGTTTGATGAATCATAAAATTTTGCTGTTAACGTGAATGAGGGCCTTCCTGTGATGTGCAACAAAATGCTGTCATTGACCTCTTTAGAAGCCTTGTCTAAGTCAAACCTTGAACAAGGAGGGTTCATTTGACTAGTCTATGAAGCAGATAGATTTCCTTCTATGGAGGAAGCATTACTTTTAGCTGCTTCATCAAGATATCAGCTACTTCCCTTTCATGGGTTTGAGCTGCAGGGTGTCCAGAACTCTTTTATGATGGTTAAGGACTTGTAGTTTTAGGTATATTCATCTTTTTTAGGATGATCCTGTTTTGGGGAAATTCTTCAAGGGTATCCATAGTCTCTCCTACTAATTCCATGAGTCCTTAACAAATAGACCAGCCATTTGAACCTGGATCTTTGTCAAGGTTGCCTACTACCTTATTTCTATTTCTCTTGCAAAAGGTTTTGGGTTCTTTGGTTAGAACAAGACAGGAGGATGTTCTTAAAGAATTCCACTCTTATTTCTCCTTAGGTACCTGCTGGTGGATATGGTTGTGCAAGTGATCTCTAGAATCATGTGTATGTGACTCATGCTCATTCAGCTTGTAAGATTCATTTTTAATAAAGAATGTTTAAGATGAATTTTTATATGCTATACCTTTAAATTTACTGCGTAGGGATGATAAAAATAACTTATACATGCATTCAGCTTGTAAGATTAATTTTGTAACGAAGAATGGAATGAGATGAATTTTTATATGCTATACCTTTGAATTTATTGCCCTGGGACGATAAAAGTAATTTGATGTGTGTACTGTAGCACTTTGCATTGAGCTTAAATTCGCCATCTAGTTACCTTTTAGTGATTAACTAATTAATATCTTTCTGCTGCTTCTTAGTCATGATCAATGGTATTAAAAATGCGCCTCAAGGCACAAAAAGCGTACCTCGCCTCAAGGTGAGGCCCTTTGTGCCTTGAGTTGCATGTGTGAAAGTAAAAGGCCTGAGGCGTGCACCTCATAGGCCTTGAGGCGTGCACCTCATAGGCCTTGAGGCGTACGCCTCAAAGCGAGGCGCGCCACAGGCCCTCAAATGTATTGGGTCAAATGGGGTCAAAGCCCCCATTTGACCCAAATCTGGTTTTGCCATTTGACTCAAATCTGGTTTTTAAAAAAAATAAGAGGGAGGCCCGATCGTTAGGGCACTCCCCTCTTTTACCCCTCTCTCTCTTTCTCCCCCCTGCCGAAAGAAGAAGACGAAGAAGAAGAGGAGGAGGTATGTAAACCCCCCCCCCCCCCCCCTCCCTTCTCGTCTCTTCGTCTTCTTCTTCTTCCGTTTTTCTCATTTTTCTTCTTCCCTTATTCTTCCGCTCTTCTTTCTTCTTCTTTTTCTTGTTCCCTTCTTCTTCTTCCCTCCCTTTTCTTCTTCAGTTCTTTTTCTTCTTCTGTTCTCCTTCTTCTTCTTCTTCTGTTCCATCCGTTCTTCTTTTTCTGCTTCTTTTGTTATTCTTTTCCTTCTTCCGGTCTTCTTCTTCCATCCTTCTTTTTCTTCCCTCTTTTTTTTTCTTCTTCTTCAAAATGAATGGATTTTTTTTTCAATTAATTGGCTGTATATAAAAACTGTATATGTCAATTTTGTTAGTTTGTTTATATAAAAATTGTACATGTGAAATTGTTACTTTCATTTTATGTAATTATTTGCAAATATGCATGTGACTGTGTATGTATGTGTAATGACTGTTAGATCATGGAAATTAAAAATAAATTTTTTAAAAGAAATGTTTTTTTTTTGTGAGATTAAGTATAAATATGGATTATTATATATGATTTTAGTAGTTTGATGGAGCTATTTTTTCAAACAGGCATGCATGAAAAATTAGCTTAATGTTTGTTTAGAACTTTAGATGAATTTGTGTGCATTATATGATGATGTTGAGGAATTTGATTGTTAGTGAATTTGTTAAATTTTCATTGAATGCTCTTATTTTATTTGTTAGATACTTAAATAGATCAAGTTGTTGGGTTAATATTACTTTTATTGTTTTATACATGTTATTCTCATATTTTTTGGTGTTTATTTGATATTTCCTATTTTATATTTTTTGTTGCTTCATGAATAAAGTATTTTTATTTATTTATATTTTAGATATATATATATTTTTTTAAAGTTTTAAAAATATTTTGAGGCTTATGCTTTATGCCTCGAGGCTTACTCCTCGCTT